>NC_134047.1:10592831-13092831 GCF_965140245.1 Athene noctua | reverse complement strand
ACCAAGCAACTTACAGAGCCAATTTGTTTCTCCTGTACAGCTATCCTGGTGTTCAGCTCTCTCCATTTTCCACTGACAGACAGACACAGAGCAGCCGATGACCCTGTGCCAGGTCTCCCTGTCATCGTGTCTTGGTGTAACTGCCAGTGGTGAGCCTGCAACCCTGTTAGCGTGAAGCGCAGTGCCATCTAGTGCCTTCTGCTGTCTGCAGTGGCTACTGGGGATGGAAAAAGGGTCCATAAACTCCTGCCACAGGGCTCAGCAACCTGAAACAGGTCAAAGAGAGGAGAAGAGGCACACCGCGGGGCCTCCAGCTAAAAGGCAAAGCCACTCAAGGTCTGTTGTTACACACTGAGAAGCAATCATATTTAAAAAGCGAATCTTGTTTTAAAAGATGTTAGCCCTAACTAGTTTTAAAATAGGTTAATCCTGACCTCTAGCCGCATTGGTTCCCTATAGGACAACCTCAAACATCTAAACTTCAAGAAATTCAACTAAATACGTATGTATTCCTCTCTCTCCCTCCTATAGCAAGAAAGACTGCTAGCTTTCCTCAGCTTTTCTCCCCCTGCTGTTAGCAGAGACTGCAACAGAGCAGCCGCTCCATGTCAGGTAAAATCAAAATGTTTTATGGGTTGAAAAAAGCCTGGCAGGGCTGCGCGGCTCTCTAAGGGGCGACAGCTGAGGAGGGTTTAGGTTCGGATAGGAGAGGAAAGGCTGTAACGCGGGCAGGCCGCAGCGTGGGCTCTGTTTGCAAAGGGATCTTTGTGATTTCCCGCTGCCGGCACGAAGCGTCAGCCCGGGGATGCGGCTTTCCCTTGGACCTACCCTCACCGCCACCATTTACCCCGACGCCAACGCCGCACCACCCCCCGTGCTGAGGGGACCCTGCCGCTGAGCCAGGCCCGGGAAGCAGCAGGGAGGCCCCGGCTACCGCTGCCAGGGGAGAGCAGCGCCTCGGCCGAACAGGCCCGGCCCGACCCTACCCCGTCCCCCTCAGCCGCAGGCCGGCCGCACGCACCGCTCCGTCCGTTCCCTCCTTCCCTCAGGCCGTCCCTTACCGTCTCCAGCGCGGCCTTCCTCTCGCCCTCCTCCGCCATGGCCGCCGGACTCCAGCTCCCAGCAGGCACCGCGCGGCGGGGCCCCGCCGGAAGCGCGTCGCGGCGCCCGGTGCCGGGGGGCGCTTAACCGAGCGCGGCGGGCGGCGGCGCCCTGGGAGCGCTCCCTCCTGCCGCGGCGGCAGGTGAGCGGCGCCGGGGAGGGCTCTGCGGGGGGGCCCGGCCGCTTAGGAGAGCCGCCTGGCGCGCTGAGGAGAGCGGCTCTGCCGCCGGTTCCCCCCCCCCTCCCGGGGGCGGTGAGGCTGGGCCCGTAAGGCCGGGAGCGGGTGCGGTGAGGGCGGAGGAGGCTGCCCCGGTGCCGGGCCGCTGCCCGGGGGTGCTGCTGGTCGGAGGCCTCGTTCGGTGTCAGCGAGGCGAGGCGCGGCCTGGGGCTGGGTGGTGGGGGCTCGGGGGGCCGGTTGCTGGAGCGCGGGTTAGGGGGGGAAAGGCCGTAGCCGCTGCGCTGCATTAACCCCGGCGTTGCTGGTGTCACTCGAGGCAAAGGCTTGCGTGGATTTTTAAGGACTGGATAGTGATAAATCGTTACAGTTAGGCTTGCGATGGGGGGCGCTGTAAGTAAGCGTGCTTTAGGGTGTACATGTTGCCTCTCTAGAGAGCTGTGTGTTCAATAGCTGTCATATTCTGTTTCTTTTACCCTTCTAAAACATGTTATGCAGCCTTCTAGAAAAGGTGATGCAGCTGGAGGAAAAACTGGGTTAATCTTACCTAGCGATTTGGTTCTGTAATGATGAAGTGGAGGTACCTGAAGTAAGCTATGTAGACGAGAGGAAGCAGAACTTCGGTTAAGTTGGTGCAGGAATGCCGTGCTTCGCAGGCTTAAAATGAACAAATAAACTACAAGGCTTAACGTTGGGATATCCTTTAAAGTAATAGTAATTTGCAGATGCCGAGCAAGGGTTAAAGGGAAGTCTAGACTACTTTCTGCTGAAGTCACGATACTTAAACGATCTTACTGCAGTCTGGCAGTTTGCAACTTGTAGGGTTGCAACACCTACACGTATTTCATGTTTAAAGCCACTAGTAATGTGATGCCCCTTGCTTTCCATAAAAAAGGATTTCTGGAAGTATAAGCAGGAACCTCCTTCATCACTTGTTGGCACTGAGGCTGTGAATCTTCTGGTCAAGAAGAAGGACTGATGAGTCCCCCTTGGCTACCAGGGGCTGACAGGATGGGCACAGTTTTCTGGGTTCAGTTCTTGCCCCAGCTGTCTTAACTGACATCTGATAGTTTATTCTAGATTTTCAGTGAAGTCAGAGCAACAAACAAGGGATTTTGTGTCTTGCTTGAAAGTAATAAATCATCCCTACTGAGGTTTTAAACTTAATTTTGAAGACAGCCTGTGTTTCTGACATGCTTTAAGATGCTGCAGGTTTTTCTGTGCCCTTCTGTTAAATGCCATGAGAGACTGTAGGCAGCAGAATGCTGCATCTTGCAGTGTGACTTGCAATGAGTAAATAGTCATTGTGATACAAATGCAATACTCACCTTTGTGCTTCATCTCTGTTAGCTGCTTCTGGCACTGCTTAAGCAGCTCTTTGGATCCGTGGTGATTTTTGAGTGGCTGAGGAATGCAGCCTTTTCCCCCTTTCCCTCCTGATTTGGAGCCTTTCCATGCAAGGCCTACCCGATATCTCTGAGTTTTTCGTTTAGGAAAGTTTGGTGTTGACTATTTCCAGCTATTCCGTACTGTAAGTTTAGATAGGAAGACAGTTGTGATCCCTAGGTTATACAAAGGGGTGGTTTTAATTCCTGACTCTCTTGTAACTTCCGAGGAGAGATGTTCTCTAGCAGTTCAATGGATTTCTATCGCTAACAAAAGTAATACACGAGTGTTAGAGGGCTGCATGGGATACTGCTTATAGAGAGAACTATACTCCTTGTTAAATCTATTTTGTTTCATTTAATTCATTCTGCTCAAAGCTGGGGGCAGGTTCATTGCAAAGTACATGACTATTGTCTCCTAAGTAAAGCTGAGGACTGTGAATTCACTGAGTTGATTTCCTTGCTGCTGCAGGACTGTGGGATCCCACAGCGTCAGGGAGTGTCACCTTACTTGTGGTACTGTTGAACTCTCACCTCACTAATGTGAGTTCTGCAAATGTCCAACACTAAAAGAACAGAGACTTTTAGAAGTTGTCTAAACCACTTAATCCTCAGTTTAAACTTGGAGTTCTTCTACTCTGGAAATTAAGGTGTCTCTTTGCTTGAGTGGGCAGGGGGAGTGTTTGGGAATGTTTTTTTTTTTCTTTTACAGCTGTGCCTTTACGTTGGTCCTGTTCATTGAGTGACTGCAATGTGAAGAGATTGGTTCCTTGATACTGGCCAGTCACCTGATTGCTCAAGGGACTTAGTCGTGTTTGTTTATTCCTGGCTATGACCTGGTGTTGCACTGACACAGTTCTGGTTCAGTTGTTGGACTGGCCAGAGCATTGCAGATGACTGTATCTTGGTGGATCTGAAGGGATGTGATTGTATGTAAATTCCTCTTGGTTTTGTTAGCATTGGGGCAGATCAGTGTGCTGTTGCAATTGCTCACAAATTCTTTGACATGCTGCTCAGCAGATCCTCGTTGTTAGTAACACCTGAAGAGATAAGGTGTTGAGTGAGTAGAAAACAGAATAAAATGCAGTTTGTGGAGTTTGCATCTTCTGGCTAAATTAGTTGAAGCTGAAGTGTAGGATAGGGAATGACTCTAAGCTTGTAGAGAATCACTTCCTGTCCAGTGAAGGACTGGACAGTTGAATATTATTTTTCTAGTTTTTGGCTATAGATATTATTTTTTGGGGGGGAAATATTTGTGTTCTCTGCAGCCTTCTCAGACAGGAGTGAGTTTCTGTCTCTTTAATTAGGAGAAACTAGGAACAGTTGCATGGCAGTTAATAATTTCTTTTTACAAGATCAGAATCAGCTGTGTGGCTGCCCTTGTCTCTGGTGTGATAAGCATTTAACTCGAGTTATCCAAGGTTTAGTTTTGTTTCATCTTTGTCTATAAACATGTTGAGTTTGGTTGTTTGCTTGCCTTCCTTTCTGCTTCAGCTTCTTCAGGTGGAGGTAGTGGGTCCTGCAGGAAGTTCCAAGGATTTACTCATTCCTTTATGTTTTAGCTCTGAGTAGTCCCCCTTCTGCTCCGTGTCCATCTGAAATGATGTTGTGAGCATTAGGCTAAAGCTCTTGGTCTCTTCAGGGCTGTGGAGGGGGAACTTGTGATTAGTAACTTACTCAGCTTGTGTTTAGCTAGGGGTATGTAAGTCTTGGCTTAGAGCACTGGAGTCCCACTTTGACCCTCAGACTTGCACATCTGTAGCACTGTGCTTTGAAGAGCTGAGAGCAGCTTTTTAAGGCCAGAGGCAGCAAAGTATCACTGGAACCTGTGACTACTTTTCCTGCTCTAATGCAATCAACATGTGATTGATACAGCTATTTAAGGCTGGCTTAAAAAAAAAAAAAAAGGCAAGCTCTGCTAAATTGGCCATGTAAGTCTTCTGTGGCAGGATGTCAGTGCTGGAAACACTCCCAAATGGGTTTTGTCTATGCAGGTTCACCAGTCTCCGGGCTTTTCTAGATACTGCTTTCTGGAAGGCAGTTTGGATTTTCTGTAGTGGGGCAGCTCTAAAACAGTCATAAAGAAGTGATCAGGCAGGCTGGTTCAGTGGTGCTGGAGGGAGAAGGCTGTGGTTGGGCTTCTGAGAAGCTTTGCAAATGACTTGGCTCTCTGCTTGTCATGTGATGCTCTTGGTAGTTCAAGAGTTGGAAGAGATGATAGGATGCCTTGGAAGCGTGTTTTTAAACTGCTTTAAGGCATTTGCTCTGAACTGGGAGTGCTGGGACTTAGCAGGCTGTTGTATGACCCTTAATTACTCCTGTAGGAGAAGAGCAGTGTGGTGAGCAAAAGCAGCCCTAAAGCTCAAGTACTGTGAGAGTCATAACCTTGACTGGGGCTGGACAATGGTTCTGACTTGGTGGGATGTCAGCTTTGCTTCTTGAAAATATTGTTTGCTCTTCATAGTATTTCTACCTGGAAAAGAGATCCTGAACTTCTGTGAAGTGATTTCTCAGTGTTATGAATTACTTTATTGAGTCAGACTGAAGGTGGGTCTGGCTCTGTGGTGGCTGGTGGGATGCCTGAGCAAGAGTGGAAGAATAGAAGAAACTCGTGATAAAACCCTTAGGCTCCAGCAAGTGGCTGCTTGGGTAATAATTTGTTTAACAGTGATTCTTTTTCTCCATAACCTTGTGAGTTACTTTCTGAACTCATGTGAACTTTTCCTCCATGAAAACACATGCAAAGGAGCTTCAGAAGGTGCATTATGTGAAGAACTACTTCCTTCTGCTGGAACCTGTTCTTGAACTTTCTTTTAATTTTTTTATTAGTGAGTAATCACGACTTTCTTCTTTGCTTTTTATTCTTTCTCCTTGGCTATCTTTGCACTGAGGAGTTTCTTTAGTGTGAAAGGGGGGAAAACTGTTACCCTTGCTTTCCCAGATTAGGTAACTTCAATATTTTTCTTTAGGTAGACACAGACACTACTTGAGTGTAATAAGCACCACCTGTCCTTATGTTTAAAGATCATCTCCTCTTAGATGTAAAAGAATTTGGTTTTCTTCTGCAATGCTGACAGGCTGGATGCTGACAGGCCAGTTGTGAGCCTGCAAACCAGCATACCTGTAACTGTGGGAGGAAGCAAAAACAAACCTAGCTGTTTGTCACTGTTAGTACTGACATTTTTAAATGAGCTGGAGCTTGCTTCAGTCTGGAAGTGAGGGGGACAAGGCAGGGGAATGGCTGCTTGCAAACCCCAATTCCTTCACTATCTGCTGGTCTGGGCACTCTTCCCCTCTCTTCTTCCTAACAGGCTTTGTGCAAACATGTCAACTGGATATAAATCCTGTTATTTAAATCCCTGAGCCATGTAGAGGTGAGGCTGGCACCAAGGTGGGAGTGGTGGATGGGAAATGAGGTGCATGAGAACTTGGACACAGTAATTAAGGACAAGGGAAGCTGTCATACCAAAAAGAGCAGCAGGTAAATGCAACAAGTTGCCTTTGTTCTGAAAACTGGTCTTGCTCTGAGACAGTGTAAACAAGAAACAAGCTGTGCAAAGCAGCACGAGGGGCTTCCCTATCCTTGGTAGAAATAAAGGGGCATGTGTATGGGTCGGAGGAGTGCCAGTCAGGAGGAAGCAAAAGCAGAAATCTGTTTGGGGGAGCTGCTGCTGAGTGATCTGGTGTTTCCTCCCCCCTCCAGTTACTGATGCCCTTTTGTTGTGTTACTGATCAGGAAGAGCAAAGGAGAACAGCTTCTCTGGGAACTTGCATCTTGCATGGTACTATGAACTCTCTCAGGTTTTATAGAGTGTGCCTGGCTGGCTGCTCTCCTTTGAAGCAGTGTCCTTTGAGACCTCTTATTGTTCTGCCGCCCCCTTTGCTTGCTGTGATCCTTTGTCAAACTCCTCCTTTGCTGCCTCCTCCCTTCAGCGGTGCTGGCTCTGAATACCTCAGTGCTCCCAGGTAGTTGTAGCTTAGCCGTGGAGTCTGTTGTTGAGCTCTTAAAGCTGTGGAGGGTTTGGGACACTACCCAATTGTTGCTGGCCAAGCCTGAATCTGTCAAGCTCAGATGGACAAAGTGAGCCCTGATGCGGTGGGGTAGTGATTGTAGCTCAACTTCATGGCCTCATTAACAGCTCTGCATTCCTCCATCACCTCTTCCACTGTTGCCGTGATCATTTGTGCATCAGTTTGCATGAAAGCATAAGCTCTTCAGGGCAGATCTGTCCGCACAGTGCTCAGTAGGACCAATGCCTGATACAGAAGAGATCGATAGGTCACTTCAGTCGGTGCTGGAAGGGTGGAAAGTCTGGCTGGGCATAGCCTGTGTTCAGTCTTTCTGCCTGTGGTCTTCAGATCCTAAAGCTAAACCGTTGCTTTTCTGCTGTTTGTACTTATTTCTGGAAAGGTCTCCAAGCTACTTGGTTGTATTGAAATAGGTGTGTGATCTTTCCAGCCAGAATGCAGACATTTCTAGACACAAAACAAGGCAGGCAATATGAGGGCGGTCAAGTGCAAAGTGAAAAATAAGATTTTTGGGTATTGCAGGGTCAAAAGTCTTACCTAAGCCTTTCCTAAGCAGAAAAGAGGCTTATGGATGTACTGGATCAGCCAAGCAGATGTCACAGCTGTGGTCTGACATGTGGTTTCACATGTTAAGTCTTGGGTCTGTCAGTAGATTAATGTGGTGATACTTGAGCTGATCAAGTGTGTCCCTTTATATGACAGCAGGTGTGTTTTTCCAACTCTGGATACTTCACGGAAGTCTGGCCCTGAAACACACACACACTGTAACCTGTCCTGTTTGATATGTATGCAAGAGTGCTGGCTTGTAGAAATGGTGTGTTGCTGAGGGTAATCAGTTTGCAAATGTGCTGTCTTGCTTTGAGAAGTGCAGATTATTACAGAAGTCTTGGGACAACATGCACTTAATGAGTGCCTAGACTGTTAAAAGGGGATGTGTATGGTGTGACTCTAAGCAAGTGGTGGTTTTTCTACTTCAGTTTGATAGCAATCAAAGCAAAGGCCTTACCCCTAAACAGTCATGTGTTGGAGGTGGTGGGCTTGGTCTGTATAATGAGCTGCTGTTAACATAGCTGCAAGACAGTTACTTCCTTTCTGAACTGGAACTTACTGGTCACAGGCAGCTTTTTCAGTAGCAAGAAAAAACTTAAGGTCAGTTGAAGAGCAAAAAATTGTACTAATAGCTGGAAATCTAGGTGGAAACAAGGTAGGCAAAATTCATTATGGGATCACTGACTGTAGGACACAATGCAGTTGCAGTAAGAAAAAACCTTCTAGCAGTTATTGTAGTCTTGGTGTCATTCAGAACAGGGTGTCATTCAGAACAGAACCTAAAAGAGGAAATGAGAGAAGTTTTCTGATAATGGTATCCTCTCAAAGTATTGAACAAGCCTATGCCATGAGAGAATACTGTTAAGAT
This sequence comes from Athene noctua, assembly GCF_965140245.1. NCBI lineage: Eukaryota > Metazoa > Chordata > Aves > Strigiformes > Strigidae > Athene > Athene noctua. The sequence goes on along the minus strand of NC_134047.1, from coordinate 13,084,724 downwards.
TATGATGCTTTTTCTGCCAAAGAACACGAGTAATTCTTGCAGTGTTTTTATTTCCAGGTACTGTGAAGTCATGGCTATCCTGTTCGCTGTTGTGGCAAGGGGCACAACCATCCTTGCCAAACATGCCTGGTGTGGAGGAAACTTCCTGGAGGTGACAGAGCAGATCCTGGCGAAAATACCATCTGAAAACAACAAACTGACCTATTCACATGGGAAGTGAGTAATGTTTCTCTTCTGGGTATGGGAGGAGAGACTAGTGAGCATGCACGAGGATACGAATAAATGGAGTGTAGCCAGACTCGGATTTGGCTGTGTTAGTATGCTGATTGAATGTGCAGTCAGCACAATAGCTATTTTTTCCCCCCCAGAATTTTGCAGCATAACCAGGATTTGAATTTGGATTAAGAGGTTGATATGAAATCAAGTTTTCTATTTTTATACAACTCCAAAGTGAGTTGGAGGGTGCTCAGCTGTGAATATTAAACTGTTGGGAGTCTTTGGTATTTGGCTTGTGGAGTCTTTTGCTGTATTTCCTGAGGCTTGAACATGGCTTTAGGTAAAAATATCACCTTTCTCAGATGACTTGTGGATCCTGGTTGCTTTGAGTCATGCTGGCATATGTTATAGAGTCATCCTGAGCTATCACAAATCCTGTCTGTGGGACAGAAGGATTTTTCCCAGGCTTGCACAGATCTCGGTCAGTGTTGATAGAATGGAGGGATTAGGTGTTATATTGCCTGAGACTGTTGACTGACTGCACATGTAAAGTAGGTAAGTCAGTGTGCTGGTGTGCAAACTAAAGAAAGAACTGTGGAGAAAGCAAATTTAGAAGCGTTGGACCCTACTTCAGCTCCATCTTTGGAATTGGCAGTGTGGTTGGATTCTCACTGTTGCTCAAGCTGTTGTGTTAAAGCTGATTTGGCTGCCTGAGGATTCAAGAGATAAAAATTGGTGTAGACTTCCTGCATCCTTCCCTGGCTTGGGAGTACTAAATGTCCCTGGGGGAGAACTTTCTGAGGAGGCTGCCTGCCCTGAGGTCTAAAGTACTTTGGATGTTGTATTTTTTTTTCTACTGTAATTTTAAGGGTACAGTTATTTTCTTTTGTTTTAACTTTGTTTTGAGTGCTGTTCAACCAACTGCAGAGTTGAGTTTCAGGAGTGCCATAGTGCTATTTTTATAGGTGAACACTTGAATTGTGGTAGAGATGGCTTTGCTCTTCATTGGGGAGCACTGAGATAGGTAACTAATGCATCTGTACTTGCAAAGTATGCTGCAAAGTGTACAATATTTTTCTTGTTACTGTTTCCTTACTGAGGATTTAACAAATGTAGCAGATGATCACTGCCGTTTGTGGTTGTTCTGCTTTGCATTGTGCTGTTAAAACATACAGGTGCCATTCTGCAGCTCTGGGCACTGAGCTTAGCATCAGTGTGTCTCCTCTGCTAAAGTTAGTCTCTTCTGACAAGTCTTATATTGGTACTTTTTCTGTGATTTGGACAACCACCTCTTTTATCAGAATCTGCCAACCCTGCCTTCCCTCTAGGAGATTGGTAGGAAGAGTTCCTAGCCGTCTGTCTGGGGGATTGAATATTTTCACACACCCATGCTTGGAGCTGGCAACTTCTTCCTCCTGTCAGAAAGTAAAGTTTTTGGTTTGTGGAGCTACAGAATAGCTTTATTCTTTTTCCTTTGGCTGTGATAACTGGGGAAAACGTGAAAGCCGTGAAGCTGAGCACAAGGAGTTGTTTTTCCTGTCTGTAGGGTTTCAGGGGTTGTCCTGCCTTGCCAGGGTCCCAGCCTGCAGGGTGGAGAATTGCCCTGTTATCTGTCTGTCTAGGATCCCTTGTCCTTTTCTGAAACAGGAAAAAACTTGAGTTTCTTTTAACTTTGTTTGGACTACTTAAACTCATTTAATGACTTCTTTTTGTTTTTAAGAAAAGCTTCTGTGTCTTTTATAGAATCTTAAAGGAAAACCAGTCCTCTAGCATCAGGAGTTCTTGGGGTTATTCTGTCTCGGTTGTTAAGATTCTTCTACAAGCCACTGGGGAGCTTGTAAGGTAGTACCAGGCAAGCTTTATCTCTTTCCTCCAGGAAGGAGGGGCAGTAGTTGTGGATATGCAGGGATTTTTTTTTTTTTTTTTTTGTGAGAACAGACCTTCAGGGCAGTAAACTCTACTTCTAGCCCATCCCTAAAGCTTAATTCAGTGTTGTCTTATTTATATAATACAAAACCTGAGTTTGAAAGCTACTGAGCTGTGCCCACAGAGATCTGTACAAGGCAACTGCTGTGCAGCATGTTCATTAACTTGCTTTTATTCTGGACTTTGTACAAGGGTCTGCATGCTTACTGGGAAAACGTTTTGGAAATACACAAATGTCAAAGTGAAAGGATACACAGGTTTTTTTAGAGAAGAAAAAAGAAGTATTCATGTGGCCTTTTTGCAACTCTATTCCTATTCTGTCCTGCTGTACTTGTCAGAAGAATACATCACCTACTGGAGCATCAAATAGTGGTGAGGGGGCAGTATAATAAAAGCAACAGCTAAAGCCAGTGAGTTGAACTAGAATGCTCTGATCAGTTCTGGTTTGGGTTTAGTTGTGTATAAACTGAGGGTTGGGGTTTTTTTTCTGGTGGGCCTAAAATAACAACTTGAGATAGGAAAATACTTCTTTGAACTGATTTGCACTGTTTTTCAGGATACTGAGGGTTGCTGTTAACTAACGTTGGTGTTCACTCAGCACCACCAAAGGCATCTTCACAAGAATAGTTAACCTAGCCACATGATTTGAGCCTGTTAACGTGATTATTGTTCTAATTAATTTTCTACTGTGGTTGCTTTTGTCTCTTAGCCTTTGCGTTGAAAACTGAAGGCAGCGCAACCCACTGGTTATACAAAGAAGGCTAAAGAAGCAAATCACTGTGCCAGTGGGGGTCACTTAAAGTATTATCTCTCTGGTCATTCTGACTGCAGCTCTCGTCACATGTGAATTAGTGCATGCATGCTTGTATGCACATTGATTAGGATTAGATAAAAATCTTACCCCTGGGTATCCTGTCAAGGTTTGATTCTAAGTAGCTGGAAGAACATGGAACTAAGGTAGTTTAACAACTAAATGTCCCACAAAGTTTTTGCTAAGCATGGCATGCTGTGCAGTATGTGAGGCCGGTGATTCTTTAACATGTAGGCGGTCTCTAATTCAGTGTAGGTTATAGGAATGGAGACATTTACCTGAACAAAGGGGTATGCTGGCATCTGTGTCATTTGCTGTAGAGTAACTGGAATTTGCTCTTGTACTTCTCCAGCCCTTGAAGGCCCTGCAGGCAGCAGTGTGTTCTAGATTAGTCCTGTGGCAGTTCCAAATGACCTTTTTTCTTTCCTTTCTTCTCTGCAGTTATCTGTTTCATTACATCTGCCAAGACAGGATTATATACCTCTGCATCACAGATGATGTAAGTATTTTGGTTACAGGTGTTGCACACACAGGCTCTTTGAAGGTTTTGGCTTTTTTTGTAACTGTGTCTGTCAAAACAAATCAATAGTGGGTGCTAATCTGAGGTGTCTTTATTTCCCATTGGAATTACTGCTTGTGTTGTCATTCACATCAGTTATAGCTTTGAAGTCTAAGCCTGGAACTCAAATGCATATGAGTAATTTTGAGGTTAAGTTTCTCTCTTAGCATCCCCAGTGCAGTAGAATCTAGATGTAGAGGCTAGCCTTTAATTGTCAGTGAAATATGCATAATACTCCTCAATTCTGGAAGTGTTGAAGCAAAAACATCTCCCTCCTTGGAAGAAGGTACCAGGAACAGAATTAGAACTATGGATACCCCAGTAAAGTCTGCTGCCAAAGTCCAGGATGCTGAGGCTGAAACCTGGCTGCTGTTCAAACCCCAGGATGACCAGTCAAATCCCACAGTGCAGCGTGCCTGCTAAGAACTGATAGTTACAGTTTCTCTACAGCTGGCTACATACCCCATTATACTTCATTATTTGTGACTTGATACAGCTCTGGACATGGTCTGTTCTCTTCCTTCCAGGACTTTGAACGATCCAGAGCCTTCAACTTCCTGAATGAAATCAAGAAGAGGTTTCAGACCACATATGGCTCAAGAGCACAGACAGCCCTTCCCTATGCAATGAACAGCGAGTTCTCAAGTGTCTTAGCTGCACAGCTGGTGAGATCTGTTGCTAAATGGGATTTCCCTAACAAACCAAACTTCTCCCCAGAAATTCTTCTTTTATTTTCTTACTTGGAACTGAAGCACCATGCTGAGTCTGGGTATAAAGCCAGGGGAGTTGGCTGTTCTCCCCACACTTACCCTTCAGCTGGGTTGCTTCACAGTTTTGGTGTTAAAAATGAGTTGGGGTTAATAGTGATGCATTAACTGTTTGTACCAGGTAGCTGTGCTGGAGATTAGATCTTAACAGTAACATTTGAAATGTCAGCCTTAGTTGGAATTGCCCAACCAGTGTGAGCTAACATCACTGTTGCTAAGAGCAAGACAAACACACGTTACTGTTTCTGTTACACTCAAGTCCTGAAGTTTAGTTTCTAGTAAACCCTATTGTTTAGCTTCTAGTAAACCCTAATGGCCTTTCACTTCTCTCCTCCTTTCTTCATAGTAATTTCAGTGGCATACTGATGGAGTGTGACAGAGTGTTTGTTTGTGGTACTGCCTCATTTTCAGGAGGAAAGAAAACTGGGCTTGGATTACAATCAAGTGCTGTATACAGAACCATGGTAGACTCCAGCTTGCACAGAGGCTCTAAGGGTTTCCATTCCTGAGATAGGCAGGAGGTTAAAGAGCAAGATAAGTGACATGTGAAAGGTCCCACATTCTCTGAGTTGAAAATAGCCTTGGACCCTTCCAACTGCAAAATTAAAAGTGTGAGGGTTTTACAAAAGTGAGAGGAATATCTATTTCACCCTCAACTTGCCCTTTTCAGCTGTGGCTTCAGTGGTGTTTAGGGTGATGATGGATTCCAAGTCTGGGGGCTGCAGGAACTGTAGTCTTTGCAAGATGAGTTCCTCCACTGGTATGATTCCAGTCTGGAAGGAAGAGGAAGCCCATGTCAGTGGGGTTTGTGCAGGCACTGAACAACAGCCTCTGAAGGGTGGGGGGATGGAGCTGTGGTACGGTGCAGCGCTGCAGGCTCAGGTGTGCTGAGGAAAGCTGCTGCCAGGGAGCTGCCTGCAGCAGGACATATCTTCTTGCCCACTGCTCTCATGGGGCCTGTACCAGGTAACAGCTTGGAGTCCTGGCGGGGCTGTAGTGGCACCCCTGTCCTGTGGTGTGAGACGGGAGCAGACTGTCCTGCCTTTCCCACTGGCATCGTAGCATGTTGCTTTCAGTTGCTGGAACTGGATGGCACCGCTGTCCTGATGTGTTCTGGCTTGTGCTGTCTGATTTTGTCTCTGTTGACAGCTCAGCTAGAGCCAAGTTCTGACTGTTGTTGTTAGGGCACATACAGAACATTGTCCATCTCCTTTTTAAGAAATTTCCAGGGTTCAGAAGACTCTATTCTAGCTTCTCTCAGTCTGTTCTTGGACTCCTGAAAGGAAAGATTGGGCTGGAATCTGATTCAGATGCAGAGTGTTACACACTTATTTTGCTTCCCGAAGGAATCTGATAGAGCCTTGATGCTACCATCCCATTTTCACAGAAGAGCTTTGCTTGCTGTGTATTCCGTTTGAGGTGTGACAAAGCTCATAGCTGCCAGATGTGAGAGATTTGAAATAGTTGTATTGCTTTGTATACGGGTAGAACTTCTGAAGTATTGAAGTGCACAGCATAGTGTTTGCATTTCCCTTCAGCCCTCTATAGAAAGATGCATTTCTTAATGCGGTGTTGACTTGATGTGTAACTTGGGTCTGCAAACAACACCCTGCCTTGCTTCAGTGGGTTTTTTTTTGTGGGGGAGAGGAGGAGAAAGCAAAGAGCAGTTGCTCTAGGTGTGGAATTGGGCTACTCTTAAAATATGAGCTGTTCACGTAGTAGTGGGTGTGTTGCTGTTCGCACTTTTCCCTGGTGTTTGGTCTGCAGTGGTATACTTACAGCACCTGCAGAGAAAACAGACCTGGGGAAAGTGCAGGACTGTTGCTAGATGTAATGTCAAATTTAAATTAATGAAGTCAGATGGAAGATAGAGAAGGAATAAATAACTGCTCTGCAACTCATATTATTAATAGATTTATTAGTGCACAAAACCTCAGGCTATACTGTCTACAAGGAAGTTGTTTTGAATCTTCTGTTGAAGACTCTTAAGAGTCCTTAATTGACTACAAACAACTTCATAGCCTGAGCAATGTTGTTTTGGGGTTGTGTTTTGGGTTGGGTTTTTTTTTTCTGAGACCTCCCTTGAATTAAAGATGTCATGTCTTTGGAATACTGGCTTTCAGAGCTTGTACACAATCTGTATCAGGGGCAATGACCACTGGTGCTGTACATGTGGTGTAGGAGGTTCTCAATTTGCTTTGCTGTGGCTGGTGAGCATGTTAGTGCTGTTGCTGTTCTTTGTGAAGGGCTTGGCTTTTTTCCTGCTGGATCTACTGAAAGTTTGGTGATACTAAAGGCACAGCTGGAGAGATCCTTTGCTGGTGACCCATGAGCATCTCTTGCCTGTAAGTGTAGGTTGCACTACGGTGCAACAGTGCTGAGGTGCAGGGTGAAGCCAGGACTCCGAGGTGGGTGAAGGATGTGCACTTGCACTGTTGCTGTGTGAAGTTTGTAGTGGAGTTTTGAAAGGAGCCATTTGGTGCCCTCAGTGACTAGTGGACGTGATTTGGAGCATGTAAAGTTGCACATAGTTCATTGCAGAAACTGTTCTTCAGCTTATGCAGCAGATAGAAAGCAATGAATAATAATGCTAGTCTGGCTCCAGAAGGGCCCAATGCATTGTGTATAATAAATTAGATTAACTTCCTATGTGTGATAGGACTGAGTTTTTCTTCTCCGCCAGGCTTTGATATGTGGAGATTGAAACTTTATGAAGTGATGACTCATCAAATTGTAAACTGTTCATGGTGGGAATAAGCTTAGTGAAATTGCCTTATCGGAAGAGCCAGGCAGTCTTCAGAGCCATGGTGCTGATATTCCTCTATAAATCCCAGCATTTACATTTCTCTATACCATAAGAGGAGCTGCCTACCTTGGCTTTTGCATATTGATGGAAATCCAGGCATCAAATAATAGAAGTTAAGTGATGACAGAAAGCTCTTCCCTCAAATGGCTCTAAAACTTGCTGAGCGCCCTGCTGACCAAACTTTACATGTAGTAGAAGAGCAGGACTGTTATCTTAAGTGATTCCTATAATTTAGAGTTGAACTAGTGTGAAGCTGAGAGTGAAGGAAGAGATCATGTGGCAGTTCAGAGATCATGCTACAACTCAAGTGTAGCACACAGATAATACTGAAAAGGGAAGCTACACTCCCAGTAAAACCAGTGACCAGTTTTGATAGCATGCCAGTTCTGCACCTTTCCCAAAAAGAATAATCTCTGAGGAGAAGGGTCAAAGGAGCTGTCACATTCAGTGCTGTAACGATTAATTATGACCTGAGTATGTGGGTGATGTTAGTGTTAGAGACTCTTGCTTCCCATGTTGTCAGAAATGGGTGCAAATCAAACACTTATTCAGAAGAAAACTGTGGTCTAAGTAGCCATGTGGGTGGTTATGAAGTAGGGCAATCGGGATCTTGTCCTGGCTTCTGCTGTCAGTCTCCTTAGATGGTCTCTTGTTAAAGTGGAGATGCTTTGTGAAGGTCTTCAGATGTGATTGTAAGGGCTACAAGTTTGGAGGTAAACAATGGCTTATCTGTGAGTTTTGATATGGAGACCTATTTCCCTGGGTGAAGGTGACTTAAAGGGAGCTGGGGCTAACAGTGTTTGGCTGCAGAGGACCTGTGATGAGAGCAATGACTTAAAATCAATCCAGGAATAGCAAAACTTGGTTATTCAATGCTGACAACACCTCAGTTTTCCTGCCTTTGATTCTGCAAACACTGTGAGACTCCTTTTAACCTGGGGATGTTGGTAGTGCTTCTCTTGCCCAGCAATCTGAACTGTGCAGTCACCGAAGGTTTGCTTGTGATCCCAAAACCTGAAGAACAGTCTTTGAGCAAAGTCCCTGTTACTTCTGAAGGGAAGAGAATGAAGGGGAAGGGCTGACAGGAGTTGTGCACAGATTAGCAACATGTCCTGGTTTTTGGCTTTCTTGTATGAGACTGCAGAACAGAGTGTGCTTCTGTGGGTATCCAACAAGCTAGCAGGGGAGCTTGCTCCATACAGACACCAAGCATGCCACTGGGGTATTTAGTGTGTGCTTTTCCCACTTGCTGTGATGCACCAGAGGGATTCGATACCAGCAAAGCCGTCACACTGTAGCTAGGAGGTGGGATGTGACATCCTTCTGGGTGGGTCTTGTATGCAGCAGACTGGCTCCTGGCTGCTTGTATCCTCTCCACAGAGAGCAATTAGGCAACTCAAACTGGCTATCTTCCACATCTGCTGTGGTGTTTCCAGCTCACAGGCCCTCCTCACCTTTGCTGGAACTCCCTCTGATGCTCACCCATGGAGATGGCTGCGTGTTCTCTTGCTTGTGAAGTTGGAGGGTGCTCTTGACATGTTCTAGAGCTAAGTAGAGAAGGTCATGGAAGTGTGCTGTCTTCATAAATAGTTCAGAAATTATGTGTGAGAGTGGGGCCACTGATAGTAGCCAAGGCATTTAGTGAACCATATCTCACAGATGCTTGTCTTAACTTTCCTTCCTTGCTGCCAGTTGCTTAGACTTTCAAAGGGGGTTGTTATTTCTGGGCACTCTGAAAGTTGCAGGCACTTGGCTGCCTTTCAGCTCCTGCAGAGCAGGAGCAGGTGGGCATGTGTGATCTGTAAGTGGCTGAGAGGGGCAGATTTGTGTCTACTACCCACTTATAAATGTCTCTGGTAATTTGAAAACTCACATTTATGTCTGTGCTGTCCTGCAGTGACCAGGAGTTGCCTCTTTTTGTCTTAAGGAACTGAAGTGCAATGTCGAGGGTCTGTGTTTTCACTGACTATTCATTTGTTACAGAAATACCACTCGGAGAGCAAGGGCACTGACCAGGTGGCAGAGACGCAAGCTCAAATCGATGAACTTAAAGGAATCATGGTTCGAAACATAGGTATCTGGCTTCCCTGCGTGCAGAGCTCTGGGCCAGAATGGCAGTCCCACAGGGAGAGTTACCAAGAGCGAAGCTGATGGTGGGGCAGCTTCTCTTGCCAAAACGAACTGGTGAAGAAGGGGCTGGGGAGCTCTGAGTTTGCAAACTCGCTTGCATTGAGCTTGGCTGAGGGTGGCGTGTGGGTGTGAGGAGCACTGTTTGAGATGAACTTCCACTGCTTGTGATGGGGTGAAGCACACTCTGAATTTGGTCTGTTGGTTCACTGTGGTTCTCCTGCAGCTGATGTGAGGAAAATGCTCCTCAGTAGCTTTTTCTTTTTGGTCTGATTCTGGTTTGGATTTTGACAAGTCTGACCACTTAAAATCTAGGGTTAGATCTGGAATTGATCAGAACCGAGTCGGGTCAGTCCCAAAATGTAGCCTGTGAGATGTGAGACTGTTCCTTAAGTACTGTACCTGGCAGTCTCTGAAAGGCTGAGAACTACTTGATGTCCAATAAGCCCCTGCCAAGAGTTCCTGGCTTGCAGTTGGGCTTGGGTATTGGAAGCAGCTTTTTGCACTGGGATTCTACCTACAGATTTAGATTTTTGTCTCTTTCTCCAGACCTTGTGGCACAAAGAGGAGAGAAGCTGGAGTTGCTGATAGATAAAACAGAGAATCTTGTGGATTCGGTAAGTCTGGGGAAGAACTCAAAAATGGGAAATAGTGTTATTGCATCACTTGTGCTCATCAGGGAGCAGTGGAGGTGAAGATCAGCATCTAGAGCCACTTTTTAACAGACTGAAGCATTTAGATCTACAGGTAATCCTTCCCTGTGTCAGACACAAGTCCTGTCTTATTCCCCCCACTCCCTATTGCTGTTTCACAAGCTGCATCCTGGTCCTGCAGCTCCTTTAAGAGAATGTAGGTATCCCCTGTGTCTCTGTCCTGCTGGTACTGGTGGGGTTTGTGGGTGACTTAAATACTAGGCTGTACTGCTGGCCAAATGCTTTGCTCCCAAGGACCCACTGCCTGCTGCCCCATCCTGTTAAGGGACAATCTTCAACTTGCTCCTGTTTGCTACAACTAGGGCACAGGCTAACATGCTGCCAGCACGAGTGGTGGTGATTCTTGTCCTCATCTCTTGTGCCCAAGGCAAGGAAAACCCACTCTGTCTGGAGTAATAGGAAATCCAAACGTCTCTAAGCTGGCAAAAAGTATTCATGCTTTAGAGAGGTAGTAGAGATGCTGGAGCTTACCCAGTAGGGAATGCTGTCCTCCAGCTATCAGGTGTTTAAACCTTACTGTTTCCTCAGGGGGTGGAAAGAAGCTGTCTAACCTCAGGTAATGCTTTAGACAAATGGTCTGGAATTCCTTCAGCAATTAGGCTGAATTCCTGTATGAGCTCTCCCAAGGTGTGTTGATTCTTGGAAACCATGTAGAAAAAATGAAGGAATGGCATATGCCTCTAGTGTGAATGTCTTACAGCCTGATGGCAAGCGTCCTACGAGATCCAGGGCTGAAGGTCTCAAACATCAGAGTAATGGACTGGTTTATCACTCCTGTATGAGCTCTGACCACCAGAATATTGTACATAAACCACATGTTAGAACCCTCCTAGCAACAGTGGCAAGGGCCCCCTTTTGGGAGGTCAGTCTGTAGAAGCTGGTGGTCAGAGGAGAACTAGCCTGGGCTGAGGTGAGGGGTGTTTGTATCCAGAAGTCTGCTTCCATGTCTAGAAACTGCACGGCTGATCAAGAGAAGTGCTCCCGAAGTACAGGTGGTGGCTGAGCATGGGAGTCGGCTTGAGGTCAGAATTACAGTTCGTAGGGATGCAGTTCTGCCTGGTGGAGCCTTGTCTGGAAGAGTTGAGGGCTGGTTTGTGGGGAAAACCTGAAAATAACCACCAGAGTGTGCTGCTGAGTTGGCTTGCCGCAGCCTTTCTCCAGGCAGGCATAGCCTTGCATGAGCTGCTCGGGGAAAGCATGTGAAAATAGGTGCACTGATACAGCTTGGTGGGTGTTTGAGGTCATTGAGTGACCAAAACCTGTTTGGAGTGGGTAGAACTGGAGGATGCATAGAGGAGACTTGCAACAGGACAACGACAAGCTTTCCATAAAATGCAGCAAGCCTAAATACTGAAGGAGAGTTCTAACGTTAAAGGACTTGTCTCTGTGGGGCTTCTGTGAAGAGTAACAGTGTGGGTTGTCTCACTTTGGCAGGTGTATTTACGCTAATCAAGTTGCATGTAATGTGTTGGTGATTAGATCAGTAGTTCCATAAATATTTTGGAGTGCTTCAATTCCCAAAAGGTTGGCAGTCAAATGAGAACCCAACCAATTGTACTCTAAGGTAAACTAATCCTTGTGGGCAGCCTACTGACCTGGTGGTCTTCTGTGTTTAATTCTCCCAAGCTGAGCATGGGAAGGCACAACCCTGAGCTGGTTCTGGATTTACTCTTACACTTATCTTGCCTCTGAAGTAGTGTGGGAGAACTTTCTCTTGATGCCTGTTCAGTTTTGTTTTAGTGTAACTGCGGGAGTTAAATGGCTCTGGAAGAGGTAACGGCAGTGGTTTGGGTTATTAGGGTGGTAGTAGCTGGGAAAAGCCTCTTCATCTTTGGCTGTAGCTTCCTCTGCAGCAGGTTCAGGAATTAATTACTTGTTTTACTTTCTCTTGTAGTCAGTCACTTTCAAAACTACCAGCAGGAACCTTGCTAGAGCCATGTGTATGAAGAACCTCAAGCTTACCATCGTCATCATCATTGTATCAATTGTAAGTATGGAGCACAATAACCTTTAGCTCTTAAGTCAGGCTTAACTACTGGAAAGTGCCAATAGCATATTGCTGTCTTTAGAACTGCAGTACTCATCTCTGTGCCTGGAAGGGCCTTAGCTGTAAAACAGGTGTTTTAATGGTCTTGTGTGAGGAGAGACAAGCATTGTGCCAGGCAGCTTTTCTTGTCAAGGCAATAGGAAAAGCTTCCCAGACAGTTCTGTCTGCCTTCTACATGCCTTGTCATAGGCAGCTGCCTTGCTAGCTCTGTTAGAAGCGGAGGTATTGGGTGTATGGCTACTCTATCTGTAATGGCTTTTTAGGCCTTAGTCCTTTTGGTATCGTGTTACTTAACTTTGAGGTAGCTTTTCTCGCTGTGACGATGTACCTCCAGCCTGTAATCAGTGCAAACAGCGCTAATGCGAGGCTGCTGAAGTGTAGTTGCAGGTTAGATCTGTGAAGTGCTTTGTCACCACCAAACTCTCATTTGTGTCTTGCTGGAGGACAGTTCTCATCCCCACATTGCTGCAGGATGTGGAGGAAGTGGCACTGGCACAAAGTTCCGTGGGGCATTTGATGAGTTATTTAGGGCTTTGATAACCGTGGGCTTCCAAGCTTGTGTTTGGATTGCCAGGCCAGTCAGCAGTTGACAGAGTGACAGAAGTATAATTCTCTACTGAAGTGGCTGCTTTCTTTCTCCAGGTTATCATCTATATCATTCTCTCAGCTGCCTGTGGTGGGCTTGCATGGCCAAGCTGTGTGCAGAAGTAACTGGAGGCAGCTGGTGCTGGTCACTTGGAGATGAGAATCACAGGAGTGTGAAGAAGCAACCTACAGATAACTCTTAATCTTTCACTACTGACACCTTCTCATTCTTCCATCCCTCCAGGACTTCAGACTTTTTTGCCTTATCACCCTGAACAGGCCCAGCTGGTCACTGCTCTGCAGCTGGACCCTCAAGAACGGGCTGGTTTAAATTACTTGAAGGGATGTTTTTTGTTTATTTTTCTGTCCCAACTACAGCCTTCTCAGCTGGGTGGGCAGTACGTCCAGCTCTGGAGGGTTATGTGCATGCTCGTCCGTGTAGCTTTGCACTTCCATGTGAGCGTGCGGGTGAACAGCATTGCTAGCAGCTGTCCTACCCTGTGGATGGTGGCAGAGGGTCGTTCAGGGTGGGCTGAGCCAAATAATGGTGGAGGTACAAGATAAGTGTATGTGAATTTCCACTATCTACAAATATTGGAGATCCAGGTGCCTCTCCCTGCATGTCTGGCCTCATGTAGTGTTTCAATACATAGAGGTTGCAAGTGTAATAGTGGTAGCACCAAAAAGAATGGCTTTTGGGCTGGGGCTTTGGGCACTGTGTGATGGGGGTGCTGTTTCTGGATGAAATCTCCCTGTTCCTGGAGGTCTTTCTGCAGGCGGTAGGAGGGTGTTGGGTCACCTCAGCATTTTGAAATGGCTGCCTCTTCATCCTCACTTCTTCCTCATCTCCCCCCGCCTTAATTTGTGGCTAAATCAATACAGTAAAGGAGATGGTTGTGTATAGTTAAGGTTGCAGTAATGTATCTGCTTTCTCATGTTATTTCTCCTCTTCTTCTTTTGAGGGTGGACTAAAATGAATACTAATGTTATCACTTTGCTAAGGTGACATTGGGGGCCAATCTGTTGATCTGGCTTGATAAGGTGTCAGGTAGCTGCTGCTTGTGCCTCTACTCAGAAGGTGTGTGCTAAAAACTGAGGACAGAAGGGACAAAAGGTTGGAGCTGAGGGATGGTTACTTTCTCTATTGTCTGAAGAAAGGTTCTTTCAGAGGGTGTAGTAATGTTTACTCCTCTGAAAAGAAAAAAACCAAACCCCAAACCAAACCCAAGGCTAATAACCAAATGTAGGATCAGATGTGCTGATGACATGTGGCTATTGGAGGATGGGCTCCTTGGCCTACTTCTGGAAGCAGCGACTGCTGTATTTCTGTCCCAGGTGGACATCAGCCATCAGGCCAGTCCTGGTGGGCAGGAGCCAAAGCTGCTGTTGTGAGGGGTGTAGGGACTTCTGTCTCGTATCTCACAGGCTTTGTCCAAGAGAAGGAACGGAAACAACTGAAAGCTCATAAAAGCCTCAGATGCTCTCTAAAGGAAGCTGCATCTCCTTGGCCCAGGGAAGTGGCTTCTGATGGTGGAAGCTGCCAAGGTAGGGGAAGGGGAGGCTTCGATGGTGACTCGACTGAAGCATGGGGTTGGTGCCATGGGCTCACATGTGCCCTGCAGCATGGGCTTGCCCCAGGCTATGATGCAAAGCTGCTGCTCCTTCACATGCTTTTTTTTCTTGGTGTGTTTTGTTGACCTTGGAGCTTTCCAGCAGCTGCCAGATAAAGAGTTCTTCCACAAACATGCTTATTTGGATTTGTCTTCTGCTAGGCTGAAATTTAACTAAGAGTAACCAGATCTTGATATCCAGAAGTGTCAGTGGTTCTGCTCAGCACTGTGGGCACTGGCCTCTGTTTCCCTTTGTGTTAATTGAAAGCTTAGAGAAAGACATCCTTCCTCTTACCTCCTCCTCCTCCCACCATCCCCAGTTCAGTGTACAGTTGTGCATGTTTTAGGAATTGTTGATGTTACTGTGTTCATTTCTATGATTTGTCTTATGTACAAATAATTTTTAAAGAAAATACTTCCTTTCCTTTTAAAGGATGCACTGAGGCATTAGTGTAAAAACAAAGGTAACTTGATTTAAATAAAATTACTGTACAGAAAGATTTCCTTAGTTTTGTGAAAAGTGGGTCTAGCACTAGATGTAGTTTAGGAAAAAAACAGTGTGTAGCTGGGGCTATGGGTCACCCTGTATAACACTGTGCTCCAGGCTTGGTGTCACCCTTCATGGCTGCTTGGAGAGGTCACGGGTGGAAGTCCTGCTGTGGAATCGTTTCCATGATGGCCATGTAAAACCTCTCAGCTTTGGGAGGCTTTTGACTTTGTTTCTTGTGTCATGACTTGACAGCAGCCTGTTTCTGGTGGTGGAAAGAATCTGCTTCTCCCTGGTGTGGACTCGGTGTCTGTGAGTGCCTGGGACAAAGGGATGCTGAGGGACACAGGGGACATGGTGTGAGTGGGGAGGATATGAAAGGAGGATTGAGGACACAGGCAGGGAAGGGTGTTACTACTGGGAAGCTTAAGGAAAGTCTATGGAAAAACTTTTAAAGGCACTTTTCAGTGATATAAAACCCATCTTGAGGGAAATCCCCAGTGCTGGATGCCTTTCCTCTTTGCTAGTTGTAACTGGGAAGAACCTGCTTTGCTAGAAGAGGTTATTGCACAGACTGATTCACTGCTCCCTGTCTTGCACTGGACTCTCGCTGTAAAAATGCTGTAGCCTTTCATCTACCTCAGGAATGTTAAATACTGATGTCGTATTAGGTTTTTGAAGCAGGCTGATGCATCACTATGAGGGAATTGGATTTCCTCTTAAACTTGTGGAAACTGAGTTCAGTTGATTGTTATCTTGGTTTGAGGCAAAGCTGCATTCTAATGATATCTGCTAGGGCTCAGGATGATGTAGAATATAAAAGTCTGATGGAAGGTCACTTGGTGTGAGAACAGCTTAGAGAAATGAAACGATAAAAATTTAACATCTCATTAGTATGATAGTTCTTGCAGAGCTGGGTTTTGCAATTAATGTTCCTGATCTATGGCCCAAAAGCAAACAGGTGGCCCTCTCCCCAAGGGGGACAGCCATCTTCAAGTGCTTGTCCCTCTCAGATTGGTATTTGAAATGCCCAGGTATTCAAGCAGAAGAGCTAACCTTGGAAGAAGGCCCTGGTTAACCTTGCTGCTTACTTTTAAGCCTCTGTGTATCCAGATCTGTATTGCTGTAGACATCCCTTCTGCAGTTCTTCATAGAAACAGGATCACATGCCTGATAAGCTTTAACTGGAATACAACCTTGAACTATTTAAACATTTTACTTTTCCAGACAGTTTTTGTTCTTTACATAGCATTAAATATCTGTTAGGCATCCATTAAATAGTAGCAGCTGTCTCAACTTAGGAGGCTGCAGAGAAATGCACTGCCTGGAAAATGTACCTCTGGAATATAGACCATATAAAGACAAAACTCTTAGAGAATAAACTCAAATAGAGAAATCAATCTGAAGTGGGGCTGGTCTTTCCTCTTTCTGTACATAGGGAAGGTAAATAAGTTCAATGGGACTAGGTTCCAGCTCTTCCACAGGCAGGAATATTTGCCAAGAACCTTCTCCATAAAGAAAAAGCCTCACCAGGACAGTGCTGTAAACCTGCAAAGCTCTATCAGGGGGTAGCAAGAAGCCTATTGGTGTAAAACTGGTTATGTCTGACACTTGCTTAGGGGAGGGAGGTGTTTATATAGCCCCAGTTCCATCTCTGCCTCTTCTCTCAACTGTAATGGTGCTCATAACCTTGGCCCTTTCAGCAAGATTTACAAAGCTGAAGAGGGTTATTTCAACTTCAGGAAAATAATGGTATACAGCTCTAAGAAGTTTGTAGTAAGATACTGATATTCCTTAGAATGAGCAAATGGAATTTGACAGGAGAAACCCTTGCTACTTTTCAGTTACTGGCTTACAGGTGCATCTCTTGAGGTGACCAACCCCACCCTTGGTCTCAAAGCTTCCACACCCGGTGCTGAAAGCTCCTGTGGTGTGATGACTACTGCACACAGGGCTGAGAAGAGTCAGCTACTCCCACAGCCAGTCCTGGGCCAGGATTATCCTTCTAGGCAAAATCACTCTAGTACAGGAACATACACATGAGCTAGGCTGAAACAGCAATTTGATACTAACTGTCTTTTGCTTTAGAAAGGAGAAAAAAAGCTTGATGCAGTGATCTCTGCTGTAAAGCACCCTGCAGAGCTTCCTAGTTGCAAGTGTTGTTTCCCATAGTTTGTTCTGCTTTGGTCACTTGTGGATGTTCTCCTGGAAAACATGTGAACCAAGTGTGTGAATTAAGTTTTTCTTTGCTAACACCCACCTCATTCTTAGGAAATCCCTGGAGATTAAAGGTGACTATCAATACTTGCATCGTAAGAGACTTCCTCTGTCACCCTCTACCTGTGCAGAAGCTGACTGCTGTATGGCTGGGCCTGTCCAGAAAAGCCTCCTTCCTAGCACAAAAACCACTCAAGTCAAACTTGCTGTTTGAATAAAGCAGATCTATTTCAGCACCATAACATTTTATTAAACTACACTATCAAAATCACATTGATGGCAGGGAGAATGTTGCTATCAGTGCATATTTTCTGTACTAAGACTGTATTCATAGCATCCAGCACTCACTGAGGAAAGGACACTGAAACAGAATCCTTCATAGCCAAAGAGACAGTAGAAAACTTCTACAAAAATCAGGACAGTTAGGGGTGACTTGAGAGAGATCAAAGGGAAACACTTCAAGCCAAATCAGTCAGGGGGGACTATTTTAAAAAAAGTTTTACCAGTGTTTGTTAGCTTCCTCATATGAGATATGAAGATGCTGATGAACAGTTGTTTCTAAATAGCATCCCCTGTCCCTGCAACTGCCTGTTCACAAACCCACACAAATATTGTGTACTGTTCCTTCACTTGCGAACTGTGATGCACACACTTGACTACAACAGCTTGAAGTGTACTACAGTTATAAAAACCTGCTTCATCTTCTAGAACAAACAATAAAAAGTAGCAGAAATTACTTCTGTATAGAATGTAAAAAACCAAAACCAAATAGTTGAGTTTCAGACATATTAAAGTACATCAGGTGGAATTTTAAAAGTCTTACTTCTAACATCTATATAGCTATTTCTAGACTTCCCCCAGCCACTGCTACGCAACACCATAGCAACAGCTCAGAGCTGCTTTCTGGCACAAACAAGACAACCAGCAGCCTTTTTAAGCAAGCAGCCTCAGGAGCAGGTCACAAGTTTTTTGTGACAAACCTTCCAAAGGGCCACAAGTAGAAGTTTAGATGAAATAAGGCTATTTTCAGTCTTCGTGTGAAGACTCATATTTCAGTAACATTTTGAATGTTGGAAATACAGTAAAGCAGTTGTCTGTTCCACCACTAAGAGGTCAGGCTCTGGGCAGAACAGAGGTGAGTGTAGTTTGCATTCGAGAGGAACTATATACACATCAGTCTGCAGTGTGATGGGGCTCTTGAGTTTCCTTTCCAAATAATGTTCTTACACCCAGCCAGCTGGGGGTCTGCTTCACGGAGGTGTTTGGCAGTACATCAGCATTCTGGGTTGTCAGTAACACCCATCCTTCCAGGAATCATCCTCAGGGGCCTGAGTGGTTTGTGCTGACTGGAGAAACCTGGTTTGAGACACAAAGAAAAGAGTCACTGTTTCCTGCAGCTGCTGAAGTCCCCAGCAAGTTGTTGCTGTACAGAGGAATGCTTGTTGGAGGTTTTAGTTCACACTGGGCTTCTGCAACGTCTCTCTTTTGACAATGTCAACATCTGCCTGCCTTTGGTAAACTGCTGCAGTCACACATGCACAGCCTGCACATCCCCTGCACCAGGCCAGCAGAACAGACACAGCAGCAGCCATTTTGAGAAATGAAGTGACTATTACTGGGTTCTTAAGCAGGGACATATTTATCCTGCTCCACTAAGTTGTTAACACTGTTGTGGGTTTTTCCCATGTCTGAGTCCAAGAGAACTATTTTTCCTTGCAAATATGACTAAACACATGAAAAAGTCAGGTAGAGTACTACTACAAATTAAAAAATTCCCTTTTGAGTATTTCTCATTTAAGTAGGTAACAGTTCAATTTATTCAAGGCTACAACAAGACATTA
The DNA here is from genome assembly GCF_965140245.1 of Athene noctua. Classification (NCBI taxonomy): domain Eukaryota; kingdom Metazoa; phylum Chordata; class Aves; order Strigiformes; family Strigidae; genus Athene; species Athene noctua. The sequence continues at coordinate 13,066,012 of NC_134047.1, read as the reverse complement.
AAAGAAAAAAAAAATCAAGTACTTCTGCTTCTTAGTCTAACACTGAATCAACTTCCCTCGATCACAGACGTTTACACTATGATTGTAGTGTAAGCAACTGTCAAAAATAGCTTTTGGCAACATGGTAGTGTATTTCACACACATGAAAGCCCAGCAGGTGCCTTAAAGACAATGGGCTAAGAACACATTTTACTAAAATAGCATTAAGCACTCTGCATATAGTTGTTACACGCACCTTAAAGAGTAAGGCCTCTAAAGAGACTGAATTGTCAAACTAAACATCTGTTGCTTAGGCTATCTACAAACTTCAGATATCCACTGTCTAAATCAGATCAGAGCAAAAATTGTAAGTTTTTTGAAACCATTATATATGCTCTGCTTTCTCCCTGTTGTATGAAGAAGTTACTATAATGATACAGAATCATTCTTAAGACAAGCCTTGTTAATTTGTCCTATTTTTCTAACCACTGTAGTAGGCCCACCTACAGTCCTAACTAAAGACTAAGGAAGAAAAAAGCCCACCAAGCTTATTTTACCAGTAGCAAAATTAGAGGCACCAAAGTAGGTCATCTGGGAAGATTATTATATTAACAGTAAAGAGAGTTTATTAGTCCTTTAGAAGAGTTTTTTCCCTTCCCAAAACCAGATGTATGCACCAAATAAATATGTGCCATAAGGTTAATTCCTTATAGAAATAAGTTCGAGTCTATGCCTCTTCATTTTCCTGCATAATTAGCTGTAAGAAAAATGTTTTTTTTCTTAAACAGATGGAATACCAAAGTATTGAATGGTTTGGTCACAGATTACATGGTGAAAAGGGGTATTTTGTCCAGAAGCTGCTGCGTCCCAGCCTGTCAGTTCACATACAGTCACAGAATTTTCTTTACCACAGAATGGTAAAGAAACTGCAACCCTTTGCTCCTTGACTGGGGGCAAAGTACTTAACATCCATAGATCTTCCAGCTAAGTACTACAATTTCTTTAAGAGCTCTCACACCACAACCCTACATCGAAAGTTAATCAGCTAACCCAACTCTACACCTGTGTCACATTTTAAAACCAGAGATGAACATCACTTTATAAAAAAGCATTTCTAATCTGTGAAATAAAGGCAGTCATTTAAGTCTGTGAGGCATGAAGCCTCACGCTTACCTCTTGGATGGTGGTGTTGGCTTGCTCTTGGACACCGAGATTCCTCCAACAGATGTGCGTGCTTTAATGGGTGAATTTTTTGCCACAGTGACCATATTACTGCTTCTGGTAGTACAACTGCCACTGGAAGAGCCTGTACTAAGTGAAGATGCCTGTGGTTTTCGAACTCCGCTAACAGGACTTGCATAACTACAGGCTTTTACTGGCTGCCTGGGTGTTAGCAGAGAGTTTGTGCATGACCCCGCTTTCATTGGTTGTCGCACTGTTAAGGGAGACTGCCCAGCACTGGAGGAATACCTGAGCTTACTGGGAGCCAGACCTAGAAATGGAATAATGAAGGAATAAGCAAGTTGGCAACAGTATTTTAAGAATGTGTCAGGATACCAGGCCTTAAGGGCCTCAGGTTTAGTCAGGTCCGTTAGACAAAAGGAAATGGACTGCAGCAGTGTGTGTAGAAGATGGTTGCACTGACCTGCTGACCGTTGCTGAGTTCTTGGAATTCGACTGCTTGGCACCTGCAGGTCTGACTCCAAGCTCCGACTGCTCCGTACAGACTCCAAAGCTCGAAGGCTTGTCCTGGCCAGGTTGGGCATGCTGTGGCGCATCTCCTCTGAAATCAAGAGCAAATTCTCTTATTTGCTGCTTCTGGTAGTCATGGAGATGTATAATGGTTTAGACTATCTCTTGAAAAAAACAGGCACTTAAAAGTAGACAAGCGTGTAAACTAATCCTTAGCTTCCATTAAGTAACAGAGCTTTTGAAATGCATATGGCAAAATCATTTTCACTGACTCGTATCAACAGCTCACAACTTGCTTACCTTCGCTGTTTGCATACTTGAGCCGGTCTTGCATCGGACTTTGCACGGATCTCCTTGGGGGACGGATACGGGAAGTGGATGACCTGCCATAATCTGCATTGGAAGAAGGGGACTGACATCGGGGTGAACTGAGCGGAGATGGCGAGTATCTGTGAGTGCTACGGTACGACAGGGAGCAATCATAATCATCCTCATCCTCAAGGCTGTAGGTGTCAAACTCCTGGTCACTGTAGGTACCTCTTCGCAGGGAGTGAAGGGAGGCACTGGAACTGCGACGTGATACAGAAGCAGAGCTGGAGGCACAATCCTGACGGAGGCCTGGAGATAAGAGGGCAACATGGTTCAAAGTCATCGAACTTTAAAATAGAAATTCCTTACCCAGTTGCAAGACAAATTCAGAAGCAATGCTTTTATCAGCGATTCATTTCACCTTGGAAGGAGAGTCAAGTCAATAACTCTCTTTACTGAAGGCACTTGCAGCATATGGAATCTCTAAAATAGAACAGTGTCACCCTTATCAGTACCATTTAATTAGAGCAAAGAGTTAATATTCAAACTGACCTGAATTACTCTTTACGTCACTCACACAAGCAGCTGTGATTGTGGACTATATATTGCCATGCAATCTCTGTTAGGTTAACTAAGTACAGGAGTTCATTTTACAGTATGAATTTTTTAGTTCAATTAATTACGCACCCACCAGCATTTCAGCAGGTTGAAACAAAGATTTGAACTTCTGCCTCCATGTGAAAAAACGCCTGTTTTTCATGGACATCTACAGTGCATCTGCCTGGTTTATTTACAGGTCCTCCCCCAACTTACACCTTTATTTAAATCTTCTTGCCTAACAAAATACAAGCAACTTGTTACCAAGAACTAATTTAGTAAATGGGTTGAAAGGACTTGAGAAAAGCATCAAAGTTATGAAAAACCCTGATCTCAGTGCAGTTTCTTCATTGTAGGGATAAAAAAAATAAGCCAAGCACTCCCCACTCTTCTCCCTTCACAATGCAAATACAAAAAGCTTCCATCATTCTGAAGATGAAGCGCTTTTCATATTTCACCGGAAACTTTGTAATGTGATAGGATTCTTGACACTTTTTAAGTGATCACAAAGCATAAGAAAATACTTGAGTTTAATAAGAAAAAGGCTGTTATTTGCTTTATTCACTTTAACAGAACTTTTCTTCAGCTGCACTGAGGTGTAATAAACTGATAACAAGATCTTATGTCTTTTACTCTTTTTGGCCTCACATTCCAATTCCTAGATCATAGTATTTTTTAAATTTATAAAGGTACAGTACTAAAAGAAAGTAAATGTTCTCAAAAAAACCCCAGAGAACGTCATTCTCTATTTCCTGTAAATCAAATTAATGATTAATTTGCACAGAAAACCAGATCCAACCACTTTGTTCCACCTTGATCTTCAATTAGGACCTCATCCAAATCACACAGAAGTCAACAGAAAATTTACCAGTGATTTAATGGGAACTGGATCAGGGCCAACTGGATCCGGCAGAAAGCCACCTGTATCCTGGGCTGCACCAAGAGAAGCATCACCAGCAGGTCGAGGGAGGGGATCGTCCCTCTCTTCTCTGCTCTCGTGAGACCCCCCCTGCAGTTCTGTGTCCAGCTCTGGGGCTCCCAACACCAGAAGGACATGGACCTGCTTGAGTGGGTCCAGAGAAGGCCATGAAGATGCCCGGGGGGCTGGAGCACTGCCCCATGTGAGGTCAGGCTGAGACAGTTGGGGTTGTTCAGCCTGGAGAAGAGAAGGCTCTGGGGAGATCTTAAGAGTAGCCTTCCAGTGCTTAAAGGGGCTACAGGAGAGGTGGGGAGGGACTCCTGATCGGTGGTGTGGGGATAGGACAAGGGGTATGGTTTTAAACTGACAGAGGGCATATTTAGATTAGATATAAGGAAGAAATTCTTCCCTGTGAGTGTGGTGAGACACTGGCACAAGTTGCCCAGAGAAGCTGTGGCTGCCCCCTCCCTGACAGGGTTCAAGGCCAGGTTGGACGGGGCTTGGAGCAACCTGGGCTAGTGGAAGGTGTCCCTGCCCATGGCAGGGGGTTGGAGATAGATGATCTTTAAGGTCCCATCTAACCCAAACCATTCTGTGATTCTATGAAAATACTTTCAAGACTATCCTCTGCTTTCAGAAGTGTCATCTTGAGAATGCTGTACAACTGCTAAGTTTAAGTGGCAGTTTGGGTCTGTAGATTTTTAAAGGACACCCCTGCAAATCACAACCATTTCAAATGATCTATTAAATTATTTTTTTGTTGGGAGAAGGGGGAAAAGAAGAACAATTGGAATCCATCTACATCCCTTTACAATTCTAAAACTGTAACAAAAAGGAGATTACTGTTACGTACTTTCTTCTTGAAGGCGTGCCATAACCTGGACATCAGTCAAGTCCTGCAGTTTATATCCCATAGAGATAGAATCATCAGATGTACTCAGCTCGCTGTCCACAGACGACTGAGAGCTCAGTGCAGAATGCATGCTCAAATAACCTTTAGTAGAAGAGGGAAGAATATAAAAAGCATTCAGACATCCACATACAAAACAAGATTGAGCAGCAGAGTATTTTTTCCAGTAATAAAACCAGTGCAGTTGTGAAGTTGTATGGTTGCTAGAAATAATTGAGAAGTTAGAAGTTACTTGAGAACACAATGCTCAGTATTTTAACCTTCAATATTCAGAAGGCAGAGTGTCTTTGTGCAGGAAGAAAGTTGTGGACTTCTGTCCAGAAGGTGGCAAAGGGATGCCTGGTAATTTTGAGCTTAGAAACATACTTGGGAAGATTAGTATTCTTTCTGCCTGTTTTGAGAAAGGGGCAACTGTTGATGTAAATATTAAGCAGTGAAGTTATACAAAGTACTTGCTAGGGCACTGGTGAGCAGTCATAGGAGTAAAAGAATCCAAATGGCTTTCAGAGTACAGTACCTCAAAAATCAGTCATACAATCTGCTTCAGCAAAGTAGAGTTGACACTAGATTGCCTCCTCTTGCCTAAACCCCTGAGGTTTACCCGTTTTTTTTTTTCCTCTCATCATAAACTAAACTCTCTTACAGGGAAGGATATAGATTGTTCATACAGCAGGTCATAAAAACACCTGGAAGGATCTTTCCACCAGGGTAGTTTTTCATTAAGTCAGGCATTAGGAAGAATAACAAATAATTTTCCTTTTGAAGAATAATATTCAAAATATCATCATAAACATCATTAAGTGCAAACTTTTACCTGTTAATATTTTTCTTACGTCAAGCAAGTCAGTATTTTCCATGACATAAGAGCACTACTACTTGCTACTGAAATAGGGTGATGAGAACAAGGCATGTAACTTTAGGGTTATACTGGTACTTGTCCTTCAAGTGTGGGAGGCCTCGAAGTAGCCCTATACACAGAAATGTGGTATCACAGCTGCCTTTGGTCTTCCTCAGATACTGCTCTTCCTGGCACTTGAGATGACAGTTACTGCAGGCATCACCTAGCTGGTAGCTTATCTCCATCTGCAGGTGGCAGGCAGATGCAGGCAGTGACAGGAGAATCTTGCCACCATTCCATCCATGTTAATTTTGGCTCAGGGTAGTATCTTTGAGAGAGCGCATGCAATGCTGAGCATACCTCCATCTTCTTTTCCCATTTTATAACTACCATATTGCTTTGTTAAAAAAAACCCCAAACGTTCAAAACCAAAAATTTCTAACCAAAAACATTATTTGAAAAATTTGGGGAAACACAGAGGGATTAGTGAATGTAAAACCTCTACATGACAAACATGCTTATCTATGCTATATGTTACAAAATACCATATGCTCTTAACATAACTAAAACTCAAACATAGACACCTAAAACCATATAAATTACAGAGGTATTTTAGGAGAGAGTACATCATCACTTTAACATAATTCCAAGACAAAGTTGAAATTAGTACTACATAGATTTAGACCCACCAAAAAAAAACCAACCCACCACAATCTGACAGATCAGATAAAGCTAGTAGATACGCAAGAGCCTAAGAGCAGTTAACATTACTTTCAGCTAGAGCAGGCTTAAGAAATACAAATCCTGCTCAAGCAGGGATTTGAGATCATCGCTTAAATAAAAAGCAACAAGTAGGCTGTAGCACACCAGCTGACAAATCAAGAATGTAAGTCAGTCTCCCAAAGCATCTACATGATGCCATTCAGGATTGACTTTCACTTTAGCTCACGCAGTTTTGCCTGCTGTGTTCTAAGAAGTCTGGAAGGCAGTGTACCTACTGAACAGTTCTCAACAGTGATGCTAGAAATAAACATTTTGTCTGTTCTTGGCAAAACTTCTAAAACCCACTGCCGAGCAACCCATTCAAACAATGGTTAATTCCAGTCAGGCAGGAAAAAGCAGCAGGTTCCCAACATTATTTCTTAAACTAGTTTTGAAGAGTAGTAACCGATGACATGGAAAACACGTATTTGAAGTCCAGGCATAAAACAAATGTCTTACATGGACATTGAGCAAACTGCTTTGTACTGGTAAGCCTCAAATTCCTCATTTGAAAAGGCATAAAGGTTTTCCAGTTTCAAGATGTTTACATAACACAATGATAAAAGTGTGACTGTAGTGCAAGGGGTGCATCCATGCAGATCTGTGTTACACAAATACACACTCCAAATCAAGACACTCAGTACTAACACTGCACTGCTGTATAACATAAACCTGTTTCTCCTTCTGGTGTCAAGAAAAGACATTGTAAGCAGCTGAAATAAAGCCAACATGAGAGTAAGGATTGCACCTGTAGGATGTAGTGTAATGAATAAGCATAGGTTTCCTGCTGTAACTAACGCCTTCCTTAATAGTAAAAGTTGTATTTTTAGTGCAGCTGTGTCTTGAATACAGCTTTTTAAAAAGCAAACTTCTCAATTCAATTGTGTGTGTTTAGTTTGGTTGTTGCATTTCAAATTGCAGGTCTATTTAAAAAACAGTCAGGGAGGGGAAGAAACATTCACATTCTTTCATCAGTAAAAAACGTTGTGGTTCAACATTGCAAGATGAACTGATTATGGTTTTCATTACAGAAACTTCAAAATATACCACATCTGGATTTTGTAAAAGTTTTTTTTGTTTAGTTTTTAAGGGAAGTTACTGTTAAACATTTTTCGCTTGAACAGTAGGGAAGCTCCTTTTTTCTTAGAAATAAAATTAGATTTGAGTCAATCAAGCCGACAGTGAACTTCAAACTTGTGTTAACGCTTATACAAGCCTTTCCTATACTTGCCTTTTTATTTGGTACCCTTGACAACCTCGGGAGATTTGCTGAGTGAATGAAGAAGTCTAGAAGTTGCACACACACTTTGGTTTTACACATCAGTAAGTGTTTCTGCGTGAAAAGGTGGTTTGACATCTAGATTGCCAACCAACCTCATATTAAAAACAAGAAATTGATGTGGAGACTTTTCCCTGCAGAATTCAGCTTACAAAAATAATCAGTTCTAAGTGCATTCTTTTGTTTGCAAAATAGAGATGTGTTAATTTCTATTTACAGCAGAAAACCAGCAGATCTCAACAGCATACCTGCAGCTGTGAAAACATCCATATGCAACCCTTTTTTTTTTCCTTAAGAAAAAGGTTCATTTAACATCAAATTTTAAGCCAGGAACTGTTAAACATGCTTTATGTTTGTAAACATGCAAATTAGGATATAGCAATTTCCACAAAACACAAACAAGGAAGACTCTTTTGATAATAAAGCCAAGAGGCAAAGCATTTGTACTATGAAACTGAGCATGAACTGTATCAAGGATAAACAAAGCACTGAAAGAGCCTACATTGACTCCTTAGGTGCAGCTTAAATGCAAAGGCAGACTTGAGGCCAATGCATTTAGGAGAAGCTTCATTATCATACTTACAAAGATAGGCTTCTAACAAGGATTTTGTGTAAATTGCCTCTAAGGTAGGAAATCTTCCTGCAAACACAATTAAGTCTGATGGAAACCTTTTGTTATTTTGTGTTTAGGTCCCCACCCAGCCAATTTAAAGGCTTATCCTGGAGACTACACCTTTGTATCTTAAAGCACAAGGCTTCTTCCTGTTGCCTACATTAATCAGTATTTTCAAAAGAAACTTCACAAGCTCTCAAGCCAGAAAACTGAATCCAAGGAACTTTATAAAAAGTTAACATCTACAAGTGATAACATTATTCAAGAGTAGTATTTTCTTTGCTCCAACAGCTGCTTTCTATTTTAAGTCACTTAAAATTAGTACAATTTATAAATATATATATAGAGAGAAAGTTATAAAAACAAAACCATGGAATAACTACAAGACATTTAGAATGCAAGGACGTTTTCTCCCATGTAACAGATAAAACCTGGATCAGTAAGTGAGCAAATTAAAAGGAGAAAACCTCATGGGTGGACTTGCATCTCTTGACAACTGCTCCCTGTATCAATTAGTAATACTCCTTGCATTTTAAACACTACAGGTTTGCACTGCTCTACTGACATGCCATACCTGAGCTGCCACAGGTTAGTAGTGCTTTGTTAGTCGATTTGAGGTGCCCGGGAGAGTTTAGTGCATTGCTACAGGAGCCTGTCTCTGTATTCAAATTATGTGCGCTTGGTGATGCCAATGGACTGCAATACAGGTTTTTCCATCTACTGGCTAGAAGGAAAAATACAAAAAAGCCATAAAGGTTATCAAATTATTTTTAAAAACAAAAAGCATAAGATAAAGGCATCAGATCAAACGATTAAATACTGTAACAGATGTACTTCAAATAAGACATCTTGATGGTGTCACTAACAAGATGTAGGAAGCAAAGCAGCGCCTGTTCCCTTGCTCACTCTCCCCTTTAACTTGTTTTGTCACTTCTGAGGAATTCCAAGAATAACTACTGACAAACTTGGCTCTAAAGCAGCCATACATTTCTGAAGGTTTCAGTGCTGGTCTTCAGAGATGCATGTTTTCATAAATATCTGTCACGTCTACACCCCATCTTAAAGAACTCCATTAAACTATGTTTATGCATGCATTATTTTGAATTTTTAATGATGGAATCAAAACAGCATTAAACCACAAAAGCTGTGCCTTTAAATTAACAGGAGAGCAAATTCATTTATAAACAACAATTCTGAAATATTTATTCAGTACACAGACTCACATACAAGTTAGTGAAACAATCAAGAACAATCCAGGTAGAAAAACTTATTGGATCCATGCTTACTGAAGTTGGAAATAAGCAGCTACAACTCTAAGGAAATAACTCAGTCTGTGACCTGTATATATTCAAGGGGCTGCTGAACTGCCCACCGAAACCTTACCACTGAAAGAATAGCAGCTAAGAAAATAAAGAAGATTCACTATACTGTTTATACAGTTTTATTTCCCCCACAAATACAAGGTCATGCTATTTTAGTTAAAAAGGAGTGATAGTGTACAAATAAAGCCTGATGCATTTCAGACAAATCAAAGAGTTAATCAAATGAACCTTCATTCAAAATTTTAAGCACAAACGGTTTATAGACGTAAAAGAAATTTGTTCTCAACCTACACTGTTATCTCAAATCAGGAATTTCAAGGCTAAACTCAAAATAAGCCTGGTTACAAGCAGTGCCAAAACACTCTTAGTATGTAAACTTAAAAAAAACCCCAAAACCAAAAAACCCCAAAAAAAACCAAAAAACAGTGGCCTCTCAGATTTCAAATCACCAAGGTCAAATTACTGGTCAAACCAAAATCAAAATTGCTGCATTCACACAGTAGACAAAGCCAGACAATCCAAAACCCAGGCAGACAGCAACTTTTGTACCAAACTGGGGGTTATATTTTCAGCAGTTAGGAACATCACTGAGCTTCCAAACATTAATCCTCTCCAAAATGTCACTTTTTCAAACACTGCTAACCACAGCTTTTGTGTTTAGATGTTCACGAGTCGAACTAGACAGATGAGGTTGCAACATGTCCTGATCTACAATGCTTTTCAGTGATGAGTTGTTACAAGAAAATAGTAAAACTAGGCATTCCTCCAGCTGCGGGGTAAATCACAGCTGCCAGTATAGAAAAGTTCTGAGATATAGAAAGCTATAAAATATAGAAAAGGATTACATATTCACTTCAAACCACTCAGTGTCTTGGCTATCAGCAATTCAGCCCAGGACTTGCACATTTTACACACAAACTTGCAGGGCATTTGAAAAGAGAAAAGGTAGGATATCCACCAGATGGATTCCAGGTGATGTACTACAGATACGTAGAAACTGAGTAACCTTCTCAGTTTTGTAATGAAGTAAACTATGCAACTAACAGCTTTTACATCAGAGAAAGGCTAATATGGAATTGATCCTTCTGTGCTCTGAAAAAGGAAAACACACACAAACCTACAACCCTAGAATACCAACTACGATGGTGATACGTGACTACTGAGCAGAACGCTCTGTAGCGTTTGCATTTCAGGCAGAGTAAGGAAGGGATTTTCCCTCAGTGGTCAAGTAACACAACTGAAAGCCACCATGAAGTGCTTTTAGAGGATGATAAAACTGGAAGAAAAACTAAGATTCCAAGTGACATCACTTCTTCATGTTAAATTTTAATGTTTCATTATTGTAAGCTTTGAGCATTAGACAACTATTTTACTCAGGTAATACTACTAATAGTAAGAACAATCACCATTAGAAACACTCAACACCAGAACTTTTTACATAGGAAAAAAGCTGCAATAATAGTTTCGTGATTCTCTCCCCCACTCCCCAGAAGCACATTTTTTCTTCTATATATTTTTACATTAAAGATGTTTAGATATTAAAAAAAAAAATCAAGAGCCTGAAAACACTAAAATATATTTTAGATATTTTAATTTATTAAATATATTAAAAAAACAGAAAACAAGGTGGTCAATTTGGTAATTAATTTGAAATGCCTGTATTTGCATCTTAAAAAGATACAGAGAGGTAAAACATCACGGTTCAGTTTGTTTTGTCTATTACTTGTTATCAGCATAGCTTTCTTCATGTTTACAGAATGATCTCTTACCTTCGTTAGTTGAGGCATTACCAATGTAAACCAAAAGCAGGGAGGTTTCGATATAGTAACAGGCATGGCTGTACAAGTATGCACCAGAAGCACAGCAGCTGAAGCGCTCTCTGCAGATATTCTCCACTACAGCAACCGCAAACTTTATGTCTCCTTTTGTTTTGCTATTTCAAGTACACAAGTGGAAATAACGGACACTTGAAGCAGCAATGCTAATCGTTTACGTACCTTGATCAAGTCTGTTTATAAGAGTTCGGCAGGCTGCTTCCGTCTCCGGACTGGGATTATCCAACACCTGTCGGCACCATTTTAAAGGTGAATCCGTTTTCTGATCTGTAGTAGATTTTCTAGGGGACACATAGAGCCTTTGCAAGGATTGAAAGGAAACAGTAAAAAATGCTCATTAATTCAAAGCATACAGCCACCGAAGTGGCATTTACTTAATTATGCCTAACAGTAAGCAATAGAAAAGTTACCCAAATTAAAATCGGGTAAAAAATTAAAGCTTAAATTGTATAGTATGACTTAGAATTTACTATCACAACATTAAAATTCACTTAAAGATGGCTCACAGAGAAAATACACAGCCTCTGCAAGGCAAGGTTCAAACCTGGGCTATTGGAGTACTACTACAAGTTGGTATACTCACCATCACCTGCACTCCTGCCTCTCCCTCCACTCCCACCCCCAAAAAAACATCTCATGACAAAGACAGCAGGGGTGAGGAGGTGGTTCTGACTTGAGATTCAAGGTAATCTACTTTCAGAAGTCTAATTGTTGTACTTTCTGTTAAAAAACTCACATCTCAGGATACTGCACCTGTATTGCACTGCAGGTAACAGTTGTCTCCTATCTTCTAACAGCAGCTCTCTGAGACACTGAATGAATAGTAAGAAGTCTATTCAGATTTCAGGGATAAACCATTTAACTGGAAGATTTAGAAATTTTCAGACAGGTAGGATGTATGACCGTATGCTACCTTTTTTTTAATTGCACTTTAAGACATGTTCTCCTAAAGCCTAAGTTTTTGACAGTTCTAATACACCTACCATCATTTTGCATGTACATACAGGATTAACCTTATGTATAGACAAATGTAATCATATTATAGTCTTGGAATATTTACAACTGATTGTGTGTAAAGTAGCATCTTAACCATATTTCATAAGTAGAAAATTTCTCTCAACAAAGGTCAAAGCATATATGGGCCAGACTGAAAAGCAACTCAAGTATTTTACTTATATATCCCACATTCATATTTTTAAAGAAATCCCAACAAATAATGAGCACCCTATATTTTAACATTTTTTTTGCTATTTAGCAACATACAACTTTTGTAGGGAAAAACCAAAAATCAGTATTGTGTACATATAAAAGTTAAACAGCTTTTAATTCCTGCCTGTCACTTAGAGAAGAACACCCTCATGTAGACTAGATTTCAGTCAGTCAATAGCATGAGAGACAGGAACAGAAACAAGAAGTGCCATCATTAACAGAATCTGGCCACAGAGACAATACATTACCTGCATATAATACTACATACCTTTAACATTAAGAGTTCCAGCTAAGTTATCTTAATATGCATGTGTTAATATATTTACTGTGCTATCAATGCATTGCTACAAAGAGATGTTTAATGCAGTATCCTGCTGAAGTCCTTCAAAGGATCATAAAAAGGATTCAAGGCAGGAAAGCAAGCTCTGTGATGATGAACTTAAGGACCTGCATATGTTCAATTTTGGAAGAATCTGCGAAGTGATTACCTCTGAACTCAATAGAGAAGCAGAGAGGAGACTTCTGAAAGCAGAAACTTTATTTGATCTTGTTAATAAGGTCATAAGATTCTTCAACTTAAGTTCAAACTACTGAAGTTTTCCACAATGTAATTTCTTAGAATTAAGTGTGCCATACTAAGAAGAAGAAAACTTCCAGGTCTTTGAAGTTGTGTAGATATTGAATACCTTTCTAGAAGGGATATACTTTGAGACTACATTTTGTGGGGTGAATATACAGGAACCTGACTAAGAAGTTTAGCTGTCATTTGTGGACATGAAAACTAGCTCTTGGCTCCATCTTTCTTGATAGGCTCTGATGAGCTCTTCGCATGGCCCTCAGCCAGTACAGCTGCTACCTCTCTGCATCAAGAAAACTCACATCAACAGGCTTTACGGTTCATCTCCTGTGAGAGCAAGAGACTTCTTCCATGCACACAATCACACCACCACCTTCCTCCCAAGCATCAATCCAGCAGTGCTTCACCTAGCAAACTGCTCGAAGGTGACAAAGAGCCCTCCTGGTCACCAGCAAACTAGCTCCAGCCACACTTGATTTACACTTCTCCCAACAGCTGTCCTCACGCTGATGTAATATATTTCACCTTCATCTGTGCAAAATACAGTATTTGTGCATAAAATGATCATGAAGATTGTTTCAAGATTTCAAGGAATGTCTGCATGAATTTCAAATTGCCTCCTACTCTCTCTCCTAGCAATAACTTTTGACACTCCAGCAGCAAGATACATCAAGTCCTTCTGCTCCAGTTACTCATTCTCACACAGATGTCTCACATAATACTACTTTCTACAACAAAAATAATATAAATCATCAGTTATTTTAGTAGTTATCCTATTAGTTTTTGAAATGCCTTCATGTTAAAAAGATATAGAAACATACTACAGGACTCTCAGTTGTCAGGTGTCCTTACCCACAAAAGCAATGTTTGGCCAAGATAAAACATACAAACAACCGGGACATTTAAAATATTGTACTGGCATCAAAATGTCTGTCTAACCTATTATCCTGTCTCCTATCCTGTATCCAAGTAAGGATAAATACAGAAACCATCAAACCAAAAGCTGTACTGATGCAGAAAGCTGTTCCAGACTCCCACAGTTTTGCAGTTTGGGGCTATCAGACCAAGCATCTCTGTATGCAACAGCTCTCAACAGAATATTTTCAGTTAATCCATCTAATCCTTTTTTTTAATTAATATCTGCTTTTAGCACCCACAACACCCTATTGCAATCAGTCCCACAATGCGCCGATACATGGGGTGAAGAAGCACCTCCATTCACTTGCTCTGAAAATGTCACCTGCTATTTACTCTTGATATTGCCTGGCTCTTGGGGGATAAGATACAGGTGGAAGGCAATTATTCTCTACTACCTCTTGACATGCCACTCATGACTTGACAAATCCTAATAATATTCCTGCCGCCGGCCAGACCCATCTTTTTCAGGGAATAGATTCAGTCTCTTTAGTCATGTCTCATACAGAAGCTTTTTCATACCAAGCTTCACACAAACAACACATGAAAATAAAAAAATCCAAAAGCTAATTTGCTGTTGACAAAATAAATGCTGAGAAACATGAACACAAATATTCCTGAATGTGCAATGTTATCTTTTATAAGAGACCCCACAAGCATATCTTGCTGCATTTCTGCACGGGTAAACGAGCATCACAACCACTCAGATCCAATAAAACAGAGAAAGCAAAGTGCTCTCTCTCTGGATTTATTTTACAGTTCAGACCAAAAAAGCAGCAGTAAAACCATCAAACAAAAAAAAAAGAGGCCAATAGCCTCCTTAGGGCAGGTCACACTGTTCTTCACATATTAAGGGAGAAAATCCTGCTCTACTTCGGGAAGTAGTTGCTCCACCCAGCTCCTCCTGTGCTTCTGCCCAGGACTGTATCAGCTGAAAATAATAACACTTGTCTGATTGCTGGAACCGTTTCCACACAGAACAGGGCTACCTGCTTCCCAGGGTGTTGGAGTCCCCTGTAGTCTGCCAGAGGACACTCATTTTTTCAGCTGACAAGTCTACTGGCAAGATACGGTCTCAGTTATAATGTCACTAAACTCAAGTAAGCACAGCTCAATTTTTCAGAGCACTGCCAGGCAACTTACAAAAAAGGAGGAATTCTCGTTTGATTTCACAGTGTCAGGTTTACTATTTTCCTTCCTAAGTAGCTTTGGCGAAGGATTCAACATACTTCACAAGCTAACCTCAAAATACATGGGCACAGCTTATTCTTCTGGAGCACTGCACACCATGAGACGATAAACTAAAAACACCAGACCCACAAATATAAGTGAGTATTTTTCTGGAGACAATATTAACCAAAAGTCACCTTTTACTAGAGGATCCCCCCACCCAGTGTCATCCCCCGTTAGCCACCATGGCACAACTGCCACAGCAAGAGAGGCCAGGTTGCTACAGCATCACACTTCTAGCTGAACAAAGATAGGCTTTTGTGATAAGCTAAACTCACTCTGCTCTGTTTCAAAATATGCAGCATTTTATTTCTAGTAGTTTTATCCTCTAAGGCTGATTTGTCAGGTTAACTTAATCCAGTAAGCATTGGAAAAAATGTACTCAGGCATGCCATGAAGTATGCGTATGACCGCCAGTTTACGCATCAGCCAAAGTCTTTTGGGTTTAACAAATACCTGATTACCGAATAAGCTTTACCTTGCATTTTGTTCCCACAACTCAGCAGTCTGGGTGTAAAGCATGTTCTGTTTACATGGAAAAAGCTTTGAATATTTGCTTTTGTCTAACTACAAATGACAATTAGGAACTTAGATAGTTACAAGGCCTAATAGAAAATTCAGAAAGTGAACATTCAGGCATATATTCTCAATTTGATATATTGGGGGTTTGCTGCATAATTTACTAAATATGAATGAGATTTTCTTCAGCTTCTCTAAGGAAACCCTTAGATAAGGCATCTTCAGTTTCTGCTTACTAGTGTGTTTCACCTTCTCATATAAAGTATTTTATGAAAGGCACCTCTGGTAAGAGCCAAGTAGTCTTAGTTGTGCAGCAAGCACAACGTGAGATTTTTCTTCCATTATGAACATAAGCACTCAAAAATAAATCTGTGGGATTCTTCACACTTTCTGACATATTCCAGTCTACTAAAAGGAGAGCATCTTCTAGAGGTACTATTGTTCTTTTGGGGTCAGTGTCACAGGAGGATTTACAGGAGTTAATGGCCACTATTGTCTGATTTTGAAAATAATGCTTTAAATAAAAACCCCCAAGAATCTAGAAAATACTATGACAACTTTCAACCTGCACACTGCACTGAAAAAAAAAAAAAAAAAAAAAAGCATCCTCAGTTTAGTAACACATCAGATCAATTATAAAAATGCAAGACAGCATCGCCTGAGAATTTAAGAGCCTAATCATACAGAATATTTGCACTAGTAAATCTATGGATCGTAAGAGGAGAATTGAGGCTGCAGAAAGCTCTGTAACTAGTACATTAGTAAATTAAACTGCAAGTAAAATGAACCTCAGTTTAAGACACGTGCTTGGTTTATTATACATCTTCCACAGCACTTAGCACCAGTAGCTACAGCAGTACCAGAAATGACAGACATTACATTGGTTTTCAAACCTTTGAGTTATATATGTCAATGCAAGAGGAAGGAAACCTGAGGCAGCTAAATATGTTTAGAACAATTTACGTTTATAAGATACACCTCCATAAAACGCTGAGAAGGCAGCTAAATTGTTCGGTAAAGTGTGTATTTCAATCAGGTAATGCAGTTATCTTCCTTTACATATCAGACTCCAGAGAGTTGATTTTCAGATTTATTACTGTGCTTATGCTGTTCCAATCTCAAATCTAAATACTACTGTTGAACAGAAATACCAATACTGGCAATACAGTGCTGAGGAAGGCAACAGTGAAATAATACTGTCCAGGTCTTGAAATAATAGAAACATTAAAGGAAAAAATGAGAAAAATCCTGTGGGAAATACTACACATAAAAACATTATAGTATTAGCCCAAGTAGAGGTTTGAGCCTTTATTCCCAAGAAGCAGAAATTGGAAAGAGAGAAAAAAGAATTGTAGTGCAAAATCCAGAAGCACCACCACATTTTCATGTCTATCTAGTGACTAATCCTGCTGAACAAAATAGCAAAAATCTAGTCACCAAGTCACAGAAGCTCTAAACATCGCATTAGCTTAATCTCGTGCCACAGCCAATAGTCTGTGAGATGATCAAAAGGCACCTTGCGGGACAACTTAAGAGTCATATTATACGTAGACTGCACAAGGGTGCTGAGCAGTGCCTGTAGCAATCTTGCTGCAGCAACATAAAAAGTCTTTCCCCCTTTCACTCTGTCAGTGCAACTGAGCAGACAGATTACAGTGTCCACACACCTCATTTTACAGAAAGAGCCATGAGCCAGTACCTCAAGAATTCCAGTGAGAACTCAAGTCATTTTAAGCTTCCGCCATCAAAAGCGATTTAACCTAAAAGGTTGTATTTTGCACACAAGTGTCAGACAAGCTGGTAGATTTTTCCTTTCAGATTACTCTACTCCAGCACTGGCAATTACTGGCAATAAAGACTGCTGATGGTAATGCTATCTTAAAGCTGGGTTTTGAAGGAGCTCATCTACCCAGAGATTGTGCACAGCGAGGCAGACATTACACAGACCATCATAACGGCTAAACTCAGCTAGCACAAACGGGTAACACGCTATTCAAACAAACTAGACAATCAGGAAATGTTTTTGATAAGTCATCTGTACATTATTTAATGCAATAGAGCTAACGGATCCATTGTTAAAAATACCTCTAGAGGGTTTACATAAGATGATCCGTCTGAGAAACTAAGACCTTGCAAATTATTGTTTCTAAGTCATGTAGAGTCTTGTCAGCAAGGAAAAATCACAGGCAAACTACTACATGGCCTGTGGAAATGGACAAATTGATATCTAGAGAATAGGGAGTTCTCCCCCAAATTAGAGGCACAAGATGCCTTATTTTTCATGATGATATATTGGTATAATATGTGAATTTTGTGCAGAACCACATCCTCATTTGGTGGAACTTCCCCAGAAATTTTTTTCCTATCTCTGATGGTACAAGCTAACAACAATGATATCCTGCAGTATGTTGAATTAAATGCCTTAAGACATTAATATAGAAGGCCACTGGAGATGGGGCTAAGGCTGAAAACAGGAAACTCCTAAGTAGTAATTCATTTGAGCAAACCATACTACTTCTTCCTACAAAGACTATTTCAAGGGCACACTACTTGCTGTGTTGAGTTTTCAGATTCAAGGAGACAACACAACACTAAAGTGAAGGCAGCAAAACATGTTTTCAGTTGAAAGGCTTTTGGGAATGAAAACTGTGCAAGGCATGGATGTAGCAGCAAGATAGGGATTCACCTAAGTGACATGGATTCCTTCTCCTCCTCCCCCCACAAAAGCATAGCATCACGTTAGGCTGAGTAGACATGCACATTCATGTATGCACCCATCATATTTTACATGTTCTTCTAAAAGGAACTCCGCAACTTAAAAGAAACGTGAAGAAAAGGTTCATGGATTTGCTTGATTTTTATGGTGCAGTTTGGTGTTGTTTTTGTTTTTGTTTTTTTTTTTTCTAAAAAAAAGGCAGAAGAAATATGTAAAAGCTTATCTGAAGCCCTGTGTTAAACCACTGGCTGTTTTGCCACTGGAATCAAGATCTTAAGTGCCAGCAGTAACAATACTGGGGAGACATGTACAAAGGCCTCTTTCCTTACATCAAGAAGAAAACCTCAAGTTGTTCAAGCTGAGGCCTAGACAGAGAGCTTGGTACTCATACCATCAAAGGAGACAGAGGCAAAAATAGTCTAATCCAGTAAAAAGCAGAAAGAACTGAAAAAGTTTAAGGCTTTTCACTTCTGCCATTTTTTAATATCTCTTTTTCATCCAATGATACATTAATAACAACACTTTATAGTTCAGAGGGAGTTGGAATTTGAATGATTTCATCATAATTCCAAGTCAAAATTTTCTCTCCCAAGTCTTACCAGAAAAAATAACTGACAATTGGCAAAACACCAAACAAGTAGCATGGGAATGCATAACACAATGCTGAACACAAATCACTGTAGGAACAATACAAAAACCACCCCAAAAATCACAACTTAATTCTTATACACAGGGAGTACCTAAGAATGACAAACACTAAGGAAGACAAACAAGGTAACACTACTCCAAGCATACCTTGTTTGTTCCCTTCTGTAGGGGTAACAGCCTTTCTACAAACAGGTCAGCAGTCAACCTGTGCTGAAGCACAGCAGCATAAGGGAGAGAACTGGTAATGGGCAAACAGCACAGAAGTCTAAGCTAAGCATCATGCTGAACTCAACAGCACTGAAAGCCAACTTTCAGTTGATTGGGTCTCAAGGATATTTACAATTTTGAATAGCTATTTGAGAAAGCGACCTAAGAAAGCAAGTCAAGGGACAGACACCGAAGCAGTACAGAGTTACAGCTACTGCAGGTGATGCGGTACCTCATGTTTCACAGGAGTTCAGTCATTGCAATGTTGTTTTTAAAAACAAAACCTTAGACTGTGCAAATCTTGCTGAAGCCAAGGGAAACTGCACAGGAACATTTGCAAGTTTGATCCAAATAAAACCAGTAATTCCATAACAGTGCAGAAACATAGAGTATTGGCACCTGCAGAGAAAAGTAACAAATCCTCCCACCCACTCCTTTGTGCTTCCACCTTGGCCCTCCTAGGGCAATAGTTTTTGCTGTTACCACTTCAGATCAAGTGGCAAAAATGGACATGGTAGATTTACCCAGAGGTTTCAAACCTACTAAGAAGTCATGGGACATAAACACAATACCACAACAGAAATTATCCTACAGTTTGGAACTCTTAAAACTAGAATGACATGGAGATGTAAGAACTAAAGTATCTCTTTCTGAACACTTCCTGCTCCCCACCCCGTTTTAAACACTGTCACTTTAAAAAAATTACTTCTTAGTATTCTTTTAATGTGTAAAGCATCATCCCCTCTTCTAGATGATATTGAAGAGGTCAACAAATAAAAAGGACTGTGATGTTAAAAACTTATCAATTCAGCAGTAATAGGAAAAAACCAAAGCCACTGAATTTCTTGGAAATTACCAAAAATCATAAGTAACAAAGCACACATGATATGTTCCAATATTAACTACAGGTTTTTTTCCTAATGTACAATATTTTAAAAAGGGCTGTAACTGCCACATAGTAAGCTATTTGTTTTGACTAATACACTGCTCAACACATTCACGTATTACTTCCATCTAGGCAGTACAAAATTCCCCCCAGTCAGCAAAGCCACCTTATCAAAGTTGATCCTAAATCCATATAATGGTTTTAAAGGTTATTTTGTCATGTTTTGGGGTTTTTTGTCATGGTTTTGATTTGTTTTGTTTTTTTTTAAAAAGGCCAACACTCCCCCCTGCCATTGTTTTCTGGATATTGCCAATAGGAATGCATGAATATCTGCACAAACAGTACACAAAAGACACGTGCTTATGAAGAGAATTTAAGGTATTTGGCAATAAGCACTGCCATACACTACTGACTGTACACACATTATTCATTTCTTACTTCCAGTTTAGCTGACAAGCTCTAGAACAAGAAGTCATCATAAAAATGGCTTCTTGGTTTACCAAGTTTGACAAGAGGCAGACAAATCAGACTGAAGCAATGCAACATGATCAAAGGTCATTTATAATAGAACTTGCACAAGAGCTATGTAATATCACCTTTATTTAAGCTCCTCGGAGTGCTTCTTTTTAATGTGTTAGCCTATATTAACCAAATTTAACAAGAAAACAGAGGTATCAAAAACAAGAAGATCCCACAAGGTATAGTAAAAAGGGTACCTGGTAAAGAAGAATGACCTTATTAGCCACCAACTCAAAGAAGGGTTAATAAACTGAGCCTCTGGGTGCAGAGTCTCTCCTGACTGCACTGGACAGTATTCACTGTGTAAATCTCAGACTCCATCTGGTTTCTTTACCAAGTCACTATAGTTTGCAGAATCTCTCATGTCACAGGTTATATTAACATGAATATAAAACTAGCTGTTTTCATTAACATGGAAATAATGAAGCTTGTCTTCCAAATTTAACTTGTTAAATGTGTTTCTCCCCCCCCCCCCTTTTTTTTTTTTTTCAGAAATCTGCTCAAAATGCTGTTTAGATATACTAGAGTTTCAGTGATCGAGTCAGAAACAGTATTTGGGTTTTAAAAGAAAGCTTGCAAAGAAAAAGACCCCATGTTTTTAATATAACCTTGAATTTAGACTGGAGCTGACGTAATTATGTTACTGAGCTCCATTCCATTAACAAAAGCTTACCTTCACTTACAACAGCTAATGAATTTTTAGAGTTTAATATTTGTTTTGTATTCAGAAACCATTCTGCAATGCTGTCTTCACTGCCAGATTAATCTCTAGCTACACAGTTTTGAAACACAATTTACAGACCCCTGAAGCTATCCTACCAAGTCTTAAAATTAAGAACTCTAGGTAAATCTCAAGTCACAGCTATTGCATGAGCTGGAATTAGTCTCAAACTTTAACTAGCTTTAGAAGGGTAAGAGAAATTAATCTTCTGATGTATAAAACAAGTTCTAAACAAGGCTGCTGGTGAAGCAGAGAGTCCTACAAAGTAAGGTCAGTTAAGGATTACATCATTGATCTGTTTCAGTTCATGTCTCTAAACAAAAGAAACAGGTTAACTGCAAAGAAATGGTATTCAGGAAATGAAAATTGTGTCTTCTCGGATACTAGCAAAAGCCACAAAGTCCAGATGGTCTAAGGTCTCAGTTTGTGTTTCACAAATTTCTTACCTTAATACAGTATTTGACAGTTATGTACAAAGTTTCAAAACTCCATTATTCATCATCTGTGTGCATTATACATAAATAAACTAACAGGGAAAGGAACCTTTCTGTACTTGCTACAGCAGCACCTGAAGAAAGGGGTAAAAGACAAGCTGTACAGCTAAACTGATTTTTTTTTTTTTTTTAAATAATGCTCTGGCACAGTGGTCTTAAAAATAAGAACAGCTGATAATCAAAACCACATTATTGATGCTAACAATCAAAGCACTGTATATGTTACTTTATACCCTTAAAAATTATTGCACACCTAAACACAGAAACTCCCAATCACAGCAGTGTAAGTTCCATATATTACTAATAAGGTTTTAGATGTTTTGAGATACATACCAGCTATCATCTTCTTCACTGCAATTTTCAAGTTCTAACACTTTGACTTCATCCAGATCTGTGTTATTTGAAAGACTTTCTAGATCTCCACATTTTTCACTGGGATTTTGTTCATTTATTTTAACTGAGGAATCAATATCTGCAATGACCAAGTTTCCCATAAGCTCTGTGCTGTTACTTGTATCCGTACGTGAAGAACATCTAATGTTATCATCGGTCTTCATTTCCACCTCACACGTGCTGGAAGACAATTCCTCAGTGGCACTGTTGCAACTGTACTGCATTTGGGCACCTATGTCTTTTTTTAAGCAGTTGTTCGCTCCTTCCTCCCTTCTTATTTTGCTTAATTGGTTGTGCAGATCTGCCATGATTTGCTTCTCAGTTATCGCATTGATGCTATTATTAATTTCCATTCCATTAAGACCAGAGTCAGGGTTATCCACACCAGCATGGATCTCACTCTGCATGTTTGTCCCAAGCATACCCCTGCTACCCTTCGTTCTCGGGTGCTGATTCTCAATCTCCAGTCTCCTCACTAGTTCCCGCAGCTTTCGCACCTCCTCGAGCTCTGGGCCAACCGCCTCGGATGCCGGCTCCGTGTCAGGGCCCATGGCAGAGTTCTCTGTTGAGTCTCGTCCTAAGTCAGGCTCCAGAGCATGATCCTGCTGTATTAGCGGGGCGCTTCCAGGCACTACCATCATCCAAAGCACACAGTTTCACTGCAAGACACAAAAAACATATAAAAGCTCCACAAAGGTGCACAATATTTCAAGCAAACTGCAATTAAAGACCAAAAATTCTGAAGTTTATAAGCATAAACTAATTATACTGGGGTACAGGGCAGCTGAATTTAACCAAAATCTATTGAAAAAGAGCAACTGAAATTAGAAGGAAACATTTCAACACAAATTACTAATTTTAAACAGTTAGGATGTGCAACTATTATGCTACAAATTAGACTGTATAAAAGGAAGTTGATTTAATCACACACACAATAGTTTAGTTTCCATCTGTTTACAAACAAAATACATGAGAAAAGCACTGATTGAGCAAAGTCAGGAAACATAATTAACAAGGTGCTGACGTCAGACAATGACAGCATTAAGAAAATGGTAAAAACATCCTTTGTTCGTTACCAGACTTATCCTGGAAAAGCAGAAAAAATTTGAAAACATTTCTGTATCAACATATACCAAAGACTAACGACAGTGACTAATGACAGGAACTGCACTTACTGTGGCACATGAAAATAAGCATACCTAATGTCTTTACTGGCATATTTTCTTGTTACAACTGAAAAGAGAGAGGCAAGTTCCCTGATGCAAATAGCAAAAAACCCCAGAAAAACACATAGATAAAGATATCGCACCATAGGTTACTTAAGTTTCATAAAACGAAACCCTCTCTCTGCTTTTCCTGTCTTAATTGCTGCCATTCATCCTGTGGTTGTGTTGACCAAGGAAGAGTGTGCAGAGCACTGTCACTCAGGCAGCTTTGAACCGCACAGGTATTCAGGCTCCCAAAAGCCATAAAATAATGCAAATGCACTTAACATACAGTTTTACAACACTTACGAAATAATAAGCCAACACTGATTTTTCCCTATGCTAGTGATTTACATGAATTTTAAGTTATAGTGGGTGCACTCATTTCTGAATGGACTCTTCATTGAAAAGCCTCTAATAGGAGAGTAATGTTCCACAGAGCAAGTAAAAAGGACTCCCCTAAAAAAATTATAAATCTTTTCTATTTTGCAGAAGGAGGGCAAATAGATAGACTGACAGAAGAGGGAGTTAGACAACACAGCCAATTCAAAGTTTAAAGGATTTGATGCAGGCATTACAACTAAATTTGAACCCTGATTTTATGTGGCTGTAGATGTTCTTCCCCCTTCCCTCTGCTGTCTGAAAATTTCCCGTTTTTAAGGCCTAACTGCCAGCAGGTACAAGAAACCACAAAAATTAGATGTCACACAAAGAAAGCATGGTTAAAAATACAGATATCCCCCCATACACACCTTGGCATCTCCCTATTTACTTAGTTGTTTCTAACAGCAGTAGCTGAGAACATTTCCTAAAAAATACAGTTTCGGTTTAGTGGTGGATTTTTTTTTTTTTTACTTGACAGGGGCTTTTAAATTTTGGTCTTCTACATACAAGATGAAAATCTGAGGCTTACATTTGAATTAAAAATGAACATGGAAGCACTTACGAAGAGCTGTAGGTGAACAGAGCTGACTGTAGCACACTTTAACCACAGCTTTCAAAATCACGCCTATAGGAAGCACTGCTGAAGTCATTTTGACTTGGGGAAAAGAAATTTAATTCGTAGTTACCAAGCAATCCAATTCCTACTCATATGCCCGCTTCAAAAAAATCTCCTTGCATGCATTCTCACTCCTACGAAATTATCCGATCTCTCGACGAGTAAGGAAACTAGCATGATTTTCAAAGACATTTCAAAGCTATTGCTCGGTAACTTGCTGAGGATGCACCAGCAGGGAGTTTAAGAGTTCTACTGTCAAAGCAAAACACAAAGACTCAAGGCGGAGGGGGGGGAAGCAATGAGGTCTCTCACCCGAAAAATCAGTTTCCCTCCAAGGCTGAGGAGCAGCAAAAACTGCATTTTCCTTCACACGGGGGGAACAGATTAAAACAGTTGAGCCTTTTCCCACGATCAGTAAGTCTAAAAACCACCCAAATAAGGATATAGGAAGGGAAAAAATATAAATCTATAAAACTTAATTTCATTGTATAATGGACTCGAGGGAAAAAAAGAAAAAAAAAAAAAGAAGGAAGCCACATTTCAAGCCGTTACTGTGTCGGAGACAATAATTTGGACTTTTTCAAAAAGACATCCGGGTTTCTAACGGCAGGTTAACGGGTTCTCCTCAGCGGACGAGCTGCAGCCGGAGGGGAACAAACGCCTCCTGCGCGCCCCCCGCCCCCAGCCGGGGTTCCCGCCGCCCTTCCTCCCGCCCGGCCACCAACTGCCCCCGCCGCGGGCAGGCGGCGAACTGAAGCGGCCCAGCCCCGACCCCGGCCCCCGCTCGGCCGGGAGTCCCGGAGCGTGGACAGCTCCCGGTGCGCGGGCACGGACGGGGCCGGCCGCGCTGAGGGAGGAACCGGGGGCGAGGAGGAGGAGGGTGAGGGCGGGGAGACGGCTGCAGCCGGCTGCGGGTGCTGTGGGGAGAGCGGGGCCGCAGGAGGAGGCTGCGGTGCGGGTGGGAGCCCCACGGGTGGGGGCGGTGTCCTGCCTGAGGCGCGGGGCGAGCGCCTGGGGCGCGAGGGACCGGAGGGGCGAGGGCGCGACCCTCCCGGGGCGCTGCGGGGGGCGAGGGCGCGGCCAGCCCACGCCAAGCCGAGGGCTCCGGCCACCGCCGACCCTTCCCTTCCCCGCACACGGTACCTGCGGCGGCCGCCGATGGACGGACAGATGCCGGGCGCCCGCTCCGCCGCCGCCTTTCTCCGGCGCCGTCTGGAGCCTCGCTCGCAAACGGCGGGAGGGACCCGCCGCCGCCGCCGCCGCGCGCGCATTCGGGCCCCGCCCCCTCTCTCCCGACGCCGCCGCGCGCGCGTGCCCGCTCGGGGCGGGGCGCTGGGTCTGCGCGTGCGCGGCGGCGGGTCCGCGGTGCCGGGGGAGCGCGCCCGGCCCCGGCCCCGGTCCCGCACGGGGGTTCGCAGCCAGCCGGGCTGCGCCCGCCCTCCCCGCGGCACAGGGCTCAAGGCGCGGCTGCCGGCCGTGACCGGGCGCTTGCCCGCGGCCTCCTCCCGCGGGGCCCCGCGGCCGGGCCCGGCGCTGCCCTCCGCTCCCGTGTGTGGGCAAAGCGCGGCGTGCGCCGGGACGGGAGGCTGCCGGCGGGGCTGTGCTCTCGGGCTAGGGCTTGCCAAGGCTCTCTGGGGAAGAGCCCCGAGTGGCAGGGCTTGGTGAGTGGGGGGAAAGGGATCTCCCCTTGTGCGTACGGTCTGGAAAGGAAACACAGGTGAGCCGGGATGTCCCAGAGCTGTGGTAAGTGTAACATCTCCTCGGGCCATGGTTTCATCAGGTGACAAAGACGTTGTTAGCCTTCCCACATCCTCCAAAACGTGTACACAAATACAGCCTTTGGCACGTTTTGATAAGCATTAGATACTTTCTTCCAGTCTTCAAGGACGGGTCCTATAAGCAGAAGCAATTTTTTTTGGCCTGAACACCAAATCTAGCACTGGCAGTCGTGAAAGTTGTTCTGGGAAGGTTTAGTTGTGCAAAAGATGGTGTCTCCAGAAGCACAGAGCTCTGCAGCTTCAGTGCAGGGATGGGTTTGCCCCCACTTCTGCTCGGTCACTAGCACCACATCTTGTAGCCTTTACACGTTTTAACTGATTACACACAACATAATCTGGTTGAGGTTTGTCCCCTCAATCAGCAGGTTCCCTAGTGAAATAAGATCTTTTTCACATTTATGGAAAATATATGACCTCATTCATTATGTAGGAGAAATCTGTGCAATGACCCCTTTTCTGCAGATACCAAATATCTGGAGATACCAGCAAACAGGAATATTTACCTTTTCAAAGAATTCATTCCTTTTTTGTTCAGGAGGGTGGAGCAGGGAGGAGTAGGTAAGCAATTCTCCAAAGTTCAGGCCAAAACAAAGCGTATAATTTTTAGAACAGCTGCAGGTTCCTTTTGAGTGATACATGTCTTTGTGGGAGGAAGAAAAATGGCATCGAACCATTTGTGCTGATGCCACACACAGGTGTCAGCAGGACGGCAGTTCTCAGCCTGGTCCCGGGAAACGTGGGAAGAAGGGACAGGCAGGAGCTCCACGAGCAGGACTCCAGACCCCTGTCCGGACACAGACAGGGGGATTTTTCAGATTGGGGCCCACTAGCATGCTTAGGACAGTGTGCTGCAGATCAAGGCTCCTTTTCCCCAGGTAACAGCAGGTTAACCAGACTTAAATTATGTGGAAAGTATCAAATTGCATATTTGCTGAGCCAATTTGCTGAACCCAGCCCCTCCTCTGAGAACAACCTTTCTCCTTGGTACTATTTCTTCTCTCTTATTGCCACATCCTCCAACAAAGCATTCGGTGACTCTACTGATGGGTCATGCCCATAGGCCACCAAAAAGCAAAAAATGGCAGAGACCATCAGATCAAAGGGCACCCAACAGGAACGTGTTACACGGCGACACAGGCAAGGAATCTGCACATGAGCTAGGACTGTTTATTAGAGCTGTATACCAAGGTTAAACAATCGCTGCAGGGAAACGCAGTGCTGAGGAGAGATGGTGCAAAACATACAACAGACAAATCCCGTTCCCTGTAAGGCCATGTACCCATCAGGAACTCTGGAATCAGTGAATACGTTATTTCAGCAGATCATCTTCTGAAAGTGTTTCTGTAGTTACGGGGCCATCTGTTTCAGTGTTTTAAACAATCCCCCATTGACCGTGGTATAACGGGACATGTAACAGCTGCTGTACCAGTCATTCCCCACCCTGGTACAGGTACCACTGGCCATGGTTTTCAGAAATGAGTTATTTGGGGAGATGAGAAGCTTTGTGACCATCTTCTGTTCAGAAAGTAACGTCTCTAGCATCTTGGTAATTTAGAAATGTAGGCAGCCAAAATCAGTAGTCAGTTTTGAAAACCACGTCTTGGTGACTACCAGGTTTTCAGGTCCCTTGGTTGCTCCATGCACACTCAAAATGGAGCTGCCCCATCCCCTGTCACAGTCATGGCTCTAAGGTCTCAACCTGAAGCTTGCCAGTAGCAGAATTTTTACTGCTTTCAGCTGGAGTTCCCCTCACAGAGTTGCTTCTGAGGTCATGCCTACAGTTTGGTTAAATAACCAGTACAGTGGCCTAAAAAAAGCTAAGTAGCACTTGTGCTGTAAAACACTAACTTGCTAAGCTTTTGCATGCATGCCAGCTTCCATCACTAAGCGCATAAAGAATTATCTAGCTAACAATAGTCTGTATTAGGGCTTTGGCCATCACCTATTTCCATATAAGAGCTACCACAGAACTGACTTGGGGGCTTTGCAGACATTCCTAATGCTCTCAAAGAGAAAATAACTTTCTGGACACATTCAGGGCTGTACTTCTAAGGCAGAGAGCTGGCTTTCAGGTTTTGGTATTCAGCTTTCTCAACGTCTCAGCGTCTGAATTAAGGGCTAAAATTATGCGATTCTGACTTTTAGTACGTACAGCATCTGGTAGAAGTTCAATTTTGTGAGTGAGCATTTGTGATGTAAATAATCTACAGCAATAAGAGAGGCATTACAGCAAGCCTTGTCGAGGTGGGGGGAAATTCAGATTTCAGTCAAGCAGTCAGTGCTCCTTGTCAGGAGAGGCAATTGAGATACCTATTCTCTGGCACATTTTGTATGGCCACAAGACACCTACCATCAGAGGCCGAGTTAAACTACCAGGTGAAAGAGAGTGTTATCTTCCCAAACAGACAGCAGACACACATGCTGCTGCAGCAACCCACTAGGGAGTAGGCAGGAAAGGGAAATTAAAGCTGACACGCAATTAGAGTAAAGTGAGTCTGCAAGTGCTCCTGAAAACCCATGGAAAGCAAATGGAAATCAGGCAGAAGCTATTTCTAGGCAAAATTTGGGGGTGAGAGAAGCAGAAATAGGCTTTTGCTAAGAACTAAATTCAAACCCTCCCAAGAATCCAAATTTAGTGCTTAACACTTCTTGTATCTGCTTGCTTTGTGCCAGCTCACACACACTAAGCTGCAGCCTGATTGCAGAAATTAAAGAAAAAAAAATAATCCAGAAAGGTTTCTCACAATTAGCTTAGCTAGACGTAAGGAGCTCTGCCTGACTTCCAACACGGGGAGCACTCTGGAATCTTAATGAAGTTAAAGACAGGCAGAGGGGCTCAGCACCTTTGGAAAATCAGCCCACTTGTCTTTGTAGATGACACTGCTTTATCTTGTTAACATTGGCACTTGTCTTGTATGCAGCTGACAGCATAAACTAGTGGATGTTAAACTCATTCATTGTGATGAGGCAGTGAGAGGGAAAATAACTCAAGGGAAGGGAGAAGCAGGAATTCTGCTATCTTAACCAGTCAGGAACTGCAAGATATTCTGATATGTGCTGGAGAAGAGTTTTCACTGGCTGTCTTCTCCAGCTTTGCAAAACCCTGCAAGCAAATAGAGAGAAGGTGGGTACCACACAAAATACTGCATTACAGAGGTCAGCAGAGCAAACGAACATGGAGGAATGGGACGAAAAAGGCTAGCCAGTCACATTGCATTAAGAGGCAAACAAAGCAGCCACGTATGCAGTGAGTCAGGTGCCTGTTTCCCTCCTTCTCTCCGTCATGAGACAGAGGGAGGAAAGGAGACCTCTTTTTATATCAGGGCAGTGTCAGGGTTTCTGGTTGCCACTGTGGTGACTCCTGCCCCATCCAGATAATCAGATAAATCATATGTCCCATATCCAACATAATTCCTTGTTGATCTGTTGACAGAGCATACAACTCTAGTTTTCCCAGTGATTTTCATCTGAAAGAATCTTCACATAATGCAGTAACTGCATTTGCCACTGACACGCTGCCTCCTTGCTGGAGGAATGTTACAGCTGCCAACAGCACCCAGCCCCCTGCAGCAGGTTAGCCCAGGAGGCAAGGAGGACCTCTTTACCTTCAGAGAGGGCTCGCAACCTCTAAGGGACATTTCTCTCATCACTCAAACCAGCCCTCTGCTTGTCTTCCCCACATGAAGCTACTACCGCCTATTTATCACATTATGGCCAGAGGTTCCGGCTCTAACCAAGACCCCTGGGACCAGCTCTAGCACGTTTCTAGCTAATTCTGGAACACGAGTCACTGCTTCCCACTAAAAAGCCACAGGAAAATCTCTGTATGGGTCACTCAGTAGCTGTGAGGGTTAAATGCTCTTCACTCAGCAAACTCCATGAGCATTCTCATCCAGCCATTTCTTCTGACACTGTAAAGGGGCACACTCACCTAGAAGAGTTTTTCGTAGCACTTGTCACAGTGGACAATGTCCCTGTGGATGAATATTTTATCCAGAAGATTTCCCATTCCTTTGTGGCAAATTCCACACTGCCAAAGGGAAAACAAGGTGGTTGGACAGTAACCAAAGCACCATGCAGTAATGACAGCGTGGAGGGGGCAGAGAAACAAACAGTCTGTATCATTTTATAAAGGTGTGAGGATGCAAAGCAGTGACCTTTGAGGCTAAACTTTTCTACAACAGACAAAGGCCACTGCAGGCTTCCTCCTCCCACACTCACCATTTCCACAGATTTACTTGCAAGCTTTGCAAGGTTTGAGAGATTCAGCAAGGCTTGCACTGGGGCGTAAAGGCCACAAAGCAGCAAGTCTGCCACAAGGACAGGGGCCTGAGGAAAGAGGGTGCTGCTATTCTATCAGATGTCAATAAAGAATTCTTCTTGTTCTAATACACATTTATTTGAGGAGCTAAAAAACTTTGGGGGACACAACCACCACCTGTGACTGTATGACTTTGTCCCTATGTGTATGCAAGCATTTGGCACACACTACACATTACTCTGAAAGTCTGGGAACAGAATTTGCACCAAGATTCCTCCTCCCACCACTCCATTTCACAGCAGCATATAGAAGGCAGTCAGCAATTAAGGGTTTTTTTTACCCTGAAACAGTATTCGTGGCAGCAAATGTTAAGATGCTCTATTATGATCTTAGGGCAGTCTCGGATCTCACGGCTGCAGTAGCTGCAAACAGGCTCACTGGACCTGTGAAGGAACAGGAGATTGAATTCCTCTGTAACACAAACTGGTACCAGAGGTTTCTTACCCAACGCCAGCACCGCTCTCCAGGAGCTACCTGCTTCTACATGTGTTTGACTGTGTCAAGTGACAGTACAGAAGGACATGTGTTATCCTGGGGATGCAGAGACCACAACAGCAGGGCAGTACAGACCTTAAAAGTCAATGTCACTATATTTTCCAAAGATCATTTACACTTCATGCTGTTATTTCACCAAATAGATACCAATATTCTAAAAAAGCAAAACCTTAAAGTCATTTCTGTTTAACAGTTTGCTGAAATCCCCAAGGCAGCCCTGAACTGTCCTACCTCTGCAGGGGAGCAGTGGACAGGTAGCTGTGGTGGCCGTAGGTTGCTCTCTCCAAATCAGTCAAATCCACAAGGCTGCCACTGGAGACAAAGGGAAATATCAGCACTTGACAACGATATATGGGAAGAGCATCTCAGATGGAATCATTAATCATTAACCTGATGTTAAGTCCTAACTGCAACGTCCCAGCTGCCTGTTCCTTGGAGGGAAGGGTGGTTCTTCCTAACCAGCTCTGAAAAGCATTTCCCTAATAGAGAGGGCCACACTGATTGATGGAGCAGGGCTGTCAGCAGCGATATCTCCATCTTTGCTGTATTTGTGCTGTAGTTTCTCCATAGGGGTGGCAGTACCCTGCTCCCTGCCCCACATCACAATCACTGTGTCTCAGGCCAGACCCAGAGCTGACTCTGGGCTCAGGCTGGCAGCTAAGGTTTGCAAGGAGTAGGCAACTCCAAGGGCAAGCAGAGACATCACAGAGCTGGCAGGCCCAGCACCTAACTTCAGAACACTGAAAAATGTGTCTGGCTGCTGCTGTCACCACGAGGAGAGGCAGGATGTGGGCAGCGTGGCTGGGAAACTGCGGCACACACCTGAAATGGGGCCCCTTCAAGACTGAGGCTGAGGGAGACGGCACAGGCACACGGCAGCCCTGCCCCACAGGCTCTCCCACCCCGTCACCCTCTGTGCCAGGAGGAGCAGAGGGTGTCAGGAATTGGTGCTGTTAGTCCCATGTGAGGGTCTGGCAAATGCAGCTCAGGAGGGGATAAGACCTAACAGCCATGCCAAAGCAAAAGGAAAGGTACTGCTCCCTCTTGCTCTCTCCCTCCTCCAGTATGTTCCCAACCACATGCTCCCACCCCCTTACTCCTTGCCAGCCATCAGACCCCTCTGTGAGCCAGGTTGTCTTAATAAAATAGCAGAAAAAGCAAGACTGGGTAGGCTGGGAGCAGGGATAAAATTAGGGGCAGCAGGAGAGGAGAAGGGGAAGCAAGGACTCCCTTATCAGTGAGAGCCCCAGCTGCTTTGGCTCTGCTGTCCATGGGCCCACAGCATGCTGTCCCACAGGCCTGGAGTTGGGCCACACACAGGCTGTGACCCAGACTGTGGGCACCAACGTATTTTCCACTGGTTGCTAGATGAGACTGGCAAAGTCCTGTGCTGGCTGCGGGACAGGCAACCTGTGAAATCCTGCCTCCAATACACTCATCAGTAAAACTTCTCTGGCCTCACTGGGGTCCTGATGTTTACAAATGGACCCTACAAATAACTATTTTCACTGCTTGCTAAACTCCCAAATCCTGAGCTGTTATGCAGGGAAAGGCACGGAACACATCCTTAGTCTCACACAGCTGAGTGTTCCCTCTCTGCCTTCTGTTTGCCTGTGTTTTTTAGACACTGCAGCAATACGCTTATCTTTGGTTGCTGACATCTGCTTTGCCGACCTACAGGAAAGGCTTGAGATTTATGGAGTCTGTAATCAGCTACCACAGTAATGCCAACACAGCACTGAGGGAGGATAAATGCCAGCAGGAAAGCCTCAAACCGAGTGTTAACTGGCTGCCACATCAATGTAAGCACGATGCACATGGGGCCAAATTCTGCTCTCAGTCACACTGGTGTCAATCTGGAGTAGCTTTACTTAGTTAACTCTGAGCAGAATATAAAAGAATGAAGATTTAAGCTTGGAAATGGGATCTTTTAACTTTTTCTAACTCACAAATAACTTTTGAGTGAGAACCCTCAACCTCCACATTTTTCCCACCGATTGCAATCGCTTGTTTATGTGTGCAAATACACAGTGAAACCTGACAGTGCTAAATATGCATCCTAAAAAACTGCAGTGTAGTGTTTTCATCCCGTCACCCGCCTTAGAGGCCAACTCACTTGGCGTGGGGTTTACTCCTCCATGAGGAGCTGTGAGGCAGAAGTCACAACGGGACTAGACAGCACAGTGACAGCAGAGTCTATGTCCCCAAAGCAGCACTGCTGTCTTAGCAAAACTCTCTGCCCACCCAATGTAATAATCCCTCCAGGGCTAATTAGCTGAGGCATAATGGCATGCTGACGCAGTGTGAGTTCCAGCTCGGGAGCTTGCTTGGTGTGTGTTAGCTGGCAAAGCCATACGCTGTTGCTCTGCACACGTATGTAGACACATGTCTGTCTCTGGACACTCCTCATACCTGCCGTAGCGTGGGGAGGCTGATGACTCGCTGCTGTTCACATACTCCTTCACAAAGAGGACCCCTTTTCTAGGAACGGATGGAAATAGAACGAGAAGCATTTGCATTAGAAAAGACTGGAGCTAATGAGAGACAGCACAAGGGACACATGCGTGCACTTGGACACATAACGCATGCATGAAAAGGCACAGAGTGAGATGCTGTTGTTCTTGAACAAATACCAAGTATCAAGCATTGTTACAAAATAACACCTAATGTACCCCTCTAATTAACCCACCAAAAAAAATCAAGTTAATTAAAAAGAATGGGATTGATAATATAACTCTTTCATCCAGTTATCCCCTGTTTTGCAAGGATAAGTCTTTTTCAAATCATGTCAGGATTATGCACACAATAAGTATTTAGAAAGCTTGTGGTTCTGCCCATTAACATTAAAACCCTACTGGCACAGCAGTACTTACAGTGACTATTTTGTTACTGGAATATCTCCAACGTTTCCATCCATTATAAATTGCTACTGGTTTGTTTCAGGGATGTTTCTGCTTACAGAGCTGACCTTTCTTGCATATTACTCCCTCTTTAAAATTCTGATTTCAAAATTACATGCCCCCATCTGTCTGTCTGTCTACAGCGCTGTCACAGATTGAGGGGAGACACTGTGCCCACCGGCTCTCTTCCCAGAGCCATGAAATGAACTAATCAGGCTTTTTCTCCATGGTGCATTTTCACTGCTGCCTATAAGCTATGATTAATCCTCTCTTCTTACATGAGCAAACTAAGCCATGTCACAGCTAAGGAAAGAAAAAAAAGAAAATATTTTTTTTTAACTTAGCATAGACTCTTCCCATGTCAAGTGTTTCAGATGAGAGTCTCCTACTTAGACAGGTATTCTGATAAGCAAGTTGTAGCAAGGCCAGGAGGACCCAAATCTTGCCAATCAAAGCCTGTGCTGCCTTCTCACCACTTTCAAAGCCCCTCCATAAATTGTGTAAAACTGCGCAGCAGTTTTCACCTCTGAGGCAGAGCCTGTGGAAATCACAAATCCCAGGATACAGCTGAGTTGACAGCTGCATGGTGACAGGCCGCTATCTTCTGCAATACGTGACAGATAAGGGTCATGTGCCAGCCCCACCAAAATCTGATACACTTGCTGTAGACTGCTCACTTGCTTATGATTGACAACAAGGCAAAGAGTCTTCCAAGAGCTCCACACCTCTGATGAGTGTGTATGGCATGAGGAACTCCATCATGTCCCTCCAGCTACAGTGTCTTATGGAAGATTTACGATTTTGCTACACTAAAGAGAAAAGACTCAACTCATACAGTGAGCTACATCCTGGTCTTTAAAAAAAAGAACGTGGAGAAAAGTACCCAGCTCATCTCTCCCTTTTGGGTGGCTCTGGCCACCATAGCAATGTCTGTGCTCTTAGCCAGAAGAAATGTCCCGTGGCCCAGATGCCAAGTGGCAAAGCCTAGCTTGTCTTCACCAAACGGGATGGCTGCATGCAAAACCTGTATTGCAGCAGGAGGATCACGACCACCCATCTCTTTACCCGGCAGTGCTGGAATCAGGCTGGTACCCAGAGGCTGCTGGGCTGTTATGCGGTAAGGTGGCAATCGGACTGCAGATCCTCTCACTCGAGCTTGAGAGAAGCCTGAGAAGAGAGAGAAAAGTCCGTGGGCACTGGAAACATGAGCCATGACATGATCCAAGCTGGCAGGCAAGAAAAGACCTACCCCTACTGCTAGGAGGGTAGTTTGGGAGGGTGGAATATTAAGGCCCTTAACCATACAGATTAATTCATCTTTATCACAGACCAAAAAGGCTCCTTTATTTTTTTACATCTGACACATAACAGTACTACTTCCCTGGAGAAGTGCTTTGGAAAAGTCTCATTTATAGGGCCATGGGAGAAAAGATCAAACAAGATCTTCATATAAGTACAGACCATAAGTGAATCATGTAGCCTGAATGGGAGCACCTGTGGAGAGAAATCGCACACTACCTATTGCAGGAGGGGAGGAGACGGGGACATATGGCCAAAGTTCAGCATAACTATTCCCAACTTAATAATGTCAAAAGCTGCAGAAGGGAGAAAGCAGCAAAACTGGCTACTGAAATGTCTTTGGAAAACAGCTTTGCCTATCCACTCAGCAGAGACCTCTTAAGTTTGCCTTGCAGGGATGAAGCTGATCTTGCCTGGAGCCAGTCCTGTTCACACCCACAACATACTTCTCTTTACAGATCCAACACTGAGACCTACACTGGTGCCTCCTCATCGTGTCAGACTGCATGTGGATGGACTGTCACTGCCATGAAAGACTGCAGAAAGCTCAGGGCAGTGGTATTGCATATTGGATACCTCCTACCCCTTCCAACAGCCTTGTTCTGGGGCCAGTTCAGTCATTTAATAATTAACATTCTGGAGACAGTGATCTTCTCTCCCAATGTTTTGCTTTTACCTCTTTTTTTTTCTGTATCCTCTGCAAAGGCCAATTTCTGGTCAAGGGAGGGTAGCCAGGAACCATCCCTTCATCTCCTGTCACTCTGTTCTGGTACCCCACACAGTGTAAAATCTCCAGAGACCAGAGATGGATGTATCACAGACCCTGTGCTGGGTAGCTTTTGCTAGGAATGACTTAAGAGTAGTTCTGTGTCTCTAGATCACCCATGCACTCCCTGGAAACCATTCAACTCTTTTTCAGCTCTTGGCTTTGCTTCCTAGCTTCTCTTAAACAGCAGTTTCGTGAAGGTTTCCCTCACAACCATCAAGACTACCCATTTACCTGGTGCTGTTATAGTTTAAGCTGTCCATGTAGAACGGCACCCTGTGGCTTCTCTGGGAAATGGACATGGTGGTATCTCTGGGAAGGGAGTCGTGGCTATGAAAGGAAGTGATACAGTCTCAAGCACTGAACTTGAGCACATGAGGGATTCTCACAAGTGGTGAGAACTGGCTAAACGTCTCCCTGCTTAGCATCAAAATCACCCACACACCACAGCCATCCGCCCAAACAGCACCTCACTGCACATGCTTAGATCCAGGGAACTAGTGAGAAGTGGGTCAGGAGACTCCAGATACTGAATAAAGGTAGCAGTGGGGTGTTCTTTCAGTTAACAGTCTGGATCATCCCACCCTTTGACTTCTTACCGTCCAGCTGTGGGGTTAAATTCACAGTGCCCCCTGGCACTAGTGCTGTCATATCTGCTGTTCCTAGGGCTGCTTCTCACATCATAAACTCTCCCTTCGTAATCTGGGGTAGGTCTGGCAAGGAAGCACAAAGCCCTGATTACATTGTACCAGGAGTCACTGGAGTCCCCACATTGGCTAATGTTTTGTCTCGGCAGTCACTATCATGATGCATTCTCCCTTTGCTCTGCCCATTTCTCCTGTGCTGTTTCTGCAGCTGCAGCATGCATATGAAGCTCTGAGGCTAGGAAAGCAGACTCAAAATCTAATGCTTGAGAGTAAAGCCAAAGCAGTTCATAAATGGATATATCTTCAATATTGTTTCCTTCCCCAGCGCTCACCAAAACCACCACTGCACCATCTGCACATGTGAACGGCTGACCAGCTGGCCCATCTGGGTGTCAGACCTGCACATTTCACTTTTCCAAGACAGAACTCATTATTGGAATGGCTTTAACCTGTGGGCAGAGCTCAGGCTCTTTCAATAGAGAAAATGAGCTTATAGCTTATGGTCATCCTTTTCTTGCAAGTGCCCCAGGGCACAGATTATGTTTATATTGTATATCAGCACTTTGATCCTGATTAAAGCTTCAGGCAACTGTATAACTTAATGTTAAACAATGCTGCAAAACACTGCAAATCAATGCCGCATTAAAGAGAGAAAGAAGAACAAGCTAAGCTCATCATAAGATGAGAAAAACCCTGCTCCTGGTAAGACATGCATTTGGTCTATGATATAAACCCAAGGGCAGGAATGAAGCATGAGTTTCTTGCACTGCAGACAGACATGTCAGCATCACACAGTGCTGGGAAAGTGATAACAGACTATGAAGTACAATAAAGGCCTGTCCTATTTTTTTCTAGTCCTAGTCTGCAAATGCCTCCAAAAGCAAATGAGAGCTTTGCAACACCAACATTCTGAAAAATGCTAGAAGAGGTGAAGGTTACATTCAGATCACATGAATGTAGATATATAGAAATAGTAGCTGTAAGTGTACAACTTGTTTTTCATGTCATTAAGGGTCATGAGAAATAAAATACAGACTGCTCCTGAATCACCATCTCTGTAGTTAGACAGAAGAAGCAGATGTGGTCTCTACACATCTGTCAGGTTTCCAGGCACTGTGTAGTGGTCTGAATACAACCTGCCAAGAACTCTCCAGTGTTACAGATCAGTTATGAACTCAGATCTCCTGAATCTCTTCTTCAGCCCTTCAGGTCCAAAAATTATCTTGTTCCATGTGTTGTGAGGCCTGGCAATACTGTTGTTCCCCCTGGGAACAAAATCCTGTTCTCACTTCTTGATGCAGTGATCGTACAACCTGGACCAGAGTTTCTGTCTAATATTTCTGTGCCAGCAGCTTTGCCTGTCTCTGCATCCCATCCCCAAACCCTTACCTTCTGGTGCTGAATGCTTGGCTGTCTACATAGGATGGTATCCTGTGACTGGGTGCTGACATGCTGCTGTTAAAAGGCTGGCGGTCCATGTGCAGTGGCATGAGATGCTGGATCTCATATGCACTGAGAGCACTCTCTTTTGAGCTGAAGTTAGACCTGCTAAAGAATTAGAGCCAATTTGACCATAAAGCCAATGACTGTATTTGCTATAACCAGCTCACACAAGTATTCAGAATTTGCTGGGGCTGGATCATGTTTCTTTCTACTGGCAATAAGGAAAACCTGGGACACCACGCTGTTAATAACTTCTTCAGGTCAGGGGAAATGGCAGAGGTCTGTACTACTTCCCCTCACCTACATGAGTTGAATTCTCAGCACAATGAAGTGCTGCATGATTCGGCAGTCATCTAAGTTAATTTGATAACCAAAATGAAATACGAACCCTATTTGGGTGGAATCCTAAACCTAATATTCCTTTTGTCAGTATCATTTGATGAGCATACACTGGGCAAATTTATATAGTTCCAGGACATCAGCCAGGTCTGTATCAAGAAGCAGGAATGGCAAAGGATGAGGATCTGAGAGCCATTGATGGGAAGAAACAAAGGGATAGTCCCACTGTACCTGTCTGCCATGGGGTTAGGCTCCTTGTGTCTCCAGTCTCCTGGGCTCTCGTGGTGACTCTCTGTGATGGGGCCGATTTGTTCTTCATAGGTTGGAGTGATTCTGGTCAGGGAGGAAAAAGCGCTGTCAGCAGCTTTAGCACTTGTGTCTAAACCTGTCCATTGTGGTGAGTACATGCAGTAACACCATGATTATGTTGGTTTCAGAATTCACTAGCCAAGAAATGAGCATTTGTAATGCCTTTGAACAGGGCAACAGGGAGGACAGAAGATGTGGGAGGCAGCAGTAAAGCATGCCTGGTGCCCTGGCTCCGTACCTCTCCTGGCAGGGGTCAGCTCCATGGGCACACTGCGTCTCTGGAGCAGCAAAGCTGCTTGCTCTAGGTAGGTGGGTGGACCTGCCAAGACAGAGATCATTATAGTCTGCAGAAGTGTCACTGCACACAGAATTACTGTAGGATGTGGGTGCAGCCCCTGGTGATTCTCCTGCCTCAAGAAAAGTACAATATCCCTGCACAGGAATATGCCAGATAACCCAAACAGAAGTGAAAAAAAATAATAGAGGAAAAATACAGATCTCTTAAAAAATAACGCTGAAAGGAAAGAAAAATAAAGTTCCTGATGAGTCTCGGTTACCTGTTTACTCTTTCCAAACCTGACATTTTAACTTTGGTCATTTAGTTATGACCATTATGGGTTATCCAGTACCTCTACATTACATTTCAGATAGCTAAGAGCGTGAGCTGGCCTCATTTGGGTAGCACCTCAGAAGTGTATCCACTAAATAAACCCCCTGCAGAGCCACCCTGGATTTCTACCTGTCTCTACATTAATTTAGGGAAAAGTTTGTTCACTTCTTCTATCTGGTTTTGTATCTTTGTGCATACCAACCCCTCTGGGAATACTGATACCCTGTAGAAAATCTGAATCTGGCTTAGATTCCTACATCAAAACTTCATTTAATTAGAATTCAAGAAATTAATTCTCAAAATGCTTTCAAAGATCCGAGCCTGAAAGATTAAGGTTGATGAAAGAGGAGGCTGCCCTTACACTAGCTACTAGTTGAGGGCTCCCCTTCACCAGCATTAATTTGATCCCTGCACGTTCTCTAACAAGGTAAGCCAGAAAACAATTGGTACAGTCATCCAAGTGAAAGCAAGACAATTAATTTTCATTCCTCTGCAACAAAGGTACCTTAAATTCTGACTTCTGGCAAAACACTAATGTTCGCTGAGCTACAGATTGCCATTCAGGTTGGGATGTTCTAAGTGCCTAAAGAAGACATATTTGTCCAGGAGCTCAGACTCAAAATCAATTTACTGAAAAGAGCAGGAGATAACTCCCAAGTTCTTCAGTGGAGTGATGTTGCAGAAGCACTCCTACTTTGGTAAGTCTGATTCGAAGTCCCTGCACCTGGAAGCACTAAGACTCTCAGATAAGGACTCTATATTTTTCTTGGTAACTTGGTAAGCTTGAGGGCTTATCCAAAAGAAGTCCATGGACTGGGAGAGGCATGGAGTGGGCAACAGATGGAGTTTTATCCATCTTGGTCACTTTGCTGGGGGATACTGGAGAGAAAGTGTAAGTTTTCTCTCTGTAACATCTTCCTACATCAGTCTAACTTCCACTCACATCCCTGGGGACTGGGAACAGCTCCTTCTGCCTCCCTGCATGAAGAACAACTACAATTTGGAGTATTTGTGGTACATCCAGGGTAGCTCCATTCCTCAGAAGAACCCAGGACAGGACACTGACACCATTGCTCTCTCCCTGCTGCTTTTCCCCTTCCTGAGCTCCCTCCTCCACAGTCCTCATTAACCCCACCCTCTGCTGTCCCACCACTCACTATGTATCTCCATGCACTCATGAGGAGAGCCCAGCCTGGTGACTCCTAACCCCAAACAGTATCCTCAGTCCCTTCTCCAGAACCACCTGCAGTAAATACCCCATGTCCTCTCATCAGAAAAAACAGGCCTGTTATTTCTCTTGCCTTCTTGAAGCGAATTCTTCACTCTGCATACAGGATGATATCCCCTTGTTAATGTCCACGCTCCCGCTAGTGCTGTCCTTGGAGCATGGCATGGACCTGGGGGAGAAGAGCAGTCTGGTTTACAAGTTGATTTGAAGATGGCTTGCTCTCTGAAACATATGCATGAGGAAGCCCAGTTTGACCAAAAGCCTCAATTCTTCAAATTTAGGCAGAAAAGACAGATAAAAGCAAAGAAATCAGGTACAAAAGGGGAGCCTGGGGAATATTTTATCAGCATATGTATGTGGGGGAAGATGGGCAAGGAGTTAATTCTCATCCTACAGGAAAAGGTAGGGGGATAATTATCTGTTTCTTTACCCAGTCATGCTGGGTTCATGTTCAGTATGTTCCTTTGACCTGGGAGGCTCTGAGCAGACATCATGGTCAGGAGGTTCTTGTCCCTTCTCAGTATGGCTGTTTGAGTCCAAAACCCTAAAATAAAGATCTGTGTTTAACGCAGTGGAGAAAACACATGCTAGGGTAGGTAGACATCCATTCCCTAGACAGGAGCTATCAGGCAGGAGACACTGTTTGGCCGGAGCTATTCCAAACTGCCCTGGTACCAGATCTGATGGCAAACAAATCCCATTCTAGCTTGCAGGATCACAGCCTTTCATGTCAGAATTTCTCAGACTGACAGATGCTTCTAACACCTCAGGACACACTCAATGCATGATTTTGTCGCATTCATAAATGCTTGGGTAGTACTTGCTGACATCTCTGGGCAGCAGAAGCTACTGCCT
The DNA here is from genome assembly GCF_965140245.1 of Athene noctua. Taxonomy (NCBI): domain Eukaryota; kingdom Metazoa; phylum Chordata; class Aves; order Strigiformes; family Strigidae; genus Athene; species Athene noctua. The sequence goes on along the minus strand of NC_134047.1, from coordinate 13,024,728 downwards.
GCCACTCTAGTACTAAGGGAACCATGCTGATGCCAAAGGACCTATGTCACATGCTGTCAGTGCAGAAACTGTCTCTTGGACTTCACACACCACGTGAGTGAGTCTGGCTCATCCAACTGACATTTTCTGTCAATATGGGTGGGATTCCCTGCTGTAATGTGCCATTATAAAGTCCTCACTCCTGGGTGCAAAGCAGAGGAGCTGTTCTGTGGCCTTAGTTACACTGGGAACAGAATAAGACATGAAGAATTATGAAGTGAATAGATATCGTGGGTGAGTCCTACTGGCCACTTACCCTTCTTGGATCAGCTCTGGTTTATAGCCATCTGTGGCCCACGTGCTCTCGTGCCCCCTTTCTCTAGGGGTGTTCTCCTCTTTGAAATCTTGGGAAGACCTGGCAAAGAAAGAGAAATCCCACTTGTGGCCGCCAGGCACAAACACGTGAAAGCTCAGTTCAATGCACGCTGAGAAGAAAGAAAGTCCCAAGGCTTCGGTTGAGGATATTCCAAGGGCTAAGCTGTAACAGCACAATGAAGCACTAACTATCCCAGCACAAAGCACTGCTTAACTCCTTGTAATCCAATGGATGTGCAACATTTTTACATGTTGCTTTCTAGCATGAAGGTAGACTTGCAGAGTATTGGGTTATTTATTGTGGCTATATCATACATCAGGATGTGTATGACAGGACAGACATCACATCCCTACAGTGTCTGATAATACCGAGGTAGAATTTGAAATGTTCCTCCCTGTCCAATATTCTGAAGTTTTTTTGTAGCCAGACTCACTCACTCAGTGTATCCAGTGATACCACTCAACAGAGTTTCATCTCCCCTTGCCTTTCTAGCTCAAACTCTCTTTTCTCAGGATGCATGTTGACTTTGCATTGGAGCTTTGTAGTAATGACACTGATGTCTCTGAGAAGAGCTGGACCTGCTGAAGTAGTAGTCATTCCAGCATGCTAAGTACAGAGGTAGACTCTGAGGGAATTGCTTAGGAAATGGCTGTGTTGGAGCTTTGCTTTATGAGACTCAACACTCAACAGCTCCATTTAGCTCTACCTTTTCCCCTGGAATGGGAAGGGCCAGGGGAACAATACTGTTCCAAAAAGGAGTATTAGCCAAAAAATCCTAACCTAAGTCATGCCAGCAAGGAAGGATGTAAAGACATGGATGTCCAAACAATGTTAGACTGAGAAATGTGGCCTACTCCTAGTCCTGCCACTAATTCAGGATGCAATTCAGCCATCCATGCACAGCTGGCATCTGAAATAGGCATTCAATGGAGATGTCTAAAAGGTGTGGGATAAAGTATTCAGCATCTCTAGAAGGATCTTCTCACCTGTAACAATAGAGGGAATCTGAACAACTACTGCAGAGGAAAACCTCTTTCCTCAGCAGACTCCTGACTGGGGAGTCAAGTGACTCCTCCCTCACAGTGTCTTTTGGCAAAACACTTTTTAGCTCATTGGGTTTATGTTTGCTTATCTGGTGCGATAGGCACCCCTCTGGGGGAGTACTGTGGCTGCCTCCACTAAGGTTTTAGGGTATACAGTGCTGTAGAAGTGATGATGATGATAGTTGCTTGGCTGTTTTTCCTGTGAGTTTTGAGAGACCTTTCCCATCTCTGCACTCCCAAAGTACTCTAAAGCTGTAGCAGTCCGCACAAAAGGACTTCCAGCAGTGCACCCCAACTGTTCTACTGCCCCAGCTCCTATCTGGCTCCACGCCTGGGGCTCCTCCCTGCAGAAGATGAGAGAGAAGCAGCTGGTGATGCACACTCATGTCCCACCCCAGGACTGGTACAGACATCTGTCCAGACTCATAAGCACAGGACAGGTGGAGCCAAAGGGAGATCAGAGCTGAACTGTGCCACATGCAGCAAGGCCAGGGGCTGCTGGGAAGAAACTGGGAATTGTTAAATGCATTTGCTGTGTGGTTAGTCTTCAGTGAGCATGGTAGGGAATTTACTACTTCAATGCATGCTGGAGAGAGGAGCAATTTAGAGCTGCTTAGACAAATGCCCCTTAATATGCTGCTGTTCTTGTGCTTGATATTTCCTGAGCAATCAATATTTCCAAGACTTTCAACAATGAGAAAGAATGTATTAGCAAACATGTGGTTAGCACCCCAGGTCCTTACATCGCTTCATTCCAGTAAGGCTGGCTGTATGCTGGGACCTCGGGACCTGTGTATCTGCTCTCTTGGGTGCTGCTTCTCTCCTCGTAGCCCAAGACAGATCTGATAATCAAAGAAAGGCCCATTACATCTTTAAAAAGTAGCACATGAATCATTGCACTACTGAATACTATCTACTCACCAGGCAAGGCTTGTGACAATCTCTACCATTCACTGTCCTGCACCAGGATTTTTCTCTAGAGACCATATTTAGACTACAGTTGCATTTTAATATATTTCAGCTGCCTTTCAGCTCCCTTGCTGCCACTCCAGCATCACTGTAGAATTTCACTGGATTATCAGCAAATAAGAAGGTAGTGACTGAACCCCACCAAGCACAGAAGACCAAGAGGATAAAAAAGCTGGGGTGCTTGGGTCATATCAAAGAAGATGGAGGACTGATACAACACAAATCTCTTGGTTTATTTTGCAAGCTGTGCTTTAAACCTCAGCATGCTTGCCTTCATCCTTGGGACAAAAGCTGTGAAAAGAAGGCTCTTTCTGTGCCTACCCATTCAGATTTCCCTTAATATCACTCCCAGTATCATTCATACTCCCACTAAATTTACTCTGCTCTTACCCTTTATAGGAATATTTGGTGTCCTCCAGGTGCACAGGGGTGCTTTCAGTAGGAGGAGAAGGGACATCAGACTGCAGGCTAGACCTGTAAAAAAAAGGAATCTACAGCTTGGTAGCTTGCCAAAGGCTTCAAGGGGGACTTGTATGAAATAACAACACTATGCTTTATACAACACCAGAAAACAGAAAGTAATTTTCTCACAGAACTCATTTTTCTTCAGAGAAAACATTTTCACTATCTCTAATCAAGAAGAATAGAGGCTGTTAGTGGAACTAATGCAGTTACTTAGCCTCAATTCACACATGTCTTGGCTGAATACATGACTTTTCTGGCCTGTCACCTGGGACAAAGCACAGTATGAATAATCTTGGGGAAGACGTTCCTATATTACTAGCAGCAGCTCTAGGTCTTGGGTTTTACACCATCTTACTAGGAACCTTGTGATCCTCCTCACCTCAGCTGGGAGATTTGAAGACATCATTTTCTCACCCCAAGTCCTTTGGTAAGCCAAGACATGGAGTCAAGTCCCAAAATAATGGACTAAAGCAAGCAAAGAAAGCAATTTCAGAGAGATTAGTGTGTTTGGTGTCAACAGCAGCAATTCTTTCCTGACTCTGCGCCTCTGACATTGTCAGGGGAGCAGGCAAGCTCTAAAAAGCATGTGGAATAGAGACACTTTTGAGATCAATGCTAAAAGCAATGATAAAGCTGCTGTATCTGCTTCCAGGCTGCTTCTGTAGAAAGAAGTTCATGTGTAACAGTGAACAGAAAGAATGCTGTTGCCACTGTTTAGCCACCTGGGACTTTCTGCCTCTCCTTGCTTTGTTACCCAGTTTGGATTCTGCTTCCAACTCTACTCTGGACAAGTTACTTATTCTCCCTCACCCCATCTGCCCTCTGAGAGCAGCATTGTGAGTACCAACACCAGACCCTGACCTTGCAGGTTCAGACTTCGCATCATCCAGGTAGTGAGAGGTCTCGTACTGACAGTGCAGCTTGTCTGTAGCGTCTGCAGGTCTGTCTCTGCAAACAGAGTTGGACCTGGTAAGAGAGGGAGATTCGTGGGTCACAGAAGGAAGTTTAGCAAGTTGGAGAACAGAGCAAGAAGCAAAAACATCAAACATGAAATTTCCCTGTCTCCAACATAACATCTTTTCCTTCTTCCTGCTTAGCTCAGTAAATTTCCTGCAGTAGACCCAAAGGACAGAACCATAAATCCAACAAACTCATGCTAGTGCAAGGAAAGAAGCTGAAAGATCTCAGTCCATTTTGAGCTGGTGGATCAGGTCCCACCCCCCCTTTATAAGTGCATGCAAGTGCTGCTCCCAGAATCTGTTCGTTAGGGCGGTACCAGGTCAGGAAAAGACCCCTCTCACTCTAAAATCAAGAAGAAAAAGTGAATTTTACACTGTTAATAGGTTTACACTTACTCTGGGGGGAAAAATCCATTGTTGGCTTCTGCGTGTTCAGCATAACTGCAAAGGAGAGACACCAACTTTAGAAAGCATTTTTGTTTGGTTTGGGTAATGTTTTACAATTATTTTCTTATAATAAAAGAGGGGAGGAAATCCCTAAAACTTTCCAGAGATGTTCCTCCGTTAATTTCTCCAGGTAAAACAGCAAGAAACTTTGGGGAAATTCAGTGTGTATGAAGTACAAAAGGAGCATTTAGTAACTCTGATCATCATCAACATATGACAGATGCCACCGGTATGGAGTCAGCTGCACACTCAAGCCAGGACTCTTCCAGGAACAGTGGGATGTCCTACAGCCCACAGCTGCAACACAGGCACCTCCATCTGCACACACAGAAGGGAAGGAACGGTGCTGACAGCCTCTGGCTTGTCTCAGGGGAGCTGACAAAATGGGGAACTTCAGGTGTCTTGATCCAAAATTGTATGTTTCTGTTTTCTTGTTTCCAGGCTGTGGGCAGTGAATAGTCCATGAGTGAACAGCTCTCACCAAACTTCTCTTCTGCATACCACAGGGGCAATGCCTTTCTTCCCTCACTTCCACTTTCTCAGGCAGGACACAAACACAGCCACTGATCTCTGCAGTTTGCAACCTTTAAGAGATTCTCACATCAATAATTTTTTCCAGTGGGGGTGCAGCCCAGAAAAGCTGTGAAATGGACTGCCACAGGGACTGCCACAGTAGAACAGGGAGGAACGGAGTTATTTTAGTCACCTTCAGTGAATCGCTGAGAAGTACCCTCAGCCTCACAGAGGCTTCTAGATCAAATTAAATCAGTGTTTTCTAGAGAGGGAGGTGTGTCTCCATCAAGGTCCACTGACAGCGATGAAGAGCAGCACAGTATGGAGCCCAAGCTAAGGAGATTCACTGGCTATCAGCTTGGTTGCATGACAGAAAAGTTGGTGCCCACGTGAGGGGCAGGATCCTGCCAAAGACAGGTCCTGGGGGGCTGGGGGCAGGAGATTCTCAGACACACAAAGGGCAAGAAGAGCAGTGATGGAGGATTTCATCTGGAGACCACAACCAGCTCAGCTACACTGCTTCCTGTGATTATGGGATCTTTAACTACTTTCCACAGTACTTTAGAGACAGGACACAAATATTCCTCATCACTGAACCTTTTGGATTGCCAGACAGTTTACAGCATGTGTAATTCCCTTTGGGTTTTGGGGTTTGGGGTTTGGTTTGGATTTTTTAGGGGGTCTCTTGTTGCAAAACTAGATAGGTAGGTGGAGGCTGGAGGCCTAGAGAGACATTGAGTGTGAATCTCTATATACTGTAAAAATAAATTACATTCCAGAATTGGTTTACATTTGGGAATAAACCTGGAAAATACATAAATGATGCAGAAAAGTGATTACTTTTTGGTATCATAGAAACTAAAGAAAAAAACTGCAATAAAATATCAAACAATTTTATTGATGAGGGTAGCATTTTCTTTTTTCCCCCTCTTCTTAAATAAAATTTTAGAGAAACTGCTGCAGTTCTGCAAATCACAGATTGAACTGTGTTTTTTCATCCGTAAATATTCATTCAGAGATTCCAGTCAGCTCAAGAGCAGCAGTTTATGGTTTGTGCAATGCTCAAGTCAATAGAATTTTACACTAACTCTACCTTCCATTCGTGGAAACCATGGTTGCTCTGGGGGCCAGTTCATCCCATGGGAACGGTTCAGACTTTTCCTTCAGAGGCTTGTCACTAGAAAAAGGAAAATGCCAGTGAGATATGACCCGACAGCATCTATATTGTATCATCCTACAGCAGCCTACTATCATTTAATTAGGAGGAGCACAAAATGGGGTTAACTCAATACATTGGGATAGGAAGGGCCAGCCTTCTGAGAACAGTGGGCCTGACTGCCATTCATGGGTTAGAGGGACGTGTTGCTCCCTGCAGCGAGGTACTGCTAACCCCTTTGCTTGGGTGAGCACAACTACCCTACAACAGTTGTTCACTCTCTGCTCATGGGCCAGAAGGGGCTTCCTACAGATCCACCAGCTGGGGTCTACATCCGTCTTTCACTCCCCTGACCTGTCAAGCTGTGTGTCTGTCTCCTTCCTTCACCGCCAATTACTCCCTCTCCAGTTTTAGGTGGTTTAAGTAATGAGGCATCCTCTAATTTCTCTGGGAGACTGACTCACAATTAGGAGCAGCTATGTGACCCCAATGACCCCAAGCACAATGAGTGCGTTGTAATCAGGCTGGCCCTGCAGTGACATACAAGGATATATTTATGGGCCTCAATTGAACAACCATGACAATAGTCCAGCCTCTACCTTTTCTCAAGCATTCTAGACTTTGTTTCAGCCTGAGATAACAGTTTGGAAACATTTCTAGTTTTATCTTCACTGATGGAGGTGGAGAATGAGTTGCAGGTTTTTTTGTATATGCTACAGAAACTCATTTGGTGAATCCAAGCCTTCTACAGCTGCTTAAAACAGAACAGAGTAAAAGGTGAGGCCACATGTACAGCTCTGCTACTTCAGTCTAGACACAGCCAAAAATCCAGGGTGGTAACACTGAAAACAAAAAGAGCCCTGATAATATGGGTTATATTTTAAAACTATGATATGCTCCTGAGTACAGTCCAGAGGATAAACACTACCAGACAGAACTGAACAAGGAGGGAGTCATCTCTCTCTCAGAAAGGCCAGAAGCTTCCCTGCCCTCAACAGTAAGTTCCCCATCTACCTGTGCAGCTACACAGTGTCAGAGCTCTGCCTCTTAATGTGTCCAGCACCTGTACCCATGCCTTTAGGTTCCAAATCAATTCCTTCTTTCTTAGGTTTTCCTCCATACGACAGAGCTTTTTACACTTTCCCATTGTTCAGCCACCCCTTCAGACTTTCTACAGGGTGCAGAGGGCCACAACCAATGTTAGCAGGTGGAAGCAACTGAAGTTGAACACACCCCTTGCAGGTGGAAGAAGCTCCCCAGGGAACAGCAGTAGGAGGGCAATCGGAGAAGTAAAAAAAACCCCAACAAATGCATAAAGTAGAATCTTTAGGGACTGAGCCAGAAAGGAGAACCCTTGAGGGAGGTGAAGGAAGAGTATAGAAAACTGACAAGTTGCTGCTTAGCCAGCAGATGATGCTCTTGGAGTGCAGCCCAGGACCATGACTGGAGAGATCCCATCTGTTTGAGACCACTTGCAGGTATATACTATTTCTGAGCAAAAATCAGGGTTATGCCTTATGTTCAGCAGCACAGATCAGCCTTTCTCAACTTCTTACCCATCCCCATGCTGTGACACAGTTTCAGATGAGGATTTCCCATTAGGGGGCTGTCTGTTTTCACCATTTCTGCAAGCAAAACAGCAAGAACAATTAGATGGGGAGACGAAGGGACACAATGTGAGGCACAGGAACTGTATGGAAAGGTGCTTGTTGGAAGTGTGCTACGTACAGAGCAGGGATTGGATTAAAATAAAAGCCTGATCTGTTTAGAAGACAGAAAGGTCTGCAGTTTTGGGGCTCATATTATCTTCTGAAAGAACTGAGTAATGTTCAAGCTGTGGGAGGCCCTCAACTTCCATCTGGGTAGATTTCCTCCCAGATTGCTAATGCTTTTGTAAAGTGGTGCTTTCTTAGATCCCCTGTGCTATAGTATTTATTGTTCCATGACTGCACTGCGTCCAGAACAATCACGTGTATCTGAGGAAAATACCACCAAGCAGAGCGAGACTTTCCAGTGCAGCAGGAGAGTCTCTCCTTGCTATCCTTAGCGGGGCTTTAGGATAATGCAGGGCCAAAAGACCTACCTGACTTCAGTAGAAGTGGAGATTTTCTCTGAAGTTTCACTCAAGGATGTGGTTGTTTGGATCTTGCTGCCTGTTTCAGGGCTGCAAGAGAAGGCAAAAGAAAAAGCTGTTATTCCTGAACAAACCAGCTCCCCACTGTAGCTGGCCAAAATCTTCCTGCACTGAAGTGTTCCTTTCTGTGAATAAATAAAATGGAAAACAAACAGCACTGTTTTCAATACATTTGCTTACAAAGTCGCCTTATCAGAAGCAATTCTTGAATTAAAAACACTGATACTGCCAGGAATATCTCCCTTCTGCCAATGATACACAAAGAATAACAGAACAAGGTCAGTAACCAAAGTGCTGTTTGCAGGGCTATGGAAAACTATTTCAACAGTTTTTATACTATAGTCATGAATTAAATCAAACAAAGTTGAAAGCAACTGAAAATGATTCCCCTACATATATCTGGTGAGAAAGAACATGTTTGGGTTTTTTCCTTTCAGGTTTGGAGCACTTCTATCAGGATGTTGTCAGATCCCTGCAGGACATAACATGGATTTCAGACATAAAACCTTTTTTTAAAACAGCTGCCTGCACCTAAGAAAAGTCTCCCATGTACAAGGCTGACAAATTTGCTTAATTTCACCTCCCAGAGGTGCCCACAGAAGTCTCTGACCTTCAGCTACATGTGGCCTGATACAGCTGCAAAGAATGTCCCAGACATCCTGGCTGTGCTGTAACACGTACCTGGAGGGAGATACTGCTGTTGTCTGTGGCTCATTCCAGGAAGACCCAGTGGTGGTTTTTCTTAGCCCATTAGTACTGACAAAAAAACCCCAAACAAGTAAAAAAGCATTAAAGACAGAAGATTTTTTAGGTGCCTTCTCCTGTGGGGGGACACATCCTGCTTTCTGGCCCACAGTTCACATCTGCTCCCTGGGCAGTGAAGCCAAACCCTGCTGTGCAAGGACTCACATGCAGCTGTCCCTATGCACTGCTGCACGCATGTGACTAGTATCTGCCTTTCTGCTGAAATACTCAAGTCTTTAGAAACTGGCTTTTCCTATTTAACACAGCTGGAGCTGTTTCTATCCCCCGTGTTTGAGTTTGCATTAAAAATCAACTTCCTCAAATGTATAGATTAAAGCTCAGTGCATTCACAAAACTGATTTCACTATGCGCACGTGTGTAATATGTGAGGAAGGGAGGGTAACTACTTCCCAGCCCTGCCTCAAACCTGCACCTCAATAGCACAAAATTGCTACCAAAATTCATGAGGCAGCTCCTTCATCCTGAAAATAAAGCATTTCAGGCTGAAAGGCCCCATTTATTGGACTCCCTGCTGAGCCCACTAAGGACCGGAGTAGCAGAGAAGCTAATAATGCTGCTGCCTGGCATCAAGCCACCCCTCAGAGCAGGAATAGAGAGCCGAATCCCAAATTAAATGAATCTGCTTGAAAACAGAGAAGGATTTTTGCTCCTAGGGCAAACATTTCCATTTCAGCCAAACATTTTTGCATACTGGTCTCACTGAGCACCACACTACGTGCCAACTGTTCCTGACCAGTATGGTCTAAGGGAGGATGTCACCACTGCCCCTTTACACCAGAGAGCCTGTCCCCAGGTCTCGCACACCACAGCAAGAATGCTTCATCTTGTCTGTCATGGCTGCGTATGGCTCTGCCTATACTTGGGCTTCAGAGTGAAAGGGGCTGAGGGCTTGAAAAGAAGCTAACATTTCCCATCAAAGCAAAGATCAATTTAAAAATAATGAACCTCTCAAACCTCTCCGGTCACACCTATCTGTTGCCATCACAGTAGAATAATTAAATCTAAAGTCTAATGAAAGCAGAGAGCTGGCTCAGGGGACTGGAAATAATGAGATATCGAGTATTTCATGTCTAGGTGATAGGGTCAGTTCACGCAGCCAAGTTTGCTAGTAAAAGAAAATCATTACTATCTGATGGCTGCTCCAACTCCTCCTGTGAGTTGTTTTTCCAGAAGTGCTGCCAGGCTCATTCCTGTGGCATACGAGCACCTTGTGAAGGCAGGACTGATTGGGCTGTGAAGTGTGATCAGGAGAGGGGCTCAGTGGCAGGTTTACATTGTACAACTCACATTAGAGTTGGCCTGTACTTAAACGTAGTTTGTCACCCCCCAGGTGACAGGGCTGTCAGTTGGGTACTTTATGACACTCTGGCCCTGTCCCTAAGTTAGCTGATGTAATTTTTCACTTTGGATCTTTCCCTTTTTGCAAGAAGGGAGCAATCAGGATTTTCTGAGAAGTCCCTTTTGAAAAACCTCCATCTCTAGTTGTGTTCAGATAGCTGCTACCTTGCAGATAAATGCAGTTGTCTGTAAAGATGGCAAAGCAGTGTGCCCTAAATCAAAGACAGTCAACACACTACTCCAGGATGAAGTAAATACCTGTTGTCATCTGGTGTAAACCTGCATGAACCAGACACAGTTGGACTCCTCCTCTGCTGGCCCTCCTCTTCTTCTATCTCAATTCTTTCAAAAGGCAAAAAGAGAGACATATATCACATTGTTTCCTACTTCCCACTGCTAGCTAATCCAGGCTGTTAATTCTTGTTTTCCCTTAAGCTATGTTTTCCCTCTGTTTCCCCTAGAGGCAGATTTTTCCTGCTCCTTATGCTCCCTGTGCTCTGGTACTGGTGAGCATCTCAACTAGCTGAATGAAGTGCGATCAGTGACATTTTGCTGTCACAGTCACTTTACAAATAGCTCCAGCTGAATGCTTAAATTCCAGAGTGCTCTAGGCATCATTTCCCTTGCGTACCAACTGCTTTAGAAGTTAAATGCCTGTAGCCTGAAGAGTATTCACCCTGCTGGCCCTGGAAGAAGAAAGGCAGTGAATGAGTCTCTCTGTTTCAGGTTGCCCATAACCCAAAGCATCATCAGTACTGTATTCTTGGTGTTTACAACACTGTGGGCTCTCAAAAGCCAGTGTGATTCAACCCAGAGCATATTTTTTAAGGGAAGTGTCCCTCCTCTGCTTTGAAATACTTGGGGATCCCCTATCCCAGCATTTAACAGCAGTCCTGACACAGATGCACCACCCCAGCAGTACTTCCAGAGGGTCAGTGACCTACCTCTTGGCAAACAAGGGTGGAAATTCTTGTGTTGGGCTGCTGTAAAGGAAGCATAAAGGCAACAGTTAGAAGTTTGGAGGTAAAGACACACCTTGGGCAGGGGCAGCTCCCACAGAGTCTCTGACCCATAAATGACCCATATGCTGCAAAGCATTGAAGGGTCATGTAACACCATTTGGATGGAGCTGACAGTGACTGGGTGTGTTAAACCTGTGCAAATTACAGAGCAGAGGAAATAAAAATAGGAAGAGCAGCTACTTAAAACATGTGAAGTAAAGAACCCTCCCCAAAGGGCCTTTTTAATTCTGTACCTTCCTGATGGCTGTTTTTCTTCCTGCATACAAACCTGCCTCCCTCTGTACCACATGATACTCGGTGCACCAAAGGAACCAGCAGCCAGTGCAAACACCCTTAATGTCCTTACAAATCCTACCCAAGCACTCCTCTTACTCTGGGCATAGCTGTGCTGCTGGTGCATCCCCTCCCTGCTTCCTCCTGCACTAGCAACCCCCTGGTGCCTCATTGTGTTACCCTGTTACATCAAGAGGAAAAAGATTCATAGTGAAAGCGAGCTGCAAAAAAGTCACTATCATGACTCCTGGGAGATCAGAGACCTTGGAAATCTGGGTTTTTTCCCTCTCAGGGAAGAGACGGACAACAGAGCCTTGAACTCCAGTAGCTCCCACACATCCTTCACATTCCTGCGACACTTCTACACATTACTGTTAGGTTCTTTTTCCCCACAAAACTTTTGAAGCTGCAACTAAGATCAGGATCTTGTAGATCTAGCTATTGTTCAACCACAATATAAAGGCAAACTCTGCTGCAAAAAGCTGATCCATATTGGATGTGGTTTATATTTGTTCTGATTTTCCCCTTGAATGCAACAAAACTGTGTATTCTGTGTATAAAACTGGAGAAGTATTAAGAACCGAGTCTGAAAATGGAAGTCTTTAACGTGGGTCACAGGGAATTAAGGACTATCATGCTTTTTCTATTTCTGAAATGTCATCCCTCTCAGTAAGGAAGACTTCCCGAGGCTCTTGGAGGATTTCCCCAATTCTGCAGAAACCTGCAGATATCGTTGGCACTCCTGGAGAGACAACAGCTATGTCTTCTCCGCTCAGTGGAAAGATACCCATCACCTTCCGAGAGTCTTGGGTCAGGCCACCACCCCTGTGAGATCATCTTCAATGGCCTCTTCGCTGTCTCCTGCCCCTTGCTTGCACGCTGAAGACTCACCCATTGCTTTTCTTGGCCGCTGAGAGGACGTAAGCACGTTCCCTGCTGGCAGTGCGTCTCAGGACACTGTTGGCCGCCTCTGTCCTGGAAGGGAGGGAAGGGGTCACATTCTGCTCATGCTGTTAGTGGCTGCTGGCTGCAGCCTTGAAGATGCACTAGGTGAACAACCCAGTGAAGGCTTGTGCTAATCCCAACAGAGCTTCCATGCTCTGGGGAGCAGAATCCAGCCAGAGGTAAGAGGAGTAACAGTTACTTATCTTTTTCTCTATTAACATTCACACCAGGCCACAGCACTTTCACATGGATTTAAAGCATCAGGAAAAAACCCCACAACCTTCCTCTTCCAGAAGGGCAGAGAGAGTTCTCCTTTTTGAGATCTGGACTGTTGCAATATTGTATAACTCATGACAAAAGAATGGGACACAGGCTTTGTGGCTGACCTGCTACATGGACTGCACATGTCTATACAGACATCAGTACCACCAGATGGACCAAGGGAAAAGTGCAGATCTCTGAAAGGACTTTCATTGGTTCATACCCGGTGGGCAAATTACCAAGTTTTCATTTGTAAAACTCTTGTATCTGAGGAAAAGTATCTTCAGAAACTTGACTGAAAGCAACGAGGATGCTGTCTGCAGCAGATGCTGATCTATCACACAGACAAAACACATTCTACTCCTGGGATGAGAATGAGACACCTGTCTGGACCTGGACTTAGATGCAAGTCCCCAAGTGGTCCAGACTCAAAGGTGCACACGGGGGCTGTGAGAGGTGGGCTCCTCCCTTTACTGCCAGGCTATTTGTACGTCTCTATCTTTTCACATAGACACTATGCAGCTGATGGATTCCACAACCCATTTCCAGCTGCCAAATTAATTGGGGTATGCTGTCAGGTTGAATCATGTCAGGCTTTTAATTATATTTTGTTAGGAGTGCAGTCGCTTGTGGGCATAGATGCGCTCTGTGTAGAGATATCTGCTTATTATTATTTTATTGCAATCAGCCCTAATGGCTCAGCTGTAATAATCATCAAACTGACCCTCCCAGTAATGAACAGTTAAACTGAAGTAAGTCCACTTGTCACTGCCCCTGCAAGAAAAAGGTGGTTACCTGGAGGGCATACCTCTTTTTATGTTCATCTGGAGTAAAAGGCACATCTTCCTCATCCAAGTCCATGGATTTTTGCTTGACATTATATGGAGCTCTGAATAGGAAGCGAGGGAGAGAGCCAAGGTAAGGAAGCTGCCTCTGTAGACTGTTGCAGAGGCAGCACAAGCAAAACCCAAGGTAAATCCAAGGACAAGGCATGTAGAAATTGGTTCAGACCCTAGAAGTGTTGCACACAAGTGTGGAAGACACATATTTTTCATGTGCACTGGGGCACATGTGTCCCCATAGGATTTTGTTGACTTAGTATAGGGGTTAAGCCTAGAGGCTGGTTGATAATAACTGCTTAGCTGCAGTTCAGATTAGAGCCATGGTCTTTGACACGAAAAGCTGTGTAGGAAATGTCAGCAGTGCCGTTCTGCCACAAGACCCCTCCTTTCTCCTGGTTTCAGAAAAGCCGGCAATGCTGCAAACCAAGTCCCCACGATGCACCCTCCAATTTTTGCCTTAATTCCTACCAAGTGATAAAATTCACTCCATACTAAGGCCATTTCCAGTTCAAGGAACACCTTAAGGCCCACACAGGCCCGGAGGTAGCACTGGGAACTGCTTCAGTGTCTAGTGAGAACTCTGCTATGCCTGGCCTGGCATGAAGTGCAGGTGACTTCATCACTGAGACTGAAGTGCTGCTGAGCCTGTGCACAGACAGAAAGTGATGGTCCCCTTTGCACACTCACAGTTTCTTGTAATCTTCAGTGGTCATCCTGTAGCCAGAGGAAGAACGGCACAGGCTGCGTCCCTTCATGGCAGTGCTGCGGACGGCACAAATCACATCTGTTAACGTGACCCTCCTGAGCTCTCACCCCTTGCCACCCTCCTTACCAGGTGAGCTCAAGCTCCGCTTGATGGATCCCAAATATCCACTCTCTGAATTCAATGTTATTTAATGCAAGGGCAGCATTTTCCTTCTTTTCACAGCCTTCGACTAGGATTTGAGGTCTGCTTTGCTTCACCAGGGCCACTATGAGTTGTCAGAGCTAGTATGGGCATACCCTTCTGTGAGATGGTGCTACTCTGCTCCAGGATTGGCCAGTGAGAAGGAAGAACACACCTTGTGGCATCATCCTTCTCTCCAGATGAATCAAAATAGGGGGAAAAAATGGGGTTTCAAAAGGTTTCACTTGAGGGGCAACAAAGCATCTGCTTAGATCAGAGCCATGCTTACATCTTACTTACTAGAATTAAATGTAAGTGCCTCTCATAAGACAGGCTTCAAAAAAACCCAAGCCACATTAAAAACATCAAAATGAAGTGTTACAGCTTTGCAGGGTTTCCTTGTGATTTGTCCCCCACCCAAAAGTATTTGCCAGATTAAACCAAACCCACAAGTACTTTCACAGCCAACTGCCGTCCCATACTCTGGTGAGGAAAATACAGTTTGATGCCTTGTCTTTTTCCCATGTCTGCTGAGTGGATCTGTTAAATGAACAGCCATGTCTTCCAGCAATTAGCAGGGATTTAGTAGAGCACAGTGGAAGCCCAGAAGCACTGGCCAAAGTAAGAGAATGACTGCTAGAGATATGTACAATATTTAAAAGCTCATTTTCATGAAGAAGAGGAAGCCACACACATACCTCTTCTGTGCTTCATTAGAAGATGAAGAATCTGGCACAGAAGAGGTCTTATCGATGGTTCTTGTGAACACCCCTCTAGGGAGAAAAGAGACGTGTTAAATTTTTTGCCAGACAGAGTTAACTAAAATTAAGAGACTTGCAGCCACTCTTTGGCCTAACAGTGTCTGTGTGTCCTGTCAGGAGGAAGGTGCTGGCTCAGGACACCAAGAATTAGTGTTTTCTTGGGAGAGTCACCCTGAGAAAAATCCCATTATCCTACTCCCTGGCTGTAGACAACGCAGTAAAATCAGCCTGCACACAGGTTTGGGTGTGATATCAAGGGCTTGCCAACCTGTTTAGGATTATGGTGGCATCAGAGCCCCTGTGGGCAACAGCCCATGTGTCAGAGGAAGCTGAAGTGCACAAGCCCCATCACTGGTGCTGTGCTGATCACAAGGATGGTGGAACATTTTCACAGAACAATAACCCTTCTATGTGTGATCATTGTATCATACAGAGGAGATCTGATTTTCTATTAACATCACCATCAGACTCCTTGTTAAACAAAATACTCAGGATTATCTTTTCACCAAGGTACTCCCTGAGTATTGTAATTTTCCTAACCAATAAGAGAAGCCAAGAGACAGTAATATTTTTCATGCTTGTTCCTCCTGATCTAGTTCTCCTTCCCCTACAGCACAAATATATGCCACTCCATACCAACCTGATGAGGTAACCGGATTGAGGCTTGGAGGCAGAAGACCTGTGCAAAGAAGAGACATTAGTGAATTAAGCAACATGGGGAAAACAACAGCAGCAGAACATGTCTGTAAAGCCAAAAATCTAGCTAAATGGGCCTTGAGTGATATATTAGCTGTTGCACCAAAGTTAAACTTGGAAGAATTCTTTAAAAATTAATAGTCATCATATCAAGCTCTATAAAATATTTTTATCAGAAAAGTGAATTTTTGAGTTAGCCAGCTAAAATTAACCATGCTGACAATGTTTTCTGGCTGAAAATTAAGTCCCCAGATTGATGGCACAGAGAGAGGAAATTAGATATAGCAGAGATCCTGGTTGTTTTATCACAGGAAAACATCATCTGCACACTAACTTCTCTGAGGGTCCATTCTCAGGAAGGGAGGGCAGCATTGCTCCCCTGGAGGGAAAGGAAAGGGATACAATTAGGCAGGGATCTGGCCCCTTGCACCGGGGCAGGAGGAAACATCCCTGGAACCTGCTTCAAGCTGTCTTGCAGATATATTCCTGAGAGCAAGGTGGGGACCAGCATGGGCCTCAAGGACCTCGTTCCCATCAAATGAGTTCAGACAGGTTCCCTTCACCCCTGCCCAGATACCACCCCCTCTTTTCCTGTCTTTCTGGGTGCTCTTAGGATCACAAAATAATTCAGTAAGAAATCTCAGCACATCTCTGGTCTAACCAGCAGGGAAGCTGAGAAGTTGTCCAGCTTGGCATATGAATGCCTGTTCTCACTTTGAAGTATAAACAGATCCTGAGTGTCCTGGATTCCCTGTCACTCACCTTCTGCTAACTTCAGACCCTCACACATTGGTGTGAAGATGCTCCTTCAGATGCCATATTTTAAATGTCACAAACGTCTCTGTTTTTACTTATACTGATAAAGCACTATGCTGCAGAGGGAGGGCAGAAGGAGGTAGGTCATGGCAGGGAAATCCTCCTGTTTAATTGCAACAGAAAGTAACAAGAGCTGGCAGAGAAGGGACAAGAAGCAGGAAACTGTTCATGGGAGAGGGCAATAGTCTCCCAGCAGTGGCACTGCAGGTAGCAAAGAGCTCTCACATATGCCTAAACCCTTTCCAACACTTTTATATTTTAGGACACTAGTCCTACAAGTTCCTGGATTCCTGAAGTGCCCTCATGCTCTGGCTCTGAAGCAAATTCAGCTCTTTCACAAGGTTTCACTTGCTCTGAGGAGCCCCCAGGCTCAGAGCATACAGTTGTTGCACCAGCACAGGAGCTGATGTGCACCAGTAATCTCGTGGGATCACGGGCTTGAAGGCATCCAGTCATCTGCATTAAAGACATCAATCCATCTATTCATCCATCCAGACTTTGCAGGAGATAAGCCATGCTTTCTACAAGTTGACAGTTTGTAAGACATTATACTGAACAATGCAAACTCTCCTCAAGGACTACATTTTTCAACGCAGTCACATCAGTAAGTGGGTATGAAGAAGTGAAGAAAGAGCAGACTTTTGTGAAAAAACAGTGAAAGCATGCATCAACCCCATGAGATAACACAGAAGGGAAGCAACAAGATGGGTCCCCAGAATTACCTGTCACTCTGGGGAGCAATAGGTGTTGAGGCTGGGGATCCCCCACCAGCTCGTCCAGACCTGAGTAAAGAGAAAACACAATGACGTAATTAACTTCTGATTTTGCTGAGCTGCCTTGATGGACACAACAGTTATGCTTTTGGAGACAGCTGTTAAGAGAAGACCAATTTGGCCTTAGTTTTGTTTCTAATTACAGAGAAACTGGTGCAGATTGTGGTGTTCCCCGGTACAGGGGTGGCTGTGTGACACAGCCCTGCGAGCTGCAGGGGGAGATGCGGACCTGGCTGTTTTATCACTTAAACACCCTCCCATCAAGGTCTTCCCCTTCGTTTGGCACTCCAGAGATGGTGAAACACATCTGGCTTCAAAAAACTTTCAAGTTCTCCTGAGACTTCAAATCTGCATGTGCTGCTGGATTCCCAGCTCCCAGGAAAGGCCATTTTTCAGAGCTTCTCCCCAGCCTGCATTTATAAAATATAAACTGGAGCACTGCTTCCCTTTGGCAGTGTCATTTCCTGGCATCATAGGGACGCCAGAACATGGTAGCACCACACGTGCTTCTTCAGACTAGAGAACAGAGTACGCATGGGAGGTTGATGATGGAAAAGGAAGAGAGAAGAGGAGCATTCCTCAGTGGCCACACTTACAGTGGGATGTTCTTCTTCTCATCCTCAGAGTCCGAGTTATGGTGGTGGATCCAGCTCTTATCTCCTTTCAGGGTGGTGCGAACCTTCATCTGCTTAATGATCCTCCTGCGGTCTTCATCCGTGGGTGGAATGACACGTCCTAGGAGAGGTAGAGGGAAAGGCAGGAGGAGAGGAGAAGTGTTGCTGAGAAAGGGCAAGAATTCAGTGTCAGCAGGTGAGCCGACGTAAATCTCAGAGAGCAGGGAGCCCAGGTCTCCTTTCAGTCACAAGTTCAAACACTGAATGAGTCTTTTGCCACTTCCGATGAAAGATGGAAACAAGCAGTTATCCAAACTTCAGAATCAATTTACCCTGATATATCACTTTCTCTACAGAGATTCACCGAGTTTCTTCTCTCCTTTCAGGGGACTGTTTAACATTAATGAATCATTTTGTCTCAGGAAGAACAAAGACATTCAGTGGGTGGTCTAATTACGTATTTACAAAGCAGTGTTTCCTCTGGCATTTACCATCACATTAGCACTAGTGTAAGATTTTTTTGGTTTGTGGGAGAGGATGATATGTCTAGAGCATGAAGGTAAGCCAAGAGTTGGGAGTCAGAGGTAAGCCATAAAATGCAAACACCTAGCTGTCAGTTTTTTCTGGTGGCCTGTCAGAGTTGGAGAAGACACCTCCTTTAGCTCCTCATTTCCACATTTCCATTACAAAGTTCAGTTTCAAAAACATATTCTCAAACCATATCTTCCTAAAGTGTGGTTCTGGCCCAAATCTGGAAATGTCCTATTCTGCATGGTCTCTGCTGTCCAACAGCAATTCTGCCACCATCCTCATTCTGCTCCTTGTCTCTGTTCAGGCAATGAACCATAACTACCTTTTCTGGTCAAGAAAATCAGAAATGGCAATTAAAACATAAAATTAAAATGTAGGAAATTGCAGAAGTCACAGATTACAAGTTGGTAAGTCCTCGCAATGGGAAAAAGAGTGGGTGAAAAAAGCACAGGTTAATGGGGAGGAGTATTAAAGCCGAAAGTATTGTGAGCAGGCAGGGAAGGAGATGGAAGGCTAGGGAAGGGGAAACAGTCTCTCACAAGGGAAGGAAATGTACAGGTGACTGATGTGAAGGGCTTCAGGCATCCTTGATTGCAGCTGGATATATATTTTTTTTTTAAAAAAAAAAAAGGTGTTTTAACTAGGAAATTCCCCATCCAGCATTTTCAACAGAGAGAAATAGATATTTTCCTATGGGAAAATTGTAAGATGAAGATCAGATAAGGAAATCTCCTTTTCTATGTATTTCTGACTATATTCCACCATTTGCCATTTTGGAAATGACTCATAAAGGCTGAAAACATGAAGCCTTCTCTCCTTGTCACACTTGGACTGATACAGCTCAGGTGTTTAAGAGACACCAAAAAGTTATTGCAGCTTTACAACTTCTTATCATCCAAGCCAAGGAAACTGCCTGCTGCACACCCTTAGCTTGTGGCAAACATGAAACTATTCAATTTAGCTACTAGGAAAGGAACATCAGCTAAGTCTCTGTATCTTGTGCTCATGACGGGCTGTAAGGCTGCCCAGAAATAGTTATCACTAAGCAGTTGACATGCAGTAAATTGATTAATCTCTGACACACGGTCATGTGCTTCAAGGATATGTTATGTAGTAGAGGTAGGATTTTTTTTGTTTTTTAAACAAGTGATCATATTGGATCCTCTCTAAGACAGCTATAGCAATGAAGAGAATGTCTTTCCTCATGTGTAAATAGCAGTAGCAGTTAAAAGGCACAGGTATGTGGTGCCACATCTACTTCAGGGTGCAGTTTAGGGACCAGCAGTAACACACCTCATGGGGAACACCTGGAAAAGGAAGGGCTGCTTTTCTTTTCTTAGCACTGAAATTGAAAATTAAATCTATTGCCTACTGGAAATGAATAAGGCATTTCCACTTTTCTCCACATTACCATTTCAGGTTAACCTCAGATTTGGAAGCATCATCCCATCTATTCACATATAAAGGTCTCGTAAGCATCTGTTGCTTAAAAATTAAATCTCAAGAGTCTGCCAAAGAACCTTACATCTTGGGCATGGTCCTGGGACAACTCAGAGCAGCTCATAGCACTAGTATGATTTTTTTCACACTCTTTGATAATAAGGAGCTTATTAATTATAAGAATTAATAACTGACATTATTAGTAGTTTATTAATAATAAAAGCAGTCTTCTCATTACTGTATGGATATTGCACACTGCACAGGGGTGGTCTGCAGCCCACAGACTTCTGTTTTTACTCCTAGAAGGGACAAGAGGCTGTGGGTAGACAAAGATACAGGGAAGCCATTCTGGTCAGCTGCTGCATTGGCTGCTAATTGCTGCTGTATTTTCAGTAGACATTTCAAAGATAATTTTAAGGATGGTCTTGAAAAGAGAATAATATGGGAGTTTATTAGTCCTTTGCTCATCTCAAAACTTTAGCCAGGCTATAAGCTCTTCAGCTTTCTAAACATTCATGGATACTGAAATTATAGCCAAATGCATGTAAGTTTGGAGCTGCAGGTTGGAGAAGGTCCCAGATAAGGAAGAGGTGTCCTCTACCCTTGGACACACTGCACTGGTGGAGTTGAGCAGAGATGTCACAGCAGATACAACTGAGCAAAGAGTGCAAAGGAAAACCATAACAGTGGACAGATTACTAACAGCTTGGGGTGGGGAAAGGAGTTACCTTTACTGACACCCAGGGACATCATGGTTCTTGGAAGTGCTTTCCCCTTCAGTTACTGTTTGAAGACAACAAGCCCCTGGAAGAAATGAAAAAGGGGAAAAGCAGATTAGCAGTTTTGATATAAAAAACTTTGAAGTTATGTGGAAGGGAGAGCATCAGAACAGTGTCACAGGCATGGAGCATGGTGAGACTATGGCATATATACTAGAGTTGTGATTCCTCCCCATGCCACGTGCTGTCAGCATCAAGGATAGGAAATATCAAATGGGTGTGTTCTCCACACCAGTAAATTTTCAGATTGGCCATGAGAGATGCATCTTTCCAGGTCTGGGAGGAAAGTGGTGAAGGAGACCCTAGCAAAAGTGTTCAGAGCCACTCAGGTGGGACAGACCTTCTTGAGTCTAGAGAACTCAGAGCAGCTGAGGTGCTTGGGTGAACCTTGGCATTTTTGTCAAGTGTGAGTAAAACATAAGGGCTCTTTACAGATTTCAGTCAGCAGAGATATCTGTTATTCCCCCAAGATACAGCAGAGAGAACATCTGACTGCCTGTTAGTTCTTGCTGCTGATGGCAGCTGGGCCCCTCCTTCAAATGCCCACAGTAAAGCAGCAAGGAGAAACTCTTGGACATACAACTTCAGAGACACTCTGAGATGAGGAATTTGCAGAGCACTAATTGTTTAGTGCTTAACTGAATCAAAACCAACCACAAACTAAAAGTCAGGAAGAAAGTTTGGTTGTTTCAGAGTCTGACAAGAGAAATTTTTAATTTGTAAATAAACAAACAAACGCAAAACCACTCATTGTTTTGAGATTAGAACCCAGGTTAATTCAGCACCAGATTACATGTTTATCAGAAATGTTTCTTTTCTTTATTCACTCTCAAAAGTTTTTCATGTAAGATGTGGGATGAGCCCTTGTTTCAGAGAAGAAAATCAAGGGCAACTTCCAGCTTTTATAACCCTACACTCTCTCCTTGCCAAAACTATCTGCTGAACCTGGATTCTTAAGTGACTATGCTACTCATTAATAAAAATGCCCAACCCTATTTGGGAGCCTGTGAATCTAAAATTAGGTTGCTATTATCTACTGGTGGGCTTGTCCCTGCAATATTGCTGCGAAGCCACATGCCTGTAAGGAATGCCGAGTGCTGATCTCATAGCATTGCTTCTTGGCAAAGTCTACACCTTTGGCTTGTCTCAGCTGAAGATCTACCTACTGCATATCCACTCCTCATCCAGTTTGCACTGAGATTGTGAACAACCTCTCAGCTATTACCCCAAGGCTCCCTCTCCCTTTTGAAAACACTCCCAAACATTAATTCAGCTTTCACCATAAGCAGACAGCCCACCTCTTTTCTTATCCTTCCCACATCCCCCTTCCCACGCAAATTTAATTAACCCTGATATTTAGAGAGAAATTAAAACATTGTCCTAGATATCCATGAAGAGCTTCTAAATACTTCTAAAGCTGTGCAGGAGCACAGCTGACAGATTGTAATCTGGCAATTTTGGATTAAAAAGAAATCACAGCATCTTGGACCTTCACATAGAGAAGTCATGTGGCTTCATTACCAACAATATCCGAGTGAAGCAGATTCAGACCACAGCTAGCTTGTTAACTGCAATTCAGAGGTACATTTTTTCCTCTCTTCTCCTTATTAAATTCCTATTTAAGTATTTAATTTCCTATTCCAGGACAAAATAAAGATGAAGCAAGTGAAGGATGAGAAGCAGTGGAAAAGAACTATCCCAAGAGTTTGATACAGCCCTGATCTGGGGCAAATCATGGCAGAAGTAGATATAGGCTACACGCTGTCATATAATGGAGGTATTTGGAAGCTGGAGAGCTGTGACCTATCTAGCAGCATAACTGAGAAGTGATTAGCCCCCCAGCCCAGATCTTTTAGAGGAATAAGCAGAGATTTATGAACACATAGGAAAGATTCTCAGGAAGGGCTGGAGAGAGGGCTGGGACAAGGTGCAGGACTGAACTCCACTCTCAGTAACACACTGCAGCTCTGCCTGGCACAGACTGCAGGTATCACGCACCAGCCCTGTAAGAAACAACCTCTCCATTTATTGCTTAAACAGAAACTTTGCTTCTTACTCACACAATTCCCCTAACAAATACACTCAAAAGGAAGGGAAGCCGCGAAGGGTGGCACTCAGCATGTGTATAAAAACATGCCAGAAACTACACACTGGCCAAGCCTTTTCCTCTGGCGCTACCTTCCCTTTTCCCAGCTCACATCATCCTGGGAGGGACCGCAGCAAACACTGTCGTACTCCACTGATATTTCTGGCTTGACAAACAGGCGTTGGAACATGTCGGTGGTGCTCATCGGGCTTGGTTTTGGGGGATTGACAAATGTTTTCTGCCAGCCTGCTTTTTCCAGCTATGAATCACGCGATGGCAGCAGCAGCCCGGCCGCTCCAGGTCAGGCCTGCTGCTGCACTGGATGGTACACCTGCGCAGCGCGACCCAGCTAACCACTGGGGGTTAGAGCCGGCTCTCCTCCTGCCCCACACCATAACAAAGGAGTCCAGAGTGAAGCTTTCAGCAAATCTTCTGAGACAGGTGCAGAGGAATGCAAAGGTCCTTCTGCGAGAGTTGGAGCAGCTCTTTGTTTCCTTATAGCATCATTTCCTCTTTCATTAATGAAGGCTATCAAGTAGCTGGTTTTATCTTTCACCTGAGGATCAAGGCAACACAGCCTAAACAAGGTCACCAGAAGCTGAGTGGGTTCAACAAGAAAAGAGCAATTCAAGTACCCTATTTCTTGCCCATATTTTTTAATCACCTGCTGTAGGCTCCTGTTGACCACAGGATACTGGCCTTGGTAAACTTTCGGGTGATCTTATGTATACTTAGTGCCTACTCAGTGACCAGAACATTAAGAGACAAATCAACCCAGGTTATACCATGAATCCTGCAGTTAGAATAACTCAGCATTTCTTGGATGAGAAATGAAAAGCTCATTTTCTTGTTTCAGTGCTAGCTGGCAGTGATATCTGGCAGATAAACTGACATTTATGGATGCCAAGATAGTCGCTGTGATGAAGAAACAAGAACAAGAGAGATACATGGGACCCACTAACCCAAATCAAAGAAAGACAGATCAGCAAACTACTATCAGGAAAAATGCTCACATCTTCCTCATAAGTGTATTTGTCCCTGTTTTGATATTCCAGCAGTTGGTGGTTAGAATAAGAAACAATAGACACAGCTTCTCAAGGTGTAGTAAGACCACATCCCAGTCCATCTGCTCAAACTATACTGCTGTGCAGAAAGAAGCACAGGATTTATGGGGCCAATGAGGATTAACAAGAGGGTATCTGGCTCTAAAGCACTGATATAACCTTTCTGGGAAAGAAAGTGCTTTTTTACTGCTCCAAGGACAGTTTAGAAATTGAAACAGCTTCCCTTCTTTGGCAAAATTTGAGTTTAGGCTTCAACACGTGCTATGGAACCTCAAAACATGTTTCAAAGCATTTTTGCTTTTCTATTCAAATTTTCGTGAGTCTGCAGTGCACTAAATCTCAAAGACCGCAGTTCTAGATGTGGAGAGGGTGTGTTCAACTGTCAGTACTTGCCTACTATTATTCCCATGAAAGGTTGTGACAAGCCAACATGGATCACTTCCAAAATCTTCCTTAACAAAATGTTGCTAGGGAATGTGTTTCTTCAGAAATGTGCTTTTATGTTACTGGAACCTCCATGTGTGATGTTAAGTTACAAGGGCAAAAAGTGGTTTTGTTGGTATAGCTTATTTGGGAATAATTAGCTACAGCCATAGGATACAACAATTTCATCTATTGATATAGAAACAAATGCACTTGCCTAGCGCTGGAACAGACCATAGCTGATACCAACGGCTTTGCTTCACACCTGGAGAACAAGAACATTATGTGCCACTTGAATCAAGCTTGGAGATCTGAACTCAACAAGCGAGGGTAAAACAGTGATACTCAAAAAACTTTGCATGGTTTGCAATTCCTCAGTTCTGAGCATCTCCAGAATTTAGGTAATACAAATGCTGTTTCTGCCAGTGGGTAAATCCCATGCTTCACCAGAGTGGGTAGTATTTCTGGAGGTTTTACTATCCAAAAGCAACGTTCCACCTTGTGAAAGTCATTTAGAAGCCTGTGAGCATGGCCTGTGAGTTTGGGAGCAAAGAAAAACCTCTCTTCTGGCAGTGCTGAGGGATATCTGCCAATCTCTGGGGCTGGCTGTGAGCATAGTCTCCAGCTATACACCACTGAAACTATTTTTTTCAGGACAGATTCTCAAAAAAGCCCCAGAAGAAACCCTTTCCTCTATGCAAGATGCCAGAGACATGTTCCCCAGCCTCCTCTTGCCAGCACAACTCAAACATTAGCCCAGCACCTCGCACTTGTGGCAAAATGAGAGATAAAAGGAAAAAAACTCAGTTCAGATGACTCACCATGGCCCAAAAATTATGCTTCCGGAGAGGAAACAGAGCAATGGATCCCTCTGTGTTTTGGGCACTCCAAATCCCCGTGTCTACAGCATTCTATTGCTGACAAAGAGCACTCTGCATGCACAGGAACTTCCAGACCTGCAGCACCACAGAAATGCGTGTAGCACTGGAGAGGAGCATGACAGCAAACAACTCACTTCCTCTTTTACCGGTATGCAAAGGTGGCTGTCCCCTGAAAACCTCTGGGATTCTTATCTCCATTTGCCAACAAGCAGGTCTCAGATTTTGAGGCACTGGTTAAAGACAAGCAGGTACAGCTGAAGGGTTTGTAACCTTTCCCACTCTTGACCCCCACACAGCCCCCAACCAGCTCTGTCCTTCATTGTCTGTCCTCTCTCCATCTCTCCATCACTGCACAATCACATTTTCTTTTTTTTTTTTTAAATCCTATCCACACTGACTTCCCCATGTCTATAATCACCTGTTTCCAAACAGACAGCAGAAAGCTCTTGTCACTGTGCTTATAAAATGTGAAGATCTCCATCTCTCATGTAGACCAAAACCTCTTCTGCCTCAAACTAGATCCACCCCTTCCCTCTTGACTTAGAGTTAAAAATAAGCTCTGCCAGGCTGGACACACCTTTTTGTCCTCTGTTTATTCATCACCTAATAGAAAATGCTTTTGCTGTGTGACTAGGAACATCTCTATTATAAAAGGGCATACAGTAAGTCACCAAGTCACTCTGTTTTAGATACCAGAGCTGTTCAGGAATATAGATTTTCTCCCAAACATTCACTACAAATATAAAATCTGGGACAAAAAAAAATACATTTAAATAAATATCCCTGTTCCCTCCCTATTTATACAGAAGGTTTTCGCTTCAGAAGTCCAGTGGGAGCCCTTTGGTGCCAACTGCCTCCTATTAAGTGTCTGCACACCACCAGTGCAATAGGCCCTTGATCTTAATTGGCACCCTTGGGTGCCATCGTTATGTAAATGAGCAATAATCCTTCTTCGCTTCCTAATCCAAACAGTTACTGCAGGCTCTGTTGCACTGTTAAGCATTGCCCAGTTTACTCTGAAATGGCCGCACTTTGAAGGATGATTCCCTTAACACACTTTCCCTGGACAACCTTACAGAGCTGCCTCAGGCTTAATGTTTTCAAAGGGCCCTGGGATCCTGAAATAAAGACAAGATTGGCTTTGAAAAACACCAGCTCTGGGAGGCAACTCCCCTCTGGAAACAGTCACAGAAAGTAAGGAGTTGCATCTGGCTGCAGACAGACACCCATTTATTTCTTTTGCTGCTGAGTAGATTGAGGCTGCACTTGTACCACGGACTTCCCGGGTACCCTGTTCATGTCTGTGCTCCTGCCCTGACTCCTTACTGAAAGAAAGCCAGTGCAGGCACTGTATTTCTCCCAGTTATATACTGACTTCCATGTGGACAGAACCCTGGTACTTGGCCTTACAGGGAACTGTGGTGTATGACACTAGGTCTTTTACCTGGACAATGAGAGAGATGGGACCACCATGAATTTGTGAGCATGCCCTGCTAGAGACATATCAAACGGGCTATAAAAAAAACCCACCTGACTGACCATTGTGCCTAAACCTGCCCGTTGGAGTGACTCCTTCCTCAGCAGGGACAGCTGGGCATTGCTACAGGCAATACTTGAGACATGTCCATCCATGACCTACCTGTCAAATACAAAGTCTAGAGAAAATTTCTAGGTAACGAGGGACAGAATTCAGTTCTTCCTGCACCTTCTTCCAGACATGTCCTGAGCTAAAATAATTTAGATTTCATCTATTTTAAAAGGTCTGTGACCCACAGAGCCACGTGTACTGTGCATGTAGAGCTCAACGGGGTGCAAATTCAAGTACCACCTAATTTCATGCCAGTTCACAGTAATGTTTGTGGGTTATAAACACTGCAGTACATGCAGTGCACAGACACTTAGACCAAGAATACATAAGCTGAATCCTTTCTGTGGCTGAATCTGTAGTTAGACATAAATACATTAAACTTTTTCTATTCTACATACTTCCTTTCTGTTTGGACTCAGTACTGAGTCATTGCATGTTGGTATTTCTGCATATGCAGCTCTGAATGGGTGTTTCAAATGGTACACAACACTGGGACTTGTGTTCTTCCAGCAAGCACCAAGAATAGTATTTGGAGAGCATTTTGGTTTTGTTGTTTTTTCTCAAAAAAAAAATATTTGGAGAAAAAAATACTGTTAAAAATGTGCCAATTTCACCACACTTCTAACCTTAAACCAAAATGAAGATATAAGTGTCTTACTTGCAGAAGGACAGGGCTCTGCAAGAAACCTCTTAGCTAGGAACAGTAGAGGAAACCAGGGAACCTCTAAGAGCTGTCCCAGTAAGTACCAATGCCAGTGACACTGGACACAGGGGTTATTAATGTCTGTGGCCATGAGAATCAAACCCCAAACCTACAGAGCAAACACACCTAACTGCAAAAGACCCCTCGTGGGCTGAATCAAACCAGTTACTGAATTTCTGAAGAAATAGCTTCCTAAAAGCCCATATGTGTAACAAGGTTTAATGGGAGGTAACAGAATCAAAGCGATTCTGTGTCCCAGGGTAAATGCCTACAGAATTTTCATCTTCTGATCCTTAAAACCCCCAGGGTCCTGCAGACAGCTTACAAGAACAAGCCCTTACTGAAAATAAGTTTGGAATGGCTACAGCTGGGATGTTTAGTCCAGGTGTATCCATAGGAAAAGTAGTCTGCAGCCTGGAAAAAGCTACCAAAAAAACCAAACAAACACAGGTTCCCTCTCTAATGAAGGAAAGAGCCCTGAGCCATTCAATGAATGACTGGGAGCCTGTTACATAGAGGCAGCACCACGGTTATAAGAGGGGTTAAGACTGCCTTAGCTTGAGGGAAGGAAAACCAAGTCCCCAGGTGCCATCTGAGTCTATTTAATAAAGAGGATAAAAAGAGAGGCCTAACACACTACGTGGTGCCACACAGTGCCCAGAGAAAACACCTGCCTCTTTGTTGAGAGATGTTGATGAGGCCAGCATCAGCAAGCAGAGCCAGTGGCATCGCCCATCTCGGGTTTGTGTCCTGCACAAAGATATCCTTTAGGGGCCTTGAATCATGCCCTGCTGCTGGCATTTAAGGAGGGGGCATTCCTCTCTGCATTCCATAATCTGCTTTTTCAGTGTAGCAGCGCGTTGTTAAGAGGAGTGGGAAATTAGTGAGTTATGGGCTTACTCATTTCTCAGGCATCATTAAGGAACCAGCAAAAGATGGAAGATTTTTTTATTCACTGAGCATTTCCAGCACAGAAAAAGGTCGATCTGGTTTGACATGAGAACACAGCTTGCAGCAAACAGAAGAATTCAGACTAGATCATGACAAATCAGCCAAAGGATATGGTTACATGCTATGCTGCTATGTATGTTTTAAATTAAATTAAATGAAAATTGAGGGAAAATCCCACATTGTTTCAAAACATAAAACTAAAATGCTTCATTACAAAAGGCTTAAGTAAGCCTTTTGTTCAAAGTTTTAACTTCTTTCTTCTTGGGAACAAAAGAGTGAAAATTGCATGTACTTTTGAACGGGTTCAGTATTGCTAAGTCTGAAGAAAAAAAAAGGAACTGTGCAAGTCTAACCACAGAGCTGTATCAGGTTCTCACTGCCAGTCCAAATTCACAAGGCAAAGCAGCTGCCAGCTACATCCTCCCCAAAGTATTCCAGATGTCTCCTTCACCACAATCCTAGCCAAAAATCCAACACAAAAGCCCCTGAGAAGACCCCTCCCCTATTAACATTCACCAAATACTCTACCTACAGCCCAAGCTTGGAATTCAGCGTATATCTTCACATGATCCTAAGGACATACCTGCATGCAGCTGGCCTCTGCTCTACCCCTCCGATGGATGCATCTCCCTGCCACCCTCTGCTCTTAAGCAAGAGGTGAAGCTTTATCTTTTGCTACAGGAATGGTGTTCTCCCAGCTGCTGACTGGGAGCAGCACATCATGGGAGTGTTTTACAGGAATACCCTGTGGTGGTCTGCTTGTGCCCTCAATAGAGTCTGTGGTGAAATCCTACCCCAGCAGCAGAGTTGGAACAGTCTGTTGAAAATTGGATCTTCTGTACGTGCTTTGCTGCCAGCACTGGATGCCAGGTGAGCAGAGGGGCAAGCATGGACCACTCAGTGATACTGCTCCAAACTGGGATCCTCCTACAACAGGGTAAATAGACAACTCTGCTCTTCCAAACCTTTCACTTTGTCCTCTTGGCTTGCTGTAGGCTGCTTCACTCCATTTTCAGTGGTGGTGTGCTGCTTAGGCCTGACACCACTGTTATGTCTTTCATCTGTTCCCTCCTTGTTTCTCAGACCTGTCCTTCCCTCTTGCTGGCTCTGCCCACAGCCAAGATTCAGACAGGCTGGCACCTTACTGAGGCTCTGACTTGACAAGATGTTTCCAGCATGCATCGTAACAGCAGAGAAACAGGGAAAACTGAAATTGCCATCAATGCCTTGGTCCTACATGGGGGAGAACATGTCATGGATGAACAGAGCAATCATCTCCTCTCCCCAAGTTCTCACGAGCCCTTTATGAGTCAGTAGCTGACCAGCTTCCAGGCGATTAAACCCAAATTGCCTCTCCCCTCCCTGCGATAGCAGGTCTCGGGTATGTAGCACAGGTGGAGCTATGTACTGGGTATGCTGGAGAAGGTGAGGTTGATCATCTGAGTGATATTACTGGGAGAACCTCTGTCACGAAGCTGGGTTTCCTTCTCCATCAGTTATGCAGGCCTGATTTCAGGGAGTGGCAGGGATGAATTTGGCTCAGTTATGAGAGTTTACAATCTCCTTAATTCTGCAGAGCACCTCACAAGCCAGAGGTATCTCCAGGCCTGCCCCCCTCACCCCTTCCTGCTTCTCTCTCTATCCCTTCCCTATAAGCAGCATCAAGATAGAGGAAACTGGACGCCCATCCCTAGGCAGTATGAATACATGACAGCTAGATACTCTTTCTGATATTTGAAATTATCTACAGTCCAGCTCAGATGCACATTTCTAGTACAATATGGCCAAAATACTCCCACCGCAAGTCCCTCAAATTTATATGCTGGCTGACTGCAACTAGTGGTCAGCTTTCAAACACTGGTCTCTGGGATATAGCACTGGGATGTCCCAGGCAACAGGAGACCCATAAAAATGGGTGTTACGCTGGCTAAATTCCTGCTGACAAAGCATCCAACATGAGCACCTCAGCACAAGAAATAAATGTGCTGCCTGCACAAGAGTGAAATACTACTAGCCTGTGATCTGAGAGTGCATGCTTCAAGTGGAGCTGCTAGCTAAATCCATGCTAACTACCTCTACAAAAGCCCTGATTTTCAAAGGCACAGAGCACCACCAAGACCCTTGACAATCATGGCCTTCAAATTCACATGCAGTTTATGTTCACCTCTAGGAACCCCTGCACAAGCACCTTTGCTACAGAGCTAGAACAGGCCAAGAGCCCTCACTTTGGAACCATCTGCTGACTGCAGGCAGGAAGGGCATGGTGCCTGCTGATATGCTGCCTCCCACTGAAGACACTAACTGAAGATCCTCATCACGTGAATGAGAGCAATTACAAGGTATTTAATAAGGAAAGGGGAGCTGAAACCTTGTTTAGATTTTAATCTTCAGGGTGTGTCCGTCTGCAGGCAGCCAGCCAGCTCAGTTCTCCTTCTGCACCATCCTGGGTGCTACAGTGGTCCCTGTCCTGCCTTTGGTTTTTCAATGCACTTTGGTTTTTTTCAAGAGGCTTCAAGGTATGCCACTGCTGCTAATGGGATAAAGAGTGTCTGTCTCTCAGCAGCACTTCAGAGCAGCTCTGAAAACCTTCACCATGCCAAGCAAGCAGGTGGCTGTGCTACACTAAACAAGCTGAAGAGCTCCGTTTGGCTGCCCAGGGGCAGGCAATACACACACACCCCATCATAGTGGTACCAGCAGAGGAGCCAAGAGGTGGCTCAGGCACCACAAACTCCGTTCTTACCCTCAGCAGGGAGCGATCCCTGCAGATCACAGCCCGTGGGCTGAACAAAGGACTAACTGCAGTTGTGCTCATCTGTCCCCATGGCCACTGCTCTCCCCAAGGCCATGGAGGCCGCAGCTGGCCTTGGGAGAGGGTGATGTCTCCTTGCCCATTCACACAGTCCTCTGAGAAGGAGCTGATATACAGCCAGACCAGCAGTCTTTGCTAATAAATTCTTCAAGTGCCTGAAATCAGCAGCCCATCGCTTAATTGGGAATGATTCTGCCTTCCATGTAAGCCACTTAAAAAGACGTAATTACACCCCAGGAGATGAAACACTTACTATTCTTTAAAAGCTGACTGCAGCTCCTATTACCTGCAAACGCACAGAAAAAAAACCTGGCAGCCATCCTCCTTTTTGATGGCTCAACTGCAACTTTAAAATGTTAATAACAATTTTTTTAGCCTGCTGTTGTCAGGAGTTTGTAGGGCACTTGTGGTAATAGCCCCTTTGCGCCTAATAGCCACCTTGCCCTCTGTTCGTCTTGGTGATGAGCTGGATCCAACGTTGGACCTAGTTCTGAGGACTAAATGAATGCCCTGGGAAAGGAAGCTGAGCTGCTTTGATCCTGTAAATACAGCTTTCCTGGAGAGCGCCACAGGGTGCCTTTAGACTCCTGAACTATCCGCACAGCCCAGGCCGGCCACCGAGTTCATGTTACAGCCCTCCTGTTCCCAGTGCCTCGCTCCCCGCTCTCAGGACAGGATCGCCCTTTGATGTCCAAGGCACCAGGCTCACTTTACTGTGCTGGTCCCTGTGAGAGCTGCACGGCGAGATGCTCTGTGCCAGGAAATGCTGTGTCAGTCAGATGTTGTCTGGACAGGTACCCCAGAGCTGACCCAGGCACTCCTGCCTTCCCTAGTCCCTGCAACAGGGAGTTAAACTCTTAATGACCTTTCTGTTGAGATAGCAATAGACAGCAAACTGTGTCCTAAACCAGTGTTACTCTCCTTCAGCCCAATGTCTACGTGGCATCACTTACGTGACCAACTGCAAAGCAATTCTGTCCCGCCTACAGTGATCCAGGACCTGCAGCCAGCAGCTCTGGGCTCTGCTGCCTGCTAGCAGAGACCACCCGTGCTGTCACACTGCTTTCCAAGGAGCTCTCACATGTTTCTCCTGTTCCTGGGTAGAAGCACAGAACTCATTCCACCAGCTAGAAACTTGTGTGCTAATGGAGGACTCAGCCAGCGAACTGAGTGCTGGCCCTCAGCCGCAAACAGGACTGAGGTCAGTCATGCGGAAGAATATCCTGGTTTAATGATAATTGATGCCTATTCTGACCTTCACGGCCCTCAAATTAAAATGTATTTAAAGCTTGCAAAATGTTTGAACCTTCTTCATTTGAACCTCTCTAATTCTGCTGAGAATTTTGTTATCTAGACCTAAATCAGGGTCCAAGTCCCTACTCTCCAGCCCATATGGTGAAAGATGGGACCTTGGTTTAACATTCAGCAGAACAAGCCCAGCTTTCATAAACTGACAGGAAGGAGGAGGATCAGGGAGAGAAAGCTTCTCCAACATAGGTCAGATGCAGCCACCAGACACCCTGTGCCAGAAAGGCAGTATTCAGGTTGCAGGATTGCTAATCCAGATCTGTGCACTGTCAAACTCCCTCCAGTGATCTGGATTAGGCGTGGGCACATACTTGCATTTCTCTTGCATTACCCAGAGCACACAATGCAAACTTTGTGCCAGTGTTATGCTTTTATGTCAGCTGTTACCTGATCTGCTGTGAAGTGAAAGCAACCCCGGGTAGACTGTACCTGATCTAGCCCTGCCAGAACAAAGTTAACCCTTTAAATTCATTTGAGCAAGTTTGAACTGGTAAAGGAAGTTTGTGATGGATTAGCACTTTGTGCCCAGTGGCTGTGACATTTTTGAGCCAGCATTCTTAAAACTAGATTTATTTCACCTCTGAACTCTGACTTGAATGACATCCTGCACCTGGGAAGGATGGACACTTCCATCCCACTGTCTGCACTTGGGGAAATGAGTGGCAACAGGAATTATGCTTCAGGTTTCACACTGTGAACTCACAACCTGCAATTTAGGATCTCATCCCACCTCATGCACCCAGGTATCTGACAGTGTTTGAAGTAGGAGGTTGTCAGTCAGTCTCTGAAAGTCCAGACCCACAGCCTGAGGCACACTCCAGGACTTGGACTGAGTCTCAACGGCAAATCACACCTTGAGTCCCCAGCAACTGGATGGCTGTGGGCTTTCAAATGGGGATAAACTCATGCATAACTGCCTCCCAGCAGCAGAAAGGTTTATAATGCTAAACCCCAGCTGAAAGGTTATCCATACAGGCAGGGTGATGACTCCTCAGATTTTAGACAATGCTTAGCTTCTCTGAAGGACCAGCTTTTTACTCTTGCTTTCCCCCCTTCCATGCAGTGACTATTTAACACTGACACTGTTACACACACACTTGGGGATATTTAAGAAGCACCAATAGATTTCTAAAGTCAAGCTTGTGAATGATCAGAATGCCATAGTTGAAGCAGTCCAGGCAACCTTAAAT
Source organism: Athene noctua (assembly GCF_965140245.1). NCBI lineage: Eukaryota > Metazoa > Chordata > Aves > Strigiformes > Strigidae > Athene > Athene noctua. The sequence continues at coordinate 12,990,939 of NC_134047.1, read as the reverse complement.
CACCCCTTCTAGGCTTGTGAAATACAATAGCTCAGCACATGCAGAGATGCTCTAATGAGAAAGCCAGGCTACAAGAGGGGGCTCTTTTCCACAGGAACCACTGCTAGAGGTGCTTGAGAAGTCAGGTGGACTCAGGTTTGAGGAGTTAGGTGGAGGCAGGCTGGAGAGGATGAATGATTACTCTGCTGCAGGTGACATTTCATGCCTCTGCCACAGTTTATCCATGATGCTAGTCAAATAAATTAAACTGCATCACAGTCATTGAACTGCACATCCCCCTTTTTCAGGGTGGCCGACATGACCCTGAACACACACTGCAGAAGCATCAAGCACTTGCAGCTGCAGTGGAGCCTGGGTGTCTGTGCAGGATCTCTGTGAAGAGCCTCAGCCCAGCACGACAATTCCTCAGGATCTTGGTCACTGCTACCTGGGGACAGCAAATGCCCTTTCTTCCCTGAGCATGGGGAAAAGGGAGATGAAAACCTGCAACTGCCTGCACAGAACTCATTAACACGAGCAATGCAGACACATTTCAGATGTGTCAGAGAGAATGGCTGTAAAGCTGCAAATGCACAATTATAATGTCTTTTAATTCACTTGCAACCACATACCCCACAAAAAAAAATTCAGTCTGACCAGAAGAATTTGGCAAACACATGAGCTATTGAATTCAGGAAAGTGTGGCATAAACTTAATTAGAGCAGTACGCAAACCTGCCTATCCCAAGAGATCTTGGGGCCCTGTTGTGCTAGGAGCTGTACAAACCTACACAGCATGACCACCCTCAAACACAAAAACTCGCTGCTGTTACTGCCAAAAATTACTGGATCATTTTTCACTATACTAGGTATACAGTTTCATTAGTCTAATTACAAGGCATTAATTCATAATTGCTCCACTAATTTCTGTATTTGAAAAGGAAGAAGGATGTAAAGGATGTTTACCGCACCCACATGCCATTGACCTTAAGTCTTGATGTCTAAAGATGAAAGCAATGAAAGCAAGAAGGAAGGAAAAGTTTGTCTTGCTTTCAAAAGCAGAGCTTTGCATTTGTAACACAGACCCAGAAACAGAGCAGGACAGAACATCTCACTGAAGCTTCATGACATCGCAGAGACGGTATGAAGTTTTACCAAGGAAAAACAATGTTTTTGTAAAAGGAAACTACAATCTTGTCATTTGTGCAAATTGGGACTTCCAATTAAAACATGTTAAATTTGGGGGAAATTTAATGCTTTTTCTTTGGCTGGATGAATAAAATAAACTAGTCTAAATACAACACCCTGAGAGAGGACATCTCTGCTCCCCAGTTCACAGTGGCGCAACCTTTCCAGCTGAATCCAGCTCATCCTCCTGTTAGGGGCTTGTCCTGAAGCAGCCAAGGGCCGAGCAGACGGGTAGGGATGGGGAAATGGAGAAGGCATTCACTAAGCTTGGAAGTAGGATTAAGCAAGGACCAACGCAGGTGCTCATCTCCTCTGTACCAGTTTTACCACTCCTTTCCAGGGTGCTGATTTCATACTAATTCGGAGATAAACAAAATTAAGTAGAGCAGGAAAGAGAGAAAAATCTCTATCTGCAACCCTCTTCGTCTCTCAGGACATGGGTCCTGAGGAGGTGGGGTTGGAGAGGCTGAAAGTGGTGCAACTTACCCCAAGCTTCTCAAGAGTCTGTCAAGTGTCACAGGCTCAAATTTTACCCGTGTTGTCCAGACTTTGCTCACTCCTGCCCACACACAGCCTGTTCCCCAGTTATTTCACTGCCATGCCTCCTGCTCTACCTCTTAATTAGTAAATTAAGAGGGGGACAGATTTTAGAAATATGTGGGGCTATGGGCAGGGAGGGAACTCAGTGATCAGACAGGGGCAAGCAACAAACACCCATACCCAAACCTCCCCTCTTCTGCCTCATTTGTGTACTGAGACCATCCCTGTAGTACTCAAGTACCATTTTAGATCCACACTTTGGTCCAACACACTACAGAAAAGAGATTCATTTCCCTAATCAGTTCAAGTCTCCCTCATCCCCGCCAGATCCCTACATCAGCACGTTAGGAAAGGACAGCCCTCCTCTTCCTCCTCCTCCCCAGGCAGAGAGAGCAGGTGAACTCGGAGAGAAGCAGCACCCCAGCTGCCCTCTGCAAAGCTCAGAGGACCAGTCTCCCTGTCCGGCCCTACCTGCAGAGGCTCTTCAGCTGTTGCTTCCCCCCAAAAAGACCGATGCGGTGCAGTCTGCAAGCAATCTCCCGGCACTTTTGCCCCCCAAGGGCTCGCAGCGGGTATCTCCGATCCTCCCTGGCAGCAAAGGCGGTTGTGGGTGAGGCTGAGCTCTTACCTGCCGGGCGGACCGAGAGGGCTGGCTCCTGGAAGCCAAGCCTTGTTTTGAGGAGGAGACTTGGGTGTGTTTTGCCCTTCAGGGGAATCAAACAGGTTTCTCCATTCAGACGGCACGGTCTCCCCTCCCTGTAAGCTCTCCTCTACATTCCTCACATTCTCCAGCAAATGCCATGTTCCCCAGCCCTGTGCTGCAAGGGGACAGCAGAGAGCAGCTCCCCAGCTCTCACCCCACTGAATTTCTTAGGCCACGCATTGCCTGACAGGCTTGCCCCGCAGTAAGGGGGAGTGGGGTCCCCCCTGCTACATAGGTACTGGCAAACCCTTAAGTCTGAGAGAGCCACTTAACAGCAGTAGTACCCAGGTAGCATCAGGAACTGGCACTGTAATTAGCACTCGGCAGTGATTGTCTAGTTCTAACTAATTAAATGAGGTACACAAGTGTGATTATCACTATTCAGTGCAGAGGAAATTGCCAGGTACTCTCATCAGTTTATTTCCCCTTCTAATTGCTGTGGTCACCACAAGATCCCTGAGGCCCAGCTTTAGTGAGTCTCTGAATGGACACAGCAAGACCCCTGGATACACTTTTTGCCAATTCCTACCGACCTGTGGTTGGGGATGTGAGTTTAGAGAACTTCTGAGAAGTCAGGGCTTCAGCCCGGGACAGCCACAGCCTGGTAAGGAGGTGGTGATGAAACCCAACCGAGCATCTTTCAGGACATCTCCCCACCTCTGTACCTACCTGCACACACTTTCCCCAGCCCCTGTGAACTGATCAGAAGTGGTGCCAAGTCTGTAGTAGATGAGCTGCTGGAGAGAAGTGCTCCTGCGCTCTCCTTGCAGCTCTGAGACAGATCTGCTGTAGGGTGGTGGGCAAACCACCAGCAGGCTGGCTGGGATGTGCTGTAACAGGGCTAAAAACCTATCCCTGGCTCCCAGCAGCACAAGGAAGATAACGTCTAAAAAGCCCTGATGTCAACGTTGTTACTCCAATCCCAGATCTTTCTCTCTGATCTACTCATGCTGCAACACCAGCAACAGCGCAGGCTCAGCTGAGCTTTCTTCCCCAGAGGCTGCTGGTGATCCCAGCTAAGATAAGTGTAGGAGAGAAGATGTAATAGTCACAAAGCCACACCCTGAACCCAAAGTGGGCACAAAGGGGCATCCAACTCAGGAAAAATTAAAGTGGGCTGTTTAAAATGTAGCCCAGACCCTACCCTAGCAAAGCATCCTCTGCTTCAGGGCTCCAGCTGTCAGCGCAGCTTTCTTTTCAGTAACCCCTGAGTCATCCCATCGTTTGCTGAAGGTTTGTTCAGGTTCTTTGCTGAAATAAGTGACTAACAGCCTGGCCAGCCTTTCGGGTACAATAGGTCCACTGCCAAGCAAGCAGAAGGGACACCCCAGGGTCTAACAACTACGCTTTTTTTCCACTGTGAACAGACTGTTCCACAATGAATGCTCAAAATAGAATAAAAAAAAAAAAAAGAAAAAAGCACTTATTGTAAGTACCTTAAACACCAAATAAATGCATAAGGAGATCCTAAAACAATACACACAGAAGCTCAGTGTTATTTTACTAGATTCAGACAACTATTTTGTTGAACAGGCATGCATGCAGGCAAAAATATTAGTTGTCTATCAGCATTGCTCTCTTCCTCAGAAGAAAGGAACCCAGCAAAGAATTGCTTTTCTAATTAACTAAGAGGAGATAGGTGCAGTATTAAGTAACATTTTGTTATTAGCTTGAAAATACACGTCCAAGCATATATACAAAACATCCAAAGACAGGTCTTAAAGACAGGGGTGTGGTGGCAAGGTGGAACAGCAGAGAATGTATTTCTGAGCTGGCAGCTCCATCACAACAACTTGGGTGCACCAGTTGTTAGTGCAAGACAAGCTGCACAGCATGTAGCCTAGAGAGATAGAGAGAAATACCTCCACAACATGAAGTACCATTCAAACGCTGTCAAACTCAACTCTTTAAAGACTCCTCAGTCTTCAGCCTCCATGTTCAACCTTCCTGATGCCACTAAAGCCCCACTGATTAAGCACTGACCTTACACAGCCTTCCTCCAGTTCCTTCAGGAGTCAGCTCCCTTGCTACTCTAGGTAAAAGTAACAGAAGTCCCTTGCTGATCCATCTGAAGTCCCTATCAGTCCCACACGGGGTTCTCCACACTGTGCTAATCCTGCAGAGATGCTCCTGAGAGAAGAGACAAAAAGAGAGATTTTATTTCACTTAATTGAGCCATGGTTTTCTGATGCAAACACTACCTAGGTAATTTCAGCTGCTAGCTAACACAGCTGTGAGATGTAGGGCTGTTGCACAGCAGCACTTGTTGAGTGAAGGAGAGCATTTGCCTACTCACTGCTGTACATCACACTGGCCACATGCAGCTTCTTGGGAGTAAAGCAAGAGTTAGGACTTGTCTGGGAAAGCCAAAGGAGAACTATGATACTGCTACAACTGCCATGCATGGACAGCCTACACTGGAATAAAAGGGGCTTCATTCTGCTTTATCTACTCCCCCTTTCAGCTAATTTCCTATTTAAATGGGGTAGTTTAATTTTATTTAAGAAACCATGATTCACTTGTGAACTGCAGTGCTGGGGAGGGGCAGCAACACACAGCTTCTCCTTCCTCTTACATCCACGGTCCCTCCAGTGCTGAGGTACCCATGTCTCCTGCAAATGCACTGCTCCACTGGGGCAACGCCTGCACTTCAGCTGACACCTTGTATGAAAGGTACTGGTTTATCATTATGATTAAACCTGAGACCTATCCAGCAGCTCCCTCTCTCCTGTCTGTTTTAAAGCAGTGTAGCCCTTCACTTCAGGGGAGGCACTTCCATTTGAAGTAATGTAATTGCAAGGAGAATCAATCTCATGCATTTCAGAGACTCAAGGTCTGCACAGGGGGATCACCAAGGGCAACATCATGTCCCTAAAACACTGCACCCTTGTCATCATTTAGCACATGGCTGCCAAACACCACTTTCTGCTGAAAGAGTAAAGCAGAGAAACTCTTCTAGCCCTGGCTGTTACTAAAGAGGAGCGGAGAAATGGATGCTCCAAGGACAGCATGAAAGTCAGGGACCTCTCAGGGAATGGGTTTCTTCATTAACAGCAAGAAAGGCAGAGCACACTTTAAAAAGCCTGGAAAGAAGGAAGTCTTAAGAACAGTTGTCTTCCAGGACTGGCAGAACATGAAAAGGGACCTTCTATCTTTCTCACATCGGACTAGGACAACACCAGAGGGTCAGAGACATTAGATACCACAGGAAATGTAGTGTATATGTATAGAAATGTTAGTATACAAGTATATTAATGTAAACCATAGCTTTGTCTTTTATTTCCCAGTAAGGAGAGTAGGATAGGAACACACTTTTTTTTTTTTTTTCCCCTGTAGAAAAGGCTTTTCATACTCTTTGTTCAGCTGAAAGTAACCATGCAGACAACTTACCTTGAACTGGAGATTTCCAGGGCTGTTGTGTCACCACAGTTCACAGCACTCCCATACTGCAAACAAAGCTCAGCAAGTACATCTATGGTGCTCAGCAGCTTGAACAGTTAGGGACAATCAGTCCCAAACAAGTCTTTGTGGTTTTATCCCAATTAAGCTCTTAGATAAACCACTATTTCCAAAGTCTAGCTGGATGTCACTCATACCAGCAGGCACAGAAACCCTGATGGGTGTTTTTCTTCCTCATAATTACAGCAGTATATTCAGTTTTTAATAACAAGGCATTTCAAAATCACAGCTGTGGCCAGAGGCAGAAGGTTTTTTGCCAGCATGTGGCAGGCCTGTGTGACATCTGGAAGAGCACCACGCCAAAGGGCCACTGAAATGCAGCACCACCAGGTCCAGAGGCTAAAAGACTGTCCAGTAAGTCTGCAGGGGAAATTGATTTACTTCATTTTAGGCTCTTAATGGAGACAATCAGATCAGGAGCATCAACTCTCTAGTTTCTAGAAGAGGCTTAGGGATAAAGACTCCAGATTTCTCTTAGGAATTCATGCAATACGCAGTGTGTATGTGTGTGCGCGCATGCACGTGTGTGTAGGGGGCATGAAACGGGGTCTTTTTGCTAATATATACAGCTACAACTACAGTTCCATACTACTTTGAAGCTGGCAAAAGTCTAACCCTTACTACTGCAATAGGTAGCAGCTTTTCCAAGCTAGCAGCTACAGGTTAAATACTGATAAATTCATGATGCTTCAGGAAAAAGTCACCAAACTCAGTCACACTGGCAAGACCAGCCTCATCTGGAAACAGCACAGTTAACCTGTATATCTCTGGAGCAAGCCCTGCATGTACTTAAGCCAAAACCAAGTCCCTTATCTTCATCAGTTCAGGAACAGAAGCCAAGAGGCGCATTTTTTCTGCTGTAGCAGGTTAAAACCAGGAGGGTCTGGCTTGAACCCCTCCACCCTGCTGAAGACCCCCTAACCGTGCTGCCGATCTGTACTCCCTCCTCGGACCAGAAGCCAAAGGTGCAGTTAAGGCTGCCATCCAGGTGTGCTGAAGCCAGCCCAGCCCAAAGCAGGAGGAATGTCCTGTTGCTCTGTTTCAACAACACAACCTTCTCCAAGGACACACACCCGCTCCTGCAGTGGGGGGAGCAGGTCGGAAGAGCCTTGTTTCTCCATCTCCAGTTAGGAAACGTTATCTTTCTGTAAAAGCTGTAGGTAAATTTCAGCTTGGACTATCTGACTTTACCAGGATATGGATTCTCCCTGAATCTCCTTTACAAGAAAAGCACAAGCACCTCTCAAAGATGTTTCACAGTTAGCACTGGTTGATACTTGTTTCACTGCTGTTTATCTGCCTCCCTTATATTCTTAGTGCACTGCAAAGCAGATCATTGGGATCAGCGAGACATGCGAATTACATCACACAAGGAAGCTTCAGCCACAGAAACCACTCACAAGCTGGAGAGAAGGCCTAACAGCAAAAGATTTAAAGGACTCAGACCATTTAGGTAAAAAAAAAAAAAAGAAAAAAAGAAAAAAGTGACAACCATAGTGTAAAAGGAACCATCCAGGAGGGAACATGGCAAGTATGAAGGGCACTTGCACACAAGAAATAAAAATAGGAAAACTGAGGACTGAGCTGCAATCTAGACACTTTCCAATGAGAGTTTTGTGTTTGGGGGTGGGCTGTTTGGGGTTTTTTTGGAAGAGCAGTGAAAATTAAACCCTGCCAACGCTCTGAAACATCAACAGATGAGCTCCCTGTTTCCTGAAGCTGTCCCAGAGGGGATCCCTTAGCCAAACCCCAGTAGATGAGCCATACAGAGGTAAGAGGAGGAAAGCTCACAGCGATGTAGAAGGTCAGGCTAGCAGGTTCAGCTGGCTGTGAACTGCAGTTATGCCTATACTGTAGTCTCTTCTTGCTAGGGTAAATCAGCCTGCTCTAAGCTCTCTTCTGCCATGGGCACACTGCTACCACTTCCAGAAACAGCCCATTTAAAATCACTATGTGTAACTCTACAGTATGATCTTTTACAGAGGTGCAGTACACATACCTGTAGAAACAGTGATGTCTCTGAGGCAGTAACCTGCTCACAATATCCAGGCAGCCAATTTTACGGGAAGGTGATTGTACCAAGTAGCATATCAATTCTTGCCATTCCTATGACCGCAGTGGACTTCTGCCCAGAGGCATGCAGCCTCTCTGACCACTCCAGCTTGTATTTGAAGTTACTACAATGTATTCTTAAAGTTCTTTTAAATATTTTCTAGCCATGAAAAATGAGTCAACACCACTCCAGAGCACCGAACTCCATTGAACAGTTCCCATTTTTTCGATAACACTTTTCTCCTGTGTAACTATCTGTCTCCCATCCTTGCACTGAAGGTGGAAGGAAGGTGACTAACCCATCAATCCTTTGGGCCTTTGCCAAGGTGACAGAAAACCAAAGCCTCAGTAGAGACTGAACAGAGCTGTGATGAGTAGAAGGGTGTAAAACCACTACACCCATTTGTTACAAGGGAATCAAACTGGTTTTTCATGAGGTGTCATTACAAAGCACTGCCAAAATGCTAGACCTCACCTTCCTAATAGCAGGTAGCAGAACAGAATCATATATTCTTGACTACTTAGTGCTAGAATACAATAATCTCACCCATGGTCACGAAGACACACCTGCACAGGAGTTCAGGAGCTCTCAGTGCTGAGACAAAATGATCTTGTCAGCAAACACAGGGCAAAAGAGAGGCTGTGGCTAAGTGCCACAATGCCTGATGGCATTGCTAAGACAGTAAAACAACATGTGCAATCAGGTAACAGAAACACCTCAAACATGCTCTGTTGCAAGTAGGGAGATGCTTATTTATTTCTCATCACCAGCTCAGCAAGCTTCTTCTGGGCTCTGAGGCAAACAAGTTGCTTTCCTTCTCCCATAATAAGGACCAAGTTGCACCATCACTTACATCTGTGGACCTGGCACTTCCCAAAGACTTGCACAAGCATTAGCGAAACTTGGTAAACAATTCTCTCAAGGAGCAGAGTCCAGCCCACTCAGGCCATGTTTGGCTCTGCAGTGCCAAGGTGTGGAAATTCATACTAGTGCTTGGTGATCACTAGCATCAGCAGATTTGAATAACGTATGCAAAGATGTACCGAATCAAAAGGTGCCACTTTCAAATGCAGCCTTTTGTGAAACTGTGAGCACTGCAATGCATCCTAAGTCCCTGTATTTGTAAGTCACTGAAGGTATTGAGCTTCCACAGCGGTAACAACATGCTTGCATGATGCAAACATTATCTTCCACCTGAAAGCTCCTACATATCCACTTCAGGCTTAAGTTTGCCTCCATGCCTTTTTGCTCACTGGACATGCAAGACAATTTTGACCTGCTTTTTCATCGATTGCTCCTCTTACCTGTTTCAAGTAATCACAACCAAGCCACTCCTTTTCTTTTCTGGTGCTGAGGGGTACCTGGACAAGAGCTTCCTCCACACTAAGGGCAAGACTGAAATGTATTTCTTAGATTGTAGCACTCCTCCTGTGCATGTATCCCCTTTGCAGCCTCTGTAAGAGGGGAAATGGAGTTCCTGGTTAACTTAACTCAACCTAGAAAAGCACTTTTATTCTTTTCTCTCTTTCCCTCCCTCTCCTTTCTCTAGGGTAAGCAACAAGAAGATATCTCCTTTATCTCTCCCACTGCTTGTCAAACCAAAACCCATCTCAGATCAGCAAAATTAGGAGCTGCAGTAAGAAAAAGCCAGGAAAGCAAAGTGAGAGAGATAAGAAGTTTGACAAGAGTGCTACAGGAGTCTTTGAAGTCTTTAGCAGCTCCTGTTGAGCATTACTAAGAGCAACAGACTGCAACTGAATTTGACCCTAGATATTTGGAAGATTATTTTGATAATGGCAATTTTGCTTCGTAGCCTCCTGCTTGCTTGCTGACACACACACAAGATAGTTTGTGAAGAGGTGGCATGATGAATAAATCAGTCAGGAAAGTACAGAGGGATCTCATTGACTTGCCCAGAAAACACAAGATGGGACTTACACAGGTGCTTTTTAGGATGAGAAAATGAGTTGAGAGGAGGCGGCTTGACTGGGGATAGGAGAGGCTATGGATAAAGCAAGGTTCCTCCTCCGTTGTGGCCGGGGGTACAGGCACAGCAGTGTCAGGCTCCACTACAGCAACAATGCCTGTTTACTTCTCTTTTGAAAAACAGAAGCTAGTCAGCCTGCCAGAAGAGAAGCTGGGAACTGACCTAATTATATAGGGAGTACCAAGTCAAACCAACTTCAGCATGATGCAATGCTTCTTTCCATGCCCAGCTCTGGGAAAATGCTTAACCCCATACAAACAAATGTCTGGTTTATCCTTCTTGTATTAACCAGACATGTGAGGGAAACCATATTGCCTGCTGCTTTTTATCCAGAAGACTTGAACTTCCAGTGCCTCTTGTTTCGGTAGTACCTTCTGGTTGTTACTTTCACCTCTTACCTTGACAGTCCTCCACACACAAGGATGAGTAACCCTCCACTGGAACTGTGTCCAAGGACAGAGACAGCATTTTTGGGACTGATTGAAGCTCTAAGGCAGATCTAGCTGGGAAATGCCATCTAGAGGCCAAAATGTGCTTTAACCTATACTTTTATGTTGGACTTCAAGTAACCCTAGTGCTTGCTCCTTCCACTTAGTCAATCCTGTTCTCACACCACCTCTCTGTACAAGGGCAGTGTTATCCCCGCTTTGCAGATGAAGAGCTGAAGATCTCTGCTGCGCTGCATGATGAGTCCCAAAAGCAGTACCACCTTTTCTGAGCAGCACTGCCTCTGAACTTTCTGTACTTACCAGCTACCTCTCCTACACACAGCAGAGGTGCATCTGAATTGTCCATTTTCACAAAAGACCATTCTTCTAGTAACAAGTTACAAGTTTATTGTCAGTTGACTACATTACAAAAACCAGAAGTGGGCCCAGCTTTATGGAAAGGAGCAAGGAACATACATACTCCAGTCCTAACTCACCCAGTGCAATGCCTGGCCTTTTACAAAACCTTGAGAATAAAGCCGCCTCCCCGCCAGATGTGGTTTCATCATATGAATTTTTTTTTTAAATATAGATGGAGCACTTACACAAACTTACAGAAACAGTGGGGAAAGAAAGGGTCTTTCCATTAACACTGAATTTGTGCAGCACATTGATGCATCACACAGAGGCCAACACAGCTCAGGTCTTTGGAAGCAGCATCTGTTTCCCACTGAAATGGGATCTGGGAGGACACAAGCAAATTCCAGAAAACCTAGGAAATACAGGGCTTTTTTTGGAACAACACACTGCTGAAGAGTTGCACTCTAGAATTCAAGCTTTAAATATTTAACCCTACAGGTGGGGGGGGGGCGGGGGGGGGGGGGGGGGGAAGAATAGAAAAGAAGAAAGGCCAAGGTGGCCAACTGGTGCAAACCAAAACTATGTGAACTGCTCCAAGGAACTTACTAGTACTTACTTCAAGATCAAGCAAGGCAAAGGTTGGTAAAACTAGCTAGCTGTTAAAGCAGCAAATAAAAATTTAAAAAAAAATAAAACCCAGCATAAAATCCTCCAGAAAACAGCCAGAAGTTAAAATAAAACTAATAACTATAGGATTCTAGCAGTATATTGAGGTCCCAGATGAGGTAAAGGCTCATTGAGTGAGGCACTTCCCATACTTCTGAAATTTGAAGCACCAAAACTCCTGAGGAACCAGGAACTGGCAAGGAGGGAAGTTCCAGCTCTAACCTAAACTCTTCATTTAAAAACAAAACAGAACTGAAGCACTTAGAAAGATTATAGGGTGAATCACACTTAATATAAATGTCAAACTAAATAGCTTGGTGAATACATTATTGTGATAACCATTTTCTTGTGGAAAGGAGTTCTTTCATATACTAAGTGGTCAAAGCAATAAAAACCACCAGTACCAGCAATAACATGACAGACAAGATGAGAGCTTTGTGCAGTAGGATCTTCCAACCAATGTAGTTCTTATGAGAAGCAATGAGCTATGGTAAAATAGTATGTGCTGACTGACAACAGCCACAGCAAAGATTTCTCCCCCCACAAAGGGAATGATTAAAACCCTGTTTATGCTGAGATGTTCAGAATGTGATCTGCCCTTTCAAAGACAGAACACAAAATTAGGAAGTCATCTCTTCTTGATTTATTTGGGTTATTTTTGAATAGAAAGAAATAGGATCCTGCAGAAACAAAGGCACATGTTTCCTTACAAAGAGAGGCCTTTTCTCAGGTTTCATTCTGATGCCTCAGTAAGAAGCCAAATCACCCACCAATCATGGAGGGAATAACAAAATTAATTGCAATGATTTAAGAGATGGTGGACAAACTTCTTTTTGGCATGAGCCTCTCTTTCATTACTCTTGTACAGAAAAAAGCCGAACACAGAGAGGAACCAGTCGTGAGAAGTATTTCATTAACCAGTCTGCCGCTATGAGAAGAGGCAGCTGTTATCACCAGAGCAACAAAACAGAGGACAAGGGCGGAGAGAAAAGACGAAGGAATGCTGATGTGCTGGGCTGGGATTGAAGAGGACACAGGAGGGTGTTTATTCATAGTCCATAGGGTTCAGCAGCTGTTTCAAAACAAGAAGTCACATCAAAGAAAAGAACTGTTAGCACAGCTCCAACATGAGTTCTTTTCAACCCAGATAAAGCTGTCTTGATAATGGTGAGGAGGAGGAAGGACTTTGGGAAAATTCCCTGTTCCAGAGAATTAGTGAAATTTGCTTCAGTGTTCACATTAATATGTCAAAGCAATTATGAAAATCGAGTAGAAAAAAATCCATCTCGGACTTCTCAGGCCTTAGCCCGGCGTAGGTGGGGGTAGCTCTGCAGAGTCCTGTCTATTGCTTCATCCAAGCTCACCACTGGTTTGTAGCCCATGTCTCTTTTGGCCCGTTCACAGCTGTAGTAGTGAAACGTTCCAGCTAATGCAACCCGCATAGGGGTAAAAGTGGGCTTGATGGTGACCAGTGGACTTAGAAGCCACAGCACTAGAGACAGGAATAGGGCCAGGTAATATGCCAGCCAATAGGGAATATGGTACTTGGGAGGATCGTAGTTCAGGCCAGTCAAGATACGGGACATGAAAGCCCAGAAAGGAACTGGTTCATCATTTGTGATATGAAATGCCTGAAAGAGAGGAAGACAAAAAGCCAGATGATAAAATCATTACAGTTTCCACAAAATTGTCTCTGTGATGGCCCATCTCATGTTCGTGCTGAGAAGACTGACGTCCCTGACTTGACTGAGAACACTTTTTCATGAGAAACTGCTTTGCATTAACCACCTAAATCTGAAAAGTGATGAACCCCTTCTTTGCTGAGGAAGCCAACTACTTCCAATGCTCCAGACATAAAATTACTCATAGATGGTCAAACTGAATGATGCAACACAATGCAAACACATTAAAACATCCTAGCTGTATGTACACTGCATGCCCAGAGCACGGTGGTGCCACAAAAAATATATACAAGTTTCTTCTGTTCTGAACTCTGTAGTAAAAGCTAAATAACTATGCTTCTTATGTACGCATCTTGGCTGCCCTCACTTCTGCCTGGATATAGAACTTCTTTCCTTTCCTGGATTAGAACTTCTTCCACAAGAAGTTCTATAGCATGAAGTTAAAGTATTTTCATACATCACAGCCCATGTGGCTGCAAACAATGGCCACCAGACAGGCAACCATTCATTATACCCACAAACAGAAAAAAACAGACCCATTTGTGTGTGCTAGTTCAACTCAACTCCAAGATACATATTCAGCACAGATGAAAATGAGCATGAATTACGGAGCACACATGAAGCCAAGCAAGGCTTGCAGATGAAGCCTGGCTAGGGGACACCCACTCCTCTCCCCTTGCTAGGTCCTTCCTTACCTTTCCACACAGAGGAGAGTCTTTCTGAAGATTTTCTGCAGCTAGGATGTGTCCATGGACCACGTTTTCCACATAAGTGAAATCTACCAAGTTCTTTCCATCCCTGCACAGACAAAATGAAGGCGGTTAGCCCTAAGGCAAGTTTGGCTGAAAATGTGCTTGTGGCAAAATGAAGGACTTTCACACAAGATATAGTTATTCCTAGTTTCCTCTTCGCCCACTCTCTTGTGCTGCAACTTCAGGCTATACCCTGTCAGAGAGATGAAATTGCTACGTATTATTTTGGAGACAGAGAAAAGGCTGTTATTATCTCAGCTCTTGCCAAGGCCCTCAAAGTTTACAGTCCCGTAACAGTACCATTTTTAAATCTCACAAGTTACCAAGTTGACAGGTGTTGCAGATCCTACAGGTCTCAGGATCAGCAGTGATCCACAGAAGCAGAACAAACAGAAACAGAGAGGTAAGTAGCACAAAGAAAGTCATTTAAGGACAAGCTTTCAATAACTGATTTCTTAGATGATGAAATTCTAACTTACTTCCTTAATAAGACAACTTCACATGTAGCTGAAACAGATTTAGGCCACTGTGTTAAATCTATTTCTACACAGGTACAGCAAATGAAAATGGATCTGCACATCACTTTCAACAGTCCAGCAAAATCAAACAAGTGGTTTGTTACAAAACTCATTTGGCCATAAAACCAGAATTGCCGCAATCTAACATTCTGAGATAGAGTAATTTTCATCTCCTGTGTTCATGGATGAATTGCTATTTTATTTGCCTTCTTGGAAGGGATATACAGGTCTGTATGGTAGGAAAATTCAAATGAGGAATGCATGTTGGAGCTGGAACAGAATGCAGACTTGCACAGAGTGGAAACCTTGAGTTTGTGTAGGTCTGCTGTTCATAGATCAGTTTGAGAGATCAGTTCAGAAGGGAACTGTAAGGAAGAATAACAACAAAACCAACCCCAAAACCCCAACACCAAAAAAACCCACAACCCTATTCCCTTTCTTCCTTCTACCCCAAGCACATATTCACATGTGCACATATACACACAAACCAGCTGCTTACATGTAATAAAAATCTATAATCAATTAAAAAGCACATTTCTTTTCAAGCCCATAATACAATTGATAAAAGTATCCTTAGTAGTAGATTGAACTATTTCTTGCTCTATAATTTCAGTGGTCCACTAGAAGCTCTGCAAGATTCAGTATCTTTGATCTTATAATCAGAAATATTAAAACACTGCCATATAGGCTTTTTAATTGCAGGAACCTCAAATACCGGAAGTATATATTAATTAAATTAACAGCAAGTAATCTGAGCTCCCTCATATTTAAAAGGGCAGCTCTTTAGACAATGCAGAGACAACTCAAATGTCAGCTTTCCCCACTGGTATTCTTCTTGCATTAAGAATACTTACCATGTGAGTGCACGAGTCCCTAACACAGCAGGATTTTTAAAAAAAAGAATCCTGGATCACAAGTTAAAAATGAAAGAAACATACTTTTTTCCATGCCATAGCAACACTACAGATTCAGTATTATTCCCTTCCAAAAGGGCTCTGTAGATTCAGCATCAATTTTAACAAAAGCTATAAAATGACTGAGCCTTGCTCACCCAATTATGAACTTCATTTTGCCACTCTTAGCTGCTTGGATGAGGATGGGAACCAGCTGAGGGTCTCTAGGACCAAATATTCCATGGGGACGAATAGCAGTAGTGAAGAAATTGTTGCCTGGGTCATTTGCACTGAGCACCTCCTGTAGGGAAAAAAGATAACCAAATCAGGAGAGAAAAGCTGGGAAGAAAAATATGGCTTAGTAATATATTCCATGACCATCACTAAAGCGGGTGGGTGTTTGCCCATCTCTTTGGAAAGGTATCAGTGGAAGAACTATTGCCCACTCATATCTTTACAAGTGATCCTTCCTTTGTTCCCATCTCTTCTCCCATTTCTCTTTAATGAGAAAAACAGACAAAAATCTGTTCTCATTATTGAACACTTAATGAGCTGACAGGCAAAAGAAGGGAACTCTTCGCCTCTCTCATTTAACACCACAGAACCAGAGGAGCTTTAAAAGTTTCTTCACTCCATGAATTCTTTATGGACATGCTGGAGAAAAGAAGGACACTAAGCACTTCAATGTCTGTCTCTCTCATCAAACAGTGGAAGATTTCCATCACAGGCCTTCTCAATCTCCATCTTCCTGACAGCACCAAGTGCTAAGCAGATTTAGCAAGGCATCTCTGAAGAAGATTTAATTCTACTGGGAGTTTCCAAACAACATGTTCTACTAATTTTTAACAGCTGCTGGATTTTCTATTAAAAATCCAAGAACAACACACACAAATAAAGGCTGAATACTTTCACTGTTTCACCCAAAACAAAGACATAATTACAAGCATATTGGGCTAGACTTGATTGCTACTCATAAGCTTCCACTTTATTCGTTCACTTTACTGCAAAGTGGTTACGCTTGTGAATGAACAGATGTTTTTATGCTGCGTTTTCAATTAAGCTCTTTTCAAGGAACATAAGAAAAATTCTTAAAGGCTAATATCCGACTTTAGAGGACACACTGTCAGCTTCAGTATGAAAGCAAGTCTAAATTCTTCTTGCACAAAAAGTGTATATTCTTTCCACAACTGAAATGCAAGCTGCTGAAAAGTTTGATAAAATGTTTGTTCGCTTTGATTGTTATAACATATTTAAACCACAAATACTGCAGCATTAAGAACCTGAAACAGAACAGATACTGGTGATCTGCAAATGTTCAAAGTAGAGGACATTCAGATGTAGGGGAAATTGTACATCTTTTTTAACAAGAATATCTTCAGTGTATGGCCGATAGCATTAGCTTATGACATGCTATTCAGGTTGCATTTCCATCTCATCTTCTCCTTCCCCAGTGACTTGTTCACAATCCCAACTGTAACTTCAGGCTGCAAATCGGGTAAATGAGGTTCTGAAACAGCCTTCCAGTAGGAGCAGAGAAGGCAAAAATCTCCCCTCAACTGGTCTTAAAACAACACTAGATGAGTTAAGAAACAGGATTATCACATGGCTCTTGCAACAAGTGACACCTCTGCCAGTTCTTCTACTCTTTGTCTAGAAACAACCTCTGTAGTGTAACACACTACTTCATTCAACTTTCTTGGTAATTTATGTCATAGCTCTATTTTATTCTCTTTAATTAAGTGAACACGCTACTTAGGAGTTTCATCAGCCAAGGAAGACATAACTGAGTACTTATGTATTTGAACCGCTTAGCGGCTAGGGAAGCATCCCCTGGACCAACCCATCAGCATGCCTACGGAGAAGTAATGCAAGCAGGTGGAAGATGCAAGCGGCAGCCACCCGTCGTACTTCTCTGTAAGAGAATAAATGAACACACAGCTCGCTAGCCTCCGTGCTGAGAATAAGAGGGCTAAAATCAGACAGATTTGTCTAAAAGAAGGGAATTTTCTACTACACTCCAAAAACTCTAGCAGGTGTTACTACATATGCATGATTCTGTGCAGATTTTCTTTGCAACTATAAGAATGAGATGACTTCTTTTCAATGAAAGAGAAATTTTGGAGAACAAGAGATCTGTTCAGTCTTGAAGGGTCTGCTGGGTCCTCTACGGCATGCCCTGCTTTTAGAAGGGCAGTTTTAAGCATCAGAAATAACAGCGTTAACCATACAATACCTTCTCCTGTAGGATCTTCGTCTCTGTGTAATAGTCGATAGGTTTTTTGGCGTAAGGGAGATCTTCTGATCCATTTTTTATGTCTGTGCCCTCAAAAACTACACTTGCACTGCTAGTTAACACCAGTTTCTGCAATAGATGTGAAAGAAAACAGTTGTTTAAAGCCTAAGACAAAAGGATCGTTATTTATGAAGACTGAGTAAAAACAATAATAATGTTTAATCAACTGATTCTACAGATAATAAACAAAGACTAGAAGACCATGGGCTAAGAAAACATGATCTGAAACTGCAGGTAAGAAAACTCCCACTCTTAATTGACTTTGTCCTATTGTTTAGTGCTACCTAAAGGAGATTAAAACACTTCAATAAACACCCAAGGCAGCCAGTCAAGGGGAAAACATCTCCAGGAAAATCAGAGTGCCCACTTGGCTTGGTACATTTTAACACTTAACATGCAATTAGTATTTTTAAGATGTATTTGCTCATCTTGACAGTAACAACATCACGGTAGTTTAAACCGAAAAAGAATTCTTATCTTGGATGTTTTTGTTGGATAAAAACATACCCTAGTGGATTCAAAACAGGAAGTCAGTAATGTATCTGAGTAATCAGAAACATGTTTTTGAACAAGATCCACATTGTAATACAAAAATGACAAGATCCAACAAGTTCCAACAAGACTTAACTCCTCGTTCTGACAGAATCCAGGCTAAGCCTGAAGGTAAACACCACGTGATCCATTTCCTACACAGTTTATTACATGAGGGGTGGAAAACAACCCTAACAAACAACAAACTGTGGGGCTGGGAGTCTTACGAGATAGACATTATTTAATTCTAAACATTATTACTTCTGTATTCATACATGGACACTGTGCAAAATGCATGCTTTGGAGGCAACATCTCCGCCCAGAAAGTAAGAGATCTTCACATGCATTGTGCTTCAAAATTTGCTAGGAATTCAAATTAAAACTCACGTGATATCAAAATATCATAAAGTGAAAAAAAAACCCAACCACAATCTTGCCTGGACAGCAGCCTGGTTTCCTCTGGCTCGCTCTTTTGCGGGCAAATGACTTTCTAAACCAAATCATACTGAGATTATGGCACAAATGTGTTCCTCCTCATTATATGTCAAAGAATTCACATAGGTAATAGATGCCATGAATACTTCCACTGCTGGAAAAGCTATCTTTAGTGCTGTCCCCCTATTAAAACATGAAAGAATCTACTTGCCAGTTGTGGTTCTCCCATGTGTGATTCTCAGATGTCTAGCAGGACAAATTTTAACAAATGCTTTTCCTGCAGTCAGGAAAATTGCAATGTGTAGGTTTTCTGCGGCAAACATGGACTGAGCTAACACCAGACACTAAGCAGGAGACCAACAGAGTCTCTCTGTTCTAAAAATTTTCACAGAGCATGCAGGAATTCAGCATCTCAAAGACCTCTGCCCCTCTATCAAACTAGACTGAAATTGGTCCGTGCTGTAAAGGTTACAAGAACACATCAGGATCTTACAGACTCCATGTGCTTTTCTACCCTTACCTGCACTCCAGCTTCTTTGCAGGCTTCAACGACTGCTTTGGTTCCCATAAAATTCACTTTATAAAACAGTTCCCTGTTGTCACTTGAAGGTGCTGGTGATGCACAGTGAAATGCCACTGACACACCTTGTAAAGCTGGGAGCAAAGCCTAGAAGATACATCACACGAGACAGCAATGAAGCAACAGCAATAGTGTGTACTCAGGAAAAAAAAAAAAAAGGAAATAAAACACTGTTCTTTTTCTCACGGAAGCAAAACCGCTAAATTTCAAGTCATGTTCCTTCCATAAAGGTAAGCAGCTGGAGTAGGATTAGCATCCAGGATCTTCACAATGTCCTCTCCTTTTTGCTAGGCAAAAATGCATGACATTACCTTTTCTTTCCAAGGAAGAACCTAGGAACCTTCAGAGACCTGGAGGCTATCTAGACTTAACTACTTGCAACAGTCTCAAGTGCAGGTATGAGACTCAAAATTACCTGGAGACAGGAGTTAGAAAACTCAGCAAGCAGGAGGTTTAACAGCCAGCAGCACCCCATGGCACTACCTGTGTATGAGATGACGGTCATAAAGCTCTGAGACATGACACTTCATAGTGGTGGATAGATGTTTTTGCCAAGGCTCACATGTGTGACCGAGTTAAAGCAAGAGGTCTCAGCATGCCTCAGCTGTTAGGAATAATGCATCCTGCCATTCTCATGCAGCTGAGGTTAGCAGGGGGACCCACATTCAATTACCAACAGTGACTGTAATTAGATTGTATAACTTAGCTAACAGTAATGCAAATCATAGTACAGAAACAAGTTCTGTTCTTTTCAGCTTCAAGCAGATGTCAAGTATATTCCTTTAAATGTTCTAGATGAGGGTTCCACAGAAAACTGCTTAGGCTACTGACTTCATAGAGAAAGGCTGGGGGGCATATCTGCACACCCTCTTACAACCTGTGAAATGCCTTCAGGTGTTTCACTGCTTCAGGCAAAGCTCAGTAAGCTGTAAACTCTTTGAAGGAACACGTATTAAACAGACATCCTTTCTATCCACTCATGTCAGGTACTGTTATTAGTCTGTACCTCTTTGTCACAAAGGTCCCCCAGGAAGAACTGCACTCGGTCATTATCAAATCTCTTCTGAATATCGAACACGTTGACTGTGTAACCTTTCTTCAGGAGCTGCTCCACCATGTGCTGGCCTAAGAATCCTGACCCACCGATCACTGTACATTTCTTACCAGCCTGCAGAGAGAGAGGGAAAAGCACTTCAGTGAGCAGATTCAAACTGTCCAAGTAAACTGATCTGAATTTCCCGAGATCTTAATGTGCTGGAATTTTGCACAACTAGTTATTAGTTTGTTTGAATGGAGGAGTCTAAATTCAGGTATCAAAAGACTCTTCAATATGTTATCACAGTTACTTAAAAGTTCAGACACACTAACGGTCCACACAGCTCACATGCTGGTTTGTATTTTAGCAGGACTCTGCCTCATAACCAAGTGGCTCACGTAGTAGGGAAGAAAAAGAGGACTGGCTCTGACAAACTCTGCCCTGATGGTCAAGCAAACAGTATTTGCTTCAGCCACATGGCACAGATAATTTGGAATACTAATACCATCAGCGATAGCAAGGACAAAACCATTTTCAGAGCATGTGAAAGTTAGGCTTCTCCAAGCCAAGAAATCAATCAGGTAAGGGCAAGGATTATCCTTTCTAGTTAGTCATTAGTTCTTACTTTCTTTTTTTGCCTTTTAAAAATCAATGGCTAGAGTCACTAGTTAACAGATTCCAATCTGATCACTCATTTAACTGGGCTGAGATCAAAAACATTATCAACACAGAACATACAAGCAACAACTGTGAGGAAGCTTTTGTACACAGATTGCTCTGTCCTGGTTGGAAATATGCTCCTTACGGTTGGTACACAAAAACTCACCTCTGCAGTTATACTATTGAGCTGAAGGGAATTTTAACCCAGTGAAGCCACACAAAGACAACAATTGTTCAGAAGTTTCTAATTGCTACATCCTTAAACAAAGTTTCTACTGCAAAGTGCCAATTATCCACAATAGAAAGTCGAGTTCACTGCAGTTGCTCAGTTACATTAAAGCATTACAAGTTATTTAGAATAGTGCATGAAATGTACAGTCTGATTAAAATAATTTTTAAAAGTTCCAGTGGGTTGGCCCAGTCATCTGTTTGGTTTTGATAGTTGCAAGAGAACAGATGACATAGGGAGAACATGTGAGTCTAAAGACTCTCTGCAGTTCACTCTCCTTGTATTCCTCTGCTACAACAGTTTTGCATTTCCTTTACTTGTCAGCTTCCCAGTTCTCTAAACTCAGTCACATTCCTCTGCTGTGTCCTCTCTGCATTGAGGTGTAGAGCCTTTTCAGCTTCTCCTCAAAAGGCAGTCACTCTGTTCCACCAATATTTTCACTTGCCTTCCCCTGTACCCTTTCTCATTCCAGTGCATTCCTCATGAAATGAGAGCACCCAAACTGCACACTGCACTCAGATGTGCCAGACCAAAGTTTTACAGCGGCAGAATGACGCCCTCTGTCTGGCTCTGAATATCAGAATCATTTTCTACCAGTACAGATGAGATAATCTAGGTTTTTCTGTACAGTAGTTTTCTACTCACCCAAGCATAAGGGCAGTATTCTAACTGGTGATGAGAAGCAGACTATTTAAATAATCTTTAGTGCACATTTATAATACGCAATACGATCTAGTACACACATCTCTTGGGAAATTACTAAACAAACCAACTCAATGACCAGAATCAGTATAACTGCAGCTAACAGTGCTGCACCTTGTTTAAATACTTGCTTTACAAAATGCAAGTAGAAAGCCAGGCTACGCACAACTACATTGATTTTAGGATATGAATTACTACATATCTAGTGTTGTGCTGTGAAGATACAACTGCTTGTTCACACTCTCTACAGTGACACTACTTTTTTGTTTCTTAAATATCTGAGATCCACTGGTCCTTCATAATCTCCATATGAATTAACGAAAAGATAGTTCAGATGGCAGAAATTTCTCTATGAAGAAGATCCACAGCCAATGCAACAAGAACATCTTAATAAGTTGTACTCCTAAAAGTAACGTCCAAACACCTCTCTGAGCTAAGAAAACTGTTACTCCTTCCGTATTCTAATCTCCTGTATTCAATGTAGTAATCCTAGAAGGAGGTTACAATGGCTCGGTAGATTTCAGGGGCCTCAACTGGGCCTTTATCTGCACTACAACATGGAATAATGTTACAAGGCATGTAGAAATTAACTTGGAGTAACTAAATCTCCAGACCAATTGATTTGGCAGCACTGACAAAGCCACTGGTGTTCCTGGGGGAGTTGGAGAATTCCTGGATGTCTTGGGAACTGACAGCAACAAACTACTCCTTAGTAAATCACATTTCCCCCAGCAATATCTCTGGAGTAGGCATTAAGGCAGAAACAGTCTCACGTCTTCTCTGGTAATGTTCATAAGAAATATCTATGCAAATACATTTCTGCAAGATAAACCTTCATAAAGCATCATTTAAGTCCTCAACTTACCGATCTGAGGTGTGTGGCCATTTCTCAGATGACTTACTATCAACCTGATTCCTTCAAAAATGGAGAATATTATTTCATTCACAATACAATACTTAAACGTGCCATTAAAACAAACTAAGCCTTTTTTAAAAACACCTTTCTAGTTATAGAAATCAAGGTTTGCAGCCATTGTACTAAAGCAGAAGTGTGAAGAGTGAGCTAATTCTCCCTGTCCTGCTGAACAATTTATTACAACAGCGGTATCAAATAACTTTCTCAAATGCATAATTTTAATATGATAAAATATCCTTGATAACAAAGGCACCATCTCATTTTAGCAAGTATTAGCTTCATGTACTTCCTTTAAGTCTGAATATTTACACTCCAAATAACATGAACACAACTGCAGTTTTTGGCAATGTCCTCTTCAAAAATATAGCTGCTCTAGGATGTTGGGAACAAAAAATTAAAACTGAAGTTCAAGCATTTCAGCAGCACCATGCCTGCCTGTTCCACAGCAGCACAGCACAGAAGAAACGCTGGTGCTCAGTGGTGCTCATGAGCAAAGAGAGGGGAGCCTGTGGTGAGATTTTCCAAGTTTTCAAATCGCAGGCCACCACTTCCATTAAAATACACTCATTAAAATACACTGTTCCTCCCAACAATAGCAAATAAAATTCCCAATTCAGCTAGGATTCTACTGTGTGGGGTATAATCAAAAGACAGAAAAAGACAACATGCCTATTTCAATCTGTTTTCAACATAAAGTGAACACAAAGACTTCTGATGGCTTTACAGTCACTTTAAACCATCACTATGATCAACTGCTGCTTTAGAGGCTGATTTGATTCTCCTTATTCCTAGTCAGTGCTTCCCACTACCTCCTGCTATTCACACAGTAAGATGGATGAAGGCCATGACTAGCTGAAAATTAATCATTTTCTGCTTGAGTTAGTTTTCAGCCAGAGCAGCTCTCTGACCCATCTCACTTCACAAACACTAGTGCCAACACAGCTGAATGAGATCCAGGAACAGCTACGCCAATGTTGCTATAAAATTATCACAGTATCATGCCACACGCAAGCAAATACATCCGCTGGACTGACTCACTCTGCAAGGTACAGAGTTTAGCACTCTTCAGTTTTTATTTTTCTGAAAAGCCCCTTGAAATGGCAAGGAAAGAGCCAAAAAGGGCAGGTCCAGCAGAAACACCAAGCTGGTTTGGAAGCATGGGCACAGGATGAAGAGTTGACCCCTCTTCTACCCTAACGTCTCCCTTAACCCAGGCTTTACCCCTCATCAAAATTAAATTTATGAACGGCTCCATCTCCAGTTTCCCTCCAGCTCTTTCAGCCTCATCATCCCAGAGTCCCCCTTCCCACTTCAGCCACTCTCCATACAGCTCCAACTTCTCCCACCCCACTACAGCTTGCCCTTCCTCACACTGCCCATCCCTGAAGCTTCCCACACCCCCAGCTTCCCTCCCCACACACCCCGCAACCCACCCCTTCCTCCCCCACAGCCTCCCCTACACCCCCCTCAGCCCCGCAACCCACCCCTCGCCCCAGCCCACCTCATAGCCCTGCAGGCTCTGCTGCCCCCAGCCTGCCCCTCCACAGCCCCACGGCCTTCCGCACGCCCCAGGCCCTCCCCACTCACCGCACCGCCGCCGGCCTCAACCCTCCACAGCCCGCACTCACGCCCGCCCAGGCCCCGCCCCGGCTCGAGCCCGTCCCTCCCGCCCACCAATCGGCGCGGACGCTTCCAGCAGACCCCGCCCACCCCGCCGGCTCCCGCCTCTTCACCTCCCGCGCGCCCTGGGCTGAGCATCGCGCTAGCCGAATATCGCTCGCTGATTGGTCCGCGGCCTCCTCCCTTCGGCCAATCGCGTTGACGGAAGGAGGAGAGGCTCTGCTCTCCCGTCAGTCGCCTCTTGGTTCCGCCCCAGCCACCTGTTGGCCAATAGCTGCCGCCAGAGCACCCGCCGCGCCCGGCTCTCCGCCAAATAGGAGCGCGGGTTGCCATAGCAGCGGCGTAGGGGCACTAGCCAATGGGGGAGGGTGGTATTGGGCCTGGGCCTGCCAGGACTGGCGCGGTCCCAAGGCACCGGCTGCCGGAATGGTGAGTGCGGCCCGGCCCGGCCCGGTGCGGCGGGGCGGGGCGTTTCCCCTCCCTCACCTCCACGGCCGTGGAACTATCAGGGGAAGCCCTTGTCAGCCCGGAGCAACCCCGGGGCCGCGATGTGGGCTGGGGGCTGAGGCGGCCGCTGTCCTACGGGCCTCACCTGCCCTTCCCGGGGCGGTGCGTCGCCGCCGCGGCGGCCTGATCTTCCTTTGCTCTTGTGTTGCTGTGCCAAGGCCTCCAGCTTTAAGAAGCCCTCGCTAGGAGCCGCGTCCCAGAGGAAGAAAGCGAGCCCCAAGCTGGAACTCACTGAGGAGCAGAAGCAGGAGATCCGGGAGGCTTTCGACCTGTTTGACACAGACGGCACCGGGAGCATAGATGTTAAGGAGCTAAAGGTAAGAACTTTCCTAGTGCTAAAAGCACAGTTCTACTGAGGTAATAAAATAATAGGGGCATACACCCTAAATGACCTTAAACAGGAGAGATTCCCCCACCCACCCCCCAGCATAAAACCTTGTTGTCAACAGGTACGTTTTTCTCTTTAATTACAGCTCTTTACTGTTGTTATCATGTCTTTAGGACTGAGCTGACCAAAACACATTGATAGTTCTGTATTTTTTGTACTGTCGTCTTCTCTGTTACTAAAACATCAAGAAGAGTTTGTGCATATAAAAAAGGTGGGGTTTCTTCCCCTCATGCGTTGTTGAGGTTTGCATGCTTTGCAAATTAGGTTATACAAGCTATGGAATACACCAGTTATTAATTTTAATGCTTTTATTTATTGCAAAACATTTTCAGTCCCTCCCCACTGCTGTCCTTTGGGAATAGTAATAAATAAATTAGGAATTACTTTGATTTCAGAATTTGTCTTTCCTGTTTGCTAGCTGGATGTCCATATTATTTAAGACCATAGGGAGAAAACGTGATTCCAAACTTGCTGCTTGTCCAAAAGGATATCTTGTATAAAGATGAAAGGAGGAAAAACTGAAGTGTGTAGGTGTGCTTACAGGTGTCTGCAAGTGAACGCATCCTTGGATATGCTGCTTAGTGTTATGCTCACAAAGCATTTGAATTGTGTTTTCCCAGCATTCATTGAAAAACATTTTTGTCACAAGAATGAAAAATTAACTGATATAAATTCTCTGTGGTCTACCAGCTTAAGACCTTCCATGTTTGTGCCATCACATCAGGTTGTCAGAGTTTGATAGACTTGCAAGCATGATGGAAACTTCTTTCATAGAGTCACTTATCTGAAGTTATTTTGTTGAGACATTTCTGGATCTCCCATTTAGCCATCTTGCTTACAACAGGGCCTGAAATAAGCGCTTTTTTTTTTTTGGTAATTGTTCGGTGTCTTGTTTTTCATTGCAAATGGAATACTAGTAGCAATTCCCTTGACGGGAGGGGAATAACATTCAATTTTCCAGTAGTTTTCCTATCCATAGCATTCTGTGACAGTTTGGGAATTTTTCTTGCAAAATATTAATTGAAGCGTGACTTTTATGCTCTGAGTGCCCATCACAAGAATTTTTAAAAGTATATACCAAAACAGGTATGCTATGACTTTATTAAAAAAATCCAAGCTTTCTTAGAGAAAGTATTTATCCCAACCAAGACTCTGTTATATAGCCTTACCCTCCAAATTCTTGCCAGTTCTGAGCTATGGGTGGCAGATATGATGGTAAGCATGTATTTAGGAAATTTCTGAATTAACTGAAGGACAACTCCAGAATATGAGTGATTGCATTCCCATTTTCTGCATCTTGATGTGCTCTTGTGTGTAGAGAAGCATTGCTCTAAGTCTGTCCTTACTGTTTTTCTTGAAACATAGAATGCATGTTTTAACATGGTGTGGCATCAAGTTCAACTTTCTTCCTGTACCTGTGGTTTTGTTTATAGTTTTGTATGATTTATAAGGGGTTTTTTTTTCTTATAGGTGGCCATGAGAGCACTAGGGTTTGAACCTAAAAAAGAAGAGATAAAGAAAATGATAGCAGATATTGATAAGGAAGGAACAGGAAAAATCAGCTTCCATGACTTCTTGGTAGTGATGACACAAAAAATGGTATGTAAATTTTAAAAGTCAAAGTGAAAGCAATTTTGAAAATGGCTGAGTATCTTTGATCTCCTTCTGATTTTAATGGAAGATGAAAGCAATATTTTAATCTTAACAGCAAAGTATGTAAAAGTTAGAATTGCAAGACAGGGACTATCCTACCTCATTTTTCAAGGTAAGGTTGAAAAAATTATATGTCATTAACAAGTTTCTTTAACAATCAGTTTTGTGTGTATGTGAGAAAAGGGGAAAAGTGAAATCAAGCCTCTTTATCACAGATTAAAACCAGCTCTGGCCTGCAGAAAGCTGTCAGGAGTATTGACACGTGACATGGATGACTGTGTAGCACTGCACTGTATTTTCTTGAATATTAAGATATTTACAGATTAAATCTTTGGTTTTAAAAGTCTTAAAACATGTTGAGTAAAAGCAGGTATTTAATAGTGGAAGATCCTGATACCAAAATCCTAAAGACTTATGGCTAGCTATGAAAGAAAAAAAAATTCCCTGAAACCCTGAGGTTCAGGAAGCATCACTGTGTCTCTCTCTACCTTCAGCATTTTTATGTATACTTCCTGTTCTCTGGGATGCTTTAAATTTGCTCTTAAGAGACTGTTTCTCGGT
Organism: Athene noctua; assembly: GCF_965140245.1. Classification (NCBI taxonomy): domain Eukaryota; kingdom Metazoa; phylum Chordata; class Aves; order Strigiformes; family Strigidae; genus Athene; species Athene noctua. The sequence continues at coordinate 12,963,621 of NC_134047.1, read as the reverse complement.
CTTTCTAAGGCATGTCCTTTATAACTTTGAGTGTTACCTACAACATAACTACTACTTTTTTTCCTTAAACTTATGGTTATTTCCTTAAGGCTGAGAAAGATTCCAAAGAGGAGATTCTCAAAGCTTTCAAACTCTTTGATGATGATGAAACTGGCAAAATCTCTTTCAAAAACCTTAAACGTGTTGCCAAAGAACTGGGGGAAAATCTCACAGATGAAGAGCTGCAGGTTTGTACCTGGTATATGAAACCATATCACACACGCTGTCTGCCCCCTTGTGTGTAGTGAACATAGAATGGGCCAGATTCTGCTGTGCCTGTGGAATAGGAAGGCAGTCACAGAATGTTCATGTTCACTTGCTTTTGTATTTACATTTGTTTAAAACCTGTGTAAATAGTCACAGTTTAATTCTCCTTCTCCACGAAGAGCTGAACCATCTCTGATGGGTCTGCTAAGGACTAGAGCTAGCAGCGAGAATAAGGAATGGGAATCTCTGTCTCTGTGGCGGAAGGAAGCCCTCTCAGCGTCAGTTTTTAGATAAAGGCAGCGATCTCAGTTTTAGGTGCTGTCCTCTAGCGTCCTGTGGGATCTTTACGCTTGAACTGTTAGGAAAATCTGCCCGGTCTTTCTTGGCAGAAACGGAAGAGCTGCTGTCCATTTGTGATTGGGAAATGGATTCTGAGGTCAAAGGTGGGTTCAGCATACGTGGCTGGCAAAATCGCATCAGCAGCGTTGCAGTTTTATAGGGTTACGGTGATGTAAAAGGAACAACTCTGCTCCAATCACTTTGTTTCTTCCAGGACAGTTCCTATAATACAACATTTTCTATACAGATTTTTGTATAAATATATAGTTAAAAAACCATACTAGTGTCTAATCTAGTATTTTGTAGCATAGCAAGTCTGACATCCAGCTAACACTGTCCCCTCCAATACAATTTACTAAAAAGTGTTTCTAATTCTGTATTAATGTAATAATTCTAATCTGCATCTAATTTCTGAACACAAATATCTTTCAGGAAATGATCGATGAAGCAGATAGAGATGGGGATGGGGAAGTGAATGAACAAGAATTCTTGCGGATCATGAAGAAGACCAGCCTTTACTGAAACAGAATTTTATTTATTTTTGCACCTTTATATATGTTTGGTTAGTTTTTTACAGCCTTTTATTTCTTCTGAGACAGCAGAAAATACAGGTCAATATTTTTTTTTAAGTGTATGATCTTAAACGTGTTTGAGGACAGTTACCAACTGCTACCTTGTTTACAGGTAGCAACATAGTTGCTTGTTTGTGCTCATAAGATGTTTACACTGGTTTTGATACACAAATCACATTTTTCAGTGACAGTATTCAGGTCCTTCTTTGACTAAAAAACATGTTGAATGATTGTGGTTTGGTAAAGAGAGGACTGAAAACCAGATAGTGTAAATTTGTTTCCCAGCAGTTGAAGTTTTTGGTGTAATGTCTTGTTTTGGGCCCAGCTACAGTGAACTCTTTATATGACGTATTTGCAAGGATCAGCTTTTTATACTTTCTTATGGTGATTACTCCCCTTTTTTAGTATTTTCTTTAAACTGAAAGAAAAAATGTAAGTAAATAGACTGCTGCATCTTAATTCACACGTTTAAAGAAATCTCTTTGCAAAAGAAGAGGGAAGATACTGGTGCTGCTGCTGAAAGCTCTGTATGTTTGCAGGAATATTCAGTGGCTGCCAATATGATTGTATTTAAAATAAAGTGTCTTTATTTTAAGCCATCAGAGTTGTGGAAAGAAGTACACAAAAAAGCAAACAAATCCCCTGCTACTGCATGGCCTCTGATGTGCTGACAAATAATAAAACGGTTTTCCAGGTACTTAAAGCTGAAACTCTTCAAGTCCTCAGAAGGGCCCTAGTTACTAAATGTTTCACTCCAGAGGCAGCAGCTGTAGCAGAGTCTGTCTTTGAAGTGGTGTCCATCTGAGGTAAGAGCATTGCTGCAGGATGGCTTTTGTCTTGTGCTGAAGGAAACAACTGCCAGTGCTTTGTTCCGCTCCTCCCTCTGGTATCCTTCAGCTTGACTCTCAGGCAAGGGCAGGACAGAGTCATCTTTCCAGAAATCTAGACATCTTCCTGACTCAAACCCAAATTTATTCCTTTGTGATTATTGCCATCTCTTGTGCCTGTGTATGGTAAAACACCCCCATTACAGAAAACTGTAAAGAAGTAAAATCAGATTTCTAATTTTAACACCATGTGACAAGGGGTACATCAAAAACTCTTGACTGTTTATCAGCCAAGGTGAATTTACTAAGTGCATGGTGGGGATCGTTCGCTCTCAGCACTAGCGCTCAGCTCTCCACAGCACCTCAGGCCCGCGCACTCCGACATTTTCTCTCGCAAGGCCTCGCCTCGGCGGCACATGCAGGGACCAGGCCCGGGCCGCCCCGCGGGGCTTATCCCGCCCCCGCGCTGCGTCTCGGCCAATCAGCCTCGCGGTTTCCCTGAGGAGCAGGAGCGCTAGCCAATGAGCGTGGTTGCACGGAGCACGGCCGGCGGTGGGATGGTGAGCGGGGTGGCAGGGCCTGCCCTGCCTCTCCCCGCCCTGCCCCGGGTCTCCTCAGCGCGGGCTGCCCCGGCCGGGGCTGCCCTGCGGGGGTCAGGGAGCGGGTGCTCGGCCTCTCCGCCTGCGAATCCCACCACACACACCCCGAAACGCTTCAGGCGGGTTGCAGCACTGCTGAGGGAAACGGGGGCGGTGGCTCCGTGGGCTCCGAGGGAGGGCGGGAGGGAGGTGGGGTGGCTGCTGCCGGTCCCGGTCCCCGCGCCGGCCTCTTCGAGGGCTCTGGACCTCTCTTCCCCAGGCTTACGGCAGGGAGGGAGGCGCCGCCGGGGGGAGCTCCCCGACAGAGAAACCAACCGCCGCGTCCCCGGTCACCGAAGATCAGAAGCGGGAACTGCGAGAGGCCTTTGAGTTGTTCGATCCCGAGGGCTCGGGCCTAATAGATGTCAGCGGTTTGAAGGCAAGAAGCTGTAAAAATGCAGCGTGCTTAGTGGTGAAAGCAAAGGCTGTGAGGTTTAGTGACTCCTCTCTAGTCCTCATGCCCCCCCGCAATCCCATGAAGCCCCGCGTAGCCGCATTGCTTCTTTCATATGCCTGGGCTGTGGAGGAGAAAATGGTCGGGAAGCGGAGCCTCTGGTCACAGTGAGCATTTAGCAGGTGAAGTTGTGCCACCACTCTAGAGGCACAACCTTCTACTTTCCTACCCTGGTTGGGAATCTCTTCTGTCGCATTTTCACTGATTCACCAAGATAGCATTAAACTGTGCTGCAGGGACTTTGTTTAGGCAGGCTCAAAAAATGGCATGGATGTGGACTTTATCCTTCATAACCCATTTCACATGGAAGGTCGTATTACTGCAGTATTGCCTATAGTATTACCACTGTGCCTGCAGCAGGAGTAGTGGGAGTTTATAGCAGCATGTAGAGCTTGTCATCACTCTGCTGCTGATTGAGTTCAGCCCAGATCAGTAGGAGGTTAAGGTCCTTTTTCTGTGATGTTGCAGAACAAATCTCAGAAGTCTTCTACCTTGTCTTTCTTTACAGTGACCCCCATCCTTAAGAAATTGAGGAGGAATGACATTTTGCAGGCAATTCTCACAACCCCTGTCCTCTTAGTGGCCTTTACAAACATGGTACAAGTTTCTGTAGCTGAAGGCTGTTCAGTCTGCTGCCTTCGGGATGTGTTTGCACAGTCTGAGTAACCCAGATCAGAAGCCAGAATCCCCTCAGGCTGGTAGAAATGACACGGTTGCTTTGGAACCACAGTTGCTTAAATTACTGTAGTCAAACAGAAATTACTGGCAGTAAACATACATGTTGCAAATGGGTCTAATCATTTACAAACACCTGATAAACGCTGCTCAGCAGCAGGACATCAATTGGTGTTTGCCACCTGTTGCATTTGGACCACTTGCTGTGCTAACACACTTTGCTGTCTGAACTCCCAACTCGTTACACAGCCATCAGGGGTGTAAGGTCTGTGCCAACTTGCTAGCCAGGTATCCTTAGGAGGGACTGAAGCCTCCCTTCTTGGCCCTTGCTGACAGCTTCTCACTGCTGATTTTTCACAGCCTCATACTACTGATGTTAGACAACTACAGAACCCTGTTCTCTAGAGGCAAAATGGTGGATGAATAGCTGTTGATGAAAAGTGGGGGCTTTTCCACCACTTTCAAGTACCTGCTTGTTTCAAACATCTTTCCCTTTTTTTCTGTTTGATTTGTACACCAAATGTGTTGGTCTGTTTTCTCTTTTGGCAGATAACAGTAAGGGCTGTGAACTGGGGAGAGAGAAGGTGAAAATTGTCTCTAGATTCAGTGAAGAAGGGTCAGGGAAGCTAACCTTTAAGTCGTTTCTGCAGGAGATGAGTTAAAAAATGGTATGTGAGCCCAGCTAATCACAAAGAGTGAAATTCCTCTTGGCTAGCTTTACAATGCAGGTAGCCACAGTAGATTGGGTCACTGGATCCCTGCAGGGGAGAAACAGAAGTGTTTCAGGAGTTTCATCTGAGCTATTTTAGAGATCTACCTTCAGATGAATTGTCCTTACACTTCTGGCCTCTTATTGTGAACTATAGAGGAAGTGGGATGGCTAGTTCAGATAGACAGCTGCATCTCAGCAGCCAAGTCCTTCCCATCCTGGAGTGCCCTGAGCACACACAGCACCTAGGAGCCCCAACTTCCTTCCTTAAACCTTTCCACATGAAATTTCAGTTTTGTCTTCAGAGTCACAGGGCTATTTTTCTTCAGTTCAAGACATTGGTGAGCAAATGTCATACATCAGATGAACAATTCACCATCTGTAGTAAAACCATTCCTCACTACCCACTGACACTGTCAGTACCTCTGGCAGGCAACAGCCATTCAAGCTTGTGCAGAGTCTGAAGAGCTGCTGTTCAACACCAACTCTTTACTTTATGTCCTCTCATCACCCATCTGAGATTCCTGTGGCTCAAAAACCTCCATATCATCCAGTGCTTGGCTGCAGGCAGACATAGGCCATTCTCAAGAAGCACCAGCTTGCCTGGTTCTGTCTCTCCCATCCTTCCCATTTCCTTGCAAGGCTTTGTGGGAGATGACTGGGGCATAGTTAGCATGGCGTCAATGTGATCATAGTTGCCAGGCTGTGTATTGTATAGGCATAGGACTCATGCTAAGGGGGCAGTGAAGATTCCCGTTTTCCCCCCTAGTTCAGTCAAAGTCCACACCCAACTGCAGGCTTGTGTATGCATTCCCTCTGTGTGAGGTGAGTAAAGGCAGTAAGAGCCAGCACTGGCCTGACTCACTTTTGAAATAAAATAAAGCTGTAGCCATTGGATCATTCTTGGCAGCTGCTTCCTCTTCCAGTAGTAGTGCTAGTTCCCTTTGTTCTGACAAAGCTTGGCCAGTATATTCCAGGCCAAGCCCCCATGCTGCACAGACAGCATCTCTTGGAGTGTTTCCTTTAATACACAGTTATGTGGGGTGGGGGGAAGAAAATCTGAAATAACAGCAGATTACCCTCTTCTATAGCCATGTTTTCCCCAAAATATCTTGGATTTGATTGCAAATGTTTGCTGGCTAAAGTGCCTGCCTAGGGATTGTAGGGTGGTATGATGTCATGTTTACACAATGGCATTTTTCATTTCCTTGCTAAGGCAGAGCCGTGTTTGGAAAAGGAGATCCTGGAAGCTGTTGAGGTGTTTGACTGTGATGGCACTGGTGAGATCTTTGAGAATCAAAAGGTGATGGCTAGTGAGGTTGGAGAAGACATCATGGATGAGGAGCTGCAGGTTTTTGAATTACAAACATATTCCTTTTGTGCTCTTGGGGAGGGAGGGGAGCATCTAGCTGTGGGAAAGACTGGTTGGGGGAGTGTGCTGTGTTGCTTTGCAATGGACACAGTCTCTGTCTCGCTTGGGCCTTGCCTGAGACCTTCGTTGGTGTTTGCACTTTGAGAGCATCCACCTTCTAAGATCCAACCTAAACTGGTCTCCAAGTCTTTGCTATCCCACAAGAGATGATTGATGAAGCAGATGTGGATGGAGACGGGGATGTGGAGTTCCTATGGATTCTGACACTGACCGACCCATAACTACAGGATTTTCTTTTTCTCTCCCATTCCCATATAAACAACTAGTTACAGTGTCACTTTTCTCCAGCTTCCTTATTTCTTGTTTGTTGCCTTTCCTGAGTGTCAAAACATACCAAAATACTGTTAATATTTCATCTTTGGGGTTGATTTTCATGCTCCGCTAGTGCAAACAGTTTTCTGTGTCCCAGCAGTGTTACTAGCTTTGTGTCTGTGTGGGTTGGATCTAAGTCAGAGATTAATTCAAATTCTTTACCCAGTCCCTGGAATTCTCCCTACTGTATTTACATCCTGTAGGTTTTCAGCCTATCTGAGAAGTCAGTCAAAACACTCTTAATCTCAGAAAATCCTGTATAACTCTCAAAAGTTAGTGCTTTTGGCAGAAACTTCTGTACCTTTCCTGAACTCCTGCGCTGTGCAAAAGACAAGAGTTCAAGGGCTTGGAAACATTTACATTCCATAAGGTAATGAACAGTTTAAGCTGTGGATTCCCCTTCAAAAGTAATAGTATGGGAAAAAACTGCAGCTCTGAGGCCTGGTCTCCTATGGATTTGTGCTTCCATCCTGATTAAATGCTAATTCAGACTGAATGATACTCTGGTTCGGATGTTCCCCCCAGTTCTCTCTAGGGGTTTGTCAAAGGACCAAGGGAACTGGACCTTTTGTGCAAACATTTTCCTCCTCTTCCTGGCAGCTGTTGTCCCAAAACTGCCTGGTCCTTTATGTCTTGGAGGCTTTCACACCTTTGCAAAGGGTTATGGAAGGTGGCCAACAGGGTGAAAAAGATTGGTAGGAGAATCAGTGGAAAAAAGTAACACAGGAAAGAGTGACTGGATAAGCTACTTTTTAATTAAGAAACCTGGGAAGAATTACTGTATTATGCTACTCTGGGCTGTTCTGTCACTGCCAGATGTGTTTGAACCTCTCTTTGCAGCACCATAGCAGCATGTGGGTAAATTTCTTGCCACTCTGGCCACCAGTGTAGTCTCAAAGGACCTTGCCATGATGATGAGAGTGCAAAAACACGCTGGTGTTTTGAAAAAGATGTAAAAAGTCTGAAGAGTTTGCTAAGAAAAGCCTCAGAAAATATTTGCTGGCTTAGAAAACGTCTTGCACTGAGATAATTAAACAACTCAGTCTAACAATTATATGATATTAACTGCATAATAAGAACCTACATAAGAACATACCAGCTACCATCTAAAAAGCTCTTGAAGCTAATGGAGACAAACCTGTCAGCATCCAGGGGCTAGAAGTTAGATCTTCAACTGTAGGAGAGAAATAAAGCACGGCTTATCTTAAATGACGTTGGTTAACTGTGAGAATGAACTTTCAAATACTACAGCGGTGTCTTCAGATCAAGACTAAATCCTCTCAGCAGGCTTGCTTCAGCCCAGTGTAAGTTGCTGTGGTCTTTAAAGCTCCTGCAGAGTGGTCGGGTTACATGGACAAATGGTTCCCTCTGTCCATAAAAACCAGTTGCTGGCCTGTTATCTGAACAACTGTGCTACTCTGATACTGGGTTATTTTTAGTGCCTTCTGCTTGCCAGACTTTGCTCTTGCTCAGCCAGTTCACAGCTTGCCATTCAGGTTTCACCTAGATGGGTATCTTGTCTGTCCCTTGTTGCAATCCAGAATTGTTGCTTCCAGGTTGTTTCTAGGAATTTTCCTAGAGACTGGAAGGGACTGGAAATTGCACTGCTTTCTCTGGTATGCCTAGACCTCACCCTGGGCTCTTTCTGCCTTAGAGCAGTATGGAAGGCTGCTTCCAAAATACTCCGTAGTATCATAGCAGGCCACCTGATAATACAAACAAAGAATTTAACCTCTTCCCATTAGACCTGGATGCTAACATTGGTTTGAGTCTGCTTTCACCCATGCCATATTCATGCCCAAGTCTGGGTTCTGACAAATCATAGCAAAACAATTGGGGTTTGTTGCTGGTGACTTCTTCCTGTATCATTTTTGCCATTGGCCAACCAGTAGCACTAAAAGCATGTCCTAATCCAGAATAAAAAAACAAAAAATGAAAGCAGAAATCAGCCCATATAAAAAGCATCAGGTTTTATTCAATAGCAGAAACATGTTCCTTCCTTTTGCCACTAACTCATCTCTTCTGTGAGGTGGAGGTGTGTGGGGAGCTTTGAAGTGCTGGCAAAGATGGATGTGTAAGGAATCTCAGAAAGGAAGGAATCTCAGAAAGGGACCGATTCCTGTTGACACATGATATGCACATGTCAGGTCAGCACAGTCACGGCTGACATGACCCAGGCAATTCCTCAGCCACTCAGAACCAAAGACAGGGGAAACAAAGTCCCATGGAAATGTGGCTTCTGCATGCCAGCTCGGTTCGTGCCCACACTCCAGTTACTGCCAGTTTGCTCTCAGTAAGTGGTGTCTCCTTGGTAGAACACGCCAACACTTCCACTGCTCTGAAGTTGTCCCTCCTCAGCAGCCACCTGTGGGCTGCTGGGGGGGGAGAAGTCCGTTTGGGTAGCAATTTGCCTGTTTAAATGTGAGTGTAAGAGGGGAAGAAGGTTATCTGAGGCTCAATGCCTGCACTCCAGAGGAGATGGATTCTGTGACTTTGTGCATTCAGGCAAGTCTGACCACTTCTTTGACCATTTTTCCAATGCCATCATAGATCTCATGAATGGGGGCATTGCACATGAAGGCGCTGGTGGTTACCAGCTTGTTCTTCATATCCACATGAGTTTCAGTGACGTGTTTGTTCACATGCTTGCAACCAAGCTCCTTCATGGTCTCAGCAGTCTTTGCGTAAGGCCACCTACAAGAAGAAAAGAGAATAAAGACTGTGTGGGGAAACCATCATTATGCAGAGTGATTTGACAAAGGCCTAGAGTGAAAAGTATGTTGATTACAGAGAGACAGACAGTCCCTAGAGAAAGCCTGCTGAATAGAATCCAAATCTTTTCCTGTCAGAGAATTTTCTCCAGGACTATAGAACCAAGAAAACCTCTAGATTACAGAGAGTTAAAAATCTGAAGTAAAGCCAAAATAAGACCTAGAAGTTCCACTATTTAACTCTGCCCACTCCAGACTTTATGTTTATGTTTGTTTGGGTTTTTTTCGCTAGATTCCTACAAGTGACATTACTTCCTAGCCCTAGCAAGAGCCATCATAGTTCCCTTCCCTGCCATTGGGACAATTCAGTCACAGCTTTCCCATATGAGTAAGGACAGTTTAACTCCCTCCCTTTCTTAACGTTGCCAAGCCTTGTGTAACCATCCTTCTCCTACCTAGGATCTGCTTAACTTTGTGAGTCAGGGGTCTGATGTCTCTCCTACCCTGGGACCAAGAGGTGCATGAGACAGGGTGCTAGATACATTGGGGAGGCAAATACAAGATTATATTTACAATAAAGTGTCTTATTTTAAGCCATGGGGTTGTAGGATGAAGTATACAGAAATGCAAACAAATCTGCTGGTACAGCATGCCCTCTGATCTGCTGACAATAATAAAACTTGAAATGTCTCAACTTTTAGGTTTTAACTGTTAAGTCTTCCAAGGGGCCCTAGTTACTAAATGCTTCACTCCAGAGGCAGCAGCTACAGCAGAGTCTGCCTTTGAAGTGGTGTTTGTCTGAGGTAAGAGTGTTGTTGCAGGATGGCTTTTGCCTTGTGCTGGAAGGAAACAAGCGCCCGTACCCTTCTGATACTTCTCTTTGTTCCACTCATCCCTCAGGTATCCTTCCGCTTGACCCTCAGGCAAGTGAAGGACAGAATCCTCCTTTCCAGAAATCTGAATGTCTTCCTGACTTAAAATCTAATTTATTCCTTTGCAGTTCTTGCTGTCTCATGCCTGTGCATGGTAAAACACCCCCATTACAGAAAACTGTAAAAAGTGAAGTTAGATTTCTAATTTTAACATGAGACATATGTAGAGGAATATATAAGTGATAAGTGGTGCATCAAAAACTCTGATTATTTAATCTATCAATCAGCCAAGGTGAATTTAATAAATGCATGACATGGATCATTTGCTCTCAGCACTAACCATCACAAGACTTCAGCTACCCGCACAGGATAGTTGAGACAGGATGCTGCGTACATTGGGGAGGCATTGCTGATTCTATGATGTTCATGGTGTGATTTCATATCAGCACCCCAAGGTTACTTACTTCTCACACTCTGTGTCATGACCCACGGTCAGCTCACAGCCTGGGAAGATTTTGGCTGCCAGCACTGGGGAAATGCAGCACAGGCCAATGGGCTTTTTGGCAGAGTGGAATGCCTTCAGGACATCCTCCACCTCTTTGCAGATGATGCAGTTCTTGCCTTGGGTAGCCCAAGTACTCAGGTTTTTAGCCACTCCAAAGCCACCTAAGAAAAGGGAAACAGGTTAGATCACAAGATTAGTACTCCAGATTTTTTTCAGATATTACTTGGTAGAATGCTAAAATGGATTTGGTGGATGGCAGCATTTGTCCAATTTTGATAAAAGACTTAAAAACAGACAGGCTGAACCTCTGTGAGCTGACTGCCAGGAGATGAGACATCAAAGCACCTTCATTGCTTCCATACAGATCTGAAGTGGGGAAGTGTCCGTACTGTGTTGGGTACTGCATTTCAACCTGAGTAATAACTGAATTATGGTAGAACATGCTAACAAGTTTTCACTTGTCTCTTAATCTGTGCTGCAGGCCTAATCCATCCCCCCTGAAATCACATGGTCATATTTCACTGAAGGTGAATTGCCAGAGTGACCCAGCTTTCTGCTTTTGAGTCACCCTCTCTCTGTCCCAGTCTTTTCTTCTCCTGATAAGGAGGTAGGCACGTTGGTGAGGCAGGGGTTAGTTTTACATCCAGTAATAAAAAGCTCAGTAGATGGTACAAAGGATAATTCAGTTGGCAGATACCTGCCCCCTCTTCTTGGGATAAGCGTCTGCATTGCCATATGCTCTTTTAATATAAATCCGAGTTAGCATGCCAATGCCAGCACAGATGGAAGATGTCTGTCCTTCCAATCCCTGTTTCCAGCCTGTCATCTTCCCCAGTGGCTCTGCCCAGTTCCTCTCCAGCCCCTGGCTGCCATGTCATTCAAGGCTTACAGCATACCTAAGCTGTTCCCAAGACGCTGGGCATGCAGACCCTGCATGCTGTCCTACCTGGTATGATTAGGGCATCCAGCTCCTTGACATCCAGCTTAGCTAGATCCTTGATGTTGCCTCTGGCTATTCTGGCACTTTCAACTAGCACATTGCGCTTCTCCTGAGTGGGCTGTCCTTTCACATGGTCCACCACATGCATCTGGTCAACATCAGGAGCATAAACCTCTGCCTGGGGAGGGAAGGGAAAGGTCTGTTATCCTTCAGTCATGTATCCTAAGCATGTTAAAAATCATAGGCAGTGAACGAAAATGCTTGAGTTACTTTGTTAGGAAAGAACTTCGTTGGTGAATGCAGTGACCTTCAGGTGGGAATGGTTCAAAGCTGCACCAGGGGAGGTTTAAACTGGACACGAGGAAAAATTTATTTACCAAGAGGGTGATCAGACACTGGAACAGACTTCTTAGAGAGATGATTGATACCCCAAGCCTGTCAGTGTTCAAGAAGCATTTGGACAATGCCCTTAATAACATGCTTTAATTTGGTCAGTCCTGAAGTGGATAGGCAGTTGGACTAGATGGTTGTTGTAGATCCCTTCCAACTGAAATAGTCTATTCTAGTCTAGTCTATGCTAGTCGATGCTATGCTATTGTATTCTTTGTTCCTTAGGCATGCATGACTGAAAAATAAAAGGAGAGGATTGAAATAATGCCTGAGTTTCCTCCACGAGAGGTCCCTGCTGATCAAGGGATGAGTGCAGGATGGTGCTCCAAACCTGCCAATTCGGGATATGGCAGGAGGGAAGCAACTGTAGCAGCTCCAGGAGAGAAGAGGCAAAATTACACACAATGGAGAAGAAATTTAGGTAAGTCTCAGCTTTAAGCCACAATGAATGAACACTTTGAACTCTTTGGAATGGGGTGGGGGGGGTGGGGGGGGTGGGGGGGGGGTGCCGCTGGCTCCACAACACATATACCTCACCACTGTGTCTTTGTATTTAATAAAGCGATTCCCATTCCCAGGAGAATGGCTCTACCCAGATTTGTGGGTGGCTCAGAGCTGAGGGTAATATTATGCAGGGCTTCTCTCCCTCCTTTCCAGCCTCACAGAGTGACTATTGTGACTCATAGCATATTAAAGTGGCTGCTTGAGGGTCACCTTTTTTACCCCTATTCAGGTTCAACTCACAAGAACTTGTCTATTTTCAATTCTAATCTTTGCGGGTTTAAAAAGATAAATTTTGTACAGACAAAAACAATACGAGTCTTTCAGGCAGAAATACCAAAGCAGAAAAGAGGAAGTGCAAGCCAAAAAGAATAGAGAATACATTTAGGAAAGTTTGTTTTAGAGCTTGGATACACTCAACACAGAGCACCAAGCCAATTCTCTTGTACAGCAAAGCTCTGAGAGCAAAACAGAGACCAGGGAGTTCTCTACGCTCACTGTAGCAGCTCCTACACTGTGCCGTTTGCTTTGACTCCACTCACTTATGCTTTACTATTACCCTCGCAGCAACTGGGACCTTGTGATTTGTCTGGCAAGCTGCAAAGCTCCTTAGAGACAAGTACCTTCTGCAAGAGAGAGATTGAAAAGCAGAGCAGAGCAAAAGGAGCCCGAGATGGGGCAGGAGCCTGCCAGGGTGCCTCTTACCTGTGCCCCCTCCCTGCTGAGATGCACCATCACAGCAGAAGACTCATGGATCTCACTCCCGTCATACACCCCACAGCCAGCCAGCACGACAGCCACTCTCTTTCCCATGGTCACAACCAAAGCAGCAGGATTCCCTGGAGAGCCCCAAATTGCTGTGCATCTCTGTTCACTGCCTGGAGCCTTTTATAGCAGGATCCCTCCCCCAGGAGCAGGTGGGGCCAGGAGGGTTGGGCTGAATTTCTTACTGGCAAGAAGGTTTTATTTCCAGTACCACAGGCAGGGCATGTAAATATTATTTGTTTCCTCAACTGACTGCTCCCTTTCAGATCTTCTTCCTGGCATGTTGTCTCCAAAGCATCCACAGCTGATATGACCTGTTCAGCAGAGCAGCTATGTTTTTCCTTCTCAACTGTCAATTTTCTGTTCTATTTCAGACTGAAGTACTAAAGTTTTTGCACATAAGATTGTATGAAAGGGAGCTTGTCCAGAGCAAGTATTCAAGCCAGTGCATTCCTCTTTGTGCCCCATTTTTTTAAACCCTATACTGAATAGGCAGCCTCCATCTTTTACCACCAAAATTTCCTTTTCTGACCTTAAATGTTCTTATCTTCATATCCCATCTCTCAAGAGCAGACATTTTGCACTCCCTTGTAGTTTTTTCCTGGCCTTTGGGTCCTGAGGTTAGAAATTAATAATTTGATTCTTCATCAACAGCACAATCTCTCCCTTTGCCAGGAAAGTGGTGTCAGGAACTGGCTGATCCCTGACCTCTAGGGGCACAAAGGCCACAAAATCCACAGCATGTGATGGGGAGATTCCCTTGCTCATGCAGAGACTTGTTCTTCCTTGTCCTTGATATGCTCACACGTGAGATGATTATGTCCCTCTCTATTGCACTGTTGCGATAACTGTGGCCTGTTGAGGTTGTCTTGCCATTCTTCAGAGAACAAAAAACTTCATGCAACATGACTGAAGAATATTTTTCAGGGGTCATTTAGAAGAAATTTTCCTTGGGTCTCTATGATGTTTGGAAGAGACATGATATGTCTGTATACAATGAAATAGTGTTTTGAAAAGTTCATTAGTCATAGCAGGTGTGAGGAAGATACTCATTGCTAATGCATGTGACTTAATTTATTGCATGCATCTCTTAAAACTAGTGATATCAGGCACCACATACTCCTAGCTGCTACTTACACAAGCAGGAACAAAAAGCACGTGAGAAAGGACTTGTAGTCCAGTTATCTAACACAGGCTTCTCATTTCAGTTACTTTTATTACCCAGAATGGGAATTAAACTGTGAGATATATGTGGAAAACACCAAAAGCCTTTTCACTGCTATTTGTTTTGTTATCTAAGGTACTCTAACTGTAGTTTAGAAATGTATTATTTCCTCTTGCATGAAAAAACAGCTGAATCATGCTGCATCTTGAAAAGATAGTTTCTTCCTCCTTCAACTATTTAGGGAGCAGTCCCGTTAATGAGGGAACAAAGAGAGCCAGAGGCTGATGATTTAAACAAACTTACTGTTTGCTGCAAACCACATCATTTAGCTCTGCCTGTTGCAAACTGACTGAGCTGGTTCCCCTGACTGATATATTTGGTGTAACTGGACAAAACAGGCTTGTTCCAATGCTTGCTTCCCCATGTAGTAAGATCTATCTCAATAGAAATATTGAACCTAAAGATCTATCTATCTGCAATAAACATATTCTTGACAAATAATACTTTTCAGCGGAATTATTCCATTCTCTGTGGAAATGTCTGCACACACTTACTACAGTAGAGACATTGGGTTTTAATATTAACACCTTGCTTTACTCTGCATTAATATTCTAGTGAAGATGAGTGGGAAGGAACCCTGTTGCCTCAAAGCTCTTCTTGAAGGGTGAACACAGTTAAAGATAAATGTCCTCCAAAGCACTGAAGAAACCAGGAAAGTTTGGGAGCCATTATAGTGATCCAGCTGCACAATGGAAGCATGACATCATGTTCCAACTGGCTCAGAGAGCAGGACCTGTGGACCCTGACAGTCTGTGGTTGTTCTGGATGCTGCTACAGATCTAATGCCTCTTGGATGATCCTGGAGGCCTATCTTTGAGCTTCAGTCTGTGCAGCTCTAAGTCCCATTTCCAAGAGTTTTTCTGTCCTCCAGCCCTGGCTGTGGAGCATGACTTATGGGGGAACATAGAGCAGGATCTGCCAAGAGGAGTATCACAGCTTGCTGCTGTAGGGCCTCTGCAGAGTCATCCTTGACCAGCCCAGTTATATTAGTGTGAAGCTCTTTACACTGTTCTGCATCTTTTATCTTGTCAGGAGGCTCAAAGTGGAATTAACTTTAACTTGGGCTGATGGAAACAGAAGCTGAGTCCTTTACAGGAATAGGCCCTACATTGGTCCATTGCACACAAACAAAACAATGGAGGAATGTGCATAAGTGCAGGCAAGTGTTGCTTCTGTTTTCCATCAAAACTCTGTTAGCTCTCACAGAACAGTTCTCTGCCTAATTAGCACTTGCCGTGTGACCAAAAAAGATTGCGAGGCCAGTGTCTGCTGCTTTCTGCAGCCTCTTCTCCACTGGTAAAGACCTTTATGCCTTGATCACATATTCTCCATGGGACACAGTAGGAAGCTGTCAGTAGGTCCCTCATGCTGCCTTTGGGACACAGCAGTGATCATGGCAATGACTGACACTCACTGACTACATGGTTCTCTTGGAAGGCCAGCAAGGCTCCTCTAGATTTATCCTCACACCAATGGTCTCCAGACTGCATTGACCCATCACTCATGAAAACCACTTAGGAGGAGTTCCCTGTGAGTGTATGCAGAGCAGTTGGATTGGGTAGACGTGGAGTGACACATGGACAGAAGTCACCTTTAAGGGAATGGCACTGAATCTTACCTGGGCTTGCCCAGCACAGGACAGTGGTGCCAGGCATTCATAGCTGTGTCAGGGACAAACAGCAGGGCCATGGCCAGTGTTAGGAGAAATAACAGGTCCCCAAGGAGTTCCTAGGCTTGCAAAGTACTTATTTCCTCCAGAAAGATGGATTCCTTAAAAAAACTTAAATTTATACAGTGTAATTTCCTCACTGGCAGTAGCAAAAAGGCAGTAATAGTAATAAACCCTCAGCGTTATTTTTCAAGTGTCTTTTTTAACAAGGGTTAATCAACAGTAAAATTAACAGGCCCCTGGGGGGAGCTACCAGCGGTCTGTGCTGACTCACAGACTGAAATTTATTGCAAGGAACTCGTTTGCGTTTCCTCCCGCATGCAGAAAGTAATACTAACAGAAGATGTTTGTAGGGAAAAGGGGTGGAGAGCAGGGAGGAACGCAGGCCAGTAGAGTTGATTTGGTTATAAAGAGCTAGGGAGGCAAGAGAGGCAGCATTTCAGCCCGCATCTGGGTCTTCAGCAGACTCTGCGATGGCAGACAGAAAAGCTGAGTCACTGCATTCTTCCATAGGGCTCTTGGGCATTTCCGCAGGTAGGGATTGAGTCTTCTTGGCATGGGAGGATGGGGTTGGGACTAGCTTTCATGGACAACCCCCTTTTCAAAGGGGGCTAAAGAGTCTGTTTATTCTGAATTTTCTCTGCCCTGGGTAAAGCTTTTAGATCCAGAGATCCCTGTGCCTATTTCAGCAGCCAACAAGATATTTGTCTTGGCTTTAAAGTGCTGACGTGAACTTTTTATTTGATCCATCCTGGGTGGGAAGCAAATCAAAAGTTTTTGCTAGTCATTTTCATAAATGATCTTTATTTGGATGCACTTTCCTCTCTTTTCCTGTTCTAGCCGCTTTCCCTGCAGCTCTGTTTTCTGTGTTCACTCCCTTTCATTTGTTTCTTCTTCAAGTTTCATCTTTCTGAGTGCTGCCCCTTTTCATTTTTAGGCTAGTTTTCTGTAGGCACAAGGCTTTTGCAATCATTTGTAGAGTGTGCATGTGTCTGTCTGCCTTTTGTGTAGTTGGAATCAGAGAGCTGATTTTTATTTTTATCTGACAACAGGGGAGCCCTTTCAAACATGATTAAGTTCAAGATTCTTAAAATCAGGGACCCAGAAAGAGGACATAAACCAAGTTACATACACACCCCCCAGCTCCTTAGCTTTCATTATTTTCAGATCTTGTACTGCTATTTTTTCTCTATTCCCTGCTATTGCTACTCTGGTTCTCTCCAGAGAGAAAAACTTTGGGGCAAAGTTTACAAGCTCTTTCTCTTTTCCATCTCCCTTGTCACCCCCAGGATCACTCTTACTGGCAGTGCACTTCTACAGTTTACCCAGAGCAGCCCCTCTGATCCCCAACACAGCTCTAGGAGTCCTTCTGTTGATTTTATCATCTCTTTTGGCATATGCAGGTAAGACTCAGAGTGTGCCCAGCTTCAAGGCCTCCCCCTTCTATAGCTTTGCATGTTTTTGTTCTGCTTTGCCAACAGGTTTGTACAAACCGTCAGCCTTGCCAGACCACCGATTCATTCTCCTGGAGCAGTATGTCAGCACAGCAGATTTTTCCTATATAGGCAACCAAAGAAATCAGTGTTAGTTTTGAACAAATGCTTTACCAGGATCTCTGAGAGTTTTAACAGACTGAATACCTGATTTCTCTAAATACAGTTCCCAGGCTCTCTGAGAGTACTTTAGGCATCCATGGATTGAAATGGCATGTCAATGTGTAAATGCCGAGAGGTCTACTTATCTGAGAGAAAAAATCACTAGCTATAACAAAGTCCACACTTCTTAGAATGAATGCTGAGTTATCTCTCCTTTTTAACTCAAGCAATGAGGACATGAAAATCCCAGATTTGATGCTGGTATTCTTTCCTCTACAGAGCAGACAGGTTGGGAGAGGCACTATATATTTTAACCCATAAAACATAGCTCTACCTCTTCTCTCAGTCAGTGGTGGCACAAAGCATTAGTAGAAAGCACTTAGAAGCAGCTGTATTGATGGGACTGTAGGGAATGGACCACTAGGCAGGCAATGTTTCACAGCTGGTGGAAATCAACGTCCTCCTACCAAAGGCAGGAATACCTGTGCTCCCTTGTTCCAAGAGATGCATACCTGTGGAAGTACAGAAGTCCCCTCTGTAGCCTGGGGACTTACACAGCAGAGCTCTTGCTTCCCTTCCCAACTTGAGGCTGGCTCACAAGGCTGCGTCAATTTGAGGAAGAAATGAAGCATAGGTCCATGACAAAGCTCCAGCTTGCTAAGAAGCTTTCAGGTCTATCCATGCTGATCAGTATCCTCACATTGTGAAGTGAGAAAGCATAGCTGTAAAAATAAGATACATTGTGGTATTGTTTGGGGGTAGTAGGTGGGTTCCATTCAACTTGAAGTATTTCAAATTAAGGTTTCTTTGCCATTTTGGGGATCAGGATACTTAACAGGATAGTTCTTGAGAAGGAATGAGTTTTGTAATGATGATGCTTCTGTCTTCTGAGAAGGCCATTATTTATGGGGATCCAGCAGGTTGTATGACGCTTGTGGTTCAGACATTGGACCCGACGGCTTACAGCAGGAACAAAACAAACCACCAACAAACTCAAAGGAAGATGTGTCAGGACTTTATTTGCATTAATGTGTCACGGTCTTGTTATTGAGTCTTGTAGGCATCATGAGGAAGATAAGAAAATGTCTTGCTGAACCTCAACTTCATTAGGGCAAACTGTGCCAGGTACAGTACTTAGCTGAAGGAACTCAAGTACTTTGAGCTCACCTCAGGCATTCTGATGAACACAAAGTGTTGCACTGATGGAGTATTTACGGTTATGTCTACACAATATAATGGGGCATGGTGCAAACCTACCCGAACCTACCCATGATAGTTGTGCATCATGCAGGACCTGTGCAGCTCCATGCTAGTATAACAATCATGCTTCCAACACACCATGTGACTGTAGTACGCTGCCTGTCCTAACTATCACTTTCCATAACCTACTGACTCAAAATCACAGTTCTATCTCCATTATCATTTGTTTCACAGGAATTCGGAGAAGCCTAAGAAATGCCTTCCTGTTCTTGTCTCTCTGCCTGACTGTTTCAGTGTTCTGGTGTGGCTACGGAGTGGTCTTCATCCTGGGAGGGCAAGGAGTTTTGAACGACACTGGTGATTTCCGCAATGCCTTGGTGCCTGGCCTGGTCACGTTTACTTTGGCACTACTCATGATTGCAGTGGTGGGCTTCCTTTACAGAGAGGTCGTCCTAGCTATGATTGCTTTTGCTGTCTCACTTGCCAGTGCTCATGAAGTTGCCATGCATTATAGCATAGCTTTCGGTTCCTCTGCTGTAGCTTGCAATTACATGATTGTCTGCTTGGTTGGTGGTTATTTTGCTCTGGGAAGGATTCTTTATTTCTTAACCAAAGAGAAAGTTGCCCTCCCTGGCACAGATCTGGCCAAGAAAAAGACCCATGAACAGATCCAGTGCACCAGTGGCAGCATGAATTGTTTTGCAGTCACTGGTCTGATCCTGAACATGCTGTCTGCCAGCGTCTTTGGCTGTAGACTCCTGGGTGTCACTGGCAAACTATTTATTGGTCAAGTACCCTGGCTGTGGGCAGCTGGGATCTACCAGATTGGCATCTGCATTTTATCATACCGTGCAATGGATGTGCTAATGGCTACATTCTTTGGTTTCACTTCCATCCTGAAATTTGCTGGAGGTTATTGCCTTCTGTACCCGATCTGGCAACCAGAGGAGCCGTCTTTCCCTACTCCATTCCTGGTGGTTTTCTCAATTCTTTTTGTTGTCTTGGCTCTTTTTGTCACTCTTAAGAGCCCAGTGGATGGCCTGTATTTGCTCTTTTATGTGGCCTACTGTATTGCATTAGCTTGCTGTCCCAAGGGGTTTTTTGAAGGTGGACCTCAAGGTGTGGATGTGGCCATCTTTGTGGCCTCAGCCTTGATGACTCTAATTCACCTGTACAATGTGAAAGCAAGTGCCAAGATCCCAACAGGGGAGGGTGCTGTGAAGACCCTACTTGCTCGGAGCAGATTTCTGAAGCTTCGTGAAGGGGCAGACCTTCACACTCCCTACCTAGGGTATTCCAAGTATGCAGATGCAGAAGTACTTGGCTATGCATGCAGTGTCCTAGCTTCTTTTGCTATAACAGTGACAGGGGACCCACAGGCTCCACTTGCTACTGTTGTAATTCCATGGGTAGTGGTAGCTGGGGGGATCCTTAAGCTTCTAGGTGGCTCAGTGGCCTTCGCCCGTGGTAAAACCCTGGAGAGCAGTGCCTTCATTCTGTATGCTGTCATGTGGATCATCTGGGGCTTGACAAGATATGGTGGCCTCTATGGCACTACCAGGAGCTTCCACACAGCAGTAGGCATCATTGCTTTCATGCTCTTCAATGGCTTCATTATCTTCTGCACACTCTTCTTAAACACTGCATGGTTCTTCTACTCCCTCACTTTCTTGCTCATAGCTATCAGCTTCTTGCTGGATGCCATCCATGCTCTTCCAGCTGGCTATGACATTGCTGCCACTCTCATCTTTGGTCTGGTCAGCTTTTACTGCTTCCTATCTGCCCTTTTCAACAGCATCTTTGAAGGTTCTTGCTTACCAATGGGTAGGCCCATTGTGCAGCTTAGTGGTGTGGGGGGAGGAATGACCAAGTGCCTTCACCTGCCTGCCAGAAAAGCTTCCTCAGTCAAGAGAATTGCAGGTAAGGGAAATACACAGGGCATAATGTGGGGGTGGAGGGTAATTTTTTTACACTATTAAAGGGACATTGTTCCAATCCAGATGTGGAAACCATGACACTCTGATGACATTTTGGTGAAGTGTGCCAAGTTACAAGAGTCATTAGAAGCTGAACACACTATGGGGGAAATAGGACCAATTCCTTGATAGGATCTGGGTTTAGCAGTGAATTTGCTGCTGTCTCTCCTGTATCCTATCCCTGTCTGCTCATCCAGTCTGAGTTACATGAATCCTCCAGGCTGGGGTTACCACAGAAAGCTTTGTACAGAGAAAGCAGGGCAAATGCATGCTTGCTCTCTCCACAGGGCTGATTGACTTCTGGCCCTGATGAATGTGGCCCAGAATTCCCCTAAATGCCAGATGTCCTCTTGGATGAATGCTAGAAAATGCACTGTCAGAGGAAATGCTTTGTTAGTTGGGAAAAGGAGATGACAGCACCTGATTGACTGTGACAGCTCTCCCATGAATTACAGCCCCTCAATTCTAGTCACTCAAGGGGTTCTGCCCTGTTCACATGCCAACAGATATCCTGAAGAATGGAGGGACTTGCGGCATCCCCACAGATACTGTGTATGTGCTTGTGGCAGCCTGTAATCGGCCTGATGCTGTGGAGAAAGCTCACCAGTAAGTATTCGTCATGCTGACCCAGTAAGGTCTTCCTTGGCTAGTCTAAAGAAGCCTCTAGGACTTACAGCTTCTGCTGAGTGCTGGCTACAGCAACCACTGAGAGCAGTGGGACGCACACATAGCTTAGCCTTCATGGGAGCAACAAGGTGATGAGCTTGCAGGAGAAAATCCAAATGAGGAAAGGAGGCAGTTGAGCTGCAATTGTCTTCTAGGATATTGAAGGCTCCTGGCAGGTGGTGGAGCCAAGTAGCTTGACTATCACAAGGAAACCCAAAGAAATGGCAATTTGGGCAGGGGATTATTTTATGCATTTGTAGGTATATACTGTCACAACCAAAACCACTCTTGTGTTTAAAAAAAGCTTCTAGCTATACTTTGTAAGCAGCTAGAAACCTTCATATTGGTGGGGTTTCCTCAGAGAGTCCCATTGGGAAAATGGGACTTCTACCCATCAGTACACAAGCTAAAACCTTGATTTGGAGCAGATATTCCTGGTTGGGAATAGTCATTAATGTCCCTTCCTTTCAGGTCATCTGTTGAACAGTCCTACTTTTACTACAGACTGGTGACCTGGGACAGAGCCTACACACCTTGTCTTATCTCTAGGCCTCACCAGTACAATTTCCTTTTCAGCTTGAAAATAAATCTCCATCTTACTTCCAGGCTCATTTTTCTTGCTTTCTTTCCAGCTCCAAGCGCCAGGCTCAGGATCGCCCCATGTCACTCTGGATTTCTAGCCTAAAGCAACTGGAACCTGCAAAGCATTTGTTCACTCCCCTCCTTTGGGACTTCATGGAGGCTGCCTGGCCATCTCCTATTAGCATGGTGGTTCCCAGAGGTGAGGAAATACTGTGACTTTCAAGCTCTCTGGAGGACTTTGGCTTTGAAAGTCCAACTTTGTCATGCATCCCTGCAATGCCACATACTCCGTGGCGATATTTCTGGTGAGATCATTGTGTTTGGACTGATGTACATCCACAAGTGCTGTGTGACTCTTCCCTGTGCAGGTGAATGGGTGGACTTCCTGGGAATGAAGGACTCTGCTAAATATGTTGGTACTCCTCAGAGCATTGCCATCCGCATCCCGGACTGCTCTGTCACCACACACCTCATTGACTTGGTGAGTGACAGGAGCCCACTCATCCCAGCAGCACTGGCGACCAGACCGTGCCATGCCACTGCCTAGGGAACGGGCTTCGTGTCAGTTATAGCACCCAGTCCTCTGGCCTGATGGAGGGGAGAAGGATTATAGGAGGCTGGAGCACTCTGTCAGCCCTCTTGGAATGTCACCTCTCCTCTCTTGTTTCTTTTCTCAATGAAATGAGGATCCTAGCATGTTCAGACAGGTTTGGAGTGTGAAATGCGCTAAAATGAGAAACTCCTGCAAAAACAATATCATTAAGAAAGAGTGGGGTATGCAGGCAGCTGGTAGCTCTTTTATTGCAGGAAAGAGGGTAAAAGAAATAACCACCAGTTCAGAAAGCCAGAAAAGATGCAATTAACAAACACTTTGTCTGATTTCCTACACAGAACAATTTTGTTGCAAACATGGGCTTATCTGAAGTCAGAATAACTTCAGAAGGTCCAGAATATGGCCAGGGGGACTGTGATACTCTGCATGTTCTGCTCATTTCTCGGACAGACATTGTAGGTCTTTGGCAATTGCCATTGCTGGAAAACAAAATGTTCTTTCTTGATCAACATCAGTAAACCCCAATTCAGGAGGCTGTTAGTCACTCAGACACAGATTTGATGGGACAGTAGTTGGCTACAAAGTAGGTGTCTCTACCTGGGTGAGACACTGAGTTCTCTTTAGAGTCACAGACACTCACAAGTGAACTTCAGAGTTCAAGTCATCTGCTTTATACAGTAAAACCTGCTCAGAGCTTTTATTCCCATTTTTCTGTCACCAGGTTGGCCCAATTGTCGTCACATCAGCTAACCCAACGGGAGAGGCAGACACAACACATCACAACCAAGTGTATGCCAAGCTGGGAGATAAGGTAACTGGGGCTCTGTCTTTTCATTCCAGCTGGTCCCAGAAGATGTGGTGATAGAAGAATGCAGCTACTTTGTTTCTAGCAGGCAAATCAATAGATGATATCAAGAATCTGAGAAAGCACCTAATTTAAAAAATCCCATGGACACTCCTCATGTTGGTGTCATAAAGAACAGTGTAAAATACAGAACTTGGTGGCAAACCAAAATTCTTCTGATTTATACAGTATAGTTACGGCTTGGCAATGTGAGTTAGTTCGTCTTCCAACACAGAATGATACGAGCAGCAAAAAAATGCTTTTTTGCTTACAAGCAATAAAACTACTGATGCCTGAATGCGCCAGGGCTCCAGCTGGCGCTGAGCTGTCAGAACACAGGGGATTCCCATCTAAAGCTGAAGCTGGTCTAAAACTGGTGCCAAAGCTCCAAAATATGCCTGGCTTTTAGAACTTTCATAAGTTCTAGAAGTACAATGGTCACGGCCATTCAAATGGCTGTCTTTTATTTCACTGCTACATCCTGAGTGTACTACATGGCAGCTTATGTGAGGGCAGTTTTAAACAAAAGTTGGTACAAGTCTTCTACCTTTACCTCCTCAAAATTCTGGTTTTCTACACATTTGCTTTGTGGATGGGACTTCTTCAAAGCTCCTCAGCTGATGCAAACCTGTCTTTGCTGTACTGCTGACCTACACCCCATAGAACTCTCTCTCTTTTTGCTTTTATTAAGTGCATTCGTTCCAAATTCAGCCCTTAGTGTCAATACAGTGGGGTAGGATGGAGCAGAGTTGCCTTTGATAATAATTATCTGCTGTTGAGAGGGGGAAACTGCCCTCTCTTTTCCCAAAGGCCCGAGGGGAACTTGGTGTGAACATCTGTTGCTCTTCAGGTGGATGCAGTTCTTTGTGATGGGCCTTCTCCAGAAAACATTGCTTCTACCGTTGTGGACTGCACCAAAATTGACAGTGGAAACATAGGATTCTTCAGAGTTGGTATCATCCCCAAGTCTCAGGTAAAATGAATCTTGATTTTGTTTCTGCTCCCTTTCTCCATCTCCATTAAGTGAGTTTCAGACTGGGGGTTTCCTAGTTCCAGAAGGAGGTGAAGAAAGCCATGATAGCATGAGGCATTATCATACAGTGATGTGAAAGTGCAGAAAAACAGTTCCATGTTGCCTGTGTCCTGTCTCCAGATCCCATTGGACCACTCTGTGCTAAGCTTGTTGCTGGGCAATGCACAAGGTGAGACTGATTTGTTTGTGGAAAGAGCTCTGAGATCCAAGGTTGTCAACATCCATGTAGCAGGCTCTCCATTTACACTTGTCCCAGAGACCTCTAAGCACTCAGAAATGCTTAGTATAATCCCAAGGCTGAGCCCAGAAAGAGAATAGGGCATTATTTCAGGATCTGGAGAAGAAAGTAGTGCTTTTCTTCATTTACTAACCCACTCACATCTGTGTTTACTAATTCCAGGTGCTTCAGGTACTGGAGCAGGTGCAGAAGAAACACACATTGGTTCCTAACAGCAGCACTTGCACCACAAAAGGCCAGGAAGAACATCTGGATCACAGTCGTGCTGTACACAATGGGGTGGGTATGCCTGCCTCGGAAGAGGGGGTGCCAGTGCAGTCCCCCAGTAACGGTTGCAAGAATCACACTCGCTTCTGAGTCCCTTGCAGGTCAAGCAGTTACATGCTCACTAGAAAATTGTTTGCTGGAAAATGACATATAGGTCAAATTGGGGAATGGGAGAGATTTCCCAGCTGTTGTGGTGACTTCTTCATCTTTCTATGGATAGTGCTAAAATATCCCAGTGCAGAGCTGACTTACAAACCACAGTCACCCAGAAGTAAAATTTTCACTTACAGAGACTGCCAGCTTTCACTGAAGATCAGACATGACCAAAGAAAGTGTTGTATCGGTGACAGACTGGCCCCAGAGTACCAGAGTTTTATTCCTTTCACTGGGAGTTAACACCTTTGGTTTGGGGCACAGAGTGACATGAAGTGTTTCATAATTACACGTTGGGGAAAAAACACTGCATGAAATTTGAAGTTGGAGAGGGAAAAGGGAAGATGTATTCAGGTACTGTGCTGGTGAATACAGTGGCTTTCTAAAATAGGTGAGGCAAAGTGTGGCCTTGGGAGCTGGGGCTGTCTTCTGATATGTCTTCTCAAAATGGAGGTCACAGAACCAGACACTAAAATGCCATTATCTGAGATGCCATTTTCTGTATTTCACAGTCAGTGTGAGGGTGGAAATGCTGTTTTGATGACTCCAATACCTCTTTACAAGTGCTGCATCATTACGGAAGACTCTCCCTTCCCATGTTATCTTATGCAGGAGAATCATCTGCACTGCATTTGGGGATGTTAGAAGCTGGTCTCTTGCCTTATAGCATAACTGTCCACATCTCATGGTGCATTTCCTCCAGACTGCAGATTTAGTGCAGAGTGGTAGCTGCTGACTGGGAAGAGGTGAAAAGAACTTCAAACTAACATGAGGCATTTTTTCGTTAGCAAAGACTGCATGGCTGTGCAGTTAGTGGCTTGTTAAGCCTCTGAAAACTGTTGATCTTATTCTTACCTGACTCAGGTGCAAGGTGCTGATCCAACTCCAGCTGAAACCAATGAATTGATTCATTGATTTCACCTGAAGTTCTGCTGGAACTTAAGTACAAATGCTGTGCAGTCAGAGGAGCTCAATCTCTATGAACTATGGTAAAACCAGGTCTTCTCAGCTTGTTCTTATGGAACTGGCTCTCTTCCTGCAGAGAAAGAAAACGCCAGATAATTGAGTTTGTTAAATAATTTTGCTGGTCTACTTACTGTATCTCTTTGGAGTATATTAAAACTCATTTTTAGAAATCAATAAAGTATTTTCAATAAACATATTTCACACAGGACTGTGCTATCATCTGCAGTAAATACTTGGAAAAAACCTTGTGGGCCAAAGGGTTATGGATTTCAGCACATAAGGGTCCTGGCCATGCACAAAGGAGCTTACAAGGGAATCAAATTGCATCACCTTCCAGGGTGGGGAAGAGGAGGGAAAGAGAAGATAAATAAACCTTAGCATCAACACCCTGGTGCCAGCTCCCTTGCTAAGGAATGCTAATGAGCTCATAAACACCAGGGCTGAATTTTGCCCCTTAAGTCAGTTTAAAATCCTGATAAACAGTGAAATCTGAGGGAGTGTGGTAAGAAGCATTAATCTGGAGAAGCACTGAAGCGTCATGAAGCCTTTTGCTGTGTGAAAACAGCCCTGTCTTAAATATACCAGGGATGCTGCTGCTCTGTGCTGCAAATAATGATATATTTTAGTGTGCCACATGTTAAAAGCAGTGGTTTAAAAAGCTGAATTCTTCACAAGATGCCTTGCCTGGGTCCATTTTTCCTCTTTCAGTCTCTCTTTATGGTCCTTGTTTCTTACAAAAAGTTTTGATCTCAATATCAGGACACAGGGAGAACATGTCAGGAACTATTTCTCAGTTCCCTGAGTGAGGTGCAAGAGGGGGAGATATTTCATTTGAGTTCAGTCCCTATTTTGCCCCACCTGCAGCGCTCCTGCGTACAAGCAAACTGGAAAGAAATAATTTAGTAAGGAGAAGATTTAAATGAGATGTTTCAGTTTAATCAAGGTAAAAATATTTCTAATATTTCCAGAGTTTTCCCAGAATTCAAGGTGAAGAAAAACACTTTTAAAGAGAAGTGGAGAGAGAGGAAAAGCCACTGTTTTAAGTGGCAAATCCAAACCAAGTATGAACTGTTGAGAAAAATATTTGAAGTTTTTTCAGCATATTTTCCAAAAAATCATAGATCAAATCCATTTTGAGGTATTGACAAGAACTTATCAAATATTTTCATCACTGTAAAAATGTAGGTTTTATGCAAAAATGGTTGCCCAGCCCTCCTCAGAGAAGAATCTCATCAAGCCCTTCTGGTGCTGTTCCTCTCCTGTCCTGCTTAATGGGAAGGAATTGCTCCATTGCAGTGTACCAGATGAGAGGGACAGAAGGAGACTTGGGGTCCTCAGAGCTCCATCACAGGAAGAGTTTGAAGTGACTGAGAAAATCAGAGACTTCTGCAAAAGGCCAATTTTGGTTGCATTGTCAATGACTTGGAGGCCTTTAGGCCTGACAGGTCACCCTGGGAGACAAAATAAGCTCATGAATAAGCTCTTTGTGAAATAGCCAATGCTTTAATCCCACTGGGGTTGGAAACAACCCAGGAAGAAGGGCTGTCCCACCTTGATTTTGCCCTTTGTGGAGTCCAGACATCTGTGTCAATGGAAAAAAAAAAAAAAAAAAGACTAGAAAATAAAGAAGTGTGTTTTCCAGTCGCAGGAAAAAAACAACTCACCCTTCTGAGAATAGAGCTGTGCCATAGGAACAGGAACTGACTCACGACATCTTTGAGAATGCATGTTGGTATAGTGGGTGGACCTGATACTAGAGTGGGTAGAGTGGTTCAGAGAGGAAGGGCAGTATCACAACCACTTCTTGAGTGCAACCAGCCAAGCAGAAGCTTTGAGACATGGGCAGAGTCACGAATGTCCCTTGACCACATCCAATGTAAAGAAACACCAGGAACAGGTGTAGGGACAGAGCCCTCTCCTCTTTGGCTCCTGCTCCTGAATTATGAAAGTGAAAGTCTGCCTATAGCTTGGGATGGGACATGATGAGGTGGAGGAACAGGCAGAAGCAAAATCCTGTTTAATTGGGTGATAATCAATCAAAGCAAAACCCTTTGATCTTGGCACTGTTGAGGGCACAGCATCTGAAAAAAACCCGAAGTGATTCTATGTCATACTTATCTTGCTGCATTCCTCCTGGTACTCCTCCCTAACATCAAGGGCCTAGGGTTATTACTACAAAATGACCAGATAATCTGGTTTCTCGCTTTTTTGGGGAAATACCAAGAACAACAAAGAAACAATTTATTTCAAAATCCTGGGCCAGATCTTCAGCTGTTCCACAAAACACAGCTTGGATTTACATACCTGGTAGCTGAGTTGCAGTGCCCAGCCAAGAGCCAGACAACCTCTAACAGTCTAGAGCCATCTGGGAGCCCAAACATTCGTGCCAGCTATAATATTGAATTTACAGAGCAGCTCTGAGACGAGGCTCAGAATAAGTCAGAACAGAGGTAGCTGGGTGACAGCAGCCAGGCACTTAAGCAAAGCAGAAAATAACTCTGTTAAAGTTGTCTTTTGCTGTGTGTCTCTCTCATTGTAATTCATGGTGCACCTGAAGTTGTCTGCTGTGGAACAGCAGTTGAGAATTTATCAACCTCGTGAATAAAATTGATTGTGTAAAAAATCTTGGAGGAAAAAGCAGCAGTCTGGAAATTGAGCTTCTTGAATCATAAGAAGAATTAACAGGATTAACTTCCAGTTGTGACTCCATTATATTCTTCCTCTCTGCCCCAACTAGAAAAGTGTCTGATGGCTCCAAGACTTTCATCTCCTTTTTATGCACAGCACTGTCGTAACTGGGGCTGAGGAAGGAAAGGCTTTGTGGTAGCTGCATCTTTGGACAGGGACCGATGGGTTTATCGGATCACTGTATTCCCCTGCTCCATTTCCACAGTTGCTGGCATCTCACTGCCCACAGAGCTCAGTTAATAACCAACTATGTGTGTGAGGGCTTGTGTTCAGCTCAGCAGCTCTGTGGAGTTTTTCTGTTACCTCTGATGGAGGCGATCCTGCACCTCCAGCTCTGTCAATGCAGATGCCTAACCCAGCAGTTCTCCATTTAGATACAGATTGCATCGGTGGACTGTGAAGGTGCACAAAGACAGCCAGGCACAGTATCGAGCCTTCTGCATTGGTCCCTGGCTCAGTACTCAAGGGATCCCACAGCAGCACTGCCATGGGTCCCCAGCTCCTCAGCCCCATGGACTGGATGAAGATAGACAGAAAGCGCTGCAGAGCAGTCAGTGCGAGGGGTCATGTTAGGGGGCTGGATGGGGAAGTCTGTCCTGTACATCCAGTTCAGCACTGCCTCTGGCCATGGCTCAGCAACTGTAATAAATACCGCAACTGAAAAGCACATGTTCAAAGGCTCAGAAGTGTTAGTTCTTGTGAGAATCACTTTTTCATTCCTTCCTGGAAAACTCAAAGAGAAGATATTACTCGTGTGATTATCTCTTCCTACATACCAAAAAAGCAGCAATTTCAACAGATTCTTCTTCTCTGACCATGAGATGGATGTCAGGGTTCAGACAGTTATCCTGACATAGATGTATCTCTCTCAGCAGCTGTGAAACAGAGATGCTGCAGTCCCTACACGACTAGCCATGCCCAGGCAGCTTTGAGGAACCTCACGTTCTCCGTGTACTGCTTCAGAAACAGAAAACCCACCAACCATCTCACAAGACAGCCTGTCCTGGCTCTATACAGCTCTCCAAGGAGCAGTGGTTGTAGGATCACATCCCAAATTTAGAGACATTCTCTACCTGAGCACCTCCATTCTCAGACCCTATTTTTCATATTATCCACCCAGCAGGAAGTAACATGGACTTTCATAATGAGATATTTATTGCCAAGTTTCAGTAAATAAGCAGCTCTGAATTCCTTCTCTGAGATAACACTGCTTACTAGAGGTACTACAACAACCTTCCTCCTTTGACCCAACTGCTGGTTTACACCAAACAATTGCTCTCCTATCTGCTGAATTGGTGACGGATGCACATAACCAGTTTCTCACTGTTATGGGTTCCACTCTGACCTTGTGGTCAGTGACAACACCCTAAAGTAGCAGGATGTGCTACTTTATGATTTCCTTTCAGTGCACTATTCTTAAGAACTTGGAGGATGGGTACCAGCAGCACTGACTCTGCCCCTGGCCAAGATCACCTTATCTCCTCAAAATTCCCGTAAGTCCCCTAACTGCCTCTGGCATCCTTTCCCCTGCAGCCTTGCTAAGGACCATGTCTTCCCACACTAGGTTATCAAATCTGACATGACCCAAGGGGTATCACAGCCCCCCCCCCTCCCCCATCCTCCTTCTTACCACCCCCTACAATTGCTCCAGGCCCTCCTTGCCTATGGCTCCCAGCAACTCCGTTCACTTGCAAAGTAAACAAAGTCCTAATTAGTAATAGAGGAGTCTCTTGTGAGAGTAGAAATGGCAGCAGAGGTGAAGGAGAAATAAAGAAGGAGCAGACATAGCAGCTTGCTACAGTTCCAGGCATGAAGAATAAACTGAATCCAGTAGGCAGCAATGACTGTGATGGCTGGGACATGAGCTAGAAGCATGCTTCTCCTTGGCCACAGAAAGAGCTGAGATGGGAATTTCTGCAGACATAATTAATGTTGATTGTGTTCTCCATCTCGCTTCCAAGCTCTAGCACTCCAAAGACACAACAAAGTGTGAGTCAAAGGAAGCTAAAGGCCTTATCCATGTCTTTTCATAGCTAAACCTCTGATATGAAACAAAGCAGCTTTAGGGGGTGTTCATAACTGAAGACCGGCTTTACACAGAGGTTGCCTTGTCTGTGATGCTATAGGTTTTGGTGACTTTTTGAACTTTATGGACATGCTTTGCCCAGAACAGTACAATTCATTCCATCTGTTGAGGAAGTGAATCCCACCAGATCTCTGGTGGAAGGGTAAGAGTCGGGTAGGAGGGTGCATGCACGTGTACAATAGATGCTAGAGACTTGTTGTTTTTTCCTTCTACTCTGCACAAAATTACATTAAATGTGCATTAATAAAATGAAAATTCGTGGAGTTAGAACCTCACTGCCTCCAGGGAGATCCCCTTTCCTGACTCATAAAGATATGTGACAGATAAAATGAAATAATCAATAAGTGAAAAACAAGAAGAAGGAAGGAGACAGGTATGGGTAGAGCAGAACCGAAACCAGACAGTGCAACTCTAGACATGGGTCAATTCCAGGAAGGGAGTAACCAAGTCGTGGGACCTGCTGTCCTGGCTTAGGAATGATTGTTCCTTATTTTCAGAATAAACCACGACTGGTGAAGGTTACCAGCTGAGAGTCCAGGAGAGTTGGTTTTCTGTGCTGAAACAGAGATGGAAAGTCAGTGCTCTGGGAAGCTGAGCTGGCCAGATCTTGCTTTCCTGAGAGAGCAGGCACTGCAGAAGCACTGGACATGGTACATGCATATGTGCTGTCACCCCCCAGGTGTTGGTCTCTTGGTCACAGAACGGGCCTATCCGTGGAGGACTGGATGGTCATACCCTAATGTTCCTTTCACCAGCATCTCTCCTGGAACAGAGATGTATGCCCTTCACCACCAGTGGCATTTAGTGCAATTTACTTCCTTGATGATGTGAGCAGACATTCAGTTTTGCGACAACATTTTTTACCAGTGTTTCTTTTAATAAAATAATGACTCTCTGTCCTCTTGCCTAAAACTTCCTCTCCCACCCGCGCCTCTACACCTCTTTCCTCTCTCATCTGATTGTACACACAAGTGGGCTGCTCATCTCTGCCAGACCTGGTGCCCCATCCTTGAAGACGATTTCATTGGAGCTCAGCTCACTTCTGAGCAAACACTAGGATGAGAAGGGGGAAAAAATGAAGAAACCCATCCACAGGAGAGATTTAGGGACAAATATGACATGGTTTACATCCTTCACCCCTAACTCTGTTAGAAACCAAAGGCCTGGTTGCTCACTGCTGGTTCCTATTTGGAAATGAGTCTTCAGCAATATATATCGTCTCATAATGGGAAACACAGCAAGTAGCATTAAATATTAGCAATAGCCCTAATGAAAGGACTCTGTGTTTAGAGAGCTTGAATAAGAAATTGAAGGCTCCTGTTGTTGATCTAAGGGAGGTGTGTTTGTTTCCCTCTAACCTTGCAGAAACACTGGCACGGGCAGTCTGGACTTGGGGAGTTTGCTTTGAGTCCCTGGGAAGAATTGTGGGTACACAACCATGCAGACATTGCTCCAACTCCCAACCTTCTTGTGCTGAGTTTATGGGAAACAGAGACCCGTTATGTTCGTGGAGCCTTGACATGGTGCTGCTCACTCACATGGGGGTTGGTGACTAAACCATTTTCCAGGTTAACTTGTCGTGATAACTGTTCAGAGCCCAGGGACAAATTCTGTCTTATATTTGGCTAAAGTGGCAGAATTGACAACCTGATATACAGACCAAAATCATGGTCTCTGGAGATCCGACAGCTAATGCTAATGCATTGGGCAGGATCTTACCACACGTGCTCAGGATTTACAGTTGTTGCTATTGGGAATACAATTGAATTAAACCTTCTTGGAGGAAGACATGGGTGACGACCTTGGAAAATCTGGACTTTTCTTTGGCATTTGTCAATGATATCTGCTGGGCATGAGCTCCCAAGACAAACACATCTTCAATCAGTTTAAGTTTTATAGTTCCTCTATTCCCATGGTCTTGCACAAGAAATCGGCCATTTCTGACCAACATCACTGGAGGCTATGGAACAAGAGGTTTACTTGTCAAGAGGAGAATCATGATAAATCTCAGCTAAACCAGCAAAAAAATAATGTTAGTGTTCAGTACTGCAATTCACAGCATTTTAACAAAAAAGGCTTTGTTGTGATAATAATTGGGATTTACCCAAATATGTTTTGTAAAGGAAATATCCCACTCTATTTAGCAGCAGTAAGACAACACTGAGAAATC
Source organism: Athene noctua (assembly GCF_965140245.1). Lineage (NCBI taxonomy): Eukaryota > Metazoa > Chordata > Aves > Strigiformes > Strigidae > Athene > Athene noctua. The sequence continues at coordinate 12,930,822 of NC_134047.1, read as the reverse complement.
TAATTTATTTCCTTGTTTGCAGCAAAGACAGATGCATGTTTGTTCCCAGCACAAATTGGAGGAAGGTGAAAATGATTGTGTGGTTTATTGTGTTAAATAAAACCCTCTATTTTATTTTTATCATGCCACACCCGATGTTGGAAAACAGGCACAGTGCGAACACCTGTCTCCCATAATTTCTTATAAGACAGAAGAATACTTATGAGACAGGGAGTGTCAAGGTAAGAAGCCCAGACTATGGTGAGTGGTTTCTTTTTTTCTGTAGCATCATATGTTTGCTTTCTCATTCAGTAAACTATAAAAATCTCAATTAGTGCATAAAAGAGTTACCATATTTACATCTCTGGCTTTCAACCTGCCCATAAGTACAGATGATTTACTGATTTCATTGTGCTCTGCCAGTAGGCAATTCTTCGGAGAAGCATGTTGTCAGAGGAAATACTGTTCATGGTTCTTCCTGAAACGAAGCCGTTGTTTGAAGCCAAGAGGCTCCTGTAATTTTCTTATCTTGCTCCATTTATAAATTATAGAATTGTCCATAGCTCTGCAGTTGCAAAATAGTTCTTAATTTAACCCCTGATTTTCCAGTCACCACAATGCTCTCAAGTACTTTCCTCATCAAGGGCTGAGACATCCCAGTTTTGATTTACCTGCTTGACAGCAGCAGTGCAAACCAAGAGCTGCTACTGCTACAAAAATGCTCATGGTTCAACATCCCAGGAGCCCATGGCCTCCATGGTAACTTTTCCAGCTGGGCCAAAACTTGCCTTGATTTATCAAATTGTGGGCCATTTGGTGTGTGCACTAATCATGGCTGATGGGGAACTCCACATCCTTCCCTTCAGCTGAAATGTCCTGTGCCACTGACATGGAGATGGTCTAATGTAAACACGTCATAGAGGTGACAAGTCAAGAAGTGACCTTCCACTTTTTTTTGTTCCAGCAGTTTATGGCCAGTGTTAAAAAAAACTCATTTACCTGGAAAGGTCAAGTAGTTTTCCAAGTATTAAAAGATGAGAGAAGTCCCATGTTGTGGGACTTCACCACATGCTTAAAGTTAAGCCTCTGCTGGTTGGTGGTGGACCTCAGCTGGCACTTATATGCTTTTATTGAATAAGTGCTTTATTGTACTGGGGCTTGCAGAAGTTTAGCAGCTCTTTGCGCTACACTAATAATCGAATGTTAACATTGGCCTCCTCTCCTTTTTTTGTCTAATATAGTTACCTAATTAATTTATCCATACATTTAAATAGTCTTTGGCAGTGCCTGCAGCTGGGACGCAGATATACTGGAAGCACAAGGACCATGGCTAACTCTGTCCCAGTGAAGCAGTAGGATTTTATTGCACTGGCTTATTGATTACTTTGTTCTGTGCCTTTTTGGGTCCAGGCCAGAGAGATGATGGTATTTTAAAACTTCCACAGAAAACCCCACAGTAGTTTTCAGTTTACCCAGTATCCTGTGGTTTCCTGCTTCCTCCTCAGCTGTCCCACCTTGTCCTGGCAATGTGGTGCTGCTGACTTTCCCCTTATGCCGGATAGAGTTGATCACTCTGATCCATGCTGGGAGGTGCAGAGTGTCCTGGAGAGGACAAGGGGCTGTGGTTCAGCCCACAATGAGAGGGGGGATGCCTGGTCCAAAAATCAGGGAGAACTCTGCCCTGGGAGAAGGGGTGGCATGAAGGTCCTCCTCCTTGGCCGAGGCTGCACATACAAGCAGCAAGGCAGAGTTGTCCTTGCTCACATTCTATCTTGGGAGTGCCCTGGGCAGCCTCTGAAACGGGCAATGAGCAGATGTTTGCTCTGCTCTTGCCTCTGCTGTGCCCGGCCACCACGGTGCAGGCAACGAGGGAGGAGGGACAGCACTTTGTGGAGGTCAGAGGGACGTGCTGTCCACTTACAGCAAGAGCAGGGAGCTGATTTTAACCTCCGGAGAGGAACAGGGGCTCTTGACACAGACTGGTCATATAGGTCCCACCCAGCCAATGGCTCAGTGAGGCAGAATACACTCTTGTGTGCGAGAGAAGGGCCCAGTGTGTGCAGAGGCTTGTTTAGCTGTCGTAAGGTATGTACAGGGAGGAGAACATGACTTAATTTCACTTACAGATGCTGGCACAGGCTGGGAAACCACAGGAGGCTGGGAATACCCAGCTGTGCCTAAGCGGAGTGAACAGTGGCTGCCCTCAGCCCTGGAGCGGAGGGTGCAAGTGAGTTTGCAGGGTCAGAAGGCTGCGGGGTGAATGGGAGCCTGTGTTCAGACCTGAGGAATGGCTGCCAAGGCTTTTTAATTGGGAATTTGGGGAGCTGCTTGAATGAAACAACATGCATCACCTGGAGCCAGAGTAAAAGCTGCTATTTATGGTGACTTCTGAGTGCAAACTAAATAGCAGGCTGTGCCTCGTGGAGGATTAGACGGACAATAACGCCCGTGCCAAAGCAAGCTGAGCACAGTTAAAACTGGAGTTACTGTTTACATGTTAGTAATGAAGCGTGGGAGGAATCCAGTCCCAAAGCTCTCTGGTTTGGCTGCTCAGGTCCCAGAGCAGTGTCGGGTGAGCAAGGAGGGAGTGAGCTCCTGCCCAGAGATGTAGAGGGGGTATATGGCATGAGGGAGAAGTCTATGAACAAAACAGAAAGATGCTCTAAAATAGTGATAAGGAAGAAGGGAAGGGACTTCTCCCTTGGGTGGTTGGAGGTGGTACTGTGGCTGTACTGAGGGAACCATCTCCCTGCCCAGAGCAGGAGGGAGGAGGAGGAACAACTTTAGGGAACTGGCAGAGATCTGCCACTTGGACGCTGCCTCCAGTACAGGAAAAAACATTACAGAAGACATCCAGATCTGTAATGCACATCTTGGTGTTTGGAAGCCAGTCTCTTGCCTTTAAGCTCTAACTCATTGTTTCCTTGATTGAGGTTTGTCTTTTGTTAAGAGTGAATTTCCCTTGTCTCTGACTAGCCCTGGGTCTTATTTCTTTCGGGGGAGACAAAAGTGCTCCTCTCTGCTCTTGGCAGAAATCTCCCTCCCCTTCCCACTGTGTAAATCAGGTCCATGTTCTTGGGGACCAGCATGGGGACAGCTCTTGAAGCAGTGCAGCCAGGGGCCACCTGACCCTCTGCAGCTCCCAGCTTGGCCACGGACCCACATCAGCCACATCAGCATGTTGCAAGGAGCTGAGTGCCCCAAGACCAGCTGGGGACTCACCAGAGCCAAGCAGAGAATGACTGTGAAGATGCCAGAGAAGGACAGGGGGTGACTTACTTGCTGTGAGCTCTGTCACAATTGCACCTTCCAGTGTTTATTCCTTCCTCTAGTTTTTAGCCATGGAACCTTTCAATTTTTGGAGCACAAATAGCTCAGTGGAAATCAAATGAAACTCAAAGCTTTTTCCCTATGTTCCAAAAAGAGGATTTATTTAGTGGATTTTAGCGGTTTAAAATACACAGATCAGAGTGTTGTGGGAGGGGATATACAAGCAGGTATGACATTCACAGTTCAAGGCATTTAGGAAACACGGGCGCTCTGGGAATTCCTGCAATAAAGCATCAGCTCCTGATCCTGCTGGCACTCTGTGGGCAGGTCTCCCGGCGGTTTCAGGCACTTACTGGACATAAACAATGAATAGCCACAGAGAGCTCCCAGGAGAGACACTGGGTGGGGAAGTGCTGCTGTTTCCCAAGGAGGTAAGTGCTTGATTAGAGAAGGTATGGCTTTCACAAGGCCATGTGCTCCAGTGAGGCATGGGATGCCTCATGTGCTTTAGTGAGACCAGATGCTGTTCCTTTGCTCAGGGGAAGTATTCTTTGGTTTCAGACTGCTCTGTTCTTCACACTTTCAAATATCTGCATCACCTTGCCTGCTGGTATGCAGCCCTCTCTCACGATGGTAATGCCACCTTCCCGGGGGAAGAATGAGAAAATTAGGATAATCCCCAAAGTGTGAAAGAAAGGGATGAGGATATAAAGGAACATCTTGGACCAGTAAAGCCATCCAAATGCTCAGGACATCCAAATTATAAAGTTGTGTAGCAAGAAGACCAGAAACTGTCAGAAAATAAAAACATCCACCAACACTGATCCCGCACTTTGCTCAAGAGTTTAGTTTTCCATTAGAGATTTCCACTCAAATGACACCCCAGATCCAGCTAACAACACCTCTGCTTGTGCTGTTACATCATTGTGGATGAGCTCTTGTAGCACCTTCATTCTGGTGGTCTACAAGAAGTATACACCCTTCCTTTTAGAAGCATTCACCCTCCCACTTGAAGCATTTTTGCTCTTATAAGGCCGATTTTGCTTGCACAATCATGTTTCTCCTCATCACCTTGTACTCTGTCAACACAGAGGTCCTCCAAGGACATCTTTTGTTTGTTCCACTTCATCAACATGTTTGCAAATGTCCCAGCACTCAAGAGCTGTTACTCTTGGAGCACACTGTGCTGCCAGATTGATACTATTGAAGGGGATGAAAATATCCCAGGAAAATGCAATTGCTGACATATAAAGGGTGGTTCTTACACTCACTTTCATCAAACTTTGTGCAGTTGACCACAGTTGATGCCACCACCTCATCAGATTCTCCATCACAGAGAACACCCTCCAGCTTATGGCCAAGACGTCTGTAGGGAAAAAAAAACCACAACAACAAAACGACACATTACTTGATATTATGTTGTGCTGAAGTTCCCCTCAATGCAGGGCATCAAATCATGATCTATACAATTTGATGGCCGCCCCCCTGACAGGGGGTTTGCACTTTCCAGCTGAACATGAGCCAGCAGTGTGCCCAGGTGGCCGAGAAGGCCAGTGTATCCTGGCTTGCTTCAGAAATAGCGTGGCCAGCAGAGACAAGGAAGTGATTGTCCCCCTGTACTTGGCAATGGTGAGGCCACACCTTGATTACTGTGTTCAGTTTTGGGCCCCTCACTACAAAAAGGACATTCAATTACTCAAGTGTGTCCAGAGAAGGGCAACGAAGCTGGTGCAGGGTCTGGAGCACAGGTCATATGAGGAGAAGGTGAACTGAGGTTTTCAGTTTGGAGAAGAGGAGGCTGAGGCGAGACCTCATTGCCCTCTACAGCTACCTGAAAGGGGGTTGCAGAGAGCTGAGGATGAGCCTCCTAGCCAACAAGCGATAGGACAAGAGGTAATGACCTCAAGTTGCCACAGGGAAGGCTTATACTGGATATCAGGAAGCATTTCTTTACAGAACAGGTTGTTGGGCGTTGGAATGGGCTGCCCAGGGAGGTGGTGGAGTCCCCATCCCTGAAGGGGTTTAAGAGTTGGGTTGGCATAGTGCTGAGGGATATGGTGGAGTTGAGCACGATCAGTGTGAGGTTAATGGTTGGACTGGATGATCTTCAAGGTCTTTTCCAACCCAGATGATTCTGTGATAGAGTGATAGAGCAAAGTACTTACGAGATGACCATGTCATGGTGTGTGCTGTCCACCTCTCCACTAGGATTAGCAGATGTGATTGCCAAAGGTCCCGTCATGTCAATGAGGTGCACCAGGACAGTCAGGTCGGGCACTCTGATCATGATACTGTCTTGAGTTCCCACTCTGCTGTAGCCTGCTCCAACCCCTTGAAAGACAGACAGAGGATGATGGCAAAGGCAAGACTGACACAATACCTGGTATGGCATCAAGGGGAGACCTCCTGCTTTCTTTGTAAGTGATACTGATCCGTACTCCAAACAAAATTGAGTCTTTTTGTATGTGTTCAGAAAAGCAGCATTCTTGATCGGAAGTCCATGAGAGCAGCTATAAGATTTTGGAACTAACTGGGTAAGAAGAAAAAGGTTAATGGCTGGAGATCATCGTAGCTGTTTTCATGGATGTAGGATCTACCTATATCAGAGTCTAACTTCTTGTGATCATTGCCTACCCTCCCACCCTCTGTCACATTCCTCTGCCTGTTAAGCATGCAGGACTCCTACTGTTTCTTCAGTCTATAATATTTTCACTGATTCCCAGAAGCTGTATTTGAGTGTGAATCATACTGCTGTTCAGTGTTTTGACTTTGTCCATACAGTAGGAAGGAAGAGGTGATGAGAAAGGATGCCCATAGGAACCCTGTCCCTCCCCCCAGCGCTGGGACCCCTCATCTGTCTCTGATGCTCCACCCAGGGGTTGCTCATTCCTAGCTAACACCTGTGGGCTTGAAAGAGCTGACACCGCCCCAGGCCAGTGAGCCACCCTTGCTTCAAGTCGGGCTGGGTTAAAGAAATCATCATGCTGGCTTACACTGTTAATGAGTCATTCCAGCTCATTAACACCCTCTGCTAGCAAGGCATGTAAGAGCCCTAGAGATGATTTCTCAGGATAAAATTAAAAGAATCTCTCTCCATTGACATCCAAAGTGGTGTGTGAGTTGCAGACCTGCTGTGTTGAAAACATGAGAGGGAGAGAAGGGAGAAGGGCTGTCCTATTGATCTCACCTAACTTCTTCAGCCACTCTCCTTTCTTGATAATGCAGCCAATGCCACCAGGGTAAACATTTTCCATAAATTCCCAAAGCAGTGGGCTGATGGGGGGAGCAGCTGCTCGCAGCTGGTCCAGGTTTGAAATAAAGATGCAGATGGGCTTTTCTTGAGGCCTGTCCTGCAAAAATCAGGAAGAGAGGAGGGGAAAAAATGGATGAGGAGAGAAAGTTTGTGTTGAGAAGATCGAAGGTCACTGGAATCCTAGTTTGTGTGCTTCCCAGGAACCAGGAGTGCCAAGCAAGCAAGATGCTCTCTCTGCACAAAATGCTGAGCACAGGAGGGGACTATGCCACAGCTCAGATCTGCATGTGCAAACTGAAGAAGAGCCCAACTAGCGGTCTGCTCTTGAGATGTTGGTGGGGTGCATCCAAACCCCCTGCTTTAGACACAACCAATGCAGGGACAGCAATTCTCTGCTCATCGTTGCCTTTAACATCTTAAACACCAGGGACCTGATTTTCTTCTAAGTTATGCTGATATAAATCGAGGTCAAACCCACAATTTACAGCAGGACAATGGAAGGAGACCCCAGCCCCCTGGAAACCAACATCTATATGACCATTTCTACAGTTTTTCAGTGCTTTGAAATAAGCTTGCTGTAAAATGAACAGTGATATAGAAGGCAAATAAAAGAGCTCACAAAGTGGTGTAATTTCAGTCCTCAACTGACACCAGTTTCAGCAGGGCCAAATGACTAAGGAACTGGGCATGTATTTACATTCTGTTTATATTATCTCATCGACAGGGAAGGTTAGCATTGGCACCAAAGCAGAACAGAAAAGACTGCCTTTGTTGCTGATGTTCACACTAAGTGCCAGCTGAGATAGTCTGTTATGCTTATTTCTCCAGGCTAGCCAGGAAATTGCCTCATGGAGAATAGATGGGGCCGGGCTGCAAAAGTTGTATTGAAGGTGCAAACTTTGGGTCCAATTCCAGCACTGAATGACTCCAAAAGTCTGCAGAAATTTAGACCTGAGATTCTGATTCAGCACTTCGTAAGACAGAGAGGATAAATACCAGTTTGGACCCACTTGTGACAAGTGTTGGGGTTGGTCCAGTTTGGATTTGTGTTTTGTCACCCCAGTGAAGCAGAATGTAGCTGTCTAATTCCCAGTGCCCAATGCCCAGAGCAGAGGGTGCTCTACCCTGGGTTGCTCAGCTCAGAAAATGGTCCGTGACATTTTGGTGTGGCTGCTCATAAACTCTATCCACAGTCAAATTCTGAGTCTTAGGACAACTTGAAACAAGGGGCTATCATTTCTGCTTCTGTACATAATTCGTCTATAGGACATAAGCAAGATCCAAGTAACAAAATGACAGCCTTGTATCCACACCTTGATTCTGTAGACCTTCTCGATGGCTTCAGGGTGTTTGCAGGAGGCTGCCAAAGCATACACAGTGTCTGTGGGGACCCCACATACTGCCCCTGTGTTCAGCAAGCCAGCAATGGTCCTCAGACCACTCGTACAGTGGGACTTGGGGCAGATGCAGGGTGGAGGATCTTCAGTGTCCTTCTCAGAGCTCTCAGCCTGGCAATAATCAGGAGGCAAGAAAGCCATTACAGTGGGAATAAGCAAACGTAAAACACAGGGTAGGATTCAGTTCACTCAAATGCAGCTATCTCTGTGCAATGCTCCCTTGATAGTCAAAGGGCAGAGGCAGCACTTCTAGGGATGCTTCACATAAAATAAGTGGGTTGAATGACAAAGAAGTGATTAGTTCTCCCCCAGTAATAAAGTCAACGAGACTAGCTCAGGTGCAGACATTTGAACTGCTGATGCCTAAAATTACAGATGAATCCCACCCAGCACAGTGACTGCTTCCTGGAGAAATAACTGCCCTCCAAAATGACCTAAGGAAACTGCTAGGGAATCTTAAATCTAGAGAGAGTTGGGTAAGATCAAGTTGCAAGTGCTTTCTCATGAGTCTCTGTGGTTAGAAATGCTGATTTAATGAAAACGTTTCTCTGCAGCAGGAATTAGAGCTGTCAGATCAATCAATCCTAGTTTGGTGGAACTGCCTTGGTCAGACATAACAAAGTGGTAGAAAAAGTTTAAAGTTAACAGACACAGTGGAGCTCTTGCTGTCCACTTTGGGAAACTTTTAAAACTCCCTAATTCCCTGCCCCCAAGGTTATGGCCTTCAAAACTTCAGTCTGTCAACAATTCTTGGATTGGAGTTGGCTAATTCCACAGGATCATGGAGACAGGCATTTTGGAGTCAGGTAGGAGTTTTGTAAATGTCCCTGCCCTTTCTCCAAGTTTCCATACATGTTATTCATAACAAAAGAGTGTTTTCAGCTCATAGCTCCCTGAAGAAATGCTGTGACTGGGATTTTAAATGGTACTAATGGATTCAAAGGAAACATTCAATGGAAATTTGAACTCCCCTAGGTAAGACTAAAGACTCCAGGATGTCCCTCCAGACCAGGGAAGCTACAGCATCATGCAAAAAATTTCTTACTGTGAACAGAGGCGGTCCCATCATCATGAGATCCTTCCCAAACATGCTGTTTGCAAGTGATGCTGTTGCTCCGTAGAAGCAGATGATACTGAAGATGCTTAGCATCACAACTGGGAAAAAAAACAGAGTCAAAGGCAGGAAGGGTGATGACAAAGTTTTATTTTCTTCTATGTCTCATGACTTCCCAGCATTGCAAACTTACTTCAGTCTTTCCTGTCATGCAACATTTGCAGTCCAGCATATTTGTGGTCTAAAACTTCAAGGCATTTCCAGGCTTGTCTACCTGTGCATCTTTTGGCATATGGCTTTTTCTCTTTTTTTCTTTTTTTTTTCCCCCATGGTGGAAAAGATTCCATGAAGCATCTTGCTAAAACACTCTATGTAATTACAAATAAAATTCTCACTTGCTACAAAGCCAAAGCTTCAACAAAACTACAGCCATTCACGCCAGTGGCATGTTTAGTTCATCCCAAATCTTAGCTCACTAAACAACTACTAGAAAGTAGGACTGTACAGAACCTCAGGAGATTGTCATGGTTCAGCAATATCACCCACACATAAATGTTTTTTAGAAAGCTTAAGGACCTGAGGATGATACAAGGAAAGGTTTCCTCCTCCAGTCATGGAGCTGAAAGGTTCAGCATCTGTAGCTTGCACACACACCAGTCTTATAGGGAAAGATGACACACTCTTCTGCTTGCTTTTTTCCATATTGAACTCATGCAGAACACTGTTCCCTAACGAGGGACCCTCTCACTACACTCTATGGGTGAAGGTTTAATGACCAAGTTTGCCTAAAACTCACTTTCAAACGGCAAAGGGAGGTTCTCCAATGTAAAGAGCAGAAAACAAACGGTCAAGAGCTCCATTGCAAGGGTCATGCAGAGAAGTACCACATTAAAAGAGGAAGCTGTGAAAAGAAATAGAAACAAGAGGGACCCATATCAGAGAATGGCCCATAAAAATGTATGCGAAACAGCAGAAGAGTTCCTAAATCAACTTAATCTTATTTGATAAAACTGAGCAGTCCATGATCTGACTTCCCTATTCATGTTGGAACAGAGTGGTACAGATATGGTTTGTTCAGCTCTCAGCTTTCAAGAGACAAGCTGCCAAACCCTTAATCTGCCAGTACACTGTGCTCACATGGAAAACACTTCTCAGGCAGCCAAGAGGATTCTGATTTACAGCAGCTGGGCTTGAGGGTGACTGTGGATATATGCCACTGGCCCAGTCCGTCTAACACTTTCACCTTATTTGAACCTTTTATTTTCTTTGAAATGTTCTTCCGTTCCCTTATGACTGTTTCTTCTAAGCCCAACTCAGCTTCTGTTACTGGCTGTGGGCAAAACATTTCAGTTCTTGCTTAATCAGAGTGACAGAGAGAGCTGAGACTCCCTCACTTGTGCATCTCCACCACAGAGCGACCACAGATGTGATTAATGATCTGACCCCAGATACCCCTCAATAAACAATCACATATAGTACTGAAACTTACCTAAAATAATTAAAAATGCATTGAGCACCAAAAAGGCAATAGAACCAGCAGTGAATCCTTCATTGTTCCCCGCACTGATGTTCACCAAGTGGCCTGAAACAGGACCAGCAGATTTGGTTGTGAGCAAACCATTAAGTGCAGTGTAACAGAAGAGTGACATATCTGCAGTTGGAATGACTACAGTTCAAACTAGATGATGGTGGCTGCTATAAAGAAACTCTACTGCATCGAAACCCATTGCTTCTGCAATGCAAAGCTTTTGAGGTATTAACTGAGGAACTGATGATGGCTATTCAAAAAAGCTGATGATTTTATCTACAGCTTGTAATAAACAGGGTCTGGCTGAAAGCATTAATAGCTTCTTGCTATACCTCTTAAACAATAACTTTAACTTTCTCCACAAGTGCTCATTTTAATAGGACCTGGCAAGGAGGCTGTGTGAACATGCTGCCCACCTGGAGCTAAATAAGGCTTTTAAAAGCCCAGGCTCATCATTCTAAGATCTTTTTTCTTGGGTACTACCAACCAAGACAAATTGCTCCAGGTTTCTGAAGGATAAATCCAGAACCTGGAGTCTTTCACTGACTGAAAAGCATCTCCTGAACTCTTATTCTGAGATAGCAGTCTGGAGACAGTCTAAGTGCTGTCTTACATCAGTTTAGTAGAGAAATCTTGACCTCTGTTGGAGTCAAAGACACAACTTAGATTCCTGTGGCTGTGAGAGTACCAAGTGGCTGCAGCAATGGCAATCAATTACAAGAGTATCAGCTGGGATGTTTGGTCATTATCTTTTTACAAGGAGGAATATTGGTAAACCCATTGTCATTGAATCTCCTGGGAAAAGGAATTATGTTGGAGAAAGCAACGTGCAATTTCCTAAAAACGTCCTTTTTTTTTTTTTTTTTTTTTTTTGAGTAAGAAAAATTATAATCCTGACCTTGCATTACCTGCAAACCGAAGCCAGGTCCATGCTCCCCAGAAGGCAGCGTAGCAGAATGGAAGAATGCAACCAAACCTTCTCCCGCCTTGAACCTGGATCCTGCAGACATACAGCTGGATTAGGGCTCCTGGGATGAGCACAGAAGGTATGGAAAGTTGCTGTCTGATGGGGTCACTGAAAGTACCCTGGATGGCAGAGACTGCAGCCAGGCCATTGCAGATGTAGAACAAGGCATCTGGCACTTCAGCTCTGGTGCCACTTGGGAAATTCTTGGACCTTGTGAAGATGATTTTGGCAGCCATCAGTGTGGTTTGAAGAGCTGAGCTGGACATAGCCTGGACACCAACTGGTATCAAAGCCTTCTCCCCAATGGAGTTGATAAGGCTGGCAAAAGTGGCATACAGTGAGAGAGCAGTGCAAAGGCTGCAGGCAACGCCAAGGAACAGGTAAGCACCCGGCATTGGGATCTGATGGATGGCGGCGGTTGTGAGGATGATGAATGAGGCATTTTGCAGCATCTCCAGAGTATCTTTGTGGGTTGACATCAGAAAGAGCATGCAGGCAATGGCCAGGAAAAACCACCCTCCAATCATTCCCAGCCTGCTTTCCTGAGCCTTGGACAGCCCAAGGAAGGTGGTGACTGTAAACTCTTCCCAGGACATCACCAGCCAGTAGAGGCTGTGGACACCAAACTTGGTAGTGTAGTAGACATCACCTCTCAGGTAACTGTAGAAGCTGGACAGCAGCTGGCAGCTGGACATGATGGATATCCACACTGCTCCAACATAGAAATTCTTCATGTACCCGAAGAAGTAAAAGGCAAATAAAAAGGGAGAGACAGTATCGCAGATGTTGCCTAGAGCCATTGGCTCAGCGTACTTTGTGTTCTTTTTCTTTTCTTCCCCAATGGCCTTGGAAGAGCTCTTCTGTGCTGACCCCAGTAGCAAGACATTGAAGAGAGGATGCCCAAAGCCTGGAAGAACGTACCGTTGTGTGATGCCCTTAAACAGGAGAGCCACAGCTCCATACAGTCCGCACATGACAATGACAAGCTCAATGACACCTGACACTACCAGGGCCCACTGGCCAAACAGTGCAACTGCTTCAAACACCAGGGCAAGTGCAATGGCCCCGAATATGAAGGGCATGATGTAGTTCACTGTGGCTGAGCAGAAGGAGAGGATAAAGGAAATGGAAATGTAGGCCACCAGCCCAGCCACTGCACTTTGGCTGGCAGAGAGGTGGGCCATGCCAGTGGGCAGGAGGTGGCTGACATTCCCTGAGGGCAGCGTTATGTTCTGAAAGGAGGGGTCAGCAGCCACAATGATGCGTGTAGCCCCGTAACTACTCCACAGAGCAGAGAAGGTGAGAAAGGCTGTGCCTCCAAGGTGGTCATACTTCCGGAAGGCAAGAAATCCTGCCAGGAGCTGGACAAAACCTCCAATCAGGATGAGGTGGACACCTGAGAGACACATGAAGAGGTCAGATAGGAAATAAGCCACAAAAAGGCTTGATTTTCAGGAAGCAGTAGCCTCTCCAACCTCTGGGGGACACCCCACCTCAAGTCCCACAACCTGCTTTTGACCAGCCCTATGGCCTCTGTCTTCCCCTCTCTTCCCACCTTTAGGACAAATTTCTGTGCTGAGCCTTGGTGTGTGGCCACTGAGCCCCTTGGTATGATCAGTATGGTGACCTGGTCCAGGAGCGGTTTGGATTTATGAGGAATGGCACATGAAAGGTTTGGAGTTGCTGGGGAAGGAGGATCAGCCATCCTAGGGAGCACACAGACCTTCTGCCCATATTTCCCCACTCATCCCACCGATGCTGTCCATTGACCCATGGGGATGACTCTTGAATAGTCCATCCTGCCTGGTGTTCTCAGGGAAAGTTCACCTCTGACCAGCAGCCCCCATGTCCCCCATGAGCAGTGTCACCCACCTGCGAGGATGTCCTCTACTCCCTGTGGCCTGAGGCCAGTGTGTGCCACGGCAAAGTTCTGCAGGCAGAGGAGGAAAGCGCTGACCACATTTGCGAGGAGCCCCAGCACCGCAGGCTCACTGTAAAAGACGGCCGCAAAACCCGCCGTGCTCGCCATGGCCCTTCCAGACAAAACAAGAGTGTCAGCAGTCGCCCCCACAACCTCACCATCGTCGGTGTCTAGACCGGCGCTGCTTTGGCTTGGGCGCGCAGCCAGCCTTCAGAGCCATGCCCCTGCTCCAAGGAGGGAGAAACTGGTGACAGGCTCAGGTGTTTCCATAGTGCCTCCCCGCTTATTGCTCCAGACAAAGGCTCAATTCAAAGCAGAACTTTAGGTGCCTACTTTCCGGAGTCCTATCCAGAAAAAACACACACAACCTATTCAGGCTACAAGGATTTCTGGCAAAAACATGTTTAGGTGCCCCAAAGCACTGCAGGTGGTGGTGATGGTTTCATCCCCCTCTTCTTCAGGCTGCTGGAGATGGAGAGGAATGAATAGCCTAACACAAATGAACAAACATTCAGACGAAACCCACAAGGTATTTTTGAGCCATTCCAGGACATTTCTTATCCACTGTTACAGACAAACAGGCAGGCACGACGCACACATACACAGTCTCCCTTCCAGATGGAATTTTCCAGCTCCATCCCTTTCTTGAAACCCTAGTGACTAAATAGCCTATTTTCAAACCCTTCATATTTCTACCATTAACTCGTCTATTTGCAGGCAGCCCCCACATTTCCATTCCTCCGCACTCCTGGGTACCATGAGCTGGAGTTTTCTCTCTGGAGGTTTTTGTTAAGAAACAAAGATGAAAATAAACCAGCAATGTTCTTGTTATTTTGGTATTTTTAGAACATTTTATGACCTAAAGGAGTTGGAAAGGGAGAAAGTGATGTATTCTGTTCTCAGCCATTCCAAAAAGCTTATTGGAAAAAAAGGAAAGCATGTGGCACTACTATTGATACGGGAAGTGGGGAGTGAAGGAGAACTACCCAAAGAAAAAATGGTTTTATGAATATTAAATAAACCTAAACCTCAAGGTCTACTCTTAAACACACAGTATTCCTGGTCAGACATATACATTTTGCAAACATCAATGGCCCCTGGACTCTTTATTCCCACTAAAAACCCCATGTTTTCCTTCTCTCCATTTATTCTAAAGGATGTAATGTTCACAAAAATGAAGAATAAATTGACTCCCAACAGGTTTGAACTGATTTAGCAACTTAAACTCTCACAAAATAGGCACGGGATAAAAACTTCCAAGAGAACCTTGGGAGACAATTCATTCCATTATTTGGTTGTGCTAAAGGTTAGATTTTTTGGTTCAGAGAGAGAGATGCACCAAATCAGTTTTGCACTCTCTTTTAACGTCAAGCATCTGTATAAACTAGCAACTTGAAGGAGGCCCTAAGGAATGAAGCTACCTGTGGATTCAATGACATCGGTTTTTTTTTTTTTTTTTTAAATGACATTCAGATATGAATAAGCGGTTTGGTTTAAATGGTTATACTTGGAGGCAGGCCACAATATTAAGTTCCTCCAGATGTTTCACTCTGAAATAGTTCAGACAGTGGCTTTCTAGGCATGCTGCAACAAGCCCCTGTTTTGAGTCGATCTCTGGAGGAGGATGAGATGGGTTTTGTGGAGGAAGATGGGCTGGCCAGGTGACTGCTTGGCTCACAGAAGTGGTTTTCAATTTGCCAGGGCTCACTTTGTTGGCAGTTCCTGCATAACTAGCTGTGCTTGCGGTTTTAGAGCCTGAGACATACGGCTTGGGTTTGTGAAGGTTTTAGAGACACGACTAATAGGGCTGGTTCCCTCTGCTTGCAGTGCAATCCCTCACAGGACGTCTGAGAAGGGGGAAAAGATGTACCAGGATATAGTGTATCAGGCTACAGAGGTGTAAAGGGAAAGGACGTGATTTAGACCAAGATATGGAAAAGGAGGAGGATGAAGGATCTTCCCTTGGAAGGAGAAGGTTTTAGGGCTGGAAACAGCTGCAGACCTGCTCTGCTCACACCTACCCACAGTGTCTCCACACACACTTCAAACAGATTTGTGCTGACTGTCCTAACACCATTTCAGCATCTGTGAGTTACCTCCCCTCCTCTAGTTCATGCAACATAAGGACATGTCAGATAATTAATCCCTTACCGTTGTTCTGTCAGGAGTAGCCGCACTAGTAATGCTGCGGGCTGCACCAAGACCTGGAGAAACAAGGATCTGCATGGAAACACTCAGAAGTGTTTTCTGTTCCAAGTATGCCCAAGCCTTGTTTGTCCCTAGGATAAAACTGCTCACTGCTGCTGTCGCTATCTCTTTCGTACAGCTGCTGCCTCTGGCACTTTGAAAGGACCTGTTTCTCCACATGCACTACAGAAAACTGATAACGTGACACTGCTGTTCCCCACTCCAGGCAACACAGCAAGGAGGGATCTCCCACCAAGTCTTGCCTTTGCACTGAAGTCTGCAAGCTGGGCATCCTCAGCTGGGACTGATGCAAAGTAGCTCTTTGGGTAGAGATTATGCAGGCAATGCAGGGCAGCGTGGAAGCAGAGGAGCAAACAGGAATTCCCTTTCTACCATGTGGGGTTAGCAGCTCTCTGTACACATGGGGTACTAGCCAGCACAGCCACTGTCCAGGAAACACCCTGGAGACCTCCCCACAGTGAGGAGGCACCTGGAGGCCTGGGGTGCTGCCAGGTCTTTCAGAGAGATGGCTCTACCCAACAGGTGGAGCAGCCTGGGGTGATCCTTCCCTTGCACAAATCCATTTGCAACGAGGGCAAAGCCAAAGCCATCCCCTCATTCACCCAACCTCCTCCTTCTTCTTTCCTTTTCCTGCTTGTCCCTGACATTCCGCAGCCTGGCGTTTGCAGGAATGGCTTGTGAGGTCCTGGCTCTTGTCCCCTCAGCATGACCACGTGGCCAGTGTGCCAGCTGAGCTGCAGCCTCTGGACAATTTTTCCTTTACTTGCCACCTTGCTCTCATTAACTTCCTCTCAGCAACTCTAGAAAAGGTAATTCCCCTCTGCAGCCCCTTTCCATCTTGCTGTTATACCTGGGCTTTGCACCTATCAGTGTGTGCTTTGCATTGGCATCTGCTGCCTGTGCTTCTTCACCTTGACTAATATTAATGGCAATATGCTGGTGTATGGACCTTGCCTCCCCAGGAGGTTGGAGCAAGTCTTAGCATGCCAGGGGACACATATATAAATACCAAAACATTAAACTTTCAGACACTTATTCCCCAGTGGCATTTTGTGATTAGTTTTCCATCCCACCTTATTAATGATAACAAATGTTTATATAGCTCTGAGAAAATACTGCGTCTCTCAAGATAAACTTGTTAAGAGAATGAAATGTAATTCTTTTTGGATAAACACGCAGCAAGATTAACAGTGCACAACAACATTACACAGCTGGAATAAATATCACAACCCTGACTCTCTTCTGGTGAAAAACAGCACAAAGTTGCCTGAGATGTTTTGCTATATTCATAATGATCAAGGGTCTGCCTAGTATTTAGTAGAAAATTCAGGCTGGTTTTAAATGCAAGGTGTACCACACCAGGCTCTTATTCTGTACAAAATAATATGCAGCATGTTAAATGTCCCCAGGTTTCACTATTGGACAAAGCAAAGAGCCATGGCATTCCCCCAAAGTCCAGACATCCATTTGGGAGCGAACGTCCCAATGTCTCCTGGAAGCTACAGAGTTCACGTCTGCACAAACATTTCAATCAACCAGCAGCACATGGCAGGCAACATCACAGAGCTGAATATTTAGAAGAAGGAGAGGTACGAAAAGATTCAGCCAAATGACAAAACACTGGATGTATTCAAGAAAAGCATCAAAGAAAACCACCAATGCCATGCTTCTCCCTCTGCAGCTTGGATTACCTGGTTTGGTGACACTTCAGCTCAATGGGAGGATGCTCTTGTCCCTCTCATTTCCTGGTAAGTACCAGTTTTATAGTCCTCCTCTGTAGGAGGAGCCTGGGGGCAGTTGCTTCACACACTGGCACCTGTTGCATTTTGGAGACAGGAATTTCCTTGAACCTTGTCAGTTATTGTCTTAAATATTTTTTTATTTCCTGAACCAGGGGGGGTTTCCCTTCTGTTCAGCAGAGAAAAACCACCCCTCCTCATCTATTCCCCCCACCCTCTCAGTCCCCAGAGGCTGATGTCATCACACTTGAAATTCAGTTGCAAAAAAACAAAAAGCAAATTGCCTTTCAGAAGCATATATAAACCCCGACACCAAAGCACCTTTCAGACAGACACCTCTCCCATCCCTCGAATAGAGCAGTGCAGAGCTGGGGATTAAGCAGTGGTAACAGCCACCAGCATGGTCTACTTAACCTTACAGGTAACTACTATTTCATGTACAAAGCCTATTAATCTCTGATCTTTGCTTTTTCACTTTAAGGAGGTAATGTCGTTTTCCAGGCAGTTACTCAACTGGTCAAAACTGTCGTGACATTAAATGGGAACCTGCCCCAATACTAACAAAATCAGATGGGTTTTGCAGACACTTTACTCATAGTTACTAACCTGTTCCTTCCATGCTTATTCCTTTTATGTGTCCCAAACGTGTTTTGTATGGTGCCATGCCGGGGGGGTTGTTGTTGTTGGGACGTGCTGTGTTTTTCTCCTTGTGTCCACTCTCAGCCGGTCCTGCTCACAGCCGTAAGCGGATTTCATGGTAGGTCTGAAAAGCCTGTAACTGCCCCTTCTACTGTACTGCTTTATTTCCCTGGCTATTCTTGGCACCGCTGCTGGACTGAGCTTTGGAAAATATTTTTTTTCTCCTTTAAATATGTAGTTACTTTTATCCACTCGTTTGATCTGTGAGTGCCTTACAATGTCATATTAGAGGCACAACCAGTAAAATGGCTCTGAAAAAGTTCAAGCAGCTTAGGTGACAAATGCTCTCTCTCTGTCTTTACTGTAGAAATCCCAGAAGTTCTTGGCAAGCTCCCGGCAAGTTCACAAAACTGCTGCTCATGGTTTGTATCTCTCTGCAGAACAGCATTTCCTATCCTTTTTAAAGAGCATCCCCAAATAATCATGTAATTACGTTATTAAAAAAACCCCAAACAAACAAAAAAAAAATGCTGGACTAAGCACACTGAGATAAACTGCTCAAATTCGTGGAAGACAGGGCATACTTGGGGGGTCTTCTGCTGATTATTGCCCTTGGTTGCTAAAGAACAAGGAGAAAAGTAACAGGTGGTAAAAATGTTGATTTCTAGTCCTGCACTGAAATAGAAACTTTAACTGACTTGGAACCAGACTTTCCAAATTCTTACTCTTTGACCATAAATGTAAGATATTTAAATTGTAGCTGTCATCGGATTGCTCAGATCCTTAACTCCTGTTTGTCATTATTTCTTTATTACATCTGATCTTTCTATCAGCATTGCTTGAAGTGATTCACAGATCATTCTCTGTGTCTCACAGCCAGTGTGTTGTCTTCTCCAGTTCTGTATGTCTACAGATTCTCTGCTTCAGACAAATTAAGCAGAACTTTGCTATGTAGCCACTTGATCTATTATTTTTAAATGTGTTATTAATACAACAAATGCAATGAATGTTACTTAATGAACAATTGAGAAAAAGAGAAATAATAATAATAATAATAATAATAATAATCCATGCAGATCTATTTGGTCTTGGACAGTCTTTTATTTTTATTAAGTTCTGCAAAACAGCTGCCATACCAGGACAAAAACACTGGAGTCATGAAATGCTTTTAACTGAAGGGTTAAAAAATATCGCTGCCTACTGAAGTGACAAAGAGCATTTGATGACGGGAAGGAAGCAATCAGAATTTTATGGGTGCAGTGTGATTCGAACAGATTTTCCTCCAGCCTTTCCAATCTAGTTTAACTTCACTGTTTCCTTCTCCTTGAGGGCGTTGGTGCTTTCATTTGTGGTA
Source organism: Athene noctua (assembly GCF_965140245.1). Classification (NCBI taxonomy): domain Eukaryota; kingdom Metazoa; phylum Chordata; class Aves; order Strigiformes; family Strigidae; genus Athene; species Athene noctua. The sequence continues at coordinate 12,911,513 of NC_134047.1, read as the reverse complement.
TAGTGAAGATGCTCTCAGAGTACACAGAGAGGACACAGATTTTTGTCAGCAGAGGGTTTCCAAACTGCTGAGTGTTACAGATTCCTGTAACAATATATTTCATAGAGCCACTGCAAGGGATGAATTTTATTTCAGTGAATCACAGCAATGATGACATTCTCAGCTGTGTTTCCAAGTGGTTTTTAGACTCCTAGGCTCTAGGTGAGCCCAAACATATTTGCAAGCAAACTGTGAGTCAGTAGACATGACATTTAAGAATGAATACAAGCTAGTGAAATTAGGGAATGGTAATTTTTTCTAATTGCAATATTTTCTGTTTAAAAAATAAAGTGTCATATGTACCTGCTGATTTTGATGAGGTTTCCTGTAAGATGTTGAAGCAAAGTATTTTATTTTCTTGTTTCACTCATCTTGACATTTTCATGTGATTAGTTTCCTTTGGACATTAATGCCATCTTTTATCTGCGTGTGTGTTTGTGTGTAACCCTGCATACATACATACATGTGTGTATATATATATATATGGACTTGCAATCATGCAAATGTTAGCTATATTGAAATTTAGAGTTTTCCCACTCTCATGTGCACTCTCAAAATTATATTATAATGGGTCATAATAATTGTAATTCTATGAATTATAAAGTCATCAAAACAAAGCAATTAGTCACAGAAATTAAAAAGCACAGTGGTCCCAAATGGGGTATTTTCCACAGAATTTTAACACCTCCAGAGGTTTGTAAATGGTAACTTCCGAAGCCAAAAGTGCCAGTAGTTTGTGCTGTCTGCCCAGCTCTACCTTACAGGTCATAAATACAGGCACATATTTTGCCTTAGGAGGCTCTATGTGTTGCTTCTTGTCTGTCAGCAAAGGTGTTTTCAGAGACAGGAAAAGCTTTCCATAAAGCTCGGGAGATCTTCTGCTTTAATACCCTTTTGAAGCATAGGCTGAATCCTCTGATATGCTGAGCTCAAGTATGAAAGAACACACAAAGGACTTTTTTTTTTTTTAAGTACTAAGATCCTTTTGAGTGCATAGGGCTTAAGAGCTTTGCTAGGTGAGTCAAGACACCTCAGTGCCTTATAGGACCAAACTTCTGGATAAATCCAGGCTTTGGGTCTAGTTCTGCTTGCCAAAACATAATGGAAGCTATAGGAAGTTTTGGGTTTATGTGATCGACTCACAACAGGGCACCACTGGTAATGTAGCAGGGCACCAGCTCTGCCTTTTCTCCGGATAAAGGGACATAATTTGTATTGACTCCCCAAAAGATGGTAGCTTGAAACCCAGGTTAGGAGGATGTGGCTGAGTCCTGAAACTGCTTCACTTGAACCTTCCTGAAGCCACCCCAGGAGGTGCCCAGAGCAGTCTTCACAGCATGTGAAGGCAGTAGGAGACAGGATGTGCTGTCGACCCTTGAAAACCCATGGAAAGGGTCAGGATTCACACCAGTCTGCTCGCCTTGGGCTCCTTGTGCTGACAATGAGGGAGAAATAGCACCTTCCCCTCAAAGAAGATGCCAGTTCCCTCTCCAGGAGCATCTCTCCACCATCTATAGAGGGAGCCTGGAGCAATGGTACGCCTCTCCTAGGCTCCACCAGGTGCCTGAAGCCCCAGGAGATGACTCTGGGCCCAAATGACATTCTCAGGGAGAGGCTTACAGCCTGGGACAGCACAGGGAAGCTGTATGTCACCTCCCAAGTCTGTAGGGCTGTATGCAGCCATGTGACCCAAGGGACGCGCTGGACAGATCCTGCACTCTCCAGCTGCCTTTGCCCTTCAATAAATTCAGTGACACTAGAGAGTGAAGACCTGTGAGCTGTCAGAACGTGGCCCACATGTGTCTTTATCCCCTTCCCTCTCTCTTGGTGCTGCAGTGGTGGCCAGGAGTGCTCCAGAGGAGACCGTGACCAGCAGCTTTGCCTCCTTCATCCATGGAGTTCAACCCGAGCACTTGTCCAAGATCGTCCGTCACAGAAGCAAGAGAATGATCCTTGACAGCATTGGGGTTGGCCTTGTGGGCAGCACAACGCATGTGTTCGATATCGCTCTGCAGTACTGCCGGGTAGGAACAGCCCCATATTACCATGTAGTTAGGTGGTCCCCAGCCTGACACCACCACCACAATCAAAGGCCTTATTCCATGTCTGACGTAGGACTTTTGCCTTGCAGTAGAGGGGTGTTCTGGCATCCCACAATCACTGCTTCACTCAAGGTCCTCACCTGAATTTCCCTCCCTTTCACAGGAGCTGTACTCTTCAGCTGCCGTGAGCTCTGTCTATGGCAAGCCAGGCATAAAGCTCTCCCCCACGCTGGCTGCATTCACCAACGGAGTTGCGGTAAGGCAGGCTCTTCCAGGAGCAGCTGTGCTTTGTGGTGCCTTCAAAGACGCTAGTTAGTATTACAGGAAGCAGACTGGTGACTGGAGAGGTAATGAGGGACAAGAGGTCATGGGTGCCTCTGCAGTCCTGCACACTGCTTTTAGAGGGATGAACAGCCATCATAAGGACCACCAGTTGTAGCCTCAGCAATATCAGCAAGGACCCCTAGCTCCCTCCCTCAGCTTCCCACCCTCCACACCAGCATGTCCTTATCTCCATTTCTCTGGCAGACTCACTCCATGGACTTTGATGATACCTGGCACCCTGCTACTCACCCATCAGGGGCTATTCTGCCAGCTCTTCTGGCAGCTTCCCAGATGCTGCCTCCAAGCACCAAACCCAATGGCATGGATTTCCTGCTGGCATTTAATGTGGGCCTGGAAGTGCAAGGAAGGCTTATGCATTTCTCCACTGAGGCTCACAACATTCCAAAAAGGTAAACCTCCTTTTCTTTACCGAGTAGGAAGAGGTTTGGTGAGTCTGTTAACAGGCCTACTCAGGGTTTCAAAATGTTAGTTTTAGTCCAGCTGAACTCAGGATCAGGGTAAAGCCCTACTAAGAGCCGAATTCCAGTTCTGCCAGAGTTGATGAGGCACCACATATTCATTTGGTGACCTCCAGTGATCTTGCCTCAAAAATAACCATCAAGAGGACTACCACTGAGTCTGCAGTGTCATCATCTAAGCTAACCAGGGCAAGAGCACAGAACAGGCAGTGGCGCACAGCCATACAGACAGATTAATTGTGGACACGGTCCCTGGCACAATTTCTGCCTGTGTCAACTGCCATTCACCAGGCAGTGCTGTGGTGTGGTCCAAGGGATGGAATCAACAAGGAACTGTTACCCTTGGACATGTTAGATGAAGCCATTTTATTTGTCTAGGGGGAGAAAGTTTGGCTGTATGGACACAAGCTATGCTACCTACACAGGGAAAATTAAAAATTGCTTTCTGGAGGTGCTGAGCTCTATCGTGTCCAATGCAGTTTCAAGTAGACAGTTTTTAGATGGCTGAATTTTGAGTTAGGTGAATCCCACCTGCACCAGACCCAGGAGGGATTTCTACTGGTTGGCCTGGCAGTTCATTTCCAGGCCCAAAGGCAGGTCCGGTAGGTGAGGTGCTTGGGTGCTCCCTGTGCCAATAAAGCAGGGATGCTCATATCTGCAATTTCCCCTTTAGGTTCCACCCTCCCTCAGTGGTCGGCACCATGGGCAGTGCTGCAGCCACTGCAAAACTGCTCTCTCTCAGCACACCCCAGTGTGCGCACGCTTTGGGCATTGCTGCGTCGCTTGCTGGGGCACCCATGGCAAACGCTGCCACCCAAGCCAAGCCATTGCATATCGGAAATGCCACCCGTCTGGGCTTTGAAGCAGCACTGCTGGCCGCCCGAGGAATGGAAGCAAACCCCTTAATTCTGGATGATATTCCTGGTTGCTCTGGATTCAGTGTTTTCTACAGTGTCTATCAACCCAAACCACTGTCCACACCAAGTGACCATCATGAGTTTCTCTTGGAGAAGCAGGATATTGCTTTCAAGCGATTCCCAGCCCATCTGGGAATGCACTGGGTGGTGGATGCTGCCTTGTCTGTCAGGAACCTCTTCATCCACTACGCAGGGTCCTTCTCTCCCTCTTTGATCCGCACCATTGTGTTGAAGATCCCAGTGTCAAAATACATTAATCGACCTTTCCCCAGCTCTGAACATGAGGCTAGACACTCCTTCCAATTCAATGCCTGTACTGCCCTGTTGGATGGTGAAGTGGGCCTCAGCTCCTTCACAGAGAGCAGCATCCACCGGCAGGAACTGAGGGAGCTGCTGGACAAAGTGGTGGTGGAGCATCCTGAAGATAATGTGGCCAACTTTGACAAGATGTATGGAGAGGTGGAACTGCTCCTGCACAGCGGGGATGTCCTGACAGGCAAATGTGACACTTTCTATGGGCACTGGCGTAAGCCTCTGAGCAAAGAATCGCTCCTGAATAAGTTTCGATCCAATGCCTCTCATGTGCTTCCAGAAGAAAAAATAGAAACCATCATCACTATGGTGGACAACCTGGAGAATCTGTCAGATAGTTCCCAGCTGGCCTGCAGCCTGTGAGAGAACAGCAAGTGGGTTTTTGATACGGGACTTGTCCCGGTGCAACTCTTATTCCTTTCTTCATTGGTGCTTTACTATTGATTTCCAATGACAGGAAAGTTCCCACCCGTTGAAGTCAAAGTAGACACTTTAATACCAAAGGTGCACATGAGGCAGGAGGTGTGTCTGTGTGAGTAACTAGTACACAGATTAAATTTCAACTCATGGTTGATGCTGTCTGAGTAACTGAAAGGCCACCACAAATACCAAAAAAATCCCATGGAAATCTGTGAGAATCCTGGGGTATCATATGGAAGCCGATTTCCCAGAAGGAACTGTGTCTAGATATTTTTGAAAGGTGCATTCAAAGTTGTGCAGAATGCCTAACTGCTGAAACTGGGAAGAAGATGAGGTTCAGCTGCAAAATGTGTGCTTTTCTTAGTGCTCTTCTGGGCACTTCTCAGATCATGATTAGTTAGTCATGCTGGCCAGATGAAAAATCTATCAGTTACTGTAAACAGCCCTGCCTGCAAAACTCTCAGGCAGAGAGGGACCTTTTTTTTCTTTTCCAGCAAAAGCCTCCCATTTTTTCCAGGACTGGAGAAGTGTTTGTCACTTCTCTATGTACATGGGATAGTTCAAGGACCCTTAAAACCGGTATGCATTTTCTGAATGAAAGGTAATCGGTAGGTGAGAACTCGATATCAGTCCTACACCTACATCCCACGTCTCCTGTAAGGTGATCCCTGCCAGTCCTAGAGCTGTGTGACATCATCCCTCCTGGCTTTGTGCAGGTGTCCCAGGACCTATTCAGAGCTGGCTTTCTAGAGATGGTCTCTATAGTCCGTGCAGAGATGAGCGCCTCTGGGTGGTGACTTGGGCACGTGCATGCTGTGACTCACATTGGGAAATTCCTGTTTGTCTTCCCTGAAAGGAGGGAAAACTTACTGAGACTCAGTTCTTAACTCATCTTTCCAGCTGGGGTGAAATCAGTACTTGTGCTCCTAAGTAGCCATTCACTGAAAGGCTTTCTTACCCTGCATCCTTTCTGAACAGCGAGACAGACGACTATGCAATATTCCTCTGTACATTAAACCAATACCGTGATTGCTGATCCAAACATTTCCAATATGATCCTGCTATAGGTATAGAAACTGTTGCAGAAGTGAGGGTTGCCTTCTACAATGAAGACTGAGATGGGACTAGACAGGCAAGAAGGAATGTGGGCCGGTTCCTTTTCAGCTTGCTGGTAGAGGTCTATGCAGAGAACTTCCCAGCCAGAGCAAAAATGTTTGCCCACCTGTTAATCCACTCTCTCATACTGTCTGGCATATTCACACTGAATCTTTCTGAATAAAGAACTGAAGTAAATCCATTTTCTGCATAAAAATTTAATGCTACATTAAGTAGACCATCAGGTTTTCAGTTTTAATCTGAATGCAAAACAGAGGCTTTTCCAATAGATGGGAACCCAGCAGAAGCTAGGACAGGGCCAGCTAGAAGGGTGGCCTGTGGCCAGTGATTTCTCCAGAGTCATATATTTACATTGAGCCCCACAGGCTGTTTTTCCTGGTGACAACAATAGCTATTAGCCAGAAAAGCTTGACTGTAGTTAAACACAATATCTCAACAAGGAGAAGTTGCCTAGTGTTTCTCCATTAAGCAAGAGATTTTAAACACTTGCTAAATTTCCATGGCAAGCTTCTAGTTTCCCTTGGTTCGAGTTATGTTTGAGACCACCAAAAACATCATTCCGTGTTTCACAGACCGGTGAACTGGAAACCCACAGAGCCAGTGCCTTCCAAGTCAGCATTTAGCTCAACATTTGTCAAGGGAATCAATATGTGTGACAGAACCGAGATGGGCTTCAGTGGAGGGAACAATGTATCTCAGGGGATTATCAGTGGTTTCAGTGTCCCAACATTTGTTCCAATGTTCTCATTTCCATGCCTTCTGCACCATGGTGCAGTGATGCCATGTAGCAGTGAAGCTGAGCAGGAGAGGCAGAAACTAGCACCTTTTATGTCTTGGTGCTGGAGTTATAAAAAAAAAAAAAAAAAAGAAGCAGCTTTTCAGTTGGGTTTCAGGCTACATTTTGTCCCTGAGATCTAGAAACCCTTCTAAACCTCATTCATGTGTTGATGCAGATGCAATCCTGATACCTTTCAGCAGATGATGGGTAAAATTAGGAAGAGAAGGCACAGGAAGGGTCCAATTTTCCTTTAACTGGTCACCTTATTAGTTAAAACACTAAATAGCTTTTCTAGAGCATCTAGGAGCAAAAGCACACCTGAGATTTCTTTTCATTCATGTTATTTCCTCTAAAGGCCTAGGACCCTCAAAATGCCTCCAGTATCCCAATCCAGGAAAGTGTCTCACTCGTTATGTCCAATTTCAAACAGCAAACGTTTCATATCCTGAACTAATTAGGAAGCCCAAACCCCTGGCAGGGGAAGCAAGGCCTTAAAAGCGCCAAGGAAAAAAATAGCCTGTGAAAATTATAGAGCAACTTGTGTGACAGCGAGTGTATTCAGCGATTAATGTGGTGCCACTGAAGTCCCTAACTTCTCCTCTCAGGCTGAATAAGAAAAGAGCCGTTGTCCTTCTTTCTATTGCTGTTCCAAGATAAATGACTTAAAATTAAGGAAAGGAAACATTTATCCACAAACATATTTATGGTAGCAAGTTCAGTGAATGAAAGGACACTTGCTGTGCAGAGCCAGGCAGGATTCGTGTTAGTAATCAATCAATAGCTACAGTCTCACGCCAGAAATTAATTAGGCTCTTGGCCAATTAACAGGGCTCGGCGGGCCCTCAGCACCCTGGAGAGCAGCCGCCGGGCTCCGGGACCGCGGGGGCTCCGCAATCCGGGGGTCCCTCCCGGGGGTCCCCTCCCGGGGATCCATTCACAAGGCTTTCGGCCATGGCAGCTCTTGTCTTTAGTTCCCACTAGTGGTTCAACTCGAGCTGGAAGCAGCTTTTGTCCCTCGGCCACCACCGGCACAAGGTTTTGATATTCTGAAGCAGTGAGTTTTTTAGGGCTTTCTATTTTTTTCACACCAAGAAGAATTTTGGATTTCCCAAGAAATGACAGCAGAAAAAAAATAGTACAATTCAGGGATTGTTTCAATTTTAGAGAGGATTTTGACTGTAGAGGTCAGAAGAGTCCTCTTTGCCTTCGAGTGCTATTTCCGCAATGATAACATTGCTACCGCAGTGTGGCCAGCTGGGGAACTGCTCTCCTTGAGAAAACTCAAGTCGTTCTTTATTGTTTCACCTTTTTTTTAAATAATTGAGGAATTGCCTTTTAGATAATTAAAAGAAAAAAACTTAGGACAGTGTCACCAGTAACTGAGGGCCATCAGTCAGAGTCCAAGTGGACTCTGCTGTGTTAGAGTCCTACCCTAGCTCTGCTGACACACCTTACTTCTCACAGGGATGAGTCCTGCCTCCCTCTGTGCCATGCAGGCAGCTCCATGCTAGAACTCCTGGAGAAACTCTGGATGCCTCTTCTGGACAGAGGAAGACAAGAGTGTTGGTCTTTCTCTCCCTGGTCCAGAGAATCTCCCAGGCTCTAGACATGTTGCCATGAGAGGGTGTCAAGTTTTTCAAGGAGGCTGCTGTTCCAAAAATGAATGACTGAGAGAAACAGTCCATAGAAATGTGTCGTGCATGGGGATGGAAACGAGGAGCAAACCCCTCCCAGCCGCAGAACAAGGTTGCATCCTTCCATTGGAAGCTGGGATCTGCAGGCCAGACACAGGCAACTGGTGCAGGGGCCAGGCAAAGTCCTGTTGCTGCCTTACTGGGAAAACAGGGCAACCAGGCTCTTTTCTGCCTGATGCCAGTATTTTTAGCACCTTACTTCCCCCTCATCCCTGCATAAATCTAGGTAAACTCACTGACTTCAGACACTCTCCCCTCCATGCAGCCATCTCCTCTCTGCTTTTTCCCATCGCAGGTGACAGGAACCCCATAAGCAGAGCTGAGTATGAGGCACAGAGCTTCAGCCTCAGAAACACTTTGTGTCAGACACTGAGGCCAAGTTCTCAGTTCCTAGACAGGGAGTGGGTTTCAACAGTCACAACTGGATTTAAATCACTGGTTTGGTGTAAGAGCCACCAGTGCCAGCCAGCCTAAGCCAAAGAGGCAGATGGAGAGGAAGGGAGACAGAAATCTTCAGCTGTGTAAAAGTGACTATGATGAGGTTCTTTTGTGTTCATGGAGGACAGTGTAGAAACGAGGGGCTTCGACTACAGCAAAAGGGGTGTCAGACGTGAAGAAAAATGTCCCAACAAGAGTAGTGCAGCAGCAGCAGGACAGATCTCCCAAGAAGCTCATGAAATCTCCATTGATGGTGATTTATAGAAGTGGGATTCACACCCAGGGGTGAGAGCTGAGCAGGCTGCCTTGGGAAATCTGTCAAGATTCATGCACTTTTTATGGCTGGGGTTTGAGACTTGTCCTAGGTTTGCAAAATAAAAGCTTGAGCCTGTAAACTGGCCATCAAAAGCCTGGCTTCTGCATCCTGTCTCCTGCTGGGACACAGGCAGAGTATGTGTTGTTCTGTTTAGGACTGCCGTTCGTTGACTGCAGTAGCATCTGTGCAGTACCTGGAAACCTCGATCAGGTTCTCATCAGGGTCTCGGAAGTAGATGGATGTTATTGGACCCATGGCACCAGTTCTGGCCACAGGACCTTCTTCAATAATCACCCCACAGGTCTAGGAGGAGACATAAGAGTAGGGGTTTAATGCTTAAAGTAGTCTTATGAGGGCATTATGAATTCTCCCCCCCCCAGCCTTGAAAACATGAGCTGTTGTATGAAACAATTCTGACATTCCTCAAGACACAGACCCTGAAAGTGTCACTTGGGAGGGTCTGGCTTCATGTCTCTTGGGGTCACACTACCCTGTGGACACTCTATGCCTTCCTCACCTTCAGATGATCCAGCAGCTGCTCCAGGGGCACCTGTGTGATAAGGCAGATGTCTGCAGAGCCGGGGACCGGGTGCCGAGCTTTGGGTTCAAACTCCTTTCCAGCCTCATGCAGGTTAAACTTCTGGTTGCCAAAATGTAAAGCTTTGCGATTTCCCTGTGCCCAAAGAAAATAATCAAAGTGCATTGAGACTTAGCAGGCTGGAAGCCTTCAGCATCCACTCACCCATGAAGTCCTAAAAGTCCTGGGGACCTGGCTGTAGTCTTGCAAACTCTGGGCTCTTTCTATGTCAACCCAAGACAAGCACTGACCACTGCAAGCCTCCCATGACAGCCCTCAAGATGTGGTGTGACTCAAGAAAGTCCTACAGCCATATTCAGCTACTTCCAAACCATAGTGATGTAAGTTTTCAGCTTGGGGCGCTCTCCATCCTGCCTGTGCAGCAGCTGCACAAATAATGCACAGGTTGACACTGCAGTGGGAAAAAAGATGAGGCAATGGGAAGAGGGTGAGGAAGAAGGTTTTGGTATCTCTTTTCTTTGCAGATTTTCAAGGAGATTTCTGCAAGCTCATATGGCAGCTGAGTCCCCATGGATATGCAGGACACTGACCTGCCATCTGTGCCCACCTAAAGAACAAAATGAGGCTCACTGTAGCCTTGGGATGTGAATGCATGTGCTTTTAATGAGACCTGAGGGGACGGGAGAGAAGGACGTAAGTTTGGAAGTTTAAAAGGTGCAGCGTGTACATCCAAAACAGGTCAAGTGGCTTGAAGGTCAGGCAGGAGACAAGCTGGGGCTGTTCTGAAAATGTCAACCATCTTTTCCTCTCTTTGGTAATGTAAATATCAAAACAAGAGCCTGTCAGGCTCTGTATAGGATGTGTGGGTTTGAGGGTTCTCCTCCTTCTGTCCTAGAAATTGTTTTTCATACAACATTTCTTTTTTTATCACTTCTTCTGCAGCATGGTTTGGACTTTCTTCTGACACAGCTTGACTCTGTTGAAACTCAGAGCTTGATGGTCTGCAGCTTGTGCTGGTCCTACCATCCCCACCCCAGAGACCCCAGAGAGGTTCCCCAGAGACCTTATCAGGGATCCACAAGGACCAGCCACTGGCCCAGAACTCCAGCTCCAGGCCTGCTAGACCCGAGCTGAGCCTGAGCCCCATGTTACCTTGAAAGTCACCACCTCCATGCCCAGGACTTTGGAATAAAAGGCCACAGTGTCCTCAATGCTCTTCACAGTCAACACAAGGTGGTCCAAGCGCTGGATGAAACATGAGGGTGGACTCATACATTCTTCCTTCCAGGACATCATCTCAGGCCTGGGAACCAGCATGCAAAATCACAGAACATGAAGGTTAGACACACAGCTACTCAGGGATGTAGGTAGCTGTGAACAGAACTGTGAATGGAGATCAAACCGATTTCTCTTGGCCTGCAGGTGGCACAAGTACAGAAGCAATAAATTATCCTCCCTGGAAGGGCCTCAGACCCCTGCTTTGCTCCGGTGGAACCTGAGCATGACAGAGCCCCTGGTTGCGGCCAGATCTGGAGGACCAGCTGTGTGTCCTCGCTGAGGGCTCACGTCACCAAGATGCTGAGCCCCCAGTGCACAAAAACCTGTGTGCACCGAGGATGGACCATGTGTGTGATCCTTTCCTCAAACTCCCTTTAGTGTCCTCCCAACCTTGTTCATGTCCAGGTGTGGACACTCATCCAGGTGGAGCAGAGACAGAGAGTGAAGACAAGATGGTTGCTGGCAGTGCAGTAGGAAATGTCTCTGGGGGAAGAATATTCCTTGGAGAAGAGGGCACCAGGGCTGCTTGGTGTCCCCGTGGAAAGGGGCTCTGTCATTATCGTACAGAAAGGGCACAGAATCCCTTCTGGTGCCTATATAACGTAGATGTAAAACATGGACTATAAGATAAGGTCAGTGGCCCTAACCAGTGCCAAGAGGATGAGAACTTGCACCAACATGACTGCACTGTGGGACTGATCCCAGGGGGTGAACAGCTGAGGGCTCTGGGACTGTGACATGATGGCTTGGCCAGAAAGAATCAGTTTTAGGAAAATTTAAGAGTGATTAAAATATTTCAGTGACCTACTTGTCACATCACTGCTTCACTTCAGCCCCATTTGCACCAGATCAGGATCCCTGATGATCCTGCTCTGATGACCCTCTGATGATCCCTGAACCCCTGATCCTCAGCACATATATAAAGCAGGCTCAGGCTGCTTAACTCAGTGACAGCAGATCTTCCTGCTGTTCCCAGAGCCTGGGAGGACTTTTGTACCAAACTGTTAAAAGGAAATGGATCTGGCCTTGGTAGTCTGAATTATATTTCTGAGAGGCTGTGAAGTTTTAATTTCATTTTGGGTTTGGTTGATTTTACCTTCAGAAAACCTGGCTGTGGAAACTAGGAGGGCTGTGACAAGCCCCTCGATGACAAATGGAGTAAAGTTTCTTTCAAATCAGTAACAGCTCTCTACTTAGATACATTTACTTCTTGCTCTTAAAAAGCCCCAAATCCTGAGCCAAGTGACAATTCATTTTCCTGAGAGCCTCAATAGTTTCTCCACTGACACCCCTGTTCAAGGTGAGTTCAACACTCCTGTTGCCTCTCAGAAAAACAAAAAAACCAAAACCAAACAACAACCAAATCAAAAACAAACCCAAAACCAAACAGGAAAACAGCCCACAACACCAACCCCTTTTTCCTTGACGTTTGCCCTCAAAGTGATAGATGTCATCAGCAGTGGGTGACGTTGATGCCAGAGATTCAAGGAGATGCGGCATGAGGGTATAGGGGACTCAGCAGCCTGGGTTTACATTGGTTCTTGGTGTTTTCTTTTAGGTTGGGTTCATATGATCTGGCATTGCCCTTCTGCAGCAGAGTGGCAAGGAGAGATCTCAAAGCCCTGCTGACACAGGAGTAAGGTCAGCATAAAACCAGGCACAGTTTCACCGGGACATCTGCTCACTGCAGTCAGAGGAGCTTGCTTGGAGCAAGACCTCGTTGTCCCCAAGCCCATGCTGGGACTGCAGCATGGCCCAGACTGTGCCCGGCAATTGCACCAGTTATGGAGGGAAGCTGTTAACAGAGGCAGAGGAAAGTCACTGCTCCTCTTTGCTGCAGATGGTGTGTGGTGTTTAACAACCGCACCTCTGAGCAACCTGGGCTCAATCCCTCTGCAAAGTCCTTTCCACCCAGGAAGTCTTCCTGGGTGTTCCCAAGTTGCAGGGCCCTCATGTCACAGCCTCCAGCTCCCACCTCCTGCCCAGCAAACCTTGCCAATACAACCCTCCCCTCCCATGTGAACCCCTCAGCAAAGAGCTGCAAGGAAATTGGACTGCAAAAATAGGCTGAGTACCTGCGAGAGAAGATGAACAATCGTGCAAGCCAGTGCCGGACGGTTCCCTTATGACAGTCCTCTTCCTGCTGCCTGGAGCCGAGCTGTGCAAGCAGCAACGTCACAGCAGAATGGGGGGGGAACCGAGATTAGAAACAGGAGCTCTGAACACTGCTCCCCGCAGAGGTGTACCTTGACCCAAAGGATCTGAAAGTCCAACTACATAGAGTTGCTTGAAAAATCCCGGAAAAAGAGTCTGGATATTTTAGCAACATATTTTTTCCCTTGCAACAGAAAGATGTGTTAATGTGCTGTATTAAAGCACAGTTGATCTTGGTGCTCAGGCTGGGGTGACTTACTGTTAAGAAGAAGCAAGGATATCCCTGGAGAAGAGCAGCTGTGGCAAGAAGCTGTAGTGGGCTCCCCACCTCCCCGGCAGTGGGCAACATGCCTGTTCACCTCTTTACCAGCAAGATTATATTCTGCCATGCAACACGCTGAGGTCTTATTGCCCCTTCGAGGCAATTGCTGTCCCTGGGAGCACTCCAGGCTCCCCCTAGTAAAAGATGTGTGAGCTGTAGGTGGCATGCTAACAGCCAATAGGTAGCAAGGAACAATAGAAAAGATGATGTGCACAGCTTTTTGCCCCTTTTTGGACACTCCTTCCTGCAAACAGACATGTCCAAAGGGGTTCTCTGTGGTCTGAGGCAGAGTTAGAGATTTTCTTTTTCTTCCTCTACCCAAATCTGGCAAAAAAATAAAATGGAGTTTTGAAAGGTCTGATGCTCTCTGCGCAGTTGGCTCCAAAGGATTGAGCAGTTCAGGCTGCAGAAAAGCTGCTGGGCAAGTGGTTCAAGGCACAGGACATTCTGTGTTAAAATTGTTCTGCCCAGACCTTCTTCACCCAAGCTGTCCACACTTCACTCTGTGCAGCAACATGCCAAATAAACCCCAAATTTCTGATACCTGGAAGTAGCTGAAAATGTTTTTTTGCCTTGGGTCAAGGGAAAAGGACATCTGTGTGTTGCTGTGGGAGGGAGCAGTTGAAGTGCCTGTATCCTTTTTGTGCAGCCTTTTTGGACTTTTCTTCCCTAATTGTCCAAGCTGGCTGACAAAATTTACCCCAAAGCTACTTCATGGGTTTTCATCTACAGTGAGGGTGAGTAAGTTAGACAAGCTAATTCTGGAACATGCAACATCACCTTCATGCCTTCCTGGTCTTGAAGGTCACTGTGGGTTTACTCACACTGGAGAAAGCAGAGCTGAGGTAGAAATCCCACAGCCAGAGCTCTTCCTCCTCAGTACAGTGATGTCCCTTAAGAGTCCTCCAGTGGGGGGAATGCCACCAGTCTCCACCCAAAATAACAGAAACAAAGAGGATGCCAATGCTCTGAATGGGTAAGAATGCTCATAAATCTGCCCTGAGAGTAATTATGGAAAACAGACCATACTTATTTTTGAAACACAGGTGACACCCCACTCATGTGGGCTCTGCAGCAGCCGTGTGCCAGCTGGCCCAGAGCAGGGCAAGCAGGACAGAGAGCAGCTCAGCTCACGCTGCAGCCTTGCTTGAAGGAGGCTGTCAACACCTCTTCCTTCTGTCAGCCCCCGATTTTCACAGGACATGCCAGAGCTGACTGTTCTGGTGATTTCTGTTGTCCTATCCACTCCAGACCAAGAGGTTCAACAGCTACACAGTGAGGCTGGCAGACAGAGGGACAACAGAAGGCGGACTTCCCCAAGCTCATTTTCTTGGGAAAAATCTAATATCTTTTCTTTACTAAAACTCCCAAGGTTGTTTCCACATGTGCTAACAACAGTACCATTGACATTGTCACCTGACAGGGCATTGAGGGCACCAATTGACTTTAGTAGCCCTGACCAGACTCACCTGGGGGCTTCCACCCACATCCATGGGCCCTGGAGCATATTTAAGCTCTTCTCAGGGCCTTCATTCCATGTTGGAGTTTTGGTGTAGGGGTGCTGGTCTTCAGTCGAGCCCCAGGTGTGCCTCTGCCTGGCTAATTATCCTGCTGGTCTGGATTTCAGCTTACAGACTGATATCCTGGTCCTTGACCCTGTGTCATCACTACGGACCTGCTTGTTATTTTGTACTGGACCAAAGTCCTTCTTTTTAGAGAGAAGGTTATAATGGACATCATATTAACCCCATGATTACCATCACAAGTTACAAAGGCCATATTTTCAACAACAAAAATAGATTAGCAAATTGAAATGTCGCTATAGGATGTTTCATAAGAAAATGGGATGAGAACAGGCAACTCCCTGAAAGATGAATGAGGATCTCTAGAACTGTAGCATTTGCTCCACTCCAGTTTATATGCAAGTAAATTCTTTCTTAACTAAAAGCAATACAATTTTTTATGGTAGTAACTCTGAAATTTCATCTGTGTCTACTGAAGTAATGAGCAATGATGCATATTCTGATACCTGGATATAGTAACACTGCACACATCTGGGTGTCTCAGAGTGTTGTCACCCTATTGTTTTAGCACAGGTTCACTGTAAAATCTGAGAGTACATAAAAAGGAGAGAGTTCCTGGAGGGAAGATGCTTTTCACTGTTCAGCTTCACTGGGATGTGGTCTGCTAAAAACATACAGCACCAGCACTCACTGTGGCAGAAATCTGAGGTTTGGGAGGGGGTTTTTTACTAGCTGCCTAATGGTTTCTTAGAGCAGGGAAGATGTGGTTTGGGTCTGAGAACTCCACTTCCCCAAGGGACATCTAGCCAAAGACCGATAAGTCAGAGGCACTTTGGCATTAAGTTCAGGATGGGATCCCCATATATCAAACTTCAACTCAGGAAGGGTTTTGAGTTTAGCTCCTTAAAGGTGTAGCTGCAGACAAGGATTCTGGAAGTCAAAAGACATCCAAAAGGGATTGCCTCTACATGTTGGACAGAGTGATGGAGTTGAAGTAGCTCAGCAAGTCCTCCATGGTGAAGTCCATGGCAATACCTGAGCCTTCATAACAGCGTTGGATGAGATCCTCAAACTCTTGGTACTGACGTATGAACTCCTGCTCCATAGCATGCCACACCACCTAGGGAAAAACACACCGTCAGCATCCTTCATCAGCCTGTGACAGCTATACATGCTTTGCAGTCCTGGACCCCACAAAACCTCATAGCATTACACCCAGACCGCACGCCAGTTACCGGCAAAAGATTTTCCTCCGGGGAGAGATACTTGTGGATTTTCCTGTAGAGGGTCTCAAGGGCTCTTTTTACTTCCTTGCCAGGGTATTTTTCAATGACTTTCCTCAGCTCCTGTTTGCTGTAGGCAAGCTGAAAGCTGACCTCTTCTTCTTTCACCCCTTGAGCCACACGGGCTTTCACTCCTTCAAAAAAGTGCTGGAAAGACAAGAAGACATTCACTGATGAGCTGCCCTAGGGCGGACTCCTGTGTCAGGGCTGAAACCTGACCACTTTCCTCAGTTCCCTTCCTATGTCTAATTAAGTGGAAATTAAGTATTGGAGATTGCTCCAGGAAAGCAGGGCAACTGGGAATTTGACCAGTTCTCTTCCCTCCCTGCTTGACAAGCAGCATCTCTAAGGGTTGCAGTACCATGGAGCAATGGATCTGCTGGAAAAATCACTCATGTTCCTTCATGCAGCTTTGGTCACTACAGACGGTTTGAAGCCAGAGGTGGTGTTGGGGGTTCCCAGAATCTGCAGAAGTGTAAAGCAAAACTCAAGTTTTCTCAGTTCTTCCAGGATATTGTATGAAAGCAGGAAAGGCAGTTCTGTAGGGAGGAGTTTTAAAAGGAGCACATGTTCCACCCCAAGCACAGATGTTGCTTGAGAGCCCAGGGCTATGCCAACCCCAAGGGATACAGACCTCTGCTAGCTTTCAGAAAAGTACCAAGAGCAGTGTAGCTCCACAAAAAGCTCAATGCCAACAAATATTTTTTCTGCATAAGCTTTTCAGAATCTGTCAGGCTGGAAGGGACCTCAGGAGGTCTTTAGTTCAACATCCTGCTCAAAGCAAATTCAATACTGAATTCAAACAAGTGTATCTGAGGCATTTCTCAAGGTAGGTCTTGAAAACCTTCAAGGATAGAGAAGGTGCAACCTCTCTGGACAGACTGTTTCAATGCTTTATTATCCTCATAGTCATTCTTGCCTTCTATCCAGCTGGAACCTTCCTTTTTACATTTTCTGACTGTTATCTCTCATCATCTTGCTATACACCTCAGTAATCTTCTAGGGAAGGTGGCTACTAAGTACCCGTGAAATTGTTTCTTTTCCAGGCTGACAGAGTCCAGCTCCTTCAGCTTCTCCTCACCATGTTGGTGGCCCTCCACTGGCCTTGCTCAAGTTTAACAACACCTCTTGTCACACGTGTATGTGACATACATTTCTATCTCTGCCACAGCTAGACATGGTGTTCCACATCTGGTCTAATGAAGGCTGAAAAAAGAGAATAATCACTTTCTTAAACCTTCTGTCTACCTTCCTGTTCATATAGCCCAATAATATGTTTGCTGTCTGGGGTATTTCCACTGCAGTTCTGCTGTGAAGAAATACTCTAAATACCAAGGATTTTCAGAGGGAAAGAGGTTCCTAAATGTATAAACTGTTTTCAAAACCAGAAATGTGCTCCTACATTACCTAGGCCCCTTTGCAACTTCCCTTGATGTTAGTGAATTGTGCTCAAACCTGAAAAGGTATGTGGTGTTCTAGGGAAGGCCATGTCAGGACTCCAGAAACCCCTGAGCAGAATGCAATCACTTTGCTTGTGAGCAATGGAATTATACTTTTCCTCACAGAGGAAGGGTTTGAAATCATTAACATAGCAGGGCTGCAGGTAGCATGAGACACCGAGCTGATCTTCCAGTCAAACCTACAAGATGTTTGACAGCAAAGACTGGAAACAAATTGAAAGTAACAGGCCCTATAAATTATTCAAGCTGATCTCAGACTGTGAGACATTTTAGGCTGGTGAGAAGAGAGAAGGAGCAGAGCGAGGAGGGGTCTCAGGAGCAGCCATTGTCTCTGGGAGGAAGGGGGATGTCTGTTTGAATTTGCAAAGTCAGATGCTCTTATCTCAGTTAACAAAGCAGCCACTTGGGAAGCGTGAAACTGTATTAGGTGACTTAGCCTAGGCAGCCGTGCAAAAAGAAATTAACATTTGTCAGACACAAGCACGCAACCCGGATCAGAGGTCCATACAGGTCCTCATGCTGCTACACAGAGGCTGAGTTGCAGAGCTGGTACCAGCATCTGAGCTCTGTTCTTTCTGGAGCTGTGCTGCACGGTGAAACCCACCAGTAAGTGGTCAGAGAAGGTGTGGGAGCATTGGGGATGTGACAACAAACTAATATAACCCAGACTGGATTTGGGGAAGGGTGATTTGAACACCAGTTAATTCATAATTTTGGGAAGTGCAGTTGCCCTTTGAGACCCATGCAAGTGTCAGTTTATCCTGTACTCACATTGAGTTTTTCCAGTGGCTGGCCCAGGTACTTGATGACATATTTCTCCATGTGCTCGCTATACATTTGCTTGGCTTCTCTCTTCTTATCCTCCAGGCAGTGGATCTTCTTTTGGCACAGGAAGCAGTGAATGTGGTGGAAATTTTCCATCATGACCATATCTGTGTTGACCTTCAGGTTTGCCGAGGACAGACTATTGACTTAAAAGAAAGAAACAAATAAGGTATGGAGAGAAGACCTTGCAGGCTGGGTCAAGAGGGACGTGAGAGGCAGACACTGTCAGGCTTTGGTCACCAGTGGAGGGTTTAACCATGAGCTCAGGTGAGCATCATCACAGGTTGTTCACCTCTTCATCCACCTTGCCCTGCAGAGCCTTGGGGTCGTGACATTTAATAACTGTTTACCCAAAAGGGTGGAGAGACATCCAAGTCCAGCCCTGTCCAGTCTATTTCTGCCCTGGGCGCTAGAGCAGCACGTCAGCATGGCACACATTTGGCCTCCCAAGTGGAGGCACAGCTCACCACGCTGCCAGCCACTCACCAGCTCGTCTGGAGAGGGCAAGAGCTTGAGTAGCTCATTGTGCATGCAGAACAGAGCGGGCCCTTCTCACTCAAGGCAGTAAACATGTCATTAGGCTGTCTCATTTGAACCGACTGACTTCTTCCAGTACCAGAGGGAGTAACTATTCGTTACACAAATACTGATCCCTGTTCATGAGCAAGGTTCCCTATCTCACCTGCTTCATTGTAAATATTGATGGAGCCTGGAAGGGGCTGTGTTCATGGATTTATGAGCTGTTATTCAGTGGGTCACCCCAGGCTCATCTGCAGGTGGGAGCTGCCTCTCTACACCACCTTGTGATCTGTTGTTTGAATACTTGGAGCTGTGACTTCTTCAGCTCCTCAGGTCCTCTCCAGGCTGGGACGCAGGGTATCTCCACTGACAAATAGCTGTGGGCACCAGCTGGGACAACACAGGGATCTACCAAAGTCTTCCTGCCTTGCTCTCCCAACCCCTATCTCCCTACCAATATGGATTGGTGTTTTGAGGAAAGTTGCTCCTTGGCTGCCACTGCTCCCGACACCTCTGAGCTTGTAAGGAGTCTGATATGTAGTGAGGAGCTACTCCCTCCATAGTGGGACAGGAGAGGTTGACATTAGATTCAAAGCTAAGCATATGTGTCTCAGCCCTGTCACAGCTGGGACCATCCCAGTGTGGCAGACACCATGCACCTGGCATGCCATGGCCTCTGAATTTGTCTGATGTTCCCAGGCTTTTGCTGAGTGAAGGGAGTTTCAGCTCCCAACAGTGCCCAGGAGGCAGGTAGCCTGCACATACCCTGCTTTGGTGGCTCAGCTGATTGCTAGTAACTCTTGAAGCTGCAGCTATACATTTTCCTGTCTGATGAATCCAGCCACCAGCCTTTGTACTCACTGCTGCTGAAGACACTGATGGCCAGCCTGAGATGTGCTTTGTCCAGCTCCCCTCTCCGCCGAGCTGTCCTGAACACCTCCTCTGAGAAGCTCACAAACTCCTCGAAGCGGCTCACAGAGGGCAGGATCCCGCCTTTCATCTTGCTGGGCATCTTTGTCTCCTCAATCTCTTTGCACAAGTTCCCCTGGCAACAACACACAAGACATGGCACTCTCAGATCTGACATGGCCCCAGCCTCATTTTATGGTGCACTAAGGCACAGGCCAAAAACCAAGCAAAGTAATCATTCGTGTGTACCACTTTCTCTATTTACAGTATCTTCTATGGGAAGCTATATGATCTTTGTTTGAGGCTGGACATGAATCTGCGCTAGTTACTCTCCTGGACCTGGTGTATCTGGTCTCCCAGGCTGTGTGGTTCTTTGCCCAGACACAGCACTGCAATCTCCCCAGGCAGACACCCACAGCTCCTAGGGCAGAGGTGTTGACCACTGCCACTTCATGCTCTTCTCAGGCTGTTTTATGAGCAGACTTGCTTCTCGAGGTCTTGGCACAAACACAGCTGATGTCAACATGAGGACTCAGTGGACTCAGGGAAAGGTTTATTGGCCAATTCTGATGGGTTGTCACCCCCCACGCCCCTGCCACAATCACCTCCTTGTTGCTTGGGCCTGGAAGCCAGCATGAGAACAGGAGAGCCATCTGACATGATGCCTTCATTCCCACAGCCTCCCAGTACTCCACATGGGGGAAAACCCTTTGGTTTGGCCATGCTGGTAAGAGGAGGCACAGATGGCTCTTACATTTATTGTGTCCCACCTCCCTCACACAGACACAATCGTTGATGCTGTGAGGGTCTAGTCCTCCCAAAACCAGAGTCAGATCCCTGTCTGATACAAGCCAGTACTATCTTCAGTGAAGATCATGTTAGAAGTTT
The DNA here is from genome assembly GCF_965140245.1 of Athene noctua. Classification (NCBI taxonomy): domain Eukaryota; kingdom Metazoa; phylum Chordata; class Aves; order Strigiformes; family Strigidae; genus Athene; species Athene noctua. The sequence goes on along the minus strand of NC_134047.1, from coordinate 12,890,939 downwards.
TGGTGATTGTGATGGAGGTCAAACATCACTCAGGTCTACTTGGGCTTACTGCAGCTGACACTCACGATGCATTTGTTGAAGCTGCTCTTGGCCAGGAGCAGCATGTTGCCCAGGACACTGTTGAGGAAGGATGAGGGGAGAGCTGAGGAAGAGCCCCACATCTCAAAGATGGAGTCATTCAAGGTAACCAGGACCTGCAAGCAGCTGAATGGGTGGACCTTATTGCAAACATCTAGAAATCCTCTCAGCTCTGGTTCCAGGCAACTGAAGATCTCACTCAGCAGCCAGGTCGTAGGTTCTTCTAGTCTTAAAAAAAAAAAAAAAAAGATAAAAAAGTTAAGCCATTAAATGGGGAGGGACCTGTGGCCAGCTGCAGAGGCAAGGACAAAGCTAAAGAAAGAATCAAAGGCATCTGTATTGCAATGGAGCCTGCTTATGCTTGGGTCATCCTTCAACTCTACACCATCTCTGCTCATAAAAGGACTTTGAAATGTCCTGGTTTGCCTGCCAAATGAAAAAGTTCAATGTTCTTGTGCTGACATTCTTAATAAGATTTCTGTTCTACAGTATATTTTCACATTAGGACATTGCTAATAAGGAAATAAAACTGATCAAACCATAGGGTTTTCCATGAAACATAAACCTCATTTTCTGATCCACCCTGAATCAGAGCTGCTGTGCTGGGGAGAGGCAGAACCAGTAGGTTCTTCTCAGTCTCTCTGGGTTTTTGCTACCCAGGGTGCAAACCTGAGACCACTTAGTAGGCAGCAGGATGGTCAAGAGGTGAAAAAAAAATCCTCCATCATTTCCTCAGGCAGTCCCTGTAGGACAGTCCAGACCATGCCCCTGTCAGAGCAGCCAACTGATGACCCACGTACTGGCTCCGTGGCTTGGTGCAAGGAGGGTCCTCTGGAGATGTTGTGCTTTCTACTTCCTTAGTGGCAGATGCCTGAAAGAAAGAATGGAATGGAAATTACGATTTGTCTCCCCTCCCTCAAAGAGAGGAAACTTGATATCTGAGTTTCTGCCACCTCATATTGGAGTTCTGTGTTTAATGCTTAGAGATCCTGTGATTTTGCTGGAGCCATCCATTAAGTTCAAGCCTATTCTCCTCTGTCATCAGAGGTCTTAAGCTTCCCCACTACTGACACCACTGACAGTTAGTAGAGGACAAGAGCCCAGGAGAGCGCAGGTATCTGACAGAGGTAAGCAGCCACCATACTGTGTCTGCAGAGGCTTGTATCAAGCTGGAGGGATGGCTGGCTAATGGGACTGGAGAGGACATAGTCCTCGCACTTACCTTTAGCACCTGCAGGTCTGCAGCGTCATGGCTTAGCTGGAAGAATTTCTCAATGAACTGCTGCTCCATGGTGCAAAGGGGTTGCAGCTCTCTCAGTACCTGCTCCAACATCTGCTTAGAAACCATCAGGCATGTTAGAAAAGCCTTCTAGCACACACTGAGGACACTGGACTAGATGTCCATGTCCACCTGAAGTGAAATCTAGGTGAAATGAAGGTCAGCCATGTAGAGCATTTCTGCTTCTGCTCCAGGTACACAGCACTAGAGAAAGGACCATGGGATGGGTTGAAGCACTGGCACAGTCACTGTGGGACACATTAACCCTTTAGAAAACCTCAGCTCCTTACCTTGATGACATTGTCTTTGTCTGGTGTGTCCTCCTGGCCTTCTCTGATCCCAGGGAGACTCCATCGAGACTGCTGTCTGCTCCCCATTGCCATCGGCTTCTCTAAACTTTCCTGAAGACCTGCATAGTTTGTTGGTAGGTGATTAGACATCTCCATCCCTCTTGGCCTCTCCAGCTCCTTTGATCATTTTAACAGATTAAAATGTCTCTTTTTATGTCTGATCTTATGCGTGAATTGGCCTTTTCCTGTTGGATTCAGATATATGGGGGATGCAGGTTTTGCTCTCATTTTTTAATCTGCCTTCTCACCTGCTGCAATCTTTTTCATAACTTTTTTTCTATTTCACTGTCTGTGATGCTTACCCCTTTGCATCTAGTGCTTAATACTAACTCTTAAGGACTGGGGAGGGAAAAAATCTAGGTGATAAAAACATAAATCATCAGAAATGCTTGCAAGTTTGAGGAAAAATATTTGTTGCTTAGTTTTGATAGTAAATTGCCATAAAACAATACCCAGGCAGATGGAAGGGTTGGCTTTTTTCAAAAACTAGCCTTTTAAAAGTATGAACATTCACCTGGAAATTAATATACTTTCCAAATATTACCAGTTTTTACCACAGTGTTTTCACTGGGTGCTTGGCTTAAGTGGAAAAGTTGAAAAATGTCTTTGAAATGTGCATTAAAAAAATACTGTTATACTCTCAGTGGGGAAACATCCATATCATTTTCTAATTAATTCTAAAAATTTATGTCATTCCACTAACCCCAGAGGTCCTGGGTGAGTCAGGCCAGCTCTCCATTTCTCATAGCATCCAAAATATCCTTGTTTGAGCCACTACCTGCAGGGCTTTTACCTTTGGAAAGGATTTGTCATATGCCCTACATGTGGAGCTGGGATGAGAAATGACAGCCAGCCCTGATTGTGACCTCAGCCTTGCTAAAACCATGGAGAAAATTAATGAGCTGCTTCATAATCTTTTTCCCACCCTTATGCAACGGGTGATGATAATTTCACTTGCTGGAAAGTGGCAAAACCAGGAAAAGATTATCTCCCCACAGCAAACAGGAAAGAATTTTACGAGCCTGTAATTTTTAATGTGGAAAAAGGAATAAGAAAATGAGGAGAAAAGACTTAATTATTGGCTCATAATTAATTATAAACAGCTTGGGGTTTGCCTTCTAAACTCTCCTATAATACTGAAACAAGGCAATAAATCATCAGGTGGTATATTTAGAAGCAATTGACATAAATAATCCTTTATGAGGGCAGGGAATCAACCCTAAAAATTCACTGCCAGGGTAATCAGTAGAAAGAAAGAGGCACAGAGAGCTAGAGCAAGCCTGGGATATTTTAAAGCAAGGATGAGGGATGTTATCAGGCAAGTGTCCTTGCAACCTGGGCTTTCATCCATGCAGCAGCTCACCCCAACGAGCAGCTGAGCCGGCGAAACATCAGGGAAGACCTTGGATGAGGTTCCTGCAGAACTTCATCAAAGCCAAACCTTCCCTGCAAAACAGGCTGAGGCCAACCAATTTTGCAGAAAATATTTCAGCAGGAGTCTCTGAAGGTCCCCAGGAGCTAGTAGAAACTGTGCTTGCGTTCAGTGCCCGCTGCTGCCAAGCTCCTTCCGCAGAAGGCCACGTGCAGGCATTGCCGGGGTGCTGCGGACCCTGCATTATGTCCCTGAGCCAAGGAGAGGTCAGCTTCACCTCTGGAGGGAGGTGAGAGGAGATGTGATGCTCTCCCTCCTACTTTGTCTGCAGGATGTCCAGGGGTGGACAGACAAATCTCAGTTGGTAGCACCGCCAGCCCTGGGGAAGGTGCCTTTCTGCAGAGTGGCTGGCAGAAGCGCTGTGGATACAACTTTCTAAAAACTCCCCCATCACCAGTCGCACTCTGCAGTGACATGGTGTGCTGCTCACATTAATGATGGGCTGAGCATCCCCAACCAAGCCTGGGGCTTCCTACTTGTCCCAGACCTCTTCTCACCACAGGGAGAAAAGCATGGTACCAGCACACCCCAGCACCCACCAAACCAGTTTCATCTCATCCTGGACATGGCAGCAAGACCAGCAACAGGCAGACACCTCTGAGTGATTTATAACAGTGCAGTAACAGGCTTGTAGCCATCAAAGTGTCCTTCTAGTGCTGCAATGGTTTTTGCAGACACTGGATTTTCTCCTGGGATTTTAATTATTCCCATTTTATGGGACTCACATAGGCATTAAAGACAGACAAAGTACTGAAAGGAAATCACTGGTTTAACATTTACCAAAAGGGGATCAGGCAGACTGGCTGCAACACATGCCCTACACTATCTATTTTTTTATTTAACAAGTCCATTTTCATAAAGGTCCTCATTAATAGCCATCTCTGCCCCTGCAATATCCCCCATTTTAATGGCTTTCTGAGCAGACCCAGCTGTTCTCTGGAGGAGACAAACTTGGGTGTTTTTATTTTCTATCGCCCAGCAGAATTAAAGTCCCTTGCTCAGAGCCCATCAATCACTTTGCAAATAGGAACCAGGGCCTCTTTATCCTATATGCAATCTTTGTTATTTCCTTCTGTTTGAATAAAAGCAATCACCCTTCTTCAGGAAATAGTGCTTGATCACATTATCTTATAAACCACAGATTGGAATTTGCTTCCCCACTGCTAATTCCCCAGGCTTGCTTGCTGCCAGTAAGTTCATTACCTCTTATCAGGAATTCCTATTTTTAAGTGAGAAAGAGCACATTTCCCCAGGAAAAGCTGTGTCCAGGCATGGAGGAGAGGGGTGTGTGAGAGGCATGTTACCTTTTTTAACTATTTGTTTTACCCAATGTGGCAGGTGAGGCAAACCATATGTCCCTCTCTGTTGGAGCTGAGCGTAGGAGCTGTACGGTGAGCCAGCTCCCGTATGAACGAGGCAGTAAGAGCTGGAAGCTGGAATCAAATTGGTCCTGACTAGAATATCTCATTACAACGACTGATTTATTCGTGCATGCACCCCTTCTTCCAAGGAGAGTGGGCAGTGTTGGACACTCAAGGACAAGACCCAGCACCGGCTGTGTGGCAGCAGGGGGATGGCAAAGCAAGCGAGTCATGGAGAGCCACACGAACTGGCCATGTCCTGTCCCGGTATGATACCACCAGCTCTGACTGCTGCCCTGGCGAGAGATTTCCTCAGACACTACAGCTCTGGTGAGCTGAAAGGAAGCATGGGAACAGTCCTCTGCTCTGCTCGGGGCCCTCCACCTGGGCCAATACACCCTCATGAGGTACCATCACCAGCCCATCATTGTGTGCTTGAACATAGGCCTCCTCCCTGGTGTCCAGATTGCAGCAGCAGGGATGACCAAAATGTTCAAAGCGTTTGTAGCCCAGAGCCAACAAGTGATGCATCAAGTGCTCCAGCCCTGCTGTGTCCCTGGCACCTCTGAGGAGGACAGAGGACATTCAGGGAGAAAATGTGTGTTGTAACACCCCCATGGGAGAAGGGTCTTTCTATACAGTTCTCATGAAATTATATCCTTTTTCAGAAAATCCATATCTCAGTATTATCCTGGGATTATTATTACCACCTCCTTCTATTTTCCTGTTATCTGCTTGCTATAGGCTTTCCTGAGTCCTCCAGCATCTGTGACAGCTTGTAGCAACAAGTACAGCAGGTTAACGGCATTACACACAAGTAATTTCCTATCACCACTTTTCAGCATGTCTCTGATTTAATTGCCTGTTACCTTGTTTTTAAATTACAAGGAGAGTAATAATGTCCTGCTGACTTTCCCTACACAACTTATTTTTTGATCCTTTTTAACATGTCACTACTTTTCTGCTGGAACTAGCAGAGAGATTTTGATCCCCATTTTTCCCTCTCTTGGCTCCATAGTTTGGCAAATCATTCTGGCATGGAAAAATGTGTTTCTGGTGACTATAAAAATATTTCCTGGAGGTGTTCACTTTCTCCATTTCTAGTAAAAATTCAAAAAGGAATATTTTAATTAAAGATCAGCATCTGAGCTTCTACTGTCGGTTTCTTCCTTCAAAGGGGATAAATTTTTGAAAATGACAAATAGCAGGGAGAAAAAGCCCAAGTGTTTTTCCTTTTCCACTCCTCTTCTTTCCAGTGACAAAAGACTATTTAAGTGAAATTTTCTTTCTTTCTTTCTTTTCAAGACTCGGGTGCTCTGTTGCAGGTACATGTACACTGACAGCACTGTCCGTCCTGGTTTGGTCCCATGGTCTTGAGGTCCCCTGTTTTCCTAGTATTTGTGGCTGGGTGTCTTTCCCAGGGGAACTGGCACTGGGCAGGGAGGATTTGGAAGGGGTGGTGGGTATGTTGACATACAGCTGTGATGCATACCCAAAACCAGGACCTGAGACGTGCTCCTGTGTCCCTCTCTTCAGACACAGCTGCCAGCATCTGGGAGTTACAGTGTGCTGCTGTTGGCCCATCGGACTGGGACTGACTGGGGCAGTACTGTGAGTGCAGTAAGGGGATGAAAAGACCCAACACTCAGGTCCTCTTGTGCTTCTCAATGCTGTGCCTCTTCACTTCTGTGAGGTGGGAGCTGCTACAGCTGCTGTGATGCGGAACGAAGTGATGCTGAGTGGTCCCACCCAGAATGATGCAGGGCCAGGCAACAGTACAAAACCTGGGACATGGAGGAAGCTTCTTCTGACACCCCAGCATGGGAAACACTGCCAGCAGAAGCAGTGTCCCATTCCCACTCATGTGCAAGCTGCTGCTAGCATAGGCTTTCTCTGTCCCTGCTTGAGACTCACCAGATTCTTCACAGATCCACTGAGCAGGGAGGAGATTACAGCAAAACAACGCAAATATTCTCCCTTCCCTTTATGGCCAATTCTGAAACCGAGGGAAAGGGCCCTGGAGGGCTACAGAAGTGGAAATCACATGCAATGATCTGACCCTGCAGCCTCAGGGTAGCTCCCTCCAGATGCACATGGCCCAGGCTCCTTAACAATCCCTTGTACCCCACAAGAATGTCATGAACTTCATCCCAGAAGACAGAGGTTGGGCAAATATCAGGGCAGTTGGGTCAGCTGGACAGAGGCTGTGGGTACAATCATTGCTGTGGGGTCAGCACAGCAAGTACAGAAAGGAAGAGCCCTTCACCAGGCTCCTTCAGCCACCAGCCTCATTTCCTTCCCTAGGCTTTGTCCTCTGGCTCTGGGGTCTGGACACAAGTGATTAAGTAGGTGCTGGAAGAAGCTGGGCTCGCACTCTGATAGACTAAACACACCATGCAAAGTGGTTTTTGACATTCAAGCTGGGCCAAGCTGGCATGGAACTTTCCATTACAGTGCTTTGTTTTGCTGAAGGAAAATGTGACTTCTGCACAATCAAAAACTTCCAGAGGAGACAGATCAGTTTCTCTTTTTATCTTCAGAAACACCTGACTGGAATATTTTGAGTCAGATGCAGTGATTTCTGTTGAAATGATCACCTTGGGACAACACAGCCCCACAGTCACCTCACTATGAAATCATTCTGCTCTCACAAATATTGCTATGAATACACTCGTGTCTTCGGGGACAGGCTTGGTGCCATCTCTACAGGGAAAAGTGTTTCTGAGGAGTCTGTGACCAGCTCTGCTGGACCAGGCATTAGCCAGGCAGTCCCACATCCCTCTCTCTTACGGCTCCTCAGGACACAGTCTCAGCCACCCATGCATCAGGTCTCAGTCCTGCGGAGGGAAGGTGCACACAAGCTACAGCTCTGACAAGCAGCTAAACAAAACTGAATACACGGAGCCGGAGCCAAGGCTCACCCAAACACTGCCTGGTGTAAAGCAGTCAGCTCTGTCACGTGCTGCCAACTGCAGACACAGTCCATGGAGGAGAAAGTAAATTCATGGCACAAAATCTGGGGAAGACACCTGTGATGGAGGATGATTGCTGTGTTCCCTACTTGCAAATAAATCCCTGCTCAGCAGCACAAAGGTCATATTTGCAAATCACTCACTTCCTTTTCTTCTTCCTAACAAGAAGGTTTTGGCTTGTTCAAAAAAGGCTTTGATTTCCCGGTCATAGAGTCTGCTGAGCTTCTGGGCATAAACCTGGAAAGTAGAGAAACGGCCAGGTGAAAGCAAAAAGACCAAATTGTATCATTTCAGACCTTTTCCTTCAACACAGTGTCTACCACTGATTCCCAGACTGCTTTCTGTCAAGCACAGTGGCCCAACATCATGTGGCCAAGTTGGCTAGGTGCTGTCCTAGAAGGGCCAAATGCTGGAAGCTTGTGGTGGTATGGGTCTGGTGAAACCAAGCTCTCATCATGAATTAAGCAGTTTGACTAATCTGTTCGTGGTGAGTGGTTTGCAATATTTGTTCAGGATTTCAGCCATACCTTGGGAAGATCGCAGAACAGAACTGGGTTGGCGTTCCTCAGCCAGGCCATTAGCGGGGTATAGGGCACCAGTTCCTCGTGGTGGAGTCCATGGCTTGGTGCAGATAGCTTGTCAATAGGCTGACCAAGAGCAGGGACCTGAGCATTACCCTAAAGCAGAAGAAACAGCAGAAAGAGTCAAATAAAACATAGCCTTGAAAAGCTCTGTGAAATAATTGCTTCATTATTGTCCTTGAATTTCCAGTTCTGAATATGTTAGAGAAGCAGATTTAAAGGGCAAAGCGGAGCATGCGTGATCACTTTGAACTCTAGCTTTAATCCCATGTCCTAAGAACAATTCTGAGCCCAGAGGAATGAGCTACCCCATCATTAATATGTGGGATACTCCAACTAAGCACAGGGGTCAGGAGAAGACACAGATGAAAAGCTCATTTTTGGGGAGCATGCTGGAAATTGTCCCTCCAAGCACTGGGAGGTGGGTATGCCTCGGAGGGGTGGGATCCAGTGGAGGGGAAGGATGCTGCACAGCTGATGCAGTCCATTTGCCAGGGTCTGGCAGAGCTGGGACACTGCACCCACAGAGTCAGAGTCCTGTAGGTGGGATGGGAGCTCAGCAGGTTCAGAACAGGTGCTGGTGGAGCAGCTTGCTCAGGGACGTGTCCAGTCAAGGTCTGAAAAACTCCAGGGATGGAGATCCCACAGTTCCCTCCCAGTTCTCTGTAAGTCACATCCCTGCCTTGAGTCAATGCTTGAAAGTAAATGCTAAAGATCTAAGGAAATAATGCAAGGATTTGTGACTTGCTCCTTTTCTCTTCATGAAATGAAATCTAGAAGAGTAACATTTTCCTTTCTGATTTCTGCCCACAGAGATATTGTCCACCATATCTTTTAAATTGCAAGACAAGCACTTGAAAATGTTAATCAAAGGATCAAAGGATTGGCTTTTATCCTGGGATTTTATGTTACAAATGAACAACCACCACCCTCCCCAAAGTTAAAGAAGAAAATCTAAAGCAAGAATCTTCAGTCCTAAGCAGTTTTTAAAATGACCAGAGGATTAAAGACTATCACGGGAGGGAAGCTGATAGCCTGATAGACACAGAATTGTGCTGAATTTCTTCCACATGCCTGCAAAACTAACCAGAGGGCTGGGGGGCAGCGGCAGGGTGAATGTATGTAAAAAGACCTCTTTGGGGAGTCACTTTTGGAAAATCCTCTTACAGTGGCATCCCCTATACTGCTGGTACCATTTTACCAGAATATTCAAATGTGCCAGGACTTTGAGCTGCCACGTGCAGAGAAAAGCCCACCTGCATCTCGAAGATGCTTGTAATGTGACTGATGAAAGAGCTTTCAAAGTTCTGCTTAAGTGTTTCAAACATGATGAGTTGCTCAGCCACAGACTGCAGTTTTCGGTAACCTTGAGGGAAAAAAAGAGGGAGTATCATGATACTGAGTGGCACAAGCTGTGGTGCCTGAGGACTAGCATTGCTCATCACACTGGAAAATAAAACAGGTCTTCAAGGAGAAAGTTCTGGGGTAAATACTACCATGTAAAAGCCAACAAAGGGGAAAAGATTTGCTATGGTACCAAGCACATACAGACAGGGAGGGAGTTTATAGTAAAAAAACCCAAATAATTGCAAAGCATCCATCACTCTGACCATGGCCAAGGACAAACACCCAGTCTCTTCATAAGGAAAGCATGGGGTTTCATGCCAGGATCAAGTCCCTGTACACCAGCAGGTCTCCAGCAACACCCACAGTGGATACTGCTAAAATGAATTATCATTTTTCCATGCTCAAGTACAGACAACTGGGTTGCCCCAAAAGATCACAATTTCTAAACATGCCTTTCCACCAGTTCCTTTCCAAACGATAAGAGGTGTTTTATACAGATGGCAGACAACAATGTCTTATAGCCAGGTATTTAGAAGAACTGTATGCATGTTTGCCATAAGCCTGCCTCGACTCTAATGTAAACTGGACCAGGCGGTGCCTGATCCCAGAGGCGCCTGCAGACCTGCCTGTGGTGTGTGGATGCCCCAGCTTGGCCATTTGCAGTGTGAATTGGATTTCTCTAGGAATGAAGCCAGTCACCCCCGCAGCAACTTTTCTCCATGGATGTTCAGAGGTAATGCTTTCCCAGCCCTGCTTGACTGTGCTCCTAGGTGAAGCTGCTAGGCCTTTAAAAGCACCAGCAATATCTCCAGAAGAAAGCTGACCCTGCAAGCCTGTTCCCACAGCTCTCAGCTTCAGGTGCACTGCAGGGAAATAGTGTTTGTAGCTCTACACCTTACGCCCCAAGGTATCCCTTGGTCAGTGCTGCTACTTAGCTTCCCAAATACACTCCTGCCTTCTATTTCTTTCCTACTTTGCCCAGGGAGCCTGCAGGGCTGCCCACCAAGTGTGTGAGCTAATTTCTGGGAACACCCCCACCAGCTTCAGCGGTTCGGGGGCATCTGCAGAGGCTGGACAGCACAAAGTGGTGCTGGGTGTGCAGCACAGGTTGTGGATGAGACAGTGGCTCTGCTGTCTGCAGACATAAATCTCTGCTCTCTACTCACCGGGCTGTACCTGGATGTTCATGCAGGCAGATAAAGCTTCTGCTGCAGCAATGCAGGCTTTCACTCTGCTGGGACTGGAAAGATCTGCCCGGCTCAGGGCATCACAGTGTTCCCTGCTGAGACTTAGGTGGGTCTAAAAAAAAAGGCAAAAGAGAACAGGTACAAGCACAGCCAGCTTCTCATTCCTTCTCATCCCACACAGAAGGCTGCTGGCTTGAAATAGCCAAGTGCTACCTTCAGCTGCCAGGCTGCATGCGTTACTCAAGAAGACCATGCTGCTCTATCCCCACCAAACCAAAAACAAAGCTATGGACCGTAACAACTGCAGCAGTCACCACAGAAGACCTGGAAAACCTCAGCATGAGTTTGCAAGGGGCCAACACCTCTGGTATGTCTCCTAGAAACAAAGTAATGGGGAAGAGAAAGAAAAAGCAAAGGAAACTGCAACTTGAGTTACTCAGAATTGAAAAGGTCAATGGCATAGAGGTAAGCAGTGGAAGTGAGGATTAGCTGTATTATTACAGCACAGTTCTTGCATTTATAGCACTTTATGTTTGTTAATAATTTGCTTTCCCATATTTTCAGAGCTCATCAAGAGTCTTTCCACTGGCTGTGTTGTCCCCTGCCCCGGTGTCTCTGTGGCTATGAGGTGCTGCAGAGAAAAGCTCCTTACTCCACAATGGGCGCAGAGACAGGCTGATGTGCACAAAGCCCACAGCTGATGGCAGATATTGACTTAACCTTGTTAACTTCAAGGGTGGGGAAAAAAAAAAAAAAAAAAAAAAAAAAAAAAGCAAAGGAGAGAAGAAGAATGGGCAAACTCCCATCAGTGGGAAGTGGAAAGAGATGCAACAGGGTCTCTGGACAAGCAGCCTCTCCAGGGTAACAGGGAGTCCCCAGAATGCTTTTCTGATGGTAGATGTGTAGTTTGCCTCAGTATCCACTCGAAGTCCCTAGAGGTATCTCTGCCTGTGAGGTTATCAGTGCTGATGGGAGCACGATTTGACCAGGGGTGAGTGCTTCATTCTCTGGCTCTAATTGCTCATTAAGTACTGTGTTTGCATATTCCTGGGTTATGATTGCTGGCTATTGAAATGACTCTTATCTACTAATGAGAACTGGCTTTCCCTAGTACAAAGATCCAAACTGAAAGCTACTAAGGGAAGAAGAAAGCAGCTACCCTCAGTGGCAATTGCTTCCCAGAAGACACCCTGCAAAACGGACATAGGTATGTCTGAAACTTGAAAACACAAGGCTGGGAGGATTACAGTGCTTTGGGTGCAAGGGTAAAAACACTGCTCCAGCAGCTTCTGAGCATGTAAGAAGGTCCCAAAGCTGACAGTGAAAGGCAGACCACATCACCTCAAGTGAAATGCTACAGAACTGCATTCAGAAGGTCCTTGGCATTACATAATTTGAGGCTCACCTTGCCCATGAAAAGAACTTTTAGGGACCCCTCTTACAGCCCTAGACCACAGCGAGGGTACTACTGGTCTACCTGTAGTCCATCCCAGCTGTGTGGTCGTCATTATATTATCAAGACAACAAAGTCCCTCATTTCTAGGCCAGAGAAGCTCTGTAGCCTTTGCAGACAGATAATAGTTTTCAGAGTGTTTGAGGCTCACTGAATGCTTTTTCTAATACATTCAACAGGCTGAAGATTTATGTCTTTGCAAATCTACACACCGTGAGAAAGAGGATCTCATCCATCAGCCTTGTCTTGTTGGAAATGATGCAATGTAGCAAGGAGTTTTCCCGGTGGATGTGGTCCATCTGCTGCTTCACACTTCCCAATAACTCATCGTAGATCTGCAAGGTCTCCTCCACTCTGGCCACCTCTGCCAGGGCCTCATCAATGGAGCTCATCAGCTGTGTCACCTGCTTCTCAGAAGATATAATGGCTCTAAGGTTGGCCTGTAAAATGGAGAAACAGACGGCTTCAGCACTGTAGCAGGGACTAATCACCACCATATCAGAGTCAAATATCCCGACCTTCACTGTCCCAAGTCAAATCAGAGACCCTGTCATTATAACATGCAAAGTACTGTTATAATTGCAGCTGTCCTGCATCACTACTTGCACAAGGTCAATGTCTTGTCTTTGCACTTGGCTGAACTTTACATCAGCAAGCATCTGCAAGTCCCAAGTGCCAGGGCAGAACAAAACCCTTCCCTGAGCAAGGTGTATGCTCAGAGGACTTTCATCTGTCACAGCAAAGAGGTTACTGTGGAGTCGCCAGGCAAATCCGACCATAAGCAGACTACGGTCTGTAGGTTTGGAGAGGGTACCAAGCCTTGCTGGTTTCTGCACCCTAGTTTTCCCTCTGTGCACTAGAAAAGTCCCAAAGGGACACTACATGTTGTCTCCAACCCTTTATTGCCAGAACTGGTGAAGTCTCCTGAGGACTTGGGTGTCCATCCCACACTCTTTGTAAGGAAACATGCCCAATTTGAGGTCTGGCCATTTCTGGCTGGTTCTAACACATTTATGTAGGCTATGGCCAAGCCAACTGTCTGTCACAGCATGTTTAGCACAGCTCCGGTCATTGCCACTGCTGCCAGGGTGTTACCCAGCTGAGCTGCTCTGGCAGTGGAATTAATAAACAGTTAAATCATGCATGAAACATGCACATATATATGTCTCTAATATGGAAACTGAAGGCACAGTTTGCCTAGGGAGGTCTCAGGCATTTGTTTTGACGGGTGGTAGAGATATAATGGCGTGTTAATCGCTGCTGACAAGCTCTGCTAGAGATTAACTGCTTCCAAATGTTAATTGTATCATTTGCAGGGCCTATGTACCATGCGGGATAGCAAAGAAAACAATCAATATACACGGGCCTGGGAGGCGTGAGTCTTCCAGACTGCTATTTTTCTCTCTATCAATAAAGCTTTTAAAAAAGTTTGTCTTTTCTGATATCTCAATTATCTGATGTCTTTTTCATTAAATGAAAACCAACAGAAGCATCTGCACCCCCCAGTATGCCCCACGCTCAGCTCGCTGGTAGGAAACAACAGGAGGAAGAGAAGCAAAGTCTTGTCAACCCAAGTCAGGTTACTGTGGCTTGGACCTACCCTGCGTTCTGAAATAAAAATGTGTCTGAAAGCACAGTAGATGCTAGGCACCTACAATCCCTGTGTTAAGGACCTTCTTTTCTTCAAGCTCCTTCCGCACTGCTATTGGGATAAAGATGAGGGGCACGGAGGTGCTCCTGAAATGTGTGAGAGCCACTTTGCAGCACACAGCTGGACCAAGCAGCTTCAGACCCACTGGCAAAGCATGGATCACACTCTCCTGTTACAAGTGTAGTGTCATCTTAGGAAAGTGTGGGAGAAAGGACTGTGGGGAATGGCTTCAGATGTAGACAGGTCCACAAAGGATCTGGAAAGGTCAGAGGAATTCTGTAGAAAAGAAGAGCTTGATATCATAACAAACACAGCAAAGCATCTCTATCAGAGAGCAGAGGTGAAACTACCCCACTGCAAAGTGATGCAGCTTCCCACAGAGAGCCCAGTGATGGCAGGGCAGACAGAAGTTTCACTTGCCACCAGGCTCAGCAGTTGGATTTGAAGTGGGGCTTGCTAACGCACGCAGATACTTATCTCCGAAAGCACCAACAATGCTACATGAATGCTCCTTTCACCCGGAGCCCATCCAGCCTACACAGGCAGGCACAAAGGACCCGGGCAGGAGCAAACAGCCTCGCTCCCAGACTGCTGCTTTCCAGCCGCACACCAGGGAACCTGGCCCATGACTATGGGCTCTGCATGGAGCTTCACATTTTATTAAATGTTCATAAATTACAGCCATAAACCTCCTGCAAGCCTGTCACTGCTTCACCTACAGATTGTCTTATTAGAGCTTAACAGACCCATAGGGGTTTGCCCAGAGCAAAGCATCACTGGTGACACTGGCAGGGCAGCTGCTGGCAGAAGGGGCTCTCCAGAGAATCGCCTCTCGGGTGAGGGTAATAACTCTCCTGCTGAAGGTAGTACAAAGCTGCCAGGAGATGCCTGAGTTTCAGCAGGTGCTGGGATCCTGCAAGTATGTAGGAATACCAATGTAAAAATCAGAGCTTGCCACCTCCCAGGTACCCTGACTGTGCTTTCCTTCCCTCCAAAGCAGATAAGCACTTGCTTACTGTTGGTGTGGTGTTTCGTGATCCCCAGAAGAGATGGTTTAGCAGAGGGTGATTACCATTGTAAGAGGAGGACAAGGTGTTATCACTGGGATGCAAGAAAAAACATTTAAATATATGCATGTGCTAGTCTAACTTGCTGGTATTAATAACGCTTAATATCATCGATTAAACCTTAGAAATAGAAGCATCTTATTAATTAATTCATATTAGCAATAAGTGACATTTTTCATTAGAGGGTATTAAAATAATATATTCAACAGCGCTTTTCATCACAAAGATCTTAACAGAGATTTATTAGTTGCTCTCATAAGGTGTTTTATAGCTGGGAAACAAAGTGCCTGTACAACTTGCCAAGAGCAAGCAGGAGCAGACCTCAGGAGTTTGGTCTTCCAGATTAACTACTAAGTTTCCAAATGTAATGTCATATATATAAAAATACAAATTGGGAATAAAGCAAATACTGAAGCTAAAGGAGGTTGAATTTAGGGTTTGTGGTTTCTGGTATGGTTTAGGATATTTCTTTTGGCTTATTTTTTTCCCTTTATTCTTCAGTTACCTACCCATAAAATCGTAGCACCAGATATATTAGCATAAGATAAATGTTCGAAGCAGCTATCTCATTATGTTTCTCCAGCACTCAAAGAAATTATCCTCTGCAGAAATGCAATAAAATACAGAAACTCTAATAAAGTAAATAAAGCTCACTAGTCTGAAAATAATGTGTGCCTTCTCCACTGGCCCTTTCTACTACAGTTTATCTTTTACTTTTTATCTCCTTTCAGCTCTGTTTCATTTTTCCCCTCTTCGTCCCTAGCTGCTGGTTTTATTTCTGTAGGGATCGTTGTTGACCTTTTATTTTCTTCCAGGTATCCCTGCATGTCAGACCACCCTTTGTGCTCTTCACCACCCCCCACTTTCTACATGCACTTTCATCCCCTCCCTCCCTGCTCAGCAGCCTTTATCCTTCCTACACAACTTTCCTCTATTCTCCCCTTGCCAAGGTAACTAATGCGCTTCTGCTCAAGTTAAAAAAAAAAAAACAACAAAAAACCAACCCCAAAAAACCACACAACAAACAAATAACTGCAATAACAGGAATTTTTGATCCATCTGTGATAGCCCTCATGGCAACATGTCAGGACCCATCCCCACTGCTTCTGTCTGTGGATTTGGCAGGAGCCTGGGGAGCTCTCAGTGGCCAGAGGTGTCTGGCAGGCTAACCCTCCCTGTGAGACACCCAGCCACGTTCCCCCTTGAAAACATGAAGAAGGATTTGTTGTTAACCACGTTTTCCCCTTGGGACAGTTGCTGTATATAATTTCCAGATGAGGTTAAGGCTGTGGGATTGCTCCAGCACAGCTTGTGGACCCAGCAGTAGGAGCCAGAGGCAATGCCCTAAGACAAATTTCTTCTGCACAGGTGGCAACAGAAATGATGGCCCTAATCCACACTGCGTGGGACACAGAGACCTTCTGCACAATGCAAAGGAGAACCTAGATCTCCCCGGCCTCATCCACCTCCCTCAGCCAGCCCCAGAGCACTCCACTTCACTTTGCCCCACAGTCAGGCCCTTACAGTTAGGCTTTTACCCATCCCTGCACTGCCCCAGAAATTATAATCCATTGTCCACGTGCAGCTGGGCTCCATATCCTTCCCTGCAACTGGGTCTGTGCCACTATTTTGTTTTACTCCTTTGCAAAACTGGACTTCATCTGCCTCGAGTTGGTGAGTCATTGGTTCATCGGAGAGACACCACCCAAGCCAGCGCCTAAGGGTGGTTAAGCTCAGCACAGACACATATTTGGTGCCTGGCTGCCAGGCTGCAGCTACTTGTTTAGCCCCTGAAAGGGACAGGCAGCCCCAGTACAGTGCACAGTGGGATGAACATTGACCCTCGAAAGGGGAGCAGCAACATCCTCCTGACTCGCATGCGAGATGCCTTCTGAGCTGAAGTAGCACAACGCCGAGATGACTTTCTCTCCAGTAAAGTGCTCACAACAAACAAATGAGCTGGCGATACCCAGAGACTCAGTCCAGTGCCCCCCCATGCTAGCCACCTTCTTTTCAGTTGAGTCACAGCCCTTGGCGCCCTTACCTCATCCAACACACAGAGATCATTGCTCAGCTGCTCTGCAAAGGCCACAGAGTTGTTCACAAGCGGCTCGTGCTCCTCCATCAGCTTCAACACATCAGCAGCTTCCTTTGGTGTCATCTCCTGGTACACACTGAGCCCATCCTGGCTCTCAGCTTCCACAGTGTCCTTCCTGTCTTCTTGAGGCCTTTGTCTCCCTGCATGGGCAGGATGAGACGTAGTGTTGACCAAAGCCTTCTAGCTATGTCATTTTATTAGCTCTGATAATATTAGCCCCAGGGGTCCCATTGAGCCCAAGTGACATGAGCCCAGTGATCTCAGTCTGTTGGTCAGTTAGAATAAGATCACAGCATGGAGCAAAGAAAGATGCACATGGGATAAAGAGTCAGTTTTGTAAGAGGGACAAAACGGACATTTGAAATTTAATTTGAGCTCTGGTTGTGTTTTTATTTGCACACCTCTCTGGGACTGTATGTTGGGGAATGTTGATATGTTTGTTGTACAAAGCTGAGACAAATTTCAGAGATTAACAAGCTTCCTCTGATCAAAAATACTGATAGTCGTGTGTTGTAGAGTAAAATACAGATATATATGGATATAAAGATATATTTCTTGATATATTGCTGGGGGATGTTACCAGGCAGGCAGCCAGTCTCCCCGTGGCCTATCAGGACCAACACTTTAATGCTCACCTTCCACAACCCAGAGTGCAGATAACGTCTGTGGAGATAAGATAAACTGCCCATCTATTTTTCTTACCAGCATAGTACTGAGTCTCCACAGCAAGGGTTAGTGGATAAATCAGGTGTCTGTGCCTCCAGATACACAAAACATGGATTCTCCTGTTTCTGTCTCACTGGTGCCCACCTCTACCATCATCTGCATTCACTATTTGAAATTTATTCACCCCCTGTTCCTAAAGTGATGGTAGTGATGATGCAAAAAACCCAAACCACTCCAAGTGTGACAAGGAAACTAATTACCTTCCACTGCACAGGAGGGGACATTCACAAACGTAATAGAGCTGGTGAGGAAGCGGTGGTTCAGCTTCCACAAGCATCTGATAAAGGTTCTCTTCTCCTCAAAGCTGCTAGTCGTCCATTTGTAAACCTTATCGAACTGCAGATCAAAATCCAGGCTTGCCTAGATGTCAACAGTTAATTACCACATCAATTAGATGCTACTTGCCACACTACATACACTCAGCCCAGGTTTGCAGAACATTTTAATAGCAAGCACTGATGTGAAAACACCTTGCACACCAGGAGGAAAAACACCTCCTGGTTGAGGGAGGGAGGAAGATACACTGCAGCTTCAAGTTTTCAGTGGCCCCAGGAAACCACATTGTGAATGGAGACTAGCACAGGGCTTAGATGTCAGAGAGCTCTGTCTGCACAGGCAGCTCAGTCCCTCCAACCAGTGAGGATGATTCTGACAGCTCCCTGAGACCATCTAGCAAAAAGTCTGCCTGAATGTGCTGGGAAGGTGACCCCAGGGAGACCAGTGCTACTGGCCACATCGTGCCAATGACTATACTGGTTTTGGTGAAGCTGCACAGGTATAAGCAGATTCAGATCTGATGAAGGCTATTGCCCCCAGCATCCCCACAACACCTCATGTGATGAACACCAACAGTACCGTGTTCAGAGTAACTGTTGTCAGAAGTTTGATTTGAAGTATTTCAATCAATGAATTCCCTGAAAAGCTCTGTATTTCCAAGCTGACAGCAGGACATTCCTCTAGATAACAGCAAATCCTTCTTTGTGTTTCTTTCCTGCAGATATAGACATCTCTCCTGGACTTCTCCTGCTATCCCAGAGCAACTGAGTGGGATTTGAGAGGTATGGTCATGGCACTTGGCACATCATCACAGGCATGACAAAAGCACTGAAAATAAAAGGATGCACAGCAATTCTGACCCTAGAAGTGGACACCATGACACACATAGTGGGTCAGACCAAGGAACCAGTCCCAGTGTCCTGATCCAGCATGCTGATTTCTTTTCAGATTATATAAATCCCTCACTTTTTAGTTCAAGTTTGGGGGGATGAACGCTCATGAATTTTGACAGTGGCCAGTGACAGATGCTTGGGAGAAAAAGCATTCAAAGGGCAAGTTCAGACTTATATTGCCTTCAGGATTCCCTGCCAGCCTCCAGCAGCCCGTGATCTATCTAGCAGCTCGTTGAGCCAGAGGTTGTATCCACAGCACTGTGTTTAACAGCCCTTGAAGGACCTACTGTCCCTGATTTCCTCTAATGGTCTTTTGAACTTACAGCGTTGGCTTCTACAGCATCCTGTGGCAATAAGCTCTGCAGTGTAATGATGTGCTGAATGAGAAAGCTTGAATCAACTGGAGTTAAGCATTTGGGGTGAGCCCAGCATCCGCCCTGCCTCCCACTGCAGATATTCCCCTCTGCAATCCTCATTCAACCCAAAATCTTAAACCTCTCCTCATTCAAGTATTGGGAACACCCAGAGAAAATCAAGAAACAGGTTTCCACAAGTTCAGTCCCAAAGTCCCCCCAGCAGCACAGTGGTACCACACATGCTTCACCTGGTGTATTCCAGCAGCCCCATTTCTTGTCAGGGGAAGGTCACCTGAGATAACAGGAGCATGGACTTGGCATTTCCCCATGTTGTTTTCATCTGTGTAAGTGTCAATATCTCTACATCTAGCTATGCCCAAAGGATGTAGTCTCATGGAGGGGAAACTCCAGCCACAGGAGTCTTAGTATTTGCCACTAAGCAATATACAGATGTGGAGGCTAAGGGAGGCTGCTGAACTAGGAACATCCCGCAGAAAGAAACTCTTCCCCACATCAGCTCATTAGCTCTGCGGCACAGTCTGATCTCATATTTGGGACAACTTAGAAGCCACACTTATAATTATTGATACTAATCATTAAAACAGACATAGAGTTTATGAGGATTGACGCAGTCCGACGATGCTTTCAGGGTTGCTTCCTAAACACCTCAGAGCAATACATCACACCCCCGCATTGCTTTTCAGGCTCAGTAGCAGCCCCTGCAATGGCACAAAGCAGTGATGTCTGGGGGAGGAATTTACAGCGTGCGTGGTTTACAGCATGCCTTATGAGGAGCTATTAAAACAAGGAGGCATCCGTTAATCGTTTCATAAATATTCATACTGTTTTGGTCAAGGGAGCTGTAGCTTTAAGCACCGCTGGACTTGCAGTGTCAGTACTTGGCTGGTGCCAGCGAACAGAGGGCTTCCCAGTGCACCAGGGCAGACCTGACCATCAAGTCCTTGCTGTGTGTGCTGAATATTGACTCACAAGCTGGGGTTTGGCTGTAGTCAGTACTATCTGCTGAGTAACAGTGGAGAGATCTTGTTTGGATTTTCACAGACCTGCCAAGCCATGCAACAGGGAGGGATGGTGCAGACTTGAGCACTGGGCAGTACTGGGGAGCTTGGCTTGTGCTGGGATCTCTGCGGCGGGACCTGAGAGATGTCAGTACATCCTGGCTGCAGCCTACTGCTTCAGCCTCTCCTCTGCCTGGGGACTTTGCACAGCAGCTTCAGATGGTCAGTAGATCCCATTTTAGGAATGATAAGGACAATTCTGGCTGACCCCATTCAAGAAAGACCAATTCAGCCTGGAAGAGGCTGAAGGGGGCTCCAGGCCTGATGAAGGGAAGAGAGAAGTCAATGAAGAAGACTAAGAGGTCAGTCTGCTTAGCCTGCCAGAAGGAAGGTTGATAGGGGAGGTGACTGCAATCTAAAAATGTATCTGCAAAGGAAAAGAGATGTCTAACCTAAAGGACAGCCACAGCCCAAGCGCAAACAGGGATGATGTGGGTAGGAATACAGGCTGGGAGTCAGAAGAAGGCTTTAGCTATTGGGACAACCAAGTTCTCTATTTGTCTCCCAGTAGGAGGGGGTTCAAAAATACAGCAATACTTTAAGATAGAGTATTATCAGTTTATCTTATTGGGATGGCAAATGAGGAAAGGACTGAAAATCCTGGAGGTATCTTCTAATCCTAACTCCTCAGAAGCCAAAGCAGTTTAGAAGATTTGGTGAAGTGAGGCTCATCTGCTTGAAGAAAGCTCAGGCAGGATGAAAGCATGTCTTTCCTTGTGTACAGGAAAATGTAACACAGTTCAGTTCTACCCATAGGATCAAGATGTCCTGCAAACCTGCAATTGTAATTTTCCTTCCAGACATGCTGTGCAGATGTACTTTATTTGTCCTGGATGTAGAAATGGAAAGCTGTTCTTTTTCTCATTTATTTCGGTGCTTGTGAAAACCCAGGCACCTAGCCAAAGCCCCTGGAACATTCACATTAATAAAAAAACTAATTATAACAACTTTAACAACACTCTGCCAGCCCCAGCAGCAGAAAGGGAATATCTTGTCCATGCTTTCTTTCCCAAAAACTTTAATGTCACCCTAAAAGCGCAGACTCACGTTGACTCCAGCTCTCTATAATCCTTCTTTCAGTAAATGCCTCCATTTAATCTTTAAATACCCTATGCAAATGTCTGTCAAGAAGCTTTGTCAACATGGATCGACAGATGGGCCTGACAATGTGTTCTGCAAATGCTGGAGACCTGACAAGAGCAGTGCTTTGCCGTTCATCTCTCCAGGCTCTGAGGGTTGCTGCAAAGAGCTTCAGGAAGTCCTCTACCTGAGGAATAAGGAGAGTTTGCCCACTGATTTTGATAGAAGTTGTGTCCATGCAGCAGTCACACACTCACTGCTCACCCTGGTCAGGTATTTGGCCGGTTTGAGATTTCCTAACTTAGAGATGGATGACTCAGGAGAGAGAAAATCACTCCAGCTTCAGCATCCTGGGCACAGGCATCTCCCTGAAGCAGATGAGGGAAATGAGAAGTCCAAAAACACTGATGTAGGATGGTGGAACCATCCAGGGAGGGACCTCAGTTCACCATACTCAAGGAAGCAACTCTGAGGGAAGGCAGAGGGCTTTTAAATTTTTTTAATAGTGGTTGTTTCCCCACAATAAGTATTATTCAGGCTGGTTCAGTCCTATATTAGAAACCACACACAACCTCCCACACACACCTCCTGCTGTCCTTCCCACCATCTAAACATATGGGCTAAGTTCCAGAGGACCCAAATACCCCTATGGACCCTGGACCATGTCTCTCTAGCTTCATATTCACCTCTCTTTCCCGTGATCAGTCCTGCCCTTTGCCACAGAAGGAAAATCAGTCTTACCTGATTGAGAGTCTTTCCATCTACCAGCTTCAGCTCTGCTAAAGGCCACCTGTAGGCTATCTTGTACTGTTCTCCTCGGTCTACCTTGACCTTCACCAGAAACAGCTGCATTGGCCTAAAGGTGTCCACTGAGGATGAGGGACAGGAAAAGAAAAAAATAGCCCACAATATTATTGTTAGCCCAGTACACAACAGTTCAGTGTGAGTGGACAGGTACAGATGGACACACAGACACTGATTTTGTATTGTGGCTCTATGGAGAGGTGCTACAGGGTTTTGACTGGCTTTTCTCTTCAATAAGTATTTATATATAAGAAGTTCTCTCTAGGGTCTAATCCAGAGTACTGTGAGGTCTATGGAGGGATTCCAAATAACTTTAACGAGTTTTAAACCAGACCATTGTGCTCCGCACAAGCCACAAGTAATATTTCAGCAAGATCCAAATGTGACAGGAACAGGGCACCCTAGTGCAGTAAGATTGATGATGGTTACATACCATACTGCTGGCCCTACAACAGGGTGCACAAGCACTGCAATGTTTGACTGATACCCACACTAACATATCCCATCAAAAATCAATTCCAGTGCCAATTAGCTTACAGTCACCTCTTGGTTCATCTGGGAGGTGCTCACTGTACATCATTTCGGCTATTATAATCTAGATCTCCCGTATCAGCTAGGTATCTCCAGAAAGCTGATATGGACAGTTCCAGGAGTCACTCATGTATTTTAGATGCTCCTCATAGGGTGGCTACATCATCCCTTGGAGATATTCCTCCTGTCTTCCATTGACTACATGGGGTTTTTGAAGCACATCATTTATGTCAAACACTACGACTAAGGCTGTCAGAAATTAATCCTGTAGTAGGTGACTATGCTGCCTAGAAGCTCATTGGCAGGAAAGTCTCTCCCCTGTAAGTTTGTAAAAAAAAAAATCTACACTAACAACTTCTCAGGAGTGATGGAGCAACTAGAAAAGCATAGACCAAAGGAGATGGAAAATTTCCCAAAGCACTTGCACCTTTGGATCCTAATCAAATAGCTACATACTCCTGAAATACTCCTGAAATGTCTGGGTACTGTTAAAACTTTCACCAAAAAAAAGACTGGGAGAAGACAGAATGAGGCTGTAATGCTGTGTCATGTTAGAATGGTTTGTTGCTGACCTCTAATGACAGATTTGATGCAAATGGTAAAAAAAAATAATCTTACATTGGTGGAGGGAGCAATCCTGCAGACCCCAACTCTCTTTAGCCAGCTAAAGTTCATCTGACATTCAGGAGGGAACTTCTCATTTTGTTGCCAGTTCTTGACATTCTGTACAGATGTGGCACAGCTCTATCTTTGAATTAAGTTAATCTTAAAATCTAGCATTCCAAATAGTGGTTCTGTCTCTTCTCCCAAATTAGGAAAAGAACCATCAGAGACCAAACTCTGAGTTTACAAGAAACCTTCCTGGGTTTGCAACTTAACCTGTCTCCCAGCCCCCCAAGGATTCTCACCCACAACACAGAGAATGGACATCTTCTTCTTCTTCCCTGTCTTCCAGACACGAATGGTTTCCAGCAGCCTCTTTTTCTGTGGGTTGAACACATCTTTTTCCAGAGAGCTCCAAAGAGAAGCCATGGTGATACCCAAACACAACAAGAAGTGGTAGCTTGTGGTCACCGCAGGCTGCACAATACCTCCTGTGAAACACAAAGAGGCTGGAGAGATGATCCACAAGCAAGCTCCTGACACACCAGTAAAATACATTACCCCCACACTGATTTAATATCTGTTGTCTTGCAGACAGCATGAGTGTTAAATAATTGGTGCAGACTTGAGGCCAGAAGGGCCTTTTATAATCAGCTGGTTTGAATTCCTGCCCATTGCAAGCAGGACATGCCAGTACATCCAGCCCAATAAGGCCACAATAAGACTTCCCTAATTTCTTCAAAAAACTTGGTTTTTTTAGTTCCAACTCAGCTTAGCCTTGAGCAACAGGACCATGCCCACAGGCAGGTGAAACAGGTTAGCAGCTACAAGCAATCCATTGCCTGATTGCTTTTGTTGGCCCACACTGTTTCAGTGCTCACAGCTCAAGAAATCACACTCCTGAGTGACACAATGCAATGCTCAAGTTGAGCTGCTGTGCCCTTCAGTCAGCACGGGATGGACATACATGACCGTGCAAGCCCGTGCTGCAAAACAAAGAAGCCCAACTCCACTTCTGGAGCTCAGCCCTGGGGAATCCTGCCTCTCAGACATCCATGCGGCTTTAGCTTAGCAGAGATGCACGGCAACCCTGTGAGGGCAGATCAACATGCCCGGCCAGCCTCATGTGACACTGAGCAGCCCCGGCATGCAGAGACAGAACTCACTGAACCTGGGGGGATGCTGGAGCCTCACAGGAGTGCAAACAGAGCCCTGGCTGTGGAGGAGACTCAGAGGAGCTCACAGGGTTGCACTGTGGGCACGGAGGCAAAGGCAGGTGGCTTGCTAAGGCACATGCCTTGCAAGAGATGTTGTGCTAAGGCCAACACCATGTGGGGCTGGAAATGCACAGCCACTGTGACCTCCCTGACCACGTTCTGCCACCACAGCCTGCATCCACCTTGCTGTGCCCTTGTGCTCTCCAAATCTCTCCTCTGTTCCCCTGGGCTGTGCTGCGCTTAGCAGCTCTCCCCACTCCAGCTGCAATTCCTTCCTCCTCGGCTGACAGCTCTGTGATTCCCTGCTTCCTCCTCAGTGCCCTAAAAGACTAATTTTTGGAAAAATACCAGGGAAGAGGGGCCTCAGGCCACCACTGCTTCCCCCTCCCCTTCCATCCCCAGTTCTCCTCCAATGAGTCCCTCCCTGCTCTCCTGCAGCCATGCAGACCAGGGCAGATGCTTCCCCAAAATGGCTGGCTCACCTTCCCAAGCCCTCTGCCTCCGTCCCTGGGGCTTGGACCCACAAGCAGCAGAGGGAAAGTACCCTATGCAGAGGGTGAAAGCGCTCGCAGGTTTCACATGATTGCTGACTCATCAGCAAACCAATATTAAGAGGCAGCAACTCCTAAACTCCCAAGGAGACCCCCCACTCATTTGTTCTTTCAAGGTTCCCTGGCTCCAAGCTCATCAGCTAATTAACCAGAAAGGAGGAGGGGGTAACACGGAGGGAATGGGAAACCCAGGTGCAGTCTCAGTTACTGGGGTTGAGCCCCTCCTGCAGATGGCCATGTTTGTATTCCCTGGCTATGTGCCACTCCCGTCTGAATTCTCCAGCCAGCTGAACAAGTGCAAATTTTTTGCATTCATAGTCCAACAGGAAACAAACCTCAACTTCTTCTCCCCCTCATTTTGCTTTGTAGCTGAATGTACTTCTCCACAGCCTGAGAATGGCTATGATGTGCATGACTAAAAGTCGTCTAAGGAAATCGCAGCATTCAGCTTTAAACCATTGCATCACCTCGTGACATTTTGTAGGAGTAACATGATTGTTACTTTACAGACGAAGGAAATGCAGTAAGAAAGCAACCCAATCAAGAGGATCTCTCCTGGCTGCCTCCTTAAAAGCAATGCTCAAAGCATGCCAGGGCCTTGGGCAGAGATGCCGCAGGAGAGTCCTGTCTCCAAGTCCAGCCCACAGAGAGCAAGCTGACTGCAACCCCTTGAAAGCTCAAGCAAGCTCAGCTCAGTGCTAGGCTGGAACAAGACAACTTGATTCAGTTTGAGGTATTGAAATACACCGATTCAGGTCAACCCAATGCAAGAAGGAATGGGTTTGTTTAAACCATCTTAGAAGCAGCAGTG
This sequence comes from Athene noctua, assembly GCF_965140245.1. Taxonomy (NCBI): domain Eukaryota; kingdom Metazoa; phylum Chordata; class Aves; order Strigiformes; family Strigidae; genus Athene; species Athene noctua. The sequence goes on along the minus strand of NC_134047.1, from coordinate 12,865,156 downwards.
TTTTTAGCAAAAATGAGTTGCTTGTTCACAAACTTGAGGACCCTTATCCTTGAGGTCCCTTCCAACCTGGTATTCTATGATTCTATGAGACTTCTTTTTTAAACCCACAATATTCTCAATGGAAAGTCATCACACAGATCATACCTAAGACTCATGGAGATCTATTTCCAGTATAAGTCAAACCAGCACTGTCAGGGAGGAGATGACAGTTCATGTCTTGTATATCATGTATAAACATTCAGAAACAACCAGCAGTTACATTACAGCCTTTGATCTAAGTGGTGAGGGAATAAGCAAAGTGGCTACAACTAAAAGGTTGAATTTAATGCAGATATTTCAGTAAGAATAAGGGATAAATAAATATATAGACTGTGGGAAAATAATAATATTTAGAACACTCACTTTGAATGTTTTCTAAGAGAAAATAATTGTTATTGAAATTTACTGTTGCTATGCAGTAAACTAAATAAAATGAAACCTTCAGAAGTTCCCTCCCCATAGCGATGGGGCTTTCAGCTCAGCCACATAGTTAATGAGCTTGAAATCACATCCGCAATTATTTAAACTTTTTCCACCATGGCTGTGACCAAAAAAAATAAAAAATAAAAAATTTGTTGCTAAAATGATTCTGTCACCATAGCATCTCTTTGAACGCAGTCTCTCACTGGGTTATCTTGGTTTCTCCATCCCTGTCAGCTTTTCAGTCTCTCTAATGGCATTCACCTCCAGAGGCAGGCAGGATGGCAGCCCGGAGACCTGACCGTCCACACTGCTATTGCTTTCAAACTCACTAATTCGTTTATAATAGCACTTGAGCAACAGCTATATGAAAATGATTGAAAGCCAAAGTAATAGAGGGCTCACTGCTCCCTGATAAGTTAATGCAGAAAGCACAATACTTTCCACAAATGTAATTGAAAAGCTGTCTGTAGCAGAGCCAGTTAACCCCCCTGTTTTCTAGACACAACCTGTAAGACTTGAAGATCTCAGTGAAACCTTCCTGAAATTTTCACAGAAGTGCACATCACCCATCCAGACAGCTGACAGCAAGGAAGAGAGTGTTAGTGAAAGGAAGAACATTCAAAGACTTTACCAGCCGTGTCTCGCTGAGGATAAATTGCAGGATTTCAGTCACAAGAAGCCTTAGAACAGGAAACAGTTTGCTGGTAAAATGAAAGCTTTAAGAGAAAAACAGGAAGCCTAAAGAACCTGAGTGAAGCTGCCAGCTTGAGGTCAGGGCAGGAAATCCCTCGTGCAAACGCTGCAGGGACCAGGTGCAGCTGAGAGCAAGCAATGCATCGGAGCAGCTGGAGATGAAATGGGGTTTGACTAAAAGCAAAGCAAGGTATTATAAAATTGCCCTCCATTTCCTCTTTGTTTCACTAAAGAGAGTCCAAGTGCTGAACAGAGAACAACTGTGGTTCAGCGTCTAGTCAGATGTTGTCCCCCTAGTCCTTCTCCTTTAACAAAGGGTCTCAGAAGCCTAGAGAGATTTAGGAGTCAGACCAGATGCTAATGGCATGGTACATGCCCTCGTTAAGCAAAATGCATAATCATGATAATTTAGCTTTAAGCATAAAGTAAACTTCATGCTGTTTCCTTGTAACCTTGTAATACACTTTAGTATTAATCAAAAGCCAGGTCCTGTTGAAGCCAAAGGACCATGGGCATTTGGGTACAGACACTGGTGTGAGTGCTGTCCCACAAATAACAGATCTGTGCTGGAGCCAAAAGCAATAATCCAGAGAGGAGCCAGAGTCAGGAGCTAGGAATGAGGATTTGGAGAGTGCAGGGAGAACAGTCTCAACATCTGGCTGTGGGGCAGCAGGACAGTAGCTGTGAATGGTGCCTCAAGGATCACTCTCACAGCCCACGTGGAAGGGTTGGTTCTTCCATCCCTCCTTTGTGGTCCTCAGGTGGGCAGGAAGCTTGATTGATATACTCTTTTGGCAGAAATATTTTAGGGAAATGAGAGCTCTATTTTTGCCTAATTGCTGGAACTTTCACGGCCATAACCTGGGGACGGAATGCTCTGGTCCTAGCTCATGTGGGTGTCAGCCTTGGCTTCAGGAATGGTGCCAGTGCAGAAATCTCAATCTTGAATGTATCTAGGGCTTGAACCACTGACATCTTTGAGGGTAACAAAGGTAATCTGGCTTTCAGCTGGTGCCAGGAACTGCCTGGGAACCATGTGCCTGGAGTTGAATTGCACAGGGTGATCTTAGCCAGGAGGAAAACAGACAGACCCATCTCTGGTGCAGCCTGTGTACTGCCTTCATATTTAGCTTCAGAATCATCATTTAGCTTCATCAATCTGCAGCCCCGAATGGGCCATGTTTTCACTGAGGAATCGCGATCATTCACTGAAAAGCTCTATCCCAGACCCCTGCACCAGCTTATATGTTTTGATGCCATTGACATATACCTGTGCCGTACTTCTCTGCCTCAGCATGAATCTAAACTGGCAAAATGAGGGCTTAAAAAGCAACAGTCACTGGGAAGTGGCAATGGTTTAACTGAACTGTTCATTTACCAGGTGTTGACAGGTACAGGGGACACTGCGAGTCACAGCCCGCCATGAACTATGGTCATTTCTCCTTCTCCAGCATGTTACAGTGGGGCCATGGCTGAACACTGGTTAGGTCAGTGAGGTTCTGTAGACTCCATGTCATGTCTGGCTGCCAAAGATGGCTGAGTAAAGCTGTGTCTACATGCCTGATATGTTTGGTGCCTTGGAAAAACAACATTTAATTTTTGAGCTTCAAGGACATCATGTGCACTCTGGAAGGTAAATTCGATGGGGCAAGCATTATGGAAGAGAGAAAAATACGATCACACCACAGCAGGACTGCATTAACACAGTATCATTTACTGCAAAACAGTGAAGATGCTATGCCAGGCCTTCCATTCATGACTTCATATTATTTCCATAAACTTGGTCTTAACCTCTACTTGCTCACACAGCGGATTTTCTTCTCTTCCAGCCAGCTGCACATGCCTTCATTATCATTCATAGGCACTACAGGAGCACAAGGGGGGAAATGCTTCCCTTGCACAAACACAGTTGAGGAGAATAACTCATCCAGATGCCAGCCTGGCACACAAGCACCAGTTCCACTGGGAGCAGGGAGGGTTTTTTAAGAACATCCTGCGTGGCTAAAAGAAAAATTCAGGAATGAAACAGGAAAGAATGAGTTACTGTAGGATTTCTGGCTTTACTCACACAGTCCCAGGAGCTCACAGAAAGCTGCTCTGTAGCACTGCAGTCTCAGGCACCAGCACCTGAACAGATCATTCCCCTGGATTATTTCCCTCAAGTCTCACAGCTGCTGTAGACACTGAGGAATCAAAGTTTTTTATTTTAAGCAGAGGGTACATCTAGCTTTGTGAAGGCTGGGGAAGAAAAAAAGCCCAACAAACCTTGAAAAAGCCAGCCGTTGCTGGCATGTGTTTCCCTGCCCGCATCTGCAAACAGGATGAAGCAGCTGTAAGAGTGATGCAAACAACCAATTAATCTCAATTGCTGCAAACTCATAATCCTAATGAAATACTTTTAAAAATACAGGGGTGTTTTTAGCAGTTTTCATGCAAATAGAAATTAGGAAATTGCATGTACAAATGAGCTAATAAAGAAAAGGGAAATACAAGTGTGGAAATACAGTGTGCCTTGTATTAATTTTTCCACCCAATTCCAAATGCAGTAATAAATTGATTATTTTAACATTCAGGCTGGAGGAATCAAAACTATACACAATTTGGAGTGTCTGATTGCTGTTCCCTGTCTGAGATTAACAATCTGCAGTAGTTTGCTTTTCTCTTCCTTCCCTAAACAGGGAACAGAAAGCTGGTTTTGCCGCAGGGCACAGCAGAGAATCTAAGCTATTTAATTTTCTGCTGCGGGGACTTGTAGTCATCATTTGATGTCAAACCCTATTTTTGGTGCTTAAACAGCCTGCATTCCCAGAATACCTAGCCATTTCAATGTTTAATGGACGGCTCCTGCCATTGCCCCTAAAAAAGAGGTGGCAACCAGCACTTCTCAGGAAGGACTTGCTCTGGACCATTAGATGACCAGATATGCATGGACAGTGCCACTCCAAAACATGAACAGGGGGTCGCAATCCTTCTGCTTGCTCCTACTATGGATTTTCTTCAGCCTCCTTGCTGCCCATGAAGAAAAAAATATCCCCTTTGCCTTGCACCAGCAGCAGTTTGGGACATACCCACTAGGCACACAGGTGCTGCCCTGTACCAGGAGGGGGGGCTGGAGCCCAGTTAAACCACAGAAGAATGGGGAATGGCTTAGTACAGGCAAAAAGAGAATTTTCCCAGTAAGTCAAGACTGAGGTAACAGTGATAGATTAGGGCAAGGAAAATGCAAGACAAAGGGAGTTGCCTTGTCCTTGTCCTTATTGTGACTCCACATGTTTAATGTCTGGAGGCAGTTGAAACTCGTGTTGAAGGGCAAGCAGCAATTCTGGTGTACACTGGACACTGTTTTCTGCCGTCTCCTTTTCCCAGAAAACTGTTCCCAGCGGGAGAGCTTCTCCTCTGTGCTCAGCATGGTTTTTCCTGCTACTGCCTCAGCCCCACTGCAGGGTCTGCCTGATCCTGGTGATCCTGCTGGCAGTTGAAGGCTGGATCCTTCCCTCCATAAAACAGATAGTCCAGGTTGTGGTTTCTCATTCCTCTGATGCCAGGCTGTGTGCAAACCAAGGAGGGAGGGAAGGGAAAAAATGCCATGCCTCAGAGCATTCTAAAGGCTGCTGCAAATTACATGAGCTACAGAAATCCCACAGTGAGCTCTACACCTCTCTCTCCTTGCCCAGGTCTCCCCCTGCCCTTGCCCCAGCTTTCCTGCCTCAACTTATGGCTGATCCTTTTTTCTGTCTTCTTAAACAGAGACATTGGGCAGAAGAGGACCGAGTGTCAGGGGGCTACATCGACCACACCTGGGATCACCCCATTTTCCTTGCCAGGTGAAAACCTCAGCTGCTCTTTCCTTTCATGCTGCCCAGAAGCTTTGCAAAGGTCAAGTATCTAGACTTTATGGTATGGATTTTCCTTGTCAGTTCCTTCTCTGACCTCTTCAAGGAGATTAGGATGGATTGGATTGGCATGTTTTATTTCTGGTTAAAGTCTCCTGGCCTCTTCTTGTCAAGCATTTCTCTCTGTCCTGTCCCATCAGCCAGTGCATGGAAAGTCCCTGCTCCCTAGGACCAAAATTATCCCAGTTGCAGCAGAGTATCTGCCTCACACCTTCTTCTTATTGAGACAGACAGCAGTGGGCTGAGCAACCCTCTGAAATCACCTTGATGCTACGAAAGGTGGCCCCGTGTTGCCATATGCTCAGATGTGGCTTTTGTCAAGAGAAGCAACTGCTTCCTGAAAATGAACAAGACAGGCACGAGACCAAGGTCATCTCCCTCCTACCTGTGTCTCACATCTTCTGATCTGCTTTTGTTGCCACTTCTTAAACTCAGTGAGAGATGAGGAAATATGGTGCAGTGTTCTGGTTCAAAAATTAGCGTCTCCTCCTTCTCAATTCTTTTAGTATTGTGGGCACTGGTCATGGAGACGTCATCATTTGTCCAAAGTTACTGCTACAGATTTGCCAGCCAGTTGTCTCCAGTCCTCCACACAGTGATCTCATTTTTAGATGGGTAGCACTGATGTAAAACTGGAATAAGCCCTGTGGTCAGCCACTAACAGGGTAGGTTACCTTTGCCAAGTAACAGCTCTGCTGAAGCTCACCTTTCTGCTGAGGTCTGGCTGGGGTTATGGCCTGTTGCCTTGAGATGGTGTCAGACTGAGGGGATTTTCCAGAGTCCTTACTCAGCTTCCCAGCTAGTCTCATGGCCCCATCAGATCTTCTTCTTCAACTTTCCAAGTTCTTCAGCAACAGGGCTTCCCTCTCTCATGCACTTTGCTCTCCCTCTTGCACCAGTGTTGCTCAGCAGTTTGGGAACCCAGTAGGAATACCAAGGATTTCACCCATGCCAGGGTCAAATCGCGGCTGGTTTGGCCCATCTTCCTCCTTCCCAGGGAAAGTACTTGGAAGCAAGGTGTGCTAGAACATGATCTTTGATGTTGTGTTGAAGGATGAGAGCTGGCTTATGGATGTAGAGGAAAGATGAGAACTGAACAAACAATTTACTTGATGACTTCCCCTTTTTTCCCTTTCCTCTACCCAGGACGAAACCATAAGCATTTCAAGAGATTCACATCCTTAATTTCTTCGATGAGTCTTTTGCAGCTGCAGATGATCAGCAGTGTAACACTGCTCCTGTCTCTGATCAGTGCTTGAGAGCATTGCGAATGTGCCCCAGGCCGTGTCTGGCTGAGGCTCTGCAAAGTACCAGATGTCAACGGTAAAGCACCAAAGATATTCTCAAAGCCTCTGTCAAAACACGTGCATAGGGTAGGAGGAATTAAAATTGCAGAGGCAGCTGCAGAGCTGGACTTTCTTAGCTTTGCAGTGCTCCGCTTTGTAAACTCAGTAGCTGTCTTGATTCTCTATAGATTTGGAAGTGAGAGGGAAAAGACGGGAGGAACAAAGGAGCTAAAGGGTCGCCTGCAAGAGTATGATGTTTCAGCACCCCTGGCTCCCATCATTTGTGATTAGTCAGGAGGGACCTGCCCTGCTACACAGCAGGGTGAACTTTGAATCTCAACATGCCCCAGACCTCCCAAGTTAATTTGGACAAGAGTTTTCACTGCTTCATTGTGCCATGAAGCTGCAAGCTGCTGGGGATGGTGTGTGCATGTGTGTATGTGTGCATGTGTGCAGTTTTTAGGTATATGGACCAGACCCAGCACATGGTAATCTCCATGGCCTGAGATGAGCTGTTTGTCACCTGCCTGCTGGCCTTCACTCCTGACCCACCAGACTGTGGTGACTTCAGTGACTACATCATACAGACAGGCATGGGTGTGCCTATCCATCTTCTTAGTAAGACAGTACTATTTAAACGTAAAGTAGTATGATTAATAAAACATAATGCCTTGTTTTCCCCCACTGTTTTCACCTCCTGTGCTCTCTTCTCACATTTTTGCTGGGCTGATGGTTTTCTTACATGCCCTAGATAACTCATTGAGTTTCATCTTCACTGCTCTTTCCACCCGCCTGGTCTTCTTTCATTTTTTATGAAGACTCTTTCTTGCTCTGCTAACATGCTCTTAATCTCACTGGTAAATCAAGGTGGCTGTTTGTCTTTAGCTCTCTATTTGCTTTCCTGAACACGAAGATAAATCTAGGCACTGCGCTGGAGCTAGATCAACAAGAAAGTGGATTTCTTCTCTCTTCCCTTCCCATTCGTAGTTGTGCACAGCTGGCAATAAGCTGTGTTTGAGATCTAAGAATGCTCCATTTTCTGGGGTAAAACTGATAAAACAAATAGAAAGACTGAGAAATGACCTCTCCCAGGCTCTTCTGAGGGAAACCACACTGCAGAAAGCTCTGAGACACAAGGTTACTCCAAAAGCCCAAACTGGGGTCAGTGCAAAGGCTCCCATTAACTTCATCTGATGTTCTGAGATTTATGAACTCTGTATCTTTTCCAGGCCTTTCTGATGATCTCTCCAGTCACTGGATTAGGACCAGGATTATAAAGAGGCCCACATTTCTGGTGGCTTCCTTGTGGACTACAACATGCTGTGTAGTAATAGCCTGCAGCCTGCTAGAAATAGGAAATCAGGTCATGAACTATCTTCTCTCCCAGTCCAGCATTGGAAGAGATGAGGAATGAGGCATAGCCACGTGTCTCTATCTCATTCTGTCTCTGATCCCTGAAATGATGGCTGCAGGTAGCAGTGTCCAAGTGGGATATGGGTGTCCAGACCTAGAAAAGTGGGTCTCTGTACAGCCAGCTGCTCTGCCCAGGGTTGGTCCTGCAAACATGCCATATGCCTGGTGCAGCTGTGCCCTGTCATCTTTCCCATGGAGGAATTACATGTGGGGTTAAAGGAAAAAAACCCCACCAAACCAGCATTTTTATCTGTGTTCAGAGTAGTTTCATATGTCTGGAAAGGATATAGCAGTATAATCAAGATTTATGAAAGAAAGAAAATATTTTAGAAGAGGCCATTTGTTCTGTTCTATATCCCATAAAAATCTCCAGAAGTTATTTGTCGGTTGATGTGGCAGCAACACTCAGCACTGCAGCTTGGGAACAAAAGGCTATTCTGCGACTGAAGAAACAAAGCATTAAAAGACACAAAGCAACATCTTTTTAGGACACATATAATTGCCCCGGGGAACTCGCTGCCTCAGGATTCTAATTAGGCAAATGGCTCCACAGTATACAAAAACTGATCTGAGTGTACCTAAAGATAGCCCAGGAGAGCTGGAATCGGTGGCCATGATCCAGGCATGGGTAGCCTCTTCTCTGGAAGATCATCACATCAATGTACGTTCTGATCTAGCACAGGAAAATAGAGTACCATGGTGGTACAGCACCCAGGTTTTGCTGCTGGTAGAGAAAATAAATCAGGTTAAGTGAGGCACTGGTTCGTTATGGGGAGGAGTAGGGATGTATTTTGCCCCACGTCCTTTAATGTCAAATTCCTGAAGGATTATTTTTGATTCCTACAGGTTTCTTGCTTTGCAGCTGGAAAGCAAAGACACACAGGGATGTGGGGAAGCTGCAGGATTTGGGACTTTCCATCCTGAAGGCAATGTAGTTAATGCCCTGCTCTGCCTGGAGGATTAGCCCTGGCCCCATCCCAGATGCTTGGGGGGCTCTTTCGCCCCCAGAGTAGTCCTGGGGTGCTCCGATCTGGTCTCTGGCTCCATTTACCATATCAGTGAGGGCAGAGGCAGAGGAGGGCTGAGGCACTCAGCTGGGACAGTGTGGGAAATTTATTTTTGCTGTGTGATTCATAGACCAGCCCGCTTGGCATCTCCACCACTAACCCTTCCCTCTCTGCACAAGGTCCTGATGCTGAAGGGACCCTCACGGTTCTCTGTGAGCAGACCTTGGTGAGTGCTTGAGTAGACCCCCATGTCACTAGTGAGTGGAAGGACTGCACATCCTCATCCTCCCCCGGCATGTGTGTTTTTAGGGGATGCTTGCAGAGAGCCGATGACGGCAGAGATCCCACTAGAGGGTGCTGCCCAACTCTGCTGGGAAACACCAAAAGGCTCTGCCTGCTCCTGGATCTCCAAACATCCTGATAGCTCTTGGTGCCTTATTTCCCTTCAAGACCTCGCTGTCTTCCCTTTCCTCCCGATTTATCTCCAGCACAATGAGCGCTGTATCGCTGCTATAGATTGTCACTGGCAGCAGGACAAATAAGCCCACATTTAGTTTATGGACCCACTTTTTCTTTTTTTTTTCTTTTTCCCCTTGAGTAAACATGAACAATAAACCAAGAGAGTTCAAGCGAGAAAAGGAGATTACAGGGCAGCCATGTGCTCAACTCACTTTGCATCCAGCAAAATGAGAGCCTGTCACACAGCTGACGTTGAGAGGTTTCTTCCCCACCTCAGTGATCTATAGCAGTACCAAATAGCAACAGGAAGGCAGTTGCCCATCTCTGGACCATCTTAGAAGACAGACTTGTAGGCCCTAAATGTCTCTCATGACCTGCAAGACCTACATGGATGTCCTCAGGGGAGGTGAGGGGAGCCTGCCTTGTGTCTCTCTTCCTCCCAGTTCATAGCACTTCTCTTCCCTAAGGCACCACCAGGCACCCTTCATGGCAAATGATGCCCTGAATGGGTGCCTGGGTACATGGCCAGCCAGAGTCCAGGGTTGTACAGAGAGTGGGATGTCGACATCCTACTTGTGCAATATCTCTTTGGAAGATAAACTGCACATCGACACTAAATTCCCATCTGCAAAACCTGCAGCAACAGGGAGTGAAACGTACATACTACTCATTTGACAGGAATGCCCTTTGAAAATGCTGTTACAAATAAGCTGATTTAAAGTCAAACTTTCTGTTCCTCCAGGCAGCTTCTGCCTTGGGGATGCTTTTGTCAGTGGTCTGTGAGCATATAGCAGTGGCTGCATTCCTGAGCAGGAAAAAACAGCCAGTTTTTAACCTGTCATTAATATAACACTAATGGAGCCAGTGCAAGTGATGTGGAGGAGTAACTGCTCTCCAGCAGCTCCTTGCCCCAGATCTTCTAAAAGCTGGTGCCCCTTGCAGCTAAGACATGGGCTGCTCGGAGCCTGTACTGACTCAAAATATTTTATTCAGCCCTGAAACAGTTTGGGAGAGTAGTGAGGACACACATATCAGACTACTGCCAGAAGAGTGGCAGATAAATTGCACCACAGGAGTTTCAGCTGAATCCAGAATGGCTCAGGCATGTCAGTCCCACCATCCCAGCCCAAGGGACCCACTTTCCATCAAAAGACAAAGACCTCAGCTCATAAGGAGTCTCAAAATATCCAGCCGAGTAGACTGTCTCCAGCACTGGCCAGGGCTACTTGCCTCAAAAATGGTAAAAGAATAGGGCAAGCATTTCCCTGTATACCCAGAGAAAATCCCTAGTGAGCTCCAGTTTAAGGATTTCCTAATCAACAGCCTCTTCTTCTGTCATGGATCCTTCTCCCATGAACTTCTCATGTTGGTCTCTGACACCAAATGTATTTTCAGCCTCCACACTACCCTCTAGCAAGGCTCCCACAGCCTGAAGACACACTCTCAATATTTAACTTGTTTTGTTTGGCTGAAAGCTGCCACCTGCCAGGTTTCCTCTAGAGATGGAGCTTTTATCCTGGCTCTTACCAGACGTGGGGGAGACCACACACCCAGGCTTCTCCAGGGCTTTCAGAGACACTGGGTTGCTGTCCTCATCCTGGTAGTTATTGCTGAAATAAGCATCGAGTCCAGCTGTTGGCCACTGGCAGTTTTTAATCAGACGCTTGTAGAGTATTTGGGGCAGATCCTGCGCTCCGCTGCCCAGGGACTCAGGAGCTATGCCACGCTGAGGGCTGTCTGCTCCAGCCTGATGCCATGCTACTGACAACAGCAGCACTGGGATCCCAGGGACTGCTCTGGACCTGCAGGATATACACATCCTAATACATGCCCTTCACTGCTGGCTGCTTTTTTTAAAACCACCTTTGTATTTCTCCTGTATTTTAGAGACAGCAAGGTGAGAGCATGGATGTGCAGGGGCTGATGCAAATACTCCAGCTGTGACCCAGGGTGTTTCCCAGTTAAACAATCACTCCCTCTGCACAGCAGCTGCACTAAAAGATAACATCTACCTTAAAACTACTTAATGGGAAAATGAGTTTCATCCTTCTCCACTTACATGAAAAATTCAACATTTCATCCACAGAGTATTTCTTCTGCTCATTAAGCTGGCGTTAAGCTTTGACAGAAGCTGGTTTGCCATTTGCTGACAGTAGGTCCGTGCAATGCCAGAGGGCAATAAACTGTGCCATCAGCATTGCTGTGGGTCGGATGCAATGCCAAGCCTTTATTGGCAGCAAGGGATGAGCTTTATGAAAGAAGAGGTAATGAAGGGTAAAGGGTGAGGGGAGGAGGAGAGTCCTGTGGCTCAGGTGGTGGCCTCAGGCCATTTTCTGAGGTGGCTGGGAGTTTTCCAAGAAAATAGAAATACTGACTCACGGACACTGAAGCTTTTTTGTTGGAGCAGCAGTTTTGAGGGACATCTCCCTGCTGAAGTGGTCTTGGGTTCAAAGTGGAAGAACTGCTCAAGAGTAGCACCTGCCACCCTTACACAGCCAGTCCCTTGGCAGGTTGGACCTGACAAAGACTCACATACCTGTAGAAGAGCCAGGTCTAGGTCCTTACCAGGCTTGGTTCACATCAAAGACTGAAACATGTAGGCTGTGAAGGTCTTTTATTTTGTGCATGGAAAAACTCCAAAACACCTCGGCTTCTGCTCAGTGCCGAACTGCAGAGTTTCTGAATCTCAGTTATGTCTTTTGCAATACATTTCCTTCCTCTTCGTCACCACTGCTTTTGTGACCATGAAGAAATCATTCACCTCTGTGACCTGGATCCTCATTTGTAGTATGAGGACACGAATTCCAATTGTCCATTTAGGCTGTAGTCACTCTGAAACAGAAATTAATATTTGTGAGGGAGGTAAGCACTGCTTTGAGATGGGTGAGAGGAGACTAGACTTCACAGAACGGGGACAGAGAAAGGGCATGTCAGGAGTTAGATCACCAGCAAAAAGATGATGGAGGGTAGAGCCATATGTTACAGACAGATGTGTTGCAGGGTAATTACAGTGAGCTTCTTTACATTCCTGTCTCTGATCTTATGTCTACTCAGCATTTTTTCATGCTTCCTTAGCCACAGTTCTGTGGCCTTAACAGCTGTTGTGCTTTTGGCCCAGCGCCTGATGCACTCCTCTGGAGGGGGATGCAATCAAGTGTGTTTCTCCTCAAACTCCTTTAAATATTATGAGTGTCAACTTGCTTCTGCCTGAATGACACTTTTGATGCTCAGAAGGAGGGAAGTAATAAGAAAAAGACAAAATATTATTTCCAGCCAGAGCTGTGGAGTGGGCCTGTTGCAGATGCAGGAGAGATGCTGGCATCTTTGGTGTCCATCTCCTGAGTCCTCTCCCAGCCGTCCTGCAGACTGCCAGTGGGATCTCTGGGAAGTTGCTTGCTCTGTGAATGGTGACCCCACTTCCTTGTTTGCAAGGACAAAAGAAGTTGCTCACCTGTGTTTGGAAAACACTGGCCTTTTTTTGATGGAAAATGTTAAACATCATCATTATTTGTAGCGGATTTTTCCAGCACTGCTAGTGAGCGGGTTGCCTAGCATTGCCATGGCATCATTTCTGGCAAAAATTTAAGCTAAACACATGGCAGGGCTGGCAGCTGAGCATTTCAAGCAGGTAATGTGAGAGTAAAGTCTGAGTCACCTATTCTTAGCAGTAGCATGACCATTGCTGTCACTGTGCTCTCTATGGAAACACAATGGCAAGTAGGAGATGCCAGGCAACAAATACTTTCATATTTTCAATGGATTGCTTTGGGTTTTTTCTAGTTAAATCCACTTGTAAAACAGCTCTTAAGTGGCATTTTACTAAGGGGGGGTAAGCTAAGTTTACATGGCAAAAGGGTGAATTAAAACAGAGATCGGGCTTGAGTGAGGTGAGACTTTGTGTTCTTCAGCATCTTCTCCACCCAGGCTTGCAGAGAGGGTCTGTGCTATGGAAAACAAGACACCTAGATTCCTCCATGAAGCATACTATGAGGTTTCAGGGCGAAACCACCTACCTTTGGGACAGAGCTGTGACCCTCGCATCCCCTTTTGCTCTCTGCTTGTGCTCAGGGTGGGAAGGCAGAAGAGCAACCACAGCTCCCCCATGGTTCAGCTTCACAGAGAAGGGAAGCTGATGTTTTGGCTCCATCTTGGCTCCCTTTGGAGATTTGTTGGTGGTGAACTGCACTTCTGGAAGATTCACAGGGGACAGCATGTCTTGCTCTGACAGCAGAGCCTGTGTGCATGGGCTGGTGGATGAAACATCTGCCATCAGTGGGGATGCAGAAGTATCCTGTGGGTGAGTCCTGCTGTCTGAGATACCCATCTCAATTACAAAGACACCAGTCAATTAAAAAGAGATGCCACTAGATTAAAAAAGGCAATAAACCCCAGGCCACTCCTTGGAATGTTTCAGGAGATAGTCACTCCAGACATGATAAACACCCCCAGAGAGAATGGTGTATGAAATGTCCCCATCATGCCCAGGCCCCATTCCCTACACACCTCCAGCTCCCAAAACCATGAGCTGCCTAAAGGCAAAAACGCTGCAAAATGAGAAGCTGATCCCACGCGATACAGTTTCCCTCTAGCCTGGCTTTAAAGCCTGGAGAGTGCAGGGCAGGGCTCAACCGCTTCTGAGGCCACAGTACGGAGTATTTAGCCAAGCTTTGTACATCATTATTTATTTCCTCATAACCACAACTGTAGTGTAACTGTGTTATGATGGACTGTGTTGTCAAAGTTGCATTAAGTTTATCCTTTTCCTTGACCTTTAGGGCATTATATAAATAGTCTACAACTGCGGTGGCCTGTGTTACGTTGTGCTGCAAGCAGCACCGTATCTTTAATGCTGAAAATTAACACAACAGCCTATAGGAGGAAGCATTGCCCAGGGGTTGAAGCACAGGAGTGGAAGGGCTGGGAGACCTGGGGTTTTCTTCTGTCTCTGGCTGTATCGTACTGGGAGAATAATTTTTAAAGGGGGATAAAGAAGAAAATAAAGAAAAAAACCGAACCAGATTCCCAACTACCTTGTCCTGCAATTCAGTGTTTAGTGAATAACCCTTCAAAGTCAAAATCAAAACCAATAACAAAACCTGTTGGTAAACTCTATTTTTTAATGCTTCTGCTGAAGAGCGTGCACAGTGCAAACAGGTTGGGTGCTGGTGGTCCCAGCTGGCTCCATTGCTCACGGAGCACCAGTCTGAAAGCCTTTCTCAAGCTGTTTACAGTCCTGTGTGTGTGTGTCCACCTGCATTTCACAGTGGCTGGAGTTTTGTATGATACATGCAGGGATGAGTTAAAGGTTTGATCCAACGTGTGTTATAAACTGGGAAGAGGGTTATCGCTCTTTTTCTCTATGTTTTCATAGTTCCAGCATAGCGAGATGGTGATAAATATAATTAATACTAATAAATATCAATTAATTCAGCACATTTAGCTAGCTATTAAGATTTCTTTTTCTAGTACAATGTACAGATAATCAGATTAATTAGATTAAAAGATATCTAGGAGAGGGGAGAGAAAGAAAGATTTGCCACTCAGACTAAACTGGGAATGTAAGAATTGAGTTTTACTGTCAGCTGAGAACCACACAGGAACTGGCCCACTTTAATTCAGCTGGTTTTGCTCCCTGCCTCTGGATACAGACTGGTATGACTGGTCCAGCAACCTCAGACTGCAGGGCCTGTAACCAGTCCTCCATTATCCTTCTCCTGTGCATCCTTCTGGAAACTCAGTGATAAGTAAAGCAGTGGTCAGTAAATCCTGGGCCATCTTAAGAAAAGCTCGTGCATGTGTTCCTGAAATGCACACATTACATAAACCTTGCTTATAACAAGCCACTGCAGGAAACCCAGACCTTTGATTTTTTCAAAGCCTTCATCAGCTGCAAATAACACCAAAAATACTCAGCTGCCAGTTGGACACAAACGTGCAGAAATAGATCAGAAGAAGTGGAAGAGCCCTGAGCTGTATTGCATGGTCAAGACAGCCTCCCCCAGCAAACGCAGCATCATGTCCCATAAAAGCTTCTGGAAGAAGAGCAGAATACCCACTTTTGTGTCACTCTGACTGCCTTAAAAATCAAACTACTTCTGTGAATACAAGATATACTCTTCTGTAATAAAACTGGTGAAAAGATGCCTTATTATAACCTTTTATATATAAGGTTTTGTGGTCTAATGGGCCACACAAGCTACCAGCAGCTCGTTCTGTTGTGTGCTCTCTTCCCATTACAAGTTGTGTCACTGTTGCATGCCTCGGTTTCCTGATTCATAAAATTAGGATTATTCTTCTAATCTCCTTGATAAAACACTGTGGGACTACCACCACAAAGAGCTGAGACTCACCATACTCACATAAACACAGCTGTGCCAGAGCACAGCTACCTCTATACCTGTGAAAACATACCTGTGGTGTACAGAGGCTGAGACTAGCAGATTTTTAAATCATAGAGGATTAACATTAATGCCTCCAAATAGCCAGGGTCTAACACACCCAGCATACAGGGACCTGGGATCTCACCAAGTGTGGCGATATTCATCTGTCTGGCTGGACCATCATAGGAAATGGGATTTGTGGAAACTTTGGGGAATGAGGTTCCTATTCTGGGACCTAAATAGGAGTCAGGCTGAAAATCCATCTCCATTTGTTGCTGCTGAGCAATGGGAAATATGGCCCCATGTGAATGCAGTCTCTCTTTGGCTGTTTGGGAAATAGATACCTTTTATGAGTTTACTGTAATGGGATAGAAAAGAGGCATTACTCTCGAAAAAAACTATTAAGACTTCTGCTTTGCTCCTGCTTGTGGTTTCATCTCCATTCATGACATGTGAATCCATTTACCATCCTGCCACCTACCACCAATCCATTTACTCCTCCGTCACCAGTGCTTTAAGAGTTGTCCGTAGCAATGCCTTTGGTTACCAGTGCCCACTGCCATTGCCAATGTCTGATCCCAGCCCCTCCTGGGACCTCCTCCTGCCTGTTCCCCATCACCCCGTAGGCTGTAGGACAAACCCCCTACACTGCGAAGCCAGAGCAAACAGCAGAGCCAGGTATTGCTGGAGGCATGGAGTGAGCACATCCGGCCCTTAGAGATGCTGCAGATCCTCCAGATAAGACTTATCCAGAGACAAGACTGAGCTCATGTCTGTTGGAGAACAAAAGCCACAGGGTATTCACATCCATCATGGCCAAAGAAGACTGTACAATCCATGCTCCTTGTGCTGCAGCTGTCCAAGGCTTCTCCTGGGCCAGGAGAAGACAAAGAGGGAGTGAAGTTGCAAGGCATCCCCCCAGGAAAACGATTCCTTTCCCCACTTTCAAAGCCTCCTGACAGAAGATGGGGGGAGCTAGGCAGATTCAGATCAGACATCTGAAGGCCAGGCTGAACTTGGAAGAAGCTAGAGGAGGGAGAATCAGCCAGAGACAGATTTTCTGCTTAAAAGCAATTCCTTGAGAGACTCTAATCCAGTTCCTGTCCCTCACAATCGATCGGCAGTAGATAAACATGCCTGGAAATGTCAAGCGCATGTAAAATGCCATTTTGTCACTCAGGGCAGGGTCTTAATGCACAGGCTTCTCCCGGAACTGGGTTCTGAGCTACTAAAGTACAGCACAACATGGCCTTCACTGTCACCCACATATTCTTCCTCTGTCCTGGCAACTTTTAAATGCTAAATTGGCTATTCAGAAAGCTCCCCTGCTTCTTCTGGCAGTTTCCATAACTCTGTCCCCATGCCACGCTGCAACCCCTTGAATAGTGCTTGGGAGTCCTGCACAGCTGCCTCCAAGTCCCCAGCAGGGCTCTGGTCTTCAAAACCAGCCTCACAGGAAGAGCTTTCCTGAACTGGAATCAGATCTGAGCAGCTGAGCTGGAGAAGTCAGTGCTGTGTTGCACCCTTTTAAGCACGAGGAAATCTCTCTTTTGGGTCTGTCTCTCTCTGCTGAGCATTGGCACTATCAATGTACTCAAAGTCATGAGGCACACAGGGCACGTGGCCAGAAAAATAGGCCAACAAATTTCCTTGGCATAGTGCTTGAATAAGACCATGTTTTCCAAAATTGATCCTTAGCTCCCACAGTTGGCAAAGTCACATTGATGCTCTTGTGCCTCAGTCTCTCTATCTGCAAAATGGGGGCAGTAAATCCCCTCTGCATTGCCAAGAGGGCTGGAATTGAGCCATCTGATCTTTCTAACACACCTCAAGCTCTTGCTTGTGGTAGCCCATGGCTGGTAGGTTGCTCTGGCTCTCAGTCCTGACTTGTCTTTGACCTGCTATGACAGTGGTAAATCAGGCACGTGTGTTTCAGACGGCTTGTGAAGGGGCAGAAGGGACAAGACCTGTCTGAATTAAAGGATGATGGTGGCATGAGAAGAATTGGAAAGAACAAGCCATGCACCCATTTAAGCTGGAGATGAGAAGGCTCTCAACAAGATCTCTTTTAGTAAGAGCTGTAGTGGTAAAAATCCTGGCCTCTTTCTGGTGGAATTTGATACATTCGGGAGATTGTTTGTATGATGGGGCTGATGTATGATGAGAACAGGCTGGGACTAGATGACCTTGGAGGACTCTTCTAGCCTACATTCCTGGCAGATCTACAACGCTGCATTGCTGTTAGCATGTGAGAGATGGTGTTTCTAGCAGAGACAGACCAAAGCTATGGAGTTTGATGCTACAGCCCAGTTTCCAAGGCGTTGTAGCACATAGACAAAGTTTTTCAGGCACTCCCATGCATATATCAAGAACAGCTTGGTCCTCCCTTCTCCCGAGTCAGGAGTGTTTGAGACATTTTGTTTACACCTCAGGTTGAAAGCAAGCTTCCTGATCTTCTGAAAATGTGTCTCTTGCCCTTTTGTGATTTTCAGAGAGTCCTCATATCATGTTGAGAAGATTAGGATTTTTTTCTCATCAGTGTCATTAATACAGTACTAGAAATTTGCCTGAGCTGGGAGACATGAAAATCTCTGAGGTCAAAAGCCCTCTCATTTGCAGGAGAGTATTGGGGAGGGCAGACACAAGAGCTTGCTTTAGGGTACCCTGGGTTTATAGCTGTGACTTGTTGCTCAGCACACAGGGCCAGCAGGCTACTTCAATGGTCCAGAGAGACTCACAACAAGGGCAACACTGGGGTGTTTCCAGATCCAAGGTTTCAGAGAGCAGATGGGCTGGCATTTCTGGTTTACCCCATGGTCCCCCACGCTGATTCAGCCCCAACCCCTAGCTGGGATGCAATGAGCAGTCTGCCAGTCAGGTTTGCAGAAATGCTGGCTTTAAAACACGCATGTGCTAAGCAGATCCTCCTATCCCCCTTCTGCTTGCACCAGCACCATACTCAGGCTGGCTGCTCTGCCAAGCCAGATGGCATCTTCACCCTGGGGCACCGCGTTGGCAGAGCCTAAGGAACAGACCGTCTGCAACAAGGCTGACATAGGTTCCTCCTGCAACCCGCCTGTCATCTATCTCAGTTTAGACTTTAGGTCTTCTTACCATACCTCTCTGTTGTATGATGCAAGCTTGGGTCTTACTGGACAGCATGTCAATATATCCTCTGTGTATAAAAATCTAAGTGTACATGGGAAGTTTTACAGCCCAGGTTGTTTCCAGCTCACTGTCTAAATTATCTGCATCCTAGAAACACAGCTGGCAGGATGTTTGCTTTTGCAGAGAGGACCCAAGTACCTACAGGAGAGTGACATTGTGATAAGGCCGCGGTAGCTGCTTCAGCAAAAGGTCAAACTGGCTGGGTTACTGGCCTGTACCAAGGGCAGAATCTGGTCTGGAGAATTCACTAGGGAAGGAAAAATCCTCCAGAGTGATCGCAGTGAGTGCAAGGAAGAGAAACATTGGGAGTGCTTAATGTACTGATGTACCACTAGCTCAGAGGTTCTCTGCTGCTTTTCAGAAGATGTTTCTGCTACGGCCAGGCCATTTCTAGCCCTCCTTCTCTCTGAGTACTAAAGGCATGATGAAATATTTCCAAATGTGCTTCAGCATCCTCCTCCACTGGGCTTTGCTCTGAGAGTGCTTGCCTGAAATGTAGTGGCGTTTGTGGTCCTACGTCATAATTTTCATTTACCAGCTTGAAAGAGGTCATGAAGATAAGGCTGCATGAGACATCTCTGCTTTAGGGGTGAGTAGTTTCAAAGTGGCCATCCAGTTCCTGACTCCAGATGGTGAAATGAGATCAGTAGATACGCATGTTCTTGTTACTGTTAGCAAATATTGCACAGGATGGAAACGGATCTCCGATACAATACTTCAATCATCCCTGAAGTCAGTGGTGATGATGCTGGTTTTAGCACTGCTCAAGATGATCCTAGAAAATCCTCCTGTAGTAATGACACCAAACCAAAACTTTGATCCTCAGCAGTTCCCACTTTTGGGAGGAGTCTGCAGCCTAGTCCTCACCCTGCTACTGATTTCTATCTGCGCTTTGCTGCAGAGACATCTAAGCTTTCATAATGAAAAGCCAATTAAAACGCACCATTAAGCACAGCCTTTTTCCTTCCTTGTCCGAACCTATCTGTCACAGAAAGGACACAACAACTATAGAGCAAGTTGGCAGATGCTGCTAAAAATGGGAAAGATGTATAAGTAAATTATTGAAATGCCAGGCTGAAGTCTCAGACGGGACCATGACAGCCAGGGTCAAATGTATGTGGGTGCTTACCCATTGCATTCCCAGAGCTGCAAAGCCACCTGAGCTCCTCACCAAGCAGAAGCAGATTAGCCACTTTTTATAGAAGCTGGCAACAGCTGAAGTTTCCAGGCTACCCGTTCAGACACAGCAAGTCCTCAGCAGGGAAAGCAGAGGGATGTTACAGGCACAGCCACGGAAGGAAGGATCATCACTTTTATTTAATTTCACGTGTGCATGTGGTCTGTGCCTACTAGTAGACCTGCACAGCCCCTGGAGAAGGGAGCTGAAGGAAGAAAGCCCAAGATGTGTCCCAGTGATGCTGGGGCAGGGGTGGGGGTGGGGGTGTGCTGCTGATTTATGGGCATCTAGGAGCCTGCGTGTCATCAGTGACTCAGGGGTGAGAGCCCCATCAACTCTCCACTATTCCCACTGACACTTGAAATCCCCAGGGTAGGATTTTAATTAGCCCATAGAGGGGAAATGGCAAGAGGAAAGTTGAAAGAAACACTGCACAGAGGAATAAGAAAGAAGAAATGCAGATGGGGAAGAGGGAGACAGAGCTGGAAGGAGGGAAGCAACAGAGATGCTGTAAAGGGTAATTTTCCCACTGACTGATGGTGACACAGGAACAAGACCCTGAATGTATTAAAAGTAATGCAGCACCCCACAAGAGTCTTGCACTCAGGGCTTCTGCTGCCTTTTTAGGACTAGCTCCACTCTGTTTAAGCATGAAAGATTCCTGCATTTAGCCGTCATTCATGAATCATAACAGTGGCACAATGGAATTTGAACCTCTGTGTGCTGGACCCTTCTGACGTACATGAAATATGGGATTTTTCCTCTAATAAATATTCCTCCCTCGGCACACATTTCTTGTTATCTCTAGATAAGAAACTGAACAAGCAGATGTAGCAGCATCGGTTCTCTGTGACAACATCCTTGCAACGTGATGTATCACAAGATCATCATCAGAGCAGGGTGCATAACTGTTTGGGTTTTTTCTTTTTTAGCTGACAAAAAAATCAGGCAATGGAAAAATTTGTGTCTTATTTTCAGTTTATAGTCCTTTCAGCCCTTAAAAATACATATTTAAAGACCTTTCAAAGAGTATTGGAGCAGCACAATGAGGCTTTTAGAAATGCTCCTGGTGAATGGAGAGCAGACAGGACCCCCCAGTCTGCAGATGAGGAGGTCAAGGCACCACGAGCTGAAGTGAATTGTGTCCAAGCTCAGAAAACTTGAAGAGCTGGAAATAGCAGCCAGGAAGCTATGCCAGCACCTTCCTTGCAATCACCAGACCACATTCTGTGTAATAACAGAGTGGACACAAACACACACACATTAAGCCCATTCCTTCCTTCTCTTGGGATATGGATGAATCATGTTCCACTGCTGCGGTTGATAAAAGTCTTCAGAAGTTAGAGAGGGACCCAAACTCTTGTTTCATTCTTTTTTTGGAAGAACTTGTAAGGACTGGTTTATGAAACCTCTTGGCAACTTTTCCTGAGTTTCCAGACCCCCTCATCGCTTCTACAGTGCCAACATCTTCCCTTTCTCAGGAGATCATGCTTCAAGTTGCCTCAAGACATGTCAGCAGTGGCCTGGATGCTTTCCCTTTCAGCCCATGTAAATATTTGTACCAATTTGAGTCTTGGTAATGTGGAGGACAAAGCGCTAAAGCAGCACAGTGCATTTTCACTTAGACGGGAGCGTCTTTTGAAGTCAGCAGTGTCACATCACACAAGACAAGCACAGAGAGAACTGCAGAGGGCTGAGCTCTTGCTCTGATGATGGTGAACTTGCAGGCAGAGTAAGTCTAATCTATCTGAATACCAACAGGAGAAAAAAGCGTCATCCAATATTCATCACTCCAGTCCAAAGGGAGGCTGGAAGAGCGGGACTGAGCTTACTCTTCCAGGATGTAGTGGCACAGACATGGGGTAGATACACACCTTGACATATTTGCTACATGCCTGGAGCCCTGTATTGAGCAGCTGGAGCAGATGACAGTTTCTCCACAGCTTCCCAAGTCTTCAGCACCAGCATCTTCCCTGCTATCTTTCTCTCACCATGCCTGTCCTGGGCTCCCCCCCATCTCTCTCAGCACAATGGTGTGCAGCCTCCAGGATAAATGTGCTGACTCCACAATAGGGTCCCCATCCCTCCAGCTTTGCAGCTCCTGCTCCAGACAGGGATGCCACCTTACCAAGGGTGCTAGGCAGAGCATTTTCTGTGGGGATTCTCCAACTAATTCCCCCCAGGCAGCCTCGCTTTTGTATCCTTCCAAAGGCATTATCAAATCCAGGTTATTTTTAGGATTGTTTCCTAAGGAAACAAGATTAATATGATTGCAGTGCTGGCACGCATGCGTGCATGCTGTGTGAGACAGTGTGCCTATGCATCTGCCCTCCCTCATATATTTTGAATTCTTTGGGCAATTTCAACTAAGTCTGATGGAGCACTATAAGGTCTCAAAGAGATCACGTTCTGACAGAGTTGGGGAAAATAGTGGACTGGACAGAGGACAAACCTAATGTAAGTACTTCCAGCAAATATAGGCTAATATACCCAGCAGACTGACCCCCTCTACCTTTCCCTTCCCACACATTCAGAGTCTTTGCCCTTGTTGCACCAGTGCTAGGAGGGAAGCACAAGCCACCTGGGCTCCTTCAAACAAAGCCCACAGCCCCCTGTCCTTGTGTCTTGGGGGATGTTGAGTGGGCAGCCCCTCCCAGTAGGCACACCAGGGCATGATGGAGTTACAGCCCACAGTGAAGGTTTTAATGCAAAGCACAACTGCCCACACACAACCTGTCTGTTATTTGCATCTGGCTGCTCACATTTGCTCATGTCCAAAGGCCTTTTTATCAGGACTTCTTATTTCACATCTGCCCATGCTGGCATCAGACAAGGTTCTATAAGACTGCCACCAGAATTTTAGCCAGGGAGAAGCACAGAAATTGGTACAGAGAGGTTTTTCTGTGTACTTCGCTTCTCTGCGAGTCCTTAGTGGGCCAGGATGGGTGAGAGGGAGCACAGTCTGAAGTGCTGAACCATTAGCTTTAATTATGGTTGGGGTCATGGCATCTTTCAGAGATAGAGAGTTGTAACCCAACAGAGCTGAAAATTCACTGAGAATTTTTCAATGAAAATGAACAATAAACTTTCAGTTATGTTGCATCAGGCCTCCAGAGGTGTGAAACAGAAATACACTGGATTTCATCCTGACCCAACTCTACCAATCAAACAGGCTTATGGTAACTGACTTTGCCCACAGGCCATTTTCAAAGATGCTTCCACTACCTGTTGAGCAAAGCAATCTCCATCATCCATCCATCCATCCATCTGCACATGCCAGAATTTTGATTAGGTCCAATACCCAGCTGTAATAATTTAATAGAATAGTCTGGTGAGGAGGAATTTGGTGGTTCAAGTTTTCAATGTCTTTGCATGTGAAACAAAATTTTGAGGTAAAAAAAAAGTTATGATGTTAAAAACCTTCCCTATTTCCCCCCCTTCTTTTTTTTTTTTTTCTCTTTGTTAGTTCAAGGCATTTTTTGTTGTTAATTTCTATAATCTCAAAACACTTTATCCCATTTTTAACTTTGCCCCATCTATAAATATATTCCACAAAATATGTACATGGGAAAGTTTCTGTTTTAATGTATGAAAAGTTAGCCTTCGCAGCTCTGATCCACAATCATTAATAATCACAAACCCTGATTTCACAGGATGCTGCTGAATCCAAGACACCTCCGCTAATGTGGGATCTTTTAGGGAGTGCTCTCACCTGCTTACATGCAAACAGAACTGCTGGTGGATAGAATTTGTAGAATTTTATAGAAAAATAAGCAGGATGTATGCAAAAGCTGATCTATGAGCTCCTTTTTATGTCAAGGCTGTCCCCTCCACCAGGTACTCTTTGCATAACCATGTTGCATTTCCTTTTCCATGCCAGGGGATTCTTCAGGTAGCCTTTGACATGCTATAGCAAGACTGATACTTATGGGTTTATTCTTTCAGACACAGGAAACAGCATCCCAGCTTGTTTATTCAGAGACACATCCCACCTCTAAGTGTACTTTTGGTGACTGTATCACACATCTGTGCGATGATACTGCTGGGATACAAGAAAACATCATTGAGAAACGCAAACAGAAAAATTCTTTAGACCTAAGTTCCCAGACTCAGTGCAGGATCTGATCTTTAGGTAAAGTAGAAGTTGTGTCTTCTGCCCTTAGAAAACTTGAGTGGTACACATAAATAAACTCATAGATAAACTCAGGTCAGCTGCCAGGTCAGAGAGTTGGGGTTTAGGCTGCCTTCATCAGACTTTTAGGAAATGAGCAAATATTGAGATGTTGTTTGGAGTCATTGTGTTTTCTTGTCTTTACAAAAAACTGGCCTCTGTAAACAAATGAAAGAGATGGATTCTCTCTTCTTATGCCTGGCTTTACTAGCACTAACAAACAGGTTACCACAACAGGCTAAACTCTTTACAATCCCATCGCGTGTTATTCATACCTTGGGAAAGGACACTTCAGTCCCTACAGCTCAAGAATATAAAATCCAACCAGGAACAGCAACATGGACCAAACAAGTGGAAGTTTTCAACAGACCCTGAGCAAATTGTCTGGGGCTGGAAAGTGACTTTGCTCCCATCCCTAATTCACTGTCTCTGCACAGCTGTGGCCAGCTGTGGGGCTCTGTGGCTGCACTCTCTGAGCGCTGTGGAGATGCACCTCCCCGTGGCAATGGAGATGTGGGATGGGGGTCATGAGGTGGGACAGCGGGAGGGCGGCTGCAGCCAGGCCAGGCCTAAGGGATGAGGGATGCCCTGGCAACCAGCGGGTTTGGGGGACTGCTTCCACCTCTCGCCAAGGGTTCCCGGAGCAGGCCGAGGCCCTCGGGTCTGTGGTTCCTGCTGAGCCCCACAGCTGGACAGACAGCTGGAATGGTGGCCGGCCCGGGGCGATGCACCCCACTGGGCTCGTCTGGCTGGGTTTGGGGCTGCCATCTGGCCACGCTCCCCTGCCAAACGCCAGCTCCTGCCCGCAGCCGGGGCAAAGAGGGGCCAGCGCCTGCTCCCACCACCCCACCACCAGCGTGCAAAGCGCCTTCTGCACTGCAGCGCTGCATCGTAAGGGCCATCGACGCCTCCCCATGGCCAGCCTGGGGCTGGGGGTGCGGGGCGGGCAGCCCCCCCCGGCACCTGCCGATGGGGGGTGCGGTAACGCTTCCTCACGGCTGGGTAATGGCCTTAGAGCCAAATCCTGCTCTGCCGGGGGATGGGAAGGGAATTCCCTGGCCTCGCCTGGCCCCGGCACAGAGCGGGGCGGGGGGGTGCGGGGACTGGGGGGGACCGAGTCGGCAGCGGGGGAGGCGGGGATGGAGGGCGGGGGCGAGGCGGGTCCGGGGCCGGCGGGGGATGGCGCTCGCCGCTTTCCCGACCATAAAACGGCAGGGCCAGGACCAGGCGGGCAGAGCGGAGCGGCGGCGGGGACCGGCACGGCACGGCACGGCACGGCACGGCACGGCACGGCACGGCACGGCACGGCACGGCACGGCCGGGCCGCCCTGCGGAGGTAACGGGGCGGCGGGGTGCCGGCCCCCCGGGGATGCGCGGGAGGGGGGTCGGTCCCCTGGACGGTGCAGTGCCGGGGAGGGCTGGGGACGGCTCCGGGTCCTGGTGCCGGTGGGTGTCCCCGTGGGTGTCCCGCCGGCTTTCTGCCGGGTCCCGGGAGGGGTTGTAGCGTGTCCGCAAAGGCGCCCGGTGCGGGAGGGGCTCGGCTTCCCTTGTGTGTCCCCCCCACCCCACCCCTGCCAGCTCCTGGCCCTGCTGTGGGCAGCCCGGCTGCGATCCCCAGCCTCCGCCACCCGTGACAAGGGGACGTGGCTCCGGGCAGATGAGCTCCAGGCACAGGCAGGCTCCTGCCTGGTTTTCTGTAGCAGGGGAAGAGCAGCGTGGGCACATCACCAGAGAAAGGGACTGAAAGCCACTGCGGGAGCGGATTCGAGAAGCTGGAAACCAGCTGGACCGCGCTGATCCTCTTTCCGATCTTTGCAGTCTCTTCCGTGGCAGAGGCTCGCCCAAGTCACTCCTGTTCTAAACCGATTCTCCCGAACATCCCCACGAGCTGGGAGGAGGAGGAGATGTGTGGCCATAAAATGCAGGCTCAGCTCTCCCCAACACCCAAAAGTGCCCACAGAGTTTCATCCTTGCCCTTTAGTTTCTCTGAAATTTGCATTTGGATCACTTCGTGCTGCTCCTGTGAAGCCGCACAGCCAGACACAAGGACGGGACAAGACTTAGTGTTGTTTCTTGGCTGCGGGACCAGTCCCCTGGGGGTGCAGGCAGCTGCTGCCAACTTTAGAGCAGTCCCAGGGCTACACTAACATCACACAGGAGAGCTCAAGGCCTACCCTGCCAGATAGTTTGGGTCAGCACAGGGAAACCCCTTCTCTCCATGGTCTCCCAAATCCATGCACAGAGGATGGCTTGGCCAGGCTGGATCCAGAGTCCGTCTGCTGAGCCAGGTTTATGTAAGCGCTGATTTGCAGTGTCAAGAGATGCCTAAGAATCAGCTTGCATTTAGAAAAATGTATACATAGATGTCATCTGGCCCGAGGCTGTACCAGAAGCACAGTATTTGTCTTGGTCCCAGACCCTTGGAGAGCTTCTGCCATCTCTCACCTGCTCTCAGCTTGGCCTCGAGTCCCTGTTGAGTACTTTCTAGGAGCAAGGACGGAGCAGGAGTGCCAAAAGGCACTGTCACTATGTCCTTTAGAGTGGTACTTAGTGTTGCTTCTTTGGCAGACCTGTGGGTGCTCCTTGCAGAGGACCATAAACCCCCCTCCAGCTCACAGGCTCGGCAGGAGATGCCGTGCCGTAGTGCGGCCCTCCCTTGGCATGCCTGGCAGCTCCTCCCGACCGGCAGGATGCTGGGCCGGGTGGTTGCCGGTCAGACCCAGGGTGTGACAGGACTGACTTTCCTGTTGTTAATATCAGCACAGTGTCACTGTGCCTTGCCTCGGCAAAGGTGCTGAGCACCAGCCGCCAGAGCTGGCTGTCAGAAGGGCTGCAGGCAGAGACGGTGTGTTCGGACCACAGGTAATGCTCTTCCATCCTTGTGCCACGGAAGGGAAGGCAGCATTAAATAATGCTGCTTATTCTAAGAGCCAGTGGTTGGGGAAGAGAGCTGACTTCCAGACTGCTGGCTTGCTGACTCAAAGCAAGCGCGGTCTGGCTTGGGATCGGTGGGACAACGGGCTGCGTTTGCTGGCAGGCTTAACATTGGCATGTTGATGCTTTTTGTTGCAGGTGGGAAGGCAGCAGTAGCTCACTATGGCCCTGGCAGACAACACAGGCTGTGCCAAATCCAGTGAGGACTTCCCCTTCCCTGAGATCATTGAACTCAATGTGGGTGGACAAGTCTACATCACCCGCCACCCCACCCTGGTCAGCGTGCCTGGCTCGCTCCTCTGGGAGATGTTCACCCAGAAGAACGTCCGCTCCTTGGCCCGTGACAGCAAGGGACGGTTCTTCGTGGATCGGGATGGCTTCCTCTTCCGCTATATCTTGGATTACATGAGGGACCAGCAGCTGGTGCTGCCCGACCACTTCCCAGAGAGGAGCCGCCTGCAGCGAGAGGCAGAGTACTTCATGTTGCCAGAGCTTGTGAAGATGCTGGCCCCCAAGCTCAGCAAGCAGAACTCGCTGGGAGACGACCCATGCCAAAGCGACCCAGAGGAGCTCTCCCCCAATGCAGATGCCACCCGCAACCTGACCTCTGCCAGTGCCACGCTCCCCAGTGCCGTGGCTGGTGGCCCCGGGGGTGCCATCACCACTAGCACCGGTGCTGCCAGCACTGACGTCCGCAGGGCAGGTTTCATCACCATTGGCTACCGGGGCTCCTACACCCTGGGCAGGGACAGCCAGACGGATGCCAAGTTCCGCAGGGTGGCACGGATCATGGTCTGCGGCAAGACATCGCTGGCCAAGGAGGTCTTTGGTGATACCTTGAATGAGAGCAGGGACCCGGACAGGCCCCCGGAGAGGTACACCTCCAGGTACTACCTCAAATTCACCTTCCTGGAGCAAGCCTTTGATAAACTGGCCGATGCTGGCTTCCACATGGTGGCTTGCAACTCCACAGGCACCTGTGCCTTCGCCCATGACCAGACAGATGACAGGATCTGGACCTCTTACACCGAATATGTTTTCTATCGTGAGTGACACCAAAAAAACCACCCCCAAAAACCAAACACCAAACACCAACTCTCCCTTTCCTCTCCTGTGCTGGCTGTTTCGTAGAAGGTAGACATCCAAGCCCTGAATCCCAGCATCCCCCTTTTGCCTCCTTTTGAGTTTGTTCTTGGGTTTTTTTCCTCCTCCTTCCTCCACATTGAACCTGTTCAGCTCTTCCTTGTAGCAGCTGCTGACCACCAACCTTCTTCCCTCTCTCCGACTTCTGCAGTAGCCACTTGTAGCTCCCAACCCTCCCTGGATGTGTGGACTTGGACACTGTCATGTACATGTTTTGGGTGGGAGGGGGGGATACAGTGGACTGTGCTCTGGGCTGGGATTCCTGCAGCTGGATGAGCTTGTCCGTGTTGGACACTGAACTTGGCTCTCATGCCCTGTACGCCGTGCAGCTCCCCGGGAGCATGCTGCATACACTGTATTTGATCTGCCAAGGGCTTCAAGTGAGAAGGTGCTGGTTTAAGGATATGGAGAAAGGAGGGAAGCAGAGAGGAGGGGGGGGTGGGGGGGTGGAAAGATGAAGCCTCACAGCACAGATATATTGCCATTAGCCCATGTAAGCAGCTTAGCGTTTAGACTGTCAGTGCTTGGGAAGGTTAGATAAAGATGCACCCTGTGTCTGCAGTTCTGATTCAAAGCATCACTGCTGCTCTGGGATGCCTTGGGGTTTTTTTTGGGGGGTGGGAGGGGGCGTATAGACAGATGCTCTGTTCATGCATATGTGG
This sequence comes from Athene noctua, assembly GCF_965140245.1. NCBI lineage: Eukaryota > Metazoa > Chordata > Aves > Strigiformes > Strigidae > Athene > Athene noctua. Next base: position 12,836,308 of record NC_134047.1, on the reverse strand, counting down.
AGGGAGGTGGGGGGGAGCAGGGAAACTTTACATTCTGTAGGGTGTAAAATGCTTATACATCTCTCAAACTCGTTAGAGGTCTGTAGAGAAAAAAGTACCTTCATCTTTCCTTTGGAGTACGATAGCGATGTGGGCTTCAGAGGGATGGGGTTGGGTTGCTCCAGTGAGCGGCAGTCGGGCTCAGCTGCAGTCACGACTTCATAGATTAGAGGGAATCTTTGCCCTACATTGGAATCTTTGCCCTACATTAAAATCTTTGCCATTTTGGCACTCTCTTGTGAAGGTCTCTTCAATCACAGCTCTCCGTGGCCTGCTTTTGGGCCTGGGGCTGGCTGCTGCTGCTTTACCACGCCTGGGCAATGTGTAATAAAGGAACAAAAACAACTCGCCTCCGTCTTCGTGTGCAGAGGTGCAAAGGCGGTAGTGCTGGGGGTGTGCTATGTGCACCCAGAGGTGCTGCTCGAGCAGGACAACAGCACTGGCACATGGGCAGGGAGCAATGTGCTTTAGTGTATGGACTGAAATAAAGAGGAGAAGGAAGGAAGACAAACTTACTGGAGGCCTCTTGCCCTGCTTTGACCCCCTTCCTCCTCTTTGAACCCTCTCTCCCATGCCAGCTGGACCAAATTGCAATGCAGTCCATCCCTGCAGGGATGCTGGTGCAAGCGGTCAGGTCCAGAATTACCCACCCCTCTGCAGACCAGCCCTGGATGATGCATTCATCCCCATCACTGCCGCAGGGCCTTGCAAGCTCTGGCACAAGGCTTTAGCCTGCAGATCTTGGTGCCAACGACTGCAGGGGCAGTTACAGGTGGCCCTGTCACCCTGACATCCCCCACTGCTGCCTGCACCTGCCGGCTCCCTTACACCCACCATCTATCCCTGGCCCTCTGCCTCTGGCTGCTTCTCGAGCAGCCCCCGTGAAGCTCTTGGTTCAGGGAGCTAAAGGATCGCCTCGCCAGCTGGATGCCAGCCAAAGGGGTATTTCTGTTTGGGGTTTATCTGGGAGGAAGGTTTGCAGCTGGTTTCCGAAGAGGCGGGAGAGCTGCAGTCTTCTGGCACACAGGGTGAGCAGAAACTTGACAGCGAGGCAGTCCCTCTCTCCTGAAGAAGGGGGAAGGCAAAAATGGTATTTTTATGAGGGCCCGTTCCTCATTGCAACAGCATTTTGAAGAGGAAATGACAACCAGCTTTAAAAAAAGAAACGGGAACTTGAGCTCTGTGTGGAGACAGAGGCTGAAGGACAGAATTAAAATCTTTTCAATAAAGGGGGAGGGGACACACACTCTATGTTTGCTTTTTAACTAAAGATTTTTCTGCTCATTATTAATTAGGACTGATTGGAAAAAGAAATTGCTGCTCTGTGAGAAATGCTGGTGTTTTGATGTTTGCTTTTCCCTCTGAAACTGGACTGAAAAATTGATCTCACAGGAGGAAGCATTTTTCCTGAGGGAGAAACCATAATGGCAAAGTCAACATTTTGGTGGTTTTGATCTGCTAGGTTATGTGATCTGGGCTGTTAAACCTAATACTCTGAGTGAAATATGATCAGAGCAGAAGAGTTTACTTTTGAATCATTTTAGAGTCTGACATTTTTCATGAAAACTAATACTTTGTGGAAAAAATACCTTCGTTGAGATATATCTCAACAAAAATACAACAATCTGAGTTTGTTTCTTTTCTTTGCATATATCTAGTAATGGAAAGAGTATCCTTTAGCTGATGCCCATGGCTGGGAGGAGAACCTGGATAATCTGATCCTTAGGAGAGACCATTTGCAGAGAAATGGTGTCATGGAAAAACACCTATTTGAGGTCCTCGTCCTCTGAACAATCATGGCAAGTCACTTGAGCTGGGAAAAAAAAAAAAAAAAGCAAGGGATGGCTGAAGTGAGCTGGGAAGCTCTCTCAGTTGCCAGGGCTTCGAGGACACAGTGCAGAAAGCACTTTTTTGATGTTGCCTGTTTTGCTGGCTTTTCCTGGGAACATGCTTGCATTTCCATGTGTTTCCAGATACTGAGCTGCCTGCTGGACCACAGTGGTCTGTCTCTGGGTTGTGCTTGTTCAAAGCACCTAGACCTACTTAGCTGTCCTCGAGCTCGTGACCCCCCCTCAGCATCTCTCACTATCCAGGATGTCCATAGAGACTTGAGGGGAAAATCAAATCTTGTTCAGTTTCCTTCCCTCCTGAATGCTGGTCTCAAGGTGATTTTATTCTTCCCAAGAATGCGGCATGACTCTCAGGCACTGATTTCTGCCAGTGCACAACTGGATTAAGTCACTAGCCCCCAGCTAGCACTGAAGCATATCACCAGATCCTTTTAGAGGTGCTGGTGGCAGCAGCCTGCTCCTCCTACCCAGGAGCTGTTAGCGAAGATCCTCCACATACCTTGTAGGTCCAGAGCCTTGGAGAGGATCTGGCTGCCCCCCGCTCGGCCATGGATGGCTTTTCTCCAGCGGAGGAAGGCTGGCACCTCCGAGAAGGGGCACGTGAGCTGTGTGTGGGCAGGCAGACTGCAGTGCACGCCTGCAGTAAGCCAGAGTGGCTTGCATGTGCATTGGAGGATTAGTCACGTTGTCTGCAAAAGCCCAAGGCCAGGAGGGATCCCTGTGGTTATTTTAATCTGACCTGCACTGAGCAGTCATCAGCTTTTCTGAAGGAGTCCTGCTGCGAATAAGAGGTGAGGACTGTGTCTAAGCTAGAGCTGATCCATCCCCCGATGCCAGACCACCTACCACCTTGGCCTTGGAGATGTTTTTTAGGATAAATAAGAAGCTCACCACCTCCCAAGGGGGTCTCCATGTGGCAGCAGGTCCCTTGTGGAAGACTGTGGACCGCAGTGCAGGGGAGTGTCCTTTGGGAAGCAGGCTGGTCTTACTGCAAAGCTCAGCAGCTGCTAGGCCCACCAGAAACCAAGGAATGTTTTCATGGAGGGCTTTAAGCTTTCAAAGATTGTTTTCCCTTTGAGGGGTGATGTAATTCACCCCTTCATTTAGAAATCCCCAGGAAATCGTCCATCCCAAAGTAATATCCCTCATTCAAATAAAACAGAACATGAACTCAGGCTGGGTCTGTGTTCCCAGGCGAGCACCCTGCCCACAAATTGATGGTTACTTGCTTGGCGTCTCATTCTGCACAAAATCTAAGGAACTGAGCTTCCTCCCTAAGGAAAAGCCAAATCCCATGTTTCCATCAGACACCTCTGCCACCCCGGAGAACATCTGAAAACATTTTATCTCCTAGGTTTGTCTTCAGCTCCTCTCTAAGGGGACCCCTTTTGGTGGCAGAAAAGTCCTGCCCTGACCAGAAGCTGAGCTCTCCCCATCCTGCCAGCAGCCAGGAGGCAATAAGGATGGAGCAGATCAATACTGGGGCACTGGGAAGAGGACAAGCAGGGTCCCGTGGGGTCCAGAAGATGTGAGATACTAGAGGGGAGACACAGAAAACCCTGTCCCCAGTCTAGAAATCTTGTCCTGCCATGGAAGACCTGAGGAGCCCAGGAAATTCAGCACACCACAAAGACTGAGACTGACTTGACATGGTGTTGAAATAGCAAAAGACTTACTGATCGAGAAGCACAGCGAGGGTAGAAGAAGCAGTATCTGGAAGCTGGAACCAACCTCTTCTAATCTGAAAAATAAACCCCCAAAAACTAACAGTATGGATACTTACCACTGAGAAAAACAATCAGAGAGATGGGGGTTCCCCAATTCTTGGTGCAGAAACTGCAGCTTGTCTGCTTTTCTGTAAGAGGAGGCTTAACAAAACGAGGTTATAGGCTCAGTGTAGCAGCTGACACCAGCTGGCTGCAAAGTGCAGGAGGTGAGACAATATGCAGAGTATTGCTCTGCTCTGGCCAGCCATGGAGAGACCTCTGGGCCTCCTCCGGGGGGCCATGGGTGAAGCAGGAGAGGAAACAGAGCTGAGCAGTCAATGTTTGCATTTGCTGGAAGTTGTGAGAGCCAGGAGATGCTTTGGGTTGGGTAAGCTGTTCCGGCAGCTGGCGGAGAGCTGCAGGAGCACTTTGCCAAATGAAGATTGTTCAACGTGTGCTGACAGCTTGTTCTGAGCTAAAGCAGGTTAGACTTTGTGACTTCATGACATGCAGATGATTTTCTTAAAAGGCTCTTGCAGTTAAAAAGCTTTTGCTTAGTTCTAGGTGGTGGATGGCTGGGAATTATCAATCCCCCTCCTCTGGCAGAGCTGTACAGTATCTGACTGAAATATGTTCTTGCAAATAGACTAAACCAGATTTCATCTAAATCATATTTGAGCCCACAGCATAACCCCTGCATCCCAGATGTCTATTCCCTCTCTCCCCTTACCCTTCTCCAGGCTAGACGCACTGTGATACACGGTCCACTTTGCCAACAGCTCTTTAAAGTGACCCTAAAGGGCATATTAGCCCCCAACACCCCAGGGCAGGGCAGGGCACCCTGTTCACAGACTATTCTAGATCACAGAAAACTTAAGTCAGCCCCGCGGTTTCCTAGACTCAGCCCGAAATTGGATGATGTGGTTCAGCAGGAGGCAGAAGAGCATGGAGCAATTATAGAGGATAAACACAGCTCTTACTGCATACTCTTAAGTGCCATCCTCTCTTGCAATTCTAATCAGGGACACAAAAAGCCTCTCCTGCCAGCAGTATGAAGAAGAGCATTTGCATGGAAAGCACAAATCACCTGGCTGGTGTTACTGGAGTAGCTGTACAAGCCCAGCCTCCCTGGATTAATTTAGGAGCTCTGGCAAAGGCTGACTGGGGCTAGCAGGCAGGGAAGGTTTGATGTTCCTGATCATTGGAACGAGTGAGATGGAGCTTGGCCTTGTCACGGTCCTCTCCCATCGTTGTTTAGAGGACCTCTGTGGGAAGGCAGGGAAGAGGACCCCACTGCATCCTCGTTCTCTAGACCTGAGGTCCTTGGCATGTTCTCCCCAGCTGATGCCACAGCTGAGTCCAGGCCACCCTTGCCTGATGAGAGGAACCACGAGGACAAAGACTGGTGCAGCTGGCCCAGGAGCTCAAATCAATCCCCTGCCCAGGGCCTTTTGGAGAGCTGAATGGTGGACACCTTAGTGCCCACCCCAGGGACCATGTCTGGGGAGAGCAGCCCCCTCCCACCACAACCATGCAGAAATGTGAGGTAGATTTTGGGGTCATTTCGTAAGTGGAAGCCAAGTTTCAGGTGCAACTTGGGATGCACATCATCCATTTCCCAGCCTTCAGTAAGCCCAGTTTGCAGACTGCTCAGCCCTTTCTAAAAGCACAGGTCCCTTCAATGTTGAGGAAGCTGCTCCCAATGCCTAGAGGGTTTTTGCTCCATTTCTTAAGGAGAAAGGTTTGTGTAAGCTCACACAGCATATTCCTTCCCTTTTCTTAGAGGACATGAATCTGTGAGCTAGTTTCACTCCAGCCTGGCAGTGTTTCAACTATCAGGAGCCTGCCAGTCTCATGAAAATATGTTTTGGACTATAGCAGACCTCCTCCTCAAATCCCCCTCCCCCTGCCCAGAGCATGAACTCAACCTTTAAGAAGCAAAACCACAGAAGAAAATAGACTTTGTGGTCTCCCTGCCCTCTGCAAGCTCACAGGCAAGCAGCCTGCTGAGCCCCTGCAGGAGCTGTAGAGCCCTGGAGTGCACCAGAGTCAGGTTCGTGTTTAATTTACAGGTCCCCTGTGGAGGCAGATCGAGGTACTGAGCAGACCTGGGAGATCAAGGATGCTCAGATACTTAAGGCTTATGCTTTGAGCCTGTAGAGCATTCATTGCACCTCTGTCTTGGGTGGCAGCTTGCTTGTACCAGCTCTTCCTTCATCTCAGCATCGTTTGACCAAGACGTGTGGTCAAACAGCCCCCGAGAGTAGAGAGGTTAAGGGCAATCCCTAGAGCTTGGCAAGGCATCTGAGCCAGAGATGCACCTTGAGAGAGGCAGCAGTCTGGCAGACACGAACACAGTGTGTTGCTAACAGAGGATAACCAGCCAGAGACCTGCAAAAGAGCTGCTTCATCCACAAAACTGCAGCAGATGTCTGCCTTTCACTTGGATCTGGAGGGAGGCAGTGGTACCTTTGACAGAAGGAAAAGTCCCTAATGCAGAGGCAGCAGAGGAATTACTGGGACAAATGAGTGGGTTTCTGAAAACAAGAACTTTTTCTTTATTTAAGGAAAGTGAACATAAGATCCAGAGTAAAGCTCAGTGGGAGGGCACAGGAGTCTTGCAAGCAACCTTGGGGATTTCTGCATGTCCCATTGCTGCAGAGCCATCCCAAAGAGTCAGCTCCAGGGCATGCAGCCACAGAGCCACCATGTAGCCCGGCCACGAGGGCCACCAGAGCCTGGGAACAAGGTTTGCCCTCCAATCCAGCCTGGTCTTTTGGAGAGGCCTTTGTGCCCCATGCTCCATGGAGGAGGCTGTAAAACCTCAGTGCTCAAGGGGACACACGAAGGAGGGACATGCAGGAACAGCCCTGCAAGCTCCCAGCGGAGGATGAGGGAACATTGCCTTATAAAGAAGCAATAAAAACAACCGGCTTGAGGCTTTGCTATTTCCCCTCCACACTCCTCAGCATCAACTCCTGGCTACAGCCCATGCCACAGAGCAGGACCGCGGGGGCCTCAGCATGGCTGGGATATGACTGATGTCCTTCCTCTGGAGGGGCTGGTGGACACCTCTGCCACACCACTCTTTCATCCCCAGCATTATAAAATTTCTCCATCCTCACTCAAAACCAGGGCTGGCAACGTGACAAGGAGCAGTTCTGGGTGCTGCAGGGCTGGTTCTACCCTTTAAGGACAGAAGGAATGTCCCTGTCCCCAGGGAGAGATGCCTGCTGGTGCTAGCAGGGACCACCGCCATCATCCCTAACTGTATCCCATGAATGGGCACTGATGGCAGCTTTTCCACTAACCCACACAGGCTTCAGACTTGTTTGTCCTGCTCCTGGGGCCCCTGGGGAGAGGTAACTGCCCCTCTAAAGCTCTCCCTGAGGGGCAGAGACAAGGCAGAGGTGGCACTGCCAGGATCCTCTTTCCCTGCCAGTGTCCCAAAAGACAGACACTCTAAATGGAGTTTAGTTCAGCCTCCTCGGTGGCAGGGGCTGCTATCTGTATCTTCAAAAACCAACCTGCTGCTGTGCCCCGCTCAGGACTCCTCTGTGCCGGTACAAGCACCTGACCCTGTCCCACTGATCCCAAAATTCACACACCTATATGCTGGTCTGCTAGAGCCAAAGCGCTGCCCACCCTTGAGGCCGTGCTTGTGGACCTTCGCTAGCCATGGCGTGGCTGCCTCAGCCATCCTGGCTTTGCTGGAAGCTGCAATTTCACTAGACCTTCAGCTTTCAAGTTTGTTTAGGTTTTAGTTCAGGGCCCTTTTCTGTGACAAGAGAGGGCTCAGAACCAAAACCAAACAAAGTCATACATGTTTAAGGCTCAAACATAGAAAAAAGTAAATAAAGGAAATGGTAAAAAAATAAAAATCTTAAGTTTCCCTTAACCCCATCTTGTGCTTTGGGGTTGGCCAGACAGACAGTGTTTATCAGTACCAGATTAGCAGATACCTGTAACCAGAGAAGCTGACAGCTTTTATGGCTCAAAAAGACAAGGTCTAGCGAACCCAAAGCAGGGCTTCTGTCAGCTCTTGACTGATCCACAGGGCTTATTGCAGAAGAAAAAGCAATACGAGCAAGGGAGAAGACCAAGGATCCTTTTTGCATGTACATGCACAGCCAGGAGCGTCTGTGCTTTACTGGATACTCCAGGCTCGGTTTCTCCTGTGGTATGGGGACCCCACTGAGGTGGCAATGGTTCCCTTCCAGTGCCGGGAGAAGTAGCAGAGTGGGTGCTGGGGTCTCATCCAGATGTGGAACAGGGGTGCTGCAGGGATGTGCACAGGCCCCAGATTCAGTCTTACCCTGCACTTCTGCAGCCTCAGCCAGCTCATCCTGCCTCAGTTTCCTCAACCTACAGCATAAGGCAAACCAGTCCTTTTTGGTCCTCACAGGAAGGCTCTGCAGAGCCAGGCTCTCCTGAGGGTGATGAAATGGATACCCCAGCACTTCCCTCACCTCTGAGCTGTCACTAAATGCCTGGTCCTGTACAACACAGGGCACAGCTCGCCCACATCTGCTCTCCACCTAGGAATCTGAAGCTAGCAAGCATGAGAGGGCACTTCACCCTTGTAATCCAACATGATCTAAAATAACATCCAGTCCCCACTGTATAAATAAGAAACACACCAAGTTAAACTGTTTTGTCTCAGTTGGGGATCACCTTCCTCAGAGCTGAGGCTTTCAAACAAAACAAAACAAAAATATAATGCTCTAATCCTTTGCCTCTACAGCAGAACAACAGATTACAGCTCATTTAGTGAAGTCACACTCGCCATGCATTTATGCCCTGTGTATGATTATTCCCATTATGCCCAAGTCTTCCAGTTAATATATTATTTTAATCAACTCAAAGGATCAAATGCCATTAAGGACCCAGGAGGATGGCCTTTTCCAGCTGCAGGCAGACGGTGCAGGGATGCTGAGGACGGGCACATGAGTGCAGCCATGTCCTCTCAGGGTTTGGTTCGTTCAAAGGAGGAGGAATGGGGGTAATGAGGCAGCAGGGAACAGGGCTTACCCTGCATTGCTGGTAAAAGCCATAGTTTAGTAGGTAAAGTCGGTAGTTAACCGAGTAATAAGCAAAAGACAAGTAAACAGGAAGCTGTTTTGCAACCTTCCCATCAGCAAAGCTTCCCCCTGCTCAGCTGAGCTCCACAGCCCTCTGCTGTGACACTGCCTGTCCCAAAGTTTCCCTGGGGACAGTGTCTCCACTGGCTCCCGGACTGCCTGGGGTCACCCGGGATCAGTTTTGCATGTGCTGTTCGTGTGGATGTTGTGGCAGCAAGTTTGGCAACCTAAGAAGCAGGGCCGTAGCTCAGCCGGCTGCACGCTGCTCCCTGACCTTTCATAGCAGGCATTGCATGGGAAGGGGAGCTGCCCAGGCCTTCACATGTGACACCAGAGTTCCTGCATTTACCAGTGATTCTGCATCAGGCAGAGAGACAGAGCCACCCTGACATTTGTCACTTCTTTTTTTTTTTTTTTTCCCTGTAGAACTTGCATTTTTGAAATTCACGTACAACACAGCTGGGTTTCCAGCTTCTCATCTCGTTTGACTTCAGTCACTTTAATGGAGCAGCTCCAAACCTGGAGAAACTGAGGGTACAGCCAATGTTTCCCAATAGGCGTTCCCAAAATATTCTTGTTCTTTGCATGCCTGGAGAGGATTTAACACAAAACTCCAGGGGAACAACAAAAAAAAAAATCAACAAGACGCCCCACACTGCAGCCTTTTAGCTATTATTTTTCTCCAGGGGAACTGAAGTCCCCAGGTCCTAGTCTGGAAGGATTCCCAGTCTTCTAGAAGTCACACTAGCTAAACTGGCCAGGAAAGTACTTCTCAGCATGCTGGAAAGCTGAACATGTACTGAGCACGTTGAGGTTACGATAAGGGCTTGGTGCCTTATGCCAAGTATCATCATGTTCATGTCCCTCCCTCCCCCCCCCTCAATTTAATGTTGTTGCCAACTCCACCTTCCAGCAAACTACACTTTTGCAGACTACAGAAAGCCAAGATGTTTTCCTGTGACGGGGTATATTTGTATTTGCCAGGAGTGGTGAGGTGTTTGCACCAGGGACCTTCACTGTAGGCAGTTCTCCCTTCCTACCTCTGTGGGAGCTGAGGTCATCCCTCAGTGTCATGTAAATGAAGGACAAACCGCCCTGTCTCCTGTCAAGCAGAGAGTTGGCAGGAGTCATGAAACCTTCCCTTGTTCTTAGGTTTACTGGCAGACACCCCAGCAGTCCTGGTTCTTCCTAGGGGAACACAGTTTTCTGGCTGGGCATCTCCTCCCTGCACAGGGGTCTGCCACTGCCCTTTAGGGCTGACCTTCACCTCCCCTGCTCCTTCTGTCTGGGCTCCCCATCATTGCTGAATCCTGCAGCAGCATCTTCTTCTGCTTTGAAGCTGCTTCAGAAGTTCCCAGAAGGGTCCCATGTCACATGGGCACATTCAGTCTGTAACCAACATCTCTCCAGGCTAACTGGTCAGTACTGCGGTCCAGAAATCCCAGACCTGGCTCTGTAACACTGTGTCACGCTGGAAGCATGCCCATAAGGAGACTTCAGGTGACTTAAGGAAACAGGCAGAGCCTGCAAGAGATGCAGAAACACTGGAAGACTCCATGAACTGAAAAGCTTTGATCTACTTGCCATCAGCTCTAACTAGGGTTGACCCCTTCCCTTCCCTTCCCTTCCCTTCCCTTCCCTTCCCTTCCCTTCCCTTCCCTTCCCTTCCCTTCCCTTCCCTTCCCTTCCCATCTTCAAACTTACTGACTTTTTTATTCCAGAAACTTTGGGTTTCTTTGTGTAGTTAATAATGAAAAATCCACTAAAAATTCCACCAAAGGCAATTATTTCCCCCAAAATTATCTTTTGATTAAAAACTCAGGAGGGAGAGTAACAACATGAAGAAAGGAGGATTTTTTTTGTACAAGTCACGTAAAAGGGGCTGCAGGTTTCCTAGAGGAGAGATACACATGGCTCCCCAGACTATCCAGGGCAAAGGAGGCTTCCCTGTGTGCTCACGGTCAAAATTAAAGACATCCCCCAACTAGCAGTGGTCACTGCGACCTTCTGTGCACATGTACGTCCCAACAATGATAAGATCAGCAGCTCTGTGTACTCACAGACAATTAGCAAGATCTTGAGTGAAAATCTTGGAGGGGGCTAAGAACAGCTGTAACACATGTGCTTGGGCCAAGCTCTGGTCCTGCGATGCAAAGCATGGCCTACATCCTTGGAAGTCAGCAGCTGGCCTAGAGAGGTGGAAATCAGCAGGAGACCACCCAGGACCTTCGTCCCCTTCTCCACACATCAAGACTCCAGCAGGAAGGGGAGTGTCAGTGCAGTGCCAGCATCAGCACGGAGGCTTTTACAGCTGCAGCTGCAGCTTCACAATGCACCTGTTGCCAAAAGTGATTACTTACTTGCCTGAAGCTGGCAGCTGATGTAATCAAGTAGGTTGATCTGCTCTAACTTCACCATCTTCAGTTCTGATGACAAAGTCTAGTTGTTCCTAACACCTTTGATAGTCCAGCAAGAGAAGCAAGCAGTGCTGGAGGGTCAGATACCTGTCTGGAGATGACATCTAGACATCTACCACAGTGAGGATTCACAGGCATTAGAGATACAGACTTCACCAGGAGCCCCCAGGGACACCGAAGCTCCTTCTTTTCCTCTCTTTGTCAGTGTGCATTTTAATGTAGATTTGGGGACATAAATCAGCCACAGGCAAGTCACACCTTGGCCACAAAGAGACTAAAGAGATCTCTGGATGGGTGACAGATCATTGACAAACCTTCCTCTGAACCAGTAGGGACCTGACAACTCAGGAGGACAGTCCAGTTTGGAGTCAGGGTCCCCTTTGAGATGCCATACCAAGATCCTCTGTGGGACTGGGGAAGCTCTTTGGGGTCTATCTCAGGTTCCCCACTTGTGCTCAGCAAGGATGACACCTCCCCAGCGAGCACCAGGTTACCCAGAAAGGCTGCAGCTAACCCGTACAAACACTGTACAGAGCCATTATCATTAGTCTTGTGTCAGGGAAGACACAACAGAAAAGTGGCCCGGTGTTGAAAGAGAGCCATTGAGCAAACACACTCCCAGCACCAAACGAAGAGAGCGAAGCTCTCTCATGGGAGGCCTGATTACACATGGTGTGCTAGAGCATCCTGTGTGCAAAGTTTCCTGTGTAGTAATAATAATAGATGGTCCTTCTGGTAGCAAAACTGATTGGGAAATTCAAGTTAATGACCCGATGGATGCCTTTGTCAGCTGCTGAAGAAGAAAAGGCAGCAAGCAGAGCCCTGATGCTTCATGCATAAAGTTGCTTGAATGACTGTGTCAAACAGTGAGGTCCTCTCATCCTGCTTTAGTACCTGGAGCAGGCAATTATTTACTTTTAAAGTTATTTCTCTCAAGGCTGAGCCATTAGCAATTACCCAGTGTAAATTTCTAGAGAGACTCCACAGTTGACTTTCCCTTTTTGGCAGCCCGGGCTGGCACCCACCCGTTGTACCCTCAGATCTGTGTCTGATGGGGCAAGTCCAGCCACAGCCATTGAGGATGTCCTTTTCAACAGGAATTTGTCAAAGATAGATGAATTCCAGGACCAGGTGAATGCAGCTGGGGATGGACTTGCAGGCAGAAAGGTTGATGCTGACCAAGACTGAGGCCTGGAGCAAGGGGAGACTGAGCTGTGGGAAGACAAGCAAAGGACGAAGCACAGCCTCAGGCAGGCTTGTTGCCCCAAGTCAGCTCCCGGGGCTCCATGGAGCTTCATTAAACATCCTAGCTCCATCACTGTGAAGGTGCTCCCCGTGTCAGGTGCTTGGCCCAGCACTGCATCTGAACAAATAGGACTCGGGGATGTATCCATTTGTCAGGAGGTTTGAAGGTGCTCAGCCTTTCACTAAAATAACATCCCTACCCTGTGTTTTGGAAAACACAGCCCCAGCCATTTCCAGACAGTGAGGAAGAAATTGCAGGCTTGGGTCTTTTTCTGTGGCTCAGAGAAGTTTATTTTCTCTCAGGCTACATTTTCCAGGACAGCACTTCCTGAGAAAGCCACTTGTCCGGGAGTTTTCAGCATTAGCTTAGCCCTTGCTAAACTGGAGACCTTGGGGTCAATGAACAACCCACTTGTGAAATGAGTTTGTGAGGGTCATCCCCACTGCGGAGGATGCAGGGACCTAGTGTCTAACTGAATCTGAACCTTGCTGGTGGGGGAGCAAACCTTGAAAACACAGGGAGACAAAGGAAAACCAAAAAATAATCTAGAATAAATTATTTTAGATTTAAGACTGGGCCTGCAGCTCTAATCTCCATATGGCTGGGGCTGGCACTAATGCTTCTGAGTTGAGGTCTGGGTCCACCTGACATAGCCCCATGCAGCATCCAGTGGTTGGATCCTTGATAGCGTCTGGTCACCTGTGCTGGATGCCACAGATATTTGGGTACTGGTGTTCAGATCTGGTTTGTAAAACAAGTATCTGTGATTCATGCTTCCTCATGGATTAGTGAAGTTCTTTTTGTTGTGAGGACAGCAGAAGCACCCTGGGTTTCCTCTGTGTCCATCGCCAACACTGATACTTCCACAGGAAGGTCAGTCCCCACAGCCCCTTGGAGACTTGGGGCTGCCAGTACCCTGTGGGGTGAGTCAAGCATCCCGAGGTGGGTGGGAAACAGCTTCCTTACCCGTGGCAGCCCAAACCCCTGTACACCTCAAGGTCAGACTTGTCTGGACCTGGAGCTTCTCAGAAGCTTTTTTTCTCTTGAGGAAGATGCTTTCTTGTTCTTCCTCCATGGGCAGGGTGGGAAGAGGACCACTTCCCAATCTTGTCCCTCTGCCACATGCTACATGCCCCATGTGCCCTCACATCAACAATGAGGATGGGATGGGATGGGATGGGATGACGTGACTGCTCCAGACTTGCCGTCTGCCCAAGGTGTTTCTCACTGTGTGGCATGCACGGTTCACAATGCCCAGGCAGGCTGCCAGCCTGCTGCCAGCCAAACTAAATTACACAAGAGGCAAAGCAGAGCTAAATTTATACATTAAACACAAAATTGCACAGAGAGGGGGCCAGCTCCCCAGGGCAATCTGGCAGGAGTTGCCATCACCCCCCCCATCGCTGCCCCTGAAGCCTGAACCACACATGCAAATTAAAAACCATTTGGCAGAGATATTTTAGAACTTGTGGCCACTAGCTAAGTGAATGACATGCTCACCAGTTTTTATTAGTAAAAATAAAGCCAGTGGCTTTTTGTCGAGCCACCTCAAGCTGCAGGATATTGTCAACACACGGCTCCTGCAAATTAAAGATATTTGTTAATACCCCTTCACTCCCTGTTCACCGGTTGAACTCTGGTTTAACTCAAATAAGAGCAACATACTGCAAGGAAGAGCATCCTCAGCCTCTCCTTGGGTTTGGGTTTTCTTCCCAGGACGCCCCTGGCTGTGCCAGGATGCTACCATAAGCCATGTCCAGAGCTGGAGCAGGCTGTGCTCTCTTTCAGTCCAGGGTACAGTTCTTGCCTTGTTCCTGCACTGCTCTGTACTACTTCTCACCATGGTTATCAGCCTCCCAAGTGTGCCAGCTGAAAACACACCATTTTCAGTCCCACAGATGGCATTTCAGCCAAGGCATTGCAGCATCGAGCTGAGAACCTACTGAGCTTGGGAGCACACCCAGCATTGGATAAAACCCCAAACCGATAGCATGAGCCCCTGAGCCCAAGAGCATGACCCCAGCACTGTAGCCTTATTTACACAAATATTCCCTCCCTTTTCACCACATCTGTCTGGCAGTCTCACTGCTGTTCTGTGGTTTCCTGCCCAAAATAGTCCCTGCTACAGCTAACTGGGCTGGGCAGGCAGCAAGAAGTTCCCACAGCAGGGCAGGAACAGCACACTGGTCTTCTCCTAAGCAAGATATTGCAGTGGTACACTGATAAACATTGTTTAGATTAATTCAGAGGAAAGCAAATGCTCTTAAATTGGTCTTGGAGCAGTTATCACCAGTTCACTATTGGAGCAGGAGAACACACTAAGCACGCACTGCAGGAGCCTCTGCAGAGTGGCTGTAGTCCGTATTTTCATTTACAGTTCTGCTGATGGAAGAGAAGCACCCATGTAAAGCACACAGGTGGCTCCGAGCTGGGAGGGCTTGCCAGTGCTTAAGGGGGTGAGTTCAAAAGGGCGGGGGCCTTTGCAAGAAGATGCATGTCAGATAGCAGGGTGTTTGCAGGAGCCTGAGCTGTGGGAGACCTGGGTATCTTGTTCTTCTCAGCCTGATGCTTGGACTGGAACACCCTGCCCGCTTTCAGATGACGGGTTAAGAAAGATGTTGATGAACTGGAGGAAGTCCAGAGGAGAAGCACAAATAATAAGATGAGATTCAGTAACCCTAGCTTATTAGGAAATGTTAAAGAAACGGAGTTTGTTTAGTCTGGAAAGCAGAAGACATGGAAACAGTTCATCATCAGGCCAAGTTTAATTATAAAATGGATCATAATAAATTGTACTGTATGGTCACTGGAGAAAGGATGAGAATAAAAACACTTGATTCACTGTAGCAAAGGTTTGGGTTGGACATTACTAAAGGCTTTCTATTAGCTACAGTAGTAACATGCAGCACCAGTGAGGCAGGTCTCTGGGGGAGGACTGGTATCTCCTTCCTGGAAGATTTAAGGTTAGACAAACATCCATCAGAGATGATTCCCTAGGATCCTGTGTCTATGAGCTGAGAAAGGGAGGATTAATACATCCATCCACTCCCACTGCCTGAGCAGACCCCTGAAATTATTGACTATAAAACCAGGGGTCACATCTTTGTCTTCCAAGGCAAGAAGCATCACCAATATTTTAACAAGGGATGCCACTGAATCCAGCCGTAGCCTGGAATAAATATCCTGCCATGTGTAAGCCCTGACAGAGGAGAAGCAATAGGTCCAGCAGTTTAAATGCAAATGCTTTCTCACCAGACCCAGCACTGATGGGTGTACACAGAGATGCTCTTTGCCTGCATCTGCCACCCTGCTGGGTTAGACCGCCCTGGAGCCTTGTGAGTGTGACCGAGGAGAGGATGTCATTTCCATTTCAGCTTTATCTCTGATATTGCTGTTTTACAAAACCTTCCCTTTCTCTTCTTTGCCAGTGCCTACCTGTACACCCCCCTGCTGCTGCTGCCTAGGAGGTCCCCTCATTAGCCCACACCTCCGCCCACAGCCCTATCTGAACTGGCATCTCTTTTGGCTTCCTGCAGGAAATGAGCTGGTGGGGGGTATATGCACAGCAGCTAAATTTAAACACCTTGCCATAGAATAAACAGAGGGTGGAGGACTCTAGCAGGCTACTGAAAGCACCCAAGTGAGGCTCTTGGTGCCTATCAGTGAACTCATGCAACTCAGTAGCTTGTGGGTTTGCCTCTGCTCACCAGCTTTTCAAGGAGTTCCAGATTGTCCTGCCTTTCCAGCCCTCAAACCCTTGGACTGGTCTGCAAGTGCTGAACTGTGCGTGACAGTGGTGGTGTCCCCTTCACTTAGCATCTTCTGCAACCCCAACACCACCCAGTCGCCAAGCAGCCACAGCCTTTCCTGACTTTCCAGGGAAAGAGCCGTGAAGGAGGGGTCCTGCTTCTGAGCCAGGTGCTTTTCTGCTCCGTGTCTTCCCAAAATACCATTGGTTTTTATTCACCTAGACCCTCATTTCTAAGAAGCTATGAGCCACCATAGGGCCACAAAACAGACCATCTGAAGGTACCCCTCTAGAGCCAGCAGTATCTTTTTGCCCTTCACCCATCACAACAAGACTGAAATCAGCCTTGATGTGAATTTTAACAGTGAAGAGATAGCGACAGGCTCATCTTCCTTCTTCGTCTTTTTTCCTGTCGATCCCACATATGTTTACCAGGCTGGTTTTTCCCTGCGTGCAGGGCAGTGCCTGCCCTCACCTACCTGCGTAGCTGGCAAGGAGATGGAATCTAGCAAAGCTGTGTTCTATGTTTCGCACCATTTTAGATCTGATACAAAACAAAACCCAGGGCTTTTTTTTTTTTTTCCCCTTCTTCTTCTGAAGACTAGAATCAAATAAAATTTAAAAATCAAGCCATTATTTAAATAATCGGTGGATGGGAGCTCAGTGACACTGATTTTAAGGGATTTAGCTCCAACCTTAAAGCCTGGTGGGCTGCAATTTTCTGATTAATTCTTCCACAAACGACAGGGGTAAAAAACATCCCAGTCTTGACCCTGCTCCTGCTAAAGACGCATTGCAGAGAGTGTGCCTCTCAGAATGGGCTCAGAGAGGCAGGAGAGGCTGGACCGCAGGTTCAGCCACTCATGGTTATGCTGACACTGGAGCCTTTCCACCCATTACCTGCCCTTTCTCCTCCCCAGACGTCTCCTCCTGCCCATCTCCCCCCAGGCTGCATGACCATCATCTAATTATCACTCCTTTCTCAGAAATATGAACTCAGCACTGGATGTATTCTCTAATCAAATCAGACCCAAATGATGTTAAAGGCAAACTGAAAAGCTTTCTAATAATGAATAAACCACTGGGGATTAAGTGCCCTGGCCCATCTAGAAATGATACATGGTCAGACTGAAAATGCAAACTATTACATTAGAAAACAAGATTAGGAGGAGGGGATTTATCAGGCAGGAGTGGGCAGAGCATGCATCCATCCCCATGTCTTGACTTTGACAGTGCCTGGCAGAAACATTTCAGATCAAGGTGGAAGAAACCCTGGTCTGGTTTTCATTAGCTCCGCTCCAGGAGAATTTCTCCTTAAGCTCAGGTTGTGGGAGATGCCCAATACCCTGCGGCATCATGGTTTCTGTCTTTTATCATGTTCAATCTTATCTAAACTAATTTTGGAAGGAGGACTTCCCTAAAGGGACCTTTCCATAAAAACATGTATTTTTATGATGATGGCAATGCTCCCATCAGCTTTCTTCTTATTTTTTTCCTCTTCAGCCTTGACCATCCTGATCTCACCTTCTTCATTGTAAAACTCCCTTTATGCCTTTCACAGTTTTACTGAACAACTTTGGGCAGATTTTAATCTTGTCTGTCTTTCCTGACAAGAAGTGGCCAGGACTAAACTGAGAGCACTACTCTATTCCCTAAAGGTATTTTTTTATATTTTCTGTGATTTCTTATCCCTCTGCCCAATGCAGTCTTACTGTCTGTGCCACCTCTGACTGCTGAGCCAGCATTTCTTCATCTGCTCATCATTACACTGAGCTCTCATCTTCTTTTTCTCTCTCCTGAGTAAAAAAGACTGATTTAAAACTCACCAAGGTGTATGAAAAGTTCAAGTGATGTTTTCTAATGTGCATTGCTTTTCACTGCTTGCCATTTCATTTAACGTGCTGGCAGGCTCTTCATTAGCGTACCTTCATGAGGTCCCTTTGCAGCTTACACTATCAGCCAGCTGATATTATTTTCTATTCCTTGCGAAATTTTTCCACTTGATTCTTTGCCCTTTTCCCCTTTCATCGTTAATAAAAACCTTTCATCCTAAGATGGACTCTCGGGGATGTCCTATTATTATATTATTTATATGTTGAGAATGAACTCTTGATTCCATTTCTCCTTTTCTCTGTTTTAATAAGCTTTTAATACACTGTGGAACTTAGACAATCCCCCTTTGGCTATTGAGTTTCCTTAAAAGCCTCTTTGATGGCCTTTATCAAAAAGCCCTCAGGAAAGTGTATTAACTGTTCTCCATTATCCACTACTTTGTTGACTTAACAGAAGACAAACGGATTTTTTTTTCCTTGTGTATTAGAAGCACACAGGCAGTTTTTAATTCTGACTTTAATTATTATTTCAATTTGCTTGCTACGTACAGAAGCAGTTACAATTCCTAAATGGATCTTTGCAAACATGCTCAGGTGAACCATTTATTTGCTGAAAGATGCAGGTTTGGGGTTAATTAAGACTAGTTGCAAATTCATCAAAAGGTACAGGAAATAGTGCTGAAAACCCTTTTTTTGACGTGTGAAAAATGCGTTTCCTTCTGCAGCTTTTAAATGAAATATTCTAATTTCCCCTTTTCAAACAATATTTCAAGATTAAGTGTAATTTTAACCTGCCTCTCCACATTGTATTAATGGGTTTCTAGGAAAAAATTACTTTCAATAGAAACTGGCTAAAACCAGAGAGGGAGAGATGTCTTGTTTCAGGCACTGTTCTGCAACAAAACCAAATGAATTTGGGGCTGTCCTCCAAACCCTCCCCTCCTCCCCTTCAAGCAGAAAACAGTTGTTTATACCTTTCTACAGCTCAGGCTTTCAGGGATGAAAACCAGGGGCCTCCAAGGAGTAACAGGGCAGTTCCTTCGCTCCTCCAGGTGGAAAAAGCATGAGTAGAGACATGGTTGTTGTGATGCCCAGGCTTGTGACCCCCTTGAGAGTACCACGGGAGACATCCTAACCCAGAGGGTCAGTCTGCTCTGAAATCTTCCTCATCTCAGGGGAAGGGATGCACTAGCCCATTGCCTTGTCCCTGCACCTACAGGACATCTTTGAAAAAAATGTTCACTTCCAAAAATTGGCTGTTTCTGACAGTGCAAGAGCATCTCTAACTGAAACAGTAAAATGGATTTGAGCTGTATTAAGGTGGGTGTCAGCTTACTCTCTACTTTTAAAAAGCATGAAAAGCTCTAGAGGAATGCAGCAGGGTACCTACCAGAGACATTTTGAAGGAAGGCCATGTGTCATGCACTGTAAAACCTGGCTGGGTTCTTGGTGCATATCCAAGAGAAATTCCCTGGAAACAATTTTTCACAGGATGAGACCATGGTGCTCTTCTTCTTTCCTTTCATCCCTTCCAAATGGGTGTGCTCATGTGAAGAGAGGTCACCAGAAAGCCGTCATGGTGGTGCAGAGAGCCAGACCCACACCTTCTTTGTTTCTAGGTCCTGTTGAGCGAGGCCAACTCTCCAGGCAGCTGCCCAGGCACTTCAGCCTTCCAGGTAAAAGCACCACAAGGGCTGTCCTAGGGCAAGCCTGGGAGTGGGTGAGGGTGCCAGTGAAGATGGGGGTTCAGGTCTGTCTAGACAAGGTGTCTCGTGGATTTGAGATTCAGTAGCAGCTTTGTGCTACTTGTGATTCACAAGTGGCCCAGTGCTTGGTCTCACTGGCCATGAGAGCCTCCTCAGCATCTTCAGTCCCTTCACAGCACCCATAGGATATCATCTAAGCTGTTGTGTTTGTCAGACAAACTGGGTTTGAGACTGGAGGTGGAGCTGAGTCAACACCTTTCAGAGGGGACTTTGAAGTCTTCACAAATCCTGGTTCATAATCTCTTCAAAAGATGATCAGAACTGAAGAGCAGGCATGAGGGAGAGACAGCCACCTCTCATACAAGGGACATTTAATAAGATGTTCTAGTGAGCATCTGCGTGTGTGGAGATGCTGGCCAACGGTGTGGTTTGAATGATGTTCTATCTCACTTGAAAGCACAACCTCCCTCTTGCACTGCTCAGCTTGTGCTTGGCTCTTGGAGCTACACAGGAAAATTTTATTCTGCACATTTCTCAGCTTTTGCGAAAGGCCATAGTCCAGAACCAGAAAGAGTCATTGCCCAAATGATTTAATGTTTCAAAAAGGAAATGGAAAAGGGAAAACTGCAGCTGTAACATGGAAAGGAGGCTTCCAAGGGCTGGATTAGAGTCTGGCAGATTTTCCAATGAGTTGGCCTCAAACTGTCTTTGAGTAGGAAAATGCACAAAGAGTGGGAGAAAGGTGAAGTAGGAGTAAGACTCTGCAGGCTGCAGGCTTGTGTCTTTTTTGGGGTGAGGTGGGTTTAGTTCTCTGCAAATTGCTTCATCTCATTATGGCTCACTGCTGGAAAGAGATAATGATGCTCCTGCTGTCTACTCTGGCAGGAGAAGGGGTATTTTTTTGCACATATGGGCTGGACCCCTGGTATAAGGATGAGGTGCTCAGCTGGAGACAAGGGTCTACCTAGTGCATCTCTGTGTATTGGGACAGGCTTCAGCTCATGTAATTGATGCAGCTGCAGTGATTTTGGCAGACCTTATCTCCCCAAACTGACACCAAAAAAAGAAAGGAAGGCCGTGAAGTCTGGTGTGAGTCTCCAAGAGGAAGAGGCTCACCAGGAGCACCAACACACAGAGCACACCAGGGCATATTGCTGTGCTGTCTGTCCCCAAAGGACCCACAGGTCAGGGTCAAATTGGACAGAGTTTCTGCAAAAAAGGACAAGAATTTCTGGAAGGAGGACAAAGGGGAGAGGTCATGTCCCCATTTCTTCTCACCTAGAAGCTAAGACTGCTTGGATGAAGGAAATGTGGGTCCATGCTACATGTACAGACAGCCCATGTTCTGCACAGACAGGCAGTGCTCTTCCTGGGCCGTCTTCTTGCTTTAGGGAATTGAAGCTTTTCTTAACAAAATACAAAATACAATTCTTCCCTTTGGTGTTGAGCAAAAAATTTGGTTTGGCATAAATGATTCCAGTTTGCTCTTCCCCCCAGTACATTAAGAGTTTCAATGATTCCCACCTTTCCCCTTTGCCTTCCTGCCACCGACTCCCAGCTTGGCCAGCAAACCGAGCAATCTCCCAACCCTGCCTGGGATCTCCTTGCAAGCCTGTTAGTTTGTGGATTTTCTACTTGGCAAAAAAATCTAGATAGGAAGTGAGCATAGTTACATCTGCAGGGAAACCGCTGATGGGACTGCTTTCTGAAAGTGACTCTTGGAAAATTCAGAGAAAAGCAGATTCCTGTGTAAAGAAAGACAGCTGGAGCCACTTTTGTACAGCAGACGCTGCCAAGGAGTGATCACTAGGAACAGCACATTCATATATACAGTCGTCCCGGAAATTGTGACCTGAGGAATACCTTTCCCACCTTTGCTCATTGACTCCCATGTGAGTGCTGCCTTGATGCTCTTGAAAGAACCTTTCACTTTGCACACTGGGGTGGTCAGCAGGAATTAGTTTGTTTTTTGTAAACTGGTGAGCCCAAAGAACAAGATGCACTAGTGTGGAGAGCTGTCTTCCATACAAAAGGGCAAAGTGTGGCTGAATTTTAAGAGAGAACAGCAACATCAGACAAGCTGGACAGTTTTCATTAGAGATAGCAAGGAGGTTGGATAGGTGGAAATGTTCAGACAAGACAACATTGTCCTTTCTGCCATCTCCTCATTGCTGAAATGGACTTTTCAGGTATTATGGCTGAAGCTGTTCCTTGATGAGGGAAAATAGCTCAGGGAAGGGGTCTGTATAGCCCCAGAAGATTAGGATATAAAGTTTTAGCTCAGGAGAGGGGGTTCCCTCTCAATCGTGGACAGGTCTTGGTGCCTCCTGACCTCCATTTCCCTGCTTGTGAAGTGGAGGAAGCACTGACCCTCTGATGGACAGACCCAAGGCTTTTGGCAACAACAGGCACAGATGATCCTTCTCTGGTGTCCTCACTCCTCACACGGTGTCAGTGAAATCAGAGGGGCTTCTGTTCTATTTGCTAAGAGTCGTTTGCCTCCTTGTGGAAAGAGATTGGCAGGTGACCAACAAAAATCTGTGTTTCTTTAATAATTGTGTCCTCATGATTCAGTCCTGCCAGATGGACAAGCCAGGATCTGGGTTTCCTCAAACCCTGCTCTGGCTGACTCCAACAGCGAGTTCATTTCCTGGCTTTCCGCCCGCTCCATCCTCTCCTCTCCTCTCCTCTCCTCTCCTCTCCTCTCCTCTCCTCTCCTCTCCTCTCCTCTCCTCGCCTCGCCTCGCCTCGCCTCGCCTCGCCTCGCCTCGCCTCGCCTCGCCTTGCCTCGCCTCTCCCCTCCCCTCCCCTCCCCTCCCCTCCCCTCCCCTCCCCTCCCCTCCCCTCCCCTCCTCTCCCTCTCCCTCTCCCTCTCCTTCTCCCTCTCTTTTGCTTTGCCCAAAACCAAACAGGGATTTAACCCAGGACTAATCCAAGAGGACCAGCCAATTGCAATGTCCTGAGTTTAGGAGGCAAAAGACAGCAAAAGAATTATGATTACTTTAACTATCATTTTACAGTTTCAAGGCCATTACTTCCAATCAAACCATAAACTGGATATGATATACAGCCTGCTTATACATTGTACATATGACACTGATTAAAGCACAAGATGAGCTAATGGTGTGGAAGTCATTGCTGTGAACACACGCAATCCCTCGTACGCCTGTAGCACTCTGTAGCACAAAAACTCCCAAGACGCTGTGTTGTATGGTGTCATTATGAGGTTGGGGCAGCTGTCTGAGCAGTAATTCCTCATCCAAGCCATCGCAGCAGGGGATTTTACCCCACTGAGCTGGTACCGCAGGTGCTCTCGGTAGCTCTTGCTGGGCAGGTCTAGGTGTGTGTGGTGAACAGAGTGACCATGGAAATAGAAGAAATCCTCCAAGTCCGCAGGAGGATGTGGAGAGCAGAAGAATCCCCTGAAGGACACGGAGGCTGATTCCAGGGACAAGGGGTGGAAGGTTTGATTGGTTATCCTCCCTGCTGACTCCTTCAAAACACGCACCCCCCCAATCCTATTTGTGAAGATCTGAAGTTTGCCACCTCACCTTTGGCTCCAGGCAATTAGGCAAAACTATTTATGCTTATGACCTTCAACATCAGTTGATCTAAGTGATTCACAAACTTAATTAATTTAACCAGGAGGTAGAATGAGACAATGAAATTAAGTAGAACTGAAAAGAAAATCTGGGATGAAACAGGCCTCTATTGCCATAGATT
The DNA here is from genome assembly GCF_965140245.1 of Athene noctua. Lineage (NCBI taxonomy): Eukaryota > Metazoa > Chordata > Aves > Strigiformes > Strigidae > Athene > Athene noctua. Next base: position 12,812,960 of record NC_134047.1, on the reverse strand, counting down.
TACCCTTAACGATATCCTGAAATTGGCCTAGTTTTGCTCAACTTTAGAGGGAAATCACACGTTCAAGCAGTTTACATCATGTCAAAATGCCTTTTGGAACTTTTTTTATAAGACACCTCACTTAAAAAGAAAGTTTAATAGCTCAAGAAGTGACGCTGGCATGGATTTTGATTTTAGCATCTTTCTTTCCAGAGAAGGATGAAACTCTTTGTGTTTGTTCCAGCCTGGTCCAAATCCAGGCTTCCGATCCCAAAAAGTCCTTGCAAAAATGGAAACTCTATCCATTGCCCAGCTGTAATTTTAAACAGAATGGGGATTAATGCAGTTTTTCTGGCAGAGGATGTGGAGCAGAGCACAGACCCCTCTGCCAGCTCTCAGAGGAGGTGGGGGGGACGTTTTGTTTTCCCTTGGCAGAGGTGTCAGGAGGAGGAGCAGCCAGAGAGAGTGGTTTCTCCTCTGTGCCTCTGCTCCCAGGCTGCATCATCTCCCCTTGCAGAGCCTGAGGGATTAACCCAAAATCCCAGAGAACCAAGGAGGGGTGCTGGAAGATGAGCAAACTGCTAGAAAGATACCCCAAGGTGTACAAAGCCTCTGCAAGGCAAAAACACTCATCCTCAGCTGGTCGGCATGCTGCCATTTCTCCTCCTCCTTCCAATCCTATTAGTATTAGAGAGGGATAGAGCTATAAGAGGAAAAGCCCATCTTTAGCAGCAGTGCTGACAGCTTGCCTTTTAAATCTTTGATAAGCACTGGCTTGCACAGGCACTCTCATCTGCTGCACGACAGCATGCGGAAGCAGAAGCCCAGTGGTCTGGCCCCTGCTGAATGTCTGCTGGATGCTGGGCACATGTTTGGAAGGTACCTGGGGAACCTCAGCCATTAAAATGCAGTGATGGAGCCCCAGCGTTGCAGTTCTTACTCCATCAAAATCTGTTTCCTCTGCACTTGTGTGCCAGGACCTCAATTCAAAGCCATGTTCCCTTGTTCGATATGGAGGTGATGGCTGCTGTTCCCCGTGCCCTGCGATTGAGGGCACCTGCAACCTCTGGAGAGGGGGGACAGATCTGTCAGCAAAGATCACTCACCATGACTGCTGAGTGTCTGTGTTCTGCCCTGTTCATCCCACGCAGCTCCCAAAAGGGTTTGCAAGAGCCCCGTGGGATTGAATATGGCTCAGACTTCCTCCTCCATATCTCAGTTCAGGACTGCAGACAGTCCCTCTGCTCAAATGGGTGCAAAAATAGCTACTCTGGGGCATTAATTAGAAACCTTTATAAACGCACTGACAGATGGTGATGACAAAGACATTGCCAGAGTCTCTGGGTGAAGATTATTGTTATGGGAAGTAGAAGGCCATGTTTACAGCTTAGGAAAGAGTCAGGAATTGACTCTGGGAAACCACAGTTGATGGTGGTGGCAATAGGCATGGAGCATGCTGGGATTCTGCTGCCCTCTCCTGGATGCAGCATCTTCTTCTGGTCCATGAGTGCTGGATTGTGGAGGTTGAGTATGTCCAGGTTGTCTGCAACGCAGGCCCCTGACATCCTGGCTTCTGGCAGCCACAACCCATAGAAAGCTACTCAGCTGTGGGTCTTTTGGAGGCTGGGGCACCCGGTTCTACCCCTTGCTGCCATGGTGAGGTGGAGCATATTTTGGTTGCATATCAAATCAGGATGACCTTGGCTAAACACTTCTCCCTCTTCAAGAGCAGAGATGGCAGCACCGCAGGGAGGCTCGTGGAGGGCTTTGTGCACAAAGGGTTTTACCTGCAGGGCAGACCCAGCAGTTGTCCACTGAGAAACCACTTAGCTGCTGTGTCAGTGGGGCAAGCAGTAGTCCAGGTTGTGGAAAGGGAGAGCTCAGGCTTTGTTCCCAGGGTGGCACATGAAGTCACCACATCAGATGAGTAGAAAGCTTATGTTCCAGTCTAAATCTGATTATCAGCTCTTCAGTAGAGATTCTTAGCTTGTAGGTTTGGGAAAGCAGAGATATCTGCCCTGAAGATGAGCAGGAGATTAAAGTGTGTGAAAATGGATTTAGGAAGAGCATCGGTGGTGATCGGAGACTGGGGACACAGTAGCTGTACCTTGGGGACCTGGCTGGGTCACGGCTGTGTTGTGCCTTGTGCTGGATATGCAGCAGTGTACGAATGCTTCAGGGAGGTATTCAGCACTGAAATATTTAAATCAGAGCAAGAACATGTCTGTGTGTCACACGGTGTCAGCATGCAGCATGTAGAAACATGGAAGCAGGGGGAGAAAGTAGGGACATGAATGGGCTTACAATACGTGTGCCTCAGGCCTGCAGGGTGCAGGCAAGCACAGATGCTAGCACCCTTCACCACTTTTTTTTGCCAGACCCAACCTATTTTCCCATCATGCTATGTGTGTTTGTAGAGTAAAAAGGGGCCTACAGAGTGTGTGGTAGACCATGCGCCAGGCTATGCATGTAAGCACATATGTGTCCCACTCTGACCTCATACCCCCAGTGCACGCAGCAGCCTCTGGACATGTGAGCAGCCCAGAGATGCCAATCCCAAATTACCAGGGGGTGGGGGAGTGGGGAATTCTAGTTGATCTGCCCCACACATACATGTCTCACAGAGGCAGCAGCCGCTGTTGTGGGCAGAGCAAGTGGAAATGAAGCAGCCTGGATTTACTGCACTGCATGCCAATGGGGGATGATCTAGTTATGAGGCTCAGTCATAGAGAGGAATATCCCTTGTATGAGGCAGGAATTACAGTTAGGTCCAAAGTTATATCTGTGCTATATGGCAAATTTAAGTGTCTGCATAGAAATGTCAGGAAAGAAAAAGCAGCAAGAGCTGGAGCACTAATCTTAGTTTACAATAAATACTTTAGCATTTCCTCACTGTTTGCAACAGTGTAAATGAAGCAATATCTTGAAAGCCAGTGATATAATAGTTTAAGAAAGAGGGAGAAGAGCTTTAAAGAAGGAGGAAGAATAGCAATACATGGTGGGAGGCTGTGGGAGGTGGTTACAGGCACCGCCCTAACCTGAAATATCATCCTAAGGAGTCTGGGAGGCACTGTTCACAGTGATCCTTCAGGATCACAGCAGATGCTGTCCAGATCACTCCCCACCCTGGGCACCCAGTGTGATGCTCTGAGAGGTGCTTTAGACCCTGGCCCCTTCTCACACTCCCTGTGCATCATTTGCCCTCTAAGTTTTTCTTCTTTGGGTCTTGATTTTTTTAGGTAGCTCCTGGCTTGGCCTGCCTGTTTCCCAGCCTTCAGAAATGGAGCACAGCCCAAAAAAACACATGTCGTCTTCTGAGCCCATCCTGGATCTCAAGACAGACATGGCAGAAGCACTTCCAGGTGAGAAACGTACCCGTCTGCTCTCCCAGGTACCTGCAGTCACACCATGCAGAGCCACCCACTGGTCACCTTGATGGACCTGCACTTAGCAACAGACACTTGATAGGGATGCGTGTTCCTGTCAGGCCGATGTCACCGTCTTTCTCCTTTCCTGCTGTACCCCATTCCTTCACCCCAAATGGCCTGATTTGCTCCTCATTCCAGTTATGCCGATGCCAAGTTGGGCTCAGGCTTGGAGTCATGGGTTTCTTCACAGCCTACTTTGACTCTGCGGTGAAACCTGGGGTGCTCTGGTTTAGCCCCCATGACCCTAATGCTCAGCTTTATCACTGGAGGGTGACAGGGCATCTTCTGGTCCAGGCAGTGCAAGGCTTCTACTCATGAGCATCAGTCCTGGGCAAGGTGGACCCTCCAAGTCACCCCTCTCCTTAGATGTACCTGTACTGTGGTGTACTTTCTGTATGTTTAAATAAGTCAGCACCAGGTCACTATAAGCTCTTCGAAGCTCAACAGATTTCCCATGCTGAGCTACTTCCAGAAATTAGTTTCCCACTGTGCATGCCATGCCAGAGAGCGGATGAAAAGGCTGAATCACATCTCCTGGGTTGCAAGCATTCAGCCTTTTTTAAAAACAGGATTGCAAGTGATGGCTAATCTCCCCTTCACACATGAGCACCCTTGATCTCCTCCTGAGAAACTGCAAGACAACCTCTGCTGCTTCCTGACACTGGAGAAAGGAAAAAATACCTGTTTGTTGGATGTTCCCAACAAGAGACATGAAGATGCAAATCCCAGTGTGGGGATCTGTGCTTTGCTGGATTCACCTGTCTTTCATTTGCTCATTTAGAGGGAGCCCAGTGAAGCAGACACTCGACCAGTAGGCATTAATTTCTGGAGCTTCTAACCATATAAATCTTAATGCCCTTTCGTGATGTTACAGCTAATGACCAGGAGAGCCCAAAAATCCCTTTTCTTCCCCAAACATCAATGACAAAAAATTTCTGTGCTTCATTTTTTCATTTGCATAATTTATTTCCTCTATAATCTTCTCAAAGCTGTGGATGCAGGCAGAATGCTGTCATCCCACCTCAGGGACATGTCCAGTGATGATCTGTGGCTGGGGACAAATTTGTCCTGGACAGAAATGGGTGGCCTGAGAAGAGTACACACTCTCAAAGTCTAGCAGTGACTGTCAGGAGCAAATTGACCCTTCTTTTAAGTGTACGCTGAAGCATCTTTATGGTTGCTAGAGCAAGGTTAAGAAATATTTCAGCTGTGAAAGAAACCTGGCAATTCTTTAAGGGCACCAAGAGGAGTAGTAATAACCAATGTGATAACTCACACTGTGACATCCATCTGGGGTTTAGTGATGGTTTGATCCAGGTAGATATTTTCAAGCCCTTGGAAAAGCCTCCTGGCCTCTTCCAGATTGAAGAGGTCGGCACAGGAGTGGCTGCTCCCCAGTTGCTGTTGTGCCCTTGTGGCCTCCAAGCCATGGAGGCAGGTCAGGCTGACCAGGAGCTGCCCCCCTTGGCAAGAGCAGCACCTCTTGACAAGGGTTTGCCATACACAGAATTGATGAGTCATTCCTGCCAAGAAATAGCCAGGTCTCATCCAAACTGACAGGCTTGACAAGAAGTGCTTAATGAAAGCTGCTTTTGCTTCATGTGGTATTGAAACATCTACCCTGGGCCAGATGTTTTGCTGATGTAAATCAGCATTGCTCCATTGGCTTCAGTTACAGCAGCTTACAACATCTGAGGGCCTGGCTCTGCACCATCACCGGAATTTGACCTCTTGTTTCTGAATCCGTTCTGCTTTGCCAAAACAAAACGTGTTATAATTCCTATCCCTGACATAAAGCTGGAGTCATTGCACTCAAAAAGCATGACCAAATGAAGCAATCATTGAAAAATCTTGGTCCAATAAAGCTGCTGTCCATCATGTACATACTCACAATCCCTCAGCTGGCTGTACTTTAGGATGCATCTCACAGTTCCTCCAGAGCAACTCCTCCAGCAGATTGCATGCATACATTATTCTCAGAACAGACTTTGCAAGGACTGGGACATCCCAGCATCAGGGGAAAGCAAAAATTCTGCCTACCCATGCCAGAGAAGGCAGCCAGATTTGGGAGACCCTTGGAGGGGGGAATTTGCTGCTTCTTCTCCCACCTTCCCTGGGAGTGCCAGAACTGAGGCAGATTAGCACAGATGCTAAATGAACCAGTGACATTATCATTCGATCAAATATCCACCACTTATTCATAAAGGAGAAACAATATTTGGACTGCACAGATCCACGCTAGCAGGAAATGTAGTCTAAAACTGAGCAGAGCTTGTACCCTTCCAAAAGAACAGCAGAAAAGGTATGTTTGGGAAACATAAACAATTTCACAGGGATGGATTTGAATTGCAGCAATAAACTGTGTGATTAAGGCAGTCAAAGAACACACAGTCACGGCCCCAGGCTTCACACAGGGAGGCTTCTCCCCTTCCTCAGCAGGCAATCTCCAGCCCTTGCACAGCTCCTGCCAGCTCTGGGGAGAAGAGGAAATAAGAAGGAAGTTAGAGATTAAATCCATCATGGGATGAACTCAAAACAGAAATTAGCCTGCTGATGGGTATCGTGTCAGCGTTCACTGAGGGGTTTAGCGAGTGGCAAGCACTGATTTAGATCACAGCAGGGGCCTGCCCCTGAATTAACTGCAGAAACACACCCTTTACAGTATTTGTTACAGCTCCAAACAGACCCTGGGTACTGATAGAAGTCATGGGTAATGAAAAGTGGCTTGAGTTAGATATCCATCTGTCATTCATGACAGAAACTCTGATTTAAATGCAAAAAAGGTCCAAATTACCTAGCATTCCTATGTGTACTCCCACAGAGCACACACTCCTGGGCTGCTGCATTGCCTCTGTGTACACGTTTGCAGGATGGAGGCATTTCCACATTGTGCCCACTCCTGCAGTGTGTGTGTATCTACACAAGCACTCAGCAAATACTTATTTTATTTAGATGAACGCTCTTGAGGGTGTTTTGCTTCCTGCAACCACATTGCCTGTAATCTAATGCTAAACATCCTTATATGAGGTGAAGTTGTGACCTTCATACCCACAGGAGGTGGAAAGGGTGATGTTTGTGAGCCCATCTTCATCATTTATACGCTTCTCAAGCTGTTCTTAATGTCTTTATCATAGAGGACCTGGGAGGAATGGGGGAACAGAGCTACTGCCTGCCAAGGGGTACTGCAGACCATCCATGGCACACACGGAACAAACACCAGCAGATACCACTGACCAGCTTTCTTCCACCTTTGAGAGCTGGACCTTCCCTCCAAGGAGAGTAGCTCGTGGTTCAGTCAGCCCTCAGAAAAAAAAAACTGAAATCTCTGATTCTTGAACCCACCTTGCCACCTCCCGACAGCAAAGGACAACCTGAATGACGGAGAAAAGTCTGGATTTTTTTTTAAGGCTGTGAGGTTGGGTCTTTCAAGAGGTACACCTTGCTGTTAGATTATTTCCTGGTTCTTGCTGAGATGTTGCAACAGCAGGAACTGATTATAAAAATAGCATCAAAGGAGAGTCAAGCTAGGTTTTCTGCCACCCATGCAATGAGTTTTGGGCTCAAGCCACTCTCTGCACCTGCACATCACAGATAACCATCCTAGCTGGTACTTTCTGCTGAGCTTGGTACCTTCTGCCAAGGGATCCAGGCCTCCCTGGAGAGCCATCTCAGAGCTAACGGGCGTTACCAAACCTGTGTGGCAGGGCCTGGGTACCAGCCTGACAACAAAGCTCATTGGCACGACCACACGTGAAGCTCCCAGTGCTATCCACCAACTGGATTAACATCATTAAACAGACATTTTTAGAATATGCAAAGCAAAAGCAGCACATGTGCTGATAAATATATATATTGCTCCACAGGGCGTAGAAAGGTCCTTGTATTTTAGCAGGGAAGTTTAAAACCAAAGACAGTTTGTCTGTCCTGGTCCTGGCACCCCTGGGTCCTGCTGGGGTTGCCATAGCAGTTAATCCATTCACAACAGTCACCGGTGCTACAGATTTAGCAACAACCTTCGCTGGCACAACCTGTCTAACTGAGGCTCTTGGGAATGCAGAGGTTACTGCTGCAGGCACATGGGGTCAAAGACATTTATTTATGCCGTCTTGTCCTTCTTTGATAAAATAAGGGAGGTTAGAGCCAACCAGGACAGCCGACACCAGTTTTTGAGCTCAGCTTGACTTTTCATTAAACAATTCAGTCAGAGGCAAGACCTGAGATTGATGGGGTCTAGGAGCTTGCACAGAAGCAGCTTCTTTGCCTCAGGCATGGGTAAGTTGCAGATACACCCTGTGCATCCCGCTGAACATCCAGCCTGTACTGACCACCGCCAGCATTCAAGGCAGACACAGGCTGGCGCTTCCCAGGGCAAGTTGCTCTTACATATAAAATCTGCAATTGTTTCCATCACCACCTGCTTTCTGGACACAGTCCAATCTCCCCATCACTGTCAGATTCTCAAGTAAGAATTAATGAGAAACATTTTGATGAAGAGTAAATCTGTTTTCTGAACACGCTTTTAGAGAAAGCAAAATTTTGGTTTAGGTGAACTGCTTACATCCCTGCCTCCCTTCTCCAGGCACACACAAGGACTAAACATGCTCTTCCAGCTCTTGTTTTGAAGCTTTTACCCATCTTTGTTCCATAACACCCTAAGTTTAAGAGGCTGGAAAAGAGTTTAATAAGCTTGTAGAGGAACTGAGGTGTTACTGTTTGACCCCAAGCGATGTGTTGTTGCTGTTTTTTCATTTAAAAACTGGAAGGAAAAGAACTGTTGAAATAAAGCCATGGAATAGAAATAGCACAAAGCTGTGCTTTTACCCACGCTGGGGCTTTTGCCCTGATGCCTGACTCTCTGCTTGGCTGCCTGGTACAGCCTTAGAAAATGCTTTTGTTTGGGACAAAAAAAGAAGAGAAGGATCTCCTTTTCTATTCTGGGGAAATCTGGGTCTCTGCAGCAAATGGTGGGAAAGGAAAAACGATCTTTGAGGCCAATGTAGTCTGAGCTGAAGATCCCCCATTTGCCTGGGGAAGCAGCCCAGAAATGAGCTGCTCTTCACTTGCATGTGTCAGGACCTTATAACACACAGGGACCCACATGCAAAGAAGCAAATCCAACAGTGTGAGCCTGGGCCATCACACATGGTGAGTTCATCTCCCTGTCAAACATTCTGGAAAAACAAAATGCTATCCAAAAAAGCAGCAAGGGGTTGGGACGGTGTACGCTTTCCCCTGCAAAGCACCAGCTCACTGCATGCAGGAGCCCATTAATTGCACGCAGCAGGACTTCTATCAGCACCATGGGGCTGCATCAGAAGTGTCACTTCTGCACTCTAATGGATGCTCTAAAGCAGACAAAAGTGTCACATCGGAGGCAAAGTCTAGGAAAATTTTAAAACGATGAGAAAATCAGTCTACCTAATAGATCTCTTTTCCCAGCTCTGTAGCTGTTAGGTACACTCAGAAGAAGAGATGTGAGGCATCCTAGGATCATCTTAGGAGCTATAGCCATATATAGCCAGCCACAGGTTGGCCCCACAGAGGCTGTTGCTGCTGTAGACAAGACACACAAATGTGAGGAAAGCATAGCCCAAGGGAAAATGAAGGTGTTCATCCAAAGCTGCAGAGAATATCAATGGCAAGGAAATTCTCTGGAAGACCTAGACTGCCTCAGTGTCAGATTTGGTCCAGGTCAGACTTTAGCCAAAGCAATCCCTACACTCTTTAAATCACTAGCACACAGAAAGAAAATATATGCTCATCTTAATAGCACACCCCAGCCTTTTAAGTGAGGTCAGAAAGACTCTGGTCTCATAGACAGGGTTAGGCACAGATCTCTAGGCCTAAGTATCTTGTACAAGTCATGAGATATCTACTGGTGGCCAGTGTAGAAGAGTGGCCAAGGTGAACATCCACCCGTTGTCATCTGTCTGATTCTGGATCCTGCAAATTCCAACGTGGAGCTGACTTTTCCCAGAAAATGTCTGCAAATCCACATTGCTTTTGGCTACCCTCCAGTCCTTTGCTGTTTGGAAATACATGTGCCCATGCAGGTGAACTTGTGGGCTGTGATGCTTGGCCAGGATGCTTGGCCAGGAGGAATTGCGTGTTTCAGCAACATATGGGGAGAAAATAAAAACCTGCTGAGGTCTACATTTCTCAATGAGTGCAAGATCATTTCTACAGCTGTTAGTCTGAAATCAGCCAGAACAGGCTGAGATAACGTACCTTTGGTGAATGAGACAAAACAAAGGTAAATAAATTGTAATGGGCAATTAATTAATATTTCCAAAGACAAGTCATTAAAACTCACTAGCTCCTTTATGCAAAGTCCTTTGTCTAGAGATGACCTAAACTACCTCCTCATACCTAAATTAACAGCATCACACTGCTGGTACACGCAGAACATCTGGACGAAGCTGTGCACTGACACAGAGAACTTCACTGGAGAAGCACAGGAATGGCCTGAAAATCACCTTCTCAGCAGTTTCAAAGCAAAGAAATAATCCCTTAGCAAACCTATACTCTAGCAAGAGATTTTTCAGTGTGGCTGCGCACCATTGCGCTGCTCTCCCCAAGCTCGGCAGCCCACCACGCATCATAGCAAGAGCAGAGAGACTGGGAGAGTGTGCAGGTTTGTGACCTGGCAGAAGCCTTGCCAGACCATGCAAAGGGAACCAGTACAGTCTGGTATGGAGAGTGTGCAGGAGCTATACCCAGGAGACTTGCTTTTGTTCTCAGTTTGGTGACCTTAACAAGTTATTTCACTTCTCTGTGCCTCAAATGGGAATAATGTGATGTAAAATGTGTTGAAAGCTTAAAAAAAAAAAAAGGCTATATGAAGCCAGCTACAGTCATTGGATGGTCTAGAAGATAAGATACTAGAGAATAATTGAAGAGATTTGAATTCAGTCTCCAGCTAAGTCATAGGCTCCTTGTATGAATTTGGCTGCATCAGCTTATGTTCCCTGTGCCTCAGCTCCCCATTTCACAAATGCAGTTGTGAGGCTCGCAGATAAGATGATTAAAGCATTAGAGACTTTATTCCATCACTCAAAGAATTTGGGGCAAAGATACATCCTTGTAACTTCCTGGAGAGGTCTGCCAAAGAAAATCCAGCCTTTAAGGTTTCTGCTCAATGATGGATGACATTTCTGCTTTACACCTCTAGTAATCTCAGTGCTGGAGCTGTTCAAGTAAATGTCAAAATAAAAAAAGAAGAGGAAGGAAGAGGGGGTTAAAACCAAACTCTGTCCTTACAAAAAGTTTTCAAGGAAGAAGAAAATCCACCTTGACATTTTTGGCTTCCATGGGGGGGGCAAAAAGTAGGATGAGGAATTTAAAATAGAAATACTTTATACCTTGCTTCATATCTCTGCTAGCAGATGTACTTTAAAAAAAAAAATCCCATCAGGGCAGGAATTTAGACATTTTAGAGAAAAATCTTTGCTTTGTTTTCAGAACGTTTTGGTTTTGAGAAATGGGGCAGTGGCTTTCTGTGGGAGTTTGGTGGGTCCATTCTGAAGCCAACCTCAGCTGCACTGGGGTCCTCCCTGCGTCAGCTCCCCAGTGCAGCCTTCCTGCACAGAGACCTGCTCATGGAGCCCCTCTGAGGGCATCCATCAGCTCTGACAGTGAAAAGTGCCTAGAGGGGTAAGGAAAGGAGAACAAACCAAGGGAGAAAAGGGACAGGGAAAACTCCCCCAGGAGAAACAAGAAGGTCCTCTCCTAGATCATGCTGCATTTTCTATAGTAGATCTGTACTTTTGATCAGGACTCAAACTCCCTTTTGATTGCTTTCACATGTTAATAGCAAAGATTGTAGCACAACTGGTCCAGGCAGATGTAGCACGAATTGCCATTCACCTGTGGGCAGGTGCATTACTGGCTAATGCTTATCAACTGCCTATACGTTAGCTACTAATGGTATCTGCTGAGCCCTGCACAGTATAAAGTCCTACATGGAGAACTACAGTGTGAGGAGGGGAAAAGGGTGAGGATAATTCATGCCCTGGTGGCAATCACTTCTTATAAAACCCCACATAACAGCATTTTCCCAATCCACTTTTGCTGTGATGGCCAGAGCATTTGTAATGCAAGGGTAAAAGGATAGCCCCAGCAGTACATCACCGGGTATAGGTGGAGGGCTGGAAACTGAAAGCCAGACAGAGGTACTATGAGTGAAAACCTCAAGAGTGGCAAATTGGAGGCACTACTCAGGTTAAGGCTGTGCAACAGCAAGGTTTTTTTAAGTGCTTTGAAAGGAAGCAATGAAAACCACTGCCAGGTTGATACCGCTGCTCAGAAAAACAAATCTTGTTATTATGAGGGGAAGAAAGTCTGTGTGTCTGATCCGACCAAAAAACCATCCGTGCAAATGAAAACAATGACAAGAAACACTCCCCTTGTTCCAGAGATTTCAAAGAGCAGGAAGACCTATGTTTCTGCCAAAGATATTTAGAAAAACAGGAACTTTACAGGGAAAAAAACTCCCACAACTTTCAAAACAAATCTCTTCTAAAACACCAACATTTTGAGAATGTCTGCCAGCTGTGGAGCAGGGTCTGGCCCTAGGCACAGACCTGAACCCACCATGTGGTCAGAGCCCTCATCCACCTGAGGACATCTCTGCTGCCCCACCACAGAGTCTGTCACATGCCCATGGCACCTCCAGAGCCCCGTGAGCTCACCTCCAGCTTCCTCTGCATCCCTTGGGTGTTTCCTCCTGAGAGCAGCGTGGTAGTCACTGTCGGTGAGCTAGCACCAGAGGTGACAGCATGCTTTGGCTGGCATCGGGAATGAGGAAGGATGTGTGGGAAAGGTCTGCTGGACTGGGTGAAGACCCCTTGCACCTTCCCATCCACACCAGGCACAGGTATTGGCAAACACTCCCCAAGGTTCGGGTGTAAATGCATGTGCTGCTCTTTGCAAACCTGAGGAGGGGGAGCAGGAAGGCCCTCTGCTAAATGCTTTCTTAGCAGTTTCCATCAACTTTTCTTCCGAACTGATTTTCACTGGCAGCTGGTAATTGAAATAGAGTGGCTATTTCCCATGCAGTCACTGCTATTTTTCCACTGCTGTTAACAAACAAAAGCGTGTGCAAGCCCTGCCTGAGGTCTGTGGGAAGCTGTGAGATTTCTCCTTCTATTTAAGGCTTCCTTGCATCTTAGTTTTCTCATTTGGACCATTCCTGTTCTCAGCATCCCTCGGCACCAAACCACAGACCACAGGAAGCCCATAACCTTCCCAGGACCACCCAAGCCTACCCAGGTCTGGCCCCAGGGCTCAGACAACCCAAGGCTTGGGGAAAGGTTCACCAACATGGTGGTTTGCTTTTGCCTTCCTAGCTGGGGACCCCACAGGGACACTGAGCTGAGCTACCCACACCCCCAGCATGGCTGCACCCCAGCCTTGCTCAAGATGCAGCCTGTCACCAGGGGCTGTGCAAGCTCCCACTTCTCACACAGCTCTCTGCTTTCCTTCCCCAGCCCACAGCGACCCAGAAGAGCCAAAGCAAATCCATGAGACAAGGCACAACCCAGCTAGCCCCAGTGGTGGGGATGACTTTGCAACCTCTGGCATGAGCAACCATGATGCACCCAGCCCAGCTCCAACCACAGATGAGACCCTCTCAGGCAGAGTTCACCAGTCGGAGGTGAGGAATCTCAGTCCCACCAGCTCCTTGCCATGGCCAGAAACCCCTGAAGAATGCCGAGCCCGCCCCAACACCCTGGATTTCTCCAAGTCCCTGAAGAAGCCGGAGGAGGTGAAACAGACAGGGCAGAGAAGAAACATTAACCACATGGCAGTAAAGGAGAATGGGGTGGAGGTCAGCCCCGCAGCAGCAGTGAGCAAGGAGAGGCAGGCGCTGGATTCCGAGCTGGGGAAGTGCATCGAGGACTTCCGTAAGATCAAGATCCCTGTTGCCTTTCCCAACAAGAAGCGGCAGTGGCAGAGCGAGCTGCTGAAGAAATACCAGCTGTGAGACAAGACCTTGTCCCTTGCCTCAGCAGAGGATGTCCTCTGGTTCATTGAGAGTCTCCACGGATGTCCCCTGGGTAGCAGGTGGCAGAGGGGATCCACCTCCCAAAATGAGGAGTGTAGGTTGCTCATTAAGCCCATCCAGCAGCTGAAAGGGTTACAAGCCTGTACCCACAACAGAGTGCTCCTTACCATGGCCATGGGGAGGGATGCACGATATCCTAATGGCAGAAGCATAGGTGGAGGGGTGTAGAAAAAGGAAAGAGGTCCAGGGTGAATGTCCAGGGACAGAGCTACCATCCAGCAGAAGTTCCCACATTTAGGAGAATTAATTTTCCTGGCATTTCAAATAATAAAATATAGTTGGTGTTGAAAATTAATTCCAGTCTCCTCATCTCTTTGGTACAGATGTTTGAACTTAGATGTTCAAAACTGTGCAAGTGGTTTAGACATTCAGTTTTCCTGAAATTAATGGAAGCTGTATATCTGACTGCCCTACGTTCTTGCCAAAACTTCTCCATTTGTAATATTTGCAACCAGATTCAGCAAAACCTTCTTTTCATGAGAGGTCATGATGTTTTGCAGTTATTTTCCTTTTCTTACACAAACACTTGAACACTGCCCAAACTTGAATTTGGGCCTCCAGCCAGGAATGACCCGGTGAGAGGGAGGGTGCTGCTCCCGGAAACCATGGCTGAGCCAGCCAACATCACCCCTGATGACCAAGGAGCCTCACCTTGAAAGATGAATGGGAGCAGCTCAGGTGTGTGGGGCCCCTCCACAGGATGGGTCACCCTCTGAGTGTGTGCCTGTGGGTCAGGATCAGAAAAGGGGGTGGGAGGATGACTTTGGTGTTGGGTCATGTTACAGACCACCCCATCAGGGTGGGGAAGGGCACAAAACCTTTAAACAACTCAAGGAAGACTCTGGGTGACAAACTCTGCTCTCATGGGAGACTTCAGCCTCCCTGACATCTGTTGGAAGGACAACGGGTCAGGATGCAAGCGGTCTCAGAGATTTCCAGGGAGTTTCATGGATAACTTCATGATAGAGATGCTGGATGGGCCAGCTTGGGGTTGCACAGTTGGATAATGGAGACCTAGTCGGCGCTGTGATAGTGAGAGGCAGCTTTTGTCCCAGCAACCAGAAATAGTGGTTTTCAATGTCCTGGGAGGAGCAAGGAAGGTGACCTTGGCTGACCCAAGCTGTGACCTCACACATCAGTCTGTTCCCTGTCACCCATGGGAGCCCCATGAGACAGTGCCCCCCCATCCTGCATTCCACCACCCCCAGCACCTGCCTTTTTCCCCAGAAGGTCAGAAAAATCCATTGCTCTACGGACAATTTTCCTGACCCCCAATTCCTGGCTGTGGCTCCTGGGATGATTAAGGGAAACCCCTGCATGTCGCAGAGAAACCACGTCATCCTCTGACTGTGATCTCCAAGCAGCTCCTCAAATGGCAGATAATCTTCTTTCAGATTAAATTAAAATGAATGAAACAAAAAACCTACTGAGTGTTTGCTGTGGTGAGGCTCTGCCAGAAGCAAGGAATTGCTTGGCCCCTTGGGGAGTGGATGGGGAGACCAGATCTGCATTCTTCTTCCTTTTATATGCAGCCACTCTAGGAAAGTGTTTACAAGAATGTGGAGAGCCGGAGCAGCACTAGATAATGCCAAGGCAGAGCTGGCAGCCAGCAAAAGGTTCCATAAAGGGGGGGAAACCACATCATCCCCTGCACAGGACCTTCAAATCCCAGGAGACAGACAGACATGGAGCTTATAAGAGCAAAAATGTCACAGGAGGGAGATGAGCCAGAGGCCATCAGATCTGGAGCCTGTCCACAGCTACACTGGAGGCACTTCGATTGAAAGAGCTGCAGAAGATGCTGGTGCTAAAACCAGATGTCAAACATCTGCATCTGATCTGGAAATTGAAGGCAGCCCCATCTCAGTCTATTTTCCCCAGGACTTGTGCCTTGGGGATCACAGTTTCTGGCAACCAAAGACATGTTCCAGCCAGGCTCTCCCACATCCTTTGATCAGCTCTAAGGAGTGCCAATCCTGCCCTGAAACCGATTCCTTGGTGGCAGGGGCAGACTGCCTTTTGGGAAGGAAGAGGAGGCTTGTTCCTGGCAGAAGCCCTTGGAGGTCCTTCTCCACCCTTCCCGGAGCTCTTTGATGGCACCCATCACACCTGCGGGTCACTGCTCTGATTGCAGACGCTAAGCTGCAGAAGAATTTGCCCATCTGAGAACCAGCCAGTTTTGCACGGATTCAAAAGATAAACAAACTGCTCTTAAGCTGGGCACCAGCCAACACAAAGGACCTTTGGAGAGGAGTTGTGGAGTGGTAGCAGCCATGCCTGGAAAAGAGTAATGAGGAACCACTAGTAATGCTTGAACCACTGGGAAGGAAAGGCTGTGTCCTCAGCCCTGAGGTGGGATTTGTCTTCCAGGGGAATTGGGTTTTAAAAGCATTTTGGGACCTCCAGGCTTGCAAGTGGTGACTGGCTACCAACCTATGAGTTTTCTGATTACTGCACAGAGTGAGATGAGATGTCTGGGGAGCTCCTTCCCTGGGGATGGAGCAAAGGATAAAACCCAGTGTGGCATGAGGATGCACATGAGGGTGGAGAGCAGGAGAACACCTTTTCTGAATTGTTCTGCTCTGTGTGTTTTCAAAAATTGCACCTGGAGTGTTTTCACCCCTAATTAGAGATCATTGTCCTGAGTATTGTGTAACCAGGTAGACCTGGCCTTTCGAAATACATTTTATATAACCAACTCTATTTTTAACTTAATCTGCAATTAATTAGAAACTGGAGCTTACTGGAGCTGTAATTAGAGTTGACATTTCCACATTACCTTCCATCCCAAAGGTCTCGGGAAATTGTATGCACCCCACCATGTCCATCCTGTACACCTACACCAGGAAAAAACAGGAATCACCTGCAAATTACACAAATCCTGAGCAGCTTTGAGAGATCAGCGACTACAGATTCATTTCACACACACCGGCATGAATACACACATGTACTCAGAAACATGCACATTCCTGACGCACTCAGATCAACAAAGAAATGGTTAACATTGATGATTTCTAGGCTATAACTTCACAGTGGAAATTTCCTTGACCCGCGTCCTCCCAGGAGTTTCCTTGCATCTTTGTCCTGTTGCATAAAACTCCTGGAAAAGATGGGGGGGGTCACTGATGCGCTATTCAGCTCAGCATCCTCGCTCCTTCCTTGGGAAAGCTGCCTTTGACATGCACTTGGAAAGGACCTGTCATGGTTTAAGTCTGCTGTAGGAACAAAGGTGCCGACCAGCAATAGCTTTCTGTATTTTGCATATCATGTTAATTCTACCTAAGTAAAGCTGAAATATGAGAAGGAATTAGGAGGAAAAAATTGTTTATATAGGAGTGCTGGAAAATAATGAAAATTCAATGCATTTAAAGAGTCAATGTAAAGTCTAAGGAATGGTTAATTATTAATACCATCATTAAATTCTTGGCCTAAACAATTACATCCAGCAAGCAATTCCTTCAGAGGATGCATCAGCAAGCAAACTATGAAAGGCCAATTTGCATTTGCCGTTCCCCCCCCCAGCTGTTTTGCAATTCTCAGCTGGAAATGTGATTTTGGAACAAAAACGGCTGAGGGCTTTTTAGGGAAAACCTATTGCAAGCTGCTAGAGAACAAAAGCACTGCAGTCTTTGGTAATTTTCACGTTGCATCTCACTGAATAACACTGAATGTCTGTCCATGTGGGTGCCAGGTGCTCCAGCTCAGCTTTGATCCTCTCTGCATCCCCAGGGATGGACCACGGTGTTCACAAATTAATGGGAAGACACCTTAACACACTGGCTGCCCTGAGCTGTGGTCAGGAGCCATATCACTCCATTCGTTACATGCTGGAAAGGCAGAAGCTTGAGCCCCAAACCAACATCAGAAATGCTCCAGTGTGGACTTCTGACATAAGAGTCAGTGATAAATAAAGAATTCAGGTGCCTACAGCGGCATCATCTTAAATATTATGTATTGTAATTTATCCATGCTTCTTTCCTAGACTGCAATAACTCCTCTTGAGTCTGGTGGGATTAGGAAAGAAAAGAGTATGCTAATGCAGGCCACACGAATGTCCTCGCTGAGACGTGTATGGCAGAGGGGAGCGGAGCCTCCTGCATCATTCATGCCAGCTGCTTGGCTGCTGGCAGAGCTGCCCGGGGAAAGCACGGCTGGGTTTGCTGTGGTGCAGGAGCAAACCAGGACCTTTGAAGCACATCTGCTCTGAAGGGGTTGCATTGAGTTTTTTGTCTTCACTGAAGCTCTGAAGAGGAAACCAAGAGGGCTTCAGTGCCCAGAGACCATTCTCCCATTCTGCCTAGAAATAACCTTATTCCCAAAGGATGAGATCAGCGCTGAGTGTCATGCGTACCAAAGGATGGCTGAGGAAGCCAGGAAGACCAGGAGTCATAGTGGCAGATGTGGTTATCACTCTTCTTGGATGGTCCTCTACTCTCCAGTAGCAGCAGGAGTCCCTGACTCGGGCTGGCCCCTTGCACAGGGTGCTGTGCTAGAAGGGACCAGAGGAGTTCAAACCCTCTGAGTCCTGCCAGAGATGCCTGAAATATTTATACCCATCACACACAGGGCTCATTCAAGATCACAGAGCATTTCTAGCCAGCCAGGAACAGCTGGCAAAGTGACTCATTCCTGTTTATCCTTCAATATTTGTCCTTTATTCAAAATTCTGCTCTTTTCTGTTTGATTCGGGGAATTTATTTTCATTTGTCTTCATGTCCCAGGAAATTCACATTTTTTTCTGCATTCTCCTCCGAAGTCAATAGGTCATAAGGCCAATTTTCTCCCAGGTACGTCGGTCCTTGACATCAGTGAGAGCACTTTCAAGTTTACACATGCTGGGGCAGAGCCTGACTCACCCTGAGCACAGCCCTGGGCACAGGGTGTGGAAATCAGGTCTTGTTTCTGCCCTTGACCTGCTGTGTGATGCTGGAAACACCAGGTGCTCACTGTTTGTGCAGTTATCCTCCGCGCCAGTGACTGCAGATCGTGTTTGCTGCCAGCTGAAAGCGTGTGAGTGGGTGCCTGATGCTGCGAGGTCACCCAACAATTCTTGCCTGCAGCCGTGAGCGGTGTCCCCACCTTGGTGACAGTGCGGGAGAATCAGAGATCACTGGGACACAACACTGTCTTCTGCCGAGGGAATAAACATCTCAGCTTCTCTTCTTTATTTATTTTCCACAAATGCCTTGGCTTTGCTTGAGCAGCAGGAAGCCATTAATTACACAGTGACAGTGTTCCACAAGCATCCCTTAATTGAATGCCATTATCCCTTAATTAATTAAATACCAATTAATTACCAGGAACATTGCATGACATGTAACAAATGCCATCAGCTAGTTGAGACAGAATAATTTAAAACCTGGTGAGCATGGTCCAAATAATAATGATCAGGAATTGTCCAGCAAAAGAAACAATAACAATCTTGGTGTCATTTCCCTCGAGGCAGATTAGGACGTGCTTGTGGGGAAAGCCCTGCCTCAGACTCATGTCCCTCCAAGAAAGCTGGAAAAGCTTTTGCTTTTCAAGCAGGCAGAACCCTGGGCAGACATGGCCTCAGCTGGTTTCCTCTGCCATCACACGTGGATTCAAAGTCAGTCCAAAATGTCCCAGTAGCTCGGGTCTCCTGTCACTGATGCTGAGTTGAAGGAATTGAAACATTTCATGGGCACACAGTGGTGAAATAAGTAGATAACTCACTTTGTTGTGCAGTATTAGAGGGATTTTCATATGCAGGAAAATGCAAAATTTTGACTTTTCTTCCCAGACTGGAGCAAACAGAAATGTTAGGGTTTTTTCCCTGTGAAGAAGAAACAATAACTATCCAGCTGTAACCTTGCGGGATGGTTTTCTGCACACAGCAGCACTGGGGATAGCCCTGCCCCAGAGCATGCCCTGAGCATGGGGACACAGGACACCGGGTGTGAGGCGCAGGTTATGGCAATTTCCAGGGTGAAGCCATCAAGGTTATGCTCCTATCCCCAAGCCACACGGGGCAGGATCAGATCTGAGCCTCGAGCTCTGCCACCCAGTTTGCTGTCTTAGGGCAAGACACCCCCAGGCACCATGGGCTGGGTCCTCTGCTCCTTTTGGCAGCCCAGTTTTACGGCTGGAGACATGCCCTGTACAATGAAACCCACTTCTTTGCCTCTTTCTTGGCCATGTAGGGACAAAACCTCCCCGGTGCTGGAAGGCAAGCCGCCCCCATGGCATTCACTGTGGGGGCACTGCAGATTTTGCAGCCCCTCTGCTCACAGCAGCAATGTGACAAAGCCTGCAGAGGGGACAGAAGAGGTCCCTGGGGTCTTGGAGCTCTTGACCACATAGAAAAGCAGCAAAGCTAGGCATGTGACAGCTTCCCCCATCCCCAACAGCCTGGCAAGTGGGACCCTCCTGCCCGCACAGCCACACAGGAGTTAAAGCCTTTCGCAGCTCTGAATCCTTTGCCAGCCAAGTGGAGATAATAGCCTTTCTCAGGCGAGCACTTAATGGCCATAAGGGAAGATGGTAAATGGATTATATTTTTATTTTAAACTAGCAGTAAAACCAGGAGCAGATCCAGAGAAGGGAAACAAAGGCACATACATGGATGCAAAAGGCAGGAAATGGGATAACTAGCCTTCCAGAAGCACACACACACCCTCCCCCCTGTATAAGTATCTCTGTTTCTGAGGGCTACCAACAGACACCTTCCACTTGACCCAAGTGCTTGCTCTCTCTCCTGCACTCTTATCTTGCAAGGAGATCTTGGTTGTAGGACTGCTTATGAACTCACTCTGTCTCTTTCTTCAGGCATCAGAAAGCTCCTGCTGCCAGCAAGAAAATCAATCCATTTCAGTAAAAAGTTGGGGATGGGACTCAGGGATAACTATTTCTAGTTTGCAGTGTTTTATCCACCTCAGACATCTCCTCAAGGATGATTTTCTTGGTCAGGCTGGCATTAGCCCAAAGCAGCGGCTCCCTCCCAGGTTTGGGAAGGGACTTTAGCTGCACGAGCAACTTGCTTGCAGGTGACAGAGAGATTCACAAGCAAGAATTAGGTTCGTTTTGGCACAGCAGTCTTGGGAATGTCCTTCAGAAAACATTGCAGTGAACTACTTGGCTTTGCAAAAGCGATGCAGAGGTTTTCCAGGCTGTCTCAGAAATTTAGGATTGTCTTTCACTATTTTTCACAGTGGTCAGCCATGGGAGTCTTCCCAGGTTTCCCAGTAAGACTCATACACGCTGAGGATGTAATAAATTATATGCATTGCCCACAGAAATGGGTCTAACAATCTGCCAAGCACAGCCAGGGAACAGTGATGGGCAAACATGGTTGTAAACACTTGTATGACTGTACCATGAGTAAGTTCATGCCATCAACTTCCCAGATCTTTTTCCCATCCCAAAGGTACCAAAAAGCCACCATCGATGCTCTCTCCAGCAGTGTTACTACCACCACAGCAGGCATGTTTTAAGGGGGGGCGGCTGAAATGTTTAGGACTTGGGAAACTTGAAACTTCTCATTTTCATTTCAAAAAACAGAGTATCTGATCAAAATAGTTCATTGTGCAGCCAGCAAGGAGAAAAGAAGGCTGCTCTGGTTTAATGCATACAGTGATTTAATTGACATAATGATTCTAATGTTCTACTAAAGGAACGTTGCAGCCTCAGCTATGTCAAATAAACTTGGTTTTTCCTCTTCTGCAATTAATATGATTTATGTCTATTTTCCAAGCACTGGGAGATTAAAATCAGGATCAATGAACTTTCCAGAAGCTATAAATCAGTCAGAGAAGAATCTTGTATTAAAAGGAAAAGCACGGATTTGACCCACCAGTGGGTGACATGGGCAGGCAGGGAGGCTGCTGAAGCTGTGACAGAGGGCCTTCAAGAAAACTGCTGCAAGGCTGAAGAGTTCGGTGGAGGTCCTGGGCTTGGCCAAAGAGCGCTAAGGAGGTGAAAGGGGAACATAAGTTTCTTCCCTTCCCATGCATGAAGTTTCCTTTGTTTCTGCAGGCAGCTGTGGGTACCTTGCAGGCAGGAGGGGGAAGCCCTGGCAGGACTGGGGGCCCGTGCCACTGTGAGAAGCCTGCCTTCAGGAGTGATGGATGGGTCTCATAAGAAGAGAGGAAAGAGAGATATCGTCTTCTGCTTGGAAGAGACTAAATCACTTAGTTCCTATTCTATTAACACCCAGAAAACCCAATGGGACTTTGCCTACATAAGGAAAACTTATTATAGCCTATAACTAACCACCATTAGTTACAGGCAGCGCCAGTCTAAACACTGCAGGGAAATTAAGCTGGTTTTTTAATGCTTTTTCCACGCTCTCTTATTAGAGATAAACAGCTTTGATCTCCTGGGACTTGCCTCACCAGGCCAAGGCCAATGTTTTTATCTATTTCTACAGAGGGTTTTATTCTCACCACTTATTCTTGCTGTTCTCTGCTCTCCCCATTCCCCCCACAGAACAAACATCACCAGAGTGTGATGCAGTGGTGCAACATGGAGGCACTGCTGGTTTTCAGCCTTGGAGGCTCAGCCTAAAGTTTCCCCTGAGGACGTTGCTTGTGTCAGGTCCTTGGGAGTCCCCTTCCTACCTCTGCAGGCAAAAGATCTGCAAAGCAGAGTAGGCTTGGCCACAAACCTCATGGGTAGTGGCCACATTGCTGAGGACTGATTGAAGATCTTGGCTCCTAGTTAATCTCATTATTTTACTAGCTAATGCTATGTAATTTCACAGCAATTATATATTACCCACAGAAAAAAAAAAAAAAAAAAAAAAGAGGCAAATTACAATGAGGAGGTGCAGTGGGACCCACTTGCCATTTAAAATGCAGGAACAGCTACACACTGTATAGCTGCTGTGTAATTAAATAAAACTTGCTCAGTAGATGAGAAAGCATTTATTGAGCAGCTATTTGGTCCTCAGAAAAACTTGCCAAGAAGTTTTCAGCAGAACAGTTTTCCACTGGAGATTCAGGAAGGCACAAAAAATTAAAACATCTTGCAGAAATCCACTGAGAGAGATAAAAATCAAAGCAAGTCTTCTGACACCCCCATTCTGGATGGCTGGTGCCAAATACAGCTACCAACATGTAAAATTAAATAGTTTTGTTTTGACCTTATTGTTTCATTTAATTTACTTGAAGTTTTATGTTGCAGTGAAACATGAAGTTTAATATTTATTGGCTAGGTATTAACATACATATAGCTTAATGCACCATTAACATATAGATACAGTAATATATAACACAGCTGGTTTGCAACTTTTATCATGTTTCCCCCTTCCTTGAGTGAAGCATCTTTACCTTATTGAAATGAAATCATTTGTGTTATCAAAAGGAAACCATTTGGGACCTTTTTTGCTGACCAGTACTCCTCCTATCCTCTTTTTCTCTGGCAAGTTCTGCCTGTATCCCTCTCTTGACTTGGGTGTCTTTATTGATGTTTTACAGTGTTTCATGCCTTGGCACTGGAGGGATACTTTAGAAATGGCAGCGTGCAGGTGGTGCTGATCACTTGTGTTTAATACTTTCCACCAAGGGAACTTCAAACACTTTCCAGACACTCCCGATTTCACCTTGGACCGTAAGAAAGAGGATCCAGGCTGAGGACCAGTGGGAAAAAGTGGTCTGGGAGCTTCCAGCCCTGTCCCCAACTTTAATCCCCAGCAGCTGTTGTGGCAGAAACAAACATAAAATTAGAGGCAGTAAAGCTGGGGTCTGCATCTGGACTGTCACAGCCAGCAGCAAGGGGGGATAATGCAACAGCAGGAAACCTCTTGCACAAAGTCAAGGCTGGCGGCAGTGCAAGGACTCTCCAAGCATCCCAGAGAAAGATTTATAGTTAAAATTTATTGCATATTTCTCACACGCTGATGATGGTTCCTATAAAAGCCAGGCACAGTCTTGCTGGCAGGTATTATGGGCACAGAGTTTACTGCACATAAAAAGCAGATGTGTGTAGGTGGGGCCACAGTGGAGAAGGGCTCTCAGCAATATTTGGTACTTTTCCTCTAGTGACAAGAGCTCTTCCAAAACATATAAGAGTATTTTTGGTGGTTTTCTGGGCAACCTGCGAGGTTATAAGGGGGAATTGCTTTAAGCTGAGAAAACCACAGACAAGTTGTGAAGTCATGAATAATCTTGTTTGGGGCCAACACAAAAGAGATTTAAAATTAAATGCTCTTTTAGAGCTGGGTGTCTGCTTGAGTGCTCCAGTCTCTCTCCAGGCAACAGGCTTCTTCCAGATGCCTCCTGCCAAGGGAGGGAAGATGATCCCACGAGTGTTACAACAAGGTTCCCCCAAAACAGGGGGTGGCTGTCCTTCAGGGACACCCTCCTCACGCACACCATAACAGCACCTACCCATCACACAGTTTCCTAAATAATCATCCACTCTAGGATTTATAGAAGCAAAATCCCCTGTAGTATCCCAGTAAAAATACCTTCCCTCCTCTGCAGAGCAGACAAATGGGGACCTGCTAAGGCAGCTCTACACCACTTAGAGAGACACATCTCCTCCTCCCAGCACTGTCCTCATCTAACCTCTGGCTGGGGTTTTATACTCCCCTCTTATGGTCATTGCCTTACCCTGACTATGGCCCATGGGCTTTCTCCCAGGTTCTCAGAAGAAAGATGAGTGAAAAGCAGCAAAGCCTTTGGGTTTGTCTCCATGCAGCCCTAGCAATGGCCATTAGAGCTTGAAAAGGGGGGAGGGAGGTGGGGGGGGGTGTTAAAAATTTATTGTGCAGCCGTTTTCTTCACTGAACAGCCAGGAGAAAAGCAGGATCTTGTAAATCTCAGCAGACCAGCCTGCCTGTAAAATCAGATTAAAAAGGCAGAGCCCGGTGAGGGAGGCAGGAGGTAGTTGGTATGTGCAGAGGAGCTGGTAGGGGTTGTATGGCAGCTCAGACCCTCTTGCCTGACTTGTTTCATGATCCATCAAATACTGTGCAATCAAACAGTCCCCCTTGAAAGCAGGTTAAAAAAAATGGGATCCCATCAATCCTAAGAGCATTGTCCCTTTAACATTTTAACAACTGGCCCAGAGAAGCACAGTGTGTGAGAGACATTAAATGTCTCCCCTGTTAATAAAGAGTATTTACGGGAATAATTTTATTGCCAGCTGACATTTTGGTATTGAGCACAATGGGGTGCTTGCACTGAACAGCGTTTTTTCCTCCTTTTTTTGCGTAAGAAATGTTAACTTGATTTTCTCAAGTAAGCGACTGGGATCAAGGGACAATTCAAGGTCTGTAGGGAAAACCCATCCTGGGAGGTGGGGAGCTGCCCTAGTTTATTTTCTTCTGTGAGAGAGTGGGACTGGGAGGGCGTTTCTGCAGCAGGACTTGGTGTGGAGCAGGAGGTGTAGAGACACAAGGTCTCACAGAGCACCCAACACCCCAATCCTCACATTACCCAGCTTATACACCTTCAGCTTGATGCTAGGTACTCTTCCAGACCCCCTAAACAAAAAATAAGACCGAAGGATATTTAACTCCTTATGACCAGCAGATTTCCAGGCTTTGAATGGATCAGACATGGGCAGGTTAACCATCCTCCAGCCCAGACCACAGTCAGGTGTCCTTCCAAGCTCTGAGTCTGGTCAACAGGCTGAGAAACACCCAGTGCAAGAACAAAATGGTGGTGAACCAAGGACTCTGAGTGCTTCCGTGTGCCCTTGAGTCTGCTTGTCAGCCCACCACAGTGATGTGTCTGTCACTACCAGCATGGAGGGCTGGTCACCCCTTTGACCTTTCTTCTGGGGAAGAAGCCCAACCCAAGACCAATGAACCAGAGCTCTCAGTCCCTCCTCTTCCAGACATTAGCAGCAGAAGCCCTGGCCCCAGAGCTGGAGTGACACGATCCGCTTCAAAACCTTATTATGGACAGAAGCTGCACTGAAATGGGTGTCCTGGGCATGACAGCTTGATCCTTGCAGGAAACAAGTGTATGATGAGAAACAACAGTATCTCCTGTGCCAAGTGCACATTTGGAGGCCAATATCTCTGGGGTCACTGAGTGGATTTTCCAGGCAGAGGATTACTGCAGTCAGATGGATTTGGAGTTTTACCTTCTCTGCACATTTTCTGTGCTTTACTACTCCTTGTCACATATTTTCAAACACTGTTCTTTGAAAGTGCTACCAAGTAAGAGATGCAGAAAGAAAAGAGTCTAAGGTGTACAGACTGACCATCAATCTGGTGAGTCTGCACCTGTGCACTCCAGGCCTCTGTGCATCCTGACACGAGCTGGCGTCAGCCCTTGATTTACCAAAGCAGCTGTGGCCAGCTGAAGCACTGGAGATGTGAACAGACCCACAAAATCAGCTCTGCTGGCCACCAGTGCCTCAGATTCAAGAGATGGTTTATGGACTCATCTCCTAGCAGCCAGCCATGGTGCAACTGTCCAGAAGAGGAATGAACAAATAAATTAAGCAGATGGTGGGAAAACCTCTGCAGAATTCAAGTCTGCATCAACAGAGATAGAAAGGCTCTTTCACATCTGCCTGCTGGCCCTCATGCCAGCTCTCAAGCCAGGACAGGATGTGCTGGTAGGGGAAGCAGCTCACAAACCACATGTATATTAGCTTCTTGTCTGATGAAAACAAATTTATTTTTCTTACAAGTAAATATTGGCCATGGATTCACCTCAATCAATATTTACTTTGTGGGTCAGTAGATCATGATAATCACTTCAAGTGAAGACAGTGTCATTCAGCTTCTGCTTCTATTTATATTTCTTCCATTTTTCTTGGAGGAAAAGTTCTTAGTTACAGTGAGTTGTATGGTGATGAGTTAACAGACCCTCAAAATCTTCCTGAAATGCCTTAAAAGGACACTCTCAAATACTAATATCCAAATTTTATAAAAATGCAGGATCCTGCATATATTCCCTTGAATATTTTTTTTTCAAGACAGATGAAAACTTCTTTGAAATTTAGTGACCAGAATATTTTACTTCTAGCCCAGTGTTTGCTGGAGAGTGAGGGATGATGTTAGTTTCCAGAGATTAATGACTTGCAAAAAGTACTAAAGAGATCACACTGAGAATTTAGACCTATACAAAGTGTTTTCTTTTAGTCATTTAAAATGCTACGAGACTTTATTATAGCTCTATTTATTTATTAAGAGTAGTAGGATTTATTCTTGTTTGTACCTCTGATTTCTGTTTTCAATCACTTGGGCACAAGCCTGGAGTTTTCCTTTGGCTTCGGTCTCCAGCTGTACACCGATGTTAACAGGAGAAGAAACCATAACGTAACTCAGGCCTCGATGGCAACTTCTCAAGGCAACAGCTCACCCCATTATCCAGAGAAACCAAAACACAGACAAAAGCGACCAAGAACTGTGTGCTTGACAGAAAAACTGAGACCAGGAGTCAAGTGTTTCCTGAAACAAACCCACAAAGCTCTGTATTATCCCTGAAACCACTGGGCTCAAAAATGGGCAGAAAGATGGAATTTCTGTATCCTGGGAAATCATGATATTTTTATTTGTTTTTTTTTTTTTAAGATAAAAGACAAATTATCAAAACTTTTTGCAAAATAAACTGAACCTCTTCAGAAAATGTTGAAACAGAAAATTTCTGACCTCGAGTCCTGGACAAAGACTGTACTAAGAGAAACCCTGAGTGTGCCAGGGAGGTATCAGGAGCCAAAAGCCCTGGGTCTGCTTTCAGCTTTCTAGTGGGAAGATGCAATGGCAAAGGGACAGAGCAGATGGTGGAAGCAGGAAGAAACGAGGACTCCCGCAGAGAAACATTTGGGCAGACAGGAAAAAGACACAGAGTGGTTTTTGTAGAAGGGAGGTGGTTTTTCTGCAGGAGTGACCCAGACAGAGAAAAAGCTGATCAGGTTGGGGGCAAACTTGAGCTTCAGGAGGACTGATGTGGACAATTTCAGCAGATGCAATTGCAGAATCCCCCGGATAGCTAACAGGCACCTGGGAGAGCAGAGCTGGCCAGGATACCCAGAGAGGACAGGTTGCTGCTGCAGTGGATCAGAGCAATGGGGCAGCTTGGACCATTCTACCACCCAGAGCAGCAGAGCAGTGCACAGCAAGGACTTGGGCTGAAAGAGCCAATGCTCCCACCACCAAGAGGTCCTGGGAATGGGAATGACCCAATGCACTTCCAGGAAAGAGGGACATCCAGCCCAGCTGGAAACTTCATCAGGAGAGATAAAATTCCATTAAATTTCCATAGGTGCCCTTCAGCAATGCTCACGCAGAGCAGACAAACAGCAGTGTCATTAATCTTCGCAAACCACACGTGGGAAATCACTCACTGCAAATATTACTGATCTTTTTAGTTTGTGTTGGAAACTGCACAGGTCTGTAATTTGGAGAATGGTGGAAGGACCTGCACAAGATACTGGGGAATATTGGGAGTCCAACAGATGGAAGAAGCCTCCCCACACGGGAAGTATCAAATGATGTGAGTGTCTTATTTATGAGAGGATTAGTAGGAACACAGGTAGCAAATGGACCCGGCTGAGGAGAGAGATCAAGATATTTCCTGTATGGAAAAGTCTACGGGGGTATGGACTGGAGTGAATGAAGCCATTAACTCAGGAAAACATCAAGCGAGTGGCATCAGGTGCCCACACCCAGCACGGTGCCTTCTCCTGCCTGCCCCTGTCACATACACAGTGTCCTGTGGTCACTGGGCTGAGATTGTGGGCCAAAAACATCCTCCCTCTCCTCTCCTCTCCTCTCCTCTCCTCTCCTCTCCTCTCCTCTCCTCTCCTCGCCTCGCCTCGCCTCGCCTCGCCTCGCCTCCCCTCCCCTCCCCTCCCCTCCCCTCCCCTCCCCTCCCCTCCCCTCCCCTCCCCTCCCCTCCTCTCCTCTCCTCTCCTCTCCTCTCCTCTCCTCTCCAGTATCTACAAAGAGAAGGGCAAGTGGAGATGAAGGAATGATGTGGGAGACAATTTCAAGCTAGCACTCTGCACAGGCACAGCAGCTTTTATCGAGTTAGGACACTCGGCACCACCTGATCTACCCCTTGTTGGAGCCCCAGGGTGCTACCGCAGCAGGACACAGAGCTGTGGTGACAGCACTTCTGAGATGGGCATGATGGGCCAGTGGGTGAGACGCCTGGGAGCAAGGGACCTGCTGCTTATCATGTAGGCAACTGGAGGTAAGGCTTGTACCGCTCCCCTGGGACTCTTTCAGCTCAGTATTTTAGACAGAATTTAACTCTTACTGCATGTGAGTGAGCAAGCAAATCCCAAGCAATGCTCAGCACAGCATTGCAGCACAAAATAATACAAACAGTTAGAAGCCCCATGCTACGCTAGCAAAACTGATGAGGAAAAGCATTAAAAAAAAATGCTGAAAAAGCAACACCATTGTTGGGGCTATGTCTGTCAGAGGCGCTTGCTGCTCTCTTTTCATGTTTCCGCTGACTCCCTGGAGACCTCACGACGAAGGAGGCACAGAGAAATGCTAGCAAACGAGATGCAAGCATTCACAAACCAGAAGCATCTCATGTTTTTATAGTACTTCTTCTGACCGCAGAGGAATGCCTTTGAAACCAAAACCTCCGGAAAAAGCAGCACTTGGGAAATTGTGTTGATATTATGTTTTTGAACTTGAGCATTCATGCTAATTGATGCCCTGCTGAGCAGTTGCAGCACAAAGAGGTGGAAGGTCTCTCCTTTCTGGCCGTTTAGACACTGACCACAACTCATGGGTGAAAGGAAAATGAGGCATAGATGGCTTTGAGCAAATGATTGCTTAAATCATGATCTCAACCCCAAATAAAGAGGATACATATAATCAAAGGAGACAGCTCTTTAGCTATGAACAGGAGCAGCAGGGAGAAACATGAAAAGAGCAGTACAATTCATCACCACATTAATAAATGCAAACAGAAACGAGCAGTTTCCCACCTTGCAGCAATGCAATAGGATCCGTAAGACACCATGCTCAGGCAGACTCTCTCAGCCCACCCTCAAGCCAAGCTCCACAGGGGAAATACAGGGCTTGGTGCTGGTGGAGATGTAAGCAGGGCCTGGCCCAAAGACCTAAGTAGGGCAAAGTACAGGACCATGATTTTCAAGATGGACTGGGGATTTCCAGAGCTGGGTTTTCAAACTCAACTTGGGATACTTGTTGGTGCTTGATTTTCCATAAATGTAGAGACCCTGCTTTCTGGTGAACAAAAACGAGCCTTGTGTGAGAAGTCTTTATAAAAGCCATTGTGCATCACCCAGATGCTGCTGTGTCTGGGCTCAGGACAACATCTGGACCCCTGAGAAACCGATGCACTCGTTAAGACACAAGCCCTTCCAACTTTTACCATGGGGGCTCCATAGGAGCTGCAAAGGGTCCTGGCACCCCCAACAAATAGGGGCAGTGCTGAGCCAGGATGGTGTG
Source organism: Athene noctua (assembly GCF_965140245.1). Taxonomy (NCBI): domain Eukaryota; kingdom Metazoa; phylum Chordata; class Aves; order Strigiformes; family Strigidae; genus Athene; species Athene noctua. The sequence continues at coordinate 12,783,124 of NC_134047.1, read as the reverse complement.
CTGGCTCTTGGGCACCCTCACCATGGACCTCCTGCTCCCCATACATTTTCTCCCAGAAACAAAGCCACGAGCAGTCAGGGGAAAAAACCTCAAATGGCTGATGCTTTGCAGTCCTAGCTTCCTAAATTGTGTATGAAGAAGAGAAAGGCTTTCACGGCACATTTCTTCTGTCGGTTTAATCCAGCCGCTCCTGAAGATATAAATAGCACTTGTGTGCTGCTCCACTCCCTCCCACCCAGCAGGGAAAGGAGCTGATCCCACGGGCAGAGGCATTGTGCACAGTCAGAATAAAACCATTCTGAGTCTTTTGATTGCTGGTCTCTGCAAGTCTGATCTGAGCAGCAGCTGAGGTGGGCAATGTCACACTGATCCAGAGACCCTCAGGAAGCTGGTCTAGGACCTCTTCTGCCACTGATCACACCTACAGCATGATCAGCTCCTGTGTGGTGTCACCTCTGGCCACGATATTGCTGTTGCTCCCTGTGCCAGAGATGTGTGAATTTCAGTGACGTTTCTTGGAAAAATCCATTTCTGGACAGAACAAGCAATTATTGCCAAATAACAGCAAGACCTCAGGACTCTTTGAGGCAAACAACATCTTGGAGAATGAGCACTGATTGTATTTTGAAAGAGTTCAGCCACAGATGACCAGTCTCCTTGGACTGGACACAGGTCAGGCCTTTGACACCCCATGGCAAGGGCTACAGGGTGAGATGCAGGCATCCTGAAGGCTAATATTTGGGTTTGGGCCAGCTGAAGTCACCTACTGAGCAGAAGGACTACAGGCATGGCTGCAATGGCTCTTCAGGCCTCCTGGAAGGGAGGATATGTAGAGGGAGGGAGGGAGGTTGTTCCCTCCTGCTGCTGCATGTCAAGCTGCCACCTTGGATTTCATGCTTGCAAAAGCATGAGACAAACAGCTCCCCAGCAGAAGCTCCCCAGGGCAGGCACTGCATGTCCCCACGCTGCTGCTGCGGAGCATCCTCCACTCTGTGGTGGCCGGAGAAGACAGAAGGGTGAACGTCACACAAGCATCCCTCGCTCTCTGCTCCATCTTGGTCCAAAAACTGGCCCAAGTGCTGCAGCAGCAGCCAAAGTATGGGGAGGCACAGGGAAAAGGTTAGTTGTGAACACCTCTGTCATCTCAGGGAAGGATCTCTGAGCACATGTGACTGAATAACATTTGCAGAAGCAGCCTGTAAACTTTACCTTTTATTAATAAACATTAGTTAGTAAAGAAGAGTCAATATGATCCCACATCCTGTAGCAATCTGTATCTGCTTCTCAGCCTGCAAACAAACCCTGACAGTCCTGCCATAGGCAAAATTCCCATTCAAGTCAGCAGGACTGAGGCTTTGGGCTTTGCTCATGAATAACTCAGCTATCCCCAGCCCGCACCAGAAACCTCTTATTCCAGTCTCCGCCTCCACAGGTATTTCTGTGCCAGCCACAGAAGGAAATGCCAGGAGCAGAAACAGGAGTTGTTTGGGCTCTGCTGGAGATCTTTGCTGAGATGAACTGGGACACGTGTCTGGCTCTGACCTCTGGGTCCCTTCAGACTCTGCCTATATGGGTAGCTCTGCATGGCTGACCCCATCCATTCCAGAAGGTGCTCCCCAGCAGGGGCTTCCTAGGAGGCAGGGTTGGGGTTACCATCGGTCTACAAGCTCTGTTGTCCTGTTTTAGCTGCTTTGGGGACTAAGTCTCTAAACAGGAGCCAGGAGCTGCTGGGACCACTCAAAATGGGCATTGCCTGGACTGTGGTGGGGCTGGAGACTAGCCCCAGCCACCAAGGTTTGAGCACAGGTCCTCTCCATTCAGCTGGGTCACACCATTTCTCTAGGGTACGTGAACACTGGTGGTCCTGAAGCCATCCTTGATAAAAATGGCAAAGGCACTTACCCATTAACCTCCTAGTACCTGGGACAGGCCCTGATGCAAACTGCATCTGGGTTGCTCTGAGGTGGGGAGACACAACATCACCAGCACATCCATCCCATGGGGCCCCACTCTCACCCCATCTGGTTGGGATCTTCTTGCTCCCTAGGGCATAAAGCAAAAATTAGGTAAATAATCATTATTTCCTCATGAGTGAGGAGCCTGCAGTCAAGCAGCAGCCCTGACACATGAGCTGCAGGAGGCACCCCCAAAGGTGACTCTTTCCCAGGCAGGCAGCTCCCCAGGTGTCAGGAGGCTTGACCGTTCACAGCCTCGTGTCCTCCTGATTGCTTAACAGATTTGGGTTTTTTTCTTATGCTTCCACTATATCAAGGACTTGCCATGTCAGAAGGAAGATGGCATTTGGGTTTTGCTGACACATACACACACAAACAAGGAGATGTTGGGAGATGATTCCAGTTGTTCACCTTGTGTGGGTTTTTTGTGCTTTGCTAACTGAAACAACCAGCAAAGCCACACTGAAAACACTGCTGTCGAACATAACAGCCCTGAGGACATCAACAAGCCTTGATGGCCCTGAGCAGCCTCACCTGGAGCCTCCAGCCACACCCATGGGCCCAGGAGAGGTATTTAAGCTCCACCCCAGGCCTTAATTCTCTTCCTAAACTGTGTTGGAGGAGTGCTGGTCTCTAGCTCAGCCCCAGCTTGTGCCTGGCTATAGAGCCCATGGATCTGGACCCTATGCTGACCTCCTGGATTAATCTTGTCTCTGCCTTGTCACTATAGGCCTGCCTGATGCTCCTGGCCCATGGATTGACTTCCCAGCTTGACCTTGGACCTGCCTCATCACCCTGGTATTGCCTTATGATTTAAATTCTTGGTTGGACCTGGCCGCTATCTCTGTGTCTGTCCTGCTTGCCTTGCTTGGGTCATGTGGGACTGGGTCCCAGCTGGCCCATGCCCTGATGGCTCTGTGATCCACATTGGCTCTTGGCTCACCTTCCTGAAGGGAGCAGCCCTGCTTTTGCTGTTCCATCATGACTGGGAGAAATTGAGGAGTTGTAAAGCTTCAGCTGCATATGTGAGTCCTCTGCCTGGAGCATAAAACAAGAAGAATAAACACCCCCAAAAAATGGGGTAGGTTTATGGGTGAAGCATGTTCTTTCTTGAAAGTGCTTCACATCTTTTGCGAAGACAAAAAATGTTTTGTTGAGTAAAATGAGGTTTTTGTCCAGAGTAAGGCAGGGAAAAAAAAGTAACCAGCCACACCTCCTACTTTCTCATTAACTTTACAGCTACATCACAGCTCTCCCTCTTTGACTAGATGCTTACCCATTAGTATGATTAGCTGGGTGGAAGTAGCAGCTTGCAACCACTACCCAAGGAAATCTATTTGGGGATATTATAAACGCTGCTGGTTTTCAGCTACATGCTAATATGCTTTGGTTTCTGGACAGCTGAAGTCCTCTTTTTATTGCAGAATAAATAAGATATGACTTACTAAATTCATCAACGCTACTATGGCAGGGGCCTCTTTTCTCCTAAGAGGTAAGGGTTGACCTCTTATGAACCATCTAGACTCTTACCTCTCACTGGAAGGAAATATTTTATGAACAGGTAATAACAGACAAAGCATTCAATGCTATCCACTGCTCTCCTTTCCCAACTATTTCTGACCTAGGGGAGGAACCAAAGACTTCAGTCCTTGCCAAATCCCTTGAGCTCTCTTCAGTGACTAGGGCGTATCAACCAATTAATGAATATAGATAGGTTTTTATGAAAAATGCATGCTGAATGTACATATTGGAGAAGGAAGCATACATCTCTTTCAAGCCTGGAAATGCACCAGAACCTTGAGGAAGGTATCCGAAGTTTACTTGAATGACCTTGTAAATATGGAGAAATTATTCTGCCCCTACAGCTAAGGATTTGAGTGCTCTTTGTTGCATCTGGCATTCACAGTAAAGAAATAAAAAGGCATAGAGTCGTCTTGCTAACATCTCTAATGTCAGGGGCACCTCTCAGCCCATCTATAATAAATACAGTAGTGGGAAAGGCAGAAGTCACTTCCATTCAAGGGTGGAGCCACACTCTTGGTGTCTTACTGTCTCTTCTGGAGATCGAGTCTCTGCACTTATGGGGAGGGACCCCTGGACATGAGCTTGAGAAACAGACTCTAGCTGGAGACCAACAGCAAGTAGAGTAATTCAAAGGCTTATTCTGGCACCTGTCCTGCTTAATGTTTTTAATGACCTGGAGGAGATGGAGTACTTGCTCAAGGTTTGCAGATGACACCAAATAGGGAGAAGCAGTCAATATGCTTGAGGGCAGCATTATATAGTGACTGAATAGCTCAATCTATTCCTTTCATGGTAAGTTCCCAAACCCTGTAAATTAAAATAGTCAGGAAAGCCTAGCCTGCAGCCACAGACTGTGTAATAAAAACCTGTGTACATCCTAAGATGTGCACAAGTAGGCATTTCTCTCCTCTTTTCTGATTGTTCAGAAAGTGTCAAGATCCTGTGTTTCTGGGAGAGAAGTGACACAGCCAGCTAGCCCTGCTGGGGAAGGAGAGCAGGAGGGGGATTTGTCATGAACCTGCTGAACAAAACCAGCAGCCCAAGCTGGGGAGATGGCACATCCAGGGCTGCAAACATCACACTGAGTTCCTCTATTATATGCTTGTCGATGGCTTATTGCTTCATCGACCAAGCTGGTGACTGGGTGTGAATCACAAAGCCAAGCAGGCAGGGACAAATCAATGCACTGTAATTCCTCCCTTCCTGTCTCTCTGGAGCGCACATACCGAAGTTGGGCATTGGTACTGATGTTGACAGTGAGGGAAGTAAGCTAAAGGGACACTTGCTCGCCAGGAGGTCTCTGACTGCAGGTCTGTGGTGCCTCCACATCACAGCTACTGCATTGCTTACCCGACTGTGCTAAGAGCTACATATTGCTTCAACCCCCAGTGAATTTCACGCAACTGAACCTGGACTTGATGACTTATGTTTTTAAGGCAATGTTTTTTCCCCTTCAGATTTTACAGGGGGAGGGGGTAGTTTTCCTTATAGCCAAAAATGTCATATGTTGGGTTTGGTTTTCTGCAAAAGTTTAAGAAAAGTTTTACATTTCTGCACCAGCTCTAATAAATAACGAAGACTTAGAGCCTCAGACTTAGCTAGAAGTGTTATTATAACTGAGAAATCTCAGGGTTTTTCCTGCTCACTTTTGCTGAGAGAAATGAATCTCATCATTTCCAATGGAGAAAAGCAGCAAAGCTAATGCATATCCATTGCCAGCCCAAGCTAGAAAGGTAATTTTTTTTGACTGTGAGACTTTGAGTGAAGCTGCCTCCGTGGTTCATGTCTCTGGAGATAAGTTTCATTCAGACCCTTCTGCAGGGGTCTGTTCCATTTCTTGGTTCTGTTTACTCTGAAAGTTGGAGTAGGTCTATAGTGCAAGAGATAAGACAGGATGTTTTAATAATTTGTAACAGTTTGTGCAGTCTGGGATCCCAGAACAGGGGATTTATTACTTCACTGTCACAAATTCAATACTACTGCCACAAAACCAGCAATACTACTACTTACATCCTGAGATGTAGGTGGACAGTGGGGGTGTCTTCATGACATCCATTTCAGGCTGTCAGACACATAACACAGGATGCTGTGACACAATCCTGGCAGAGAATACCATCTTTCTACATGACCTTCATGCTGGCTTTGGCTGTCTGATTTGTGGAATGGTGTGGATTTTGGTAATTCACTTCTCTGACAGGGCTCTTGCTGGCAGCTACACTGCTGCTGGTCTTATCTTAGGACAGGGGGTACCATCTCAGAAGTGCTACTGCCCTATGATGGCACACATACCTTCTGCAGCTTCAGCTGTATTTCCAAATTGCTCTGAAAGGGGAGTTTTTCCCAAGGAGTTTTTGTGCCAGGTCACCATTTTCCACTTTCATGGCTCTAAGAGGAGATGGGGTTTCATCCCTGATACAAAGCTGAACAGAGAGGGATCCCTCTTGAGAAATCGGCTGCTGAGGAAATAAAGCTCTCGGACTGCACTTTCATTCCTCAAAGTTTTCAAAGTGGATTAAGTTAAATTCCAGACTGATGTGGATTACTTCAGCCAAGAGAAGTGTGGAACAAGCTCCTTGTGCATTGTGCATGGGATTGTTGTGCATGATGACTGCACCAATTGTTTTGGGCTGGGGAAGGAAGCAGTTTTCTGCAGTTAACCTGCCTCTTGTTTTTCTCTGTTGGAGTGTAGGGAGAGAGAGGAAGGACATACAGAGAACTTTGCACAGGAAATCTTTTAATGTCATGCAACCAAGCAATATTTTGAAGGCTGGCTGTACTAACCCAGCAGAAAGGGAAACTGGCTGAGGTTTAAGGACTCTTCCCTTGCTGATGCAGCCAAAACAGCCTTCACCTTTCTGGGGACAGCAGCCCTGTATGTAGTCCCAGGAAGCAGGGACCCTGCCTTGGAACCTGCCAGAACAATCTTTGTCTTTGAACAAAGTGCAAGCCAGCTGAGAAGAGCCAAACTGAAAGCTGGAGGTCACAAGTCAGCTTCAGTGGGATGGTTTTCCTGTTGGGTGGAAAAACAGTAAACTTATAGTCAAACACTAAGGAAAACAAAAAGCTCCATCTTTGTGGAGTAGGCTCTGAAGATCAACAGGCTTCAAAGGTCTGGCTACTTCCACCTATTCATAAAATAGCACCACTAGAGTCAGCAGCCACTTCTGGCAGAGAAACTAGAAGATGACTTTATGAAAGCAGGCTTTTGAGAGCCCCTCATTTAGGTGAGGTCTGTTCCCTGCCTGCTGCATGCATTAGCATTGGAGAGACCCTTACTGAAGTCCAGAGCAAACTTTACGGCTGCTGGTTGTGTTTATAGTTCACCAGGGCTGCAGAAACCCAGCAGGTTTTATCTCTGGCAGTGAGGCACAGCTCAGGCAAGGGAGCGCCCTGCCTGTACAGAGCCTCCACCTTGCTGCTGGCATCCCTGTTTGTGCTTTCAGGCCATGTGTCCTGGGAGTCAAAGGCTACACTCGCATGAGCCATTTCCTCAGCTGCAGGACCAATGTACAAAACAAAAAGGCCTTTTTTTAAAATATGTAATTTTAATGTATCTGTCTTGCTGTGTCTGCAAAAGCAGATGTTCTGTGATGTAATGCTCTTGGTACTCCAGGGACATGCAGGTTAAAAATGTGCATGTCTGGGGTTTGGATTCTAAATTTCACTCATTTTGAGTGGAAGCTGGTGAATGTATATGCTGAGTGAATATAATTATTGGTGATCTGACTGGCTCAGGGCCCAGAGTTGAAGATGCTCTGGAAAAATCACTGTTAGGATGAGGGTTAATGAGGGAGGGAAAGGCAGGCTGGAGCAGACTCCTGTGCATATGATCTTCTGCAAGCGAGTTGTTGAGCGCTAATTTGTTTCACAGTCCACTGAAGGACCTTGTGCCAAGCAGCTGTAACCCAGGACCAGATCTGCAGGAGCTTTAATTTTTCTTCTGCTCTAGAGGAAGAGTTGGGTGATAAGTTGCTGCTCATCACTGCATTAAATGATTGTCCCTTCTGCAGAATGTAGCTACAAATCAAGATAGTCTGTGGAATGAAATTGTCAAAAACACTGGAAGTCCCCACCCAATTCCTGACCACCCAGGGGGGCTGGGGAAGAATCTGAGATGGGATGACAACAACTGGGATGTGGCTGGTGTACCTGGATATGTCAAAGAAATAGTAGATACAGCTTGTTGGGCCTAAATATTTCGAGAAACCAGAAAGCTGTACAAATGTGGAGATAAGTGAATAAGTGAGTAGAGACCCTTGGGATGAGGTGTTCGTTTCTCTTGCTTCAAAGAAACCACACATCCAGTCACCTAGAGCCTCCAATCACAATTGTTTAATGTCAAAACAGAGCAATCCATCCCTTCCAAAAGCCTTTGGACAGAGGATGAAGAGAGAGGGCATTTGGGAGACTGCAGAAGAGGCATCTGCTCCCACCAACAGCTCTAGTTGTGGGTGGGACTGTGGTGTCCCCACTAGTACCTTTCACCATACAAAATAGAGCTGAAAAAAATCATTGAACTTTTGTAACTGATAGCCAGTGATTTGGTTTTCCAGAACATGAGCATATGTGGCAAAGATTTAACTTGGTATTTGCAAAAGCACCGTTAGAGGTGCCAGTATCCCAGCCTGGGCCAGCAGATTGATGTTGTCAGCCTGGAGAACATGAGAACTAGTCTGAAGACTCATCTGCAATCCTTGAGGATTCCTTCTAGGGTCTCTTCTACTGACCACCATTTTCAGCAGGTTACAGCTCCTGGAGGAAAGGCTGTTGGTGAGGTCCAGTTACACCTAATAAAAATCTTTTATATAAGCCAACAGGACAGTCCCAGAACTTGTGGCATTTGAGGCCCCAACAGACAAGGAAGCCAAAGCAGGGAGAGCCCAGCTTGGCAGTGCCCACCATATCTTGCTCAATATTGCTTGCTGCAGCAGTAGAAGTTGAGGTCTCCAGTGTTAGCTTTGAGAGACAGGCTGCTACCCCTGCCATGAATGCTTGGCAAAGACCTAGATGGAGTTAATGGGAACCACAAACTGGGAAGAGAGGAGCTGCCAGGGCAGATTTCTGAGTGCTGAAATAAAACTGAAAAGTTTTTTTCAGTTTTAGTTGTGATAGCCTGACCCAGGAGAGGTGACAGCAGTGGCAGGCCGTGCCTGACATGAAAGACAGGGCACAAGCTGTGATGGACAACCCAAGTGTGATGAATTCATCTGGAGATGTGCCTTGTGCAGCTCCACCCTGACCCCCCTGTGTCTTGTCCCATGCGGTGGGTTATGAGGGGGGGTGAATCTTTTGAATTCTCCCCAAACCTACGTGCCAGCAGAGCCACAGGGCAGGCCGAGTCACAACAACAATTCAGAGGAACAATTGTGGTGGTGACTTTATTAACTGATGACTTTAGTGAACAAATGGAGACAATCTGGCAACAATCAACTATTGATAATATCTGTCTGGGGAATGAATAAAGGCACTTTGGCAATGGGGCTATTTTCCTAACTGGTCAATGATCAATTTATACAAAACTTATAACATGAATATATGTAAGAAAGAGAGCAAAAAGACAAAAGAGGAGGAAAAGGAGAATCACCACCCCTGGATCCTGCGTTGTTACAGACTAGCCAGCTTGGTCTGTAGGTGGTGGCTCGACAAAGGCACATGTGGGGTGTTGCCTTTATATAGTCTTTCTTATGCATGTGCAATAGGTTGTTCTAGAAGGTTCTCATTTTCTCTGGCTTGTACCTGCACAGTTAGGCAAGCTCTGTCTCTGGGCAACAACAGGGGAAAGAAACAGCCCACCACCCCACCTCTGCAGAGCTTGCTCTGCTTCTCCCTCACAGGGTGTCCCACTCGAGTTGTCTGAGACAGCCTCTTTACAAACAGCTTGTTTACAGTTTGTGACATCTTGCTGGAGATTGTCTGAGTAAGAGTTGCTGAGGAGCAGCTCTCCTATGGTCAGATGTTCAGGCAGCTTGCTCCAGCCCAGTCCCAGCTTTTTCTTGACTAGTGGAGGGGCAGATGACCACAGCACTGGGGTGAGCTGGAAAGAGTCACTGAGTGACCTCAGTTTATACAACATACTGAAATGTCTTCTCCTTTCTTCCAAAGACTTCACTCTTGTATAAAATAAAAAGCTGACCAAGATGTTTTTATGCTTATGAGGCTTTCAGGAGGGAAGACTGGGAACCTGAAGTTGGGGATGAGAAAGGAAGGTTGTGACCCAGGCTGGTAGCAGAGGTGGAAGAGTGGTGACAAGTCACGGATCTGCAAGATGGGTTTCTGCCAGGGGTAAGAGTAACAGGGAATAATGTCTAGGAGTTTTTCTTGGAGGGTCACTCAATAGCTCGTGTTTAGTCTCTTCTATTTCTGCTTCAGTTGGTTCTGATTTTCTTTTCACTTAGAGAAGTGACTTTCCCCACCCTCGACTGCCCTGCTCAGGCAGTTGTCCCCTAGGAAGCTGAGGAAAATGGGTAAAAATAAGCATCAAAATTTCACCTGTGCTTCTGTAATCAAGCAATGCAGGCACCACTGTGACTGGGGGCAGCAGTGCTGGCTTAGAAAATTACAGCTGAGTCTCAGAGCAGTTAAAAACGCCCTCCAGTAAACTCTGCTTCCTTCTTCCTTTCTGGCAGCAGAAAGGGTCCTCCTTCTCCCAGTTTACTTAGATTCAGATTTAAGTCTGTGTTCTTATTTGTACCTACTTGCTAAGAGTTTTACTCCCCATCCTACCTAAAAAAGTTGAGGAATAAATTCAAGTAGTTTCTTTACTGCTTTTTTATCTCTGTGAAACTCCCCAGCTTGGTTGGTCTTGAGCTTCGTTATGTCATTTTTGGCTTATGGAAATATGAATATAATGGAGTGATCAATCCCCCTGAGTAGACTAGAAGCCACTGTGCTCCCATCTTCATAATGGCACATGCAGTCTAGGCTCATAGGGATAACACTAAGATGAAGATTTTCCTTAAGGCTTCCCAGGAACATCTCTTTCCTGTTATCTTTCTGGTCAAAGTTGTCAGACACCAGGAATAATGTGTGTTTGTGTGTGAGAAGGTAGAGGTACCTCTTACCAGGCTTTTCTGCCCATCGATGCCTTCGAGACCACTCTGTGCATGCCATTAGGCCAAGCCTTGAAAGCAACTCTGTCTTCCTCAGGCTTTGCCCAAGAGGATGGAGAGTGTTAATGCAGCACTGGAAACCTCATGTTCTTGTCAAACCCCCAGTGATTAGTGTTCCCAGATTAATAGATACAGCTCTACTTAAAACCAGATCAATAGTTTTCACTCGCTTTTTTGGTCCCGTTCCCTGGAGCTGAGGCATTAAGTGATCGCTCCTGGAGATATATTGCATAAGGTGCAGTTCTGTATGGAAATGAGCTTTCCGAGGAGAGCAAATGTTCGGATAATAGCTCATGCCTTTGACCATGCCTTTATGGATGGTGACTGCTTGATCAGGGATATGTATTTCAGGGATGTGAATAATTACTAACCTTATTTGGCAACTGTTGTAACTAGAAAAGTTTCTTTCTGGGGACTCAAACAAATGTTAGTGAATAAAGGAACTGTGTATCACTTGCTGTTCATAAATACAGGGAGTTTAATCATCCTGCTCAGAGATAAGCCTGGTGAATGTCAGGTGCCATCAGGGGTGTTCTGCTGTTGTCCATCCCCTCACATCCATTATAGACTTAGATTTGTCTCCCTGTGATCCACTTTGTCCAGACACCAGCTCACTGCAAGAACCTTGTGAGCAAACTCGGAACACTAGAGACATTTGGCTTTTCCTGCAGTTTGGTCATAAGCTGTAGGGCCACGTGGCATCCTGTACATCTCAGAATCAAAGATTAAATATCTACTGCACAAGTGCATCTCGGTAGCAAAGAGGGTTCTTGTGTTTCTGGTTTTCTCTAGGCAGGAATGGTGCCAGCTAGAAACCACTGTCACAGGATAATGGGTCCCCCACTGATGCATCAGCACCAAGGCAAAACTGAGACACTTATTTTCCAAGCAGGAGATGCTCATCTTGTGACAGAGCTTCTTGTCTAATGACACTAAATGATTGATGCTGCAGATGCAATCATTTGCTTCATTGGACATTGCGGGAGCTGTGGTGATACACACTAAAACCCATTACTGCACTGCTCTGTCCTCATTGTCTCCCTCACACTACAGGACTCTTGTCTTGAACAGACATTAGCCCATCTATAAAACAACTCCTCATCCAAAATGCATCTTAACTCAGTATCAAGAGGATCCCTGGCTGACTAAGCTTTATCTTTTAAAATGTTTTCCTGTCTGCTTCCCTTCTTTTTGCAGGGTGACAATGTGTCCCTTGGAAGATAATGCACTCAAAGCAAGATGGTGGGAACTCTGAAATAATGAGTTTGTGTGTGTGGACTGTTCCTTGTGCAGAGGCAATGCACAAAGTAGTAAAACCTTCCTGAGTTGGGAGAAAAAGCCCCCCCCAACAATTTCTGTTATGTAAATGCTGACACTTTGGGGTTTTTTTTTATCCTCTGGCTGTGAGGATCTCTTTTTTGGAGGATGTAAACTTTGAATCTGAGTAGATTTGCATATGTTAAAGGGCTGAGTTTCTATAGGAAATGGCTTGGTCCTGACTGGACACCAGATCTGCCCCATCCCCACAGAGGTGCCTTGATGCCCTTGGCTGGGGGTTACCTACCCTGGAGAGTTAACAGGGTATAATACTTGAGAAGCAAGCAGGGGACTGCTTATCAGTCTAGTATGACAACACTGCAGCAGGGCAAGCTGATTTTAGACTTGCTTAGGCACTGTGTGTAGGGGAGCAGGGAGGTGTTTGGCAAATGATGGTATTTTGAGTGCTTTCTCCCCATGTGTGCTGCTGTGATGGGAGACCTTAAGGGTTGAGTCTGCTGATTTGGACAAAGACCCTACAGGAGTCAGTGCTGGGTGTAGTGGAGTGCAAGGTGCTCCCTGGGTGCAGCTATGGGGATGCTGGGCTCAGTCCTGTGAGATCTCTTCAGGTGTTCTTCCTTCCCCATGAACCTCTCTGCAGGGGATACATCAGTGGAAAGGAGGAAGGGAAGCCAGGACAACTTCTATCCAAACCCATGTGCCCAGTCCTTGCCAAGAGGCTGTGCAGCCCTTCCCCTTGTCCTGAGGAGGTCTGTGTGCCTAAGAGACATAGACCCATGGCCAAAGTCTAGGACCCCTTTCTCTGGGTACACCCTTCTCCTGGAGATGACACACCACAGTCTGTAACATAGGTATGAGCAAACAGCTGAGGCAACCCCTGGTCAAGGCTCAAAGCTTTGAGTTTCTACAGAGCAGTAGGCAACAGGGTGACAGACCATCCAGCCCTGTTTCCCCTGTCCTTTTCCCTTCTCAGCACCCAGAGACATTTTCAGTTCTAATCCCCCAGCAGCTGTCTGTCCCGACATCAGGAGCTGTACAACCTTGTGCCTTGCTTCCTTGATTCCTAATTTGGTAGCCCCAGCCATGAGGTGACATGGGGTATGCTGAGCCTGCAGAGGGAAGGGGCTATTGGGGAATGTCTGAGCACACAAAAAATGAAAGAAAACAATATTGTCCCCCTGAGCTAGCAATCCTTTGCATTAAGGCACATTGGGCTATTTGGTGTTTGCCCAAGGTCACAGGTTGAACAGGTCCAAGAGCTGACCATGGACCTCAGAGGCTTTGGCTTGATCTCCAGCCCACAGCTGCTGAGGATGAGCTAGTCTGTCCATGCAAACCCCACCAAGCACCTTGGACATGATTGCAGAGCTAGAGCAGAGGCAGGCAATAAATAATATCTTTCACCCAAGCCTGGCCCTGCTCTGAGATCCAGACAGCCTCCATTCAGTTGTGTTCCTCCTCCCATTTTCACTGCTAAGTCTGAAGAATCATTAAACCATCACGAGGAAAGCTGAGAGTGTGTTATTGCCAGTCTGTGGCTTCATCACCTGCCATACAGGGCACAGAAATTGGATAATGGATTTGCTGATGGCAGAAGATCTGCCTGGTACTTTGTCTGACAGAGGGAGCACTGGGAAGAAGGACGCGGAGGGCTGTGACATCCTTGTTTCACATCTCCCCTTAGCCTGAGACACTGGAAGTGCTGGGGTCTGGCTGGTGCAGACATCCCATTTACTGTGAAAAACCCTTGGAATCTAGTGCATTTCCACCAAGTATTTCTGGAATTGCCTTTTGTTATTTCCAGTAAGCACAAATTATATTTTTAATATAACACAAGCTATGCGCTGTCATCAGCACAGCACCGCACTCCCATCAATATGAACTAATTGGGGAAGCAACTTCCCCTGATAAAACAGTGCAGAGTGGAAACGCGCTGCAGTTCTTATGCAACGGGCCAAACTTTTTGCATTGCTATTTAAAGTGATCAATGAGCCCAACACATCCTTGTAATTAGATTTTGTTGCTGATATCTAAGCTCATACTAAATTAGATGAACCTCTGGCTTTCAGAAGCAGATGCAAGTTATCTGCCATTGACATGCTCCAAGCGCAGAATCAGCTAATGGTTCCCAAAATGTTGATTTGGTGGTGCTTGTTTTGATTCCCTGCAAGGAGACATCTCTCTCGGGTCTAGCAGTGTTTCTTCTCCCCTGAAAACTCACAGATTTACAATTCAATGTGGTTCAAGGGGAAGTGCCAAGTACTCTGGGGAAGTTGCTGGTGGACCTGGCCAGAGGTGGCATGACATGATGTTCTTCCCCTCCAACCTTCTCAGATGGGAACAAGTCCCTGGGTGTCCAGGGCTCAGGAAATTGCATTTTTGTTGTGGATGCAGATGCAGCATCCTGGAGGTGCAGGTTAATGGCAGGTCAGTGTTAGGGGAGGGTTAATGGATTGCTGAGTGATCTTGGAATTGAGTTATTCTGAGAGTTTTACCCTACTTTGGGGCTTGGCCCTGCACCAGTGTGTGGGTGTTGTCACCCACCAGCTCTCACCCATGTGCTTTCTGCTCTGTAGGAGATGTGATGCTCTATTCTGTGAGGTTATTTCTGTCTGACTGCTCTTTTTGGTCTCTCTCTGCTCTAGCCACCTCTTTACAGCAGGCTCTGATAAACTGGGAACTCCAGGGAACAAGAAACTCTGCCAGAAGCAGGAGGACCTGTGACCAGAGATGGGAAAGGCACAAGAGAAATAGTCTTGCAGGATGGAGTTCAGGGTGGGAAGGACCCACCATGGAGGGTGGGCTCATAGTCTGCACCTCTACTTCTAAGTAAAATCATCCAAGGTCTGCCCCAAGCCCTGGGGTCCTTGGTTGTGACAGCACTAATATCTTCTCTCCTGGCTTCCCTCCAGACAGGGCATCCTCAGCCACACTGACTTTTGGGAACAAGCCCTGTTGGGATATGGGCTATCCTTTGGGCATGTATCCTGTTGGGATATCCTTTCAGGAACCAGTCCCCAGAAAGGCAGCACAGCTCTGCCCTGCCCTAGAGTGAACAAAACCAGCTCATCCTCAAGGGGCAGTCAGGAAGGGATGGCCATCAGCAGCAACATTCATTGCTATGTTTCAAGGTGTGTTAAGTGATTTCCACAGACAAAAGCAGAACCAGAAATGGTTTGGAGAACAAAATAACATCTTCCTAGAGCAATCTGAATTTCCCCTGCTGTGTTGTGAAGCAAACAATGTTTGGGTTGCAGCATCGATTCTCCACTTGCTTCATCTGTCAAAGGAGGGATCTTTTCTGAGCTGGAGGCAACAACATAAGGAAAAAACCCTGGGGAGAGTTGACAAAATGTTTTGGAGTAGTAGGAGTAAGGGCTGAGCTGAAAGTCCTCCCTAAGCCCTGCCAGGTCCATCTGGAGATTGGAGCCTGGTGACAGTGGCCAGAAGCTGGATTGTGTACCTACCCCAGGACGAGGAGGCGGGAACACAGCTGACTCCCTAGCTGGCTTTGCTGGTCTTCAGGGGTGGGCGACATCTCTGGCTGCTGGGAACTTTACCCAAAAAGAAAGGGAGGGGAGAGAGACCTCAGTAACTGCAAACTGAGGTCAAACCTGGCAAAGCAACTTTAGTCCAAAACATGAGTGGAACCTTTTCAAAAGTGTCAGGACATCTTTTGTTGACATTTCTTTAAGGGTTTTCATTTGATCTTCTCTTATACTTCAGGATTTCCTGGCTGCAGGGCAACATTTTCTTTAAAATGGTATCTGCTCTTTTTTTCATTTTAAAGGGCCCCATAAAGTGCAGAATTCCAGTAACCTCAACACAATGCTTTGCTGCAGGCCATGTGAAGGGCTCTGGGATGATGCAGTGGTTTCCTTCTGCTGTTTCCAAACAACCCCAGCCCCTAAATTCTGCTTGATCAGCCCAAACCTTCTCTCTTCTTGTGCCTTGGATGAGGAGTCATACTACTGCAGACTGAGGCTTCCCAGGGCAGTGGTGTGAGAAGCTGGACCACTTTCTCTCTGAAGTGATGCACTGCCTCCCATCACGGTGCAGCCAGGGCCTTTCCAGGCAGCTTTCTCTTCCCCTGGTTTGCCAAGCCTGGGAATTTAATTATGAACCCACTGCTGCCTCCGAGCACAACTGGAGGCTTGCTCGATCCAAGCAGCTTGTCATCATTTGCATGGCCCATGGGGCTGAACAAGACCAGGCAGCTCCTCCCCTTTGGGATCCATGCAGCTGGTCTCCTCTGGCAGAGTATTGCCTGCTCAAAGTGTGTAGCTGGAGGAAAAAAGGGGGAGGGAAGGAAACGGGGGATGTGAACTGTAGGACCCTGGAGAGGCAGCATCATCCCAGTCTCCCTGCTGAAAGCAAGGTCAGGAGAAGCCATAAACCATCTTGGTGTTTGCAATAAGGGGAGTGCGAGAAGGGGAAACACCCCGGATAATGTTGCCTCCCTGGATACATCATCTGTCTGGGACAGATGTGTAAGTGCAAGCAGCAAATGTGAAACCCCGCCAAAGGGACATATCCCCTTCCCATGGTCCTACTGTGGGCTCTGGGTTGCTCCCCATGGGCAGATCTCCCTTTCTGCTCGTTTTCTGTTTAACTGAAAACAGATCACCAAATTTGACCCCAGTCTTTCTTTCCAGAAATGCAGGAGTTTGTGCCTGGAAGCACTTTGCCCTCCTTGCGCCCTTCTATAGCCCCATTCTGCCTTTCAATCTGCCATGAGCGCTCACTGCCAGGGTTCCCGGTGCCCTAGTTAGCACCCCAGTGCGTGCAGATGCACCTTCCCTGTGCACTGAGACCTTGAGAAACGCCATGTTAATGATGCTGCTCCCGCTCTCCCCAGCAGACTCAGCCGCTGTGCTCAGGCTCTCCGGGGATCTCCCGCCTGCGGGTGCCCTCGGCGAGGTTAATTGCAGCAAGAGCCCCGGCAGCTTTCCAAGGAGGCCATTCCAGCAGGGTGCCAGCACAGTGGAAATCAAAACCTTCCCCTGTCTTGGTTGCTCTCCAAGGAGCTCAGTTATGCACAGAACAGCTGCCCTGCTGTTCCTGCAGCACGGATGGATGAGGTATCATGCAGCAGACACTGCTGCAAAAAACCCCATAGTTTATTGTTTAACTGAATTTACCATTTCCAGCCTCGATGGGTCTGTGCAAAAAAGTTCCATTTCACAGCGTGTCTTTTTACAAAGGAGCTCAGGACAGGCGACCCAGGCAGAGAGCACCTGCATCTCACAGGTGGGACCACGGTGGGCACCCAGGTCCTCGGCAATGCTGGCATGTGCACAGCACACGCACTTCCCCACAGCCACATGCGCCCAGGTGGAAAAAGCACATACAAGATACTGCAGTTGTTTCAAGGACTGCTGCCATGGAAGGTGCTAGCAGGCAGAAGTATTTTATATACCTGGATGATGCTAAGGGACCAGGACAGGGGAGAGACTTTTCTCCTGCATCAGATGATTCAGGTCTCAGAAAACTGACTCATTTCAGCACATGCTACACGGATGGTCTTAGTCCTCAGAGAACATGCCCACCCTTCCCAGCTCAGAAAAACTGCATCAAACTGGGAGAGAAGAGTCTCCTAAACCTGAGGCTCCTGACTTCTCTGATTGAACATTTCTGTCTCCAGGACTTCTGCAGAGATACACAGAGTTCGCTCAGATCTCTTGTCCTAATTTCTCTTTTGTGGCCAGACATTCCCAGAGGAGCTGACAGCTTCCCTCACCCAGCTCAGTCTGAGTGATGGGAAGAATGCTGTTATTTTAGCAGAACATAGGTGATATCACGATAAGTTAGGGAAATATTGGCTGAGGGAAAGGCTTGCAATGTGTCCAATGCTGTCAAAGATCTAGGAAAGATACAGCCACCGCAGGTGTGGCCTGGGGTTAACTGGTATTCCTTGAAGTTATTAAATCTGAAAAAATACCTGTGGTGTGTTGTGATTAGAGCTCTGCCCTCTTGGGGAGATAGGGATCTGTCAAGTGCTTATAGACTTATAAATTCAAGAGTTTCTTCTGCTTCAGTTTAAAGCAATCATGTGTAGATTCATCTGCAGGAGTCGTCTCCATCAGCTCAGCCCTGCCAGAAGTGGAGGTACAGATGAGTGGGAAAGGGTGTTGGGCACAAATCCCTGTGCCAGACAGAAGGTGAGGGCACAGCACAAGGTGGCAATTTCTCATTGAGAAACTGAGGTTTTGGATGAATAGCAGCAGCAGGTAGGGGACAGGAGGTGCCGAAATGCTTTAGGTGCAGAGCTGAGCTGGCCAAGGGCTCTGCATCATTCCCTGGCAGAACACTGGTGCTGGGGGAGCCGTAAATGCCACTCGCGTGATCCGCAGTCCCTGATTTATGAACCTTGCCTCCTTTCTTCCAAGCAACTTTTCTTTCTGTTCACAAAAGCAGCCACCCAACCACCCAGGAAGGCAGTGTCTGGGTGCCACCACTCCCACTGCCTCGGCTCAGGGGATCCCCACCTGAAGCATCCCCCCAGCCAGGTCCTGCCTGCCCCTCACTGCTGCCAGAGTCCCTGAGCAGCAGGTCTGGCACTAGGCTGTGTCCCAGACACATTGTCCAGCCACAAGGATTAAGCAGAATCTCTCCAGCAGGTACCCAGGTGGACCCCTCTCACCTCCCAGCCTCAGGCACGCTGCTGGTTGCACTGACCACCCCCCTGCCTCATCCCCAGTGAGGATGAGCCCTAATTACTGCTTGTATTGAATCATTTATTATTTATTACACTACTAGCACGAGCAACACCTTGCAGCTCTGTTCTGGACCAAAAGCCAACTGAGATTGCACCACAAATCTCTGCTTTATATAGAAATCTTCTCAAGCATGTTTCTTCAATGAGGCTGAATGGTATCTGCTCCTGGGGCATTTAATTTGTCCCTGTTTAATAGCGATCATCCTGGGCTCTTTCTTGCTTTCGGGGTCATTCTTGCTGAGTAACCTTGCCAGATAGGCTGGCTGAGCTTTGCAAATGCTCTCCTGCCTCGGCATTTTCTGGGTGAGTGCAGAGAGTAATGCAACAGTGAGCTGCAGTGCAGATAAGAGAAAGCTACCTGCGAGTTGGTGCAGAGGACTCTGTCCTTTGTTTCCTACAGGCCAGCAAGTAGAGATGGACTTTTCTTCCTTTTTTTTTTTTTGCATTTAGTCTGCAAGCTAGGTCTTGATAAATACCAGGTGAATGACAGTGGCTGTGATTCAACTTAAAGAGAGGGAAGGTTCCTAAGTACTGTGAGATCACAACTGCTCTGCAGGGAGCTGCCTGAGTCCCAGTGCCATGCCAGCAGCCTCTCATGGCAGGTGCAACACAGCTTCATGCCAGCAGCTCAAGGGAGCTGGAGCCAGAGTAAGAGAAATACTGGGATCATGAAGCAAAGTGTATTCCCAAGACTGCAGTTCCATTTGACTCAGAGACATGGTGCTCCCTTCCTGGGCACATGGGAGGAGAAACACGTGGTCTTGCCCAGCAGTGTGAAAGGTCTTAGATGCATCATGTGGGGACAAGAAAACCTGCAAATCAGCCCAAGGTAAGGCTCCTTTAAAAACAGCACCTGCACCTTTGTCCTGCTCCAGTTAGCCAAGGAAGGAGACCACCTCTTCAGGTTTCCCATACAGTTAAACCCCACTGGACTCTTGTAGCAGGTCAGCATGGGAAACTGCACTGGGAGAGCGCATTGACTGGGGTGTATGTGAAGAGGAGCAGATGCTGGATCACAGGCACCCAAGAAGTAATGTCACTGCTCAGCTGCCTTGGGAGAGCTCTAGCACGTCCCTGCAGCCAGCATCATCACAAGGCAGGCTATGGCAGTAATCCTAGCATCATTTCTCCTTGTGGTGGCTTCTGCCAGGTTACACCAACAGCTTATACCAGCTGCAGGGACACCAGCCTACCTCTTCCCCCTTCGCACAGCTGCAGTCAGGCAGGCAGGGGTACCAGCAGATGTGGTGAACAGGCAGAGTGAGCTGGAAAACCCACCACAAAGAGGAACCGTGCAGTCCCAGTGCCTCAGCTCCACCTACACCCCTCCCTTTAGCTGTCAGAGGGGCCAGGACACCAGTAACGCTGCAGGCAGAGGCAGGACTGCTGGCCAGCATCAGAGTAGATACCCACATGGTGCCAGTCATGATGCAGCATGTCTTTCACAGGCTTACAGTAAAAATATCTCTTGCCAGCAAGGCTTGGTTACATCTCTCCAGTCATCCCAGGAAAACGCTTCTCCTTGCAGTGCAATCACACACAGCACAGGTCTTCCTGGGACCACCACAAGCAGCTGCCTGTCCCTCCACCCTGCCACAGTGCTGCCAGGTAGCTCTCAGGGCTGGAAGAAAAGGGAGGGGGAACATGTGGGCCCCTTGCTCACCTTGTCCTCTCCATCTCAACCAACAGGTCCTTCATTCTAGCTGCTTTCTGAAGCACTGTCCGCAGAGCAGCACAGCTCCATGAAAAAGGGCTCCCCACCCAGCACGGCTGCCAAACACAAGGGTGTCTGATTTTAGCAGGACGAGATGAAGCAGGGGGGTGTCTGCTGACCCCACAGACCTTCTGTTCCCAAGGCTGAGCACAGTGAGTGATGGATGGCTTGCTGGGCGCTGCTGGGGAGAGGCAGGGGGTGGAGGAAGGGTGGAGATGATTTCCATCACCCTGCAGAGTTGGCAGTCTGCAAGGAGCTCACTGGGAGCTGAGATGTTGGGGGTGGGGATGGGAGGTTATTTATTTATTTATTCTTTTCTGCCTCTCCACATATCTAAAAATAAATCAATTGAAACAAATAGCAGGAGCAGATCAAGGCCAGCACAGGCTCCCAGCGCCTCTGAAGAGCAGCAGGAGTGAGCAGCAGATCTGGATGCAAAGCAGCCTGATGGGGCTGGCATTTTACTTCCAACTTCCTTTCACCCAGGATGCAAAGGTCACCGCACCTGCTGCCGCTTTGTCTGCCCATCCTTTTTCCCCCCTGCCTGCTGGGAAGAAGGTTTGCAGGCAGGCTTTGATCTTTAGCTATTGCAAGTTGAAATCTCAAGTGTCCCATCTCCGATGTGATCCCCTCCAGGGGAAAGAACTGCTGCGGGCACCCTTGTGCAGGAGATGGCAGCATCCCAACATTGTCATCAGGTCCCCTACAGGCCCCCCAGCACTACCCCAGTCATGGGGAGGTGCCCACACCATTCCCAGGCCTTTCCCAAATCTCGCCGGTTCCTGGTGCTGTGGCCACCCCAGGAGCTGGTGCACTTCCTCAGGGAAAGCCCCCAGGGATAAACTCACCCATGAGTCATGGCCCATTACAGCAAGGCTTGTGATGATGGATCTGGAACCCAGGGAAAGGAGAAAGTGAAAATATTGTCTTTTCTCTTTGCATTTTGCACAATTCACTGAAAGCTGAACTTTTCTGGGACTCCAAAGAAGAATTTGCACTTTGGGGCTTGATGGGACACCTCTTGGCTGGTGTATCTGCCCTTGGCTCCTAAAAGGCTTTGAAAAGTACATTGGCTTGACTGTCATTCCTCTTCCCCTGGTCAAACAGGGACCCAGGGGTGTGATCCTTTGAGCACAGATCCTTGGTATAGAGCTGACTCCAGGCAGTGGTGTGACAAACCCTGCATGGTGCCTCCTCCACCAAGGTCAAGGAGAAGAGTGTTAGGGGCAGCACGAGCCCTTGGAGACCAAAAATCCTGGGGTTTAGTCCAAGATCTGAGGCTGAACAGCTTGCAAGCACGACTAAGAGTCCTTCTAGTCCTTCTTTCACTTTCCCACTGATAAAGAAAAGGGTCTTACTCCCTTTGTAGAAGACCACTGCCACCTCTATAAATAGCAAAGGATCTTCTGATGGGCTTGTGCGAAGTCTCCTCCTTATGCCAAAGCTCTGTGACATTTAAACACTGATTCACTACATGTCTTAAATACATCGTTAGGTTTTTGTAGGGGAATTGCAGTCAGTTACGAGGGTCCTGTAAAATCCTCCTTCCCACAAGGTGATCCTGCAGCCAAGATGATGGCGTAGGTGCCCCAGAAGGATGGCAGGATGGCTGCACAGCCCTGTACCGCCACCTCCCCGCAGGAACTCAATGGGATGCTGAAGATACAACTGAAGAGGTTCAGGAGCCTATTTGCCAAATCAGAACAAACACCTAAAAGCAGACACAAGAGATTTAGACCGCTCATTCCCTTGGCAGATTTGGATGGCAGGAGCTTCAGACTCAGAAGCAAGTCAGCAGATTCCAACTTCCCTCCTCTACCCACAACAGCCCTAAACAATGCCCATTGCTAATCCCCATTTCCAGAAGTGATTTTGGCTTCTACCCATCCATGGCCAGCAGTCCCACAAAGCCCAAGAACTTGGGCCACAGTCAGGAGCGCCTCTGGAAGAGAAACCAGTGTCTCTTTGGAGAGAGGCTCCCCTCCTTCTGGAGTCTCAAAGATGCTGCCTTGCCTGAACCCCAAGATTGCAGCCACATTTCTTGCAGCCTTGAAATTTTTACTGTGGATGAGATTTCCTAGCATGGTGATTTGTGCCATGGAGAAAAGTAAACTGGGACAAAGTGGAAAACTCTGCCTTTCGGGTTCCATTGCCAGCAGTCCTGAATTGAGACATGGTTGAGCATGGAGGCTCCTCTGCCTTCCTGTGACATGGGGAACAGGAAGCTCTCCCAGAGCAGTTGCAGCATGCTCAGCACACCTGCTCGCTGGTGGTCACTGAACGCCTGCTCTCCTGAATAACTCTCCCTGTCCTTCCCCAGCACTGTGATTTGTCCTGGGTGTCAGCACAGCCCTCCCTGGGAGCCATTAAGATGAATCTAATAAATATAAATATGACCTTGATGATTCCTCCACCAGCAGAGGCTTGAAAGAAAATAAAAAAATAAATTTATTTTACATTTTAGTAGCAGGGAGGACATACAGCAAACGGCACTTCTGCCACAAAGCCACATTTACAGTCACGGGTTTCAAGAGTAAAGGATTCTGCTGTCACTTGGCTGGCCACCACTGCCTGTGGTGAGGGTCACTTGCTCTGCTGCAGCCTGGGGGCGTCCCACACACCCCTTGTTAAGATGGACCCCATTAAGCCCCCACAGGAGCAGCAGCAACAGGGTGCAAGGGAGCAGGATGTGGCCCTGGGATGCAAGCACAATGGGAGCACCACCAGGACCATTCATCTCCATTCCCCAGGGACCTTCAGCTAAAAGGGGGCTTATAAAAAGTCCTCAGGCTTCTGCCAGCTCACAGGAGCAGGATGGGTCTGTTGCTACTGTGGGAAGAGCTGCCTGGGCTGGGGATGTTGCTAACTACAGTTCTGAAAAAACAAAACAAAACAAAGTCTAAATCCATTCAGGACACGTGAAATACTTGGCTTGTTTGTATGTTTTGGCATCTACAACACTTAAAGCCAGCCTCTAAGCATCTCAGATAAAAACTGACATGTTTACATAAGAGTGCACTGAAGACTTTGAAGAGTTTTAGGGAGTTCTAGTGGGAGAAGTGTTGTTTCAGCCTCCTCTTGCCGACCAGAAATTGTCTGCACCCCAGCCTCTGCGCACAGATCCACAACCTGTCAGGCTGGTTTCAGTGGGACCACACAGCAGGGACATACTCTGAAAAATGTGCTGTTCTGGTCTACACTGTAAAAGTGGATGGATGGATGGATGGATGGATGGATGGATGGATGGATGGATGGATGGATGGATGGAGAAAGACCCAAAAATGGCCCTACTACACAAAAAGCATACCTGGGCAGCATGAACATTGAGGAAAATTATTATCTTCCTTTTGCTTGACCACATCTGGAATATTTTGTCCAGTTTTGGGCACCCAATATAAACAGGAGCAACTTCAGCAGAGGACCACAAAGACGGTCAGGAGCTGGAGCCCATGCCCTGTGAAGGCACTGCAGGACTGGGCCTTGCCAGGCTGGAGAGGAAATGGCTTTGGGGGACCTGACAGCAGCTTTCCAGCCCATGTGAGAAGATCTCAAGAAGATGGAGCCAGGCTACCACAGCAGCGCATGGCAGGAGGGCAAATGACAATGGACACAAATGAAACAAGAGTGGGAAACACTGGATATAAAAGGTTTTTTCACATCCTTTGGGGATGTGCCACCTCCTCCCTGGGATGTTTCAGGACCCAAGAGGATCAAGACTTAAGCAACCTGGTCAGACCTCACAGCTGACTGTCAGGGCCTTGAAGGCTCTAATTGGCTGTAATGGCCCTGAGCATCCTCACCTGGACCACCCAGGAGCCCATTTAAGCTCAGCCCTGACTGAGGGGCTCTTCCTCTCTGAGCAGCGCTGTAGGGGTGTTGGTCTCCAGTTCACCTGCAGCCATGCCTGTCCTTGGCCACTGATACTCCTGATCTGGACATTGACCCATGGAGTGTTTCCCAGCTCAACACTGAACCTGCCTCACCACCATGGGTTTGTGTGGTGATCTGTTTGGCTGACTCTATCTGATAGCCCTGTGTCTGTGCTGCCTGGAGATGGTGGGACTGGATCCCTGCCCTGCTGGCTGTGTCTGGGTGGATCTCCTGGGGGGCTCCAGAGGAATTAGTGCCCTAGGATTCTCCTTGCAGGAGACCCTGTCCCTGCTGCAAGTGGTAGGGCAGTCCCTGGGGCTGCTCAGCATCCTGGATCTGCCTCCAGAGACATAAACACAGGTGAGGAGGGGCACCAGCATGGGCATTGCTTCTGCTGAACTTGTCTTGATGGTGTTTGGTCCAAAGTGGAGTATATTTTTAGACTGGTGTTTGGAAGGTCTGTTTTTTCCTTGCTATAGTTATTGTGTGTGAGCAAAGCCACTGTAGAGGAGCAGCAGGTGAAGGGAGTTTCAGGTTGGAGAGGGAAATGCAGAGCCCACTCAAGTAAGTGTGGGTTCAGAGAGGGGATGATAGCGGCTATACCTGGTGGTTGAAGCTTGTATGGCAGTCCAGGAGAGCTTAAGGCAGTCCCAGGACCGGCCAGGGAAGGGCTGAGTGCTGTACAGCCACCCTGTACCACTGGAGGGTCAGGGCTGGATTGCTCTCTACCCCCATGGCTGTGGTAATTAATATCACCAGGGAGGTAGTACACAGATATTAGTACTTGATGGTGATTAACGGGTCTAATAGGATTCTACCAGCCAGTCATTTTTGTTTTTCACTGTGTCTTTCTGAGCTTGGCAAATGTAATAAAAACTCTGAAATAAACACCATATTACTTTTTAATATTTCAGTGCTCTGTTATTGAAAACCATTATCTGAGGCTTCTTGCCATGGTGAACTTATGCACTGATGCAGCTCACTGCTCCACACTTGAGGGATCAGTGTTTTCCCACCCTACAGAGCCAGGCACCGTGCCCACACGTGCATGGTCAAATTGCACATTTGACACGAGCAGAGCTTGTCTCCCTGAGGTCAGATGACCAGAGGGCACCTATGAACCCAGGTCTACAAACCCCTCCTTCTCCAAAAATTCCTCCTCCTTTAGAAACTCTAAAGATCTTCACTTCCTCCTCAAAGCATATGTTAATCTAATTTAATCATGCCTAGTAATACTGAACATTAAGTCCTCAGTGAATTCCCACAGTGATTCTCTTTAGCAGCATAGCAGCAGGGCTGCTCCGCTGAGCAGCTCTAATTCCTCTGCTGGAGGCAGTCACCTGCTGCAAGTAAAACAGTTCATTTAATGCATCGCTCTGGGCTGCATATAGCTCTGGGCAAGGACTGGTCTCTGGTAAACACAACAGAAGCTGAGACCAGAGCTGTGTGGAAGCTTGAGCCTGCACAGCAGTGTTGCATGCTAAACACCTCCTGCTGGATCACGTTGGTAAGTGGGAACTTAATGCTCTGTGCAGAAAGCCCACCCTGGGTCAGCATTTCTGCAGTAAAAGGCTGCCCAGAGCTGTACTGGCCCTTCAGGCTGTCTTGCTGCAGACTGATGCCCACCTATTCCCAAGCGACTCCTTGTTCTTGCTGATTCCACCTTCAATTCCTGCTGCAGTCTGGGTTTTGCATTGCTTGTCCCTAAGTGAATTAGCTGGCTCCTCCTGAGCTATTCAAGAGGAATGGGGATGCATCAGCTCCAAAACTGACCTTCCCAAACTTGGGACTGGGGGCTTCTGCAGGCAATGCCCATGTCTCCTCCACCATTGCAGCTTGCTGCAGAAGGGGTTAACAGCAATCAGCTGCTGCCAGCAACTGCTTGCCCATATTTCACAGCTGTCCATGTCCTCCCCTAAATGCCATCCAGCTAAGATGCAGCCTAATTGATTCTTTTCCTAGTTCCTGTTTTGTTCCTTGCTGATGAGTGTTATTAATTGTAGTCTGCCCTCCCTGTGGGTATAATCCAGTGAGGACAGCTGTGCCCTTCACTCCATGGCAGAGCTCATGAATCTTCTTAGAGGAGGAATGGGAAAGCCCTGGAGGACCATAGGACCAAATGAGCTTCAAAGAAAAGTTCAAGATGTTTTGCAAAACCTCCTATAGCTTTGGCGTAACCTTAAAGCAGCAGGATAAGACTGGGATGGGAATGCAAGCTTTGCATGCGCAAAGGAGACTTCAAAGCATCTGAAGGGTGCCATGTATATGGAGTCCTTTTCCCCATCATGCTGTGGAGGGTGAGCTTATCTCCTGTTGCTTTCTCCTAGTGCTGGTCTTGATAGGACTGTTAGTGTTATTTGTTTTAAAAGAGAAGTAAAATGGATCTCTTGACCCAAGAGAGATGATCTGCCAAGAGCTCCCCAATGTCTGCTGACCCTGTGCCTGTGCAGAGTGACCCTGCTCAACCCCACGGCCATGCAGAGCTTGCTGGGTTTCCCATCCTGAGTCTGCACTGAGTGATGGCTTGGGAATGGCTGAGGATCAGACACGGGAGTCACCCAGGCACCTCTCACAAGTATGGCAATCTACCTGATTCATCTCTTTTCTGTTCAGCTTTGAGTGCTGCACACCCAGCTGTCTCAGAGCAGAGCTTTGCTGGACCCTTTGCATGTACAGGCTGACACACTTCTGAGACACCCCCCCCATCATATTGAGGTGAGCTCTGAATCTGCTTGTGGGATAATGGTGCTGGTGCAGGTGATGTGGGGAGGTCTCTGAGAGCTCTTCTCTAAGCAAAATACGTCTCCATTTCTCTTCTGGCAAATGTGTGAAAGCTCTGGAGAGATCACTCAGCTCTGAAAGGATTATCCATGGAGCTTAGTGTTCAATTAATGCCCCAGATCTAAAGACAGGGCTATTTTTCAAAAGGGACACCCCCACTTTGGAGTAATGCAATAGCTGGTACAATCTAATCACACTTCCCCACGAGCCCTGTCCCTGCTCATGATGGATAGTGTTAATTACAGTATGCTACAGGAGCCATGGTCCAGCCCAGATGAAGGGTCCTCCCAGCATTCAGCAAGCCACTGAGCAAGGATATAGTTGTTTCTTGCCAAAAAACTGAAGCCACCAGCCCCAGGAAGAGTTGCCCTCACAGCAGCCATGTGTGATCTTTTTGGCAAAACTCTTGTCTGATGAGCAGCTTC
Source organism: Athene noctua (assembly GCF_965140245.1). Taxonomy (NCBI): domain Eukaryota; kingdom Metazoa; phylum Chordata; class Aves; order Strigiformes; family Strigidae; genus Athene; species Athene noctua. Next base: position 12,755,750 of record NC_134047.1, on the reverse strand, counting down.
GGGATGTTTCATACTGCGGCTCTGAAGCTTCCAGCATGAGGAATGTTCCTTCATGTGAAATGGGGACGTTTGCTGTGTCTCTGCAGCAAATGTCTGATAATGTGGTGGAAGAGGCTAGAGACTCATCTTCTGCCCAGATGCCTGCTACTTGACACAGTTGTTAATGTCTAAGAAAGTTTAGCCATCCTTGTGACATCTCACTGAAATGAAGCATTTTGAGTGGCAGCATCTCACTTTTTGATGAGATCTCACAACAGACGTTTTCTTCTTGCTTTTAAAGTGACTCCTCAAAGCCAAACTCTATCTGCTGTAGATAAGAAAACCAATAAATGAGCTTTTCCTTCCACAGGAGCGCAAGGCCTCCCTCCAGCTAAAATCCAGCAAGGAGTCACAGCTCCCCACCTGAGCCAGAGTCCTCCTGCACTACTTTTTTCCTTCAAAGGCTACTTTGTTTTTATCCCAGGTTTGCTTGTCTGGATATACCCAAACATATTTGCCCTGGGGAGAGGGGATGAGAAGCACGCTGTGCCCTGGCACTTGCTGCTGGTGTCTGGCTGGAAGTGGCAGCTCTGCTTTGGTTCTCGGTGGTGGAGGGATGCACGGAGGCTGTTTTCTGGCGGTGCATGCAGCAAATGCAGACCTTTCAAGTGGACTCTGAAAGCAGATTCAATTAGTGAGAGAGGAATGATGTTCCCTTATTAAGTGCTGCTCTCCAGGCAGCTTCTGGAAGCAGCCAAGCAATGGTATTAGAGGCTTTTAATTTGTTTTCCTGGCCCTCCTGGGTGAACACACATACCCAGTGCCAGCGCAGGATGGGGAGGGCTGGACTGGCAGTGTCCCGTCTAGCCCTGCCAGAGGGGACCATCCGAGCTGGTGTCCCCTTCCCCCAGCTGGAAGGGGCTGTGGGGTAGAAATTGCCAGAATAAGTGGGGTTATTCTGCCGCTGGCCTGGGATATGTAAAATCAGGGTCTCACTGGGGTATTGGAAGGGTCTGTGTTGGTATCTCCAGCTCCAGAGGGATTTTCCCACTCTGGGAGCAGGGCCAGCATCCCACTAGATGGCACAGCAGGACAGCCGGGGCCACCCCCTCCTCCCCAGCTGTCAGTCCCAGGCACCACTGGGGGTGCAAGGTCAGCGCAGACTCCAGACCCCCCTAACTGCTCCGGCCTCCAGTTTTCCTAGCTGGGAAACAGCGAAGGAAAAGGTCCCAACACCACTGCATAAAGCTCTGAGCTCTGCCAGGAGCCTGAGCAAACCTGCTGGTGTGGACGTGCACTGCTGATGCCATCCATTGCCTGGGTGACACTTTCAATGACAGCTTCAACCATGATCTGAGCCCCTGGCACAGCCAGGACCTCTCTCCACATCATACTCCTGCTCTTCCAGTATTGTATATTTATGCAATTTATACTTCTGACTGCTCTCCCACCTGGAGCAGCCGTGGGACTATGGGCTTTGAATATGGGGCTGAGTCCTTGATCTTCCTCAGGGTCTTCCTCTCAGGCTGCAACTCCTGCTGCAACGCTGCTGCTCTGGCACTTGTCCGAGCATCCTCCCGCAGAGCTCCACTGCGAACGGATGCAAGTGGAAAACACTGCCTGCCTTCCTGCAGCTTTCCACACCCTCTCTCAGAACTGGGCAGAGGGGAAGAGGTGCTCCTCGGGCGGGTATCGCCTCTGCTGTCCCCACTGTCAAAATTCACCCTGGGCTGGCCCAGCTCCCAGGACGTGTGTCTGAAGCTCCAACCATGAGCAGGGCTCTGCTGCCCCAAGTGCTGCGCAGACGAATGGCATCAGCACTGAGCCGGGAGAGCCGACAGAAAAAGCGGATGAGTTTGGGGTAAGCAAAGGAGCCAGGGGTGAAGATCCGGCTTCTGGCTCATCCTTGCCCTGGGAGGAAAGCAGATTGCCTCTGCTCCTCTTCACACCTGGCAGATGCGTTGCCTCCTCCTGAGCATGGAAACCTGACCTGGGTGCAAGGGGTGACATCACGCCCAAGGATCTCCCTCCCAAAACACACAGCCGTGGAGCGAGGATGTCTGCCCTTCCTCCGGCATCACGAAACCGCAGTGCCCGGGCTCAGTTGTGCCGGGATGGGCTGGAGGACGTGGAGGCTGGTTTGTTTGATCAGGGCATATTTGGCTCCGCGTCCCCTCCCGCGAGGCGAGGCGTGCTGGCACTGACACAACGCCTGTTTGCACAGGCCTCCCGCTCCGGGGCAGCTCCCCAGCACTGCTGGGCCCGGGCGCTACACATTTCAGTTCACCCTGCCGTTGTCTCTTTTACAGGTTCTTTCCCCAAACATCAGCTTGGGTGATCCGGAGCCCTGGTACAGAGCGAGGGACCAGCAGAGACAGAGATGAATGTAACCACTGTGAAAATTCAATTCACCAGGGCAATGAGTTGCAAGGTCTCTGCGCTGGCTCAGCTAAACTGGTGTCCAGTGGGAGGTGGTGGGAGCTTCAGTGCACATCCCTGCGGGTGCCCAGGATGGGTTGCAAGGGGCTGAAGTGCCCTACAGCCCTGGCGAGTCAGAGGAGATAGTGGGACCAAAAAGGAGTTTCCCATGCAGGGTCAGATGAATCCTTTCTCATCTAAACTATCTATCTAAACTATCTTTCTTCCTGTTGCCAGCAGGAATTTTTTTCACCAAAATCTTACCCAGTTTGATTGCACCCAGCCATGTCTCACTCCAACCCACCCACGATGGGGTTATGGGGCAGAGCAGACCCCCACTCCAGCAGTCCAAGGTCCCTATTTTCTTCAAACCAAAGCCAGTCCTGGGGGACACCTCCCACCCTCATTGTGCCACTTAAGATGCCCTGTAAAAGGCACTTTGGGAAGTGGGGATGGTTAAACACCAGTGGTGCCCAAACCGGGGGAATCAGTATGGGAATGGGTTACAAGGAGGGTGCTGGTGTTGCTTGCTGAAGCAGCTTCTCCTTGGAGTTGCAGAGCAGAGCAGCCATCTCTCCAGTCCTTCCCTTGGCCCTGCTGTGTCCAGGGGTGAGCCAAAAAACAATGGGACTTGGCAGGGGTGTCAGGAACTAATTATCCCACTCTGGGGCCCCTCTGCTTCCCACAGTGCCAGGTAATGCTCAGGTCTCCTTGGTGATGGATTACAGGATTAGAGGGTTCAGGTGAACCCTCCTGCACGTGATTCGGTTACTCCTGGGAACAGCATCATTTTGACATGCTGTGGGAAGCATCCCCACTGCTGCCACGTGCCCAGGAAGGACCATGCATCGGTTGAGGGAAGGACCAGGAGAGTGAAGGATCCATCCCACAGCCTGATGCTGTGGTCAGGGGTGCTGGTGGTACTTGGGTCATGTCGGGCCTGGCACTGAAAAGGATGGGGATGTCCCTGCCCTTCCCCACTTCTCCCACCTGGGAGCACACAGCTGTGCTCCCGTAGAGGGCAGAGACTGACGGGATGTACTCGTGGGGCTGCAAAAACCACCAGCAAGGCTGGGACTTCCCAGTCACTCCTTTCCCACTGTACCAGCTGCTCACAGCAAGACAAAATCAGTGTGAAATCAGTGCTGCCAGCACTTCTCCACACTGGAGCTGTTGCTCCCATTCAGGCCAAGCACCTGCAGGGATGCATCCCCCTCACTGCTGGTGGCAGCCCCCAGCTGCTTTTTCAACCCCAAACTCACTGTTTGGGGGATTTTGTCCAGCTGGTGGCTCCAGATGGGGTGGTGGGTCTATGGGCAGGGACAGGGCACTCCACTCACTGGGTCACACACCGGCCAAGCTCAGTGCCTTCAATGCCTTCCCACTGCCCCCGCATGGCTCTTCCAGTCAGCCTCTGTCCCACACTTTCATGCTGGTCCTGCAGCCCAGGTGTTGCTGCTTTCCCACTGCCTTGCATCCTATCAAAAGTCACCTGCTTCACCACATCCACATCCCTTACAAGGCTTTCACGGACTGCCTTCATCCTTCTGCATCCCATCACTCTTCTTTGCCACCCTTCCTGAAGCCTTGGACACGTTCCTTGCTCTTCTGCTCATCACCCTTTCCCCAAGGTCCTCCCAGAGCTGCCTCCTCCAAACCTCCCCTCAGGGCTCAGGCTGTGCAGCCTGCCCCATCTCCTTGCAAAGACCCCACCAGTCTGTAAAGCCACTGCCACAGCAGTGACACTGAGACCACAGCATCTCAGTGCATGATTAGAATTTCAGCAGGGGGACCTGGGATCATCCCAAACCATTTGGCTGTGGCAGCTGTGGGAAGGCTTCTTTTCTTGTCTCAGCTAGCAAGTCCCCTGCCCTGCAGCAGCAACTGGCATGGGGTACCCTCCAGGAAGAGAGGAGAGGAAGAAATGGTCTTGGGAGTGGAGAAAAAGGACTTAGATTCTGGGGTGGTGATTTGTCTGGGGCAGGACTGGGCCTGGGGATCCCTCTACTTCGGGGATGTTCAGTTTCAGAGTGGAAGATGGGTGATGCCCATCTACGACCCAAAGAATGGGCTGGATGTGGATGTTCCCTACCCTGGCTTGTTCTTCTGCCTGATATCTGCATGGCTGATGGAGGTAGGTAGTGGGAAGAGCAGCCATCTGGGTGGAGATACACCGTGGGTGTGCGAGTGGAAGAAGAAAACATATGGAAATGAAGGATTTCTCTCCAAAGTCGCTCAATGACAAAAAGCCAGGGGAAAGCTTGTAGGGACCTTTCCTTCCACCTGTACAAGACAAACCTCCCTGTACAAGGCTCCTCATGGGCTGGGGGGACACAAGGTAGCCCAGACATGTGGCTGCAGCTCAGCGGCTGGTGGTGGCCAGGGCTCTCCCATCTCACCTCCCGGCAGCGCTGTTTGCCATCTGTTATTTAAGCATTCATCTTGTTTAAGCACCACTTTAGCGCTGCGGGCCTGGAGATATCTTGTAGAAAAGAAACAAGAGCCTTCCTCCTCCCCTCCCTCACTTTCCCCCAGGCCTATATTACACCAAATAAACACTCACTTTGGGTAATAGTTAACTTTAATGGCTCAGTCCTGGCTTCGCTGCATGATAGGGCACCACAGGGAGACTCGAGGGGTTGATAGTCCTCAGGATAAAGGAGATAAGGTCTGGGTTTGAAGGGCAGCACTCGCGGCAGCTGTCACGGCAAGCATGGACGTTCCCACAGGGGGGGGAGCAGCCACTGGCACATGCCCCTCTCCGTCACCCACCCCAAAATTTAGCCTGCCTTGGCATTCCCTTCCCAGCCTTTGTGTTTTCCAGATGGCGAGGGCTGACAGCACCACTACCGGAGCTGGTCCCCCTGTCTCCCCCTGCCAGACATCATCCCAGCCCTGGGGTCCCATCCGAGGCTTTGCCCACACCCACCAGTAGCCACATCTCTGGCCCACACCACACTCCTTTGCTGAGCTGCAGAGATACCTGAATAACCCGCCCGGCAGCTCTTTCTCTCTTAATTGTGCTTTCCCGAGTCAATGGATAACTTTACAGCCCAGGCCATGAAAACATCAAACAGAATAACCTTGGGGAGACAACTATCTGCCAGCGGGGAGATGCACTGGGTTAGTCACTTGGAGGGAAAGGGACAATTAAGTTCAAAAATAAATCCATTCTGAAAGTCACTGCCATGTCCAGCGGGCGCCTGTGGGCAGAGGTCAGCACTGGGCTTGCTGCAACGCCAGCACCGCTCAGCCAAGCTGGAGATGCAGAGTGGCTTCTCCAGATCCCAGGGGAAGATGGGTTAGGTTTTCTCCCATCCCATTCCACCAGACCTTGCGCACAGAGTGCTGCTGTGCAGGCACTTCACTGTCCTGGAGCAGTGGGACCTTCCTGCCTTCCCCTCCAAAATCACCTCAGGGCAGCTGAAGGAGACCAAAGCCTTGTTGAGCCTCCCCCACTGACTTGCCCATGTCCACCAAGCCCACCAGACCCTCCTGCCAGGGTGACTCCCATTGCTTTACAGGTGCTAGTCACAGCATGGTGGCATCAGCGTTGCTTCCTCCTGGATGCCAAGCAAAAAAGCCGATAGGACCCAGTTGGTGCCTTCGCCTCCTGGCCGTGCCATGGGAGATCATGTGGCAGGACCCCCTCCTCCAGGCTTTCACCTCTGGTTTTTACCCCCTGCTTCCACCTCCTCCTTCCTTCCCTGTCCTTGACCAGCCATGCTCTTAGCATTCCTGCAGCTTTAACAGCCCCGTAACTGTGCACGAACCACGGTTTTACAGCAGTGTTGCTTCATCGCTGGAGCACAAACAAGGCAAAGATGGTACCGGCAGCTGGGGGGGACAGTGCAGGCAGTGAAAGTCACAGGGTAGGTAAGGAGGGGTCCTCTCGCTGGCTGGGTCTGAAGGGTGAAGGGCTTTCAGCAGAATGAGGTCCTGCTCTGTTGAGGAGCCTCTGGGGGATGAGCCTGAACTTCTAGCTCTACTTTGAACCACATCCCAGATTTGCCTGTGTTTGGAGAAAGAGGATTTTCTTTTTTTAATTGCAGCCTTCTCCTCTGTTTCAAGGAGAAAGCTGACCCAAAGGGACCTGAGCAAGGGCTTGCATCTCTCCCTTGGGGATGCCCAACACAGAACAGCTCCCTAGCACCCAAAGGGACTGTGTCCTCCCAGGACATCCCAGCCTGACTTGAAGAAGGACTCTCCACCCCTGGGTCAGCAGCTGACCCTTAGACCGGAGCAGGGCCTTCTCAGGTCCGTGATGCCATATGGGTGAAGCAGAGCATCACCACCCTAGGGCAAAGGACCAGGGGTTGGGGCCCTGGGCAGGGAAAGGCCAGGGTGGGGAACCAGGGGCTACACAGCCCTGTGCTCCAACGGAGACAGTCCGTGGCCACCTTGGTGCCTGCCTGCTGCCCTCAGCCCCACCGACATGATCCAGTCCCTCAAAACTAGGGATGGCACAAATCACTTTTGGCAATGGAGGTGGAGATGAGTGAGCAGAGACAGCTATGGGTGGGCTTGAAAGGCTATTTTCTAAAAAGGATGGTTTGGAAACCTGACTGGGTCATTTTAACTTGAGTGACCCAAAAGGTGAGCCCCTCTCACCGCCTCCTGAGTTGTGTCCCCCCCAGCTGTGGCCCATGGCTATGGCAAGCTTTTCTCAAGCAGCAGTGCCACAGGGGAGAAGAAGCCATGGCAGCCCCATCCACACTCTCCTCTGATGCCCTCTCCTGGGTTTTTCCTGCTGCAGCCAAGGAAGGACACTTCAGTTCCACATGCAATAAAATAGCCACTCTCTGGACTTTCCTGATGTCATGGCAGATCTTCCCCATTATTCACTACTTCGGTGATCTTGCCAGGAGCAGATTGGTTGTGCAGCCAGAGAAAAGTCCAAAGCACAGCAGCATGCCGAAGGACATGCAGGATGGAAGGATGGGGTGCGTCGAGGATGTGTTTGGGCATGTAATGCCTCTTGCCATGGGAATGTATTTAGCAAAAATGAACAGCATCCCAGCTCCATCCATACCGGCCAGCATGAGATCATACATCAAAAACCGAGTTTTCACAAATACTTGCAGAGCAGGGGATGGCTTCAAAGGAGGCATGTTGTACCCAGCAGTCAGTCCATGATGGTTCCATGGCGATCTCCACAAGGCTCTCTTTGGCCTTTAGACCTCCCCAGAGGCTTCAGCCACTGGGCCATGTCTTCCTAACCCAATCTCCTTTCCAGCCCCAAACCTCCCTCCCTGTGCCACAGGTGTCTCTGACATCCCCATGCACAAGGATGGGGTCCTGACAGCATCCCCTTCCTCCTCCCCCACTTCTGACATTATCTGCAGGCAGAAGAAATTGGAAAGGTAAAAACCAAGGCTGTTGAGGAGTTGAAGTCAGCAAATAACTACAGGTTTCTTCTCCCCTTTGCCACCCATGCAGCAAAGGAGAAGTTCACTGTGCTGATTTCTCCCCCAGCCTCCCCTGCCTATGGGCTGCACAGGTTTGCTGTAGCACCCAGCATCAAACACGCCGTGGAGAGCTGCAGCCGGCTCCTTCCCAGGCAGGCAGCACTGCCCGGCGGTCCCTCCAGCTCTGCGCAGGCAATCGCTGCAGCAAAACATTTCAACCGCAGGGAAGTGACAACAGGAGAAGGTGGGTGGCTCAATGTCCTGCTCTCCCTGCCCCCCTAATCTTCGTTAGATCTCGGTCCCCAAGTTATTCGGCAAATGATGGTGAAATCTGGAAAGAACTGAGGAAGGAGAAGGACTTGGAAAGTAAAACGGTACAACAGGAGAAGGATGTAAAACAACTTGTCTCAGCATTGTAATGAAGTTCAAGATGAGGAAACCTAACCAGTAGGGAAAGAGGATTTTATCATGAAAAATGTAGCTGAAATGCAAGACCTTTGGAAAGCAATGGGGAGTTGTTGTTACTAACATGGAATAAGACTCATCATCTGACAAGCGTAGCCAGGCCAGGAGGCAACTGCAGGAAGCAGTCACAAAGAAGATGCTGGAGAAAGCTGATGGGATCCTGCCAGGGACAGCTTATAAAAGAGCTTTTTAGTTCAGCCTATATATGGGTATGTGTGTGTGTGTGTATTTGTAGGTGTTTGCATATGTGTGTGCAGGTGCGTGCATGCAAAAGTCATGAGCTCAGAAGCCCTTGCTGAGCCCCTGCTGCCTGTTTGCATATGTACAAATGTGTGTATATATACACACAAAAGTACACAGACAGGGATTTTGAATGCCATGTCCCCAGCCCAGCACTTCCTCGTGTGTCCCCGTCTCTTCTCTCTTCCCCTCTGCCTGGCCTGGGGAGGGAGGAGGCTCCCGCTCTGCTCCAGCTCCCTCTGACCCACTTGGCCTGTGGATGCCCCCTTCTCCCCTCACAGAGCAAAAAAATGGGAGCACATAGTAAAGGCAGAGGGGAATTTAAAAAAGAGCGTCCTGCTCCTCCATTTTCTTTGCACAGCATTGCAACATCGGTTTGAGAAAGGGCTTGCCATACCTCCGAAACGTCAGCTTAGGTCACGTAACAACTCTAATAGCATTGCCTGGTGCCCCAGGCTTATTCCATGCACAGCTCTTTCCCTTGCTCACATATCCATTTTTCCTAATCCAACTTTAAAAGCTTTTTTTCCTTTTCTTAAGCCTGTAATCAACATACACACAAGCATCAGTGCATAAAGGCAAAAAGAGCATTTGCAATGGGCAGGAACAGAAGAAAGACCATGTCTCCACGTGATAAAATTTTATTACAAAATACGAGATAGATTAATAATTGTAGGGGAGTTTCAGGAGGGAGAGGGGTTATGTAACAAACAAAAGCATCACCAGAAAAATAAACCTTCCACCCAAGTTTTCCAGTTCCCAATTTTTTTTTCACATTGTGTTCATCTTGGACAGTAAACAATCACTTTCAATCCACACAGATCTGTGAAGCAATACAGTGCTCTTTTCCTATTTACAGTGATTTTTATTTTTTTTCCCCGCTATGATACAGGCGCAGCAGAGATGAGCCGCCTGCCTCCTGGCTGGACTGGCATTTGTTCTGCACCAAGCACAGGCTTGAAAAGCCTTCCAGGCTTGGAAACCATCACCTACGTGTCCCAGGGATGGAGGGACCTTCGTTCAGCTGGGGTTCACATACTCTCAGCCACCTCACTTGGCTCCAAGCCATCCCTCCCACAGCAAAGAGGGGCTTCGCTCCATCAGCATCACTCCCCACCTCCCCCAGCTTTCTCCCAAGGAATAGCTGCTCTCAGCCACCAACAGCTGCAGTGAAATGCAAGGCTAGAGGCTGCCCACTGCTGTACACACAAAAATAGAGAAAGAAAAGCTGAGGCTTGCTTGCTGTGGTTTTCCTTCCAACTTTTTTTTTTAAACTGTTGCCTTTGCACTAGTAAAACATTTGCATGTCAGCATTTTGCAGGCAGACCAGTGGTACTGCTTGGGAAGCAGCACTAGGTTGGGGTGGTTTTTTTAAGACACTTCTTCCTCTCCCCCCCCCCCCTTTAAAAAAAACTAAAAATAAAAAATACATATATACACACACACATAGTCTATGTGAGAATAAGCAGATGCATTTTTTTTTCTGTAGTGAAAAAAATCCAAGATCATCAGGAAAATTATTCAAAATTCCCCTAAGATTTAAAGCTGCCTGTTGGTTGTTTTGGTTTTGTACTGTTTTTCAGCAAACAGGTTTTGGGCCCCATCAGCACAGCAAGGGAGGTGATGGAAATGGGTGGTGGAGTGGAGGTTTTCTTCTCAAAAATAAGAGGGTTGGCAATGAGACCCCCCCTGAGAGGGCCACGGGTGTGAGGTCTAGCCCCATGCACAGCCTGATGTCATGGTGGCTGGGTCAATCCTGTGCCCTGCAGTTTGGCTGACATGTTTAGGAGGTTCAACCACAACAGACGCACTGAAAAAAAGGTCTTCCCACATGGAGGTTGCAGTTACAGCCGTGGGGGCTGCTGGCTCCCGGGGGGGAGACATGGGAACTGCTGTGCCAGGGTTCACCTGCCAAGGAGCTGAACGGGTGCCAGCAGAGCAGGGTGGAGCCCAGCAGGTCCCAGCACAGCTGCAGCGGGTCCCCACCAGCCCCACTGAGGCAGCTTGAGCTTCCTGGAGACACCAGCAGGGACTGGCTGAGGCATCTCCACGCTACCCTGAAATTCCTTTAGCGTGAGCTCAACCCTCACGCACCGGCAGACACGCACGTTCCTACACCCTGCACCACCCCCATTCTCTGAGGGGTTTTTCCATAATCAGCCCTTCCCTGAGGCTCTCCAGAGCCATCATCTCCAAGCAGGAGCAAGAGGTAAAACTGCTCCCCGCATGAAGGCTTCAGGCCATGCACCACTCCCACCCTCAATTTTTTGGGGGGCACATGGCACTGCAATGCCCTACTCGCTCATATGGCTCAACCTCCAAGGTGAGGTGGGAAATAGAAAGAGCTCAGGTCACAGTGGTGGCATTGGCAAGGTCCTGCTCTGTGCCCTGAAGAGGAGCCAGACCCCACAGCCAGAAAGGTAGATGGCAAACGAGCCTATTTGCTCCAGCACCCGCTGATCCCCAGTGAGCTATGATGACAAGCAATGAAAGAGTTGGAAAAAGGATGTGGAGGACATACACGTGGTCAGCAAAAACTGATTTATGAGCCAGACTCTCCAATCCTCACTTGAACACAGTGTCAGGAGGGTGCCATCATCAAACCCTCCAGCCAGACAAAGTGCTGAGGTCTGGAAAGCCCTTCCCACACACCATCAGAGAAAGTCACCCAAGCTGGCTCCCAGCAACAAGGTGTCCTGACTTCACCCCTCCCTTCCCACCCTCCCGGTGGTATGGAGAAAGGAGGAGGCTTACTGCCAAAGAGCCACACGAAGGGCTCACTGGAGTGCTGCACCACCAGCCCCGGGCACATCATCCATCCCAAAGCCTACACTACACTCTGCACCCCCCCAGATCCTTCCTGCCCTCTCCTGTCACACCAGACCAGCCACGTGTACTGCAGGTGTGATCGGTTTTATTTATCCAAGGCAAAGGACAACCAGGAACCCAGCTGCGGTTTTTGGCTAATGTGCTGTTGGGCAATAGCAGAGAGGGGTGGCCTTCAAATTTCCACCACCTGAAGATGCCGTGGTTCAGCATGGCCTTTCAGTTCACACTGCAGACGCGCATCAGTCTGCGCATTACTTAAATTTGTTCAAGGAAGAACAAAAGAGGAGGATGGCATGGGAGAAATCAATATTCTGTTGAATGCACCAGACCCATTATTTGTTCCTGATTTATTTATTACCTGCACGGCTGCTGTTTAAACTGGCATGGCCTGGTTCTTGTTCTGCCTAAGTTTAACCCCCGGTAGACTTTGAATAATGGCTGATGTGCCCCACACGTCACAGCACCCCACAGAAGAAGAGGGAAGGTGCCTTACGGAGCCCGAGGCGGTGAACCTGTGAGGTAGGTAACATGATTACAATCTGAACAGCAGGATTTATTGGAATTTGTTTCAAAGATGCTTTCTTCTTTTCTTCTTTTCTGTCTGAATGTGATGAAATGGCAACAGCAAAAGACCAGTGTGATTGGCGATGACTGATTCCCTGTGTGCATGTTCAAGGCACGAGCAGAGCCTGCCCAGTGCTTTTTGGAGAAAGGCACAGTGTATTCTGGGAGACCGGAGCTTTATCGGCGGCTTTTTTTGCAGTCCCTTGGGTGGCTTCAGGACCCCTGCTGATCCTCCCAGAGAGCCTGAAGTAAAAATTCATCTTGGAAGCAGAAATGCTAAGGACACAACCAAAAAACCTGGCCAAGCAGAGCAGATATTCACAGCCCCATGTGAGCTGGCTGCCAGGAAAACACAGGTGGACTCAATGGGACACAGATGATGGCTCTTGTCATCTGCTTTTGTGCTGTCCCTTGCTTGAAGGCACGTCAGGTGAGTATGTCATAGGCCCTTTTTTCTATGCCCCCATAGAGACTGGGATTGTCAGCCCAAACAGCCCTGGGCATGTGTTCTTACACATCAGAGGTGCCACATCCACAGCCACACCATGGGGCAGTCCAAGAGGATTGCACTGGCGGTTTGAAGTGAGACCTCTCACACACAGCCAGGCTACTAATCCATCACAACCCTCCTCGCGTTCACCAAAGGCACCACCCTGAAAGGGGTAAAAAAATACCAAAGAGCTTGAGACACGAAGGACAGCTGCTCCTGAGTGTCAAATAAATAGCAGGTTTGCTGAAGAAAGCCCTTTGGAATCCAAGGTCCGTTGCCCCAGTGCCACCGGGAGCCTCATCATGAGATCAGTCTATAATTATAACTCTTTTTTAATGAGATTTCTTTTAAAACCAGAAACAGTTGGGGACAGGACTTGCAGAGGGGGTTTTCCCACCACCCCTGCCCTGCCAGTTGATCACAGTATGGGTTTGTTCCTACGTACAAGAAGAGGAGAGGCTCTTCGGAAAAGAAGAATTTCAGCTGCTCTTGGAGAAGTGGTGAATGTAGGCGGCTCCTAGTTCTGGTGCCGCTTCATGTGGAGAGCCAGATGGTCGGAGCGGGAGAAGCACCGCCCGCAGGCTAGGCACTTGAAGGGCTTGGCGCCCGTGTGCTTCCGGTAGTGCCGGGTCAGCTCATCGGAGCGGGCAAAGCGCCAGTCGCAGCCTTCCCATGTGCATTTATAGGGCTTCTCACCTGCGGGGAAGAGCCACAGGTCACAGGCACAGCCACGCCACATGGGAGCCTACGCGGACACGCGTCTGCCCAGCCTCCCAAACACCCACCTCGTCTTCTCAGAGGTGCCCGTCCTCTTTGGGAGGCCCAGGGCTGCCCTGCTGCAGAACAGGGCTTGTGGCCATGCTGCTGCTTCACACTACCAGGGCTCACTTGCTGTCCATAGCCACCAAGGGACCACAGATTGTTGAGCTGCAGTAGCCAAGAGTCTTGACCATGTGCCCCCCAACACCTTTGTTTTCTTAGGCTCAGTTTCTAATGCTGTTCAAGTTCTGGTTGGATTTTAGAGTTTCTGGCTAAAAAAATTTCTGTCTTTTTTTTAACTAAAAAATTCCTATGAAAGTTGTTGCTGCTCATATAGTTGTGGAGGGCAACAGGAGGAAGAAGGGGGTTATGCCATATAAATTTTCTTCGAAGTCTCACATCTTTGAAACCACCATCTAACACTCTTTGCCTCAAAGTTCAGCCCTGCAGCAGCTCTTTGTACACAAAACATGTTTTCTTCAGAGCATTTGGGTGATGTAATGCCTCAGGTCTCTCCCTCCTCCCGCCCATACACACCTATTCCCAAACTGAAATCAATTAAATTGTGCAACTTCTCAGCCAGCTGGGAACTGGGCTGGAAAAGCCCGTGCCTGCTTCCAACTCCCTGCGTGCCCAGGTTGTAGAGTTGAACCCTGGCTGCAGCTCTCTCCACGCATGGGTGTGGTGCTCTCAAATATTAGCCCTCGCTCTTAACAGCCTGAACAAGCAGGCAGAGTTCAGGGAATGTGCTGACTTTCCCGACCTCAAATATTTACCGTTTCATCGGCCAAATGCTGAGCGCACCATCACGGCATGAATGCACGTACACATGCAGCATGCATGCACAGGCATGTGTGTCGTGCTCTGACATGTTTCCCAGTGAAAGGCCGTTCCTCCCCACAGCCTGTTTACTAGGCAGGCGGTGCATTTGGCCAAGAAACAGAACATGTTCAGCCACAGCAAGATCTACAGTGTCTTTGCACACGCCAGACAAAATATGAAAGACAGGGCACCAAGACCACATCCTGCTCCTCAAAAAGCCCCTGGGATCTGCACCATGGGGAGGAGAGGGGTACATTTTTTATGGCTCAGGTAAATATAGAACTTCAAGTCAATTTACGAGCAGCACGCTGGATGTTTTATGGCATGCTGGGGATCTCGGGGTTTGCGTTAGCATGCTAAGACAAAGGCGGGATTTGCACCGTGCAGCTACAGACATTGTCCCAGCCAGGTGACCTGGCTGGGTCAACCCTACCAAGGCCCTTTAGTTTCAAACAATAACAGGTTGATCTCCAGGATAGAAACAAAATGCTTTCCATTGTCCCATGAGCTGGCTCCATCTCCCAGGACAGCACGGCAGGGCAAGCTCAAACAAAGGACCCAAACTGGCATTCCCAGCCCCCGGGAGGCGGGTGATCAGCCACTGGGTTATATATTTAATCTCACAATGGCACCCAGGAAATGAATGGTGTCTCCAGGAGATGAATACAGCCCAGCCCATAGCAACGGACAAACCACAAGAAAAGATCTTAGAGATCATGTACTTCTCAGCCCAGCTGCCATCAGGCGAGGAATTGAGAGAAAAAGCTTGATTAACCCTTCTCTGTTTTAAATTCCCTTCTTTTTACCCACCCCACAACACTACTGGTTTTCTTGACCACTCAGGTCACATCCTCCTTTGTCCCTTTGCCCTTCCTTCTTACAGCAAGTGAGGTGGAAGGAGGCAAACAGACTTGGATTTCCAGCCCAATTACTGGGAAACCTGGAAAAATTACTGCATTTTATTAGGTTGAAAAACTGCCCAAGTTTGCCTGGATTCATCTTTACACTGTGACTTGTAAGGATGGTGCCTGCCTCAGATGGGTCACATCTCTAGGCAGAGAGCGAAGACCTGTGCTTTGAACAGAAACGGAAAAAAAATACTTCCATTTTAAAGCAATAGCCCTACCATAGCCCTGAGTACAGATTGCTGTTGTGACAAATGGTTATCACCATCCAGCTTGCAGAGCTGGGACAATGTCCTTCCTGT
Source organism: Athene noctua (assembly GCF_965140245.1). NCBI lineage: Eukaryota > Metazoa > Chordata > Aves > Strigiformes > Strigidae > Athene > Athene noctua. Next base: position 12,740,569 of record NC_134047.1, on the reverse strand, counting down.
TCCTTTCTTCCACCCCTTCCGTGTTGTTCTTCAGCCTGCTCCTACACAGGCCCAGCCAAAAAAATATTGTACCTCATGCACAAAGAAAAATTCTTTGCTGGCTTGTTTGAAGGACTGATAAGACGAAAACGGAACAGAGCCAAGTGCAAGAACTGATTCCCAGCCTCAGGATGGGTTTTGTTCGTTTTTAATAAAAAAGAAAAGTGAACTCTGGGCCAGCTTAATTGCTTTCAGTAAAGATCAGCCCTTCTATAAAAGAGATTTATGAGGGCACTGATGGTTCCTGGACTACCTGAGGATCTGATAAAGTTTCAGGTATAATAAATGCCTTAGTGAGACCTGTGCTTGAATGCACAAATGCCACTGAGCTAGATTTACCCCAGGGAAGTTGGTTGTGGTGGGAGCTCCTCTGTACTAGTGACCCTGTCTACACCAGCAAGAGCAGCCCACGGCACTTTTGCCTTCAAGAGTGAGGGCACAGCCCTTCTGTACCTGTATTTGGAGCCCTTCTGTACCTGTATTCGGCAGCTCCAGTGACACACCACTGGCAGCTGCTAAGGGGACAAGCACTGGGCGTGAGTGATCTGTGTGGCTGGTACACAAGGAATCCTTCCTTGGGAATCTCAGGGACACTTGACACGAAAGACAGCCCTTGCCTCCTCAGAGGTCACAGATATTCACCACATGCCTTTACACAATCTTTCTGTAGGCTGAGCAGGATCAGACCTGGCTAGGATTTGCGAGATCTCAAAGGAAGAGCTCATAGTAGTAGAGGTTTTGGGGGCAGCTCCTTCTCCCAATCCATCAACTCAAGAGTCTCCAAGAGCTCTCCTAACTTCCACCCCTCCAAAAGGCAAGCAAGTGCACACTTAGTGCACAGTTGCTATAAAACAGTGCAATCACTGGACTTTTTTTAACATTAACATCAATAGACTTAACTGTGCTCCTTACCCCAATAACCACCCTAGATTAAGGTAATCATCTCAACTACATTATCACTGCCATTAACAGACAGAGTGTAAGAAGGGTGGGCTGGAAGAGTTTCCTGAAGATGTGGTGATCTTACCTGTGTGAGTCCTCTGATGTGCCTTCAGGTGGGAGCTCTTGGTATAAACTTTTGAGCAACCTGCAAGAACAGAAAAGACACAACTTCCCTGAGAGAAAGGGGCCCTTGCTCAAACAAATCCAGAACATTTGTATTTGAGGTTAGGGACAGAGCAAGCCTGAAAAGCACTCTGAGTAACAGTATGCAAATAAGCCCCGCTATACCTGTTTTGTTTCAGCAGTAACTAAGAAGTGTTTGTTCTCCAAGATAGACCTTTACAACACTCCATCTTTTGCCACACAGTCCTGACACCCATAGGCATTGTGCTAGGAATTGGGGGCAGGGGGAAGAGCCAGGCACAGACTTTCAAATCCCCCCTTCCTCAACCAGGTCTTTAAGGCAGGATGAAAACATTAAATTTACCCCTCTTAGCTGCTGGCTTTGTGCTGCCGTTTGTCTTTCTGGATTCCAGATGTAACCAATATCACTACTGCAAGGCTGGAGGGAAGACACATTTTGTAATAGTTCCAGCCCCAGCAGATGTGGTAAAAATGCTCCAGGAAGCAGGAAACACCAGGTACACTCTGGAGCCACTGCCTGGCTTTCAGGATTCAGAATAAAGCCAATGGGAAGTTTTTGGCAGAACATCAGCAACAACAGGTTTAATCAAAGAAAGGCTCTTAACAGAAATACCATGACTTTGGCAAAAATTCCAACAATGGGCCTCTCAAATCATTGCTAGTTCCTCATTTCAGTTAGATAAAGCTTAGAAAAGCTTCTCATGCTGCCTTTATGGCCCTGCTTCATTGTGTTTTGACAAGTATATTAAAATACAAATTTGAATTTTTATGACCTGCATAAACAACATAGTCATATCTTTTGTTCCAGTGTTTCCACACAGCCTAAAGAAACCTCTTGCAGATCTGCTCTCCATCCTGTCCTGCTCAGGAAGTGCAGGAACAGCTTGCGGCCTTTCCCCTCCCCATGGTAGAGTGCTTGGTGACCCAGCTCAATTTTGCTTCTGATACTCTGAAGCCTCAGAGGTCCCTCACACTCGAAAGGGACTTGAGTATGCGTGAGACCAAGGACTGCCTCCCTGCTGAGCATGGAAACAAAGCCAGCCAGGCACCCAGAGCAGTTTCCAAACCCAGAGGGAGCAGCACAGAGAAGCCAGAGCAGGGCATGGCCGAGCTTCATTTCCCCATGAGCACACGGAGGAAAAAGTGCTGGGGCCACCACCTGGAAACTTGAATTGGGGCTTTGCAAACAGGTCTCCCCTGTTCATCCAGTTACGGGTGTGAATTCAGCATGCCTCCTGTCGCTTCCTCACGCAGACCACGTCAGTGAGACCTTCTGCCCCTGCCGTCAATCCTGACTGGTTTCACCTCTAACTGAACCTCAGTGTGAAGGATTAGAAGAAGCCCTCCTCTGTCTCTGCACGTACACACTATCGAGACACCCAGTGTTTATACAGTGCCGGTTGGGGTTTTTTTGCACCACAGATGTGTTCCTGCCTTCCTATGCAGGCCAAAATCCTGCTGAAAACAGGGAGCTTCGCCTTCGTAATGCATCCTGCAGCATGAGACTCTCGCTCAGACCAGTTCTGACACGAGTGGAGGTGTCTGTCTCAGAGCAGTGGGCCACTTACACCCTTAATCTGTCTCCCACTGTGACCAGCAGAAGGTAAAAAATTCAGCACAACATGTTAACCACAAGAACATGGGTGCAGCTTCTGGATCAGAAAGTCCCTTATCTGCAGGCTGCCAGAGGGTAGGAAGGTCTAAGCACAGAAAGATCTCTCTAAACATGTCCTATTCTTATATACTTCCTCTGGTCACTGCTGGAGACAGGATCTGGGCTAGACGGACCTCTGGGCTGACCTACTACAGCCACTCTTGTGCCACGGAAAGAGCACATAAATCTTGCAGGAGGCAGTTAGGAAATTACTTTCCTCAGTTCACACACCCCCATGGGAAAACTGTTTGCTAATCCCCAACAATTCAATGGCTGGGGCTTGGCCCAGGAAGTGGGAGGTGTGTGTCCCTGCACAAGGACTGGTGATTTTCAAGCCCTGACACCGGTTTCATTGGGCTTTCTCACTAGTGACACAATTGCTTCTCTCCTGCGCAGCATGAATGAGATTTTGCAGCTGTGGGTCCCACAAGCTCTCTGTGCACAGTGGAGGAAACCCTTCAAGATCTCCTCCTGCTAAGATGGACAAGCTCATGGGAATGAGGTGACACGGGGAACAGCTGCAGCTCTGGGCTGATCATTACCCTGAAATGCCTTTCCACACCATCCTGATGCAGTACATGAAGCCACTGAAGGGAGCAACACAGAGATATTCCGCTCATTGCATCTTTGGAAAAAGAGAACTGGGGCTACAGAAAAAAGACTGTAAAGGCTTCTTATGGACGTTATTTGATGGTTTGCCACACATTATGGGAGAGTGGGAAAGGTCAGTGAGAAAGACAGCGTGGTTTCACCTGTGGAGAGCATGTGGCTGCTCAGGGTTAGGCAAGACCAAAGCAAAACAGGCAGCTAAGGCAGCAGATTTCCAGAAGCATCCCTGTGCTTGGCAGGAGCTCTCTGCCTCTCAGAGCCAGGCTTGCTTTTGCCAGAGTGTGAGGGGGAAAGAAGGGGAGAAAAAGGCATCAGCTAGCACAGGCAGAATCAACCTCTTCTACTCCCTTGGTGGTGGTAGGAACCCCACTTCCCTGGGGTTCACTACCCAGCTCCATAGCTCCCTTCATTATGCAGACAAAGTTATTTCAGATTAAACTCTTGCAGAGGCCCAAGGCAGCCCCCAGCCTCAGTGTGTCATGAACACACACACACCCCCAGCAAAGCCAAGCCAGTACATCAACCGTGAGCATACCTGGGTAATCGCAGTGATGGATTCTCCTTTTCTCCAGCTCAGGGTTGTTGCGTCTGTTATATTTAGGGGGCTGCATGACAATGTGCCCTTGGGAGAGGGTCCCAAGGCCATTGGGGACTGGGGGGACCTGGGATGACTGGACCATCTTCAGTCCAAAAGTGGCTTCATAGGATGGTGGGGGAGAGATGGTATTGATGAGCTCTGGTTGATTTTCTGGGCTGCCAGGCTGTGAGTTGGGGGGTGAAGGGGGCAGGTTCACCCCTGGAGCATGGTAGAACTGCCCTGAGATGCTGAAGTTTCCCTGTCCCTGGGAGACATGTGGGTACTGCTTAACTGGCCCTCCTGGCTGGACAGGTCTGTGGAGCACACTGGACATGGTGTTACCTGTGGACATGGTAACACCACTGAGACTGTTGATGGCTGTGGTGCTGTTGGAGGAGGATGTCAGAGTGGTAATGTCAGCACTTCCATTGCCAAGAGGCATCTGGTAAAGCTGGGACTGCTGTGGATTGGTGGATAAGGGGATCTCAGAGGGCATCTCCTGCTTGATGAAGATGTTGTTCACTGCCACTGACTGGGGCATGCTGAAGACACTGGTGAAGTCAGGCAGGGTCTGTGTGGAGCCGGAGGCAGAAGAGCAGGGCTGGGAGAAGCTGGTGCCAGGCTCTGTTTTGATCTGTGGGAATGGTGTCATGGGTTTGGGTGGCCGGTAAAGTCCAGTGCGCAGGTGTGTGGTGTCTGGCAGAATCACGTTGATGTTCACGCTGTATGGCGTAGAGGTGGGCTTCTCTGTGGAGAAGAACTCATCCACCACTGAGGCACTCTCCCGGCGGTACTTCTTGTCTGGTATCATTGGGATGGGTGGCACCTCATTTGAAAGGTACTTATCCATTTCGGACCGCGCCTATGGCAAAAAATAGACAAGTGAAGAGTGACCTTGACACACTGGAGGTGGGAGTCCAAGGTTCAACAAGTACTTAAGCTAGCAGGAAATGGAGAGAACAGCAAGAACAGCCCAGGAGTCATCACAGGCTGTGGTGATTTAGCTTCAGTCTCTGACTCAGCCAGACTCTCCAGGAGTGAATCACTGTCCTCTGTCCCACTTCCCTCCTACCCATCTGCACTGATAACAAAGGGTAAGCTAGGCAGAGGATGCAGTTATGAGAGGAATATAGCCTGATAATGAAGAGCCAAGCTTTAGGTACAAAGCTTTGGTCACACAAACAAGAAAATTTAACACTAGAAATGGGATAAAATCAGAAACTCTGCTCCACTCAGCCTCATGCCTTTGGGCATGTTGGATTTGCAGCCCACCTTCGACATGCTGACTCTGGTCTCTAAACTCAATGGCCTGAGATGCATTGCATTTTATTCTAGGAATAATTGAGAATATTCTAGGACAATATCTTTAATTAATTGAGAATAATTTGGGCTATAGCCCTAGAAATCTAAGTGATGTTGCCACCAATTCAGTGGACTGTGAGCCTAAACTGGAAACTGCCAGGCATACTATTAATGTCTTGTCTTGGTAAAGTGACTCAGCCCTCACCTAACCTTTGGTTTAGCTCTAGTTTTGTTGAGCTGTTCTTACAAGTCTGGGTTCTCCAAGCTAACAGGACCTCTAGCTCAGACAATCATGACTTGCCAGGTTTCTTCCTCTCCTGGTTCATGTCTGATGCAGCATCACACTGGATCCAGGCCCAATAATTCAGCAACCTGATGGAGCAATCCACTAGGAAATTCATCCCCTGGCATTTGATGACTCAAGTTCTGCTTTTTGTGGTTAAAGATACCAGCCCTAATGCTCTTCTATAAAGCTACAGTCTTTAATTATGTGGTTATCCATGTGTCAAGCTCATTGCAAAGCCCTCGTAGACTCATTCATATGTAGAGGAGCTGGCAAAACCACCAAGTTTCCCTGGCAGTGCCTACAGCGCACTTCAGGAGAGCAAGCTGATCTCAGCCCACACCCTGCACGCTTGAGCCGAGAGTTTTACAGCTCTGAACTATGTCACTGGAGTGCAATGGGCCAAAGTCATCCCTGCTACAACTTCATTGCTCTTAACAAAGCTGGACAGGACCCAAGAGATTTCCTCGCCCTTTCCAGTGAAACATATCACTTTGTGCTTCCAGCTAATTCAAAGAGCCTTTGCACCTCTGCAAGCCATACTGGCAACACATGGGTAAGCTGGCTTCCACCCAAATACAGGTACGTGCCACAGATACACCCTCTTCTACACAGGTGGAAGCTCAGAGCAACTGGACTTGGAAGTGCTACACTGCACTGGGACTGCATTTTCTAGGATGTGCTCAAGGCACTAGTGTGTGTACACACTGTGATGTAAATCCTATCTGTCTTCACCGAATGCGCAGGCCCCGAAAAGTCCCTGCTCTCATTAAAGGAAGCTACATGTTGGCACTACAAGCTCACTTTCTGTCATGTCCTCACCTAACCACCTCTGCTCAAGGCAGTGCTGCCTCCAGCAACACCCCACCACTCCATGCTCCAGTGAGGAAACCCTTGCTCAGGCATACCTTAAAACTAAGGCATCAGTGGGGAGCAAGGAGAGAACCAGAGACCCCCAACTCAATCTGAAACCCTGATTTCCTCTCTGCTCCCCCCTGCAGTGTCCAGCTTGGCTCCTGCCCAAGGAAGAATGATGCCAATGCTTTGGTGCTGAACCCTGCCTGCTCTTGCCCTGTGCACCCACACTGGCATATTGTTGTTACCCTTGGGAGTCAGCTTGCTCTAGGCACTACCGGAGGCTATGAATGCCGGACATACCTGAGCAATGAAATGACCCACTTGCCAGAAGTGGGGGCAGGGGGAAGGCGTTGGATGCCTTTTACTTCTACACTTTCCCTTATCTCTGGCATTTAACGTTCTCACCCTCAGTTCCCCAAGGAAGGTCTCCCCTTCCACAACGCCAGTAGGTCCTTATATGGCAGGTGACTAGGCAGGTATATTAAATGTAGAAAGGTATGGAGGGCCCTAATTTGAGATCTAAAACCTGCATTCTCAGGCAGACTCCCCTTGTCTGCTGCCTGGCCTGCTGTTTGGTGCCTCCCAGCCTCCTTTTCTCTTATAACCGCCTCTATCTGCAAAAAAGTCTTCTTCCTGTCCATTAAAGCCTGATAAATCCACTTCTCATCCTGAGCATTCCCAGGGTCCTGGGGAAGGGGGGTGTTAAAAGAAATGGGCTTTCACTGGACAGGAGAGGATACCAGCCCTGTCCTCAGATGCAGCCCCACTGGTGTGTGCCCCACTCCGCTGGAATCCAGACTGCTACAATGCTGCTGATCGTGACATAGGTCCAACGTGACCCTGAGGGCCCCAGCATCCTTCAAAGAGGGAGAAAGGGGCTCTTTGTTTGTTTGTAGCCCAGAAACGCCTAGCAACCCTAGTCTGATCCAGCACTGCTCGTGCTGGGTGCTGACACCTAATACCACACCATTTCCATAGGCACCTGCCAGCTAATGTTCTATCCAAAACCTCAGCCTACAGTCAGCACAACTGGGATGACTAAGTGCTGATGTGTCTGAGTGGGATCCAACTCAAGTGTCCTGAATGCAGGTGTCTCTATCTGGCTGTCACTCACAGCTCCTTTCACAGTCTGTGGGGACACACAAGCCACGAAGGACATAGCTACACAGGCACCCAGGGGGTTTACACAGATGGAGACACCACGAGTAGGAGGAACACACCATGGATGGTGATCGGGGGCAGAAGAAGGGAGCGGAGGCGCTGCCATGTCCTCGGCAGTGGATGTGGGTGGCCTGCACTGGGGCTGGGTGTGTAGGGGGAAGTCCCAGCTCTATCTTTTAGGGCCTTTAGCAGTACCTGTCACCAATGGGGGCACAAGCATGCAGAGGGAGGAATAAGAAAAGCACTTCACCTCGAGAATGAGCGGCGGCATCCGCTGTTCCATCCTCATAGGGTGCAGCTGTGGGGCAGACAGGGCTGGGTTAGTGAGGCGACGTCTCCCGGAGCCCAGACACAACCTCGCAGGCCTCCCCACCCGCCCCGGGCCATGGAGAGCCTCACCCCTTTTCCCCCTAGCCCCTCACAGCCCCCATGGCCTCAAGCTGCTCGCCCTGTCATCGAGCAGGTCCCCACCACCATCACCAGCACCTCCTCCCGCCCGACATCCCCGACATGGAAGCAGCCAGCGGTTGCCAGCCAGAGGTTGCTGGGAGACAACACAAAGCCAGAGCCCCCTCTGCGCTGTGTCGCCCCCTGCAGGCCGGGAGGACCAGCAGTGAGGGGAAGGCTGGAGCCAGCCCTGAAGGCCATCCCCACTGTGGGCGGGGCTGGGCGGCAGCCATCTTTGCCCTGGGCATGTGCCCTGGCTGCCCCAGCCTGGTGGGGTTCCCCTCAGCGCCCACCCCGGGGCCATGGCACAGGAGGACGCTGCCCACCTCCCAGTGGCTCCCAGACTCGGGCTTCACATGCAGAAACAGAGACGGGGGCTCGGAGGCCGCAGGAAAAGCAGGCAAGGGCTCAGCCTGCCCAGCCTGTGCAGGGATGACCTCCACTTTCCTCTTGCTCGGAGGTGGGAGCAGAACCGGCTGTGCCTTGACATCGCCTTCTGTCTGTTCACTAACAGGGATTTTATTTTTTTTTCAATCTTTCTTTCCTGTTTAACATCACCTGTCCCGGAGGGGGGTGGGAGGAGGGACAGAGCAGCCCGCTGCGCAGATGAGCAGGGACTCAGTTCCCAGCCCACAGAGCCAGTCTCTGGTTTTATCTCTCAGCCCTCACCAAGGGGCAGAGCCACAGCATTTGGAGTTTGCCCAAGGAGGACAGCCACTTGGTGAATCTGGGCAGCAGCTCGTCCTGGCTGCAAGGTTTGGTGAACTCTGGGCTTCTCACAGGGAAAGAAACGATAGCTGAGAAATACAGAGATTTCCAGAGGAGGCTTTGAGGCATGGCGCAAAGACTGTCAGAGATTTCCAGCCCAGTCAAACCAGCAACTTCTCCCAGTTTCCATGGAGCTCCCATCTACCAATCTGCTCTACCTTAGCGTAGGCAGAAACATTCATGCTGTGTCCTGAGAACTGGATAGAAATCACCAAAGCAGGCATCAAGGTGCTGAGCCTGCAACACTCACTCACTCAAGTCATCTATGAGGGTTTTTTTGCTGTAGACCCAGAACCCGCCACCTGGAATGGGCACCCACCATGAGGTGCTGTGACAGACAGGACACACCATACTCAGCTGCATGCCCAGGGCCTCCGACACAACTCCTCTCCTCTGCTAATCTAACAGAATCCTCTCCTCTGCTCATTTAACAATCTCCCCGTGCCATGGGCCATGGCATCTGCAAGAGCAAGGATACGAGAATCTTTCCCCGGGAAGAGCCTCAGCCATACCACAAGGGCTCAGAAGATGGTGCTTCCTGACAGAAGTGTGGCAGCACCACAAGCTAGATTCAGCCCCTCAGAGGTAAAGATCTCAACGTCACACTACTGCCAGGCTCCTACAGACAGAGGACTTGGGGGAATTCCACCTCCTCAGTCCCAGGAGCAGGTACCCCAGCAGCAGGGTCCTCAGGGATCTTCTCTGCAGTTTGACTTCAGCTAGTCCATTCCTGTTCTTAGCAATCTCCAAGGTTGAAAGACTTTGCCAGAACTTAAAATCTCCTTTATCATTCCCTGTATGCACTACAGCATGCTTGCAAATGTCCTGCATACCTCTTCTCCTGCCTCGATTCCCCCCAGCTTTCCACAGAGCGCTGAGAGCTCTTCTCAGATCTGTCACCCAGATCCTTTCTCCAAGGTCAGTGCTCAAAATAGGCCACAGTCCTCCATCACCAAGTAAAGGTGAAAAGTTACCTCCAAAACCCAGAACAGTATTTATCTGCCCTCTGTTGGTTCAGCACCGGCCTGTGACCCCTTCTCATTCTGCATCCTTCTCATGAAGCTGCTGCTGCCTGCTTGCTTCCAGTGTGCCCATTTTCTTCTCCACAACTACAAGGTTTCACCCTAACCTCTACCACTTCTCCAGTTCATCAAGATTGTGGTAAAGCCTTTTCTCAGCCTCCCAGTTTGGGGTCATGCACGCATTGTCAGGCTGGTCAGTCAGATCAGCAAGGGCTAGAAACCAACGCAGGCTTTCCTCCCTCTCACAGAAAAACAGCAAAACCAACTCAATGGACTCCATTTTCCCATTTTGGGGGTGTTCAACTCAATTCTGGGAGTTGCATTTAAATGCAGGATATTCCTTGCAAGGCCACAATAGAACAGAGAGCTACATGGCCTTGAGAGAACAAGTGCCAAACAGGCTGGGGATGCTACCATCCCTGGACATCCACTGGTCTCCGTGTGGTCTTCATGCCTGAAAGCATGAGGAGATGCTTAAACATTAAATATCCAGGTCAGAGCTACAAGGGTTTTGGGGTTGAAAGCTGCATCCCATCACCCCCATCAACTGGAAGAAACAGCTTCAGAAGCACCTGCATACTTCAGGCTCCTTCACAGGTAGTGCTTGAGCCTGCAAGCGGTGGTCCAGCTTCTAGATCCCTGATTTTGGGGTCAACCACACCAGGAGACCAACAAAACCCTCTGCTCTGCCAGCCATCTGCATTTAAGACCTGCCATGGTGAGCAGCACAAATGCAAAGAGAGCAATTGTGCTCAAAGCAGGCCCCACCAGGAGGAAGCTCCATAGACACTGGGTCTGTGCAGACTCCTTGGCCAGTCCCAAGTGAGTCCTGGCAGCAGGCTGCAGCCCTGCCTGAGGCAGCTGAGGGCAGCTGAGGACACTTTGGTGGGCTCACATGAGACAGCAATGATCTGGAACAATCACCCCATCCCTTCCTCCCTGTCTGCCAGTCACAGGCAGGGAATTAACCATTTTCTTGCCTTTTTGAGAAGGACTGGATGTATCACATAGCCTGGGAGCTCAGTTCATCTCAATACTGCAAGAGAGATACACACCATGACTTGATGGACAAAGCCTCTGGGGCCTTCGAGCTGAAGAGCCACTAGGTCTGCAGTGGGTTCAGTGGTTTAGTTTCCCCTATAGTCACTAGCAATGCCATGAGTGCAATCACCAGAGATGAGGATGAGAGACAAGGTCTGGAGGTGGGCATGCCCCAGACTCCACCGGCTGCATTGACAAGGGCTCCAGCAGCCATCATAGGTCAGTGGCTCAGGCAAAAAGTGAGCAAAGGGGAAATACAGGCAAAGCAGACGTTAGCAAAACTTCTGTGAGTTTAGAGGTGTCCAAACTGGAATCTTTGGTCTAGCCAGGAAAGTAAAGCAAATAAGTATAGCCCTTGATACAATAAAAGCACTGAACTCCTGTGATATTTTCCCCTCAAAGTCCTAGTATCTATTTCTGACCACAGAGGAGGGTCTTCTGAACATGCCTGTGAAAAGAAAGCCAAAAAAAGCCAAAGAGGAAAAGTGTTAAACTAAGCACTCTGTCCACTCCAGGCAAGGCCATTGGACACCAGTTTGTGTCACTGGACCAGCAGGACCGTGTTACACTCAGCACTGGCACATGCAAACCTGGGACCTGGAGACCAAAATTCCCTGGAGGGCAAGATAACCTCAACAGCCTCTGAAAGAGCTGTATGTTGTGAAGCACCCAGCATTGTGAAATCAGTAAAAGCCCAGCCCTTCAAGCCAGTTACTCGATGAAGACAGCAGACAATGAAGCCCTGCTTCCCCCAGAGTGGATTCTCCTGTGGCTAATAGGTGCTGACATGAGTCTTCCCCCTCTACCATCTGCCAAATTTCACAAATCCTGGAGGAACCTCCTGCCTTGGAGACCTCTATCCCTCGTTCAGATATTGTCAAAAGCAGGGTGAGGCATTATCAGGACATCGATCAATACATGCAGAGTCCAAGACAAACATTTCTTGGGAGGACACAGAAAAAAACAGCGCTTGAGCCAACCATGCCATTTTGCCAGCGATTAACCGCGAGCATCGTTAGAACAGCGCTAGGCACTGCAGGCTGTCAAAGCAGGAGGCGGGACATGTCTTTCCCATGATTAAACTCTTTCTAATCTGAAGTTGATAAATAACAAACTGCCATAGAAACATCAGATGTTGTCACCACACGGGCAGCAGCAGAGAACAAGGAGAGAAATCAATGTTTGCTAAACAGGCAATGAGCCTGTAAAATTGGCAGAGGGAGCGGCTGAGGGGGAAAGGCCGGGGGGGTGGGGGTGGGGGTGGGGGGGGGGGGGTGGCAGTGGGGAGGAGTTTCTTCAGTACTTGGCAGCTTCGAGCCCTGTGCTAGTCCTGGCCTGGCCGCACACCCCCCCCCCCATCCTGCTCTGCAACGCTGGGAGGCATCAAGTCCTCTCCCCCCCTTCCCAGCTGGGTCTTGGGCTCTTGCTCACAGCCAGCCCCTGCCGCCACGCTGTGCTGGTCACTGATGCGAAGAGATTTTGGGAGGGGGGTGCAAGCAAAATGCCAGCTTCACCCATGCAGGTCAGCCAGCAGCACAACCCTGTGATGTAGGGGTTCAAGGGATGGGAGAATGGCAGGGCACATGCTCCAGGTGCAAGGGGGGACACCTCCTCGGGATGAGGGACCCTTCCTGAGCACAGGCATGTGGGGGACAACGGTTGTGCCAGTTGCCCAGGCCCTGGGATTATGCAGTACAGCCTTTTTCTCATACATGCACCTGCATGAAACTCCAGCCTCCAAGGGAATCAGCAAACAATGGGAAGGATAATCATCAATCAAAACCCATGGCAAGTACCTGGCAGTACCCCTTTAAAGGCACACATTATAAACAGACTGTATTTATATACAGATTTGGTTCAATATCAGCATTTATTGTGTCCTAGTTAAATATTGACCTGAGTAAATATTTGTTTCTCTGATCATTTGGTTTTGATATTGACCTCGATCGACATTATTTTCTGTTTGTTCCTCAAGTCTTCTGGAACTCTCTGCAAAACGGGATTAGAGGAAACCCCCAGGACTCTTCCTTTCAAGTACACACAGGGCCAAATGTTTCGCCACTGTTAATAACAAAGCACCGTTGCAGGCAACAGAGCCAGACTCTGTGCTTATGTAGGTGGGTGCTGGGCTGCAGAAAGCCCTGGATGGACTCCTCTGCTTGCTCTATTTCAAAGAGGCTAGGAACAACTCCAGAAAACTAGTACTGCCCTCAAAATATTCAGCTGTGTCTGCATTACACGCAGTGGGGCAAGATTCATTTTCACTAGCTTTGGCCACCTGGAAAGTGAGCATCTAAGGTGAAGTCTCTGTGCAAGCTCTCTCCGGAGTCCGTGGATAAGACTATCTATCCCACTAGCTTTCCATCTTGAAGCTGTCACACCTTTCCACCTACAAGAGCAGCTCCTGGAGCAGGACAAAGATACACCCTTTCTCCAGGTTTCTGCCAGGAGATGGCCCAGGATCTGAGCCACGCTGCTCTGGAGGGTTATTCGGGTACTCTTTTCTGCCCTTGTGTTTGAACTACCCAAGGTAATTATCACCTCTCAGAAACATGGAATTTCCTTGAGGCCAAGAGTCACCATCAAGGCAGATGTGGGCAGCTGGGAGATTGGCTGGCCTCCGGCTGAGCCAGTAGGCAGCGACATTTCCAGCAGACTTGCTGACTCTGTTTGCTATTCCTTTCCTCCGACAACTGATAAAGACTCACTCAGAGGCAATCTACCTTGGTTATTTGTCACAGAAATCATGCCACTACAGTCAGCAATCCCAAAGGCCAAAGAAACCAGGAAAAACACCCTCATCCAATTCCAAGGTCAAGTGCCTGGAAGAGGAGCCGTTTGGAGTAGCCAGGCTCCACCGGGCTTTAAGAGAGCAAGAAGAAACCTTTCAAAAAATAAAGCCATAAATGGCCTGAAAAATAGCTACCAGGGTAGACACTGAGCTTGGAGGAAACTCTAGCCCAGCTGCACCAGTTTAGTTTAGGCCTTACTGAACACAGTGGCCATTCAGCCCACCTGGCCTTTAGGCAGGTCTAGATGAGGGTGGGGGGTCCCATGTTGACAGTAGAGTAGCTCCACACTAGTTTCCCCTTTTGCCTGCAACCTCAGCACTGGATGGAGCCCAAAGGCAGGTGGGGAAACAGGGACAGCCATGTCTCCTTGCGCGTTGCTCCCTGCTCTGCCCTGGAAGGAGGGCAGCTCTCTTAAAGTGTGGGAGGGGAGGTACATGAGGTCTTAAGGGAATCATGGATTCATACACAACTTTCTGTTTCTGGGGTCAAGCCCATCAAAGCCAACTGGAGGTTTTCTGTCAGGCTAAGTGGGCACCCACTACTGGAGGCAGGAGGCTGAGCTGGGTAGACTTTTGGTGTGAGATGGTCCAGCCATTTGGATGGTTTTTTACTGGAAAGATGAAATGATCTAAGGTTATTTCAACTCCTGGAAGATCAGGAGGCTTGGAGTTACTTCAGCCCCAGCCAAAACATGCAGTAACTCAAGCATTCCCCCAGTTTATGCATGCATGCTATCAAAAGTTGAATTTGGATAGCTGTGCAGCTCCTGCTGGTACCATCATCTAGAAGCAGGTCCACCCGCAGCTCCACTTCTTGGTTTCAAGCCTCAGCTCCAGCACACCCTCCCCCATGAATCTGAGAAGAGGGTGGCTCTCAGGTGTTACCACTCCCCAGGATGACCTGGACAAATTTATCCACCTGTTTCTCGCTACTGGATGGCCACAGGGCACTGGGCTTGTCTTTGAGCCTTCCAGCTCCCCTCTGGTTACACCTCTGTGCCATGGGTCCTGAAACAAGTGTGACATGGGAGAGGCTGTTACAGCTCACAGGGAGCTTCCCCAGCTGGGTTATGGGTGGGATTTGTTCCACCTCAGTCAAACCATCTAAAAGCTCACACTCATCACCTTGTCTCCTCTGATCAGAAGAAAAGAAAAGCAGCACATTCCCAGGGCAGGGTCTGACAAAGGCAGAGTGAGTCATCCTCTGCTTGCTGGGGCTTGTGAAGTCCTCCTGGCATTCAGCAAGCGATAAAACAGGCCAAAAAGCCTGTTCTTTCCAGTACAATGCGCAAGGCAGACCCAGTACCCTGTGCACGTCTGGGAAAAGCAAGGTCAGGTTTCGCGTGTGGACAGCAAATCCCACCATCCTTGTGGCCCTCAACTTCCTCTACCAAAGCAGTTGGCAAAACAAAACAAAACAAACCCTAAGGCAGATGAAAACATTGTCTTTGAAGGAATAGGTCTTTGGGCCAACTTCTTTCCTCCAAGCTTGCACAGCACCTAGCACAGTACAAGGCCAAGAAGATACTGTGAGAATGAGGGACCAAGGGGAATGCTGAAGCAGGTCCGTCTGCTGCAGCCCCTCCTGCCATGCATGCTACCCCGTGTATTTCCTGGCATCTTTGCTGCTAGGAGGGCCACTCTGTTAGCCTGAGAGCAGGAAGCCTCAAAGAGTTTCCTCAAGATCCACCCTTTCAGTTTAAACTGCCTCTTTCCACATTTAGCCGGTATATAAATGAAGGGCCAATTGCTGTTAGTTAAGGGAGACTGATTATGGCACAGGCAGTTGATAGTTCCCGTGGAGAAGGCACTGAGCCTTGAAGAAGCTCTAGCCAGAGCATTTTGGAGCCTGGGGTTTGCGAGCCCCTAAGAAATGCGAGGGCTGTGTCCCAAAGGTGATGTCAAACAGTCAGCCAAGCTGATGATTTTGAGTTCTCCCAAAAGCATGACACAGAACCACAAAAACACCAAATATTGAAAAGTGCTCAGAATGAAACGCTGTGTTCTAAAAGAACAGCATTTTGAACGATCAGTTGGGAAGGGGAGATGCCCTAATTTTTCCATTCAATTTAACAAAGTTGGGTCATTTCCACATTTTAGAGAACACCATCAAACCTTCTGTTCATTGCAAGAAAGATTTTAATTTTAATATATTCAGCTATCCCTGGGTTCAGATCCCTAAACTGTCCTTGAGTAGCAGGAAAATGGTAATGTTCTATAGGCAGCATTAAAATGATGGGCTGTATTGGCTGGTGAGTAGGTACCCAGGTATCTCTGCCCTCACCAGGTTGGGTTCAGATTCATGAAACAAATTGCCTTTGATGTGACAGATGTGATAACAGATGGATAATATTCTTTTCTCCTGCAAGGGATAAGTACCTGCATTTTCAGACGAGCTATACTGGGACCAATTTCTTGCCATTCTCTTCTCCTGCTTGTACTGGAAATACTACAAAGAGCAAGGTCATTAAATGCATTTTAATACTTGCAAATCCTGTCTTTAGTGGAAAGTTGAAGGTCCCCATCACACTAAAAAAAATATTTTAAAATAATAATTTTCAAAGAATTCTCCAAGCATTTCTGAACTTAATGAAAGATTCTTTGTTTGAGTTTCAATCTGAGCTTGGAAGGGGCTGAACCCCTTTGATGTGGTAAACAGCCCATGGGGGTTTTTTGAGAGTTTTCGTGCTAGCTCAAGTTCTGAGAACATCTGAATTATAAACATTAGTTATCCAATCCCCAAACACCAACTGTACCCTGTGACTCATGTAATTCACCAATGGAGCACAAGAAAAGCAAATATTCTAATCAAGGGGCTCAGCTAACAAGACGCTCGTAAGTGTGATTATTTGCAGTGGATGGGTTAGATAAAAGAACTCACTGGACCAGGGAATGAGAACAAAATAGCGTAGGTAGCTGACCAAACAGGTTTGAGAGGGGAAAATTCACAGTTGATGATGCACCGGCCAGAAATGCATTACCCTAGACCTTCGTGAGTAATTTCAGATGACTGTGTTTGCTTCCCACACACCGTTCAGGAAGAGTGATAAAGGGAAATCCGTTGCATTTATTATGGAGTCGGAGTCCCCTGCTCATTTCCTCCCATACATACCTGCGTTTTCAGTGTTACCCACAACATGCTTTTCTAGCTAATTTGCAACCTACTCCATGTCAGCAAGTGGAAAACAGGTTCCAGTGAGGGCTGCACAGGAGGACAAGGAACAGCACACCTGCGATCTTTTTCTTTCTCAGCACTGTCCCTTTCTCTTGCTCCCCACCTTGCTGAGCCAAACTTCCCCCAAGCAGAACAATCAGCCTTTGTACCACCCAGACAAAGCCATTGTGCTCCAGCAAGCTCAAAGTTCGGCCAAGCCATTTCATCCTACACCTTGTCTGCTTCCAGCAGCACTTGCGTGCACACACGCACACAGACAGGGAAGTCTGTGGGTTTGGGGGATTAAGAAAAATAAAATAACAAATGCTGTGGCTGAGATCCCCCAAATTTCCCGGTCTTTGGCTCACCGGTAACACCGGTTTTGTCCAAAGCCTGCTGAGCAGTAGCAAGCTCCCCGCTGACTTTGGACCTGCTCCCACAATAGGATCTGATCTGCAGTGAGACCACCACCCTGACACAGGGCTGCGGCACTCGGGCGTCCTGCCTGGGGACTCTCCCTGAGGCTTGTCCCGCAGGAGTAGAGGGACAAATTAGTCCTTTCTGGTGACTTCATTTCTCGTGGCTGTGTGACACCTGCCAGACAGAAAGCCCATCAGACTTGCAAATCTGTGGGCTGGTCTTGAAAGCATCAGGCTTCAGCTGATCCCAAAGCAAAACAGCCTGAAAGGATCCCTCCCTCCTGAGATCCCTCTAGCCAGAGGCCATGCAGGGCTCAGCCCCGCTGGCTGCCAACCCACCATCTTGACTTGTGCTGAGAGGGATCAAGTAAGCCCATTTCTCCTTGTCCAGGGTTTAACTTGACATGTCTGTATCACCAATCTGTTTTTGCACACCCCTTGAGCCTGCCCAGGCTGATGGCACCTTTTGAAAATGTATTTTGCACACTTCTGTGGAATGCATGGACATTGTTGAATGCTTCTGCAAAGCCAGGAGGATCCCAGAGGGCAGAACATCCCAGCCACCCAAGAATGAGTGAAGATCTGTGACTTCACACTGCTCACAGAAACACGTTACATGGACCAAGCAGCTCAGAAAGAGGAAGAAAGAACTGAGTCCCTGAGTCCTCAGCAGATCACATCAGCCTGCTCCATTTCCACGCCTGTTTGCACAGTTCTAAGTGTGGGATCCTGGCAGAGGCCTGAGCTCAGCTCCCTGCTCAGCTGGTGGAGTAGAGGATGGGTAGGAACTGAAGGCAGCACGTGGCTCCTGACAGTGTTGTGAGTCGCGGCTTGTCTGACATGTGGCGGTGCAAAGCCTGCATAGTCCCCTTGCACCATCATGATCCAGCAGAGATAGGCAGGGGAATACCTTTGCATTGCAACACCACGAGCTCAAAGCCTGTCCTCAAACACAGGCACAACCTTGAAAACCGGCACTACCCTATTGAGCTCATGTCTGTGGTGTCCCCGTACATGGGGCCACATCCAGCAGTGTGACTTTCTTCTCCTGAGTGTGCTGGGCCCAAGGAGGACCCTGGGAGAGGACACAATATTTTCAGTCCCCTCTGAGCACCCAAGGAGGGACATTAAACTGCAGAAAGATGCCCAGGCTCAGCCACCCCCAGCCACAACAAGATGTCAACATTTCATTACAGACCCAGAGCTACCATTTCCCTTGCTCTGCAGAAAAGCTGAATTCATTCATTGCATGCAACTCCTGACAGCCCAATGAAATTAATCACTCCTTGACAGCTGTGTTGTGGACTTCTACATCTCTACTAATAAATAAAGTAGAGCAGGACTCCTTCCTGGCCCTGTTGCAAACCACATCTGTATGAGCAAGACCCATCACCCTGGTTCCAACTGGGCTGGGCTGGTTCCTGCTGGACTACCAGGGAGCAGGAAAACCCATCCCTGGTCCGAGAGAGAGTCACCGTTTAGTTATCACACCAGCACAGCCACATTCATAACAAAGATGTGGCCAAAGGGGCTCAGACCCATGAGATGCAGGACACAGCACACCAGACCCCACAGGGACAGAGCAGGATTGAAATGACTCCTGCATTGTCCAGAAAGCTGGAGCACACCTAAAAATGTTTGGCCCAGCTTCTCCTGTGCTACCAGAAGCAAAATCTCTTCCAGAATAAAGTTAGAGGAACACCATGGCACCTACATCCACTCCATTGAAAGGATCTGGGAAACGCAGTTTGCAGTACTGAGGATCTGAAGTGCCAGGAAAAGTTCTCCGGGAACAGCACCATCATGATACCATCTAATCTGTTCAAGCACCTCCCAGATGCCGGAGCTCTTTTCTTCCTGTGTGAGCCCCCCACCCAGCCCTTGGGCAGAGCAGAAGGGAGGTGCACTAAGCACAGGGGTGAGAAACTGCCTGTGGGGTAGGAACTGGGCTTAGAGGACACCAGGGGAGCCATTTGCTACCATTTCGCAGTTTACAGCAGCATAGCCCACCCAAGAAAAGCAAGGCAATGAAGGACAAGCTGGCTGGAGGTTATCCCCAGCCACACTCACCAGGACCTTCCACATCACCCATGACAGCCTCTGTCTCCTCTGAGTGCTCACCAGCCACAACGCAACTTGGGGCTCCTGATACAAGTAGGCAAGGGGTTAAACCAGGGGACAGACTGTGGGTTTTGTCCATCTCTCTTCTCAGCAGCTCCTTCACCAGATCCTGACCTCACTTAATGCTGCTGAAAACCCAGGTGTCCCTCCAACATCAGACAGCAGCTCTCAATTCATGGCCGGTACAACCCACTGAGACAGGCAATCCTCGAGGACAGGTAATTGCACCCAGCAGGGCCAACACCCCCGCTAGCTGGCCATTCTCCCCACCCCTTAGTTGTAGCAAACCCAACCATGGAGAGAAGCGCTAATGCCTTCCACCTCACCAGCACCTCGTGCTCCTCACTACTGCAGGAAAGCTCATTAGGAGCCAGCTCCTGTCCTGCACATGTTGGGAGTGGAGCAAGGGAAGTGCCACCTCCTTCCCAACTATACAGGCAACCTTCCTTCTAGAAACAGCTCCCAGATCATGGAAACCTGGGTCTGTTCTCACCCTCTCACTTTCCACCACCACAGCTGTCTGCCCAGGGACAGCTCTCACAGGAAGGCAGGAATCGGGCTTGCACCACTGAGGACCACACTGACACTCAAGGGAGACCATGGCATAAGGCCACAGATGGCTCCGGGAAGCTCAGGAGGGATAGGGTGGCTTAGAGGACTTGTCAGTCCTGGGGTAGCTCATTACCATGAGGTCAAGCCCAGCCCAGAGGGACACAGTCACTCATCTGACAAGCAGCAGATGATCCCAGGAGGGTTCCCCAGCCCCAGGTAACAACAATGTGCCCAGGAGGTGCTTTGGCTCATCAGACCTGGAGAGCAAAGGGCAGCAAAGTGGGAGCAACAGATGAGCCCCAGTGCCCCCCCTCCTTGCTCATCAGTGGGTATCTGGCAGCCACAAAAAGGGACCATCTCCTCCTCTTCTGAAATGCTTCCCTGGACATGCCTTGCTTTTGGTTTATTATTATTTTTACCCTCCGTCTAGTAACAGCCTCTTGAGATTTAGAAGGGAAAATTCTGTTTCTGCCCAATCTGACTCAAATCAGAAAGGAAAAGTGCTTTTCTCTCAGAAGTCTTTTTGTCTCCTCTTTTCCCTTTCTGTTTATTTTTTAATTTGGGGCAGGACAGCTGGAAAGGCAGAGAAAAGGGAAAAACTGATCATCAACTCCACAAAGGATCTCTTTCCACCTAACTTGGATAGAATAAAATTTTCAACAGCAAATAGCTCTTACCTTCCACTCTCGTTTGAAAAGCAATTTGTGAAAGGGGGGGGGGGCATTGGGGGGAACGACGGCTTTGCAACCAGCAAGATAAAGAGATTAGCTGTGAGTTTACTCCTTTCTTTGCCTGAGATCAGTGAGACAGAAGTCAGGAGAGTTGGAGCAGCGGGAAATGCCCCGTGGGTGAGAGCCAGTGCCAGAGCTCTGACAGGTCATAGCCTTTTCCATAAGTCTTGTCAAACTGCTCTTATAAACACCCTCCCGACGTGCAGCCATCCAGCTTTTCCACCCTCCAGCTACGGCAGTTTCTTCAGCATCTCTTCTGCAACGACCACAGTCTTTGGCATTTGTTAAGAGAAAAGGGGCCAACACATGGAAAACTCCCTGGGAGATGTGGGGTCCAGCCCTGGGCTGTGAGAGTTTTGCCACCCATAACGCTTCACCCTGGGTGGGTTTGCAAAGGAGCCCTGAGACGGCTGTGGGGGGCTGAGTGGGTGATGCACCGAGCATGGGTGTGCTGGTACTCAGCTCCAGCCCTGCAGGTTTCCAGCCCCTGTTCCAGGGACCCCATTGTCCATAAAGGGACACAGGATGGGCTTATGGCAAAGGGATGACATCTCTGATCGGCCACCCCCGAGGCCCCCCCCTCAGCTGCCTCCACCCTGGAGCAAACCAGCAGTGGGGTGGCATGGCCCCAGGGACTAAACAGGGTGGGAAACTCTTCTTCCCTTTAAAGGGCAGTGAGGATGGTGTTGTGGGATGAAGGTGTTTGAACCGTGGGTGGGCTCTGCATCCCCACATCCCCCACGAGGAGGATGAGAGGTGGCACAGAAGGCACCACTGGCCATCTGCCCCCATGATCATGGCCGAGGTGTGGGGCGAGCACCAGCCCTACTGCCTAATCCCACTCAGCAGCCGGGACTACAGAGGCAGAGAGAAAGCAAACCTCGCCCTCCCCCCAGACCAAACAGGGAGCTGCCGCCCTTTCCCACCGGGGACAGGCCCCAGAGATAACCCACACCTTTCTGAAGAGCTACCACCAGACCCTCCGACTTCAGATAAATCACCCAAAGCCAGCACAGAGAGGCAGGGGCTTTGGGGTTATGGGGAGAAGCACCGAGCCGGGGCCACTGCAGAGGAAGGAGGAGTGGGCTGCACAGCCTTCTCCCCCCATTTTGACCCTCACATTTGTGACCACCGCTCGTGTGGCTGCTGCGGATGCCAGATCGCCAGGGCGTCATATGGAAGTACGGCAATGGAGACGCTGCCTTCATCTCCCCACCTTCCTTTGAAGGACAGAGCCCCAAAACTGGCCCCTGGGGCATCAGTGCCGCGGGGAGAGGGGAAGCAGGCAGTGGATTCACAGCCCCAACCCCTGCCCCATGCCATACCGTAGCCACCCACCACAGGGATGCTCTCCCAGGGGTCCCCAGAGGAATGGTGACCAGGACAAGGGGGTCCCTGCAGGGCAGCCGTGGAGAGAGGGGCCGGAGCCGCCCTCCCATCCTGATCAAAATGGCGCTGGAGACGTGGGGCGCGAGGTTAATCATTAGCCGCTGGCAGAGCTGGGCACCCCATGCCCCAGCTCGCCCTATTCCTCCCAGGGGGAAAAGAGGCCGAAACTGCAGTAGAAGTGTGGGAGCAGGCCTGACCCACCCCCTTCCCCACCAGGAAGAGCAGCTGAAGGCTCTTCACGGTGGAACAAGGGGTCCGGCACCCAAAACACCGTCAAGGAGCCTTGCCCCCTTGCCTGGGATGGGCCGCAGGGCTTGAACGTGCTTCTGCCGTGGCCCAGGACAGGGGTGGGCATGCAAGAAGGGTGCATGCACAAGAGGGACACACGTTCAGCAACACCCCAAAGCAGCTTATCCGGATCTTTATCTACAGTGTGCACAGGGGGGATGCCGCCAGGGAGTTTCAAGGAGCATTCCTTCCCCACCATGGCGGTGGAAAAAATAAATATCATAAAATAAAATAGAAAATAACCTCCTGTTCCCCTGCCCCCCCATCACACAGATACAGTGATCCTGTTGCCCATGTCCTTCCCAGGGATCTGGCTGCAGCACAGAGCCCCTCCGCACCCCCTCACCTGCCAGCCCTGGGGGAGAGGAACCGAGCCCCGACTGTGGAGAGTGAGCAAAACCCAGACTCTCCTCCAAAACGGGAGACGGGGCGTTTCGAAGAAAGGCAAGAGGGAAAAAAAAAAAAAATGAAACCCAACACGCCCAAGAGAAAATCTGGCGGAGGGGGAAGCACGAGCGTACAAAGCAACGGAGGTGTTTTAGCAAGGAGCGGAAAAACAAAGCAGAATTAAGTCAAAACCCATGTTTGCATTCGTAGGAGGCATTAGCAGTCTCCGTGCACCTGAGCAGGCGAAGCTGGCCCCTTCCTGCTGCCCCACGGCAAACCGCTGGCCTCCGCCTTACCTGCGCCAGGTCGGGCGGGTTTTCCAGGGGCCGGGCAGGGGCTTTGATGTCCTCAAAGACAGGGGTGTCTTCGCCGGGTTCCCCCGACATGGTGACGGGCTTCAGTGGCGTAAACGCCGAGGCGTCCTCGGGGAGCGGGGTGCGCAGCACCAGCCCACTGCTCATTCCTCCCGTACCCCGTGTGCCCGCTCCCCCAGGGGGAAAACAAGTCTTATTGAAAAAAAAAAATATTTTAAAAAATGAAAAAAAAAAAAAAAAAGGGGGGGGGGGGAGGAAAGGAAGGGGAGGGGAAAAGTGGAAAAAAAAAAAAAAAAAACCTGAAGGCAGAGACGAGCTGGAGCGAGTTGCTAATCCTGGGAGGCCAGGTGCCGGGTCGCGGGAAGCTTTACCTGGGCTGCGGGAGGAGGAACGCCAACCTGGAAGCGGCGGCGAGGCCGTGCCGAGCCAATCAGGCTCCCGCCGACAGCCCCACCGGCACCTCCACCGGGCCACCAGCACATAAAAGGCTGTTGGGAGCAAGTGGGTGTCCGGGAGCCTCGCCGTCAGCCATGCTCTGCCACGGCGCCCAGGCAGCCCCGGCACGGTACAGCGGCTCTCACCGGGACGGAGGGACGCGGTCCCACCAGTGCCACCCCAGTCCCCGACCCCCGGCTGGGGCTGGGGCCAACCTGCGAGGCTGGGGAAGGGCCGGAACAACCCACGTCAGGGAAACTTTCTCTCAGATTGAGTCCCCTGCTCTGAAACCAGGGATTTATTTTAGTTCTTTTAATAAGTGGCTTTTTTGAAGGAGAAAATGCCTTTTTCTAACGAATGGTTGGATTTTGCACGAAAACAGATTTTTAGACAAGGAAATTTCTGCTTGCTCGCACTTCTCATTCCCGGGGGACTAAAAAGAGAAGGATCAAAAATAAAATTAAGGGAAAAAAAGGATAAACCCTGAGGAGGAAAAAAAAAACAACAACAAAGGAAAAGTTTAAAAGAAACAGATAGGAGGGCACAGTGCTCTCTAGACCAGCTCCTATGGAGAAACCAAGCAACTATGTTTGGGTTTCTTTTTTGATCACAGGGACAAAAAAGAAGTGTAAAAAGCCAGAGAAACAAGGGAATAAAAACCACCTTTCCAGAACAAAGCCATTTCTCCTTCAGATGCATCCAGCCCCAATTGTGCTCAGCACCTTCCTGAGGAGCTGCACCATGTCAGGCTAAGTAAGAGCCCGGTCTCCCCCTCGGTGCTCATCCACCCCAAATCAGCCCTGAGAACTCCCTTCCCCACCTTCTGGTGCCTCCTGGGCAGGAACCCACATAGCCTTCGCCCTTGCAGGGAGGCTACTACTATCACCCTGTCCTGGGTCATCCCCAGGACCTTCCAGGAACTCGAGGGCCACAGAAAATGGAGGGGGTGGGGGGGTGGACTAAGGCTGCTCTATGCGCCCTCCCAGCTAAAGGGAAGGGAGCTGGGCTCCTGCCAGGGAAAGGGAAAGCCTATACCCATGGGGCTGCTGCCACCCTGGCGAGTGCAGGGTGGCCAAAAGGACGTTACACCAACCACACACATGATCAAGGCCCATGATCATTCAGATGATGCCAGGAGCCATGGCTGGTGAGTTTTGGTGTCTCACAGCTGGCATCTCCCCATGCCTCATCCAAGCCAGGGTCCAAAAAGCATCAGCTGCAGGGGCTGAGCATCCCTGAGAGCCAGGCGAAGGGTGACAGCTCCAAAACACTGCTTGGGGAACACCTTCCCCAAGGGCACCAGGTCAACAGAGTTGCCATAAAACATCCTCCAGTGGTGAGAAAACATTGCCCTGAGCAGGACAAGACCTTAATAAACACGGGGAAAGCCATGTGGGATAGGGATCAGCCGGGTTTTAACAACGGCCGGCTTCCAGCAGCATAAACACACAACAAATGCAAACGGTTTCTATCGATGTGAGACTTTGGACCGACGTCCAGGTCCTCCTGAGGGGCCGCTCGTGCTGAACAAGGGAGAGTTCAACTCCTGCAGCAGGAGTACAGGACAGACAGAATTGTTGAGCACTTGGAAAAGCAAATGAGGGGAAACAGCTCAGGCCTTGCCAGGAGCATCTTCCCTGCCTGGCTCTTCTTCCTACAGAAGCTGTGCTGCTGCTGAAGCTGATACCAAGGACATGGTGGGCTCCTAAGTAATGCCAGGGAGATGGGTGATGTCTCCACCAAGCCATGCATGGAAATTGAAACCCACCACACAACAAAAGGTTGACGCTCACAGCTGACGGGGGCGGTCCTGGGGCCCCAGGGGCACAGGCAGCAGGGTTGCGCTGTGCAAAGGCATGTGTGGGACTGGCTCTGTAGCACCATCTCTCCATCTTTGGAGGAGCTGGTACCAACAACTGAAGCCCGTCTTGGAAAGCAGCTAGATGGGATCAACATCACATTCCTCATCATACAGCCTTGAGGAATGCTCTCGTATGTTATTATGAATATAAGAACATTGGGCAGTAAATACTAGGGTTAATACCTGATGAAAGTGTAGCTGCTGCACTTATTCGATATTCAGGTTCAAATTTAGGTATTAGGGTCAGAAGACAATTTTTTTTTCCATTTATCTTGCTTATAATTTGGGGACAGTTGTGTTACTGAATTTATAATACCCTATGGAACCTGCATAAGAACTCCTGCTGCATGTAGACCACCAAATGCATCCATTCCTCCATCCCTTCCTGAGCATTTCACAGATCACGGGGAAGATCAAGAACTCCATCTAGATCTCCCTAGAAGTAACAGTTGTTCAGAGTCGGTGCAGAGGATCTCAATCTCCCCAACAGTGATCACCCCACCTTACACATCCTTAAGGACTTTGGAGGACTATATCAAAACCTTGATTCAAAATTTAATGAGGACTGGAAAATTCCTCAATTTCCTTCTTGTCATCTAGAAGAAAATAATAAACTAGCCACACCAGATAGCAGGTGGTCCCTACTGCTACCTGCACATTTATATGTAGCAAGTGCAACTTATTTGCCATTATTTTGTGCCATCAAAAATAAATATGAGGCATCGTTACTTCATCTGGTCATGTGTGCTGACTACCTATAAAATCATTTAGAGTGTTGTATTGTTTATAGACAAGGCAATTATAAGTCCCAGGAATGCTGGGGAAAACTCTACACTTTGGAGTGTAGCTTCCCACCTACGGATGGAAGGCATAATAGGGCTATTAGACCCTCAATTTCAAACAGGAAAAAATTGGTATCAATATTAACAAAGATACCAAGGAACTATCCCCAAGATCCCATCTCAAGAATGGGAACAAGACAGAAGATGATCTCTCAGGTATCATGGGTACCTGATAAATCTTGGACTTGACTGGGACAAGGACCCACCTGATAAGAGAAGCATCAAAGGTCCTTAACAGACTAAAGGAGGAGGAACCTTCTCCAACACCACCTCAACCTCACGCATCTCCGGGACAACCACTCCCATCTGTAGGGAATTGCCCAGGAATGGGGTCGACATGCTAATGCAAACCCACTAGGATGCTGTGGCACAAGGAGTGGGGTTGGGGTCTCAAGATTTTTTACTGGATGTGTTAGCATTCCAGAAACTGAAGCAAGAAATGGGAGATGCAAGAAATGGGTGATGTAAGAAACAAGGAAGAATTATAAGCAGCGATCAACAGAGCAAATGTGGCATAGGTAAAGGTAAAACAGACACCCCCAAGGAGCTTCCAGTCACAAACCAAATTTGTAAGGCCTGTTGTGCCATCCAGGAGTGGTTTATCCTTACCAGCTTCTGGAACAGCATCCCATAGCAGTATCACAACAGGAGGGAGGACCAGCACATACAGATCAGACATCATAGCAAAATCAGAAGTGTCCCTATGGCTGGTCATATTATTAACAGGGTTATCAGGGGCTGCATTCCTGTGGACAAAAATCCTAGAAATACTACAGAAGGTAGAACGGTGGTAGACTTGGAACTCTCAGTTTTCAAGGAACCCTCCTAAAGAGTCCTGGCCTAACTTCACTTGCCCAGACCTTGGGGCATTGTCCCAGTTATTGCTCCAAGGATTCTCCTGGCATTGTTGGATGTCTCTGAAGCTTTTAATCATGTTCCTTTTAATCCTAATGCCAGTCACTTTGTTACTGTTTGGGTAGCTGGATTCCAAGGGTTATACACCTGTATGTCCCCCTCTACTAGATGGGGATTGTCCAGAGAAGTGCATTTCAAATCAGCAAGAAAACAGAGAGTTGGACAAACACCAAACCTTGCTGCTCTTACAAAACTACAAAATGGGATCAACTCACATTGTTGTTGCACCCCAAAACCATGGGCTTCAGGAAGACTCCTCTGGGTATTGGCCTTAACCCATTTGTCTTGTCTTTATTGTCTACATTACTTGTTCAGTATTATAGGAAGCAATGTGACCATATTTTTATTTCTGCTTACATGGATTATTTGGTGGTGGGTTGTAAAAACCCTTTTCATCCTCATGCAGCGGTCCATCATATTATTAATCATTTATTGTCACTGAGAGTAAGTATAAAGATAAAAGAAAGTTTTCAGGAAAATATTTATATTTTCTTGGTTACTAACTGGGAAGTTTGGGAATTTTCCCTAGGGATGATAAAACTTGTAAGTCAGAAGAATTACTTTTCTCTCCATCCCATCACCAGAGTGTGGGCTGGCAGCAAGGGGACTGGATGAACCCCGCTCCTGGAAGTGGGGCACATGCCAGGCTGCGCCTGCCCAGCGGAGATCAACCTGGCAATGATTTCCCAAGACAGAGCAGCTTTTTGTTTCAGGGACGGGCCAAAGCCATCCGCAGCACCCTTATCTGCCGCCAGCCCCGCGGGAAGGGAAACGGCCTTGAGTCTATCAACATTGCCAGGCACTTTGCTCCTTACCCCCGCCGCAGCCTCCAAGGAGGCCCCACCACGCTGCACCCGCGGAGCCAGGCGCACCCCGACCGGCGTTGGTCTAAGGTTCCGTTTTGTCCCCACATGCCACGCAATACCGAGGACAGCATGTCTTGCTTGAGCGAGGTACAGAGATAACGACAGCTCTCCCGTGACCCGGCTACGCAATCTGCTTCCCTCCTGTGGTTCCTTGGGTACAGAAACCCCTTCTGCCCGGGCAAGCTGATGCTGAGATGCTGAAGGGGGTTTGGGGAAGGGAGATGCTGTGAAGAGGGTGGAGGGTTCATGGTAGAGCTGAAAGGGGCTCTCAAACCTAGGGTCGTAGCTGAAGTCTCCCCTTTGCAATACAAAGGAGAGGATGGGGCTTGCTGGTGGTTGGGGGGAAGGGAGGGGGGGGGAGACAGACAGACCCTGATCCCCGCACCCAGCACTGGGTGGGGATCAAGCACTTGGAGTTCACAGGAATGGTGAGCAAGGACACCCAGGTCCTTCACCAGTGAGCAGAGGGTGCAGGAGCTAGGAAGTGGAGCCCTGGGCTGAGTTACAGAGACTTGAGCTAAAAGACAAGAAAGGCTCCGAGCTTTGAGGAAATCTGGATCAGTTGAGAAATAAACCTCAGCTCCCACCTCCCAAAGCATCCCAGGCACTGCTGGCAGCCACAGGCACCCCCAGCCAGCCCCCAGCCGTGGTGCTCACACCCATCCTCAGACCTCACCAGTTGGTGGTCACAAGGGAGTCCCAGGAGCCATGCTGCAGGGGTGACAGCCCAGCATCACAGCCCCCGTCCCATCCCCGCCGGGGGTCCCACAGCACATCCCACCAGGAAGGTTGTGGCAGGCGTGTGGGAGAGGGGAAGGGGGGTCAGTCCCTGGCTGGGTGTCACCAAGCCTGGCTTTCCTCCTGCAGCAGCTTTTTCTCACCATGCTGCAGCCCCCAACCTCATCCATCCACCCCCAAAGCAGTGGCTGAAGCACCCACCTCTCACTGTGCCGTGATGGACATCCCCAAGTCCTCTCTGAATCTGCCTCTCTGGGGCAAGGCCACAGCAGATTTGGGCCAGGAACTCCTGGTTCGGCCTCGGTGCTGGTTAGGAGCCTTACGCTGGCCAGGGAAGGGGGACACCCCCCCCCTGCAGCTTGCCTTTCACTACCAGCAAGAGACAAAGGTCTGCAAAGCTGCCGGAGCAACCTGCCACCTCGGCCCCCCGCTCCCCCCACCGAAACCCAAAACCACCTATTTTTGTCTTTGCCTTTCTCCTCCTCGGGAGGTTTCCAGCCATCAAATCCTTCCTGGGAGCCCTTCAAAGGAAAAGCGGCCGCCCCATCCACTTGCTAAACCAGTCTGAGCAGTGCCGGGCTGGCAGGCAGGAGAGGCCCCCCACACCCCCCTGCCTGGCCAGGCTGGGACTGGGAAACGGCTGAGAAACCAGCCAGAGGGACCTTGGGTGACCTCAGAGCAAGGAGACAGATGAGCATTGCGCCCCACGGGATGAAGGCATCACCACCCCATTGCACACCCCAGGGAGGTGGGGGCGCCACCAGCCAAGTGGGACTCCCTCAGCAGGCTGCAATCCCCCACGCAGCCATTGCTCATCCACAGTGGAAAAGTAATTTCAGGCTTGCTACGTTTTTTTAGCCTGGCCCTGACGTAAAGAGAGGCCAGAGAAAAGGGCAGCCAACTGATGGGGAAAGAGCCCCGAGGAGCTGGGGAGGCCCCTATGTCCCCAGCCAAGCAGAGCTGGAGCATGGGGAGGTATTGCAGCCCCAGGCAGGGAAATTCAACAGCTACCCCAGGTTTTCCTGGGAGAGGAGGAGGGTGGTGAGGAAGCAGAAGGACCTGGGGCAGAAGTATGTCTCCAGGACAAATGGCAGGGTGGAAGTAAGGGGAAGGTATCTGCCTTCCTCCCCCCAAAAATGCGGCTTTGGACCTTCACCCGACCCAGAAAACAACAAGGGGGGGTTGCCTGTGCTCTCACCTGGGCTGCAGGGATGGACCTGAGGGTCCTGCAAGAGGGTCTATCTCATCAGCCCTGCAGAAAGCTTGAGTAAACCCAGCACAAGGGAGACACAATATATACAGAGTGAGTTTAACTATCTGCCCTCCCCAAGCCCCACCTGGAGAAGTGATGACCCCAAAATAAAAGCAATAGCAAGAGCTGTAACAAAGCCCAGGCCTGCTCCAACAGCACAGGGAAACCCCTCCAACACCCACCAAGGAAAAAGCCAAGCTACAAGCACAACCCCACCCAGTCACCAGAGAATCCACTCAGCAGATGTGGTGCTGGATATTCTCTTCGTGCCACAGAGTCTGCTGGCCCTGGGGCCCCTGAGGGGCTTTGCTAAAGCTCAGGCACCACTTGCCCCAAGAAAGGAGGTGGCACAGACTTTCCTGGGGTTCACCTTTCTCTTGGCCTGGGCACAAGCAGAGGCTGAAGGAGACTTCTTGGTGTTGGATGTTGAGAAGGTATTGGGGGCTCTCAGACACATGGAAATGTCACCTGGGGCTGTCACAAGATCAAGATTCAGCTCTGCTCTCTCCAAGACAGGTCCTGGACAGCTTCAGAGTCAAGAAGCTTGGCCAAGAGCTGCCTGCAGCCTCACCATGGGGGTCATGAGATGCACATCCCCATGCGTGGGGCACAGTGAGGGCCAGCAGCTCCCACAGGAGAGACAACCCAGACAGCAGGCCCAGGTTCACAGGGTGAGACAGGTCTAAGGTCAAGGTGGAGAGCCAGCAGCATCCATCCACGGCTGTGGTGGAGCTGAAACAGCTACAGCACAGATCAGGGAAGAGCTAGAGGCCCCAGGCTGAGCTTAAACGGGCTCCTGGGCCCATGGGTGTGGGGTGGAGGTCTCAAGTGAGACTGCTTAGAGCAATTAAGGTCAATTAGTGCCCTCAGGGCTTTACTCAGGAGAGCAGGCTGGGAGGAAGCAGAGCCTGGACTTCATGAGATGATGGTATCAGCCGCTGGGGAGGGGTTAGCATCCTGCTGCCTTTTGGGCAGGACCTCGGCATCTGCTTCCACGGCAGGGCGATGCTCATGCTGAGAGAGGACTGATGTCCCTTTGCCGTATGCGTTTGACACAGGACCCTGTGTGACCCCCACAGCTCTGTGCCTCCTCCCAAGACCTGGGGGCTTCACCCCACCTTCCCACCACCCGCCCCAGCCCACACTGACAGCTCACCCACCCCTACGGCCATGCCCTGCTGTGGGACCGGGGGTGCTGAGGTCCAGTGCCGCAAAAGCTCTCCCAGAGGCAGAAGAAAGGATGAAGGGGGTGAAATCAGAGCTGGACAGGGGTCCCACAGAGGGGTGCAGCGTGGGGGGGTGGTCCGAGGGCTTCCCGAGCACATCGATCAGCAGCAGCAAGGCGAGCAGGGCCGGGCTGGAGGGATGTTTGCCCAGGGGCTGGACTGTTTGCCTTGCCTCGATAATGACACTCGGACCGTCACGCTCCAGCCAACGGCCCAGCCCTGGCCACACGCCAGAGAGGCAAAGCGGGACAGACGGACGGACAGACAGACGGACAGACAGAGATGGCTTGTTCGGCAGTGCTGCAAGCCCAGGGCAAGGCTGCCTTGGCAAGGTTAAGGACCATCACCCCTTATACTGAGGGTTATCCCCGCGCCATGATGGGCTGGGAGGAGCAGCTCTGCACAAACTGGGGGGCAGCAGAGGGCGCTGCCTGCAGAGACACACCAGGCACCCCCATCCCATCCCGTTTCCCCCCCCCCCGCGTCACCAGTGTAAATATTTATGGCTGCTGGGCCTGGCGGCAGCAGCTCCTCGGCATGGGGACATTGCAAAACCCAGAGCACGTTCGCATGGAGCTGAGGCAGGTCTGCCCCCCCCCCCCCCCTCCTCCTCCTCCCAGCCCCCAGCGAGGATCCATCACCCCACAGGGCCCCCGGCATCACACCTGCTGTGGGGAAAACGGGCGATGGGGCCGGATGGGGGAAAACCGGGCAAAAAGGCACTTTGCCCCAAAACCGGGTTCCTACGAGCATGAGCTCAGCTGTAAAAAAGCAGCTGACAGAGTTTTCCCCTCTGAGGGTACAACAAAGCCGTGGTCGGCAGCTGGGAGGGGTGACATGGGGACACACGAGTGCTACATGCCACCTGTTTGCAGCCAGAGCTGTCTCTGTCATTGATGCAGCGAGTTTCTCCCCCACCAGGTCTCAGCACCCCTTCTGGGTACAACCCCAGCTCTGTCCCAGCCACCACCACCGCCAGCATCCCCACATGGGGACACACTGGTTTCACTGGTTTTCCTTGTTAATTTGGGGCACAAAACAAGCACGTTTGGGGGATGCCAAGGCCGAGCCCTGCCAGGCTGGGGGCCAGTGCCCCACTCCCCGGCAGCTGCAGATCTCGCGACGCAGGACGCTGTGGGGCCAAAGCTGAACGGTTCCAGGCCACCTTTGCAGCAGAGGGTTCCGCACCCACTGGAGTGTTTTCCTGGGGAAGCAGCACCTCGGCACCATCAGCCCTCTGCCACCCGCATCCCAGGATTTCTGGGTGCCAGCACAGTCTCCACCCGGGGTCCAGTTCAAGTGTGGGCACAAATAGCTCAGGGTTTGATACGCAACAGCCAAAACCTCACACAGCGCCATCGCTTTGGGTTTTCGTTCCTTGGCAGAGAAAACGCCTCTTCTTGTTGCCATTTGCAGACTGCTCCTCCAAAGGCAGCTTGCCCTCGCCCGCCCCGGCGCGGGCCCAGCACGGTCCATGGGCGCCACCGGCTGCACGGGCGCTGCTCTGGTCACGCAGCACCGTGCCCACGCCGCCAGCAACACCCGAGACGGTATTTTAGGGTGCACCCCCCACCTGCAGCATTGCCCGGGCACCCCCTGCACAGGTGGGAGGGGGGCCCTCTCCCAGGCACCGTGTGACCACGGGGGCAGCACCCACCGTCCCCCCCCGGGCCTGCCACAGCGGCACATGGGGGCACCAGGAACTCCTCCCGGGCAGAGGAGGAGTGGTGAGGAGGGGGGAGCTGGGGTTACCCGAGAGAGCGCCCCGTAACTAGAACTGGGGGCAGAAAGGTCCCCGGAGCATGGCCTGGGGTAACAGCACCCCCAAAGGGCCAGCACAGAGCCAAGCACCCCCCAAGGACACAGGGACAACCTGCTCCTGCAGCACCCCAAATGCTGCTCCACCCCAAAAAAATTAAATCAAGCTGAGGAGGTGGAGAAGCCTCCCATGCCTGGGGCACAGAGATATGGGGGGGCATGATTGGGAGTGGGGGGGGGGGGCAGGCAGACACCTCTTTCAGCTGTCTGCCTGGAAGAGGGGAGATCCAGGTCCCCCCCACTCCAGTTAAGGTGGGAAGCTGGGAACATCCTGGGGAAGGGGACAAGGGGGGGAACCACTGGATGGCAGCAGGAGCCCCCAGTGAGATGGGGGGACTTTGGGGCGGGGTTTACCACCTCTCCCTGCCCGGGGTGCCCCTTCATTGCCCCCTCAGAGGGGTTTTTGCTCCCCATTCTCTGCCTTGGGGGTGTAGGAAGGTGGTTTTGGGGTGCTGCCGTGGTGGATGAGGGTCTCTCCTCGAGGGGAGCCCCCCTCCATCACACGGGTCACTGCTGAAGCCCAAGGCAGGCTAAGGTGCCAGCAAGTGTCCCACAGGAGAGGTTTAAAAGGAAGGAAAAGCCACATTTTTCCACAGCTCTGAAATCTTTTCAGTTCCTGAGAAAGGGAAGATTATTAAACCAAAAACCGTCATTTTGCCCACCTCAGCCCCTCTCCTCCTGGCACTGAGGAGGCAGGAGAGCTCCTGCTGCCCGCACTCTGCCCTGGTCCTGCACCCTCTCCCTGCCCCGCTGCTGCGGCAAAGCAAGACACAGACGGAGGAAATTCATCTACTTTCAATATTATTTCTGTGTAGAAAAAACGTCAAACAGTTTTGTATAAATATCACAGCTCAAGAGTTTAAAATTGCATGTTGGGTTTGTTGTTTGTTTTTTTTTAAACAACAAAATATAAAACAGAAACACACGCCACCCCCTCCCTGCCCCGGGGCTTGGAAAACAGCAGAGGCACAAGATGGAGTCCCTGGATGGGGGGGTCCCATGGGGCTGCCAGCAGTGGTGACCCCAAAACCTCAGAGGAACAGAGCAGCCCCCAAACCCCAAGGGCTTTCACAGCCTGCCCTTCGGGGTTTCTCACCTTCTTTAGGCCAACGCTTCCCAGTAGGATTTGGGGCCATGCCGGGTGAAGGAAGGACACGGGTGCAGCCCCGGGAGAAGCCAAATCAGCTGGCGAGCAGGGGCACGCAGCGGGACGGGGACACGCACACACACAGACTTCACCAAAATCACAGAATCACTTCGGTTGGAAAAGACCCTTGAGATCACTAAGCCCAACCATGAACCTCGCACTGCCAAGTTCTCCACTAAACCATGTCCCCAAGCGCCACGTCTACACGTCTTTTAAGTACCCCCGGGGATGGTGACTCCAGCATTTCCCTGGGCAGGCAGCCTGTTCCAGTGCTTGACAACCCTTTTGGTGAATAAATTTTTCCTAATATCCAATCTAAACCTCCCCTGGCACAATGTGAAGCCGTTTCCTCTTGCCCTATCACTTATGAAAACACCCCCAGTTCCCTCAGCTGCTCCTCACAGGACTTGTGCTCCAGACCCTTCACCAGCTTTGCTGCCCCTCTGGACATGCTCCAGCCCCTCAAGGTCTTTCTTGTAGTGAGGGGCCCAAAACTGAACCCCGTACTCGAGGTGTGGCCTCACTAGCACGAGTACAGGGGAAAGATCACCTCCCTGTCCCTGCTTGCCACACTATTTCTGACACAAGTCAGGATGCCATCGGCCTTCTCGGCCACCTGGGCACACTGCTGGCTCATACTCAGAGGGGTCTCGATCACCACCCCCAGGTCCTTTTCCCACAGGCAGCTCTCCAGCCTCTCCTCCCCAAGCCTGCCATGCACCAGTTCCCCCTCCCCAAGGCATGGGCTCACAGAGAGCTTTCAGCACTGCCCCCCCACAACCAGCCCCCCAGGTACTGGTTGGAGGGGATAGGAGGGTGTCACAGCCAGCTCCCCCCCACTTCCCACCAAGTCTGCAACAGCCCTAAGGCTGCAACCCCCAACCTTCCCAGCACAAGAATGGGGCTGCCCCCACAGCAACTGGGAGGGGGCTCTGGCTGGAGAAGGTGGGGGACACGCCACAAAAATAATAATAACAATTAAAAAGAAAAGGGTGTGGCACAGTCCGCCTTTTTTAACTTAGAAACAGTTCAACTGTCCCATAGTCTTCAAAAAAAAATCCCAAAAAACCAACAGCTGTCAGCCCCCACCCTCCCCGTCCCCCCCTTAAAACCCCCTAAAATCACAGTTCCACGTTCCGCAGTTTC
Source organism: Athene noctua (assembly GCF_965140245.1). Taxonomy (NCBI): domain Eukaryota; kingdom Metazoa; phylum Chordata; class Aves; order Strigiformes; family Strigidae; genus Athene; species Athene noctua. The sequence goes on along the minus strand of NC_134047.1, from coordinate 12,705,330 downwards.
CCTTTTTTTTGGTGGTAGTGCTCTTGTTTGTGGGTTGTTGTTGGGTTCTGCCCCCACCTTTCTTGCTTTTTGTTTTCCTCCTGGCCCTCCTGCGCGTCCCTGGCACCTCCCATGAAGTCCAGCACTTGCCAAGGGATGCAGATAGGTGACGTGCCAGGGCCCCTTCTCCTGTGGGGACAGGGACACGCAGTGGCTGGAGATGGAGAGGCAGCGGCTTTTTGGAGAGGAAGGAGGCCGACAGCTATTGCACAGGGGTGACAGCAGAGGCCCCCCCCTGCCTCTGTCCTTGACCTAGCTCCCAGATTTTGCGCACAGGGACTGCGAGGGGGGCAGGGGGACAGCAAGCACACGAGATGGAGATGGACAAGAGGCTGAAGAGGCAGACGTGCAGGTCTGGAGGCCAGTGCTGGGTGAATCCTGGGTGAGGAGTCAAGGAGGAGCCTCAAGATGTTGCGAGTGGGGAGGAGAAGCCCAGAAAAATCAAGAAACGGGAGCAAGGGAGGAGGAGGACCAGTCCGGAAACCGTCTTTTTACATCTTGCACCGGTGGGGCTCCTGGAGCGGCCACAGTTCACTCGCTGCTGGGCAGAGCTCAGCCTCTCTGCTCCCACAGTCCCTCTGCTGCAGCCAAGGAGCAGGGGCGGGGGGATGCACCCCCATTTTCCACCGCTGTCCCCCCCCATCCTAGCCAGGTGCCCCAGGGACTTTGGCTCCTCACATCATGATGTGCCGCCGGCGGTGAAGTGCCAGGTGGTCGGAGCGGGAGAAGCTGCGGTCGCAGTCCGAGCAGCGGAAGGGCTTGATGCCCGTGTGCTTGCGGAAGTGCCGCGTCAGCTCGTCGGAGCGGGCGAACTTCCAGGTGCAGCCTTCCCAGGTGCATTTGTAGGGCTTCTCGCCTGTGCCGGGGGGGGGGGGCAGAGAGGGGTCAGCATAGCAAAAATTACCCCCACCCACTAACAGAATAAAGGAAAAAGAAGAGTTTCTTGGCTGCAGCAGGGTTGCCACGGCCACGCAAACGCGCCTCAGCATCGGCGCTGGCCCAGCGCGGTCCGTGGGCGCCACCGGCTGCACGGGCGCTGCTCTGGTCACACAGCACCGTGCCCCCACCGCGAGCAACACCCGAGACAGTATTGTGGGGGGCACGCCCCTACCTGCAGCATTGCCCAGGCACGCCCCTGCACAAGTACCCCCCAAGGCCTGCAGTGTTCCCAAAGTGACCCCAGACCCCAAGGGCCTCTTCAAACCCTGGCAGAGGGTGCAAGCATCCCCAAAGGGCCCCCCTGAACCCCCAAAGGGCATATCACAGCCTCCAAAGGACCCCCCCAGCCACTAGCAGAGGATGCTGGCACCCCTAAAGGGCCTCCCTAAACCCCCCCAAAGGACCCCCAACCCCTGACACAGGCTGCCAGCACCCCTAAAGACTCATGAGCCCCCAAAGGCCGCTCCCCCAGCTCCTGGCAGCACCCCCAAAGAGCCTCCCCAAGCCCTCAAAATGACTCCCAGCCCTGGCCCAGGGTGCCAGCACCCCCAAAGAGCCCCCTGAGCTCAGGGATGGACCACCATTGCTCTCCCAACCCATCCCCAGGCACCCCCAGCCATCAGGAGCCAGGGGCACTGATCCTGACACTCCCAGGCAGGGAGGTGTGTGGTGCTGGCCCCTACCTGTGTGTATCCGCCGGTGAGCTTTGAGGTGGGAGCTTTTGGTGTAGACCTTATTGCAGCCCTCGAAGTCACACTGGTGGATGCGCCGCTTCTTCAGGTCAGGGGAATCGGCTCGCTGCCCCCGGGCCGTCGGCCTGCAAGGAGGAGGGAGGGATGGAGGGCACGATCCCCACAGCCACGGATCCCGCAGGGTGCCCAGGGACACAGCTCAGGGGGGACGACAAGGAGGGGGACACCCATATGAGAAGACTCACTCTCTCTGGAGGTCCTGGAAAGGGGCTGGGCCGCTCTCAGAGGCACTGTCCTCACTGTCACTGTTCATGTCCATGGGGTATATGGAGCCCGGGTCAATTTTCACTGGGGGGGGGCGGGAAAGAAAAGCTGTTGAGACACAAGGAGGGACGGGGTGAGGTTTGTTAGCAGAAAACAGAGGCACCCCACAAAAAAACCACACACACACGCCAAAGGGACCAACCCTCCCCCTGCTCCCACAGCACCCCAAGCACTGTTCCACCCACAAAAACATAAAACCAAGCTGGGGAAAGCCCCCCACAGCATGGGGCACAGAGGTATGGAGGGACATGACTGGGAGGGGGTGCACCCCTTTTGGCTGTCTGCCTAGAGGAGAGAAGATCAAGGCCTCTTCCCCCCAGTAAGGTGGGAAACTGAGAACGTCCTGGGGAAGGGGATAGGGAGGCACAGGAGGAGGGCAGCTGAACTGAAACCAGAGCCCTGGCAGCAGGCAGACAGTGGGAAGGGCAGGCAGGCTGCCAGCAGTGGGACGGGTGGCGGGCAAGCAGGGCAGGCAGCACCATGCCCCGTGTGTCCCCTGCCCTTCCCGTGTCCCCTTGCGGGCACAGACTGGGGGATAATGGCCCTGGGGGGGACTTTGGGTGAAGGTGGCAGGTGTGGGGAAGCAGACAGTGAGTGGAGGGACACGCTAGCGTGGAAAAATTAGATCCCCTTCAGGGGTGCTGCTCCATGAAACAGGACATCCCCCCCTCTCCCGCCCCCCAAAAAATTTCAGGGTTTCCCCCCACACACCCTTACCAGACCCAGCGTTCTTGCCGTCCCCCCCGATGAGGGGTACAGTGATGGCAGTGACGCCGTCGGTGGGCATGGTGGTGTAGACGACAGGGAGGGACTGGACCACCACAGGGATGGTCTGGAGGTTGCCCATCTTGCTGGGCAGGTTGACAGAGGGGATGGTGTGGATGACGTGGAGGATCTGCTGCCCACCACTGCCCTGCGTGGAGGCCAGGATGGAGCCGGGCGAGAGAACAGCTGGGATGGCCGAGGTGGAGCTGAGGCCAGAGGGCGAGATGGAGACGGTGGTGGGAGCGGGAAGCGGGGGAGCCACCAGCAAGGGGGAGGACTGGACCGAGGTGGGGGGCGGCGGTGGGGGGGCTGAGGCCGCCACTGCCACCTTGGACTTGTTGAGGGAGAGATCAACGGGCTCAGCCTGGGGCTGACCGCAGTCACTGGCCAGCAGCTCCTCGGGGGGCTCCGTCTTGATGTCAGTGAGCAGCACCGGGGGGTCGAGGGGGCCCTCGGCCAACAGCGCCGACGAGCTCATGGCAGGCGTCGCCTTCCCTTGGCCCTGCAAGAGACCCACAGCCCGTGAAGAGATGGGGAGACCAAGACACGGCGCTGAAGGGCTTCTGCCTCGGGCCTCGGCCCCGCTGGGCGAGGGGACGACAAGAGGCCCCCGGGCCGCGCACGGGAGCAGCAGCTGGGCGGGCCGAGGCCGTGTCCCCCGCGGCCGTGTCCCCCGCGGCCGGGCCCGGGCCGGTCCCTCACGACGGCAGCGGCGCGAGCCGAAGGCGGGAAGGGGAGAGCCCGCCCCCCGCCCGCGCGCCTTTGTGCCGCTGCCCGGCCCCGCCCCCCGCCTCCCACGGGGCCGGGAGGGGCGGGGCAGGGGGCGGGCCGGGGGGCGGGGCAGGGGGCGGGGCCCCCCGCGGGGCGGTGGCGGCCCCGCCACGCTCCCCTCCCCCGCGTCTTAAAGGGGCCGCGCCGCCGCTGCGCGAAACCCGCCCCCCCCCCCGCCCGTGCGGCGCAAGGCGGCGGCGGGTCACTCACCGGCCAGGCGGCGCGGGGGGGGCTCCTCCGCGGGTGCGCGGCGCTCATCCCCTCCGCGGGCAGGATCATGCTCCCCGCCGCGCTTCACCGGCCGGGCCGGGCCGGGCCGGGCAGGGCGAGAGGTGTGAACGGCCCCGCGGCTCCACCCTGGCTCGGCCCGGGGTGGAGCTCCTTAAAAGGGCCCGGCCGCGGCAGGGAGGGGCTGCGGGGCCGGCCCCCGCGGGAGGCACCCGGCAGGGCCCCACCCGCGACAACCCACCCTACCCACCCCCCCAAACCCCCCCACGCGCGGAGCCCCCCAGGACCACGCACCCCTCCCACCGCCATCCCCGGGGTCCCTCCGGTACGTGGGCACGCGTGGGGGTGCCCCGCACGCAGCCGCTGCGAGGGACACCCCGCCCCCCCCCCCAAGCAGGACTTCCATCACCCCAGCACTGACACCCCCCTGGGCACCCCCCACACCCCCCCGCACGGCCAGGGACCCCCAGCACGTACCTGGCTGCAAGCAGAGACCTTCCCCCCCGAGACGGGCACGCGGAGCCCCCCACGCACACTCACACACACTCACACACACAGACACCCGCGCGGCCCCTCCCCGGGGCACACCCAGCGCACACACCCCGCGCACACACCCACCCCCCGCGCACACACACACAGCCGGGACCCCCCCAAACACCCCCACTCCCAGCCGAGAACCCCCCCAATACCCACACACAAAGCCACGGACCCCCAAAACACATTCACACCCCCCTCACAAATCACCAGCACCCCCAAAACACCCCCACCCCCACCCAAACACCCCCACTCTCTATCAGGGACGCTCCTAAGACCCACCCACACTCACACATCACCGGGACCCCCAAAACAGCCCCCCCCAAACACACCCACATCCAGGTACCCTCCCCCTCCCCAGGGACGTCCCCACAGACGGCCACACAACTGCCCCCCCCCCCCGCAGCTAGCGACCCCCAACCCAGCACACACACACACACCCCCCCAAGAGCACCCCCAGACCTCTCAGACCCACACCCACCCCCTCACACCCGAGGGGGTCCCCACAACCAGATCTCATTTGGGGGGGCACAAAGGTGCGATTTTGCCCCCCCGGGGACCCTCCCCCCCCTTTGGGTGGGGACTTGCACCCCAAAGCCCTGTGGGACTGGAGGGTAAGAGAAGTGGCAGTCAGGTGAGTAGGGGGCTTTACTGCCCCCCCAAATCCAGCCTCACATGTCCTCCCAAACCCAGCCTTGCTGCCCCTTTGGGGACCCCCACAATCCATCGAGATTTCATCAGTGAGCTGAATTCCACCGTCCTCAGCCTAAAACCCACCCAGGCGGGGGGAGGGGACCCACCAGCTCCCTCCCCATGTCGAGGGGTCCCCTCTCTACTCCCCTATTTTGCCTTCCCCAGGAATAAATAGTCACCCCCCCCCTTTTTGTCCTAAAATAGCTCAGGGAGGGATGTGGGGTGCCCCCAAACCATGGGGTGACCTTGGGGGCGGGGGGCAGGCGTGGGAAAATACAGGCAGCTGCCTTCCATCCCTCCCTGCCTGGTCTCTGTGTGTCCTCCCCCCCGGTCCGTGTCCCCCACCCGTGGGCGTGGGGGGGCACACCCGCCGCCGTCACACCTCCCCGAGGAATTTCCTCCCCGCTCCACCCTCTGGCAGCGGCCGCCCGGGATGCTGGGGGGGAGGGGGGGGGATGGGAAGTGTGCTCGTGGGGACGGGTCTCGGGGGGATCCCCCCCTCCCTCTGTGGGGCAGTGGAGGGCTCAGCCCCGCTTCCCACGGCGGGGAGGCGTCTAGGCTTCAGTACAAACACCCCCACCCCCCCAAAAAATAAAGCACTGCCCTGCCCACGGCACGGCCTCACCCCCCGTGGGCCACCGCCTCGCCCCACATTTTGGGGGTGCGGGGCGGCTCTCCCAAAGCCAAGCTCGCCCCCCCCTCCCCCGGGGGGTGGGGAAGGAGGGAGGGAATTTGCGAGCGTGTCTGTTCCCGACGGCTCGGCCCTGGCCGCGGGCAGGGCGCGGGCAGGAGCAGCCTGAGGGCAGGGCGCTGCGGGCTGGCGGCTGCCCCCCCCCCGCTCCGGGCGATGATGTGGGGACCGGGCGACGCGGCGGTGGCCCCTCGATACCGTCTTTTTATAGCCCGGGCAGCGGGGGGGTGGGGGCGAGGGGGGGGAAGGGCACCGAGTCCCGCCAACGCCATCTGCTCCGGGGCCACCCCGCCCGGCCACCGCCCGCCAGCGCGGGGAGGCCCGGCCCGGCCCTGCCCGGCCCTGCCTGCCCCTCCGCGCCCTGCCTGCCCCTCCGCGCCCTGCCTGCCCCGCGGAGCAGCCCGGGCTGGGGGGGCGCACACACAAACACACGACGCGCACACGGAGGGTCGGGCCCTTTAAGAGCAAAGGGCGTGGGAGGGGGGAGGGGAGGGCGGGGCGCGCCGCGACGTCGCCCCTCGCCCCCCCGCCCCCCCCGCGGTGACCTCCCAAGCGCGCGGCAGCGCCCGCCCCGGAAGCGGCCACGGCGGGGGGGGCCCACGCGGGGCCCGGCGGGGGGGGAAGGGGGGAGGGAACCGCCCCCCCCCCCCCCCGCGTCTTCCCAGGCCTCGCGCTGCTGAACGCCCCCCCCGGCAGTCCGTTCCCACCCGTGGGCGCTGCCCCTTTAAGAACCCACGCAAAATGGAAGCGGCCGCGCCCGCGGTTCTCCCCCCCCCGGTCCGTCCCGGCCGAGGCCCCACTCACTTTCCCCCGCGCCTCCTCCGAGCGCATCCCCGCCGCCGCCGCCGCCGCCGCCGCTGCCCCGGGGCGGTGCCGGGTGGGGCGGGTGGGGCCCCACGGGCGGGGAGGGGCGGGGCCGCGTTGGGCGGAGCTCCCCTCCCCCACCCATTTTTGGGTGGGGGCACCCCCGCCCCCCCCAAAAAAATAAAAAAGGGGGTGCCCCGCCCTGCGGTGACATCACCAGCAGCCAATGGGCGGCTCCCCTCGCATCCCGCGTTGCCGTGGAAACAGATGCAGGCTTTGGGGAGGAGGGGATCCCCCACCTGCTCCCATCCCCCCCAACCCCACCCCACGCAGGGGCCCCCCCAAATCGGGGGGGAGGGGCGTGCTGCTGCAGGGGCTGAGACCGGGCGAACTCGTGTCAGCGGTGGCGGGGCAGGGGGCGGCGGCAGAGCCCCCCCGGTGCCCACCCGTGACAGGAGGGGGAGCATCCCCTGCACCCACACACCGCCCCACCCCCTCGGACCGCGGAGCGCCCCCAAGCCCCGGCCCGGCACCCATGGGTGCCTCAGGAGGGCGGAGGCAGGACGTGGCCCCTGGGAGGACGCTCCCATGGGGGGGGCCGGGCCCTGCCTGCTGCCTGCCCACACGGCCCTGCCGGCTCTCTGCCTCCCGAGGCCCCCGCCACCCAGGTAACCCCCCGAAAATATCTGGGCTGTCTGGAGCACCCCCCCAGCACCCCGCTCTGCCCCAGGCAGGGGGCACCGGCGCGGCTCAGGGGGCACGTTGGGTCCCCCGGAGAGGTCAGAGCTGGGGGAGCCTCTCCCAGGGGTTCGCTGGGGCTGCAGCTGCAGGGAGGGGGGGGGTGTCTGGGGGTCTCCCAGCCTCTGGGCGTCCCTCCCCATGGTCCCCGGCCCCCCCTGGGGGCAGCGCCTGCCCTGAGTCTGCCAGCCCGGCAGGAGCCGGTCACGGTCACAGCTGCCTCGGCAGTGACCTTGGCCCATGAGGAGAAGCTGCAGCTGCTCCGCACGGAGGTGCCCATTGATACAGGGACCCCCCGGCTGACACCCCGCTCTCACCCAGCTGCCACAGCTCAGCTGGGCGTGGGAGCAGACCCAACCCCTTTTTTATTTGGAAAAAAAAAAAAAAAAAAAAAAAGCAACTCCCCCTCCCAGAAAACATGCAGGGGGGAGGCACCTGCCTGAGCCCACAAAGGGACCCCCCTCACCTCCACGGGTACGGACCCCCCCCGGCCAACCCCCGCCTCTTGCCTTCTCCAGAGCTGTGAGGCTTTTGGGGATCAGAAAAGCTTTTTGGGGTGAGAGTCAGGTGGTGAGCAGACACTGCGCCTGCAGGGCTCCCATCCTGACCCCCACACCGGCATCATCGAGCTGAAGGACCAGCTGCAAGGCCCGAAATATCAGGGAACCCCCCCCCCAAAAAAAAAACCAAAAACAAACAAAAAAAAAACCAAAAAAAAAAACAGGAAAAAGGCAGCGGGTCGCCCTTCCTGTCCCCAGAGCTCCTGCGGAAACAGGGCCCTAGGGAAACCGCCAGACCAGCGCGGGGTGGGGTGCAGGCAGCTGCCTGCATCAGTTGAGGGGGGACATCAAGGACAACTCCGGGCAGGAGGGGTGGGACAAGGAGCCCGGGGCAGGGGGTTGTGCTGGTGCTGGGGGCGGTTCTGCAGCTCCTGGGGGGGGCTCTGCAGCATTGGTGCCTCCTCCAGCAGCTCTGCTGGAACTGGGGGAGAGGGTGGACTGAGGTCGACCTGCTGTTTATTTATTGAGTCGAGTTTCCTTTGAATAAAAAGGCAGAAAAATGAACTCGTGCTTTTGCTGCACCCACAAGACACAGGGCGCTGGCTCATCCTTTTCTTCATCAAAGAGGAAGGGTGTTGTATCCCAAACTCATTTATCTGCCTTGAGAAGAGCCAAAGGCTTCGTCCACGCTCAGCCCGGCTCGGACAAGGCATCCCGGACCGGAGGGCGCAGGGGAGGTTCACACACCACTTTTAGCAGAGAAGGACAATGGGGACAATCCCCCCATGAAAGGGGTGTCCGTGCTCTGAGTGGTCCCTTGAGCTTTGCCACAGCAACAGGCACGTTGAGCCCCAAGGGGAACGTCCAACGTCGCCACCCCTTTAGCTCCAAAAAGCAGCACTGTTGGTTTCAGCATCAAGATTGAATCCAGGTCCACGGGGACAGCCACCATGGCCAGGCTGAAGGCGAGGGACACAGCCCTCTGCCGCTGAGCTCATCTCGATGCTGTAACACCGCAGTCTGCAACCCCCCAGGAAAGAAAAGGGCTGGTCGCAAAGAGGGAATAGCAATAGGACAAGCAAGGAGGTGTGATGGACAGGCTGATGGGTGCTGAAGGCTACCAGCAGCCTTCAAGCTTTTTAAGCAGCAGAACACAGGCCAGAAACATCTGCTTGGCTACAGAAGTGGTGCATGTTGTTCTTCCCCACCCTAGGAGCAGACAAAAAAAAAAAATAAAAATCAAAGCACCCCAGAAATGGGTGTGTTTTGCTGTTCACTCTTCCCCCTGAGGTGAGGAGCTGTATGTTGAGTAAGACCAGATCCCTCCACCATCAAACCAAGTGCAGTAGCTCCATGCTTCTGCTTTCAAGATTAACCACAGACGCGATCATTGATCCCACAAAGGGAAACCCACAGGCTCTTGGCAGGGCACCATTCTGCCTCTCTCCTCCCCAATAAGCCTGATCCACCACCATCGGCATCTTGACGTCCAGCTGTACGGAGATGTTTACACAGACTCCTCCGCAGGGAGCTGCTCCGTTCCCACCGCTCTGCCAAAGGAGCAGGGCCCCTCCGGCACAGCCACAGCTTCTTGCAGCTGGCGTTTGATCAAACACTTCAGGTGGGCTCAGCTGCATCCCTCCCATTGCAGGGCTCGCCCCCTTCCAGCCCAACTCAGTGCCCACCACTCTGTCCTAGAGGTGCTGAACATGCAAGCAAGCCCCAACATCCACAGTCTCCCCTCACCTTGCAGAATCCACTGGATGTTTGGAGGAGCTCGGTCCCAGCTGCAGAGCAGTACCTGGCAGCTGCTGGCCACCACAGACCTGTGGCCAGCCCACCCAGCTCCTCCTCATCTCCTGGAGATTTTGACACCACCACTACTACTGCTATGGAGGTAAAAGGGAGTACCCTGTGGGAGAGCTCCAAAAGGTCATCTGATCACAGCTCATCACGGGGGTAACAGACACTTGTTCACCCTCAAGTCAACCCCACTCAAGTCATCCAGGCTTGGTCCGATGTGGGTAGCAGAAAGGAAATGGTTAGAACCCCCCTGAGCAGAAAGGCACAGTACTAAGACATACACAGCAAAGCACAACATTTTGTTTTTCTTTGATAGCAAGAGCTGCCAGAACAAGGGGGAAGAGTCTTCCAGAAGGTCGGGTGAGGGTGCAGAGCCTGATCTTGCTGCTCAGTGATGCCACAGGACCGTGGCTGGTCACTGGAAGGACCCTGCCTGGCACAGTCGCACATCAGCAGCGACCCACCCCAGGCTCCAAAAAAGGCCCCCAGGTTTGCTTTGGGGAAAGAGACAAAATATCCCACAGTACTGTCAAAAAAGGTAAGGCCTGAAATAAAGCCATCCACATATTTTCATCCATACTGCAGGTGGTTGCTTGACAGCACAGAGCAGCACCAGCAGTATCTCTGCCAGAGAGCAAAAGGAAAATGTTGATTTCAAAAGAGCCTCCAAAATACACGTACTTTAAGAAAGCAGATTTGCACTAAGAGAAAACAGCAGAACTTTAGCTATTACCATCAAGTTGCTGGCCCTGGAGAGTCTTCAGCAAGGCAGGGTACCTTCACAGTGGTTTGTTACCTGCTCCCTCACCCCACATTTCCTCCCCCCCCAATTAACATTATCCCACTCTCACGTACTGAAGTTTATCCCTAAGGAAACCCAACAGCAACTCCCTGTAACCATGGAAATAAGGCAGCATTTCCCACTGTCTTTTTCCTCCGTCTCTGGCAGGAACAGCTGCCTGCTATGAAAACACACTCACAGCAGGAGGTGCTTCAATCTGCACTAGAACTGCCGCCATAACCATCTTCTGCTCTCCTGAAGCCGTGACAGCTGCCCATCTCCTGCAAGTAACCCCTTGGAGGTGACGTTCCTGAGGCTTCCATCCACAGCGACTCATCCTCTTGCTCCACTCTACAGCGTGAGGGCAGGGTTTGTGTGCAGAAAGCTGTGAAGTTTCTCCACTGACCGTGTCCAAGCGATGGGGCAGCATCTGCAAGAGGCAACTAGTCACATTGCAGCTTGCTCCGGCCCGACGTCACAGACTTGCTGTTCCCACTCCAGGACCAGCACTGTATTCCACACCTGCAAGCACCAAAGACAAACGGAAAGCCTCCACTGCATCTCCAGCTCATTCTGAAGTTCTCCTGAAACTCCAGCACCTGAATTGTTAACAGACACCTCGGTGTTCCTCTTCCACAGGGACGTCGACTTGCAGATCCTCACTGAAAACACACCCGGCCAGAGAATGCAACAACACATCTGCCAAGCAGGTGGAGCAAGACACGGGTGTTTAATAGTAAAGATTGAGAATCGATGGAAGGTTTGGTGGGGAGCCCATCCTCAGCCCTCCAGCCAAGATGTGCCCTTTAGCTCCCCCTTCTCACATAATGGACTCACCCTGTTGGACTTTCCCCCGGCCCACTGTGCGTGTGGGCAGGGATACAGGGGGAAAGCACGATTTTGAGAAAACAAAGCAGAGAGCCAAGCTCAGAGTCACCACACCCTTTTTTATATAGTAATTTGATGGAGCAAGAGAGAAAAAAGGGAAAAAAGATGCTGACAAGCATCAGCTCCCACCCAGCAAACCAGAGATTCCCCTAACTCACAGTGCTTTTGTTGTTCCTACGTTTAATGGAAATGCACACAATAAAATTCATTAAAAAATAGACAGCCATGTCAAGTAACATTGGTGTCAAACACTGCCCGACTGGCTCGTTGCAAACACAGCTAATGTAGCTCATGCACACACCCTCCCCAACATATTCTAGGGCTCCTCTGTGCCCACACCAGCCCCTCCTGGCTCACCACAACTATCTTGATGCTTGGTCAATTAGGATCTTTGGACCCTTTTATTTACTGTAGTCTCCATTGCTTTGGCAAGTGTAAAGAGGCCACTGCCAGCCTGACTGCTTTACCTGCTGAGTGAATTTTTGCCTCCACATGGGGAAAAAAAAATTATCTTAAATGAAACTCTGAAATGGCCTTTGGTCAACACCCCCCTAATAACATGAAAGGAAAAATGCAGCTACTACACATCTGCTTGCCAAAGCTGCCCTAGGTTTTAGAAGAAATAAAACCCACTTTCCAAAGCTCTAGGATCTGAAATCCCTGGTAGCAAAAATTTATTTTCATGACTGAAGACAAGGAGAAATTTATAAACATATTCTAGCAACCAACCAATAAAACAGTAAATATTCCATTCCTGTGACTTATATGATCACCTGGGAGCAAAACATCCACACCAGCTCTGCCATGTGGCACTATGACAACCAGGAGCATGAGACCACGTGCACATCACACGTCCTTACTTCTTCCCAACCCTACATACGCCAGGGAAGTCTCTTTTGAAGGTCCGCAGTGTATCCAGACATCCAAGTGACTAGTGTCCAACGTTAAAAGGAGAAAAAATAAAGCAGCACACTCATTTCAAAGCCCAAAGACATCAACATTGTTAGATTCTCCTAAAAATAAGTAGTTCCAATTCATTTTTTCTCCCCCCGAAGACCATGCGCCTTGGCCATCGTTCAGCGCATGAGCAAGCTGTGCTTTGGACCATCCACTCTCTCCAGCTTCTCAAAGTGTTTTCTGGCATTGCGGATGTTGATCAGCGTAGCCGCAGAAGCTAGGACGGAAAAGGGACGGGGGAGACAAAAAAAAAAACCTTAAAAAAGATGCAAGTAAACAAGTCCTCAGAAATTAAGTGCTGCCTAAAACCGACTTCCCCATCAGAAAGCTCTCTCATTTTAACTCCGCTGCTCCCTAGCTGTACAAAATTTAACACTGGAAGGTCTGGGCTGTTTGCTGATCCCAGTGCAACACCAAGAAAGAGTCAGAGCAAACTACAGCCAAGTGATAGCTGCACAAGTCACCACAGCTGCTCATTCGCTGCTCCTCAAGCACAGAATCATCGCAGCTGGTAATTGAGTCACAGGGTTTACAAAAGTTCTCCCCAATTCAGTAAACCAGTCAAAAACAGGACAGGAAGCACCAACACTGTAAGCCACAAGGCTGTCCTGGACAGTGTCTCTTAAGGACCTCAAACCCTAACAGAAGTAGTTTCAGTTGGAGTTCCGCAAACGGTTAAATATTCACACTGCGCCTGTGAGAGCTGACACTGCTGGCTACAGTTTCTTCTTTAAGATAAATAGATACTGCTATAATTAGAGTCCTTGCCCACCAAGGCAGTTCAGGCAGCAAGAGCAAAAACTCAAATACAATCCATCTCTGCTTACTCTCCAAAAATCACTGGGGCTGCCAGATCAGAACAGCCCAAAATAGGTTATTAGATACAACCTACTAAATCAGGTCACATCTGTTATAGTGGTTCCCCACTGCTGTTACGATCCTCCACTTGACAGCAACAAATAGCTCAGCTGTCACAGGCACACATCTCGCCTTCCGCAAGGTACATCACTTTTTAACCACCTTCCCCCTCACTCTGCCCAGACAGGGTAAGTCAGCAGGACAGCAGATCCCTCTCCATCTTTTAATTACAATCAGTTTTACTACATTGCTTGGTGTTTGTCATTTTCCAAGAGAAACGCAGTTCAGAGTCATTCATCTTTTTGTCCCTGCAAACACAAAACAGGCCAGAGGCTTATCTTTGCTTCAACTTACGTATCGAAGGGTCTGACATAACCACCATCACATATGTATTTGATGTAAAGATGTCAATGAAAGCAGCAAAGTTAGAGTTCCTGACCTCCATGCTCTGGAAAGAAGCTGCCAGCTTACTAAGAGGGTAGAGTGAAAAAAAAAAAAAAAAAAAAAAAGAGTAAATTAACTATTACTGTAACATTGCTCAAACAGCTTTTGCACCAACATCCCATTACTCGAGTTGTTGGTAACAAAGACACATTTGAGTACTCATTTGGCAAGCAACACCAGGTGTGACTGCAAGTGTCATGCTTGGTTATGTTTGGGGTTTTTTTTAAGAAAGAAATCTTTAGCTTGAGGCTAAATGAGAACAATATAAAGTGATTTGCACATTGAATGGTGAAGGTAACTCAAGATCTACAACCCTAATGAGTCTGCTGTGCCCAAGCTGTCAGTGGCACTTGCCCCACGGATGTAATAGCCATTCAGAAGGACAGTTGAACACGCTGTGGATATCCAGCAGAAATAAGTATAAAACTGAAACATCTGGAGCCAGCTCTGTAAACCATGCAGCCACTTCTCCATCCTATTCAGACTCCAAACACTTGTAGATATTACTAAGAGACTGGGGAAACAGAGACCGTTCTAAAACCAAGCTACTACAAAGCCAGCTTCCCACTTTTTCATTCAAAATATTGATAAATAGGGTCTGGAAGCCTCTTCCTCCCAAAGCAGCGGTGTGGTACAGGGTCTGAAGCAAAGCTCTCCATCTGACTTCCTATAGCACTGTTGACTGTCACTAATTTATCAATTTAGTCCTGAAACTTCCCTACCTCACCCAGGAGAATGAGGTCTAGAAGAAAATGGTTGTCTCAAAACAAACCTCTTTCAACCATCAGCAAAGGAGGAAGTTACAAAAGATAACAATTAACTCAGTTGTGTTTAAGCTTGGTGCAATTTAACTACAGCATCTCAGCTTGCTGAGGAGTCAGAGAACTGTACTACTTTGGAGAGCCTTCATGCCTCTGGATGAAGCTGAAACACCTGCTGCAGTATCTTCCCCACCTAATGATTAAAGCAGCTCACCTGCAACTTAGCTTGAACTGTTTAATAATGTTGCTGATTTTCTCAAATCTGTGGACATCCCGCTGTTCTTTGCACTGATAGTGAGAAATGACCTGGAAGGCAGAAAGAGAGAGAGCACAGAATTAGTAATTTATTTCAACACAGGTTTCTCAGGCTTGACAGCAATTACGGGAAACAGGTGGTGACCAGAACAGGGATTTCCTTTGCCTTTTGCTGACTGAATCTTGGAAACTATTTGCAACAATACTTGTGGCATTTTCATGGTAAAACAAGACTCAATAATACAGTCACCAGGAAGGCTTTCACAAGTGCAGGTGCAAGTATGCAAGATATACAAGAGACATCGTCCATCTGAGGTCTGAAAACTCCAACTTAGCAGCAATTTAAATCTTGATTCAAAGAAGAAAGTGTAAGGAGAGAAAAAAAAATGCAAGACCACCACCTCAGGTAGAGGAAACAGACACTTGACAAATGCTGGAATAGCTTTTCCTTCCTAAGTTTATCAAGCTGCAGATTCTCAAGGACTGAACCTGAGAAATTTCCCATTCTGCAACAGGTAGAATGCACAAGCACTGCTCTCAAAGCCACAGCAAGCTGTTCCTCCCTAAAAAAAGCAGAACAAAGGCAGCTGGTTTCCTAGGGAGTTCTCTCTCCATCAGTTCACTGAGTCAGACCAAGACTGTGCTAAGCTGCCTGCATTCAGATCAGTTCTCCTCCTCTTCCTCCCACACAGTGATCCAGCAGCAACATGCAGACCTCAGTGGCTGGCTGCAAAGACTCAGAGGATCAAAAGTTTTCTGGAATCTTTGCAGTGTGATCCACAGCCATTTCTCCCTGATCACTTTCCCACTTCCCTGGTAGCCTACACACATTTACTCCTCAGCCAAATTAGCTAACGGGCTGAGAACTACATTTACTGCATAAGGTGAATGGCACACAATCAAACAGTTGCATCATCTTTGTTGCCACAGCAAATCAGAAGGGAGTATTTTAAAAACTTTGTGCAAAGGAATATTTAAAAAACATTATGCTGTGTGCTTTAAGCTCTTCAGAATCATGAAACCAGCTGCTAGTGGAAGAGCCAGACACCCTTACGCAAGGATGTTAAACTATTCCTTTTCCACCTACAGAGCCACATTTAACAGACTTGCAAGAACTAAGTTTCTTGGATTTTTTTCTTTTTTTCCTTAAGCACCTTAAAATCATATACTTCCTACTTTTTAAACCTGCCCAATTATTCATACAAGTACAGGTTTAGCCAGATTCAAGGACTGCATTCATACCAAAGCCTTCATTGTATGCAAGTTCATTCCTTAAATTTCCAGATAAGTTTTGCTGTTACTGTGATTTCAATACAATTTCAGAGTAAGATTTCACTTCAGGAGAAAAGTGTCCTGGGGGAAGTTTAAATATATGAAGAAAGTGAGAAAAAAAAAAAAGAGTCTTTTAAAAAGTCACCATTAAACTGAAAATCAGCATTGAATTTTTGTAGTAGAGATTATTCTTTTTCAGTAAAAAAAATGTATTATAACAAAAGTTCTGTTACGTACCACCAAGGTGAACTATTTATTCATCTACAAAAGGTCAAAAAGCAGAACTTGCCAGAAATGGCAGTTTACTTCTGACAGTTTAAGAAGCAATAGAAGTAATGGCTCCTTTTCCACATTCCCTCCATCATTTCAAAATCAGATGTTTGGCCATCAAGAAAAGCACTCAAAAAAATTCAAAACCATTCCTCCAGGTCGGCAAGGTGCAAAGACAGAAAAGACCAATCCAGAAACCAAGAGTATGGACAAACAAGCAGCAGCGGTGGTTTTAACCAACACGTTTACCTTGCAGAGACAACAGGTTGGAAGCACAGTTACCATGCAGCCAGTAACTTGGAAAGCCGCAGCAATCCAATTGCTTGTGATCCTCTACCCATACTCCAGGTTTGGAGAACATCAGACAAAATAAAAAATAGAAATCAAGACCTGTTAAAACGTTAGGCCAGGGGAACTGAAGAGGCTTATTTCAATCTAAAGAATGTTCTTGCCCTGGGCAGAAAGGAATTCTCAGAAAAGTCCTACGGCCGACAACAGAATGGGGATATGAAACCCCCTCACAGCTTGGAATAGGGAAATACCGATCAAGCCCTCAGCTCAGCTGCTAGAAGCGGAAATTTTGGGAAGGTCCCACGAGCCATGGAGTCACATCAGCTACTCTCAATATCACACGGCCTGGATCAATGCATTCTGCCATCTGGCACCTCTCTTTGGGCTACTGCCACAACAGCACTTTCCATCCAGGGAACTGCATCCTAGGCTGCGCAGAGGAACCTGAAGGGCAGAACTGCTGTATTCACCAGGAAAGTGGCTCTTTCAAACAGAAGCACTTCATCTGCCTCGATGATCTGAGCAAAGTTCCTCAGGTTCATTTCCAGCTGCTGGACATTGGGGATCAGCTGATAGACTATACTGGACCAAGCCTGTCAATAAAGAAAAACACAATGTAAGGGCTGCATTAGCACTTTTCTACCTCATCCTCTTGTTATGTAATGTGCTCAAAACCCGATTATTTGTAGTTCTGGGTGTTGATAGCCTGGGCAAGACTGAGAAGCTTCTCCCACCTGTTTCTCTACTACAGTGAAGACTACCAGTGCTACCCCAGACCTGAGTAAACTCTTCACTAGGCCAAGCTCTTTTCTAGATCGGTCACAGAGAAACTAGAATACTATTAAACAGACTTAAATCATCCTAATTTTAAGCTGGCAATGCTTTTATCTACTGCTCCCACTGAAGTTTTCAGACTTTTTTCTAATCCTGAGCAAGGTCAACATGCAGAAGGATACTTGGCAGCTTGTCACTGATCCAAACAGAAAGCTCTACTCTAACCCAGTGAGTCAGGAACAAGTCCAGAAGGGACTGGGGATGCTGTAATTGTCATCTGTCCTCATTCAGACTCCAGTCCTCCAAGCTCAGCTTCACCTCACTGCCAACCTGGTGACCCAGGTCTGTGTCAGTGCCTGACCACACGCTTCCCCCCAGGAGTCAGGGTGGATATTTGTGTCTCCTATTTACCAAACACTCCTCCCATCCCATTTGCCAAACACAAAGTTGAAAGTCCAAACCAAGGGCATGAGCTCTGAAGAGCATTGGCAGGGCTGTGTCTGGAATAGCACAGGTCTGCTGCTGCGTAAGCGGCTCAAACAGAGTAACCAGTGTGACTGATGGACGTCAGGGATGGCTGCAGGAACCCAGGGTGTGCCCCTGCTTGGGGAGGGTAATTTCTAGAGGGAGCTGGGCACGTGCTTTGTCAAGAGTGATGTCTGGTGTACGGTGCTGCATCAGCCTCAAGCACATCATACGCTGAAGGCAGGGGAATTTGTTACAGCTTTAAATGGATTTGCCAGGATGGTGAAAGTTGCTGTCCCAAGTCCCGATAAAGTCAACAGAAAGAGCCAAATGGTCCTCACCTTCAGACAAGCGACCCAGCCACTACCACCACTGCTTATTAGCCTGAGCTGGCAATTATAAAGATCATTTGCTCTCAGCGTAGCCCAGGTAGGACTCACCACTCCCACACTGGAAGACCTCTGACACTACAGTCAAGACTGACTAATGGCAAAAATCCCCACCCACAAAAAACCACACCCACTCCTGAAAGCAAAGCAAATTCCCAGAAAGGTAAATGTTTGTGTATTAACAGTGCTGCAGAGAAACACAGAAAACAATTCCATGCCAGATAAACGTGACTAAAAGATGCAGAAGCTCTTTCTAAAGCAGCCAGGCAAAATATTTAGGCAGTATTAACATAGTGACACCATGACTCCAGCACATGGAGGGCTTTTACATTTTCTAATTAAAACCAGAATGCTCAGGTGCTGTTTACAACAGCTAACCCCCAGAAGTAGCTGCTGCAGAACCAAAAAGGGCCAGTCACTAATAAACCAGTAGCAACTAACCACTTGCCTTCCTTGCACTCTTGTTTTCAATAAGGAGCGGGAAAAGCCAGATACAGAGAAGAAGCTGGACAAACCTTGTAAAGTGTTTCATCCCAGATGGAAGTTCTAAAACAAACACATTCCAAGGGCCGGGAAAGGCGCTTCAAGTCCTCCTCACGCTCTTTAAAAATCTGGGAAATAAAAAAAGATTAGCAGTTGAGTGCAAATATTTCTGCCTTTGGTGGTGGTTGCTGTATTGCATTTACAGCACGCATTTCAAACAAACCTTGAGTACCCACAGCACCCGAGAAAAGACAACAGCAGAGCACATCAGCCAGGACAGGCTGGCAGAAACCTCCTCCACTGGAACAGCAGGGAAAAGCAGATCATGGCTGTCTTGCAATAGATTTGACCAGGACTCAAAACTGAAATAACTATGGGTGTCATGGAGTGGGAATGGAAGCAGACACACATGAGCGTCTCTGAGGACCTAAATTTTGAGAAGACCCTGGTCACAGGCAGAAAGCTCTATCACTGAGAACAGGATTGGAAGAAAGCACTTGAGGCTCATCAGTATGAGCAGCTCTGAGGCATGTACTTATATAGCCCTCTCACACCATACTCTGCCTTTAGAAGTTATGCTTACAAAAAAGGGGGAGCAGGGTGAACAGTAAAGATCAGACAGTCTTGTGCCAGGCTCCTACAGAACTGCTAAAAAAGCAGCAGGACAGCCAGCAATGTGCCTCTGCAGGGGAAGATAACAACAACTGCCTTCACCTCAGCTTACTGTTTTCAGCAATGTGACAGAACATTAACCAATGCCCATGAAATGCTGCATAGGCCAACATTTACTATTTGGGTCCTGGGATACCAAAGGCTTCAATACGATTTACAGAGATAGTGATGTGGCTCAGTATTTGCATGTTCTTCTGAGTAGCAGACACCTTAACACAGATCTTGATGGGTATGCAATGGTACACATTGAAAGCATATCTGAAGTAAGGCTCCTCTTCTGTCAACCCCTCACTTCAGGGCCTCAATAGTCTACACAACTATGTAAAACCAGCATTTGTCCACTAGTCCCAAAACAAACCTGGACAGGACAGCATTAAGAAGATTTTAGACTCATCCTTCTGTCCGGAGGGAAGGCAGATGGAAGTGAGGAAAAGTTCCCTGAATCAAGCCTGTGAACAAGCTACTTCTGCACTGCGCTGGATGGCAGAACTAAAACTGGAAGAGGAGGACCTCCACTCTGAGATGCACGAATGATCTGAAGCCAACCTGCTATGTGGAAGTCTGTCTGTGCAGGGAGGTCAGGGCGTGGTTTCAGCCACAGCACCTTGCATGGCCTCCTTTGCAGCTGCCCAGGCACATACTCACCAGGAATCAGAAGTTAGTTTAATAAGACACCTTACTTCAGACAAAAGCCAACAGCCTAAAGGGGCCTCCAAACTTGCTGCAAGCCAGGGAGGGGCCAAGCAGCTAGGGATGTGCTCATCTAACCCACAAAGCTCATTCCTCCTTTGGTATCAGGACCTGGCTGCTTTTCAGTCCAAGCTGAAAAAGCAAGGTTGGTAGGAACTTGACATCTTCCCATTTCCCTGCAACCTTTCAAAAGTTCAGAAAAAGAACAGAAAACATGCAATACCTCTGAAAGGTTGATCCCCAGCCTCTTGGGGCTGAAGAGTGCTTAAGAGGTGATCAATCTCTGGGCCAGCAGGCCAAACTGACAGAGAGCAGAATCAACTGACAGAAACCACCTTCTAGTTAACTGGGAAAGTTTCAACTCTTTGAAAGGAAAGGCTTAGAGTAGTTGTTACTAAAAATCATTAGTTCTGTTCTCCTCTAGATTACATGCAAAAGATAGCAATGACACACAATTTAGAAAAGGCAGAAAAAGCTTAGAGGGCTCTGACAATTCTTAACATCTGAGAAACCCTTCTAGGAACAGTGCTGATGGGGCTGTATTTGAAGCATGAAATCACAATGCATTAGCACAGTCAAAAGATGTTCTGTTTGAAAGCGTTTCTATGACAGCTATCAGCTTCTCACCAAATCCCGCTGATCCTCCTGCACCAAGTCCATCTTGTGCACTAGACAAAAGATCTTTGCATCTGGAGAGTTCTGAAGAATTGCCTCCAAGCATGACTGGTAGTAGTGCATGTCCTTCTCCAGTTCGCGGCTCTCTACATCAAAGACATAGATGAGGACTTCCACATTGCGGAAGATGTTGTCCCGCTGACTGGTGAAGTAGTTCTCCATAAAGGTGTCCTGTCTGAGAAGGAGCAGAGCAACAAAGCAAGGAGACTCCCATTAGAGCAACCAGGTCTTGCTTAGCATTGCCAGGAAAGGTGCTACATGTAAAACACCTCCCATAGAAAGGCATGGCTTGCATGTTGAGCTAGAGACCCCATCCAAGGAGTCTAGACAAGAGCCCTGCGAGTGGTGATATTCCCCATGGTGTGAAGCTTCCCCAGCACTTCTAACCAAGCAAAGTTGGATGCTTCTGAAGAGCATCTGCTTGCCAGTCTCACAGGAAGCTGAAGTTTCCTTCACATCCCAGCTGGCTGCTCAGTGTCCTGTGCAAACAGAGTTACATTGCTTCTGGACCCAGACTGGCTTTTAGAGAGTTGGGTATAAAAAAGCCACAGCAAAAGCTAAAATATAACCAAAACCATCAGCGTAGCCTGCTACGATAGGATTTAAATCTCCTTTAACTTTTGCTGAATACGGTGCATGAGGACATGAGAGCTGCTGAAGCCTGGAAAAGTTGGACAGCTCTGCTGAGGCTCTGTCAGCGGGAGAGCATTCTTCGAAAAGCTGCTTCCAGGAGCCACAGGGTCACTATCAACCTTCAGCAATTCTGAAACTAGTGTCACCTCCCACCACCTCAGGAGAAGGTCCGGGTGAAGGACTCAGGCTTTTTGCCAGCAGAAGCAAGCAAGCAGCAAGGTAAGGGTGGACCTACACACTGCACCTTTTATGTAGGGATAACTCAAGAGACAGCATCATTGTGCCAACCTCTTCCACCCACCTCCAGGCACAAGCCTAAGATGTGGCATCTGTTCTTCCCAGAGTTGTCTCACCAGTTTTACAGTGCATGCATGAAGCTTGTTCTATTCCCTTCGTGCATAAGCAGCGTACTTGTCCCCCCAGGGCAGCAGGACCTCTGTTTTGTACATCCCCAGTCTTATTCCCCAGAGCTAACCCCCAATGGTTTCAAAAGCAAAAGAATAAACAGTACCTACCCTCCGCAGTCCCAGAGGTTTAATACCAGGTTTCCTAGAAATCTAACATGGGAGTGCTCCACATCAACTAGAAAGAGACAACAGAAGTTTACTGACTGTACCACACACCCATATCCAAGCTACCTCCCCGGGCAGTCACAAATGCCATTCTTCACAGCACAGCCCACAGTTTGTAAAATCCCATCTAAGCACTGTTGAACATAAATCTGTAGCTGAAGGCACTATGGAAAAAGTTCCCAGAGTAATTCAAGCCTTCCTACTCTCTACCCAGGACCTATTCTCCTGAGAAGCACAGGAGGTGGTTCCCCTTTAGCACATTCTCAAATCTTCATGATATTTTAAGAATGACATTAGTTCCAGCACGCTCTGCAGGGCTTTAAACTAGCCTTAAAAGAATAAATCAGTAACAGAGAGAATGTAAACTTTATGAACAAGACAAATTTAGGGCAAAGAGGGAATGTACACCAATCTGTGACATTAAGTCCTCACAGGTGCTTCTCAGCAAGAAGCACTGGAACCTGACAATTCACACCCCTGTTTCAGAGGAATCCCTTACTGCTTTTTCAGACCAGTGGCTTTGGAGGACAAAAAAAAGGCAGAAGACAGTAAGTCTAGTGCAGTATCTTGCCAAAGCCACAGATGCATAGCAAGATCACTGTGACTCCAGGTGTGCTAGCTATCAGCTGGCTAACAACAGGAAAGCTTCACCAAGGAGGACCATGAGGACACTCTCAACACTCAGCCAGTGACAGGTGTAGTTGCAGCAAAGGCTGCTTCGTGATCAAAAAAAAAGCTAAGGCTAAAAGTTCAACAATAAAGCAGCAAAACTGAACGCAGTGCTGCTCTGCCTTTCACTCCAGCTTCCTACCTGCCCTCAGCTGAAGTCAGGAGTGCAGTTCCCTGTGAGGTGTGGTAGCTGGGAGGATCAACAGACACCCATCTACTCCAGAGCAGAGGAGAGGCAGGGACTGCTGGAGGGAACAGCCTCGCCCCTTTAATGAAGGGGGTTTGAGCCCTGAGAACTTGTGGTTCAAACAAGAGAAGTCTTACTTGTGGCACCCAGGCGCCGTGTGTCCCTGGCGATGTAGTTTGCAAAGATAATGGACCTCATGCTGGTCTTCCCAGACCCACTTTTACCCATCAGCAGCACCTGGGAAGAAAAAAAAAACAACATAGAAGAATTAACTACCACAGAGCACTAAGTCCTTCATGGCTCCCTTGGAGTTAACATCTTACTGCCAAAGCCACCAAAACACAGGACTCGCATACTTCAGATGTGAATGCATCAGGAGAGGCAAAGAAGAGTAGCATGCCTGGGAAAGGAGGAGGCAGACATCCTTACCTCCCTGCTACCCGCAGCCACTGAATCATTGTCAGACTGAAAACCTTTCCATCTTGTCTGTGTTCTTGAACTATGCCCCCCCCACCCTCTCAGGAATCTCTGCCCCTCCAGGCACCGCAATCCTGTTCCTCCCACGGCTGCCTACCACCCGGAAGGAAGTGCCACCAGCACTCAGGGAAGAGCAGGAGCTGCTCCCAAAGCTGCCGCAGCCTCCTCAGCCCCAGCCCCTTGCACCCGCACACTTTTCAAATGCACTCTGGAACCACAGGTGAAGGCTTGATGGTTTTGATGACAGCAAAAGCTTTATCTTCAAGCCTTTAAGGCCAGGCTGGAAACAACCCCTTGCCCATTCAGCACTGGTATTCTCTAACCATCACTTCTCTCCTAATCATGCTCTTTTCCTTCTCATAATGTGACTTGTTTTCTCCTTCCTGACAAAAGTGAAATACAAGTTACATTTCAAGTTTCACGCGTCAGAAGACCAGCAAAAGGTTAAAATCAGATGGGACAGCCAGTTCAAGTGCACCAGGCCATCACACAGGGGAGACACTTGACTCCAGAGTCCTCTTTGCAGATTATCAGGCCCAAGGAGGGTTAGCACCTTTGGTAGCCAAAAACTAGGGGATGACTGTGGGGGGAAGAGGGGACACGGTCACACAAGGCAAGACTCTATATTGTGATCTAAAAATAAAAATTTAAAAGCCACAACAGTGACAGCCAACACAGACTTGCTCGCAAAAACAGCTGTTAGTCAAGTTCCAGTTACAAAGTCAAACTGAGCCTTTGGCACCAGCTCTGAAGATCTATCATCAAGGATAGTTTTAACAAGAGTGCAAGCGGCCCAAGTCTGCCTGCCCAGCCCACACCACTGCCAAAAGCTAACTGGGAAGCCACTCGCTCAACTCCCAGCCTCACTCTGTGACTGTACAGCAACCACTGCCACAATGTCAGTGCAAACAAGGAGAGGCAGAATCACATCATCCCGATTGCAGAAGTTATCCTTCTGAGAGTGACTGCACCATTTCACAGGCTGGCAAGCAGCCTTTCCAAAAGGAAGCTGACCACACATCTCGATGACTTGGTAACAACTTTTTCCTTGGAGAGGCAGGCTGGTCAGGTCACACCTGCCAGCCTTTCTGAAGCAAATTCCCAGAAAGCTACACTGGCCTTCTCCCCTGAGCTACAGACAGAGCAGAAAGAGACTGTCAATGTCTCTTATTTCATACCACCTGCAGAAGAAGCACAAGCAGAAACTCAATACAGCTCCAAGGCACAGCCCAAGTTAGCCTACAAGCAAAAATCCAATTTCCAAGTTTTAGCCAGAAGAGGCCTTTCAAAGGGGTCAGACACCAGCAAGTAAGGCCAGGCAGGGAACCCAATCCGAACGTATCATGGACAGGCAGCCATATATTCTCTACACAGCTGCTTTAATGGCTTTGAATATGCTTACTGCTGGAATATACCCCCCTCCTCATTCTCAGAAGAAGTACTATTCCTTCCCCACATGTTAAGTTCCATCCTACCATGACCCCTCAGTGAATTACAGGCTCCACACGCAAGTAATGCATCACAAGAGTCTCCCCTTGGGCCAGCGAGGCGGGTTAGAGCATATCCTCTTCCCTAACGAGCAGGGGGTTTTGCAACACGTACCAGAAACACTCACACAGCAGTTATCATGGATGGCTCTGCAGCGAGCCTGCCCTATCACTCGTGCCAGTGAATAAGCTCAAACCTGGTTTTAATTTCTAGTGCATTAACCAAAGGATGCCTCTGCTGACTCTGAGAGTCTTAAGAGGTACCTGACAGCCAAAGAACACATGGAAGTGCAGATGCAAACACATAATGACATTAGCAAATACAGATGGGGAAGGAAAACCCAACTGCAAAGGATTCTCCTTTCAGTTCTTACCTTTTTCTTCATGGCTGTGCTTGGCATCACCCACCTACAGAGAGAAGACCATCTTCTTACATTGCTCTACTTTCCTGGCTTACAGGCTTCACTTCAACATCCAAATCCCACCCACATAAGTACCTCGCAAAAGGGGAAGCACTCCCATAGCGACATAATTCCCCCCAACCTCCACCCCACCAGGCATCTGACAGCTTCTGCTCCAGATGGCATGGGGAAACTTTAGCAAAAGCCTCCTACTGCCAGAAAACCCTCCAACACGCCCATGATGAACCACGTTCCCGTAATTACACGGCCGAAACAGGCCTAAGCAGGATAAACGCGGCCAGCGCTGGAAGGCAGCGGGAGAGACCCGCGGAGCCGCCACGCCGCTCGGGTCCCCCGGCACACGGCAGCCAGGGTCGCCTCACCCGCAGCCCCCGCTCCCACCCCTTCCCCCGGGAGGCTCCGGAGTCCGCACCGAGCAACCCATGACCGCGGCGTCACATGTCCCCACACCCCGCTCCCCGCCCGCACCGACCACCGCCCCGCCCCTCCGGGCCGGTGCCTCCGGTCCCCGACCCCGCTCCCCCCCAACCTCCCAGCTGTCCCCGGCCCCACCCGGCCCGACAGTGGCTTCGCCCCCCGGCTCAGCCAGCGCCGCCGGGCCCCGCCGCCCCCCGCTACCTCTAGCCGCGATAGGCGCCTCCCGGGCCGGCTCGGCAGTGCCCGCGGGCGGCGGCGGGGGTGCCTGCCGGCCTGCCCGCCGGGGGCGGCGGAGCTCAGCGGGACCGAGCGCCCCCCGCTCCGGGGTAGGCCTCAAAGCCGCAGCCTCGCGTAATGCCGCCGGGGTCTCGCCCGCTCCCGTCGCGGCGCCCGGGACCCCCCGCCCCCAGCGGCGCTCACGAGACCCAGCGCTCGGCCGCCGCCGCCGGTCACGTGAGCGCTCGCCCCGCCCTCTCCCGCTCGCCCGCGCCCCCTCCCGTCACGTGACGCGGCGCCGCCAACCGCGCCACGGGCGGGGCGAGGAGGGGAGGGGGCGTGGCCGGACGGCGGCGAAGCGCCGGCAGCCATCTTAGGTGCGGGCAGCCCCGCTCCGGCGGGGCGCGGCGGCCGGCAGCGGTCCCCGGCGGCGCTATGGGGCGGGCGGAGAGCGTGCTTCCCAGCGCCTCCCATATGGTCTAGCGGTTAGGATTCCTGGTTTTCACCCAGGCGGCCCGGGTTCGACTCCCGGTATGGGAAGCATTAGTTTTTTTTTCCCCTGCCTTGGAAGGGAAAGCGCCGGTGCTTCCCGACCTCCTTTTCCCGCATTTTTACATTTTGCGGCTAAATACCTCTCCATTTCTCTCAAATGTCAGGAGTCTCCCGAAGCTGTACGAAGCACTCTACCACTGCAAACCCTGCCGCCCGCCTCAGTTGAAAATGTTCAAGTACATTAGACAACAGAGGACCTCGCTAAATGCCCGGTTTTATTTAATGCCGGTGAAAAAACCGCTGTTTGTGTCGCACCAGCGTGTTTTAAACCGCCCTGGCTATTGTCCAAGGCCAACAGTATTGTACTGCGACTCTAGTAGCAGCAATCTGCCACAGCTAGACATACAAACAAACACATATATATAATATAGATATAAATGAGCATGTAGGGCTAGTAAATTAGGAAGGGAAATTCCTCAGCAAAGCCTCAACACCTCTCACACCCTCCCCCCCTCAGAGCCCCAGCATCTCACATACCCTCCCCACCCCGAGCCTCGGCACCTCACTTATCCCCCCCGAGAGCCTTGGCATCTCACGCACCCCCCCTCAGAACCTCGGCACCCCACGTACCCCCCTCCTCAGAGCCCCAGCACCTCACACAATCCCCCAGCCCACCCAGACTTAGCACCCAGCACGTTTCAGCTTTAAGCAAAGCCCAGCCTGGCAGGAGCTTGGGGCATGGCCCCTCGGAGCTGCCTCTCCTCCGGAGGAAGCCCCTCGCCAGCACGGCTTCACGCCAGGGGTCCCCGGCAGGGCTGTGCACCCCGCGGGCAGGGCTGTGCACCCCACGGGCTGGTCGTGGGGGGACTGAAGGCGGGCAGTGGGCTGTGCCTCAGAGGGGCTGAAGATAACAGTGGAGACAGGCTCATCCTCTGGCAATAGCGGGGCTTGGCCAGGAGCCCTAAGTCCTGCCCAGCTCCTCTCAGCCCTGCCAGGCCTCTTCCAGGGTCATTACTGGGCACCAGCAGTGGGTGCCTGGGGGTGTCCCCACACAGCCTGCCTGAAGCCCCATGGTAAAGTGGGTTCCTGTGCCCTCCTTGGGGAGTGTGGAGAACGTGTGGGTGCGATGGTAGGTGCTGCCCAGGGAATGTCTGTCAGCATGGTAAGTTTTTTGATGCTACTGAAATGGCAGTCAAGAATCATACAGGGTTACAAGACACATGATGGAGTTCTTGGTCTTCAAGAACAAGCAGTAAGCAACACTAAAACCAGCAGCTTTTGTTTAAACATTGTGTTTTAACATTTATCTAAACTACAAAGAACTAAATACTTCAGTCACTACCAAATAAATTTTGCATGTTACACACCTCTGTCTATGAACATGGAACATTCACAGACAATATTTCTCTTGCTAAGAAATACAGAATCAAGAAAGGGTGTCAATCTGTAGTCTGTATCAATCTCAGTACAAGTACAAACATGGGTAGTTTTGTAGACTCAGGACGGATATGAGCTAAACCCAGTTCTGTGTCAATTTTAAGTCAATACAGGTTGAGTAGCCTGATCATGATCCAGGTACAAACCCTTCTGTGACACCACAAAGGCTGACAGAGCCTGTTAACAAACCACAGAACGATCCCATAATCAGTCAATATTTGAGTCTCCTCAGTTTCTGTGGTGCATCTGTCTTACTCCCACATGCTATTCAAATAGCAACCCATGACATGCCCATGCTCTGTAAGAACTGAATCAGAATCAACTAGTTGGTAGCTTCTTAAGAAGTGAAGCAACAGAACTGCTGTCCTAAAGATAATCAGTAATGCAGTCCACAATATTTGTTCCCTTTTAAAACAATTTAAAAGGAGCTCCACAATCAGAGCCATAAGGTTTTCAGATGAACAGGCAAGCTGACTCTATCTAGGAATGGCAGAGATGCACAAGTTAATCAGGCTGGGCTTCTGGGTACTGTCGGCTGAACAAAACCTGGAGCTCTGCATCTGATGGTACTACAACATACCTAGGGGCAGAGTGTGGGTCACGTACCAGGAGAGGGGTCACACCATACTGCTATACTGAAAGGGTTTAGAAGGGGACAACCAGCTTGCCCAGAGCTTCAGTACTGCAGGAGGAGCACTCTCTCAGTGGAGATGAAGTTAACAGGAATTTACCTTGGATAACACAGGACAGGACCTGTAACAAGTGTCTGATTTGGTGTCTATACATCAAGCAGGATAGAGAACTAACATCAGACCAGAGGAGACAGCTAGCAGTCTGAACTTCTGAGAGGGAAGAATGCCTGCAGCAGCTCTAAAGATGAATCTCATAACCAGGAGAAGAGTGGTTAACCAAGAGAAGAGGTGCAGCCTGTCCCAGTCTCATCTTAGACATTTTCAGGGGCAGGATTGTTGCTGCTAGATTAAATGTCTATTTAAAAGCTTACATCAGACAATTCTATTATTTAAATCAGGTGCATTTTGAAAATAATTGATAAAAGCTTATAGATCAAGGCTTGATGCCCTAAAAAAAGAAAAATCCAACAGTAAGGGAAAAAAAAGTTGCCTTATCATAATCTGTGATCTTTGCCAAGAATCAAGTCTTTAAAATTTGTGCAGGAACAGATCTCTGAATATTTGAGAGTATCAGAACAGGGAGGCATGGAGTAGGTTGTTTTTTCTCTCTGCGTACTGAAATTTTTATTTTCTCCGAACAGGCATGCCTACATGAAGCTCTCCACCAATGCTAACGCTGTAGCTCTACGGTTCCTTTTGCACCAGAAGTCTGTAGTCAGGCTGAAGAAGCTCCCTCAGCTGAAGAAAGAGCTGCTGAAAAGGATGGTTCAAATGCAAAAGGAACAACCCAATCTCTGAATCAAGATAATTCTTTTAAGATCTCAAAACAGAAAAGCGGTGTGTGATAAATCTTAAGAGAACGGAAGTATTTCAGCCTACCAGGACAAACACAGTATCAATAATATTTAGTGTTCTCTCAGGAGGACTCTGTACTCTGTAAGGAGGGTCAGTACTAGTCCTCCTCCTCCTGCCCCAACGTATCTGCAACATTTGTTATTTACAGCTCTCACGTGCCTCCTTGTGACAGTACATCAGCCTCAGAAGTACTTTCACAGCAAAGGCATTTCCCTTCTTTTGTAATTAAAGGAAAGGTGGTCCTGGTAAGAGTCTCTGTGAATGGAAGCGCCACATTGTTACATGCAGCCACAATGTTCTTCCTAGACCCCATTATGAGGATCAAGGTAATTGCACGCTCCCTGAAACAGCTTGAATGGATGTGAGCACTCACTTTCTCAGATGAAAGAACAGATTGGCCTCTGCTTGAGAAATGCTTTTCTCAAGAGACACAAGGCTCTTGGGAGTACCCAACAACTACAGGCTGTTCTCTATATTGCTTAAAGCCATTACTCTAACAGGTTCAGTGGAAACAGATGTGTAAGTAAAGAAAACCATTCTAGAGAACTGGAGAAAAGAATATGCAGCTACTAAGTATGTAAGGGCGCAGAGGAAAAACAGGTCTGATCGATTGTCAGAAAGACAATCTGCACTGGTAGGCTAAAGGCATATGTCCTTATGATTTTAAAAGCTACAACAGATAGAGCAGTTGTTGCAGTCAGTTTCAGCTGAATGGACTCTGCGGGGAAGACATTAGCAGATACACTACTGGGAAGAAAAGCATACTGCTCCTCAATTAGTGAATGTCAGCTAGGGCAGTTGAGGCAGAAAGCAATCCCTTTATAATCAAGGATGACTTCCACATACATTCAGTGCATGCAATATAATGGCAGTTTAGCCAGTAAACAAAGACTAGTTTCTTGGATGCTGGATAGAAAGTGTCCACACAGCAGATTAAAACATTTTCCAAAAATGGCAAACAACAGCTGAGAAGACCAGTCTCTCAGACAGACAAGACCCAACTACCCTGTGCTTACTGCAGTATTGTTGAGGTTGGAAGGGACCTTGAGACTGTGCAGCCTACCCTGTGCACAGCAAGGTCACCTGGACCAGGTTGTCCAGGACTCTGTCCACTTGGGTTTGAGTATCTGCAAGGATGTTCCACAACCTTCCTGGGCATCCTGCTGCAGTGCCTGATCACTCTCCCCATGGTTGGGGTTTTGGCCTTTTTTTATTTTTAAGTGGCAATTTCTGTATTCCAGTTTGTGTACACTACTTTTTGTTTTACTAGGCACCACCCTGAAGAGTCTGGATTCATCTTTAGTCTGAACAGCAGGTATTTATACACATTGAGATTCCTCCCTGAGCTTTTTCTTCTCCAGGCTAAACAGTCCCAGCTCTCAGACTCCACTAGTATGACAGTCCTGCCACTTGATACCTTAACAGCCCTTCACCGGACTCTCACCAGTCTATCCCACTCTTCCTCACACTGGGGAGACCAGATCCAGACAGAGCCCTCCAGGTATTTCACCAGCACTGATCATCTCCCTGTTCCACAGCTGGTGTCTACCAGGACCCCAGGTCCTCTGCAAAACTGCTTTCCAGCTGGTCAGCCACAGCAGGTAGTGGTGCATGGGGTTATCTTCATTTACAAACCTGAATGATACACAGCAAGTAACAGGCTGGCAGACTGCTAGGAAATTCCTCTCCCCTCTCCTTAGGCAAGTAAGCTAAATTACTATTAGTTTAATTTACTAAACAAAAATTGTACAGTCAAAATACTTCTATGTTTTTCACTCTGGCAAAATGACCCTTAATTATTTAATGGTGTTGGAATGAAAGTGATTGCCCTAGAGGAATTGAGGCTTTCACACTTCAAGCCTTTTTTTTTTTCCTCCTCCACACTTTAAGCCTTAAGCCCTGGCACCATGGGCTTACATCAGTAATGTATGCTTTCTGCAATGTCTACAGAACAAATATACACTTGTGCTCAAGCCTGGTTGTTT
This sequence comes from Athene noctua, assembly GCF_965140245.1. NCBI lineage: Eukaryota > Metazoa > Chordata > Aves > Strigiformes > Strigidae > Athene > Athene noctua. The sequence continues at coordinate 12,674,403 of NC_134047.1, read as the reverse complement.
GTAGAAGGCTATGTGAGTGTCACCATGTGACCCACAGGCAAGCAGGTATTCATTCTTGTCCTTGGCTGCAGGTACTTCAGTGGATGCAGTCAAAGCTGTTGTCTTCATATACTCCTGGAAGGCCCTTCCCAGCATCTCCTGCAAGTCCGTTATAGGCAAGATTTAAAAGGTAGAAGTTTGGTACCACCCTGAGCTGCCAAGATTAAGACAAACTCCTCTAAGTAGAATGGATCTGCACAGAAACTACAGATGTTTTCATACAGGCACAAAGGAATTTAAGTATAACTATCCACGCTGAAGGAAATAAGATACCTCATTACCTTTGGAGATATATGCAATTCTAAAACAAGAGCAATTGTCAGCCAGGCCTCCCTTCTCCCCCTGCCCCCAACCTAACTGAAGGACAGCAATAAATCTTCTTTAAAAGAGTGGGAAGACAGTGCACTGCACGCAGCATTCAGTCTTTAAAAAGACCCAATCTACAGGTTAACAGCAAAACCCTCCAAAGTAGATACGAGGTGGGCTGAAGAGGCGATTTCTTTGTGCAAGTGCTTGCTGTAGGTAAGCAGGGTTGCCTACAGGCTGCCTCTCCTTGCTCCAGCAGTGCCCAGTGTCAGTCAGGAGTCAGCGAAAAATTTCAGTGAACTACTGTATTACCAGAACCATTTTCAATACATTGAAAAAGCAGTTGAAGAAGAGGATCGCACAGAGAATGTAGCTAGAAAAAAATACCCTGCACAAAGGCATGAACTGACCCGTCACATCCAGGGGGTAGCTCAGAGGCATGTTGATTGTGAAGCCCATTTCCACAGTGTGAATTCTTATGTTTTTATTGAATATATCACCACTCATGAAATACAGTACACTGCAGTCATACTTTTCTCTAGGGGGTGAGTCTGGAATGAGAGAGAATAAAAAAAAAATACACGGAAGACAAATGTGAATAGAAGTCATGTGGAATTCAGTCACTCAGCCATTCTTCTCAATTTACTGCCCTTGAAGCACACAGATTCAGAATTCTGTACATTTATTTTCCCAGAAGCCTGACACTAGGCTGAAACACATATCAATGGAACATAACACACAACTGCCTTGGCTCATGAATTACTGGCATTCAACCAGTGGCTACAGGGCTAGCAGGCCTGCTCAGAGCTCACACTGAAGCATCAAAGCAGCATGATGAAGCAGCTCATCTTTCTAAAAGTGGATGTAAAGGAGTCTGCTTTGCAGCTGGGAACTGAGATATGGCATTCTTGCTAACAATCCACTGCAGAGATCAACAGCTGTACTAGGGCTTCCCTACAACACAAAGGCTGGGTACTGATTAAATACCTTGTTCTGTGCATGGGAAGAGACACCTGAATGCTCATCTTCAACCAAATGCTCGTGATATAGCAGAGATCTAGTGTACTTGTCAGGTTTGCTGTGGATAGGCTGTTTCATCTTCTTTATCTGGCAGGTGACAGACACCCTATAAGGAAGCAGATAAAGAAAAAAAAATACAAGATTTGAGATAAACAGATTTGAGAGTGTCTTGCAGAGTTCTATTGACCTCTCCCCCACTTTGCTTTTTGAAGTGTGTGTCTCTAAATACTTGTAGTTTTGTGACCACATGCAGTCTTGAGAGGCTGATAACAGATGGTGCTCATTAAACTGGAATGAAATTACAAGTTTAACAACCTCAAAGGGATTTGCCACATGGACATTATGCTAAACAGAAAAGGAGAAGAAAAACACTTTTGAAAGGTCCTAAAAGCTTTCAACAACAGCATGCTAACGTGGATCATCTGCACCTTAATTCTGTCCCTTGGTCGAGCACAGGGCTGCATTCAGCTGGTTCCTGCAATCCACCTCTGTTAGGGTCAGCTTATCTCTGACTCGGGGGTTGATCACCAGTCAAGCCTGGAGGGCAAAGTTAATGCCCTGCCAAAGAGTTTAGTTCAGTATTTTCTAAGAATATCTGGATGTCATCAAGCTGACAGAAGAGGCAGGCTCTTTCTTGAGAGCTCTGTTGCTTTTCCTATCAAATGGCTTTGTAGTCTTTGAGTAATCCACTTTTCAGCTTTGTTGTTTTACATTTCATCTGTAATCACCTAAAATGATCATGCAGTATGTGGAGGGAAAAGAAAAGGGAGAAAATCAATGAATGATTAGACATGTTCGCACAGGAGAGAGTCTTGTAAAATGTATCCTCCAGCTTCATGCTGAGATTTCCCCTTCTATTCTTAGCTTTATTTTGAAAGCTAGATGCTGCCTTTGCTTTTTAAGTTATGCAGCCTGTCTCCCATGCTAAGGCTTTGCTCTTCTCAGATTCTCAGCTGTAATCACACTTCTGTTTTCTGCAACATTCCTTTCTTATCTTCTGCTTTGAAGACAACGATTACAAAATCCTTTCTAAAACCTGTCAGGATTACACAGAGCAAGCGGTCAATGACCTTGTAGGGCTCCGAATGCAAACTGGGATGCGGAGTGTCTCTACTTTAGCTCACAGATGTGCATTTAGTTTAAAATCAATAAAATATTCACACACTAACTCACGGGCAAGAATAGGAATTATTTCTCCTCTCACTATGTGACTGTCCTGGGAAATGTGATGAGTCTAATAGCATGTGCCAGACAGCAGGCAAAAACCTGTAAGAGCACAAATGGCAGCAATTCAGTGAACCTCATCTAAGGGGCACCCCCACAGATAAATCACAGCTTGAAGCAACTCTTCATTTAGCCAGCTAAGCCAGGGAGGCTTCCCCAGTGAGTGATTTTTCCCAGGATTATGACAGTCCTGTAGGTTAGTCCACCTCCAACCCGTGCACGTTAAAGGCAACTTTGGCCAGGGTTACACTGCGGCCACTTAAGTTACTCCCCTTTGCCTACTGCTGCCTCCGAGCCCTGGAACACAAACCACATCGCAGTCCGAGACATCAAAGCAGCTGCCTCTCCCACAATCCTCAGTGAGATCTGTTCTAGCAAAGTCGTAACTGCCATCAGCACAACTTTAGTCTCTTTTACACGCTTTCCCTCAGCTGAGATTTTTAACACAGAAGTGGTGATGTTTTCACTTACTCCTAAAGGCCAAGACATCTATCGTGTAATTCCCACTCAGACAGCCCCACAAGCTAAGCTGGGGAAGACAAATTCACTTCAAATAGTTTCAGCTCTTCTTCCAAATGAAAAAGATGACACTACATGCTCTAGCAACCTCTTTCACCTTGGGAGACCAAACATTTTTAAGCATTTATACTTTCCAAAACGTTAATTTAATCCTTTTATTCTTTAGTAGGAATCCATACAGCAGTCTTTTACTTCATGGTCCTCCAGGACCCCCCTCCAAGGGATTTCATAAAGCCACCACTGCGACTAGCGGAACTCATCACTCCCCATTTCCACTCACTGTTGCTTATTGTTTTACTTCTCCATTAGAAACAGCTTTCACTCAGCCTGCAAGGCCAGCATAGCTGTAGCCTGTAGAGAAAACTCTTCAGTGAAGCAAGGCAACACACAAGCCACATGCTCCAAAAAATAAAAGCTGTGCTGTAAGCAAGGGACCTAAGAAAATGCAATGCCAGAACTTGCTGCCCTCACCAGACACCTCCCGTATTCTGTATTACAACCTAAGCATACCAGTGTATCCTCTACCCCTACTCTGCAACAAAATCCACAGGAAAGGAGAAAAAAAATATATTAAACATTATACCAAAACAAGGTGAAGATGCACCTGAAATCAGAAATCATGTTCTTCTGTCTTAAACATCATGATACTACTGGGGGGCATGCAGGCAGGAAATGTGGGCTGAAGAAACACTGTAGTGCCAAGCTTCTGGGGAAATACAGGCAAAGTAGAGAAAAGGACATCACTGCCGTGACTGTGATGTCAATGAGATTTAACTATAAGATACACAGGAACAACTAAAGAAATACCTGTAGATTTTCTAGCACTGAGATCTTTACAAGAGTAATTCATTAGGCAGTGCACACATGCCCAAAAACACACAAATAACCAAAACTCTGACTGTCTAAGCAATACACTTTGTCTACATTCCAACTTTTTTCATTGAGATGTAGCCCCACACACACACACACAGCCTCCAAAAAAACCCACTTACCATGAATTCTGTTTCATGTTTTGGCAGCAGCTGTGATTACATAGGCCTTTTCTTCAGTTGTTGTATAACACGATGCAAAAATTCCGGCTAGGCATAGTGACAGCACCAAAAAAAGGAAATAATATTACTTTACAAATAACAAGAATCTTACTTGTTTACCAAATAAAGGCTCACATATGCATTGTACATTGCTGTAAGTATATATTTCTACATAAAATATGATTGAGGGAAAGGATTACAACAATTGTGAGAAAAACTAACAAGTTTACAGATGCGAAGCCATACATACATTTTTCCACTGAACCTGCTCTCAGCCTGTCCATTAGAAATAAGAGAACTTTTTTCTTAGTCTGAAGCTGAGCTTTCAAAATAAATAATTTTTAGGAACAACACGAAAAATGTGAGATTTCATTAGGAAAGGTTACAAAGCACTTTACAGTGTTTGTTTCTCTTCTAAAGGATCACAGTCACACAATGAAATATTTATTTTTACTGTAATTGCTGCTTTATTCAGTTATTTGTTGCAATTAGAGATTGTAGTATTATACATAATTGAGAGCAAGGGGGAAGGGAGAGAAGGATAAGAGGAAATACACGTAATATCTCTGCAAAAACGTAAAATACACACACGGAAGTGACCACAGCTCTTTAAACTGAACACATTGATCCCAGAGAACAGACTACTGTTACCAGGACAAAATAAAACATAAGAAGCTGCAATAGTAGCCTGAGATAACATCACTTAAGCACACGCACCCTTCTGGCAGCAAGGCACAGTACCAACATGAAGACACATACCTGTTGGGAAGAGCTGGGTGAGAAACTCAGGATGTGCCAGAAAATCCATCCTGCTGCTTGTCTCTGTGCCTAGAGAAGTCACAGAAAGAAAATCCCTCCGGGTGAGCCCTGCTGCATGTTTTAACAGAACAGTCAAAGTCAGGCTTTGAGTCTGAACTCTGGTACTAGTCACCAGCTCAGCACTGACAGATGTTCACACAACCAGTTCTTACAAGTGTACTTTTCTCGTAGAAACACATCAGTGGCTATCCAAGCTTTAGGAAGAACTGATTTTTCAGTAGAAACAGCTGTCCCTCAAACAAAAAGAGTGAGCATCACCCTGCACCTCAGAAATCACCAAAAACTTCCTACTATGCTCTGCAGTAAGAAAATACAGGTTCTCTGAAAACAAAACAAAAATTTATACTAGAGAGAGAAAAAAGTATTCATGAGCGCTTCACCCCTGCAGCAGCCAGCCGAGTTAACACTCGAACAAAGTGCAAGATTCCAGGGGGACACCGCGGAGCCATGCAAACCGCTCCCAGCCCCCAGAAACGCCGAGACACCCCGCACCCCACTGCCCCCAAACAAACAGAGCAAAGCCGGAGCCTCTCTCAGAGCTGCCGCAGGCCGCAGCAACGCGGCGCCAGACGCCTGCCAAGCCGAGCCGAGCCTCCCCGCCCCTCCGGCCGGCCCCTGAAGCCCGGTGCTTAGCGGCTCCCACCGCTACAGCTCCCCACAGGCCCGGCCGGGCCGCCAGACCCGAGCTCTTCGGCCAAGGCCTCGCCACCCCCTCCCGCTCACCCACCTCCAAACGCCGCCGGCAGGAGGACGAGCCTCCAACCGGAAATGGCGACCAGCGCTTCCGCTGATGACGTCACAAGCGCGCCACCGGCTGCAGGGCGCATGCCTGACCCGCGGCGCGTGGCGGCACTGCGGCCCTGATTGGCCGCTTCTGCCTTCGCACATGCGCGCTGCTGCCAGCTGCAGCCGGGGCTGCTTCCGGGGTCCTCAGGGCCAGGCGAGGATGCGCCGTTCTCGGTGCTCGCGGGCCGGCAGCGCGGCCTCTGCGTGACGTAGGCGACCTGCGGAGCCTCGCCGGGGTCGGTGCCTCGCTGGGGTCCGTGCTGTTGCGTGAAGGCCCGGGAACACCGGAGCGCGACCCCAAGGACAGGGCGCGCACGGCGCATGCGTGAGCCGCGCAGCTCCCTGCCGCCCCCTGCCGGCCGCTGCCCCGCCCCGCAGCCCGCCGTCAGGCATGCGCCGTGGGGCGCGGCCTGCGCGCCCGCCTCGCCGAGGCTCCTTGGGACCCGGGCACCAAAGCGACGGCCCAGCTCTGAGGGTCCCCCCGACCCCCAAACCCTGCCCCACAGCCTCTCCTCATCATCCCCACAGTCTGCTTTCAGCTTCCCCCCCCTCTCCACTGCACTGGTAACAGCTCCGTGTTGTGATTAATTTCTGAAAGGTGCTTAAGCAATATGAGATGCATCTCACTTTGTTACAGAAGAAGGATTTTTTGCATCTGTTGATGAAAGGGATGAGGGGAGGCAGGGAATTGATACAGGAAAATGATCACCTGCTTTGCAACCTACTTGCTTACAGCAATTTATAATGATTTCTGAATATTGCTTAATAATCCTGCTTGCCCTGACTGTTCTGTGGAAGCTTACCAAGGGCTACTGTGTTTGTCAAAAACAAAGAGACGTCATTGGGAAGCAGATGTGTTCTAACAAGCTAAGTCCTTACAGAGCACAGATAACAGTGTGGGGACAGTAGAAACTAGTATGCTAGTGCTTTTACATAAAAAATACAGGGAGTAAACTGGTTGGGACCACTCTTGTGGTTCAAGAAATTATTTAGGAGGATCTATGCATGCTCCAAGGAACGGGGTGAAAAGTACAAGGTGAGGAAGACTGAGCCTTCCTCCAAAAGACCCCCGAGGACGACCACCAGGAGGCAATGTGCAGGCGCAAAGATAACAAACTGCTGACACCAGCCTTTTGAACTAACTCCACCTTACTAATACATATGTACGTTTGTATTATATGACTCTATGAATATGTATATCTACACTATAAATTTATGGTAAAATGCGCTGTTGGTGTGCAAGCTTTGTGGAGAAATCCCCTTGCACGCCAGTGCTGGAATAAACATACCTGCTTTACAACTCTCTTCAAGTTGTAGAGTCTGTTTCCGTGCTTCAGTGGGAACCATCTGCTGCAGGTGGAAGATGCAGCTTTTACTGTGGCAGGCCCAGCACAAGGGCACAATGGGAAAATTTCAGGCTGAGGAATAGCCTGAAAAAACAAAAGCATCAGAAAAAGCCAGAGGACGCTGAGAGCTGCAGGGCCCATAGGAGAACAAGTGCTTTTATCACCACCTTCATTACCACAGCTGATGTAAAGGCAGAAGAGACTAGAGGTGTCTACATAGCACAGCACACTACAGATCGTATGTAAGCTTAAAAAAATTAAAAATTAAATAACAATAAAAAGCCCTGAAAATTAATGTAAAGGAAAGTAGGCTTCAGTAAGCGTGATACGGCTCTGAGTAAGGTGAAGCGGCACCGTTGGAGCAGCCTCAGCACTCCTGGCTGGTTTTGCAGGGTAAATCTCTGGGAAGGACAACTCACTGAGAAGCTGCCTGACCCAACAGTACAGTTGGGCTCGTTTCAGTTATTTGAGTCAAGCATCCAAGAACAGAAGGAGTCTATGAGAGGTATCAAAAAGCAATGGGTTGGAAACAGAGAGAAGATGAAATGCTGTCCTTCTAGGTAGTGAGAGATTGAGAGATAAGTAGGGTAAGTTTGTGTATAATATGCCTTGTTAGGTGAACTACCATGGCTGAAGTTAAATAGCAAGTTCTCAACAGGTTAAGTGAGAAGCAGCAAGACATGGATCTAACTCAAAGCTTCCTCCAACTCTAGATGAGAGAAATCCTGTTTCTCTTATGAAGGATAAATTATCTTTCCTCTTATTGTCTGTGGTGGTTAACAGATTACCAGCATCTCTGTATGTAACATAGAAAATTATAGAGAGAAATAACTTTATGTACCTACAAAACATAGTTTTGAGATCTAGGAGAAGCTCAGGCAAATCACTTGTCTGCAAACACTTTCCACAGCACACTGTACTATACCTCCCTAGGTGTAGCTTTTCCACAGAGGGACCGGGAGGATGGCACCCGCATCCATCCTTGCCTTGGAAGAGCAGAAAATTACCCTCAATGGAAGCCAGAGGTCCCTTAGTTATAGGCATTGCAGAGTGCCATGCATAGATGATACGTACTCACACATCAGGCTGATGACAGATTTTTGTTACCGAGGCAATGACGAGTAAGTGGCAAAAATGTGCAACTACAGTGATCCTGTCTTGGGGAAACCAGCAGCAGCTACTGGTTCTTGCGAGAAAGTTGGTTGCTCTGAGAAGCATTTTTATAAGTCAGGAAAAAGCACAGGTAGCAGCTTCACAGAAAGTACACGCTTTGAAGCTGACAACCCTGCTCTACAAAAAGGAGCTTGCTGTTCTGCACAGCTGGTCAGAACTGGACTCGGGCGCGTAACAGCAGCATATCAAAAGTGGCATTTAGCAATTTTTAAGGAAAACATCTTTCAGTAACACATCAGGTGTCTTATGACTGGTTTTGTCCAATTACTGTGCTACGAGCACTGCAGACTGTGGTATTATTGTCTGCTACCACATTATTGCTGGTGTTATGTAGCCCCAAGTCTCCACTATCACACAGCTATTTTTCTAGCTGGGTAAGTAGCAACTCATGAGAGCATAACAACCACATAACACATCAGCTGTGACAGTCCTTTGCCCTGAGAGTACAAATAATACTGGAACCTGCTGACTTCATGGAAGCCTCTGGAATGACCTACAGCTTAATATTATTAATACTGGAGGCAGAAAGTGTTTGGAGGGACCGGAACAACAGAAGAGGAAGGTGTTTCAGGAAAAGGAGTGTTGGTGATCTGTTACCCTGCTCGCTATCTCTAGCAGTATGAATAACAACACCCCTCCTCACCACCAGAAACAGGGTTTCTCTTGTTTGGAAAGATTTGATTTTACTACTTCGGTCAGTTTACCTTTCTGTCTTCTCTTGAACTTATAAATATTATCTCTTTTCCTTTTCACACATGCAATCTGATAACAAAACAAAACAGAAACACTCTAAGCAGTGCTAAGCCAGGAACTGTTAACAATATCCATGTGGTTGGAAGGGCTGATTTATTCCTCTGTGCTAGCCTAAGGAGAGGGAAATAACAAAAAATTGTTATCCAGGTAACTCAGGATTGTTACCCAGGCTGGGATACCTCCTTCTGGAGGAGTTTCTGGTGATATCAAGGGTCCCCTGAGCTGCATTTTTGTTCCATTATTTTATCCAGTTCATTAGGTATGTCAGAAAAACCCATTCACCCATACTCTTGTGTTATCTGTCACCATTTGTTATTGTTGGTTCCATCTCTATAGCAAACAGATAAACTTTGCATTTAGTTCAGATGAACAACTATAACATTTAAGCATCCATTTTTACCACCTTCTTTTTCCTTTCCTTAATGGAAAGGTCTTAGTACACCACTTGCTATAATGCACTGTAGTTAAAACTTTTTGGAAACAGTAAATTCTGTGTTTAAGCTTTGGTTGTTAGATAGGGAGTCCCCTAATACCTCACTATACCATCTTCTGTGGGAGTTATTTTTGTTCTGGGTCAATCATATTGTTGCTTACAATAATTCTAATAGGAAGAAAGGGAAAGCTGTGTGTGATTCACTACTATGCATTATTCAGCACTTGGTAAACATCCAGCACACAGCTCTTTCCTAGCTCCTCAAGAGCACTGGCATGAGGCACTGCAAATCAACGTTCTGGGGATGAGAATTTCATTCATTCAGCCCGCCCCCGGTCATCAAAACATGCTTCACACAAGGCAGAGCAGCTTGAGAGCCAGAGCTTCAGAACCTGCCCAGCTGCTGGGTATGTTCATTTGGAAACAATTAGTCTAAATCAGTCTCCATGGAGGAGAAAAGCAGTGCTGAGATCTACCCCTGTTCTGCGTTGCCATGCCAAGGTATCAGGCTCCCTCCAAACAAACAACTGGAGGAGACCCAGCCCCTTAGCAATAGCCTGGTGACAGCTGTCAGGAATCCAGGACTTTGGTTCCAGACTATCAGCAGAGGGAAGTGGTGTAAGAGTGAGGATGCTGAAAACATGCAGGACATGCAGTGGCACCACACCCATACAACACAGCTTCTTAATGACATCCTTAGGTGTCGTTCAGACAAACCCCTCAACAAGGCCTTGCTGGCATTAGTTGTGCCATTGTATAGAAAAAGTAGGTCAAATCTATTGTGACTCATGTTTATGTCTAAAAAATAGACTTGGTTATTGAGAGTCCAAATTCCACCTTCTTTGCTGAGGCACAAAAGACTATCAGACAAATCCATAAGGTTTAACTGGCTGAAAAATGCCAGTAAACACTCATGTAAGTGTTAGTACTGTACCATGGCGAATCCTGGGAAAATCTGACATAAATACCGAATAAATGTCTGTAAAATATTCTCTGACATGCTGTGTTATGTTGGCATGCATCACCTGACACAGGCCATGGTTCTAGCATCACATTACCTGTGTACGAAGACAGCTTTGTCCAAGCAAGCTTTCAAGCTAGAAAGCCCCTTTGGTGTTTCCCCTCCCATTAAAAAAAAAAAAAGCCAACCAAGTAGGATTAGTTGCATAAATCAGGATTACTCTGAAAATTACATTCAGGGAATTTGTGTCTTAACAAGTCTGGGGGAAATCAGAAACTATGAATTCAGGAGTTTTGCTAATGGCATTCCCCCCATGCCCCTCCCTCCCTCCACATTCCCCTGAAGGAAAAGTACTGTATAGAAATGGATTCCATAGAGACACAGTGCTGTAGTTAAGTCCCTGTGCTCAGCAGCTGTCACTCTTCTCTTTATATATGTACATGTATTTGGAGCCGAAAGGGGAGACTGAACTTGCACAAAGAGAAGGCTTCTCTGGCTTTTCTGTTTTCTTGTGCTGACACACACATCCGTAGATCCTGTAAAAAGCACTCTGAGCATGTCTAGGCTCTTGCTCATTACAGCAAATATTAAAAAGAAAGAAAAAAACCCACAACCCAAACTGTCAGACACAAGAAATATTTGCCTCGGCCCAGTATCAGCTTTCCGGCAGGGGTGGATGGGATTAATGGCTGCTGGCAGGCTGCATGGCTTAGCCGAAGCAAGTGCTTCAGGAAGACGGAGAGCTCCAGCAGGCTCAGAGACATAATTCACACCAGATGCCTTTGCTCTGGGTTCTCTTTCTCTCCCCTGGTGTGATAATGATCCTGATTTATTAGTGAAGATACAGCAGCACCCTCTTCCCAAACGGTGTGCTGTCTTTACAGCCTGCCTGGGTTCTTATTAATACTCTTTATCCCTCCCATTTCAGAAAGAGCAACAGTACAAGGCGGAGGAGAAGCTGTTGCCTAGAGATCAGACCATGATGTTGATACCCAGGCCATGCTGTTTGCCAAGCATTATGAACCAAACCTGCACAATTTCTGCATGGATTATTTGGTTGTAAACAGGTTTATAGGGTGGCAGTATTAACACAGGCAGGAAGGACACACAGCATCGGTTATTTCTTCGCACACAGCAGCAGCATACAATCAGTCCAGGTTTGCAATCCCCACGCTTTAAGGGGCGGCAATTTTCAAATTCCAGGCTCATCGTAAAGGTGGGAAATATTTTCCAGAATCAGATTCAGATTTTAAATATTGGATTTCTTAGCACTATTGGCTTTCTTCTTGCATCCTTGGATGAACCCCGGCCGGCACTGGTCTGCTGTCCGGAACCGAGGTGTTGCGTGACATTCAGGACCAGTGACAGACCCTGCCAGCCAGCCGGCTCGCTCGGCTTTCGGCATGCTGCAGCACACACACCAACAGCACCTGGTTTCTAAATCGCACTATTTGCATCCAGCACTTCACACATACAGGATGAGCCTGTAACATAAATAACACTACCCCATCTCCCACTCATTTATGTAATCTCTGCCTCCACACAAACACATGGTTAAATAGACTCCAAAGGAAAGCCCCAGTCGCTCAGGACTTGCATCTTGCTATCTGGCCCATCAGCTAAATCAAATCCTGATGCACAGAACACTTGTCAGGTCATGCAGACTGACTCCCTCTTGTCTGGTGCAAAATTAATCTTGTTCATTTGCTGGGCAGGATCCTTGGGACCCCTCTGGTCTATTACTGATCATCAGGCCCAGGCCAGTAAAGCAAGTCAAGCTTTCAGCATTGTGAAGTTACCAAAGGATAACCCAAAGCACCACTTAAAATGCCTGTTCTATCGGACAAATCCCATTCTATATCCATATACCCTGTTCTTAATGCGAGAAGGACCTTGGACCAACTTTAGGCTGGTGGAACCTTTCTTGAGGAAAACAGGGTGACAGCTGGCATCTGACAAGGGACATAAAGCCTGAGAGCATCCAAGCTGCAAAGCAACTTGATCCCCACTTGCTGAAACTCCTTCCCAGGCATGAACCACTCGGGATTCATTCATGTCACTGGGTAAGATTTTGGGTTCAGATAAATTTAAGCTAATTGCTTCCACTGGCAGTTTGTTTCTCTCACTAAGCTCAGGTTGTTAAAGGTCTGAGATGAAATTTAAGATACAGCTTTTGTAGACAGCTCATTATGAGAAAACAAGAAGTACAAGCATGCTGAGCCATCTGAAAGTTGGGAACAGCAGGCACATTTTTACCAAATTATTAATTATAATTACTGAACATGCACACTGTCCTAAGTGCAGGGCACTAGCCCAGACTTTTGTTCAAGAAAGGCTACTTGGGTGGGACAGCAGGATGGAAACCACACAGCAAAACCCACCTTCAATGCAATGTAACACACACCTGAAAACTCTTCTGGAACAACTACAAAAGGCTTCACAAGCTGCAAGTATCCTGCAGACATGTGTTGGGACCCCCTACCTATGCAGGAATCTTGCTGCAACCATCTATTTTTGTCACCTCAGGATTAGATTTCTACAATGCTTTGCACCTCAAAACTACTGAGGAGCAAAAGGTAATGTGAGATCCTGCTTACCAAGTCATGTGTCAGTGTGAGAAACACCATGTAACTGGTGCTCTGGGCCCTGCATTTACTGCCAGCAGGCTCCAGGTGGAATTCAAGATGTTTTGTTTTCACCCGTAAAGCACCAAGTTCTTTGGCAGCAGTGGGTGCCCTTTTCCTGTGCCAAAATGCTGCAGCTGAGCCAAGAGATAAATTCGTTTGGGGTATTGTTCATGTGAGAAGTGAACTGATGGCAGAGAAGTCTTTGTGGAGCTGCTACAGCCCTCAAATTCTTAGCTAAGTCAGCTAAAGCCAAAAGTTAATAGTCTCTACCCATGCTGAAATACTTACCAATATTTCATTGGTTGTAAGAAAGTATGGTCTAAGGAGAAAATAAAGTCTTTCAACATCAACAGCTCTGTTACATATTTTAATGTATGGCATAGGCCTTTCAACACTTTCATAATTTACACTGCAACCAGTTAAATCACAGCTATGTTGGCATTGTTGTTAAAGTTGGACCAGAACCCTACCTCTGAGAAATTTTGTCACATCCAAACCGATCAGGGTGTAAACATGGTCTAGAGCACTTCCCAGCCTAGAAAATTTCTAGCACTGAACAGACCCTGTAGTGACTGACACATTGGGAATCTGCCTGGATGCAGAGTGAACAGGTATGTAATGACTTTCCTTAGCTCCAAATGTCTATTTAAAGACTCCACCCTCCTGTCCCTGTTCTTGAGCTTTTTGGGATTTTCTGTACTTTTTCCTCCTCCACCTTGTCTAACCATCCCCCACTTCTAAAGGCAAAAAATCTTCTCTGCTGTCGAAGTCTCTTCCTTTGTCCTTGTGCTAAACTTTCATTATTGCATGATTCTGTGCCAGTGCACTTGTCTCCAGACCCACATCACCCAGGGACTAATCCCCACTGGTCCCAACTCACCATCCCACTCGTTACTGCGCTCTGGGCACCCATTGCAAGCTGTGTGGTGCCGGTCAGACCCCAAAGCCACTCGGGCTTGGGCTGGCCCTGAGCAGTCTGCGCTCTCACTACAGTGTTTCAGTCCCTGTCTCGCAGGCCAGCCGTGATGCAGAGCCTCAGCGTTTCTGCTGCAGGGCCGGTGCAGGTATCGCGTTGGTCCCGGAGGAGTGGGAAATGTCAGGGAGCCCGGAGCACACCCGTGTCTAGCGGCTCTCACAGCCCCACTCTCCCAGCTGGCAGAAAGGGAAGCAGGAGGCAACTAGAGATTTGGGGGGATGGAAAGGAGGGAAAAGAACCTGAACCCAGTAGGAAGGCAGAATCTTCTCCGAGCTCTCAGGCTCAGCTATTAAAACCAAAGGGGGAGTCATTAAATTACCCAGTGCCCTGACTCCTTCTCAAGCAGCAAGACAACTGCTTCAGAGGGACACCACCCCTGGGATAAGACAACTGCTGCCTACGCTACCTGTGGTCAAAAGGATATTTTTAAACAAACTGCAGGAAACAGTTTTTAATTCACAATTTTTTTTGTTGTCATTAACAGGCAGGAGAAAATAGTGGTCACCTGTCTAAGGAGAAGAAAAGCTGGTAATAAACTGTCCTATTAAAATAAATTCCCTAGATCTCCTCTCCAAAGCTGGCAGCTGGCAGTGTTAAGTCTACTATCTGCCCTTGCTTGGCTTGTTACTTAATTATGACAGAGATAGGGGTGACAATCTAATTACACTGAAATGTGAATCTGGGCTTAGCACTGCACATCCCATACATGACCCAGGAGATACTGAGAGAAGGAAGAGTTTCCAGGATGGAAATAGACAGCTACTTTCATTTATTAATGGTTTTTCAAACAAGGGCCATCTTGGAACCTGTTGAAGGGAGGCCCCAGCAGAGATATACCATAACCTTAGGGACTGTGTCTCAGGCAGTTTAACAGAGTTGTGTGTAAACCATCTCTGCTGACCACCAAGGAGAGAACCAAAGGTTTGCCCTTCTCCAGTCCAGCCACCTGTCTAACCCGTGTTCTTGTTCCTGAGCAGATGGAGAGGAAGACACATCTCCTAACTACCTTGTGACTGAGAAAAGATGCCTTTTTCTCTTCACTATCATTATCCATCAACACCTCAAAAACAGTAAAGCCTTAAACAAAATGTTTAGTTACAGTAAAATCCCCTTGTTACTGAAATGGAGGCAGACACAGAGCACTGACCAGTCAGTGGGTACAGCAGCAATCCTGTACCACCCCTCTCCTCCCCCCATCTTCCTTTCCACATTTAGATCACAGTTACTGCTGTCAAAAGTGCAAGAACAATGAAAGTCTACGGAGAGCTTTCTGCATAGTCCAATTAAATGCAGCTGCTCCAAAATATCAGTCCATCTTACGGCTGCAGTGTTATCTTCCCTACCTCACAGCATCCCTGCTGCTTGCAGAACACAGGACGGAGCATATCTCTCTGCCAGCCCTTAGCTGGGCAGTATTTATGCTGCCCAAGTGCCACCTCACTGGCAGAAGTGTGCTGCTTACCTTCTGTCCTGTCCTCATTATCCCTCTCCTCAATTCGAGTACTGCACAGGTTTTACTCCATGCTCACTCTGTGTTAGTTAAGGAGAGGGCACTACTTCAGACGAGTGCTGGTGCTGCCAAGAGCTGGAAAAGATAAACATGATCTATGTGCTCCAGAACTGAAGTGAGACAAAGACAGCTAAGACTGAGGATACTGGAAGTTATGTTTAAAAATAAGAAATAAAAGCAAAGCCTTTCCTGTCAGCTCTTACAGTGCTTCAGGAGAACCAAATATTTCCTTGGGCAATAGGAAATGAGCAGGTATTTCTTACAGCAGTACTCACATGTCAGCATGAGACAGCCCTATAACTGGCTCTTGGTATTGATGTTAAGGACTGAGGGAGTTGAACAGCTTAAAAGTCACTTTCTGATTCTTTTGCACCATCAGATTTCTCTCCAACTCAGGGCTGAGGTACACTGAGAGAGATCACAGAAGAAAGTTTGAGTTCCTGAAGCTATTGGTGAGCCTGCCCTGTTGATTAATGGAGTTGCAATATCCCAGACTGCAAAACTGGTTCAGTTTTCCAGCATTAAATTCCCCCCGTTTTTTAAAAAAAAAAAGAAAATACTGAGCTGAACACTACTCCAGCACCATTTCAAGTCTGTGTATCCCGGACTGACAATCCTCTTAGCAGTTACTGTCACCTCAGGAAAAGGATTTGACACATTCTATATAGGAAATGTATTTTTATGGCCATGTAATGAGCTGATAGCTGTTTGTCCCCTCGAACAGCCAGGAAAGCATTCGTGGCTCTCAGAAAACTTCTTCTCGATTCCAGTCACAGGCATGCCAGACTGGAGCCTGCAGATGAAATGGAAACACTATTTTCATCTACATCGAAACACGTTTTCAGCTTCTGATGGAGACATTCAGCTAGATGTGTGACTAAGGAGCCACCCTGGGCCAGCAGCTACAGAAGGGGATCAGGAGGGAGGACTGGAACCAAATTTATCTTTCCAAGAAATTAGTTCACCATCTTCTAATCAAAACTGGATTCAAGCCTTCAATTTTGGAAGGGATCACACTAATACATTTCTCACCACTCTACTTCTGAATAATTTCTAACCTACAGAAGAGGTGAAGGGTTTCACCCTGTACAGAAGCATCTTTCTGCCAGAGCAAGCAGGGGGGGTATCGCCGAAGTGACCTGCACACAGCGATTGGGCCTTTCCCCATTGCAATAGATTCATCCTATTCACAGGCAGTAGAGCAGAAAGAGAAAAAAACAAGTAGGTAAAAAAGTTACATGAGAACCATCACAGGTTGGGTACAGATTCAAAAAGTAGGCAGGATTCAAGTCAGATCTATTGCTATTCGAGGCAGGACTCACACACTGTCTTTAGCGAAGCCACAAGTACACCGCTACTTTGAACAGCAGACTTAAGACATCATTTTTTGAGTGTTTAGATATATGCACAAAATATGCATGCACAATCACCACAAATGCACAATCACTTGCTCCTAATTAGCCAAAGGGTAGGTATTAAACTACCTATCCATGAAGCACCAAATATATGTAACCATGCAGAAGTCTCATCTTTCAGTCTCTACACTTTCACCTGTGTGGAAAAATGATGGTGCAGAGGTGCCACCATTTTCAGGCATGCTTTGAGATACCATTGCTGCTTAAATACTTTGGAACCAGGGGATGAAAGGTGCCACACGGGCACCCCAGCACCCTGGGGAGGATGAGCTGTCCTGGCTGTTCTCCACAGAGGTAGAAGCTGGATAGACAGAGGGAAGCCCCATTATTTTTCTTCATAATCCTAAAATCCTCTCCTGATCTAGCTCTGAGAACGTGTCTATTTGGAAGGCTTGCATGACCTCTGGTTTTTTTTTAGTGGGTGGAGAGGGAGTGCTGGGTTTCAAAGAAATATGTGATGCAAAAGATTTCTGTTATTCCAAGATACTGGGATAATTTCCAGTGATCTTTAACTTTTTCAGATCAATGGATTTACATGTGCTTACTCCAGAAATCAGTTCTGATCTTGGTCTCCAGTATGACAAATTAGGAATCTGAAATCAGAATCAGTCTAATGAAAAACAAATGTTTGTTGATCCGGTTTGCTGCTACAGCCTCACCATTTAAGCAAACGAAACCTCAGTGCTCTGTGTAAACTATCTTTCACGGTAGAGTAAAAGCGCATTAAGGGGAGGCAGTTTCTATCTCAGCTAAGGAGAGTAAATGACCAGAATGGCTGTTCCTAGTACATAAAAGCTGCAATTACAAGCTCATTATTTAAGCAGTGAATTTCTGATGATTAATCTTCCTGGATTCATTCAGACACTTAGAAATCTTTCTGAAAGGATCCTCAAAAACATAGCAGTTCTGAGTAATTTTGAATATTTTATTCTACATTCCTCAGAACAGATTTAAATAAATTACATTTTAAACTCTGTATTTTAATAATTGTAAAACCTGCAGGGGAAGAAGTAAAACCACTTTGTGCTTAATACGAATTTACCAACATCGTCCATAATGTTTAAAAAAACCCCAACACCAATAAAACCACACAAACACTCTCCTCCTTGATTTTAAGAACAATTTACATCTTTTAACATTTTTTTTTTCTGATTTAGCAAGGCAATGATATGGAGATTAAATTAGCAGAAGTACTACAATAGCAACATTATTTTCTGTGTTCTTTATGAGCTAATGGCTTGAGGCTCTGAAACAATTTTTATGTCAGGCAAGATGGAGCCTGTCTTCCAAGCAGACAAAAGCACAATGTCTTTCAGCAGATTAAGCAGCTCGTACCTGCTAGTGATATATCAAGCTTCTTATTTATTGTTCTTACAGGAACTTTATTTCATTGTATTATAGTTAGTATTCTTGTGGTCAATGAAATCTGCCATTCTTAACCCTCCTGTTAGATTCTTTCTTCTCTCCATTATCGTGCCAAACAATTTAGTTCTTTCTTAGTCAATAAATTGCTACAGAATTAAATCAGTATTGCTGTAGAAATTAGTCATAGAGTACAGGCAATATTATATGGGGCCCGATTAAAATATTCTCCTGTACAGAGCACAACAGCTCTATTCAACTAAATAAAAGTGATACATTGGTTCTTTTCAGTCTCTTTGGGCCAGATTCCATTACCTGAGCGTAAAACTAGAATGAGTCTGCTGATTACCTTGAAATCCCTACATGTTTTACTCTAATGAAGCAGAGAGCAGAATCTGGCTGTTAGCTGTTGTCAAAGAATTCGCATTTACATTATTCTCTTGTTGTTAATTTTGAGATTCAGTGGGACTTGTCCAACCCTTGCTAGCCGGCTCACAAAATGTCTCAAGAACATAACAAAATAAACCAGCCACGTCATTTCTAGAAACTGCACATCTTTTCCTTCTTTACTAGTAGGATAGTACTGACCTGATGGCCGGTACTTCAGAGTTTTATCTTTAACACCCCTGAGCATGAAAGCTGGCTAACAATGACTGAAGGCCTGTTTTTAAACAACCAGCAGCAACAAAATGAACGCGTCTCCTTTTAGCCCTTTCCAGGAAGATGCTGGGTTTGAAATAAAGGCAGTGGGAGAGGCAGGGGCACAGAAAAGCAGTGCCTCCTTTCACCATGGCTGTAGTGCAGTCAGGCTGTTGCCCCTCCTAACAAATACAGTGACCTTTTAACTTGTACTGTAACATGAAGGTCTCTCCTGCTCCCTGATACTGCACACTAATGGATTTACCAGCCTTCTGCATTCTTCTAAAACTCTTTTATCAACAGGGGTGAACTCTTAAGGGACTCAGGGGCCTGACCAAAAACAATGACTGCAGTTTTGCTGTTTCCATGGCACTGTAACAAGGGGAACATAGAGTTAAGATTTAACCGGGTGAGAACAAACTTATACCTCAGTGGTTTACTCACCTAAGAGTGACTATGCTGTAACTTGCCCCCACAGCCATCTCGCAACAGGATCTCCAATCTAACAGTTCTTGTGCAGTCCTGAAATGGAGATTCACTTGTTTAACATGTATAAACTGGGCTAAATTTATATAGGCTGTTAGCTTTCTTCTCCAGGAAAGCAAAACCTCAAATTGTTTTGTAGGAAGAAGAAAATCATCATTGAATGAGACACAAATGAGGATTTCAGGAATGTAATATAACTGCAAATTTAATTGTCCAGGGAACTGCTTGAAGCATAATGGGAAGCAGGTTCCCAGGTAAGCATTCTGAGCATGCTGGAATACATTGCTTTTGTTAAACAATGATGCCCTGTATATCTTATACTTCACTCTCATACAACTGCCATCTCATATGGCCATATTAAAAAGTACATTTGGAACATATTTATTTCATCTCTTTTTGCTTATTTTCGTTCTGTTTCTCCACAGTGACCAGATAAGGGTAAAATGTGTGTGACTGTGTCTGAGAGGAAAGAAAAAAAAGAGGACACTCTGATATATTTCCTCATTTTTCCTAAAAGGGGATGTCTGCATGTGTTCTTAACCCTTGCAAGCAACCCTAAAATATATTTAGACAGAAGAAAGTAAAAGAGAAAGCTATAAATAGCTTCAGATTCAAACATAAAAAATGATAAACTGGAAAAAAATAGTGATTTGCTAAAAGATAATTAAGATTTATAAGCCTCTGTCAGGAAAAAAAAAAAAAAAAAAAAAAAGATGAGTAGGATGTAGTAAAAATATCATGTGATGGTTCCAGTACAGTATTCTTTCTGTTCCCTCCTAATATGGGGACAAAGACTTGAGAGAAATCAGCACTGTATTCAAATTAAAAGCAACAGCTGCCACCTTCTATAACGTAGCCAATAAATTAATAACTGTGCAGAGCGGGGGTGCAAAAAAACCCCTAAGCACACACTGGGAAAAATAGTAAAGCTGAGTCAGATGGTAAATGGGTCTGCACAATCAACAAAAGACAGCAAAGAGCCTGGTGACAAACCGCACCGTGCTTCTTGCTGCTTATTCTGCTTGGCACGCAAGGGCTAGTCAAGGTCTCTGAAGAAACATCCAGTCTTTGGGGATCCTTGACAAGGAAAGATCACCGTGTATCACCGATGGCTTTAGTAATGGTACGTACCTAGAGTGAGCTGAGGAGTATTGCTGCTTCTTCACTGCCTTTGTTGCTAAACAGTAACACATGAGTTCATATCAAATTAAGCTGACCCGCATAAAACCTAACGGGAAAAAAAAAAAAAATCAGTAACCTGATTCTTCTCCCTATCACTAATAGTGGTTAATCTGCATTTTATAGTCATTCATTATCTTAAAGTACAGGCACACAAGCTGAAAATGAATACATTACTGCAAATTGCCACCTGTCTGCTAACATGTATAACGAAGTGCATATTCACTCTTAGCCCATTGCATGTGTGAAATTGATGTGATCTCACTGCTGGCGTAGATTGAAAACGTGCATTGGAACTGTTACTGCAGCTCAGTATATTGACAGAAAATAATTTGCTAAGCCACTTGGTTTCTTTTGATCACATACTAATATATTGGTTACATTTCCCTTTGTATTTATAGTTTGCTTCACTTCTTGACTTTTCTGGTGCTGGTCCAGTACAACCTTATTTGGTTCATGTTTTCCACATAAATAAGGGAATATTTTAACCTTTTCATTCTCTTTCAACCCGTTTTTGTCTACCCAAATAGACTTAAGCCTGGCCCACTTCCAATATGATCTTTAATCAGGGAGTTGAACTGTGTCCTACAGAAAAAAACCCACATTATACATGATAGGTATGTTAAGTACAACCTTCAGGAAAAAACCCTATGATTTAAGGTTGCTTCATGGCATGTTTTCGTAGCTTCAGAAGAGCTAGATTTACATGGACAGCTTTAACCTTCCACCTAAGTGAAGAATGAACTGAAGTCCTCTCCTGTGGTTTGATTTAGTGGGTCATTTTTAGTCTGGTATATTGTAAGATACAGGATTTCCTGAGTGCAAAGCAGCTTCAGAAGAGGAGATCACAACAGACCAAGCCCCCTTTTAGCTTTGCCTCTTGACACCAGCAGAATTCTCACCGGTAACAGACCCCTAAATACGGTGTTAGAAACCAATTTGTTTGCAGTTCTGCTGAGTGAGAGCACCAAGAGAGCTGCAAATGGTTTACATTTCCATAGGGTTTTACGCCATAGAAACAATCCTCCCAGCTCCTCCAGTACCCTTTAGTTACTATTTCACTATGAAGCCAGACCAGCCTGAACTCTTCTGGTTTAATTCTTGCTGTCAGTGATACATGTAATTATGTACAGTTTAAAATAGTGATACTGGAACATTTAGGTTCCAGTATGTTTGGAAAAAAAACTTAACACTAAAGAAGCGTTTCAGAATATGCTAGACAGTGACTTCTGAAACCTTTTTAAAAAACAGCACTCCCAAGAATTGAGGGGACCTCAGAAGGCTGAATTAGCAAAACCAAACCCAGAAACTGAAGTGACTAAAAGCAGCAAGGAAAATAAACAACCTGCATTTCACCTTTCAATCCAAGGGATGGAGATAAACAGGGTATGCACAAATATGACCTTTAAAATGTTATGTAGACAATTCTGTTCAGCTCAGCAAATACGCCAAAGAAGAAAACCTGTACAAAACAAAAAGGCTTTGGCCATCTCTACTTTTAGGCTAGGGGGGTTTATCAATGCCAGTTACTCCTGATCTTAAATGTGATCAGCCACAACTGAAATAGACTGAAATCAACTGTTGGCTTGAGCTGGCAGTCTTGTACTCTAGTATACATATTAAACAAATGAACATTTCTGAGAAATAGTAATTCTACTGTCTCTTAATTTCTGAGTTCTTGACCTTAAAATATTAGCATTTCTTTTCAATTCCTTGCACAGACCTTGCTACTGACCTGTAAATAATCTGATAGGTTATTTTGTTGGATAGTAATTAGCTAAACTCCTTGGAGGCTTATTTACTTCAGAAAATAAAATCTGATCTGTACCTGGTTTTATTTGTTTCCAGAAACAAAACCAAACCAATGCTCCGTTATGCTTTTGTGAAGTTTGCTCCCATCCACCATGTTACCTGGCCACCTAATGACAAAAAAATAATGCTAATACTGGCAACATTTGCTGCAATAATAAAAATGTACTATCCTACCAACACTGCTAAGGAAGGTGATGCTTTTTCCACCCCAGAAACTAAACACAGTGCTTTGGCTCTCTAAAACAAGTAGGCACTCTCTAATATGCTAAATGTGTTCTAAATAATATTGCTGTGTTAGTCTGTCATCCTTAATTGTTGCCAGTTTTGTCTCCCTTAAGAAATGGTACTTAATCCCTCTAACATTTGTACCTTTTCTTGGTGCTAACTTTCAGAGTTCCTGAATAACTTTACTGATGTTTACGTTAAATTTTTGCTGCCTTAGCTTCAGGTCATCATTCTCTGTCCTGTCACCATATGAAATGGATTATGCGATCCCACAGGAAAGGAATTAACAAAGTAAGGGAGATATCCTAGGTTACCTTGAAGACAGTTAGAGCCGCTGGTTATGTCTCCTCAGAGAAATCTCCTTGCTAAATTATATAAATGTAGTTGTCTGTGTCTTTCTATTGCAAAGTCTTTATTCCAATGCCCTCAAAGACAGAAACTCTCCAACAAATGGCATGGTTTATTATTGATCACCAGTGAATAAGTAACTTTGAATAGCACAAAAGGGTGCTAATTTTCTCTCAAGAGTTTCACATTCTCTAACCAAAATAGTGACATTCTTGAGCTTCAAAAGAAAGTTTGGGCTGCTTACACTGTTCAAGAGAAAATTCTCCTAAGGATTGAAGCTAAGACTCCCATAGCCATCTCCATGAAAACCAAGTAGCACACTCAGAGCAGCAAGAAAGAGAGTGGGACATCTTTTACAAGACAGATCATCCAATCAAGAAAAGCTAATCTGGGTCTGATACTACAAGTCCTTGTATAAAGGACAGAGAGCAACTAATCTGAGCAGAGACACTGCAAAGAAGCCAACTGATTTATTTGTCTCAGAGCTCATATTATGGAGATATGTACTTCAAAGCTGTATCTTCCAGCAAAGAAAGAAGTATGAGAGACTGAGCTAATTAAATTGGCAATGAAGATAAATGCAGAGTAAACAACCTCACAGAATATATAAGGCTTCTGAAAAGAGTTACAAATTAAGTGGCCTCATTGCTGTTCTCCAGATAACCAACTGGTTTTAGTGGAAAGATGGCAAGGAGAAGGTGGCCTTAAGGAAGCCCTAACCCTGGGAAAATGAACCAAGTTGCAACTCAAACAGATAAACTGGCTGAAAATGAATGAGAAAGAAGTTACAGACTCTTTACTTGTATCAGATGATAAGGGAATTTCATACATTTTTTTACCCTAAGGACAAATTAGCCACCTCAGTTGGACATAACAACAAAATCATTTGTTACAGACAGGGTGAGATCTACCTTACCAGTCTTTCAGGAAGTTGAAAAACTCCTCCTAATTGTTTTAGCATGGGATTAAGCTTATCTAAATACCCCTCAGGTTTGTATTTGATGCAATAGCAACAGTTCAGTCCCACAGAGGATTCAGAAAACTAATGCTCTGAGCACCCCTGTATTTGGAAGGACTTTACAGTCAGTATCTCTGGATCTGATGCGGACTCCTGGCATGCAGCCCCGTACCAGACACACAACGTCCAGAGACATGTGGACCATGCTGATGGGCTACACAGCCCATCTCAAGATGATGAACAAGACTAAAGCAAGAACTCCAAAATTACCTTCTGATGCCACTTAGGGCCCCTCTGCAGCCACTGGGGAGAAGGTGATGCCTTCCTCTGATGCACTAGAGAGAAGATGATGCCCCCTCGGTGGTGATAACCAATTTTGTCCACAGACAGGAGAGGAAATTCTTTAATAAGATGGTTCTGATACCTAAATCAAGTGCCTCAATCAACTTGTCTGAATGTTGGCATATGAGGTCAGGAGATGAAAGCCCTGTACTTCCATGGACTGGAAACAGAACAAGAGCTAGAAAGGTGAGTGGGTTTCAGAAACAGACTGCTGCAGAGAGAGCAGAGGAGGCTCTCAGAGGGATTAATTGTCATAGCTCCACTGAAGCCACTGGAGCGGTAACAGCTGACTGACAATCTGCCTCAGAGAGAACATCTATAGTCATATGAGCAGGATAAAAGATGTGCATAAATGTGGTCTGTGTCAGACACTCGCCCACAACTGCAAGGTTTCTCTTTAGACAGGTACCTCCATAACTGTTCTCTACAAGAGTCCTTAAAAGACAGGTGGCTACTCTTTGAGACTGAAGAAAGGATGAGATGAGGCTCTTGCTATAACCCTCTGCAGCAATTCTCCTCTTCCTACAGCTAAAACTATCTGAAGAAAACAGAACTGTAGGATTTCACACCCTGTACGTAGCTTCTGGTGCTGCCTGCCAGTTCCACTATTTACATGAATGTGCAAAACTGGTCAGCAAATTCGTTTTCTAGCCAGCAGAAGGGATACATTTTTGCTAGTGCTATCCCTCTTCTAATTATGTGAATGAAATAGGAAAATATGAAATTCCTTTTTAAGAACTGTGAAATAAAAAGAAAATTACTCCCATCAGTTTCCCATCAATTCCAGCAAAACCAAGATTTACCCTTAGAAGTGCTTAAAAAAGCATGCAAGGTCTTTGTTCTTATGCTGGGTTTGATTTTAAGTTACCTAATGTAAGGTCTCTTGTTAATAAAACAGGACATCCTTTGATAGCATGTTTATGAAGTATTCAGTTTATTACACAAAATTAATAAAAATCTGTAATGGTTCATGTGAGAACCATGACAGTGATTACTCTTAAAACCAGTACTATTATTATGAAGACTAATAAACAAATACTGATTAGAATCAAAAGAAACCAATGAATTTTCATATGATAGTGTTTAAGGGAATATATACAATTTCTTCAAATGCCTTCTACACATATGCTGGTCTGGTTGTAGGTACTCTTGTCCCATATGCCTGTGGATTGGTGACATTTATATTGTTATTCTGTGTGTCTGTAAATACCCTGTCACTTCCAAATTAGATCTGTTTCTTTTTTCACACTGATGTGAGCTTACAAGCTCCTTCTTCCTAGGTAAAATGAAACATAACCCTCATATGTTCATTGATGTGATGCCCAAAACCGAGCTACAACACAGAGACAGATTTGCATGTTAAAACAAAAAGCATGGAACAATAATCACAGAATCACAGAATGGTTTGAGTTGGAAGGGACCTTAAAGATTATCCAGTCCCACCCCCCTGCCATGGGCAGGGCCACCTTCCACCAGCCCAGGTTGCCCAAAGCCCCGTCCAACCTGGCCTTGGACACTGCCAGGGAGGGGGCAGCCACAGCTTCTCTAGGCAGCCTGTGCCAGGGCCTCACCCCCCTCACAGGGAAGAATTTCTTCCTTACATCTACTCTAAATCTACCCTCTGTCAGTGTAAAACCATTACCCCTTGTAAAAAGTCCCTCTCCAAGAGGGACAAGAACAATCTTGAGACAGTTACCAACACTGACATGTTTGGTCATGAAGGTTCCAAAGCTACTGATTTCCTCTACTAGTGCCCTCAGGGCCCTGACACAGGCCTGAGAGATTATTTATAAATTTAGTGGCCTCATCAAGCCTTTACCTTTGAACATGTGTGAAGAATTTTCCTAATTACTGTAGCTACATCCAATAGCTACATTGGATGTAGCTACAATAAATGGGAAAAGAAATGGTATAAGCTGAGATCTGGAGATCAGGGTATCCAAGTTCCAAACCCAAATGGGACATAGACTTTGCCATATCTGGGGGCGTAGGGGAAACACCCAGAGGAATTTCAAATCTTCACAAATAGATGCTTGTCAGGGCTTTGCCTGTTAGCAGTGCCCAATACTGCTAACAGCTCCAATCTCCAAGCTTTTCTCGCTCCCACAGATATCAGTTCACAACAATGCCCAGATGAAATAATAATTTTATTTTTTTTACCTCTTTGCCTTGATATTGCATCTAAGAAAAAGCTCCATGCAATTTTCTTAGGTGTATTACTCTCTGCACTTCAGTCCTTTTGCGACAGCTCTGAAAGAGCTATGGCCAAGCTGGTATTTCTCAGCTCCTAAGGAAAGCACAAATAGTCACAGAGACGCTCATAGAAATAGGTCTCAAAAAAACAACAGGCATAAAGAACAAACTGAAATTTGGCTCTAGACAGACATATACTAAAACAAGGACTGCTGAGATGAAAGGACAAAACAATGAGTGAAACAGAATCTTGAGGGCCTTGTCCTCTTTTTATTTATGCCATACTAAGACATACCAGACAACAAAGTTACACTGATACAAAAAAGCCAAGTTTTTGTTTTCTTTGTGATTAAATGTGTCAAGCAAAGGAATGAGTTGTATACAAGAAATGTACAATTCTGTCTGAAATACCCCATTTTCTTGCCTTTAAACCAGACTGCAAGGTAGTAATTTAAGGAAAAAAAACCCCGTCATCCAAAATCACCAACTTCTGTTTATTAAAACAAAAAATGCTCAGCATCTTGGGACTGTAATGAGAACAAGAGGTTTATTAGCAAGTCTGTTTTCTACTCAACAGTCTAACTAGTTTCCTGCTGTGCTGTTTCCCTAATAGGCCTGTGGATTAAATGCAAAGTTTCCTCTACTAAATGAGGCTTCTGAGTAATGCTGGAAAAGACCATTTATTTCGATGAAGAGAAAGGTTTTTTTAAAAAATAAGTTGTTTAAGCCCTTTGCTGTCCTCTGGTTCCCCTGGAGAATTCAGAGCCAGAAGCAAAGACACAGAGAAACAGACTAAATCACTGGAGGCTGGACTGGAATTTTCTCTACCTATTTTGAAGACTGACATGGACAAAGCGGTGGTACGAGCGGCACACGAGAGGCCAATAGCAGAATAAGTGCTGCAGCAAGTGCTATTAACTCCTTCTTCCTCCAGTTACTGATCTAGCTCTGCCAGACTTTTCCAGGTTTTATCATACCAAATATTTCATTTGTTTCCACAGACATTTGGCTTCTGCATTTCCTCTGCCTCTCTTCTATTGCCTCTACAAATCGACTGTTCCCGCTCAGTCTCTCTTCCTGCTGTTCTGCAGTTTTTCCCCCCTCCATGCTCTGCCACCTTCCTTCTGTTCTCCCTTCATGCAGCATCATGTTTGCCCAAATCTGTCTAGATAAGTCTTGCACACTCTATTTCTGTCTTGTACGCCCATACTGGATTGTGCCTTAGTTTCTCTGTTGGCAATGCCAAACCTCAGACCCACAAATAGTTCCTGGTATCATAATACCCATCCATAAAAAAAATTATGCCTCAAAACTATTAAGTGATTTTCATGACATCTGAATCCATAATTCCTGACTGCAGGAGCTACATGGATAAGATAGATGAAATATTAAGGTAAGTTTTAAAGAAAATCTGTTGCGAAATACATTTTCTATGTGGTGTCACAGTTAAAGGGAGCTCCTTGCCTCTTCCCATTTTGCTTTCTTACTTGTACATGGCACTGCTTGGCCAGGGAAAGGGCCCCACCAACATAAAATTCAGCCCTCTCCAAAGGGGCCGAACATGTGCCATTAACTCTGCAGGTCCTGAAGACTGTTCCACACACTCATCCTCTCTGAACAGCCACTGCAGGGAAAACAAATGGTTTATGTCAATATACTCTGGAACATATTTGGCTTGATTACTGCCAGTATTAGCAAGGAATTAACTCAGGCTAACCTCCTGGTATCGAAACACAGCTTCCCCTTTGTCTCTGTGCTCATACTTCTTTTTAAGACCCTAACATAAATATCACCCTAAAAAACTTTTTTTGAGACTGTGCACTAAGAGCAGGTAATAAAAGTTGCTTTCTGTGATGGTCTTTAAATCCATCTCTGAACCACTGCTGCCCAAAGCAGACTCTCCCATCCTGCAAACATAACCTCTGTTTCTCTGATCTAGCTAGGTACTTTGCTGCAGCTGTATTTTGAACCCCCACCAATGCTACATCAGCACCAAACTCAGTGATCAAATCAGGGAATAAAGGGTATTCTTCCCTTTTACCTCTACTACAGCAATCTTTGTATGGACAGTAAAATTTAACACCCAACACTCATCACAAAGATGAAGGCCTTTTGCTTCCAGCCAGTAGAAAAGATATGCTTTTTTTCTCTTCTGCTTCCGAGATGTGTTTTTAGTCCATGTAATGTGTCTTCTTAATTCAATATAATGCAAGCCACGCAATGAAAATTATGTTAAGACAAATGTTGTGGAGAAATCCTAAACTAGCCTGTGAACTAGTGGTGGCTTGCACTGGACATACAGCAAAAGGACCATTATAATCTTCTATATTACTATTTCAGACATATTTGGGGAAAATTTTTGTTGTGTTTAAAGTTCCTGGAGGGCTTGCCACTGCTTGCAGTGATCTTCGTTTCAGCCCAGCAAGAGCTGGCCTAAATCTTGAATAAGGTGTAGAAAAAGGAACAGATTAAGATTCTCATCTCAACTCCATCACAGATTTTCTTGATTAGTTCTGGTAAATCACTTTCATTTTTATTACTTCTACTTCCTGTTCTCAATCTGTGAGATAAGCATCAGCTCTTTTTCACAGGGCACTGCAAGGCTTTTTTTTTTTTTTAATGTAAAATACAATGACACCTTTTGTGGAAGGGTGGATAGACAATTGAATATATTTTCCTGGAGGAAAATAGCTTTAAAAAGCCAGCAAAATCTCTCTTTATGCCACATGAAAAACAAAGTTTCCTTTAGCTGAAAACCTAACGAGATTCCAGAATAGGCTGCAACATGTCCTCAGACCTGCCAAGAAAGTCCTGGACAGACAAGAGTTTCAGATTCTAGTACTAGTTTTCAAAGATTTTGCTTTTAAAGCTGAAGTTTTTATTAATGTTCTGTTGCTGCCCTTATCTGGTCTTGGAAGATGGTTGGGACCTCAGATGTCCTGCTTGCTAATCTGACTCGTTACAGGGCCCTTACTTTACTTGCATCATGAATAACACAAAGAAAGGCTGAAAGACTAATTTCAATATTATCTGCAGGGCTGTTTTTTCCTAAAACTTTTTCAAAGTTCAGAGAGGAAAAATACTTCAGTGTATCCATTTCTCGTGAGTGGTTTGAATCCAGTGGCAAGGAAAGCAATTCCTTTGAACCTGTTATTTTCACAGGGACAGCAGTACAGATTTCCCATATTTTATGGAAAGGGGAGGAATTCAAGGTTGTTTTCCTCAGTTAGAAATTCTGATGTGGGAGTAAGAGTAGGTTTCCATGCAGTTACTTTATCTGGTGTCTGTCAAACTATTAATCAACTTAGAAAAGTTGATTAATCAATGTAGAAACTGTTGAGAGAAGGATACATAAGAACTTCTAAGTCATTTTGAGGCTAGAAGTTGGTGTGAATAATCAGGCAATTCCAGGAATGGTAAAGATGAACCAAAACTGTCTTCACAGCACTTTAAAAAAGAGAGAAGTACAAGCCATACTTACAGCCACCATCACAACACACTAAGAGCTTGCTGTAAATTGAATTTCTCTTGGGAAGTGTCACAGCTTCATGGAGCTCAAGTTCAAGATGACTGTCAGAAGGCTGAGAGGGGTAGAAGCCATTAAAAACAAGGCTCCTAATCCTTTACCCAGGTCTTGATATATCCAGACTTGGACTACAAGCTGTATTGGTGCTGTTGCTGTGGAATTGTAGTGGTACCCTTCTCACTTCCTTTGTTTTCCCACCAAGAGAGCACAGTAAAATCAGCTGTTGTCCCTTATTCCCCCACAGAGCATGTCCACACATACTGCAGTCAACAAGCATGCCTTTATGGCACCAACTCCAACCTTTAATTTATTTCTCTAGCCTGCATGTAGGCAGAACTCATCAGAAAAGGAAATGAAAGGATTTCTAAAGCCCTGCTTTCCCTCCTCCTCCTCTCTGCTAGAAGCCCAACCCTGAGAGCACAGTCATACTGGACTCACACATCTGCATTTCTTTTTGCAGCTGGGACCCAGTTTTGGAGAGCACCAAATACAGCCACCACACCTGGGAAGCTAAACTGCTACTTTGCTTGGAACCAAGCTATAGTTGGGTGACATATTTAAATTCTTCTCAATTTTGGAAGAGGCTTGGAGGGGTTGGAAATCTTTTCTTGTCTCCTGAGCGAGGAATACGCTGGCACAGTAATTAGGGCTCAGTTTTCCACTGGAGTAGGCTTGTTATAAATTTACTAGCAAAGTTTTGTTAGTTTAAGTGAATAAATCTATTGTGCGTGGAAAAACTGACAAACATTTCTCATTACACAGGTCAGGCAGTAGTTTACCATTTCAGAACCATTTCCTTCCAACTCTCCTTTATGATCTCAGATAATGGAGAGCTCCTGTCAAACCACAGCTCTGCCAACACACTTTGTCCAAATTTACAACATTAGCTATGCTGTAATCCTCTGTCCAAACACTCCCTGGGCAGTGCACTTCCATCCATACCCACTCCTGTGTTTGCATGTTTGCCTCTTGAGCCATCTAAAAGCTCAGCAGTTTCATTTTAGTCCCTATTTGCACTAGCCAATTTATTCCAGGACCAAAAGATCTTGCACACAGGAAGGTGCACATATCATTTTGGCAGGATCCAGGAACTGATGTGGATTGAAGCTAGAATGGGATTTCCCAATTAAGCTAGACCTTGAGCTTGCAGTCCCCACATGGAAAAGCTAGGGCTCTAGCATGCTGCCCACGAGTTGCCCTGTATCTGTTCATACAATCACACTTGGTAGAAGCACAGGCTATCAATCCCTGCTTCAGAGAACATATCCTCCTGGATCCAGCCTTCAAAGAAGTCCCAGCGCTCAAGGAGACTGTTGCTTCCATCCTACAGTAGAATGACTATTTCTCCCTGTGCAAGGTATTGCAGCTGAAAGCCCTCTGCACGCCAACACCGAGGCCAATACCTAGCACAGTTGGCCCTGCAGTATTACATCTAACCTGTCAGAGCTCATTTTCAATCTCGTTATTCTGGGGGCTGGTGCGCTGCCAACTCATCTCCGATGGTTCAGCAGCACGAGCTCCCCTGGGGTGCGCTTTGTTTTCAGATGTCTCTCTCCAGCCTTACACAATACAAAGCTCTGTCATAAAGCCTGCGCAGAGAGCAAGATTTCTGTGCCTACGAGACACAAATCAGTGGCATGCATGTCTGGGTCTGAAAGTCTATGCCAGCCACTGGTCTGCCTGGCCTTGTAAGCATCTCTGCTTGGTCTGACAGTCCTGTATCTTGGCACACTGAACAAATCAGAAAACAGACTTCCTACAGAGGGGAAAATCCTTTGTGGAAATACAGGCTCCCTGTGTTGAACAGTAAGTAAATATGTAGTAGGTCAAATTAGCTGGAGTGGGTTTTAAATGTGTTTTCCCTCCCCTTTCTGCCC
This sequence comes from Athene noctua, assembly GCF_965140245.1. Lineage (NCBI taxonomy): Eukaryota > Metazoa > Chordata > Aves > Strigiformes > Strigidae > Athene > Athene noctua. The sequence goes on along the minus strand of NC_134047.1, from coordinate 12,642,518 downwards.
TCTAGACCTAGACCTTGCTTCTCGTGGTATCTTTTCTTGTAGCCCATATTAACAGTAGTGAAGTGTGTAAGAAATACTGTACATCTGTTACCTGTTCTTCCTGCCCACTCTCTGTTCACCTCCTCTGCATAAACAGGCAGACATGCCATGTTGTATGCATCAGCATGCACCAAGCAGAAATGTTTCAGCTTCAGGCACCTTAAAAAGGAAAGAAGACAGAGTTTAGGAAAGTCAAGTCTGGAAGCACACTCTGTCACCTTAAAACAGTCCACATAATATAATGATTCATAAAATGTGTACACATGGAATATTGCTTGAAGTTGGAAAGTAAAGTACTAAGTTTCCAATCTTCCAACAAGAAAGGAAAAAAAAGAAAAATAATTGAGACATACAGTGTTTTCTTGCCTTGCTAGAAGCTCATGAAAGACTCCTGTAAATTACATGTTAGCATTCCACCCTTGATAAGAAACATGCTCCTTTTTTGAAATGTGGTAGAAAGACCTACTTTCCATGAGTATGTAAGATGTGAAAGTCCTGAGAATGCTAAAACGAAAGGAGTGGTTACATATCTCAGTAGCAGAGTATGCTTTGGGCTTCATTACATACTGAATACAAATGTAGAACATGCAGCATCGAATTTGAAAGGATATCTCTTTAAGATTATAGGATCCCTCCTTTATCAGATCCTCTACTGTGTTTCAGATCTTGAATGGTCACAGTGCATCTTCATGTTTGATATCGGTTTGGTAAGAGATGGATTTGAATACCAAATCTGAGACTGGACATTAAATTTCCTAGATTTCTAAGAGTTGAAAAATTTGACCTGGATTTTCTGAAGAGCACCTCAGTTGGGCTCATAGTCTGAAAAATCAAGTTAAGAGAGAACGAAAGAATGACCAGCAGGCTAAGGCTCCTAATTAGAACCCTGTAATCCATTGTATCCATAGCCTTAGGCAAGCTACTTCAGCACTTTGCAGAGTCTGATAGTTAAGGAGGAGGAAGGAGCAATGAGCAGCAGTACAGAGGCTTTTTGATGTGCATTGTAACTTGCATTTCATGTGGATCAAATAGTTACCAAGCACTGATGGACTGGTTGAGTTTAAAGTACCACAGAAATCTGAGTATCCACTCTAAACGCCCTGCATTGTTTTCCTGATCTATAACCTTAAGCAGCGTGCCCAAGAGTAGAATTTCTTCTGTGGTTGCTATTTCCCTCCTTTTATATATTAAACAAGGAAAAGCATGCCAAATGAACAGGGGTTAAAACAAACAACACCAAAACCACACAAACCCACACTATCAACATTGCTAAGCCCAGACAAATTCCTAAGGAACTTTCAGAAGTAAAAAAAAAAAACAAACAAAAAAACAAACAAACAACTAAATCTGTGCTTTGAAACAAGAATAAAATTGTTTGTTTAAGCAGTCCTCTTAAACTTATTACTTAAACTACTCATTCTGATCCTGGCAGCAATAAACAAAAAAGAAAGAATGTCTAGATTAAATGATAACAGACAACCTTAAATTTACTCCACCCCATTCCAGGCCTTAGGAAAGGTTGGCATTGCATCCATTTCCCTCTCCTCTCCCTTTGCTCTCCCTTCCTTTCTGCTTCCTTGAGCAAGCCCCATCCCGTTTCCTTAGCTCTAGCTACAGTACTGCTGAGCAGCACATCAACCTCAGTGTGTGCATTTATTCCCTCTGTAGCAAACTACATTTGTTGCATAATTTATGTCTTAAACATCTTTAAAAGTTGACAACTAGTGATGAGAAGTCTAGCCTCACTTGGCTATATTTTGTAACATTTTTAGTGAAACAAGACATTGAGAGGCATGCAAATAATTTTGACAAGCTTTCTTTTACTGCGGGTTATTGCTAACAGAAAGGCACTGAGGCACTGCGCTGTCAGATTTAGATATTCCTGAGAACACACTTGTCCCCAGTACAGTAACACCACCAGCCCTGGATTTATATTATCACCATACCATGGTGCTGAAAGCCTCTGGGCTCAGCCCTGCTGATGGTCCAGCAGAGACTATAGACTACAGAGTCATTTTCAAATACAGGAAAGATTCCCAAGCTTCTGAATACAAATACATCTTAAATATCTCAATACTTGACTCACCGTTTGCATAGACAGAACCAAGGTGGCTGGATTATACAGAACAATCTTACAGCTGTAGAAAAAGCAAGCCCTACTGAAAACTTCATGTACTCACCTACTTTTCAATGGTGTGAATATACTCTTAAGTACATTTCTCCTGAAACTGGCAAGTCTCCTTCTCTCCCAGAAAGCAATTTGTATTGAGATTGCTGTGAACAGGATTAATGTGGTCATTTGAAGAACTGGGAACAAGGAAAATCCTGCAGCTCAAAGACAGTCTCAGGATAGCCTCACCTACATGGGCTCTGTTTACACACACACACACACACACACACACACACACACGCACATGCTCACGCACACATCTATCAGCCTGGTGGAGAACACTTAACTGCTTGACAGGGTGAGGCTGCAAATGCCAACTTTTTAATGAAACCCTCAGGTGAACATACAGTTCAGCTATGGGTCCAGCTGTTCATACAGAACGTTAATACCAAGATAGTGACTTTTAGAGCAGGGACCTTGGACATCATTCTTGGAGCATGCAAACCATCTCAGAAACTATTGAATCACTGAAAGATTCATTTGGGTATTTTCAGAGTCCTTGATTGCTTCCACTTATACCTAAGCATGACCTCATCCTCCTGTTATGAGACTCAGATGTGACAAATTATTATCATAAATGTGCCCCTGGATGTCTGTTACGGTGGTACACATGTTGCAAAACACACTGATGCATCAGACCCTGGGGTAGCATTTTGCTGGCTCTGTAGTGCTGGCATTCGAGTTACAGGGTAATATTATTTTGGACTGGTTTTGTGAATTAGAGTTTTGAACCTTATCTAAATATGAAACAATTAGATATTTAATAATTTGACGTATCTGTGACCATTTATGACTATTTTGTCTACAGTAACTGAACAGATTTTGAATCTGCCTGCTGCCAAAAATACCACTTACTGCTGCTTGGCCTAGCACAGAATCTCTCCTAGCACCTTGCTGTCCCTATTTAAGACAACTTAAACAATGTGTCAATCCCACAGAGACCTGCTGCAAACATGGACCTTCACCAGTTCTGTACCAGTTGACCACCTTAAAAAATTCAGCTTCAAGAGAGAACAGTGCTCATTTGACAGTCACACAGACAGGTGACATGCAGCTGCTGATTTTAGTCCATAAAAATCATTCTCTCCTGGAAAGTCTGTAGCAACAGCTTCAAGCAGTCAGTTAACCTTAGCGGTGCTCTGGGATATTCTTGAGACTTTTTTTTGAATGCTCATTGATTACTATAATGGCTTGTACAGTGTACATACACCTGCGCTCCTTCCCTGTCTTGTTCTCGAACGGCTTATTTCTCAAAAGCAGGAGGATGCCAGCTAGGCAGAGTTCAACAACCGTGTACATTGTGCAGTAAAACACAAGTCTGAGAGGAAGGGGAAACAAATGTGCATTTGCTGTCCTTCTTCCAGCCTCACCAAGAGTCTTAGCAAATGAACAGGAAAGGTTTCCTATTTCATTTAGTATGCCATTGCAGGTCACAAGATTATTCTCTACCATTGTAATCTCAAGTGCACTAACCATTGCTTTCCAGCATCAGCACCTTGACAGGGAGATGATCCCCACTGAATGAATCTCATGAGTCTGCATTTTCACCTTGTGTTTAACTTTCAATATTACATTGACCTACTTACTACTCCTTACTATAACCCCTGGCTATGCAATAGCAACAAGAGCTGTAGTCTTATATTTAGCAGCAGTATATCTAGACACACAGTTTACTGTAATATCTTGTGTTTGCTGTGTATGACACAATCTCAGACCGTAACTTTAAACATTCCAGTAATTTTAGAACATGATGCTAGCATATATACTTTTTCATCCACAGAACTCAAAGCATCTCACAGACGTATTATCACCACAACTATTTTTTCAGCAGAGAGGGTCATATTTAACCTACAGAGAAAAGACTCTTAATTAAATTCTGGTATTAGAATTGAAGGAGACAACACAGCAGAAACCACCTGAGTGTATGTTCTCTGAGAACAATGTGGCTTCAGGACTCCACCCAGAAACTGTTCAGCAGCAACAAGAGATCAAGTTTCCGGCACTGTGCAAGAAAATGGACAGCCACATAAATTAAGTAACTTGTTCGAGATCATTATAGAAATCCATTTCAGTGCCGGGAATAGAACATAGTTTGTCTGCTTTCCTGCTCTTTATTCACTGACCATAGTGGGTTCTCCACCACTCGCACAAACAACTGTCTCTCTTTTGTCTTTATATCCTCTCAATTCTTTACTTCCTTGCTATATCCTCCTAGCTTGCCCTTAAGGCAAATGATGCATGCTGAGCAATTTTAACCACCTCTCCAAGTCAATTCTTCAAATTCCTTAACCATTTTTCTTATCTCTCTGACATCACTTTGGCACTGAGGCAACAGAATTGAATGTAAATCCCGTGACTACAAGTTTTCTGCAGAGTGATGGAGACTTGGAGGCATCCTACCACTCCTCCAGTCTCTGGTGCAGACAGACCCGGGGCAGGAACAGGCTGCCTTCCCCCAGTGATGACTCCTCCACCCACAAGCACCCTCTGTCCTGACACAGCTCCCTCCCATATTACCAAGATTAGCAAATACTAGTTGCTGCACAGTTTTGCTCTCCTCTACACGAGACCCTCTATTGCAATAACAAGTAACCTTGAATCAAAGCCAAAATATCCCATATTAAGTATTAGACAGTTGAGGAGATTAGCATGATTTCCTGCAGCTCTGTTGATGGCATTAAAAATTAATTCATCTGAATGTATCAGCAAAACTTGCCACAGAAACTGAGGAATGAATTCTGCTCAGTTCCATACGAGCTTAATTTTAGATTAATACCGGAGAATGGAGCTGACCCATGGCAGACAATTCAAATTCCCTTTCTATATGAATAGATTTTTTTTGGGCTGTCATCTAAAAGCCCATCCAGCTGCAGATCCCAGAAATTATCTGGTCACAGATGCTTTATTATGACACCTGGGAAGAAATGAGCAAGAAGTTTACAAACTACCTCAGCTAGAAGCTGCCTTTGCCTGTCAGTCACATAAGAGGAGACCTAGGAAGTTCAAATGCAAAAAAATTGGCTTCAGAAACTCACCAGCCTGCTGTTGCAATATATCCAGAGGCAACAAACCATGTCAAGGATGCAAGATGAGTTCAAAGTGTGCAAGAGCTGAAGTGATCTGTGGAAGAAAATCGATACAGACAAACCTGCATTAAGTAGCCACACGAGAGATTAGCAAAGATCAGTACTTAACAAAGATCTTAATGAAGACAATCTTTTGGGAAACAGGAGAATGAATCATATTTATTGTGCTTCATACTGTCTTTTGAGGCAGAGCTTGCCTAGCAGAGGTGCCGTGTTTCCATAGATTTCCCCACAATATCCATGATCTGTGAAACATCAGGTAGCTGCACTGATAAATTCTTTGACTGAGCTAGACTGGAAAGTCAGCTTTGCAAAAGTAAATGCATGTAACTTGTGTAAAGCAGAAGAAAAAATGTAACAGTCCATGATAGGGCAAGAAAACCAGCTTAGAGTAAGATGCAAAACCCGTAAAAGCAGGTTGTGTTAAGAATAACGAAACTGAAGAGATTACGATAATATCTGCAAGGAATTTTTGGCTTCCTTGGCAACCCTTCAAGCTCATGGTATGCTTGTGCAGAGGAGAGAGAGGGTGACTTTACGGATGTTTATGTGCTCATGGCAAAACAAAAAGGGAGGAGAAAGAAGCATTTTCCAGCTTCAGAAAGTTACACTGAAAAGGGGCTACTGTTAATAAGAACAACCACCAAAAAATCCTCCTGGTTTTACTCAACTACTAAAATCCTGTCTTAAATTTCAAAATCAAGGCATGATGTTATTTTCAGAGACAAAATCCCATTATCTTGCATGTCCACTTGCCAGAACCCAGCACCTCTGGAGTGAGGTGTGCCTGCTGTTTCACAAATGAACAGTAATTGCCACTGATGAAATTTAGACAGTGCAACAGATATTAGAGCCTGGCCTACTGCCTCTTACAAGTCTCCTTCTTTTGGATATTTTTTCTTTCTCCCTGATGCAAACCACATTTCCATGAGACTAACTGTGATTTCAAACATACTAAGAGTGACAAAGCTTCCCCCAAACACATATACACATAATGTGTTTTCAGTGCTTTACAACCAGCAGACGTTTGCCTCATTTTATTCAGTCAAAATGTTTTTGCTCCTAAATGCCTTGATGGACACTTTCTGCAGAAGATATGACCCAGATTGAAGCCACCAATTAAAAACTACTGAAACCTTCATACAAGCCTCCCTCTCTTTTACCGTGACTACAAAAATTGATAAAGCACCTGGCTTTCCAGCTCTGCTGCATCCAGCAGGTATCCAACACTCCTGTGTGGAATTGCCTAGTTGGAATTAAAACATAACAAAGCTATCCCACCTTTTGCTCCAATTTTAATCCCCTTCCACTCTGGAAGATGGTTAGGGTGTGCCAGTTATAAAAAAATACAAAAATCCTAATAACCAGCAGCATTTCTTCTCCAGAAGGAAATTCATTGTACACTCCCAGCTTAACTCTTTACTATTAGCCTTGCAATAGCATCCACTGAGCAGCTGGGCAAGGTCTAAGCTACGTGGTAAAAACCATACAACACTGTTCACTACCCTGTTCACTACCCAGGGCCTGAGCTCGATGAGGTTCATTTTCTCTTCTCCACTGCTTTGCTCCTCTGCACACTCGGGCATGTCCTGGTTTCACAGTTACTCCTTCAGGTGATGGACAAGGCAGCTGTGCTGTGGGGCCTGTACCCCAGTCTTTCTCCAGGAGGCAGAGGGAGTGGTGGGTGTGTTTCACTCACACATTTGCTCCAGGAAAGCGCTCCTACAGCCTTCTTTCCTTTGCAAGACTCTCCTTGTTTCACTCTTTGCAGCTCACCTTCCTTTAATTTCCAACAGGAAGAATATGTTCCAGACGTGTCTTTTATTTGCTTCATTCAGTGCAGACCAAGATCCAGTGTTAAAAAGCACCATTTCCCCTGTTTCACCTGGGTGTCTCGTAGAACATGCTGGCAGTGTACCAAAACCACAGAGAATTTCTAATGTGGTTTTATCCTCCTTTACTTCACGGCAAAGACTACTGGAGTCCTTATTCCCAATGTAGAAAGCAGAAGAAATTATGCATAATCTTGTTTTGAACTGGACAGAAAGAAGTGCGATGCTTTCCTTTACTCAGCTGTTTGTAATACTGACACTTTCCCATAGGCCATAATCCCTCCTGAAAACCTGCTAGGGATTCTGGACTGATAGACATTAAGCCTTGGAGGAATTTCCATAGAGGTTACATCCAAATGTTACAGCACTAAAAACTCTATTAATAGTATAATAATGTGATATACTGGCACCAGGCAATCGCATACAAGAGCCCTGCATGGTGGTAAGTCTGAGACACCGCTCTGATGCGTGTGATTGGAGAAGAGTGAAGAAGGACGAACGTTTGCACTGCTTTTGTGACCACAAAGATCAAAACTATGATGGAATTCATGAGAGACGGATGTTTAAAGACCAATTCAATGAACAACTGAGACGAAAGCATTTTCCAGCACTAGCTTTCTCCTGCTGTATCCACCTCCCTTCTTAAGTGAATTGTGCAGCCTGCGCTCAGCTCTGTGCTGCTGCAGCTGCCCTACCATCACTACCCGTGCTAGCAAGTTTAAAGCAAATTCAGGTATAGCTACATCTTTGTCTTCCCTGTAGATACACCTTGTTGCTTGAGGCAAAAACATCTCATCCCACATCTTTCTCACCACCAAGCAGCAACAGCCCAAGATGAATGATCATCTCTAGGTTGGTGTCCTTTGTCACCTTGATATGTGCTCACAGAAGGAGCCACCCTAGGCGTGTGGGGGGCTATTTGGGAGTGCAGCCTCCCTGCCGTAGCTCACGCTGAGCTGGAACGAGCCATCACCTACCCAGCCCCCTCATACATTTCTTTTCCTGTCGGCATTAGAATTGTCAGATTGGCATTTTCAGCATGACTCTGCCAAGATGAACTTGAACTACACACGTATCTGTCTTCTTCACATCAGCGTGAATCTTCTTTCACTGCTTCCAGGGTTGTTAATCCTTCTCCTCTGGGACTGCACCAGGATGGTCCTTTCTTCTTGAGGATAATCGGACTGTCAAAGAGGATTCTACAAGGGACTGAACAGTTCCTTTGATTTTCCTTACTTCTTTATAATTAGGCATTCGGTCCCATCAGAGCAGAAAAAGGACAGACAAGAGTTCAACGACAATTCTGGCAATTTTTTAAATGGCTTTTCTAGGTGATGGTTAATCAGAAGCCCATTTCAGAACTTACAATTAAGAGGAATCCTAAAGATAAAGCTAGCAAATGATAAAGGAAGGAACCAGAGCGCGTAGGAAAGAGAAAAGTATTCACTCTCAGCAAACTGCTAACACAGAACTGTTCAGCCAGCCAAAAATGGGGTACCCATAATACATAAGGCAGCACCACAGGACAGACTTCAGAGGGCCAGAGTCTTACGGAAGGAAGGTTCCCTTCAGTGTCCCTTCAGCCATAAGGCTTGTATTCCACAGGCAACATAGATCTCAGAAGAACTAGACTGGTGTATACAAAACCAAGCATGTACATAAATCATTGCAATACTTCACAATGTCTAGACATGAGTGTATCACAACACTCAGCACATCAATGGCACACATGTTCTGGTTGCCTTTAGAACAAGAAGAGAAGAAAGGAGGTATTTCCTGGCTATGCCAGTCTTCTTTCTCCTATCTACACTGCATATACAAATTCTAATGAAATGCAGCCACTTCTGTGAAACACAGAACACAAAACAACTGGCTTTCTTAACATGACGGAGGGAAAGCACAGGAGACTTTCAGTTTGACTACATAAGACACCAAAACTAGATCTATCAAACAGCTATGTCTACAGAAAGTGAAAGACCATAATTTACCATCTCACCTGAAAAACAATTTTCAGCAGTATAGGGCTGCTAGCAGTAAAGTGTCTTGCTGGTTTATTGGTAAATCACAAGAGAGAGCATCTTCAGCTGAAGCATCAATGCCAGGCAATGATTTCTACACAATCCTGTGCTCAGAGCCTTGGAAAATTGCCTGGGTGTCCCAGCAGAATCAAACAAGATAAAGAGAGAGTGATTCAAGTAATGAGTAATAACAAGGCCTAGAAAAGACTGCCTGCTTACAGACAAACATGATATTTGCAGTAATTAATAAATGTGACAAGACAGAAAGGAGCTGGCGGTAAAGTAAGCATGAACAGGTTACAGTTTAAAGCTTCCACTCCCAATTTGGAAGTTCTGGATTTTATTTAATTTATTTTAAAGCTGAACCACCCCAGCACTCAAACCTAGGTTCGGCTTTTCATTTCACCAGTGGTGAGGAGGATCTGGGGTTAGAATTTTTGGACTGAATCTACCACAACTTCAAACAATAGCATTCAGTCCACACACTCTGCTGAGTGAGAAAATATCCATTGCAGAGTAAGGTTATATTGAATCCTCCAGTATTCTGAGAACAACTTCTCTCTAAGCAGAAAAAAAAAAAAAAAATAGTAGCCTGAGACCAGTTTTCCATTTTCCTCGTCAGGGCAGTTTCAGAAGACCCGTGTTCATTAGCAGTTTCTGGTAATCCCTGCAGGACCTGTAACCAGATGTATGTGGGAGAATGAAACATAGTACTGGCCCCGAGGAGCATTCCTGAACTTTATTTTTTATTATTACAGTTCATCTAGAAACGTTAACCATGACAAAGCTGTCCCTGGGACAGCCAGCATATAAACTATCCTCAGAAAGAAATTCCCTGCTCCAGAAGTGCTATAACCTCATAAGTAAAGGAATGAGTAATGATCCTCCAAGACCACACAGCAGCTCAGCAAGATGACTGGGGTCCAAATCTGAGTTTTTCAGGCTCCCAGGCCACAATTCCATCAGCTGGGTCAAAGGAAAGCAGCATGGATATTTTCGCTTGTGTAATCTAAACATACATTGCCCAACTCACACTCTTGAGCATCAGTCAGTGAAACGAAGCATACCCCAAAATAAATGTTGTCTCTACCACGTCAAGGCACTACAGCAAGGCTGGAAGATGCTGGTTTCTCAATAGGTAACTGTGGTGAAGAACAACACGTGGGTTGGGGCTTGCTCATCCATCCACTCAGAGATGCCAAGGCCGCACAACACCGGCAGCACCAGCACTGCTCACATCGCCATGGCGCTGGGTGACATGGAGAAGAGGAGGGCACTGGGGGCTCTCCCCTCCTCTTTGTGTAACTACACAATCAGGCCATGATTCCCCCTCTGTTTTTATCCTGGTGACAGAAGGTGAAAGCTTGCTATTCCCAGCCACATTTATTTATCACTTTACTCTGGTCTCCATGGAAACAAGTCATGATATTACCGGCTGCAACAGGGAGGTCGGGAGGTCTGCAGAAGCTGCTGGGAGCCAGTGGCACAGAGCAGAACAAATGCTAAAACTAGAAAAGTGTAATTTCTCTGCAAAGAGCAATGAAATAAGTGGCAGGAGAGTTGAAAAGCACTAAATGTGAGAGGCCTGAACTTAATACCACTTCAATTATTTAACAAGATTGTCTCGTCTATGTATTTGGATGACTATACTCAAACCTCAGGATTGCTGAGGTCATCTCATCACTGCTTACAGACAGTGCTGGCATATTGTATCTCTGCGCCCACTGGGCACCTTTGAATTGCTTTTTATCAGCCTTCTCTAGAAAAGATGAACAAGGCAAAAAAACTCAAAGCCAGACACTCAAGACTTGAACTTGATCCTACTGATACCAACAACATCAGGTGAGACCAGACTTGGCTCTAAACTAATAAACACAGATGACAGTAATAACACAGAAATATCAGTAGTAAATGCATGCCATGCAAGATGGCATCTGGAGTTGGGGACAGTTTTGCTAGGGACCAGAGCCAGGTCATATGATTAGTTCAGTACTGTCAAACTCTCCTGAGCTATTTAAATGTCTAAATTGTGAAGAATGTGAAATGTGTCTTCCCTTATCCATTTTGTAAGCTAGAGAAAGACAAGTTAAAAAACATTTCAGACAAGGACCATAGGAGTTGGTAGGAGACACTGACCTGTCCCACCTCCAGTAATTTATGTTTTACTTACAGAGTGTCCATCATCCACTTCCCAGGATAAATGCCTACAACAGTCAGCCTCTTCTACACAAGTTGCTGATGGGAATGTCCCAATAGATCTGTCTTTACACCCACCTGATATACCTCACTTGTACTACATGGCAGCCACAAATGCAGTGATCTTATAACTAGATTTCTTGACACACCTTGTGTATACCTCAGGCCATAATCCAACTTCCTAAGGAAGCCTGGGAGAAGTCTCTAGCAAGGATGGCACACAACAGCCTGTTACTACTTATAAGAATCACATCCTTCGTTTTCATGATGAGAGAGAACCATTTGAATCATTTCATCCAAGCTATAACAAAGAGCATAAACTATATCCTTGACACTACCTCTTGTTTGAGCTACAAAATAGAGTCTAGAAGGTGAGCCCAACCAAAAACTCTGGTTATAAAAAATAACTGCAATGCTTGGACAGGGTTTCCTGCAATTCAGCACTGGCATAATTAAAAATGGGGACCCTACCTCCAGTCTTGCTTCAACCCAAATTATGTTATGCATTTGTCTGCCACGCTGAAGAGCAAAACAGGTTTTGTTCCCTGTGCATAGACTGTCGTGAAGTCACCCATAATCTCTGTTTTCTAAATTCAGTATATTCAGTTTCTGGAGTCTTGTGGTAGAAGACCAAAAACCAATTGATGGAAAAATATGCTGCTGTATTTCACAGAATAAACATATGATAATGGTAGGTATCTTAAATATGTATTTGTTCATTTTGCCTTTGCTTTAGACATGCCATTCCCACTGCACTAAATTGCAAAGATTCTTCCATAAGTACCTGGCAAACATCTGAATTATCTGAGATAGAAAATTGTTCGTGATCTCATAATAGAATGAAAAGACTCTGAATCTTCAATAACCAGGTCTTTAAGAAAGGACATATTATTTCTGAGTATTGAAGTGCTGAGTTATTCAAAGTTTTCAGCTGCTACAAAGTCAGCATTGGTCCCAAGAGCTCATATAAGGTGCCAGAGAGCCTTCCTAGAGGCTGCCTATGAGCCAGAAATTTAATTTTTTTTTTTTTAAATTTGATTTGTAATAACATGTAGGACTTGCAGGTTGCATGTGTAGCATCAGTGCAAAGTGGCTTGTTTATTTGTTTTCTGGCCAAGAAACAACAGGTGCTATTACTGAGAATGTCTTAAATACAAAGAATTGCAAATGAACTCTACCTCATAAAGAGTGTGAGGACAGATTTTCAAAAAGCAGCTCTGATATATTTGCAAATAGTGTGTAGGCATGCTTGTGAGCATCACCAGCACTTCCAACATAGCCACATGCAAACTGCTATAACTCTCGACATAAGGGGTTCTGCAGGTCCAGGCATCACACTGCCAGCAGTCGTTTTACTCAGGGACTGCCAGCAGCAGAGTATATTTAGAATTGTTTAAGCGGAAGTCACGCACTTGCTTTTGAAATTTTGGCTCAAAATGTAAATTGAAGAAGTCAATATTCATCTATTTATAAGAATCTAAAATCTAGAATGCTAAAAAGAACAACTGATTTGCTCTTCAGTTTTCACAGATGCTGTAGCAAGTATTCATCTGATCATGATTGTATCATGTGTATGTGATCAAGTGTACATTCAAAGGACATCATCCCTATGGTGAAGTCCTGCAGTTTAGTAAGGAATACAAATCTACTGACCGTTTTAAATTATGTTTGAGTCCTGTGCCAGATGAGATTTACATCAGCTTTGTATCTCATCCATCTCACACCAAACTGCACTACGGGCTCTTGGTGGAGGCAAGCCAATGGGGCTGTAACATAAATATGCTCAGAGGCAGCACATCCATATTGGCCTACCAAGAAGAAAGAACTAAGAAAGAAAACGGAACTAATTAGTACTGTAATGTGTCTGAGGCTAGATTTAGTGTCATTCAACAACCACAGGCAGCAAAGGAATGAAGAAAAATTGAGCCAATTTGTGGCTCAGTATTTATTAGCATTTAGATAATACGCCTCATCCATCATATACAAGGAATGTTTCAAAAGTACCAGTGCTCCTGTGTCCTGAGTGCCCAGAACCCTTGTAAATCGCTTTCCTTCTTGCCAAGGATAAAACACATTCATCTGGATGCAAACACTGGGGGAAGACATTTTTTTCCTTGTGATGGAAATAAAGACTGATGATACAAAGGAGTCATAAAACTAAGAGGCTGCAGATTAAGACAGAAGGAATCCACTTCTTCCCGCTGACGTACATCTGTGATTTACAGGCTGCCAAGCACAGCCATGGGATTATGGGAATAAAATCCCAGTTGACATTGACAGAGATAATTTGAAAGCATTGAAAAATCTTCAGCCAAGTTGGTTGCTCCATTACCCAGCTGTTATTTAGCAGGCAGAGAAAGGGAACCCTGAGGCTACGGAAAAGGACCTGTAGAGGTTCCAGAAAGGAAAACATTAAACACAATAGTAAATAAATTTGATTCCTCTCTTTATCCAGAAGATAAGTGACTGTGGACAGCACCAGATTGAGATAGGACTGAACAATAAAACCATTTCCAGCTGTTGCAACCACCCACTCCAAATAATCAGTCTGGAATTAACCTTTTATGTGTCATTTAAAGCATAGTTTAATTTCTACAGGGCCACTGCTTTGCAAAGAATGGGTTCTTACCATCACTTACTGCTTAGTGTAGAGAAGAAGATAGCGGCAGAACTTCACAGTTTCACTGCAATCTTGGAAAGCATGTTGTTTTTCTCTGTTTTTCAAGTTCATTCCCCAGACACTCCAAGACCAGACTCCCAGAAATCTTATTAATTTTTGCCTCAATAAAACCCTAAGTAAGTGGCTGAAATTAAAGATATAGAAAATTAAACATACACTTAGGCACTTGACAAGTCAAGGCCTATAAAAATTAAACTCAAAATGAGTCTTTTCATGTAGATTTCTGCTTTTCTAAAATTCTAATAAGTTTTGACCTTTCATCCCAATTCAGTATGGGCGACACATTAAAAAGTCTTACATAATTTCCAGGAAAAATAACTCTTGCCTACCTTTAAGAAAATAAATTGTTCTCCATCCTAAGTAGTTGTCAGCTTGGAAACAGTTAGGCTGTTCAGTATTTCAGCAGCTGTTAACTAAAGAGAAACAAAAGAAAACAAAACAACCTATTTCATAACAAGCATCTATAATGATTATAAATCATTAATGTTGGTTAGTTTATTAACATAACAGTGACATCAGACTTGGTATTCCCAGCACAGACACATAATGTCTCAAGTTATTTGTTTATTTATTTGCATAATCTTTGACAGCAGTCAGGTTAGATGATCCATTTTGAGTAAAATGGCAATTCCTGGGCTGTTACCAGTGGATACAAAGACCCAAGAATGGTGACAGAAGAATTAACTCGCAAAATGTATTTGACAAATAGATGAGCTTCAAACTCCCCCGTGGCTTGGGACTATAATGAGGAAGGAGGTTAGTAAATAGGAATATTTTAATTCAGGAACAATGACATGCAATTAATATCAGTGCCATACAGCTACATATGCTGAAAACAATTACGATATGCTGAACGAGCAGTTATGTTTACTGAGATTTCTGTGCCAGCAAATACTGGGGATAAAGTATGCTTAAAATAGCAAGAAATTGCAGTTCCATATAACTGTTTCTTCAAAGTTCAGCATCTCCTTTTTTTCTCCCCACCATGTGCATGCACCATCATATGAATATAATTTAAGGGCAGTAATACAGCTGTGGTGCATTGTATCTTCATGGGTTTCATTCATTTGCACATCTACCCCATAAATCACCTCACCACACATTTTGAGTTCTTTAAAGGGATTTTAAATGTCAAAAATGTATCTAAGAAAAACAATTCTGCATTTCTAGGCACAAATCCACCTTGGATCCAAAACCAAATCCAAACCTTGGAAGAGGCAGAAATTAACCCAGAAACTAACGAAGGGCTCAGCTCACACCTTCTTCCATCCTGTAAAGCAGACCTGGGTCTGACATCCCCTCTCCACTCAACACCTCTCTCCACCACCCCACAGCTCCAGTGCTCAGCCACACAACGGCAGCTTCACCTGCCCAGCGCCACCTCTCCATTAACACAGTGGGTCATTCATGAAGTTCAACAAGACTAAGTGCAAGGTCCTGCACACGGGTCGGGGCAATCCCAAGCACAAATACAGACTGGGCAAGGAGCAGATTGAGAGCAGCCCTGCAGAGAAGAATTTGGGAATATTACTGGATGGAAAACTGACTGTGAGCCAGCAATGTGTACTCGCAGCCCAGAAAGCCACCCGCGTCCTGGGCTGCATCAAGAGCAGTGTGGCCAGCAGGTCAAAGGAGGGAATTCTTCCCCTCTACTCAGCTCTCATATGACCCCACCTGCAGTGCTGTGTCCAGCTCTGGGGCCCCCAAAATAAGGACATGGACCTGCTTGAGCATGTCCAGAGAAGGGCCACAAAAATTATCAAAGGGATGAAACACCTCTCCTATGATGAAAGGCTGAGAGAGTTGGGGTTGTTCAGCCTGGAGTATAGAAGGTTCCGGGGAGACCTTATAGCAGCCTTCCAGTGTTTAAAGGGGCTACAGGTAAGATGGGGAGGGACTTTTTATCAGGGAGTGTCATCACAGGACAAAGGCTAACAGTTTTAAACCGAACGAGGGTAGAATTAGATTAGATGTAGGGAACAAGTTCTTACCTGTAAGGTTGGTGAGGCACTGGAACAGGTTGCCCAGAGAAGTGGTGGCTCCCCTCTCCTTGGAATTGTTCAAGGCCAGGTTGAATGAGGCTTTGAGCAATGTAGACTTAGAATACCCTTGCAAAATGTGCCACCTCGTATTTTAAAAAGTGCAAATGATCACTATCTTGATTGCCAGCATTATCTGAGCAGCACCAGTTCCTCCCAGTACAGACATAAGACTGGAATAAAGGTTGCTACCAAGTCTATCATCACCAGCACTGCTCCTTGAAGTCGACACTCAATGGTCTGGTACGAACTGGGTATGACCCAGTCTGTTTTTCTAAACTAGTCATAAATAATATAATACCTGTAATGACATGGCAGAGATCCTCTCTTTCTCTGGCCATTGTCCTATACAGTTCTGTTCTTGCCTGTTGGATTATCTGAAAAGCCCAGGCAAACTCATGGTGAACTTTTATACCTTAAACTTGGCTCCTGGATAAAATGCTGTTTGACACTTGACAGCCTTAGATCTTGCAACTTCTAGAATAAAAGTATGTGAGCATAAGTCTCCTGGTAGAACAAAAACTGAGCCTGACAGTAAAGTGCTTTCTTGGGGGATAAACAACTCCCCAATTGCTCAGCTGCTGCACCTCATGTCAGTTGACTGTAATAAATGCATGACACAGACGGAATAGGGAGGAGAAGGCTGGCTGATTTCTTCAGTCTAGTCCACAAACAGATACAGATGCAATCACACCAAAAATAGGAAGTATACTCAAGGAAATATGAGAAATTAAAAACACAGAGGTATATACAGTGTTCAGGAATAGTGAAGGGTACGCAGGTAATGATCTAGCCATACATAAAGCCACCCCACATTATGGCACACCACAGAGTTCAAAAAACAAATGGGTAGGTGACATTTCATGCACTGCATTTGAACCCCATCTCTACACTGTTATCAAACCAATAGCTGGAGGATTTTTAAAGCCAGAAAGCCTCTATTAAACCCAAGCAGCAGGCAAACAAGTGACTAACAGCATGCCCATTGCCAGTGACAGCTGATATTGGAGGGGGTCTGTGGGAATAAGAGATGAGTGCTCTTTCTCCATTCTAAATACTCCTGAAAGCTCGATAAATCAGTAACGCTATCCGTGGCAGGAGCAAGGTGTCACACGTTCATGGTGACTGGTATAGGCAGGTAAAAGTGTGTCCAGTGGCTGGTCTGACAGAGCACACAAAGACAGATGACTGCTACCGCCTTCACTGTTTCAGCTGATGCCCCACCTTCTTCTGCCTTACCCTTTGCTTTTGCTCTTTCTGAACATATTTCTGCATTGTTGCTGCTTCTGGCTCACCGTCTGCTTTCTGCTAATGTTGCTACTTTGGTGATTACACAGCCTTCATATCTACACCTGTGGCTCCACAGTCTCCCCACCTGTCCCTGGCTCTACAGTAGCAGCCACCCACACCGCTGCAAGTGAGGAATGTGTGTCTTGGCGTGACAAGTCCTACGAGGTGGGCGAAGTGCAAGAGGGAGGCAAAACTTTCAGGGGATCTGTCCTTGGAGGGTTTGATTTGTGCGAGACAGAACATGAAAAAGAGCATGTAAATCTAACGTGGTTTGCATTTGGTTTGAAAATGCTAAAACCTGTCATGGCCTCCACCACTTGCTTACCCACAAGCTGCCTAGCTCATAGGCCCAGCAGGCTATGGCTGCCTGCACAGTCACAAGGCAGGCTGAGTCTAAGGAGCTCCTTTTCTCCTCAATCCACTGTTGTGCCCCTCCCAAAAGACCCAAAACCTTGGGCTCAGCCTGGGCTATGTGGAAATGCTGTGAGGGCAGGCGTAACCCATCACACTCACCCAAGCGCTCAGCCTGGCCCATCCACACTGGGAGGAGGTCTCAGCTTTAAACATGTCAGTCAACAGAATGCACTCAAAGGCTCACCCTCTGCACTCCCCAAAGTTTACCAAAAGCCGTGGTTGAGTGTAGATTTGAGTGTAGGTTTGAGTGTAAACACTGTGGTACAAGGGGACTTTGGACTCAAGCAGTGATGCAAGCTCACACCCAAAATATCCTATAGATTTACCTGTTGTCTCTCATATGAACCCAATCCTAAATACGTAAAGATACTCTTTTTCTTTTATGATGAATATATATAAATATGTGTCTTCCTGTGCAAAAAGCCACATCACGGACATGTAATAATGAAAAATGAAAAATACCATACAACTTTACTGTAGTCCTACAGAAATCTCACATAATGAATCAGTTTTTCTAAAATTTATGTAGCACATATTGAATAAACCTGGCAGACGTCTCATTTGAGTTACCAGCTGGCACTGTCCTGTATACCTGCTGCACTGCTGAGCCAATGTCAGGTTCATAATGTGCACCCTACTTCTATTTCTATTCAATGGGAGTTACAGATTATTATTTCAAGGAAGGTTCATGGTTCTTCCTGAATATATTGTATTTTTACTGGTGCACAAGCAAAAGTGCACCTCATAGGAATGAGGCTGTGAAAGAAAATATCATGAAAAGCTCTGTTAGGGAATGCAGGAGCCATTCAAGGTCTTCTCAAGATTAACAGCATTTTTATGGAGATTTAGTTGCCCGTCTTTCTGCTGATGCTTTCAGTAGGAAGCTGCAGTAACTTGACTTAAAATTAAATGAAGCTACTTACACGCATAAAGTTAACCAACCACTTAATTAGTTTCCTAGTCAGTCTCTTTCAGTAAAATGAAAGAGGGGGAGGAACTCGTGTTCATTTGTCTCAGAAAAACCTTTTTTTTTTTAAAGGAAGGATTGATACTTTGCTGTCTATTCACAAGGAAGAGATCTGGTGTCTCTCTGTATGGAAGCATGCTGTCCTCTAAAAGAAACTTAATGTTCATCAAAATCACACCGTATTTTAAAATGCCTCTGTGAGCATCTCATTTCTTAGCTAACAGCTGCTTGCACCGTGGGTAGACAGAGCATAATCTTGCACCTCAGCACATTCCTTACAGTGATGAAGTGACAAAGTAACAGGAAGAGAGACATCAAGGGGAAAATGGAGGAAGGCAACCCCTGTGCAGGGTCTTGCTCAAATGAAAATGAGTTGTCTCATATGCTTTGTTAAGAGCATCCCTACCATTTTACACCTTTTCCTTTCCTGAGTTACCTTGTCCCTTATAATACACTTCACAGCTAAAACCAGTACTTCCCCTTTCCCAGGCACACCATCCCAAGGCTGGTCACCCAGGGCACTGATATATGCTTACATTCCTCAGACTTGTAAAGTGTCTCAGGCTGGCTTTGCTCTTTGCTGATTTTCTAGACTGTATCATCTTGAGAAATAATGATACCTGGGAGTTGTTCTCTGGGCATGGTTTTGGCTTTTGAAGGAGGGCAGGGAAAGTCCTGAAAAGCAGGGTTTGCCAAGGAGCCTTCCGTCCGAGCACAGCTAGATTTGGGTTGCTTAAAGGCTGGGTTCAGACCCATTATAGCTTTGTGCAGTGTTATGCTTTCTGTATCAGATTACAAGTATTCTGCTAATCATGCCACAATCTTCTCTCATGAAATCAAACAACTTTACTACATCATGTTACCGGACAGTCTTGGCTGGGCAGATGAATGAAGGCCAGCCCTGTGATTGTTCGAGGATGAAGCACCTCATTGTAGGGACCTGTCCTAATGCTTTGTCGGGGTTCATCGGCTATTGAGAAGCAAATGTCTCAAGGGGCTGAAAGGCTGCAGTAGTGATTCTTGACAAGGAGAAGACAACAAACGTGAGGTACTGCATTGAGCTCATTTCTCTCCTGAGGTCTCAGCTGTAGCTCTGGCAGGATGACAGTGGAGAGACACATACATTTCAATAGCTATGTCTGCTGCCTTAGATCAGGATGGAATGGTCAGGTATGGTTATGTTATTTCAGCAGAATCAGGGTTTTTTTAGAACCTCTGTAACTGTTTATCTTCAATGCTTTCATTATACATTTTAGGGCAAAGTGAAAAACTACTGATTTTCTCTGCTTTTTTCCCCCCTAGAAATATCCATAGTCATATCAGGGAACTGCATGATAATCAATTGGTTTTGCATGGACTATGATAAGGACAGTGTGAACCAGGCTGCTTGCTTCCTAAGAAGGTACCAGCAATTCATTATATGCTTTACAAGCCCCACTCTGCACAACTTCTGAATTTACTTTTTTTATCTGCCTTCTTATTAGACTTTATCTTTAAGCTATTCACGACTCTCATTAATTACCAGATTCCCCTGCAAATATCTGGGAATGTATCTCAGGTCTGAGAGATTGCCCTAATATGAGCAGACGGAAACATTCCTTTAAGATTTTTAAAGAGGAGCCTGGGGCAGCCTGGGAGCATGGAAGTCTCCCATAATGTTCCACTTAAGCAGGAGGAGGAATGAGCAATCTAAGAGGTCCTTGCCCACACATTCTTAACCTTTCCTCTTATATCTTTATCTTTGTTCACCATCCTGCTGCATTCTTGTATTGTCACAGGATCATGAAGACTTCCAAACACATGGATGGGAGGTAAGAAGCAAGAGACATCTCATCTTGTAGGCAAAGTGATGGGTAACCAGACTCCTACACCGAGATCCTAATGCTGAAAGCTTTTGTCGCATCAAAATTAAGATCAGTGGTCTTAGATTAGTTTGAAGAGAAGTAGATTTTTTTAAAAAGCACACTAACAGAGGCTTAGACCCCATTACTTGCCTCAACTGGACAAGCCTGATCCTTTTGCTGAGCTTAATGGAAGTACCCCTCACAGTGTAGCAAGAAGAGAATAATCAGACACTAGTTAGGTTGGAATCTGGGTTACAGGTATGGCTATATGGTGAAATGAGGATAAATCTAGACAGTAACATTTACTCTGTAATTAAGATAAATGCTAACAGCATTCTCACGTGCGTTGTGACTGCAGACAAGCAGCGCTCAGTCCATGTCAGGCTATGGCAGACTGCAATGGAGCAGCAGGTGCACTTTACATCAATGGCTGCCTGAAAGAGGAAACCTTTAATTGCAAATAAAATCAAAAGTTGCCTCTCCTCTTTCTACTATTTTAGAGCACGGTGTAAATTCTGAAAGAAGTATGTATGGGAAAAGTTTAACACATCTTTTGTGTCATGACTTGTGCTAGCTAAAGATAACAGAGAGAGATGCCACATCCTTCTGTTCCCATGTTTCCGTGTGGTGGCAGACATGGTCAGGCAGAGGGCTGATGCAGATGTCTGTGTCGCTTTTCTGATAAGATCTGACAATATTAACGAGATTCAGGAATCACTCGTCATGGCGAAAGGTCAGTAATGGCTTCATTTTACTCTTGAATCCTGACAGGAATAACTGTGTAAGTAGTGAGAGTGGTATCTCAGACTGGGAAGAGAAAAGAGGGGAAAAAAAGGCAGTGGGAAAAGCTAATTACAATCTGCAGCCAATTTGAAACACTTCTCTTGGTTGGGCTCATTATCAACACTGCGATCAGGCATTTCACCTATCATGGAGTGCCTGATAAACACTGATATTCTGTTATTAACATATTGCCATCTATTATCTATTAATGCTTGTTAACACTCCTATAGTGGCTAGAAGAACCCTCCCCGTGGTAGTATTTCCTCCTCTGCATGTTCTTTTCTTCCTTTTCTTTGCTTCTGCGGTCAGATAGGAATCAAACAGTGAGAGTTTCTGCCTAACTCCTTTCGACATCTCTGATAAGGTTATCTGGGATCCTAATGGTACATCCTAAACTTAGATTCAAAAGCAGAAAATCACTAATGGGCTCCTGTGAGCAGTAGAGATTCTGCTCTTTTTCAGGCTTTAAAGCTCCCTGCCGTGGATTGAGCCAGTTTGGTCTTCTGACACGGAAAAGCTGTCAATCATCTCAGTCAGTGCCCTCACTAAGCAAGGCATTTCACAAGCCACATGACCCAACCAGCCAAGAAACTGAGCAGGGGAAGGCAACAAGTGTCTTAGATCTGTATGGCATTATGAGGGATAGAGATGGGAGCCTACGTGCTCTCAGACGCTGGCTGTTTTTTGCCGCTACTCTTCACCTTTGCCTGAAAGGGAATGTATTGACAAAGGGAAACTTCAGCAAGAGTTTAATCAAAGCTTCACACAAAAACGCTGGAAGTCTGTCCGTGTCTGTTAAAAGGCTGAGAAAACTTTAAGGTCTGTTGTCTGACAGTGGTAGCACTCATTATACTATATTCCAGACTCATCATTAGGCTAAAATGAAGGGCCCATTTCTACAAAGTGCAGAGCTGAGAAGAGAAGAGAATGAGTCTCGATGACTCTTCCATAAATGAGACGTCCTTGCTTGCCACTTGCTTTGTTACTCCACACATAGCCTTTCCTAGCACATACACATGTTTCTCTATTTGCGTTTGGCTCTTTGCACAGCAAGGACACAGTCCCTTTCTCTTTTTTGTCTGCGGAGATGACTGTCAAATGAAAGGCAGTTGCTTCTGACAAAAAAATCTGTAATGATCAGAGGGAGATGGTTGTTTTTCTCAAGCTGGTGTTGAAGTGCAGAAAAAGAAGACAATCCTCAGAAGCAAAGTTACTTTGACTTCTATTCCTAACCTTCAGCTGGGAGCAGTACTGCTCAACAGCACCGAAGGATGAGATGAGGCTTCTGTTGCCGTGAGGGCTACTGTCCTGAACAGTGGCTGTTTCCTACTTCGACTTGGGACTAGTATATATGGCATAAGAAGTAACACAGAATTGTGGCTATTTTGAAGGACTTACTGGACCTAATAGTGGCAAAAGGAAGTATGTGACCAGTCTCAGACCAGCATGTAGTGAACGAAGTTCTCAATCACATCTCATGCTGTGTGGGTCAGTGTCCAGGACTGCCCTGTTCACATACTCATCAGAGTAGCATGAGCAATTTCTGACAAGGAGGATTTTTATAGCGGGTATTTTTAAAAGCCTGTTGTTCTTGTTAGTTCTGATGGGGAGGGATGCAAGAGAGAGAAGTGGAAAATGAAGAGGCAGCTAACTTGAGAAATACTAAAATTGCAAGCAAATAACTGTGAGGAAATAAAAGCTGTAAAAAAAAAATTAATTCATGCCTGTCAATCTGATTTAATTTGACTTAAAGGATCAAATTTCATCCTCGTATATGGATTTCTAAAGTTTGTTGGAGCTACTTCAGCTTACACCATTTGTAAATACAACTCTCTGTGTCTGAAAGATTGGAAATGTCCAGCACAGAAGTAATTGCATAGCAACTTTCCTTATTATAAGCAAAACTGGTTAACTGAGGAAACCAATATCTCTGACCTCACCACATGATGCAACCTTGCTAGGAAGTAAAAGAAAGTCATACCTCTTCTCTAGACTTGTGGAAATCTGTAAGAAAGGTTGCCTCCTATGTTATGCACTGTGATATCCCCTGCAGCTGCCTTCTGTGAGAGCAGTTCACCATAGCAGAAAAACAGAGTAGAAAGCCATTGCCGCATTCAGTTTGCTGCTCTATTAAAAAAGTAAACTAATGATACATAAATCTAGCAACAATAACTAACTTCAAGACAGCAGTCCTCTGGAAAAAGATGTGATCATGTAATTAAGGAGTATATTGTAATGTAAACGGGCAAAGGGGCTAATTAAATTCATAAAATCAACCACCGTTCTATTTTCTGATTGCAGAGTTCTTCCATTTGCAGCCTTTATAAAATTAGTTTAATATAACTTTTTGGGTACAATAAAGAGCTTTCTTATTAGCTGTGGCTTGTCTATTATCTCACTTGCATGTCTGCCTGGATTGAGTCACAACACAATGAGTCTCTGGCCTCCCGAAGTCATGTAATTATCTCACGATCTTAAATTAAAAAATGGGACTCTTGTAAACCTCTGTTCTGAAGAAAAGTGTGAGTAGGCGAATCCTGTGCAACCAGTGTGTTTATGTCTGTGGAGAGCCTGAAACAATTGTTTTGAGAGATATCAAATGTTGTGTGTATTCTAATAGAAAACTAATTATTCTGGCAACTGTTTCAATACCATCCCATTAGGGAACTCTGTCACCCCAGTGGATATTTATGGGAGTAAGTACTGGGAGGAATCTTGCTGATGACTCTAGCTGTTATTACTTCTGTTTGTTCTAAAGATAAATCTCCTTGATCTTTCTGGAAGAATAAATAAACCCAGTGCTCCGAAGCACTGAGGTCCCTGCCTTAATCCCCGGGCTTGCTCTTCTGAGTCTGGATTTCCAGATGCCATCTGCTGATCTATTCCCTGTCTCTTTTGTCTTTGTCTCATGCTCTGGTTCTACAAAGGGGCTGAGAAACTACTTGAACTCCTGCATTTGAAGGATGCATGTTTGCAAACAAGGACACAACTAACTGCAGTGTGCTTTGGTAACTCCTACCTCCAGGATAGCCCTTGGGAATGTCAGAGTATACAGCAGCACCAAAAGCAAAGAACCACAGAGAGACAGGCTGCAGTTGTTTTTAAGACATCTCTCACATATAGGCAGTTCATGTTTATGGAATATGGCACAGGAGATATCTTAAAACCAAAGCATTTCCCCAGCTATGCATATCGAGGACAAATCCGAGGTGAACGATACCCTGTAACTTCCTTCCAGAACCATTTTAGTGGCAATCAGAGGAAATATTTCCTAGAGAAAGAGTTCATATCAAATTTATAAGCCTTCCCTTGGGGAAGAAACATCCATTTCTCCTTCTACCTGTCATTCTTCTTCGTTTATTGAATCAATAAGGCATGAAATTTGGAAGGCTTTAAGTAAAAAATTACCTGTTCATATCAAAGAGAGCCTGGATGGATTAAAAAAATCAAACTGTTAGAATTGAGATTCAGTTAATAGGAATAAAAATAAATAGAAACAGAATCTAAATGTAAATGAACATTACATCACCACTGGCATTTAAGCTCATTTTCAAATACAGAATTAGAAACAGATTTAACTTGCTGAAACTTGTTGTGTTCATACAGATATAGCTGCTTTTGGGGACACAAGTCAGAACATTTTCTCTGTAGCTTCTGCTCCTCAAACAACCCACAGCTGGAGATTCTTACAGCACCAGAAAGGAGCAAGAGGGATCATGCAGAGGGGGAAAATCCCTACTTTCTGGTCAGAAGGATAGCTAAGAGGTTAGGAGGAATATGACTATGTTCCTGCTTCCCTGTTCTTTCTAAACTGTTGCAATACAACAGCCAGTATGCCTGAGTTTCCTTCACCTTTCTGGATGGTGTCTGAATTTACCTACTGAGTTACAGCTCCTACACTTCCAGTCTTCAACACAGGTCTTCCATCAGCTCAGATGAGAGACGCATTGCTGCTATGCATTTACATCATGAAGTCCCATCTGCCCACAGATCTGTCAAGTGTAATTTCCCCAAAACTGTTATTGGGATGGCACTGCTCTGCCTATGAGACAATCCTTGTTTAATCAAAGGCAGCCACATGGCTGAGTGAAAACATTCCAAACAGGTGCTGAGATACTCTTCTGTCTGAGGATGCAGCTGAGTATCACACCTCTATGCCCTGACTTCAGGGCTTACAGCCTATTTCTTGCTTGGCCTGCTTCTCTACAGCCTGAAAAGTTCTTCCTCTCTCACCTCTGGAGATCATTGTTCACATACCTACATTTTCCTCTTCACATAAGGGAAGAAATTGCTGGCAGTTAGTCTAAGATAATATTATCAGTAGGTCACAGCAGCTTTTCTGGGTGGCTTCAAGCTTCAACAGCATTTTTCAAAGCTACCCATCCCTATTCTGTGCTCTGCCTTCCAACCTGATGAGTATAATTTTCCTCTACTCAAAGGTGAGCCGTTCTGTTCAACTACAAGCATGGGGTCCATCATTTAGATGAAGATGCAGTGATTATACTTGAGTCTGGTTCTTTTGAGCATCACTGTGTCCCACACTGTCTATTAAAGAGCGAAGTTTAACGCTACTCGCACTCCCGCTAATCCTTTTGTGTAATGCCACATTACACATTCGCTTCTACATCTATTTTCGTAGCTCAGGGTCTTAACTCGCATCTTCCAGCTTCAACTGCCTTTGAAACTGCAATACATTCAACAGTGAAGCTTTGGTCTTCTTTCCTAACTCACACACACATATGCACAGAATTATTTTTTTTATTCCACTGAAATTACAGCACTTACACATTTCTTTTCTTGGGAACACAATGTTGCTTGAGGATTTTTCAAGTTTAGGCAGATGTGGCATGAGAAGGGTGAGAATTTCTCCCTCCAGTCACTGCTACTGTAATAAGCTTGGACACCAGCCCCACACAGATCCTACAACTCTCTCAAATCCTTTCAGATTTCAGAATAAAAGCCTTTATTCTGCCTAGATGGTTTTATTAGCATATTAGCACAGAGCCATGTTGTGATTGGCAGGAAGGTCTGGTTTATTGCTAGCTTGTTTGCAGACAAGCAGAGCATATAGTCCCAATGAGGTGAGATCTAATTACAAAGGTTTTACTGAAAAAATACGATGATGATAAGTTGTGTAAAGTACGAAATCCACATGTGAGAAATCAAGACCTTGCTGGCTGCAATGTTATTCTTAATAGAATCTTATTTTGTTGAAATACAAGACAAATATTAATCAATCTCATATTCTGATCAATTATCTTTGAAATTGTACAGCTCACTGTAATGACTGGGGAATACCTATGTATAAGTTGTTGATCTCTACGGAGAGACTTGTTCCTAGCATCCACAGCTGGTAATACCAGTCTTCAAGATCATTTATGAACAGTAGGAGATGTATTCAATTGTAGGATTCACCTCAAATGGCAGATACACATCAAGAGGTTTTCTACATTTACTGTTCTGTAATCCTCCAGTTTGTGTTTGCTAGCTTTAGTTGAATTCACTCAACATCAAGCAGATTAAAGGTGAAAGCATATAATTTAATTCTAGCACAGAAAAAAGGTTAGGCTCTTAATCATTAAGTGAGAAAGAAGATTACAAAAAGAGGAAAATAAACCAAAATGTGATTTTAGCATCAAATTTCTTTCACAGCCGTCATCTCAAATCCTTGAGGTATACATTAGGCATACAAACTCAAGGCACAATTTATAGACTGAAAATACACCTTGAGTACTCTTTCTTAGAGTCAGACCTTAAAGCTGGTGCACCTGGATACCGCCATCCACCACACCTACACACAGTAGCAACCCGCTCAATTGCCTCTCTCTTCTCCTGTTCAACATGGCTTTACTGCCCATTTATACTGTTAATCTTGCTCATCTTTCTGTCTATCGGGGCAGAATGGCCCTTCGTGTTCAGGACAGTTGGGATGAAACTTCTCTGAGCTTAGGATTCAGTGTCACTCTTCACATTAGTGGATTTCTTCTGGCTTAAATGGCCGTTTGGCAGACCACAACATTTTGGGGACTGTCATGATATAAATCATAGAAAGCACAACTCTGATAACATTATTCACAATTCCACTAATCTTATATAACAATTTTGCCCAGCAAGACCTTGGTTCTTCAGGGAGACTGGAGGTTAAAACATTATTAAGGCAGATGATAAAGCAGTCTTTTAGAGATGCTTTGTCCAACCCTTTTCTCCCTCCTTTGGTCACTTTTAGGAGCTCACACTATCACATTATTCTTTCAGAGACTCAAATCCCATGGATCAAAACCCTTTGCTTATGAAAGATTTCTACCTGGAAAACTTCATCTTCATCTTGGGGAAAGTGAGTATCTAACAGCAGAAAGTTATAGGAAGTGATTCACTAGATAAGCTGACAGCTCATCTTGTCCAGATGACTGCCTCAAGCATCCTTGTCTCCAGCAATGGAATAGTGACAAATGCTTCAGAAGTAAAAAAAAATTTTAATAATCTTATTATTATGACAAATAACATCTAAACCCTAACCAGCAATAATCACCACATGTTATCCTCGGGAAGAGGCTGTTCTGCTGTCTCCTTCTGTGATCATCACTGTCCTTCACCACATCTTCTGATTTTGCTGCCTGATTTAACAGTTATGTGTCTTTGTCTCTCCATGGAATAATAGTCAGGCCATTGAATTTTTTTGACTCTGTGTATCACAGAGAGGAACAAAATGATCAGTATATATCCCCGAATTCAGACCAACCTCTTTGGATATTGAGAGCTATACCATGACTACAGATGAGCAGCAGAAATGGTTAATAGGCTGGATTTATGGGCAGCTAATAGCTATGTAACCTAACAGTGAGGCAAGGACTCACTGGTAATATACATCATGGAACTAACAAATTATTTTTATGAAGGCAAGCAATAACATTGATTTCCATATGGAATTCCTAATGTCACTATCCTGAATCACTCTGAGCTGAAGAGTCAAATTTTACATATTTGGAAATATCCACAGAACCATTTCTGATGGCACAAAGGGAATCACTGCCTGTTTAAAGTTCCTTCAGCATGTTTGGGTATAATTTAGTTTGTAACACAGTGATATTAATACAAAATTATTGAATCTCTAGAAGAAATCTTTAAGAATCTTAAAGAAAAACTACTTATTCCTAAATCCTTACTGTGAAGAGAGGAATAAATCATTTCATTTCAAGAAAAACTCCTGGCAGATGAAGAAAAGCAAGTTCATGCAAAGCAGACTTCAGAAAAATTTGAAAAAGCCAATAGTGCTTCTTCCCTTTTGATGAAGAAAATTTGGAGCAACTATATTTAGATTTATAACCAGAAAACAACATTCTGTTTTCTGAAAAAGAACGTGTCCATGAAGACTTACCTTAGGTCTCATGTAGTACAGGGTCGATGTTGTTATTGGTTGTCTCTGATCTCCACCTCTCTGAATAGATCTTTTCTGACCAAGAATTCTATTAAAAGATAGTCCAACACTGCTTTCAGCCTGAAATCATTATCTTGTTGCAAAAACCCGAGACCTCAAAACTGAAGATTTTTCCTTTCTTATACACCCACACCCACACACATGCACACACAAATGCCTAAGTTCTGATATCGTAGGAAGCTTTTATCACTGGTGGGCTTCTCACTTCATTTGAGATCATTCAGTCTTCCCTTCCGTTTGTTTCCCTAAGAATTGTCATTTCACTGTGAAAGTGTGTCATCTTTGCAAAGGAAAGCCATATGAGGTGTGAGATGGAAGGGAGTAAGCAGGGAAAAAGGTAAACCTCACTATGGTAAACAGCAACATCTGTATTCAGATTTAAGTGAACAGTGACATGAAGCAATTTAAATCTCAACTGTTGAGCCTGCGTGAGGCATATTTAGCAACACAACAGGCACAGACCACCCCGGTCGCTGCTGCAAACAGAGCCAACATCACAACAAGCGGGACTGCACAGATGGGAGTGCACATTTCTGCAGGGACTTTGGCGGACAGAATAGAGGCAGGCCCAGCAGTCTGGAAGGCAAGCAAAAGCGCTGGGGACCTCTGCAAACACAAGTCATAATTTCACACAGACACATAAGAAAGGCTTTACCAGCTCCTTCAGACACTGACTCTTGGTGTTTGTCTCCTCTGTTTCTATATTAAGGCACAAAGAAATGTTTTTCCATCCTCTACTGTAAATTCAGTAAATTACTAAGCGGCTTATCTGGCAGTTGTGCTGCTATGTTCCAGCTGATTGCCGAGGACGGGTCCATGCAGCAGGCCACCCAGCTCTGGGGAGAGCCCTGCACGCAAATGTATAATGACACGCCTGGTGATGAGAGGCCCTGTGTCTCCTGAGTGCTACATGCCTGTTTGCTTTTAATGATGAATAATTTGTTCAGGGAAGAAGAAGAAAGTCGAGAAGCCTCATTTTGTAGGAGCTCTCTGCAGCACTTAGTAACCTGTGAAATGCCTTGTTTTTGGAAACCTGGCTTCTACAAGCACAGAAGATGATCTGTCAGATGCAGGTATCCCTTTGTGAAATGCCTGACATGCTCAGGTCATGGAGAGTTCTAGGGAAGACAGGGAGAATTATGTAGCCTTAAACATGGTGCCTCTTATACTCTAGGTATTTTGTGTCATTTTAGGTAATAAAGAGTTAAAGTTCAGTAAACACAAAGACTCTATGGGCAGCTAAAGAAGATTTGAGATAATTGTCCCTTATTCTTACATACCTTAGACACTGAGATTATTTTGTTGGGGCTGGTATCTTAAGGTGCTACGTTTGAAACAAAATTCTTAAATGTGGGAAGAAGAGGGGTCCTTGCCTCTCATGTGCAAGGAACAAGAATAAGAGAGGAAAAGATGTTAATTTATCATCTTACCAAAGGAAAGATAGCACACTGAAATTTAATCGCGCCTGATATGGCAGATAGAATTATGGGGTTTTTTTAACAGGAAAAGCTTAAACATTTCACAAAATATGCATTCTTTATGATTATTTGTAAAGAATCATAAATGTGCTTGGCACTTTACTGACAGAAACATTGGCAGGTCTCTGCCTCAGGGAGTCTATAATTAGAGTACAGCAAGGGAAGATGATGGATAAGAGTGTATGGGAGGACAGGGATACAACAGTGAAAGATCATGAAGAGCTTTAGATATTCTTTTCTAGATACTTTTTGGTTATTTTCATTTAAATGTGAAATATTTTAAATCTAGGACTAAGAACTGATTGAACTTCATATTTTTTGCTCCACAAACTTTCTTCTGTACCAAACTGAAACTGAAAACTGAAGTTTTCAAATTCCTCATCAAATAAATACATGTGGTAAGAGTGGTCTGGAAACAGCCTCATACAACTGCCTTACTTTCCTAGGTGGAAGCATTTCTTTCCACCTTTATCATTCTGAAAAAAATTACACTCTGACAAAAAGTGAAAAAACAGTCTGACAGTGTGAAACACTCATGCCCACAGCACAGGGAGGTCTTGAATGTCTGAAAGCTTTTTTGTTGGAAGTTTTATATAAGTAGATGTACCTGTGGCTTGGTGTGGCTAAATAGTTTCTAGCGGTAAACAGCTCTAGCAGAAATCTTTCAACCAAATCCAACATAAAACCATGGAAGAGTAAGGAGCTAGAATCAAAGAGGAATACTGGACACAGGATAGTGGTTTTCATTAGAGTAAAAAATGAAGGAAAAAAGATTACTCCACAGGAAGTACTCCTTGAGAGAGGCCAAGGGAGCCAGGAGAGCTCTACTTTTTTCCAGTGTTTGAAGGAAAGTCATAACCAAAGCAACTTCCCCAGCAGATGAGAAAGCAAGGACCTGGCAGGTGGGATAGGAGATGGTGAAGGCAGTGCCATGAAAGTACTAAGCCCTCAAACCCCCTCTGCATGTAAGAGCTGCAAGGCTGGCCACTCTGAACATGCACTGCCATAGCACTGAAGGGAGGCCAGATGCAAAGCAGGGGGGTTGGCAGTTCATGGGCCTCTTTAGAATACCAGAGAAGCAAAAATTCACTGGTTTTGCTGTCAGAGGAGTGCCCAAAGCAGAAATGCCAAACAGATGCTGCAGTGCAGTGTTGCATTTGGGGACAAGTGGGCCCATCAGCTCATCCCCTGCTAAGAAGAATCTGACCCAAAATTCAAGGAGTCCCAGAATACCCAAATCCAAGGGTTGCAGACAGGATACTTGGATCTAATTTTTCATTAAACTCTGTTTCTGATTTTTAAAACAAACTAGGGGATTTCACTGAACGCTGCTACCCTCCCCAGCCTGTATTTTCCCCCATTCATTTTTTCAAATGAGCTGGCTTGTCCTTCAGAGCCCAAAGTGATGGGGACGTGTCATTTCCTCTAAACTGGTCAAATGAAGTGACATCTAAAACCTTATGCAGTCAGTCCTGAAAGGGAGTTGAAAAATGAGCAGGGAGACACATTTCTTTAAGATTATGGACCTTTCCTACAGTTGTGATGAATCCACACATCCTTTTGGAGCTGAACAGAGATCAGCAACTGACTTCCTAGATGATACCACTGGCCTGGAGACAGTTAACAACAACTGACTCCCAGCAGCATGCAAGAAAACTGAGCAGGCACTAAATTTCCAGATTATTTTAAGGCTATTAATACAGTTCTGAAGCACACAGCTTTCCCTCAACCCCATAATTGTGATTTGGGAGTCTCTGGCTGTGTCTTGCACTTCAGTGAGTCACTCTGTGGGTTTTTTTCTGCCTAAGAAGCAATCTGACTATGCAGGAATGAGAAAAGCAAAACAACTTCTAATCTTGCACCTAGATGCTCAGTAGAAAATAACCTGGGTTAAGCACTTACTTGATTTGCACTCACAGGAATAAGCCCTTGGGTGGTCCAATGTCACTACTGGGGAAGGAGAAATGTGCCCTGTTCCAGGCAGTGAAGACAAATATAGTCACACAAACACATCAGGTAGATCAGTAAATTAAATCCTTCCTAAGTGAGATGAAAAGAACCTCACCTTGGAGAATATATACAGAATGGCAGTGAGGTACTAATGGAAGAGGATTGCAGTTGTACAGCGAATGCAAGAAATCATTTGAGAAAATATATGGAGAAAGCTGAAACAAGGGTGTAGAGAAAGGGAAGGAGTGTTTGGGCAATCATAATGAACCCAGTCTTTTTATAGAACTGTGCTCATTCTCTTTCTCTCAGCATGTTAGATCTCTTAAATCTCCACATTTTTCCTCCTATCCCCCTGCCCTGTGATCATCACTGTGGAAGTTCTGGCTGCAACGGGAAAGGGTTGTTAACAAGAGAACAGGAGAACGACCTGGGAAAATATTTAGCTCCCTGGCTCTGGATAAAGCTAATGAAGACCTTCTAAAACACAGGGGGCAAAAAAAAAAAAAAAAAGCTCTGAATAAAATATATGTTTGGCTACCTTTCATCCAGTGATCTCAAACCACTTTTTATGTGTGTATAAAAATACAATCAATACATTCAGCCTCATGACACCTCTATAAAGGTAGGCAGTCAATCTAGGAACAAAGCAACAGACAGCAGTCACAAGCCCTGACACACCCTGTGCTGTAATCAGCAAGAGTGCCCCTTTCCCCAGCCTCAGGAACACTCACAGAGTATCCGGAAACCTGGAAAGTGGCAATGAATTACTCTCAGCAGGGTAAACTACATATCTGCAGAGAAAGAATTGTGTTCTGTGCCATTCATAATACAAACAGCTTTGAGTCAAAGGTTGGCAGGCGGCTGTTTCCCTTGGAGCTGTAATTAATATTATCTGAGCAATGCAAAGAGACCCAGAGAGTGCCAGGTGTCTCCTCTCGGCAGCCATCTGTGAACAAGCAGGATATCGGTGCTGATATTAGGAGCTTTTCCCACGAACCAGGAAATAGCAAAGTTAAGAGGAAGAGCAAACCAGATAATCTTAATGAGCATCAGTTAATAGTCTGATACTACATTGTGTCTCTAAGCTGGAAGGTGTCAGTAACACTGACCAACAATCAAATTTGACCTTGCCACATCTGCTACCATTTAACATTGTTTCTGTAGAGGGCAGATAGCTGCTGTTTGCAAAGCCAAGAGGATGTAGTGAATGGCCCTCATGCCACCAAAGAAATATAATCAGCAGAAGATCTCCCACTGGGAAGTTGGGGTGTACCACCACTGGCAAAATTTCCAGTAGAATTTCTCATCAGGCCCCGGGCTCCTTCCTCAGCTGTTCTTACAGCTGCATAGGAAGACACCTGTTGCCTTGGACACTTTCATTATTTTTCCTCTCTCCTGCCTTAAACACACCAGAGCACCCTTTCATATCTGGTGCACTGAGGATCATACCTCCTGGAAATGGCTCAGTCTCTGCTAAAAGTTTTACTGCCATTAAGCTGAATTCAAACCACCTATCTGCAGACTTAAGTGGCACCCACGTTAAAAGAGAAGAAAACTGCTTCAGACTATGTAACAAAGAAGAGAGGTAGGAGATCTTTTTGGATTGCTTATTATAACTGCCTTCCTTGGGTGTGCTTTCTGCCTTTGTAAGGAAACAAGGTCTGGTACTACAGGACAACTAGAGATCTGCACCTGTCAGCACGGCAGCAGGACTAAGTCGCAGGCTTCCCTGCACCAGCAGAAAGCCTTCTTTAATGCAGTGACTGCAAAAATTGTTTTGCAGAGATTGGAAGAACCAGAGAATACGATGTTACTGTCTCAGATAAAAGCAAACAGATAAAAAATGACAATGTTCTGCACATCTTATGCTATCAAGCTGGGTTCCTGGTTTGTGCTGCTTGAATAAACAAGCTCTGTATAACAGGCACATTTTGATACCACGCTCGTTTCCCCTACAACAAAGTGCCTGAAGATGAACCAAAAGACTTTTAACTTACCTCTCAATGTGTCCACATTGTTTGTGTCTTGCTGTTGCTAACATCTAAAGCAGTTCAGGGAGTGATTCTCCTTTGTCTGAAACTGTTGCTTTCAGTTCCACTTATTTTCTCTGTGGATATAAAGATGTAATCCTGCTAATGGCAGTTGGCAATGAGACCCACTGGAATTACTTACTTTTCTTAGGACTTTTGGAACACCTTTCACAAGTTTAAACTACTCTTCGCTTTCCACTGAGCAATAACTTGCTAATGCATGACTAAAGAAAAATGCTTTCCATATGGGATCAGACTTAAAGGCCCTGGAGAGCAAAAGTATCGATCTTGTGAACTATCAGCATTCAGAATTTCTACCAGCGACAGCAAGCAGTGCTCAGCACCTCTTGAGACCAAACTTCAAGATTAACTGGCAACAGCAACAACAAAACTCTTTACTAAAATGAGAATATTGTGCTCAGCTATCTTGGAGATGGAAGACACAAGTTCTGCAAATTCCATAACTGGACCTTGAATATAAGTAACCTATTCCTCTCCATTCACTTGCTTTTCCCCTTCCCTTAGGTCTTCTGAGTCATGACTCATTGAGTTTGGCCTAAACTCCAAATCAGTAAAGCTTCTTCTACTATTTCTCTGTGGTTTAGTAAAGTTCAGATGTAGCAAAATAAAGTCTAGTTTCTAGGACTGTTATTTTCTTCTGTTTAAAGAAGAAAAAAACTATTTTTAACATGTCTGATTTCCCTTTCTCTGTGAAGAGCTAGTACTTGGCAGGACCTGTGATACAAGGAAGCACCAAGTGAACAAAAAATTTGACCTCATACAGCTTCCCATGCTCTTTCTTCTTCTGTTACTTCTATTAGTCAGAAGTGAGTGGAAAATGTAAGTATTGGTTTAGCTACTGTTTCTACACTTCCCTGCAACCTTCTATAGGTTTTCCAGAGTGCAAGCTGTGCATCGGTAGACCTGACCTGCTTATTTTGGATGTGATCCTAAACTTTCCCAGAGCTCTAGAATATTAATCTCAGTGAGCAATGAAAATATTTTTCAATGAATCAGTGAATAAAGGGGCACAGTAAGTGTTCTCTCTTCTAGATCAGACTGATTGGTTTATGGATCCACTGGCTGCCATCATACTGGTTTACTCACAGCTTCCAGTTAAGAGCTGTAGTTATACTGGCTCAGGCTTATTCTTTCTACACGCTCCTAGCATCCTTCAGCTGCAGTAAGGGAGCCAGGATCCACCTTTCCTCACAGGCAGCATCACCAAGACAGCAAGTGCCATTCTGCCCAACTTTGGATGCACCACGCCAGCTTCAAGTCCTTGCCCAGTGCCATCCTGTTCTGAGACGGATGAGCACGCCCTGACATAGTGAGTGCCACACCCAAGCCACAAAGCCCTCCACCAGTTGTTTGAAGCAGGTTTGATCCCATTAAGATCTTCTTTACACAGGTGGTTGAGCTGCCCGTTTTTAGCACTCATGCTACACTCTATATGGTTTATAACAGATGGGTCTTATTAGGGAGCCAGAAGCTCTGCAGTGCACATTCCTAATATCCCTGCCTTGATACTTGTTAAAATCATTAATTCTAACTTTATGCAACAACAAATTATGCAGGACAGCTGTGCTGGCAGCACAATAATTTGTGTCAAACCCCTATGGTCACATTGAAAAAAGTGATCTAGGAACACATATGCCAAAAAAAAGACAGTGGTTTTCTATTGGCACATTTTATCATTAACATGGCCAGTGATTGGTATCATTTTGGCGGAACAAAAGGAGCAGCATTTCTGCTGCCTTTCATTCCTGTTGCCAGGATTCTGCAATCATAACTTAACAATGTCAATTTGCTGGCAGCATTAATGTTGTTGAAAATGCTCCCCCTGAACTCCTAAAGCACCTTATATTCAGCCATGTTCTTCAAGGGTGCAGCAATGAGAGGAAAATATGTATTACTGCTGATCAGATAATGAGACATTCCTGGATTACAACTGTCATTCCATACTTCAGGCTTCAGCAGGTGCCATTTCACCATGTGCTTCTTTTTGTAAGCCAGCTGTTGGGAAGCAGAGAGGTCACTGACTATTATCAGCAAAATGCTAGTTGTTTCACTTCAAGCACAAACCTAAGCATGCTGCACAATCAGTCCTGTAATAGACATTGTCTTCAGTGCAATCTGGACTGTCTGCTTTTTGAGAACAGGCTCCCAGATGCCCAAAATATCATACATTCACTCTACTGGTAAAAGAGTTTCATTGGAAAGGCAAATGGTGTCTTCAGCAATGTCACACAATTTACACATGCTACAGAATTTCAGTGCCTAAATATACTGGAGTAGTTTTATATCTACATAAGCAGTCAGGTAATTTCAGCACATAGATACGAAAAGTTTGGTTTTCCTCTCATTTTAGCTGCATAAATTAGAAGGAACTCTGTTGGATATGCACTGTTGTAAAAACCTTGTGAAAGGAGAATTTTTCTTTATGAATTTGCTGGCATTGAAGAAATTCATAGCAGCTTGCACCCAGCTGCCCTCTTTCCTGAGCTCCTCAGGCCTGGACATAAAAAGGGTTGTGGACCACTGGTGATGTTTGAGTAAGCTGTGACAGGAGGTTTCTAGCACTGTCTGGCCTTCAGCAATGTGTTCGATCTTCAGCTTACCCTAGAGACACCCCCAAAAAACAGTGTCACCAGGAGTGGGCTGCATTATCTGACACGGGTAATTAGGAATCAGGTCTCCCTACAGATCACCATATCCAGTCCTCTTACTCACGGGGTACCCATGCAATACAGTCCTTAAGGAGTTAACAGAGTATCTGCTTTCTTCTTCTTCACAGATAACAGGGCATAAAACACTTTCCTTGCCCTGCAGCAACTCCATTTTTACACTAAAAATCCCAAAGCAACACCTTCAGCTTACCACAGGAAGACAGACATAAGCGGATGTTGCAAGTTTACTTGGGTGCCATATGCTATATGGTAATATTTTGGGCTTTTCAAAAAAGCGTTGGTTTTCTACTTTTTTAATGTGTGTGAGGAAGTGTCTACCACCAAGAGCTGGAAGCAACAGGTCCAAGTATTTCTGGAGAATGAACATTTTGGTCTAGATGGGGTATTCTATCCCTTGCTCTACTCCCCTGTGATGCAACAGGCACCCAGCACCCAGGTCTGCAACAGACTGATAATGCAACATGAAAGATGTGCTGAAAGAAACCTGGTGAGTTAAATCCCACTTGTAACCACGTCATTTGTCATTACGTTGGGTCCGATTCCAGAGAGCACAATCACATGTAAGACAAAGTGACAAGCTGCGCTGTACTGTAGCCTAATGCAGAGTGACAAAAATACAAAACTCTCTGAAACAGATTTCAGGAAGTCACTTGTTGGAAGGGTGAGTGGAGGAAGGTGGTAATTAGCAGATCTGCGGCTCACCATCGACTCGGTGTTCAGCTGTCACTCACCCACTCACGCACTCCTGGGAACTTGTGGAAGACATTCCTGTGTCTTGGAGACAGCATCCCTCCATGTAATGTGCAAATGGGCACCTGTGAAGGAAACTCTTCCGCCTCACTGTTCCTGCAAAAGCAGAGGACTCCTTGTCTCCAGCCAACCAACTCCAGATCTGCCCAGTGTCACTCAGGGGGGGATTTCTCCTCATCATTCATAAATCTGAATCCCAATAAAAGATCATGTCAGGTTTCAACATCATGGTGCTGAATGGTCCATAGAGAGTTAATATCATGTCATCTGACAATTTTCTGCTGGACTGATTTTCAAATTGTTATAGTATGACTATTCCGTTAATTTTTTTACTAAATTTATTACTAGTGAGAAAACTGTGTATTTGATCTAACTCACCCACCTCTATTGTACCAGTTATTCACAGAATACATGCATGTTACAGTAATTCAGGCCCTCTTTGCCTTGCTAATTTTGCATAGTTTAGATAACAAATGGATCATTCCTCAAGCTAAAGCGGGAACTCCAGTTTTACTCTTATTTAGCTGTAGTCTTCTTTCCTTTTTGATGAGGGAAGACTGTGTGTGGTTTTTAAGAGGGCTGTTTACAACCCTACAAATTTATTTGTTAAATACCAACAAGTAATTCCAAAACTTGAAAGACTGGTCTCTACAGTCTAGATCTGGATTCCTAGTTAAAAAGGGAGGCTTCAAAGTATTTTCTCATCTTTGAAATACGTATGTGCACATACAAGTACACAGATACTCTCACACAAATGGAATATATATGAAAGTAACACACAGTTTTAGTGCACATT
The DNA here is from genome assembly GCF_965140245.1 of Athene noctua. Lineage (NCBI taxonomy): Eukaryota > Metazoa > Chordata > Aves > Strigiformes > Strigidae > Athene > Athene noctua. The sequence goes on along the minus strand of NC_134047.1, from coordinate 12,604,031 downwards.
AAACAGATTCTCTGCAGAGTTCTTACTGAAACTTATGTGGTGCAAAGAGAAGTCCCCATTTTTAATTACACATTCTCTCTGCAGCAGTGATCCTGTGATACACAAATCTCCTGTCCCCTTTCATGCTTTCTGATTTCTAACTAATAAGAAGGACAGTACATCTCATGGCTAAGAAAGATTTGTAGCCGTAATAAATCTGAGTCAAAAGTGAACTAGCACAATATCTAGGTGCAATGGATGTTGTTGCCGTGTTACCAAAACATGTGGCTTAATCCTGAGTGTCATATCCCACATTATTCCTTAATTCCCAGCTCCCTGAATTAGAAATTTTAAGGGTTGTAAAAGAAATCCCAAACCCATAAACTCAGAATGAAATAAAAGCTTGGAAATGATCAAAAAGATACAGGTGTATTTTTTTAAATCTCATGAATTTTAAGGTGGCCTCAAGGTTTCTGAAAGGCTGGTGCTAGCGTGCTGCTATGGCAATATAAGGCGATGAGGTAAGGTTGCAGAGACACAGCAGAGACCCTTTGAGGGGTATGACAGGTGGGCTGATGTCATTCCCACATTATGCGAAATGCAGGGAAAACAAATCCAACAGTTTCATAATCTCCCTGCCTAGAGCAGGAGAGCAAGATAGCACCTACCTGGGAACACTAGAGGGAGCAAAGACAAGGAAGCAGATGAACAGGAATGAAGGCAGGAAAGGAAAAGCCACACCAGTTTCTGAGACAGTTTTGAAGAGGAAGGGGAGGGAAAGGAAGGTTTATCATTTCTTGTGCTTTGAGCATTGTATCAAATTTACTGAGCATGGAAAAGGTTGGTCCTTTCTAAACGTGTACGACAGAAAGGGACCAGCTGGATTCTTATTCTGCACATATTATTAAGAATGCAGGTTCTTCATGTCAAATGGAGTCCTCACTTGCAGCCCGGTAAGCACGGTGTTTGGGATGGCTTTGTCCAGGTTCAGCGGCTCTTCGCTCTTCTGGAAAGGCTGGATTCCTGCTCACTCCCCTGGTGCTGCATCTCAAGGGCAAGCAGGAGTGGAAGAAAGCAGTAACACATTTTGCTGTCTCCTAGTGAGCTATGCAGTTACGACTCATGCCCAGACAACAGATCCATCCTATCTGGTTCTTCTCTCATTTTTGGACAGAAACTTCCTTAAACCAAGCTAGTTTGAGGCTTTCTCACTAGTTTCCTCCAGTCAAAATACAAACAGGTATACATTCCAACCACAATTCTCTTTAAATAATCAGAATACGACAGAGATGCTCTTTCCACAATTTAATTCTCTCCCTTTAAAAGTTATCAGTAGTTATTAGCACTTTTGTGCTTTGATCCTCTGCTTCCACAAGTTAGTTCCCACTGAGCTGCTTCATAACTTAATAGTTAATTTCTTTGGACATCATTAAAAGTATCAAGGCTCCAGGCAATGACAACATGCCAATTACTGTGTCAAGTGATTTAATTTTGAGGGGGACAGTAGGAAGCAGTAGTTTAAATCACTTGAAAGCTTGTACCTCTTGCTGCTGAGAAATATGAAGTGAAATCGAGCTGCTCAGAAAGCCTGCTGATTCAGGTTCAAAGGGGTGTACTTCTGGATCATTTATTTTGGGTGTTCAGCAGATGTTGAGCCATGAACTGTGCATGTGAAATACCAGCTTAAGAAGCTTTGTCATGATGAAGCCTGCCTTAGCTTCTAATAAAACTTAAAACCACTACAACAGAAGGTTGGAAAAAACAGCCTTCTTAGAAGTGGCACTTTGACAGGATTCTTTTAAACCATTAAATTTTGTTTACTGGAGCTTTCCTTGTGAAGTACTGGATCTGCATCCCAACACACTGCAGTTTTATATAAAATTTCTCAGTATCACTTATTATTTCAAAAATATTCAGAAAAGGTATGTATCCAGACTTGTCTGCTCCAGATGCATTCTTCTGGCATTTAATAGATAAAGCCTTTGGAAAGGCTTTACCTCAGTCCTAGCTACAGCTTATTATATTATTTTTGAATTATTATCAGTAAAAGTAATAATAATACTGTAATATACTACATATTAACAGCTCTCTATTAGTTATACCCCACACCTTTCAGGGAGGTGACACTTAGACCAGCCAATTCTGTCCTCTTATAGTAATCTAAACCCAATTTCCCAGATGTCCAAAGGCTCCTTTTGCTGGTACTAATTCTACTTTTAGTACAACTGCGCAGCTTGGTGATATTAAAGTTAGCAAAACACTCAAGTATAGATTCATTTTTCAGGTTTAAAAATGCATACACTAGGGAATCCTCATAAGGTCAGCCCTGTACTAGCACCACTTTGCTGAGATAGGATTACAGTCTCCCTTGCTGGCAAAGAGCTCCAAGGCAAATGAAACTGCACCAGTAAAGCTGCATTTGTACAAATATAATAAAACTATCTGCTTGAGGAAAACACGCACCACAAAAAGACAAGATTTGCTGACACATGGGCTTTGGCATTGCACATCATTTCCTGTTCTTGAATGACACAGTTATCAAAAATCGACTGTGCAGACCTGACTTAAGCAGCAAAACCACTATTTTTCCAGCACAAATTCAACTGTGTAGAGTTTCTACTGGCAAAATTAAAATAATAAAAAAAAAAAATACTATGGAGTGACACAGTACACAAATACCACTTTCAAGTTAGCTACACGTAATAGCTATACAAAAGACATTGACAGGTTTTGAGTGGAGAGTTCAGGCATCCAGAAAATATAGTAGCATCTGGTGTGTGGATCAGTAGGAACAAAGCTTTTCAGAATAAAACTGAAAGGGGGAGAAATGCTAGGGTCTGTGAAATGTAACAAGTGATAGATGCACAAATGAGCCAACAAAACTTTTCACAAGTTAACACCACTAGTACAGTGTGAAGTTACTTTTTTCACCCGAAGAATGAGGAAACAGAATAGTGAATACACAGACCAAGACATAGGCAAACACATAAACTCAAAAGCTTATGCAGATATAAGATACATTCATCTAGCACATGGGAATAAAAATCCATTAAAGCTCCATATCTAAACAGCAACATAGAAGTTTTAGACTAACTGTTGGGGGGGATAAAAAAACCCACAACAACCAAACAAACCAGAAATGGATCAAAATCTTGTCACACTTGCTATGTTTCCTAGGGTGACAGGTACTGCTGTGGAAGGAAAACTGGAAATGTACTGCTGCGGCACACTACACACCATGTAGCAGGCCTGGGGGCAACTGCCCAGAAATTCTACTTTAACTGTGTTCGTTTATCACACAGCAGAAAGAGCATGTAGATTCAGAGTGGAGATCAAACTGGAATGCAGGATTTAGATATCCTCCCATCACTCTCTTACGAACACCCAAACTTAGTCCAAACATTTTGTATTTGTAGTCCTCTTTCCTTAGGTGATCATCTGTGTATGTCCATCTAGAATGTCCCGCTGATAATAACTTCTGAGGCCATTGGCCAATTCAAATCCAATTTCAGAAAGGCTCAGAGAAAATGTTTCATGAAAAAAAGAGGCTGGATAGAGCAAAGAAACAGTAACAGTCTCCTTACAGCAACCTCCTCTTACAGCAGAGTTTTTTGACTAAGAGAACTAAATCGGTGAAAGCTCATTTGCAATACACCTGATGACCCACATGAGTAGGGGATGAAAATGAACACCTTGTCTTAAAAACTACCCACAGAAATGTGGAGTAAGATTATATTGTGGCTTACATGAACTTGAGTACAAATACAGCACTGCTAACAGAACCCAATAAAACAGCAGGATGATCTTATCGTGTACTTGAAATCTGTTCCTGAAGTCCCATTTGGAGCCCTAAGCCAATACCTCTTCTATGGTGGTCAAATTCAACATTAAATCTACTTGTGCCTAGAAATAAGGCAGGGAAAATATATTTTTTGATATATATGTGCATATATCATAGCAAGGTAGCACATGCAATTTGTGAGTTTCCAAAATTCATCTCTCTGGCCATATTTTCTCTCCCCTCCTGCTACAATTCCTGTCCCAAAATATGAACCGAGCACTGAGTCTTCTGCAAAAATCAAGTATCAACTTCTAGAATCCCAGTTCCAAGGGCAAACATCCTACACTGCTCAAAGTCACCTTAGAAAGCATATGTTCATAGTATTTGTTACACATAACGGACCAAGCTGTGTAATGATCACTCAGTTCTCATCCCATTCTGCCAGAGGTTGTCTCAGTATCACCACAATCTTGACCGCTCTAAAGCTGGTTATGTTTCCAGGATGTTATCATAGAGGATGGAAACCATACTAGAGGAAGAGAAACCTTCAACCCAACAAATCCAGCTAGGTAGACAGTGCTGTATACTGGGCAAAACATTCCTCCTGGCTCTTCCCACTCCTGACCAACTTGTATTACACTGCCAGGAGCAACCCTGGGTGAGCTTTTTGACCACTGATCATCCACCAGTAAATGGGAGATTCATAAAACCCCCTAAATGTATAGTCATTTAGTTTTATGCCTTACTACAGTGTTATATCTACTGGTCTTTCTCAAGGAGTTAAACATTGCCTTTTCTTTTGTGACAAGACTATGAGATTAAGAAAAAACTAATCAGTTTTCATTTACACTCTATGTAACTATGAATAAGCGAAACAGAATTACTGTCGGATTACAATTTCCTTAACTAAAGAGCTGTCTCAAAATTTCATTTGCTTCAGAGGAAATAAGTAAAACCCACAAGCTCCTATTTACTAGACCTGTTCCCTGTAGTCAAACATGCACCTGCTCACTTTAATGATTATCACCCATTTTTGGTATTTTGTCTTTATTTAGCATGGCAGAGCCTACACAGCTATCAGAGTGGGAGCTGGATTCTGTTGTGGCCCAAACATGATGAACAGATCAGTTAACCAAATTCTGATCACAGCATCTCTCTCGCTGGTAACGTCTGAGCCAGCAGAGCTCAGGTTTGACTCTCAGACCCCACACTGAGCCTGCAGCTGGCAATTATGAAGAACCCCAACTTTCTATTTATGAAGTGAGAATACCAGATAGAGAAGCCACTGAGAAACCGCAACCATGGAACCCCATCAAGTCACTGTTAGGATCACTCACAGCCTAGAGCCACAAAACACCTCAAAGCAAATGTTTACACTTTGCTCCACAAAATACAGTGGTGAAAACAGTGGGAGGAATCTAGCAGGCCAAAAAAGATGACATTTGTGTAAATATCTGCCTCCAACCACTCAGTTCCTAACCTTGCAGGATTTCAAAGTCCATAACTTCTTTTAGCACACCAGCTGCTTCTCCTTCAGAAACGGTGACGGCAGGCAGTGTGAAAATGACATGACTTGGAGACAAACCAGTTTTATTTAAAAACAACATTTATATATATTACACACAACATTCTAAGTTAAAAGAACATTATCAAAAATGCTAAGTCAAATATTCAGAAGTTAAGCACTTCCAAAATTAAGATCACCTGTGCAGTCTTAAATTGAATCTCTTGTGTTATGCAGGATGCTACTGCTTTAAATTACACAATCACATAAAATTTTTTCTGCAGGACCCTTGTCTCATTCAGTGGAGAGGGTGGATGATTCTCAGTTAATGAGCAGCTATTCAATATTTGTTTTCTTCTTGTTATTTAGTGTGCAGCCCATTTCTGATGGCTTGCCTCCACAGGGGGTTACTCAGAAACAGTTGAAAAACTCCCTGATTGAATGCTTTATTACAGAACAAGATCATTTCATCTCTGCTTAGTTTAACTCACTTCACCAAACGCATACTCTAAGTGCATATGATTAATTTATTCAAGGATTTATTTCTAGGGTTCACATTACTAACACATTTTTTATGAACTTACTGTCCCAACACTTCCATTTTACCTAGACTGACTGCTGAAAAAAATATTAGAAAGTTTCTGTGTTGTAAAAGTATTCATTAATTTGGGGTATCTAATTTAAAAAATGAGAGCATGCTTTTTGTAGAGTGCTTAGCATTATATGGTGCTTTAAATGCTGAAAACTCAGGTCGAGCAGCAGCACTAAGTATATGGTGCTGTTGCAGATCAGTTATCATCTCAAATTGAGTATCCAGAAAATGAGGAACATTCCGTTAATGAACACTTCAAAAAAGGTTTCATTTGCAGCAACTTGGCATTAGAATCTCAGTAGTAAAGGCAGAAATTAAATCAAGTTTTCCAAGGCTGAATTAACAATGAGACCTAGTGATGCGATTATAGACAGAATAAGCAGTGCAAATGCACCCAGATCCGTGGACCCAGAAGACTCAGGTGCCAGACCAGAAAGACAGGGGGAAGAGAGGGAGAAGCACCTACAGTTACCAGAATAAGGGGACTCATTACTCCCCTTCCATCAAAACCAATGACAGACATATTCTTGCATGTCAACTACGCTGTATAGACCACCCTCTTTATTTCCTGCACTTTAAGTCACTGTTTAGAATATATTTCCAAACTTCTGCAACCACTGAAGCTGTGTAGAAGAGTCAAAGACTTTTTCACAACACTGCGTGCCAGGCTTCCAGTTTATTACTCATCTGGTTAGCTTTATGTGGACAAGTGCAAGAAGGGATAAGACTCTGTCAGAGGGCATCACTTGTTTTAGTTGGGAACTGTTTTAGCAAGGAGTTGCTGGTTCCAAGCCAGGTTGTGGAGGGGCATGTGTTCAGAGCCCATTGTCTATTTCCTTCGGGTCCTCTTCTTTACCATCACTGCCAAACTCTGTTCCAGCCCTGTCTTCTCATCTGATTCTTCATCCTATTTTCCTATTTTCCTCTCACCAGACACTATCAGTGCCCACGTTCCTGTTCCAGTCTCTGCAGTTGCTCCCACATCAGCTCCAGGACCCACCTGCTTCCCTCCTAGATCTTCCCCAACCATCTTGGAGAAGCATATTCCCTGAGTGATGTGCTCCCCTGATAAAGCACATCTTTTCCGCTTTCCCTGCATGTACTGGCTCTCCACCCTAATCAACCTTTACAAAATCCTTAACTGAACACAGTGTTTCTTCCCTCCCACTCCCAGTGTCCTTGCTGATCAGTCCTGGGCTACCTTCAATTTACCTCCAAGTACAACTCAGCCTGCCAAAATCCAGAGTTACAATTCCTAAAAGACCTCTTCTGATCCAGGTCACCACATGGTCTGTGGAGATGAAATCTGTAGATGTTTAGGCTTGAGGGTAGGCTGTCCACATTACTCTAGAAAACCTAGTTTCCTGACCTTCCTGATATTGCCCAAAGGTAAGATCCCTCAGTACCTAAATTCAGGCTCTTCCTTCAACTGGTCTCTGAAGGAGTCTTTGTTTGCCATGATTATGGCAAGCATAGATTATGGCATGCAGACTAGCATGTTTATCCTCACAGGCTAATGTTAACTTCTCTGAGCAACTCATAATCTGTACTACACTTATAACTTGGCCAAACTTGGGTGAATAAAAAACCTACTAATGGTGACAAATTTCATCACTCCATCAGCCTTTAGTTCCACACTTCAGGACTAGAAGCACTAATACCTTTGAGGGAAAGACTAAAAAACCCCCAGACATACATGGCTGACAGTGTTACATGTTTGCCAAATTGTTGCCAAACAATTCCAACTGAAAAACAGAGCTTAGGCAAAAAGCTTGAGGAAACCTAAGGAACAGAGCTAAGGGATGATAATCAGTCAAGTGATATGAGGTTTTGCTCTCAAACGGATGATGCTTTCCTGTTTGTATGTCTGCCTCCAGGCATAAATGTACAGAACCATATTGCCTCTGGCAGAAATCAGGGAAGCAGCAGGGTACAGTGCAGGGCACCCAGAAGCCCACCACAGAAGAGTAAGGGACACTGACTTAGCAGGAATGAGAGTTAAGGGAGAAGAGGAAGTATACAGATCTCTTGGCATGGGAAGAGAAAACAGAGACAGATGCACAGGAAAGCAGAAAACACGGGATTTGTGGCTGCAGACTGTCTCTGAGGAAAAGGGAGAAAGAATGGGCTGGGAAGGTGGTGCACAGATTACCGTGGGCAGGAGTGGCTAGCAGGAACAGCTAGTTCAGGATTCAAAAGAAATGATGCAAGCGACTAGAAAACAAACACACAGCTTCTCTCCAGAAACCTTACAGAATTCAGGTGGTTTCAGCCCTTCTGAAATCTGAACTCCTCTCAGACTAGTGCAATCAGCACACAGCACCTTACACTGGAGACTGGCTGTGATTTAACAAGCTTCTCCTGTCTAAAATAAGCCAAAACATTAACCCTGTTCTGTGTCCTAATGTATTGATGCAATGGTAGAAGCAAGATAAAAAGATGGAAAAGTGGAGTTTGTAGTGACCAGTTTACTCCCTTTTCCTGTAGTCCCATCCCAGGAAATAGCTCTCTGCAGAAGAGCCCCGCTCCAAGGCCTCCTGGCCAGCCTTCCAGGCAATCTCTGCAGGAAGAGAGGCAGCTCCTGCAGTTTCCCTATTGAAAGAAAATGAGAGACACTGTTAACTTTAGGTATGGCAACTGTTAAAAAGGGCCTTCTTATGCTCCGAAAGCTGCTGTATTTCCATTTTAAAAGAAAATCAGAGGTGAGAAGAAAGAACCTCAGACACAAAACACAGGAGGGTATGTATAGCATGTGGAAGTCCACTTACAAGAGTACGCATCTATTTCATGAATGGGAGATATTGCCCAGAGACACGATTAGTGTTTAAATTTAACTAGCGCTCTACATGAGCCAAGAGAGGCAACAAAAGAAAATCCAAGAAATTACAAGGTTGGTGCTGGTAGAGAGCTATTCTGGGATTACTTGGGGTCATTTCAAAGAACATATCAGCTTCTTTAACAGTTCTGACTTTTGCAATTCAGCAGTGTAAAACAAGATGTACTTACCTACATGCATTAGAATGCTCTTACTATGTTTCACATTTCCAGAATGTTCATTATTTGATTCAAGCTGTTCTGAGGCAATTTTTGATCTGGCAAAAGAAACACATTGGCTCTCTAGCCACTAGTGCTAGGACTAGAAATACATGTAGATATACACAGAAGGAGTTAACTTCAGTGGAAAAATCTAGATTTATATTACTGTTGCTGAACCAGAATTTATTCCTCACCTAGTAGACATGAAACCAGAACTGCTTCATGGCAAGAAAAAAAAGTTGCTAAGATCAAACATGTAGCCCAAGATTCTGACACTGCTTGGTTCCACATGCTTTTAAAAATGCTTTTATATTTACAGAGAAAAGTTAATACAGAAAATCTGTCCAAAAGGGAATTTCCTCTTTACATGTGCTAACTAGCGTGTGTCTTATAACTGCAGGCCACAACAGAAAGACACTGCTTATAATTAAGGATGCTCTCATTCCCACATGAACGTCAACAGACACCTTTACTGAAATCCTTCAAAGCTTTCAACCTCAGCGCACATTTGCTGAAATGAATTCTACAGGAGAATTCTGTGCTATGTACAGAAGCATTTCCTTCTATTATTATCTGCAATGTCTTTCAATTTCACTGAACCTCTTACTCTCAAAAAATGCGGAAATTCATTAGGAGTTTTGGACTTATTTCCTCAGTTTTATGTGTTTTATATACTCCTACCATACCCTTCTCTTGCCTGCCTTCTTTCTGGAATAAAGAATTCAGGGACTCTCAGCCTTCTTCAGAGCTATTTCATTGACACCCATGTACAATGCTAGTGGAACAGTCTGATAATTCCCACCAACAATGCCTCTGAAATCTCAAAACTCATTCCACGTTTCATGATCAGGCTGCATTCAATTAAAATTAGTGATACTGATAGATGTAGCAGCAGTACTAGGGTAAGCCATTTTTACATTATGTGCTCATCCAGAAATAGATTGTTAACTGATTTTTTTATTAAGTAAATTTTCTCTCTCCTAATAAAATCAAACCTTCTGGTTAGGATTGAAGAGAAGAACAACACACAAGAACTCAAACTTTTTACATAATGGAGCTTCATTACATTATGTTTGGCTATGAATTTTGCTCTTCCCCTGAAGTCAATATTTATAACTTTATCAAACAAAGAGGAATTTGATGGTCTGGCTTTGATGAGAAACTTTGCTTTTAATAATTCTTTTTTTAATGCATGCCTGCTCAGTTCTAAATCAGGAAAGTCATATTCCTTTCTCACTGCATCAAGGTGAAATGGTGACCCATTACATGTAATGGACTTGTTTCAATCTCTACATAATGAGAATAGCACCTTGACAAGAATATAGGCATTGAAGGTAGAAGAGGACAAAACATTTCCTTGGGAGTAATCTCCTTGTGTCACATACCTACATTACAGCGGTATCTGATGTGCTTTAATTTGTCACTGTTTGTAGTTTAAATTTCTAAGAGAAAGGACAATCTGGAAGCATGAAAAATTACTAATTATAACATTTAAAATAGAAGCAGCAATGGAAATGTCAACAATCTGACTGGAACATCAGAGATTTTTGCAATGATGAATAAGGAACATTTCACTGCAGACTGGGAGAGAAGCTTTGGGCCATTTTTCAAAGCTTGAAGAACTTCTCAAGGAGTTACAAATGCTCATTTTTCTTCTAGCCCTTCAACTACTGTCAGAACATACTGTGGTCTTTCTAATGGCTCCCATGAACTTTGAACAGCATTCACTGTCAAGAGATCACAAAGCACAAAGATACTTAGGTCTAAGTCCTATTGAAATCAATGGGAGTTGGGCATTTTGTATGGCTCTGCTGATTTGGATTTGTGGGCTTAACCATGATATCAAGTATTTACTGAACCACTGATTTTCTGTGAAGTGTAAGTTTTCCTAGAGAAGATAGGCCTATGTCATATAAATACTGTTCCTGTAGGTGGTCCAACAGCCCTCTGACACAGCCATAATTTTCAAACTGACTGATACAGTTTCTGACCAGTTATGAGCCTTGAAATAGAGAAGATTCAGGAAGTAGCAAATTTAAGAGCACAAGAAATGTTAGTGTATTAGTCATACTGGATTAAGAACAAGTGTTTGAAAAAAAGATTCAATGCAGCATAAAAATATATTAGAATATCTTCAGACATTCCTTATTGGCTTACTTATGAGTTCATAGGCAAAACCCTGGAAGAGTTAAATATAAATAAAAATGGAGGAAAAACTACCCTTGTACTAATACAAACTGGTAGAAATTTGTATTCCCAGATCTTTGCATATGTATATGTATGCATATATATAAATATGCATGTATACACACACATTATATATAGCTTTTTCAGTTGACATAAGATACTTCAGTAAGAAGCTGTGTATAAAAAGAAATATAAAAGGAAGTTTTATGCAATGCAGAAAACTTCAGTCAGTAAGAAAAACAGAACTTTGGGAGGAAAATATAAATAAGGGCTAACCAGACCTGTAACAGCCTTTGTTAGGCTCGTCACCTTATCTTTCACTGCTAGCTGGCAATACAGAGAAATTACTAAAAAATAAAATCAATTAAAATATCTCAAACTATACCTACAGAGGAATGGACGGCATCTCTGTTGAAAATCAGGCCTCTGCATACTTGAAATGGAAGTTATACATAAAGGTCAGTCTCCAGGTAATAAAACCCAGGTTCTCTTCAAGACTAGCTGAGAAACGCACCATTTTCAAGTTTAAAGCACAGGGACAGGTTCTAGCTGTGTTTCCAGCATGCCTGTATTGTAGTAAAGATGTAAAGTGCTTTTTCTCCACTCCATTGATTTGCCCTATAAAAGAACCAATTGCAACTGCAATTCTTCTCCCCTCCAGTGTAAGCAGCTGCACTCCCTGATTCCTTTAAGAGACCCGCAGGAAGCAGGGAGCCTGGAATAGGCACAGGTTACTCCTTTGCACCCCAGGCTGGGGACATGAAAGCAAGGAGTGTAAAATCATACTCCACAGATAACACAGCAGAGTACTGCATTGCACACTGAAGAATTCTGTTACATATTTTGATCTACGCTAATGTGAAGGTTGCTTTTCTTGATGTGATATCCTGATTGATATCATATCTAATCCAGAAGCACTTCATTAAGAAGTTGCCAAGAATCAACATTTTGACTGTTTCAGCCTTTAACTGCCAAAGCTGGTTAATTTTTCTGCAAACTGAAGGAAGGATAGTCACTCTGTAGGCAGGTGCAACTTGCTCGATAACTGTTTGAGTCATTTTTGGGTATACAGCAGATAAGCTCTCCTGTAGTTTTATACTTACTGGACAGATCAGGCCTCTTGGCTTGTTGTGGCAATCCACCTGGTTACTGATTTCCCCTTCATCTAGTATCATGTTTTAGGATGGAGCTTCTTTTGGGCAGAATACTTCTGTAAGCAAAGGAACTAGATAGCCTACTTTTCAAAGCTAATTTCTTTTTAAAAGTGTGGACATGAGGAAGGTGGCAGAGGGTGGGATGTGACTTAAAAGCAGATGGAAATGCAGAAGAACAGTTGCTTAGCACCTATAAAAGTCAGGCCCACTTCTTCACAAGATATGTATGTATTTAGGTACTCATATTTAGGCATCCACATTTGAGTTTTGGCCTCTAAATAACCTAAGTCCATCACAGGTTTTTTGGAATGTGCAGTTGATTAAATAAACAAAGATATTAACAGTCATAAGAATCATGCTGCGGTCCTGGCAGCAATCAGCTCTTAGGCACTCAGGGACAGATTTTGTATTACCTATGCTCCTGTGGGGAGCTTTGTCATCTGTTAATGCATGAAAAAAAAAAACAGAAAAAGGTGCTGTAGAAACTTAATTCCACAATGATTTCTCAGTCAGTGGGACAATGAGGGATCAGCCAGCAGCCTTCTTGCCTTTGTCTGAGCAAGAGATGCAAATTAAAGATTGGAGTCAGAGACAATTATTCAACCTAGACTATTTTATGTGGGCATGTGTGTGTTTTGGAATGGGTCTGCAGCATCTGTTTCTCTGGGACTGAATCAATACAACATGGGAGGACAGAGACAGAGAGCATTTCAGGAATGTAAAAAAAAAAAAAAAAAGAAAAGCCTGTAGAACTGCTAGATTGACAGCCAAGAAGAATATGCTCAAAAGCACTTAGAAGATGAAAACATTTCTTTTATATTCTACTCCATTTCTTACTCAGTTAGGAAAACTCACCTGATAAAAGGAGCAAGAAATTACCCTGCTTAATGACACAGATAAAGGAAGAAAACAGAAGCACTTAATTCCCATAAGCATCTCCTGTCTTTGTCTCAGCCTGCTTTTTATGCCTGGATTATGCTAACACTATTAATCTTTGTGTCTGTGACTAACTCCTGGGTTTTTATGTTAGTGACCTGATTCTGCACTAACATGCTCCTCCCAGTTTGGTGAAGCTCCCCATGTGATCTATTCTTCCCCCTAAATAAAGTTGAAAAATTTGGCTGGGATCAGTAAGTGCTGCTGAGGTAGCGGGCGGGCGTGTGGAGCTATTCTACCCTCCCCGCATCTGCAGCACAAGTAACACGCCTGTTCAGCGTTATCTGCCTCTCAGTTTTAAAGACCAAGGGGGGACGAGACTGGCCAGTGAGCAAGGTCTCAGGCTACCTCCATGGTCAGGCTTCAGCACGGGCTCCCAGCCTTGCCACCCCCGATCACTCTCCCCTTTTGAAAGTAGCTCAGCAAGCCGCGGAAGATGTGGCCGGAGAAGGTGAGTACTGCATGGCTATGATGAATCCTTTGTGCGGAACCGGAGGCTCATTAGAAAGTAGAGGAGGGAGGGGGCAGCGGTTGCATTTTTGAAATGAACACAATCAAAAGCCTCCTTTCCTCCCCTGTTACGCGAAGGGCATTTGTGCCCCTTTCAGAAAGAATCTACCTAATGAGCTGATCTCCCGACAAAGCTCATTTTCCTGGCGCGGGGCACAGAGCACAGCAGCAAAAAGCCCAAGCCTCAGAACTGCCTGCTGCAGACGTGTCATCTGTCCGGCTGGGCAGGCGGGTGCCTCGCCGGGCTGCTCCCGCTGCATCCCGCTCCAGCCCGCCGCAGCCAACCAGCCGGGGGCACGGCACGGTGCGGTACCCGGCGAGCGGGGCTGGGGCACGGCACTGGGCATCGCGGCTCCTGGTTTGCAGGGCTGGCTCGGCACGGCACCGCGATCCCCACCCGGTGTGAGGAGCTGGCGCCCGGCGTGCGGGGCTGGCTCGGCACGGCACCGCGATCCCCACCCGGTGTGAGGAGCTGGCGCCCGGCGTGCGGGGCTGGCACGGCACGGCGCGGTACCGGCACGCAGGCTGGCACGGCACAGCACCGCACCGGGCAGCGCCGTACCGGCGTGTGGGACCGGCACGGCACAGAGCAGCAGCCAGGGCTGCACTGCTCACCCTGCTGACCCCGGCCCGGCCCTGCACAGGGTCGTGGCCCTCACCGGGGCTACCCAGCTCTAAGAGGCGCGACTGTCCTCCCCTGGGTACCGGCAGCTTTCCACACATACACCCACCACACACCCACCTTGCACAAAGACGTATGTAACATCCTCCCTCATAGCACAAAGGTGCGCGAACACCCCTATAAACACACTCTCCTCCTCCTCTCACACAACGTGCATCTTCCTCCCCATCCCCACCGGGCCCCAGGAACCCTCACCCTTCCCCATTTATCATGCACCTGCTTCTCCACATGCATATAAACCTCCCCCTCAGTTACCCATATAATTTGTCTCCTTTGTTCACCCACAGAAGTAGCACCCCCCTTCCTCCCCCTCCACACCTGCTCAGTATGCTCTGCCACCTATGCATGAAGGCTGAGCCCCCTGACCCACAAAGGGAGATAGGTGACATGCCCCCCTCATCCCCTGCCACCCACGGCTAAAGCAGCACACAGGCACCTGCCATGTAATTCACTGATCTCAAATGCATTTCACATAACTTTTCCTCTTTGGAATGTGATTTGGAGCTAAAAGGAAAGTCATCGCTGACCAGTAAGCACTAAATGCTTAAAGTCTTTATTCCCTTCTCCCCCCTAATCCTTTAGCCTCAGTGCTGGGACCAGCTTACTGCACACCAGTTCTACCCACCACAGAGACAAGCGACCTGAGCTTTAAGACTGGGAAAAGGGCAGTGGGAAAGAAGGAAGAGTGTTTTCTCCTTACCTAGAACTCTCAAATTACACAGACACAGTCCCCAGTCCATGCTGTGGCAAAATAAATGTGATCTTTTTCCAGAAACGTATAGACGCAAAGTAGCTGCATCTAAAATGACATTCATCACTCCTCCTCTCAGCCCCCTGCTCCCTCCCACCCTTTAACTTATTATTTTTCTTGCACAATTTTAAAGGTGAAATTCCCTGAGTATTGAATATATTGCAGTCCTAGACTAACTGTTCATCAAGAACAGGCACACTGACTGGAAGGAGAAGAGTTTTAAATTAGTTGGATGAATACTTGAATGTTCAAACAATCTTTTAGTCTTTGCCACATTTAAAAAAAATGTTAGCCCTGTGGGAGTTTCAATCTTGGCAGATTTTAGATCCAAGAGAAAGGCTGCAAAGCATCCCATCTGTAATTACTTTCCTTGCTAGCAGTAGGGAAGGAGAAAAAAGGAGAGGAGAGATTAAAAAAGGGAGTAGGATACAAAAGCAGATCTCATTTGTCAATCTCCCTTTCACAATCAATTATCCCAGACTCAGAACCCCCCTTCACCTGCAAGGAAAATGAATTTAATGAAAAGGCTTCTGATTGTCTTAAGATCTTATTTTATGAATAAGGTTCTTAGGTTTGGGGTTTGTTCATTTGAATTCAACACTAAACAGCTTTCAGTTTTCATTTATCCTATAACTGAAGACAACAATTAAACATCCACTTGTACCTGGACTGGTAAGTACTTGTTCTGACTCCAAAAAACATGTAATGCAGAGCGTTAGGATAAACTGATCCTAGAAACAGAGAAGTGGAAAATATCGCTGAGCAAGTTTAAGCATCATTGTAAGCTAGGGAATTGTTTGCACTCCAGGAGTTGCATTTTCACAGAATAGCATTGAAAATATAGACTAATGGAAAAATTCACAGGCTGCCTCTGTAATCACAGGATGTAATTGCCCCTGATTTTGAAAGGTGTGTGGGAAGAACAGCATAGAATGTTGTCCAGAAGAAATGAACTAAATTAGCAAAAAGTTAACCATGAAAGACAATTTCAAAGGGAAAAAAGAATCCACATTTTAAGGGGTACATTTTTTAGATGATGATATAAGACTGCTTCTTTAGTAGGAAAAACAAAGAATGACTTATAGGAAAATCTGCTCTCCGAAAGAGGTGTAGTGTGTGTTGTTTTGAGGAAAACAATCTCAACATAGTTTTTAAAATGCAGCGAAGCCTATTTTGAAGTGAACTTCACGAAGGGACAGATCTGTTCAACTGTTCAGAGAACAGCACTTCCATACAGCACTGTTTTCCAATTTTAAAAGGGAAAAAAATCCAAACCCTTGCCCAAATTATGAGCATGTGAAAGGAATAAGACTCAGTGTCTTTTCCTAACAGGTTTTATTACAGCATGCTTAAACCTCAGTCTGCACACCTATGGGGAGCATTTAATATAGAGTTTCAAAGCTACACTAAAAATGTCATACAAGGATTTCATAGATCAGGATGATAAACTTCCCTCACACCACTACACAGACAAGAAGGCTAAAATACATATCACTGGTACATTTTAGTAACACACTGGTTTAAGGAGGGAATTTGTCAAGCATTCAGTCTATAAGACAACTTACATGTAGTTTGTACCTGGTAACAGGCTCCAGCAACTTCCATAAGGATTTGGACTTTGTACAGGCAAAACATTCAGGTACAAGAAGGCTATAATCACACCTAAAAAGCTGCTGGTGTTTATCAAATCACAGTTATACTAAATTAACATGTTATACTATCATGAGAAGTCACCAATAGAATCAGTGGGATGAATATCAATTTCAGAGAGTCACACACATGGGTCTGTTGCTTCAACTGCTCTACACTTCAGGGATTACTTAATTAAAATTAAAACCTTAAAAAACAGAGTTAGTTCCATATGAGTTCTCTATAAACTAAATGACCAGGAAAAGAGTTATGTGAGATTTATGGTCCACACTAAGCACATACACCTGCCCACATGAGTTCTTCTGGAACTTAAAAGCAGATGTCCTGAGGAGTTGCACAGCCTACAACTTCCACCTGAATCAGCGAAAACTGTTTTGTTCAGCATCTCTCAATGCAGAGGTAAGATGGTATCAGGTTCTTCTCTAAAATGACTTGTCTTTGTCATACAGACTGTCCCTGAAAGTTATCCAAGCCAACTGCAGCTTTAAGGAGAATCAGGATCCCACTAAATATTGTTGCTTTTATAAGAACAAGATTGAACTTTCGGTTGGTTTATGGATCTGTCCAATGCCAGAATGAGTTATTACAAGTGCTTCCAAAACTTGCCATCTTTTCCCCTTCTAACATAAGGGAGGAGAAAACCTCAGGTATAATGAAGACAGAACAGGCTGAACAACTGCTAAAAGCAGAGTTTTCTTGCTCACTGGGATAAAAATAGTGTAAAGCATTCTAAGAGACTAAGGCTAGAATTTTATATGCTTAACTGAGAGATTGGCTTGCTTAAGTCTTTAAGTTATCAGTTATATCACTGGATGTAATTGCAAGAGGTTTATGCAAATTAAGTTTCTAAGGATGACTATACGTAAGTCTAATACAGATAATTTTTTCTATTTTGTTTTGAGATTAACAATACAGAACACAAAAGCATAAAGAAGTTGTTTGATTTTAGGATTTCTCAGATAAATCTATGGTGTTTAACACCTACAAACCCAGTGACACTGCACACATACCTGAAGTGTCATTCTGTAACAACCTGACATTTATTATTTAAGCCCACATTCCCAAAGTACACAGAACCTTCCAGGAAGTATGAAGCCTAGCTGCCTTTCAGCTGAAAGCTGATCAGCACTTTGTAGACTTGAAACCTTAAGATTTCTGAAAGTATTTTAAGCATCCAAAGATAGAGACAGATGTGTACTAGTATGCACATGAAAATGGCAAAGGTGGTCTTATGTACATATTTGAAATACTCTTAAAAGCTCACCCTTTGTTCTTAAACAAGAGTTTATAGAAGATGCAGTAAAAAATAAGTAGCAAGGCTAAGACATCTCACTCCATGCTTTTTGAAGCCTTTCCTGCCTTCTCTCCTCCTCCTATTCCTTCCTCCTTTCTCTCCCTCCTCCTTGTCCCTGCTTTCATTTGCTCTCACTCCCTCCCTGGCTTTCATCTGCAATTTTGTGCACAAGTGCATTAGTAGATGTCTTGCTACACTTGCTCTGGAGGAGGAGAAAAGAATCATTTACATATTAGGTTTACAGCATGATGGATACATTTCATACAAATGTTTTTATTTCAAAAAGACCTAGATTTAGAGAAGGCACATTCTTCTGTAATGCAATAAAAACAGAAGAGAGAATTTGAAAGGCAGCAGGGAAATTTATAAGCAAGCTGAAGGCAGAAAGCAAGCAAGCAAGCTTGAAACTATATTGAAAAGCCAATATATATTTAAGATTATATAAATGCTAGAAGTAATTCAACATTTGGAAATGCACAGCATAGGTATGGATGAGTACATGAAAGACACACACAAAGACAGAAACCAGAGATTCTCCTACTGTTGAAATCAAACATTTTTTATATCACTTCACAAGGGGCAGGTTTATAGTTTCAGGTCAGTTTGCTTTGGAAAGATGTTTTCGTGTGCATTGTTCATTTGAGAACAGTATTACATATTTCTCTTACTTGCTGTTGGTTTATATGTCCCTATCAACATTCCTACTCAATCAATATGATCAGGAAGTCAAAGGAAGTTTGAGTTACCCTAAGGGTCAGGTATGTACAATTAGCTTCCTATTAAAACAACAGAACTGTAGTAGCTCACGTATAATTTCTGGCCTTCATCCTTCCAATGAAGCTGAAGATTTCAGACATTCACCAAACTCAGTCCTTCCTTTAACTGAAACATAGAATTAGAAAACAGAGTTACCCTAACAATAAAAAAACCCCAAACCATAGCCAATTAAAAGTTCATACAAGTCTGGTTTTCCATCCAGCATTTTGACTTTTTTTTTTTTATGGATTCAATACATATCATCACTCTTTTTAATGTAACACCGATAACATCATTATTACTAAGTCACCAGCAAACAGAGGCAAGTTTTACCCTTATGAGAAGGAAGGAGTCTCAGTGAAATCAAAAAGCTGTTGATCAACATTCTTATCTCTTTTCAGTAATTCTGTATTTGACTGATACCAGCAACCTCAATTAATATCTGAGACACTGATTTTTGTTACTGTCATTTCCCTTGTTCCTCTCGTATAAATTGCATCCAACCTGCTCTTACTTTCCACCCTCAAAAACTACAAAAAACCTCAGAAATATATTTGTCTCTACTTTGTTGGAGTACTTAGAGGCACAGAGGTCAAACTTGAAGAACAAAAGGAAAAGATAATGCCTGTCATAGAATAGTTTGGGTTGGACAGGACCTTAAAGATCCCCTAGTTCCAAGCCCCCTGTCATGGGCAGGGACACCTTCCACTAGACCAGGCTGATCAAAGCTCTATCCAACCTGGCCTTGGACACTGCCAGGGAGGGGGCAGCCACAGCTTCTATGGACAACCTAAGGATACTGCAAAACAAGGAGCTGGTTTTGTCCCTCCCATTCTGAGCTGTACTTTACTTGAAACATTAGCTTGCTAAAACAGAAAGGTATGAAAACACAAGTCACAGTAACAAAGTCCATCTCTAGGCAAGGACATGTACTACATCAATAGCCTATGCTTATGTAAGTATCAAAGTAAAAGATTACTATTTCATTAAAAGGTTTAGAAATGTATTCAGCTTACAGATATTACAGGTTTTCATGAAAAGTTTCTTCCAACAGATGAGTATTTCCAGACCAAAAAATTACTCCAATTATTTTGAGTAAATACCTGAACCTTTCTATTTTATTAAATGTTAATGGAAATTAAATACGTAGTCCTGAGATACAGGTTTGCATGCTCATAATGCTCAGACAAAATACACTGAAGACTTATGACTCACACAAAACAACAAAACAGTGTAAGAATAATTTATTCTCTACTGTTTGAATTAAATTAGAGCATGGACAATGAAGAATGTTTTGGGTTTTTTTTAATAGAAAGTTTCCTCATGAGAATGTGGTGACATTGAAACTTCAGTAGATGGAACTGACTCAACTTAAAATGTGTGTACTGTGTGTGTACATGTACTTAATACAATGATTACAGATAACATGAACAGTCTTCTCAAAATATAAGCAGAGTACTAGAGGTCCAACTCTCTCAAAACTGACATCTCAGTAGGACACAAGCTGATGCCAAGACATTTACCTCTGCTACTACTGCGGTCTCACCAGTGCTGAGTAGAGGTGAATAATCAAGTGATTCCCTCAACTTGCTGACAGCACTGTAATGCAGGTGAGGACGCAACTGGACTTTACAAGAGCAGACTGCTGGCTCATGTTCAGCTTGGTGTGCACCAGGACCCTCAGGTCCTTTTCTGCAAAGCTACTTTTCAGCCAATTGGCTCCCAGAATGTACTTGTGCATGAGGCTGTTCCTCTCCAGGGGCAGGGTTTTGCATTTCACCTTGATCTTCACAAGGTTCCTCTCTGTCCACTTCTTCAGCCTGTTAAGGCCTCTCTGAATGGCAGCACAACTATCTGGTTTATCAGCCACTCCTCCTAGTTTTGTATTGTTTGCAAACCTGCTGAGTGTGCACTCTATCTCATCATCTAAGTCATCAGTGACACTACTGAACAGCACTGATCCCCATATCAAACCCTACTTCCCTACTGACTTGCCTCCAAGTGATCTTTGTGCTGCTGATCTCAACCCTTTGAGACCAGCAGCTCAGCCAGTTTTAAATCCACCTCACTGTCCATTTATCCAGTCCACATTTCATCTGTTTGTCTCTGAAATGGTCCGGGTGACAGTGTAAAAAGCCTCTCCAAAATCAAGCTAAACAACATTTACTGCTCTCCTTCATCCACTGGGCTAATCATTTCATCGTAGAAGGCTACCACAATGGTCAAGGTTATTTTCTCTCTGATATATCTGACTACACCCAATTACCTTCTTGTCCTTATTATGCTCAGGAATGGCTTCCAAGCAGATCTTCTGTGTTACCTTCCCAAGGAACTGAAGTGAGGCTGACCAGCCTGTACTTCCACAGATACTCCTCCTTGCCCTTCTTGAAGATAGGAAAGAAATTTATTTGCTTTCAGTCTTTTGAAAGGTCCCACAGGTCACTGTGATCTTTAAAAACTTACTGAGAATTGCCTTGCAATGACACCATCCAGCTTCCTCAGCACTTCATGGGTCTATCCCAACAACTCCCATGGGTTTGTGAATGTTCAGTAGTTTCTTTAGGCATTCCCTAACTCAATACTCTCATATCAAGGGGAAGTCCTCACTGTGCCACACTTTTCTACTGATTTTAGGGGGCTGGGATTGCTGGGGCAAATCTGACCAGTAAAGACTGAAGCAAAGAAGGTATTCAGTGCTTTGGCCTCTTCCACGTTCATGGTCATCATGTCCCCTGCCCCTTTCAGGTCCACATTTGCCCTAGCCTTTCTTTTGCTGCAGATATACCTAAAGAAGCTCTTCCTGTTGCATTTATGTTCCTAGCAAGACTCATCTCCCAGTGGGTTCTGGCTTTCCAGACCCCATCCCTGCATGATCAGACAGTGTCACTCTATTCCTCCTGGGTCACCTGTCCCTGCTTCTACCTTCTGTATGCTTCCATTTTATGTTTGATGAGCTCCTCATTCATCCATGCAGACCTCCTGCCACAATCACTTGATCTCCTGCACATTGGGATAGACTGTTCCTGAGTTTGGAAGAGGCGATCCTTGGAAATCAACCAGATCTCCTGGACCCCTCTTCTCTCTAACTGTCCTACATGAGAGTCTTTCAAGGAGGTCCCTGAGAAGGCCAAGGTCTGATCTCCTGTACTTCCATGGCAGCTCTCTGGTTGTGTGAGCCATGTCTGCGATTCTGGTGAAATCATCACTTGGCAACTTCATGAAGACCTCTGATTTCTCCTCTTGTTTCTTCTCTACACTCTGTGCATTAGTGTACAGGCACTTCAGATCGACATCCAGTCACGTTGATTGCCAGGAAAAACCAAGAGCTTCTGCCATAAAGCTTCCTTCTTGTCACTTGCTTATTTCTGTGCAGACACTTGAGGTGGGCTCCCTTCAGCCATGTTTTGCAATTTTTGAGGTCTATCTCATCCACATCACCCTGCACCCTTTGCTCGCCAACCCAGTTCACCAATACATCCACAAGCAACATGAAGACACATTCTTTTCCCCCAAGAAGCTTAAAAGCAAGGCAGACTAGAAAGTGGTGGTAGTACTGCTGTATCACCCAGAGACACCAAGTGGCCACAGTCACTCAAAAGTCTGCAGCAGAGCCACAAACAGAAGCCTCAGATATTGTTTTTAAGGGGAGGGATTTGTCCATAAAAGCAGTCGCATTCTCCCAAAATGCAGCTGAAGCACAAACAGTACTTTGCAGACTTAAGATTTTAAAAGCATTCCTGTTTTGGTTTTGAAAATACACATACCTGAACTGATGGTGAAATGGAGTTACAAATAACATCCACTCACCTTCCTGGAACAGTACCATACAGTACCAGATGCCTAATAATTTTATATCTTTGATATTTTATATTCCCCATAGGAATCTGATAGCTGTGGATACAGATGAAATGAAATACAGGTTCAGGCAAGTATGACAAGATCTGATTTTCATTAGTGCCGAGATATTCCACCCTCCTGGACTTTCATGTGGGTGGTGGACACTTAGCTACTCCATAAATCAGAAAGGCATTTCTCAGTTTCTTAAATTCTTTTATTGCAGTTTCTTTCTTTAGGCTACTTGAGAAAGATGTTGACTACACAGCCAAGTAGCACTAAAATATTCTATTGTCATAACCTCCTGATATACGACTTGCCAGTAGTGCAACATGTAGATATTCATCAAAGATGTGGTATGTTGCACTTGTTCCCTTATGTGAAATGAACTTTCAATCAGTTTTACAAACACGGGTTTTTTTGTCCTAAAAGCCAGTAAAATCTGGCTTTTAAACTTTCTTTAAAAATCAACATTTATTTCTGACTATGTGAACATATTGTTTCAAACTGGCAAGAACTGCTCATTTACATCTTTTAACATCAACAGAATGCTAATCTATAGTAAACAGTCTTTATTACAAACAAGAACGTGCTGTTAATTAGTAAGAGAGACCCTCAGTTCATTGCTAGCCTGAGTGGGATGAACCACAGATTTCTATAGAGGATTATTTAGAACTGCATCCTATCAAACAGAGCATCTCCAAACAGTTATGCTGCAAGATCTCTGAAACCTAATTTTGGCCTCAAAGCATTTGGGAGTAGGGTGGAGGGGGTTTAGAGCAATCTGTTATTTGAAATAAATAGCTGTGAAAGTGCTTACAGCTCCTCAGAGTAAAATACCCTGGGGCCAAATTCTAGTGTCCTGAGTGGAAGCAGAAATCAGTAAGAGCAGACCAGCCTTGTTCCTCATCAGATTTAACACTAAAATGAGATTTGGAACAGGGGAGGGAAGAGGGAGGGCAGACCAGCTCTTCATCTTCTCCAGACCTGCTCTTA
This sequence comes from Athene noctua, assembly GCF_965140245.1. Classification (NCBI taxonomy): domain Eukaryota; kingdom Metazoa; phylum Chordata; class Aves; order Strigiformes; family Strigidae; genus Athene; species Athene noctua. The sequence goes on along the minus strand of NC_134047.1, from coordinate 12,580,389 downwards.
ACTTCAGAACTGATCAGATGAGTAAATTTTTTAGGATTTGTCACACACAGCATGTATCAAAGCCAAATGACTTAACTGTATTTGAAATTCTATCAGAATTATGAAAGAGTAAGGTTTTTAAATTCTAGATTACAGCTCACTGCCTTTAGCCAAGATCACCTCTTAAATAATCCTGTGTCATTTTTCACCCAGGTCATTTTTCCAGATTCCAGATTTGCAATCAGTGAGGACATCTCCTAAACTCCAGTATAACGAGGACAAAAACCCCAAATCAAAATCCTCTCGAGACAAGCCAAGTCTGAGAGAAAGTATCAAAGAAGAGGGGAAAATAAAAACCCTTCATTAACATGAGAGCTCCTGCTTGGTAGCTGATTTTGTTAATGCCTACGATGTTAGCAAAACTAAGCCTGCCCCTCAGTAAAAAAATATGCCTTTGATTTCACTCTCTTTTGGGAATATTTGGGGGAAGAAAAAAAAAACCTGTCACTGAAAAAATTCCTAAAATATAAGATACACTTGTTGCAGTGCTTGTTTTTCTTTTAAGCCTGAGGATAAGCCCTGCCACCACAATGTTACTGGAAAATTGATTCAATTTTCTTCGATTATCTCTTCAAGAAAACAAAGAATCACAAACTGGCAGTCAGCTAAAGCACTTTCCCCTGCCCCTTGATAAAGAAGACAACAGTGCACACACGTTTCTGACTTATACAACTTCGGATATAGATGACCTGTGCTGTAAACTCTGTGACACACACTGTTATTCCTACGCTCCCTGGCTTCATAAACAAACAAAGCTTCTGAGCCCCATCTATGCCTGGAGAACCTGAGGAGAAAACTGTCTTACGAATGACACAGGTGACAAGGGAATCATAGTTCTTGCTTCTTCAGAAATTCTGACCGAGTGGGAACAACTACTGAATCCCAAATGAGGCCCAAGTTCAAAGAAGTTCCTGTACCTGCACTTTTGGCCTCAACAGACTATGAAAACTTTGCTAAACTAAACACAACAAGAGACACTGAAACTAAGCAGCTAGAGGGGTCCCTCTCATCCACTATTGCACTGATAATAGTGCTGATTATTATTTTCTCTTTGATAATGACATCCCTAGTAACCTACTGTTTTCACAAGTGGAAACTGAGAGGTAAAAAACTGCAGAAAGCACAAGAGGAGTATCAGAAAGACCACGAAAAGAGCATTTTTCAAAGCACGCCTGGACTTGTTTCATAAAAACAAAACAAAACAAAAGGATCCACCATGAAATACTCTTGCATTACCTGAAAATGAAAAGAACAGCAACTGTGAAATTTCCAAGCAAATATATCCTTGTTTTATCTTATTTATAAGAGTTGTTAGCAGTTTGGAGATTTCCTACAGCTTTATTATACATATATATATTTATATATTTAGTCTCATTTGTGCAAAGTAAAACCAACGCAATCATGTATTTTTAATCTCTATTGTATTACTAAACAGTAAAATTTAGATCTGTTGCTTGCACTCTTTCAAATATCCACTGGCCTGTGGAAGGCAAAAGGTCAGATTTTGGTTACTGCAAATCAACACAGCTCATAAAAATGAGTGGAGTTGTGTTGTCTTGCACTGATCTAATCATCTGGCTGAAGACTTTGCAATCCAGTTGGAGTCATCAGAGTAAATCAGATTCACAGCTACTCAGCAGTAGCAGCCTGGTCCTGAAAGCCTATGGCTGAAGAACTCTTCATGTCTTCAGCAACAGTTCCATGCAGAGAGCAGGCAGGACCAAGCCCTAAATTCATTAGCATGTGGTAAATCAGTATTTCCTTCACATAAGGTTCAGTGCTGAGAGGTGCTAGTGGCATTCCAACCATAAGTGGATTAAGGACATCCAACGTTAGTGGAACCTAACTTACCAAGGAAAGAGCAAGCCTAACGCACTTTTTTAACCAGGCTTGTAATTATTTTTAAACCAACCATACAATGGTGTGTTTCTATTTTCATAGCCTGTAATATTATGTCACAGAAAAATGACAGATCTATTGTGAGTAGCATATATAAGTAATATTTTCTAACAAAGTGATGGATGTAATATTAATATACGTAATTGTTTTAAAAAGTAGAAAACATGTAAAATTACAAACAGAAACCCTGCTCAAGTATATAGCTTGCTTGCAATTACCATTAAAGCTGTATGTATTTTTAAACAAGCTATAATACTGTGATGATGCTGTAAACTTACTTCTGTAGGCAAAAAAATGTTCTATTTAAAAATGTCAAGATGAAGGATGTAAATGTTCTTAAAGCGCTATCAACTAAAAATACGAATTTTCACAGAATATTCTAAAGGATTCTGTTACATGTTACAGATATATTTTACAAACATATTTATGGATTATACACACTAGTCTATGTGAGAACAAACAGTACTATTTTATTACAAAATAAATAAACGAATAAATAAGCAGTGAATATCCATGCCCAGAAGCTGGAAAGTGTTTTTTTAAGGCACCCCGATCAATTCTACAGGTAATTTGAAGAGATAAAAGGACCTAGTACCTTACTAACAAAAGGTACACACTCCCCATCCTTTCCCAGAATATCCCCATATAGATCATGCTGCTGTCAGTGCAGGCAAATATCTTCAGAATTAGTTGTGGAAGAAAAAGAAACACTTAGCTAGTTGCATAAAAACAATGCAAATGTAGTATTCATAAGATTAACATATGTATTCACAAAATTAAAAATCATTTTTTAACACAGTGGCATTTAGAATACCAACTCTGTTGCAGGCAGTAACAATTTGCACATAGTGTCTAGGTTAGCTCTTCTTGAGTGGAGACAATAAAGAGTCATTCTCTGAAAATCATATTGAATAGTAATAAAATTAGAATTTGAAGAATGCAAGTATATTTCAAAATGCTTTAAAAATACATAGCTGGAAGCACTCCAGCTCTTGCTGGACTATCTATGTATGATTTGGAATCACTGCACTAAAAGCCACAATTCAGATTTTTAGTGAAGAAGGATCTGGGTGCTGTGTCAGCTAAGAATTTCACAGGGAAACACATTCCCTTCCAGAAGCAAAACCTTGTCCTCAGTGCCACCAATTTAAAACTTTTGTCAGTCTCCCAAAACAAATAAATGGGTTCAACTCCTCTTCTTGGAAGCTGATCAAACTGGCTATATGGTTAAAAAAAGAAAGAGGTGGGGGGTGTAGAAATAACTGAATAACTGACTCTTGCCACATAACAAAGCCATGACTGGGAGATGGATTTATGAAAAGGCAGTGGCCCGAAGGGGGTCTGAGGCATTTCAGTTTTTAGTATAGCTTCAGAGAAAAGATTCAAGATTCATGTAAGGACTAGTGGATCAGTAGGACCTTGCTCAAGCAGGGGGTTGGACTAGATGACCTGCAGAGGTGCCTTCCAACCTCCACCACTCTGTGACTACATATTTTACAAGTAGCAGACATCAGTATTTAAACGTGTTTATCTTTGTTCCCAGTTCATATCCAGGCAAGTTTATTGCACTAAAACTTCATTCCCATTCAAACACATGCTAGTAGCCTATTGTGAATTAGATGGAAGTTTATCCTAGAGGAGAAATGAAGTCCCATGGCCCAACAGATGGTTAGAAACAAGACTAAGAAATGACTAAGCCTGGAAGTAAGGTTTTTGTTTTGGTTTGGTTTTTTTAGAGAGAAAGCTAGGGCAAATGAAAGTGGAAATTACATTGCTGCAGTGCACAAAAAAGTGATCTTAATGATAATTTGAGGAATATAATTTTATCCAAAGGGTCAGTTAAAGTATACCATCACAAAACCAGTTATCAGCATACACAGAACATAAAACAATGTATATATGAAAAACCCTTCTGTATTTGTACAAAGTTCAGAGCAATAAACTCTACTACATCACAAATCATTCAGAAGATCAAATATTGCAACTGTGTGTAGCATGAAAGTGAGAAAGGAAAAGCTCCAAAGTACTTTTAATAGGCAGATTGATTTGTTTCAGTGCTACAGCTGCTTACCACATGAATCACCCTTGATCCAACTCACTCCTTTTATGCCCCAACAAGCACAAACAAGGGAGCAGATGAATAAATATTTCTTGATCATAGTTTTAGAGTGTTTCTTCGGATCAAAAGAAAAAAAATCTACTGCTGAGGAAGGGGTGGGGGAGGGGGGGTGGGGAGGGCCATGTCCCATGAGGGGGAAAAAGGAAGAGAAGAGACATGATCTACTTTTTTTTTTTTCTTGACATCCTCCATGTCAGAATTTTTGGATCTCTAGTACCAAACACTGCAGGATTATAAAATAAATCATTTAAAGACTCAGATCATTCATTCCACTGTACTTCCCTAATAGCTGATACAAGAAAGCAGAAGACAAACACTCAGATCTCAGAACCATTCTTGATAAAAAATGAAAGAACTGGAGAAAGCAATAGGAACACACATGCAACAAACATAAGCAAAATATGCTTTGATTTTCAGAGGCGCTATCTGAATTGTCTTTGTAACATTTATGCAAATAAACAGGAACTGTATAGCTACTGTGCTGTGCAAGTATGAATACTATTTTAGAGACAAATACTGTCAGATGCCTAACCCAAATAGCTTATAGTTCAATGTATTTACATAAAGGCTTGACAAGAGTTGCAAAGAAATATTCCAGTATTTCTAGAAAGCATCTACGCACTGAAAGCAAAAGATATCAAAATGTCTTCTTTTGCTCATAAAAATAATCAATCTATATTTAGAGTCCTGGCACTCACTTTCTGTGTTTTTTGTAAGGGCTGAAAGCTGTGTTCATTGGCAATAACAACAAAATTACATTTTCAAAGGATTCAGTTCCTGATCACCACTTCTATATCTGACAGCCCTTATGAGACTTCACATGGAGGAACAGGCTTCCCTTGCCTAGTGTTAAGCAGATTGCTTAAGTTAAGAGACTTTGAAAGACTCGAGAGAAACAGTGAGTGTAGTCCAAAGAAAGTAATGAACAGAGATGGAGTATCCATAAAGAAAAGGTCTGTAAGATTGGAAGGTAGGAGATTTAAGAGATTTAAACATTTCTAAGGATTACTGAATAATGGGAAGCTATGTAACCTGCAGTGACAGACAATTCAAAAGCTAAAGCCAAGCTTAGGAGAATATTTTCAATGGACTTTTAAACCTGCTGTTTACAAGAAACAAGAATAAACTGCCAATGAAGCAGTGAGAACAGCCAGCTTTGAGCAACTTAGGGCTGCATTATGTTTTCACTTGGGGCTTGACCTACTCAGGGTCAACTCCCAGTGAAATCATTCAAGGTCGGTTTTAAGCATCAAAATGCAGATATTCGCTAACATAGGTAAGCCTATCTACCTGTATATCCTAGCATTTCTTTTCAGGTTTGCCACTGATTTGTGGGAAGTGAAAACAAGAGGCTAAACAGCCCTCAAGCACTCTTATAAACAATATATAGCTTACAAAACAAAATAATGACATGGGTGTAAAATACAAAACCAACTTCAACAATACATATTCTTGTCCCAAAATGGGAAAATAAAATGCAACACTAAGATTTATTCATATTTGCTTTGTAACAAAAACTCAGTAAGAGTTCATAGATAATGATATTCCTTCAAGACTTCCACAGCCTTTAGAGATCTAAATGCACAGAAGTCAGGAAACTGGATCCTGATGAGAGTCAGTAACTTTATGACTCACACAAGTCCAACGACCACAAGGTCACTGCAAGAGCAATGCAGCGAGCTCTTGCTGTCAGCAGTAATCAAAAAGGTGGGCTGTATTTGTACCCACAGATCAGCATACATCTTTTGAGGCCACAATGAGGATGATTTCACTGCCTAACCCACTGAGATGCCCAGCCATTTTATTTGCATGTGTACTGAATACCAATCTTTCACCCAGATATATTCTTTGAAAGATAGTGACTTTGTCATCTTGAAAAATCACAGAAAATTACAACAAATTCCAAAATATATTCAAAAAACGGTCAAAAATATTATTTGGCATCTTATTCCAAATTTAATCTATGTTATTTTTTCTCTTCCTAGACACCTATCCCATACAGGTTCTATGTTTAATTTATTATCATTTCTTGTCCTGTTGGCATCCTCAGCCTTGCTGATTAATTTCTGTTATAGTCTCGCTATTTCAGTTCTATAAATACCCCATTTCATTTTACTCCTTTCTATAGTTACTCTGCAACCTTCTTTTCCTCCTCCACCTGGGGTTCTCACTTTCAATTTAACATGAGACAGTGGGCAAAGATTGAGCTGAAATCCAGTAATTATTACCTCCCTGCCCAAAAAATGGAATCATTTATTTTTCTTATGGATGGAAGCATCTGTGAGCTGCTCCGAAATCCCACAAGCAATCCCACAAAAAACAATACTTATTACTTGTCAGATTAATAATAGAAAGTGTTGGCTTCCATAATTTCAAAAATGTATATAGCTGGATTACAATATATTGCAACACTTGCATTTAGGAAGAATAAAGGGTTGACTCATAACCCAGATGCCAGCATGCTGGGTGTATCTGGTTCCACCTGCAAGAATATTAAACCACCACCCAATTCATCACTGACAAAAGAAGTTATATCCACAATCGCTGGCATTCAGTATGTGACTGCCTGCAGAAGACTCTCTCAGTTCTTTGTGTCCTTGAGTTATGTTTACTACTTTCAGACCTTACATTTTCTGACCTTTCAGCCTTTGCCATAAGTTCGTGGGATTCTCTGAAGGTTTGGGAAAGCTTCTGAGTGCTTCTTCTATACGTGTAAGCACATCCTGAAATAAAAAGGAAACGTGGAAATTACTTGGTTTTGTATTCCTGCCATTTCTCATGTCCTGTATCACAGGTCTACCATTGACAGCTACATGCAGTCCCTCAAAAGCAACTAGGTAGGCAGCAGGCATCAGCAAATTTTGCTGGATTTTTAAAGCACCCTATTAAAAAATTTTGTTGAACAGTGTCACCAATAATCTGCCCCATAAAGCAGCTAGCTTTCTTAAGGAGGTGAAGGAAAAAGCAGCTGGCCTTTTCAGGGAAGCTGGTAGAAAAACAAGAAGAAAAAAGTGAAGCCTCACTTGAGGCTGAAGTTCACAATTCTTGGATATTGAGTGAATGAGAGTCAAAAATCTGAAGACTGGCATTATCAGGTAAAAAGAAGAGCATGTGGTACAAAGCAGAAATTCTAACCCTGCTCACAAACACAGAAAGATAGATCTTGGGGCTTCAAGAAGCATTACTTATTCATCGCTCAGGAACAATCAGCTTTCAATCTGACTCTCTTTCAACAAGTGAGGGAAGAGTTCTTCCTTCAGGAGGCAGATCATCCCAAGGAATAGCCACAGAAGACCCAAGTTTCAGCTTATACTGCCTACCATCTGTTCCAGGGGTATTTCTTAACAATAAAGCTTGAATCTTTGTGATAACAGACACAGACAAAAGACAGTTCTTCCAAGAAATCTCAATGTATCTAAGCCTTATACTCCATAATATGTCGCAGTGTCCTACTCCAAGACTCCTACACCAATTGATGAGTAAGGAAGACTAGTATGGTCATAGTTACTTGCTATCACATTGTCTTGTTATTTACCATTTTGTCTTGGACAGCCCATCAGAAAACAAACTGTGCAGAAATCCTGGGAAAGACCTTCAGTTTATATAAATCAGGCAAGCTCAAATGACTTCATGGGTATGTTAGTCCCAAGCATTTTATTAATGATATGGAGCCAAATTCTACTCTCACTTGCATTCAGGTCAATCTGATTTCATTGTCATAAATCAGGGGGAATCTGGTTGACATATTCTTTAGTTACAGTATGTATAAAATGTACCACAACTTTTTTTTTTAACAACATTTGCTTACTCTGGAGTAAATCTGTTCTTCCAGTTTTGCTTGGATTAAAGCACTTTCCATTAGAATCTTCTTTTGTCTGAGAAAGGTAATCTTGGCTAGCTCTGCTTTCTTATCCTGACAGTCAGGGCATACTGAAGATTCATGGATTTGAGCTTCTTTCACCTGGAAGATGAGACTGTAATGAGCAATGTCTGTCCTATCAAGATGGCCACTCCATCAAGAACAATCAATAAAAATACAGATATAGATACTGTCTAAAGACAAAAATTTGCTTTTGTAGGCAGTTGTAAATTCTTTTATAATCTTTGTCACAGTATCACCTTGATGAGTCCGTCTGAATGCTATCACACTAAATATATTTGCTCTTCCCCAGGTATTATCCCTTCCAGCACTGATAAATTAGGGTTTTTTAAAATTATCTACTCGTATCTCAGAGCTATGGCACAGTTCTGCAATATACTATATTTTCTTTTAACAGGCTAAGTTTCCCTGATGTTTGAGGTTGCATGGACATTACTGACTTCTTCCACAGAAGCGATAGCAGTCCAAAAAAATGAAGTCATGTGATTGCCAAGCAACACATCGGTGATCAGCCAAAACCAACTGTGAGGATGCAGTAATAACGGCAAAAAAAAATGTTTTAATTAGTATAACTCATTTGACCCTGGGAGGATGCTCAGTACAATTTTGCCAATGTAAATCTGTATGTATTTTGCTAGTGTTAAATATGTTCAGAGCATCACCAGCCATTAGTTACTCTTGCTTAACGAGTACCTGATGTTTCAGGAAGCCAGCCTGTGCATGCTAACCAGCCTTCCACAATAGCAAATACACTAATTCTTGAAGGCTCAATTAAGCTAAATTAACATGTTTTACTCCACATCTCAAATACTTGATCATCACAACTCAGTAACAGAAATTCATTAATCAGCAATAATTCCAAAATGCTTGTCTGTGATGAAGCTATAGGAACAGCAGTGTTCCTATGCTAACAGTATATGTAAGGCCTTAAATATCAACGACAGATGTTGTGACTATCTTACAAATTTTAAGGTGTAAATAAACTCTAAAGCAATTAGCTCAAATATCTATATGTAGCTCTGAGTCAGAATACAAACAAAATTCTAGTTTTCTTTGTAATATAAACAGCACTACTCATTAATTCCTATGTTAATTTATCTACCATGAAATCTTAAGTGTATTTAATAGCATTATACAAATCCTACTATTTGTACATTTATAAAATATCAATCATTTTATCTGATTTAATTTACACAGATTCCATCTGGTTACATAAATGCAGTAAGTTGCTACAAAAGCAGTGGAATCAATCCTAGACAGTTATGTCTCAAGCCCACCTGTCTTCTTTCTTGATTTCTTTGCCTCTGCATAAAAATGGTACTACACGGAGGTAAAGACAGAAGCAAATAGACACAGCGAAGTTACTGTTCTTAGAAAATGTATTTGTCTTACAACGTGGTAATAAAGAGGCAGTAAAAATTCTACAAAATTTGGATGGTGGGTTGGTTAAGATTAATACAATGAAAGAATGCAGACTGCTGAAATATCAAAACAATTTAAACAGGAAGCCTCAAATAATCATCATGCCAGAACTGACTGTAAAAGCATTACTCCCTGCTCACCTGGCACAGGGTCTGCAGAGGAATACGTTATCACTTTTAGTATGATATATGGCAATAAATTAAAGCCAGCAAATGTGACAGAGATAAAACAAAATCGATGACTGGAATTACTATTCAAAACTCATTTTTTGTTTTATCAGAAATACCTTCCCAGACGCAGACATTCTGTACCAATTTCAAACAAATTATAGACATTTGCCAAGGCCTGGATTTATGGGTAAAAGCATCTATAGGTAATGGTCACTACTCAAATCTACATAACCACATATTCAAATCCATCTGCAAGCACAAAGCCAGAATTCAAGTATCACTGCCTCAAAAATATACCAGTCTTGAGACTCTGAGATGCAGAGCCGAAAGGAGGAGCTGTGTCAGAACACCTGTTCTGTGGTGGGAAGAAAAGAGGAGCACTTCCAATTGTGCAAAGATGATACAGTTGCTTCTTAATAAAGGAACTGATGTCACCAAGATTCTATTGGACATGCTTTAATTCTTAATATTACCTAATCTCTAAGAAAGCTGGGAGGAGGAGGAAGGTTTTGCCTTTGGAATACTTTTAATACTGGACTCACAAAGACTCCACAATCAAATAATACACAGAATACTTCTATAAATAACAGGTGCAAACACAACCAGAAAACAAGCCTTTTTTCTTCAGTTGATCTAGGGCTTATTGTGAACTCCAATAACTGAGTATCCCAGCCTCACTCAATTACAAATCATTATTTCATCACCAGACAATATTTTACAATGATTTGATTATTTACTAGCAACAGTTCTGCAGTAGTGTCTAACAAAAAAGATGACAAGTAAAATCTTGAGATATCCAGCAAAAATCTCTTTGAGAGGCCTGAGCATGGCATCAATAAGGTCTGGCTGATTTGATCCTTATATTACAGCTTTTTTTTCCCCAGTGGTTCTCCCAAAAGCACAGGCAAAAGTCTAATTTTTGTTTTCTTCCTTGCAGTACCTGTTTAACAGTCTCTCTGATGTTTTTCAGGTGGATTGTGTTCACTAGCCGATCAGGAACAATGCAGTTCAAGTCACTTGTCTCCGCTTTCTTTGCTGTGAATCCATGCTGCAGTTTTCTTGACTTGCAACCATTTTCCTGCTTAGAGATCAGCTGCTGGCGCATCTTGTTTATCTTAATGGTGCAAAAAGACCAGAGAGCATCCAGTTCTCCATCTAATAATTCAGTAATTTCTGTGAGGCATAAATCAACAAAACAAAAGTGTCAGTTACCGTATCAGGGAAAGAGAAGAATTACTGGTCTTGTATCTGTGTGATTTTGTATTATCTATTTAAGAAAAAAACAAACCCAATGTCAAGCCTAGAGGCAATGACTGTAATAAGAGCAGTGCAGAATTTAAATAAAAATCCGGATGATAACTGAAGGAACTTGCACAATAAATGTCTCCATGAATAGTCTTCAAAGAGGGGAGGGATAAGAACCCTAGAGAATTAGACTATTTAATGATACAGCACAAATACATTAGTAAAGCAAGTACTTAAATACTATGACATTAAATAAACTGAGTTTCAATAACTGACTAATACAGATTTAGATTTTCCTATCTGAAACTGAAATTTGCTAAACCAAAATGAATTAACATTTAAAGAGAGCTACTCATCTAGAAACTAAGGAGTAATTCATAAGACACTGAAAAATTAGAGGTAGTGTCTTATTTCTAACTCTGGAAAACACCTCAAATATATTCTACAGCCTATAATTAGGCTTTTTTTTTTTTTTTAGAAATGCAATTATATTAGAAAATACCTTCCTCTGAAGTTTCAGTGACCATTTCCTAAATTCTTTATATGATGTTTAAACAGTATCTTTCACTCTTTTATCTGTTCTTATCCTTCCTAGTGGCATATAATAATAAATAAAAACTGAGAGATTATACTTCAAATAGGCAGGTAAGGATGGATTTACAACTTCATTCAATTGCTTTGTGGGACATTTTCCACAGGCTTAAACATAGCAAATCAATACAGTATTTCAAGAGCATCAGCATGTAATGATGCTGTGTAATACTACGTGGCCTTAAGAGCTACCACTGTTTTCAACTATTTAAACAGGAAGAGTACCTCTACCTTTATTACACAGATTTTGCTTTTATGCAACTACTGAAGCCCAACTAAACACTGTTTAAACAACTAAACTAAATGTGTGTAATTAAAGGTGAAATGAGGAGAAAATGAAACATTACAATAAGCGTTACTAGGAGTCTTTTGAACACCTTTGCACATAGCTAGTGCTAACACACAAAAAAAGTCAAGACAATTGATAATGACTTCAGAGATAAGGTAGGGTCAGGTTTTTTTAACCCAGAGTATTCAGAAACATACTGCCCATTTAGCTGGAAAGTATGATTATATCATTTAAACAATCATCCATATTGCCTGTTTCACTAATTTTCAGTGATTAAATTCAGTTTTACTTTTCCTAGACAGGCAGTGCGTATTCCCCTACGTACCTCAGGGTGCTTGTCTGACAGCTAGTGCATTGGCATTCCAGTCCTGTGGGCTACCTTGGCATAACCACAACACAAATTCTTAAACCACTGAACAATATGAATGTAAAACTTCACCTAAATATGCTGCAATTCATTTAATCTCAAATACACAAGACAGAGCTGTGGAATTTTGCAAGGAAACTCAGTATCTCTTCAGAAATGCAATCTGTATAAAGGATAAGTGGATCTATAGTTAAGGCCAAGCAAAGCAGTAATCAGTGAGCTTTGCTTTAGACAGCAAGGAAGAGATGTGATTTAAGTGAAACTACCACAGTTCAGAATCAAGCATCGTAAAGCAATTTGTTCCTCCTTAGAAGATGAGGTATCAAACTGACTTAGGACAAAGACATAGTGATAGTTTACAGACAGATGAATAAGAATTAACAAAACTTTAAAATATAATTTAACAAAAAGCTTTTCTTGCATGGGATCATAAACACTGAGTGGAAACTACCATTTCAGTCATCGGGTTATTTTCCTTACAATTGCAATGTAGAATTCCTGTAAAACAGTGTAAATCATGTGCCACACTGGGTTTGATTGGACTAATATAATAGTGGCATATTCATTATGTTGCCCATAGAATGAATAAAAATATTTAGAAGTTATTACTGTGGGGAAAAAAAAAAACAAACAACCTAGAACAAAGCATTTACATATACTGAGTACTCAAATGCATAAGTTAAACGTATGGTGTCTGCTAAATATTTTGTGACAATTTAATACCAGCCTAATTAATTCACTTAAGTTTCTCCTGACATATAGAAACGCTTTTTAATTAAGAATTGGTTTCTAATAGTGCATGAATCGTGTGCTGCCCTACACCCACTCATTTGCTCATTTGCACCTACAGACATTAGAAGAAACACTAGCCAAGAGAACAGCAATTTTTAAATTTGACTGCACAACCAATTTCATAAAGTTACTTGTTTGATATTAATCCACGTTCAACAGTAAATAAGCTCATAAAGAATAAAAATTATCAAAGATCAAGGACTATAATTTTACTGAAACAAGAACAAAAAAATGATGAGAAATGTCAGCACACAGGTAAATTCTGAAAAGATAGTCTTTTAACTGCACAATGACACTTTCAGATTTTCTTCTAGGTATACGAGGTTAACCTGTCCCTCAGCTCAAAGAAAAGAGATGCATACAAGAGGATCTATGCACCTGCTTTGGTGGATGGTTTTATTCCTTGTGTCTTTCACGTATTCCCTCCATTCCATCTTTGAACTAGACATGCTCGAACGCTCGATCTCCATTTGTGGTGGCAGACTTAAATGTCACTGCACGTCTGTCTACAGAGAATCCCTGCCAGTGCCAATTACAGTTCCAGAAGTACATTTTGCTGATGCTTGGTTGCCCCGAATCCTGTATTCCCACATCCTCTTTGTTGGAGAGGAATAAAGCAGGAACAGGTGACAAGAGCAACAAAGCCAGACACTAGAACATACATCAAGTCAGAATCATGCATCACCCAGCAGTAAGGTCATGAAGCACAGAATATTTAGAAAGTAAAGCACAACTAACTGGACCATGAAGCTGCTCTCATTACAGAGGCACTCAGCATGTACCAATGGAGATAAAACTAATATCTATGTCTACATTCTAAACCCTACTATGTGGCTTATAACTAAGTGACCTGCAAAGATTTTGCTTTCTGTGTGCAAGTACATCTTTAAGAATGACATTTTAAATCCATAGGAGTGGAGGGAGAGAAATAAAGAAAATCCTCATTGAGTTTCCTTTTCCTTTGATGTCTAACTTTGATTTAATAGGAAAATAGGAAGGCATTTTGTAGTTGTTATGCTCTACTAATACTCTTATTTTAAAGAAGAAAAAAATGTAAAACATTTAAAGGGGAGATAACTGTGAAAGGCAGTAACTGATAACTACTCTTCAGAAAGATTTTAACTCCACATCTCAAGATAACATTTTCATAATTATCTAAATTGCATTTGTACAACTGAGTGCAGCAGCTCAGATTATCATGCTGACAGCCAATCAGCAAACATAGTTTGAAAGATTTGTCAAATAACACAGAACTGATATAAACAGTCTGAATTCTCTTGCAGAATCCATGTTTTTCGGAAGAAATTCATTCCTTCCCAGTTCCATAAAGGCATTAATGAACTCAATGAACTTTCTTTACAAGCAGGTGTTTCCATTTAGATGTTTCTGGTTGGAATTTCCCCATCTAGCCTACATTCATACTATTTTTCTACAGAATCAAAAGGAAAGTCTGGAATCTCAGGGCCTAACTAGGTCTGCAGGAATCCCACAACCTGCACATGCTATCAAGCAGTAAGCTTTGGTGCTGAAAAGCTCAGGAATAAGAAAGCGACAGTATAGACTGGATACCTGCTCCCTTCTCAAAACACAACAGTAGGATGTTTTCTAAATTGTCATAAATAAAAGACTACTAATGTGTTTAATAAATACTATTTGGTAAGTGAATAATTAAATGCTTGGGCATATGAAAATTTGTTCACAAAGTGATAATAAACTAGATCTACTCAGAAATACTCTGGGCAAGCTGAAAAAAATCTGATGCAGAAACACATACTTCCCTCAGTGCACACGTCTACATGCACATGCAGTGCCTTTCACCTTAGCAACATGAACCTCAAGTATTTTTTTGCCTGTATCTACACTGGCCTTTTTTACTTTTAGATTTCCCACTGTTGACACCACTGTCATAATATCAATAATGGTTAAATTGGTAATATTAACTGAACTGTATTTCAGCCACAAAACTGATGCTGCTCAAACATCACTATGCTCCTAAATAACATACATAAACAACTAAAGCTCTCTCACTTTTGCCAGCAATAGTGTAGTGGTAACACTGCAGAAAATTAGAGAAGCAAAATGTTTAATGTAGACACATTACAAACAAAGGTGAGAACAAATTTCTGAATACAGTACAAATCAGAGCATTAAAAAATCCCACTTGAACTTTCAGATACATCTAAGTTGAAGAACTGCAGTTTCCTGTAGTAAATTTTAAAGATGGTCTTTGGAATAATCTATATAGAATTGGGAATTTACAGCCATTTTGTGATGCATTTTTCTAATAACAGCTAATTGCTACAACACTGGGGTAAGTGGCCAGAGAAAAGGAAGACAGAAAGATAGTTATGACAAAAATTTCTCCCTTCTCTTGTGGCCAGTATCTAGGTTTTTCTTCTTTCAGTCCACAAAGATGACTACTTCGGACATTCCCATACGCAAACCACGATTTTTCTCCCCCCACATTTAATCCAATCAGTAGTAACATAATAAAAAGAATTATTTTTTTATTACCCAAAGACAAACTCAAAAGTACCATGGATGCTCAGTGCATATATCATTCATTTTGCTGAATTTCCATAAGGGAATAACTGTGTAGCAATCTAGTTCTAGGTGAGCTCAGCTTCTATTGTATTTTAAAAAATAAATCTCCAAGTTGATAAAATAATAAGAGGCTTGGGGGCTACTGAGTACTGAATTATTAAGTCAAAGAGAAGCAGGCATTTATAGATGTCAGTATACAAAGTTGCTGTGCTTGTTTTTTTTTTTCATGTTAATATTGCAATTAAAAATGTAGTACATTGCTAATTGATGCTGATGAATTTGGGGATAACTTGTCAATCACATGACAGCATACTGTGTTTGCATGGAAGAAGCAGAAGCATGAACCTTATGTTGTGGTCTACATATTGAAAGTGGTTGGAAGCACTGTAACGATGTACCTGTAAAGTGCTTAGCTGCTGACAAGCGACTGGACAGGCAGACAGAAGACAATGCTTCACTTCATACATCAGCACAAGCTAATGAAACAGAACTTGCTACTCAAGACTGAGTGACCACTCTGACTCTCCTTGTCCATCAAAGTCCAGAAACCAAAGTCCCTTGTGCAGAACTACAAAAATCTGAAATGGATTAAGAGGATAAAATCTTCCCAAGTGTAACTTTCAGGGGAAAGCTCTCCAGAGATAGGAAACTTCCTCAATGTTATACTGTGGTTTATCATTCATTCAGTGAATCTGAACTCATCAGGTCCTTTTCAATTTCTCTGCGAATCAAACGGTCACAAGACTCTGATGTATTTTAGGAAGACTATCTCAGGGCAGCTCACCAGAAGCCTCTCTACTATAGATGAGATGATCTACATTAACTGTCTTCTCACTTGACTACATGGCAGTCTTGGAAAACCAGTTATAGAAAGATAAATGCTGAGATGAGTCAGGAATTCATAACACTGACTCACCACTTGTGAATGAGCTATGAAATTAAGAATAGCCTAAAAATTATCTTAGGTCATGTTTCCCTATGATATATGGGTGGTTTGAGGACGCTTTTATGCAAAGGCAATGCCACGAAGCATCTAGGCAAGAAGATCTCCCTGGTCAGTCAGTCTTACAGGTGACCTACAGAACTTCTGAATTTGTCCACTTTTCATATACATATAGACTGAAGAAGATTCCCCTTCTGCTTCAATTATTTTTTGCTCAACTACAGCTTTCTTGCTCTTTTTTTAATTAAAAATAGTATCTCTGACCCACTTTTTAGAAAGACTTAAGCAGGACTTGCATCCCACCATCTGCTCTCACAGTTGCTTGCGTAACCAGTACATGCAAACAGCATCCTTCCTTCCTCCCTTCCCCTCTCCTCCTCCATACACTACATCATTGTGTTGGTTGTTCCATTGTTCTTGCCAAAATTGGTGCCCTGCTGCCTCCCTCAGCTTGGGAAAGGAACTAAAACATGGCAAACAAGTAATTCAGTAATTAACACAGCTGATCAACAGGGGGAAAAACATTTCACACAACAAATTCTGAAGTCATGTTTATTTTGGAGGGGAAAAAACCCCACTCCTAGGACCTGTGCAGCTGAAGAGAAAGAGGGAAAAACTAAAGAGTCCAGTAAAATTTTGAGGATTGCAGATAAATTTAAAATGTAGATACTTTTTTTTAATGTATTTATCTAGATCTTGTGGTAATGTATTGCTAGGATAACATCACTATGTCAGGAGCATCAAAGCCATGTGTGTTATGGAAGACAAACTACTTTCCGAGAAAGCATAAAAGAGAAACTTCATACTTAATGACCTGGCTAATTAAGCCAGGCTAGTTACCTGGCTTAACTTTAATAGCTTGTATATAAAATTTAAGTTTAGTTAAAAGTTTACAACCCCTTTCAAAAGAAACAAGAATTATAACCTCTATTAAAGTTACTGAACTCACCATCATGAGTTTTGATGACAAATTTGTCTTGCTTAATGCCAGCTGCTTTATTTTTTAGATCAATCCATTTTCCTACGACATCTCTTCCTATAGCCACAGAATCCGCGACTTCAGACTGCTCGTCTACAATGAAAAAAGGTAGGTTTGAACATACACTGTAAAGAAAGCAGGACTGCAGAAAAACAAAGTGGAAAGCAAATAATCCTCCAGCTGAATGTGAGTTTTGCCTGTTGAGGAAAAAGAAACCCCAAGCCACAGGATTACACAGATGATATCAGCTATTTCAGAAGGAAATGCTGAGCAAGCTTCTTCACAAAGAAGTATGTTCTTCTCATACTGCTCATTGCTAATCACCCCACTCCATGACAATATAGGATACACTGAGAAAAACTGAGACTACTGCTTAGAGCTTCTCGACACATTCACTTTTATCTGTAATGCTCACTTAACATCAATTACTTTCTCCCTCATTCAGCCCCATCACTTAATTTCAGCCCTGCATAGCCTCTTCATTTGTGGCAGTACAAGTACTCTTGGGAGCTCAGGTGAACTGTCTCAAGGTATTGATCCACGTGAAAAATAACGTGGGACAAGGGAAATTAAAAAAAAAAAAAATATCTATATCAACTCTCTGTTCTCCAGCTTGTTCCAATACAACTTCAGTTCCGCAGAAACTGAGGAAACAGCAAAGATGTGAAAGAGAATAGCTGGGAAAAAGACAAAAGACTTGAGAGGTCTTAAATGTCACTGCCACTGACAGCAAGATGCATACAGCATGCTCCCAGTTCAAAATACTGAGCATACTCAAGAAGCACCTGACTTCTCGATTTTTCAGGGTACTAATAGCAAATTCAGTGTGCTTATACAAGGAAATAATATGTCCCTATGGGGACACCTGCATGACAGGTTTTCTATAGTTTTTATTATTTATATATACTGTTCTTGGTAAGATATATACCGGTGGAAAGTGATCAATTTCTCAAAATATTTTCCTAAGAATTATTCCCTAGTTTCTCATTTAACTGGTAGTATTCAGAAGACTCCATAATTTTAGAAAACATTAACCTTGTAAAGATAAAAAATGGTAACACATTAAAAAAACCTCTACACACACAGCAAGGATACCTCCTACCTTGTACTCTTTGATGACAGAAATAAGGATTCCAATGGTTAGACATGGAATAATTTTTTTAAAAACTTATACCTCCAGAAAAAAAAAGTCTAGTAAAACCTATCACTTGTAAAAAAAAAAAAAAAAAAAAGGCAAGACTGTCAAATCTATTAGACACTGTTTAAGTATATCAATGTAGCATGAATTGACACCAAGGCAATGGTCATCTCTTTATTCAGATATTTGACGCACTGATATGTAATGCTATATTCTATGCTATGATAAACAGGGTTTACATTCATGTACATTTACATATCTGACAGCAAATTTTATCCTGCACTATTGAGATTTCATGCCTAAACAGTATTTTAAAAGGATTCCTAATGATAACAATGCTGGTTATTACTGCAGAGTGAAAAAAAAACCCCATCACACAGTGAAGTGTTGGATGGATGAGGGACAGGAGGAACATCTCTACTAGACCTGTAACAGGAAAAGAAACATCTTGTCAATTTTAAAGTATAGACAAGGTTAATTATAAAGTACATGCCAGCTGATCAAGTTGAACTGAGTAGAATCAGTTTAAAAGAGTAACAGCTAAATAGATGGCAAAATGTAGCTTAAATCTACACTACTTTTAAAAATATATTAAAAGTGTGGTAGCTAATCTTGAAAGCTAATATATTTATATATGCTGACAAGCTCCAAAACTGAAAAGAGATTTTTAAAAGTATTAATCTCTTCAAGTACTCACAGTACTTACCAGACCAAACTTGAAGAAAAGGAGAATGTAGAAAAATGACAAAGAACCCCACAGAGACAGAAGAAAACCTGACAAAACATTAAGGCAGTTGGTCCTGCTGCTCTGTCACCCATCTGATGCAGCTTTAAGGTACTAGCTAGCCCTCTGAAGTATTTCAAGTTCTGAAACTTTCCCTGTGCCCTCACAAAAATTATTTTATGGCCCTGATACTTTTCATACATGGTAACTCAGTCAAGATACCTTACAGATTTTTTTTTAATGTGCCAACAGAATTTCAACATCCCATGGTTACTAAGGAAGGGTTTTCATGGCCAAATCACACCCTTCTGCATGTAGCTGTCAGCAAATCCTGAGAGTGCAAAACACAGATCTAGTCAGCATATCAATGTTCTGTTGCTTTGCACAGAAAGAACACTGTACACAATTTCTACATTTTTATTTTTGCTGATTCAAGTCTCCACTGCACTGACTCAAAGCTGTGAAAGATGGGTCTCAACCATGGTAAACTCTACATACCTACATGATTTTGGCCTGCCAACCATAGCATGTTTTCAAACTTATCTGGCACAGCACACCCCTTGCAACGCTCTGTGGAACAATACAATTCAGGTCGTTCACTCTCTTACTGCCAGAAAGCTTCTTCCACCTCACTGAAGGGCTCAAAGGTATTTTTTACAAAGTCCAAACCAGAGCTACCATAACCCTGGCTCAATTCCATCCACTACTTTTTGTAGTTACCAGAGCTATCTGCTGAGACAGTCATCATGGTGAAACACTGCAAATAAAAACAAAAGCATATAACAGATTTAATTATACAGGAAGAATGACTGGATTACTTATAGCAATGGGGGACATATGGAGGACTATTACAGCTCAACTCAGACCCAATTTAGCTACCACAACAGGTGGATGAAACAACTACTTAATCAGCACATTGGATCAAGACAACACCCTTCAAAGCACTAGTGCTGATCAAAGGAGCTCACATTAAGATCTGCTGGTTAAGCGCTCAGTAACAATTATCACTGAACATTTGCAATGAATTCTGCACAGCCTTCCTTTCAAAGTTGTAGTGAATTACAGAACACTTGGATAAAATCATCCGTGAAAACAAAAAAATAATTTAAAAATTGTATTTTTTGCCTTCAGATTAAGACTCTTCACCACTCAGAATGCAAGACTTCATTGTTCTGCTTAGATTTTGTCTAGAAAATAAAAAACAAAACAAGCATCAGTCAGCTGATGCTCTCAAATGAGGAGTCATGCTCCTAATGTGAAAAAAAGAAAAAATGTTTTCCAGATTCAAGCTCTAGGAACAAAACAAACCTCAGACAGTTACCCGTTATGTAACAGATTTATTTTAAAGCTTGGTTCTTACTTCTTTTACCCCTTTTTATTAGAATGATGCAATACCCCTTCTTCCTTTGAATTTAACAACCTAAATAATTTTGTCCTGAAAAATTTTGCTCCAATTTCTTCCCTACTCTATAAAGTAAGGAGAGTAAATGAATGTATGGGCAACATCACTCTGGAAAGATGCTTTCAGCAGTCGTGGCTCCTTCATCAGAAAGATAGGAAACCCAATGTGATAACAGTAGATAGACAAAGGCACTTTCTGTCATGCCTGAAATTCAGGTATGCCACTGTACTTGGTGTTTGTTATCGGGGTTTAGGCAACTTCGCTTTAAAGGTGCTGACTTTAGCATATTCTGTAGGGAAATGGCTACGCTGCCTGTTTTACATGCCACATTGCTGCCAGTCTTTCTGTGCACTGTGTAAAGATCCTGTGCCCCTAAACCAAATTCTGGACTTCTTTCCTGAGGCTAGACTTCTAAAGCTAATCTCTAGTGCCATATTTCTAGGTCCAAACATTTTCTTTCTGTTTTAACATGGTCCCAAAAATTAAAGAATTGTTCTGATTTAAACTTTAAGTATTAATAAACACCATTAATAAACACTAAGTAACTCTGTTGTTCATTACACCACCACTGATTCAATCAGGCTGGAGACTGATTATTTAAAGATCTGATCTACTTATCAGAAAAACAATAGGAATTTCAAAAAGAGAATCAGTTAGTACTTCAGCCCACGGCTGACCTAGAATTTGCAGCTGCACAAGCAGCACATGGATGGTTAAGAAGAAGATGAATTTCATCAAATAACATGACTGGCTGAACTAGAAATGCTTCACAGTATCAGATATGACTGATAGTAGCTAATTTTCACAGTGAAAAACATGTATTTGTTACAACATCAGCAGATAAGTAACTTAGAAGCCATCAGTTATTTATAAACAACAAATAAAACGTTTACAGACAACTTTAGAGTTGCATCTGCTATCATATGGCTTTTTTTCCTCATAAGGCTGAGGTAGTATCTACCTTGACAAATGGGCAGAAGGCAAGTTTAGTGCTTCAGAAAGGTTTCTGAAAAAGAAGTCACAGAATTGTTTCTCTTCTAAGAATCACTTTGTCTTACAGACCTGGTGACAAAACCTTCCCTCACCACCGAGAAGAGCCTGCTGTGATATGTCACTCAAAATGGGAAATGTGTTAGAAGAAAACCTGATGGAAGGAAGCCCCGTCTGCTCAGCAGGTAAAAATGTGATTGCATCACACCACACTCATGAAAAACCTACATCCCACCAAGTAACAGCCAAGAAACTCTTCTCTGTGCCCTTTCTAGTTAAAAGCCGAAGGCCACAGAGGTGGGTGTTAAGTCTGCGGTTTGCTGGTTGGTTTTTTTTCAATTTCACAATTCTGCATTTCCTGGCCGAAAACATTATTTTTTTCAGAACTATTTAGTATATATTTTAATTCACAAATTCCCTTTTAGAAAACGCTAAGGTGACCCAGGCGCTTAGGCTAGCTTTTACCACTCCACTAGCACCGCCATTCTCGACCCCATGGGACGAGCCCCCCCGGCCCATTCACTGGCTCCGCTGTGGCCGAGGCAGGGAACCTGTCGCACCGAAGGGACCCCCACCCGCGTCGGGCCTCCCCCCGAGGCCCCGCTGCCAGCCGGCGCCTTCCCCCGGAGCCCAGCCTGCCTTCCCCCGGGCACACGCCGGCCCTCAGACGGCCCCCGCCTCTCCGCGGGCCGCCGCCAGAGCCGGGGCTCCCCGCCCAGGCCCCCCGGCAGCCCGCCGCGCTCCCCCGGCCCAGCACTGGAGGGGGCCCCAGGCCGCTGCGCTCCGGCCCCGAGCGGCGCTGAGGGGCCGGGCCCCGCCGCCCACCCTCACGCTCCCCGCGACTCACCCCGGGCCCGGGCCCCGGCCCCGGCGCCCTCCCGGTCCCCTCCGCGCGCGGCTCCGCCCCGTCTCCCCGCGGGGGGCGGCAGGCGGTGTTTGGGCCTTGCCGCCGTCTCCCGCACGGCCTCCCCGCCCCTCCGGCAGCCGGGGACAGAGACACACTCCTTGTTTCCCTGTGGCTGTTCGTTTTCTGTGGAAAACGCGGGCTCGGGGTGCCGGCTGCGGCGGGCAGCGCGCCGTGGCGGGACACACGCCCTGGCGCGGGCGAGGGTGGTGGCAGGGCCGGGCACTTGGCTCGGGGGGCCGCGGCTCGGTGCCCGGTGCCTCCCTGTTTCTGCTAGTTGTAGCGTAGCTACAGCCTTGGAGGCGACACTGTCATGGGAATAAGGTGCAAGAAGTTTGTATCGCAGGGGATGAAAGCTACCTGTAGTTCACTGACCAATTTCAATAGGCACGTCATGATAAAAGCAGCTCTTCTCTATACTGGGATCTTGGTTTAATATGGCTATTTCAGGTTAGCTAATACAGTGGTATTTTTTTTCTTTTCAGGGAAGTTTTTGTTTGGTTTTGTTTGGTTTTTTAATGAAGAAAAGCTTATTCTTCAGTTCTGGGATGCACAGCGTCTTGTCTGTCACATCTAAGTCATTGAGGTATTTTATCTGCCTAAGCACCTCGTGCTGTATTTGGACTGATTTGCCAAGGCCTCAGCTTGGCTGAGATCTTTAGGACAGAGACACTGTCCTCCATGTTTGATTAAGTGCAGCACACGTTAGCCGCTCAAGTGATCTTGTTTCTCTTGAAAGAGAGACCTCTGTGCCACAAATATACCTGTAAATTATAGTTGTGTGTATATATACATATGTATAACTATACCTATAACATAAAGAAAGTTTGGCCAGCATAATGAGATAGATCCACAGTGTTGCAGAAGAGTAAATGCCTTGATGAAGTGGAGTGTAAAGCAGAGTGGAATAAAGAGGCCTGCCTACATATTGTTCAAATATTTCAAGATTCAGTCGTTCTATAGAGAGTGGATTGCTTGGTGCTGGCTATTTAGTTTTTCACCTAGTTTGCTACAAGAAACTAAAATAATTTATACATGATAAACATTTATTTCACATTTACCAACCATACAAATTGTAGTAGTGATCAGAGAGGTGTGCAACTGCGAATTGAAGGGGCAGTTACCCATACGGCAGGGAGTGGGAGTCAGCTGAATACCAGTGAGACTTAGGCTGTCAACACTACGGAGGGAATAAGATGTAATTAAGAAAATATATGCCATT
This sequence comes from Athene noctua, assembly GCF_965140245.1. Lineage (NCBI taxonomy): Eukaryota > Metazoa > Chordata > Aves > Strigiformes > Strigidae > Athene > Athene noctua. The sequence continues at coordinate 12,556,730 of NC_134047.1, read as the reverse complement.
TAGATCAGCAAAATGCATTGTGTACTAAACCTCTCCAACCCAAAGATTCACCTTTCATTGATGGCTCTATGTTGTATTTTCCTTCTCAAGAAAGTAAGCTTTCAAAAAAGCTAGCAAGCACCCAAGCTGAACAAGATCAGTATCTGGAAGAATCTAAGAGGTAGGCTGACAGTTTTCATGCTCAGGGTTATAAATGATGGTGAAATAGGGTTGGGAGAAACATTAGCTTTTCTTTAAAATTCTAATCAAGATACACAGAGAATAACATGGAACAACTGAGAATAACACAGATCCTCACAGTTCCCACTAAATACCTCCCTGGCAGCTTGATACTTCATTATTTATCATCATCCATTTTTTTTATAGTAGCAGTTGACATTAGATTATTACTGACCTGGTATTTGAATTTATTCCATAGAGGTTAAAGACTTTGTAGTTTCATGTTCTTCGTCCTTTTTAAAATTCATAATTTCAGAGGATGGAAAATATATTGTTCTATCAAGTTTATTTCTCTGACATTTGTTCAGTGGAAAGTGTGATCCTAATATTAAAGGCTTTTGGTTTGAAGCCCAGGATACAGATAATTCTTTTCACTGGTCTTCCCTAAAACATGTCATTTTATCACTGTGGTTCCCTTTGTTGGTGTCTAGGAAGTTAATATGTTGAATGGCATAATTATTTAACCAGTATTTGTTTCTGAAGGATTTGTGGGTGATAATAGATGGCTCAACCCAGTTGTGTCAGAAGGTATTAAGATTTCCATCTGCTAATGTCATGGAGTTGGTCCTATATGGAGCCATAAATACTATTGTGTGAGAAGCAGTGACAGGGTTTTACTCCAGCTCATCTCTTTATCATATGTTATATTAAATTTAAACACAAATGTTGAATTCCTTTGTGTGAGTAAATGCTTTTTGATGTTTCCTTCTATTAAAGTTCTAATAGCCCTTTTAACCAGAGGGCTGCATAAGAATTCATACTTGTTAGGTATGTTTCTCAAATAATCATAATTTCATTAATGTTGCCAGCAGAACTAATTGGGCTGTCACAGTGAGGTTCAGTACCCAGTTGGAGAATTATGGTGTGAGGCCAAGGGAATTAAGTGTATTCTGGTGGTGGAGCATCCTGATTTCAGTTGGGATAGAGTTAATTTTTCTCCGAGTAACTGGTGTAGTGTTGTGGTTTGGATTTATTATGAGAATAATGTTGATAACACACTGACCTTTTTAGTTGTTGCTAAGTAGTATTTATACTGAGTCAAGGACTTTTCAACCAGTGAGAAGGCTGGGGACACAAGGCATTGGGAGGGGACACAGCCAGGACATCTGACCCCAACTGGCCAAAGGGATATTCTATACCATTTGATGTCATGCCCAGTATATAATGTGGGGGGGGAAAGCCAGGCGGGGACCACTGCTTGGGAACTGGCTGAGCATCAGTCAGTGGGTAGTGAGCAATTGCATTGTGCATCTCATTTTCTAGATTCTAATTATTTCGTTGTTGTTATTATTAGCATCACCATTATTACTGTTTTCTTCCTTTTCCATCCTTTTAAACTGTCTTTATCTTAATTCACAAGTTGGGAGTTTTTTTTACGATTGTCTCCCCCATCCCACTGGGTAGGGGGATGGCTGTGTTGTGCTTAGTTGCCAGCTGGGGTTAAATCACAACATGGAGAAAATTAATGTGACTCATTAATGAGATGCCCATAAGCATTATTCTATATAAAAGGGCAGGTAGTTTGAGGTTGTTTTTTTTAAACTCCGGAAATATGAAGAACAAACTTAAGAACTTATGAAATTTCAAAGCATTTGTTGTCAGTTTAAGATACAATAAAGGTTTTCTTTATCAGCACAGACATGGAAAGTACTGCCAAGTAGCACCTAGACACCATAAATCATTGATGAGAGTGGATAGTTTGAAAATATTCCAAAGGAAATGCAGCATCTCAGGAATTCATTGTTTAGAGCCTGCTGTATTTAAAATGTTTTTCAGTTTCCATTAATTCACATTTCTAATTAGGATCTTTACTTAAAGTTGCTAGAGACTGGCTGATGTCCGTGGAAGTTCAGAAGTGTGCATAGAAATTAAATGTTAAAAGTGTACACTGAGTTTCAAACAGAAGAAAATGTAGACAGAAGAAAACGTAGACCTGTACTTGTAGGTAGCTGTTGTTAACTATGCTTTGGTTGGTAGCAGGGAACCACAATAGCTCCATTTTTCACTGGGCTTCATGGTGGAGAAAAGAGGACTAAATGTCTTTTGTGAAAAAAAGAAAGTGTCTCTTACTATCCTGTCCTTGGTCACAGTAGCATCTCTGTAGGCAGGCATACTTTCATCTTGGACAGACCTGGTAACCACTCTGGGGAGGAATATCCAGTGAGTGAAGATCCTGGTTGTGAAGAGCATAAGAAGTGTCTTTTTATGCCAGGCTTTTGTACAACATGTTTCTTCTGTGAGTTGCTGGAGAGTGTTGTATGCTCTCCGCAGCGTAACCCGAGGAAAGGTTGTCCTTAGGATGAGATGCGAAGCAGAAATTACCACTTGCAATTGTGAAGAAGCTACAGCTGCATTTCCAAGGTTTGGTATTAGCCAATAGATGGTATTAGCCATTAGATTCCAGTTAGCATGACTATGCTCTACCTTCCTAATTTTGCTTTGCACGTTCAACTGGATAAATATTCTTACTCCCTGTGTGTCCTGAGGTGGTGATAAATAACAAACAACTACCTTCCCATGTTTGGGTGCATTTTGATGCAAACTGCACCCAGATTGCAGATTTCCTTGCAAGTCCTTTCTCAATAGCAAGAAATTGCAATAACCTGATGGGAAAACATCTGAAGATGCAATAACGTTCCATTAGCCAGCATTATAAAATATCTACTCATATATGTACGTATGTATATATTTCCATTTATATGGCAGCATCCAAACTCCTCACCAGAAACATAAAGGCCTGTTGGAGAGCAGACACAGCTGTGGGAAGTGCTCTGTCTGAAGAGCAGAGAGGAGGCTGACCAGGCATGTGACTAGTTTCTTACCGAGGAAGTAAACCTTGTAGTGGAGAAGTGTTACATCTCTTGATTTCTCAAAGTACTTCACCTGGAATTGTCTCTTCGCTGACCCCAAACCTAAGACTGGAGGGCATGGGACTGAATCTCTAAATCACGTCTTTCACAGATCTTTTGTGTCTGAATAGATTCAGTGCTGCTTGCAACAGCAACTTGAGCATAAGAAAGTTCCAATGCGTGATCCTCTTGCTTTCAGAGGCATGCAAAGATACATTTTTTAATCTGGTATGCATCCTTTTGTACACATTGGCAGCAGTTTGTTTTACTTTTTCCCCATGCAGAGTTATTGTAGGTGCCTTCAAGGAGATGCTTTAAATAGTTGGGTATTCAAGACCAGTGGTTTATCATTGTGCTTCTGAGAGATAATGCGTTCCCTTAGATGGACAGGCTGTTTTTTTTTTCCTGAACATAACATAAAATCATGTGAAAAAAAGCTCAGAAACCCATAGAGTAAACGTCTGAGCTTTTCTTCATTTTCTTCTCTCCTTTTATTATAATATTTTTGCATAATGATTTCCCCATGGACCTTTCTGGTAAATTCCCAATGTGTTGCTGTGGGGAGAGCTTTCAAAGTGAAAGGCAAAGCCACCATACACTTCCGGCAGATCGATATTAGACTTATTAATGAGTTTTCTTTAGTCATATGTTGACTTTTTGGGGAATCTTTCCAAATTTACTTCAAACTAATGAGTTGTTTTGACAGTTCAGAAAATGGTCCTGGATGCTAATCGTGGCACCTCTTGCTGTGGCAAGATCCATCCTCTTATTCATTATCTTTTTCATTATTATCCTTTGATAATGAAAAGTTGTCTAATTGGTTGTGTTATCATTTGGAGTGAATCACCATATCATGGCATTATCAAGTATGGACAAGATCAGAAATATCCTGTGCTTTTTTCTGAAGTTTAATAAGCTCACTGATGGATTTTTATGAAAGAATTATGTGCCTTTTGAGTTGCTGAACCACCTACAGAGGGAAAAGATAGGCAGTAGGAAGCTGACATTGAGTTTGGCAGACAGGTTAAATGATGATGTGCATAGGGGATTTCCAGTGTCTGTGTATGAAAGAGGATTTTCAGCGTAAAGAGTATCTCACAAATACTGTCAAATGCAGTTCATGTCTCATTATGTGAACTAGAGAGATTTATTCTCTCTCTGTTTTAGGAGTTTGAACATAGACAGACCATAATCCTTTCCATTTGATATCATATTGATCTTTGCTGTCAGAGTTTGGGGATGGAGGGCTCTTGATAATGAAAAAGAAAGGTAAAAGCAAAAATAGTGTCTGTTTTTGATGCAGGCCTCTGAGGGCTTCATGTCCGCTTGGGATTGTGGAGGAAGGTTAAAACCTGATTCCTTCTGAGTCCATACATAGGCATGAGCCAGATTTCCAGATCTGCGTGTTCCCAGCCTTCCTCTCGGTGAGAGTTGCTAGCCCATATCTAGCTAACACAAGTGCCTGTGAGCCTTTTTGAACTGCTAAGCTTCTTTCAGGCAACTTGAATATCAGAAATATGCTAAGCTGACAGACTTGGCTCAGCCCTGATATGTACTCTTGAGTAAATCATTCTACCCCATGCCAGTAGACCAAATCTCCAACAGAAAATGAACTTGATGATCTGATTCTAATTAGTTTCTTGATTTAACAGCAGTAATTTTACTTTCACTATGGTAGTCATTGCCCCAGCTAGCAGGAATAATAGAATTGGTTTCCTTAAAGGCCTATTTATGATGCATCCTCTGTTGAATTTTAAGCAATAACAAGCAGAAGCCTATATTTATTTCAGAATTATGGTATTTATATGGTTAAAAGTGTCAGGCTATCTTGCTTGAGATTGGTGACTGGGAATTGCCAGTGTAAGAAAATGAACACTCTTAAAGTGTAGTTTGAATTGATTCCATTTTATTCTAAGATTATCTTATTTTTCTTTCATTGCTGATTTAAACACCTGGAAGTTAAAGTCCTCATAAAATTAGAAACAAGCAAACAAAACCTTTAAGGAAATTAAACAGCAGGGGATGTGATGTGTTTATACCAGTATAAAACCAGAATGACTCCACAGAAGATAATTAAAAGCAACTGAAACAAATGGACTGATCTCCTTAATTAACCTAATGGGCAAAGTGTCATTAAAGTATCATTCTATTTTGGTTACCTCAATTCCATATGTTTTCAAAAATTATACTTAAGCTGGAGAGCTATAACAGCTTGTAGCCTTATTTTCCTTTTAGACTGCTAAGAATTTAGCTCTCCACAGCTAGATTAGGTATCTTCACATTGCAGTGCATTTTGAATTGTAGTCTTGAGAGCCTGGCAATCTTTGCTTGAAAATCCCATCCTGCTAGCAAATGGCTCTCCTGAATCATTGTAACCCCCTGTTCATTACCCAGATGCTCACAAGGGAAGAGAGTGGGGCTACCTGGCAGGACTGGAGCAGGTTAGATAGTGGAAAGGAAGTCAGGGCACACCAAATCTGAATAGGTATGGTGGAAGAAGTGTTTAACTTGATTTGGTGGAAGGCAGGTTTTTTTCCCCCTGTGATTTGCACAATCTGTAAATAGATTCAGGCTAGGGAAAGTTTTCTAGCCAGAAGAACTGAAGGTTTTGGCTAGTCTGTCACCTTCTTGCCAAGCTTTATTCCCTTCATTAAGAATATATCTACATCCGCCCTTCCTTTGTCCTATATTAATGGAATTTTCCATTATTATTTCTTGCACCTATTTACCTTTATAAATTCTTCAAACTAAGGAACATTTACAGCTATGAGGCCCTGAACTTTCAAATTCTTCATTCATAGAACACCTGCTGACTCCTGTGATAGCTCAGCTTAAAAGACTCTGCTAGATTGTTCATGAATTTTGGAAGGTAATGTACATTTATAGCCCTTTCTCAGTTATGAATAATAATATAGGCTCTGATCCGCTGCATACTTATTAATGTGTGAAGCTGTATGCACGTATATAGTCCATTGGGAACTGTTTATGAAATAAGGGCCACATTGGTTCAGTATTGTATTCTGTGTGTTTATTCTTGAATACTTAAAGCAAAATAATTGTAAAGAATGGATGGAAGATGCATTTTCAATGGAAGTTGTGATGAAAATACATAAACTGGGAAAAGTGTTATGGTAAAATGTGCTGCTAGTTTTAATTAAAAAAATGAGGTGTAAAGATGTATTTCTTTTCTGTCAGGAATTTGTACTCAAATGTTCTGAACGATTCACAAATTCTGAACACGTTTAGATCTTGTATGGCCATAGATATGCGTAACTTGTAAGAGTGAAGATATTTTCTTTTTGCAATGCACTGTTATGACCGGCTAAAGTGTCTCTAACAATGTATTACCCTGAAGTGCAGATCAGAAAAACAACGAAGAACAAATCACAGTCAGAGCTGAGACTAAGATATTAAAACCATAACTCAGCCACAAAGTTGACAGAGTAAAATGAGACAGAGAAACTGTGGCACTATTAGCATGTAACAGAAGCAGTTATTGTGTGTTTAAATGTATTCTGCATGAATAAAACTGCTTGTCCTTACAACAGGGTCATTTGCAGCATTGGGGAACATTAAACACAAGAACAAGCTTGTGTCTAAAACCAAAAAGCATCCAGATAAGGTGACCTTGATCTAGGCTGATATAATCCTACGAGTTACAGGAGCTTTATTAAAAACTTAAAAGCTAGGCTGATGTTTAAACTATTCTCTTCCTTCCCCAAATAAATGAAATATTGACAAAATCTCCTTAGCTGGCAGGTGTGATGTGCCAGCTGAAGGGTATCTGTATCACTGGCTGCCTTCCTGGCAGAGCCCACACTTGCCTGTGGATCCGTTGTCTGAGGTACTGAGCTAGTCAGCAGTGCCCAGTCAAGGACAGGCCAAAGCTGGTTTCCAGCTGGACGGTTTTGTGGTGGTCATGCATATGTCCTAATCTTTTAGACAGATCCTTAGTAAAAATTTCAGTTAGCTCTTTCAAATTGCTTCTGCTGCTAGATTGTTATAAAGAAATCCTTATTTCCAAATTAGAACTGTAAGGACTGAGGGATACCTCTCTGTTTTCTGGCTTTTCATAGCAGTTCTTACTTTAGCTGTACAGGCTAGTGAAACACAAATTCTGGTTGTAGACCTTTTCTGTTTTGATTGCTGGTTCAACTCGTGTTCATGATGGTATTAGTTTAAAATCATTGTAATGCAATAATGGTTAAGTTAAAGAAGTTAAGCAAGTTAGAAGTGTGAGTGTAGTACCTACTAGATAGATGCACATGATTAATTCAAGCCAGGAACTAGGAAACCATTGTGGTGATCGTAGGGAAAAACTGTCACTGTTGATGTGATAGCCATCTCAGACTTTCCTTTGAAGAACAAACTCGGGTTACAGCAAAGCATCCTATAGTGTCTGCTCTACAGAGACAAGCACAGTCTTCCTCGCATGGCATTTCTGCAGAGGAACCACAGTATGACAGGGCTAGTTTGGGTAAGAGTGGGATTAAAGACCCCTGGCAGAAGGTTGCAGGTAGTGAGGGCTGGCAGAGCTGCTGCCCACTCAATACTGGTTTTGATGACAAATGCAGAATTTGCTGGCTGTCTTCAGCAATGCCAACGTTTTCCAGCAATAACTCAAACTTACGTTTTTGTTTTAAAATAAGTATTTTTGCCAAGTTACTGTGAATGCTTTCTATTTGGGATACAAATGGAAGTAACTCAAGAACTTAAGATCTTAATTTATTTTCAGTACTGGGATCATTTCCCAAAAATGACATGGGAAGTTGGACTAGGGAACCTCTCTTCTTGTTGCAATTATAGCTACTACTTCAGAGTACAGCATCTGTGTAAGACGCTGTGTTTTTCTGGTTTCCCTGTTGATTGGCTTGGTTAGATGTTTCTGCAGGCACAGCTACTGTTGCTGGCAAATATGATCTTTGCAGCCTCTCTAAACCACTTTCCTTCCAATTCATTCCTGACCTATGCAAGCCTATCAGACCTGATGTCACTCTTACCACTGTTGCAATAATGTAGTCAGTGTTATTACTACAAAGAAACACATTTTATTATCTTTTATTTATAAAAAAAAGAGACACCAATAGAGTAATGGCACATAACAAACTCTTCTGCACAGAGATTCCAATGGCTTCAGATGCCTCTTTATTCAGTTTGCATATTTATTATTCTGTTGTTTGGTGGTGTAGTGCTAGGGTCTGAATAATAGGCCCTGAAATAAAGTTGATCTCTAGATGAACCTCACAACCAAACATTATCCATTATTAGTATCTGTTAGTTAGTAAAATCTGTATTACCATTAGTGCTTATTATTAGTATCTGATCATTAACAAATTATGTATGCTCACTGGTGAAAGATGTAGGTTAGACAGAATATAATCAGTAGTGAGGATGAAATGTTGTGAGAATGTATCCAACTTTCCTTGTTTAGCCTTCTTCTAGGCTGAGAACCCAAGTGTTTGGCCTTGTTAGAAACTCCCCTGGTTCTCTCCCTTGAGCCCTGGACAGGCTTTGGGTGAAATCCAACAGGAGGATGAAACCAGATGTTTCTGCTCAAAGAAAAGTGCAAGTCATTCTGACTTGATGATTTTTAGTATATAAGGCTGGACCTGCTTGCCATGACTTTGGATGCCTCACCTATGGATGGACACATCACGTAGGACTTCCCACTTGCAGGGAAAGGTTCTCCAAATCCTCGCTGCAATCAGGGCTCCCCAGTGACTGTGGATCTGAATGTTGGTAACATATGCAAGTGGTGGTGTATCTTTCTTAATCATTATTCTCTCCATCATGTAGTAATGATTACGTGCATTACCTTGCTTATTCTTATTTTCTATAAATAACTGTATGTAGTAGTAAGTAAGTGTACTGTATTTTTCTTAATGCTTATTTTCTGTATTACTTGGTTATATTCTTTAATTATTAACAGTAAAATGAGCCTACTTTTTCACTTTGGTGTCTGAGTTTAACTGGCATCCTCAATCAGCAAAACAGGTGGACAGGGCGTCTTTGACCAACAATACATCTGTTGCTAGAAGCAGAGGATGATAATATCTGTCCTTGGAATTATAATTTCCTCTTCATTTGCCTCTATCTCACCTGTGATTTTAACATTCTGGATGGACAAGGAAGAAAATAACTTTTTCAGTGATTGTTTGGGAGAATAGTGAATAATTTTGTTGGGTGTAAATTTGTGGTTGAATTATTTGGGAGGACGATTTTGATCATTTTTATTGTAGAGCTTCCATAGATGGGTACCTTAGAATTTCTTCTTGGACATCGGTGTTTTCAGTCACTTGTGTAGCCATCAAGAAGGCTGTAGCATATGGGCCTCTATTAATTGCCTGTGGGAGTCTGTATCACGCCCTAGCCAAATGACTTAGAACATAAAATACCAAGGTGGGGACTGGTGTGCATTAGATGAGTGGTGCCAAAACTAACATTACAATGTTTGCTATAGTCTCTTAATACAGACCGAGCCCAGACTAAATCCTTGGAAGTATTAATTTTGAATAGAAAAGGGTGTTAAACTTTGAGCTTAACATACAAGCAACATCTCCTACAAGAGAATGTTTGGCAAGTTTTGCAAAAGCAGCGGGAGGGATTACCTCCATGGTTTAGAAAGTCCTTATTTCCTCCATAGATGGTAAAACATGAGCTCCTTTTAGGTTGGAATATTACTGTTTATGAACAAAATTTAAGGATTATTATCCCAAGTATTTTGGAATTTGAGAGCATCTTTCTGTACTGTGCTGGCCATGAAATTCTCTTAGAACTTCTCAATTAACTCAGCTGAAGTTTTAATCTCCTTCAGATTTTACCTGTAGAGCAGGCGGTGGCAGGTAACTTTAATGAAGGGACATAATTCAAAACCTTGCTTAGTTGCAGATAGACAGAGTTCCTCAAGCTCTGTCTTGGGTTCCTTTGCTTCTGCTTTGTCAAATTATCTGTTAACTTTGAATAAATTTCCATTTTTATGCTGGCCAATTTCAGGTAAGGTTTTTTTACCCTTTTATTAATGTTTCTCAGCTCTTAGCAGTCATCTCTTTTCATAGTCAATAGAAGCCACAGCAGTGTTTCTTGCCATTACAACATTGTGTGTATTTCACACTAACATTAGGCTCTGTAGAGGAAGAAAAGGAAGTGGGAAAGTTACAGCACCAAAATGTGTAGAGGTAGTTATTTTGGACTGGATTATTAATATCCTAAAGCAATTTGCCATTTCCTTGTAATACTAGTCTGCACTGAAGATCAGATAGCACACTTTAAAACAATGAGTATCGGAGACAGGCCTATAACAAAATAAAAATACGATAAAAAATGGAAAGTAAAACTGCTGAGAGATATTACAGTTTTAATGTTTGCACTGAATTGAAAATGCCAAACATTAGTGATAAAAGGCAAAGTAAATATTATAACTTCTGTGGACTCGGTCCCGTCATGTGTTCTGGAAATATGGATATTGTTTTAAAATAAATTAATTATGATGGTACTCCTTTAAACACTGGCAACAACAATCCTCTATCTTATGGGAGAGGTTGACTTGGGGGTGAAAGGCACCGTTCTCACACCAGGGCAGACAAGGAGAGGGTGTCTGTGTGTGATATTTACATGCTGATGTTGCTAATAGTCACTTTTAATTATGAAGATAAAAGCTGTTGAGATGATTGTGGACAGCAAATTTCAAATTTAAATGCACTCAGACAGATTGCCCAGAGAGGTCATGGCACCTCTGTCCTTACCAATATTCGAAACCCAATTGGGCCCAGTCCTGAGCAGCCTGCTCTGGTTGACTGTGCTGTGGGCAGGAGGTTGCACTGCCCAATCCCCAGAGGTCCGCAGATGCTGTGCTTCTGTGAAGTGAAAGGTTGGAGGCATTGCTTAATCACATAATCACAAAAAAAAGTTTAAGGAGCTAGTCTGTAACCAAACTTGGCCTGTGGTGCTAGAGGACGAGGAGACTTTGAAACACACTGGGGTCTGTGGAGGATGAATATATGGATCTTGCATGCCAGCAGTGCCTGCTGAGCAGGAGCTTGCAGTGTGCAAGGCATAAAGCATATCATTAATTAATAGAATCATCTGGTTCAGTGGAATAAAAGCGAATACGTCCTTCTGAAAAATTTGTCATAAGGGATCTGAAAATAGCTTGTTTAAAAAAATATCACAAACACACAGAGCATATGGTCTGAGGGCTCTTGTTAATACCTGACTTTTGCAGACTCCCATATCTGTGGTAATTTGCACCTAAGTATCTGTAGGCAAAATTCTGACCTAGGACCAAAAAAAAACAACCTAAGTATCCAAGACCTAGTGACCTGAGTAATATCAACAGATGGAATCCAGCTGCTCACATGAAATAGGCCCATGAGAGCTGTCATTATAGCATCCCATGAGTGAATTTGCCCAGTAGCTGCCCCAAAGAAAATTCAAATATTGTACATGGGTACCCTTTGCCTATTTCATCTCCCCTCCTCTGCAGACCGGAGGGATGCCAAGTTCTGCTGAGTCAGAGGCCATTGCTAGTCACCATGAACGTGTCAGGGGTGCTTGCTTTTGCCTTTTGTTGATAAGGCAAAGAAGACACTGATGCAGCTGCCTGTTGCTGACAGTACAAATTCAGTGATTATTCAGCCTGTATATTTTTACTAAGGATGACCAAACTGTCGATTCCTTTACAAAGGAGGTGTTTTCACCTTCACAAGTTGCTAATGTGGTTTTGGTGCACCAATATTTGTATGTTGACTGTTGAGACCCTAGAGGTGAACAAGACCAACCAACCTCAGAGTGCCCTCATGCTTCTCTTCTTTGTTGCCATTCAGCATCTTTGTTTCCCTGCTCCTTGCACATTAACAACTGCCCAGCCTACATGTTTCTTATGCAGTTACACCTAAACTGCCAATGAATTATGAAGAAAAAGAACATGCATGGATTACCGGTGTCTTCAGGGCCATATATATTCATCATCTGGGATATAATATGCTGTCCTAATGGTAAAGAAGTAATTTTAAAAACTACCATCTCTCTTGGCTTTTCTGTTCTAATGGCAAAACAGTGCTGTGGCTGACCTGTAGCATATGATGTTTTTAACAGAAGTCATCATAGTATTTCATGGCTAGCCCTTTAACAAGTGCTTTTTACAACCATTTCTGATTTTTAATATGGTAAATCCTGTGTAGCAGGCATGGCTTGATGTAGAAGGCATGGTGGAGGGACTAGGAAATCTAGCAAAACTCTGTTTTGCTTTCCTGTAACCACAGCCCAGAACAGAGCTGATGTACCTGGTACACAGAATTATCCTGGACTGGCCATTGGTCATGAACACCGTGCAGAGCGCTGTGTAAGTGAAGCACTCATTATTCTGATTTATAATGAGACAGAGGATGAGAAACTTAGGGCATGCCTGTGCTACAGTAAGAAGTATGATCTCATGTAAAAATGCCCAGTAGGGCTTTAGACTACCTACTTGGGATACTGATTGCAAAATAGGTGCAGGAGGAAAGAAGTTGTATCAGGCTATACCAGACTCCATGGGCCAGTCTTAGGGCTAAAAAAGGCAACTGATTTGGGTGTTAGAGCCAGTGGGAGCATAAGCAGATTAGTGCAGTAATGCAAGGTATTGAATAGTAGCAGATCCAAAGTGACCTGATTTACAGAGATATGGATTGTGCTAGGGAGATGAAGTGCATTTTCCCAGTTCAAGAAAAGTCAGTAACAGAATATGATTTACAATGCTGCCCACTGTGCTCCTCATCCTGTTCTCTGCTGACAGGACATCTTTCCATTGTTTATAATTTCTCTCTGTGTACATGAGGAATTCCATGTTTGAGGGTGTTTGAAAGCCAGAATCAATTCTGATCTGTCTTTTTCAGCATGCTGAAGTAAAACCCCAGATCTAAACAACCCCATATTTTGTCATATCCAAATTTTAATGCCTGAAACCATGTGTATTTGTTAACTACAACATATTAACAACTGTTTAATTGTAAGCATCCCTTCTGCTGTCAATGCATTCCTAGTGTGAAGGAAACCAGGGGCATCAGAGTGCTGCCAAAGCTTTAAGCATACTGCTTCCCAGCCAAGAGCATTAAAGCTTGTTACATAAAAAGCTATTGTTGTGCCTTCTCTCCATGCTTCATCTCTGCCTGTCTGTAGTTCAAAAGAGTTGGTGGGTAATTGTACTCAATCAAGTATGCATTTAAGACTTCAATTACTTCTTTTAGGTAAAGCCCCCTCATTCTGTACTTCACAGTCACTGAAAAACAATAGAGAACTGAAGATATAAAATTTAGTCCTTGAAAATGTGCTTTGCAGTCCTAGTTAACTATCTTATTGTCCAAGTCTTTTTAATCCTTTCAAATTGCAGAAGAAACAGTAGAGTTAATGAGTATAATTTATCAAAAAGATAACAAAGCATTAGGTGTGGAGCTGGCCATTGACCTGTATGTACTGCAACTTCAACATCCAGCAAAACCAGAAAAGTGGTTGGGATACAGGTTAAATATCAGGTGCCTTTGGTGAAGTAATCCAATTTAACATTAAACCATTTAGGTTTAGTCCAAGCCACATTACCTCGTATTTGGGTGGGCACATGCAGACAGTGCCTCTAGCTCAGCTGAAAGGTGGCAGCTTGCTAAACTACTATAACTTGGTGGTGTTGCTGAGCCTGCTGTAATTTGGACCAAGCCTCTCATCATAGACGTTCAGTCCTCGCTTAAAATAATCTGAGCGTTAAGGCCCTACCACTGATTACACAGACAGACTGTGCAGTGGAGAGTGTTGAGACCCAGCCACGCAGGCAAACTGCGGCAGAGGAGCATCGTAGGGAGCATCACATGTTAGAAGCCTAATTGCATCCTGCCTGGAGCAGCAGCAGACACTGTTCAGTGACATGAAGTGGGGAAAGCAGTACCCCTGGGTCTTCTGCCCTAACAGCCCCTTTCCCTCCCCACTCACCTGTCCACAGGTCAGAGGTCTTTGTGTTTGTCATCTACTGTGAACCGAACTTCTCCCTAAACCACTAAGTTACCCTCTTCTGATCAAAGTTGCCACTGGCGACAATAGCCTCTACAAACTGATTGCAGTGAATGAAATTTGCTGTACTTTTTCCAAAGAAACTTCATCTTGACAGAAGAAATTGAAGCACAAGCAATGCTGTTGGCCATGTGAAATTGAGTCTGTCTCTGTTTTTCTATGGCATATCATAATGCTTTGACGGTTCTGTGCAGCCACCTGAAAACGTTCAGCAAGATCAGCTTCAGCATTTGGTTTCTCTCCCTGATTCATTAAAGAAGAAAACCTGCCCTGGCTCACTCAGATGGCTGAGGCTGTTTGGATCATGACAGTGTGCAGGCATAAGATGCTCCAGAGCATTGTTACCATGATAACATATGGGGGATTGTGTTAGTGTTAGGGATTATTTTTATTTATTTACCAGTACCACATAAGAATGTGAGCGTATTTGCTGTATTAGTTGTGCTTGTTACAAAGAATTCTATGCTCATTGTGATAAACCTGAAGCAATCTTTTTAAATAACAGACTGGACCTGCATTTAGGAAGGGGAGAATCCATTGTAAGCATTTCAATTGTTCAGGCATTGAAGAGAGATAAAAAACATTGCTATTCATTACGGTGGTTAAGTTTTACAGCACATAGCTGCTTTCTTTGGTTGGGATTTTTCATCCTGATGATATAAGCTTCCTTTTTAAGCAAAATTTCTCTCTAGCCCAACATATCCCTTTTGGGAGATCTCATCCCCTTGTCTGGTTGGTAATGTGATTGCAGATGTTTGCTTTTTTAAACAGATTACTAAGGTGGCTGAATGTGATATTGAGATTTAGCAGTTGTTTTAGCACTTGTGTTCCTGCAGATCTGGGATGAGAATTTTAGTTTAATCACTGCAAGTTAGAGTTATGAGGTTCAGATGAAATAACAAGTATTTGCAATTATGTGGCTGGGGCCTCTTGAGAGATCTAAAATACACCTCAGACTATTTGGTAAACATGCTTTCTAGTTCCTTACTTGCCTTTGCAGGATGCTTCTCTAAAGGAGCTCGGATGCTTTAACAGTGTTTGCTGGCCCCAAGAGCTGATGATTTATGCAGGCATGAGGGGGAATCTGTAACATTTCCAGGCCCTGCTGTCCAGTGCAGGTTTCAGAAATAATCTGATCTTTGGGTTGAAGTTTTTCCAGGCAAGTTTCCTCATTTTTTCCTCTTTTTCTTATGCACATGACATAGTGGTTGTAACAGAACTTCTGTTGTATAGAGGTGGCAAGGTCAGATTCTGTGTACCTTGGCCTTGTCGTTATGCTGCAAGTGACATACTAGGAGTTGTTCTTGTGATGTCAGAACAAGCTTGTATCCTACTGTGGAGAGAGCCAAGAAATGCAGAGACGCTTAAAATCTTCACTGTGGAAGATTTGCAGGAGCTCTTACTAGAGGGATGTAAAATTATTTTACTTTAAGATGTTAGTAAGTTTAACTGCCTGCCACCATTCATGGATGGAGATGTGCCCATTTGCTTGAATAGAGAGTAGATAGATCAAAAAAACCCCTTGTCTTGAATCATTTAGATAGTAGTAGAAGCAGATACTAGTTTGTCAAACTTCATTTTGGCATTTGCTCCTGTTGCACTACGCAAACAAAGAATATGTCGTTTACATATGATGAGGACGGAGATCCATCAAATTAGATTGTCTGAAAAGTGATTTAATTTAGAGCACTGAACAGAAAGTTCATTACTTGATGGTAGAGAGTTAGTGTACGAATGCTGTGTGTACACAAACAAGGATGTGATACTCAGGCTGGTAGGTAAGGTGTGGGAGCCCCCAGCTGTGGTGTTCCCTACTTCCCTTTCTCTCCAGAGCTGTTCCTGCTCAGCATGTCATTTGTCTCATAGCAGAGCTTGATACTGCTGGGCCATATTTTTTTTTCATGGAAGCTGTGGTAGATTTCTCCCATTTTCATTTCTGCATTTCTGTTCTCTGTAATATGACTGCAGGGGCTGACTGATTTTGTCTCTTTCCTTTTGCTATATGGAAGGATGCTCTAACCATTAAATTAGATTATACCTGAGCTGAAGTATAAATGTTTAAAAAGAGTGCAAGAGAATGACTTCCCCCACATCTGGAATTAACACCTCTAGAGATCAAGAATGTAAACAACACCCTCAATAAAATTCAAGGCCGTTTTCTTTGTGTAACAACAGTGAAAGTTAAGACCACTCCCTGCTGACCAGTGGAAAAAGAGACAGACCTATAGCTGTGTTTCTTATGTCTGGGAAGGAGTGATGAGCATCCTGTATTCTCCAGGTTGGAAGCTCTATAAGTTGGGAGCTATATGATTCTATTAGCATTTTAGATGAACTCTGGAGCTTTTACAGATTTGCATTCCTGCACACACACACTTGGCACATAAATGCTAAAATACCTTCTATTTTCAGCACCAGAGAGCTAACCTCCGGTAAGCAAAGCACTAGGGAACAGAGGCACCACTTAGAATAGATTAAATTCCAGCCACAAAGAAACATCATTTGGATTTTTCTTGCAGGAGACACTATGCTCTGTTTCTTCAAACCCCAGAGTATGAATAAAACTTAAATTATTGAGGCAAATAGCTTAGGGAGTTTCAAATAAAGATTAGACAATTATATGAATAAGAATAGGTAGAATAAAAAGAGAAGGGCTATCCAGTTGCCTGCATGTGCTTATAAATTCATCATCAGTATACAAGTAAGGTAAAAATCCTGTAAGCATTGCCATCAGGGAGATCTCTGCATGAGCATTTCTATCTCTTCCAGCAGTGACTTTGGGTGTATTTCTAGGTCACTAACTAGAGACATTTTAAAGAGACCTTGTTTTTCAGGAGGTGGTTGTTTTGCTTGTTCTGATTCCAGAACTCAGATTCCTTCATTATGTGAAGAGATGGTGCCTTATATATGAAACAAGAAGTATACTGCTAATCATCTGGGACTGATCTAAGCTCAGAATAGATTGTTCTTACTTTTACGTTTTGAGTTCAGTCTAATATATATAGTAATTATTCCCCAGCACCAGAGGGAAAGGGAACCTGGACTCTTTCAGTCTTAGCACTGTAGAAGTGTTACATGTGCTACAAAATCTGGGGGAAGAGTTTCATCTTCAGGTTTATCTTTAGGCTTACCCGAAGTACTTAACTTAGTGAAATATCAGGCTACTCTTCTGAGGTGGGCAAAGGGTATACAAACCTCTGAGAGCTACTCATGGCAAAAATATCACTTGGATGTCGTAAATCACCTTCTAGAGATTTTTCTGTCTTTTCATGGACTCTAGAAGGAACCAGAGCAGACTGAATATCTAACTGAAAGTGTAGTTCAGCAATGCACAGGCTTTGTTGGCTCTGCTTACTTAAAAGGTTCCCTTTCTCTCGTGCCTAACTTTTTCTTCCCAACTCTGCTTTTATCTCTTAGTTGTGCCAGCCCAGCTCTCTTTGGGACCATGCTGGAATATGTCTTAGTGTCTTTTTAGGATGTTACCCAAATATCCCTGGCATCATATGGTTCTGCTTTCCTCTTCAAAGTGATAGCTTATTTTGAAACAAATTTGTTGCTTTCTGGACACTTCACAGATGTCAGTGGTGTGTCCACTGAGGCTAGTCAGATCCTTATAATGCAAAAACAGTCTCCACCTTGCTAACATGGGGATGCCTTCCCAATAAACAGGGGTTATGTTTCCATTAGTTTATGTCATTGTAGGATTTGTGACACATAGATGAGCAATTTGGGGTCTTTCCAGTAGAAAGAAGCAATGCATATACACACTCAAGTGAGAATGACATTGTTCCCTCTTTGTTTTGTGAAATTACAGTTACTGGGAGGATAAATCCAGAAGATGGCTCTAGATAAATCTTTATCTAAATTATCAACAAAGAGTTTCTCTCATTCTCTCATTTCATAGACCATTGACCAATATTCCCATGCAACCATCTTTTAATAGAAAAGAAAGATTTCCTCCTAGGCAAGGGGAAAATAAATGAAAAGATTATTTGCTTGGACAGATCATCTGGAGCAGGGAAATCAGCGGGGATTGTTTATTCAGCAGAAGAAGCAGGGTAACTGACGACAAAAAATTACTTATAACCCAGAAGATATATCACACCCTGTTTGGCAAAACACTTTTTGTACATATGGGACCTCTTCTTATATTTTTTGTGGTTGTGATACTGAAGTAAATGTGTTTTCCTTTATAATAGCCAACTGTTATTATCACCTAGGGAAACTTCTGCATGTATCAGGGTTGCTGGATGGGTATCTTTGCTCCTGATTTCTTCTGTGATTGAAACTGAGTAGTCATGTATGATTTATCTCTGAACAATAGATGCCAAGTATCTAATTGATGAGTGCATCCTGTAGCAGTGAGACTGCCTTTCACCAGCTGTGGGGTACCTGTGACAGGTACTGCTGGAATTTTCCCTTTCCTTTAAAATCTTTTTAGTGCTCCTTGTCACAACAAGCTGTTGTGGCTGCTTAGCTTAGCAGTGCATTGACATTTTTCTCCAGAACAAGCGTAGAGGAAAAGTGTAATATATGGTTAAATGAAATAATTTCCAGCAGCACCTGTAGAAATGATCACTGAGCATGTATGGGATTTTCATGGATGAGATATGATCAGCCTCAGGTGAGGTCTACAGAAGGTGCTCTACAGTCTTCTGTGATAGCTACTGTAAATATAGCCACATAAACCCAGCAGTCCATACTGTTAGGCAGCAACTGGTGCGATCTTACTGCTATCTACATCCCCATCATTTTGCAAATGAGAGGGTCTGTATAACCTATCTTCAGTTTTACTATGACATCCTTCAACACTGGACCTGAGCAGAAATGAATCATTTCATTCTCCATCATAGTTAAGTCCCTTCCAGGCTTGTACTAGGGTGACATTAAAAAAGAATTTTAAACAAAAACATGCCACAAACTGTTTGGGCAGGAAGGTGACAGATGCAGAACAGTGAGTAAGTGGGTATAGAGGCAGACTGTCTCTAGTTGACATTTGGCTATGACACCGAGATTCAAATTAATCTCGAAAGTTCTGTGACTTCTTTAAAGGGAGTTTTATAGGATCTGGTTTTGCATTTCTTCTTGTGTTGGTTCATTAAGCCACTGAATATCTCTTGTTGGCCCCCAGGAGCTACTGGAACATGTCTGTGGTGCTTTGTGGTTCAGTAATAGAATATGATTTTAAAATATTTTCATTTTAAAGTATATTTGTACAGAACAAGAGGGTGCATCCATGTTAAGTGATACAGGGATTTTCACTTGGGCACAAAGTTGGAATTGCAGCATCAATTGACTGACTCTTTTGAAATTGGTGGGATATCCAGAAGGATAAAGGGACATGTGTCCAGTCTAGTAACTGGAAAAAACTGAGGGAGCAGGGCTGCCTCTCTTCACTCATGTTTCAGGGAGACTGTGCAGGTAGAGTGGGAGGGAAACCAGGTTGGAGAAGCAAGAGGAATGGAGGCAAAACCCCAGAGATGTAACGCAGCAGAGACCAGTAATCCCCTGGGGCGAATAAAGAAAGCCAAAGGATATAAGACTAGTATCACAGTGCAGTAATACAGTTATTTTATATTTCTGGGATTATCTAGTATGCCAAAGATTTAGAATTGCAAGGATTTCTTGCAACAATATCTGCATATAAGAAGATAATTTTATCCTGCAATTTTAGAAATGTATGTTTAGAAAGGTATGTATGTCATTCGTGAGTAGCTAAAGAGCCAGTCTGTGAACTGAGGAATGAGTCTGTTCTCTTCAGTGAAAACATACAGTTATCAGGAACAACAATAAATCCATAATATCAGTTGCATACAGGAAACTAATTGGTAATGCATTTTGTAATCCCTGGCTGAATTAGGCTGTCTTCATACAGACATAGAAAAGTATAACTTTTCCCTGATTTAATATTTTCACCAATTCATCTGTTTTTACACATAACATTTCTTTAACAAGTGATTGTTGCTATAGTATCCTATTTATACAGGGAGAAAATTGCCTGTGCGTGAAGTACTATCCTGATTGATTTAATAGTTAATAAGTCCCAAAGACTCTGTCCATCCACCACCTTTCTGAAGTACTGCTCTAAGTTACAGAGCTGATGATAGTTTGTATTGCAACTGTTTTGCTGCCAGGTCTTAATTTTGTTAGGTTATTTTGGTTTGACCTGGCTTTGTGAAAAACATGACAAATGAATTGTATCTACTTGAAGGTGCTGTCTCATAGCCAGGATGCAATTTTATGCTAACTTAATTATTGCAGAAGTCAGTCTGAAAGCCAAAGCACACTGACCTACAGCATATAAAACATTGCTAGAATATTTAATTCGTGTATTTGAGATAAACTATGAGATAAACCTCAAATGAATATTGTGATAAATTTGGGTGAATTCATATGTTTGTGCTTCCAACCACATCTGCTGTCTTCTGGAGGGAATCAAAAGCATCCATCTGTTTATTGAAATAGTTTCTAGTCTGTGTATATGGATTCTCTTTTATATTGAATGTCAGCGCCTGTTTTTGTAAGCCAAGTGGTTCAGAGAATGAGATCTGAAGACCCCTGGAATTCCAGGAGCTGTATTAGGCAGTATATATACATACTATCATTCCAAAATTAGTTTGGATACCTTGAAAATTAATTTGAACAATAGAGAAAGAGGAGATATAAGAAGATAATGCTATCATCTGTAAGAAACTACTGCTGGCATAGCAAATACTGCCTGTTGTGTGACAGGGAAGATGCTGCACAGCCTGCACCTCCCTTTCCTCTTGACAGCTGCCTCCAGAGTGCTTTGTCTGTTCCTGAATATATATGGGTACATTTTTTCATGTAGTAATACCCTATTTCCACTTCTCCTCTGTAAATTATAGTCTGCAAGGGGGCATAAGTTTATTAAGTTTGTGAATTTTATCAATAGAAAGTTCATTTAAAAAGTAAAGCACCTGGATCACTGAGCTAACAGATAAATCATCCACTATCTTTGTCAGTTGTCAGAGATTCAACTAGTATTTCATTAGAGAACCAATCTCCATACTAATGCAGACAGTCTGTAAGATGGCCACTTATGTAGGAACCTCATAAAGATACTCTTATCCTCTGCTGTTTGAGTTCAACAGACCCGTTTTGCTCTACCATGTTACTAATGCTCTGACTCCCTTGACTGCTAATGCTGAAGCAATGCCTCCCAGCACACTGTCAAGAGAGAGCATGATAGGTGAGATGATGTCTTCAAAAACAGACAGTTGAAAGTGCCTGAACACTCATGCTCATGTTAGAGATCCTGTTATACTTGTTTCCATACAGCCCTCCAGAGCTACCGTACCTGTTCTCTGAACTGCATATCTGTTAAGAATTCAGTCATCAGTCCTCAAAAGACTTTTATTATTAATGTAAAAGTCCTGCTCTTGTTAGAGCCAAATTCTTTGGTAGGATTATTGCTCTCTGACCTCACTAATAGAAAATATTAGTGGGGCTCCATCAAATTTCACCACAGAGAAGCAGTGGGTTGTGATGTGCTGGGTGCTATGGATCCCTTATCAAAGTGCCCCATGATCTAGAGTGAAGATGTCTGAAGAAACTGTCAGAAATTAGGGTCTTGGCAGAAAGAGCTCTTTTAGTGAAAGTGAAGCATAAATGTACTAAGTTGAGCTAGAGAATTCCCCAGGATGTTCTACTGAAGATCTTGTGGGTTAAAAGCCCACTTACAAAGCAGGGTCATGTGTGCAGTCTTGCATTTATTTTTTTCTGCCCAAAGCAATATTAGTTTATAAGTTACTGATACTGTTTAAGCCACAGCATTTTTGTTTTAGAAAACTGATCGTCATTACTTAATGAGTGCAGAAGGAAAATAAACTCCCACAAGTTCAGATTCTCCTACTTGCTGTACGAGTCCCTTGAACAATTTATTTAGTTAATTCCCTGCAGAAACTCTTTGCCATTGGAGAAGCTTGGGTGGAAGCTCTGAGGTTTCATGAATTCCAGGTGTGACTGTTGCCACTGCATACCAAACTGGAAATTAAATTGGTTTGAATTACAGTACTTGCAAAATTTCTCATGGTGGTCAGGTTTATTCTTATTAAAATTAACAATGTAGTTTGTAAAGAATCATTCAAGGCTTCACTTGTAGGGCACGTTTATTTGATAGCTTAAGCCTGTAGCTCTACAAAGTGGTGAAACAAAGTGGAACAAAGCACTGAACTAGTGCAAACATTCCGTTTGGTTCAAGTCTGTTAAAAAAATGTTGTGTAATAACTTTGTCTCAGCAGATTTTATGACATATCGGGTATCATTTATCTTTACAGAGCTGGCAGAACACTATCATAAACTACAAAGGCTGCATAAACACCACAGTATACACTCTGGCTAGTTTGATAAAAAATGTGATCATATTGTCCTGTCTAATTCAATTGAATTTATACTGCCAGATTACCTAGTACTTTGTATATCTGACATTAAAGTCAAATCACAGCCTCCACCACTAGGTAATATTGTTTGAATAGTGTTGCCAGGAACTATGATTAAGAACCATTCAAGGCCAAGTTTCATGAGCAATATCTGCTTTGGGAGGCTCTGGAACACCCACTTTGAGACATCTGCAGGCTGAATTGCAGAAGCCCAGATCACCTTCTGCTCCTGTTTGCTCCTGCTGTAACTATGAGTCTTCAGTGCATCTAAAATTTAGTTTGTGATTTTTCAAGTTGGCCACCCCAAAATCAAAAGCCTCAAATATTAGTGGACTACTTTAGAAGAATTAGGCCTTAATCTCTCTGCTTTGATCTCCCTATCTGTTAAGACAGTAATATAAATACTGTGATCTGTTTCTCTACACCAAGTGTAGAAGATGGGCATTGAGCAAGGAAGAGGATAGAAATCTTTTAATTGGAGAGAAGCCATTAAGGTCTTGACTGGACTCATTAAAGTGAGCTGATGAGCAGGTGCAGCAGTGATTCATGCTCTGGCAGAAGAGAAAATCTGGTCATGTAAGCCCTAAGAACACTGGATTAATTTTATAGCACTTTAGTATCATAAATATTGGCAGCTGCCTTTATTGGTGCTTGTAAAGAATTATGCTCACCTTGATATACAGAAAATCTTTGCAGCCTGCTGTATTTATTGGAGGACTCTGATGCATATTCTTCCATACACCACTACTTGCTCTCTCACCTTCCTTCTCATCGCTGCAGTTGGAGGGCAGACATGAAAGATATATCTTCAGGTAAAATATTAATTTGATAGTGAGAGGATGTGAATGAGATACAAGGAGAAATCAAGAAAACATTGTTTTAACACACTTATTTGAAAAATGTTCCTAAGACCAGCCCCAAAGCAGAAAATTTTTTTGCTTTTATCTACAGATTATTTTTAAAAGACACGGAAATAAATGTAGCAGGTTCATTTTTATATCTGTGAGGCAAGATTTCACTGGGAATAACATGAGTTGGTTTCTAAATCAGTCTGTCTTTTTATCTTCATTTGTCTCCAAGCCTCTGATATGACAGGATCACAGCAGTGGGAGATAGAAAGATTTTGGAATAGTTTTCTTAACGATTAGGCCAAGAGCTTATGCAAAGAGCCTCACATTCTTCCAGTGGAATTATGTATGTAGTTTTTACATAATAGCCAGTTCAAGATCCTTGCTGAAATCTGATACTCTAATTCAGGAGATGAGGGAGCAGAATGGAAGAAAGAAAAACAACCTTCAAATAGTGAGCTTTGTTGCTGGAAAGACCTGATCACTCAAAGAAGGGCTCCGCTACCCAGCGCAGCACAGTCTATAATCTGGCATCCCAAGGAAACAAGATTTATGTATTGTTTACTAGTCAAGTCCCTGTTCCTAATCTTCCCCAGTATTTTTTGAATCCATTGATAAAATCGAGTGATACAGGAGCTGAAACCTCAAAGATCTGATGTTCCTACAAGTTTCATGAAAGCAGGTAGCCAGGTGGAAGAGACTAATCCTGTTATTACTCCCATATAGATGTGATTTATAGGACTCACCCAGTATGACCCACCACGGCACGGTGAGCTGTACCAAATCAGCAAACCTTAGCAAAGCTTCACTTATTTTTCACCTTACTTAGACATCAGAGCACATAAACATGAGGCAACTCCAGAGGAAGTCAAGCTTCATTATTTTCTACTGCTGACAGAACTACTTATCAGTGGTTTTTGTTATACTGAGAAGAGCCATTACATTTTTCACACATACACATGACCATAGACTTGCATCCTTAATGGCTTGTGTGAAGAAGCAAAACAAAAAAAGAATTAAAACAAGATCCCCATTAGAAGGGGGATATTGTATGTGGTCTTTGTGACTATTTTTAATGAGCAGAACCCTGATGGGCTTTTTCAGAGGAAATCTTCTGAAATTAGATATGTGGTGCAGAAAAACCCCGAGTGTGTGGGTTACACTGCAAGTTATCTGCATCATATATTCTGCTAAGTGCACAGTCCCAGTTTCTCAGTTTCTCCAAACCTCAAAATGCGTTTGGATCAGTTTTCCTTTTCACTAAAGAGCTCAGAGAAATTAAGAAATTCAGCTGCAATCCATGAAAATAATAAAGAGATATACATCTCTTTTCCTGTCTGCTTTATGCCAGACTTTGGCACTTCTATGTTACTCAAAATTGTGATGCTGAGCGTCCTAGCAAGCAATTCTATTTCCTTATGGAGATTTCATAAGAAAATACCCTGTGCAGCTGTTCTAGAGCTTGATTTGTTCTTAGAAGTAATTTTACTGGTACAAAGCATATGTTTGTCACTACAACTGCATCTATATTAGAAGCACTTTGTCAGTTCTAAGTAGCAGTATGCCTGTGTTTGTAAAATGTTGCTGGAACTGACATTGCTGGAGCACCTACAGGCCAGGCAGGACCTGGTCTTGTACAGTGCCGGCTGTAGTGAAGTACTGGATCCAGAACCAACTTTCTCTAAACTGTGGAGATTGACAGATTGATTGAAAAGTGCCCACCAATCTCATTGTCACCGTATTCTTCCCAAATTTTGCCTGGCAAATTAAAAAAAGGACTAGCAAAATATACCGTACTTTAATTTATGCATGCACAGGTCTTATACTGAGACATATCATTCATTCATTTGTAAAAGCAATAGTCTTGATGCTTTGAACAAGAAGGGACTGAAATAATCAGCAGTTGAAACAGGAGATAACCACAAACACCAGTGAGCTGGGGTTTGATCCTTGTCATAAACGAGTATCAGGGAACAAGTGTTACTCTAGCACGACAGACCTCTCCTGGGCCCCATTCAATCTATTCCTGTTTCTGATAAACAGGAGATGGCAGTTCCATTATATGTGAACTACATGGAAATCTTTTATCAGGAAAATAGTGACTGTTAAGGTCTTAAGAAAAAAAAAAAGTATTCCAGCAAAATCCATGTGCTGAGTAACATGAAAGCATGCAGGCAGGCATCGGGTATATAGGCAAGGAGGCCACTATGTGCAGCTCCATGCCGTATTTCCTATGAAAGGAAAAACATTTCCAGTTTCATTCTCCATCTGCACCCAGGACTGCCAGGCTGCTCTCCTCCTTTTTTTCTGCCTAAGCAGTGAATGCCTGATTTCTCAGCAGCAGGGATGAACTTTGGAAGTCAGCAGTGGGGCTACTATGCTAGCCATCACATATCAAGGGAAGGAAGCAAGCTGGCAGCACTTTGCGCAAGTTGAAACCTCCCACAGTGCTCCTGCTGAAGAGAGCTTATTTAATTTAAAAAAAAAAAAACAAACAGAAATTATACTGGCAAGAGTGCTCGTTTACAGATACGTATTGTGTCTCTCAGAGGCCCTAGAGGGAAGGGGCAGCACATGAAGATTTGTTTTTTTCCTAGGCAGGCATAGATTTACTGGAAATGAGATTGCAGCCTTCTCCCCTCCTCCACATTTATGAGGTCTGGTGCAGCAGCACATTCACTCTCATGTCAGATGCTGTGTTAGTGGCTGTGCAGACACATGCATCCAGCCAGCCAGGACTGCATCCATTCCTCTATGTCCCAACTTGTGTTAAAAACATCCAGTCTCATTGTGCCCTGTGAACTTCCTTCACCCCATGCATCTGTATCAAGGCACTGGGAGTCCGGAAGGCACTTCCCAGTATGTGGGGTTTTATTTAGGCACTGTCCTTTCCACTGTACTAAGATCGAATTCAACATAAATTGGTGGTGTAAAGACAATCAAAACAATTTGAAAGCAATTGAAATATATACCATTTTCCACTACAACCTTGAACTTACATTGTAACTACCTTCACTTTCTTGTAGGAAGCACCTAAGGAAGTAGTATAACTTCCACATGAGAAGTGCTTCTCCTTTCTTTGAGATCCCACAGAAATCTGTATGTTCGATGGGCTTTTGCATTCTGATAATTTTTGATCCATTTGCCAGAATACCTGGTACTGAAGAATAGCAAATCAGTGTAGCTCTGCTTGAAGGATAGAGGGGGTTCTTGTTTCAGTGCAGAGTTGAATTGACTTGATTGGAATGAAGCGTTGCAGATCTTTGTGAAACCCTTGGCATAAACACGAAAAAAACAAATCATCCATAACTCTGGGTTTACATTTACAAAACTACAGATATGCTGAATAAAAGCAAATCTGTCAGTGTAAGGCAAATATCGATCATTATTCTTAGCCAAAAAAATTCATTATACTGTTAATACCAATAGAATTATGATCTAAGCTATGGAGCTAGGCTTGCTGGAATCTCTTCACAGTTCTGCCAATACACTGTGTGGCCTTGGAAGAGGTAAAGAAAGAGGTTACAGACAACTTCTGTGCACCTTAGTTTTCCCAAAGGAAAACTGGAGATATTCACTTGCTTAGAAAGGGGAGGGGAGTGCTTTTTATTCAGTACTTTAAAAATCATTGCTTTATAGCATGAGAAGTAAAAGCTGTTTAGGTTCTGCTTTTTATTTTCTAGTAGCACAGAGTGGATTGATCAGTGCTGGATATTAATTCAGGAAAAAAAAAAAAAAAGTAAAGCAGGAATATTGTGAAGACACAGTTACAAGCAACAAAGCAACATAGAAACCTGTCATGCTTTAAATTAATTTGGTTAAATCTGTCCAAAAAAATGTTCAAAAAAATACATTTGGGTTTATCTCAGATCAATTATGAACAGACTGAAGCTACAGAAAATTAAATCCACTGTTCAAACCAAGGCAATGCCATTTGCAGACAAGCCTGTCAGAAACCACATGGACACCATCCTGCAAGCCT
Source organism: Athene noctua (assembly GCF_965140245.1). Classification (NCBI taxonomy): domain Eukaryota; kingdom Metazoa; phylum Chordata; class Aves; order Strigiformes; family Strigidae; genus Athene; species Athene noctua. The sequence continues at coordinate 12,529,399 of NC_134047.1, read as the reverse complement.
TGTAACAAGCTTTTGAGGGCTAAAGCTCTCATCTTCACCTTTTCAATTCTTAACTCTTATGTTCTTTCTTCCTAAATCCAGAAAGAATACAGCGGGAACAATTCAAATCACCTGTATCATTACTGAGGATTAAGAAGCAAAGAGTGTAAATCATTTCTTAATTAGAAGCTGAGGAGAATGGGATGGGGGCACCATTAGGCAAACAAAGTAAAGCACCTAGTACAATAGGTGGTAAGTAGACTATTAGTCTCTGCTAAGTACTTCTTCTTTAGCTTGAACTAGGAAAGCAGTTTAAGGGAGGAAAAAGGGGATTTAGCATGAACATATCCCATCTATCTAAAGATGTGCTAAACTCAGTAGCAAGGCCCCTCAAATTAGTAAAGGGATATAATTTACATAAAAAATACTCCGTGCTTTTTCCTTAGTCCCCACATGAGTTGATCTGCTTTTAATGCAGATGCTAATTGAGACCAAGGTAATCCGAGTTCACAATGGTGTTTGATGGAAGGTGTTAAGCAAACGGTCCTTTGAAAAACAGCTCTGCAGCCCATGGAGTGCAACAAATTGATTAGTTCTTGTTTTCTCTTGCAGTTTTGAAAAGAAATATTGAACTCTTGAAATATTTGACCTGGCTTTGTCGCCGCAAACATTAGTTTAAACTATATAGAAAATACTGTGATAGGGATCCACAAAGTCCCGTTGTTCCTATGCTAGCATTGTCAGTGAGCCTCTGCTCAGTTAAACCTCTGCCTTTTTTTTTGGTCTCAGTTTTTCAGTTGTGGAATACACAGAGGAAGGTGGGGGAGAGGAAGGTATGCTGACTCCAGTCTGCTAATCCTCGCCAGAGAGCAATTAAGGCAGCATTCACAAAACCATTTAGCTTTTCTGTTCCTCACTTCTGATCAACTTTTTTCTTCTTTAGGGTTACACGTGAACCTCTTGACCCTTTGCTGTTTTATGGTATCAGGAAGGCTATTTCTCTGGTTTCTTACTTAATTTAAAACCTTACCCTGAAGCTGCCTCCTGGAGAGCTTTCAATTTCTGTTGAGGTTTACAGGAGGCCTATATATACTACAGGCTGAGGCTTAAGTGTACTGACTGCCAGGTCACATATTCCTTAACCTTTATAGTTCAGAAAAACTACAGTAGATAATAATCATGTATTAGTAAAGGAGAGACTAGCTGATAAAACCACCTATTCTCCATTTCTAATGTCCAAGTCTACTAACCATAAAATGCATCTTCCCAATGGCATAAATGTGATGCGAGTTGTGCAGTATTTCCCAGAACAAAGATCATCAGGAAGGATTTTGTTAATTTGTCTTTGAACTGACTTGTCATGGTGTACTATCAAAATTGAACGTTTAACCAGATAAACTGCTCCATGCAGCTCCAGATTTTCCTAAACCATCTGCAGACAACAGTTACTTTATAAAAAGGAAGCAATTTGCAAAGTGCTTCCAGCAATACAAGTTTAAAACCTAACTTTAAAAACCATCATTCCAGCTGCAGTACTGTGTATTGGCATAGTTATCAATAAATCCCAGTGACCTTTCACTGACTGTAACAAGAACAATGCTTTTAAGTTCAAGCTAGTGTATTTCTGGAAGGCTTAACTTGTTTTAGTACTGAAAAACAGCAAGTGTACAACACAAGTCTCAGTATTTTTGGGAAGCTTTTATTTTTAGGGTATTCTGTTTTCATGCTTATATTCTTATTCCAATTTTAAGAGGAACTAGCCAAGCAAACATAAGTCACAGCCCTGGGTCAGCTAAGTTCTGGGAAGTTTCTGATTCACACCCATGAAAAAGTCAGGAAGTTATCCAAATATATCAACTTTGCCCCTGCAAACTAGGGCACTTAGATACATGTGTTCTACTGTAGGACATGCTGCTCATCAGAATTACGATGTAACATTCTGAAGTAAAATATACATAAAGTAGTGTTTATTTGTTTACAAAGTTGATTAGTCCAATTGACTTACAAGAGAAATCTCCAATTATTGTACCACTTTTCTGTTTGAGAGGCAGTGCTAACACAGGAAAGACTTTAGCATTAACTTCTTATACACATAAGATTTTTAAGCCTTGACCCCTGCTCCTTCTGGTAACACCTGTGGAGTCCTTTTAACGTGCCTTCAGAGTATAATCACTCAGGTTTCTGTGCTGTGAGGAGGTGTTAAAACACTCCAGCAGTGAGTAGTATATTTTGACAACTTCTTCCTATCAGTGTCCTGCTGTGAAGGGGATGGCTGCAGTCAGGTAGCATGAATCTTAACAAGGAGTCAAAGTAGGCAAGCTTTTCCAGCATATTCTCAGAAGACTGATTAAAGTCTTATTTTGTTCTTACATTACCCTGTAATTTTTCATCCGTTTGAAATGTCCAGTTACGCAAAGAAAGAAAAAAGACCCCTAAGACACCCCAAGAGAGGAAGCAACACATACGTTGTTTTATTACTCTCCCCTAGGATCTGTACTAAATGTACATTTTACTGAAATTAGGGCTAAAAGTCACTCCTTTAGTAGCACCACTTGACTGGTAGTTCATAAAAGGCAGGTGAGTCACAGGTAGTGTTTTACCATCTTGCACCAGTTTACTGGTAGAAGTGTGTAGTAGCTTAAGTACAGCCTTCCTGTGCTTTACAGGCTGTGGAGTGTCCACAATTGATAACTCCATTAAGGCACCTCCCTGTCCTAAGTTGCTGAGAAGTGACACAGGTACAGAAATTGAAACCGAGTCCTCTAACATGTCCCCTAGAGCATGGTATGGCAGCTTGAAAGGACCAGGGAAAGGTGAAACTCATTTCTACAGTTTCAGTAATTCCTTGAACAAGTATGCAGGCCTCAGAATCTGCCTTTTTCAATAGCGTTAAAATAATACAAGTTAAAAACCCAAGAACCTAAAAGAAGTTCTAAACAATCATCTTTAAAGCTGTAAAAAGCCAGAATTGATGCACTTCCTAATAGAGTCAAACAGTTCAAAATCCTCATTTCAGTTCCAAAGAACTTATTATAATAGTGAAGTAGCACTCAGTTCAGGCTGTATGCAGTGTGTTGTCTTCTCAGACATGAACTCCTGAGTACATCATGTGGTCACCTTGTGTTACCCCAATAAGGGATGAATTAGCACTGTGTCCATAAATTGTTCTTTTCAAGAAAGATGCTGGAGCCATTATTGCTGTACGATCAGTTGGTATTCTCTGGTTAGTGAGTGAAGGGTGCAAGAGTTGTCCACTGGTAGATGGAGGACTTAAGAACCGAGCATCTTCACCCAACCCCATAATAGGAAGGGATGGAGCTAGAGTCATGCAGATGTTGCTGGTCTGAGGACCACTACTCAGTGAGCTTCTGGTGGCAGAACTGGAACTGGAGAGGCGAGAAGGAAGATCAGGTTCTAGTAGCCAGGTCTGGCCAGGTGCAAGTCCACTTTGCTGCCCCTCATCCTGGGATTTTAAGCATTTGCAGCAGCAAATTCCAACACAGGTACCGCCAATAACAAATGCCACAAATACAGACCCAACAAGAAGGAACGGCAGGTACACGGGCACTGAAAAAGTAAGAGTGACATTAGCCAACCATTCATTTATGGGGTATTCGAGGTTATATTCTGTTCTGCAGGCATGCATGCATAAGGGAGCAGGCCAGAGTAGTTCTACTCACAACTCCTTTGTTGCTGCAAGTTTAGAAAGTGGCAATTGCTAGGCAGGCTCATTTGAAAAACCCTGAAGTGCAGAGGGTTGGACCAGCCAGTCCTATCGCATCTGCCATTAATACCCATGCAAGAGCTGTTCCAGTACTCAAGTGTCACAGCTACTGTTCACTTGTGCATGATTAAGTAGAAATTCAGACTTGTAACAAGAGTATTACAGTTAGTTCCTAAACGGCTGTTGGGTTGCCTATGGAATCTGGGTTTGAGGGCTACAAGTATTTCTACAAGCCAGAACTTAAATGCATTACTTAGAGGCATCCACATGCATTAACAGAGCAGGTTAGCGACATACATGTTCCACCAGAGATATAAACATCAGAGGTGCTATAAGATTACTTTGTTAGTAGTTTAGAGGCTTTTCAAAGAGTAGGACTGACAGAAAAGTCTTTTGAGTGAAGCCCCAAGTTACTCCCTCTTCCCAGTGAAGGGAACTGAGTGGCTCTAACCCCTACAGCCACCAAAATAAGCACTGTGCCAGGGCTCCACACCTTCCTGCTCCAGCGGTTACAGCTTGGAGCTCTGACGGGCAGAGGAACAAATGAAGGATCTGGCTCATGCCATCAAGGGAAGGTTGCCGCAGGGATGCAAATAGAAAGCACATCTGATATATGTCCTCCCCCTCAATTTTCTAGAGGCACGGGAAGCTTACCTGGCACTGGAGGCCTGGGGCTGGGCTGCTGATGGTCACCAGGGCACTGGCCCTGGTCCAGGCGGGCCTCTCTGGACGAGCAGCAGTAGCGCAGGCTGCAGGTCCCGCAGCACAGAGTGGCCTCCGGGCCATCGTAGCGCTCGGGGCACTGGAAGCCGCGGTGCCAGCGCTGCGGGCCGCCAGCCCAGCCGTGGCAGTACTCCCCGGCCTGCCCGGGGGTGCAGCGCAGGGCCAGCAGCAGCCCCAGGGCACAGAGAGCCTCCACTGCCATGGCGGGTCACACGGGAAGTTTCGCCTCTTGGCCCACGCACCGCCCTTTCCCCTCACACACCCCTTACGTTAAGGGTAAGGCGCACACCACCCCGGCAGCTGCCCACCGAGGCACTGCCTGAGCTCCTATTTCAGGAGGTTTTATCTCTTGCCCTGTGACCTGCCTTTAATCCCCTCTCTTTACAGCAACAAAGAAGGACCCACTAATTGAAAACCATTTGCAGCTACTCCAGCTCCACCTTCCTCATTTCAGTCCTTCAGTCCTGCAGGGAGCAGCCACTGGTTCCTGCTGGAGATGGCGCATCCCACGCTCATGGTGAGGCGTTTCCACCAGCACCCACGTTGACAAGGCTGAGGAGTCTGAAAGCCCAGGGCTATCCTGGTACCAAAGCTTCATTCCTTCAGTGGCTTTGTCCGTAGCTGATGTGTCAGAGGTGGGAGGCTGGGGACAACACATGATGACAAGTGAGAAATAACCAGAGCAGAAAGAGAACACAGGGATGGGCTATATAATTAGTACAAACTGGTATCAAGGTAATTTTTACCTTGTTTAACATAGATAATCAATTACATAAATATAAAGAAGAATAATCTGAAAATATAGGAAAAAATAATTTTTAAAGCTTTAAGGTGGTCTAATTTCTGTCTCCGTGATTGAAAACCTAGAGGCTGAAAATTTTAAAGGGTCTTTTGCACTTCTGCTTTCCTTACACACAGTGCAATCCATGAATTAAAAAGCATGTTTCAGGGCACAAAATGCCTGTTTTAAGATCTCTACAAGTTTCATCTACACAGGGGAACAAAGACCCCGTAGCAGCACAGGAGCGATGGTGACCTCTTCATCTCTGAACTAAAAATAAAACCAAAGCATTGGTTTTTGGCCTTTCTCGGTTCCCTTACAAGTCTGACTATTTGCTATATTAACAGGACCCATGTCTGAAGCATGGTTAGTCTGTACTTAACTGCAGTGAGGAAGAAAGTTATTGCTAAATGAGCACTTTGAAAAGCAAGGAGTTAAGGCAACATCTTTTGGATCAAATATCTTGGTAATGTGTAGCATTATTTGCAGCTTGCTTGAAGACTCAAAAACGTATTATTGAATGTACTCAAAAGCTGATTCCCACAAAATTTTTTAGGAGCGTTGCCATTGATTGTCCACTGATGCAAATTTTTTGAAATATTTGCACAAAATTATCTCCCTTCTAATGTTTTTTTGTTTTAATATTAGATAAGAGCTTGCACATTTATACATTATTGTTTTATAGGTTCAGTTGATCGTATTTCAATCTCATCACATTTGCCAGTCAGCCACCTTTCGTGCATCATTTTTTAATTGGCTTTTTGGCAAACACGGTTAAAGAGATCCTTGGATTCAGAAATGTTAAATGAAATCTCTGCTTAGAACTAGAGACCTTTCCAAATGCTGCTCAGCTCATTGAGATACGCATTTTGTCCTGCTGCATTTCAGCTCTGCAAGTGTAAGGTTGGCTGACTGGGTAGGACCTAATCCTATAAATCTATGGGCACGATCTAGAAAATACTGAGCAGCCCCAACACCCTTTAAGAGACAGCCAGAGGTGAGTGATGTGCTATCCTGGACTGGACTCGCAAAGCACTGAAGTGATACTTTAAGCCCAAAGCTGTATTTGCCTTAAGGCAAATTCTAGTTTATTCACACATTCAACCTCAGCACTGTTAAGCTAGACTAAATGCTAACTTTTATTATTTGTTGTTATGGGAAAAAACAGCCTTAGTCTTTAAGCATGTGCTTACCACTTTGCAGAGTACATCATAATAAAATGTACCTTGGTAAAAGGATACAATTATTTCCTACCATCTTCCACGTTAAAAGAGTATAAATCGGGTATTCAAATGCTAAGAAGTTCCTAAATTGTTCGTTGCATTAACACTTTGCATGATGGCTCCCCTTGCATGATTTCCTCTCTCTGCATATACACTATCTTGAACAAATTAGTCATGTATTATTTTTTCCTGCACAGGATTACACTACCTCACTTAGCAGGGATAAACTCTTAGAAACTAATTGCAGAGCTCCTGTTCAGGGTTTGCATGTGTGTTTCTGTGTGTCCCAGGGGACATTTGTTTCCCGATTCAAAATATCTATAATTTTCTCATAGACTGCTCTGTGCTGTGATGTCCACTTAACCGCTGCAGAAGCAGATGAATGTAACTGTGTCTAAAAATTGTATATGCTTACATAACTTGTGACCCACTTTGTATTTTGACAGAATAAAAAGGGCTGTATTGGAATGCTGGTTGGGAACTGCAAGGGTAAATCATGAATAAGTTTCTATTCTAATTCTTTGTGTTCAGTCACTCTCAGCTTTCTTAAGTCTCTCACCTGCCAGGATGAAATTTTTCGTACTTTGCCATCTTTGGGGAAGTTTTAAACAAAAGCAATCCAGCCTGTTTTGCATGAGAGAACAGTGATGATGGTTTCCCATTATTAACAACAACAAACAATCTTGTTACCTTTTCTGACTATCCCTGCAGCCAAAACAGCTTGAGCTTTGAATTTACAAGTTACCATGGAAATAGCCCTTAGAGAGAAGTCTCTTTTCCATGTGAGGGTTGTTTCTCTTATTTAGGGAAATATACATTCCCCCTCGAATTTTATGTTGGCAGCAAGATGATTAAAAACTCCTGTTATTCTAAGCAGAAAGCACAAACTGGAAACCTCCTAATTTGCAGCAGCTTTGCTTTCTCTGCAGTACCAGTGTTCAGTATCAGTGTTTTACATTCTTCTAGAATGTTGAAGGTTGAACTCTGTTACCAGATTTCAGGTATAGTCTTGTCATTTCTTAATGCCAAGTGAACATTCAATACAGAAAAAGAAACAAGGGAAGAACTAATCGCTCTTTGCTAATGGGAGGCTGCAGTTCAGTGGCCAGATCCTGTAATGTGCTCATCAGTTCTCTCCTGATGCTGCGCTGTGCTGGGTACTGGCACCAGCCAGGACTGCCCTAAATAAACTATGAGGGAATACGCGAGGCACAATGAGAGTGCCCTGCAGTAACTTAGTTCTTTGCATTTCAGGAGCGTGGCTCTTCATTAAATTCTGCCTATGAAAAATATTCCATGATAGATAGCCAGGCACTACATACATTTTTACCATGCTTGATGTGCATCATCAAAGGCACCTGCCTCCAGCTGTTAGCTGCAAGGCTGGGGGCGTCTCTGCAACTCATTATTCCTCTGAATGTTTCCCCACGGGAGGGTGGAGTGGGGATGTATGGTGCTGGCTGGAGAGCCTTGGAGAATGAAGATTTCCGCTTAGCTACTGAACATACAGCAACCTCCTTCTCCCTGATCTCCTCGATGCCTTTATGCACATTGAAAGATTAACACAAGAGGGAAGGAGCTAGTTGAGTGTGAATGTCGAATTGAGAGAGGCTCAAAGGTGAAGAAAGAGAGAATCAGATCTGTCTAAGCAAGGAAACAAGGCATGAGCAGACGGGGAGGGGAGAGAGTAGGCAGGGAACCAGACTTGGGAGACTGAATCGTGGTGTGAATGGGGAGCCTGATAAGGAAGACTGAGTCAAGACATGTAGGAAGGGCAGTACTGCTCTGGAGACCTGGGAGACTGTGGTGTCAGGAAGAGAAAACTATTTCGAGCATCATGGAGTTCAGCATAAGCTAGAAAGTAACTGCTACCCGAAATGGCTTCTGTAAAGCTGTTTTGGGAGTTCTGTGCTTCTGCCTGCCACACCCTGTGCCATTCATGCAGATGTAGTCCAATTGATGAGGATTTTAGGGGAAGAGCGAGACTGGGACTGACAGGGAAGAATAATCATGGTAGGAGCCAAGACTCAGGATGATGGTTGTGATTTAGAGGGAAGAGGTGGGGAACGGCTGCCCAAGGCAGCTGGGATGGAGTGAAGGAGTCCACTGGCTGGAGACAAGACTTGCTAGGCAAGTTTCTCTGGGGGATTTCTGAGCCCGAACTGAGCCTCATGGGACCAAAAAACAATGCCATCTCATACCACTGAGCAGTTCTCATTAAGGTGTTGAGGCCTGATTCTCTACTCTGATTAGTGTTAGGCAGCTGCAGGGACCTACTCTTGGAAAATAGGCTGGTGCTAGCAAGAGTGAGTCCCATAGAGCAGTCTCCTAATTCTGGCTCTATATAATGCAGACAGGTAGCTCCCTACGGTGACTGCTTGCTAACTGAAGATTTGTCCTTTAACAAGTGTCCCTTTATTAGTAATTATGGTAGTATTGCTTTATTATGTTATAATTAAGGAAGTGAAGAATGCAGGAAAATAAAAGACTAATTCAGGATAGACCCAGGAGGCCTATGTGCCAAGGTGATTGGCAAGCACACATCTTTCTCTGCACGTCATTACTGGAGGTTGATTAGTGAAGGGGGTGTCATCCCTGAACCAGGGGGCATGCTGTGGATACTTAGCAAAATCCATGCTTTGCCATTGTAATGAGGAAACTACAGTCACTTGAGTGTTTAATATAATGAAGAAGGGAAAGCTGCAGTATCAACTAATTGAAGATACAGATTTAAACCTGGTGTCAGGTTTTCTTCTGTGGTGTGGTACCAAGGTGTGCTTATGTTATTGAAAATAATGTAATTTAGGCTTGAATGACTTTATCTGTTCTTTAAAATGCTTTGGCCAGGTTTTAGGTGAAAACAGACCAGAGAATCAACATTAACATCTGTAAAAATGTATGCTACCTCTGCAGAAGAAAACTATCAGACCTATAAGCTTATTAGTTTAAAAAGGGACACAATTTCTGCATGTTTTATATAGAAACAATTACTGCTGATTAGAAGCCTGCTGGTTGACGTTAGTGCTGTGTGCTTATGTGAGCAGTGTCCTGCTGATGCGTAGCTTTATTTTATCAACATGAGTGCAGAGATGAATGATGCCAGAGCAGGCACTGTGGAGCAGAAAGAGAGTGCTGGTTGGAGTAGCCAGTTCTCCTTAGGACTGGAGAGCTCTCAAATTTTTTTTTTTTTTTACTTCTTTTTAGGCATATTAGCCTTTTTTGTTTTTAAAGTGAGCCGCAAATTTAACTGTTTCAATTTCAGAAATGTTCACAAAGTTTACACAAGAAAGAAAAGAAAAAAAGACAAACATGTTAGCATTCTGCTTTGAGAGGTGCATGAAAAAGAAGACACCTCTATCATTGATCCTTACGTACAGTTATAATAGTTGTTGTGTATACCTAATACAGTCCCACATGAGACACGTGTCATGATTTAGTCATAAAAGTCTAAATGGAGTCTATATTTTACGTTCTCATTTTCTAGGTAGCCACCTCTTTAAAAACAAAACCAAGAAATATTAAAACCAGTCAGTGCTGTTCATCATCCTCAGCAAAGAGAATGGGACAGACATGGCTCACATCGGTGGATTTAACACCGTTAGTCCTTTGGGGGGGCATTATTTTTTGACCAAACTAGCAATTTCCAACAGACTTCAGTAAAAATCCTGTCTTGAATTTTTCTTAAGACTTTGATAGCCCCTTCACTGCTGGTGATTTTCTTTCTCCCAACTGCATGTCTGTTTTCTCCTTCCTGAAGAGCCAGCCTTATTTCTGCACTTTTCTACCACAGGTCTCTCGAGGGAGCAAATTAGATGTTCATGTGTTCCCTGCTGGGCTCTTCTCCGGAGTGAGCCCCCTCTTGATGTCAGCAAAAGGCTGGACAGTCCAATGGACCTCCTAACCTAAGACAAAAACCATCTATTACAAGCAGTTACTGGAAAAGAGAATGGCAGAATTTACTGAGATGGTGATTTACTGAGGTGTGCTTTTTGAACGGTTGTTCAGCCTGAATGCTCTTGATTGTTCCTATACAATAGGTCTGATTTTCAAGAGGGGACCAGTCCCTGGGAGTCAGCAGGAGCTGCTGGAGCTCTGCCTGTGTAAAGATCAAGGTGAGCTTGGTCTGTGTAAAGATCAGGCCCAGGCCGTGCTGAACAATGCTGCCATTGCAGATGGAACCTAAGAATCAAACACAGTAAGAGTGGAGCCAAACTTGCATTGCCAACTCAAATCACAATGTGTTTGGAGATCAGACAAGTCTGGATTTTTTTTTATTTAGCTAGTTGTAAGTTTTTCTTTCTTTTTTTGAGATGCAGCTGCTTCAGAGTTGAAAGGATTAGAAGCATGAAATGCTGGAAATCTCACAGGAAGACCTGCTCTTAAAATCTCCAGCTCTGAATCGAATGAGTATCTGACCCCTTGGGCTCTTATTATTTTCTGTTGAATTTTTTTTTGCAGTAGGCATTTTCTAGCTAAGTACAAAAGACTGCTATCAGAGGCTTGGTGTTTATATCTGAAGTCACTGAAAAGTATCATGACAGCTTGAATCATGCTTCATAAGCTTGACTCAAGGTCTTTGCAGGCATTTAGGTTCATCAGAGCATGGTCAGGAATAAGTCCTGACAGGGTGTCTGCTAGGCTGTGGAATAGCAATTTCATTTGTATTTCTGTGTGTGCATTACCTATCAGTCAAGGAAACTGTGCAAGGTGCTGTATAAAATAATACGGCAACAGTTTCTGCCCTAAGTTGCTAATAGTCCTCAGGTGAGGCATTTTGACTGAGGAAATGTACAACAAAACAGTGGGACTACAGATCAGCAGTGAGGTCAGCTTACTTGTGAGCTACAGTTGTTGATGTATTGTGAGCCAGCACAGCACAGCATGCCTTTGAGGAGCTAGCTTTGTGAGTATTTAGTTACAAGGACCTTCTCTCAAGTAGGATAATGGAAAGTGCAAAAAACCCATAGGCATTTCACTGAAGTTTTAACAAGCTGGAGGCTTTCTGTGGGCTAGCAGGGAACTAGAATGAACATTTTCATTGCAATTGAAAGGTGGTAGAAAAGGTGAGGACTAGTTGTGAAGATTTTGGAAACTGGTTGAGGAAAAGTCTGTGAAGATGCTGAAAATAAAGCAAAGAAACTTACGCTTGATAGGAAAGAGAATAAGGAGTCAGCAGGAAAGACTCAAAGAGAGGGGTAAGCAGACAGAATAGGGTTATATTTATCAAGGTGATAACCATAACAATATGTTGAAAGTCTGGCAGTGCTTCTCCTAAGAACACTTGAAACACTGAAAATAAAGACAAGAAAATTACTAGATAATTTCATGCAGGAACGCATCTTTCACAGTTATATTAAGAAAAGAAGATAGACTAAGGTAGACGTCTTTCTAAATAGCTTTCCTTTTTAAATTTCTGTAGGAGCAAGGCAGTGTAGTAAATGGAGGTTTGGGACCCAATCGCTGTAAATTCCAGATTTCAGTCAGTCCCAGAGAAGGGAAGACAGACACCCAGAAAATATGCAAACCAGCAAAGAGGCAATCCTTTCAAAAACACCATGTCACCTAAGGGGTTTCAGTAGACAGTTAAGGTGTGTGATGACTGACCCAGATAGGTCAGTCCCAGGACTGTACTTAGACTGTAGGCACTGTATTGGGGATTCAATTAAGCAGTGATTTAGACATCCATTGTAAGACTCATTCTTCTATTTCTTGGTACAAGTCTTCATAGTGCTTTCTGGTTGCTGCTTGTTTCTTTCTTGAAATTACTTTGATGTCTCTTGTGATTGTCTCTCTTGACACTTACTTACATTCTGCAGACACAAGTTGTGATCTGCTTGGCAGTTCTGCAATTGCTCTGACACTTGAGAGAAACCTTATATGCCATCAGTCACTTATCGTTGCTTTGAATTTGCTGGCAGACCATGTGCCACTCATACATGCACTGTGGAACTGGCTTTATCTTCCCTGGCTTGCGTTTTGGGGACCACCTGTCACAATTCCTCATTTTAATCCTTTTTTTCTTTTTTTTTTTTGTGATTGCACTGGCAAGATTTATCACACCATAGCACAGGGGTAGTCTGCAATAACTGGTGTGGATGTCTCAGAATGTAAACCATGAAACTGCCTTGAGGGATGAGGGACCCTGGAGATAATAACTGTGAGCACAGGCTGCAGACCCCCCTACCTCCAGGCTGTTTCTCGCAGAACAATGTGTGAACAAACCTGTGATGCTGAATGTTGTTTGTTGCTTCAGTTTCACATTACAGCTCTGACATACAGACTGTAATAAAAGCAGAACTCAACAGGATACAACAAACCCATGTGATACAACAGGGATCAACATCTTTTTCTGATGCCATTCTTTCCATTTTCCTCAAAGTTACATATGGGATGGATTTGGCCCTAGAGGTCTAAAATGTCCTGACAAACACCCACGTGAACACAAACCAATGAGTTCTGCACAGCATGCATGGATCAGCAAGGGAAGGCAGCTGGGAAGTGCAGCTGGGAACTGCAAGCACTGGTATGTACAGTAAAACTGATCACTTGGAATTTAGGCAAGGGAAAATATTTGAAGAAGATAAACAGTAAATCAAACTGTTGCCCTCACAGAACCCAAGCCTTTCTAGAAATTTAGGAAAGTTCAGTTCACTTGATATTTTTACTATTTTGCATTTCTGCTCCACAGCCATTAAAATAAGAGCTTCTCTGAATTATTTCTGAGTAGAAAAGGAAGCAAAGTGGCCACATTTTACTGTCTTCCTATGCCCAGGGAACAACAGAAAATGCTGGAGAAACAGGGTGTCATCCCTGCCCTGTTCATTACCAAAAGGTTCTGATCGTTTAAAGAGGCATTGGTATTTCTGGACACATAATCATAGAATCATAGAATGGTTTGGGTTGGAAGAGACCTTAAAGATCATCTAGTTCCAACCCCCCTGCAACAGTTTAAGTCCCTCCCCACCTTTCCTGTAGCCCCTTTAAGCACTGGGAGGCCGCTCTAAGGTCTCCCCGGAGCCTTCTCCTCTCCAGCTGAACACCCCCAACTCTCTCAGCCTGTCCTCACAGGGGAGGTGCTCCAGCCCCCCGATCATCTTTGTTGCCTCCACTGGACCCACTTGAGCAGGTCCATGTCTTTTTGATGTTGGGGGCTCCAGAGATGGACACAGCACTGCAGGGGGTGGTCTCACAAGAGCAGAGTAGAGGAGTGAATCCCCTCCCTCGACCTGCTGGCCGCACTGCTCTTGGTGCAGCCCAGGATATGTTTGGCTTTGTGGGCTGTGAGCGCACATTACCAGGTCATGTTGAGCTTAATTAAAGCCAAACCTCAAGGTGAACCTCTGAACCTCTCTTAGCTTGACCATTGCTTCTTATAAGTGATGTTTTAATTTTCATCTAGTGCCAAGAAAAGTCTTTCATTCTCCCCAGCTGGCATCCGAGATAAGGGACTAAAGACCACAGACATTAAAACATTGAACAGTTCTGTCATGTGTTACTTTAGTCTCCTGCTCAAAGTCTTTCCCTTCTTCTCGATGAATCTCATATATATATATAATGCAAAATAATCAGTGAGCAAAAAAACGGTAGCAATTTAAAGTGTGGCTTTGAAGTTTAGCCTGTATTCTGGGCTGTTGCCCTTCATTTTCTGAGAGATGTCTGTCCTAAAGGGTTAACTCAGGCTGTTAGGCCAGATCTACAATGGCTCCTATACTACATCAGGGAATATTCTTAAGATGCACTAGGAATTAGTTGTGGGTTACAAAACTGCACTTTCACTAAGATACCTACCTCATTGCTGATCCTTTTGCCCCAAATGAACAAATAAAGACCAGGATGTGTTTGTTCACATTGCAGTTTTGCTGGCATTACTCTTCAGTCCCATACCACACCTCAGCCACAGCCTTGGGTATAGCAGCCATGTCAGCAAAGGTTTGTAGTGTTGCCAGTTGTTAGTCAAAGTGCCACACACATCAAGTGTGTGCTCCCAAGTGTGGGGCTCACTAAGCCACAGCTTCCCTTACCTGCCAATTTGGCTTGAGCTGGTGACATGTTTGGCCGAATATCTCTTCAGTGCCTTCTACTGTTAACTTCCAGTTCCCTCCAACTCTGAAATATGCCTGTCATCGTGTCTCGCAGGATGCTCGTATGGTAATTTTATCACTTGGCTGGGGCCAGTCCTATGCCCTGTCCCTGCTCCCAACTCCTAATTGCCCACAGTGTCTTCCTCAAATGACAATACCATCGGTGGGGTTTCACCACACAGCAAAGAAAGAAGGGGAACAGGGAGACCTGCACAGAGATCTCTGCAGAGCTCTCTTAGTGTTAGGGATGATGAGAGGTGAAGTGCTGCCAGGGGCGGAAGGGATGTGGCAAGCAGTCCTTGCTGATGGAAATCTTCTCCAGGAGCCAGCAGCCAAAGCTGGAGATTGGTGTGTAGCTTTCTTGAACATCAGGCCTTGCAGACCTCTCCTAAGCAGGTTATCTGTTTTCACCCTGAATGAGTGTGCATCAATTGCCACCATCAGGCATTGCATTCTCTCAAAGAATACAACTCCGATCGCATGTCTAAGCAACAACCCCCCCCCTGTGTTCTCTTCCACCAGAGGGTGCCAGGGGCTGAGTAACCACCAGCCTCGGCAGCCCCTTGCAAGATTGCAGAGATCCCTGCACTCCCCGGGTATCCTAATGAAAGAGTGGAATACACATAGCTAATAAAATTTGCTTTTACTTTTATCTCCCTCCTTGGAAGGAGAGATATTACGTGTTGGCACACTTCAACAGAGGTGGCCACAAAGCCCCAGCAGAGGCACAGAGGTATTTGAGGGAAACAGCCAGGTCCAGCCCCATTTTCTTTTCCAGCCAGCTGCACCCATTCAGGAAAACAGTGAAAAGGGAGGTGGTCCCCCCCTGCGGTATTTTCAGAATGCAGTTTGCTTGTAGCTCTTGGTCAGGCTAAAGCATCTCATTGTATTCTTAACCAACATTAAGTGTTCTAAGACCTTTTTCAAGATCTATTCCAACCAAGGGAAAATTTAAAGGGCCAGTTCCTCACCTGAAATAAAACTTTTCAATTTGATTAATCATCAGCTGAAAGTTTGGCCTAAAATCTTTTATTTCTTTGACAGAGAAGATAAAAATGGCCTTTTCTTTTTTTTACCCATTTTGCTATGTGTATTCAGCTGTCCCATGAGCAGCAATGGCAAATTTTACTACCTTTTTCTCCTGTTAGGCATCTAGAAGGAACAAAGCTAGGCAACACAATCTGGAGCCTGTTTTCTCTTGCATGATATCAACATATGTATTACATGAATTTCAATTGCAAAACTAGCAGTGCAATTCCCTTGTTTTCAGATCAAGCCATCGATCATATTCCCGGAAGTAAGAAGGTTGTGTGTTTGAAATAAAGGGCACTATTTGGTCTGCATATCTTCATTAATTATTAATGTCTGGGCTGAGTGTGCAGGGTGAGTTCATCCTTTGATTTGTTACCAGGCAAGTGTGATATGGACTTGCTGACACTTATTTGTCTGTTTATTTTAGAGAGTCACTTTTTACAGCAGAGTTCCACTTTGGTATTGTAATAAATTTATGAGATCTGCTGTAATGTTAGGCAGAAATAACCTGCTGCATAGACAACCTGGTGGGACAGGAACAGACGACATGGCAGAGACAAGTAGAATTGTAAGACTAAAGAACCAGTCTTCATCTGCTCAAGTGAGGCATATGTTATATATGAATTCATTTTTTAATCTCAGCTGGGTGACATTTTCCCAAATGCAGAAGTGTCACAGAATGAAATGTTTCGTTGTGATTGGCACACTCCCCAGAAGAGGATATTGCCAGTAAGGGCTGATGACATGTTAGGTCAGGACTGCAGTGCACTGTTGAGCCTTGAGACTGAAATAAGGGCTGCTGCAAGGCAGGGTTGTGTTTGCAGAACTTCATGGGGGCAGCTTGTGCTCTGCCTCTGACACAGAGCATGTTCTGAACACATTAATAAAAAACACTGATGGCATTTCATACAGCATGTGTATAAAACCTCCATTCTGCCAGTTTCTCTTTCGATTCCAGTGGTTAAATTGAACTTAAAGAAACATAGAATTATAGAATCACTTAGGTTGGAAAAGATCTTTAAGATCATCAAGTCTGTTAACCTCATACTGCCAAGTCCACCACTAAACCGTGTACCTAAGCACCACATCTACATGTCTTTTAAATACCTCCAGGGGTGGTGACTCAACCACTTCCCTGGGCAGCCTGTTCGAGTGCTTGACAACCCTTTCAGTGAAGAAATTTTCCCTAATATAAACCTCCCCTGGTGCAACTTGAGGCCGTTTCCTCTTGTCCTATCACTTGTTACTTGGGAGAAGAGACTGACCCTCACCTTGCTCCAGCTTCCTTTCAGATAGTTTTGTAGAAAGCAATAAGGTCTCTCCTGAGCCTCCTTTTCTCCAGGCTAAACACCCCCAGTTCCCTCAGGTGCTCCTCACAGGACTTGTGTTCCAGACCCTTCACCTGCTTCATTGCCCTTCTTTGGAGAGGCTCCAGCACCACAACGTCTTTCTTGTAGTGAGGGGGCCTCACCAGTGCCGATTACAGGGAGCCAATCACTTCCCTAGTCCTGACGGCCACACTATTTCTGATATAAGCCTGGATGCCGCTGGCCTTCTTGGCCACCTGGGCACACTGCTGGCTCATGTTCAGCTGGGTCTCGATCACCACCCCCAGGTCCTTTTTGCGTTCATTGATGTAGATATGCTTCAGCTGTGATCCTGCCACATTTTTGGGAGGGAGAAGCCCTCCATGACTGTTGTCATACACTTCTGTGTTTTCTAACCTGTCAATAACACTTGCATCTTTGCTGCCACATAGCTCTCCGTCTCCTGCCTCCACTGAGACAACAACCTGAAGGACCCCACTGACACACTGTCCCTCAAACATTGGCATGCTCCCCCAGCCTTATCTCTAGTGAGCCTGGTTTTATCCCTTTCCTCCTTCAATTTAGTTGATCAGTTATTGTTCTGTTGATCAGTTTAATGCTCTTTCAATGAGCCCTGCTAACTCCTGTGCAAAGATCCTTTTCCCCCGTGTAATTCACTTTGTTCTCTCCATATGAACCTGATGACAGAGGAGAAAGAAGCAGGAAGACATCCCATACATTTTAGAGCCAATAGAGTGGCTCCTGTTCTACCTCCAGCTGTTGGTGTGTGGCTGGCACTTCTCTGGGGACTGGCACCCCTTGCGGGTAACTGAAATAACTCCAGCAACCTTTGGTAGCCTGAAATAATTCCAGCAACCTCTGGAGATGTGACTAGCCCAGGATCAGGAAGCTGATCCTCTATGCACATCCCTTCTTGGCCATAGGAAAGGAGAGATGGTTCAAGAAAAGTAAATTATAATAAAATCTAACTAACTTCAAACAAAAGAGATCTGGTAGAACATCCTTCCAGCACACGATTGTTTCCTATGGCATGTTGCCTAGTGCTCTGCTAGTAATCCTAAGTATGATAGATGAAGTTTGATACGCACAGTGACTGAGAAAAATTGCTGGTTGTCAGAACAACAGCGGCCAAGACAACAGCTATGTTTATTGACTTCCAAATTGCAATATAATCTTAGTTATTGGTAAACCCATTGTTGTCCAACGTGATACTCTCTGTGAAAGCATAGCTAATGGCCTTACAGAAAGGATGGCAGCTCAGCTTCATACTGATCATGCATATTAAACTGTCACTGTAACACATTGATGTATTGCTGTACCTTTTTTTTTAAGAACTGATGTTCTTCCTCTCTGTCTTTAAATTGCTTTTGTTTGAGGCTCTATAGCCAAAAGCAATCAACAGATAAAATCCAGAAATGTACATACTAGAAAATAAAGATACTATAGGAGAGTAGGAAAGTATTCAAACTAATGAAAATAATAGAATTACTAAAGGGAATATCAGCTTTAGGATTCTGATGTTTAACAGCAAGGCTAATCTTCTGTAAGCTTCCTTTTCTCTTGCTTTTCTCCAGACCTTCTAATGTAGGTAATTATTATACTTACCTTAACTGAAGTTAGTCTTCCCTTGAGCGGGAGGTTGGTTCCCTTGACCTCCAGAGGTGCCTTCCAACCATTTTTCCCCCCCTATTATTTATTTTACAAGTAGAATAGCTGATATAGAGACTGAATGCCTTACACACATAGTAAATGAACAGAAAAACAGAACAGAATTCAGAAGATCCGATGCTGACACTGTGGTTCTCTGCGTAGGAGAGGCATAGCCAGGAGTGGCAGCCAAGTGGGCTGTGTCACACCTGCTCAAACTTGGGTGCAAAGAAGAGGTGGCTGTGGCCACTGGGATATCATGATTTCATTATGGCTGTGGGGCAGCAGCCAGACCATGCACTAAGTGCCACCAGAGTCACCTGAACTTACAGAGACTACACACTCAGTGCTCCAGATCCTGGAGGCAAGTGATTAATACTAACATCTCAAATTTAATTTTCATTTGCTGCCATAAAAGTAAAGCTGAAGACTGTTAAGAAATACCTTAACTATGGCAGAACTGGAGATAGAAGCATGACTAACAGATTATATAGGATAAACTAAGGTAACTGGTTATTTTGATTACTAAACTCTTATTTCGTTAAGAGTTTATAAATAACTCAGAAAGCTGCCTAGAAGAAAAGCAACACAGCCCACTACAGAAACCTTTCTGTTAATTATAAAAGACTTAGGAAGGGAGAAAGGACTTCAAAATTTCCCAGATCGATAGTCTCAACAGGAGAAATGGTAATAAAAGTCTAAATTACCTCAACACAGTTTCATTTATGGACTCTCAGTGAAAGGAGTGACATCTGAAATATATAGATAATTAATTTTCTTAAGATTATAATACTAGGTCAGTGTTTATGTAGGCAAAAGAAAAAAATTAGGCTTGCATTTAGAAAACAGTAAGATCTCAGCTGGGCAAATATCTGCAGTTTAATGAGAGCTCAGTATAAATTCTTACACAGTTTTATTTATTCCCATTCTGGGATGTCCATCAGCTTGCACAAGTACTGCTGGAGGAATCATAGGAAGGAAGGTAATTTGGAATCTCTTTTGCAGTCTTGTACACAAGTAGCCTGGGCAGACTAAAATGTTTGTTCAGTAAAGTATTTTGTTTAATGTTACAAAATACAGAGTGATTGGTAACAAATTATCAATGTTACCAAAGCATTTATCACTGAACTGAATTTCTTATTGTGATGAGAAACATAAAGTTCTCCCTGCAAGAGGATTTCTTAGGTAATTTCAAAAAGCCCCTAAAACCATAAGGGGGTAGGTTCTGCCTAGCATCAGAGATGTACTGAGCATCAAAGTGCTTATGAGGGAGGTAATATGTGTTTTGTGAATAAAGAGTAGAAAGATGGCAAATCCACAGCTAAGGTACAAACTGATTAGTTCTCTGTCTTGTCTGTGCACTATTTTAGGAAAGGGGGGGTGTTGAAGAAAGAAAGAAGGATCAGTGTCACATATGATTTTGAACATCTTAGTAAGAGGATTTAAGGTTTATGATTTTTTTTTCTTCACTCACTACAGTTTTGTTTCCAAAATGATCATATTCCTTTCCTCTGAGGCTCCTAAGCTACATTCACTAAAGATGTGCAGGTCATAGTTCACGGTGCACAGTGTACCCTGTGGTGTGCTAGGAATAGCTTAGCAATGGACTGGCTTAGGGGAAGCTCTCTGCTTTCAAAATGTTAAGTGAAACAAATGTTACAGACTAGCTTTATTATACAGATCTTGAAATCTGAACAAAATAAAAAAACTTTTTCATCCATATGGAAAGAAACTTCACTGGGTTTTTCCCCAACTTTGTTTTGTTCTTCAGTTAAAATCTTCATCCATGGGCTGAAAGGTCATTTTTTCTGCTTTGCTACATCTTTTTGTTTTTCATTTAAACCTTGTAGAGAACTGACTAAGCTAACTAAGATGGTCCGGGAAAATTAAATACGAGCTCTAGACTTAGGCTTGTTCTGCTGATGAGCAATTGAATTGCTGTGGCCTTTAAAGTATCTAGCTTGGGTTCAGCAGAAGAGAGAAAAAAAAAAAAGAGGAAAGATTTCTACTGAAAACAAATTGGAAAGAATTTGCTTTGCAGTGTTGGGTCAGATACGTGCTGCTAGTCTGTAAAGGCTAGTTAAGTTCTGAGCCAGCCATATTTTGTTGATATAGTCTACATGATAGCCTCTGTCTTCTTCTAGAAGGCATATGGTCTCATTAAAATTATAAAGTAGTAGGTGCACAGATTATATTAAGTGCAAAGGAGAAGAATTCTACCTTTAAGTGTCAAGGCTAAATTTTCTGTTACGCATCTTACTAAGATACATTAAAAAAGATTGTGTCAGTAAGGGCATGGTAAATAGTAGGACGTTTGTGCCAAAGTTTCCTAAGTGGAACTATCTGGGTATCTATTGTGCTTCCCTTCTGAGATTTCATATTAAAGAGAAAGTGTGGGAAAAGTGAGAAATGGGAGTTGTTAGTAAGTGTTTATTTTCTGACAATATAAGTATAAACTAGTTCTTATGAACTGGAATGACATTATTCAGGGGCAACAAGGTTCTGCTTGTGGGTAGGTGTTGCAATGGACTTTGCAAACCGATTTGTCATCTTGAGTTGAGGACGATAGTGCCAGGCCAGCAGTGGATGAGTAAGTGTGATAGGTTTGCAAATAATGATACAGACCTATATCTAATAAGCACTTTCTGTTCTAGTTTCCAGTGACACTACAAGTATTAAACTAGCTGGCTGCTTTCTTCACCTTGCATGGGCTTTTTGTGCAAGGGCATGAAAGAAGCCTGTGCTTCTTCACACTATGGACTTTGTCACTACTTCTTGGTAGCTAAGAGTGCAAAGAGTTGGTGGACAAATTGTCCTCTGTCAACTTTGCTTTTAGAGTGTCCCTGAAGTACTTTATTAGACAACCACATATTATTTTTCCAGTTCACTGTAGAGAAACATTCATGCTTCATCTACCCACATACCACCTTCAATAGATATTTGGTCAACACCAGGCAGGTCTTTGTCATTGGACAGTATTGTCCAACAGGCTGATCAAGAGATGGATGGGATACACCATTCTCCACCGCTTATTCCATTGCTCTTCAGTTAAAGCAATCTTGTGACATTTAAGTTAAAGAGATGACTTTGAAGAGACTCTGCTCCCTGCAGCAGCCCCAAAATTAAGATTCTTTAACAACAACAACAACAAGACAGCCCTGAACAAAGCACATGACGTGCTTGGCCTTAAGGGTTCCTATGGGTGCAGGCTGCACAAGAATAAAACCAGCCAATCCATTCACATGGGGCTTGGACTATTGGAACAAGACTGGCCAGGCCACATGAAACCAGTGTGCTGGTAACTGATACGGATGGAAGTGAGGATTCCTCCAGTGCTGGACTACCCTACATGGGTTGATACTGGTGTTTGCTAATTCTCAGGCAGATCTAGGCAAAGGACAGCAGAGAACAGAGAGAGGACTGGAGCCATTGTCATGCCTAGCCCTGGGGAAACTGCTGTTGCTAAAATCGTTATTTCCCTCCCTACCCCTTCACCCTTCTCCAGTATTTTTTCCAGCTTATTTCTGGAAGCCATTTTGACCCTGTCAGCAGTGAACAGAGACAGCATGGAAGTTCTGGGATGATATTCCTTGGAAATGTAACCTAACAAAGCACATTGCAACTTAGAACAAGTGCACACTGGAACAGGCAAAAATAGCTCATGGGCAACTGATGCTGGAAAGATCAGGGAGCCCCACTGGGAAAAAGATATGAGTAGGGTATCCTTTGAGACAGAAGTTATGTTTGCCTTCCCTTGAAGTTTGCCATTGTCCCTATACATAAAATCACCAAAGATTTCACGAGACTATATTTCAAATGTGTAAGTACAAAGTCATTTTGCTGTCATTTGCTATCACTCAGTGAGTTTAAGCACTCCACACACCACTGGTGACAAATAACCTGCAATTGTTCATCTTTGTTCCCTAGGGTGCTTTCCCTGACAATGGGATGACTCAACTCAGTAATGTTGACTAGATGAGCACATGATTTCACAATAAAATAATCAGTGACTTTTTTAAAAAGGGCAAATTTATGCAGCCTGTTGAAAGAAAAAAGCAAAGTGCAGCCTAAAATTCCTTTTATTTACAGTGGGAAATGAAGCATGAGTAAGATGATTAGAACTGTAATTAAACAAGAGAGTCAAATCCACAGATATGCACAACATACAGAGGGAGGCTCTCAGAGAGACAGCATAGAAGAGTCCTAAAGTATTTTTTTCCACTGCAAGCCCTAGGGACATCCCTCCTTAATTTGATCTCTAACAAGAAGCTATCTCCAAAAGCCCCTCTGTTTACCCTTGAATAAAAGCTGAGCCTCAGGAAAAGGTCTAGCTAATTTTCTCACTAAAAAGATACTGCATACACAGTACATGCATAGATACTGAAATTTGAGCTTCATTACCAATGGGAAAAAAAACATTTTCTAAGTACGGCAGGGGAAAACCCCAGAGGAGATTCTGTCTGCAGTCAAGTAAAGCTTGAGTTTGGCTCCAGTCCTGAATTATATGCCTTTCTGTCATTTGCCAAACACCATCTCAGTTCTCCAGATGCTGATCACATCCTCATATCAGACTGCATTTAAGTACCATCCCTGCGCTCCTTCCCTGTGTTATACAGTCCTTGGCATGTTTTCAGTAGCTTTCCTAAACCACATCCGAATTCACTGGTAGGTTTCAATAGCTTGCTGAGAGGCAGATAATCCACCATTGTCACTATGGATTGAGTGCTGTCTCAGAAAAAGAACAACTCCATTTCATCAAAGAAAAATAGTTAGGAATAAATTTGCCACTGCTAACAAGCTTGACTGGGTCAGAGCATTGTGTGCTGGAACAAAGAGTTTAAGACCCTGAAACATGTTAGTATTGCAAAGAATATTCTATTCAGTCACTCTGCCATACATATTTTAATGCACTAGATCACTTGTATTTTGTTAATCATGTCTTACATTTCCTCAGAAGAGTATCTGTCAGATTCTGATAAAGTATCTGCTCCACTCTAAGTCAATATGATCTCTTTTTTTCTATTGTGTAAGAGGTCTCAGTGCCCCTACCTGTTTCCAGATGTAGCAAGACAGACAGCCAAATCCAGCCCTCAGCTAACTTGGTGCAATGCCAAGGGGAAGACAACCATTCCCAGCGCTCAGCCATTGATTCATTCATGCAAAGCTTTAATCCAGCTGGGAGCCCAGTGTGCAA
The DNA here is from genome assembly GCF_965140245.1 of Athene noctua. NCBI lineage: Eukaryota > Metazoa > Chordata > Aves > Strigiformes > Strigidae > Athene > Athene noctua. Next base: position 12,505,687 of record NC_134047.1, on the reverse strand, counting down.
TGGAAGCTGTTAAAAAAAAGTTCCAGGAAACAAGTTTCCTACTTGACAGCAGGGCGAGGGAGAATAGCTGTGTCCTTAGGGAAGCCCAGTATCTGTGATGTTTTGAAGACTGGGGCTTTATTCTTCACAAACAGAGACAGACACATACTGCAAAACATTATCTACGGAGATTTGTTTGAAACTGTAAACACATCTGCTTTGGCCTTGCTCAGACTTCCCTCATGGTCCCATTCCATGAATGTTCATGCAAGTGAGTTCTCAGTAACCTGGCTCTTTGCAAAAAGTCAAATTTATATCCGTTTTCTCAAGTTCAGGCAGCAAGTACATTTTATATGAGCATGCCTTGTGATGCTCAGGGAGACTGTTTCTAATCAGGGGGTAGAACAATGCCACTTAATGGTAAGTCCATTGAAAAACAAGAAGTGCAGCACAAATTGCAAGGCAATAAGAAGAAGTATCTTGTAGAATAATTTTGAAAAAAACAGTACATCTGAGAAACATCACAACCTGCTCCTAGCTATTCTCTAGAAAAGAGAAGAAATCTCACTGTATGAACTATTTGTTATGAAAGTATTCAGTTCAGTTCCAAGAGCAACAAACCAGATGAAGCTATGTGTTCATCAGTTAGCTTCCTAAACTCTGCTGGAAGTGGATGTGTCAGGCAATTTCATCAGAGCCGTTATGATATTTTTTTCTTTCCATTAAAAACATCTAGCTATAGCAACTGCAAAGAAAAAAATAAAAACCAACACTCTGCTGAACATTTCCTTACCTCACATCTCCTTCGTGATTTTCCATCTCTGCAACTGATGCTTTAATTAGCTAAAAACCTTCTGACTCTAAGCAGGTTGGAGGTGCTGTTTCACAGCCCCATCACAGCAGATTATTAATCTAAAGCAAAGCAAAGCAACCAGGAGGTCTAAAAATACCAGAGACACCTGAGTTACTCCGTTTGATTGTACTGAATTTAGCAGAGGAGAGGGATGGTCCCTGCATGCAGATTTCTTGGTGCCTGTTTGTAGTCACAACCTCTTCTGCAGTGTAGAACCTTTTGAAGGGAAGATCAGGGGCTAGATTGGATTTTTGAGTTACTTCAGCAGTATCACCTCAGAGGCAGCACATGTGCTAGTCCTGCGACTCCTTTGGTAGTACAAGGGATGAACTAATCGTGTTTCGTCAAGCATATCTCTTGATGTCCTATGATGTGGAAGATATAACTGCAATATGGCATTGGGAACCAGGTGTTAGGAACCACTGCACTTGACCCAGATGCATGGCACTAAGAAGATCATCGCTGTCCAGGGACGTCAACAGAAAAATGTGTAAGAAATAGTACAGATTTTTTCCATGAGGTATTTTCCAAATTTTCAGGGGAAACTCATTAGTTGTGTAATATTGTGTCTCCTAGAAGAAGCTGCAATTATAATGGTGCTGCAACTCATCTCATAAGGACTCTGTCATCACCTCATGATATCTAAATTTACTTTAAAAAATTTCCAGTGAAGGGCCCTTTAGAATAAGGTCAGTTCCAAGGGTTAAAGTAAAGTTTGCAGGAGCACAGATCCAGTTCTGCTCTCATGCTTCTCAGCAGCCTTATATTCCTTGAATTAAGCTACTTTTAAATTTTTCTTCTCTGGGAAGATACTTCAGAATCTATTTGTGACAGTAAAAATTCTAAAATATGGGCAAAATCTGTGCTCCCTAAGGCTATTTCTTGAGACAGCAATTTCTTGAGTATCATTAAAGTGAGAAGAACAAACTCTGAATGCCAAATTCATGCCTGGTGTCATTCAACTGATCAGTGCACCAGCAAGTGGACTTGGCCATGCACATACATTATGCTGTCTGCTTACAAAATGACAGAATCCAGCATCTGGGCAGGCCTGCGTGCAGACTGACTGGAACTGGAACTGGTTATTGAATTGTATCTAAACCCACCATTCTCAATGAGTTTTTGGCATCATTCTCTTCACAACACTCATAAACAAGGCCCCCCTTTTCAACAGGCCCTTTGGCACTCATATTCCAGGAGTTTAGCAGTGTGGGTGTCTAGTAATGCCCATTCCCATCCTTCACTCAGTAAAAATGGCACAATAAATTGTTTCTCAAATTATTATTATTTCCCAGACAAAATGTAATTTTCATCCACATTATACAAGATTTCACTGTTTTGTTGATAGGGGTGTATTGTGGTAGACTTTAGCTGCCTGTTAAATACTTCCTAAATGGTGAGTGATGAATCAATACGAGATTACAAGAATTGCTTGGTGTGGGACACACCATACCTACAATTTAGCTTACCTTTCCCTGCAAACTGAAGATCTTCAAACTGGTCTCCAGATAGCAAAATAATTTTAGGAAGCCACTCTTCTATCAGTAGAAAGCCTACCAGTAACCTGACCAATTTGATGCTGGGGGTAGCACCACTGAAAGCAAGTCTGAAGGTGGCCTCCAGATGAATGGCAGAATCAATGTCAATGTAAGGAACTCAGAGCAAGATCAAAATAATTACAGATTCCTGTAGTACAGGGGGATTTCTGTAATAAATGTGACTTAAAATGACAGAAAAAAATCTGTAGCATCTGAAGATGCTGTGAGCTGTACTGAGAAGTTCACTCAAGGCTGTGACTTTGTCTTGGTGGCCTTGTGCAAGACACTCACTGCTCTGTGTCAAGTTTTCTTCATCCATCAAATGGGGTTTTAACACACTGAGTGCCCCTTATTATCCAGTGGAGGACATTCAAAAGCTTCTGTCCAAGAAAAATATTCACTGAAACTACTCTTCTAATGGGTGCAGGGCAGATCTCTTTGGATGTGCCTACAGAGTACACCAGTGTCAGAAGCAATGTACTGGTGTTTGGTGAGGCTCTGCCTGGCTCAGTACACATCTGAAGTGGCTTGGCAGCAAATGGCACTGCTGTGAGCTGTATGGATGTATTTATAACCAACATTGTAAGGGAGAGGCCTTCAAGAATGCATTTTGCGCAGCTAAGATGCTGCAGCCCTTCAAGGGAGCATGTTGCGTTGCAGTGACACATCCTTCTTGTTCCACATCAGTACAACTCTGTTGGAGGCAGGAGATGCTGAGGATGCCACCTCATGTTTTAAAAATACTTTCCTGGTACTTGGAAAATCCAGCTGTTTCTTTCATTGTTCTGCTTCCAGTTTACCACAGCAGCCATGTTATTTCTTATTATGGAGTCAATGCTCTGACGGAGATAATGCAGTGGAGTTTGATTTTTTTAAGCTAATGCAGTAGAGTTTGATTTTTTTTAAAGCATTCCAGCTGGTTACAGCTCTAATTAATTGTATGAAATGCAGCTCAACCTTGCCTTAGCAAAGATTCTGATCAAATTGACTTTTCTAAGTATTATCTTTGAGAACAAGAAAGCAGAGCAACAGAGAACAAAAAGAAGTGGGAGGACAGGTGAAATAGCCTCTTTTTAAATCCTACTCATCATTGATCTGGGTGGTTATGATACTTTTTTATGATTTCACCCTGCTTCCCAGATACACTCAAAATTTACTTGCTAAGCTTGACTCTGTGGCCTAGTTCTCTTTTAATTTCTTTCTTTTGATACCTCCCTTTGCTGCATCTCAGGTTCAGTAAACACAGACTTCTGGTATAAGATGTGGACACAGACCTGAAAGGTCCAAAAAGGAGGAGCGAACCTGCTGCCACATCAGGTGAGAGGAAGCAAGTTGTGTGTTAGAGAGCATCACCCCCTTTTACAGCATACCTATGATAAAGGTGTGTTAGAATTGCCTTTACTTTCAGATTTCTCACAGATTAAGCTGGATCAGTATGTTTCTCCACTGTGAGCATTTGCCAGCCTCAGCAGCTCATTTCTGCTCTGTACTTTGCCCATGGCTCCATCTGCTACTTGAGAAAAGCTCCCTGGAAGAAGTCGGCACCCTTTATTCCTTGGGATTCCTGCTCAAAACTGGTCTCTGTGGCATAATAATTAGTTTGGAAGTAAGCTGTGATGGTGACAGTGTCTGAGAAATATATCTATTACTCCACATCTTCTATTCCTCATCTCAAAATGCCTATTTCTTCCCTCATTTTTTATTTCTTGCCTTCTGTGTATTAACTTTCCCTTGGGAAGAGAAGGAAGAAGTTGCTATTATATATGTACATTGTGCAGTGCTGTAGTCCCCTTCAGTGATCCCCACCCGGTTTATTATTAACGTTGTAAACTATGATCATCCCTCTGCAAACCCTGTGAGAAACTACCAGGGAAAAAAAATGACTTGGGGTTGATGTGCAGCACAAATGCAAAGCTCTGACAAGAGCTAGCCCCACTAATTGTGGTGGAGAAGCTTGTGTGCAGGTATTGCTTGGCATCCAGCAACTGCACCACCTGCATGTCTCTGCTTACCTTGAAGAAGTGTGTTTTTATATAACCAGTAGAAATGAACATTGTTGCTTATTTCTAAGATCATCCTATACCAGATGTGAGGATTGCGCAGCACTGGTGGACAGGATCTGGGCAGCGTGCCATGGCTAGCAGTCTGACCCCACACAGCTTGAGTTTCCCACCAGCAGAGGGAATGTAAGAGTATCTCCACTATCACTTTTTCATGTTATCTCTAATGAACAGTATTTTAATCAACACCCTAGGGAGCCCAAGTGTCTTTCTTGCTGGGATTCGTAACAAACACTTGACTAGCAGATTACACTAATATCACCCATTATGTAATAATTGAAAAACTGTAAATTCTCAGGCTCGGTACAAGGCCATCCTCCTGAAGTAAATTTCTTTGCAAATTAAGGGTTTAGATTGCAATGAACACCTGGGGAAATTCTGCTGCCCATGGGTTTGCAAGACAGCATGAATATTCATTGTGGAGGCAGCAGCAGGTGAATAGCAATTACAGCAGATCTTCAGGATCAAGCCTGGGTATCCACGAGAGACAGCATTATGTTTTGAAATTAAAATATAGGGGAAAACAGATAAAACAGGTATTAGTTCTGTTAAGTGCCTGTACAAAGTATTAACGTGGTCAAATGTATCTCCAACCCCCTTTCACTAGTGGGGAATGCTATTAGCTGGCTACCCACCAAGGGCAATGCTGATGCCAGAGCTGATGGCCGTACACAGGGAGGAAAAAGGGTATTTTTCCCTGAAATATCCCCAGAGCTTCGTGTACACCCATGCCGGGAGGGCAGGGCAGGGCAGGGCAGGGCAGGGCAGGGCAGGGAGTGGGCCTGGAGACAGCAAGGCAAGACAGAGAGGCCTCTCGGGGCGCAGGGGCCGAGCCCTGCTCAGGACCGCGGAGGATGGCGACACTCCCCACGGCTCTCCAGGACCAGCTCTGCGTCATGGCGAACAGCCACAGCAGGAACGTGGCGCCCCGGCAGACCCCAACCCCGGCCCCCCGGCGGCGCCCTGCCCTCACCCAACATGGCGGCTGCGGCGCCGCCCCGCGGGCCTCTCGCGAGGTTTGCGGCGGGGCCGGGCGCTGCCTGGTGCAAATGGCGGCGCGGAGGCCGGCTCGCGCGGGCGTGCCGAGGTGAGGCCGGGGGAGGCGGGCGGTGCCGCCATGGAGCACATCACCACCCCGAAGGTAAGAGGCCGTCCCGCCATGGCAGCCGCCGCTGTCCCGCCGGGGTACCCCTGTGGCGGCCAGCCGGGCCGGGCCGGACCCAGGGCTCCACCCGCCGCTCTGCGCCGAGGCCTCCCTGTGGGACACCTGAGGTGAAGCCTCTCCGGGAGCCGTGGGCTTCGGCCAGGGCTGCTGTCAGGACTGTGCGTTTTCAAGCATTTCTTTTTTTTGTTTTAAGGTCGTGACTAATTTCGGTAAACGAGCTGTCTTTACTTTCCTTTAAGGCATACGTATCCGTGAGTGTCCCTTGCACTTCTCAAATGGGTCATGGATAAGTCTGGAAGGCTTAAAGCTACTTGACGTGGTGTTTACGTATTTCTTACTGTATCGCCTTCTTGGAAAGGAAATTTTTAGGAAGGATACTGATTAAAAGGTGGTTTGGGTACGATTTGTGTAAACTTCATTTATATCAAAGTGTGGAGACCCCCTCAGTCCAAATAAGTGAATCAAGAGTGTGCTTTTTCAGTTAAATAAAGTGACACAGAAGCTCTGGGAATTCTGTCTTCGTGACAGCTAAAAAAAATTTATTACTCACAGCTAGAAAAAAATGTCTTCACTTTAGGCAGCTGTCCAGCTGTTGATTGATTTCTTTTTTCTATTTTTTTTTTAAATGCCCTGAAGGTTGCTGCTTGCGGTGTTTTGTTTTGTTCTGTTCTCTAGGATACTAGTTTGGGGATGCTCCTTATCCATGTTGCCTAAGGTGCTTTCCTGGATCTGTTTGTCTCTAGTGGCCTGAAAAAGGGCGATATTAGATACAATAACTATACATGTAGAAAAACTTGATGTACTAGGAAGACATAGAGCCAGCTGACACCTCTGCTCTTCAAGTTTCTTTGCTGATGTTTTTCTTGATGTATCTCAGACCAGTGGTCTTGTAAGGAAACTTATATATTCAATACCCAGAACTAATTGATCATTATTTGAACTGTTTGTTTTCATTGTCTTTCCAATTATTTTTTTCCATTATTTTTCCTTAATGATGAAAGAAAAATTCCAGCTACATTCATCAAGAAGCAGATAGAGCAGGAGGAAAAAAATCAAATAATGTAAAATAAAATTAGTATTTTATTATGTCTGCACTGATGTTTCTTAAAACTGTTTTTATTAGTTAGCTTAGTGTGGTTTATGAAATGGCTTATATGCGTAGGATGTGTTACAAGAAGTAGCTACTAATTTTTTTTACAGTGACTGAGCAGTTGAAAGTCAGACTGGAGAGGACTGTTTCTTTCAGAGCAATACTTTGATGATACTGAGTATTCTTTTGCAGTTCTTTGCCTTATTTTTTTCTGCAATCTTGCACAATAATAAACTGTGATCACCACAGCTAGAAATCAAGTAACTCTGTTACTCATGCTGGTGTTAAACCTTGGCTGTTTGCTTAACCTTTCTTGCTTTAATTTCTGGATAAATAATTTGAATTGAATTGAACAGTGTAAAGCTAAATTAGTGTTGCAGAGGAGACTTTAATTCTTCCATTTTTGTGTCTTACTTTCCAAATTGTATATTAGAAGTTAAAAGATTGCAATTCAGCGGGTGCTTAGATATTTACTCTATCAAAGTTAAATTAATTTTTTCATACTGTTTTTGTGTTGCAGGTTGAAAATGTGAAATTACTAGATCGTTATACAAGTAGGAAGGCAGCAAATGGGACATTATACCTGACAGCTACTCATCTTATCTATGTAGATGCTTCTGCTGAAGTCAGAAAAGAAACATGGGTATGTTGTGATACCTGGAGTTTGTTTAAACATAAGCATAAAAATTACGTATATCTCATATCCAGAATGAGTGGGTTTGTGAATTACAAATTTATAGTGGTCTTTTATAGCATTTTGATACCAAATGCTTAACAGAAGCAGCTGTTTTGAAAGGAAATGAACACAATGGTAATGTGACTTGATAGAGGTCACTTGCTGAATTAGTGTTAGTTCCAGGAATGTAAGAAACTTGTTTAGTTTCCTGTCTGAAACTCAATAATCAAGCCGCCAAACTTGAATTTACAGCTTTTAGAAGTGCAGAATTAGCACTGAAATGAGCCTTTTTTATTAATGCTAAAGTAAAATGTGAATGACGAAAGATATTGCATATGGGCAGGGAGGGAAAGCAAAATGAACCAGGTAAACCGGGCTGCACATCAGTCTCTAGAAGTTATTTTTATATATCTGTGTTTTATTCAGTCTTGCTCTTAGTTACCTACCCTTTGGGTGCACAGTCTGGATGTTTATTATGTTTGTTTGATGAATACCACAAATAAACTTACTTGCTGGTTAGTTGCAGTAACCATAAATAGCTGATAGTATTGCAAAAACTTAGTATCTGCTTCTACTGCTCACAACCTTATCAGTGGCTTCTGAAAAATGTTTATTTCCTCTTTTTCAGATTTTGCATCATCATATTGCAACTGTAGAAAAATTGCCTCTGACCACAGCTGGATATCCACTCCTTATTCACTGCAAGAACTTCCACGTGGCTCACTTTGTTATTGGGCAGGAACGTGACTGTCATGAAGTGTATACCTCATTGCTTAAACTTTCACAACCAGGTATTTAGGATGGGAGTCTGCTTTGCAAATTGTTGAAATACTTTAAGCTGAAAGGCTTGTCTGAGCAAGAGAGAGAGCTTCACCTGCCAGACTGTTGGTTTTGTAGTGTTGGTACAGGAGGGGGAGGATGTGAAATCAGAATCGGTTTCCACCACCAGAGGTGATCTGTGTGGGTTAGCTCAGCAAGTAGAGTGCTGCCTTGTGAACTGGGACATTTGCTTCCAAACTAAAGAAGTCTTTTGTGGCAGGGGGAATGAGGTGGTCTCCCATGAGGAATTTCTGAAGACCCGGGCAAAGTTCACTTGCCCGACTGAGGTCGTATGCAGCATCTCAGGCTTTTTTCTTGTAGCACTCGTGCTGAGTGTCAGATCCCGTACCTGGCCATTGTCAGTCATTTCTGTGACTTAGTTGTTGGCCATGTGTAGTTCTGCCCTTTCCAGTTGATCCAGATGTTCACAAAATTCTGAAATCCCACAAATAAAGCTTTAAAGGTTGGCATCTTTCATTTGTTCCCCTACAGCATGTTTAGGCTACTGTTCAGTGTTTGTCTTTTCAGTTGTGAAACCCTGTGCTTTAGCCTGGCTGTCCTGACTTGGAGTCACTCTTAAATTAAGAGTGTAAGCCAGACATCCTCAAAAGCCTGTGGTCTCCTCTGGCTTGAGCTTTTTCGTCCATCATGGGTGAATCTTCAGGCTCATAGTTCTTCTTGCAGGACAGCATTCCACTGAGATTTCTACCTGGCTTCTGTCTGTGGCAGCTTCTGGTTTTGGGGTGCTCCTTCAGTGAACCAGTATTTGGAATCTGACTTTATTGTAAGGATGCCATTTGTAATTGCATGTTGTGATTATGTCACTAGACTAAGGGAAGGGAATTGATAGCACCAGTCTGCTTCATGCTGGCCATCCCATAGGACTTGAATAGAAATACTCTAATATAATGGGTTTTGCCAAGTTTGGGGGTTTTTTGATTGATATTCAGGGTTTTGTCTATTCCCAGGATCTCCCTTGTGCTCTGAGCTTTGGAGTTTCTTAGTTCTGAAGTTCTAATTCTAATCCTGTATCTGGCAAGTTTCTGGTGTTGTGTTTAAAAGCTGTCACTGTTCTCAGTTTTGAAAATTAGAGACTTACGTAGTGTCTTGAAGCGTGGGAGCTGTCACTGCAGGGAATTACATCAGTTTCTTTTGTCTTGCGGGTTTTTGTGTAATATGCTGCAGCTCTTTCTTTTGTTCTATTTATGGATTTTAACAGTTCTCTTTTGTTTTAAAATTTCTGTATGTGTGCTTACTTCATGGTTTTTTGGCATATATTCTTTATGATTTGCACATGTATGATTGACAGCGATAGGTTACCTGTCTGGTAACCTGGCTACTTTATCAGACTCTGACAGGTTTCACTCTGTCTGTGGAGCACTTGCTGCCTTGGGAATCAGCTGAATGAGTTATTGGTTGGATTTGCATTTTATGAAGAGAGGGAAGGAAATTGGGATGGTAGAGATGGAGGGAGGAAGAAATTACCATTTGTCAGACACAGCCTGAAGCTTTTGTTGTGCTGACAGTAATATTCAAGACATCTATCAAGTTTTCCATGCGACTCAGAACTCACTGTTGAACGATGAACTTACAGGTGTGCAAGAGCTGTTTTATGAACTCTTCACAGAAAATATACCTTTTAATATATGTTTTCATTTATGGTTTAATTCTTATGATATAAATCTTGTCTAACATGCCTATTGCAGTGAATTCAATAGGAAATCATTTGTTTGGGAAAAATCATTATTTTGAAGTTTTAATTAATTCTATACAAAATGTTTTAGTGTATCTCCCTGCATGAGGGAACCAAGTATTGGAAATTTCAGTGGTCTTAAATATGAATTGTCAGCACTCAGTACTACCCTGAACAAAAACTTGTAAATGTGAGGTTGAGAAATTTGAGGTATCTGTACTTTTTTTTAAGAAGTGAGAATCAGTCTTAACTTTTAGAGTGGTGAATTATGCAAAATGCCAAAAGAAAGCTTCATGCTTCTGATCTTTGAGGAGGCAAAAGCATAAGGAAAATAGCTCTTATTAAAACAGTCAACTATGCAGTACAGTGGCGTAGTCCTTTGGCTTCTTTGGTAAATGATTTCTAGGTCTCCTGATCTTTCTTGACTGGATAATTTTTTTTCAGTCCTTGTATCAGTTGCAGTACACCTGCAGCTCATTGGCTTGCACAGTGTGCTTGTCCAAAAGGTGGTCTTTAGGAAGAAGTGTTGACCTCTCTGTGTGTCTTTTGTATCTAAGTAGTTAATTTTTTTCTTTCTTCTTCCCAGTGAAACCTGAAGAACTTTATGCTTTCTCTTATAATCCCAAAATGTCTAAAGAGAACCGGGAAATTGGATGGAAGCTGATTGATTTAAAAGTAGATTACCAACGTATGGGAATTCCAAATGACTATTGGGAAATAACGGATGTTAATAAAGACTATGAGGTAATTCTTGCCCAAAGTAGCCATTTAATGCAGCATCTCTTCTTTGTTATTAATGACATACAGCAGTCCTTCTACTGCTGCATAAGTGGTGTCTCTGGGGAGGAATGAGCTCAGTTGGTTTTAATCGAAGCAGCATCATCTTGATGCAAAGTTGTGGATAATGATGCTATGAAAGAACAGAACAGAGCTCCAGAGTCACCTTGGTTTGTTTTGATCCCCCTGGCAAAGTACCAGATACTTTTTTTTTTTTTTTTTTTTATAGAGAAATGTCAAACCATCTGTTACGAAAAACCTGAAGTACCCTTAGCTGCCTTTGGTATTTCCAAACCCTGTCCCACCAGGCTGGTGACAGATGTGTAGAAGAGAAATAGATGGCAGCAGTATGGCTTGGTGGGGAATGAGGCAGAGTGGAAAGGGACTAGGTAAGGAAGGAAAAAACAGTAACGGAAAACAGACATGTTTTTTTCTTGCTTGGTTGGGTCTCCTGCTAAATAAGGGCTCTCTGTCATTTCAGTCCTAACTGACTAGTGATGTTGGTTTTTTCAGTCTCTTTAAGGTCAGATTGGATTTAAACCACATTAAATGAAAGCATTTTTCAGCAAGTTTACTTACTTCCCTTTTTATTTCTTCTGATGTTGTATACAGTCAGACCTTTCTGTCTAAAAGACAAAGCAAACAACTCTTGAGGAAGATAAAAATTACTAAGTCTTGAGTCCCTTTCCCCGCTCGCCACTCTCTTCCCCACTAGCTTTTCAGTGTTACACTTTGGGTTGAAGAAATATAATCCTGTGCTGTTAGAAGTGACTGGTAATTTTAAATTACTATCTTTGGATGCCTGAATTGAGATAGGAGGTGAGAGGTGCTTTTTCCATTAGCTGATTAGGGCATCTGAATGTGGGCATCTAAAATCATTAATCACATTGAAGTTTTACTTGCTAGTATGTAAGTCTCAAGTGCCAGTGCTTTGTAATTTCCTCAGGGTTTCCACCTTATGTTTTAAAATTGTCAAGCCTAAAGTAAAGCCATACTTGGAGAACAGCTTATCGGTGAAGTACGTGCTGAAAAGGCTGTACTTGTCTGAGAAAAAAGGATAAAGCTGGTCTGTACCTGATTGCTGGAAGCTCATTTCAAGTTGAGTAAGATTTAGAGGGAACATTTTAAATATAGTTGTTCTTAATTTCCCTTTTTGTGACAAATCAGAAGCTTTCATAAATTTTATGGATTTAAAGAACTTTCTTTTAATATACATTGTGTACTGTGCAGTCCATTTTTTTAAGTTCAGTTGCAAGATCGATTGTTTCATTTTGAATTTATTCCTGTGTTGTTTTTCAAAATGCATCTTAATGGCTTAAAATTTTAGGTGTGGACTACATTAGATACAGTATGACAAACAATCTATTCCTGTTGTTTATAAATGCTAGATCATAAGCTAGGGATGAATTTTGAGCTGCTAATTACTAATATGTGATTTTTTTTTTCTCTCTCTCTCTTTTCACTTAGGTTTGCAACACATATCCTCCAGAAATAGTGGTGCCTAGAGCTGCTAATAAGGCAGTGGTGATTGGAAGTTCAAGATTCAGAAGCAGAGGGCGGATTCCGGTGCTTTCTTACTTGTATAAAGAAAACAATGTTAGTTGTTCACTGTCTGCTGTCTTTTGGGGGAGTAAGGGTTCCCCTTCTTGTCCTGTTTCCTTTTAGTGAAAGGAAAGAATGAGATAATAGGTTCTAATAATTAACTTTATGTTTGAGAACTGTGGTTGTCTTAACAGCATTAATATTGGTTTGTTCTGTGTCACAGAATAAGCTAAAGGCAAACTCTTGGGATGCATCCAGAGCTGTGCAAAAAGCACAGACTTTCCAAGCTTCCTGTCTGGATTTTTTTTCTTTAATGAGCTTTCAGCAGTACCTTGTTACGTGTGTTGTTTTTTTTTAAATCTACTGTTTAGCAATATTGAATGTTTTAACAAGGTACTTGTTAACTCAGCTAGATTTTTCTTCATATTGAATAGGAGGAACCACCCTGTAATAAATCCCCACTAGCTCAGAATAAGAGGTTTCAGTTTGTTTTTTTTTTTTTCCACTGAAGACCAGAATGTAAATTTTTAACTTTGCTGTCTCAGCAATGTTTTAGATGCAGATGTTAGGAAAATGCAGTCACATTGTTTTCCTGAGGAAGCGTGCCTTGACCTGGGCAACTATGGAGTTCTGCTGTCAGCTACTGAAATTTCCCTAAAGCGCACTCGGTGCAGTTCTGTCTGGAACAGTAACAGCTGATAAGCAAAGTTGTGGAAGAGAATGGTTTGGATAATAGAAACCAAGTAGAAAACGTGAGAAATGCGAACATTTGGGATACTGATCATCAGGCAGAGCATAGTGGGTTTGAGAACATAGCAGTGAAGTTTGTAGCAGGGCTCTTTAGCCTCACTACTTCCTTATGATTGTCAAGCTTGTAGCTTTGAGAAATATTTTGGTAGTATTCCTGTGTGTCCATTTAAGTAGCAGTTCTTCAGTGAAATGGAGGACACTTGGCCAACAAATTATCGTTCTTTGGGGTAGTGCAGTAGAGACGATCTGAAAGCAGAAAAATGAGAGCTGTTGTGTGTTGCAGGCTGCCATATGTCGTTGTAGCCAGCCTCTCTCCGGGTTCAGTGCACGCTGTCTGGAGGATGAACAAATGCTGCAGGCGATCAGAGAAGCCAACCCTGGGAGCCCCTTCATGTATGTTGTTGACACAAGGCCAAAGGTATCTTCATGGGGTTTGTGGCTACTTTTAAATCTCGTGTCTGAATTGGTAATGCTATTTCCAGTTTGTTCCTTCACAACTCTGCTAATATTTTCTTATGCTGCATTAGGTTAAATTGTGTCAGTCCTGAATCAGGAATTCGGTATCAGGCTCCTGGTTCGGTGTCTTAATGTGACGAATACTTGTGCATAATAAAATGGCAATGTTAAGTGCTGTTAAGAATGCTCACGCTTCTGGAGTATTCTGCGTTGAGGTTTGTTTTAAGGATGACCTGAAGCAATTGGCAGTCTTGAAGCTGACTGAGACAGTGAAGCATTTTCCTGCAGAGAGCTGTGTCCTTAATATGTTGTGTTGGAGAGAAGCCTTAGGATTCAGTTCCACGAGCCTGAAGTGCTTTTATCAGCAGACCATGGGAAGAAGTGAGGCTGTATGAAGTCAGTAACAATTGAGAAAAGCAATTCCTCCATTTTTTTGTCTTTGTAAAAATAACTAATGTTCTCATGATGTGCAGCTTGGAGTTTAATACAATTCAGCTCCTCTGGTCCATAGGCACTATTTGGGGCTAGAACTTTATTGCTGAGGTGTTTAAGAGGATATTGAAGAAACATTTGCAAAATGAAATCTCTAATGACTGTCATCTTGAGGAACTGAATTCAGAAACCAATTCAAGTGATTGTTTTGTAAGCATATTGATTGGGAGTATAACCAAATTAGAACACAAGGATTTTCATAGTACACAATTATTTCAATACAAAGGTTTTAAAGTGCTTTGATTATTTTAAAATTGAGATTTCTGAGAACTTGCTTCACTGTTCAGATATTATTTTATAGAAACTACAGTTGTAGTTAAATTATGGCAAGTGCAAGAAGGGAAAAAGTTTTGGGGAAAACAAGGAATGTTTCACCTGTTGTTCCAAGATGTGTTCTGGCTTTTTGCAGTATGACATTTCCGAGAGAGAACCTATTCTGTAATTATATGTATGTTTATAGCAATCACTGCATGTTCTTTTAGTACAGATAGCTTTCAGTATCATAGATGTTCTAGTGAAACCTACGGTTGATGGCAATTTTGTTCTAAAGTATTTGGCAAAAAAAGGGAGAATTTAAAATTGGTGGTGTTTTTCCTTCTAATAGAACGTCCGAATGGTAGAACTGAAGCACTAGGGTTTTTTAATTGTTCTAAAGATGTATATACTTTATCTGACTCTTCTTTCTCTCCTCTCTATGGAGGCAAATCACTCCTTTTCCCAAATTAATAGGTGGGGGGGTTGAGGTGCTCTTTTTTTTTGGTCAGCATTTAGGATTTTGTGGTAGTTCTTGAACTATTTTGGGTAATTGTTAGAGCAGCTGGTGGCTTTTCTACTTCTTTTCTGCAGTTCCAGTTGGTTGCTGTATTCTTTCTGCTCAACTTTAATATTTCTATGTTTCCCTCAGGTGGCTTTATTTCATCTGTGCATGTATGTCTGTGAAAAGCTTTGGAATTCTCTTACTATTTCTATACCACCATGTATGTATGTTACTCGTAAAAATGGCTTTCCTAGTTTTACTTTCATGTGCTTCTGTCTGAATCTTTTTACATAGCTTCACAGTTAAGGCAGACTCAGTGTCTCTCTACCCGTTTTGTTGACAGCAGTATTCTGAAATTGGGCATGGTTTTGATACTGTCTATCCTAAGAAATTTTGTACAGGGACTTAATGAGTCTCTGCATATGACTAATGGACTGGAGATACTGGCATAATTTTAGTGAAACAGCTGGAAGTAATGTCTGGGAGGTGGGGAAGTATGTCTGAGTAACAACTTTGTTCTGTATATTTTCTGGGAGACTTTAAAAGAAGAAGGACTTGCAAAACAGTCTCATTTATTTCTGCATATTGTTTGTTGTAATTTTCTCTCTTTTCTTTCCTATTCCTTTTCCCTTGAATTTGACAGTTAAATGCCATGGCAAACCGAGCTGCTGGGAAGGGTTATGAGAATGAAGATAATTATGATAATATTCGCTTTAAATTTATTGGTATAGAAAACATCCATGTGATGCGTAACAGCTTGCAGAAACTCCTGGAAGGTAGGTACGGTCTGTGCAAGTGGCCCGTCTTCATTACCCACGGCTACTTTTGGACAACCTTTTGCTAAATATATAGCTCCTACATGCACAAATGCATGTGGACTTGGGTGTTGTGATGGAACCAGATGAGCAAGTATCTTGGTTTGCTGTGTTGGAGTGGCTGAAAGTATTAATCTTGTTAACATGCTTTCCTGCTGGACGTTATATTATTGTGCTTAGTTTTATAGTGGTTCAAAAATAGCAACTAATACTAAAAACATTTCTTAATTTTGCTAGTTACAGAAAATATTAATTTCTTAAATATGCCAAATTAAAAGAAAAAGGCTATAGGAATATTACATTTTACCATTAAGATAGTCTCATGGTTACTTTGTGAGCTGTTGAAAGAAAACTAACATAGGTTGTTGAGGAAATACTTTCCTGGGGTTTGCTACATTTAGTTACAGTGTTAACCAGTATTTCTGATTTGAAATAAAGATTTGGCCTGATCTTCAAAAGACTTTAATCTCATGCATACATAGTTCTTATTCTTCATTTATTTCCGATATCTTTAACTGAACTTGCTTTTAATACATTAAAATATATGAAAATGCGGAATAGCTCAGGTAATTAAACAACTTCAAGATTGTGATCTTAGGGGGAAAATGCAAAGCAGAAGAAATACTTATCTGAGCCAGTGGAGATCAAAAGGTGAATCAGGTCCATATTTTCACTAATGTAATTTTTAGAAGTTCCATTAACAGTCATGGTGCAGCTTGGATCAAACCATCATACTCTGCTACGTGGTTTCCAGCACTATTAGCATCCTTGTGCTGACAAAGACTGCAGAACAGGGCAGAGTAGATGCTGCAAATCATTCTGCTTGGTCCCCGTGCTTAGTTTTCTAAAATGTAATACAAGTCATTCAAAATATGAGTTTAATATTTTAGTAACCAGCATAAGGGTCATATTGCTTCAAAATAGTTGAGTAATTGACGCTACCAATTGCCTGGCCAGGTAGCACTGCACGATCTCTGATGACCTTGGAGAAAAATGAGGCTATACACATGACCAAGAGATTCGCCTGATCACAAGTTTAAGTCCTCAATTGCCTGTTCCTGGCAGATTTATTTTGTGGTGGAAGAAGAGGCAGAATAAATACTTGCTTACTTCCATATTGTTCTTTGACAGTGATAAAATCTCTCACTGATGTTTACCTGCTATTGAACTGTATTACTATAAGTATTTTCTATGCTCGGTTAACATAGCGTCTGAGTTGCATTCCAGGTTAGACATGTTACTTCTTTCTCTAAAGTAGCTCTCTCTTCAAATCTTTGTGATGGTGACTGCATGCTAGTGGTTCTTAGATGTGTGTGCAAAGGTGATTTATAGTGAAGTAACAGATCACTAAACACTTCCTTTGTTGAAAAAAGCTGAAAAAATAATGAGTTACCATTTAAAAAAAAGGAGGAGGATATTTTCAGATCCTCAGGTTCTCTTATAGCTAAAAATTGCTGGTTTGTGTATTTAAGTATTTTGTGTAGATCCTGTGTCCTTTAGACAGGATATTGATGTTGACTGTTAAAAAATGAGGCAATGTTAGCTTTTAGGATCTACCAAGTTCTGTTGCTGTGAAGGGATAATGAGGAGGTGGGAAAAAGAAAGAGATGTCGATAATGGAGTATCAGTTAATTCCTTTGTTTGTGTTCTTAGTGTGTGAAATGAAGTCCCCCTCAATGAGCGATTTCCTCACTGGACTGGAGAATTCAGGTTGGTTACGGCACATTAAGGCGGTGATGGATGCAGGTGTCTTTCTTGCAAAGGTAAAAACTGTACTCCCAACTTGCAGGTGAATTAAAAAATATGTACTTGTCTGTTAGGGACTGCTCCAAGGCTGTGAAGTTGTTTCTGGATTGAAGGTTGGAAAACTTTGCTGTTCAGGCTGGCCTCAGCTCTCAAAAACAAGCCTGCAGTTGGAGAACATCGAGTGGGTTACCCAGCTGGTGTTCTCCTAGACACTTCTTGTGACTGAAGGAAATGCTGTAGGGATTGGGACATTGTCCAGTTTACTGTACTGTAACAAGCAGTTATCTAGGCTTTATTAGAACTCATTTGAAACAAATAAAATCACAGAATGTGAATAAATGACCTTTATAAATGACTCTATATAACACATATTGACTAGTGCAAACAACATGTAACCTTGTGCTCCTTAGTTATTGGACTGCTCTGCTTTAAATGAGGGATTTAGACCAGTTTATTTTCTCCTGGTTCTGTGTGATGCAGGGACTGCTAATTTTGTTTATTCAACGCAGTCCTCATTTCTGCAGAGCTTGTGGCTTTGCAAGTCAGACAGAAGGAGAAAAGTTACTAAGGCACATGGCTCTTCAGTAATTGTAAAGGGCATGCAGGCAACGTGTGGCAAAAGTGGTGACCTGTAGGTGTTGTCTATTCTCTCTTCAAATTTTCCCATGTAGCAAGCAGGAAGCTACTCTGTTTTTCTTCTGCTATGCATACAAGGGGAAGAAGGTGATCCATAAGGGAGTATGTTGGGATGAGCTCTTCTTCTTGAGAAGTTCATAGTCCCCGTGTGTCCGATATTCTTTATTCATCCAACATATTCTTCCTCAGAGGAGGGGATTGAGAATTCCTGGCCTTTCAGAAGGCTGAGCATTTTGAGATCAGAGGGTCTTTGTTTCTTGACAGTCTCTGTGGCTGACAAGGCATGCTACAGCATTTTATTCTAGTTGCGGTTTCCTGTGGGTTGCTGGCTGTGTGCCTAGAAATGGTGCATTTCCATGGTTCAGGTGAGAAATGACAAATTTTCTCCTTGGATTTTAGACCAGTCAGGTAAAAAGCAGATGAAAGGGTAGCATTTAATTACAGTAACCAACCTAGAAAGCTGCTGAACTGTTCTATCTGGTGTCTCCTTCACAGGCTGTGAAAGATGAAAAAGCTAGCGTGTTAGTCCACTGCTCTGATGGGTGGGATCGCACAGCCCAGGTCTGCTCACTGGCTAGCCTCCTCTTGGATCCATTTTATAGAACTTGTAAAGGCTTCATGGTAAGAACATGAGTGTTGGAATTTCAAGAATAAGTACTTCCTGCATTTGAAATGTGAACAGGCCCTAATTAAGTATTTTAGGTCGTTTCTTGGAACAAACAGTAGGTGACCTATATAAAACCAGCTTTGATTCTCTGAACAAGCTTTAATTGCTCTGAACTGCTTGGGCACAAAACAGCAGCAGTTGATTTACAATTCCCAAATCTTTGTTTCCTTGAATGTCTATATGAGAGCCACTAATGAGACATTTCAGCAAGAGATGGGAGAGCAAAGGATGCAACTCTGGCATCAATCCACAAAAGAGTGGTGAAGCAGCTTGTTATTTAAGCCTTATAGTGAATGGTCTGTTATCTGCTAGGATTTAAAATTGGGCAAACTCATCTTTGTGCACAGGGCAGCGTATAACCTGTATATCATGTAAAATCTGTGCATCGCTTAAGACCTTTTTAAATCCATTGCACCTGAATTTGGCTGTTTGCTTCTACTGCAGGCTTTTTCTTGTTTGAAGCCATCACTGCATAAATACAGTGTAATCTGTGATGCTATCTTTGCATTCATCTCTTTTTGTTAAATACCCAAAAGAGAGACTGCTGCTCTTTCTCGGAATAGTTTCTTAAAAGAAACCCTGAAATCAGAACGATGCAAATTCGCCTCTTGCAGTGTGTTGCACTGCTAGGACTGTTTCCTTGTATTCCATGCTATTTTTATTATTATTATTTTTGCTTCTGGATTATACTGAAATCTTTTAACAGTTAAAATTACATGTGAAACATCTGCCTGGCCTTTGGCTCTGGACAATTATGTATGAACTGAGAGACATGATTTTGATTAGGAACAGGAACAGTAACTAAAACAGGTGAATGCTCATGTGTCCTCTGAGCAAATATCTACAAATCCTTTGGCAGTGGTTATTCCTAAATGAATGCAACAGAAGTGTAAAGAATGGAAACATTTGAAAAGAATGTAAATTAAGTGTTCAGAGTACTCTGTGAATTTCTGCTTTCCTTTCATTCTTTTAAGTCTCTGAATGATGATATCAGGAATTGATCTTTAAATATAATGCAACAAGGCAAGTAATAATGGATTTAGCATTAGTCATTTGGTTCCTTATGAGATGTGTGTTCAAGGAAAATACTGCTTCCTTTTTAATTTCTTATATATAGCACAGTCATTCTATTTAAGAGAGAAACTAAAACTAATAGTTTCTCTGATTTCATCCTGAGCTCCTCAGTACACTGTTGTAGTTCTTATATTCCTATTTGTGTTAAACATTTGTTGAATTCCAGTTGTTGATTTATTTTGCTGAGTCTCATGATACTCTTTTCTGAATTAAGTAGTACATACTGTAATATTAAGCTGTTAATTCTTTTAACTCAGTACTTACATATGATTTTAAAAACATAGAAACTCCCTCCAAATAGTACTGGACTTGCTTGAAGTAACTTCTTATTCCAACAGTGACATTGTACTGGTAGCTGTGGATGACTAATCCATAAATCACTATTACTATTTTCCTTGACTTCTATGGATATACTCATAACAGTAGGGTCAGCAGGTAGCATTGGTTGCTTTTTAGAGTTTAGCATCAAAGGCTTCATTTTGCTCTTTCTAAACAAAGTAATGCTCTTTTTTAAATCTCTGTTCTGAAAATTAAGGTTCTAATAGAAAAAGAGTGGATTGCAATGGGCCACAAGTTCTCACACAGGTAAGAAGACTGTCTTATCTTGGGTGTAGTGACTGGGTGAAGGCTTAGCTGTGAAACTAATACAGTGTTTTCAGGTTTAGGTGCTCTCCTGAGAAATGTAAATAAACATACAAGACAGAGGAGAGAAGATTTGGAAAATACCAGAGTTGGTGACATAAAGCCAGTATCTGCTAGGGTTGTTTCCTCAGTGTTTTTTTATTACTTTACAAAATCAGAGTCTTGCACAAATTGTTTGAATTCTGAGTGTTTTCCTACCTGTAAATTCACATTCGTATTATATGAGGAGTGCTAGTGTTCCAGCAAGATGTATTAATTCTTCTGCAGTCACCTCCTGGAAGAAAATCTCAGCTAATGTTATTCAGGACTTCTACCAAGTTCAAAGTATAAAGTTGAGTCTGTTACAGTGCTAAAACCCAATTTGACCTGATTTCTCTAGGCACATTAAAATTGCTGTCATTCCTGTAATTGATAGCCCACATCTAGTAGGGATATTACCTTGAATTACCACTTGTTATATTTACCATATAGAAATTAGAAACTGAGATGATACAAAAGAATATGAGGAGGGGAGGAACTGGTCTCTTCAGTGATATTAGCTTGTTAAAAAATTCAATCTTTGTTCTCAATGTTAAACGGGTTCCTGTTTTTAATAATAAACCAAATCTGTTTCCTTAAAGCTTATCTGTGGAAAATAAGCAATATGCACACCTTTATACTGGTATATAAGAAGAAGCAGTCAAAGATAGACTGCTGTTTGGTCATTATTGGCCAAATAAACGTTCTGTGGTCATTGTTTCTGCTTCCTCAGGGATTCTTTTCACCTTCCTTGCTTTAAGGCAAAAAACCCCCACCCAACTCCAAAACCTCAACTCCTATTCTGTTATATCTTCTATTATAAAGGATTGTTCCAAGTACGAGAACTTGGCAATGGATACAAAAAGTACTTGAGACATGAATTTCAGCATTGACTGAGTATATGAACTTTTATTCCAGTAGACAAAATCATTCTTCTCATAGTGGTGGCTAGTGCCTTACAGTTCTGAGGGAGACCAGTCCTCCTTTATGCTGTCACTTAGGTTATTGTGGTCAGAATCGCAGGACCTGGGAGCCAGGAACTGGGATTTGATCAGCTAGATCTCTGTCGCAAGAAATCTTCCTTCATTTTTCCAACTAAATTTGGGGATGCCTTGTTTATCTCTGTGGATTTCCAGGTATTATCCCTTCCTAAAAAGGGGGATTCTGCCCCAAGTTTTTTCTTTTAAGAACAGTTATTACAACACAGTAGTGTGTTGGCTGCTTTCCAGAAATGCTGTATTTCTTTTCCGGTTGTTTTTTGTTTTATGATGGATTGTGTTGAACACTGATAGATCCCTGGCTAGATTTTTGCAGAGTTAGTAGGTTTTTTCTGAACTTCATCTGAAGCTGTAAATATATTTTTTGATTGTTGCTTTGGGGTTTTCTTTGAGTTTTTCTTTTTTTCTTAATAATTGCGTACCAGGATTTCACTCTTGCTGTCCACATGGAGCAAAATCAGGTTGTTCTGACTTGCTGCCTGTTGTGGCTATGCCTGCATAAAATACTCTCTCATCCATAGAAGATCGCAGATGAAACTCCCCCTCCCCACTGGTTCTTACTGTTTCCGGCTGGCAGACAGACAGAAATCCCACTGATGTCAGCCTTTTTTCCCCAATTAAGGGCTAGCATTATTTTCTTATATTCAAGCAATAGATGGTTCTTTGGAGAACAGTGTCTTTTTTTACTTTTTGCTAACATCATAGCATAGGCTCAAGGATTCCTATTTCATAAGTATTTCTTGTGATGCTTGTAAGTCTGTTATGTGGGGTCTTCCACAGCTAGTTTTACTTTAGAGAAGGGGACACTGCACCAGGTACCCATGAAGAACAAGTAATGTTGAGGGTGGCATGCCTTAATGTACAGTTGGTGTAAAATAAATCACTTGAGGCTTTTTCTGTGTGGAATAACTTCTTATTGTAGTAGTGAAGAGAACTTCCCAGCTGCTTCATAGGAAGGGGATTCTTTCTTTGTTGGGTGACAGGGGATTTACCCCTGTTTTGTTTGCATCTCTCTAGGTGTGGCCATTTGGATGGTGACCCCAAAGAAGTGTCCCCTGTCTTCACTCAGTTCATTGAATGTGTCTGGCAGCTCATGCAGCAGTTCCCCTGCACATTTGAGTTTAATGAGCGTTTTCTTCTTGAAATCCATGACCATGTCTACTCCTGCCAGTTTGGCAATTTCCTTGGGACCTGTCATAAGGAGCGTGAGGATCTGAAGTGAGTTAACAGTTTATAGACCCAACAGTCTAGGAGTCACTTTAAATGTCACCAAAAAAAGCAGGTTGTGTTTGTTTGTGTGTTTTTAATGTAACTGTAGATTGATTATGGGTAACACTGTCTTGGTAGATGCTTATGTTTTACAGTGTGGAAAAAGACCCCTATAGATTAATTATATCCCCAAAGTCAGATATTTTAATTTGGACCAGAAAGTAGTAACTTCCAGAAAAACCTTTTAGACTGAATGGTCTTCACTTTAAATTGATTATATATTCTTCAGTGATGTATCTTGTTATCAGATACTGTGCGAAAATAGTTCTTAGCTCCCTTAATCTAATTCTACTAAGAATGGCTAATGTTATTAACCCATTTAATGTGATTCTTTTTTTGTGATTAGATGTTATTTGTAATTGACAGAATCTTTGAGAAGACCCATTCTCTGTGGCCTTTCCTCTTGCAGAAGAAGCAGGAATTAAGAAATCCTTTGTACAGAGGATTTACAGCTTACAAAGAGCTTCAACCAAACACACTACCTTTCAGTTTCCAGTAAGTTGCTTATTTAAGAAGGGGGACATTTCTTTCATTGTAATGTAGATTGGTAATTCAGGTTTTATGAAATAAATTTTCACTTATTAGCATGGTTTATCTTTCCCCTCCATTCCTCATCCATAAACTGAGAGTAGTAGTGCATAGGCAAGTGCTAAATAAATGCAGGTACTGTAATTTAAAATGATAATTTTTCTTTGGTGTTGAGAGAGAGGCTGGGGAAAGGCAAGGAAAAGAACTTCAGATGTGTAGATAGACCCACACAACCCCCCTGACTGCTCTGTCAAATTTACTTGAGAGGGTAGGCAATTGTTAAAGAAAGTTCCTCCTTTCTTCCTTTTTAATATATATTAAGGAAGTCTTTCAAACAGAAATTTCAGTGCCCAGTCACACCCAGGCTTATGCAGTCAGGGTGGTTTTCATGAGGGATTTCTTGTTGCCATGTCTATTTGCTTGCCTGGGGTGTTACAGCTGAAGTGGTTAGTTTTGTTTTGTTTCTGGCTCACTCTTGTTCCCTGCTGACATGGGAGTTGCAAGTGTATTTTAAGTGCTGTGTGTGGTTACTGGTAGGCAGAGGATTTTAAAAAAAGTAGGGAGGTAGGGCAAGCTGAGGATTTGAAGGTGAATTCACCAAGTTTCCACTAAGTCTGCTATAGAAAAAAGTATATTTTTGTCTTATGCTAATACCTACTGCCCAGTCCACGTGGATTGTAAAGCAGGAGTGCTTAAATCCTTGGAAGCTTTTGGAGCTTCATGACAATTTTGCCCATTTATACTGGATTTTATAATTTAAGTCTCTAACAGTTTTTAAAAATCAGTTACTAATGGCAATTTGTTGAAAAGTTTTTTCTTAAACAGCATCTAGTTTGTTGGTCAATAGTGTACAATTGACCGCCTAATTCTCTTTTCTTGCCCTGTTCTTGAGGTTTTGGTGTGGGATGTATAATCGCTTTGACAAAGGAATGCATCCAAAACAGTGTGTACTAGATCATCTGCTAAGCTGCATGAGCCAGAAGATGAAACTGGAGGACAGTGCATCTGAACTGGAAAATGTGAGTCCTGAATATTAATAATATTTAAAATCACATGATGGTTTTGGCAAATATAACTGGGTTTGAACATTGGCATTGAACAATTGTTTCAACATGCTTGGGCAGAGCTGGGCAACATGAGGGGTTAAATGACATTGCTGTGATACATAGGTTTGCTTTACCCAAAATTCTCATCTGCTAGGCAAAAGCTGTCTTTGATCAAGTTCTGTTGCAGCCTTATGACCTAATTCTCTAAACAAAGCAGGTGTTAAAAGAGCATGTAGCTTTCAACTCCACTTGAAGAAAAGTTGGAGAGGGAGAGAAGAAAATAATAGGCTTGCTTCCACCCCACTCCCCCCCAACCTGTAACACAGATACACAAAAATATTCTTGTTTTCAGCTCAACCCCACATTTTTCTTTCCTGCTTTTTCGTTCACAAGCCACATTGGAAAAAAATTATGATCAACCAGGTATTAAAACAATTGAGTTACTTAAGTTGGCTTTCCTGTAATGACCAAATTATAAGTGGATTGTGTAGGCTGAATTACTTTCTAAAAGTGGCTACCTCCATTTAAAGTGCATTGCTAAAACAAGGTAGGGAATCTTGTGCATTTACTACTTGTGTTCTGTGTACTAGAGAGCAGAGATCTTATGTCCGGAATAACCAATTTCTCTACTTCAACCCAAAATAATAAAGTAAACAGCAACGCAGTCAGTTCTGATCAGATTCCCCAGAGAGCTATATTTATCTATATGAAGATGTAGTTTCTATATGAAGATCTCAGCAGTGCAAGACAGGAAAAAAAAAAAAAAAAGACAGGTAGTCCTGTTAGCTTTTGAAGTGCTGCAGTTCTGTGTTTTCATCTGTATTGGTTCTGGGTGGGATGGGGTTAATGTTCCCCACAGCAGCCCTCCTAGTGCTGTGCTGTGTGTCAGTAGCTAGAAAGGTGCTGATAACACACCAGTGTTTTGGCTACTGCTGAGCAGTGCTCCACAGCATTGAGGGTGACTCTCCAGCATTCCCCCTCTCATCCCCAAAGACTGCAGGCTGGGGGTGGGCAAGATCTTGGGAGGGGACACAGCTGCGACAGCCAACCCAAACTGACCAAGGGGAGATTCCATATCATATGATGTCTGCACAGCAATAAAATCTTAGAGAAAGGAGGAGGGGCAGGGGGGCACATGTACTGAAGCCCTACATTCTGAGAAGTGGCTGAACATCACCTGCTGATGGGAAGTGGAGAATAATTTTTTTGTTTTCCTTTGCTTCTGCGCACAGCCTTTGCTTGTGCTTTATGAAACTGCCTTTATCTTGACCCACGAAGGGTTTTTTCCCATCTTATCCCCACCTCCATCTTGCTGAGGAGGTGAGTGATAGAGCAGCTTGGTGGGCACCTGGCATCCAGTCAAGGTTAACCCACCACAGTCCTCTACAGCTGCCTGAAAGAGGCGTGGCTTTTCTTTATGCTTGAGGCTCTACTTGCAATATTCTTTCTATGCATATTAAAAACAAACAAACCAACCAGAGAAAAACCCCAACAAAACAAAACCCTAAAAATACAGCAGTTGGAGAGTCATCTAAAAAATGTATCAGTGAGAAGACCTATTAGTGTCCTTTGCTAGGTTAATGTGAATGCTGAAAACTTTTTATTTTTATTAGACAAATAATGATGTTTGTATCAAACATGGAAAGGTCTATGCCCCTGTACTTTAATGCTGGATTACAGAGCTAAAAAAGAGTCACTGGCACAGGACTATTATGTTGACAATTGTTTTTGTGTATCCCTGACATTTGGGAATAGCAGCTTTCGTTATTTTTTTTAATGTCTTTTTATTTTTGTAGAAATTTCCATTCCTTGATGGTCCTTTGCCCAGTGAAGCTTGCTCCTTACCTAAAATAGGATGTGCTGCTTCAAAAACACCGATGCTCAACACTCCTCAGGATTATGAAGGGGAACCACCTCCTGTGTTGAGCAATGGTGCCTCAGCAGGGGATATAGATGTTATGTCAGACGTGGACCAAAAGCACAAAGAGAACCTGTCTCATCACCAGGACCTCCATGACCTTAATGCCACCACTGACGTGTTGAACTCCCAAGCTAAGGATGGAAAGCTGCAGCACCATTGATCAGCTCTGAGGACTGTGTTCAATAACCGGGCACTTGTGGTGGTGAGGCATGAGGGAGCTGTGCCCCTGCGAGGGTGTAGACCCCCTAACTATTTACAGCTACGTGTGAGTACCTATGTTTGCAGGGAGCTGTGCTCGCTGTAGAGAAGACAGTCTGCATTTGGCTTGGTCGCATTGTTTTGTAGCTAAAATGAAGATGCATACGAGCTGACCAGAAAGCTACCCTGAGTTAGTGTAAACCTTATTTTTCAGTGGAAACACGATGTGTGTTTAAGGTTTATGACTGCCTGCCAGGACTGGTATTTCAGGCTGAAAGAAATCTTGGCCAATTAACTGGGGCTTAGGAGTTATGCAGTGTTTATAACTGGAGTATTCAATCCATTTATTCTCAGTGGTGGTGCAAGGTCATCTTAAAATGATAAAAAAACCAAACCCCTTTTCTTAGCTGTGAATGAATCTCTGCATGGACCCTCACCTTGTGGCAGAACTGAATCAGTTTTTGTTTCCTATGCATATTTGTTAAACAAAAACAAACCCCCCTGTGCCTTTTTATGGAGACCATTTTAATGTCTAGCCATGCAATGTACTACTTTTATTATTGTAGTGTAGTGTTGTATTTGGTCACCTTTAGTCAGTATTTTTAAACAAGGTTTTTTTATCTTATGCCAGCTTCTTTGGGATCTCTGCCGATCCCCTGAGTTTAGTAGCTTCTTTCTAAGACGACCTTTCAAAGGATAAGCTTTTATGGACCTTATTTACTGATTGTGAGAGTACAGCAAGCCACAGAGACAGGCTGTGACACGTGATTTTTTTGACAGAGGGAGGGCTAGAAATGAGAAAAGATAGGAGAAAATTTATATGGAAATTTTCTGTCTTGTTTTATGATCTTGGTTAAATTGAAGCAAGAGAGCAACTCTTTGTTCTAAGCTGGAATCAGTGTGCTTTCCTTGCATCCGTCAGTGAGGCAGTAATTACAGATGAGGTGTGTTCTATTATGGAAATGGGGCCTAAAATGATTACTTCACATCACATGCTGAGTGATTCTAGTGAATGTTATCTTGGATGTTAAAATTACATGAACTTTAAAGATGCTTTGTTTGTACTGTCGAGACATGGTGAGATGAACAATATCTCTCATGGCAGTGAACTTTTTAATTTTGTGAAGCTGATGACAAAACGTAAATTGGGATGTGACACCTTAGTGGAACAAAGAGTGGACATTCTGGGCTCAGGGCTGTGGCTGTAGCTTGGACTCACTCTAGTGCTTGTTAACACTACTTGGTTTCCTTAAGCTGCAGTAAGGTCAGCTGCAGATACTAGTTCAAAGTTGCAGGTTTAAAACAGAGATGTATACTCTCTTTATACAGAAGAAACAAGGGCTTGTCTCCCCAGGGAAGTGGATGGCCCAGGAAAGCTGTTCCACAGTACTTCTATAGATGTGCTTAATTGCACGGTGTCCCATTATGCAGTTTAATTCAAGATGCTTTTCTGCTTGCTTTTGGATCCTGTTGTTCAAATTAGATGCTGCCATTAGGTCTTAAAATCAGTTTCCCTTTTTTATAAAATCTTGAAAAAAATTGAAAATTATTTTCCAAGTTAGCCATCCCAATCTACAATAAAAAGTAGAAACATTCCATTATAGAGTCATAAAATGCAATAGCTGTTGTTCATATGCTTATGGTGAAATGACTAGGTTAGTTTCAGTGTTCAAGATAGAAAAGAAAAAAAAAAACAAAACAAAACCCACAACCAATAAAAACTCCGAGTGTCTCACTTCGGGTAAGAAAATACATATTTTATTAAGCATATCAAAAGACCCAAGGAAAAAAAGGCAATACCTGAGAACAGTTTCTTCAATGACTAGAATGACAAAGAACAGCTTTTTTTTAATGTTGCAGATTTTTCAATCTTAAAGCAAGGAATATAGTTGTTTCCAAGGTAGGAGTGAGAGAACTACAATGTGTGACTGATTCAGAAATGAAGCCCATAAAATACAGAACCAGATACACTTCAGTTGAAGATGTTCAGAATTTGTTGTGTGGGTACGTATCAGAAATACTGCATCATACAACAGCTATATTTTATTTTTAAGGATACACATTTCTGAATGCAACTTTTCTTAATCTCAAGATGAGTATCTTCTGTTGAGTCTCTTTTGCTCCTAACAAGAGATCTGCTAGGCTCCTAACATAAAGTTAGTCTACCAGCCTTTTAAGTTTGCCATATCCTCATACTCCTAAAGTGAAGAAATTGCACCCTGTATCTTAATCCAGCTGCTCTAGATACCCAGGGTTCAGAATCTGCTGTAGATTTTCACTGGAGAATGCTGGGGAGGTTACTTCTCTTTGCTTCTTTATAGTGTAGAAGCTCAGTTTCACAATGCACTTTGCAGTTTGGAGCCCGTTTCATACGGACTGATAGATCAACCCTGTCTTTCCTTTCTAGGGTGCAGAAGAGCGTAGTGGATAGTATGCACTGCTTCTTAAATAGAGAACTCTAAAATGGTAAATGAGACCAGGACAGGCACTTTTTAGGACCAGTTATGCTAAATGTCATCAGTTCTTTTAATGTGTTCTCTAATGAAAATTTGAAATATGGAATTGTAGAGAATTTTGACTACTGAAGGATTTCAACATGCTATTGATTAATCATTATATAAAAACATTTTGCAGAAGGCTTCTATAAATGTTTACACATTGCCTTGTCTTTTGAATTACCACAGATTACCTTGAAAAAAGTATAATCTTTGCTTATTCCTGAAACATGATGCCGACATATCCACAAATTCTTCTTGACTACAATATTACTACAGATGCATATAACCATGAAAAGATTGCTGCACACACTGAAAGTAAGCTCTTAGTGATCTTGCTGCTTCTGACTTTGGTAGCAAAACAATGGATGACTTTATACTTTGAAATGCAAAAACCTAGCCAAAAAAATAGAGTAATGATCTGTCTTTTTAAACCTCTTGAATTTAATATAATCAAACCTCGTCAAAATCTACAACATATTAAAACTTATTCATGCTGGTGCTGTAAATTTACAGAGCTGGAAGAGATTCCAGCATTTCCTGGCATTCCATGACATTATTTGTTTGTAAACCGATTAGCTAGAAGCTTTGTAGTTTTGATGGTAACTCTTGTGTGTTTCAAGACCAAAAATGAAAAGCTGTTTGAAGCACTGCAGCATGTCTTCAGGTCTCTGATCAGCTAGGATTGGCTTCCCAGAGCCTTGCAGAAAGCTCGTGTTCCCTCGTTACGGAGTGCCCTGCTGACAGTGGTGTGTGACTTGATTATATGTTCCCTAAAAGTGTTAAAGGAAATCTAAAAGCTGTTACGTAGGAATCTTCTTAGTAAGCACTATGTAGGTGAAAACATACTGTAACTTATTTATTCCTAGTGGAGCATCCATGCGTTGTGAAGTCACAAATGCTGTTCTGTTTGGAGCTGTTAAGTGAACAATGCAACTTGCTGCTTTCCATTTGGATTCTTCTCACTAGAACTGGGAGGGAGGAGGGATCCTGTTTGCTGCAGATGGGCTCTGTTTGTGTAAAACTCTTCCTTTTCTGGAGCACCCCTTGTGTTACCAAGATAGTCCGTGGTATTGTGGTTTCATGCCTGTACAGTGTTTCTCTGGCTATGAATGGGCATAGCATTGCAGCGGGCAAGTGCCTGTAATGTTCTGCGTTAAAGCTACTACTTTGAAGTAGAAGAGGGGCTCGTGTAGCTTTGTTTCTTGGTTGAAATGTCTTAATGTGAACTTCACAATGCTGGATTCTTAAATTGTATTTTGTTTTACAGTTGTTGCCTGTGGTAGAGAAAATCCAATCAGTGCTGCTTGCTTTACAGGAAAAAAAAAGGGAAATGATTGGTTTGCTCATAGATGTTGTGGTTCTCAGTTGGCTGCCTTCTCTGGGAGAGAAAAAGCAGTTTGTTAAAGCCTATAGGCATAACATAATTCTAGCTGCATATTTTGTTCCTGCCTTCCATTAAGTGCTTAGGAGAAAAATAAACCTGCTAGGTGGTGCTCACTGGTACCTAAAACTACTCTGACTAGGATGGAGGCTTCAGTTTGCTCCAGTAAGCTTCTCTAGTCCTGTTGAGAGAGATCTGCTGGGAGCTTCACAGGATCTCTGCCTTGAGTTGCACCTTGCTGGGTTACAAGTGGGAATCTCCATGTCGGTGAAGTGCCCTGTGTCTGTTCCCATCGCGTTTGGAGACGGTGAGCCCCAGGAGGCATGCAGGAAGCACCCTTGCAACGAACAGAGCTGTAGCACCTGCAGGGAAAGCATTTAGAAGAGCTCTTGTGCCAGATGCTGCTTCAGTTCATGTCTTTGGGTAGCTTCAGGGCCTGACGACTGCTCCCCCAAAGGGATCATTTCTTGGCACTATTTAGTAATGAATATTTGCGGATGAGCAGGTGAACTGAAAAATGTGTCTGCTGTTTTGCTCTTTCCTCTTCCTCACCACTCTGTGTTGAGTGCTGGGGTCATTTTTTGTACGGACCTAGAGCAGTTATTCCTTGTTTACATACTGTCCCTCTTGCACGTATAGGTACTTCCTGTGCCTTGGGGCAGAGTGGGGGGCAGAGTCTGTTCTGAATGTAGTAGTTTTGTTTTAATTAATACACAGCACTTGATTAATTAGATGAGGAATGTCTCAAGCCAGGTGATGTTAAAGTCCATGTTTTCATAAGCATCTTTAGCACCAAGGGCAGCCAGGTTGGTGCCAATTGCAATCAGTGCAATTTGTTAGGTCAAGTATTTTAATGTACAGCGCTGTGTCCTTTTGGCATCTGAACTACAAAAGCAATGCAGAAAGAGAGGTTAGGTTGAAATGGTTGACCTATATCTCTTCTCACACCATTTATCTACGTACGTGCGTCTGTATTTAATGTAGCAGCATACTACTGGAATAACTTGTAGCACTGGACCTAGTCATATGTAACTGAGCACACATGTACTTTTCCCGTCACCCACAAATTGCTCTTTGTAGGAACGTACGTAAAATTATCTGTAGAATTCAGCTGAAAATTGTAAATGTTTTTGCTGTTTCTGTAAGTCAGTCGTTATTTTTGTCATTGTAACTGTTGGACAGTTGTATAAAATTGTGGATGATGAAATTCCATATTCTTGAATGCGATGGCTGTATTCATGTAAGTCATTTTAGTTAATGGACTGCTTAAAAAAAAAAAATGTACCATGTTTAGAGGAGCACTGTGTCTTTTTTTTTTTCTCTAAATGTATTTGTTCCATGAAGTTTCATTTGTATTACAGTTTATTTTTATTCCCTACAAAAATAAATACCTTGCCTTTTTAAAGTAAATGACTAGCTAGTTTATTGGTTACTTAAACTCAAAGCAGAGCTTCACACTTTGAAATGTGAAATCCATCAAAGACTCTTCAGTGGAGCTTATCTTAAAGTGAGTGTTATTCCACTTCCCCTTCTTTTACGGAATAGAAACTAGGTGACCTTACTGGTTTTGGAGGGACTGCTGGGTGCAGCACTGCTCAGTGTCTTTTAACAAACCAAAAACCAGCCACCCAAAGGTAACAATACTAATGAAGCTGTATTAAATCTTAGTATCTTCTGTAGGTTTTGTTACTCTGATTTTTTTCTTTTAAATTAGATATTTTTTTTTTTTTAATATATTGAAACCAAATACCTTTTCAGTGTTTTGTTCCTCCTGGAAATCTGTCTACCCCTCTGTCTACAGGTGGCTCCAGGCTGTCTTAAAAAGCTTTCTGAGAAGCAACTAGACCTTTCTTCTGGCCTTTTGTAAGGAACTGAGTCTGACCTTTGTGGGTGTTGAATGGTACCAGGTGAAGAGATTTTTTTCTGATATCCATGAGTGAAGAACCTGCAGTCCGTCTGCTCTTTTATCCAATTCTTTTTAATCATAACTTCAGTAGTGAGTCAAAGTGGGGGTTTTTTTGAGTGCAGACAAACTCAAGTGAGGTGGGAGAATGGATTCCAGGTGCAAAACTTGCCTTGTGTTTATAACCAAGATTGGAATCTGTGCTTTAATAACTTACAGCTGTGCAGTAACAGTCAAATCCCACGATTAAATACAGATCTGCAAAGCAGAGGGAAATGAGGTGATACAAGTTAATTTGATGTTTACAAGGCTTTACAAAATGCTTCAGGATACCATTTGGATTGGTAAATTCATGTAAATGGTTTAAATCTCTGCCTGGCAAAGCAATGTAGGCTATTTTAGTGACTAATTTTAAAATAAGCCTTTGGACGTTTTTAATGCTCTGTGGAGGTGGGGGAACCGAGTGACAGGAATGCAACTTGCCGAACATGCTGAAGGTTAGCAGGAGAGACCGAGGAACCGTTTTACCCAGATCAGTTTAGCACCAGACCTTCAGTCTTTACTCCTAAATATGAACAGCCCTGAACTGTCCATCATCAGTCGGGTGGTGGGGAGGTAAGACTGAAGACAAGAAATAGACCCAAGACCAATACTTATTACCCAGCCCCTGATTTAATATTTTCCACTGCACTGTGCATCTTAAAAACGGGTATTTCTTTTCTAGGTATTAAGGCAGAAAAACCACCTGCCGCTTGGGTATACTTAGTCCCCAGATGTTTCAAAGTCTTATTTCCTTCTTGCTAATTTTAAATGTTCTTACTAATGCCAGTGAAGTCCTTCATGTATCTAAATTAGTCTTGCCTTGCATTTAATTGGATTATTAGCATTAACACTGACTAGAATTGATAAAGCTGTAATTTACATTTTGGGAAAACTTATTGTCTGTTTGACAGCATCTTTGCTGAGGGTGATTTAAAACTTCCCTGTTGAAGCTAACTTTAGTTTTGAGGGGGCAGGTTCCATTTAGAGTTGTCATAAAAGTATTGCTACAGACATGTTTTCAGCAGCTCTTAGGAAATACCTTATGCTGAGAAAAATTAATGATCAGTAAACTTAATTGGAGGTATGTACTGAAAAATCACTGGTTTAAGGGCAAATCTGCTGTTCTAAGTTCAGATAGAAAAAGCAGTTGAGTTAATCTGCTTTCTTGTTGAGGTTCAGATTTGCATGTGCCAAAGATGCTTTAAAATGTTGATTTGTTTTAATTCTTCATCTGTGGATTCTTTGCAGTAGAGCAATAATACTTAATTTTTTTTGGTAGCCATGTCACTTTGTACTCAAATTTTATTCAGTTCAGTTACCCAGCAGTTAAAAGATGGCAGTGATGATTTGCTAGAGATATATTGGTGTTAAGCCTTCATGCGTATATGTAAAATGGATAAACTCCTCTGATACTGAAGGTAGACAACAAATTTTTGGGTTGGTGCCTTTTATAAGGAAAAAAAAAAAGCCAATCCAGACTAGCAGCAGAAAGAGCATAATTTCATCTGTTTGCACAGGCAAGGCTGTGAAATACTCTCGTTGCCCTCCAGACGACGCTGGAACAGGATTGAACCTCCACCGTAGCCGTTCACTGCTGAGCAGGGAGAGGCACTCCGTCCTTGGCATGGGTCTGTGTGGGTCGGACAGCATGTGGGGCTGCTGCAGGTTCTCCTAAGTTCAAATCCCTAAAAAAAGTGAAGTTTTGCCCTGAATAATGTTTCTTTAACAATAGGCAGAAGGTGTGTTAATTGTCATTTCTCTCGCATGCAATCCGTGTTCTCCTGTACCTTGTATTTTGTTTCACTTGTGGGGAGTGGATGGGATGGGGGGATGCAGTAACCTTAAGAGTAATAACCCTTCTGTAAGTCAGACCAGAGCCCTGTTTCCCATGGCTCTGTTACAGTGGTTTTGGGAAAAGTGAACACTACTTACTGAGTCTGTTCTGGGGCTTTTTTTCCTCTTTCTCTCTTGACAAATAACAGATCTCAGAGCTTGCTCAGCTGTGGGAATGAAGCAAGGAATCCAGTGTGAGTGGGAATCAATACAAATATATATATATAAGCACCCTTGTAAGAAAACCCACGTATGGACCTGCAGAATTAGCAGGTGCTGCTCTTGGGCAGTCATTGCAGGCCAGCACACAAGATGTATGGACCAAAGGCTGAGGCTGACTTGACTATCCAAAATTTGAGTATTCTGCACGTGTTCCAGTTTCTCTACAGTAACTAAGGGAAGTCCCCTCTCTGGTGAGGCACTTAAAGGGACTTAAACAACTCAGAGACTTCTACAAATCTTACCTGACAAAGGGGAAGAGTAGGGAGAGGATAAAGATAAGGGGAGTCCATTTGCCATTTTAAGGAAATCTGGTCCAATTCTCAAGTTTTTTGTTGGGGTTTTTTGGGGTTTTTTTTTGGGGGGGGGAGGGGGGGCGCGGGTGGTGGTGCATAAAAAAACCAATAATTTTTGTTGCACAGTGATCCAGAGTGTGTGTGGCTGGAGATGGTGTTTGGGCAAAATCTGCCAATTCACGTGGATTAGAAATTCTGTTTCTGAAAGGTGGTTGTTGCAGACCTACTTGCTATTGGAAAATCCTTTAAGAGCAGATCTCCCATGCCTGCTCTTATCGCCTGCTATTTTGAATAATGACAAAAAACCTTCACTTATTGCATATATGATTTGTGATCTCAGGGCAAAGATGCTTTTGGGGGTGGCATGACTCAGAGCTGATTATTAGAGGTTTTACTTCCTCCTCAGAGCTTTGG
The DNA here is from genome assembly GCF_965140245.1 of Athene noctua. Classification (NCBI taxonomy): domain Eukaryota; kingdom Metazoa; phylum Chordata; class Aves; order Strigiformes; family Strigidae; genus Athene; species Athene noctua. The sequence goes on along the minus strand of NC_134047.1, from coordinate 12,470,896 downwards.
AATGAAAAGGAGCACATTTTAGTACTGTAAAATAAAAGCAGAGAAGACCCACTAGTTCTCCCAGGAATAACTTTGAAGCATTGCCAGCCCTGGAGCACTTTTAGAAGAGCATAGCAGGGCAAACAGGCAGATTCCTGTGATCAGTGTCACACAGATAACTCACGTAACAAAGAGCAGGCACATGCTGACTTTGGGTTCTGCATTTCAGGTCCTTAACGATCATCATGTCGCATCAGATTACAGCTGCTGACTCCAGTGCATCCTTGGATCTAAAAGGAAAGGGGCTCTGATGCTGCCAAAATTCCTCAAGGAATTACAGCTCGTGAAGGAGAAGAAACAGTTGCTGGATTCCTCCTTCACTGCTAGCTACATATTTTGTATGTTAATGCACCCATTAAATGGTGATGTGCCTCAGAAGGAACCCTGGGAGCTGTTGGTGTGAGGGTGCATGGCGTAGGCGAGGGATGGTCCGCAGGTGTTCGTGCCCTCTCGTGGTTGGTATCTGAATCCCGTTGCTGCTGGAGCCACCTCCAGGCTGGGTGGTGAGAAGGCGCCCAGCGGAACAGGCAGGTGTAAGTGCCGGAAAGCTGTGAGCAGATGTTCCGATCGGCGGGGAGGGCAACTCCCAAGTTCAAAGGCTTTGCTGCGGTTTGGCAGTGACTGACAGCTCAGAGGCAGGAGTCAGACGTAGCCCCATGCAATAACTGTGCATTTCTGACCTTGAGGACTGTTGGTAAATCCTTAATCCCCGCTAAATGATTTATTTGGTACTGTTTAGCGCTAAACTTTTAAATCGGAATGCTTAGTGGTGTTAAATCAGAAAGCTCATTACCTCTTTTCAGCTGTGTTAATAACTATAATCTCTTTAATGGAAGAAACATCGCTGGACAAGATTTACCTTCCCAAAAAACCTTCTTTACTCTCATTAGACTTCTGCCCTTTAATTCTTCCCCAATTAGTGGAGAGCTGATAAAGGGGTTGCTTTGCCTGGAGCACGTGTCGGGTCAGCCAGTGGCTCGGTGGCAGCCAGCCTGTGCTTGGAGCTCAGGCAGAAGGTGAAAGCTTCTCCCGACTCCAGACTTCCCCAGTGTTCAAAAGTGTTGGGAAGCTTATCCAAAACAGGGGTTTATCTGAATCTGCTGATTTAAATATTTGTGCAGGATGCTATTTAAGGTGTTTCTTTGACTGTTAAGGGAGCACAATGAGTATGCCAGTTTGCATTCTTCCAGTTGAGGGTGAATTTATCAGCAAGTACTTCATACTTTTTGCTTCATTAGTATTCAGTTTAATCTCTGTTCCTTACCAAAGAGCTCGTCTTGTTTCTAAGATTTCTTTTCTTGGTTAACAACTAAAAAGCAGCACCACCACCAACAAAAGAATATGCAGTTTATAATGAAATTTTCCATTCAAGGATTTTCCCTTCATCTCCAAGCTCCCTTACAGTTTCCTACATTTCATATTTTCTAACACGTATTCATTTTGTTGTCTGTATCCCTCTTTTTCCCTTTGTAATACACTGTCCTTTTAGTTGCTGCTTTTATTTCTGCACCTTGTTGAAGGGGTTTCCAGCCAGCCGTGGCTTTTCTGGCTGCAGCATCCCCATTGTGGTTGCAGCTTCTTGATGGTTAATAAACCCTGAACTCCCCACTTTTGCTCTGATGTTTATCCACATCTATCCTACTTGATAATTCCATTCATAGAGTTGACTTTGAGGGAAATTGGCCTTTTTGAATTAACAATCTATTTGTGAGTGATTTTAGAGAAAGTGAAACTGAGGAAGCCAAAAGTCTAAAACCTGTCAATATTGAACGTTTTCCTACCCTCCATGTTTTTCACAGTCTTGACTACAAATGTGAGTCCGGTGGTGACAGCAGGGTTGTCATGAATGTTTTGCAGAGCCCTCTGATATTATTTCTTGCTGCAGTGGAGATTTTTCTGCTGGATAATTTGGTTCCCCTCTCGTTATCTAGAACCACTGATAACGCTGCCTCAAACTGTCAGACTGTTCCTGCTCCACTGCCGAAAAGTTTGGAAAAGGTTTAAAGGGAGCTGGATAAAATACGATTACACTTACCAGCTGACAGCTTTTGATAAGACAGCCCAAACACTGCTCCCTGCTTTTTTGTTTGCCCCTGTAAAGTTTCCTGCCTTGCTATGTGCTACTTAATTTTATGAAGCCAAAGAAGTGGTTTGTTCTGGCAGGTGTAGCTGGGAGGGAAGCCTAAGGAACGCTCAGGTGAGAAATCTGGACTGTCTTCAGGGCCTTTTGTCCTTCTTGTGTTTAATAAACAATTCTGAATGTTGTGAATGGTCATTTGTATTGCTCTAAAAGTGGAAAAGGCAGTCAGGATAATGTAGAGGCTGGTGCTGCAGCATGGAATGTGCTCTCCTGGCTGGGAACTCAAAATCGCCTGGTATCCTGCGATTTATGCAAGGAAACGGTGAAGTAAATGCTTTGTGTTTGCTCAGATGGGTCAAGCAGCCTCCAGCACCTGTCCCAGCCTCCCCCCACCTCGCTGCCCCTCTCTATATTTACCCAGGGGAACTTTCCAAGAATGGAAGTGGTAAGATAAAACCCCTGAGGGGCTAAAATTAGCCCCAGTGCGCTCTGGCCCTTCTCCCCGCGGTGGCATTTCAGCTGTGAGCTTGACAGCCTGTGTCATTCTGGTTGCACAGAGCGGACGTCCATCCCCAACACGGCAAGATCCTCTATCTCCTTTTTTTTTTTTTTTTTGTTTAAACTGAGGGAGAACTTGCTATGGGATCACTGCTGCCTCGCCCACCCTGGCTGTGAGCATCATCTACCTCTCAAAGGTAAGGCAGCAGCATAATGAAGCCAAGGCAGCATCGGGCACTTGAAGGTAACTTGGTAACCAGCTGTAAAAGTGTGAGTGTATTCTCTGTCACCGTTAGCTCCAGTCATAACTTCTTGGGGGGGTAGGGGGGGGGGGGCTGCAGAGGCAGGGACAGCTTCCTTCAGCTCAAAAGGTGAGCACTCTGTTTTGGGCTCTTGTAGTTGAGAAACATCCGTGAGCTCCCCATGCGAACACTATGCTGTCAAATTAAGGTCCCTTTGGAGAGGCTTATAGAAATGCTACAGGTTTTTTTTTTTTTTTACTTTTCCAGACCATTTCCCTTAGGAATATAACTGGGCCGCCTTTTTGAATCAAATCTGCAATAAAGCCCCTACCCCATTAGCTGGGGGGGGGGGGGTGTGGGGTGTGTCCAAAGGTCTAGAGCTTGTTATCAGCATGTCTAATGAATAATAGTAATGTTATTATTTCACATATTTCTATTTAAATCATCTATGTTCATGTAAACAGGTGGAAGTGCAGCAGAGCTTTGCTGTCGCTCACTTCCTCCGAGCTTGCATGTCTTGCCACCGCAGGCAGATGTGGGCCGAGCCTCCTGTGACTGCCTCCTTACTGCCGGGCTTCTTTGCAGAAAGAGGCTAATTGCTCAGCGCAGCTCCTTGCCTCCTCCCAGGGAGGATCGGAGGAGCTGCTTGGTGAGACAGAGCTCTGCCACTGCCACCTCTCCCCAAGGAAATCTGAGATGCTATGGGATTTCGATGTGGTGAGAAATTCCTCTGCCCTTCCCAGCGGGTGGCGTTTCCCAGCTGCTCAGGTGCCGACTGGGGCATCGCATTCCTCCCCGACACTGTTGCTCGGCCATGGGGAGGCAGATCCTGCACCAAGTGCCTAGTATAAATGTGTTGGGGCTTAGCCCTGGCTCTGCTGTGATCAGCTGAGCATCCCCTTGCCTTCCTCCCACCACCCTGTGCTACCTGCTATAAAAAGGCAAGACCCTTCTTGCAGCCATGCTCCTTTGGCTTGAGTAGGCAGGAGAGGGGAGAAGGTTTGCTGAATTCAAATATCAACATTATTTCAGGAAGGGTGATGCTGAAAGTCCTTAATCAAACCAGCCACCTTCCCATTCACTTCATCTCCTATTTTGAAATCTAATCCCTTTAAAAACAGTGGCAGGGTGTAAAAACCTTGCAATGCTGCCAGCTTCTAAATTAAAACTTCTCTGAGTTTTCTGTGGGTCCCAAAATATTTGGAAGTGCAGTTGGTGGTCAGGCTTCCAGCAGAAGCCTTGGCTGATACAAAGCAGAGCTGATTCTTGCTCTTTTCCAATGTGCTCTTCACTCAGCGGCTTCCCCAAATGACAGCTGGATGGGGTGACTTCTGAGGGTTTTGGGAATATGGGTGGCTTCATCCACTAGTGGGGTGTAGAGTCCTTGCAAGAGCCTGTGGCCACCCAAGAGCCTTACTGAGTTCAAGGTCTGAGTATCTCATGAGTAGTCTCATACCTTTTACTGCCTCAGGGTCTAGCAGTACAGCATTAAGTAATTTCAAAAAAGAAAGTTATAAAAGCCTGTGAGCTCCGTTTGAACTCCAGTGAGCCGTGTTTGAACTCCAACACCAGATTCAATTATCTCAGCACGTTCTTGATCACAACATTTTAAGTGGAGGTGACCCACGTACATGCTACAGCGATGACCTCCATCCTTGCCTTATCCCTTCCCCTGTGTGGATTTCCTCACCTGTGGTGGCAGGGTGATAAGCATGTTGGCAGCATCATAATCCAATATGGTTTTTGTTTTGGTTCTTTTTTTTTATAATCTTTCTTAAATTGTGTATAAAAAAAATAATGAAAGGTGGTGTTGGTGTCAGGAGGCTGGTTCTAACCCACTGGTGGTGCTGGTTTTGTTGTCCCGTAGATCTTTGGCTTTACCTTTTATGATGAAAGTGGTACATGGGAAACAGATCCAAAAAAATGAGCCTAATGGATATCACTAAAATGTTCTCCATGCTCCAGCCTAGAGAAGATGAAGAAGACAATGGAGAAAGTGAGGAGCTGAACCGAGCAGTATCTGAGGATGATTATGAAACCCTAGATAACCTCTTATCCCAAGACAAGTACAAGAGGTTCATCAACCGGAGGAGTGGCTGGGGTGTACCCAGCACCCCCCTGCGCCTGGCTGCCACCTGGGGCTGTGTCAGGAGTGTGAAGGTCCTCTTGGCCCATGGGGCGGAGGTGGACAGCCTGGATGTGAAGGCTCAAACCCCTCTCTTCATGGCAGTCAGCAATGGCCACCGGGAATGCGTGAAGGTCCTCCTGGACGCAGGGGCCAGCCCCGTTGGCAGCATCTACAACAATTGCTCGCCACTGCTCATCGCCGCGAGGGATGGGAATGTGGACATCCTGCAGCAGCTCCTGGACCATGGCGCAGAAACCAACGTTCAAGCAAGGCTGCCCCAGTGGGCTGCTAACTCGGTGGCTTGTTCCGGTCCCCTCTACCTCGCTGCCGTGTACGGGCATCTGGAGTGCTTTAAGATGCTGTTGCTTTACGGTGCCGATCCTGACTATAACTGCACCGAGGAGAGGGTGATTGCCCAGATCAAGGAGCCCAAGACTCTGCTGGAAACCTGCCTGAGGCACGGCTGCAGGAGCAATTTCATCAAGCTGCTCATTGACTTTGGAGCCAATGTGTATTTGCCCAGTGTCACAGTAGATGAGATGGCACCCCACAGCGAAGGCCTGGAGCTGCTGCTGCAGGCAAGAGGTAATCTCTGTGTGTGGCCCCGGGGCTGGAAATGAGCATTAATTTTTCTCATTTGGGTGCAAGTGGCTTCAGATTCCTCTTCCCTTTACCTCTGCTTTCCAATAGCCTTACCCAGGCTTTCCTACAAGGTTCATCTCCCTTTGCAGCATCACTTTGCTGCATGGGTCTCTCTAGTCTTAAACTCCTGAGTATTACTACTATTTTACTCTGAACTCTTATTCCTCCCTCTCCTCCAACAACTGCTGTGTTCAGGTCAAAAACCCCAAGTCTCCAATACTGAACACAGCAGGAGAAGGACATCACAAGTTTAAAGAGAATAGGTCAACCACCAGTGGTTAAATCTGATGACTTAGATATATAGGCTGCCGCAGGAAATTCCTGAAACAAATTGCTGGGACTTGGAGGAGACTGTCATAGGAGGGCTTGATTCCAATAAATATCCACTAAATATCCTCAATTTCTACTGCTGGCTGTGATGGGAGGTGGGTTACCTTGTTTAGGATCTGGGATGTGACTCAGTGCAGCCACCATGTACATTTACATGGTTATCTTCCCTCTTGGACTCACCACAGCACCTGCTTTTCATCAGTATTTCTAGACACTTGCTAAAGAAGCTGCTTTCAGTGAGGATCCTTGCCATGGTCAGTGCTGGTCTGGAGCACATGGGGATTTCCACAGCCTGGTTTTTCCACTTAATATCAGTCTGTTGGGTTAAAGGCTGCTTTTTGCCATTCCTCTCCTTTCTGCTGCTCAGCTTTGGCTCTCCTGTACTATGTCCGGAAAATCTGCATTTATTTCTGTATGACAGTGGAAGATTTCATCTCTCTATGTCCAGCTCCAGTGAAGCACATGCTATGAAGCTTGTGGCTGAATACGCAGCACCACCAGCCCTAGCAAAGACACTTGGTTTATTGATGTCCCTTGGCTTAGGATAATGCCCAGTTTGGAGGGGAGAGGGTTGTGTGTCTTGAAGGTGTCCATCTCATTTTCCTCCTTCTCCTTACACAGCTCATCCCAAGTCCTTGATGTCTCAGTCCAGGCTGGCGATGAGACGCCTCCTGAAGCAGGCTGGCCGCCCGCCCGCGCTCGGTGAGCTGGAGATCCCGGCGGTCCTGGCAAACTACCTCCAACACCAGCCCTGATGCACAGCCACACTACCTTCCCCATAGATGTGTCAAGCACCCAAATTAAAAGCCACTCTGATACCTGCTCAGGGTGAAACCAATGTGGATTTGTGGTTGCAAACTGATTTTTGTTTATGAGGTGTCTCCAAAAAGCAGCACCCATGCACAAAGATGGTAAGAGAAGGGGGGGAGAAAAGAGAGACCTCAGCTCCTGCTTCACAGTGGCATGATGGTAGAGCAGGATCTGTATTTGTCTTTAAACTTTCTTTACTGAAGGACTTTGCACCTTTAATTGATACTGGTTGGAGAAGGAGCTGGGAAAATGTGTGGAGGGCAGAAGGAGAGGAGCAAAGGCTGCTTTTACCTCCTCCTCTCCTGGGTAAGAGTGAGGAGGGAGGCACAACCAGGCTTCATGCTTCTGGGTTTTCCCTGCAGTGTGGCCTCAGCTGCCTTCAAACCCCAGAGAGGTTTCCAAGTGCCTCCTCTGCGTGCTCCGGACCCTGAGGGCATGTTGGTGCAAAGCCTGGTGCTCCAACGTGACAGCAGGGGCTGGGGTAAGTATCCAGAGTCCCCACACTCCCTGACTCTTGTCTCTCTGTCCCAGCTCTGTCTTTAGACATCTTACCTCAGAAGTGGTTCATGTTATGGCCGAGGGCTCTTTTGTGATTGGCCAGGTTTGAGGGTTTTTTTAATTAAAAATGTTGCTACTATTCTTATTGAACTATTGCGATCTGTTTGGTGAAATATCCTTTAATCAGAAGAGCCTGGCAGCCCAGCTGGCATTGTTTGGAAGGGATGAAGGGAAATTCTGCAGCAGGGGAAATTCAGGCTGAGCCTGGAGCAGTGCCGCCTGCCAGTTGCTCCTGCCTTTGCCGGGTCTCTCCAGCTCTCGTGACTAGCGATGGGGACAACCTGGATGAGCCTTAGACATCAGAGATCACCCTCACCAGTGGTGGTTGGAGGACTCTCGCTGGCTCTTCCCACAGCCAGGAGCTGATGGATAAACCATGCTGCTCCTCGGCAGCTCAGCACGCACCTGCCAGTGACACTCTGGACCGCTTTTGGGAGCAGCAGAATACGTCCCCTACGGTTTAGTCCCCCCTACCCAAATCACATCTCACACACAAGTGCTGTTGAGGCAGAGGCACGTGGCCTTTAGGAGCTTCTAGGATTGCTCTTTGCAAAACACAGGAGTGTTTTTGCATTATTTATAGGCTTGTTTCAAATATTGTAGAATCTATTAATCAGCAACTATTAATTAGGCTGTGGGGCATCTCCCGAGGGGAACATTAGGGCTTTGAATTAGCCTGGACAAAGCGTTGGGAATTGCTTTGTGGGCAATGATGCAGTGGCTAGGAAAAGGGGCTGGTGGATCTAATTGGTCTTGCTCTTCTCTAGCCCACGCAAAGCAGCCTCTTATCTGGGGGGAGATGGATTAAAGGCGTAAGGAATCAGGGCAGCAGGAGGGTGAATGCCCTTGACCTCCATGGCAGTGACTCTGTAGCTGTCTTCTGCTGGGGAGTGCTGGGTATAACAGTGTAGGGGCACTAAGCTGCTGCTAGAAACTTGATTTCAGCTGGAAATGCTCCAGCATGCTGGGAAGCTTAATTTTATGGCACTTTATAAAGTGGTAACAAATGCAGACAGTATCTAGTCTGCCAGTGCAGCACAAGGTCTTCCTCCAAAGGATCTGAAGTGCTCTGGTTTGGGCTGGTGTCACCCAAAATAATCCCTCTGACCTGTAGCGGCACCACCCTGCCTGGGAAGGGATGAAAAAACCCACATTTTGGGAGGAACGATCCCAAAGAAGTGGCTCGAGCCAGCTGCTCCTCTGTTGTTTCCCCTGTTTTTTAAGGTGTTCCCTTTAATTTTGGGCTTGCGGGGGCTCTGTTGCCATGGGGAGATGCTTTACCTACGAGCAGTCACAGGAGGCTCTGCCTGGTGTGAGTGGTCAGGAGTGATGCTTGGCTCCTTGGCTGCATGTTTTGTTAAGCCCCTGAAAACTGCCGGCTCGTCTTGCTCGTCAGAGTATGGACCTGAGCCGAGATGCAGCCAAGGAGCTGTCGGCCAGCCCAGCTCTTGCCCTGGCACGCACATAATCTGCACGGCAGACTGATAAAAACCTGACATGCCATGATCTACTGGCCTCAAAGTTCAACAAAGAGAAATGGTGGCTCCAGTTCTGGGCTCCCCTGTAGAAGAGAGACATGGATGTACTGTGAGGATGATGAAGGTCTGTGGAGCATCTCTCCAGGAGATGAGGGAGCTGGGTTGGTGCAGCCTGCAGAAGAGAAAGCTCAGGGAGATGTCAAAATGTACACAAACCCCCGATGGGGGAAGAGGACAGAGCCCAGCCGTTCCCAGCAGAGCCCAGCACCAGGACCAGGGCAACGGGCACGGGCTCAGCCGCAGGAGTTTCCCTCAGAACATCAGGAAAGACTTTTTTGCTCCGAGGGTGACCAAGCACAGGTTGTCCGGGGTGGCGATGGCCTCTCCATCCCTGGAGCGCCCCGATGCTGCGGGTGGCCCTGCCCGCAGGGGGTTGCATCCCCGGAGCTCCCTCCCCACCCCGCCCGGGGGGGTGTGCGTGACCCGGGGTGCCTCTCCGCACCCAGCGGCCCCCAGGGGCGTGGCGATGGCCGGTGCCGGGACTGAGGAGACTGTCCCCCGCAGGGGCGTTTCGTCTTTCCGCAGGCCGCGGGCGTGGCCGTGGGGACCCGTGGGGACCCGTGGGGCTCCCGGGACGGGGGCGGCGGGGCCGGGGCTCCCGCGGGCGGGGCCGGGGCCGGGGCGGTGCCGCCCTCACTCACGCGGGCCGCGCTCACGCGCCGCCTCCCCCGCGCCCGTCACACCTTGGATCGACGTCACAGCGGCCGCGCCCCCCCGAGCCCGCGCCCCCTTCCGCCGGAGAGGCCCCGCCTCGGCCACGCCCCCTTCCGTCACGGAGGCCACGCCCCCCCGCGCCGCGCCGGGCGGACCCGCTGCCCCGGCGGCCACTTGCCGGCGGCCTGGGCTGGCCCGGCCCGCGCCCCCCCGCCCTCACACCCCCCGCCTCGGGCCGCCGCCGCCCCGCGCAGCCGGTAAGTGCCGGGGGGCGGGGGTGCCGGTGGTGCGCGGCTGCCCTGCGGCCGGCGAGCGGGCCCCGGCCCCGGCCGTGCCGCCAGCCGGGGCGGCGGGCGAGGCTCTCCCGGGGCGTTCGGCCGCGGGGCTGGGCCCCTCCCTCTCCGGTGGCCTCCCGTAGCGCCGAGGTGGCCGCGCGCTGTCGTGGATGCTCGCCAAACTTTGGCGAGCCCGGCAGAGCGAAAGGCGAGCGCCGAGGAGGGGAAGAGCCGTGGCCTCTGCCGCCTTTCCTCTGGCCGGGCGGGGGCCCGGGCCGTGGGGTCCCTTCCAGGGCCAGCAGCTCCCCTCTGGACGTGCCTGCGCCTTCCCATCCCGAGGGCTGGCGGCGGGACCGGCCGCTTCCCCCAGCATCCCCCGGTCTGCCCTTGGCCGCCCCGGGAAGGCGAGCGTGGACGAAGCGCTGCCTTTCCTTATTGTGTTGGGGTTTTTTGTTTTTTAAAACGCTGTTTTCATGTTTTATTGGCAGTGGTGTTTGCCCTTGGTGGCTTTATTTTTCTGGCTTCTATAAATAGCTGTGTCTGTTCATGCCAGCGCTGATGCGGAGCCAGAGCGAAATAATTTTCAAATTGAATTTTGGAAATCTTGTTCCCGTTTCATTTCAACCCCCCTCCTCTACTTCTTAAGCAGTCTGCGTCTACAGATGCACGTGTATGATTTTCTTTCAGGCCTACCTAACCAGATCCCTGCAGAAAGGCTCCAGAGAAAACCCACCAGTGCTCCGGAGAGTCTTTGGGGGATCTAGGACTCCGGAAAGCCTCTTGGGCTGACCTGGAAAAGCCCGGTTTGCCAGTGGGAAGGGGGGTTTGCCTGCCAGGTGAACGCCAGGGGTTATCATTAGTTATAGAGGTAAAGCAACACTGCATTCTTCCCCACACGAGTAAAAAAAAAAAAAAAAAAAAGAGATTTCAGGTTTTCTGTTGGGTTGCAGGAGCTAGAGGCCATCATTTGGGTGTATTTTTAATTTGACATCTCTGGCTAAAATCCACAGAAAGTTTCACCAGCCTCACACCAGTAAGACCTAAGCCTCGGGCTTTACAGCTTGGCAGTGTGTTACAATTTTTATTGCATTTAATTTCTCCAACCTCAGCTCTGCAAAAAACTTTATTTTAGTTCTTTTGTTACTGACATCAGTCTAGGATCAAATTTAAAACCTACCTTTGTGCTTCTGAGATAATCTGGTCAGGGTGGTTCATAGTGGATATTTTTAACACAATTCTTTCTTGCTGGATAGGTGATTTTAAAAACAACTGAAATTTCCTTAAAAAAAATATATATAGTAAACAGCTTTCTTCCTGGATAGGTGTTTAGTGTAAGGGCTGCATCCTGATTTGGTTCTCTGTCAAAATGCTCAAAACCTGGTGCTAGGTCTGGGAGAGCTGGAAGTGGGTTTGGTGGGTGTCGGTCCCCCTCCTTGCTGGATCAGCCTGTTTCCCCACTGAAAGGTGGCTGGTAACTGAACCTGGTCGCCCCAGTGGCAAAAAGGCCAGGAAGCCAAAGGGTTCTGCCTGGCCCTGTGCAGCTGGGATGCTGCTGAATGGAGACACATGGTTTTCCTGCACTTGCAAACTGGTAAATTTAAGCATCGCGATGTTTCTGTACCTGGCTTTAAGGAGCAGAGAGAGCTGAGCGGCTGTCAGAGGCTTTTGCAGCTCCAGTTCCAGCTGGCGACAAAGCTCTTCACCTCGTGACACCTATGCCTCTGGCTTTGTGCCGTCTGCTGCCATCTCCTCACCTCTCTCCCATTTCTCTTTGCTCTAGATCAGCTGTCGTGCTTCGATCTCTGTGCCCAAAAGAGGACTCTGCTACCAAAGCCATCATTTCCAGCTAGATGCACCCAAACCGACCAGCTACCATGGAAACGGGCTGCACGGAGGAGCCTGCCCGGACCAGGTCTCAGTCGGTGGTCTGTGGGCAGCGGGAGGGAAGCGACCAGCGGTGGGAGGAGAACGGGGACCGGCTGCCTGAGCCAGGCAATGCCTCTGTCGCGCCTGCGGAGCCACAGCAACCTCAGCCACCCCCTGGCAAGCTGAAGAAAACAGCTTTCAAACTGTTCGGAGGGAAGAGGAGCATCTGTACGCTGCCCAGCTTCTTTGGAGGCAGAAGCAAAGGCCAGGGGAAAGTAGCCTCTAAAAAGGGCCTCATTAAATGCAAGACCCATGATGGGCTCAGTGGTGCTGCATATGACAAGGGCAGTGGGGTGCAGCTGGAAAGCCCTTCTGAGGGGAGCAGGGACTCGCATCCTTGCCCTTTGCCGAGCTCCCAAAGCGCTCACTTGGCCATAGACACCAGCACCAAGTTTGATTTCAGTCAGCAGGACAGCTCTCCACCTGGGAGTATTGAGGGCTGTGAGAAAAAGCCCAACGGAGATAAGTCCTCCTTTCCCAGACCCAAAAAAGGCCTGAAAGGATTTTTTAACAGCATCCGGCGTCACCGGAAGAGCAAGGTTACCGAGTGTGAGAAAGCAGAGCTCCCCGAGTGGACTGGGGATTCGGAGGAGACCAGCAAAACTCCTGGGGTGGGAATGGAGAGCCGAGGGGCTGTGGAGGGAAGGGGACTGGGGCCTGTCCCTCTTGCTGTGGCCTGCCCGGGGAGCTCGGAGGATGACCACTCAGTAGGCACAGCTGCCAACTGTGGTGATGGTGCCGAGCCCCGCTGTCTCGCAGCTGATGAAGGCAGCTCTGAGGGTGATGCGGTGGCAATGCCAGGGAAGAGAGACCTTCTGGATACGAAATCAGAGGCTGATGCTGTTGACTGCACAGAGTTTGACCATGGCAATCTGCTTCTGGCCTTTCATCCGGACTTCATGGACAATGACCCTCCCTGCCTACACTCTGGGGACCTTCTAAGCATCATGTTAGGAGATGTCACTTCCCTGAAGAGCTTCGATTCCCTGACGGGGTGTGGAGATGACATTGCTGAGCCCGACATCGCTGAGAGCACCATCTCTGTGGAGCGCAGCAGAGATGCTACTAAACGGAGCTCCTGCTTGGTCACCTACCAGGGCGGTGGGGAGGAGATGGCCATACCTGAGGAGGCAGAGGAGTACCTCCACCAGATATGGAACAGCAGCGCAGCAGAGGACAGGAACTACGGAGCCCAGGTGTCGAGTAGCAGTTTGGAGACCCATGCCTTGCACGAGGCAGAAGCCCACCACTACGTGGGGGATGTGATGGATGGCATTGACCTCCTGACACCACAGAGTGACCAGCAAGAGTCTGCCCCTAATAGCGATGAGGGTTATTATGACTCTACCACGCCAGGGCCAGAGGATGAAGCCGGAGATGGGCTCGGTGAGATCAAGAAGGACCGTCTTCCCAGAGACAGTTACAGCGGTGATGCACTTTATGAATTTGATGCTCTAATGAGTCCCTCTCACGGGGAGGAGTCCCTGTTTGAGAGCAAAGTCTCACGCCCAGGGATCTTCAGCTACTTCTTGGACTTCTGCCTCCCTGCTGAGAAGACCCTGATCCAGATGATGGATCAGAAAGGAGGGGTGATGGAAACAGAAGAAGAGCGGCTAGCAGCCATTCAGAAAGAGCTGCTCTACTGGGAGCTGCAGAGGGAACCGGTATTGAAACGACTTGATATTCCCAGCAAGGAGAAGTGTTCCCGGGAAAAGCAGTGCGTTGAATGTAAAACTAGAGCAGCCAGCTCAATTGGCAAGAATCAGAGTGGCCTTGGTAATGAGCAGGTGGCCTCACATGCCCCAAACAGGGGTGTGAATAGTGGGGTTTTGGTGGCTAGAGCTGAAAATCCAGAGTGGAGGGATTTTCCAGGGACTCTGTGTCCAGAAAACTGTTACAATGGCCAAAAAGCCCAAGGAAGTTGCCTTATTCAGCTCACAAAAAACAACTCAGGGTTCAATTCGGACCTGGATTGTGGGTTGTTTGGGGGCTCCATCCACAGTGGTGTAGCCCCAGCCAAAGCAGGGATGTTCCCTAGCTATGGACTCCCAGAGCATGAGTGTGCCGGTGGAGTGGAAACCACCCCTGGCAAGCCCCAGGTGGGCAGCGAGCATGAGCCCGAGCATGCTGTGAGCTTCTCGCAAGCACTGGTGGAGTTCGCCAGCAGCGGGACTCTCTTCTCCAGCCTCTCCGAAAGCCTGGGGAGCTCTGCCTCCGGCTCTTCCTTCACCCAGAACCTCCCTGCCCTCCCCACCATGGTCACCTTTGACGTCGTTGACGTGGAGCAGGAAGGAGAAGGGGAATGTGAGCAGCATCCTGAGATGAATGCTGGCGAGGACATTGCCGAGGCCTTTGATGATGGCTACGGACAGAAAGAGTCGTTGGCTGAATGTGACGAGAGAATGTCTCCAGGGTACTCCCCGGGCTCCTTCCAGAGCTGCAACTGGGGTGTTGCCAGCCTGCCCCGCCACCTCCGCCTCCACGGGCTGAGCCCCTCCATGCCAGCACCACTCTCCGTCGCCCGGAGGAGCCGGTCACTTGACACGGAGAGCCTGGAGTTTGAGCTTGCCGACTTGCAGGTTGCCAAGGGCGGCCTTCAGCCGGGCCAGCTCTGGTCGAAGCGGGAGGGTGGCAAAAAGGACTTGGGTGGAGCAAGGAGGAGCAGGAGCAAGGAGGAGGGCGAGCTGGTGGCTCCTGATGGTGGGTTGAGCTGGCTGGGCTTGCAGCCCATCCAGCATGACACCGACACAGCTGTCGGGGGGGTCAAGCACTGGGGTTTCGCTCCGGCTGCCGCGATGGAGAGTGCCTGGGAGCCGTCAGAGCAGCCAGGCACCGTGTCCCCTTTCCTGTCTCTTTCCCAGAATGTTGCTGGAGAGACTCCAGACAGGCGGCCCCAAGAGCCGGAGCTGAACAGGCACCCGCTCAGGCCCTCCAATTTACCTCTGCAGACCGACACGAGGCGATTCCGGGAGACAGCCGGTCCCTACAGGTACCAGGGAGAAGTCACTGCTAAAAAGCTGGCCCGCTTGTTACCCTTGGGAGAAACAGAGCCCGAGCTGCCCCCAAGCTTTAGTTTCTCTTGCTCTCCGAAGAAACGTGCCAAGTGCAAGCCCGTCGGCATCGCCCAGGGCGTGCCTCAGCATCCCAACGGCAGCACCGACACCGTAAAGAGCCCGGAGTGCTGCGGAGAGCCCCTGAAAGGCAGAGCCCCCCCCGGGCACGCGCTGCCCGCCGGCTGCCGGAGCACGGCACTGAACGTCACCGAAGCCGAATAGCTGCTCCCGGGAGGGTGTGAAAAGGGTTGCAAAGGGCAGGGAGGGAGAAAGTAAATATTAACGAGCAATTTGTGAGTGACTTGAATTTAGACCTGGGCTGATAAGGATGAGCTCCTCTCCCACAGCCATGGTACATGGTCTCGCTGCTGCGGATGCTGTGGCGGGGTTCAGAGCTGCCTCCGGGGTTCATATGCTGACGCTGAGGCACTTGTTTTCCAGCGTGAGCTGCCACGCTCTTGAATGCCAAGTGCAACAGCAGCACCTGGCACGCACTCACGTTGCTGCTAGAATACACGCTGGGCGCGGACCCGTTGCTAATGTGGCAGGTTTGGTTTTTTTCTGCAGGATTGGAGCTGGGGGAGCAAGCCTTGGGGAAACTTGTGAGAGAAATTGGGTTTTTTCTTCGTCTTCTCGGTGGAATGTTTTGGTTCAGACTCACTTTGAATGTCTTCTATCTCAGTCTTGGTTTGGGAAGGCTGGGAGGAAGGATGCTGGTTATTTCCAGAGCAAGGACAGGAGGCAAGTCAGCTGAAAGGGGAACTTTGCAGTAACATTTTTATTTATTTTTTTTTTTCCCTTGCCCCACAGAAAAGCAGGAGCTTTTGTGTGCGTGCTGATAATGTTTTCCAGGTCTAGTTTTTTTGCTCAGAGATACTGTGCTAGGAGAGATGTGCTGTTGATGGTGTCCCTTTTAAGAACAAAGTGTCGGTCCCTTCTTTGTTGTGGTCTTGTCTTCACAGTGTGTAATTCCTGGTTGAAACCACCTTTCCTGTGCTTTGTCCCATACTCCTTGCCTCTCCCAGGCCATGGGCACATGGGTGAGGTCTTTGAAATAAGCTAAATTTGCATCATGCTGGTAGCTGTGAAGTTGCCAATGCTCTTGCTTTCTTCAAAAGGAAGTTTTGTGGGTTGTTTTTGTTGTTTGTTTTTTTTTTTCTAAATTATTTTACAGTTGTTTTCTTTGCATAAACTCATACAAGGAAAGTATTCTGTTAATTGGAATACAGGATGTAACGCAGCCTAAATTAGGCTTCACAACTTCTTCCTCCTAACTGGAGGGAACAAAAAAGCTGGAGGTTGCTGCAGGTTTTGGATTTCTTTTTCCTCTTCGAAGGAGCGTGGAGGAGGGACATGAGCTAAGGAGACTGACTTTGTCAGAGGAGGTTGTGCGAGCTCCTGGAAACATCTATTTCAGGCTGTTGGTCCTCGAGGTGTCTCCCATGTCCTCCGTGATCTCAAACACGCTTGTCTCTAAACCAAACCTCCCTGTCTGTGACTTACAAAGCTTCCTCCTTCTTCTGTCCAAGCTCTGTATTCTGATTTTAATTCAGTTACTGAGGATGATTTTTGTTCCCCCCACCCCAAGTTGCCCCTTTTCTGCTTTTTGTTTCAGCTGGGTTTGTAGCATTAAAATAAAAAAAATAATGAATTGAAAATATCAGAGTTTTCTCCCACCTCCGGAGCACAGTGTGGGGCAAGGGGCAGCTCTGCCCAGCCCTAACTCGCTTTTCCTGCTGACTCCTGCCCGCGGTGGGTAACCCCCCTGCTGTTCTCTGGACCTGCAGCCCCATACGGATATGGCTCCCATTGGAAACGTCAGCAGCTCCCAGCATCACTGTATTTACAGGCACAAGCAGCTGGTTTGGGTTTGTTTTCCCTGCCTCCCCCAAGCAAAATGAGGTCCCGATATTTCTTTTTTGAGAAAGGACCCTGTACTACCCCGTCCTTATATATCTGTGAAGGAGCAGGGAAAGGCAAAGCCAGGCTTTGCTTGCCTGTGGTCCAACTTAACGTGTTTTTTTATTGTCCTGAACAGACTGCTGAGGCTAGAGTAGACCCATCTGTGTATCCATGGGCTTAAACCTTAATTTTTCAGGATTTTCCTACCAGTACTCCTGCAGGGAGTTATTGCAGGAACCTGCCATGCCACATTTACTTCTCCTGTCCCTTTGTGCTACCAGAGAGGATTTTCTGAGACAAACCTGGCCCTTGATGCTGCTTCTGCTCTGCATCCCCAACCTGAGGAGGAGAATGTGATTGGCCAGTGAAGAGTCCCCCCACCTCTGAGGTGTGAGTGCAGTCTCCCCTTGTTAGCACAGCGTGTGAGCGTCTGCTAGTGAATATTGCCTAATTGGAACCAGCTCCCCTCTTGCTCAGAGTAAGGACAGGGTCAGGTCTCGTCACTGCACTCTCACTGCCACTCACAAAATAAAAACCACAGGCAAGTACTGCTGGTGACACTGGAGATGGCGTCACGAACACAGGTATTCGCAGTAATTGCTTGTCCTGAGCAGCAGCCCCTGACTGTTTTCTTAATTACTATTTTATTTTAGCGTGTCACCAAAGGCATCTTGTGGGTTAAGGGGGGTTTTGCGTAGTGTTCTGTTTAGACATGGTGCAGCCTTTGCCAGTCTTGGTGAGGTATGAAAGTGTCTCGGTGCTAAAATGAATGTTCAGTTGCAAATGCATGTCTCTAGGAATAATTCTTTTGGTTGTAGGTACGTAATGGAAAGGCTTAGTGAAAACAGCTTCTAGACTCAAATGTGTGAAAGCAATACAGCCAAGACTTGATAATCTGACTTTATACCAAAGGTTTCTCCTCTTAATTTAATGTGAACTAAATGAAGCAAATATCTATTGATTTAAAATGAGTTTTCTAAAAGCATTTTTGGAGCTAATTTGCTGGATTATTGGTGTATTCTGCCCTATTAACCCAAAGAAATAAGAATTTTCAGTGAGCTAATCCATCCTGTAAATTATCACTGCCATAGAGAGATTGGATTTCACTGCCTAATGTATTGTTCTTCCTAAAATACTGTCTGCCCTAGGATAAATAGGAACAGATCTTCTGGTCTTGATGTGGATCAAGCCGTTAGTCAAATACTGCCTTACCTAAGGAACTCAAATTTGAGAGTGGTAATTGAGGCTTTTTATGAAAAAGGGCTTCCAAACCAAAAAAAAAGTCATAAAAGTCAGGAATAGCAGATTGTCTTGCCAAGATATTAAGGAAAAACTCCCCTGGAGGAACTCGCCGGAATATGTCCCTTCCAGGGAAGGCCTTGCCTCAGAGCGATGAATTATGGCTGTTAACTTGCGATGAAACCACTGACGTTCGGGTCAGTCTACCAAGTGATTCTGTATTGCATTTTGGGGACTTTGGGGTTTTTTTGTTTGCTTTTATACACATAAGAAAATGGTCGATTTTATCTATTTTTGTATAGTTTTGCATTTTATATTCACGGGGAAATTTTATGGACTTTTACTTGTGTGCGTTGTCTTTTAAAGTGGTGTGGTTTACTGTTCCGATGGAGAAAAGGCAATTATTGCTGCTGCTGCCACTGCCCGTGCAATGCAAGGAAACCACCTCTCTCCTCGTACCCTCCTGTAACGTGCTGTTCCACTTTATATCCAGGGCCAGCTCTGAAACCCAGCAGCCGGTCCGTTACCAATACACATGCTCGCTCTTTGCACACACCGCTGACACGTCTTTGTTTTAATACTGCTTTGTCACACTCATCAACTGTCATTTCTTTTTTTTAAAGTTTTGGTTTGCATCTGAATTTGTGGACTTTGGTGATTTCTTCCCAGAAATGTTGTTGACTGTCTTTAAACTAGAAAACTGCAGATTTTAGCTGGGGCTTTCCCTTCTGTGTGCTTAAATTATTTTATCCAAAATTGGGGTTTTTTTTAAATCCCCATGTGGGAGATGCTGTTGGTTGGTGCGTGGCGATGCTCTTGAAGCCAGTGACAAATTTCCTCTCCCTTTGGTATTCCCTGGCCAGGCTGGGAGCTCAGCTTTCGCTCTTGTGTGGGCAGAATTGCCTGCTCCGTGTCTGAGGATCGGCATTTAAATAATCCTGGGGTCCACATGGGATTACCGGGGTTTTTTTGCCTTCTCCTCCTCTCCTGTCGCGCTAGGCTGGAGGCTGGAGAGCTCCAACCCTGTGCCGCCTACATTGCCAGCATCAGTAAAGCATCTTCCTGGAATAATACTGCCTTGAATTTTGGGATCAGAAATGCAAGGAGAGCTTCTGGTAAGCTAAGACCCAACACTAGTTAATGTGGCTCTTCTTGCTTTTGTTTTTTATTTAGTTGAATGAATATGCTGCTTTGTTTGCTTGACTCTGTAGGAGTTGTGCCCCTGCAGAGTTTGCAACCCTGTGCGGGGTGTAAGGGCTGAAATAACTTCTCTGCAGAAGGCCACGGTGATTAATTGAGCAGACAAGAACAATGTCAAACAGTGATGTGCAAAAAGAAAATTAAATGCTGGAAAGCTAAAACTTTACAGGCAAAAGCAAATTTTTTCCCATTCTTTCCTCCCACCACCAATGCCAGCAGGGATGGCAGTTGCCACTAAGACATTTGGCTCTGCATAGATTTTTGTGTCTTTTAATTAAATAGCTCTTCACCTAATGGTGCTTTTTAAAATTTTTCTTAAATGGGTTTTCCCCCATTCCCAGCATGGGAACTGGATGGGCAGGTCGCTCCACAAACATTCCTGGGGCGTTTGGACCCACGCCACATTTCACATTCCCTCTGCCCCTTAATTTTGTGTCTTCCTCCTCTCCAGCTGGGCTACCTGCTCTTCCTGCTGGCATTGAGTCATCCTAGAAGATACACTTGGGTGAAGTGATAAATTGAAATCTAGAAAAGCCTCTCAGTTCTAAAGAAAAAAAAATAATTAGCCCTTGTTGCAGGTGGCCCTGTGCTTCCCCTCTGCCATCCCGCTGTGGGCAGGCTGCAGAACTGGTCTGCAGGTGCCCTGGGAGCAGAGGCAGCTCCTCCCAAGTGACCGACTTGTCTGAATTTTTGGGTATTTTTGTTGTTTTCTTTCTGGTCTCATTGCTACTAGTCCTTTAAACTTTTTAATGTATTGATTGTGTTTTAAAATGAATGTTCCTTTCACTGAATTCTAATGAATAAACTTCAGATTTTTAGAGAACATTGAATTTCACTTGTGGTTTGTTCTTTTCTTGCTTATTTTATGCTTGATTTAATCTTTTTCTTTTCCCTTCCCTCCTATCTCTTGATCATTTGCAAGTGAAGTGGCTTTTTTAGTGGGAGAAGGGAACAGAAGAGATGCTTTAGAGAGCACAGCACGCCGCTGGTCTGTAACACACTCCTTGGCCAAACCCTGTGCCATTAAATGAAAATATCCATCATTTAAGACACCAGCCCCCAGAGTCAAACTTTTCCACTTCACTTCTCGTCCTCTGCTGTCGCTGGGCTTGAGCAGTGGCTGGGGCTGATGTGGGTGACGGGGAGCAGAGATTGCATGGCTCTGAGTTAGTGAAGCATCACTGGCGGGGTCTGTCCTCGCAAGGTGCCAGCAGCCACAGGTAAGCTGGTACACATCAGCGAACCAGGCTGGAGCTCATCAGGCTCCTTCCTTTTCAGCAAATTTCATTACAACAGTAATTTCGGTGGCATCCATGGGAGCTGGGAAACCAGTCATGGCTTTGCCTCCTCCCCTGCCCTGTGATACCCAGCTGGCCTCACTGGTAGGTTCCTTGGTATGGAAGAGAAGGGGTTAAAGGCATGGCTTTAATTTGGGTATTTACTGTGCAATAAGCACTTCTAAGGGAATTTATCAGCATTATTATTTAATAGCATAGTTTCCTGATTTATTAGTTTCTCTGGGCTGTGTCTCTGCTGCAGCTGTGTACCCTGCTCCTCCAGGGCTTTGGGAGTACCGCTGGGCAAAGGCACATACTCATGGGCACTGCTGAGAACTGCATCTTCCCCCAGCTAATAGTTGATAAATAGCTTATCCCTCCAATCAGTTTTAATTAACGGTCGCTCCAGCATTGCTTTGGGTGATGAGGTGCTCAAAAGCGTGTAGCCAGGGCAAAGAAGCGTGTGGCTAAGTGAGGGATGGGGCAGGGCAGGAGGTGAGCCGAGGCACCGGCTCTTCCTTGTGCTCCAGCAGCTGTTTAAAAGAAACTCATCTTTCTTCATTAGTCCTGCTTCACCCTCCTCCTCTTGCTCTTTAGCACCTGGCCTGGGTGATTTCATTGCTGGATTTCAGAAGGAAAGCTGAAATAAGATTTGCTAAAACTCCAAGCGATACTCTGAGTGAATAGAAACCATGACCCAGGAGCGATGGGGATGTGTCACCTCATGTTTGTATGGGGGTATGGGACCTCTCCTGCTGTTCATGAAGCAGTGGAGAGGCTCACAGCAAACACCACGCACCACAGATCAGCTTTTCTCTGAAAATCTGCAAAGCCTGGGGTGCAGACCAGAGGGTGGGTGAGGGGCAGGCAGCGGTGTAAGACACTGGACTGGGGCTCAACTGCTGTTAGAGCTGCTTCAGTGAGGCAGCTGGGGGAGACTGGGCTTTTGCCCCGGCCAAACACTTTTATTTATGATGGTCCCTTCTCCATTATCTGTGTGCTCCAGGGCCCTGCTGCGGCGCTGCCAGTATCTCTGTAAGGCTGCTGCAGGTGCCAGGAGCATCCTTCCCCCCCGCCTGCTCTGAGCTCCACCGCAGAGCTCACCTTCGATCCCCGCAGTAGCTTGGATGGTGCTTTGTGTGTTCCTTGGGTACCTCCCAAGGTTTCAAAATGTATTGAAAGGCCCAGAAGAGTCCTGATTCCCCTTCCACCTTCCTTGGGCAAAAACTGAATTTGTAAAAAACTATAATTATCTGTAGTGCCTGATGAACAGCTATATTAATGAGTCCGTAGTAGCCATGGAATGAGACCCAGCTGCAAGGCAGATGCCCTGGGGAGGCTTTGTCCTTTCTGACTCCATCCCTGGGAGATTCCCAGACATCTATCATGCTGGAGGGAAGGGCAAACCTCTGCTGTGGGGTTCAGGGTTTGTGAGCAACTGGGGGTGCGTATTACCTCTCCTCCTCCTTGCACTGCCCTTTTGCTGCCCCAAACCTCCTTAGATGGGAGCAATCCTCTCTGAAAACTGACTTTCCTTATAACACTCCACTCAAAGCTTCCTCTCTGCTGTCTGTGCCTTCCCCAATGTTGCGCCTTGGAGGACATGCCTGTGCCAAGCCTGAATCTTTCAGTATTTTACTTTTAGATGCAAACAGGCTGTATCATGGCCACTAATTTTGCTCATGGACCACCAGCTGGGGCTGAACATCAGTTATTGGGGAAACTGCCTTGTGCCAGGCTTGGCACAGCCACTATCTGCTGTCTCACCCTGCCGTAGATGCGTGTAGGTGATGCAAAACTTTAGGGCACCTCACCAACAGACCATGCACAGCTTTGCACAGGTCACACCTATTTATTCTTGATTCCTCTAATGGGAGGCAGCTGGGAACTAGTGGTGGGATGGGTAGGTGTTAAAAACCACTCTACTGTAACAAAGGTGTAGAAAAGGTTGTGGAGAGGATCTTGAGTAGGTAGCTAGAGCTCAGATATCTAAAGAACTTTCTCAACAGATAAGAGCAAATATCTCCCTTTGGGCTCAGCAGTGATGGTTCAGGGCTGCCCCACAGCTGTGTCCCCCCTTGTGCTGTGAACACATCTACACTGCGCACAGTCCATAGCAAAGGGCATATTTTAACTGAATTAATATGTTTTTCTTACTTGAAGGGTGTGGGGGTTTTTTCCCAAGCCTGATGGAGAAAGGGAAATATGTGCTCAAGGACTGTTTACTGTCAGCCTTGGAGGAGATGCTGGGGGCTGTTGCAGACATCAGTAGGGGCAGGGGAGCCTGCCCCATAGCTATAGCACCCATAGCCTTATTTTCTGGCTAGCTGCTCCATTACAGCTTGGAATACCTGCCAGCCCACAGGGAAAGGCTTTCCCCAGGTTGGATGGAGATAGTTGCAGCCTCTGGCAGTGCCAGAGTGCAGTTTGGGGTTTAAACAAGGGTGGTTTTGTTGCTTTGCCCCAGGGAGGAGGTTTGACCATGTTACCAGGGAAAGTTGATGTCAGTTGTAGCTTCAGTGGGTTTTGTGAGAAATAGGAGCTGAGGCAGAAGGTGAAGTGGGGTTTGAGCCAGGGGTTTGGGCAGCTCCATCCCTGCTCTGTCCTTGACAGCCATCCCATGGGATCGTGTGCTCGTGTGACCTCCCCATCATCAGGCAGCAGCTGAGGCCACCTCTGATAACAAGCAGAGAGGGACCACCACAAGGGAGAGGCCACCAGCCCAGTGCTTCTCTGGAGGGAGAAGCTCCTGATCATCCCTAATTGAATTTAAGGAGGGAAAAAAATACACAGACAGGGGAAAGGGCAGAGGGCAGGTGCTGAATGCCACCAATTTATGAGCTCAAATTATTTTCCTTAATTTTAAACACGGGCAGAGGTCTGAAAGTTAATCAGCTGGGAAAAATGAAACATGAAGCCAGGTCAGTGCTGCAAAGGGCTCTCCCCTACCGAGGGTGGAAACCTCATCCAGAAAGGAGAAAAAAAGTCTGTTGAAAGGATGGGCAGGGGTGAGGGTTGTGTGCCTGGTGGTACTTGATGTTTCCTGGGTCATGAGCTCAAATCTCATCTCAGTTTTCAAATTCTCCCTCTGGAGTCATGATCTTTTCTATCCTCTTTGCAGTCCATCCAGCTGTTATTCCAAGCATCCTTCCCGCATCCTACATGCTTCTTGGCTTAAAATATATTGCCCAAATCACTCAGGTTGCCTTTCCAGATCCCAGTTTTGAGGTCTAAGACTGCTAAAGCTACAGCAGCATTTTCTCCCAAGGGTGATGGCAAAGCCTGCTGTGCTGGCTGGGGATCCCTGGCAGGGACTGGGGTTATCTGGGGGACTGCTGGCAATGGCCATGACTGCAGGAGTTTAAAACCACAGTCAGAAATGCCTGAGGCATATTCCCCTTGGCTTCACCCACAGCGAACAACAGCTCACTGGGAGAGCAATGGATATAGGCGACTGGGTACTGGAGGGGATGCTAGAAGTCACCAGGGCACAGATTGGCAGAGGGATGCTGCAGGAGATGGATTTCACCTGTGTTGCTTTCTCTATCTCTCACTGCTTTCCTGCTGCACACATAGCAGGAGAAGCCTTTGACTGTGGTAGCAGAGCATTGCTGGTGAGGGTGGTGTGATCTGCTCTTGGGTTGGTCCATCCCACCAGGGATGCTTCAAACCTTCAGCTTTAATTGCCTACTAGTAAATACAAATCGACTCATTCACGGCAAACAAGGCACTACTGAAGAAAACACACTGGAAGTCAGTTGTCATCATGCAAATGTATTTCACACTTTGAAGTGTTTTTTTTTTTCCTTTTCTCCAAAGCATTTTAAAAAGCCCTGACACAACAACATTGCTCCATGAAGGAAGACATGAGCATCTGTAATACTTGCAGGCTTCTTCTCGACTCTCATTTCCCAGAGGCCGGAGCAAAGGGGGTCTTTCTGGGGATGAACACCATTTTAATGTAGTCTCAGCTGAGGATACTAATTAAAAAAACCAAAACAACAAAGAGATTGTGAACTTTACCTTAGTGGAAGAAGGGGTGGGATAGGTAGGGCAGCCGTGATGCTCCAGGGCTTTGAGCTTGGGGATGCAGCTCAGCAATAACATGGGTGCTGGGGGGACCTTTGGGGACACAGCAGCACTGAAGAGGTCCCTGGGCTCTGGCATCCCTGGATGTCACTGAGATGCCAGCTGGGACCAGGCTGCCACGCAAAGCACAGCCTGGACCTGTTTCTTAAGCCAGGTGTGATAATTATGACCCAGCCCATTAATCAAGGCGATTGTTGGGGATTTGTAGCCATGAAGATCTTCTGATAATGCTTCTGCTGCACGACTCAGTCCAGCAAGCTTTGCTGTATATTTAATTTTATCTTTATCTCTCTAAATCCTCACTTTAAGCAGAACTCTTTGCTCTTGAGGGTGTAAAAGGACAGACAAGTACTGGTTGAGGTAAATCCCTTTTCAAAGGCATACAAAGCTGATGGGGTCAGGCAGAGGAGGGATCTGCAGCTCAGACAGGACCTACTTAACATGATTAGTATCATGGGAGAAAATATTTCAGGCAGGCTAAACCCTCTGTGTCCCCCTGATGTCTGCAGAGATGGAAAAAAATAATGGAAAATAATGTTTCGCCTTGGAAACAGGCAACGCTGAAGAGAAGTGGGGCTGGGTGCTTTGGGACATTCCAGGGTCATTGCAGGGAATGAGCGGTTGCTGTTTAATTGCCATCTTATCGCAGAGGGTTGAATCACATCCCCGAGCATCACTTGGTGTGGTGTAGAGCTGCTCTGAGCATCACTCCCTTTTATTCCTGAAACTGCCCCAGTTTGTAAAGGTGTAGGGCAGAGCTGCTGACCTGAGCCTGGATCTGAAGGCTGGAGAAAGGTCCTGAGTCTCTGTCTCTTACCTCCCTCCAGAGAGAGTAAGGTCGAGCTTTAGCAACTTTTGTGGTTCCTCTCCTGCACACAGGATGAGCATCTGCTTCCCCCCAGCTGCTCCTCCGGCATCCCGCCAGGCTAATCCTGGGCCTTAACTCCTGCCTGGGCTGAGCAGCGAGCAGCAGCAGCAGCAACGTATTTGCTTTCTTTTTAAATTCCCTTTCCTTCCCTGGCGATGGCCACTGCCAAATGAGGGATCTGCAAATGAGCCACCGAACCCTAAATCCACCCGTGCTCTGCGCATTTTGTTGGGTTAAATGAAGGAAAAAGTGGGGTTGGTTTTACTTAATTTCTATTGGTGCCTCTTTTGAGTTACTCTCATTTTGCATTTTCAGTCTTTACTTGAGCTCCGGTAAGTAAAAAAAAAGGAGGGACAAGCTGTGGGTAGGCTGGAGGTACACAGTACTGGTTTGCCTTGGGCAGAATGGCCACGTTGAGGGGCTGTCACCTCCTTCCCTGGCAAGGGGCTGCAGATGCCCCCAGAAAGCCTGAGGCAGCTCCTTGCAGCAGCCCACGAGTGACACATCCCTTTGGTCCGAAGGGGAGTGGTGGGGTGGCCTTTGTGTCACCTGCAGCTTGGTGGCAGCACCCATCTCCATATTCTGCTCCACCCAAAGGTCCTGCAAGTGGTTTGCTATCATTCCTGGGACAGCTGATTTAATTTCTTCCCTATGCCCATGGCATCCAGCTCAAATAATCCCACCCCATCCTGCCTGATGTTATGGAGCCATGAGTCAGCAGTTCCCAGCACCCGCTGGGTCAACACAGCCAGGGACAGTCC
The DNA here is from genome assembly GCF_965140245.1 of Athene noctua. Taxonomy (NCBI): domain Eukaryota; kingdom Metazoa; phylum Chordata; class Aves; order Strigiformes; family Strigidae; genus Athene; species Athene noctua. Next base: position 12,444,787 of record NC_134047.1, on the reverse strand, counting down.
CGGGGTTCCTGTCCTGGGTACAGAGTGATGACCCAGCATCCCTGCAGTAACCAGGTTTGGGAGCTTTTGGCATCACCTCGGGGCTCTGTGTCCCCCACCATGGCTCAGCTCCAAGGTCCTGCTGCTATCTCCAGTGTGGTCACTGGTCCTGGGTGCCACTTGCTAGTTGGGGCTCTGTGCCAGAGATTATGTTAATCTTTCTATTTTTAGTATACTGTTGAACTCTGTTTTATCCTAGAGGGGTTTGGGGAAAGAGAAAAAAAAAGTTATTTTCTTTCAGACATATGAGCTGTCACTGAAGGCTATTTTTTTTTTGGGGGGGGGGGAGGGTAATTTTGTTGAGTATTGTGTGTTAGAAAGGAGAGGAATGGAAGGGAATTTAAACCAAAAGGAAAGGCTGCCGAGCGGGTGTCCCAGCTATATTGGGTATGGAAAATATCTCAGCAGCAGCAAGACCAGCCTCTGGTCCTCCTGTTCCCCAAAAACCAGCTGCTGGAGCTGGCCAGGCTTTCCCCTAGCAGGGGGGTCCCCTGACCAGAGGTAGACAGGGGTTTGGGAGCAGCCAGTGCCTGGGAAAGAGCCAGAGAGCAGACAGGGCAGCTCGACTTTTGGCAGCAGTCTTCGGCAACAGCAAGGTGAGGAGCTGCAGGTGTTGGGGACTGTCCCCTGAAGTGCCTTTTAAACGAAATTTCCACTCTTTTCAGGAATCACATCCACCTGTGCAGATATTTATACCAGTTTTGATGCTGGGCTGACCTCTAAGGGAGAGCTCAGTTATTGCAGTTTTTGGGCTGGAACGATGCTGAGCTGGGTCTCCCCCAAAGTCCTCCTGAAAGCCACAAAGGCAGCCTGGGGGCTTGGAGTGCTTTCTGGGGACACAGTGGGGGGAAACATGGGGACGAGCTGGAGAGGGCTCTCCACTGTTCCACAGGTCCGGCCTCCCTTGGTCCCCTGAGCCTTCAGCATCAGCAGCTCCGAGTCACCATGGCGAGGTACGTGGTGCCCTGTAAAACACTAGAGCCAGGCTCCATCGCCCTGGAGGAACACAAACCTGAGGGCTTTGCAGTGCTGTCGGCTAGAGGACCACCTCTGTGTGGGTCTGCTCCACCCCACCTGGGCTTCCTTATGGGTTTCTCCATTTTTCCCTATTTTTTTTTCCTCCTATTTTTCCACCGAGTGAACAAACACGAGAACAGGGAGGGGGTTTGGCCACTGAGATGTCTGGTTTAGATCAGGAGCCCTGCTCTGGTGGGGACGTGGCAGTGGCTATGCGTCGTATGCATGGGATGAGCGTGCCAGTGCCACACACTGCTGCTGAAAAGCTGTTGTCGTCCCAAAGCCACACACATCGGCATTTTCACTGTCCCTCATCAAAGCCACAAAAAAAGAGGAGGAAAAAACCCCAAGGGCCCCGGGATCTTCTTGGGTGTTTATGTCTTACTTTGAAGGAGGGCTGGGGAGGGGACCGGGAACTGCAGAGGGGTTTGGTGGCTTTGGTGCCACCCAAATACACAGGACACCTGTGTGCGAGGGGGCTACAGGCACTGGGAGCAGCTGAAGGTTTGCACCACCCTCAGCTCCTGTGCACGGTGTGGGGGGTCCCTGGGTGTCAAATCTTTGTGGCTTTGCAGCTGGGTGGGACCCAGGTGGTCAAAGCCACCGCCGCAGCATTCTCGGGCACCAGAGGGCATCAGGGACCCACTCAGCCCAGCACCACCAGTGAGACCAGTGGGCTCTGCCCCAGGGACTGGGCAGGCGGCAGCTTTTGGTCACCCCCTTTGTTCCGAGAGTCTGAAAACATGTCCTGTTTTTAAAAGCCAGCCGCATGTCAGCAAGACTATTATTATTTTAGCTTTCTGTCCCCTATTACAGTTGGTTTATTATTTTTTTCCTTCTTTTGAGTTTTGCAAAGGTTAGAAGCAGAAGGACCTCCTGTGCGCTGCACTCGGCGGAGCTGCTCGCATCGCCCACCGGTGAGTAGGGGGTCTGAGGACACAGGATGCCGTCCCCTTGGCACCGACCCTCCAGTCTGCGTACGTGCTGGACACCGCCCTGCAAACTGCCTCCCCAGCCGCGCTGGCAGAGGGTGGGTAGTAATAAGGCTTCCTGGAGACCATAAGCTGAAGCCTGAAGGATCGTGTTATATTATAAACCCAATTATCACCTCGTTTCACTTGCTGGGAGCTGCCAGTGCCAAGAAAACGGATTTCCTCCCTCCCCACATCCTTTCTCATTTCTAGGAGGTGTTTTTGGCCAAGGGACTGATGAGCCCAAGCCCTGCCACAGCCCTGGGTGACTGTCTGTAGCCTTGCTGAATCCCACTTCCCTCCTGCCAGTCCCACCAGCTCATAACTGGGGTGTGGACATAAAACAACTTTCACTCAGGAGTATTTGGTTTCCCTGGCTACACCTGGGTAGCCCACGAAGCAGGAGATGCTGTGTGGCTGGGACTCCTCTCCCACAGGAGCTGGAGGAAAACAGCGCTGGCAAGCAGAGTGGAAGAAGGACAGAAGGTTGCCGTCTCCCAGGCACCAGCTTTTCATGTATTTCCTCCTGTTTTAGTGTTGCCAAAAATAAAAAAAGGTGTATCTTCCGAAGCAGGGAGGGCAGGGACACAGAGGGGGGAGTGCTTGGGGGCTGGGATGTCTCCATCCTCTGTGATGGCACCATGTCCCCTCCTTGATGGGATCTCAAGAAGATGGAGAAGACAAAATTGCCCTTCATTGTCCCCTTACGAGTGAGGGGAGAAGAGCCCTGAGTGTGGCTCTGCTCTCCAGCTGAGCTCAAAGGAGAAGGAGCCAGAAGAAGCCACCATGAAAGTCCTGATGAACCCAAGACAGCACAGTTTGACCCAAGTCTGGCTGGGAAGACAGATGGAAGTCAGAAGCTTCCCACGGTTGGGAAGCCATGAATCTGCTCATCATTAGCATCAAAACCATCACAGAAACTATGCGGTCACAAGCAGGAAAGCCCTTGCTGAGGGCGGCAGACCTTCTCCCCAGTGAGTTTTGGGGGTCAGTTAGACAAGGCACGTGCCTCCTGGGGGGACACCTCCCTGCCCAGCCTCACCAAGCAGCTCCTGGGGGGACACCCTCCCTCCCCAACCTCACCAAGCTCACTCCTCCCTCCTGGGGGTTTGTGAGGGGCTGCATCTGCTGCCACTGCATTACTGCTCTGCTCATCAGCTGTCTGGAAAGGGTCACAAACAATAAGTAGTCACTTGTGGTCTTCATGGCACTCGCTTTCTGTTCTTCAGCAAAAATGGACTGTCCCCATAAATACTGGCTAAGAAGGGAACAGGGCTGAGGTGTGGCCGTACACCAGGGGAGGGATAATGCAGGGTGGGACAGGCTGGCTGACATGGGTCTGGGATCCCTTCTGGCTGAGATCTTCTCCAGCTGGTGGAAACACTTCAGCAAAGGACACTTAAGTGTAAGGTTATCCACAGATGCCAACAAGCTAGGGATGCCCAGTGTGAATGTGTAGGCACCCTCAGCATATGTTACGAGGAGCTCCTGCACCTCAAACATCCATAATCAGACCTTGCCATGAGCACAGGTGAAGAAATACAAGAGTCCTTTTTTGCTATCTGCATCCCAAAACCACAGGGGAAGATTTTCAGAGGGCAAAAGATGACCTTAGCTGCCAGCTACCATTGACTCTAAGACTCTTGAGCTTTTTGAGGGTTTTCTCTCTAAGCTGGGATATCGGTTGCCCCTCTAGATCTGAGTTGGACCTTCTACAAAGCCAATGAGATTTGCATCTAGATAGCATCACTTTTCCCTCATAGCTATTGCCAGCGACTGCAAAGGGTAGTGCTGGGCTCTGCTGCGTCCAGCCCCAGCTGCTCCCAGCCTTCACTGCCAGCCAGGCTTGGGGCTGCTCCTGTCCTTGGGTCACAGGTAGATAAATGACCACAGATGTGATTGTGATAGCTGAATGTCACCGTATGCCTGTGGGGGTTTCATGGTAGGACAACAGCACAAAGCTGGTTGGCTCACTACAGGGGTGGGACAGCGGGACAGCAAAAGCCAAGGAACTGTGAAACTGTTGTGACACAGCTACTTGATGGCACATGAGAAATAGTAGTTATGGTTTTATTAGCCAAAGGTAGCTCTTATAGGTGGCAGAATAACTGAAGAATAATTATTAGATGCCTGTGTATTGCCTGCAGTTAATGAGAGACAGTTTTAAGCAGAGGTTTGCCAACAAACTCCACACCAGTAAATGTGGGTCTGAGTTCCTCAAGAAACTGCAACAACTACAACCACTGTGGGAGAGAAGTCAGTTGGGCAAGAGAAGCTAAGTTGTGTTTTGTGCCAGTCAAGACTCCTCAGCTGGCTGCTCTGGCTTTTGAGTAATGGTACCAGAGCTGGAGGCAGTGATGAACTTTCCCCCTTGCTTTCTAGGGCTGGAGAAGCCACTAACATGAGGGACACATTTGTTTGAATGAGACCTGTAGCCTTTGTGTGGGAGCCCAGGGAGGGATGACAGGCACAACTGTTTTATGGGAAGCATCTCCAAGATTAAGGAATGCCAAAGGCAAAGAAGACTCAAGTATGATTAAAAAGTGATTAAGGCTGACTCTGAAAAATAGGACTTGAGGAAAGAAATCCTATGAGATAAATGGAGGGATTTCACTGCACGCTAATCGTGGTGAAATGGCTTGATAAAGGAAAGCCACAGAGCCCAAGTCTGTCTGACGCAGCTCAGACCTCACAGATGGTGCTCATGGATTTTGTGGGGGTTTTCTATGTGCTTTTTCTATTTGTTCCAGTGAGTGGAGCCTGCTGAAAACTATGTCGTTGGGGTCTGAAACACTCTGTTTCCAGCAGTTCAGCTTCTCCCAGCCTAGGGTCCAGGGAGGATTTCTCCATGATTTGTGTTCACACTGGATGGGACACATTCGGACCTTTGGGTCAGATCTTTTGTTTCTTGTTGTGCTTGTGGCTCCGTGGATGCCGTGCATGGATTCAGCTCAACAGGGCAGAGCAAAGGTGGTGATGGCTTCTGCTCCCCTTGTGTCATCCCCATAGGGGCTGCTGAGAGCCATGAGGGCCCCAACAGTGGCTGGGCTCTCTCTGAGTCCCAACTCCTGTTGCATCAACTCATCCTTTCTGGCCATGGCATCTCTCTCTTCCTGCTTTCCTGTCAGACTGTCAGGGCCCTGAGGGCACAAATAGCCCTTAATGGCCCTGAGCAGCCTCACCTGGGACCCACACCCATGGGCCCAGGAGTCCATTTAAACTCAGCCTTGGCTCCCCAGCCTTCCCTGGGCTGTTTTACAGGGCTCCAGCTCAGTCCCTCCCCATCCTTGGCTGTAGGTACCATTGATTCAGACCCTGATGCATGGGTTAACTTCCCAGTCTGACCATGGAGCTGCTTCATCACCATGAACCTGCCTTGACTGGCCTTGGCCACCATCTTTGACCTGCTCACCTTGCTCAGGTACCGTGGGGCCCTGCCAGTTAGCTTATCACTCCTGGCCCTTGGCCAGCACAGTTAGTGTCATCATTGCTGACCTCAGATGTCCCTAAAGGGTGCTCTGGGGCCAGGCAAGAGCTGACATGTTTGGAGAAGGGATGTCAGAAGGGCAGGATGCCAGAGACCCACCAACATATAAATAAATCAATCCTTTATACAGCCACACGAGGCTGGCTGTTTCTTCTTGTGCCAAGAGCCAGCTGAGGAAGACTCCCTTCTCCACGCGTCGGAAATGCATGGGAAGGTTTTCAGGGCATTACTTAGCATCTCCAGAGGGTGGGCACAGATGGGGGAGTGAGGCTGTGCTGCTTCAACCAGACCTGCAGAGAAGGTTTCTCATGCTGCTGGAGTGGTGGTGGCGAGCTCGGCTTCACCTTGACTGCCCAGGTTGCGTGTTGCCTTCCATGTAACACAGCCTGGCAGCCTCCAGCTCAGGGCTCTGTGGTTTGTGCTCTCTTTTCTGCTTGCTTGTTGGTTAATCCCCTTACAACAATGCAAGAGGTGGGGATTTGCTGCTTCCCTTTGCCCGCTTGCCTCTGTGCCCTGGGCAATTTTTCCTTCATTCAGTGTTCACGTGCTTGACTCCACCCTGACTTTTTTTTTTTCCTCGGGAATACCCGACCCAGCACAATGGGACTTTGTAACAACACCTCTTCCTTGGAGCCTCGGTAGATGCCTCTCCAGCCTCCCAGCCCCTGAGCCCTGCCTTCCTCCTGGGGCAAATCCTGCCTGCCTGTCCGTGCAGAGGGCTCAGCAGTGGGAAGAAGCGGCGCTTTCTCGCACAAGGCCCAGTGAGAGAAGGCAGGAACTCGAATGTTGGTGCCCACGTGCATTTCCAGCGTGTCTGAGGACCTTCCTCCTCCACCCTGGGTCGTTGCTGTTGAATGGCAACACACGAGGTTGTGTTAGCTTTGATCGGGAGGTTTGCTCTGTTTGATCTGATCTGTTTGATCTGATCTCCTGCCTCCCTGCTGTGCTCTGGTACATTTTCCCCTGTGCTTTTTTGCGACGTGGGGAAGTTAAATTCCATGTGCATATTAACATCACGCCAAGGATGTGCTGTTATCTTCTACTGGCTTCTATTCCTTTTTGGATAAATAATTTGTTTGCAATAATAAAGTGCCTCTTGGTGTGAAACTAGGGGGAAAAAAAGTGAAATCAGGAACTGAGCCTGAGCCAGGGAGGGAGGAGTGCTGTTTTCTGCTATTGTTTCTTCCAAAAGATCCCATGAACCAGCCTAAAAAAGAAAACTCCCTGTTCCTATTCTACACCTGAAATGTCTCTCCTGGCCTTGCGACATGTTATTTTTGCTTCGTGGCTGCTTGTTCGGGTGCCATGGGGAGGATGGAACAGCATGGCTTCTCCAGGTTTCCAGCAGCTCAGAGGTCCCCTTTGGGGACATGGTGGTTCCATTTTGCTGTGTTCTGTTTTAGAAAATCCCACAATATCAACCCAAAGCAGTGTGAACTCAGGTGCTTCTTGATGCTGGAGCAAGCCTCTGGTCTGCAGGCAATCTCCCTTTGATGACAAGCAATGAGTAACGAGGCATTCGGGAGTGTGGGTACTCTGCACTTGGTGTTTCATTGTGACACATCAACTGTCAGCCCTTATTTAAAGCCTTTTTTTCTCCTCTTGAACCCTCTTATGACATTGACACCACTCCCTGCCCCCCCTCCCAAGAATGGTTTTAGTTGCCACACAGTATCCTCAGCTCCTTGATTTGGGGGGTTTTGAGGCCAATGAGAGCCCTGTGCCAAGGAAGAAAGGGTGATGCGATGAGACCCCAATAATGAAAGGGTCTGGTAGATTTGCTCTGCTCCTCAAAGTTGGAGAGCTGTGGTGACCAAGTCACCATGTAACAGAGGCAAAAGTGGCAATTTTTGGAGACTGGCTTTAAACCTGGGATAAAGTGACCTTGGCATCTGTACCATGGCCACAGTGTTGGCAGCCCACCCTAGGGGGGCTTGTGCAAAGCTGTTGCTTTTTCCCCACAGAGGAATCAGCAGGAAGTTTTTTTCTGGTTGAAACCACCAAAGCTGCTTCTGGTTTTGCCATAGTGGCTGGCAGAGCCATTTCTCAGGCAGGGCTGAACCAGCTTTCTGCAGGGATGCTGGCCTGCAGCAGCAGCTCTGGGCATCACCAGACCTCCCCCAGAATGGGGCATGATCCAATTTCTGGTGCAATCAGGTCTATGGAAGGATTGTTCAAATTTTTTAAAAAAGCAAATAATAGTGATTTTATCAGAGGCAATGGATTTGGCACCTGAGCAGGAACCTGGAGGAAATGGAGGTGCCCGGAGTGCTTCTGTGGTGAGACAGGTAAATTAACACAGCCTGACAATAAATCACCAGCTTTTGGCCCCAGAATGTTCATTTGAAGTGAGACTGATACCGTTGCATATGACTTGCCTGGTTATATATGTAGCTTTTCAGAGTCAACAACCGGCTGGTTTGGGGCTGCAGGGGTCTCTGGATGAGTGGGGAGGAGGGCAGAGCACTAGCCCCAAGCCACCCCTGGGGGCTGTAATGCCATTCTACTGACAGTCCTGCGACCAAATTCAAGTCCTGTTTTTCCAGGACAAGGACTAACAGCCCTGGAGCACTTTCCCTGCAGGATCCATTGCTGGCTGCTCTCCCTGCATAAATACCTGCCTGCAACCAAGGTATGTCTTAGCCTTTGCCGGGACAACTATGCAGCTCTTTGTACCTTTCTCTCATTGCAAGGCTGGTTCTCCACACCTTGACTTTTTCTAGTCACTCTCTTCTGAAATCTTTTCCTGATGGGTGATCAGGAGGGCAATGGTGCCACTCATGATGCATAATGTCATCTCCCTGCCTGTGCCATCCCAGCCAGGAGCACAGTGCCTGTGGGAGCTGCTTGCCAGCACTGCAAACAGCCCACGGGGATCAACCCTGTCAGCACCTCCTATAGCAAGCGTAAAAGACTTTTTTTTTTTCCTTTTGTTGGTGCAAAATGCAGTCAGGCACACTTGCTTTTGTTATTGGTGTGGTGGCTTTGCTCAGGTGCTTGAAGCCAGGGCAAAACCAAACGTGGGTCTGAACAGCAAGGGATAGCAGTGGTGTCTCTGAAAGGCTCCTGGGGATAAGGTACAGATGGGTGAGCACCAGAGCAAGGCATTTGAAAAGACTGATCAGCTTCGATATTGCAAGCTCTGTTAAAAACAATCAGGAATAAGAGCTTTGAATCGGATCAAAATACACCCCAGGACATGCAGGTGGGGAGCACTGGGATCTACTTGCAGAGGTAACTGGACAAATACATATAAATAACAAGACATAAGCCAAAATAATATATTTTTTTCACTCACTGAGCTATGCTAGGCAGCAGATCACCCCCATACCTCTACACTCACTGCCTGTCATTTCAATCCTGTATTGATCTGTCCTGCACATTCCCTCTCCCTATTTATTATTAGAAATTACACTACACCAAAAGGGTGAATCATGAAGCCAATGTTTCTGAGGGTGTTATTTGTGCCACAGTGGCCAGAGTACATTAGTCACTGAAGCTCGGCACTGGAGGTGTTGGATATCTGCTCTGGCTGGGGTTTGAGAAAGGAGCTGGAGGGATGGGATGGCAGAAACGATCCCGCCGTGATGCTGTGTCAGCATTTGGCTGGCAGTGCTGGGTGAAGGAGCCCCTGTCCATCTCCTCCAGCCATCCTGGATGGTCCCAGACAGCAGTTCTGCAGTTTGCTGCCTTAACAAGCCTTCCCTGGGCAACACCGGCTCCGCCTTCACGTCCCAGGAGTAGCTGGCAGGTCTCCAGAAAAACTCTTGGAGACCCATCCAAGGTGGGGGTCGTGCTGCCACTGTGGTTGTATGCAGCCATTCAATGCTGGTTTGTAGAAATGAGTGGGGATGCAGTGTCAGAGGAGACCAGCACCATATACAACGTAGACAAGGTGGTGGAGTCAGTGCTGGGCTCAGAATGGTTGGGTTTAGGGTTGTCCCACATTCCAAAGCATGCTCTGGGGAGAGACAGGGCTGGAAGCTGCAAGTCAGTAACCTCCTGCAAGAGATGAGGTCCAGGGTTTTCAGGGGTTATTTGGCACCTGGGGAAAATTTTGCAAGGCGAGTGGGAAACTCTTCATTGCTCTGAAGGCTTTTGTTTCAAATGAGATGTTTTCTCCAATGTGGGTTTTCCCTCCAGCTGCGTCTCTGGGTCAACAGCCGTCAGTAGGTGAAACTCCATGGCCCAGGGGACTCAGGGTAGGCTGGATAAATGAAATTACTTCTTCCAGGCTTAAAATCAGCTGCAATATTTTGTCCTGGTGCTGGTGTTCTCCATTCTCATCCATTTGTGCTTGTTCACTTGTCCCTACAGAAGCAGCAATACTGCAGATCTTACCAAGGAGATGGGTCCTTGCAGGTTATTTCTGGAGGATCCAGAGATGAAAAGGGTCTCTGCAGAACTCCTCCATTTTCCACCTCTTCTGCAGCTTTGCTGAAGTTTGGCTGTACCCTTGTCCCAAGCCCACCAAGTGTGACTACTGCTGAGCAGGAGCCCTTCCAGCAGTGAGGGCTGGCTGGCAGCTCTGTGGGGCTCCAGCCCCCCTGGGCTGCAGGTGGCTTTGCCCAGGTCCCCAAGCGGGCTGGGTGAGTGTGAGTCATGAAGCAGAAATCTCCCTGGGGCTGTTTCTGGCTTCTGCATTTGGAGATCATGCCCATCTCCAGCGTGCACGTTTGGACTGGTTCAAACAGAGCTGCTTAACTGGGTTAATGACTTGGCATCCTCTTGATGGGGGGAGCTGGGCTGGGTCAAAAGCATTGCTCCTCTCCCCAGGGAGAGATGAAGAAGCTCCTGCCCACCTTCTCCCTGCCTGCTTGGGCTCTCCTTCCTGGTTTCAGCTCTAATCCCCAGCACGAATGGGGGCGGTGGTCTCACAAAAGGCTTCCCCCTCACTAGAGGTATGTGGCTGTGGGCTGAGCATTGAGAGTGGGAGGAGGATGTTGCTGAAGAAACGTCTCCTCACAGGCCATCGCATGGGAACAACAGGGGATGGACAATAAGGTGAACAAAACAACGGGGCTTTCAGTCCCAGCCATGTGGCCAAGGGGTCCCAGAGGGGTGCCCCCTCCCCTTGCTGAAGTCTCCTGAGCAGCACATCAAAGCAGATCAATCTCAAAGGTACTGCTGGGGTGAAGCACCCATCAAATGGGATCCAAAACTCCCTGCCTACTTGCAAGCATCCGGCTTTGTTCTTCCTCATCTGCTGCTCACTAAAAGGCTGCCTGTCAAGTTAAAAGAAAGTAATGTGCTTTAAAAAACATGCAAATGCTTGTGTCTGTGCTGTGAGTGATGGACCTATCAGGGTTTCTGCTTTCGTGGGTGCTGCTGGGACACACTCCAGGCTTGGGCAGCATTCTTGCCTTTGGCTGCCTCCCCTCTGCTACTTCTGCTGCACTGGATCCAGCAGCACTTGCTTTGCAAATGCAGGAGACCATGGTTTCTTCCTCCACAAATAGAAAACAATGAGACTGCAGGAGGTTTGATGTTAAAAACGTGATTGCCAGAATCCCAAGTTGGGGAAGCAGTGAAAGCTTGGGTGTTTCCTAGATCTTTCCTCAATGCTACTTTCCTGCAAGGTATTTTCAGTGCAGCTGCAAGGGATGTGGTTTTTCTGGATGTTTAGTGAGAGGATCCCCTCTGCATCATCCCTTCCCAGGCACGAAGGGGTGCTTGGGGCGGTGGCTGTCAGGGCGGGTGCTGGGAGGCTGGAGCCCGGGCCAGCCCCAGCCGTGGCACTTGTCTGTAGCATGCTATTAATAACCCACCACTGAGGCTGCTGGGCTGGAGGAAATGAAGGAAATGAAGTTAATATGTGGAAATGTTTCCTTGTTTTCCCACTCGTTGCTTGGGGGCCTGCCTGTTGCTCCCTGCTCCTCTTGCCCATTCCAGGCTGCAGCTGGGTTCAGGGGCTGGAGGATAGCTCTGGGAGAGCCAGTCTGGGGAAAAGTGTTGAAGAATAGTGATTCTGGGGATGGCAAGAGAGTAAAGGACTACTAAGGCATGTCTGAGCTGCTTAGAGGGAGAGGGTTTTGGGGGCTGTTCCTTAAGGGTGAAGGGGAAAAAGGGCACCTTTACTTGCAGATTTTGGGGCAGTGTTGTTACTGGCCAGTCCCATTCGAGAGCTCTGTGGTAGCTGGAGCCTGCACAGCAGCTCACGCACAGAGGACGGGCTCTGTGGGGCCGGGGTGACACAGTGTGACTCAGCCCACACTGTGGCTCTGCTGGCAAGTCCCTTCCTGTAGCTGCTGAGAGCCGGCAGCGCACGGGCTCTGCACTGCTCTGCCCGCTTTGGGCACGCGTGGTCCTCAGGTGTAACTGCAAAACACCCCCAGCCTCTCTTTCCCACCTCGTCTGTGTTATGGTGGAGCAATCCTGCCATTCTCCATGTGGCCCTGTGGCTGCCGCTAGCTAGGAAGGCTGCCGGTGGGGATGCTTCCCTGGGTGCTTGAGGCAGGACCCTCGGCTCTGACCCTGAGAGCAAGGCTTCAGCTTAGCGAAGAGCAGCTTCACCTGCAAATCCCAAACCCTGCCATGGTGCACATCCCATGCTGCTGTTAAAAGTGCCCGCCTGTCTTCATGAGAGGCCGAGAGAAACGGTGCTGTCTCCGGGGGGTGGCTTTGGGGTGCTGAGCAGTGGTGGCTGGGGTATGTGTTAACTTTCGTTGTTTTCTCCTCTGCCAGTTGATTTCTTGTTAAGACAAGATCCTCCTTAACATGTTCCTGGGTGGAGCTGAGCCTGCTGCAGGGCAGAGCCATAACATCTGGAGCTGAAGTCTATGCCATGCTCGGGGGGGGGGGGGCAGAAACGGGGGTGCAAGGAGACCCATATGGCAGATGCTTGAGTGAGCACCTTATATACAAACTTCTACAAACAGAGCAGCAAATCGGCTGTGTTGCAAGACACTGAGACCGTTCCGTGAAGCACCAGCCAGTGGAATGGAGACAGCAAGAACTACATCTTGCAAACTGCTGAGTTATGGAGAATCAGCTGGGATTTGCAGCAGGGAAGAATTTGTGAAAACCATCTGAGCTCCTGTGGAAGAAGAGCCACTCTGGTGATGTGCCCTGTGCTCAGCTCTCACCTTGGAGATTTCATCCTTTCTTCCAGGTTTCCCATCCTTAATTTGTTTCTTGCTGTGGTTTGCCACCCCCAGGCTCTGGGAGTGCGGGTGATGCCGTGGGGGTTCCTGTGTTGGTCCAGGAACATACTCCTAGGCTTGTTCCCTCCCTAAAATATTACACTTGCAGATAAGTAAGGCTCAGGGCAAGAATAGGAGTCACCGTGAATAAATCCAGTGCATTGCCTGGGTTGATGAAAGGGGGCAAGGAGCACAAATCAGGAGTTAATGAGTGTGCTTTGATGATGTGCTCAAGAGCAGAGTATTTCTGTCCCATCCCCCAGCCATTAATACTTTAACTGGGGGGAAAAAAAAAGAAAGTCTCCGATCTCCTGCTCTAGGTGGACTGCCTTATGTTGGATGTGCAGCTGGAACCTGAAAGAAAACCAAACCCTCAGGCTGTGGGGTGCTGACTCCAGGGTGAGGGCATACACCCCTCCGGCAGGGCACAGGGGTCACCTCCTGCTCCTGCACCGCACTCCGGAGTGGCCGAAGCCGCAGGGCTGTGCTTTATTTAAAAGGTAGAATAAATGCTGCTAATGGGCACAAGGCTCTACCTTCTAGCCCACTGTCCTTAACTCAAGCATCATGTTTTTGGTGGCTAAGCAGAAGCTGTTCCCATCCATGCCCCTGAGCTCATCAGGGCCATCTCACCTGGTCTGTGGGTCACTTAATTGTAGGCTATAAAATTGGGTGTTGGACTAAGCTACACAGTGCCTGTCTCCTTTGAGACTGCAAACCGCAATCCTGTGAGTTTAATCCTCCTCCTGCCTTGTTACAGGCATCTGCCTGACCCCATGCCAGGTCTAACCTGGAAGCCAGAGGGAGCACCAGAAAAAATGGCGGGATTGGGAAATTGCCTGGTTTTAGGAGGCTCCGTATTTGGATTTGACTCCTGAGTGTGGGGTGGTTGGGTGTCTCTCCCCCCAGACAAACAGGTGGGTGTATCCAGCTGCAGTACTGGGGACTAGGAAAAAAGAGAGTGGAGGAGAAGCTGGTGCAGCTGAGCAGCCCCATGTGCCGGGGTGGGGGGCTTGGGGCATGTTTTGGGTAGTGGGGCAGTGCCTGGGATTCCCTGTCCTGGGTCAGCACATGGCACAAGGTGCTATCCAGGCAAAACCACAACCCATCCCCTGCCTGCAAGTAGTCTAATTTGATGCCCAGCTTTGGTAGAAGGATAATGGGCCCAGGTGTCCTATCTCAGCTGAAATTATTTGAACTAAATGCAATAGAAAACTGAGGGAAACAATGAACCAGATGGTGCTGGATAAAGATAAAAGATAAGGAATAAATTAGGAGTATGAAAGCACTTAGCCCTTCTGGGAGAGGGGAAGGAACTTGTAACATCTTGTCAAGGTGTCTGAGTGAAAAAATTAGGAACTATGATTCTAAGATCTTGAACTTTCATTGATTTCAGTGCACATATCACATATGAAGAGGTGTGAGACAGAGTGGGTTGGCTATATAGAGTGGGGAGGACTTCAGGTTATGGGATGGGGTAACACTGCAGTGTCTGCGCATCCTTCCACTGGGCATCTACTAGACGAGACTGCTGATATGATGCATTTCTTTTCAAATGGGGGTTTTTGCAACCCACTCCGGACTCAACCCAGTCCAGAAGACCCAGCTGTAAATCTGAACACCTACCTACAGATGCTTGAGGTCTCCCTTACAAGGCAGCTGCAGCAGTTCCTGAGCTGCTTTTGCATTGCTATAGGGCTGAGCTCCCTATAGGCATCCCAGCAGGAAGCAGTTGGGCTGTCTTAATTATAGAAGCACGATTTCTGACCTGATGCCTGCCTGCATTGCTACAGAAACTTTGTTTGGGTTTCCAAGAAGCTGTTAAATCCTTATCGCTTTTGGTTTTGTTTTTGGTTTTTGTTTTGTTTTTTTTTTCACTTCATGGATATGGAAGGAGCCATGTTTAGGCAGCCCCAGGACGGTTATGTCCTCAATGGTATTTGAAGTGAGGCTTCTGCTGGGGGAGAGGTGAGGAGGAAGGGAAGGATGGTGACTGGGGAGGCCACCACATTGCCGATGGCCCCAGCTGAGCTGCCTTAAGCTGCCAATTTTTGCTAGATCCAGAAAAATAAATCAATAAGCCAGTTCAGCATTTTTTGGGCTTGCCTTCACTTTCATGGGTCCTTGTGGTCCCTTAAATTTGTTAATCTGTTGATGGGCCTAAGGTAGTATTCAAAGGAAAGTCCATTCACTCCTGTAATTTATTTCTTACCTGGGCTCCACCACCTCCTATTTGAAACAAGAATTGTCCATCTTCATCATGAGTCTGCCTCCAAATTTGGTCATTTAGCACTGGAAGTGAGCACTTGGGAATTTCCCCGGTGTAAGCAGGATTTAAAGTCTTTCTGCTGATTTTAGTATTGCCAGTGTTTTCTGCTGGTTTTCGGTTTCTACTCAAATGAACCCAGCTATGATTCTGCTCCTTTTGCCTCCGAGCAGTACCCAGGAGCACAGCCAAGGGCTGCCTGGAGCTCAGCAAATGCAGTTCACGTAAAAGAAGTAGCAGCACTGTGGCAATGCACAGGGTGATCCTCAAAGGAACGTGTGCTCATAAGGTCTGATCCTGCAAACCTCACTCAGGTATGTGAATCGGTGCTGTTCCCCTTAGTTAACAGGGGTGGTGAAGGTCTGTCTCCTCCTGCACCCGAGCCAGAAGAGATTGCTGCTGGGCTACTCCTGTGCCTGGTTAGGAGAAGGGATATTAATGAGGCCCAGAGGGACGTGAAGGATGGCATCTCTGACATGGGGATGAGCAATGGTTGTGCTCCTATGTTAGGTAAGAGGAGTTTTTTTGGAGGATCTTTGTAAAGGGGAGCCTAGAAATGCTAGGATGATGGTCCTGTAGGGCTGGAGAAATGGTGTGGCTTGGCCTCCTCACCCTCAGGCAAGGTAGAAAGATGCTGGGATGCTGAAGCTGAGGATATCTGTGGAAGGGTGGGTGATGAAACAGCTGCCGTGTCCATATAGCTATAGGTTTCTTCTCTCATGGGCATACAACCAACCTCCTGGGACTGTCACTGCTCAGGGCTCTGTGATGACACCACTGACAATCAAACACCAAATGCCAGTTTCAAAAGTCGGTAGGTCAGAAAGGGCCAGAATTATATACGGCCCTGAAGATGGGACTGAACCATGCTGTCTTGGCATGGCACTGTTGGTCAGCTGGTGATGGGTGACCCTGGGCTAGGTTTCATTCTAGTTCACAGAAAAACAAAAGTGCCTGGTACCTTTAGGAAAAGTAGAAGTGGCCCCATGTTCTCTACAAGTCATTTAATAGTTCATGGTTTACTGGCTTTCTTGCAGCACGGTCATCCCTACAGAAGCAGCCAAGGAGGTCTGGAAGACTTGCTATACAGCAGGTAAGTGCATGAGGTGTTTCTGTCAGTCACTGATTCAGGGCCTGCTCCAGTGCTCAGTGATTTTTAGTCCACAAGCAGCTTTAACTGAAGAAAATGGAAATAATATTGTTGGGAGGAGGGGAAGGAGGGGGAAACTCATTACTTCATGCAGTACACCTTTGGCTAGCTAAGGTGGCTGTTGGCTGGTGTTGATTTAGCAGAGGGGAAAAACCTCACCCTGTCTGGTGGGCTGTTTGTTAAGATTTAAGGGCTAATACACTGTAAAAGGTGGGTTTGGGGGAAAAAGGGCTGAGTGTTGCAGGGTGTTACCCTCTTCCCTGGGAGACGCACATACAGTTATGTGAGCTTCGTTGTCCCTGGATTTTGTGGTGGTTGTGATTTTTTTTTTCTTTTTTAATGTATCTATGTATCTGAAGGTTTTCTTCAAGCCTAGTTTTTGAAGTTGTGTGATTTGCACCTTTCTCTTCTAGAAAAGTGAGCTTCTAGCTGCTTCCTGCAAGTAGAACAGGAGATGTCACAGCTTAGTGCTCCAAGTGAGAAAGGAAAACGCAATCTGGAGAAGAGCTCTCATTTTCACAGCTGACCCCCCTAGTCCCATGTCTCTGACCACCCAAGACAAGCAGTGCTGCACACGCCGGAGCTGCCCATGGGTGTTTCCCTTTGTGCTGGGTGTTTACGGGATGGGGAGGGGGCTGGATGCGACCCCTGTCTGTGGCACCAGCAGGGCTGAACTTTTCCTTGGGAGAAGCATCAGCCACAAGCAAGATGAAAACAGCCTCAAACACTGCCATGCCATGATGCTGTTTGCTCCGTCAAACATCAGGGATGACCCATTTCCTTCTCGGAGCAGAAAGGCAACGTGGTCCAGTGCGGTGGCACTCTGGAAGCTGGTGCTGCCAGCAGTGTAAGCTGTTGGTGATGCAGCCAAATACTGCCAGCGGCAATGGCTCTGGGTTACACCACACACTTAAGTGTGAGTTTAAATCCTCCTGATGAGATTACCAGTGTGAAAGGACTGTGTGCTACCCAGGCCTGGCCCATTTTGGAGTGCGGCAGGGACACTGCTGGTGATACTGAGGAAAGGGGGATGGAAGTAACACAGCAATGGACAGTCCATGGGGATGGCTTGGCACAAGGGCATTGCTCCCTGTTGCAGTATTGGTGTGATTTTGCAGATCGGGACTGAAGGGTACTAGGATGGCTGCTGCAAAGTATTCCCTATCATACCCACTGCAGCATCTTCCCAAGCCATTGAGAGTCCCCCATCTCTTGTCCTCCCCTGTAGCTTAATGAACACTCTCAAAATCTTACTCTTCCTATGGAAAAGGTGTAACTCTGCACTCCTGTGAGACTTCCAGGGCAGTCACAATTTTGTCTACTGATTTTTCTTCCTGGCAGATCCATCCTGCTCTCAGGTATATTGGTGAATCTCTGCAATAAAGAATAAAATAAACCACCAGACTGCATGAGCTCTGTGGCACAGAGGCATCTCAGCTCTACGCCAAGCTAGGTAGGGTTGGATTTGAATGTTTGGAGAAGCACTGGAACAACTGGAGTGGACATTTGGCCCTCAGGTTAACTCTCCATGAATGGGACACTGACAGAAAAAGTTAAGGTGCTTTTTGCTGTCTGTGCCCCAAACCAAAGAAAGCATTTGCAATTCCACACATCACTGAAACAATCCAAAAAACAGGTGGAAAACTCTGAGCTTGTGCTGCTCCATAGAGTGATTGATATGATGATCCCAATTACACTTAATTGTGGTTATCCTATTAATAACACCTTCTTTCTGTAGCAAACACCTGCTTCTCCATGGGAAACACTACTAATATAACTTAAAACACCAATTACATGCAATGGAAAAGCAGCAATTAAATCCGTTAAGCCTTGCCTAAATAATGATTTCATTTCTCTCCAATATTTTTAATGTTATAAAGGCTGTTTCTTAAAAACAGTTCTGTTATTTGTGTGGTGTCCTTTTTCTCCATGCAGGAACACCTCTAGGCTGGGCGCTGATGGAAAGCACTGTTGGGTTTGCAGGGGCTCTACAGAGAGCTGGTGGGGATGTGTGGCTGGGGCAGCAGAGCCCTGCCTGTCCTTACAAGCTTTCAGGCAGTGCTGCTTGGAAGTTAATTTTCTCCACGGGTGTTTTTCTGGAGTGGAAAGAGGAAGCCAAGCTTCTACTGGTGTCCCATCAGTCTTGGGGAAGGGGCTGGTAACGCGTAGTGCTGCTTCACCAGGGGTCTGTGGGCTGTCAGATGAGTAGTTTGAAGGACCTGGCCAAACCCAAATGATCTGGTTTTCCTCAGGTGGGCTTGTGGCAGTGTAAAAGGTCTCTTGTGTGGGAGGAGGAGAAAGGTGGAGAAAGAACTGGTCTTTGTCCCAGAGAGGGGGACCAAAGAAGCTGGAAAGAAATTAAAGTGGACTCAGCCCATGATGGCAACCCCATTCAGTAATAAGGAGCCGGAATAAAACTGAGAATTTTTTTTTTTTTTTTAAATCTCACCATACAGGCAGTTCAGTAGAGGTGGAGAAGCTGTGGTGAAACCTGGTGTTTGGTGGTCTGACCCTGAGGCAAAGGGTCTTTACACCCGCAAAGGGGGGCGGCGTTGGCGCATGTGGGCCCCTTCAGCCCCTGCAGGAGAGGCCAGAGGTGGCTGGGCACCTTTCCGAGGGCAGTGCCGTGGCCAGGAGCGGGGCCAGGCCCGCAACGCCAGGTTCCTGTGCCTCAGTTTCTCCATGCGCGAGGGCTGCTGTGGGGCGGGATGGGCCCGTCACCCCAGTCGCCCCTCCACACCGGTGGCGGGAGCAGACGTGGCCGCGCTTCCTCTGATTGTTCATATCGCGGGGGGGGGGGAACAACAGCCCCCGCGGGCTGCGGTGAGCGGGGTCAGCATTTCCCCAGAAAGCATCTTCCCCCCTCCCCATTGCTCCTCCGGGCATCACCCCCCGGACGCAGCCCCCGTCACCCCGGGGCGCTACCAGCGGGCGCGGAGCCTCCCCCGCGCTTCCTCCGCGCCCGCGGAGCGCAGCGCAGGGCGGCGGGCGGCGCCGCGGAGGCTGCCGGCGGCAGGGGGGGAAACGGGGACCGGCTCCTTGCCGCACCGGCTGCAGAAAGTTTCCCTCCGGGCTCCCGCTGGCATTGAGGCCCGGGACCTTCTTTTAAACAAGAAGAAAAAAAAAACCCTCATTTTTTCTCTTTATTATTACTGCGATTTTCGGGCAGCGCCCGGGCGCGGCGAGCACCGGCCGGCGCCGGGCGGGCCCCGACGGGACGGGGCTGCGGGGGATGCGCGGCGGCGGCGGAGCAGCGCGGCCCGCGCCGGGCCTCGGCGGGCGCCCCCCGCGCCCCGCTGCCCGCGGGCGGCCGCCGGCCCCCGGGGCAGCCCTCGCCCGGCCCGGGGCGGCCCTCGCCGCCGCCCGCTGAGCGCTCTGCCGGCGCCGTGCCGGGGCCGGGGCCGCGGGTCCCGGGCCGGTCCCGGGGCCGGCGGGGAGCGCTCCCCCGGGCAGAGCCGGGACGGCGGCGGGAGGCAGGTCCCGGGGCGGCCCGGCGGACGGGGCTGTGCATGGCACGGGCACCCCCCTTTCCAGATTTTTTTTTTTTTTTTAAATTTTCGTTTTTCTCGGAGGAGCTCGCACCTTTACTCGCTTTTTAATTTTTTTTTATTTTTTTTTATTTTTTTTTTAACATTTCAACTTGAAGACGCCAGCGGAGAGTTGCGGTTATTTCCCGGGACCGTGTCAGCGTGCGGCGCCGAGGCCATGCGGTGAGGTAAGAGCGGGACTGGGACTGGCACAGCCGCGGCGGCTCCGGCCCCGGGACTCTCAGGGTAGAGGGTCGCATCGGTTTTCTTTGTATTCTGATCTGATAAATACGTGTCACCCCCCTGCGCAGGTACCTGCAGGACAGACCCCTCCCGACCCCCCAGTATGAGCACGAAGCCGCGAAGTTCAGATGAGTTTTGAAACCAAAACTCTGTAGAACGTAAAATGGAAATGTTTCTTTTGTTGTTGTTTTTTGTTTTTGTTTGAGCTACTGAGGAAGTACTAACTTGAAGTTGAGCTGGGCCCAATTCTGATAGCAGCCTGGTTTTATTTTCCACTGTATGTGTCAGATTTCAGTAGTTTTTCCCCGGTTTACACTCGTGTGAACTGCCTAAGAACTGGGTCATTACTCATCCAGGCTGATTCAAGGTATGTTTGAGTCCAGGAGAGTATTTCTGTTGGCTGTAGTGAATGTTTTTGGTTGGCTGGGTTCAGTCCTTACTGGTTTTAGTAGTCCTAGGGAAGCTGATGGGGCAACCTCGGTGAGAAAGTCTTACTCATGTGTTTACGGAGCCTGGCTGGAGGGTTCCTCTTAGATGCCATGTTCAGATCTCCACCTCTGTGGTTTTGTTTTACACCGTAACATTTATTAGATGAGCTATTTCAAAATACAGGGATTAATAGCTGATATAACCTCCCTGCTCCTCCCTTGCGTTTCATTATAAGATGAGGCATGACACTTTTCCCCAAGTGGCGACAGCTCGCGGCAAAGCCAGCACCAGCTCCTTTTGTAAATCAGGCCGGGCTGTGGTGCAGAAGTCACGTTGCACGGGGTTTAGCGGATTGTTGGTTACAGGTTATTAAAACCTCAGTCTGTGATGCAGCAGTCTGGATCTAAACGTACTGTAACTGTTTAAATCAAATATTTATGGAATGCTGTTCACTCCCTCCACCATATCTTCACTGATTGGCCTTGGGAAAAGGTGCTGTATTTACGTCTATTAAAGTAAGTTAACTTGTCCCGGTCCAGGTGGATGCTCTGCTGGAGACCCTGCACAGAGGCATTTGGGCTGCCCTGCTTGTGTGCTGTGGGTGCCCGGTGCTGGCAGGACGGCTCACGCCAGCGGCATTCAGTCCCTGATTGAACAAGTGACCAGACGGGGACTGGGAGCGCCGAATTTCTGCTGTGCCATCTCGTTTCCCTGCTGTCGCGTAAATGCTGTTCACACCCTTGCGCACAGCTGGAAGTAATTAATTTGATTTTTACGCATTCCTGTAAGGAGAACCAACTGGGTGGTCGTGTCAGGGTGGGAGAGGGTGTGCTGTGCTGCCTGGCATCCCTGTTGAGGTTGTGGGAGAGGTTGTGCAGTGAGAGCTGCTCGGGGCAAAACCTGCTGTCCTGTGTCACCGGTGGCTGAGGTGCCCTCTGCGGTGGGGACGCGGGGCAGGATGGGTGGCTGTGCGGCCTCTGGATGGGCTCCGTTTTCAGAGAGGTCACAGTGAGCTCGCTGCCATGCCCTTCTGCAAAAGATGACCCATCCCAGATCCCAGGAGCATGCTGGCTGCTCGTGGGGCTCTCAAACTGGAGCTCTGGGTGGTGGCCATTGTGCAGGTGGGACGTGAGCCCTTTGGCAGGAAGAAGCAGTGGTCTGAGGGGAGAAGCTGCTTGTGGGAGGAGGACAAAGCAGCTGCATCACACATACGTGTGCATCGCACGTATGTATGCAAGCAAGGGAAGGGAAAACACATCATCTCCTTTGGGGGAGCCTCCTGATGAGTTAAGTTGGAAGCACTGGGGAAAGGTCTGTCTCGAGACGATGAGTCTGGAAACTACAGTTCCTGATTCTGACTACTAACAGTGATGAGTGCAAGAGGTTGATTTTCTGGCCTTTGGCTTAATTTTTGGTTTGTCCCCTATCTGTTGCAAGCGTCGTTTCTTTCCATCCTGGTTCCTCAAGCACTGGAGTCTCCTGCCCTCTCCTGCTGCTGTTACCACTCGTTTTTCTGAGTGCTAATTACTCTCAACCATCCTGTTCAGTCATTTTTTTATTCTTTTCAGCTTGCAGGCTCCTGTGAAACTTCCAGGTGAAGCGTGAGAATGGGTTTGCTTTTGGACTTAACCTTTCTAAGAACCCTCAGAAATAGTCTCGGGAACCCTGAGGATCTGAGGCTGGGAGCTGAAAACCACCCAGCTAATTACTGCAACCTGGTTACGCTCGGAGCAGTTATTTCTGCCTGTGTTTATCTGGCTGTTTATTTCCCCAATTTTTGCAATAATATTAGTTGATTTAATAAAATTACTCTGCCTTGCTTAAAAAAAGAGAGAAAGCTTCCTGTAAATAACATGGGTAAAAAAGTAGAAGGAGTAAACCATATACAAAAGGAGTGCTGCCGCCACTGAGCCGCCTGCATGGCCGCTGCTCCCACTGTGGCCTCTTCCATGGGCCAGGTGCCTGCCAGCACCACGAGTCAGGGATCTGACCACGTGTCTTGCCCAGTGGCCCCTTGCCAGCCATGTTTCAGGGCATAAGCATCACCAACTTTGATTTTTTGTGGGACTTTTTTTTAATTTAAGGTTTGTTGTGTTTGGCCTTCTTATGTCAAACATGCAATAGCTGTCTGTGGAAAGGAGGTTATTTCTGTGTTCAGTGCTGACATTAGGACACAGCATTAATTTTCCGTTAAATGACAGATTTATTGGAGTTTTCTTCATCTACGCAGTATGACCCAAAAACCTGAGTTATAATTTGCCAGAAGGGGGCATTTTGCAAACATTGTAAAGGATTTCAGCAGCACGGGAGATGGGCCTGGTGAGCTCAGCTTGATAATTAAGCAGGTAGCGATGCACATCTGGAAACCACAGCCTCTTAGGGAAGAGTTTCGTGGTGTTTAAATGGTATAATAAAATTACCGTGCACCTACACACTAGGGAATGAATTTTGGGGCGTTACATGCAGAGAGCTGAGTGCAGGGAGACCAGTTACTTGTCTCACTGTGGCATGCAGGGCAACCGAGTGTTTGTTAAAATAAGAAATCATGAAGTAGCGTTTGATTTTTTTTTTTTTTTTAATGAAGCCACTTAAAAATGCATTTTTCAACTATCTCGCAGTAAGTGGCTTTTTTTGCTGTAGGTTGAGCTCTGAGAGCTTCATGCTGATGTTCTTGCATGTGGGTTTTTTGTTTTAACTTCCTCTCTGGAAAGAGGGCATCACCCCACCTGGAACCCATAGCTCTGTGTCTCCCTTTGTTTGAGCGTGTTGCTGAGCTGCTCATTGCTTGTCCTGACCCAAGCCAGACGCACACGGCCAGTAAAGCCAGTCCTTCACTGTGGAAATGCCAAGGAGCTTTTCTGGGTCTCTGGGGGTCAATTTTCTTGCATGGGGTGTGTGCTGGATTTGAGGTCCCAGCCAGCACGCGCTCTCCAGCCACACTGTCTCTGCCCTCATCTCTTATGTCCCCGTACCAAACCCAGAGGCCCTCCTTAATGTTGGGATTGAGGTTTTACTTTCTTTTTCTTTAAACATTTATCTGCTGTAGGTGCAGCTGACTAGTTTAAGCGGCTGGTGGGGGTTTGTCCCCCGGTGCTGGTGGGGGGCAGTCCTGCCCTTTGGGGTGATCAGCTGCAGCCTCAGCTGGTGAGAGCTGCTGCATGGGGGTGTGATGCATCTCATCCCCTCTTCATAGCTGGGGAGAACAAGGCAAAAGCAAGTTAGGTGAGCTGATGAAAGGGGATGAAAACCTCTTGTTTCTGCTTTAGTGGTCACCTATTCAGCATGCCAACTGCTGGGTGTACAGTTTTCCCTCAAAAACTGGCCTTTTTGTTGTGTATCAACATACCTCTGGAGCAAAGGCCCCAAGCACTGTCTCTCTAAGCAGTCCATACCGATGTGCTTTGCAACAATTTGTGCTTCATATGTGGTAAATCCAGCACTAAGGGACTAAATTTGGCCAGTTGTTCCAGGAGGTCTCATTTAAGGCCCTGAAGCATCCCAAATTGTTTGGGATAGCTGCTAAGCCAGGCTTAGGTGCCACTGCCGTTTTTCTGACCTTTTTCCTCTTGAAATAAATGCTGAACTCTCTGCCTATCCATGGTGAGAGGCTTCCTGGGCTGCTTGGGGAAGGGACGACTGCAGTGTAAGGGCAGGTGCTGCTGGACATAAAAGGTGATGCTTCTATTTTCTGTATGTTACTGTGGATACTTACGGTGAGTTGACCTTGGCTGGACACCCGGTGCCCACCCAGCTCCTCTCACTCCCCTCCTCAGCTGGACAGAGGAGAGAAAATATAACAAAAGGCTCCTGGATCGAGATAAAGACAAGGAAAGATCACTCAGCAGTTATGGTCACGGACAAAATGGACTTGGGCAAATTAGTTTAATTTATTACTGATGAGATCAGAGTGGGAAAATGAGAAAATAAAAAACTGAAAACACATTTCTCCCACCTCTTCCTTCTTCCCAGACTCAACTTCACTCCCAAATTCTCTCCCTCCTCCCCTACAGTGGCACAGGGGAAAGGGGAATGGGGGTTATGGTCAGTCCATCACGCATTTTCTCTGCTACTCCTTTCTCCTCACACTCTCCCCCTGCTCCAGTGTGGGTCCCCTCCCATGGGAGACAGTCCTCCATGAACTTCACCCATGAGTCCTTCCCACGGGCTGCAGCCCTTCACAAACTGCTCCAGCGTGGGTCCCCCACGGGGTCACAATTCCTGCCCAGCAAACCTGCTCCAGTGTGGGCTCCTCTCTCCACGGGGCCACAGCTCCTGCCAGGAGCCTGCTCTAGCGTGGGCTCTCCACGGGGTCACAGCCCCCTTCGGGCACATCCCCCTGCTCTGCCGTGGGGTCCCCCCTGGGCTGCAGGTGGGTGTCTGCTCCCCCGTGGAGCTCCCTGGGCGCAGGGCACAGCTGCCTCCCCACGGGCTGCCCCACGGGCTGCAGGGGAACCTCTGCTCTGGCACCTGGAGCAACTCCTCCCCTCTTCCTTCACTGACCTTCATGTCTGCAAAGTTGTTTCTCTCACATATTCTCACTCCTCTCTCCTGGCTGTTGTTTCCCACAGTTTCTTCCCCCCTCCCTCTTAAATACATTATCCCAGAGGTGTTACCCCCATCGCTGATGGGCTCGGCCTTGGCCAGCGGTGGGTCCGTCTTGCAGTTGCCTGGTGTTGGCTGTGTCGGACATGGGGGAAGCATCTGGCAGCTTCTTACAGAGACACCCCTGCAGCCCCCGGCTACCAAAGCCTGGCCATGCAAACCTGATACAATATTTTTAGGCAGGTAAGTAACTTTAGGGTCAAAAAACCTCCTACAAATGGTTTCTGCCCCTTTTCAGAAAAGATTATGGAAAAATGAATGACAGCAACCTTTGATGACAAGTGTCACAAGTAGAGCTAGAGAGATGGTAACAATGAGATGTTAGAAATATGTTGAGCGTGAGAGTTGTCCTCCACCCTGTGTTGCATTGCATCTCCTGAGGCTGAGAAGGGTCAGAGGTCCCTGGACAGGGGAGGGGATGGCCGCAGAGCCCAGGCACATGACACTTGCACTTTCAAGCCTGTAGCTCTTGCATCATGTTGTCAGGTGGAAAGGCAAAAAGCTCTTGAGCTTGGAGCAGGGCGCTGGTGGTATCTGTGTTGAGCATGCTGGTTTAGTCCTTTCCTGTTTCACTAATAATTCTTCCCATCTCTCCTCAGATCCTTGAGCCCAGCAGAGCTGTGCCATACCCAGTTCCTGTTTTGCTGTAGGATTTTTTTGTTTGCTTTGTGTTTGGGATTGAAATCCATTTTGATCCCTCATTCTCAGAGAAAGCTCCAACAGGTCAACACCAAAGCATTTTAAATGCAATTGCTACCTCTTGGTGTCTGATGCAGTGCTTGTGGTTGCACTTTTCTTGCCAGGACCTCCACCGTCTGTGGACTGGTTGCCTTACTGTGAAGGATGCACTGGGCCAGCCTGACTCCCAAGTTTCCCACACCACGAGAGTGGCAATGTTGTTCAGGTTCACCCCAGCTGAGCTGGGATTGAAACTTTCCAAATCATAGCCCACTCCAATGTTATGTTTTCATAAGGACAAGTAGTGAAATATCCGTGAGAGAAAGCCACGTCCAGATGTTGCAAAAGGCTCGGTGCGATAATGAATTATCCACAGCTATTCCCAGGCTGGATGGCTTCTGTTTCAAGCTGCTGGTGTGGTTTTGCCTGCTTCCTGGCCTGGACTTAGTTGTGGTGCTTTGCTTTTTGCAAAAACAGTGTCCCCGTGAGCCTCGAGGAGTTGCCCTGGTGCACTGCAAAGTGGCTTTTCTCGTGGTAGTGCTTTCCCATAGTATTTTCTTCCAGGAGCTGGCGTGTGCCGCTGCACAGGAAATTCTGGTTGCACCGTTATTGCAGAGCCTATTGTTTGGGGCAAGAGCAGGATTTGGTCTTGCTCACATCCTAAAACGTCTCACTGTGTTAAAAGGATGTTGCAGAGTATCCAGGGCTGCTGGCAGAGTGGCAAAGCTCAAAGCTGGTTTTGTGCAGAGTTCATGCTTAGCCCAGATCCCTGTGTTTCTGCTCACAGTTGCTGCTCAGGTTTGTCACGGGAATCCTCAGGATAAAGGAAAACTTGGAGCGAAACCAGAGTCAGGGCATGGTCCCTCATCACAGTTTGCAGCTTCTTGCTGCTTAGCCCGCTCCTGCTTGTGGGTGATGCGTAGCAGATGTATTGAATGATGCAAAATCAGTGTATGTGGGTGTGCGGGGGATACAGAAACTCGTCAAAACGCTGCCTTTGAGATGCCAGAAAACATGGCCTGGATTGTACGGGTGTAAATTGGCAGGTACAGCACGTGTCAGGCTCTGTTTTCATCTGCCACAGTCTCGTGGCGTCACTGAGGACGCCTGTTAACCTGTCCATGCCTCAGTTTCTTATCTCAGCACCAGAGCGAACGCTGTGCTGCCTGTGTTTGCTTTCACTTGGTTTTTTTCCTTTAACTAATCTTTGTGGCTTAGATGGTTGGCAGCGATAGCTGTATTTCCCAGGCTGTATCCAAGTTGCAAAACACTGTTCCTCGCCTGTGCGAACCACAGGTCCTCTCGCGCAGGGCTACGTGTAATGTTTTGGCTACAACTTGCCCACCAGCAGAAGCAAGAGGATTTGAAAGCTTTGCTGTTCGAATTGTGCTCCACCTCGCTGTGTGGACAGTTGCTCACCCCTTGGGTTGCCTGCCCAGGCTCTCAGCTCCCCCTCGCTGTTTATTTTGTTCGCTTTTGGCTGCCATCCCAAAAGAGGGAGAACACCAAACTGGGGCAGGTGTAAAGAGTGAAGCCGCATGCGTGATGTTCTGATGCTGCCCCATGCCAAGGCAGAATTAAGCGTGGAAGTTCCCAGGGCTTTTGCAAACTCTGTGTCCCAGGAGCTGAGCTTTTGCTGCCCCAGTAAAGCCCTGGAGAGCCTGTGCAGCCAGCCAGCCCCTCCACACACGATGCTGCACAGAGCTGCCAGCAACTTGCTCTGTGCTGGGTCTAAATTTGCTGCTGGAGGCTTTTCTTGGTCCAGGTGCCGCACTTCAGTGTGTGTGTCGGTGAGGAGGTGAGCCCCCTTGGATCTAGCACTGTTAGCACCTGGCTCCTTCACTGGTGCAGCAAACTGCTGGTATCATCACTTCAACAGACGCCCGTTTCAGTTTGAGGGCTCTGCTGCATTTGTGCGAACAGGGTAGCTGACACCGCTGTGCACTGGCATGAGAAAGCAAGCCAAAAGGCTTCTCTGATGCTATGGTGATGAGCGGAGCAAAGCATGTGCCTGGCAGAGGGATGGGGAGCCTGGCGGCAGTGGTCTTATGTCCCTCGTCTGAACAAGCCACACTGGGAGCGGTTGTAGCCCGTTTGCTCTTGCTGCTCCTCTTGCGCCAGGCTGACGCGGGGTAACAGCTGATGCTGTCCCACTGAAACTGGGTTGACATTGTCTGCCAGAGGCCTCCCATACACTCAGGGACTTGTTTGAGAGAACCATTAATTGGTTTCAAACTGCTCTGTTTCACTTGTGGGTATAAAAAATGCCTATTGTATGTAAAAACAATGCCACCGATGTGAGCATCTGCCCTCAGTGCTGGAATTGTTTAGCTGAAGTGGTATGAAGTCACACGTCTAGCCAGAGCAGTTTTGTCATGGAGCCTCTGGACTCCCAGCTTTGGACAAGCAGTTGGTGTTGGGCTTCACTGCAGCATCGCAGCAGTGCCTGGCCTCCTCCACTGGTGCTGGTGTAGAGGATGCTGTTGGCTGGAGGATGGCACCAGGGTCCTGCCTGAGCTCAGGCAGCGCAGTGGGGAGTGAGGAGGAGGAAGAACAGAGCATCCACTGGGTTTCTGAGCAGCACAAGAAGTTGGTCCCACCAGCCCCAGAACTTGTTACCATCTTCCCATCCCTCCCTTCTGCTGTAGGGAGTTTGTCAGTGTTTCTGGGTGCGGAGCACATCCTAAACTTCTGCTCCGTGCTCTGATTTCCACACTGTAGACCAGAGCTGAAAAAGACACTGGCAGCAGCGAGAGCAGGTGAGCAACCCACATGGTGTCCCTCAGTGACCCTCTGTGATCACTCTTGGAACATCTGCTTGTAGATAACAGGGAAAGCTAGAGGAAGCAGCAGGGATGAAGGTGATGGCCTCTAAGCATTTTCACACCACACTGTGTGTGATCTGTGGGGCAGGCAATGCTGGCAAGCTGAGTGCGGCTGGGGTGGAGGCATGGTCGCCCACTGCAGCCCAGGGGATGCTCTCTCCAGCCGCAGGGGGTAATGGCTGTGTGTGTTGTCCAGTGGGATTTTATACAACAGCAGCCGGTGAGTTTACTTTATATGGTGTAAGTCCTGCCAAAACAATTTCTTCCTGTTATTGCGCCTCCGGTCTTAGTGGAGCGATAAGAACCTTTTGCAGGGAGCTGGTTTCTCCCAGGGGCTCTCCTGCTCCGAGCCAGGAGTTCTGAGCAGCAGTTCTCAGGGCAACTCTTCCTCAGACCTTTAGCTAAATTTCAAAGTTATGTTTAGTTAAACAATAAAAGGAACATCTGAGTATAGTCTGTGAAAGGTCTCTCCACAGCCAAATGGATCAGGTTCATTTTAGGTGATATTTCCCATGAATTACCTCTTCAGTTGCCCAAGGAGGTAGTTATGGATGGCAAAGACCTTGACCTTGAAGACAGGGCTTGTGTTAAAATATATTGAAGCTGAGACAACGTGGGGCTTTGCTTGGACCTGGGCTGGAGCTGGGAGAGCACCAAAAATCTCACCACTTCCCCAGCTCAGACCTGGTGGCTTCAGGTGGTGTTTCATGTTGCCACATCATTTTGTTTCCTGACACTGGATGGGATCCAGTGGTGTCCTGCTCTCAGGGCTGCTGCATGCTGTGATGATAGTGGTAGGTTTTACTTCTGACCAGAGGGCTGTGTGGATACCTCATGCTCCCTAGAAGGTAAAGTAACTTCCTTTTCCCACCCAATTCTGGCAGAATTAGGAAAATGGCATGGAGTTCCAATAACTGGAAAGCTCTACAGGCTGGGGGAGTGATTTGCATGGAAAGGTTTCTCAGCTTCACAGCAAGGAAACACCCTTGCTAAGGAAATGCTGCTGCATGTGGGTTTCCACTCCTGCAAAGGAAAATTTTTAAGGCCAAGCCTTAAATATTCTAATGGGGATGAAGATGGATCTTAAACCCCCTTCTGCTTGGTTTTTAATTCCTTCTGAGTGAATGAACAGAACCTAAAGCAAAGGCACAAGAAGGTTTGCTGGGTTCTAGCGTGCGCCTGTGGCAGGCAGTGCCAGATCAGCTGCAATTGCTTACAATAAAGGAATCATTTCAGGTTTCCCATTTGCAAACACAGTGCTGGAGCTGGGAGGGCTGCTTAACAATTTGACTGAATTGAATAGGCTCCACTCCCATTCCTAAGAGTAGGCTGCTGAGAGGAAGGAAAACCAGGAAAAATGACAGTTGTTAGAGTGAAGTGCTGCCCTTCTGAATAAGGCAGAAGGTTTGGGGTGGATGTGTGCCTGGAACAGCATCTCTGGTGCAGTTACCTCACAATGTGGCTGCAAGGAGAGCAAAAAGGTGGTGCTGCAAACTGCCCTGCATTTGAGGCTTTGTTGTCTAATTATGGTGCACTACCATGTTGTTACCAGTCTCCTGCTCTTCCCATTGCCTCATTAGCCCAGCCACAACTTCTGACTTGAGCAATGCTTCATGCCTGGTGGGACACAGATCATGCAGGGCACTTTCCACTGCTGGTAGCAAAGGCAGCACATTGGGGAGGCAAGAGTAAAGGGGGCCACAAAAGCCTGATATAAATGAGCAAACATCTGAGCAAGCAGGAAGGGAGCTGAATTCCTCAGCTGGGGGTGCTCAGTGGGACATTCTGCCCAGGTCTAAGGCTGTGAACTGCACAAAATAAGTTGATGCTTGCAAACAGGGATCCTGCAGAAGGGATCTGCTGGAGCAGGAGCCAGATCTTTGCTTTTGACTCTTCAGTGGTTGATGTTTTCTCACTCCGGGGTATGTTTTCTCACTTCTTGCCATAATAAGTTAAAGCCAAGCACTTTAATAAACTTTTATGAAGATAAGGAGTTGCATTAGATAGAAATACTTTTATAAAAGGGAAGTAAATAAGTGCATTTCAGGGCATAAGCCACCTCATGTTTGACACAGCTAGAAGCAGTTTTCTCCAAGGCACAGATTGCTCATTAATGAAGTTCTTGCCTCCTTCCTCTGAAGCTTTTGCCCTTGTCCAGAGCATAAGAGAAAGCAGTGGGTTGTATCGAAGCCCTGGGTGATCCAGGCTGGTGTGTTTGTACTCCTAAATGCTTCTCTGGTTGTAATCATTGGGTTTTGCACCCATAAAGAATTACAGCAATGTCACATAAACTCTCTACAATAAATATAGGGAGTCTGTTCATATGGTTTCAGGCTTGAACTTTCTGAGTGATAATTACTCCATAATCTTTCCAGGCACTGTGCTTTGATTCCTGGAAAGTTTCACCTTTATTTACAGCTACAGTGTAAACATATTTAATAAGGCAGAGTTGAAAATGTGAAGTATTTCTTCAAATGGGAAGACTTACCGCAGGATTCTGCAGGACAACTCCATGGATCTATGCAGTGCTATAGCCAGGGCATATGGACCTGATTGCTGGATACTTTTGGGGAACTCTTCAGAAAAGCAAAAGCATTGCCTTTCTTCCTTTAAACACACTCAAAAAAGGAACTTTTGTTGAGAGCAGGAAGGAGCCATGGATTTAGGTATAAAGTTGTCTTTGGAGAGCAGGTCTGAGTGGTGGTGTTGGAAGAAAACCCTCCAAGCTGCATTTCCCTGGTTCTTTATGTACCCTCTGCTGCATGACAGAAAATACATTGCAAGAATGGATATTGAGATCTCTAATTCGAGTTTAGTTTGGATACCTAAATACGTATTTGATCATCTAAGTGGGAAAGCTGAATTTTACACTGAAGGTGCAGCTCTCCTCCCTGGCAGTCAGGACATGGCAGGGTAGGAGTTGTGGTTAGCAGTGTCTGCGAGATGGACGGGCTGCAAGCGTTTCCTGGGTGTGCAGGAAGGTTTCTAGGACAAGATCTTCTGCAACAAGTCCAACAAAGTACCCTTCAGAACCCTGTGTTAATATGCTGTTTCTTTCCGCAGGTGATAACAAGCTGGGGTTCTGCCCCATGCGGCTTAAATTGTAATTTTTAGCTATGAGGGTATTCAGAGACCATGTTTTGAACTGGATAAATGACAGCCAGATTTGCTCTGGAGGCTGTGGGGCTGCGTTGCTGTAGCAATGGGTCAGAACTTCATATTCTGCATATAACCCAGCTCCCAAATGAGATGCTTAATTAATTTATCTCTTCCTTTGCCTCTTTTTTGCTATTGCATCCAACCACCACTGAGGCCAGGGAAACAGAGAGTCAGAGGAGGTGCGGCTCAGGAGGAAAGTTCAGTGCAGTCTTCAGGGTTGAAAACAAACTGAACATGGGCGTATGCCTTTGACGTGAGGATCAAAAAGATTTGAGTTAATTGGGTACACGGGCGCTTCCCTTGCTGCCTCATTCCTGACTTCTCTGGACCTGTTTTCTTCACCTGCTGAGGGCTGTGGGGCAGAGCAGTCTCTGCCTGACATGCCTTTCAAAATCAATGTTCTCAGCCACTGCTGTCAGGACCAGAGCATCCGCCTGCCCATGTGCTGGGGGAGCTCTTTGCAACCCCTCCCAACTGCCACATCTTTCAGGGAGATTATTTTTGGCACGCTGACTGTGTCGGGTTTCTCGATTTTCTTGCTGACTGTTCTGCTAATGCCAGCGATGGCATCCACTGGGGCTCTCGTTTGCACACTGCTATGGGGAGGAGGGAAGATTTGTTTAAAGACAGACAAGAAAAAGCCCAAGAGTGATTAAAGTCAATCAAAGATCCCTCTGGCTTCTGTGGGAATTGACTTTTGATCAAGTTTTCTGCTGGACAAGCCTATATTCTTAAACACTTTTTCTTAGGCACTTCTTTTGTCTCCTCTGAAGGAAGAGGGGTCACTTTTTCCACAGTGCTGACGTGAACGATGAATCACAGCTGTTGTGGGAATGTGCTGTTAATGTGACCAGTAACTTGTCAGAGTATTTGCCATCTTCATCCCGGTGTCCTCAGGTGTTTTGCAGCCTGTGTGCCAAATGGTTGGGTATGACCATGGTTCAGAGAGCTCATTTGATGTTTCTCAAGTGGGATAGATAGGAAGGATTGACTCCATAAGAATTTTTATTTCAAGGGAGTAATATAGCCTATGTATGGGAGAGCCCTCTCATTTTACTACAGGAAGGAAATGTGTCAGCACGTAGCAAAGATCCAGCTTAAGGCCTGTAAGCCAAGGTGATTTTGCCTCAGTACTGAGTGCTAGCTCCAGCCAAATAAAAGACACAGAGCTGGAATAACATCCAGAAAACTCAGCAGATTTTGCAAACCCTGGCAGCGCCG
Source organism: Athene noctua (assembly GCF_965140245.1). Taxonomy (NCBI): domain Eukaryota; kingdom Metazoa; phylum Chordata; class Aves; order Strigiformes; family Strigidae; genus Athene; species Athene noctua. The sequence goes on along the minus strand of NC_134047.1, from coordinate 12,412,031 downwards.
GTGAGCTGGAGCCAGAGCTGGCCCTGCCCTGCCTGTGCGGGCAGGTTGAGTGCCATTGTGGGAGTTTCTGGAGCTCTTGCACCAGCTGAGCAGGGTTTAAACCTAATCGCTGAGAAAACGTGAGCTAGTGTGCCTTGACTTGCTGTGGACTGGCCCTGTACCTCCAGCAGGGTGCATGTCCTTGCAGAAATGTATATGCTTGTCTTTTCTGAGGAGTGCTACTGTGTTTGCAATCTGATGTCCAGCTTGCTGTGGCCTGCCACTGTGAAGGTCCAGGCTGTGGCAAGGGTATTACTGCTGCTTGGTTTTAGCTAAATGCTGCAACATATAAAGAATTTAGGTTTGTGTGATGTGAGCTGGCAAATCAGTGTGTTGGTGTTTTGCATGATAGCAATGTTCGTATGTCCATGCAGTGCCGTTTTCCTGCAAAATCTAGATGTTGCGTTCCCAAACTGTTTGTGCTTTTAAAGTTGTAAATGTGCTGGGCTTATCCCTGGAGATGGGGAGGTGCACCTTCAGAGGGGATGTGATGGGTGCTTTCAGGTACCGTCCTTTCCTGCTTATGGTTTTTGTTTAGTTCCTTGACATCCATAGCAATAAATTCACTTGCTGTTAAAAAGGAGTTATCGGAGACACTTAACAGAATAAAGGGTGAGATTAAAAGATGCCTAATACTTGGAACAAAATCCCTAGCTCCCTTTAGAAAAGATTCAGGCTTTGTTCCATAAGTGGTGATAAAGGGAGCCTTTAGCTGCTCCTGCTCAGCTGGGTTTTCAACCCTAGAAAAGGGGTAAGTGCGTCCTTGAGGAGAGCAGGGTGGGAAGGCAGAGGGGACATGACCATGTGGCCACCTGTGTGTGCACAGCCCCATCCTGGCGGCCAGGGTGCATGGCGGGGGCACAGCCAGAAGATGAAAAAGCTCATCGGTAATGATGCTAATTGAATCTGATGTTACTTCCCTATGTTCAGAGACGGCTGCTGCTGCCGTCACCCAGTGGAGTGTGGCTGGCTCGAGCGGGGCCCCGGTGCGTGAAGAATGCAAGCTGACAGCCCCTTTTGCAGGGAAAAGCCATGTTGGTGAGACTGTGCAGTGGTCCAGACAGGGGATGCACTCACAATGCCTGCTTAAAAGCTGCTTGTTTGGTTTAGTATCTGTATGGGGTCGGCAGGCAGGCTTGCGTCGACAAACTAAGGTTTTGAAGTCTTGGGTTGTAAGATGTGCATGTGAGGACCAGCTCTGGCTGAGATGGGCTGCACAAATGCAGGATAACACCTCCAGCAGCAGCAGCACTGCCACCAAAACTGGGCTCCAAACATCATGCACCCAATGACAGTTACTGAAAAGCAGCCACTGTGTGCAGCAGCCTGGACTAACCGTGTGGTCATGGCCAGTGTGTAATGGCTCTGGAGGCAAATAAAGATTATTTTTCATTGTTGCTTTTGAGGGGGGATGGCAGGAGAAAGGTGTCTGCATGTCTAGGGGGCACCTTGTGACTTTTGAGGGTTCTGGGCATGGGGTGGGCGTGCCTGGATTTGATGATACACCTACCTTGTGAGGGAAAAGTAAGGTGCAGGTGGGTACAAGACCCCTAAAAACTCTGTGACTCTCTGGAGTGAAAAGCCCCAGCTAGAGAGCAGGCCAGGCACCCAGCAGTCATGGTACTTTCTAGAAACACAAGATTAGGTTTTTCATGTGCCTAAAAGCAATTTTGTGCCAGGCCACCTGCCTTCACAAGTTGGTTATCCTGGAATGCAGCAGTGGTCTAATGCACACCAGGTGTCACAGGCCTCTTTGGAACATCAGACCTCCAAATGCCCAGAAATTGTGTTGATTTTACTCAAAAGCAGTGCAGAGGACATCTGAAGCAATTGTTTGCTGTTGAAGGCAAAGGCACTTGTACACCTGGTATGTTGGGCTCCAATCTGAGATTTGCCACCAATTTCAGAGCACGGTAAGACTGTAACTCACCTTTTAGTCAAAAGGCTTTGCTTGGTGAATTAGGTTTTCTATAACATGGTGCTTGGAGAATTGAGAGCAAACTAGCAACCAACTGTTCAGTCCTGTACTGTGGTGTTTGTGTTTAAAGGAGGTGTTGGTCGTTGTGGTTTTCTGTGCCATAAAGCACACTGTGTGGCAGATTTATTCCTAGGAGCCTGTTTCTGAGAGCTGGGAGCAGCCATCCAGTCTGCGTCGTTGCCTTTCCATTTCCCTCCTTTTGACACAGGGATGTGTTTGGCCTGTTTGGTGGAAGAACCTGAAAGAAGTGATGGTACCTGTTCACACTGCTATAAGGAAAAAGGACATGGGGGAAAGAAGTACAGGGGAGATCCCACCCCTATAGCTGCCTAAAAAGATAGGTCACTTGATACCTGTCTGGAGATAGAAATAGGGTTTAGAGGGAGGCAGTTAAGTACATGTGAAATGCCCTTTGACATCACCAGGGGAATGTAAAGGGGTTGCTGAGCAGTATGCTGAAATAATTCTTGGAAATGTGTGAACAGAACTGGTTGCTTCATGTGCTCCTAGTCTTTGCATGTGAATTTGGGGCCGTTGTTGGCACTCAGCTCTTTGTTTCTGATCCTGAGCTGAATGTGCTGAACATACATTAATACAGAAACACAGATTGCAAGGTCTGTAACTATGGCAATGTATCTACAAATGTGACCCTCTGCACCTAATTTCAATATTGGCATCAGTGAGCTGCCTTGTAAGTTGGCACTTATTTTTTCTAGTAGTAATTCCATGTCAAAGAGGAAATATAAATAAACTCCCCAAACAAAAGAAGCAAGGAAAAAATAATTCTTTCAAACATTTGAGCAGGAACAATAGGGTAGGATATGCACTCTCTGGGGAGAGCTAATGGCTGAAACCGATAGGAGCACAGTGCCTGCCTTACTCTGCTTTGTAACTAGTACAAACCTTTGCTCAACTGAAGATTATTTATAGCAAATGTTATGGCAGAAGCATGTGTGACCTGTAGGCTCCCTGCTAAGGGAAGAGCTTTCCTGTACTGTCTCTGGGATACAATAGACAATTATTTAGACACTATCTTTGTCTCAAGATATAAACAATTAAACGCTGGCTCCTGATTTCTGTTCTTATGTTCAGACTATGGGCAGCCATGCTTTTTTACTTAAGGATTTTTGGAGAAGGAAAGGTTTTTTTAAGGGGTTTATTGTAGAGAAATGTCACGGCTATATAGTTCCTGAGGCATCTCTACTAAATTGACTAATTGGGAATGCAGAGTAATGTCACAAGCATCATGAAGTCGTTGCCTTCCAGCATCCTCAGGAAGGATGGCAGCCAGCGGCTTGATGTCGTTCAGCTAACATTAATGGGGCGTGTATGGGTGTAGACCCCTGAATCTGCCTGTACTGTTGCATTTTAGCTCATCACTGTGGTATTAGAGTACCTCCATCTGCTACTGGATAGTAATTAAATGTTCTTACATATAATTAACTACTTTCAACTGACTACAGAACATCTTAAATAATCTACATGTAACAGCAGATATTTCTGTATTATACTGCCGACAGTCAGTGCCAAGTACCTGAGAAGATTGGGGAAACATCTATCCTGCATCAGAATGTAACCTTGTTCTGGAAGATGACTACTTTTTCAGGCTCCCTTATTTTGTTGGGGATCCCTGTGCATCCTGGGTGTCGGTAGCCAAAGTATCCTTTTGGATCTGTTTGGTACTCAGTTTTATTTTCTGTATAGCAAAAGAATTTAGAATTGCAAAAATGGGCTTATGAAAATGCAAAAGAGTGTGCAAGTGATGGTTAAATGGGCAAGGGGTATATTATCATCTGCAATTCATGGGTCAGCTGTGTGAGTCTGCAGAAATATTTAGCAACAGGTACAATGCCGAAGCCTTCTGGGCTCTGTGCAGAGCTTTGCTCTGAAATTCAACTTCAGTAGGAACTAACCCATTAAATCTTCATCTTCTGATTCCAGTTAACATGGGCTTTATACTTCTGTGTTTTCTTCTTGAGTTTCTCCTGCTCAGCTTTGCATGAGGAGCTAGATGATGGGTGTCTCCGTATTCTGTGCAGGCACTGCATATATAAAGCTGTTGCTGGCTTCATGGAAGGTTTTGGAGCTCAGCATGATGCAGAGTGTAGTGCTGGGACCTGGGTGAGCTGCCTGGTACCTCTCTGCACGATCACACCATTTCATCAGGCCCACCAAGCCTGGAGTGTGGAGCCGCTCGTGTTTGTGGTGAGCTGGTCCCTCCCCTGGCAGCACCAGCACAAGTCCGGTTTATCTGACGGATGCAGTTGAGCAGCTCTGTCTCTCCCTCAGCTGCAGGCAAAATGAGTATCCTGCTCTAATTTCATTGTGTTTAGCCATCGCCCAAACTAAAGCTCTCTGAAATGGGAAGGAAGTAATGTTTAAATTATACATGAGTGAACTGATTTACTCAAACTGAAGTTTTGAGTTCCGTCCTTATGAATACAGGGATGGAGCTATCTGTCTGTGTATCCATCCATCTGCCTGGTGAATATTGACTTAACAGAAACACAAACGCAGATCCAGTACTGTAAAAGCTTTGGCTTAAACCAGTGAAAACCGTGTGGGCCAGATGCCTGCTGCCACAGGGAAAGGGGCGTGTTAATTTGTCTGGTCAGTTGTCCTTAGTGATGAAGTGAGACCATTGCTGCAGATTCCCTTCTGCCACTGAAAACTCAGTGTTTCAGTAAGGTCTCTCCATTCCTGAGGAAAGGGATTCAAACTGCTCACCGGTCTGCCTCCTGCTCCTAATGAGGGAGTTTTAACTTCCTTTGTAACGTATTTTGCAGAGCATGTAAAATGCTGGTTAAATTCTATGGTCACTTCCTATGGGCACTTGCTGAGTGCTCCTCAGGGAGCCCAGCACCGGAAAGCTGTAACTGTGCTTGCTAATGGCCTAGAGATCCCTTTTGCAGATGTTTCACCCAAGTCTCTTCTCCATGCTCCTTCCACCTCTATTTAAAAATTAATATGCAAGCTGCAGTACTGCCATGCCTGGCTGAAGCCCAGCAGCAAACTGTCCTTCTTGACCCGTAAGCAGAAGATGTTGAATTTTTGTAGGGGCTGTAGCAGTTTGTGGTGCAGTGACAGTGAGCTTGGGATCTGCTGGCTGGGATCTGCTGGGCAGGCAGAGGCTCAAGAGTGGCTGGCTCCTGCCTGCATCATCTGGGACTGCACTGCAAAAGCATGAATGTGGCTTTGCGGTTGGTCCTTCGAAGCGACACCAAGAGAGGCTGAAATGTCTACGGAGACATAAAGATAAAGGGGCTGAAGTCATGATTCTCTCCCTATTTATTTGACCTAAATACACTGAAGTAACTGTACCCTCATGAAAGAGATAATTTCCTGATGCTGGAGAGCTTAACATCTGTTTCCTCCCATTTTTTTTCGGTGGTAGAACATGTTAACGGAAGAACTGGCGGGGTTTTCTTTCCTCTTTTTCTTTTGTATAGCAAGAGGCGCTGCATGCTTGGGCTAAATACACTTTCTGAGAGCAGACAGGTTTCTCTCAAGGGTTATATGATCATTTGTTCTCTATTTTCTCTCCTTCCTGCCTCCCCCCGCCTCTCCTGGAGAGGAGCGGATACACTGAAGCCCAGGCAGGACTTCCTTAGCTCAGCCGTGCCTTCTGGCAGGCTGCGCCGCGTGCCCTCTCCCCGTCACCCCCATTCCCTGAAAAACAATGGCCAAAGGCTCCTTCTTGTTTGTTATTTTGGATCCTGCAGAGGAAGAGCTGAGTGGAAGATCGTGTCCCAGGGGGCCCTTGGTGCATTCCAGCTCTGGCTGCTGCCTTGCAAGTCTGCCGGCACCTTTGCTGTGCCGTCCCCAGTCCTTTAGTGCAAATTGTCAGCGCTGTGTAATGTTGGGGGCAGCCAGTTGGTTTTGAAGCAAATTTAGGGCTGCTGAAAGGTGAGAGAAGGGGATGGAGAGCCTCAGAGGGGTGTCTCCATCTTTGCTCTGCAGCAAGGGTAGGTCCTGTCCATTGAACATTCAGCACAGCACAAGGTAGTCACAGTGCCAAGAGTAGCTGGGCTTTTCTACCATCTATTTCTGATGTGGCTTGAACCCCCTCATGTGCTGCTAGTATCTCCTTTGCAGTCAGGGTGTAGTGAGCCTCAGACCCTGTATACCCCTGGCTCTAAAACTGTTAGGGGTCCACCTCGGGTCTCTCCAGGTGCGTCCTGCCAGAGGTTGTGTGGTGGAGAGCACATTTCTCACACGTGAACCTGTTTGGACTGCCCCAAGGGCTACTGCACCACAAGTTTCCTCTTTGATCTCTTCAAAGGCTTGTTGCTCCTCAGGGTCCCAGTCAGAGTAGTTCTTCTTTCGGGTCACTTGGTAGAGGGGATTTGCAAGTTGACTGTAACCTTGTATTCTCCAGGATCCCACAACAGCCTAGGGATGTCTGGGTTTTCTTTTGTTGGCTGGTGAGGACATGGGTGTTCTCTTGTTGAGCGTATCTACTGGGATGTACACCCTGCCACTCAGAGATCAAATGCATTGGAGCATGTTCCCTTGTGGCATTCCCAGCTAGTTGTTTAATCTTGCAAACAATAATCAAAATCAGGCTCACAACATGCACCGGTACAAATGATCTGGTTACACAAGGATATGCAAGGAACTGAAAGGTCATTACAACAAGGCTATAGAGATCTGTCTTGGAGGAGAGGAAGGGGTAGGTGCCGTTCTTTCCTCTCTCCACAAAGTTTGTCTCTGGAGAAAAGAGGGTAATTGCTGATTTTCTCCATGAGATGGTTCTCAGGGTACTGAGACAGCAGCAAGGTAGGACCCAAATACTAGATTAGGCTCAGGGCCAGTGAGGGCCAGTGCAGGGCCAGTGCCATAGCTCTCCCAGGCAAAGCAAAACAAAGTGATAGACAATACAGTAAAAATTAAAAATGGTCATTAACAATTTTTGGAGTTTATTGTACAGCAAAAAACTGTACAGCACTGTAATGTGTGAGGAAATGTGTATGTCAGCTACTAAAGTAAATATGCCAGTGTTATGATCCACAGCAGCCAATCAAATAACTAAGCAGATATAGCAGCTGAAAGTTTAATCTAGCACACACCAATCACATCTGTTATTGTCTTGAATCCCTTGAACCCCCAGGTGGGTGGTGGAAAGGTTTTGAGTTAACATTGGTAGGCTGCTAAGCATCACACAGCCTCTTGCTCACTGCCCTGCCTACCCCAGCCCCCAGTGGGATGGGGGAAGAGGAAGGCAAGATAAAAGCAAGAAAACTGGTGGGTTGGGATAAAAATTGTTTAATAAACAAAGGAAAAGTGGAAGAAGAGGGAAAGAAAATAAAACAAGCCATGCAAAGGCAATCCCTCACTAGTTCCCATGGGTAGACTGGTGCCCAGCCATTTTCTGGGCAAAAGGAACCTCTCTAAAACCCCCTGTTTTCCCTTTTTATTTCTGAGCATGACATTGTATGGCATAGGATATCTCTCTGGTTAGTTCAGGTCACCTGCCTGGCTGTGTCTCCTCCCAATCTGTTGTGCACCCCCTAATCTGTTCAGTGAGGGGGCAGAGTGAGAAACAGAGAAGACTTTGACACTGTGCAAGCATTCTTCGGCAATAACTAAAACTTTAGTGTGTTATCAGCACTGTGTTGTTCACAAATTGAAAACACAACGCCATACAAGCTGCTAGGAAGAAGATTAACTCCATCCCAGCAAGACCCTGGGAAGGATGTACTTCTGCCCACTGAAGCCCTTTCCTCCTGCCACATGGCTTGTGTGTTCCTGCAGCTCTTTGAGTGAAAACCAAAGTCAACATATTTTCTTGGCTGTACTGGCCATGAAATGGTAGAGTTCAAGATCCTTAAGGAAGATGCACAGCAAGCTCACTACTCTGACTTCAGGAGAGCCGACTTTGGCCTCCTCAGGGATCTGCTTGGCAGAGTAGCATGGGAGGGAAGAGGGGTCCAAGAAAGCTAGTTAATATTCAAGGATCACTTCCTCCAGGCTTGGAGCAATGCATCCTGACAAAGAGGACGTGAGGCAGAAACACCAAGAGGCCTGCATGGATGAACAAGGAGCTCCTGGACAAGCTCAAACACAAAAATGAAGCTTACAGAGGGTGGAAGCAAGGACAGGTAGCCTGGGGGGTGTATAAAGAAACTATCTGAGTAGCCAGGAATCAGGTTAGGAAGACCAAAGCCCTGATAAAATTTAATCTGGCCAGGGACATCCAGGGCAGCAAGAAAAACTTCTATAGGTACGTTGGTGATAAAATGAAGACTAGGGAAAATGTGGGCCCTTTCTGGAAGGAAATGGGAGACCTGGTTACCCAGCATATGGAGAAAGCTGAGGTACTCAACAGTTTTTTTGCCTTAGCCTTCACCTGCAAGTGTGCCAGCCACACCGCCCAAGACACAGAAGGCAAAGGTGGGTACTGGGAGAATAAAGAACTGCTCATTGTAGGTGAAGATTAGGTTTGAGGCCATCTAGGGAACGTGAAGGTGCACAAGTCCATGGGACCTGATGAGATATGTCCATGAGACCTGATGAGATGCATCCATGGGTCCTGAGGGAACTGGCACAAGAAGTGGCTAAGCCACTGTTCATCGTATTTGAGAAGTTGTGGCAGTCTAGTGAAGTTCCCGCTGACTGGAAAAGGGGAAATATAACCCCCATTTTTAAAAAGGAAAAAAGAAGACCCAGAAAACTACAGGACGGTCAGTCTCACCACTGTGCCTGGCAAGATTATGGAGCAGATCCTCCTGGAAACTATGCTAGGGCACATGGAAAATAAGGAGGTGATTTGAGACACCCAACATGGCTTCTCTAAGGGCAAATCATGCCTGACAAATTTGTTGGCCTTGTACAATGGGGTTACAGCACTGATGAATAAGGGAAGAGCAACTGATGTTATCTACCTGGACTTGTGCAAAGCATTTGGCACTGTCCTGCATGACTTTCTTGTCTCTAAATTGGAGAGACATGGATTTGACAGGTGGACCACTCAGTGCATAAGGAATTGGCTGGATGGTCGCATTCAAAGATTTGCGGTCAATGGCTTGATGTCCAAGTGGCATTCCTCAGGGGTTGGTGTTGGGACTGGCACTGATTAACATCTTTGCTGGTGATGTGGACAGTGGGATTGAATGCACCCTCTGCAAGTTTGCTGACGGTACTAAGCTGTGTGACATGGTCAACATGCTGGAGGGAAGGGATGTACCATCCAGAGAGATCTGGACAGGCTTGAGAGGGGGGCCCATGCGAACCTCATGAAGTTCAACAAAGCCAAGTGCAAGGTCCCGCACATGGATCGGGGCAATCCCAAGCACAAGTCCAGGCTGAGCGATGAGTGGATTGAGAGCAGCCCTGTGGAGAAGGACTTGGGGGTATTGGTGGGTGGAAAACTGACTGTGAGCCAGCAATGTGCGCTCGCAGCCCAGAAAGCCAACCGTGTCCTGGGCTGCATCCAGAGCAGTGTGGCCAGCAGGTCAAGGGAGGGGATCCTCCCCCTCTATTTGGCTCTCGTGAGACCCCACCTGGAGTTCTGTGTTCAACTCTGGGTCCCCCAACGTGGGAAGGACATGGACATGCTTGAGTGGGTCCAGAGGAGGCCACAAAGATGATCAGGGGCTGGAGCACCTCCCCTGTGAGGACAGGCTGAGAGAGTTGGGGGTGTTTAGCTGGAGAAGAGAAGGCTCTGGGGAGACCTTAGAGCGGCCTCCCAGTGCTTAAAGGGGCTACAGGAAAGGTGGGGAGGGACTCTTGAACAGGGGGTGTAGGGATAGGACAAGGGGTAACAGTTTTAAACTGAAAGAGGGTAGATGTAGATTTAGATTGGATATAAGGAAGAAAGTCTTTTCTGTGAGGGTGGTGATAGGTTGCCCAGTGTTCAAGGCCAGGTTGGACAGGGCTTGGAGCAACCTGGTCTGGTGGAAGGTGTCCCTGCCCATGGCAGGGCTGTTGGAAATAGATGATTTTTAAGATCCCTTCCAACCCAAACCTTTCTATGATTTGATAATTGTGAGTTGCTGTTTCCAGTTATAGCTCTGCTCACACCCATAAATGCTCGCCTTGGTGCAAGGGCAGGTGAGCAAACCTCCAGCTACAGTGAAAGGAGCAGCTGGTGGCAGCGGGGAGCTGTGCTGTGCTGGGACATGGCATCTCCCCAATCTCGCTGCCTGCCTGGATGGAGGCTCGAGCATTCCCTTGTCAGTCTGCTCTGCTAAATGAAATTACCTCCTGCTCAGAGGTCTGATGCCGAGGCAATGCAGAGCAAGCTTGGATTTACAGTCATGTGCCGAGCTTGAATGCAGGTGAAATTAATTCTCTGCAAAGATGTTTCCCAAAACATCTGCTGTGTTCCCTTACATTTTCCTCTGAGGGGATATGGTTCAGTTGAGTTCTAATGTTTTCATGGCTTAAGAGCATCTTCCAAAATATTAAAGCCTGAAACCCAGTTGTAGATCACCTTTCCTGTCAGGGGGTCCCAACTGTCAGGCATTTTTGGTGTTTTTTCTAGGTTAGGGGACAGCTTTACAGCACTAAATAGTAAAAAACCCCAACAAACCAAAGTTCTACTGTTTGCCCAAAAGCTGTAGTGATCTGAAGTAGATTTCAGGAATTGTGTGCTGCCAGCCTTGTAAACAGCCTGAACTGTGCAGTGTTACATGAGCTGTTTCTTTCTGTCATTGGGATCTCTTGAGAAAACTCATTTCAGCCTGGATCAGACATTTCCTGATTGATGTTTCCTGGCTAACTGGTCTCTCTAGCCTGTTGCCTTTGGTAGTTATGTGGACACCCTTATTTTGCTATGGTTGTGCTTAACTCCTGTAAATTTACTAAGGGCCAGTGCAGAACAAGATTGCCCAAGAAAAGCGTCAATCCCTGAATTGTGCCTTGTGACAGCCTTGATTGCTTGAGCCTGATTCGGTGATGTCTATGAGAACTGCTAACTCAGTGGGTGTTACCTGGGCCCATGCTCTTGTATCTGTCTGCTAAAACACATTTAAAAGGAGCAAAATTGCTATTACTCCCACTGGTATCAAGCAGAAAAGCCTTGTTGCCAAGGAAATGTTACGCAATCATGAATGAGATACGAAGTACCTAGTTCTTTCTTAAAGATTTGGATAATGCCAAAAAAATTGAAAGAACTTGGAAGGGGAATCATGGCTATAGATACAGATGCTTGTGTAACACATCTGATGCCTTTTGCTTGGGATTTTGTGCAATCCTAACTTACTTGTTTGCCTCAGTAACCTGGAAAAGGAAGGTGAATTTTCAGAATGAAAGGCTACTCCTTGTGCTGCAACAGTAACAGGGCTTGGTCTCGAGGTAATTCAGAGTGTAGTGGAAGAGGTGTAAGGTAATAGCATTACCTCATGTTTTCTCTGGCTAAGGCCTGGCACACAGACATGATAGTCGCAGTTTAGCTGCTAGGTGGTAACTTGCTACAACTTGACATCTGCAACTGCGCCTGCAGCTCAAGGAGGGGAAGAATAAAAAGGTGGTTGACTAACTGTTGTAGTTAATAGGTGTTCTCAAAAATATGTTCAAAGTCTTTCTTCAAAACCTCCTCCTGCGCCCCAGAAAGATGAGTAATGGTTCAATCAGATACTCTTGCAAGACTTTCTTCTCCATTCTCAAATTTTATTATTATGGGCCTTAATGCCCCTGAGCCTGTGTGGTTTGGTTGATGAGGCCACCTTTTCTGTGGCTAATTTGAAGCATAGGTTTCCCACCAGCATTCTGCTGTGTCTTTGCACAGTGGTGAACACTAATTTTGGTGGTTCTATCAGTTGATGGAGCGTAGCAGATTTTGGCACCTGGTCGGGGAAGACTGAGTGAAGCTGGCTGAAATTTGTTCAAATGCAGAGAATTTGCCTTGGTGCTGGGAGGCTTTGCTCTGGGTGAGGCCATGAATCTGGTTCGGGTCACAGTGCTGGGACCGCAGGTGCTAATGCAGCTGTGCTGCTGTGAGTTGGCTCCTGCCAAGGTTAGCCAGTGATTTTGATGTGTGCACCAAAACAGGCTTAATTGGTGTGAATTACACGGCAACAAGGTGCTTTTCTCACACTGAATATTAGCTAGCAGCTGGTCTAAAGGCCTTTTGAGCACCATGCCTGTGTCCTGCTAGTCCATTTATCCCTCAAGGAGAGCTTTGTCAAAGCAGTGATGATGGTTTCAAAGATTAGGAGAGGTTCAGGTGAAGCTGGGGTGAAAGGGAAGGTGGAGAGGAGCCACATGGCTTTGTGGTGGTGGCTCTAATTTACATCTGGTTTAAAGCTACTTAAAAAAAAAATAAATATATATATATATTTAATTTTAAAGCTACCCTTGAGCCCTGCATTTTCTGGGTTGTGTTGCTTCTCTGGGGAGGGCTGCACAGGATCTGTCTCCTGTTACAGGCTCTCTTTTGCTTGACACATGAGAAACAGCCTTTCTCTCTGTGCTAGCATCCGTCCAAAGACTTCACAGACAAGCCTCTTCCCTTTGAATCGTCTTTCCTCATGTAGGATCCACCCAGCCAAAAACAATAAAACATAAAACTGGAAAGAGAAAAGAAAAAAATAGGGACCTTCTGTGACTTTTGTCTTTTGCTGCCAGTTGGCTGCAGAACATGAAACTACTCAAATGCTCACTTTTTTTTTCACTCCTTCAAATCCATTCAAATGTGTTACTCTTTAAAGTGCTGGCAGCGCCTCTCTGGAAAGGGTGAAAATTCCAGAGAGGAGTGAGGGAGGTTTGTGGGAAACACTGCCGTGAACTCTGAGGTTGGTGAAGGTGGTGGGGAGGAGGTGCTGAAGCAGGGGTGTTCCCTGAGAGGAATGGTGGCCTGAGGAGGCCCCACGCAGGAGCACAACAGGAATGGCGGCCTGTGGAGGAGCATGGGAAAAGCTTGAGAAGGAGGGAGTGACAAAAAGGACTGCCACATCCTGACCATCTCTGTCCCAGTTCCCCATCCCCCTGCACCTTGCGGGAAGCAGAGCCATCAGGAGTGAAGAGGGAAGTTGAGCCATGGGAAGATGGGGGTGGGTGGAGGTGAGGTGTTGTGTTAGTTTTATCTTTGTTTCTCATTATCCAAATCAATTTTAATTGGCAATTAATCAAATTAATTTTCCCCAAGTCTGTTTTGCCTGTGACAGTAATTGGTAAGGGATCTCCATATCTTTATATCAACCCATGAGTTTTTTTATCTTATTTTTTTCCCCATCCTGTTTGGTGAGGGGGAGAGATAGTGCAGTGGGGTGAACGTCTGGCAGCTGGCCATGGTCAGCCCACCACAGTAGCAAACATTAGTTTTTGCTGCCCTAAGTACCACTGGTGCCAAAAATGCTTGGTCATGGCTGTAGCAAAAGCCAGATGACTTGTGCATAAAAAAGCAGGATAGTAGATGTTTCTGTTAAGGTTTTTGACCTCACTTGGCTGTGCTCTGGTTCCTTGATACCTCTGCCATCTATGGAGGTCTCACGGATTATCATTGCTTATTGAAGATAAATGTGGTGGCAGGGCTTATTTGACTGAATGCAGGGGGGAGCCTTTCCTTGTCCTAGGTGTCTAGGGCAATAGCTGCTGCATTAATAACCTTAGTTTTAATAGAAAGAGTGAGTGTAATTTTTTTTCATGGAGACTGTTTATAGAGCAGTAAGAGTAAAATGGATGAGAGCAGGAGTGAGCTTCATGCCTTTGTGTCAGAGTACTGCAGTGTGACTGCCTGTTTTCCCTTCATTTGGGGAAAAATGGAAAGTTTTCCCATTGTCAAACCCATGTCTCTGGGGCTGTACTCCTTCTTGTTCCTACTCTTGCTTCCTTCTTTGTCCTGAGAGTAGGATTGGGAATTGAGGGAATTTAACCCCATTTAGTGCCTGACATGTAGTTCTGCATGTTGCAAAGGCAGACAGCAAACCCAGGACTACCTTATGAAGCTGTAGCAGCAAAACAGGGCAGAGATACACCAGTGGAAGGGAAGCTTTACGATCTGTACGAGAGAGAGTTCAAATGTATTCCCACAAAGTGTTTGGAGTGGTTTCCATTGCTGTTGCACAGGGGGTACTTGTAGTTTTAATTCGGTTCACTTAGGGTGGAACTCACTTGAAGGGAACACGTGTGTTTTGTGTAGCATTGAGTGGTGGCCAAGCAGCTTTCATTTAGCAGTCAAGTTCCAGTGAGGAATTCCATGCTGGTGCCATAGCTATAGTAGGAAAAACCTGGCTTGGATATTCCATGAGTTTTCTGATATTGTAGTAATTCAGAATTTCATGGGTCCCAGGAAAAGGCTCATCCTGACTTTTCTTTGAATGCCTGCCTGAAGAGACTGAACTCATTGGGAGTGCATTGCTGGTTCCTGGCACATGGGGCTGGTGACATGTGCAGGGATGCTTTAATGTAATTTCCTCTTTTTCACTCTGTCATGTACTCTGATGTATTTAGAGTCCTAGCAATTTGCAAAACGAAGATGTGATTTATGGTATTCTGCATATATTTTGTGGTAACTTTATTAATGCAGGAAGTTTATTTGCTGTCCCTAAATCTTCAGTCCTTCAAATTAAATTTAAGTTGCTTTAAAATTTATACAGTTTGGGAGCAAAATTTCAGCCTCAGTGAAATCAATGGCAAAACCACCACTGCCACTGGGATAAGATTTGACCTGTGATACTTTAACAGATGTGTCTGATAAAAACTATCTGCTCCTAATTTTATTTGTTTGTTCTTTTTTCCTTAAGTCTTGTGAAGAAAGGAATCTGAAGACAATGCATCTGTGAACCCTGATACCACCTTGCAAGTTGGGGCGATGGATGTTATAGAGGGCCCCCAGCATATTGGTCCCGTGATGGCTCCAAATGGATATGCAAACAGGATTTTCCAAGCGAACGTGGAGGAAGGCAGTACTGATGAGTTGGAGGTTTGTAGTGGTGAACACTGCACCTCCAGCGATGCAGTTGCAAATGAACAGGAGGAAACACCCAGGTATAAGAAGATGACCAAGAGCAACCGGATCTGGAATTTTGTTAGACGAAGGAAAGGACTTGCTACAAATAAAGGAAGACCCCAGTCCATGATCCTACTGGGAGTTACCTCTGAGGTCTCAGAATTAAAAAAATCATCCTTCATGGACAGGGTAAGGCCATCAAAAAAGGGAAGGACCTCCAGGATGCCTAAGAATGTGGATTTGAGAGCTTCTGGAGACCAGGTTGCTTGTGACCCTGAGGAAGACCATCATGCCAGTGGGCAAAGAGCTGTCTACAGGGTTAAGAAACTGGGTGACAGTCAGAGGCCCTCCCGCCACTCATATGCGGGGTACATTGATGATTTGGATTCTTCTTTTGAAGACATAGAGCTGAATATCAGCATTCCTGAAATTGATGCCAATGAAAGTAAATGTCTCAGGGATATTAGTGTCAGATTACACAGTGAAGATAATGATAGTAACTGCCATAGAATACCAGCTAGAAAGAGTGGGTCTTTGAATTTTGAAAACTTTAAGAGTCCTGCAGTTACAGAAGGGGACAATCAAAGGAGGTGTGCTGTGCTCCCACAGGAGAGCCGAAGAGGAAGAAGCTCTGATGTCTGGAGCTATCTGAAAGGAATTTCATTAACTAGCAAAGATAATTCAAAGCTTCCAGATCAAAGGGCTGAAACCAATTTCCAGAACTTAGAAAATATAACTGATCATTCTACTTCTCATTTGGACTTTGATACGAGATGTGAGGAGAATCTCAGCCAGCGGAAAAAATCAAACAGTGCAACCAAAGCCACTCACTTTGGGGGTGTTCTGAGGTTCTTCACCAGTGTGGCTGAGGCAGCTCGGAGGCTGCGAGGCTCCTCAAGGGCATTTTCACCTGATGAGAAAAGGCCTCAGCGGAGTTTCCGAAGCTGGAGGCAGGATGATACCTCCCACAAAGAGGGTTTGGTTATTGAGAACGAGAGTGCGAGGGCCTTCTGCACAGTGGGAGCGTGTCTGCAGTCCCCAGACTCAGGCACATGGGACAATCTGAGCTTCGAGAGCTTAGTGGGGAAGGAGCCCATGCAGCACTGCAAAACCACAGAAACGTCACAAGATATTGGTTCCTCTGCTCTGGGCAGTGAGAATGATAGATTTAATGAAACATCGCTTTTTGCCTTTGGGCCAGAACCATCCACCTCCCACCTACCAGAGCTTGCAGATGATTCCTTCACTGAGCTAAATACTAAAGACCCCTCTGAGGATCTGACAACTCTGACTAAACAGATTGAGGACTTGGGCAGTACTGCAGAGAAGACACAGGTCATGGTCAGAGACCTGCCATGTTCTGAAGATCTTCCTGTGAATAATCTGAATACTGTGGGCCTGGGCTGTCCTTCAGCTGCAGGTGGTGACTTTTCTGCAGTGACTGAGGCTCTGATCCACCTTCCACAGATGACTCTGACTAAACTTGATACTGAGGACATTGCTTATGCTCCGGTGGTTGCTGAAGGTATGGATCCATCTCCATCAGTGGCTCAGGAGCTTTCAAAACCAGAACTGGATATGCAGGACTTGAGAAATCCTGAGCTGCCTTTGCAAGAGTTGTCTAGAGGTGAGCTGGGGATTCAATACACTGGCAGTACTATGGAGAAGACACAGGTCGTGGGCAGGGACCTGCCACTTTCTCAAAGTCTTCCTGTGGATAATCTGGATATCATGGACCTGGGCTGTCCTTCAGCTGCAGGTGGTGACTTTTGTGCAGTGACTGAGGCTCTGATTCACCTTCCACAGACAACCCTGACTAAACTTGATACTGAGGACATGGCTTGTGCCCCAGTGGTTGCTAAAGACACGGATCAGTCTCCAACAGTGGCTCAGGAGCTTTCAAAGACAGAACTGGATATGCAGGACTTGAGAAATCCTGAGCTGCTTTTGCAAGAGTTGTCTAGAGGTGAGCTGGGGATTCAGGACTCGGACAGTACTCTGGAGAAGACACAGGTCGTGGGCAGGGACCTGCTCCATTCTCAAGGTCTCCCTGTGAATAATCTGGATACTGTGGACTTGGCCCATTCCGTAGCTGCCAGCAGTGATGTTTCTGCAGTGACCGAGGCTCTGATCTACCTTCCACAGACAACCCTGACTAAAGAGTTTCAAGACGCTGGCAGTACTCTGGAAAAGACGCAGGTCATGGGCAGGGACCTGCTCCGTTCTCAAGATCTTCCTGTGAATAATCTCGATACTGCAGACCTGGGCTGTTCTCCGGTTGCTGATGTTGACTTTTCTGTAGTGACTTTTTTAAAATGTGCAACAGTTAAAGGACAGGTTTTAGAACAGACTGGTTGCCGTATTATAAAGCATGGAACCACTTCATTTGTAGAACAAAACTCTGTAGAGATAACGGGCAGACAGGAACAGTTTAACTGTAACAACGAGTGCCGTCCGTTCCAAGTGCATGTCTCTAGAATTGTCTCCTCTGGACGGCTCAAAAATGGAAAGGTATGAGTAACTTTTACTGTAGTATTTTCAATAAGACCATACTGTTACACATCTTATGAAGTTGATCTGCACTTGAAAGCAATTTTATATATCCCTCATTGGGATTTTCAGTTAAGTACTCCGTCATATGGATGATGGCAGTAGACACAGCTTTTATATCAGCCTGAGAGAAGTCAGTTAACTGACATCTCCCTGAAGTATTAGTGTAAACCTCCTGAACTGCTCTTCCTTTGGCCATTTGTTTGTATCACTGCCTCTAGAAGAGGGCTGTAGGAGAAGTTTATGTATTTCTAGGCACTACCTTTATTTTTTTTTCTGTATTTGGTTCATTTGAAGTAGAAATTTTCAAGAAGAGTGCTTTTGACAAATTTAGAATTTTGAAGTGTGCTGTGGACAGATGGCATTTAGCAAATGCTCTATGACCCTTGTGTCTTCTCACTTAAAAAAGGTAGCAGGGGGTGGTGGTAGCTGATTTTTATTAGGTGGTGCTGGATACAACACAGCATCTAGAATACCTGTCAGAGTCCTGTAACACAGTGCAAGAATGGGGAAAAAAAAAAAAAAAAAAAAGAGAAGGCCCATGTCTTGTAGAGCTCATCAGATCGTTTCTCTGGCAGATCTCAGTGAACTCTATTCCTGCTCTAAACCTGTCAGAAGTTGTGTGGCTTCAATAGTTTGGTGCTGAGCCTATGTTAGAAAGCCTTGATAAGGGGCTGGGTGCATAGTGTGAGCAAAATGCCTTCCTAATGTGACCACAAGCTGCATGGGTGCCTGGTCAGAGCTGAGCTGCCTTGCATCAGCCTCTACACAGAATGACATAGCCTTTTGGGATGTTAAATACCCACTACTAAGGGAAAAGTGGGCCATGGTGGTGACTCTAATTATGGCAGTGCATTCCTGTTTGCTATAAACAAGTCTTTCAAAGCCCTTAAAACTGTCAAAACTTTTAAGTGGTCATTGCATTTTGGACTAGGTTCTGGGTATTACAAAGCTTAACGCTATGAAACCTCAGAAGTCCCATGGATAAAGGAGTCATGCATGCAGGATGAGAAAAGGCCTGAAGCTGATAGACTCCTCCATTAACTCTCAGCCCATCGCTGTGGCACCTGCACATGCATCTCTGTGTGTGGAGCAGAAATCTGTGAGCAGTAGCAGTTATATCAGCTGTGCCAGGCTCATGTCACTCCGTGCCCGCTGTGGAATTGGCACAGGTTTGTGGACAAACCATGGTAGACCCAGTGTGAAGCCCAGCTGTTTTCTTTCGGATCTGTGCTGATCAGTTGAACCTGATTACTTTTTTTTTTTTTTTTTTTTTTTTTTTTTAATGATGCCAGGTAGGGAAATTGGGTCAATTTGTGAAGAAACTTTCTCCTTTCCTTTTGGGCTTGGAGAGACCAGAGATGTTACAGAGGTGATGACATTGTTCCCTGTTGGAAAAGGGGTCACTGTAACTTCTGAGCCAAGAGGGGAAGTGTTTGAAAATTGGCAGCGGATTAGAAATGCCGGGGGAGAAAAATCTGAACTTCTGACTCCCAGCTAAAATGGGCAGTACCATTGTTAGTTATTCCTGGATTTGTTTTTCTGCTCCATTTTGTGTAATACAAAAAAGTAAAGACAGCTCACTGTGTAATTCCAGGCACTTGTGAAGCAGGGTGAACAGTGGTTAGTCACTTCTTGTGGTATCTGGAAGAAATGTTTTTAGGAGGAGCTTGAATGAGAGGGCTGTGGTTTGATATCCCTTGGTATCCACAGGGACCAAGCTGAAAGTATTCTGGGCAGGAGCAAGATAACAGAGGCATGAAAGGATTGAGTGGAGCAGAGGGAAATACTGGCACTATTTTCCCAGAGCAGCCACATCTCTGCTAGCTGAGGGCAAGGCTGCATGCCTAATTACAGAGCTCTTAGGGCAAAATCTGAGCGATTTCCCAGGTCAGCTGTGTGAACGGGTGATGCGGTAAGCCCCAGCTCAGCTGTTACAGCTTACAAACATTACCAAGAAACTTAAATATGGTACTTGAGATAACTGGACAGGAAACCTCCCCTGAGTTCCCGTTGAGTGTGGCGATAGCAGTATGACCTCCGGACTGCTGTGGCTTCCGCCTTCATGGAAGGCCTGCTGCCTTGCTAGGCAGAAGCAGCAGTGGGATGGAGGGGAAAGTGTACAGCTTGCCCTGTTTGTAAACACCTTCTGCATCCCAGACACTTGGACTAGAGATTTAGAAATGCACAGTCATCTGGCAGCAGCATCAAACCCAGAGCAGTCAAGAGTGAGGCTAAAGGGGGGGTACTCTTGGATAGGAATGGACCTAGAGAGCCCGCCAGCAGCTCCAGTAACAAATGTCCTGAGATACCCGAGGGATTTGCTCGCCTATCTCTCATCAGGGTGTGGCTCTTGGAAACGTTTTACCAAAAATAAACATGCAGGAGGAATAGCTTCAGTCTGAGTGTGATGGTAGCAGCGGACTCCAGACTTTTATTGTTTTAGGGCTAAATCCAGCTCTTTGCTGACACCTGTTCCCCAGGACAGTTGTTGGCCCTCCTGCCTCCACTCTGGGCTGCTCTGCATTAATTGAAGGATTTGTATTTCAAGTCAAATGCTCAGCCACAAGCAGGGAGAAGGTGCTGCCAGGACAGGGTGGCTCGGCTTGGTCAGCTGCTGTAAGCAAGTGCTCCAGCACTTTTCAAGTGTGCTAGCAGTGTAGAGCAGAAATAGCTCAAGCAAATATTTTCAAAACAACCTACCCATTGTCCCACAAAATGCACAAAAGTGCTGGTTCTCACTGAGGCTCCCTGCCTGAACCCATTAGGAGGTGGCATAAGAGGTTGAGGCTGGTGTAGCACAAAGGATGCTGGAGTGGGATTTAGAGGACCTGTGTGTTGGTCCTAACAGTCCAGCAAATTTGTTTAGCTGTACTCTTCTGCAATTAATGTCCCTGTTTCTTGCTTCCTAGTCTTGCCTTTTAAAATTTTAATGTCTTTGGGCAGGAGCTGAGTGATACTATAGGCAAATAACAGCTCAGTAGGATTTGAACTTTATGCTGTAAAGGAAATAGCATTGCAGCAGCATTTAGTAAGAGCAGCTGTAGAAAGGTAGAAAACCACTTCTCAAACTGTCCCCCTGCCTAGTTGTTTTCAGACCCCATTCCAAATTCTCATTTGTTCCAGGAACTTGTGAAACAGTGAAGATAAAAACATTTTGAAGAATTGAAAGAACAGTAAAGGTCAAAATAAATTGTCAATGGGAAATGAATTTCCGATTTTGCCATTTATACAGCTGCAATCCTGGAGTGAAAGTACCTTCCTTATTTTGAGAGATAGATATGAGAAATGAACTGGAAGATGACATGGAAGTTTTACTAGGTTTTGGACAGTTGCACACTGTAAAAATTTCCACTTTCCATGTCCCCACTTGAAGTGAATTCTCCTCATCCCACCTCTAAAAACACAATAGCATCCCAACAGGGAGAGTGCTGCTGGAGGGAGTCAGGCATAGACCCAGACGTTGTATTTGACCACTTCCAGTTGCTTGAGGTGATGCTTAGATAGAAGGAAGCTTTGATACCACATTGATTACTTTGTGATTCCGACATTTCCATCGAGGTTTTCAAACCACTCGATGTGTCCTTGGACAGGGTTTGTGGGGGATTTGATACCTCCTTTGGGAATGATGTGAGGAAAGGTTGCAAAATATGCATCTGACTCTATTTCAGGCATCAGTTTAGAGTTTTTAGGACCCAGAACCTTGATTCAGGCTTATTGCTGGCAGAGAGATCCTCCCTGCTCATCTCCTGAGCAGGCAGAGACTGGGCACTGCAGAGCATTTTGGCTTGTGTCTCTTGCAGTGAAGGAGCAGAGGGTTTTCCGTGCAGTCTTTCTGTGCCCTCTGCTGGCTTATTTGTGAAATAAGAGTTTATTTTCACGGAACGGGAAATCTTATCTTTTTCCTTAGGGTTTTGAATTTTATCTCTGAAAGGTTTACAGACTGCAGCTTGCTGCTGGCTGTTGTGGTTGCCACACAGGCATCAGTTGGTTTTGTGATGCCATTTTCCGGGGGTAATTATGATTGCCAGAAGTGTGTAAATGAGCTTTCTACAAACTTGTCAACCTGGGCAAAAGGTGTCCGTCCCGTAGGATGGAGTGCCAGGCTGACCTGGGATGCACCAGGTTTCCCAGCCAGTTTGGTTTCAGAGCCCTGTAAAAGACTCTCTGATCAAACTCATTTCTTGGTGTCCAGCATATGGTTGCAGATGCTTCTATTGAGCAGCCGTCAAGCTTGTTCCTCTGAGTGCCGTGCTTAGGAGCCAACCTGTCCTGGTGCCATAAAGGTGCTCCCTGTTGCAGAGCATGGTAACTCTGTGAGTGGCCTGTGCTGATGGCACCGGACTGGTGCTTTCATGGCGTTACTAGGTTTTGTGATTTCTGTGCAATGCACGCTGTGTTGCTCTGTGTGGGAAAATCAGGGACTCTCCCTGTGCGATGGGTCTAACTGGAAACACAGGATTACTGATTTGCCTGAGTGTGCTCTTGCCAGAGGATGCGTTTGCAGATTTGCTCTCTGATAGCTGGGGCATATCTCAGATCTTCCCACAGGTTTGAAGTTTTAGTTTAGTGCAGCAGCTTCAAGTGCCTTTTCACAAGAGGAAGATAGAGCAACTTTCTTTTACTATATTTGATGAGAAATTGCAAGTGATGTGCAACAAGTTCTCATAGTGACCTTTAGCTTGAGATTGTTTTATTGTCTCTCTGCTACAGAACATTTTGGGAGCAGCTGCAGAAATGGGACTGCTGGGTTGATTTGTCTTTTCATTCCCCATTCTGCTGGATGACACTAACGAGGAAATGGGTATTTCTTAGAGTTGATCTTCAGAGCTCTCTTCATCTCCTGGTTATTGGCAGTAAACTAGGTTGTTTGTCAGCCTACTGCTGGTAGTTGTGCTTTCAAAAGACTTCATAGTCCTTCCAAATTAAGAAATAGTACTTTACTTTCTAAATTCTGCCATTGCCAAAAGAGCACTATACTCCTGTCTATAGTGAGGTATGATTTAGTTGCAGAATGAAGATTCTGTGTATTTATGGCTTTTAATATGGCTGTGTCTGACAATCATCTTATTTTTAGAGGAGACAAAACCTCTAGAGCCTATCTCCAAGCTGTTCAGATTTTTGTATTTTTAATAACCATGAGGTACTAGCAAAATCTTGAATTAAAGCCTATATTTAGTGCTATCTATAGTGGGGTAGGGTTTTTTTTGGAAACATATTTTTAGCATTGTCAGGGAAAGGCAGGTTGAGTTTGCAAAGCTGATAGGCTTTACATGTATATATAACCAGGCACTGAACACATGGGTAATTCAGATTTCCACATGTTTTCTTAAAATACTTGTTGGGTCTTGCCTTCATCTAGTTCCTCCTGCCTCAAAGTTACAACAGGCCACCTCCTGCCATCCTTGGTGCCATCAGAGTAGTGATATGAATGGGGACCTCTGGTCATTGCTGGCCTAAATGGTGAAGGAACTATGTGTCCAAAGATTGTCTGGGTGGAAGGTTTTCTTTGGCTTTTACCTCCTCCCAGCTGTTACTCAGTCAAGAGAAGTGTACTGTGTCACTGGACACAGTGCTGGTGCTGGGAGCAGGGAATGGGGGATCAAGCCTTAATTAATCCACAGACTCCCACTGTGTCTTTGGGGTAAGTATAGCTTGTCCACTTTGTTCTTCACCTATAAATAAAGGTAACAGCACATCAGTGAAAATGGGCTGCTGGAGTCTTGAGGACAGATATGAGGCACTCACTTATTAGCAGGGCTGTGGAAGTGTGACAAATCTGTCTCTCATTGAGACTAGAAGTCTCCTGGTGAGGAGCATCCTCTGTTTTCCTCTCCTGGCATTTGTAAACTGATCTTTCTGCTCATTTTTTGAAGATTATACACAATACTTCCTTGATGTCACATGTCACAGAAAATAAAATAAAAAGTAGGAGTTTGAATTGTGATATTTTTAAAAAAGAAAATTCCATTCTGTAACATATCACTGTACAAGTTGTCTCTTTCAGGATCTTTTCCTCCTGAATAATTAAAGTTGGAGTCATCCAGAAGTGAGGGACACTCCAGTGTTCTTCTCCAGTTAGCTATAAATCCTAATTCATTCTTTGTATTAATGTTACCAAATGTTAAGATATAGCTGGGGTATTTGACCACTTTACAGGTGCTTCAATCAATTGCAAGTGTCTTATTGTTTCAAGTAATATTTTGTAGGCTATTGATATAGAGGATGTGTTAGCAGTTGTTATCAGTCAGCTTCCAGAGAAACTGTTGTGATAATTTCTGCTTTCCTCTGTGAACCATTCAGGAAAAATAATTGTTCTAGTTTTGCTAAAACAAAACTGGGCATTTTCAGAGAACAAAGTCCCAGCTTTCTTTTAAGTGCCATGGTTTGCCCTGTTCTTACATTTGGACCATCTGAAACCTGTCAAGGGCTGTAACTTGTGTTCTCCCTGGAGATGAGACATACTATAACAACTGAACAAACCCCTGAACTGTGGTGGTAGGTGCTACATGTATTAGAGAGGTGTGTTGTCAGGGCCCCCTGTAACAGATGTCCAGAGGAAGGTGCAGACAACTCCGTTCAGTGCATTGTGCCTGACTGGGTGTGTGTGTACTGGGTGCTTTGGGAATCTCTTCTGGTCCAAATGGTGATGCTATAAAGAGCAAGCATTAGAAATACTGCGCAACGTGATTACAAGCTAACCTGTTAGCAGCTGCAGCAGGACTTTGGACCTGGTTTGATTTGCAGGGAATATTAGCTGTGTTTCATATCCTACAATAAGCTATTTATTATTTTGGGAAGAGACCTACAAAAATTCATAAGGGTAACACAAAGGGCTGAAGCATGGCAAAGGTGATGGTCTGTGGTGAGTTTGGTATGGACCAAGGCCAGGCCACCTGCAAGCACCTAAATACATCTCCCCAGTCACACGAGAACCCACCAGGAGAAGATGTAGAGTGGTTAGGAAGTATCTTGCAGAAAAAGCAGCTGTGCTTATAAAGAGACTTGATTTTACAGATGCTGGGTTGCAGGAGGGTTGGTGCATTTGTATTAGACTTTGCTTAGCAGTTCAGTGATGTAAGACTCAGCTTTTGAAGGAGGAGAGCCTGTGGGTCTGATGTGTTCTTTTGCAGTTATGTATTCCACCAAAGTGATTCAAGTCCATCAACACATGAAGAGTACTTTCTCTCCCCAGAATGCTCGCTGTACCCTCCCAATGACTTCAGCAGCAGAGCAGTAATAACAATGCTGTTATGTTTTTTCACCTCCTGTCCTTTTTGTAGACCATCTAGACTTCTGTTTATGGCACTGGAAAAGACCTTACATGACCTCTGGAAATACCTGGAAGGGAGTGTTTTGTTAAGATTTTTGGGAATGAGGAAAATGACATCCTGTTACTGATTTAATTCACTTTTACATGGATCTTATTATCAGGAAGACTGTTGAGTTTTGCAGGAATTGTTCTTGATGGGTATCCCATCTTTATTCTAAGAACTTTTATCATCTATTTTTATAATAGTATGGGCAGATTCCTATTACTAGCCTGTTGGATAAGCACATGCATAAACAGACTGTTCTCCTAAACCTCACCATTGCAACCTTGTTGCTTTACTCCATGGCTATGTCTTTCAAGCACTGGAGATCTCTCTGAAAAATTTTCTTGTTCCATTTTCTACTTCCTACTCACATGTCTTTTGACTGTGGCCGTACACGGAGACCAGTGATAACTGATAGCTGCAACCTGGCAAAAGAATCCAGAAATTAGCAGTCTCCTCCTTCCTGTAGCCCACCAAAGGGTGCATGTCCTAGTTAAGTTCAGGAGTGCCTATTGAAGCAGACCTCCCAGTTGTCCACCCTCACTGTGCTTTGAATGCACTAATTGCTCTTAATGACCCTAAGCAGTCTCACCTGGGGCCTCCACACCATACCCTTGGGCCTGGCAGCCCATTTAAGCTCTGCCCTGGCTGCTCGCTCTGCCCTGGCTGCTCACTCTTTTCTTAAGCAATGCGGGAGGAATGCTGGTCCCCAGCTCAGTTGCAGCTGTGCCTTTGCTTGGCCCTGGGCCCTGCTGGGCTAGACACCAACGTGAGGCCTGAGTTTCTGGCTTGACCTTGGAGCTGTCTCACCACCATGGACCTGCCCAAGGATTATGGGGCTTTGTCTGACCCTAATTACCCTCACTGGGCCTGCCTCTGATCTGTGAACTGACTCAGCTGCTTTACCTTGGACCTGCTTCATCACCATCAATGTGCCTAATGATCTGAAGTCTAGCTGACCCTGGCCACCATCTCCAGACCTGGCCTGATCCCTTGCTTGGGCGCTGTGGCATGGGGCTGGTGGGTAAGGGCCCATTCTGCCGACCAGGTTATCTCTTTGGCTGCTGACTTGCTGTCCCTTAGAAAGCAGCCAGCCCTTACGGCACATTGAGAAGTCAACTGAAATGTTTTAGCTCATATTGGGTCCTTGGCACCAGCTAATTCACTCCCTGATACGTGCTCCTGTTGGGACTCGGTAATGTGAGAGTAGACAAAATGCTGTACAGAAAGCAGACATCTTTAGCACATGTGACTCTCAGAAGTGCCTCAGAGGCTAAGTGCTCCTGAAAGCTGTTGGACTTAAACACTGTGAGCTGTGTTCAAGGTATGAGTTGGGGCACTCCAACACCAGAGCCAGCAAGTCTTTATCTTGCAGTCAAAAAAAAATGAAGTGGGTGCACATTGCAGTGAGGAAGTCTAATGTGTGTTGCACTGACTTTTAAATTTGAGGTATGTTCTTTGACTGCTTTGTCTGAGGTTTGACACATATTGATTTCTTCTGTGACCCTTTCCTTGCCAGCCGATGTCTCATCCTTCTCAACCATCCCCACAAGCACCCCCCTTCAAAGTCCTTGTGGAGAGATGCCGCTCTGAACCCCTCTCCCAGAGCACCCCGATGGGGCTGGACCAGGTGGGAGAGCGCATGCAGCACTTGCTCAGAAGACGTGGTGAGTAGATTTGCAGTGTTTTTCTCCCAGGTTTGTTTTTTGGTCTCACCCATCCTGTGGAGCAAGCCAAAGGCAGTAATGGGTTGAAAAGTCAGCAATGTGGTTTGTATCCATGCTTGTTACAGTCCTGGAGCCAGGTGAGGGAGCTCTGGTAGCCACATGCTAAGGAGTTTCTTGCTAGCTAATACAATCTTTTTGTATACAGTTGTATTTATGAGATAAGGCTGTTTTCTGTCTGAACACAGTCACTATAATTTGGTTATGAGAAGATGAACAGATAGGCACATAAGTGTAAAAGCTGTTCAGCAACTTCTGTGTGAGTTTTCATTTGGTAGTTTCCTCTTGGCTTTCTGTCCTCTTAGCAGCCTCTGTTGTGAGCACTTGCCATTTAGAGGTGGCAAGTGGTGATGGATACTGAGATCACAACTCAAGTCTGATGTTTGTTTGGAAACACAGCAAGAAGTGAGTGTTCTTTTTTCTCCTATGCTTGGGTACTCTCCCTATAAGGAAGAGAATCTTGTGAGCCAAAGACTGTGATGAGCTATCTTCTGCCTTTGTCCTGCTCAAAATGATGCTAGAGAAAGCACTACAGAATGTATTTTCTGGAAGGATTTTCTGTTGGCAGGTAAATAGGCTGATAGTTGAATAGGTGACATAATTTTTTGAACATCTAATTAAAAAGATTGATAATTAGAGTAAGGAAATTATTTCCTGAAGGGATACTGCTAACACCAAGAATCCTGTGGTTTAGCAATGAGCAAGTATGGGAGTGCTGCCAGACTGTGCTGGCATTGCTCGGGAGCACATGGGGGATCTGAGCAATTAATGGATAGTGGCAGCACATGAGGGTTAAGAAGAACTAGGAAGGCAAAGGCAAAGTGGCTGCCTCTTTAATTGATGGCTCTTCTGTCAGGGTGCACATGTTTCTAGCGCACGGGGAGTAGCACATGCATCTCGCAATGTGAGCATTACAGCGTTTGCACGTTGCTCCTGAGTGCTACTATATCGGCACATTGCCTCTGGAGCCTGGTAGCAGCCTCTTGCTATAATCAGTACTCGCACTGCAGCTTGATTTTCTGCGAGTCTAGAAAGTGAAACGCGTGTTGCTAAAAATAACAGCAGGCTGCCTGCGTCAGCATCGCGTTTAGGAAATAGGTCTCAGTGCAATCTCTCTCCCAGCAACGCTGGAAGAAAATCAGGATTGTTGCCCACTGAGCCATGCTGGGGCTGCAGCAGGGTCCCAGCTCTGCTGCACTCTGTGCTGCTGTCCTGGGCAGAGCAGAGTCCCCACCTATTTGATTTGGGGGTAGGGGGCATGTAGTGTGTGTGTGTGTTGTGCCCCTGTAAGGTAAAGGTCACCTGAATCCCAGGAGTTGGGGGTGTGGATCACCACTTCCCCCAAAGCCTGGGACCATTTCCTCTTTGTTATCTGGTTTCAAACTGCTCAGGACTAACACAGTCAGAAACCTCTGCCTAGGTTAGGGGTGCATCAGGCAAAATAAAGTTAGCATTGTGCATCTTTCAGGGAAGAACTTCAGAATTTGGCTGTTTTCTGTAGATGCCTTTCTCCATGAATGGGATGACAAGCCTCCAGGGGATGGAAATCCCCGTGGGTGTGTGTATACGTACACAGGCACATATCTGTGTGCTGCCCAGACCACATGCACCTGCTGACAGGAGCCTGTGCTGGCAGCTGCTGTGGGGCATGAGCGGTCCTCTGCTCTGCTTCCTTCCTCCCAGTGGCTGTCACTCCAGGCTAGGGGATGTGAAGAGTCTGATGGAGGAAGGGATTAAAATCTAACCTTGCCAAATGTGGGAGTGAAAAACTCCCATCTCACACAGAACGGCAGCTTCACCCCAAAAAGAGAGGGATAGGATGGGGAGCTGAAAATTTGGGTTGATTAGAAAATGAGAGCTTGATTTTGAAAGGTGAGTTGCTAGCCCTCCTCCACAATTTGCCTCTTCTTTACAAGCTGTTTTGTGCTTGGGTATGTACCATCTGTAAGGCCAGGCTGAGATTTGGTGTAAATGGTATAGCTTGCTGAAAGCAAGATCGGAATTGCATCTGTGAGGGATTGGCCTGAAATGCTTGGGGTGAGAAGTAGCCCAGTTTCTTTGACAAACAGCTTTTATGGACTTTTCCATTTTTGTTTTCTGCATCAAATCGAGGAGCTGTTTCTTTTTCAAGGCACTGCATCATATGGACTACAGCGACTATAAAGCTGGGATTTCTGCAGGTCCAAACTGCAGAAGTGCTGTTAGCAGTTATGACCCAAGGAGCTATTGCACTTTTAATACTGGTGCATGCAGATGAGGCTCTTGTGCTGCCTGGTGCTCCTGGGAGAGCATTCTGGCTTCACACCCAGCCTGTCTAACCCTACCTGCTTACACCACCTCTGAATTTGGCTCTCAGCAATTAGTTTGTGCCTGCATTTTTGTAGTATCCAAGCTGCACTATTTTTCTTGTATCCCAAGAGCACTGAATAAAGCACCTAAATATACTCTCTGCTCTCTTTTTCTAAAGAAGAGGTTGAATGAGTCTCTTGCAAACAATTTTGTTTCTTTCATTTAAAAGAACAGCCTCCGCCCCCAGCCTGAGCTAAAGCACAGCATTTATCTTTTGTCATTCCTTTTTTTTCCTGTGGATTTTATCCTGGCAGCTGAGAACGAACAGGCTTCAAAGACTCTGAAGGTGCGCGGGAACTGCAGGAACGGTGGACGTCGATGGAACCTCTTCAAGCCTGGAGCTGAGAAGCTGCAAATCAGTAGGGTAAGGTGTTGTTTGAAATATGCCTCTGCCTGCTTCAGGGGTAGTATTTACCTGACGCGTGTTTAGCCTCGGAAACTAACAATATGTTTTACTAACAGCTTTCTGAATCTGTGGTTCCTTCAGCTACAGATGGGGATTTTTTTGTTATTAGAGTTATTTTGTCGCAGTAAAAGAATAGGTGCATTATCCTTTTCCTCCGGATTAGTTTCCCTTCAATGTATATCGGAGGCTTTATGGTCTGACGGAGGCACTGGGCCTCCCATTTCTTTGATTGAGTGTTCCTTGCAAGTGGAGGGAACTGTGATGTTTCAGATCACCTATACATTTGCTCTATGATTTTGATGATTTTTTTTTTCCCCTTCCCTTTTTAACTGTATGTTCTTTGGGTTTGATACTGCTACCAGCACTGTGTCGGTGACAAATTCATGTTACTGATTCTTTCCCAAAGTGTTTTGCAAATATAAGCACAGTCCACTTTGGGGTTTTTTTGTGAATGATGCTTCTAGTGGGGGAAGTAAAAGCTGTTGTGGGCCTGGGATGTCCCTGTCTTTCTCTGGGAAAAATTCAGAAAAGATGGCAAAAATTGTGCCATTTTTCTGTTATGTTTCCTTGCTTGGGTGGGGGGTTGTTTTTCATCTATGCTGTGCCGTGTGTTTGAAGTTGGAGAACTTGGTTATTCCATGGTCTTGTTTAGGATTTGTATTATTTGCAAGTCTGGTTTCACTGGTACTCAGCATGTAAGACTCTGGATTGTCCAAAACCCGATAAATTTGCTAGCTGGCAACTAATGTGATGCAAGGAGAGTTTTCTCTGAATAGGGC
This sequence comes from Athene noctua, assembly GCF_965140245.1. Taxonomy (NCBI): domain Eukaryota; kingdom Metazoa; phylum Chordata; class Aves; order Strigiformes; family Strigidae; genus Athene; species Athene noctua. The sequence continues at coordinate 12,381,998 of NC_134047.1, read as the reverse complement.
AGAAGAGGTTTAGCCCTTGTTCCTCTAGAGTAGACAAACAAAGGATGATCTGGGAGCCAGGAACTTCCCTGCTGGAATCAAGAGGTGGAACTGACCTTCTGCAATTGTGTCTCTGTGGCTCTTTCCCTCCTTGTTACTGTCCTTCCTTACCAGTCCTTTACTGTATTCATTTTCCCTTTGATCTGATGAACTGCCTTCCTGAAATGTGATTTCCAGAGAGAACCTGGCCTCTGTGTCTTTTTTTCCATCACAGAAGCAGTAAGTTGGCAGTAAGAGAGAGTGACTTCTCCAGCCTGCTTACATGGGGTGTTGGCTTCCAGGAAACACACCCAAGGATGGACCCACTGGTGTTTCTGTCACTTGTGACTTTCTGGAATGCCACCTTGCATCACTTCTGTTTTCTCTCCTGATTTTTTGTGGGCTGAGTTACAGGCCAGAGGATAGTTAGGCAAGGAGTTCAACCCTTCCTTTTCTCTCTCTTCCCTTTAGATCCTACCTTGCTTCCCAGACATAAACTGCTTCTTTCAACACAGGAAGGCTGTTTTGGTTATAGGCATGCTGAACATCTAGCTCCAGCAAGATAAAATGTTCCAAATCCAATAGAGCTGTTTGTCCTTGGGGCCAGAATAAAGTCAGGCAACTGCAGAGTTGTTGTTACAGCAATGAAATATCCTGTTGTACAGTATGCAAGCCCTACCTCAGAGTATCATCAGGTGTGTTACTCATATATTCAGAATCTGGTGCTGACCAGTGCATTGATATGTTTGGTCTACCTTAATTAATCAAACAGTTTCTTAATCTCTTAAGAGGACCCATATGTTTTGCAGCCTTCATAGCTGTCCTTCAGGTCATGCTTGGAAACCAAGATCCTACTCTGTTTTGACACAGTATTGCTACAGAATGCATGAGGAACAAGATGGTCTGTGTCCTGAGTTGTCTCAGTAAAACCAGACCTGCTTCTGATTGCAAATAGAGCCTGACATCAGAGCACCGCTTACCACAGCAGCAGAGAATTGAAACTTCAGCAAACCAAAAATACTGCTGAAGGTTGAGAAAGTTTAGTTAAGAAACTTTTCTTCTCCAGTGGTGATATATAGGAAGGATGTGGAACTGGAAAGGGAAATGAGCTTTTCATGAGCATAGAGACCTGTGTGTGATGTTCAGCTTGGACACGGGCATGCCAAAGACCCATGCATCACTGGGACAGAGAACTGGTTTTGGGTGCTGATCAAGATGCCCTCAGAGACTTGTTCAGTGCTGCCACTAGGTAGCTTGTTGCTCAGCCTGAATTATGGTGAACGGGCAGGTGTGAAACCTGTGCTGGGGTTTATAAATCAGAGGTACTGTGTTAACCGCTGCAAAAGTAGGATATATAAATGTGGCTCACAATACCAGTGCTGAAAAATTCATCTGTTGCCTCTGCTGTAAGCTGAGTGAAGATCTACAGGTCTGTAAATCACCTCTTTGCCCGAAAGAAATTTCTTCTTTGGCAAGATTTATAAATTTGAGGCAAGATTTGAGGGCTCGGGTATTTCTTGTCAGGTGCATTCATTGATAGCTGACAACCAGTCAGGTGGCAGAGCTAGCACAGAAAGGAGTGATTTATACTTCCAAACCAGAGGTCAGGCTTCTGTAGAAACTATGCCTGATTTCCATCTTGAATGGGAACGTGTGAGGTGGACAGAGGGCAAGAGGAGATTGACAAAGCATTGGGCTTGTCTTAGCAGCATTGGTACTATTGCTACCATCTCTTGGAGAGATGTGGGTGGTTGTGCAGAAAGAGCATTGGTATTGCTACATGTCATGCAAAAATATGGACCTGTTGATGAGCAGCTGCCTTGGAGGGTGTTCTTTGCTCTGCATAATGTGCACATTTTCTGAAAAACATTACTCTCCCGTTCCCTTCCTTTTTTTTTTTTTTTTTTTTGGGGTGTGGTGGGGGTGGTAGAGTTGTATGTGTGACTTGGAAATGGCATCTCTTAACTGTCTGCTAACCCAGAAGTCTGGGCTGAGAAGCTGGTACTAAGCCCAAGGAAGAATCCCCATTGTCAAGACCACTGTTTGTCACTACTGTTTGTCACATCTGGTAACAGTGTTCATCATTTTGCAGCTGGCTGCATCTTAATCCATTTGTCCAGACAGCAGACACGGCAAAATGCAGTTGTAGATGTAAGTGGTGGTAGCAGGAAAGGACAGAAGGTCAAGTGTTTCATCCTGTATTCCATCTCTTCATACCAGGAGTGCATATGTGTGTGTGCACAAACCTGTGTTTTTTCTTACTGCTCATGGTTCTCCTGTCAGTCATACCTAAGCTGTTCTAGCAAGTGAGTGTCTGTAAATCTGGGCACAAGCTTTGGAAATTTTCCATAGAGTAGGTAAGGTTTATTGTTCCCACTTCATAGATGTGAATAAGAAAACTGAAGCACTAGAGAGTGGTACATGTAGAGCCATGCAATATTTTTTTTATTTCTCTCCTAATTTCAAGAAGCAGGAAAAAAGTAAGTATGGTCAAACTGAGTTGACTTTTAAAAGCTTTCGGTAAAAACTCTGAATAGAAACAGTTTATGTGCAAAGCATTTTGTTTTAGCACTTGGGTCACTTAGAGTCTTTGCTTTTATGGGAGCAGTTTGGCACAATCAAGACCAACTTGCATGGGACCTCACGGTGCCCCAAACTGCAGGCTGTGCTGCAGCAGACAGCTGAAATGCCAAGGAGTAACCTGAAAGACTGCCCTAGCTCTGATGGGGCCCTCGGCATCTGTCATGCCTCTGTGATTTACCCTTGGGCATGTCCTGCCAGCTGTGACATGGCTGATCCCTGGGGACAATGGACAAGGGGAGAAATGAGATACTTTCTCCAGCCCCACAATAATTCTGGGAGATGTTTTATGGTCTGGATGACAGTCCCATCCTGGACTGGCTTTGTTCTCACCCAAATCGATGGACTCTGCTGCTATTTGTGAAGGGACTTGTTGCTTGTAGTTAGCTGTAAGACATTTCAGCTCTTTCTGTAGACAGATGCTGTGAGGACATACTGCAGAAGGAGATTGAGCCCATCCTAAAATCGAACTGTCCTTTCTGTGTGTGGAGGCATGTGTTTGTTGGTTTGCTCTGTCTCATCTGTCACTAGAGATTTAATTGTTAGCCTTTAACTTAGCAAAGTTGACTGCAGACATTGATGTTTTCTGCTCCTTTTCCCTCTTCCTGTCCTGTATACTCCTGTACAAGGGACTAAAGCCCAAATTTATATGCTGAAGGAAGCCACTAATTAGTTAGAATGGAAACTTTGCATGAGAGCCAGGTTCTTTGACATCCTCTATACCAATAATAGGCAAGCCTGCTGCGCAGAGGTGTTCAGTATTCACAGCAAAGCCACCAAGCCAGCCTGTCCTTTCTCCTCTCGAAGCCATGAGCTATTTTCAGAGGCTGGTGGGGGGCTGCCATTGCAATGATGGTGGATGTATGAGTCTACAGCTCCCCAAAGCTAATTCCCCTCTGGCGTGTTTATGAGGAATAGGAAATTCAAACAACGTGCAGCCTCTAAGAGCACAGAGTGAAGGGAAAGTTGATTGGGGTTCTCTCTTGCTCACACTGTGGTGCAATGAATAGGGAATGCTGCTTGATATTCAGTACCAGCTCTCCTGCTTTCTATTTTTATCTTCTAGCATAATGCTGAGTGAGCATTTTGTTTAAGTGGGGTTATTTTTTTTTTCCTATTTGAAATGTGTCCTGCACCATGTTTCTCTTGCCTTGCTACTTAGGGAAGGAAGGGGGTGTGGCAGGGATCGTGGACTGCTGCATTCTGATACGTGAGCTGTATGTAATCATAGTCATTTTTTAGTTCTTCTGTCAGTGTGAATAGGCTGATAGAAAAGCATAGTCCTGTGGCTTTCCTGGTGCTAATTAGTTTAAATATCAGTGTGCTGGTTACGGGAGGTTTATATGCACGTATGGAGGGCTGCCAGAAAAATACATCCTCTTTGAATCTCTCTTCCCTTACCTTAAACATTCAGTACTTCTATGGGTATGTCTGATCTGTATATTTTGGGGGGGAGGGGGGTGTTTTATATATTGATAAACCTATTACGCTGCTCTACTTAGCAGTGCGCTGAAATCTTTATATAGTTTTTCCATTGCTTTCCTCCACGAAGCCACTCTTAGGCTTTTTACAAGTTCTGAAAAATTCTGTCTGTGCAGTATTGTTAAAACGAAGAAATAAAAATTGCTCATTCAAGGAGGAAACAGCAATTCAGTCTAGGCTAAGAGATCCTGATGCCCCTGTCTCAGGGCCTCAAAATGCTCTAATGCTGTTATATGGTCCCCATCTGTCTGTGTGAAGAGTGCTCAGCAAGGATCTCTAAAGTGGTGGGGTTTACAGCAGTGGGCAGCCTTTTAAGCACCTCAGGACTGATGTGTCTAATCCGATTTAGTTTATGAACTGGTTAGAGCACAGAGAACACTGAATGAATGTGTATAGTCTCCAGTGAACTCTAGGTCATCCCTAAAACCATTTGCATCCATTTCGCATGAATGGACCGTGCTTTGAACTTGCTCCCCAGTGACTATGATGAATATTAGTGCAAAATACACTTTAGGGTTCGTAGTACCAGAAGTGAGCGGTACTTACGAACCTACCATGCTCTGGTTATTTTGTCTTGCTTAGAAATAACATGTAAGAGTGCTGTGTTTCTGTACGGAGCAGTGCTGGGGGGACATAAGCCTTGATCACTTGGGTGTTAGACCAACAGTGCCATAGCATGGATGTTTCTCTACCACATCTGGGGATAGGCAGGGCTTCAGGAGGCATGAATCCTTACAGGGAGGAGAAGCTTGAAATGAGATAATGGTAAACTTCAAATTGTAAGTTTCTGTTCTGGGTAGCACAAGAGAGATACTTGAAGTTCCAGACTTAGAAGAGGCTCTTGGCTATTTAGAGGTTACATGTTAGCCTATATTAAGAACAACTTCAGCTTCCAGGTTGTGATGGTCTTTATAGTGGAATTGGACCTTGGGGTGTTTTCTGTGCAACTGCAGGTGGCAGGTACTGCATCCTACATAGTATTAAATGCACGTATAATGGTGACTGTATCACCTCTTCTGTAGTTCAAATTAAGCTCTCTATCCTCATCTTAAATATCAGCTTGAAATGGATCCTTTTCCCTGTTGCTCAGTAGTTCCACCTTGATTGCTCTGCTTCAACTCATTACTCAGCTCTGTCACTGTGTTTCACTCTGTGATATGGTTTATACAAAAGAAGCTTTAATGTAAACTCAATTTCTGTTGCATTGCTAAAACCTTAATGACATTTTGCTTGGCAGCAGCATATACTCTGTGTGGTTTGCCCTTCCCCAGTGCACTATGTTCTCAGTAAACTAAAGTCCGTGGTAGGTGTAGCATGAAAAACCTCTGAATAAATATTGGAACAAATGCTTTTGTAGTGCTTCCTGAGCTCTGGCTGCATTTTTGATTCAAGGCCACTGCAGTGTCACCAGTATTTAGCTGGAAAGGAGCTAAATTTGGGAGGAAAAGGCAAAAGCACAGGTCATAGCTTCAAAATCTCTTCTGTAGCTGCTGAGATATGATTCTGAGATGCTTCTTCCATACAAAAATGCTGCTGAAACCAGTGGTTGCTGGCTAGGACAATACATCCAGAAACTCATCAAGGGATGAAGGGGAAGCAGCTACCATGTTTGTGCCTCCCTGTACTCTGAAATGAGGTCTGAAGTGTTCCACTGCATCATCAGACTGACATGGCCAAGGGCAATTCCCCTTTGGCTCCTGTGATGGAGAGCTGCAGTGTGGAGGTGGGAGGGCTGTTCTTCTACCTCTGTGGTGTTGTGAGCTACATACAATACCATGCTGAGTCCAGAGCTCTTGATTTGTTTCTGTTGATTCCCTGGAAGGAAGATCTGGGACCATCCCCTCTGTTCATTTCCCCCACCTGTTCTAATCTGATGATATTCATAATGTGGAGGGGATATATTCACTGCTGTGATGCTTTGAATGGGATGTGAAAATCTGGGGCTTGCAGGGAGGGTGCAGTTGCTTTGGCTGGATTTTGCTCTGTGTTTTGAAATCAAGAAGCCTGAAGTAAGGTTTGGGTAACAAGCTGCTGCTACCTAGTACCACAGGTAGGAATAAAGGGTCTAATTTTGTCCCTGGTTTTGTCCTATGGAATTTTAGTAGTTTTCATACCTGAATTAAACCTGGGACATTAACCCAACACTGTGCTTGTACTTGGAGAATGAGTAGTGTAAAATTAACAGGATGAGAAGCTGCAAAGGGAACTTGAGTATTACATTAGTGCAATCACACGGCCTGCAATGAGCTCCTTGATGAATCAGGGAAAACCTCATCTCTTAATGGACTGCACAGAATATAGAGAATAATTCCCTTAATAAATCTCTTCTAGTCTCTAATATCTAGGGAAATACATTATTCTGTTGTCCAAAAACCTTGAGAGATCAGTCTTATCTGAACAAGAACAGACATTTCATGTTAGCTCTCTCTGATGTGATAGGGTCAGCAGTTGTACTCTCGTGCAACTGGAAAAAAGATGGAATAATAGCTGGTTGCAGTACTGCTGTTACTAGTATGAAATACTGTTTGCCATTGCAATACCAAGACAGACTCTGCATCAGCAGGATGCATTGCAGCGTCCTTTGAAGACTGGGGGAGGCTGCAGAGCCTGAACCACCATGAGCCAGCATCAGAGAAACCATCCACTTGTCAGGGACCCAGCACAGCGCCTGTGGCCATTGGGGACCACATGTAGCGGGGTCTTTGGCCACTGGCCTTGAACCACGCTTGCCCTCAGCCATGGATTTAAGCTGCTTGGGTACTGGTTGCTTCCCAGGTCAAGATGTATTTTCCTGCAAATCTACATGCTAACAAAGTGTTGCCTTTTGCAATTCTGCTTGTCTGCCATTGCTTTCTGTAATGGTTTCAGATGTAGGGTTTCTCCCCAGTGGTGCTATATACGATTTGGTAAGTGAGAGAAAGCAAAGCAAAATAATTGCTGCAAGCCAGAAAAGGCCTGCTGTAAACCTCAGCTGGAGTGGGATGCCCAAGATAAAGATTCCTCAAAGAGAGATGAGTCAGTACTGAATGATTCCCCTTTACATTCCTCCTCATACAAGAACTTACATATCTAAAAGCAGAAATAACTCCACCACTCCCCCTTGTATGACAGGTGCTCCTTAGCTCTCTCTTGTGACATGCTTCCAATTTTTTAGGTGAGTTTAGCCTTGCCTGGAGAAAAAAGCAGGTCTCACTGCAGCCAGACAATGATTTGTGACTGTCTTTTAAAGGGGACTTGCTATGCTGTAGGGGTACTTGGTGTCTCTGAGATATTTAGATGTGGAAGTGGATATGTCAAATCAGCGTCAGCATAATGCTGGGGAAGGGCCTGAGCTGAATAGTGAACAGCGTGTTGCCATGCAGTGACAGGGCTGCTGTGTTGCAGTTGGGTTTTGGGCACTTAAATGGGCTGCATTCAGGTGATATTGTCTAGAAAGTGGGAAAACAGAAAAAGGTAAATTAAAGCTTTTCAAGACTTCACCATAGCTGTGGTGCACTCAGGAGTCTTGGCAGTGATGCCTGTGTTCTGGAAGTGCACAGGGCATTGCTCACAGAAGCTGTCGTGTGGGATTGCCTTTGTGTTGATTCCCTGATGTTCAGCTGTGTATGCCACTGTTGGCTTGAGCACCTCTGGGAGATTTCCATTGTCTTTGCAGAATGACAGACCTGGGCACTGCACTGTGAGGCTTTCAGCTTCACAGTGAGTTCATGAAATGGTTAAGGAGCTAATTCAGTCTTTTGCAAATAGGTACGTTATTTTGTCTCCATCAAGCCTGCTGTACAGTGTACTGTCAGGTGTTTTCCCTGTAATTGCACTGTGAGGTGCTTGCTGTGTAATTCCCCTGCTGAAATATAACACAGCACAATCGGCCAGCCAACGCCGTGAGCAAAGCTGTTTCAGTGCAGAGTAAGAAAGATGTTTCTAGGCTGTCTTCCCATCTCTGGCAGCTTAGTGATTTGTGCAGGTCAGAAATTTCTTCCTAGAGATGAGGAGGGAGAGGTATTCCCTACCACAGTCTCTGTCCGTTCTCTTCCCTGCAGCCAGAGTTTGTAGGGAATTGAGATGCTCATGGTCTTGTGTTACTCATTTATCTGTGTGACTTCACTGGAGACAACAGTATGTAAAGTGAAATGCCTTGGGCCCTTTTATGTTGGTTGCAGGGTAGATATAGGTGATGGATGAGGAAGGAAGACAGTGAAGGGAGATGTCTCCAGTATAAACTGAGCAATAATCCTGCCCAAATGTGAAGTTCTTGCTCAGGCAACACCATCCTGGGAGGCAAAGCTTTGGCTGGGTAAGAACTCAAAGCACTGGTACTTTTGAAACAAAGACGTCACAAAAATGGTCAATTTTCCTGGCTCAGTCAGCTGTGCAGCATTTTGCAGTGACAAGGTTGTTATAGAAATGGATTTTGTCCCGTCTTTTGCCAGTAGTTGGGGTCTAGACAAGAGGAACCAGTGGCTGGATCTTACTGTATACATTACTTATTTCCCTACATTCTTTATTAGAGCCATCTCTTCTAAGATATCCCAGTTTTATTTTTAACACTGGTCAAATATCAAATATTCCTCAGGAGAGATCTGTGATTACAGCTCAGTTTTGACAGTTGAGAATAGTCCAGCTGACATATTTGCTTCATCTGAAATGCTGCTATTTTGAGCTCTGCTTTTGTTTTTAGCCATCAGTGATAAGTTTGCGTTTCCTATGGATGATATTTTGGGTTGACATGAGTTGTTACCAATAAGGTCTGTAGTGGATCTGGCTGTAGTGTTTCAAACTCCACTGTGTAAAATGGTTATCTTCCTGTGTGAGTTTTGTTTTTTTTGTTTTGATACTCTTTCACCCAAACTGGAGCAGAATTAAATCCCTGTGTCCCAGCTGATCATCACTAAATAATTTCGCGTACATCATTCTGAAGCACTTTGTAAGTGCTTCTGCAGAAAGACTTTTCCCCTCCTTTTCTTTTTTTTTCTTTTTTCTTTTTTTCTTTTTTTCTTTTTGGCCTTAAGACAAAGACAAACTGAACTTTACAGGCACTTCTTTGGGAATCAGACATTTTCCAGCTATTATATTTGCAAACTATTAGAGCGGCAGATCATGAGGTGGGAACCCAGTTATGCAAACAAAGCCACGTCACTCTTGACCAAAAATAGCTTCAGTACATGTGCATTAAGGTGGAAACGAAGGCCACTGGTGTACATACAGCAAACACCAAGGGGAGGGAGGCAAGAGGGGAAGCTGCAGCTTTTTTATTTAGAGCCTCTCGGGAGATACTTAGAGAAAGTGTGTTTTCCAGAGACAAGAAGAGTATTGCTGTAGTGGGATAGGAGTCACTACCTTTCTTATACAAAGAGGGGACTGGGGTTTTGAGAGATGGCACTCTGTTCCCAGGGGTGTTAATTTTAAACATCCAGGTCCCACACAGAGTATGAAGAAATACTGAAGAATAGTTAAAAATGTTTTATTTCCTTTTCTTCCTCTACTCAGTCCATCTGTAGCACAGTGAAGGCCTGTTTGTTTCTGTGGTTTGTGTGATTCTCTCTTAGCCTGTTGGTTCCTTGCTGTGGGATATGGTTTCATTGCTACCTTGGCTTAAGTCTCATCTGTTTTCATTTAGCCTCATCCAGCATCGCAGTGCCCTCAATAATTTTGAGATCACTCTACTTGCTATTTGCTGTGTGCCCATGGACATGCTGCCTGTTAAGTTTACTGGGTATTTGCAGCAGGGATCTGGTCCAGCTTCCTTTAATATGCTGCATGTTACTCTCCACCAGGCTTAAAATAAATTTTTTTTCTTTCTTCTGTAATATTGCTACACTGAGCTTCCTTCACAGTGATGTGTTTAATTGAGGTTTGTTATCTAGCTGTTAGGAGATCGTATAGCGTTTCTGGCCCAAGATACAGTTTTGGATAAACAGAGGAGATAAAGTGAGAACTCAGCTATGGAAAATGCAGCATGTAGGTGTGCAGATGTAGTTTCCATTGGATTAAAGCCTCCTTTTTATAAAGACTTGCAATTTCTTATCTCACAATACTTTTCTGAGATGAGTCGAAAGGGACCTATAAAGTTGAACAAAGGCTTGCTGTCTTCTGTAATGGGCAAAGTGATTTCCAGGCACTGTTCATTACCTATTCCTCACAGACATTTTTTGTCTCAATTAGAAATCTTGTTCAAATTGTATCTATTCATCCAGAATGGCAAGTGCCTATCAGAATATCGTACGTAATGCATTCAAATAGGAGTTCTCTGTTCTTTCTCCTCCTCTTTCCAAAGGCATATATAAACTTTTTCTCCTGCAAAAATTTCCAAACACAGATTTTTACTGTTTAGGTCCCCCCTTGAAGTTTTGTTACAGGTATGTGTCTGTTTCAAGCTTTGCCTCTTCCAGACTTTTCAAGATGGGATTCCCATGCATGTTGCTGTTTAGGTTGTGCCAGTTGAGTATTGCTGTTTTCTGAAATAGGTGACCTCAGCTGAACATCAGTGTGCACGGCTACACAGAAAGGGGAGATTAGTGCTGATTTATTGGCCTGTCAATTAAATAAGAGCAGTAGGATTCTCACTGCATGGCTGAGAGGTTAAGTATTGTGGTGACAGCAAAAGATCAGCTTTTTTAAATGTAACCGCTCATTTCTATACATTTATGTTTAATTAAAATATTCCTCCATCCTGCACTCTTCAACATTAATTCTGAGATTTATTTTGAACGATTGCCAGGGGAATACGTTGTTATGGCATCCTCTTTCCACATCTATTAGCAGGAAGAGGATAATTGAGGAAATCTCACACAGATTTAATTGGGGACTGAGGGCAGGAGCAGGGAGGGGGAGAAACAACACAGAAGTAGGTCAGAAGTTTGGCAGTGGATAACTCTTGCTTGACACTGAACAGTTGAGCTGAGTGGCACTGTTTGTAGGTAGCCATGGGTTGGCTGCGATTTTGGGGTTAACCAGTAATTGGTGGTGGTGTGAAAGGAGTTGCCTCCTATAAGGCTTATATAATGTGCCACATATAGGCTGGTTCAGGTCCAGGTTGCCTCCATGGTGTGGAGCATGGTGCAGCTGCCTTTGCGGGAGTTGCAAGGGCGGGTGGTGATCCCTGGTGTCTTTGTATAGAATGGGTAAGGAAAGGGGGGTGGTTGTGAGCAGTTCAGCCTGGTTTGGGGGCAGGCTTTGTGCAATTTTAAGCTCTAGTCAGGAAGGGAGGCGGCGTGCTCTGTTTGCAGCTGCCTGCGACGTGCTGGGGAGTAGCGTCCTTGCAAGGATGAGCCCTGGGCCATGGGGGGAATGTGTGCTTCCCTCACACACTGTCAGCCCCTCCTCTTGTGCTGCAGAGCCATGGCTCTTGTGCTGGCAGCAATGCCTGTGCAGCCTCTGAGGAAGGGTCAGGATCTTCTTCCTATTATTATTTCATTATTTGCTTTTTGCCTGATGTGGTGGAACTGTGGCACTGATCTGCAGATCAGCATTAGGTGTTCTTTCACTGATGATGCTTCTCTTGTCTGGTTAGATCCACAGGCCTTTTATGCTGAGCTCTGGATACAGAGTGCAGATGCCTAAGCAGGCCACATTCAAAAATGTTATGAAGCTATGGCCTTTTTGTCAGGGCTCTAAAATTGCACTTATTTTCTTTGGGACATTGCTCTGCCTTTTGGCCCCTTAGTCTGGTGGCTCCTCCATCCAGCTTTTATACTCCCACTTGCAGTGCAAAGCTTTTGTGTGTACTTTGGACTTTTCTGTTCTGTGCCTAGATAGTCCCTAAAGCAAACTGTCCTACGTATGGCCTGTGGGCTGGGCTGCGCCCCTGAAGCAGGTTCCTGCCCACTGTGGGATGCTGACATTACCAGCATGACTGTCCACATGTACCAAGGACTGACTTGGGATCCATGGATAGGACACCCCAAAACCAGCAGCATATGGGATTACGTGGGTGTTGAGGGTACCTCTTCCAGGGACAGCATCAGCTGGGAACAAGTAAACATGGTGTGAGGATGTGGCAGGCAAAAGCAGTGGAGGAGAAAAAACCACAGTGCTCATAACTGCTGGTCTTTTTAGTAGCTCATTTGGGGTCTTTAACAGCCCACCCCATGTGCTGCCAGTGTGGTGTGGGCAGGAGGGGGTTAGCTCTTCCATACAGCCATGTGATGAACAGATAATCACAGTAAATTGTCCTATTTTTTTAATACTATCTTCCTAACTCAGTGTGGGATACTGGAAAACTCATAGCTTTGCTGTGCTTTGGCATCCCCATCCCTAGAAAGGGCAGCGTAGTGCTGGCCTCTGTGCAGCAGTGTTGTGAGATTGTCACATCCCCTTCTTTGGGGTGCAAGAGACATTTAGTATCAAAATGTTTAATTTGGTTTTACGCTGCTGGGATTGCATTGCTCAGTGCAGCTGTGTGTCTTTGCATTTTTTTGCGACTTGGGAGAAGTACAGCACCATTGTCTTGGGGGAGGGCCAGTAGTGTTGGTGTGCAGCACTAACTCTGGATTTGTGGCCAGGGCTGCAGTTAGTGAGCAGAAAGAGTGTGCTGCAGGATGGCCTGTGGAGTTTGCCCAGCGCCTGGGAGGGGAGGATGAAGACCCTGGGTCAGATGGCAGCCAGGCTGCCTGGGGTGGTGTGGTGAGGACTAAGAGCAGAACTGGGTATGCTTTGCTCATTGTCTCCCAAAACTGGAGCAGGGCAAAGTCTGCAGCTGGTGCCTTTTGCAGGCCTCACCTGCTGCTGCAAGCCTTGTGGTTTAGCTCCAAGCTGGGAGGAAAACAGCTTGAGCGAGAGATGCCCATACTGTGTATTTGTTGTTGAATGTAGCGTGTTGCCCCCAGTCGGGACTGAGTCTGTTGTTCTGAGCTTGTGCAAACAGTAAGAAGCAGTGTTTGCCCTAAAGAGCCCACAATGCAAACACAGACACCTCAAGAGAAGGGTTTTAATTACAAATCTTGATGCTGAATATTTTTACTTGGTTTCCCAAAAGCCTCTTCCACCAGCAATGCCAACCTGAAGCATCAACAAATATGGTTCTGGCTTAGAAACTGATGTAATTAAGAAATACAAACACAGAGAAAAGGGCTGGGGTTATTTGCCTCTGTTTTTTGAGCCTTGAGGGAGTCTCTTCTTAAGCTTTTTCATCTAAGCACACAGCAGAAACTTTTTCAACTTGTATTTAAAAAAAAAAGAAAGAAAAATTATTCTCATGATAGCAGCAGGTCACAGACTGTTTCTCAGCCTGTAATATGGGGCAAAGCCCTGCCTGCCTCTTGGGGCTTTTGCTGCCTTACCTTACTGACAAGCTTTTTGTGTTGCTTTCCTCATTACTGCTTTCTAGGATTCTCCCCCCTGTTGAAGTGTTTCACTGTGGGTGCTGTTGCAGTGGTTAACCTGTGTATTTTCTCTGGGATGAGTCTTTCTTTCTAGCTACCAGTTGTAAAGCCCACTGGGGCTGCAGATGCATTGGCTTGTGCTGGAACAGAATGTACAAAAAATACAGTCCTCAAGGACGTGGCTTTGTGTTCTACAGTGGCTGATGTCAGAGGATGGAAAAGGTCTTGTTTTCTCCGGAAATCTTTATTCTTAATGTGCATTCGAGAGAGAGAGGCAAAAAAGTGTGTTCTGCTAAACCTAAGTTAAGAAGCTTGTTCAATTTTTAAACAGTTACATAAAGCCATCAAAGTCTGACAGGAGAGAGATGCAAGTTTATGCAGAAGAGAAAGGGAAAAAGAAGCTGAAATGGAGTGTTAAAGTTAATTCCCCCAGGCTTACACCTAAAACAGCCTTAACTCATAGATAAACCCACTCCTGCTCACTTTTTTTTCTTTTTTTCTTTTTATTATTCTCATTTCTTCCCCTCGATTGACAAAGGTCTTCATGTTGCCAAACTCCTGGCTAAGTGTGAATGCATCTTATTCCAACACTCTGCTGCTTTTACCAAACCAGTTCTGGGTCCAAATAAGCATTTCTGTGCCTACCCTTGGAAACAAATTTGTGGACGTAAGCAATGGGAATAGGGTTTGTCTGAAACACAGGCAGGGATCCTGGACTCCTGCATGTTTTTGCTCCTCAACAGCTAGGTTTGTGTGAGATTCCCTCTTTGCTAGTGCAGATGTTAACATTTGGGATACTTACCAGTACCAAGACTCAGCCCTTGATGGAGAGCAAATGCTGCTTTGGCTCAGGGCTCAAAGCCAGCTAAGACTCCCCAGAAAAGCCTGCCAGTTCCTGATGGTGGCTTTTTCTCAGTGAAAGGAGAAATTGGAAGCTTAGCATAGTGCGATTGATTCAAGGCTGCCAAGGATCACAGCTAACTGCTGGTGAGGAGTGGATGCAGGAGAAATTTGGTGCACATTCATGGGAGTCACGTTGTCCCTTCCAAGAGGAAGAAGTAGGAATAGTCTTCAGGGATAGCATTGCAGTCACACAGTGCTGTATGAGTCTCGCAATCAAAAATATCTCTGTCTACAAAAGAGCGCAAGAAAAAGCGATCAGAAAAAGTTTTGATGCTGTCTCTGTCCTTACTAGTTTTGATGCACGTGGGGCCAGATCCCTCTTTGGCAGTGTGCTGTCAATGGACCTGTGTCGAACAGTCAGAGGGGCCTGGGCGCCTGATCACAACAGCCTGCACTATGACTGTCTAAGATGCTGGAGGAATTTGGTTCATGCCTTTTCCGAGCTGCTGGCTGTAACAGGATGGGAGTAAGAATTTCTTAGGAACTCAGAGTTGGAAATTAATCTGCTGTCTTTGAGGTTTCTGAAGAACAGTCATGGATTTCAGACTTGGGTTTGCCCTCACATCTGCTGTTCATGTTTTCTTGGCCAGTTGTTTGACATGAACGCTGACATTGCTGTCTGGACTCAGTGGTTGGTAGGGCACTTTGCCTGCAGTCTTTGGATGCAATTTCCTGATCTTTAAAGTTTACTGAGCTTCAGTTTTGTGAGTTCTGATGGTGTTTATCACTCCCTTTACCAGAAGAGAACAGGTTGGCAAGTGGACTATGAGCAATACCCAGCACCCCTTGACCATTTTCCTCTAGGTACTTTGCAGATAGCGATTCAGGTGCCGAATGGTGCGCTCTTCATTAGACAACAGATATTCAGTAAGGGCTTATGTTATGGGATCACTCCTCTCTGGATAATGCATAGAGATGTTCCAGGCCTTTGAGTAATATTAATCTATTTATATCTACTACCTAGATAGTAGAAATCCATTATATATGGTTCTGTCTAGACATGATCAAGGACATACTTTAAACTCCCATTATTTTTCGATAGCACTAATATTCAAGCATGTCTTTGTCTTAAAATGTATTCTGAAAGCTATAGTAATTGAGAAAATTAATGAAGAATAAAAAGAAGTCCTCTCACAAAAAGAATGTCATATCACAGAAGTATACGTGGAGGGTAGTTGGCACGTCTGCTATCAGAGTTTTCCTCCAATAACCCCAGTGACTCTGAGCTATCGTTCATGTGAGGCTGAATAGGCAAATAAAACTCAGAAGAGCTGTATGATTTCCTCTGGGTCATGGAGGACAGCTGTGGTAGAAATGAATTAACTGCTCTTGACTCCCTGACCTCTGTATATATGACAATCCTTTTTATTCAGCTGCTGAACTTCCTAATGTCATATCCAATATCAAGAACCTACCTTTGGTTAACCTTAGCCATTCACTTTCTTCACATCTGCTGTAAAGGAGATGTTTAGATGAAAATTGCTACCACACCTATCACGAGCATAATAATTGTTCAGATCGAATCTTCAGGAAATCACAGTTTAATGGTACTTAGTTGGTAGCTGGAAGCCCCGTCTCTCCACTCCTGGGAGAGTGGAGTGGAGGTGGGAGCTAGGAATCTTTTAGTGAATTTTCCTTACATAAGGAAGGTTTTTGTCCGGGACAGATATATTTTCTGTCTTAGGCACAACAAGGCTTTGTTCTATGAGAGGGATTCCTAGAGAAAACAGTTGGGAGAAAAAAATGCTCGAAATTGAGGTTTGCCTAAGTCTGCCCTTTAAAAAATTAGTGGCATTTGAGACTCTGAAGTGCTCTTGTGCTCTCTGTAAATTGCACCGTTTCCTTCCTGTGTTTGAGAAGTGCCTGAACCTCCTCTGAGCTCTCCACAAGCTGCAGGATGTCGATGTTTACTTTAGGGGACCTGACTCAGTGGCATTATCTGTGTCTCGCAGCACTGTCTCCAGCCTGAAGGTCTAACCAGAAAAATCTGTTTTCAACACGATCAGAACATGAAAGCTTCTGTACTCTTCATGCATCTGAAAAGCCACCCCTGTATCTGCAGCACAGTGTCCTGAAGGGACTGACTGATTTGGTAGGACTGTGCTGAAGGTCTCAGTGCTGAGAAACTCACTGTGTAGTTTCTTCTTTTGCCTTCTTGTCACAGGTTGGGGAAACTTTCCTCCTTTCGTGCCCAGGTCACTGCATATGTTAAAGAGCTGCTGTGTTGCTCGTTGAGGTAGTTACAGTTCAGGGATAAGTAAAGTGCTTCCCCGCTTTTACAGTGCTGGAGCCATGACTGGCATGGGATGCCAATATATAAATACAATTGTCAAAAGTATATAAATCACAATTGTCATTAGAAAAACTCAAAATATTTCTGCTCACACAGCCTCAGGTAAAGGACTAATAATGAAGATGGGCCTCAAGGGAGCTAACTCTTGCATAATTAAATCCACTGGTGTTAGTCTGACAGATGAAACAGAAATACTTGGTCTGCTCAGTGGGGGTGCAGTCATTGCTCAGTCAAAAATCATGTGGCAGAAAGAGAAAGAAGAGTTTGTAATTACTGTGCTCAGTGTTGGCATGCTTTAGGGAGAAAGGATGGTGCAGTGGGAGCTGAGGATGGCTTCAGTCATGTATGGAAGGTGGCAGGGCCATGGATCAGGTGACCACAGTGATCTTGGTGGTGGCGAGCACTGATGTTGTCTGATTAGAGAAAACAGGGAGACTGACCTGCTTTGGTACATCTCTCCCATCAACACTGAATTTCCCAGGGATTGAAGAAGTTTTTAGCGGAGGAATCTTGATGAAGCAGCCATTGAGGAACAAAGCGTAATAAGTTGGTGATGTACATGTATGCAGTGTCTCCTGGTGTCGTGTCTGTCTGATACAGGCTGCCGCACCTTTCCTGGGTGGGAATGGTGAAGTGCTGGTATCCTCATTGTAGACATGGATAATGGGGGCACTCAGAATTGACCTTTAATTTTGAAGTTGAGACACATAAGCTGGACTTTGTATGAACTTTGGAGAAGGGTGTGAGCGACCCATTTGTTTGAGTGTGAGTTGACAGCAAGATGTAACTAAGCAACCCTTCCCAATTAAACCGTGTCTCTGTGTATCCCTCAGCTTTATTTGCAGACAGTGTTTTGTACTTCCTGGACAGTCCTCAATGTTCCTATCCACCTCTCTTAGTCTGAACCCAGTTTTATGCAGGGTCTGAGTCAGGTTGGCACTGTGCTGGGGACACAGTAGTGGTCTCAGACTCAGACTTTTTACATGTACAAACTTGATGTGCAGATCCAACTTTCTGCCTTAGCTAAACTTCCCAGTCCTGAGACTGAACCCTGATTTCTGTTTAAAGCATTGCAGTGGCAGCTTCTCAGGTGAGCTATCTTTGTTCTGGATGTGAGAAACCTGGCAGGGCTCCACTTTGTTCCTGAGCTTTCAAAGTAGTGTGCCTGAAATAGAAACACCACATGGGAAGGTCTCAAGTAAAAATTACTTCCAATAGGCAACTCTCATCTTGGATTATACCCCTAAGGATTCAGTAAGATTTTGTTCTACTTGTAGGTCATCCCTGCAGGTTCAGTCCTGAGCCTTGTCATGGTGGCACGGGAAGGGGCTCAAACACCCAGCTGGCTGGTGGTGGGAGATTTTCTCCTGTTACGGAGCTCCCTGTTTCTCTGCTCCCACCTGGGAAGCAAGGAAGGCAGTGCAGCCAAGAAGCAGCATGCCTGCAATCTCCAGTGGATGGATAGTCCCGTGGGGCTGGTGCACATCATCATAATTGAGAGCAGTCCAAAAGATTTCTCCTGTGAATTAGGCTGACTTACAGTGACTGCTCAGGGATAGAGAAAAACCCTTCCCTGTGGCTGCTCTAAGCTACTCTAGGATCTGAGTGGGCTCCCAGCTGCTTCAGGGAGGAGATTGCAGCATTTATAACCTCTGCTGTGCTCAGCAATGGAAGAACAAATTGAAGGTCCCGATGGGACCCATCTCCCACAATTCACCTTGTTTCTGAGGCTTTTGTTAACTGTCTAACTTACAGATAACATGGGTCTCTCAATGCTGTCTTTGTCTTTCTGGTGCCATTGATACTGTTCTGAAAGTCAAGCTGTTTCTACCAAAGCTGGATTTTTGTTTTAATTGAGGTATTTGTCCTTGTGGAGACTAATTAGTCACTAATCTGTGGAGTATCTAGAAAGAGTGCTTCTCTTAACTCCTTTGGGCTGTGTCTCTCCAGCTACCAGGTCCTGGCTAGTCCTGGTGATGGTTCTGTCATGCAGATTGTTCTGCTTTCTTTCAAACACAACAGTACTACAGGTGTCCCAGGTGCTGCTCTCTGAATTCTGCCTCTCTATTTGTCTCTTCCTTTCTATTTTCATGCTGTTAAAAAGAACAGGGGGGGGAAAAGCAGTTCTGTGGCCTAGAAGGGTTCCTCAGTCTGTGGTAATTGTTGACATGTCAGCAATCTTAAAGAGAGAGTCTAAATGAAATATTTTGGCTTCTTTTCCAAGCACAGCTCAGCTTATCCATTTTGCCACCTGAACTTACAAGTATCCATCAGTTAGAGGATGGAGATTTACATAATTAGTGTTTTTGAGGTACCTTCTGAAATGGAGGAGAAGATACTCTTACACATTTCAGCTCTTATCTAATGAGGTGCTGACAAAGAGGTATCCATGGAGACATCCATTATAAGACAGTGTTCTGAAATTGGTTCTTTCCAATGCCAAAGGGTTTTCTTAAGCATAATTTATACCATTTTTTTGCTCCATTCCTAAACAAAAATAGTTAAGCCTGAATATGATGAAAACCATAATTTTAAAAGTGAGGCTTGCAAGCTCTTAATAGGAAACAGGGATAGGATTGAATTGTGAGAAAGGTACTGAGTTTTTAAAGGTATCCTACAGGGTATTTGAGCACAGAGAACTACTGCTAAGTTGCTGGGACAGAAAGTCTGTAGCCCTCTTGGCCGAAGAGAGGTGCTGAGCATCACTGACCTCTGGGGCATCCTCAGCATCTAGCAACTCGCTTCATCTAGATGCCTCAGTGGTGCTGAGGTTGACCCAATTCCACCCATCCAAATGGGTCCATCCTGATTGGTCATGGAGATGTTTTCTTGTGAGGGGCACACTTAAGCATCCTCAAGGGGCTTCCATGACCTCTTTCTGAGGGGATGGAGTGGTGTGACAGTGTGGTGGCTGCAGTCACTAGCTTATGCTGTTTGCAAGCCTATTAGAAATCTAGAGTTTAGGTAGTCAGGAAGTAATCTATTTTTGCAGACTTGACAAATTTAGTGGGGCACATAATTCTGGGTTTTTGGAGACAGGTGATCATGTTGGTGTTGCAGTGCATGGATTTTCTTTTAAAATTTCCTCTCTTTCCTCTCCTCTTTGCCATTGCTCCAGTCACAGCATTTTGCACTTTCACAACCCCCTTCAAGTCCTGAAAAAGATGTCTGGGGGAAATCAGGCCTTCCTGATGCAAGAAAGGAGTGGGCGGAGTTAAGCTTCCTATCACACAGCTCTACATGTGCTGTGGCTTTCCTGCTGTAAGCCTTGAGTTCATACCTTTCTTTGTCCCATGGCTGTGGGCTGGTCAGAGACATTTTTATAAACTCCCCCAGTGTGTTGTTTCATGATTCTGCAGCTCACATGTGTGTCTCTTTGGCTCTGACAGTCTGCACAGCATTTGTATATAAGCATTATCTGTTACAGCAATATGCTGGGAAAAAAAAAAGATGGCTCTAACTCCACCCTTTCTCCTTGTCTTTCCTGTCACCCTTGCGTGGTGAAAACAGGAGTTTACAGAATCCTGCATATCTGACTTGGTTATTTATAGCTTGAAGCTGTTGGGGTTTATTTTTGAGTTCAGCTAATGGGTTATTCTTTGTTAGAGCTGTGAAAAGGATAGGAAAAACCTACAAAAATATTAGAAACCAGATTGAAGTGATGATTAAGGTGTGTGCACACTTTTTTTCTGATCTGTTCCTGTATTCGCAGGAATACCTGTAGTCAAGTGTTCATTAAAAAATAACAATCTCTAAAGCAAGAGGATTCTCCCAGAGGGAAATCTGAACCATGGTTTAGACTGCACTAGCTAACATGTACAGTTCACACTGTGTTGATTAGTCATGCAAGTCATCTGATTAGAGAGCACACTCCTGTGACATGGTCTGAAGGCCTTGCCATGGAGTTATGAGGCTGGAGATACGCTGCTAGCTGCTTGGTCAGGGCAGTGGTAGTCCCATCTACACCATACCTTTAGTACTGCTTCTGCAGAAATCTGTGTGGCATCAGATTCACTGAGATGAGTGGTTGAAAGTTTTCTGTGGAAGTATAAAGGTGAAATTTGTTGTTCACCGCAGAGTTGCAGCGTCTCAGTATTTGCAAATTCTGCACTGGTTTGCACAGAATGAAGATGGGCTTCTTCATGTACATCTGAAGTAAGTGAACTCTTAACTTACATGTTTGGAGCATTACTAGATAACTGATTTGAGAATGAGAGTATCATCTCAAAGAGAAGTCAGAGCCTAAAACTTTATCCTTCTCTCTCACCCAGGCATTCTCCTTCTCTAGTGAATTTGTGGATTACTGGGCAGCCCTCAAGCTGTGGAAACTTGCCGAGCTCCAACAACTGGTGTCTCAAGTGTATTAGTTGAAGCAGTGGTTTCTGAGCTGTGCTCCATGTTTGCTTTGAAGGGATTGCTAAACAATAAGCAAGAAAAGTGAGTCTACACAACAGGCAGCTTAAATTCATCTTTGAGTGATCTATTGCCCTGTGCTTCTCTCCCTGGAAATCTCTTAGTGCTCTACAAGCCAGTTCAGTGGGATACCGTAAGGTTAGGCACCTATAATTGAGCTGACTGTTCAGGTGTGGCCATTATGGAGCAGTCCATCAGCTGTGAAGATCTGGACAAAATTAAACTAACAGTTGCGCTCCTCTGGCAGTGTTGAGCTTTGAGAAGATTTTCACCAGGATCAGGAAAGAGACAAGTCCAGCGCCTTTTCTGGGAGTAGTGCATAAACTGCTTAAATGACTGCAAGGATGTGTTCAAACTGAGAGGATCTGGCAGTGAGATTAGTATCTGAAGATCAGTATTATTTTTTAGGTAATTATTTCAAAGAGGAGGCAAGAGGGGGGAAAAAAGAGACTTGACTGTTCAGGAAAAGCAAAAAAGATTTGAGCAACTCGGGGCATTTGAAAGAGACTGGCTTCTCTTTTCTGACAGTCTCATTTCAGCACATACTGGAGACATTGGTTTCTGTTATCTGAGCTATCTGAATATTC
The DNA here is from genome assembly GCF_965140245.1 of Athene noctua. Taxonomy (NCBI): domain Eukaryota; kingdom Metazoa; phylum Chordata; class Aves; order Strigiformes; family Strigidae; genus Athene; species Athene noctua. The sequence goes on along the minus strand of NC_134047.1, from coordinate 12,360,402 downwards.
AAGTTGCTGTGGATAATGCAGACTTAAGTGGAAAAACAAAAATGCAAAAACAACAACTTTTCACCAGCAGATTTCAGTCTGATACCAGTCTCTAGCTGACACTCTGGATACTGAGAAGGCTTGCAAGGGGAGGGAGGAGGGTTGGTGAAGCTGGGGTTGTGCTGAGCAGGAATTATGAAAGCTCAGAGGAACTGCAGCCTCCCAGATCTTTAAATACACTCTGACAAAAATCTCAATGGGGAGCTCCCCCTACGCAAAATCAGTCCCTACTGTCACCTCTGTTCTGCTCCTTCCCTTTCCCATCCCTGCTGATGCTGTGGCTGTGAGGTCTTTGATGTGCAGATACAGTGACGCATGTTTCATTCCCTAATCAGAGCCCGGATAGTTTTGGAATAGGGTGAATATTCAGGGCTCCAGATTGTACACAGTGCAGCAGAGACATGGGGAGGAGGGAGGGAGGGAGGGCAAGGGGGAGCATTGGAGCAGGCAGGAGCGTTTGGACTTGTGTGTGTGAGGGGAAGCAGCAAAATGTCACTGAGAAGCCCTCTAGGTTGGTCTCTTGCTGCTTTTGCAGCCCTTTGATTCTCTGGCTGCAATAATTTTCTCCAGAGTTGAGAAGAAAGGACATTTAATGGTGGTTTCCCTTATCCCTGTGGCACTGCCAGCTGAAGCATTCACAAGTCCTGAGTCAGTCTTCACCACCTACCCCCAAATTATAACACTGGGAAAAATTGCATCTTTGTTTCAAATAGAAATAGAAGGAACATGTTAGTTTTGGGGTTGTTCTTTAAACTGGACATTGAGCTGGAGCTTTTTTGTTGTTTGGCTCGTGTCTCAGTCCTGTGCTTTTCTGCCTCCAGTTTTGCTTACATTGGGCACATGCAGACTGCTGGCACTTGATACAAAGGAATTAAAAACTAGTGTTTGATGAATCTACGACTTTTAAGTGATCTGTGACTTAAGCCAGGCTTCAAAACCCTTCATACCTTGAGATCCACATGCAGAGATTTGAGTGCTGGCAGAATTCTGCTGGGAACATCCAGTGCTAATAAAAGGCTTGAGTAACCAAACTGAGATCTCAATTTTGAAGCAAAGAGTTACTAAGGATCTGTGATTTTGCTTGGGGCCCATTTATATGTATTACACAGATTAGTTAGAGAAAAGTGTCTGAGCTACTTGCAGTACAAGACAAGGTGCTGTATTAGTCACAGAAATAATCCCACTGCCTTCCTTCAACTTAAATCTGCAATAACTTTTTTTCTTGACCTTGAGGATTCCAACAGAAGTGCTTATTTTGGTGTTGTGCTATGCGATACCTTGCCATGGAAAGAGAACTCATTGTTTCCTTGCAAATCTGTCTGTAAAGACCCAAGTTGTCAGATTTTTTGACCTTAGCACTGCTGCTTTTCTAAGCTTATTGCTTCCACAGGACTCTCATGGCATGGACTGTGTGAGTGCTCCTTGCCCAGATCTCAGGAGTGTGTGGTTTAGCTCCAAGAGCCTCCAGCAGTATGGGAAAAGGGATCCTCCTTCACTGTTCAGTGCCCTTCTGTGTGTCTGCTCATCTGTCTCTCATGGGCTCAGCAGCATAGAGTTGGGTTTATGTTACGCTTGTGGCTAATGTTAATTTATAACCTCTCTTCTCTTCTGGCAGCATTCTTTAGCTTCTGATTTGGAAATTAAGCTAATAGCATTTCAGGTAATTTAAAGAATCTGTATGTGAATGTATGCCTGGTAGGAATATACGGCAGGTAGTTTCCCACATAAAGGTTAAAAGGCCTTTGTGAAAGCTGAAAATTTCCTTTGCTTTCAAAACAGGATTGTAATTGTAATGCAAAAATAGCAGTGAGCTGGTAGCTTGGCTTCTCCTTGTTTATTAACAGCAGATGCTGCCGATAGATGCAGAGGGTTGTCTGGAGGAGCAGTGTGCACACAGGGCACCAAAGTACATTGTTGGTAACTGATCCAAAACAGATATTCATCACAGGATCAGATCCATGTATCTCTTGTGGGATTCCCAGGCCTGTTCCCATTGCAGGGAAAATACAGCAGCGACAAGCCGTTATTTGCTCTCAGCTGTCCAAACTGGCAAGGAAAAGATATAACTCAGGAAGCTGTTTTATTCTGTAATAGGTATTAGCTTTTATACCTGTGCAGTCAGACATTCCCTGTCTGCATGTGATGATTATGCAGAAGTCGGGGCAGGAGCTGACTTTTGAGTTTCAGGGCTTGTCTGGGAAAATGTGTCCTTCCATTGCAGAATTGTGCAGTTTGTAGGAATACAAAAGTGAGTGAAACCAAACTTCTGTTTGTGTAACAAATCTGCCTTTTCTCAAATGTCAGGACTGTCTGCCATAGCCTCTGCTCTTCTTATGGCTGACGTCAGGACTGCATCACATAATTGATGTTCTGGTTACACTAAATAAATTAATGGTTAGGCATTGGAAGCTGCTGCTGTGGTTTTTGGTATGTTTTTTGGAAGGTGGTATCTGTGTTCTGCTCTGGAGTGTTGCTTTCCTTGTTGCTTTTGGGGCAATGAGGGACACAGCATTGAGGTCTCTTGTTGAGGACCTTCAGAAATTCAGTCTATGCTATGGAGTAAGTCTACCTTGTTCACAGTATTGGAGACCTCATGGTAGCCCCTGTGAGCACGTATGTAGGATACGTGCACTGCTGGTCTGACTTACCACCTCTGCAAACAAGTGGATGGCCCTCAGAGCACACCTCCAAGCTGAGATTTGCACAGCAGTCCTTCTAAAGGCAAAATTCAATTCAGCTACCTCCTTCAACCAGCTATTTTGGTAGATTTGTTCTGGGTTCACAGTGCACTGGAAGGATGTTACTTGATGGGAGTCAAAGATGACTCTGAGGGACATTGTGGGGAGAATCATGCTCTGAGTGTGTTGGAGCCCAGGACAGGGGTGGTCTGGGTCTGTTTCTGAGAACTGTTGGTACCTTACCTTCCCTTGAGCTCAAAGCAGGTTATTCCATAGTCCCTCCAATGGTGTTTAATGTGGTTCCCACGCATCTCCCTTGTAGCCCTGCTGCTTATTGGACGTTCTTTGCTAAATGACTGTCCAGCACTGTTAATGCAATTGAAAACATGTGTTTCCACAAACAGCAATTCTTCACACTCTCTCATGTGGTTCCTGGAAAACTTTTTTGTGTCCAGTGATCTTTTATTTTCTATTTCCTCCAGCTCCCTATTTTTTTTAAGCTTATAAAACAAAACAAAAGACCCTACTAAATTCCTGTAATTACAGTCATCCAAGCAGGCACATTCATGATAGGCTTAATAAGGTAGCAACATGTCAAGCCTTTGTTTCTGAGAAGGGGGAAGAAAAGCCCTTTAGTACTTCAGTACAGTTTATGACTGTTTCTGTGTGTAATTTGCAAGCCATTAAAGCCAGGCCTGGTGGTGGCCCAAAAAGGCAGAATGCTGTCACAAAAATGGAAACAAATTATTCAGTTCCCCACTGTTACCCAACTCATTGAAAGTGAAACATTCAGAGGGAATTTTAACTCATGGCTTTTGATGCTCTTAGTTGTATCAGGGCTTTTACAAGACAGGAATTAACCCATTTCATTTCCATTTGTTGTGGAGTAGGGTCTTGCTCTCTCCTGGCCAGGGTGAACAAAGACTGAACATTGAACCATCAGGTAATTTATCATTTAAAAAGTTTTATTTGAAAGAGATTTGGAATATTGATGCACAGAAAGGGTAGCATTCATTTGATCCCAAGGATCCCATGCTCAATACTGTGTGGTGGGATCAGATATGAGGAAAAGGGATGGCAGGAGCATGAATGTGTAATAAATACCCTGGTTGCACAGAGAATGACACTGGAGCTCAGGGTCCCACTCCAGCTGTGTGTGGGCTGCTGTGGTTTGGGTCAAAACCACCTTTGTCTCTTTGGGTGGCATCTCCACAGTAGGGAATCTGCAGACTACATCTTCAGTTCTCTAAAGCCCCTTGGGATTTTACAGTGAGGCCTTTCAGGGGAATGCAAAGTGTTTCATATTGTCGTTCACCAGCTGGGTGTGCAGTGATGTATGGTCTTTAATAAAGCAGATAGGAAGAGCCACTGGAACTGGCCAGGGGTTCTTTCTTTATCAACTGACATGTATTTGTAGAAGGCCTAAACCTACCAGCATGCTCAGTTTTAGCTGATGTGCATTTATTCTTGTCCCCCTTTGATGGTGGGTGTCGCAGAGCTGACCCAAGGGTTTTATCCAGGTCTTCCATCAAGTGATAACAAAAGTCAGAGGCTGTTTGGGATAAAAACAGACAGGCTGGAGGAATAAAACATCTCCTGCAGCTGCTGCAGACAGTCTATTTTATCACCTTTGTTCTCTTTTTAGCCACCTAACTATTCCTGGAAGAGCTAATATTAGCTCCCCCTGTCTTTCTTAGAAGCTGGGAAAACAAAAATCCAATTGAATGTCCTTGTTTCCAGGTGAACTGATGACTGGTCTGTACAGTTGGCTCTGAAAATCCTGATGAAGTCTTGTATCACCAGCCCTTGGTGTGGGGAGGCATTGAAATAGGTGGTTATGGAAGTGACAGCATGAGAGGGATTAAAAGTATTTAGTAATGTATTTAATCTTAGTGACAGACTGTTTGGGAGTTACTTTCCATGCCTTTCTGGGCATGATATGGATAGTCATAGAACATGCTTGCTTTATTTTGCTGTAAAAAAAGCAGATCCTGAGATGGTTTCAGTAGAGGCTCAGTTCTAAAAGTCAGAATTTTGGCAGGATATTTATCCAGGATTTGACAGTGTGTCTTGTCCTAACGCTTTGCATCCCATTGTATTCAGGATGCTTAAGGCTAGATTAGAGACAGGGAAGAGAGTGTAAAAATGGATTGCAGAGGTTCATGTTTATTCCCTGAGTAACATCCATAGCAATGTTGCTCCAATTATCGGGAAAGGATGATCCTTTTAACTGCCACTCTGCAACCCCATCTGGGACCTGGCAGACAAGTGTGCTCTTTCTATATTTTAACATTACCAGTTAAAAAAAGCCTTTAGCTGGTGACTTTTTCAGTGAGACACAGGTCAAAATCAATGCTGCTTTGTTCTCCCAAAACTGTGATGTCGCTGGGGAATGAGAGGAGCAAACGGTGCTTTGCCTCTGCGTTCCTCTGGTCATTGGTGAGCTGGAGAAAGATATGGCAACCTCTGTGTGGAAGGAGGGACAGGTTGTCGAAAGGAAAGCAAGTCATGGCGTTGGCCTTACTTTCCCCAGAGCTGATGGGATGCGACTGGGGCTGCCCTTGGTTGCAGAGACCCTGGTGGGACTGAAGCACCAGGGCCGGGAGGGAGATGGGCTGGGCTTTTCTCTCCTGGGCTGTGTGGTCCATAAGGATGCTTGTTTGCTGGCAACAGGGCTAGAGTGTTTAGGTAACCACTGCCTGTTTGTGGAGAGGCTTCAAACCCTAAGTGTCAGTGAAGGCCAGGTCAGGTGTGGAAAAGCCATGTCTGCCTCATGACTGCCTTGAGACACATGGGAGAAGAGCTTGGGCTCTCTCAGAATGTGTAAGCTCGGGGGAAGCTGCTTCTCCTCATGAATAAAACAGGAGTGGTAGCCAGGACTAGAGTTTTTAATTAAAAAGCTTGCTGATAGCAGCCATCTTGAAAAACAACACGTGTTGCATCATTTGGTGAGTAGCTGGCATTGGTGCCAACTGACGCACTGAAAGAAATTCTCAAAGATGCTGTAAAACCAGCTAAATAAAACTACTAATAAAAAAACCCTCCAACACGACAACTTCAATGTTTAAAAATTAAACATTTTAATGAATTAAATACTAATTATTTCTTTGCACTTGCTGTGTTGGCATTAGTTCTCTTCATGTTAGCAGTCTATCTCCACATATCAGTAATTGAAGTGTATTGTCAGCATTAGTATTACATTTACTACACAGGTCCCAAACCCAGAAGTTCTAAAGCATGTGTTTGATTTTGAGTGTTGAGTACTTTGAAGTCTGCTTTACTGGATTGGCTGTGATGCTGTGAATACCAAAACCACCTAGCTAAATGCCACAAAATCTTTGGCTGTTTAAAAGAGCCCCTCTGCTGGCTGCAAGGATCTGGCAGTCGAATTTCAGTAGTGAATACAAAGATGGGCTCAATCAATACATGAGAGACTAAATGAAAAGCAGAATGAGAGGGCAAAAGTATATTTGGCAAGCATTTTGTGGTTTTCATGTTTTGTGTGTAATTTTAAGTTTTAGTTCAGTTGAATTAATTATTTGATGTTTAAAAAAAAAAAAGTAATTGAACTTAGCTCAGGGTATGCAGATGAAACGTGGCTAGCAAAGGAAAATGCCTGCACATGTTCCTTTGTTTACCTGCTTTCCTTTATGTGGAAGAATGTATCAGTGCCTTGATTTTTAGGAAGATGGCTGCTGATATGATGCATGAAGGGAATGTCAGTACAATGCACACCCAAGGGCCTGATTCAGTAAACCCTTCTCTTGCTTTTTACCCCCCTTGAATAATGAGATATTTTACACATTTGTAATCATCTGGGGGGGGTGGTGGTGGTGGTGGTGTGTGCAAACATCTGAGAATCATTCTTCACCTCTTACTGCATATATTGGGCAATTCGTTGATGTTTGCTGGTTGGAGACTCCTTTCTCTGGCATGCACCTGGTCTTGCCAAGAAACCTGCTGTTTGCTGCCGTTGCTTTGGGTGCTTAGCACTGCGAGAGCATGCCTGTGCCTTGTCCTGAGGCACCGCTTGGAGGGAGCACAGCATGTGGGTAGCCAGTGCTCCAGTTCCAGGGTTAAAAATGAAAAGATTTCACTCTTTAACAGTGCAGATCTTTAGAAATCACTGATACCCAGAAAAATAATTTGAAGTGAAAGACGTCACACGTTTTAGAGCCCCTTTGAAATTAAGATATTTTCTTTGCAATGTGGGATTCTCATTCAAAGAGGTGTCTAAGCCTTGTACTCAGCAGAAAACTGGTGGATAGCCTTGCCCGTCCCCCTGATGCTCACCCGATATCTAAACCACTGGCTGTTGCTGCTTCAAACTTTCATAGGTTTTTATCATGTTGATATGGCTTTTCAGACTGAGCTTGGCCTACATTGGCTTTCTGGAATGGAAGGACACTGTGGCCATATTTAAATTAAATTACTTCTATAAGAAGTGGAGGCTGGTTTTAAAAGTTAAAGCCTTCCTTTTCAGAAATGCTGTCATCTACTGTGCGAGCAGAACAGGCAGACCACAGCCAGCTTTCCCCAGTGCTCTTTTGCTGACAGTGCCCTGTGCCAGGTGCTTACAGGGAGGCCTTTGCGGGATGAAATGATTTTCACATTAGCTTACACCCTCACACCAAAGAGCTGAAGGTTAGCATAGAAGAAGTGTGAGAGATCATATCCCCTTCTCCAGCTCCTGATCTTGCTGCTGGCTCTCTGGAGGTCTGGATAGTTGGAGCACCTCTTTGTTCATCTGCCTGAGGTTTCTCAGCTAACCCAACTGAGAACCACTCCTCTGAGTCACTGTGTGGGGACAGCCCACTCTGGTGCCCAGTAGCAGTTGGCATCATCTGTGGTATAGAGGCTGGATAGAGATTCACATGGTGTTAACTTTTTAGAGAGGATGCTTTCCCAGGGCACTTCTTACTTTTAGACCAGACACAAAGGAACTGTTTTTCAATTATTGTTTGAACTGGAGAAGTTTTTACATTTGGGGGTATTTGTCCTGCTGTTTCATCATCTCAAAGACAGTCAGGCAGCTTTGTTTTTTCTTCTTCCCCACCATATCAGTTGATGAGTCTTAAAAATGTTCTCGTGTGCAGTTTCAAATGGGATTTCCAAAGCAGGTAGGAGATGCACATCTGGGAACAAGAGCCTTGTTGAAGGAAAAGTATTTGATTTGTTAGAATGTGCCTTGTTAAAGGGAGCACATCTCATCTCTGAAAGAGCAGCTTGAAAAGACAGATAAGAGTGGGAGAAGCAGTGAGAGCCTAGGGATGATTTGGGATTCCCAAAGCTTGGCTCAGAGTCTGGAGGTGATATTCTGGGACACGTTTTCAGCCTGAAAGCGCTTCTGTAACACTGAGGTTTGACACTGAGTGTTCAGATTTTGCTGAATGGCTTTAGAGAGAAAGCAAGGGGTCTAGATCAGAAATCAAAGTCAGGTCTTCCCACTATACATTATAAAGAAAAGGAAGCAGCAGTTTCCAGCTTGGTGCACCTTGGGCAGGTGGGGAACGGTGTGTGTTTATCACCATGCTGCTAAAGAAGAATGTACTTCCAAAAGGGTAAAGAAATGGTGATTTATTCTTGGAAATGATAAGTGGGGGTGGCATGTGCGTTACAGATGGCTCAGGGGGCTTGTGCTGAGAAACAGGTTCATTCTTAATTGCTGTCGGTCCTGCAAAACTTGCTGATGAGGAGGGAAAGCCAACAGGGAACTGAGCCTTTTTGTTGGCAACTCTGTGATGGGGAGTGTTAGTACCTCCTGTCCAGTTGCCCAGGTACCAATATATGTGCACAGATGGTAATTGAAAGTGCTTTGAGGGCACAGACTTGTATATCTCCCTGTCCAGGAGCATTGCACATGGTGTCCTTGTGTCAGTGAGGAACTGGTTTGCTCTCAGGAGAGGAGCTGGATGAGGCCCTACCTTGGGGGAGAAGTTGGCCTTATTATGGCAGTGTGATGGGAGGATGAGGAATGGACTGATGCTTTCCTTTTTTTTGTTTTTTTTTTTTTGGGGGGGGGGAGGCATTTCAAAGTCATATTTAATGAATGGTGCAGTGAGGCTTTTGTTGCTAGTGCTTATCCAATATCTTTTTCGGAGTCTTGGGGGTTATTAAATCAGCATCTATACCCAACTCTAAATTCACTAATAACTTTTAAAAGCAGAAACAATTAGCAGACTCAGTGGGAGAAGAGCTTTCAGGGAGAAGCAATTTAATGTGCTGAAAGACTATGTATGCAACATAATCAATGTAGTGTACTGTATGAACATACCAGAGGTAGTTTTCTAGCAAGCTTCACGTACGCTGATTTTTAAAGGTTCAATAGTCTTTCTAAACTCAAAAAAGCACTAATCTCCTTGAGGGAACAGATAAAGCAAGTGGACAACAACAACAACAACTACAAAAAAGTAATTTCATCAAGGATAAATTGCCCTGTTGTTCCTACCAACATGCTCACAAACAGCTCTAGTCATACAGCATTACCTGTTTCTTAAGGAGCTTTTGCAGTGTACCTTGGCTTCCCCAGGCAGGTCAGACCCACAGTCCTCCTGTGATCGCCAAGGATAGCTCCTTGTCAATGAGTTCTGTGGATGTTTGAGGTTATTACTAAAACCTTCATGCTTCATAGGGAAAGCTTGCAGGAGCCGCTTCCCAGTGAGGAAACTGCAGGGCTGCCAGAGCTTGCTGCTCTTTGTTATTTCTCAGCCTGGTGTGCTCTCATCCTCACGCTTGGGGAAGGGTTTTGAAATTAAGGGGGTTTGCAGCGAATACAGCTCCCTGGTGGCAGCGCTGCAGGGCACTGCCTTGTCCCTGGCAGGGCAGTAGACAGGAATGGACCAGGATTGCTCATACTATCCAGGATGGTTGAGAAGGGACTAGTTTCCAGTTTCCCTTGCATTCCTGTGGTGCACCTAGGCTTGGTCGAGTTACTTGAGACCTCCAAGATGGGGCTAGCCTGAAGCTCCTGCGTGTGCGGAGCTGTGCAAGATTGCCAAGGATTTTTGTGTCCTGCTCATGCGTATTCTCTTGGGGAATGTCCCTGCTGGTCCATCCTGTATCGTTAACCGAGAGCCACTGAATGAGCACAACAGCAATATAATAACATTTTGGGGTTTTGCAATAAATCCACATGTAAAACTCCTGTTGGAGCCAGTAGGACTGTAATGTCAAATAAGACATTTCTGTCTTCTCTTTATTCATCATGACTAACACAGCAATGATTGACCAGTGTGCACTCAGTCTTATGCTGAACAGTTCCATTAAGTGCTGCTTGAATATTTTCCACTGAGATTGTGGGTTTGGGTCAGAAAACTAGATTAACACTCAACTTTTGGGCTTGTTCTGCTCATTGGAAGTTTTTCTGTTCTTTTTGAGGGTGAAGGTTCAAATAACAAGGACCTGAAAGTTTTAAGGCTCTGAACTGTAATCAAGTGTGTCTGTCAACACATTTAGGTTTTGGGTGAAACCGAAAATTTTCTTCAGAAAGTTTGTTTAAAAAACCCTCACACCACAAACAAGAAACATAAACCTTCCACAACCTAACCCGGTTTTAATATCTGTGAACGTTTTATGCAGAAGCCTCAATTTTCTGATCAGCTCCTTGATGGCTACTGTACAATGTGCATTTGAGTGTTCTTTACTTTGGGGATTAATCTATTGTATGGTGTTTCTGTGGGCTGTCAAATAATGGCTGCCTTCAACAACTAGCTCCATTTCAGTGAAAGAGAAAGTGAATATGGTGTATAATTCCTGTAAATGAGTGTAAAATGAATTGGGGTCTTACAAGATTCAGCATTAAGAATATTACAAAAAAAGTGGATACTTAAGAGCCACTAGAGCTCAGCCCTCTTGCTCAAGTTTGGTTTATGTAGGCTCAAAGTCAATGGGAGCAGAAAATGCCTGGGGTATCACAGGAGTTGGCCCCATCTGGGATGGGAGACCAGAGCTGTTATTAAATGTTAAAAATAACATTGAAATGCAAGAAGAATGGGGCGAGGTGGAGGGAGAAAAGAAAAAGAAAAAAACTCAGGTGGGGGGGGAGAGTTCATAATGAGCCATTTTCTCTGCATGCAGTTTTCATAGCCACCAGGGCCAAAATGATACTACGAGGTTTATCTATCATCAGAAAATAGAGCCTGAGCTCATATAAGAAATAAAGGAGTGTGAGCTATGAATGGAACAACAACTGGCAGACCAGAAAGATTGAGCAGATATACTGTGGTGCCTAAATATGTCAAATCCAGGCTTGCTATTCTGAATGTGATGCATACAGAGCAAGAAGTGCTTATTTCATTTTTTGTTGTGTTTTTTTGTGGAGTTAATTGATTTTTTTAAAGAGGTTTCCCATTGTTTTTCTTTTAAAACCTCTAAGTCAGAGGGGAGGGTCTAGATTACTGCTGGGGACTTTGGAGAAAAAAATAAGGTTTTTGATGAATAATCATTCAATGCTAGGTCCCTCTTCAAGATGCGTCCTTCCTGTTCCTGAAGGAAAATGGTTTTCTGTTTTCCAGACAGAACTGTAGGTATCAAAGCAAATCATTTAACAAAAACGTTCTCTAATGAGCAGTGATTCTGGGAATCTTTTCCAAAATCCAATTTTTCTTTGGTTTCCAGTAAAGTTTTGCAAACTCAAAAAACTTTGGAGGAAATGCAACCAAAAAACCTGAGCATCAGTTAGAGTTGCTGATGTAATCAGAACATGGCTAGAGAATGATATGCTTTATTTTGAATTGGAAAAATTAACTCACTCTTTCCTCTTTGGTTTAAACAAAATTTTTCTCCTTGTAGAAGATAACTATTTTGTTTCTAGTCTAGGACAAAGTAATGTTGCTTGGTCATAAGAAATGTGATTAAAAGGATGTTATGACAGCATTCTGCCCTTGCTTGAGACAAATGTAACAGCGTTCTGTCCCTTGGTTGGGACAAATGTGTTGTCATTTTTAGAGAGAACAGGAGGGCAATCAAAGTTATTCAGTATACTTCATCCAAGAAAGGATCAAACATCTCCTGTGTCCCAGAGACACCAAGCGTGCGCACAGGGCTCTGATGGCATATCAATATCTCTGTTAAATTTCCTACCTTTTGTAATAAGTCATATTCTCTCCAATGTGTAGTGACTGAACATGAAGAGGCTGATTGTTTTACAACCAAGGAAAAGTTATCAACCAGTAAGTAACAATTTATATCATCCTGCAATGATTTCAAGCAATATGCCTTTTATCTATCTCCTTGTAAAGAGTACATATACATATTTAGGTAAAACTAGGTCACAGCCCCAGACTTTGGGTAAATAGATTATGCTACCCCCAGTGACAGAAGGTTTTGCCATCCCTGGGAGAATACATTTGCCAGGACTGCAGCATGCACTCAAACTAGCTTTAAATCACTGTGGTCAGTCCACATCTGTGGGCAGGCAGCAAAGAGCTCCTTGCTGATGCATTTCCACTTCCCATTTGGTAAGTTTATAACTAGCCTGGGTATGTCACAGGGTGCTGTGAAGACACCTTTGAAATACGGTTAGTCCCAAAGAAGATACGAAAATTTTGCAAAACCTATTTACCCACAGAGTTCATGTGTAATATTGATCCACTGGCTGACAGTTTTGATGTAAGACCAAAGTAACTAAGGTTGTGCAGCTGTATGTGAAAGCTGCTTTGTGCCAGAAACTTTAGCAGAGAGCTACTGTGTAACATGGATGTTTTACTTTGAAAGAAGAAATTGTTTAAGTTATTATGCAGTGTCTAGTATGTGTGTCCATTAGCTGATGTTTGCTGATGAGATGCATCTCAGGGACACCGTTACTTTCCATGTTTGTGTTGCTTTGTGCCAGCTGTGAGCTGGGATGTTCTACCCAAGATGTGGCTGTGATTCAAAGCTGGAGGAAGTTCTGTATGGTTTTTATGTGTCTTTATAATGAAAAGGCCCATATATCAGTGAGAGGTTAGTGTCATTTAGAGACACAGAGGAAGCCCCTCCCTTCATATTTGTGAGTTGTGTGGGATCAGTATAGTTCTTAATAGAGTGGTTTGCAGGAGACTTAATCAGATTCTCTTTATGGCAGATTGACACCTGAGCATTACTATCCACTGAAGGTATCTACATTAAGTATTTATGTACCCAAAATTATGTACCAGTCGAGCTTATGCAGACATGAAGTGGGATAATGGCAAAGCACTGAATTTATTAATAGAACACAGCAGCCAACATATGGCTGCATAGTAGAAGCGGAGTAAAACATAAGTCACCCATTTCTTTTTAAGAATATGTATTTCACACCTTTTCATTTCACCCAGGAATATTTTTGTGGTGCCTCTATAGTTAGTCTGCTGTCCCCAAAAGACTATTTTTATATTTTCACAACATGGATTAATTAAGAAAAATTGTATTTTATAAGCAATCCTGTACATTTCAAACCCACCCCCTTAAAAAAAATTCCCAGCAAGATCCAGGTGGTAAATGGCAAGCAGATTGCTTGGTTCAGCACACTCAAGAGGAGTTTTCTGGCTGCATTTATAGCCTCTGGTGCAGCTTGGTTGAACTGTGTTGTGCATTTCATGTATTTTGAATGCCATTATAGGTCCCATCTGACAGTTTAAGCAAGCAAGGGACATTCACCCAGCATTTATTTTAGCACTGTGCCTCTGATTCTATCTTGGTTTTTAACAGTTGAGATTTTAAGGAGTCTTAGTGATTGTCTTTAGCCATGTGAATCAGTGTGTCTACTTGTGTTTCCAGAAGCTTTAGATTTGGGAAGAAATTTTAAAAAATGATCTTGCAGTCTTACCTGGCTTATGTGAGTAACCTTGCATATTTCTTTCTTGAGGGACTCTATGTACACCTTTCTTTTGTGAAAATCTGGAGTAAACCACAAAAGTCTAGCATTCTTGTAGATGGAATACAGGAAAATTTTCAATGTATGACTTATTTCTCATGCCATATTCTAAACATTGTTAAAAATTGTCAGTTTACAGGAATAACAGTCTTGGAGGCGTTAGGACACTCATCCTGCCTGATGACATCCCTGTCTAAGAACCTGTGAAGCTTAGTTTGTAGCATAGATTTTCCCCATGTTGAAGTTTAAAAGGATGAAAAGCCCCATGTAGAATATAACTATGCAACTCAGTGATAAAAATTGCTAAGCACATTATATATATAAATAGCAAACTGCCTCCTTTAGGGACTGATACAGACTGCTCTTGAGATAGCTAAGTAGACAAGTATATAGTAAAATATGGGTATATTTAGCATTCCAGAAGGTAATAGGTGGTGTTCTGACTTCACATCACATGGGCTTTTAAAGTCTTCTGTATAATCCCTTGTACTCAGCAGTGATGTTGTGGCACATTTAAGACCTAATTATAAGCTTCACTGCCATTCAAAGTACCAAATGGCAAAGGACAGTTTTGGAAGGCAAAGGGTGGACCTGACTCTCGTGACTCATGAGTAGCTGGGAACTAGATGCATGAAAACGCTGGGACAATTTAATGGGTTCTGTATTAAATATGGCTTAATGGGATTTTGGCATAAATGTGGTTTTTAACATCTGCCTCCCTCATTGGTTCTTACAGACATCTGCTTAGGTGAATGTATTCTGGTTTGCATTCACTTCTTCAAAAATCAACACTTAAATGATTATGGTCATACAATGAGACTAATCTCACAAAAGTCTCTGCTGAGCTTGTCACAGTACATCTCCTTAGAGGTGATGGGAGAGAAGTGGCTGAGATAATGGCCAGAGAGCCAGAGGGGTTGTGAGGAGCTCTATGAACCTTTCCCAGGCGAGTTCAAAACAGGTTAACCTTCTGGATGCTATTTTATTGGTTGTGCAAATCTGCAAAACTTGAGACCTTCCCAGTTTGAACTCACCCTCTTCTCCCAGGGCTCTTGAAAAGTCTCAGATATGCTTCTAATTGGCGTGCAAACCTGGAAAAACTGCAAAGAATATTTGGAAGTGTTATCTTTGGAGCAAAACCACCAACTCACTTGGATAGCATCCCTCACCTCTTTCTTCCTTTTTCCCTGGCCTTTTATAAGAATATTTTGTCTGCTGTTGAGAATATTCATCCAGCATTCATACCCACACACATATATTTTGTGCTGATGTAATGATGCCTGTGACTGAGTCTGATGTGTTTTCTTTTAGATAAAATAAATGAAATGGTAGAGTTGTATTGCTGTTAGTGGAAAGGAGCTGTCTTGAAATGGTATTGCCATATTGTCTTCCTTCCAAGAATGCTGTCCTCCTAAGCAGTGCTACGTTTATTTAAAATGAAGATCATATACCATGCTAGTTATCCTTAGAGGATGGGTTGAGTGGCAGAACACTTATGTGAAAAGTCCCAGCACTCCTATAAATAGAAAAGCCAAGGAACCTAAACTGTGGTGCAGAGCTCGGTAATTAGTGATCTTTAAAACCCTTGAGCAGTACTAACACTAAGATAAGTATGTTCAGAAACAGTTTATTGTGGAGCTTTTTGTATTGTGTCATTTTAAGTTACACACTTGGTTTGTCTCACTAGTGCTCTCTTTGTGCAGTCAGACCATCTCAGGGTGATTTTTCTTTTTTTATGCCTCGTGTTTTACTACGGGCATGCTGACATTTTAAGGTGTGAGCAGACCTGGCAGACTGACTGGTGTTAGATGATGTGGTGAGAATAAGTATGGAGTGGCTCTTGTATGTTCTTGGTGATGGTGCATTAACAAGTGCTAGTCTCATAGAGTGGAACATTGTGGAGAAGAAAACAAATACATGCAAGCCAAGCATGCAGGTAAGTGACTCTGGCACAGTAACCCGTAGGCATCTAGTGAAAGCCGGCTGAATTTTAGATACCAGCTCATTGCATCCTACTCTGCATAGTGCTGATGGGGGTTGGCTATTGCAAAGCATGTAATACCTTATTTGGGCTTAGTACCTGTTGGGGTGATTGTCTGTCCCCCAAAACCCTCAGGGAGCCAGCAGGGTGGGACAACTCCCATTAGTTTCGAGGAATTGCAGGGTCATTTTCCATCCTCTCAATTTCAAAGCCTCCAGCCACTAGAGGGAGAGAATGCTACATATTTATGGCTTTGTATGCATGTGAGGATTTGTGTTTAATAAAGAAATTAGCTTTTCTACAGAAAGGCTTTCCAGACTGTACTTCAGCTGGTTTTAACCCCTTTATTTATTTGACTACAGTCTCATAACTGTTCCTGAGATTTGACCTCTGTAGACTTCTGTTGGTTTATGACCTAAAATTGTAAACGCTCTGGAAGATGTTAGATGATCCTTGTCCATGTTTTACACCCTGTATTTGCTGTCGAGCATCCCTGCTGTGAAATGGCTTCCATGGGGCAACCTTTGTCTCCTCCTGGATCTGCCTGTCTCCTCAAGTTACTGCACACCTCGCTGCACTGATACGGCGTAACATCCAGTGTGGCAATGCAGAAATGAAAGACATGGGAACAGTGGGAGAGCAATACCCCTTCCTGCTGCTTTCTTCCTGGCAAGCCAGAGACTCTTTGAGCCAATGGCCTGTTTCCTCTGCAATAATAAAACAAACCCAAGAGGGATCTCACTTCATTTAGAATTAAACCATTGAGTTAGTAATTATTGCAGGCAGATGAGTTTTAACAATTTCAGAGGACACCAGCAAGGAAGTGCAGGTTTAGGGAGGGGAACAGGGATGGAAGTTTTAAGAAAGGTGGTATCAGAAAGTTACTTTTGTATACTTTTGAAAATGAAACAAGATTGAAACTTTGCTTTGCAGATTGAGCTCAGTGGGGAAGAACTGTGGACTGGCTGTGTCAATAAAAGTCTGATGAGGGGACTGTGGGACTTGGAGGGGTCTTGAAAGTTAGCCTGGGATGACAGCAGCATGCTCAGTTGAAGAGCTGCAACCTTTGGTCTTCAGTGAATTTACATCCCTCTGTGGATGGTGGGTGGGGCAGAGAGTGTCTCTCTTCCTTTCTTGTGACTCCAGTGGGTGACTCAAAGCAGTGTTCTCTCAGAAGGGCCTCAAGATGCTTTAGCAGCCTGAAGTGTTGAAGGGGAGCCTGTCTCTGGGTAGTTTTCCTGACGCAAAGTCAATAGTTACAGTTAATAGAGGGACTCGGCAAAGAGGTTTCCTTACACTGATTAAAGTGGCAGATGATTCTCCAGCACAAAAAGTTCTCCTGGTGAGGTTGGGACTGGTCCCAGCTGCTCTTTTTCCTTTCTATTTCACTTGTCCAGCTGTGCCCTGGTGGGCACAGCTGATGTCAGGCATGAGAAAGCAGAGAGGGAAGTGTGCAGGAAGGCACTAGAAACCTTGAGATTGACCTGACCCAGGCACATGAGAAAAATATGCCTGTAAGGACTAAATATACATCATTCTAGACAATACGGCCAAAATACTGTTATCTCGGGTGTCCATCATTGGATATGCCATACTTGTAGGGTTGAGGTTCAGCTGCTCTGGGAGCCCTCCCTGCTCCAGGGTGCACTCCTGTCTGTGCAGCTTGCTTGGCTAAGGGTCTCTTACCACACACTTGTAACTCAGACTAACTGAAGCCATGAAAACATGGCCGTGAATTGAGTTGCTTAAGCTCAGCAGCCAGGGCCACAGGTCACAGCTTGAATTAAATAATGGAGCTAGAAGAGTGACAAGTGAATATGAAAGACTTCTTCGCATCACTCTGTGCATTTTGATGAACTGTGGCCATAACCTTATAAATATGACCTGCTCGTTAAGCCTTCACCTGCCTGATGGAGATGCAAGGTCTTAGGAGACCAATCTACTTGCCTTCTGTACAATAGCTTTGTTTATTGAGAGCCAGGCTGTAAAATTGTTATTCAAGGAGTAATCCCATGGACTTCAGTGGGAGCTCTGCCTTGGCTGGATCACACCATGCCATCTCACGGCTGTGGTTTCTGCCAGTGCAGGTATCTGGATGGGAGGAAAAACATTTCTGTTCCAGGGATTAGTATATATTTCTGGGTGTAGGCCCAGGTTGGGATGTCTGAATGCACCCAGTTTCAGTGAGATTCCCTCTGGGTTGGGGTGGGGGAGAGGGGACAGACAGGAGCTTGAGTGAATCTAGCTTTTAACGTTGTGATAGGGGTGGACTGTAAGAGCCCCTAGGCCACAAGGCATGACAGTGCTGCTGCCCGGAGGCTCTGTCCCTGGGTCCTGCAAGGGAACAGCTCTCCAGGCAAGAGGGAGGAGCATGGCTGCAGGATATATGGCTTTGCTGGTCCCTTCTGACCTTAAAATGCCTGACCTGGGGAGCATATTGTTTCCCTGTAGATCTTTTAGTGAATAGTAATATTAAGCTCTAGTTTTCTTTTAAAAACCCTCTCTTGTGGCTGCGTATCTCTCTCCAAGTACACAAATGAAGTGAATTTATATATGAGCATTGTGCTATTGTAAAACCCTTTCTTTTCCAAATTTAGTTTTATTCCTTTTTTTAATCTCCATAGGATTTTCCCTGAATAAGCAGAACTAGGGCAGTGCTAGTAACAGATGGACATGAAGAAGACTTGGATACTTTTAACAGGCATGGGGAGCTGAACTGGGGTGCTTTCCTCATCACCCTAAGAGTTTAATTTGACTGCAGGTTATTAATTTTTGCCTCCAAAGCAGAGGTCTTAGCAACAGAGCATGTTCCTTGGCAACAGACTGCCATGGTTTAATTAAAGCAGGTGTGGGAGTTTTAAAAATGCCACTGTTGGAAAAAGTTGAAAGATATTAGCAAATCAAATGGGCTGAGGCATGAGTCGTCTTGTCAGTCAGACGGGGGTGACAAGGAAGAAGGAATAGTAAACAAGATGCAAACTGTGGAGGCAACTTGGCAAAGGAGCGATTCTGGAAGGGAGGCGAGTACGGGACTTGCATGTTTTGCTGCCTTCCCAGGGGCCGGGCTGTGGCTCGCCTCAGCCATCCCACAGGATAGCGTGGAGAAGGGTGGGAGGAATGTTGGTGTGTCTGGGAGGTCTTGTGCTGTGAACTGAATAATTTACTTAAGAAAAAATCACTTTTTACAAACAGGTTTTCAAACTGTGTTTTTCCAACTAGGGCTTTCATGAAAGTTAGTTTGTTTTCATCCTCTCAAAAATTGAAGCTGTTGTCCTGTTAGTAAGCTCAAACAAGTAAGTAATCTTTGGGGAGAGTCTGTGGACGGTGTGGCTGTGGCCCATTCTATCATTTACCTGCTTTACCATAGGAGTAGTCTGTATATGATACCTCTGTCTGGAACAGACTGGGCTCTGTTTGCACTGTGACTGCTAAATGTAAATATACCGCATAATTAATAATGCCAAGTATACATAATTAAATTAGAAATAACTAGTTTGTGCCAGCATATAGAGTGTACATACATGTAACTGACCTGGACTGGAGAAGTGGTTTGGAGCAGAGAGAGACAAGTTTGGGCTCCCCTGTCTGTCCCTGCTACTGTTCTGATGTGTAATCCTGGGCAAGTCATGGGAAGACCTTATGCCACTAGTTGGCAGCTGCAAGAGGGAGATAATAATCTTTTTCTCTTTCTGTGGTAAACAGCAAGATCCCGATCGCTTACATCAGAGCAAATGATTTTTATGCACTTGTTCAAGTGCTATAATTTATGACTAAAACTGTCTTTGTGTCAGAGTTAGTTCAGGAGGACACTTGTATCTGGGGCTTCTGCATATGTCATCTTCTATTAAAGAACAAACAAAGTATCTTGTAATGTACCATAAATAATAATAATACTTTGCAAGAGCCTGAAGCACTGCATTATTGCTGTGCTGATCTGAGAGTCACTGGGCCATTATGAAAGTATTCCATGGAGTTTGGGTTTTTTTCCTGAAGGAAGATACGTATTTCATAGCTGTGTAGCATGGCTGATTAGTTTATAAAGGCAGGCTGGATAATTCCTAGTAGAGGTTAGACAAATTCCCCTCCTTTCTCATTAATTAACCTGTAGGATTTGGTGCCTTTTCAGTTCAGTAGAGACAGTGGCTGCAAGAACATATTTGTGCTCTCCAATATGTAACGAAGAACATCTGCCTTCTGCAGCAGTGAAATAACCATTGTGTGACAGGGCTCTCCAAAGAGTGCTGTCAGGCTCCTGCCTGAATGAGGCAATTCAGGGCTGGAATTTTGATGGGGAGGCGTTTGCTAGGGGATGTTCTCCAAGGCCTGCAGTCAACATTGCAGTTGGGGAGGAAAGTGAGAGTGGGTGAAAAGTAAAGGAAGGGAAATCCCCTTGTGAAGGCAGTGGCAGGGGAGGAAAAGCAGCATCTTAGAAAAAGTTTCCACATCCAGAGGGTGGTTTATAGAATTATTCTTATGGTGGCATTACAGATTGAAGGTCTTGAAGATCTAAAGGAGATTTCAGTGGTGATGTGGTAATATAGTGAAGAAAAGAGATTAGAGGCAGGTAAAATCCTGTGATGCTGCTGTGCTTTCTTCACTGCTCTCACAGGTTGCAAGAAAACTAGCCATCAAGTTTGGGATCCCAGTATTGTATTCTGGATCCATCTCAAGCTACAGATCTGCACCCAAAAGCTGCTCTGCGATACTGCCGCATAATAGTAAATAGCGGTGGATGAGCAGGGTGGGTGTCTGCATATATTGGATCAGACAGCAGATTGCAGTGGGAATGTTGTTAAAGTCTCATGTGTGTTACTTACATGACTCCAAATGTATTGGATAAGGTACAAGGATAGAGATTGCTTTTTCAGCAGTGCAATGTGATAGTAAATGTCTTTCTGC
This sequence comes from Athene noctua, assembly GCF_965140245.1. Classification (NCBI taxonomy): domain Eukaryota; kingdom Metazoa; phylum Chordata; class Aves; order Strigiformes; family Strigidae; genus Athene; species Athene noctua. Next base: position 12,339,971 of record NC_134047.1, on the reverse strand, counting down.
TCATACCCATTTGCTCTGCTTTTGAATCATTCTCCAGCTGCAAGTAATTAGGAGAAAAAAGTTACACATGGAAAAGTGGCATTAATCTAATAATTATAGTCCTTAGTCACAACTGCTACTACAGAACAGTTTCCAGGTAGACCTTGTCCCTTCCTTCCCCACCTTCACATCTCTACTCACCTGTGAGGTTATTACACTTTATGAATATCGGTCACTTGACAGTCAGCAGTAGACCCCAGACTGAGCTAGACTGTCAAAGGGAAGATGTACCTGTGATTTGGCATTACCTTGTGTGTAGCCTGCTACTGTATAGGGAGATGCATGGAGTGGTCCACTCAGGCTGCAGGCACAGGGCGTGCGGTGTGGGGCTGCACTCTGCCTGCTGCTGCGGTACAGGTGCAGCTCAAGGGTTTGGCTATGGAGACTTTCAGGGCTGAGTGTGAAAGCCTGAACCAGCGGTGGACTGGGAGCAGTTTCCCTTCAGCCCTTGGGGGAGTTGGAAGGATGCTCCATGCCGCAAGAAGTTTTATTAGTCTGTACAGATTTAGACCAAGTAGCTGGATTATCCCAAAAATTGTTTGATCCAGACCCAAGAGTGTGGTAAAAGGCAGGCAACAGGGATCCAGAAGCAGCTATCTGAGGCTGAAACACACCAGCTACTTTTGGCCCTTGTTCTGTAGGGAAAGAGACTTCTAGAGTGTGTGACAGGTGAAATATGACCAGACCACAGCTCTGCTGAGAAGGAATGGGGCGTTGTGTTATCAATGAGAAATATATGAGTTCTTACAAGGGACTTACTCTGGAGTGATCCCCAGACAAACCAAGGACCCACTCTGCTCACCTAAGCAAAATCTATTCTCTCTTTCCCCAGAGGGTTTTGGTGCTGCTTTGTGTTGTCTCAGGTGTGCAAGTTACCCCTGGGGACTTTGCGGCAGCACTGGCAGACCTCCAGCTGATGTGAACCTCTGCAGAAGTACACGGAATGTGCTGACAGTGCAGCTGTGACACATCCCCACCTCCTGTGGTCAATGGAGTGGTGGGGAAGAAGGGATAGCTAAAGGGACCTTCTTCTCTTGCCTATGTCTTCAGTGCCTTTCTACAAATAGAGGGATTTCCTCAAATTATTTCAAGCAAAATTGAATTATTAACTATCATTGGTTGTAGAAATCACCTTTTTTTATAGGCTAAATCACAGGGCAGGAGCCTGCAGTTCAAACTCTGTGTGCAGATACCACACCCTTAAAGTTGCCTCCGTTTCCCCTTAGGCAATATGGATTTTACTACCAGTGCAGTGCCCATAGCACTACTCCATACTGCTGTGTGTGACTCACAGCTCCTGTGCCTTGTTTGAAATACTACGCGTCTGGTGTGTGCTGGTAGGGCTACCCACTGTGCATTCATGTGCACTCCGTTGCAATGTCCCCATTCAAACGCCTGGCAGAGTAGCCAAGACTCAGTGCCCTTTCCTGAAAGGCAGGGACTTGCCTCTGTTGTGGGGTTGCTCCAGTGGAGAAACTCACAGGCGGCTCTTCCTATTGTGCCCTCTGCTCTGGCAGGGGCTCTGGGTTTGGTCCCCTGTCCTCTAGCTGGCTGCAAAATGCTTTGCATAGAGAGTGAGGCAACAGAGGTGCGTTTTCTTGGCAGCAGAAATGCAGCTGGATTCTTTCTATGACTGCATGTGCCAGAGAAAATCTCTGCCCCCTTGATCTGGGCAAGACTGGATTTGTGTGCAGACTGATGCTGATTCAGGGATTTGGCTAATCTCTGGTCCTTGTTGCCTTCTGTCACCTTTGAAGGGAGCAAGAATTAACCTGGCAACCTTCAGTTTACTTCTCAAACCAGCTTAACATAAACAAGGGATAGGTAGTGAAAGAGTGGAATATTAGCCTTATTGACAGGCCTAATCAACAGCTGAGAGCAGGAGAGAAATTGGTATAATTTCTGCTTGTGTGTAACAAGCCTCAACAAAAATTGTCCTCCTCCTCCAGATCCACTTTACCAATTAGAGCAACAGGGTGGGATGTGCCAGACAACTTCTTCCTCCATTTGCACTGCCAGGGTTAAGATGGGTGTAAGTCTGAAGTTAGTGGAGTTACTGGGATGATGCAGTGTGTGTTTTAAAGATGATCCTGTGCCTAAGAGGGTCTTTCTTGTATTATTTGTATGTGTGCTTGGCAGTAATGCAGATCTCTTATTTAATATTTCCTTGTAGAAAAAACATTTACCCTTCAATTACAGGTAACCTGATCATTGTCTTTATTTTTAGTCCTATTCTTTGAAGGAAACAATGCCCATGCATTCAGGATGTCAGTCGGTCTGTCTGTCAGTTCTTCTGTCCCATGTCTCCCCAACCCCTACAGCTTCTGAATCAGTTGGTGAAGTTCACTGGATCCGACATCCCAAACAGATGATGTACCTATGAGTTCTGTGAAAACCAGGGCTGCACAAAGACGTGGCCATCACATGCAGTAGGAGGTGGTGCTCCCCCCAGAGAGGAAGGTGAGGAGCAGACCCAGACTGACAACATACAGGTTCCAGAATCATTTTCAGAGCTAGGATTTTCAGACGAAAGTCCCCCTTTGGATGTAAATAACTTACCTGAGGTTTTTATCACTCAGCATAGGAAACTTAGGCAGAACTCTAGAGTTTGGACGTCTAGAAGTGTTTGCCTCCTGACTTTCTTTTGTCAGTCATCTCTGGAAATAATGATAGCTGTCAGTGCATATATAAAAGGTGATGGAATATGGCTTGATGTAACTAGAGTAGGCAATATGGGGACCAAGCAGTGACGAGATGCTGGGCAGCGTCCCTTCATTCTTGCCTGTACGTCTGTCCTAAGCGAAGACACCTAGGCTCTTATCCCATGCACATCCTGCTGAATGGCACAGGTCTAGCAGAAAGTGGTAGTCATGAGGAGCTGTGTATTGTTTCCTGACTCAAAATCTCCAGCTGCAGGAAAAATGTTGACTCCTCTGGAGGTCAGGAGCAGGAGATTCAAATGCCCTTCTGCCCTTGAGTCAAGAGTGCATGGAAGAAAACCCCATTCAAACACAACTCTAAATTCTCTGCAAATGTAACAGGAGAATGTAAGTTCTTTACAGCTTTAGCAGTGTATCTTGTAATGGAACCAGTATATCCAGTGTACCCAGTGTATGTATATCCTGGCTGTGGGCTTCTGTGTACCTAGAGCAGGATGTCAGCAATTTCCCACATTGTCTACACAATTTGTACCTGCCTTCTCCTGCCTCTGAAGACTTCATTAGCTGCCAAAGAGGAGATATCAGGAATATTGGTAGGATATTTTGACTGTATTCATGTGTGAGGCAGTCCTTGCGACAGGCTGCCCCTTCCTGCGGGCAGTCAGCTTCAGGAGGGTGGGCAGAAGGCTGTGGTGACAGTGCAGCAGCCTCTCTGAATGGTCTTGGCCAACTCTTTTCGATCTCCACGTCTCCTCCAAGAAATGGGAAGAGCCATGTCGACATACGTGTCCCAGCTGGAAGAATTGGGAGGATTCGATCCCGTTTCCAGTTGGCTGTGCGCATCCCATATGCTCTCGCCACCTCTCCTAACCAGCGCCAGACAGACTGATCTCATCTACCCCAGCGTGGTGGGTGGCCGTATTGGTGATGAACGCTTAATGAGTGTCTTGTCTTTTCTAACTGTGTGGGGGGCTGTCGTTTCTTTGCTCTGACAGGAAAAAGCAAGGCGAGTGAGCAGGGGGCTTAAAATCTTTAGTGGGGAGCAGAGCATGGTGCCAGGGGGAAGATAACCCTGGGTAGGTGCAGCACTTTTCTGGGCTGGGACGTTTTGTTTTGATGGGAAGGGGAATTATCCTGCATGTGGAGAGCAGAGCGAGAACTTACTGTCCTTCAAACGTCAGCAAAATCCCTAGCCCCTTGCTGAGTGCGGAGGCATGTGCTGGCTCTGCAGATCTGGGAGTCCCGTAGTGCCAGTGGCCAAGTGACCGGCCATCGGCAGGAGGGCAGGGGTGCTGAGCACCTGCAGGGACCCTCCCCAAGTTCTCGTGGGTCCCCACTCCCTCCCTTCCATTTCCCTGCCTTCCACTTTCCTGCTGCAGAGTTTCAAAGCATGGCAAGGGAAAAAAAAAGGACATCCCCCTCCCCTCAAATCCCTCGATCTGTGACTGAAATAAATAACTACAATCCCAGGTAGTGAGGAGGCTGCTAATAACGTGCTCTTGACAGGCACGGGATTGCCGGGCTGAGGGATGTCTGACTGAAAGCTCCAGGCTAGGGTGGGGGTGGGGGGCTTCTTTTTTTTTCCTGCCAGCTCTCGCCAGGCAGTAGGGATTTTTTTTTTCCCCTCCCTGATAATAAGGACATCATCAGAAGCAAGATGCAGTGGCTAAGGGATGGATCAGGAATGGTGAGTTCAGGTAGCTATGTCTTTCTCTTTTCCTCTTATTGCAGTACTTTGATGGGGAAATAAGCCTCCGTCCTATCTCCTGACTCCTCCTTTACTCCTTGTCCTTGAAACCATTGATCACTCTGTAGCCATTTTATGGACTCTGCATTCCCAAACTGCTGAGAAAAAGAAGAAATTAAAAGAAAGGAAGGAGGGTGTGCATGCATTGGGTCGTGGGAGGGGGAGAGCGGTGCTTGGCAGGGGCTGGGGAGGTGGGTTTCGCTAAGGTGAACTGGTGGGTTTGTGGGGGAAAGCAAAAGATTTTCCAGGTGCTCGCATGTGGGGTGTGTGGTGTAACAGCTGGGGGAGAGGACTGGAAGGAGAGGAGTACTGAAACGGGGATGCTGGCTGTCGGCAGCGTTACCGCTGCCGGGACCTGTCAGATCTGCCCCTTCTGTGGATGATGAGTTGCGGTGCGGGGGGAGCCTGAATTTGCTGCTGAGCTGGACTGTCCCTGCCTTTGCTTGCATCAGACTCTAAAACACTCCTCTGAAGTGTAGAGGCTTCAGGAAAGCAGTTTAAACAGTGACAGCTCTGCTTAATAAAAAAAAAAAAAAATACTGCCAATTTGCAGATGCCCTCTCTGTGCCTGGAGTACAGCTCTGAGGGACTGTATCTGCTAGGAGCAAAAGCGGGGAAGTTCCCCCATCGCAGCGAGGTTCCCTGTTTCTCATTCAGAAACTTCCCTGTGAAGAGATGCGGTTGTTACCGAGATACTCCTCCTCCCCAGCTCTCCCTCCTTGTACAGCTTTGCTTTGCAATGGCATTTCCCTCTGCTTTCCTCTCTGCGCAGGGCTGGGTTTTGCAGGGTCTTTTTTGTTTTGCCCTTCCCTGGGCGTTTTCCATCCTGCGGGGAGCCTCGGGGCATCCCTACGGGCTGGTCCCATGGCATGGACCCGCTCAGGGTGGCTGGCAGCATCGGGCCGTGGGCTGCTGGCGTCACCTGGCTCAGCCCCTGCGTTTCGGCTCCATTGGGGGCACCCAGCAGATGTTACTGGCAGTGGGGATGATTTTGGAGCCAGCGCAGAAATCACTGCTCGTTCTCTCCTGATGCCTGGCTGCCAGCTCTGTGACACCTTGTGCAGCTTGCTCCTGCCCTCCATCCCCTCTAAGATACTTAAACAGGAGCTTAATGGTTCGTGCTTCTGAAAGACTCTGAAGCTGGTGCTGGAAGTGTAACGGCGGGGTGTAGACAGCAGTCTGCAGTGGATAGCCAATTTGTTTAGGGTCCTGTTTAAACCTTGTCTACCACCCAGCAACAGTTTGGGGTGGGGGGGTGTTGCAGCCGCCTCCTTGCTCTCTGAGCATCCAGGCTTTTCCTTCCCCTCTGCCACCTTGTCCCCGCACCTCCCTGCATGCACGCCAGCATAGCACTTTTCCCCTCTCTGCCGGTGTCTAAGCAACACAAATCGCCTTTCACCCATTTGCCGATTTACATTTTCAGAGATTACTACGCTGAAAGAAAAGTGGTGATGGAAAGCTGGATGCAGCTCTTTTATCCTTTTTCCTTTCCTCTTGGGTGACTGCTGAGCTCTGGTGGGGAGGGGAGGGGGATATGGTGCAGGGCAAACTGCTTTTCTAATTGACATAGCACAAGACTTGACACTTTCTCACCCTCTTATCTTTCCAGCTTCCTTTCTTGCTGCTGACAATAAGGGAGACTTTGTTATTTTGTTCTGATTAGTCTAATCTTTGCCTTTTCTTAGAGAGAAATTATAGTGGTTGCTGAATAGCCTGTAATTTAAAACATTTTTTGGGGAAAGTGAAACTTGAGTGATTGATTTGAAACAGGTTCTACCCTGGAATTTCCCAGTATTACTCCTTCTAATAAGGGAAAAATTAATGAGAGGACTGTGATTTCTGTATTTTATACAGCATTTAACAACTTCAGCAGTATTTGAAAGTACTCCATGTATCTCTAGATCATCTGAAAATATGGTAAAAAATTATTACAAAACAACAAAGCAAAACTGAACCAAATAAGATTAATCCAGCAGAGATCTTTGCAGTTGCTTGCGAGCAAGGAGCCCGCTTCACCGAGGACGGGTGGCTGTGGTCTGAGGGATTCGACGGGGGAACAGTGTCCCTGTGTGTGGAGGCCTGGGCTGCTGGGAGCGCTCTTAGGGCTACACTGCGAAGCCAAGGTCCGTACAAATTCTGCTCTTTTTTTGCAAGACAAGGCATACTGGTCCAGATGTCCTGGCCAAACGCCAATGCAGATAGCTATATTACATCTAATGCAGATTTTGCCTGCTGTTCCCATTGGTAAGTTACTTCAATTTTTAGTACTTAAAATGTTGGATCACATTGGTTTACTCTGCTTTACAAATGAGTTATTCCACACCAGGACTAGCTGCATCTCAGCAAGTTAGTCTGAATATTATCATCTTGGTCTACTGGCTAAAATGTTCTTACAGAAATGTAAAATGGCTCAGTTTACTTCTAAGCGAAGGTTGGCTGATCCATTCTCACACATTAAATTACCTACCATATGGTGAAGAACCTTAGCCTTTCATCTAGAGCAACACTGGACCAATTTTCATGAGCACTGAGCCTCTGTTATGGATTTTCAGCTGTCTTTTTTTAATCTGATATTATTTTCTGTGTATCTGCTAAAGAACAGCAACAGAAATTTATTTTGGATAGCATCCTTGGACTTTGTTCTGCTCAGGCACGTTGGTCTAAACCTGGGTTTTAGACTGATTTCTCAGAAGTTCTGAACAACTCTGATTTATTGAAAGTGTTGTTTTCAGCACTGGGTTGAGCTACAGAATGAGACCCACTCTCTTTCAGAGTTAGTCACCTCTAAGAAGCATGTCACTAATATTTTACAAATTATACTACCTTTTGTTCTTATGGCAGGTGGCTCCATTTCTAAATCAGCTCCTTAAACCTAGCTATTATTCCATAACATTAAGCTGTTGGGGCTTCTTTTTTTTCTCCTTTGCATGTGCTGCTTTCCGTTTTTTAAACAATTAATCTTTTGCCAATTATGCTAGCATCCCATGAGGGTATTTTACATGCTTCATTGGTACTAAGTTGCTAAACTCTGCTAGTATCTGTTTCTAACCCAGAAAGATGAAACTAATTGTCATTGGTAGTGATGAGAATAAATCTACACATCTGATCAGCATTGGAAGTACGATGATTATTTGGTTAGGCATTCTTCACAGAGAATATTGATCTGGCATGATAATGAAATGACTTGGTTTAAATCGTGCCATAATACAGCCTTTTCTGGAATAGTTTTTTATCTGACAAGGGCAGAGTTTTTCCCCAAGCCTTTGGCTGTATTACAGGAAAGACAAGCATGCATCGTCCTTGGTGTTTCCTCACACAGAGTCTAATTCTGGGTTTAATGTTGTGCCTGTGAAAGTCAAAGTGAGTGCAGCCATTAGTTTCAATAGATGGAGTCCAAGGCTTTTTTTTTTTTTTTACAGGCATATATAGCCATATTTTTACAGTGCATGTTGTTCAAATATTTAAAATCTGTCTGTTGATATTTTACATTTCTGTGTAAACAGAAAGTAAGCTATTGTAAATGATCACAACTTTAAATATGTTGAAAAGGAATTCCGTGAATAAAAGGGCCAAATACTGCAAGTGGTGGAGAAGTTCATGAACAGGGCAGTTCAGCAGCCAGAAACTTTCTTACATTTTTCCTTACTGATTCTTTTCCACTTGTCAGGCTGCAAATCATGCGATTTTTAAAATACAAAGACTCTTTGCACTCCATAATACTAAACAGCTCCATGTGAAGTTGGGAAAAAAGAAGTTGAAGAAAACAGTTCTGGTCTGATTTTAATTTTTGAGTTTGGATAAGCAAATGCAGTTGTTGGAGAGAAGCCAGGATAGGATAGGAAAAGGATTTTGCAGTATCCAGGCATTAGAGAAAAATGGGATGTTAAGAGGCACAGAGCACCCTGAACTCCCACAGAGATCAAAGGGAACAGAGAGCACTCAGCTCACTGCTGATGGAACACGTAGCAATGAAGCACCCAGGGAAGCCGCAGTGACCTGAACAGTTTGGGTGTCCCGCAGATGGTGCTGTTTGGTCTGTCATCTCTGCACCCTGCAGCCTCAGTAAGGAGGGCTTTTTTCCACAAGAGTGGCTTATTACAAGTTTGTTCATGTTCATCCTGGGATCTCTTGTCACTGGAAGTTGATACTTGGGCTGAATGAGATCTGCATGCACTGGAGAATTTTGTGTCTGCTGCAGTGCTGTAATGCTCCCAAAGCCTTAGGTCAGTCCTATCAAATACATTTATTTGTGAGATTTTTCTCACCCACATAGTTTCTGCTCTGTTTGCCACTTCACTCTCAGTTTGGGGCTTCTTTAATCTCTCAATTATAGCCTCCTTCTAGCATTGCTATAAGAGTACACACCCTGTCCAGAGTAGGTCCAGGTTAATAAAGAGTTGATACTATGGTAAATAAAAATATTTGCATAAGTAGCTGATGATCGCCCTTATGCCAATCCCAAGAGTGGCTGGGGGGAGGCCTGGCTCTAGTTCCCTGTGCAAACCATGGCTCTGTGCTTCAGTTCTTAAATGCTGGATAATGGACATGCTGGTAATTTCTCTGTCTCCTGAGTTATGTCCCAATGATTCATCAAGGATGTCTGGAAAACCTTTTGAGACCATTGCTTGGGGGGTGCTATAGAAATAATGGAGCAATATTATGTATAGCATTGAGCAGGATGCACTCGCTGGGAAACCACATGTGCTGTGTGGTCACAAAGTCCCATCTGTCCCTCCCGTGTTCAGGGTTTTGATGTTTTGAGCACAGCAGGCTTTGTAAACTGCAGTGTTTTTTTAACTGCTGAGAACCTGATTTCCTTGTATCTAGTCAAAGCGTTTTTCTTTTTTTAAACACTTTGTGAAAAATCTCTGAAATGCTTCAAGCTAACATCTTAATGTATTTATGACATTAGCTGCTTCTGCTCCAGAACAGTTGTTCTGAATCTCTTTGAGCCTGGCTGTTATTTTGAACATGGCTAATTCCCTGAGTGACTAAGCTCTTAGATAATAGGAAAAATTCATCAAGTTATCTCGGTCTCCAATAGTTTCTATTGTTATGAAAAGATGTTTTATGAAAAAATAAATAAAGTTGCCTATTATGTAATGTGGGCAGGGAAAGGAAGGACAAGTATTGTTAGAGAATGGCAGGAGTGTCGTATCTGGGAGCCAATTTCAGGCTGTGAAATCTCTTAACTTGGTCTAGTAGGAGGGTGTGGGTGAGAGGTAAAGTCCAGTTGCTGATCCAGAGCTGTGGTGAACTCTTACTGAACCCAAAGGGGTGTATTCATGTGCAGAAGTGCTCTGTTCAGAGGGATGTCGACATCAGTCTCCCCAGCTCTACCATGCTACAGAGTTCCTTGGATTAAACCCAAGATAATGTTCAGCTTGCAGTAAATTACACCGTACCATCTCTGACATAGTCCTTTGAACGCAAACCTGAAGGTTGCAGGCTGAAGTGCTCAGAACTCCTGAAATGCCATGGTTTGGATGGCACAGCAAACCTCAGCTCTATCCCATTGAATTTCTATGTTGGCATTGCTGATTGATGATGCAGAAGTGCAATTTGTGCTTCTTGAAGAAGCCAGTGCAACACCAGGTTCTTTCCTGTGCCCGTTGTGTTTAACCCATGTCCTCCAGCTGGCAGGTTTATTTGTGTGATCCCGCACAGCGAGTGTCCCTTTGGCTCACTGCAGTCGCACATTGTCACGAGCAGTTGGCAGGAGGGTGGCGCTGGTCGTTCCTGGAAGGCTGTTGTATAGCATCAGATGGGGACCGCAGCCTGTGCAAGCTCTTACTGCAAGCGATCCCACTGAGTTGGGATGGAATAGGAATTGAAAGCCTACTGGCATTCATTTGCCTCCTTTGGAGAAAGAAAAGCCATAAACTACTTCTTCCTTTTTAATGCTGATATTATTGCTGATAAAATGGAGTGTTTTATGTTCTATTCATATATCTACTGATACCCATCTGGAATTCCTACTTCATTAGGTTGTCTCGCATCGTTTTCTTCATTAAAAGAGTGCCTGATTCAATAGGCTGTTCCCTTTCCTTTTTTTTGGAAGGCAGAGAGAGAGGGAGAAAATGATTTACATGAATTACATCTAATTCTCTAGGTTAATTTGTGTGAAGAACATGAGACCCATGGGTCAGCTTCTTAATAAGATGTTTTTTTCTTTACTCATATCTTGCCAAGGAGAAATCCAGGGAAGCCAAAGCCAACAGTGTCACAGAAGGGGTATGAGGAAGGCTGCAAGGAGCTGAAGGTGATTTCTTTCCATCCTCATCCTCTTGCATGAAGCAGGGCTGTGGCTTCTGCTCCCATCTGCCACAGCATTGTGTCATGACTCTCAGTAAGTCATGGGACTGTGCCTGGGCTCAACTTTCCTAATATATACATGGTGGATAATTTAATATTTCCCTCAGAGTAAGCTCAGGCTGACAGAGCAGCAGTAAAAAGTTGAATAACAAGTCCTGAGGAGTGCACTGCATCAGGATTTTCACATTCATAAGCCTTTGTATTTCTCATAGTGCACTGGCACAGGGCCTGATTTGGCCATGCCCGTAAGCAGAGCTGATTATAATCTGTTTGGTGGAGAGGGGAGAGTCCTTGTGCAGGAGGGCTGCTCATTAAGCCCACGCTTTCCACAGGGTCAGTCAATAAAGGCACAAAGCAGAACCAGAAACTTTTTCTTCTTTTCTGCTTTTTCCTCTGTGTAGTTTCTGACATAGCTGTTTAGTATGTGCATCATGGATCATACTGTTTCCATTCTGCCTGGCATCTTACTCTTGCACTGCTAATTGCTGGACCTCTGCAGACTTAGGCAGATGAAAATACTCTTGTTAGATTTGCTTTTTAACTGCATAGGAAATACAGTGCATTGGATTTCAAAGGACCTTCCCGTGTTGTGGCAAAGCTGAAATACACCATTTGATTTTCAAGGCAAAGAGCTGTCTCTTCTCTGTGTCTGTGCAGCTGTATTTCTTAGGGACCACAATGGGGACACTGACCCTGGATTTAGTAAGGTAGTTTCTGGTGGGTGATCATTTTTTTTTTTCACTTACCACTTTGTGCTGGCATGTGTTGATGTGAAGATCTTTGCAATTTAGTGCCAGAAATGAGATCAGAAGTACTGGAGTTCCTATGAGAGCGCCTGGAGGGAGCAGTAGAAGGAAGGGACTTGTCTTGGATTTTTCTGCAGTTTGGGCTTTGCTTTTTTTACCTTGTTTCCAGGCTCAACTGCAAGCCCAGAAGCCTGAGAAGTAAAATTAAGAAGTAAATGTCCATGTATTCTTTCAGGCCAGGTTTTTTTTTTGTTTGTTTTGTTTTGGGGTTGTTTTTTTTTTTTTTCAGACAAGAGAGAGCATATGTAAGGTTAAAATGAAGATCTGAATTTGATGGGTCCTTTAAACTGAACTTCCTTGGTCCCTGAAGTCTTTCTCTGGGACCAGGGTAATTAGTGTTACCACATCTGATTTCTGCTGAATTTGAGGGGTTTTTTTCTTTTCTTTTTCAAAACTGGGAGTCTGAGAATGCTTTTAGGCTACAGGCTGGGGTGTGGAGCAAATGCAGGAGGGAAAGCACTTGAAACACGATTACCAGGGCTGTGAGATTTTAGTTCAGATAAACTTAAAAATGGAAGTTTTGTTGTTCTCACTACAATCCAGACAATCACAATGGAATCAACCCCCCAGACAGGCTTGTTCTCCATGCCATTTCATCATGATTTATACAGTGTTACAAAAGCTATGAAAACTGATTATATCAGTACATCATGCCTTGTCATAGCACAGCCAGTGCTGGGGTAGAGCCTTGCAGTTGCGTATGTGTGGCACAGCACAGCAGCTGAGGGCAGGGATGTTAGCAGGGATGCTCTAAGCCATGCTAGGATGCAGATGACACCTGGTCAGGGTGCTCTAGAAGAAGCATTTGGGCACCTTTATAAGAAAACAGTGACAAGGCTTTGGCTTTATTTCTCACCTCACAGCGTCATTCAAGTGCTTTAATTCTTTGACAGAGGAAAGAGCACCATCTGCTGAGGTGCTGGATCTGTTTGTAGAAGGAACCAAGATTAATTGAGGTCTCCAGATGTGGTCCAAGGCCAGCCTTGGTTAATATCTGACATGTCACTGCTGCCCTTCAGTTAAGAGGTTAAGACCTGTTCATCTGGAACATGGATGGTTAACCAGGGCTGGTGCACAAGTATATTGCAACCTCCTTGGCCTACCTTTGATTGTTGTCTGGCTGTTAGTATTAAATATAATGGTTTTAAATAAATCAATCTCTTCACTGGGGACATAATTCTGTTACGTACTTCTTGTTTCCTGAGAGGCAATTAGAACTGGTGAAGAAAGGTAAAGAGTTCACATACTACAGCTTGCCCAAGCTCTGTGTGTCTTTGTATATAGTATGTCTACCAAGGGTCAAGCTGTGGAGGTTAATGTAATGCTTCCCATCTTTTTGGTGAAAGTCTCATTTTTCTTTTTCATGGAATACTTAGAGCAAGTGTCCCAGTGACGCTTAGGTCTGGCCTCATAGCCTCTGAGCTTTTTACAGTGCTCTGGGCCAGTTGGTCATGCAGGTTAAGCAGCACAGCAAACTCAACCTCTGGCAGTGCCCTGTGTTCTCTAAACATTGCAAAAGTGGGCTTAAAAACTTAACTTATTCTCTTTTCCAGCACTCTTGGCTTTGCTACAAGAGCAGCTTCATGAGGTCTTGCTCTGCTCTCTTCCCTATCCACCTTCTCTGCCACTTCACTGCTTTGCAGGCTCTGAACTCTGCCTTTTCTTATGCAGTTCTTCCTCTGAAGTCTATTTATGCCTCACTAGGTTTTGAGATCATAATCTTATCCTTGCCCACCTCTCCTTTCCCCTTTGTCTTTCTGTAATTGTATTTTATATTAGTTCTGTAAATGAATCATTTGCTCATCTAGCTGTGCTGTGAATTTGCTAAAATGTGTTTTACAGTTAACATGGAAGATGCTGGAGGAAGCTGCACTTGTTCCTGCCACTCCACTAATTTGTTTTCTTGTTTGTCTTTCTGGTAGAGGGCTTGAGCTGCCATGGGAAGGAGGGCTGGGACAGAGGGTATGGTGAAATAAAAGCTTCTAAGGGAGATGTCTAGAGCAAGGAAGAGGAAGAAGGACAAAAGGAAGAAGTAGAGGAAGTTACTGGAAAAATGTCCCAAATTCATGTGGATAGTGAGGAAGCTTTGCAATTGAAGGATGGAGTGAACAGGCAAGGAACAGTGGGTGACTGGAAAGGTAATTTTTAACAGCCAAAATTAGACCCCTGAGTCTGAATCTTCACAGATGTTCCTCCATTTTGCATGCTCCTCAGTTCGGGTAAGGAATTTTAGGCATTTGGGGATTTTCAAAGCTTCCTGTGAAGCCAGTCCATAAACATACAAGATTATGGAGATTCTTGAGGAAAAAACTGCCCTTTGCAGCAGCTCTGCAGCTCATAGGCTGGCATCTGCTATCTGGCAGAAGGATGGGAGAAGAGGTCTGTATGTCAGACTTGCTGTGAAAGAGAAAGGAAAAAGAGTTTAAGAAAATCCTCCTTTTTGGAAGCATAGCAAATCATAATCCCACTGGCCTTTGATCTCTGAAACCCTCAGACTAATTCCTGACTAGATTTAGAAAAAAATAATTAATCTGATGGTCTTCTCATAGTCTCTAATGGAGTTCATGACTCAAACCCCAAATGCCCACGTGTCCCTGAGTACTATTGCTGTTCGTTCCTCGTTAGGGGTAGTATTAATTCAACTAAAAAGTTTATGCTTCTGTCATGGTGCCATATAGGTCTGAGATGTGGCTTCTGCTCAAAGAGGGAATACAAGAGAACTGAAGCAGTGATTGTCGACAGCCATTTTCCCCCAGACCATGGGTTTCATCCAGTCCAGACCAGAAAGACTATAGTTTTATTTGCATTCAGGATCACAAGCCACTCCAGGATTTGTTTGAAATTTTCCCAAATTGACCAAACGATATATCTCCTCTGGTTAACTGATGAGCATGTTTTCCTGACCTGGCAGAGTTGGCATCCTCATACCAAATCCCAGAGCTCAGCCAGACTGCTTCCTATGCAGCGTTAACAGAATTCACTGCATTGGGGTTATGAGTTTGCTTCGTTTTTGTGGTTAATGGAAGAGGGAGCTGATGTTAGCTATGCCTCTGCATGTCCAAGAGATTACTGCAGTGGCCATTGTTAATCTGCACAGGGGATCTGCAGCAGAACAAGGAATTGGAGCTGAAACCCTGTACAGCCACACACCCCTGGGCTATCCTGCCAGCTCATGCAGAGACCGCGTACCTGGCAGTGGGAGTGGAATATGGGATCTTTAAGCATCCAAATTATAAATCCTTGCTCCTGAGTTAGAGCTGTGTTTGTTTAGCTGGAAGTAGTGGGTTGTGCTGATTGCTAGAGACATCCATTGGAGGGAGTCGTGGTCACATGGCTGAGCCCAGTGTATTACGCACATAAGGAATGAAGACTTGGCATCGTCTGCCTCAGAGGCTTGCCTCAAAATTACCATATTGTAATTAACGTTATTGTAGGGGCCCTTCTTGTTGGTCTGTTATGTGGGAGTCCAGAATACACTAGCTCTCTCTGTATATGTGCAGATACAGGTTTATGTATGCATATGTATGTATGTGGTTCCTCACTTGATATGCCTGGTGGAGAGGTGGTTCCTGGATATCCACTTGATATCCCTGGTGGAGAGAAGTTCAGAATTGCTTCCTCATACAGAAGGCGGCATTGCTGATCTTGCATTACAAATTGTGCTCCTGAACGCTACTGGTAGTGTCAGGGCTGTAAGGGGAGGTGGCATTTTATATAACTGTTACAAATCTTTTCTTCTTGTTCTTCAGTTTAGCTCTATACAGAAGGTTAGACTAAACTTTTCAGAAAGCATTACATGAAGTTAAACTTTGCAGTGGTTTTATATAAACCCCTGATGTGTAGGTGTTCCTTTTCCAGTAAGGCTTCTAAAAGAAAGATCATACATTTTTGTAGTAAAATTAACATTTAGTACATGCAGAAGGCATGAGAAATTATATAAAGCAGCAAGTACTATTGGGAATACTGTGAATATAATTTAAATAGAAGCTTCTATGCAGTAAATCTACTTGTGCTGATCCCTCTTGGTAGCTGTTACACACACAACTTACACTGGAGCCCAATATTTGCATCTGCATGTGGTGAGGCACTTGGTGCATTCCTGCCTGATCTTTTGGGGCGTTTGCTCTGGAGCGTGACCTGGGGAAGATGGATGGTGTGGCCAGGGCCTCCCAGGCTCCAGCAGCACTGCATGCCTCTTTCCCAGCCCCTGCAGCCGGGGAGGATGGCAGTGGGGTCTCCACAGCTATCGCCCTGCAGTCTGCAGCTGCTTGTGACACACAAGCTGTACGTGGTGAGCAGGATAGTGGGGGACCTCCTGCCTGCAGCTGGCAGGCAGTTACAGGCAGGGGGCTGGCTTCATTGTCTCTATTTATAATCTCTGCCCTCCCCTGTGCTGTGACTGGCTCAGCTCTTGCAGAATGACTGCCTGAGAGCTGCCAGGCAATTGCTCGTAATGAAATCCTCTTTTTCAGCTACGGAAGTAGCTACTGAGCATGTGTGATAGTTACTGCACCTGTTTTCTGGATATTTCTTAGGCCTCTGCTGCTTCTACCTGCCCAATTTTTGTTCCCTCTGCCTATATGCAAAGGCACGGAAGAGTCTGCCTTGAAACCCTGCTGGTCACTTCCCGTTCTTGGCATTGAGAGGGCACAAACTGCGTAGGACAAGGCGAGGGATGGGCTGTGTCCTCAGAGCTTGTCTGCAGGCCCTCGGGGCTGCTGTGGACAGGTAGAACATCTCTGCTGCTGTGCTTCCTGTAAAAGTAAGGCTGAATCTGAGGCTGGGGTCTACACCTGCGCTCATTGCAGTTTAGGGGAAAAGATTAACTGGCTGAAAAGATGCCTCTAAATTTGGGCTCGTTTTATGTTTTGGAGATGTCACGGTTATTATTGAGACTGGAACTGGAATTTCCTGGACATTTGTGGGAATCTAGGCTTGGGTTTTGGAAAATTGCCTGTATTGTTTCGGGAAAGGATGGTTGCAGTAATAAATACTCCACATCTATTATATGTTTGCTCTTCTAATTAGTCTAAAATTGCATCAGACTAACCAACTCTCCTAAAAATGCATACTTGATAGGAGATGCCGGTCTGGAAGCTGGTGATAAGGCAGATCCATCATCTGGGTGCTGCCTGGCCTGTGTTGGTAATGGGGCAGCCCGGCTGCCTGCCTGCAGCACGTATAAAGCAACTTGTTGTAAATAGGCAGGTGAAAAATCACTTTTTGTTGTTCTCCTGAATGAGGAATTCTCTGCTTGAACAGAGGAGGGGATCTCAGCTGCTGGAGACAGCCTCTGGCTTTTAGTTACCACACAAAAGAAGAAAGAGAGGAAAAGAAGCCACCTGATTAACCCAAACCATTCTTACTTCTAATGCTGCTCAACACAACCCACGTCAGGGCCCATGCGTGCTACAAAGCTGGTTGTAAATGAGGAGAATGGTGTGTTGGAAAAGCACTGGTCTTGCACAAACCACTGGTTGTCAGTGGAGGCTGAGGAGGGAGGGCACTGTGAAGACTTGGTCCTCGCCCACCAGACACAGTCTCTCCTTTGATGGTGTTTGGGGGCAGGTATAGAAAAAGCCTGCTACTCAAGTAGCAAAGGAAGAAAAATAAAATAAGCCTTGCAATAAACAGCTGGGTGTAGTACTGGTTTGGATGGTAAGGTGAAGTAGGAGCATAATCCCACCTGTCCCTTCTCCAAATGCTGGTGACAAAAAATATCTGCCCTGGAAGGATGCTGCGATAGGAAGAAGGGCTGCCTTTTCTTGGCATGAGCCTGCTCTCGGCCCTGTCAGTTCAGATTTAAACATTAAAGTCCTCCCGAACTCTTGTTGTTTGCTACCGGAGAATAAAATAAGTGCTTGTTTGGTGCATGTTGGCCTTGTGCCTGTGTGCAAATGTCCTGGATATGTTTGAAGGAGCACATTTCCTGGAAGGTGCTGATGATCAGCCCCCATATACACATCTTAGTGCGTAATGCATATGCATTGGCAACCTTTCTATATTTGTCTTTGTAAAATAATTTGTTTTTTCCAGCTGAGAACATCTTTTTGTGCATGTGTGTGATGCCTCTCTAAGGTAACTGCTGGTTCTGAGATCTAAGAATGAGGTTTGGGATAGCAACTAGCACCTGGACCATAAACCCTGATTGTGTAGGTGAATTTAATGTAGGAATGAGCTTTTCTGGCTGCTGTAGAAGGAATAAAGATCCCCCATCCTAGCCTTCCCCCCACCCCCCTTTTATACATCTCTATCTGTAGAATCAGAATTAAATTTAACTATTAGCATGGAGAAACCCAGTGCAGTGCTGAGGAGAGAGGCTATGCAATAGATTTATGATGGCATGATGTGCATAGTATTGTATAGAGCTAAAAAGTGATTCCCCTTACAAAATTCCCACGTTACAGGCTCACAATCAATTTCCAATTTACCAAGGGTTGCCTTCTTGTTATTTTGGCTGCTTTTCTTCCCCTCTCTTTCTCCTGCTCCCCTACCTGGTCTGAGCAGGTTCCTAGCAGCACTGGCTCTTTTTGCTGGCGTTTAATATTTTCCATCCGAAGCTTAGCGCAGGCGGTACAGACGGGGCAGACGTGTCCCCACCATACAAAGGCAGTGAGGAACGGGATCTGCGTGGCACAGAAAGCCTGGAGACGCCTTCCTGGAGCTCAGCGTTGGCATCCGACTGCGACGCCGGCTTCCCGGCCCCCCGCACAGCTCTGTTTTCTGAACTGCCGCAAAAGTAGAGGGGAAAAACATGCCTGCATGGCGCTCGCTGTCACGGCGGGCGGAAGACTCGCGTATTTATGGAGCCAGCGCTTCCTTCTGCGTTTGACTGACAGCCAGGATCCCTTCACTGCCTGGTCACTGGAGCTGATTAGTATGCGAAAGGGTCCGCCTCGCACCGAGAGATGCAGCCGCAGCAGCTTGCAGAGCTGTCACACTCACACAGGCTTCTTATCTGCACTGGCTTGACGAATTAAAAAGCAAGCCAGCCAGCAAGAGAGAGACCGGGAGAGAGGGGGGAAGAGAGAGAGAGAGAGAAGCTTGCAGACAGCGGTCGCTTTCTTTTCCTAAAGGAAGGATTTTGCATCTTAAGTGCTCACTGGTTGTGATGATGCTTCACTTAGCGGGCTCCAGAATGAGCTAGAGACAGCAGATAGGGGGATAAACTAAAAGCAGACCACAAAGCATTACGAACAAAACCAAAACCAGGAACAGTTTTCTCCTCTATTCTAGCATGGTGGATGTATGGACAGTCTTACAGAGCAGAGGTTGACTTCTCCAAATCTACCAGCCCCACATCTTGAACACTACAGTGTTCTGCATTGCACCATGACCTTGGATGTTCAAACGGTGGTCGTTTTTGCAGTGATTGTGGTGCTATTGCTTGTGAATGTCATACTCATGTTCTTCCTGGGCACTCGTTAAATGGATTTTTTCTCCTGAGCTGTTGGGGGCTACTACTACCACTAGCAATTCAACAAGAGAGCAAGAGCGAGAGAGAGAGAGAGAAAGGCGAGAGAGAGAGAGAAAGAGAGAGAGAGAGATTTCTTACTGAGGGGGGAAACGCGTTGAGCTTCAACATGGCCTCGCTGTGATATGTATGACGTTGGTATATTATCTCTCCCTAAATCTTTTGTCATGTCTTGTCTTTTAAGTATGCCTGTAAGTGTAGCTGCTTTTGCCTGGGTTTTAAATGTGATAAATAGTAGTAATCCATTCATATATCGTTCTGTGCTAGCAAGATAGAGCTGTACATATGTAGTTAGAAGCAGAGTGAAATTATCTTTCTGTGGTAAGCACTGGCTGTGTTATTTTGCTTCCTTTAAAGTAGAGACTCAAGTTAATAGTAAGTCATTTTGTGTGAAATTTCTAGCAAGCAGTTAATGTGCAATGTCTGTGAGAGTAACCATGTAGCTGCCAGGTGAGAGGTGGTGGTGTGTGCAGTTGAATCAAGCTCTGGACATTTTTAAGGGGGGATGAGAAATCCTATTAAAGGATTAAATCTTTGCTAAAATAACATTCAGCCACAAAAAAGGGAGAGAAATTCTACTTACTTTATCTGTGTTGCCTTGATGATCTGACTTGATTTCTCAATATTCAGCCCAAAAGCCTCCAAATTCTACGTCCACACTGATGTAGCCTAGCTCCTTTCTTTAAAGATGCGAGAGGGGCTGAAACGTAACCTGCTGGGGTTTTTTTTTCCTGTTTGTATGTGGTTTATATGTCTGCAAATTGAGAAGGAGGGATCAAAGAGAAAAAGGGGAATGCATGCTTTGTTTTTCTTTGCTAAAGCAACAGATACGGAGGGGTTGGGTTCTGCTTTGATTTCTCTAGAAATCTTATTTTGGCTTTCTTTTCTTTCATGTGTGTGTATATATATATATATATATAATTTTTGGTAATGTATATAGGAAAAACCTTTGCCCACCTCAAGGATAACAACATCTTGAGATGGGTTGTTTTGCTTGACTTTATTTACATTGATTTTCTTGAAAATGAAGTGTGAAGTTCTGTTTTATAGGCTTGCTGAAAAGGTGTCCACTAGTTAGAGGTTCTTCTGTTGAAAGATGTCTAGACCAAAATTGCAATGTTTACAGCTTGGAAGGAGAGCTTACTGGGGGGCTTGAGTGTTAGTGCATGAAGTTTAGAGAGAATATGAAGGGAATATCTGAAAAGAGTAATGTGTTTTCCTCTTGAAAATATGTCTCTGTACTGTGTTTCTGTTAGAAATCTTAAGGATTTGATATATTATTTTCTTCTCTGGAAAAATCATAATTGCTCAAAACAAAAAAAAAATCACAGTTTGAGTATGTTACATCCCTTGCTAACGTTCACTGAAATTATATTGCCTTGATAATTGAACTAGTTCGTGCTAATTCCAGCTGTCTGTTATTTATCTGATGTCCTCTACTAATTGGGGAGGAAAAAATAAAAATCATGTAACTGATTCATAAAGATGTAACTGGAGCTTATAGATGGAGATGTATAGTTATTTCCATGTGAGAGTCGTCTGCTGCAAGTTAAATGCATAGCTGGGATTAGGAGATGGTTTCTTTTTGGCTAGTGCCATGGTTGGAAATTCAGTTAAATGCTGCAAAACTGGCACTTTCAAAGGGGCTTTAGCTGTAAAGAAAAGAGAAAAAAAATTGTCCCTGAGTCCTGGTGTGGTAACAGTCAGCCCCTAAAGCTGACAAGAAGTGTTTAGCGGCAGTAGCCCATTTTAATGGGTAGAAAAGCCAAGACCTGGTGGTACAAGTCCAGCGAAGATGCTCCAGTGTCTGCTGGCTGTGTTTCTCCCTCTTCACTTGTAGCTATCTGTGCAAGAGGTATCGGCTTCGCTTTGTAAGAGAACGAGTTCATTAAAAAAAAAAAATACGCTGAGGATGGTTTGGATTGTTAAACAGCTCAAATTTGCTTTATTTTTCTGTTACCTATCATATGTCATTAGTTTTATAGGTTGCAGAATCTCCTGAAAATATAATAAATGAGCAAAGATCACCATGGAAAGGGAATCAATCAAACAACAGCCAAAATAATCCTTTCAGTGAAACAGTATTAAGCGACATAGTGATTTGGAGGAGTAAGGGTGGAAAAATGAGAAAAAAAGCCCCAAACAAAACCGCAAGTTAAAAATGGAATGCAACTGTGTCTGAATGTTTATTTTCCTCAAGGTTAGCTCTCTGGCATGAAGGTTTACCTTTCAATAAGATTTCTATGAGGAATGCTTGGTACCTAACATGGTTTTCCAGT
The DNA here is from genome assembly GCF_965140245.1 of Athene noctua. NCBI lineage: Eukaryota > Metazoa > Chordata > Aves > Strigiformes > Strigidae > Athene > Athene noctua. Next base: position 12,318,651 of record NC_134047.1, on the reverse strand, counting down.
GTGTGCAAAGTGCATTCCTTGGTCTGGAGCTTGTACTTCTCGGGGGGTATTTGGGAGGCGTGTGTGTACACGGCGGTGTATGTTTATCGCATGTGCTGGGAGCTGCCGTGTCCGACTGCTAATTCCTGCGAGCCCTTTCTGGTTCTGTTGGTAGAGTTGTGTGTTGCTGGGGGATCTCTGACTGGTGGGGTGTGCATGGGGAGGATGAGGGTGTTGTGCACGCTCAGCTACTGGGGGAGTGATCGCTGGGAGCTTATTTTTTTCCATCATGGAACGTGCTTGAGAGAACGAATGTAATTTTATTACAACTTTCTTGCCTATTATTCTCCTAAAGCCTGGTGGAGTCAGAGAAAGCAGGTTTATGCAGAGCAATAGGAGTGTGAAAGTTGGGAGTAGAAAACTTTGTTATTGTAGCAACACTGTTCCTTTTACATGAGGCTTCCCATTTGACTTTCAGGGGAAAGAGAGGAAATAAGCCTATAAAGTGAGCAAGGACTAAGTTTCTGCTTGTTTAGTTTGATCCCGGTTTCCCACCCCCAGCCCTCAGTGGCCATCTTTTCAAATAGGCCTTGAGCCACTTGCCCCAACCCCATTTGTGTAGTTTTGAACCTGTAATTTTGCGTTTTCCAAGCCTGCAGTGGAGCCTTGAACTGCCTGGTTTGCGGGAGCAATCAGCTACTTAAACAACTCCGTCTTGTCATACTTTTCAGGAGTGGCTCAATCCATGACAGTCTGCATTAGCAGCTTTTTGGGGTGACAGCATTCCTAGGCGCTTGCAGTAGATCCCCTGCACTCGTAAGTGACTGGGCTTGCAAAATTTGAGGTGCAATTTGCACGCTGTAAAACATCTATGTGTAGTGGAGCTTTCCTTCTCCTTAAGCTCCATGTGATGATTTGGGTCACACGTGTGGCTGGTCGCAGTGGGGTTTGTGGGGGTAGTTTGGCCCCATAACTCCCCCCTGTTTGTGGATGTTCAGTTCTTCATGTTTGTGGGGATGCTCAAGCCCAGGGACGAGGAAGAGGGTTTGTTCCTTTAAATGCATCAAAGCACTGACCCTCTGGAAAATACAGCCCCAAAGAAAAAATATTCATTTGTATGCAAATAGCATATTTATAATGCATAAAATCTCTTTCAGTGATTGCTCCTGTGTATTTGCTAAGGCTGGGTGATGGGAGATCTGCCTTGCTGTTTGTCTGCTTAAGCAGGATTCAGTGTTATTTGCCACAGGATTCATGAAAATGCCTCTGACTGTATCATAGCAACCCTGTTTCACACAGTCCATAAAAAGTCCATTCCTCCTGAGCAGCAATCCGCCGACTTAAAGATTCAGGCACCCTTCATGCCGTGGGGAAAGGGTGCATTTGGCCCTCTTTGGATGCTTCAGAAAAAGCGTATGTGTCAGGATGATCCCTTCCAGTCCTGTGTTCACTGTGATTTTAATGCTCTTTCTTTAAGGCTAATAAGAGGGCTTCCTTTCATTTTATAAAAGGCTTCCTCCCCCACCCTGGATATTTCCCACCTCTGTTTTAAACCTCACATGACAAGTTAAAAGGGGGACGGGACAGCTCAGAGGTCTCTGACGTGATGGCTCTTTTCTGTCCTGCCATTTGGATTTTCCCCCGGGATGGCAGCAGCACAGCACTTGCTTATGCTTTGTAGTGAATGAAGATCTCCCCAGATTCGAGCCCTTCTGTGGGTATGCAGAGGTGCTTTCTCATCCCGTAGATGAATGTTGTTAAGAGCTGCATGTTCACCTGACTCCTGCCCCCATCTGTTTGCATAATGTGGTTATATTTCTTTTTGGATCAGGTATTCAGTACACAGCCCAACTGCTGTGTATAATGTCTGACGGAAAATTGACAAAAATCCATGTAAGTTTTTTTTTGTTGTTGTTGGTTGGTTTTAATTTGTGAATAGAACCCCTCTTCTTTAATTGTTCATTTCATTTTGTTGTCATTCTTTGATTTCTGTATTTAATGAATGCTGGTTGTGATGGGAGATCCAGTGCTCTTTGTGTACAGTGCTTGCTTGCTTGCATGTATGTATGTATGTATTATGCCTGTGTTGTATCTGTGTGTGCTATATGTTGTTAATAATGCATCTGTGTTGGTGAGGAGGGGGGATTTCTATCTTTTGCATTCACAGTGTGTATCTTTCTCAACTGGGTGTGATAATCGTGTTCAATGTGTATCTCCCAGAGGAATGTTATGAGAGCTATTTTGATAAAATGCAGAGATTTGTCTATTGTATGCAGAATCTCCAGTGACCAGAAGTTAGGAAGCTTGAGGAAAACTCCCTAATGTTAGTAACTGTGTAATAATTGTCCTGTTGCGAAGAGGATGTTTATTCAGGGATTACAGAGGTGGCAGAGGGTAGTTCTGCTGCATCCTGGTTTTGCCACTGATTTACCACATGGCCTTGGGCATGTTCCTTCACATCTTTATAACTCCTCTTTCCCAGTTGTAGAAGAGAAACAACACCCATTACCAAGGCATAGCCAAGACCAATCGACTCCTATTTCTTCTTTTTCTGCAGTATCCTGTAGCTGCAAAGTGGTGTTGTTCTGGTCAGGTAGCCAGGGTATGATGGTCCGGGTGGATGATGTGTATGTGCCCATTTTGGCCCAACTATGTGTACCTGGATTTTGCCTGTTTGTAGATGGCAAGCTGTAGTGATTTATGCTTTTCACTAAAAATAGATGCTCCTGGATGAAGAGCTGCTAGAGGAACCATGATTTATTTTTAAATTTTATTTTATTGGTTATATTTGAATTTCTTTCCTGAGTGGAAACGAGTCTGAATCTGAAAGAGTCCACAGATGGCCAGGTTGTGTCTGACCCTGCTGTCCTCCTCACCAGCAAAGAACCATGCAGCCTCGACTGCTTATTTCCAGTTTTTGTGGAGTAATGCTCTTGCGTTGTCAGAAACACCACACTGATGGCATGTTCACTATGACATCTGAGCTCAGGGCAAGAAGCGCTCAGAGCTCTCCTGTTGATGAATGTCTTGGGCAGGCCTGAAAGCTTTACCACCCAAATTAGAGGGCCTTAGTGGGTGAAGGAGCACCTGCATGAAGGTGTTTAAAGAATTAGGTCTGGATTTCAACTGACGCTAGTTTATTCATTCAGAAAATTTCATAGGACTGTGCTATTTTGGGGAGCTACTCCTGTTCCCATCACAGAGCCAGGGAAACTGAGGCATGTGGTGGTTGGAGAGCAGTGTGTGGAGGAGTGGGATTTAGTAACAGGACTGGGAGAAGGAGCAAAGCTCGGGGGCCCATCATCTCTCAACCCACTTGGCTGTGTTATCTCCTCTTAATCCTCTGTGAAGCAGAGCGGGCAGGCATGCCGCTTGATTTCTGGCTCATACGTTTTTATTTGACCCTTGCCATTTGGAAGTGTCAAAGGGATGGGCTTGTGCTGGGGAGACGTGGAGTGAGCTGCTTGCAGTCTGGTGGAGGATCTCTTTTAGGGGATTTTGGAGCTTCCAGCGTAGCAGACTCAAGGAGCAGAGAAGTCTGTCTGTGCCCATGTGGAAGGTCCCATGTGGTTTAGTGCCTGCTCCTTCTTTCACATCAGCTGAGACATATATAACATAACGTATAGACTGCTGGCAATGATTGTGTTTCTATTTTAGGCAGCATCTCTGGCTAAGTAAAGCAGGGGCTACGCTGCAAGCCGCTTTGCTCTGTGATCTTGTTTAAGTCTCTGAGGGATGAACTGTTTCTCTAGCCCTGGTGCCTATCTCTAAGACCTGACCCAGACTTGCAAGACAGCCGTAACCCAGATGGGTGCTCAGGTGAGAGCAGGCAGCCCTGCCGTGGCAGTGCTACGGCCATGGAGGTAAAACAGTCTCAAAAAGTGGCATCACCCAATTGCCACAGCATGGGATAAAGCAGCCCAACCTGGCAGCCTGTCCCTTTTTAAAATTTATTTTTGGACAAAACCAAAAGTTAATTTCTAGGTCATTTATTGTTATTAGATTATTTTACTGCCCCACCACAAGCACGGGCAGCTGTGTGCTCTGACATCCTTTCTCTTCTCGAGCTAAGCTGCCATGCTGTGTTGCTGCCATGCCATGGCGTGTCCTGGGGGGTCTGCGGTTTTGCCATGGGGCCTGTGGAGAACTGTAGATGAGTGGTCCTTCCCACTTTGTTTCTAGTGGGCAAAGCAGCATGCATGCCTGACTATCCTATCGCCTTTCAAGACTGTGGCCTCTGTCCCCAGCTCTGCTCCTCCACCTGCCTCCTGTGATGACCTTTGTGAAACATGTCCTGCCTGGAACAATGTGGATAATTGTCATCATGTTTACAGCATGGGCAGGGGTGTACCTGAGCATCCTGGCTGTGCCTAGTGCCACCAGAGAGCCAACTTGGCCTCACCAGGCATCAAGTAAAAATCCCTGGATGTTGCTGATAGGGTTTGTTCGCATCAGTTCCCTCTTCATACTCGGGACGTTTGTCTTGAGAGCGTCTGTTTCTAAAAGGTTAATCTTCTGGTGCCACTTCTTGGGTCTTTAAGCTGCTATAAGGGAGATTAGAGCTCCTGTCTGTGAGAGTGGTTGCAGCTCACACTGGAAAGATGCCGGGAGAGGAATCAGCCAAACTACGAGGATTTTGAAAGCAGCAGAGAAGCTAGCTGTATAGGGGGTGTTTCTTATAGTCGAAAAAATGCAATATGGCCTCAGCTACACAAATATAAATTTAGAGAAATACCCTAAGGATCAATCTTTTACCCTGACAAGTAGTGGGCTAATTTGCTGGGCATATCTGTAGAAAAGTTTTGTAAAGTAAAATTGTTCCATTTGAGAAAAAGCATCAGGCTCATGCTGTTATTATCAGAAAACAGGTTTTTTTCAAAGGATTTCTGTGGATCACATTCCCCATGCTATTTCTGATGTTTCCACTCTCCTGTATTGTATTCAGTATATCTGACAACGTTTTCTTAATAGGTTGTGCACTGAAGTTTTTTTCGATACCAAATTTAGGGAAGGCTTGTTATCTAAAATTCTTTCTTCCTGGCTTGATAAGGTGCTGATTAATTTTATGCAACTCTCTCTCCTTATCTAGTTGAGGTTCAGTCGGTTTTAGTATAATCTTGGAAAAGTGGGATCGGTCTTTAATGTTTGTTTTTAAGGTTTATTCCAAAGGCTTTTAGGCATGCTGGATGTTTGGTCTTTTGTGACATTCTATAAGAATTAAGTTAAAAAGTAACAATTGTAGAACAGGTTTTGAATCCAGATGAAACATTTTAAAGTTTTTGTAAAAGGAGAAAAAGCATCCTTTAAATGGTGGTTGACTGTGATGTAGTTTTAGGTGTTAAATTAGAATTGTATAACTCTAGTGTTGCATATATGCAAAGCTGGATGCATAAAACAGAATACTAATGGTGCCCATATATAGGAATATGTATATGTGTGTACCTGTTCCCTCTCCGTAGGTATGTATAAGGTAGGGAGAATCAGGGACAACTTCACATATCTCTGCCTTAATGCTGTTGAGAAGAGCTGTGGGGTCACAGGCTGCTGTATTGGGGAGCCACCTCCTACTTTTGCCAAAATGCACGGGCAAGAGGAGGAGACAGTGCAGTGATGATGGCTGTGCCCGTCTGGTGCAGCCATCTCACAGGCGGCGAGGAGGGGGCTCGCCAGGGCCGCGGTGCTGTTGTGGGCAGCTCTCACCCCTGCCAGGCACTGCAAGCAGGGGCACCCGTGCTGGGGCGGCAAGGAAACTCAGCTGTCATCAGTGGAGAGCGTCTGCCTTGATTTTGTGATCAGGAGTTGACATCTGGATAGATTTTCAATCTTCTCTGGTCCAGGGTAGATGAATCTCTCCTCTGATGCCCAGCAGCAGATCGATCCCATCTCCTGGACACCGAGGGTTTTGCAGAAGTGCCTAAAAGTCTTTCCAAAAGAATTAGAAGTATACACATGTACAAAGCAAAGAAACTAAACTTCACAAACCTGCAGGCTGGGAACAACTATGCTTAAGAATAACTGGCTGCCTTGTAATTATAAGTCTTCAACCAGGAGGAGTCTGGCTTCTGCGGTGCATACCTGGAGCCTGGGAAGTGTGTTCACGGACGTTAATAGGAACGAGACCCTAGATTTCTGGAATTTAGGAAGCACTGGCCTCGCTCCCCTCACTGCACCCAGCACCCTGCTGCAGCAGTGGGTACTGAAGAGTCAGGTGCTGGTGCCAGCTGCCCCAAACCAGGATTGCAGATTGTCACAGTTGCCCCAGATGTCACAAAAGTAATTTTTCCAGCTCAATTTTAAGCTCAGTATGAGACTGTGTCTAGTCGCAGAGCCCAGGTTTGGCTGAAAGTTGTAGGCAGCGCATTCCCAATGCTTCTTATTTTGCCATCTCCCCCCATAGCTTCCCAGTTTCTTGTTCTCCTCCTACACTCCCCGTGTTAAACAGTTGCTGTGTTTTGCCCCAGAAAATGGGATGGTTTAATCTGTCTCCAGCATGTGTTTTTAGAACAGATGCCAAGCTGTCCCTCTTTCTCACACACAGCAACATGCATATGTGTGCATGCGTGTGCAGGCATTTGTGCACCTTTGTATCTATTTCTTTTTACATATAGAGGGAAACATGTAGATTAAAACACGTGTTCGTATGTTTTCCTTCCCAGATATATTTTGAAAAATATGAGTCAGCAGCAGGCAAGAACATATTACATAATCTCTGGGAGTGAAGAAAACCTTGCAATTTATTAGGAGGCAGGCTTTCTGTGAGCAGCATTTTTTAACATCATTTTGTTACCACACATTGGTGTGTGCCTCTCGGTCAAGTGGCCTTATTTGCATCGTACACAGTTGTGTCCGATGCAGAAATGTAGTCCCAGTAGCCTTGGGTTTTGTTATATTTTTAAACCCCACAGTAACAATAGCAGAGTCTCATGGCTGTGATGATGATAACGACTTTTCTCTTCTTCCTAAACGTGTTTTCCTGCAAAGACACTGCGATTTTCCTTTTTGGTTCCCCCCACTCCCCACCTCCTGCTGTTTTCTATAAAATCTCAGCACTGAGAGAAATCACACATGAGTGCAGCTGGAAATAAATGTTGCCCCCTCCACCTCCCCTCTGCTCACGGCCACCCACCTCTACCGCCTACACCCAAATGGGAGAGTGAAGTCAAAATCCACTTTTAGCCCTCGTCTCCTGCTCTTGCACGGCTCTCCCTGCGAGCTCATTTCCAACGCCTTGCAGAGCGCAGTGGCTGTGCCTGCCATACACGCAGAGGGTGAAATTCGGAGGGGGTTGAACACCATTTTAATGGCTTCTGCAGCCATAAGAGCACTTGTCTAGTCCCATCAGCAGTTGTGCTATCATATGCCTTAACATAAGGGGACGAGAGAGGACATGCAGTTTCCTTCTTGTTCACTAATTATCACAGGGAGTAGGGAGCATCATGAATTGCAGAGAGACAGAGGAGCACAAACAAAAAAAGAAGTAAGATGGATCTGGCTCAAGTTAAGACAGCAGTAACATCAGGGGTTTGAATCTTACATCCTAGGCTACAACAGGTGTTGTAAGTCGTGGCACATGTGAGGGGACAGGAAGCAGTGGGGCACCAAGCAGAGCGCGGTGGTTGGGTGCTCTTATCCTCTCAACAGTGCTGTATCTCAATTTCTCCATCTAATGCCAGGCTTAATTCCAGGCTGTTCAGACAAATCCCTGCATTTCTGAAGGATGCTTTGAAAGCCCAGGAGGGGAATGGGCACTATCAGAATTAAAGGAAATAAAGAAAAGGTCCTGTTTGTTTATTTTTAATTTTCCCAATAAAAATGAAAGGTTTTGAACTGCTTTCATCTCCTGGGGCACTGCAAATACTTCTGCTGTGGCTAAGCTAGTGGTTGCCTTTCAAGCAAAGAGAAAGCTCTGTGGTGGTTTTAAAATATCAAAGCCTTCCCAAGGAGGCAGTAAATTGCCATGCTGGCTGAAACCAGGAGTGAAAGTAGCTCCGTGCCCTGTCTGGGACAGTGTCTGAGACACATGCTGTAGAGAAAATTGAGAGAGACACAGTAATTGATGGTGACGGAATAACCTGTTTATCCAGAGCACTCTGTCTTCACCCCCATTAGCTTGCGAGTTTCTGATGCTTGGAGACAAGAGAATTTAAATCTTCTGTATTTTTAAAACCACAAAAATCTCTGCTATAACCGGGAAATTCTCATGAGCTCAGCAGAGGGGATGTGCTCTTCAGTCCACCATCCAACAGGGCTCTCTTCACTTTATTCAAAAGCCCAGTTTGAGCTGTGTGCATCTGCCCAGTGTTGGGAGCAGCTGGGGAATGATAGGGCACTCCTGGGTTTGGGGGAACTGCCTCCATTTCCAGCCTCTCTTCAGCCACATGGGTGATGCTGCAGAGGCCATTTCATCTTTTTATATCTTTGATTTTCTTTCTGTAAGATGTGCAGAAGGAAATTGCCCTTTCTTGTTAAATGGCTTGACAGCTGAGGATGAAAAGTATCGTATTCAAGGCAGATGGGATTATAGCAGACCAAGCATTGCTGAAAAATGCCACTCTGCCCTTCACAGGCAAAGGGGAGAGGGGGACATAATTTTTGCAGGGGGCCTCTGGCAGACCAGAGCTCCCACCCAGGCTGCTTCCTCGTTTAGTTAAAAGCAAGGTCTTGAATTCCACCTGAGATCCCAACAGAGGCAAGATGCCAAATGATGTCAGCAGGATTCCACCAAAGATTAATTTGGCCTCAAATATTTCGCTTATGCAACATTAGACTGCATCCTTATTATTTTCACTGTTTCAAGGAGCATCCAGCGAAATAAGGTCTCTGTAACTCTTTAGAGCCTTCAATCCTTACTCATTAATAATACAGTTGCTTTCTGTTATTAATTGATCGAAATTAGCCTTTTTTGTTTCTCTAAGCCTTTTGTGGTATTTCTGTGCTGTTAAGAAATTAATCTGCATTAAGTAGAAAAACCAAAGTAAAAATAGTAGCATTGGAGTAGTAGCTTTTCAGTCTTTCTTGGCGTAAGCTCCAGGGCAGAACCATTCAGGGTAGCTAATAATCCTCACCTCATAGCCAGTAATAAGATACAGGAGAGGCTCATAGTGCACAAAGGAATAGCACAAAAGTCATCCAAGTCAGCCCGACCCTGCTCTGGATGGTGGGATCCCCCTGGAAGTGCTGTCTCCTAGAGACATGCTGCCTCTGCCTGAGTGACATAAGCTCACATCTTACGTCCCAGATCTTTCCTTTTAGAGTGTCTGTGTTCGGCCATTCTCTCCCCAAAAGGAAGGTTGTTCCCTGGGGCACGTTCCCTCCTGTTTTGTCAAACTTGGCAGGAAACGTCTGTAGTGGTTAGTCTCAGATGGTCATGAAAGACTTCCACTCGTTCCTTTGAAGAGTTTTCCTACAGCTGAAAACATCTCACCGTCACTAGCAGTGGTTTTAAGTTTCTTTTATTGCCCTTTTTCTCCTTTCTGTTTCTACTGCAGACAGTTTTACCTTTGTGGGGTTTTTTTTCCCCAACTCGTTGAAATTCAAGCAATAATAATAATCTTCATCATCATCATCATCATCATCATCATCTTGATATTCCTCATTCCAGCATCTTAAAAATATTTTCTGAACTTGGGTTACTTAAAAGCCTTTTTGCTATATAGACACTCGAGTACTTTTTCTATTTTAAAGTGGAAACCTGTGCCTGAAAACACTCAAGAGTCAAATGAAGATCAAAGGCTTGGGACTACTAGCAGTTTTCTGTATTATTCAGAGGAGCTCAAGCCTAAGGTGGTATAGGATATGCGCAGAAACTGCTATGCTGGTAGCCATCTGTAAAACTCAACCCTGATGCTGTTGAGGGCTGGGCTTGGTGTCTGACATGCCTACTGCTGCCCTGGCTGGAAGTCCCATGTTTTATCATCTTGTTTTCATGTCCGTCCCTGTGCAACAATGGCCAGCAAATGGCTGGAGTGCAGCTAATGATAGCATTGCCCTTTTCAGTGGTAGCTGGACTTGCTTTACAAGCTTTTCAGAAAAGCAAAGCTGTTTTCCTGTAGTCCATGCCTTCTCACTGTTTTCTTCCCTCTCTGTGACTTATGAGCAGGAATCAGGACCATAGATGGGAATTTATGTCCTGGAGGCATGCAACAAGGGTATCCTGGGGGTTCAGGGTGGCTCACAGAACAGTTGCCTCTGATAAATGCTCAGAGGTTTCCATGAGTTTTTTCTCAGCAGCTGTAGTCAATGCTCACAGTGGGTATGTTTACCGCTGACCAGCTATTCATAGGGAAATGTTACAAGGCTGTGTAAACCACCAACAGCATAATCCTTGTAGTAATAAAACATAAAAACGGATGCAGAGCAATTTGGCCAGAAAAAGAGTGGAAAGAAAAAGACAGTTAAAATCCAAGGAGTGGCTGTTGAAATGCAAAAGGATCTAGAAAGCAAAGATGCAAAAATAAAATCTGAAACGGAAATGAGTAACATTTTTACAGCATTGTATAACTCATTTTAATTGCAATCCATCTAGAAATCTATTTGAGGCAAGGAATCAATTCAGAATTGTAGAGCAAAGCATTGGTCTTCCAGATGTTTGCAGCTTTCTGGATTGTTATTTTCAGCTTCCTTCCACGGTTTATTTGAATCCCTTCTTCCTTGCAGTGGCCATGGAAAGACTCCCCCCGGTTGTGTTGCAGGTGGGGCAGTAAGCGGAGTGTCCTGGGGCTTTCTGCTCCGAACTTCCCCTCTTGTCATCTCTTGAGAAACACCATGAAGTGGTTGTGCTGGTGAGCACAGGGGGTTTGGAAGGTGGAAGCCCCAGGATTTCTGTGGAATAACCCTGCTTTGAAGAGGGCCACACTACATCTTCCAGGATAGACTGAGGTGGTCAGGATGGACTGTTGCCCACGCACAGGGAGCTCCTGTTTTCCCTAGACAATAATTCTGTGTGAGTGGTAGAGCTTGGGCCATACTATGCTATTTACTCTGATCACTTCTTTTAAATACGTTAGATCAGATCGCGCAACATAGGCATTATAGCTGCCTAATCATCTGGTATTTATTTTTTCATGATATATATTCTCAACCTGCTTAAGAGACTGGTTGAAGTACATCAATGTTGAAGGCTTCTGATATCTGGCAGGGTATGGTATGTCTGTGTTGGCAGAATTAAGTCCTGAATCTAACAGATGTCATCGGTGTCATTCCCAGCAGTCTCCTGAAAGGCCACCGTGGTGCACCTGACATTTCTCTTGTATTTGCTGACATTTATGAAGGAGGTTTTACCTTGTTTCTTGTCCATCTTGAGCATTCAGAGCTGCTGACCGTGATTTGCACTGAATCCAGTTCTTGGCAAGTGCCATGTGGAGACTAAGGCAGCAATGTGTCCAGCTCTGCTGCCAAGCCACCGTGTCGCATGGGGCAAGTGTCCCTTTCCTCCTGGGAGGTAGGCTTTGCCTGTCATGGCCTTCTCTGAGCTGTTCCTTACCCAAGCTCACAATTTGGCTTTGGGTTGCATAGATTGCTGACGAAGTGCCTCTGCTTCGTGCATCGGGGACCCGAGGAGCTAACCACTCACTGGCTGCTTCCAGAATGTCCCTTTAGACTTGGTCTCCCCCTGCTTTTTGTACTGCCTGGGGTGCAGTCTTAGAAGCTGGACTCAAGCAACAGGTCAAGAAGCAAGCAACCCAGGAGGTAAACCAGGCTCCTCAGAGATCAGACATCTGTTTGGAAATCAGGGTTGGAGACAGATGAGGGTTTGAGACAGGACTCCAAGGAAATGGGAGACTTTCCTGACAGCCAGACACTTAGAAAGATTTCCTGGCAGAATAGCTGAAAACATAAGCAGTCAACTCCAGATATGCAAGATCTCCTCCTCTGACCTTCCTCCTCACTTCAAGTGTGTCCCCCTCACCTTGTTTCTCTCAGACTGTCCTTACATGCCCAGCAGAAATATATTTGTTACTGCTTCATTCTACTGCATTCTGGGGAATGATGGTGCTACACGCTGTTACTTAGCAGGAGCTACACTGACCTCCCTGCTTGCGCAAGGAGGAAATTTTCCTCGTGGGACAGCAGTGTGGTTTGGCAGATTTGTCTTTCAACATTAGTATAGATGCAGTCTCTAGTCCTTGTTTCTGCTGACAGAGTATTAAATGCATTCATGTTTAAATTACTGGCTTAGAGCAACACGGAGAAATGGAAGGAGTTTGCAGTAGGTTTACCAAGTTGGGATCAATCTGAAGAGATTGCTTTGCAGAAGAAACATCTGTAGTCTGGGAAGGAGGCGAGGAAAGGGGAGATAACAGACTTTTCCAGATCAAGAGAGTGCAGGTGAAAGAGGGAGAAGGATATGATGCAGGAGGTAAAACTAAGTGTAGAGGAGTGGTGTTATAAAGGGAAAACGGGCTGGAGATCAAGACAGATTAGAACATGTAGTAAATGTAATCCACTAGGCCATGGATTTGTGTTTCTGGAAAATAACGGAAGTACCATCACGTAGGATGGTTCTCATGAGATTGGAGAAAGTACTAGAACAGGCACTCAAGGGGACAATCTTCCTTTTGGCTTTGAGTGTTACAGATGATTCAGATATGTTTTTTCGAGTACAGAGCCATCTGAATTGCAAGGACCACTATATTTCCTTGTATTCAGGCACCTCTGGGCAGCACAGCTTTATGAAGGGGCATCACCAGCAGGATTTGCACAAAATGCAGTTTATTCTAATGATGACTGCAGAGAGGAGCAACAGGCCTCCCAAGGACAGATGGATTCATGAGTAGAAGGGCTCTGGTAATGGGCTGTTGGTAACACTGGAGCAGAGAGGAAGGGAATATTTTATTATTATTACCTGGAGTGGATTCAAGCTTTAAACAAATGGTAGGATTTGCCAGTTTGTGCTAGAAAGCTGGGTGTCAGAGACTTGCAAGCCCATCCATCACTGGCTACAGGGACCTGTGTCCACCTGAAAAGACTGGTTAAGTAAAAGATCAAAGTTTGGTTTGGTGGTGATGCTGTGGTGGACTGGTGTAGACTGTGGTTGTAGGTCCTAGGAGCCTATGCTGCAAACAAGTCTTGGTTTTGGCATTGGTCCTAAAGAAGAAGAAACATGTAAGTGAGATATTTCATATGCTGGAATCAGTGTTTTGATTAGCGCTTTTAGAAGATTGATAGAGGTGGATTTGTCTGTAAGAAAAGGATTTATCTTGGCAGTTCAATAGCCTATTCCAAACCTTCCTGATCTCTGTAGTGTAGTCAGAAGTCCCTTGGATTTATGGATGACCTTAGAAAGCACAGGCAGTATTTGGTCAGCCGGGGTGCTAGAGAGACAAGGCTATGGAGTCTTATCTGTGTCCAGCAGCTTCAATATCTTATTTTTAAAAAGGCTTCTCTATTCATTACAAAGAGCGTCATGTTCTTCTTCTAACACAAAAAAGCTTTAATTCTTAAATAACTCTGTCCCATTCTGTGCTACTTATTCATAAACTCTCCCTACTTTATGCTGATGCATAAATACAGAACAGAATTTCCCCCATTTTCTTTACCTGCATTAGCACCAGCCATTTTAAAACTGTGAGCTGAACCTCCAGGGTTCTTGCTAACCCTGATGGACCTAATGGGGGAGAACACTGGGAAGGGATTCTAGGAGTCTGGAAATGAGCTCACAACCTTTGAACCTGTGAACCAGATTCTGGTCACCTAAGGCTTCTGAGCTTTCCTAATTTGTTAGGAAGTCACAAGATTCTTACAGCTATCAGATTTTAATTGTTCATCTTAGACTACTGTGTATTGAAATAAGATATCAATAATTTAAACCTATTCACTCCAGTTTCAGGAGAATAATTTTGAAATAATGGTAAATATCCCACCAGTTTTTGGAGAAAAAGTTTAGTCTCTTTGGATTTTGTATTAATGAATATGACCAGGCATTTTCCTATTCCTAGGGCATTTGTTAATTACTTTCTACACATACTCACTATCCATCCAACCCCAGGAAAAGGTATTTTTGACTACCTGATGTAATTAAAAGCAAAGACTATAAGATGGTCGTTGGCTGTTGCATGCTCACAAACACACATAGTGTGCAACAAGACACTGATCTGCACCTACACACATCAGAAATTACCTGCACACACCTGCACAGGTGTTGTAGGCATGTGGGTGTGCAATCACGCCTCTACAGAGCAGTTTCAAGGTGACTCTCTGTGCCTGCAAGAAATCTTGAGTTGTGTGCAGCTTCACAGAACCAAATATATAAATATATACACATTACAGCATACGAGTTCGGACACGTGGGATTCTTATGCAGTTTCTTATGTGTACAGTTATTGCATGTACAGAGACAGACCTCTGCTGTTCATGGATTTACACAGAGAAGCCTGCCCACTCTGACTCACATCCATGATACTTTATTGTTGCTTTGAAGACTCTAAAAATTCCTTGGCATTTATCCAAAAAGAGCGCCAACAGCCTTAAACTCAACTCATTTCCTTTACATCAAGTCTCAAAGCTCATCAATAGCAATCTGACTCCAGCAGGGAACCCAAAGGCATTTTGGATTTGACACCCTCAGTAGCCTTGTGGTAAATAGGTCATTACTAATACAATAGCAGTAATAAACCACAATGTATGAATTTAGAGAGAGAAATGATGGTGTTTGTGGTCCTTTTTCTTTGGTAGCAGACATTATTTCTAGTGCCAGCAGAATGATTGAGGTAATATTTGCTTGTTACTTTATGGAATCAATGAGCAGCATCTTATCATAGGTTTGTGTCTGGGGATTGACAAATGCTCAGGTGCTTTTGTGCCTCTGTGGTTACTTTAATTAACTAATGTGAGCTTAAAAGTCAAGGTGAAACCCAGGAGATCACTGCTGCTAATCCTGTCACTGCAGGCTGCAGCTCTAACCAGTTCACTGGAGCCTTTTCCCAGCAAGTTGCTCTCAGAGCCTTTGATTTTTCCAGCAGGAATGTCACATACGATAGAGGGACTCAAAGGGGCCAGTTTTACCTTTAAAGTCTAGGTTTAATTTTTTCTGTTTAAAAAAAAAAAATGTGTTTCGACAGTTTGTCACATCGGCTCAGCCTGCCATGTCGTGGGCAGTGAAGTGTTAGGAAGGAAGAGCAAAAAGTATTTTGATGAAGGATCAAGTCAACTTACTAATGTTTTTTGAACATCATCTGTGTTGACCTTGGTCATTGCAGACACACACCTGCTCCTCTGACTCTCTTGTCTCTGGGAGAACTTTTGGAGGTGCTGGGAGAATTGCCAGGCAGGATTTGGGGAGATTTGAGTAAAAGTTTTGAGGGGGATTTGCTGGAGGTTTGTGCTTTGCAGCAGAGACATTTTGCCAGCTTCTTCTGAATTGAAGTCTCCATCATGTATTTATTTTTGAACTGAGGAGGAGGGAAGGAGGGAGGTATCATCATCAGGCATTTTTATAGCTATGGAGAGTGGGGAGGCCAAAGTCTGTGTATCACTAGAGACCCTAAATCTCCATGCTTGGGTTCAAGAAAAGCACAAAACCAGTTTCTCTTGTGGGTTGTTTTTTTTTTACTAGACAAACATTTAATTATTTTACCTTCATGTTGCTGGTGAATCAACTGAGAGAACTACAAAAGATAATGTACTTCTATTTTTATATTTTATACTAATGAGGCTCAGACTAGAATTTTCCCCTTTATGATTGGCTAAAACAAGGTAGGAAAAATTCAGAGGGAGAGGGAGAGGAGGAGGGAGCGAGACACTAAACATTTAGCAGCGTGCGTGTATGCGGTTTGGAGAAAATGTGCAACGCCTTAGCGAAAGAGAGTGCTTGGAAAGCAAGAAGAGAAGCATTTTATTCATATAAAATTATCACTAAAGTATGGGCTTCTCTGGGAGGAGCTGTGACACAGGGTGGATTGAGGCAGCAGTGTTGTCATGACTGTGCTGCTGGCTCTGATTTCTTGGCACCGCTGCGGAGCGGCAGGGCTGTGCACCAGGACTGTGTTGCACAGCCCCTAGCCACCAGCATGGTCTCACTTGCTTTCTGTAAAGCATCCTCTTTGAATTGGCAGGATTTAAGCACTCCATCAAAAGTTCATTAATATGTTCAGTTAGAGACACATAGCTGCATACAGCCTGCTAGCAAACACCAGGGAGAGGAACATAATGGGGACCGGACGATCAAACAGAGCAAAAAAATGTATAGTGCCTTTACTATGAGCGGAGAAATAGCTGCAGAGGAGAGCACAGGTAGTGGTGCTGGGGCTTAGGGTTGACCTGTGTTGACATGTTAATCTTACCCGCAGTATTTGATGCCTAAGCACTGCAGTGATTGATACCTCCTAAACACCTTAGCTGGATGGCTGCTGGATAGCACCGTGCAAGCTGAGGGCTAGGTGCTCAGGCTCAGCTAAGGCTGGTGTTTGAGCTTTAGTATCAAGATGAAAATCAAACCTAAAGTCTCTGTATCTGATAGCATGTTCTCCAGCAATTTCAGTCCCAGACAGTGGAGATTTGGCCTGACTGCTTGAAACCGGGCTGTGCTGGGAATCAGCCTGGTAGGATTTGGTTTGCAGCTATGATGAAATCAGAAATTAGATCTGGGGTTGTGTACGGAGCAGCCCATGTGAGCCGGTTGTTTCAGAGGTGAGAAACTGCTCTTAAACTGCTCGAATGCTTCTGAAAGATTCAAATTAAAGGTCTGAGGATTTGACATTTTCTTTCATAATAAAAGAGAGGAAGTAATCAACACACAGAGTTGGTGAGAGATTTTATTAATTTGCTGAACTGCAGTGCTGTCATTCAGTGGAAAACAAGACATTGTTTTTTATTTGTGAAACATGAGTGGGGAAACTAAAGTATAAAACACTAAAAGCAGCATTAGCTTAGGTTTTCCAGCAGATGATTTGGACTAACCCAAGTGGCCTGAAGGCCGTGGGTCCTTGGCGTCCTTGCTTACATTTGGGGAGTAATAATGTGCAATATATGCACCTCAGAGAAATCAGGTGTGATATTTCAATACTTGACTAGTTGTGTCATTGGTTTGACCTCCTTTGAAGGGGATGAAGAGAGGATGCTCACCCAGTGAGAAGAACCAAGGGAAATAAGAAGTGTGCTTGAAGAGTGGCCCTCAGATAACAGAAGATCTATGTAGAAATTTGTCCTCTTAAAAGGGGCCCAAATGTGGAACAGTGTTTTATAGTGCCCGTAAAAAGAGCTGTTAATAAAATTAATCTGAAAGGGAAGGACAGCATGGAAAGAAAGATGAAATTTTACAACCCTAACATGCAGTAGATGAAAAGTGTAAATCCAGCCCTGGCTGGTACTGTCTGGAAAGCATTACTGTTTGATCCCAAGTAATGTTGCAGCTTCAGTCCAACTGGACAGATATCACCATCACCATTACTATAATTTATACAGTTGTCAAGGCCAATTGAAGTGCCTCGAGCCTGAGAGATTGCCTGTTTATCAGTGAATTGGTGTGGTGCAGCCTTGGGCTACTGTGGCTACGGTATGTTGTGTGTGTATTGCAGAACTTCAGTCTGTCAGTGAAACAACAGCTTGTTCATAAGGGCAAGAAGAGGAAGAAAAAGGAAAGGATAAACCACTGTGGTCAATTTAGAGCATGCTTTACAGGAAATGTGAACCTGCAGGCATGTAGATGTAAAAACAAGGTAAAATGGGCATCATGCTCATGCGTGACACTAAAGTTTGTCATCTGGTGCTGGTAAGTCTGAAGGGTCCCATGAGGGGTTGTTCTAGCTTTTAAGAAGAAGTTTTATATCAAGAATGCAAAGAGCTTAGAACATTAGGAAAGCAGAAAAAAGTAAATGGCACCGAGTTAATAAAAGAAACAGTGAACTCCTGCGCATAGAAAGTGCAAAACCTGACAGCTGGGTGAGATGGCTGAATCTTTGATAAAAGTTAATGGCTGAGGCTTCCCTGGTTCACAGGAACTGTGTTTGTGCTTCTGGCCTTTTAAAAAATGAAGCTTGAAAATCTGGAACAAATAGACTTTTTATTTGGTTAGTGTTTTGGACCTATAAAACTGAAAGTCATAATACACCCTGTAAAACATTTGAGGTGATTTGGGAATATAGCATTCCTTATTAAACTCTATGGGTTTTAGAGACTTCTTATCTTTTCATAGCAGTGTAGGGGTATGACCTCTATAATGTTCAACAGGATACTTTAAAAATTGAGACCAATTTAACAAGAATAGCTGCTGCCTTGGTGCTCCAGCTCTTCCATTTCTTTTCTGGCTAGAGTTAAGTTCATAATGGTCTAACCGAACCTTTTAGTTGCTAAAAAAGAGATTGTTGTGTTGTGATCTGGGCATAAGGGGCTAGTTTGTGACAGATATTTTATCAGAACCATTTGTCCATGTCTGGAATAGCAAAGTGAAAATTTCATAACTACAGTATTTTGAAAAAGGTCAGAAACTGTCAGTCAGTCTTTGCATATTTTCAAGGTTATTTTTGGCCATTATAACAAAATATACTGTTATTTGGGAGTTTCAGCAATCCAAAACCCTGTGGATAAAGAGGAGACATACTAGTTGTATGCCAGCTGATGTTACTTAACATCTTGGGGGTAGCAAAGTGTTTGCACCAGCCCTAAATTGAAGACCCAGGTCCAAAGCAGGTCAGCTGCAAGCCTGAAATCCAGCAAAAGGAATGTTTTTTTATAGCTGGAATTTTGAATGCTACATATCTGAAAATCAGAAGAACTAATTTGTTTAAGATAAATAATGGTGTGCATCAGAATTCTGTGACACTGTGATTTTCCTCCTCTGGGATGCCAGGTTTGTCTTTTATCTTTCTCTCTCTGTGTTTCTAAATTAAAGTTGCCCGGTTTGCTGCACCAGGCAGAGGATGCTGGTACTATGGCATCTGCAAGTGGAATACTCTGTGTCCTGCACTCTTTCCTGTTCTGTGAATTTTGCTGCTAAAGCTCTGTGTTTGCAGGATGCGCACCGGTCCTTCCTTATAAGTATGTATGTCAGTGCCACTTTGGAAGAGCAGCCAGAATAAATGTTATTGCATTTCTTTAACACATAATATTTCCTAAGGTGAAATAAGAATGTGGCTGCTTTTCTCCTGGAAGAAGTTCAAGTGAGCCTTTAGAGAGTCTGGAGAACAGTGTGCTATAGGAGTTTTCAGTCTTTTAACCTTTCTTTAATTGACGAATAATTCTTTGCTGTTCAGTGCAGAATGGTAAGTTTCTTTAGAGGTCACATAGCACTTCCCTCTTTTTAATATTGCCTTACTGATGAGTCTAAACTGAGAAATTACTATAGTACATTCTTTCTCCAAACCCTCCATCCCTGAGGCTGGTCCATTGCAAAGCCAGAGCGGGCAGCCTTCAACCTCTAGTAATGAGGACTGGTGCATGTTTAAACGAAAGAAATTCAAGAAGTATTTTGATATATGTAAGAAGGGAGAGTGATTTCCACCTCAGGTCTGGCATGTGGTTATCTTGAAGCCGCAGCTGCTCAGGTGGGTAGTGGTATTCTCAGTAACGCCGTGAGGCTGCCCACAGAAGGACATTGGTAGGAAATGCAGTGGCATTGCTCACATTACCTGTAACTTAAGATAACATCCTCTCCTGACATCCATGATCCTTCATGTCAAGGTATTTGAAAGATAGCGTCAAAAAAAGTGCCTTGGTCTGAAGCTTGTTTAGGGCAGAAGTGCTTTCCTGAGAGAAAAGGATCTGTCAGGATAGGAGGGATGCTGGCACTGTTGCAAACCCCAGTGTGTTTCCTTACCAATAGGTTAATTTGTCTGCACTGGCCGTGAGATTTATTCACATGCTCTGGAGTCAGCTGTGCTCCTGCATGATGATCTTTGTTTGAAAGCAGGGATTAAATGACCTTTAAAAAAAACCCCAAACAACCAAGCAAAATCTACTGGCCAGGTTGTTTGGGGGGCAAAGGGGACTGAGCAGCCAGGAGAGTTGCTCTTATCATCAGAGTGTAGCAAACCACACTGAGATCTTGTGGGTGATAGAGAATGGGAAAGATCAGTCGTAAACTGGTTAGCCCTAATCAAGATGCTTTCTGTTCCCCTCACACACAGGATGTGTGCTCGCAGACTGACATGCCACTCGCCAGAGCCACTGCAACACTAACATTTTTGTCAGGCAACCAAGCCGACTGTCCACCCTAACTGCCTCCTCCCCAGCCCAGTTTGAGCTTGGTTTGCTTTGGGTTCATTAATATGTTGATCCTCCTGCTAGGCTGCACTAGTCCCCACTCCCCAGGCTTGTGGCTGATATCTGCAGTTGCTGCAGAAAAAAGGTGACTGCTTTTCTGTGTCATTAACACGGTGAAAGCAAGCAACTGAGGTGTTTGATCTTGATGGCAGAGAGGTTTTGGAGGTGTGCGTGGCGTTTCTTTGGGGCCTTAGTTATATTCTGTGTAACACTCTGAAATATGAATGGGTGATGGCTGAGTAATTACTGGCATGGTACCTTCATCCCCCTTGCGGTCTTTCAGAAACACTCATGCCTCTGTGCACACATAGGCAAAAAAATTCTTAGTATTTGCAAATTGATGAAATCAACAGAAGCTTAAAAGCTCAGAGTAAAGCTCTGTTGCTAATTTTCCAGAAACACCACTGAAAGAAAGAATTTCATGCAGGACACTTAAAAAA
The DNA here is from genome assembly GCF_965140245.1 of Athene noctua. Taxonomy (NCBI): domain Eukaryota; kingdom Metazoa; phylum Chordata; class Aves; order Strigiformes; family Strigidae; genus Athene; species Athene noctua. Next base: position 12,298,036 of record NC_134047.1, on the reverse strand, counting down.
AAAAAAACCAACAAAAAACACTCAAAAAAGCAAAGAAGAAGGGAAGTCCCTCCAGGTTTCAGTTCAAGAATTACCCTGATGTATCAGCTGCCCACGGTTTTATCTGCAAAATATCCCTTGGGTGTCTCTCAGTCTGGAATTATTTCCAGCACTGAGGATGAGAAGTGAAGATGCAGCAAATAAGGCACCTTTTCAGCAGGAGCCGTTGCGCTCTGCCGCAGAAGGACCAGCAGCCTGGCACAGCTCCTGTGCCTTCCCAGTGAGCAGCATCCAGCACGTGGGGAGCTGATAGGTCTGCCAGCTTATTTGCAAAGGTTGTAATCTTTAAGGTATTGAACAGCAGAGTTTAAAAATAATAAATGCTTCTACAAGGCACAAATAAAAAGAGGATGCTTGAGATAACAGTAATTTAAAAACTCCTGTTACTGCCTCGGGTGCTGCAGTGGAGGGAATTGCACGTGCATATCATTTTCCCCACGGACAGCAGGTGCTTTCCTCATTGTCCAGCTGGGGGAATCCAGTTTACATTTTCCTTTTTCTTTAGTTTCTTTAGTTTTCCTTCAGTTCCTTTATTTTTCATTCTTAGGATCGTTCTGTGCTCATAAGCCCTGCTGTATTTTATTTGCACTGTGGAAAAAGCAAGTTAGGGAATGTGGGGAGGAGGTTATATTGTGTTGAGGTTAATTTATATTAAAAATCCATGCTGTTAGAGAAAAGGAGTTTCTGTCCTGGTTGAAGCAAGGAGTTAGGGATGAGATGCTGTAAAGTGCTTAGAAGCTTAAGACAAGGTTGGTAGCAGTTCATATGTCTGAGACCTGCACCACCCTTTAGGCACCACAGAGAAATTTGGGGGTTTTGGGGGGGAAACCATAGACAAGTGATACTGAGTGATACTTTGCAGCCCTGCTCTGAGCTGCCCCAGGGTGCTGCTAACTCCTGGTTTAGGGCAGGGGTGTTTGCCGTGAGACTGGAAGATCTTTGGGATGGATGTGCTATTATGTGCGTGTTTTCATCAAGGTGAAGGTAGCTTTGCACAAACCTTGGTAGCGTTAGGGAGAAAGGAGCTGGTGGAGTTAGCCAGTTTAGATCCTCTACAATGACATTTTCAGAGCAAAGCAAACACCCAGCTATGTCCGAAGCAAGTTTCTGCACGCTTGAATCATTTACATGCATAAGTATAAACTTGCGTTTCCCAGTAAAGCTCTGTCAATAAGAATACTGCATCTCCTAGTGCAAGGCAATGCTTAAATTAAAGCTGCTAGAGAAAAGACTCGTAGGAAGAGCGCTAAGCAGAGAGGGGAGATAAGGAGAGTGTCTGAGCTGCAGAGCTGTCAGCACGCAGCTGATCTGCAGCTCCAAGCTTGGGTGGTATCACGGCTGCGCTCTGCCTGTGCCTGGCCAAGACTGGGGGCTTTGCAGGAGAATGAACTGGTAGAGCATCCAATTGGGCCAAAATAAAGGGGGGTTAAATCCTGGAGGAAAGGATCAGGAGGGTTTTACATCTCTTATCCAGGAGGTTTGCGGTAGAGGCACCTGGAGGTTGATAGACACGCTCAATAACTCCAAAAAAGACCCAGAAGCAGAAGTAATTGTTAAGGTGGTGCTGAGGAGGACTGAAGGGAAGTTATTTGGGGTATATGGCTGGTCTCGCCGTGCTGCGTTGCCTTCACCTATGTTTTTGTGCTCTCTCCCTAAGCATGTTCCTTGTCTCCTATGGCTGGTTAGTTTTGGTGGTATTTAATGTTTTCAGGTTAGACACATGAACAAAAATCACTCCTCTATAAGAGAGTGCCAGCCCATAGGTCTTTCCCCCATTTAAATGTGTTCCAGAGCTGCAGTAGCCCAAGCTGTTCTGAAAACAGAAGTGCTCGTCAACTAACCAGCTTTTCAGTGGGTTACAGAAGGGAAGAGGATTTCTCTCTCTGGATACAGATCCTCAAATCCCAACTGCAAAACCGAAACAGCTGTGTTGTGTCAGGTCACTTGATCTGAATGACTGTTGAATTGCAATTAAAGGCCTCTCTAGCTTCTGCTTTTCTCTTCACATTTTGTTTTGCTGCTTTAACCTTTGTTTATCTTTCCCTGTCCCTTCCTTTGGGCTGGGTCCTGGCCTCAGTCACAGCAGTTAAATTTGTGGTAACTGCTCTGTGGATGAGACAAAGAACTGGCTCCAAAGATGACAGTGGACTATGTCTAGAGCAGCTTTGCTGGTGGATACTGCCCCTGGGTTAATCCAGTGTTGGCTCTGTGAGGCAGAGCCTCACACCTGCACGAACCACTACACAATTTTATGAGTTTGTTGGTACTCTCTGTACAAAAGATGTATTAGAAAGTCCATAAGCACCACTTTGTATAATGAGATTATATGGTCTGGATACAGCTGATTGCATTAAGTGTGTCTGTGTGTATATCGGTGTGTGTGTACCTGTATGTTTGCATGGGAGTGTGTAGGATTTGTAGTGCATGTATGTGGACCTTGATGTGTGTGCATGTTTATTATTTATTGGTTTTTTTTTTTCAGTGTGAAATACTGCACATGGCTTTTATTCTTATATTATTGGTAAGGGGAGAATCACATTTGGCTTGGATATTCACAGAAATGTCTTGGAATTATTCAAGTATAATCGTGCATTTTCTCAAGTTTGGATGACCTGTCTACCTTCTTTGTTTCCCTTGATTCTTGGTCTCCCCCCAGTATTCTTCCCTTTACCAGAAGTCTTGCAGGAGTAGGTAACCCAATCGTACCCTGGGACAAGAAGACGCAATCCTGATCTTATTCACACTAACATAAAACAAAAAAAATTATTTATTGGAAATTGAGAAATCTAGCATATTGACATTGATTTTCCAACTCTGCTGGTGGTTTCTGGATTTCTGTCTACTTGAAACTGGACTGAGAACTATTAATTCAGGAAACAGCAATTTGAGCTTGATGGGGATCTTAAGCCTTTGTTAATACAAAACCAGCATAGTACTCTTGGTTTGAGGAAAGCTCTCTCCACTTTGACTACGCATCATGAAAGCTTCCTGTTCTTTTGACCTAAGGTAGACCAGCGTGCACTGGCACTGGGGCTTGGGGGATCCTGTTGACTGTCTCTTTTGACAAAAGATTGTCTTTCCGGAAGCTGTGTCTCTCATTTCAGGTTGTCCATTCACTTGGGCTTTGGAGACCAACCTTGGTTTAGCATTTCTGTTCCTTGCTGTTTATGCCTTTTTTGGGACCTTGAATTATTTAACAGTAAAGCAAGTTGCTGAAGAAACATCAGTCTGTGAAAGAAAGTTTCTGGAGCTTTTAGCACAAGCCACAAATGTTTTTCCCTGAAGTTTGAAGGTTATTTTGAGGAGGGATTTGAGCTTGATGGGGATGCCAGAGAAAGTTTGAAAGTATGGAAAAAGTTTCTGTCTTTCCTTAAGTGCAAAAATAACTATTTAATCAAGATAAGAAAAAAATTCTGCGGGTGGTTTGCTCGATAGAATGATGTGGAGGGATGGAGAAACTTGGCAGTGGGTACCTTTTTCATCTTCATTTCTTCAACAGTTTTGTCAAATTCAGTTTTCTTAATGTGGGTACTCACGGAGTGGCTGAACTTCCCCATTTATCCTGCTCTTGTGAACATGAACATTCCTTTCTTTTTCTTAAAATACAGAGTTGTTGTGGGTTAGTACTCCTTACACAAATGTGCTGAGCTGTAGCAGTGGCTGAAGCTGAGGTATGAATAGAGGAGGGTCTGCTGGTGTGGTAAGAAATCCTGTCCTGGAGTAGGAGGAGGTATTTTGAGGTGGGATTATTGTGCATCGTTAGTGGGAAACCGCTGCTCTGGTACACCTATTACTGCTTCCGTGTAAAGCAAGAGGACTTTCTGCAGAAGCAGGTTTAGGTACTGTTCCCTGTTCAGGCAGCTTTGACACGTCCATCCTTCTGGAGTGAAAGAAGGTGAAAAGGGTTTAAAAGAGTAATTTCTGGCTACCTGCTTCCTAATAAAGCATTTGTATGTACAGTGGGAAGGTGGCTGCACTCAGCACGGTACATTCATTGGGGTGGCTCTGAGCGGTTGGGCTCTGCTTGTGGTCTCCAGTGTTTCACAAACTGGAATAGCCAAAACTGTTTCTCTTCAGTAAGTGTGGGAGGGAGGAATTTGCCTTGGTTTGACACACTTGAGGTGACCTGCTGGTAAATGCCTGGTCTTGCATTCCTCAGGAGCTGGCTCAGCAAGGTGCGAACAAATCCCTGCTTTTATTTCAGGCTTTGTTTGCTGGGGGAAACTGTAATTTTGTTCTGCTTCTGAAATACCTTCATTAGTCTGGTGCTGAGATTTGGGTCTAATTTTACCCATATAGTGAAAACTGACTATTTAAAGAGGTGGTTTAAGCCTTGAATTTTTCTGCTTCTTATATTAGCAAAGAAGGATATGGAATATTACCAGGGTAACCAAATAACCAGACAGCAGATTGGAGGTTACTACCAGCACACAGCAGCAGAGCGTTATGTGGCTCACAGGGAGAGCAGTGCCTGCTGCAGCCTTCTGTTGTGCATGCAGGAAGAAGACTGAGCTGTATCAGGGTGATCAAAGACTGACGATGAGCTGACAGTGTGATATGGCCATAAAAAAGCAAGGTATGATCCAAGGATGTATTAGAAGATGAATTTCCAGTAGAGATTAATGCTGCTGTACCAGACAGTGGTGCAACCTCACTTGGGCTAGAGTAGACTGTTTGCCAATATTCAACAAAAAATATATTTGAACTGGAACAGAGACAAGGACAATTGGGGGAATGGAGGATCTGTCTGCAAAGGGTAAACTGCAGAGTGCATTGTCTAGCCTGACAAAGTGGTGGCTGAGCAGGAGCATAGTTGCTCTCTACAAATGCTCTGAGGATGAAGACTGGCTGAGCAGAAGCACTGCTTAAGATGAAAAAATGAGTAGGTATTGGATGATCATGGCAAAATATAGGCTTTTAGTTGGAAGGCAGTTTCTGATCATTGGGCAGGAATGTGGTGGTAGAGCACTGTCCCTTAGGGTGTCACACAGGGAAGAACCCAGAAGGATGGAGGCTCGAGAGCCAAGATCCCTCCCAGTATAGTCACGGCAGAGTGGGGACGTGTTTGGGACCTCTCCAGCGGAGCCTCCGCAGGGCACACAGCAGTTGTGAGCAGTTAGTGGCCACAGGCTTTAAGCTGGCCATGGCTTACTGATAATTGGTGCCTGGGTCTGATCACATGCCTCAACTTTTTTCATACATGCTCAGCTCAACCTCTTTTGCTTCAGTTTGGTTCCTACCAGTGTCCTAAAATTATATTTGCTAAAACATCAGCAAAATGGGAGCCTGCCCTCAGACTCATACACAGTATAACTAGTTCTAATGTCCAGGTCTTTAGAAGTTTTTCCAACTTTTATCAACTAAAGAGATGTCAAAGCCTCCATCAAAGGAGCAAATCTGGCTTCAACTTGTACCTCAGGCATTGGTGCTTGTTTTTGCACCTGTTGCAGGGCTCTAGTCCACGTTTTACCAACATGGTAAATTATGTGGTGTTAACTCGTGTTGCTGGGTTTCCATGGCAACCCTTTCACTAATTAACGCACAGTAGTGAGGAAAAAAAAAAAATCTGTCCTTAATGATGAATTAATTTGACAAGATTGTTATGGTAAGAAGAGTTCTGAATAGACACTCCGAAGGTGTATAGCGGGGATGTGAGCACGCTCATTGCTTATAAGGAGAATAACTGGGAAAAAGAAAAATATGGCTATGTTTTTCTGACCTTGCACCATTCAAACTGAAATCTTTCTTACAATTTGGAAAGAGTTTTCATTTTAAAAGGAAAACAATTATCCTGAAAAATGTCTTAAGAGCATGACTCAAATGGTCATGCTTTTTTGTTGCCTTTTTTTTGGTAAGATATTTTAACTAAATTTTTGGTGTTTAAATAAAAACTCATTGAATTTAAGAAGGGAAATGCATGAAAGAATCAGAAAACTCACATTTAAAAAATACATTATTTTATGTCAGAAAAAAGCCCAATTCCTCATGACTCCTCCCAAATTTCAACCCACTCTACGCTTTCTTGCTCTAATTCCTCCAGCAGCGCACGAGGGAAATTGGCAGTAGCTGTTAAGAGATGGGCCCAAATGAAACTGTAGGTTGAGCCTGTTGTTTTGAAATTCAAAAGAGAACCAAATGCAACTTCACAGCATGGCCCTGACCACTGAAGCGGTGGCCTTGGAAGCACATTAGCAAAAGTAAATCAGGAGTGAGAAAACCAGCAACTTTCTGCTGTGTGTTGGAGATGAGTCACAAATGTAGATTCCCATCAGTGGTGGCAATTAAACTCCTTTAGCACTTAGTGCACAAGGCAATGGGTTAAGTCACAGTGTCCTGGTGAAATTCTTACTTGGATAATTGTACTCAGCCTTCCTGAATCCTCCCCTCCTGCAGTTTTAATTAGATGGAGCTGTGGCTCACGAACTTCGGTGTTGCGTGGACCACAACCTAATAGGGAGTTTAGCAGAGACTTGTCATCCTACTAGCAGTCTTGTGACTACCTCCCATCCTGTTGCGACTGCAGAAGTTACTTACATGGAAAAGTAGTGTTGGGGAAATAATGAGTGTATTTTAGCTGCTGTTTAATGAGATTTCACTTCCAGAAGTGAGGGCACCATGCTGCTAACCGGCTCTTTGCAAAACTGCTAGCAAGCGCCCTGTGAATCTGCTGTACCCCTGGCCAGAGCCTGCAAACTGGCAAGGTCTTGAGTTGGCTGGATTGCACCTCCCAGGATCTTGCAGGGCTAGGGGAGCACTTAAAAGCTGCTGTCGTGGCTGTGTTGGTGGAGAAGGCAGCAGAGAGGTGGAAGGCTGTGCAGTCTTGCTGCCCTGTGTCTCCATGGCTGCTCAGGAGCAGCCCTGAGATGGAAATGGGTGCAAGGGCCAGAGGATTTGGCTGCTATGTGGTACCGCTGGGCTTGTCCTCTGGCCAGATCCATCCAAACGCTCTGCTGCCTTCACCACTGAATAGTCCTGGGGTCTCTGACTGCTGCTGCTTGGGAGTTTTAAACCATTTACAGCTGGGGACCAAGGGATTTTTTTCTCTGTGGCCAGCAGCACCTAGGGTTGTGCAGAGCACATGTCTTCAGAACAGAGCAGTTGTCTTGCTGGAGCCAGCACAGCTGGGGCTATCGGCAGGAGGGGTATCGCTCAGCTGCTAGCGTTATCAACGGGTGCAGTGTGAGAGTAATTGTGGCTTTGGCTGCTGTGGTGCAGACCCCAGGCTGGAGAGCAGAGGACTGAGCAGGGGCAGCAGCCATCCCGAGCAGCTCCAAGGCATTTGCCTTTCCCCTGGTTTTGCAGACAGGCAGACAGGGGGAGAGATTGCAAGAGATTATCTCATGAGATTCCAGCTTCTCCTGATCTCTAGCAGTGCCTGGGCACTGCAAGGCTGTGCCTTTCTTGGTGACAAAGCTGCTGTTCCCCGGGAAAACTGTCCTTACATACCTGTGCACAGATGACAACATGCACAGGTCTCTGTTTGGTACCCACGGGTCCCCCAAGCCCATGCACAGCTGTGCCAACGGCTTTGCATGGACGCATGAGCTTCTTGGAAATGTATTCCCTGTGTCCAAAGCTCACAGAAAAGTAAGCGCATTTGTTTTCTCTTTACATGATTGCCCCTGTGAAACAGGCATGTTGTCTTGAAGAACACCTTCTTTTCCCCCTGGATAGCTACTGCTGTCTAAAAACAAACATGCCAAAACCTGATACCAGCACACAATCTGTGTTTTAATTCCCCCAGCTCAACTAGAGTGCAAAAAATATTTACAGTTCCCCCTCTAATGCCAAGTGACCCAAGGAGGAAGGGCTTGGGGGGCTTTATACAGTGTAAACAATGCTGTGAGTTGCCACTAGTGATATTGCAGACACCTCTGTTGAGGTGTTCTGTAGTATTTATATATATTGTTATTTAATTAAGGGTCTTTTGGGCACTGAAGTGAACTGCTTCAAAACCTTCGCAGATCTCCTCTGGACTTAATTGACTGCTGACTTGAGCTGTTTAAAGTTGCTTGAGGAGCTGCATTTCCAAGGAGTATAAATAATAATGGAGATGGGATTATTTTTGTCTTTTTAAGAAGAGAAAGAGAATGTGTCCAAGTACTTAAGTAACTTCTAGGACAAATAAGTTCTCAGAAGGAAGGGAAAGGTGGGGCTGCACACCCAAAAAGCCACAGGCCATTCAGCACAGGAACGTGGGAGAACTCGAGAGAGACACTGTGGCATTACCTTGAGCTTTTGGTACCACCATGTTACTTCCAGCAAGGAGGCTGGGGCTGCTGTGGCAGAGGTGCGGGTCTCTGGGATGGCGTCATCTCCTGCTGCTGCATCACTGCTGCTGCAGCGAGGCAGACCTTGCCCTGGGGAGTCAGTGGCACGTACTGGAATCAGTGGCATGTACTGCGAGGCGTGAGACCCCCTGCCTCGCTCCGTGTGCTGCAGTTCAGAAGGGAAGAACATTTAGGTTCTCCAAAATGAGGCGTATTTGAGAGCGAATCTGGAGAACTAGGCACTCTGAGAGTGTTTTCTTATTTGAAATATGTGAACAAATATTACTGTTCTGACAGCGCTGCTGTTGTGCTGTCATAACACTATCCTCTTACTGTCACAGCCCAGTTAATGACAACACCTGTGTGATAGAGACAGTACCAACTATATCAGTGTATTATTTAGGCCATCATGGAACCCACTGCAAACATCAAGGATGGTTTTGGTCCTTGCCTTACATCACCAAGGAGACTGTCCTCGGACTGCAGTGTTATAAAGGAGCCTGTTAATCTACTCAGCCCATCACGCAATAGCTCTCATCTGGGCATAGCTGCTGGAACTGTCAGGCTACATCCACAGTCTCCTTCTGTGAATCTTGCATTTGAGAAACATTTTCTAAATAGTTAGATTTCCACACTCCAAGCTCTTCATGAATTGGAAAGGTTCAGGTCTCCTGCCTGCTGTAGGTGACAGCAAAGAGAGGCTTTCTTCCATCCTACCAGTCTCTTTGGCTAGAACTGCACATTTGCACTGCTGTGCTTGTGCTTGGCCTTCTGTTCTGCTCCTCTGCCTTTCCTGGGCTGCTACAACTCTTGTGCTGCTTCCTCCTCTTGGGTAAAGTTGTTTAATTTGTCTTCTGTTCACAGGCTTCCTCACCTTGTAGGTCCTTTGTTTTAATCCTTTGTTGGTGTTTTCATTTTAGATAGTTAAAATGGAGCCTTTCTCCATTTCAGACTCCTAGCTCTCCCCATTATACATAAATAATAACTCTCCTGGAAGTATTTAAACTGTGTTAGCACAGTCTCTGAAATGGTAGTTTAGCTGAGCTTTTAATAGGTTAAATCTCTTTCTGGGTATTAATCCTTCCAGAAGCTCTGATAAATTTGTTGCTTTTCTCTGAATCCCTCCCACGCTGTCAATATCTGTCTGAAATGAGTTGCTTCATGCAGAACCAGCCATGGGAGGAGGGACTGTTACCGCATCTTACAGATCTTGCTCTCATTTCAGTGCATTTCAAACTCCTCTCTGATTTCCTGCCACTGTTGCTCCTGTGATTCTTTGCCCTGTGAGCATCTCTCCCATTGAATATGGGTTTGCAGTGAGTTTGCCTCCTGTTTATTAGCTTTATTTCTCAGTTCTCAGATAAATTCACAAGGTTTTCCTGTTTGATATCATCAGAGAATATTAGTGAATAATATCAGCTCTTCCACATTGCAATGAAGATATAAAGGTATCAAAGACTGCAGTGAATGTTGAGTCCTGTTTCTAGTTTTTTGCACTTGTTTTTTCTTGCTTTGTGCTACATTGCAGGATCCCTAAGCCTTTGTGACAGCAAACTCAATCTGTGATCCAGGTTATCAAAGACTGCAACTCAACTGGATGGGAAATTATCTTTTTTTCCATCATGTTACTGTGGAAATGACACAGTCTCCTATGAGGCAGTAGCAGACTTTGGACAGCCTCTTCTATCAAGTATGAGGTCTGAAAAAAACAGGACTTGAGCTGTCCTTCTCTAGAGTTGTGTTTGAATGAGCCACCTCCTGCCCATTTGTAAGTCTCTCAACTGGAATTTATGTCCTACGTTGGTACTGTTACTGTTTGGGCTCCCACCAGCCCAGGGGCTTCACAGGCAAGGAAATGGCAAAGTCCCTTGACTAGGAGCTGATGAGAGGGGACCTCTGTCTTCAGCTGAACCACAGCCTCAAAGCCAGACTCCTCTGAGCTGGAGCTGAACTTTGTTTCTAAGTCTCTCCTTGTCCAAACATAAATCGAAGGAGAAATCTCTGCATGGTTTTGAGGTGTCCAGGTTCTCCCTGATTCCACCTATTATGGAACATAGGTCAACGTAGCGCTTAGGGATATGGTATAGTTGGGAACTGTCAATGGTTGGGAACTGTTAATGGTTGGACTGTCACAGAATCGTCTAGGTTGGAAAAAAACCTTGCAGATCATCTAGTCCAACCATTAACCTAGCACTGACAGTTATGTCGACTCTACTCTTAAACCCCTTCAGGCATGGGGACTGCACCACCTCTCTGGGCAGCCCACTCCAATGCCCAACAACCCGTTCTGTAAAGAAAACATCCTTCCTGTTTCTTTTTCTCCAAGTGAATCAGGCAAGTGGAGCTCCTATCCATTTTCATAGGGCTTGTTTAAATGAGGATTTATTTAGACTAAAAGCTCCTTAGAGCCACTTAATTCTTCTAGGTGGAGGACATATTTAGGCCAGTAGTAAAAATTCCTTACCAGATGTCTTCAAGAGGGTGCTCACCAAGTACCTTCCCAAAGAGGACATCTTGGATGCCTTCAGAAAATAGTATCAATTCTTAATGATGCTAGATTAGATAGTGTGGACAGGGCTTGAGATAGCATCTGTTAAAGCCTTGGGAATATTTGGAAGTTGCTACAGTGATGGAAGGAGAAATTAAATGGGCTGCAGAGCAGGGTACATGCTCTTGTTTTCAGCCATTAGTCAAAATAGCTCTAGCTAAAGTTTTTTATTTCAGAGATTTGAGCATATTTCACTGTCAATTAATGTTATCTGATGTGGCACTGTTCATTCCAAAACCCCTGTGAATTCCCTGGCTGGATCCAAGAGCCCTTGTAGCCAATGCTTGTGCATCTACATTTGCCTCTGTTGCTCACCACCTTTCTAGGGGCAGTGTCATTGCAGCTGGCATAGGTTTAGACAACACATCTTTCCTATGTGTACTCATCATCACCCATCACCATTATCACTTTGCCATGCTTGCCTGATCCGTGATTCAACTGACTTGAGCTGCCTACCACACAGTATGTCTTGGGGAGGTGTACACATTTGACTTCTGTTTCTTCAGCTGAAAAAAAATCACTGTGAAAAGTATTGGGGATTTTCCATTAGGTCAGAATCTCCCACCTTCATTATATGGTCTCTTTTCTGAAAATTTCTATTCTAGAAATAACAATCCTTTAAGGCATCCTTTAAGCATTCTGAGTCAGGAAAATCTATTTCTGAAATGAATAATAATTATATACTGGATTTAATTGAGTGTAGATTGCTTATCAGGCAAACGTATATAGTATAGCTGAAGCTGAGCCTGAGATGAGATGAAAATGCATCTAGCCTAATGGACTCTAACAAGCTCAACCATGACAGTTCCATTTGGGCAAGTTTCAATCCAAATCCAAGTTGGGCTGTCATTGTACACTCCCAGATCTGTCTGTACCTGTGTGTATCAACCTTCCTGGACTGTCATTTATATTTTACACTAGTTTTGCTCTGAAAATTTTCCTCTAGATAATGGAAGGCACATTGCAATTGTCTGAGACATCAGACACTAGGGCTATATATTCCTTGAAGGAAGAACCCAGTGCATTTGATGAGGCTTGCAGATGTTCCCATTGACTTTGGTGTCACTATTCACTTGGATAAGGACAGAGCCTTACAGTACAAACGAGCTGGCTGTGCTCAACACACAATTAGTCAGAATAATATTACAGGGAAATAGGAAAAGGTTAGACTGCTTTGAAGATCTGCACGGAGAAGTTGTTTGCTTTTCCTCAGAGTATGAGCCTAGGTGTCTGTGATCCTTCAGTGCTCCTGAATACTATTTCTGAACTCTGAAGCCAGAGCAGGACTTGCATTTAATATGCTCCTTCAAGTACTACCCATGGCCATAAGCTCAGCACATGCATTGAGGGTTATCTGACTACTATAAATGACTCTATATACTGTTATCCCAAGCACGCAGGGGATGGAGAGTCCAGCCTCAGCAGGACTCTGTGCGGGGAACCAGGGAGGACCAGCACAAGCAGTGCCCTCTTATTTTCATACAGAGCAATGAGGGCTTGCTACAGGCCTCTGTCAATGACATGGGACAGGCCAGGGAAAGGAAAGATCTTTTCATACCAGCGAAGCCCACACAGCCAGGCATTAGCTTCACATGAGCTGTACTGCTGCCAGTTCTTCTGGGGTGAATCATGTCCTGGTATGTGTTGGATGTTTTCCACCCAGAGGCTGGTGTGGATTTAATATACACTCCATTTGTCTTTCCCCTCAGATTTGGGAGTTCACTTTTATTTTTTCTTTTTTTAAAGCGTAGGTGTTTTAAAAGTAACATTTTGGTTCACCTTAAGAGTTGCCATTTGACTTCTTTGTTGTAACACGTCCTGATTAATGATTAATTGCAAAGGACATGTTCTGACTCCAGCCTGTGTCCTGGGGTGCTTGTCGCAGCAATGATGCACTAGGTGATTACTCACTACCCTTAACCTGACAGCTGTATTTCTTTCTTTGACTGGTTAATGACCTTGACCAGGTATGCATGCATTTGTGTAGATGTGTATGTTTGCAGGGCTTTGGGATGTGCAAATTTTTCTCTCTTGCATGACCTTCATTTTACCTAAATAAGAAAAAGGAACTGTTCCATGAACAGATGGAGCGTTATTTCTAGAGGTAGGTGAATAATGCAGAAAATTATTCATTCAAAACCCCTTCAGACAACTCAGATGTTTGCCTTAAGATAGTGTTGCAAATCCTAGTGCAGATATCTGCTCACATGAATATTCTATCCAACTATCTTGAAAATTTGTGTGTGAATGTGATAGTCATCCAGTCCAGGAACAGAGTAGTGCCAGGTGACTTAATTGATCCATTAAGGAAATTAGGAATAATCACTATTTTAAGCAGTAGTTACAGAACAGAGAGTTTGTAAGCAATGCCAAGTGAGACTAAAAATGTTGTCAAATCATAGCAGGTAAAAAATAATAATGTGAAAACCAGTCTGTTCATGGATAATTCACCAAGGAGGAAAGGCTGCTAAAATCAGCAGACGCTCACTGTAAATAGTTTGCTTGGCTTTTGTTGTTTCTTAATGAATTGAATATATTAGCCAGGGAAAACATCACATTGTCTTGAAAAACAAATCATATTTGGATGCCTCTTTCCGTGAATTTGGGCCCATTTTAACAGGGAGACACTAATTATGCTGTGGAGAGGATTTTGTTATGGCAGAAATGAAACCAAGTTTGCAGCTATAACTATGCAGCTATGAAGTGCTGGAATAGGTATATGGGGAGAGATGCCTTTTAATTCCATTGCATTTCTCTCTAATATTTGTATCCTTTTACTTCACATACAGCTTCAGAAAACATTTCTTTTCTCTTGGTGCAGAGGCAAAGGGCCTGACTTTTGAGTCTGCTGAGACTCAAAACTGCCGTTTATGTCAGAGGGAGTTTGGTGTCGACAAGCCTGAAGAATCATGTCCACGGCCTAATTTGTACACAGATGGTAACTGGCTCACAAATTCCCAGTCTTCATGACATGCTTTCTGATGCACAGGGAGCTGTATGAGTCATATTGCTCCAGCTATGGTCTTTTTGGATGGAAATTATACTTTAAAATATATACTGTGATTACATACAGCGGTGATGGACTCATTTGAAGGAGCTGGAATGTAAGCCATTAAGTTGAGTGGCTGCCATTATGTACTGTGTTTGCCAACAGATAATAGACAATGATATTTCATCTGTGACAACTTTGTCCTCTAGACTTTGAATAGAATTATCTTGGTACGTAACAGTTTTCTTCAGCACCATCCAGGTGATAATTTTGTTACACTAGACAGCAAATGTGGCCTCTTATGAGTAGGATAGGTGGAGCAGAGAGGGATGGGACTTGCACGCGTCTTGTGCAGCGTGACCTGGAGAGAGGGGAAGGGGCTGTTTATACAACAGATGAGATGACACCGGTTTGGCGTGATGGAGCCACTCATGCATCACACCTTGCTCTCTGCTGCACTTTGGCAGCAGCGTTTTGCACAAACTGAAATAAGAAGCAACGTGGCAATGGCTTGACTCACTCTTAACAGGTGCTTGGGTAAAGCTGATGTTACCTGCCCTGGGGCTTTTGTAGCTCCTGCCATGACCCTGAGCTGCACAGGGGTTTGGGTGCAGTGTGGGGTGCTTTGAGCTGCCTGGCTGCAAGGCAGCTGCAGGGACAGGAGGTGAGTAGCGAAGTAGCACAGGAGCATGCTGATGCTCGTGGCTGCTCTCTCACTGTGCCACTGAGATAGCTGCTGTCTCCCTGAGCAGCCCAGGAGGCTGTGGTGATAACTCATGTTTCAGAATGGGTGTTGATGACTTGAAAAAAGGCCTAATATTGTGGTCTTTTCACCCTGTTTTAATTAGAGTCTGAGAAGTGTAGATTCAAGCTTCAGTCCTGTTGAGGAAGAGGGTTGTGGCAAATGTCTGCTTTGAATTATTCCAGTTGAGGAGGACATTTTGGCTGTGGCTATTTTCCATAAAATCTGAAAAGGCATCAGACAAGTGACTTTTGTTCATTCCTAACCTGAATTGAGAAAAGCCGCTTAGAGGTGGAAGGCTGCATATCCCCTTACTGATCTGGCCAATCCATGTAATAGGCTTACAGAGTCTGATGACAATCTGCAAGAGAGTTATGCACATTTAACTAGCATCAGTTTGTTACCTTACTGATGAGACAGCCTTTTACATCCAACTTCTAGTAGGAAAAAAATGTGGTAATGCAAGGTCAATTAGGTGGGAATAAGAATGTCAGATACCAGGAATTTCGCAGCTGAAACCAAGGGAGCAAGGGTATGTGCTGTGATATGCATCCCACTGTGCCACCCCTCTTCCTTCCATTGCCCTGTGTGCTACTTCTCCAAAGGCAGTGGTCACAGCTAGGTTTGCACTAAGCATGTTAAATACTTTTAGTGTTACAGTACGTATATCAAGACATTCTTGTGCTACAGAGGTGAGGCCAAGCCAAGGTACTGTGCCGACCCTGGGCACCACAAGCCACAAGCTCAGGGCTTGGAGAGCCAGAGGACACTGCAGGGTTTGGCTCAATAAGCATCTCAAGAGGAGAAGCTGCTTTACATCCCTTACTTTTAAGTCCTGCCTGTTTGCCCTCTCGGGAGTTGACACGGTTGGAAGGTGAGATGTAGATGCAAGATGTGGTTGCTATAACGACTTGAGCTCTGTCTTGCTGGGTTTGTTCTGTTGTGTTATTGATTGCATGCATGGGGTGGTGGCTAGCAGAGGCTCATTGCCTGGTTGTTTCCTTTGAGCTCAGGACGCCTCTCACTGCTTTTTGGTTCAGGTGCTGTAATGCTGAAAGATGTAAGGAAGACTCACATTTTTTTCTGGAATAATTTTCTTGAAGATCATAATTTAGGGACCAGAAGCTTTGTCTGGCCATGTGTTATTCTTGGTGCTCATCCTGGTTTTTCCTCTTACTGCCTGAGAGAGAAGCAATGGGATTTTCACTGGATGGCTCTTGGTTTGCACAAGAGCAGTTGGACAGGCTCCACTTTTCACTGGCTTGGCTGGCAGCGAGCCAGCTGAGCCAGGGCTGTTACTGCCCCTGCAAAGTGACATGAAGCCAGGGGTGGTTTCTGGGGGTCATGTGTTGCTTCTCCAGCTGTTGCTCACTTTGTGCTTGCATTTATTTAAACTCTTCTGTAAGCTCAGGGTCTGTAAAGCGATTTGAAGATGGCATTCCCCTTTTTGTGCTAATCTGCCAGCAGACCACTCCTTGGCTGTATTAGACATGAGCAGCAGCGACTTACACTAAGAAATCAAGAGATCGGAACAGCAAATAAGGAGCCTGAGCAGTGAGTGTAATCAGTGTCACAGTCTTTAATCCAGCCTGGGCACTAATTTGCACTAATAATAGCCACCACTCTTTAAGTTCCAAGTTCTCATCACTTCCTAAAAATCTCCCTTTTTTAATGTTATCATTTTGGTCTCATACTACAATATCGATATATGGGAATTACACATTATTAAGTCTTTTACTGAAGATGTGTCTTAATACATTGTGGTCTAACATGACACAATCCAGGCATCTGCTTCCGTTTTAAAAGGTGTTTTAAAACTCATTGCAGTGATTGATAACATGAAGGGGCTCTTGCTGCTCGTTCCCTGTATTTGGCCATCCAGAAATAATGTTTCTGTTTTGTATTAACAGCCCTACATTTGAATTAATTTCTTTTCATGATTTTTAGACCCTGGCCAACTGTGTCAGCTTTTATAGGACAGAGTATCTACTTATGCTATCATTATTTCTGTTCCTGTCACTTTATTCATTTCGCTGCGAATGCCTGATTCTAGATAAGTGATGTTGCTACACTCAGTAGTCCTGGTTATGTGCATGTGTGTTGGAGCTGCCCATTGTCCCCTGCTAAGTAGAGCTGTGTGTCACCAGCTTTGCAGTGCCTGGTGGCAGTTCTCCTGCAGCTTCAGCAGTAAAGACCCTATGTCTGGGATGAGCAGATCTGTGTGCTGTTACGTTTGTGAGTAGCTGTGTTATATTGAATAATGCAATGCACTGGGAGTAATTTGTGTAATTTGCTCCTTAATTCCTTTTTGCTTTGGAAACTCCCATGCCCCAGAGTAATAGGTGATGTACATTTTAAAATAAATAATCTCTAAACCATCAATTCCTCTTGTCTTCCTCAGAGCAATTACAATTGTATCTTCCCTCCGTGTAAAAACTTTTCACTTGCTCAGATGAACTCAGTTTGCCTACAGTCAGCCAGTCTGTTCCATGGGAGACAAGCTTTCCAATTTCAGTAGACAGCCTTCTTGGGTAAAATGAGCCTAGATTTGGCATTCCTGACATTTCCAGTCAAGTTTTGGTTATCCATGAATAGGTTTCGAGGTTGTGGATTAGCTACACCATGGGCATAGGGATGCTCAGGATGATTTCAGTACAGTTGAGTGCTCTGTGCTGTACTTCCTTGCTGGGTCCCTTAGCTCAGGGCTCAGTGCTCCGCAGCAGCCCCTTGCCCCTCACTGTAGATTCCCAGAGCCTAATTTATATATATTTTGTAATATCCGTTTTGCTTATCTGTGTTATTCTGCACCTTGGGTAATTGATAGATAACTGTATCAATCTTTCCCCGAGTCCTGCAGCGGTCTGTACACAATGCTTCGATGTTATCTGGCATGATGTTTGCTGCAGCAGCAAGCAGTGGGGCTGGGCTGATACTTTATTAACGGTGGAAATGTTGTTTGGTAACCCTGACTGCTTCCCCACCCATACAGCATCTTGCAGGCTCAGCCCAGTAAGGTTAAACTGGGCATAAATCAAAGCACAGCTTTGGCCCTCTGATCACAGGAAGGATTTCCAGTACAACTCTTGGTCCTTGAGGCAGTTATGGCCTCCGTTTAGGAATGTGAGGAGTCCCTTCTGGGGTCAGAAGACTGGGATTTGCACATATATTTCAGGTTTAGATCTTGAAGAATATTTAGACATTGTTTTCTGTGTGCTGTAATGAGGGATTCATGCTATTATAACAGCCTGTGTTGGCCTCGAGTCAGTAAGGCATCATGGGCTGCCCTGGCTGTGTTTGACAAAAGGTGCTGTTTCCTCCAGAGCAGTTTAAACTTTTGAGTCCCAGAACCAATCTCATCGTTTATCTGAGTTAAAAGATTATGGTTAGTGGTTATTTGTAATTACTGTGCATGAAATATATGTCATCAGGCAAGGAGAGGCTTAATGTGTCCAGTACGCAAAAGGGATTGGAAAGCAATTACAGTGACATATGCACCGTCAAAGCGGAGGGCTCGCTGGTGCTCCAGAGCCAATTAAAAACCACATGGGCAGTGCTTTACTGGAGTGACTCTATCTTGTTACTAGTCCTTTTCCTCATTGCTGCCTTGGTTTTATAGTCACTCCAACTCTCCAGTTACTGTATGCAGCTCTGTGTTGCAGCTATTGTTATTAATAGGAATGACATGGACAATAACCATAATAAGGTGGAGAATCAAACTAATACCATACCCTGGAGTCTGCTACTGTATGAGGCCGGGTGATTTCGTGTGTGCCAGGCGGTATCTTTTCAAGAAAATTTAAATCAATGAAAAATACAATAACCCAGTCCTAATGAACCTTTAAGTCTGTACTGATTCTCCACCTTTAGATATATATATAAAGCTTCCAACCAAGTGTGACAGTCTTTCCAGAATATGGGGATATCAGAGGCTCTGTCACTCCAATCAGCCTCTTTCAGCTGAAATCCAGCCATTAGTCAAATTCATCAAAGGGCTTGAAAGCAGAAAGGGAAATTCTTTGCCTCGTGCTTAACCTTTGTGTGATTGCACCTCTTCAGAGAATAAGCAAATCAAGTGGAAATGCCCTCCCATTTGTTTTGTGAATGAGCCGTGCGGCGAATTCACTATGATTTGGCATTATTCAGTTTGTATAATTTCTGACGAGAGGTTTAAAAATAAATACACAATCAAAGGGACTATTGGGAGATTATACAAGAGCAAAAGTACCACATTCTGGGGTGGGGTGATATTTTCTTGTACACTTCATTTTTGTCTGCTCCGTCGAGTGAATGAACCTGCCCTAGTTGTGAAAACCAGTGAAATGTTGGATGGAAACACGGGCTGCGTGTTTCTGTTGTCTGTGCAGCTCAGGTGAGCACCCCATCAAACTGCTCCTGTGCTCACACTGTATACGTGGTTTTCATGGGCAGACATATGAGTGGATCTCAGCAGAGCTATGAATGCCCTCCTTGGGAATTTTTTAAGATGACTGCATTGCTGTTGCAATAAATGGCCCCATGATTAACAGCCCTATCAGTCTGTGCTGTAAGCGTTACTGCTCGTGAGGGAGCAATGCAATTAAAACACAAGAGGGTAAAGCAGTGTGAGGTGCCTTTCTTCTGGGAACAGGGGAAACAAAGTAGTATTGTCATTTGGCTGGAGATCGTTTGTGTCTCCTGTTCTGCTGGGGTTACTTTGAGCATTGATTTCTTTACTCTGAATGCCAGCTCTCTGTATATTCTTGTTTGAAGATGTTTTGGCTGCTGCCATTATGGAAGGGCCTGTTGAATACAATGGGAAATTCTATTGTTATTTTACAGTGCTTTTATGTTGTCTGAATAAAGACCATGTCTGTACAAGAACAGTTTGAACAAATGGCGTAGTCTCACCACATTTCTCCATCTCCCCTCCACAGACTGCTTCTATTCCTGCTGCCCCACTCCTGTGGAGGAGTATGTATTTTCAGTAATGCTGATGTGAATGAGAACTACCCAGATTTCTTTTTTACTATTATGACTTTATTGATGCATTATTAAATGATATTTCATCACCTAAAGATTATTCATATTACCCAGAGGCTATGGTCTTAGAAACTTTGTTGGTACTTAGAATTTCCTGAGGAGATGGTGATGTGTGGTAGATTTCTTTGAGGGTTTTTTGGGAAAGTGGTTCTTCATTAAGTGAATTTTGGACTAGTGAGGAAAACTGTGCTAGAAACTCAATGCAGATTCTTGTGGGCTAACGATGATTATTTATCCCAGGAAGAGGTACAGATAAGTAATAGTGGTATGTGTGACTTAGCCTCAAGCCGAATTATCCTGCTGAAAAGGTTTCTGCTATTTTGTGCCCATTTCAGTCTCCAGGGACCAGTAAGTCCCTGATTTCTTTTTCAAGCTGGCCCATAAGAAGCCAGTAAGCGTTGATTAGTTGGGAATACTTACCAAAATTTTGTGATAGTGACTGATTTCACTAAAACGTGTTTCATACTCGGCTGCCTCACAGCAGGCAGTTGCTGAGAAGGAGCAGATGTTAGCCTCCAACTGCACATCATGGCTTTGGAAGTGAGCAAAATCAGGGAAAATGCACCAGATGCATTGGAGGCAGAGGTTCACCCATTCCCCAAACTCTTCTTCCAAGAGGCCCCATCTGGTAGAGCTGGAGCAAAATCCCTTTGCAGTGACACAGCTGGTTCATGGCTGGTAGATTTAAACGCTGCAGTAGCCTGGAAGCAGTAGTAAACTTTAGAGGTCACTTTCTGAAATGTATTTAGAAAAACATCCTAGGTGGTGATCCTGGGCTTTTTTGATGTGACATGATGTGCCATAGATCTAGACTGGGAGGTAGGAAGTGACAAGGTGTGTGGGACCGGGTGCTGCAGGGAGGGTCTTTCATGGCAACCCCTTTCCCCTCCTCTCCTTTGGGTCATATGGGTTTGCTCCAGACTTGCTCTAGTAATGGGGTTAGGCAGAGTGATTCCACCATGTGGAACGTGAACAGGGTGTTGTTCCTGTTATTCCTTCTATTTTTATTTTCCTGCCTACTTTGATGGGGAGAGTTATTTTATCTTGTTACCAGTGCCACAAAGGCATGGCCAGAAAAAAACCTGGCAAATTCCAAACTACCACTTCTAAGCTTCTGTCTTATATTCCTTGGAAGCTCCCCCCATGGCATTAATGACAATCCCTCTGCTTTGGCTGAGGTCTTTGCAAAGTGCAAGGGAAGGAGACAGTCAGTATCATTTGCCAGACAGACATTTCTGAGCTTTCCCAACACTGGTGAGGATGATCACACCTAGGTGAGCTCAGCAGAGGTTTTGCAATGCTATACCACAACATGTTTGCTGTGGCACAGCCTTCAGCATCCCTACCATGCTGTGGTGTGCCAGGGTCAGGAGCTCTCGGCTGGCACACTGACAGCACTGCATCCCGGAGGTCGTGACTTGCAGAGTCCTCTGAAACCCTTTTTTACTGTTTGCTGTTGTTGTTGTCATTTTATTTTGGCAGGGCCTCTAATGTAATTCAGTATTTCCAGTGGCCACGTTCCATCCTGGAAATAACACCAGACTAGAAGAGAAGGGAAAATCCACATGGACCTTAAGTAGGAATGAATTTAATTCCTTTCCACTTGCTTTACTTGCTATTGTGAAAGCATTCACCTGCTGTACATGAGTGTTAGGAGTTTCTTAAATAAGTATCTTTACAGTGAGAGCTTGTGACTGAATTATTGGAGTTTTACAGAGCACTTTGGAAACCTGTAGTGAAAATCCCTGGAAAGGCTGCCACGTGTGATCCTGGCAATACAGTGATAATACCCCATGTTCTTAGTGTGTGTTCCAGAAATGTGTCAGCTGTGCATATAATTAGAGAGAGCATTGTCCTTTTTCCCTTTTTCTTTTCCTCATTGTGTCAGTTTATTTGTGGTGCTGGAGCATAAAAGTGGCCCCTCATCAGCTCTGTCCTGGTACTTACCTTTGGCCATGACCAGGTGTTTGCGAGGAGGTGAAGAAGGATCCATTTTTAACAGTGACTCTGGTCCCTAGACTGTGTGCAACATCCCAGTAGTTAATCTTGTCTTCCACACACTGAGAAAGTTTTTTCTTCAGCCCATACAGAAAGTGCTTGGCAGTGCTCTGAAGTCTTCCATAAAACAGTAAAAATTATTCTCAGGTCTGTTGTTAAGAAATGCTCTTGGGCATTTCTCCTGCACTGATGTTACGTGGTGAAAGCATCAAGGAGCTCTTCTCTTTGGGCTCTTTAATTTGAACAAACAACTGACAAGAATAATTGATTTTAATGGAAACTAGGTTTTTCACCTGGAAGACAAGCAGTATTAAGGGTATGTCAAAACCAAATGTACTTTATCACCAATTGTATTTCTTCTATCTACCTGCCTCTTCTTATGAGTAGGACACTTTTCCCAAATATCTAGGCTCATTATTGTAAATTTTCAAGGCTCAGATTTTGTGAATTCTTTCGGTGGGCACGAAGAACATAATTTTATTTACAGCAACCTTCGTATACTGAGGAACTGCTGTGTCTGGGAGAGTGTGATTTAATATTTGACTATTCCTATTGTAATTATTATTGTTACATACAGTTCTTTGTTATCCCTTTTTAGTGATGGCCAAATTGTAGATGGGATGAATGTAAGATGTTGGAGATGTAAACTTCTGCATCACCCAATTAAACACAGAGAAATAGTAATTTCTAGGGCATGATTCACCTCGCTTGAAAGTAGACAACTGAAATAGCCGAGATGAATCACACTCCAGATGTGTCTTTTTCTCTTTACTGATTATAAAGGAGTCCAGATGACTGTCTCAGTTGCTGTGTGGTAGACATCTAAAATTTTGGGAGATAAATCCCTTTCAAGGTCTTTGGCTGAGTATGTCCGACTACAGTGCTAAGACCCATATTTGAAACCAAGAGACGTGAACTTTCTGGAGTGAAGAGCTACTGTGTTGAATTCTCTCAGAAAATAATATTTTATCCTGACCTTTCTCTAGTTAATCATCTCTTGCTGATGCAGATGTTAGGTTCTGTCTCTGTAACCCTGCTCTGAAAGAGTCAGACGGCTCCACAGATGCAACAAGATGTCTTGCAAAATAAATTAAACTGGGTCTTTGAATTTTAGGCTCTGATGTTCTCTCAATGGACCCATCACATGTGATGGGTGGAACTTGAATTCTGCTATCCTGCTGCTGTCCTTTTTTTCACAGGCTGAACTGTACTTGTATTTTGGAAGGCCAAGGCTTGCCTGCAGGCTTCCTGGCATGGGGATCCATTTCTTGGGCTAACAATATGGAACAGGGACTGAAAAGGATCAGTTAAAGGGGCCTTTCTTCTATCTGCTAGCACTAGCCAGTGAAAACCAAGAACTTACAGCCTTTATTCTTGAGTATCAAGAAACACATTGAAAAGCCATCTCAGCTCCCGACTTGCACTGAAAGCATCTTACAGATGTCTGTGTTAACAGAGATCTGCTTTTCTGGCCCTCAGCAAGTCCCTTCCAGCCCTTGCTGCTGGCCAAGCCATGCTCCTCAGAGCTGGGATTTTGTGCCTCAGGCTCAGAAATGCACTTTTGCAAAGTAGTCTAGGAGGCTCTAAAACACAATCCCTCTGAAGTTTGGTTTCAGTGATGTTTCTGTGGCAGTTCGTGCCCAGAACTGCCTGTGTGTGAAGTGACAGCAAAATCTATGTCGGCTGAAGCAGAAAAAGCAGAAACATGGCTTCTGTGTAATAATTCTGTTTCTGGTTCATCATCAGTGAAAAATGGACGAAAATACCCAATGGCATTAACAAAAGAAATGAGTGTCAGGCCAACCTGGTTTATTTTTTACAAGAAAACTGATTTTCTAGACAAAGAGAATGTATTCTACCTCATTTATTTAGATAAGCTAAATGCAAGATCACAGTGAGCCACTGGCAGGAGGTAGCCATGGGAAAAAGTGGGAGATGTTATGTATTACTACAAGATTTCTGTGACACTGTAATAAATATTTCATGCTGTTTCACAGATCTCTGGTAAGGTCTCTTTGGGAATAGTATTTACAGTTCTGGTCATCTATGTTCAAGAAAGATGCAGGCAAGGTATCTAGATGCTTAAAAGGGCAGGTAAAATGCTCAGGTGAAGAAAGAGCTGTCTGCTGAGACAAGGCTGAAAGAGCAGAGCTTGGTTAACCTGGGAAACCACAGGCTGGACAGTGTCCATAAATATGGCAAAGGGGAAACACTAGTGAAGGAGATGATCTGTCCTGGCAGAACAGATGGCTGTTTACTGGTCATGAATATATTGAGGGGGTTTTCTTCAGCTGTGAAGTCTTCATTCTTTCCAGATCTGCCTTGGGGTTCTTTGTGCTTTAAACTTACTCATATTTATGAAAGCATCTAGAAACTTTGATTTAGAGCGATGCAGAGTGTTGTGAGGAAGCACTGAAACATATCACTACCTGGGTTGAGCATTCAGTTGTTGCACTGGAATTGGAAATCAGTCTTTATAACTGTTATCTTTCCAGATGTAGCTACCCTACTTTGCTAAGTGAGGGCTCAGAGCTGGGATGAACTGATGGTCTTACCCCATCTGACTTCAGCTGCCACTAGTTTGGTCCTCTGGTGCCCAGCTCCTTTCAGCTCTATATCAAAAGCCCAGACAGGGCTCACACTTACACAGTAGATGCCCTCTGCCACAAGTTCAGCACATGGAATAGGTTCATTGCTTGACTCTTCCATGAGAGCTTGCTATTAACCCATGCCCTTGCTTCCTGTCTGCTATCAGGTGGTCTTGTGAGACTTGTGTGTAAAAGTCCCCTATATGATATACGAAGAAGCCATGTTTCTTTTACAACTGATTTTGAATTAGAAAGGATAATTTGTCAAACACAAGGGGGAAGGACATTGTTTTACCTTATCTACTGCAGGAACAAGAGAGGTCCTCTGACTTGATGCATCTTGGCTTTGAGGATGAAAGGCACTAAGTCTCAAGTTAGGCTCTCTTAGATCTTGCTGCTTTATGTACAACAGACTCTAATAATTGAAGAGCTGAAACTGCAACTGTGATTGTCACAAACGTGAGGAGCTTGATTTGTTAAAGGAAAATCAGTTTAAGGAAAAGGGTAAATCAGGTCCTTTAATCTGTTGACTGAATTTCCTGTAGCGACTTGAATGCTCTTATATGTTTATGCTGGGAACCCTGCAGCAGTGCTAGAAGGTCTCCTGCAAGTTCTGACTACACAGGTAGTTATTAACAGGCATTTTGGTAAGTCAAACTTATAAAAGAACTGTTAAGAGCTCTTTAACCATTCCCAGTGCTTCTACACTTCCATAACTGCTGTGACTGGTTATTGTCTTTATGCTTTGTACTGCTTGCTTAAATTGGAAGAATATCTGTGGCTGTTAAAGTCTTGCCATGTGGAATGGTTGCAACACTGAGCTCTTGCTTTGTGAGCTGAAATTCTGATTTGGAGGCGAGCCCAAGTACATATTCAGTGTGTCTCAGACAGCAGAATTAATGAACAAGGTTCAGGATGGCTCTGACAAGCTAATAAGCATATGGGTAAAGTCTCTGTTTGCTAGGGCAGTCTTAACTGTTCAGTGCAGAATTCCTGCAGTGGACAAAACATAAACACAATTTATTATTCTGTTAAAAAATACATTACTACCATTCTGAGAAGCAGTGGGTGTCCCAGGCATGGATGGATTTGTCTTGTGGGTGCACAAGCATCAGTGTATGGATGAGGCCTTCCTGCAGGCATTAAACAGGAGTTTTATATATACAAAACTAGGTGGCTCACAATGAAAATGAGAACTGGTTAGGTCCTTGCCAGGGTGCTGGCCCAGCTCTAAGGTGACTATATGCTCCGTGTGGAGAAGTGTTCAGTAGATCTGTCAGACACAAGTCTGGCCTCAGTCCAGTTTCTAGTGGGCAGGTATCTGCACCTTGAAGACTGTCACAACAACCAGTGCTGTCGGGTTTCTTGTGGGCAGAGCAGGGTTTTAATGTGCTGTGGAGCTGGGCTGTGCTCTGGATCAGGTCTGAAACAGGTCGGCAGGGTGCCATGATGCCCTACTTCTCTGCTGTGTCACTTGAAGATTTCAAAAGCAAGGGATATCAGTACATCGCCAACACTAAACAAATATGGAACTTACAGTTTTAAAAAAGCGTTCTTCTAAATATGTTTGCAAATGTTGCTTGGATTTGCATGGAAAGCCTTCTGAGCCTCGAGCTGACATTTGATCCTTAAACTGAGCAAACATGTTCTGAAACAAAAATTCCTTTGCAGGACACCATCACTTGGTTTTGCCATTTTTGGGAACTCCCAGCTGTACGTTATGCTAATGAATTGTACCTGAAAGCCATGTACCTTGATGAGATGTGCATGCTCATAAATACGGTGTGGTGGTGAAAGGGGAGGTGTTGCTTTTCCCACGTGTAGGGCCAGGACCTGAGAGACACTGAACATCCGCATGTGGTGTTTGCTTGCGTGGCATGGTTGGGAGCAGAACGGCAGTCTGTAGAAATGTTCACAGACTGGATTACATCATGTGAGGGCGAAATTGTTATGGATTGGAATGGGGGAAGATTGGTTTACTTTGGCTGAGCGCTTTTTTCTGTGTTGCTGCTGTGCATGTGCTTGCATCAGGAAACTGAGCTTTTATTGACTGCTGTTTTTCTGTTTTCAAAGCTGATCAGTGGTGGTTCTATTGTAAGTGCTGAGGCAGTATGGGATCACGTCACCATGGCCAACCGGGAGTTGGCGTTTAAAGCAGGAGACGTTATCAAGGTCCTGGATGCTTCCAACAAGGACTGGTGGTGGGGTCAGATCGATGATGAAGAAGGATGGTTTCCCGCTAGCTTTGTGAGGGTAAGTGACGACTTTCTTTTTGTCACTACAGTGAATCACTGCTGACACTGCTCAGAACAATCAATGAACTGAACTGGTTACTGTGTGTGTTATTAATGCTTATTTCTAGTGTGTCTGTTTTCTGTCCAAAAAATGGGGAGTAAAGGTTTCAAAAGGAACGAGAGTGGGGTAGAGAGAGACTGGAATAGATACTGTCTCTGCTTTTTATGCTCTTGGGATATGGAGTGGCCCTTCACTGTGTGTCTGTTGTAGCCTTTCTCCTTAAGCATTTCATCTTTGGAAAACCAGCTATATATTCTGCAGGCTGTGAATAGATGATTTGGTGGGGCCTAACAGTTCACACCAGCTACAGGTGACATGCATTTGGAAGAGTTCTCTGGTCTGCATGTAGCACAGGGAGGCATCAGCCCTCTGCTTCGAAAAGCAGTGCTCTGCATTTTGACTCTTCAGCAGTTTTGGATGTAAAATTACTTCACTAATTAGTCTGTGATGAGCTCTGGTTATTTTTTTTAAAGAGACAACAAGCCATTTCACTTGTCTCTGTTTTTTCTGCTGAAGCAGGTTTTGCTGTACCCAGCCACCTCCAGAGACAATCCAGCCTTTCACAAAAAAGAAGGATTTGAGCAGTTAATTTTTTTGACTCAGTATGTGTTAAAAAACCAAAGGGACAAGAAGATGCCTTTTCTGCTGTCATCAACTCCTGACACATTATTTGGGTGCTCTCAAGCCTTCCTTGGAGAGTCAAGATGTTGTCTTTGACCTTGTACACTTACTTCTCCTCTCCCTTCTGCACAGAGTTCAATAGGTGGGATCAGAAATTTAATTCCTTTAGAAGCTTAGGGGATATGGTTCAAAAAATGAATATTTCTTTTGCCTTGTCAAATTGTGTGAAAGATGACTCTTTTCTGAGCCTTCCAGGCAATTTGACAAGCTCTGTAGCATCAAGGGAAAGACTGTTCTCTCTGAAACACACATTGAAGACCATGCCACATCCCAAGGAGATGCCATGTTTGTTTTGGTTCTCTGCCTGTCTTACCCACCCTCTGAGCCCTCCCTCTTTTGGGCAACCCTGCATCAACAGCATCCCTTTTTGATTAAATCACTTCATTTGGGAAATAGCCATAAGGATTAGGAAAATTGGGTTAAAATGTATGACCTGGTGTTTCCTAATGCTGTACAATGACCACCAACAAGGGAACCCAGACCTTTGCTCACTTCTGCCTTCCCAGTGCACCATTTTTATTTCCCTTGTGGTACTCATGATACAGTACTTGTGTCTCTCCTAGGTCTGGCCAGTGCTGAGCGAGAGATCAGTGACTGGGACTGCTGCCTGCATGAAAATGTTTATGCTGTTATTCTGTCCCAGAATAACAAATCGTGTTTGGTATTTTGTTGAATAAGACGCTGGGAGTCTGACCCAGCAGTCAGTGGAGATAACAAGTTTGGAAAATGGATTTGTATCAGGTGTGATCAAGATGATAAGCTTACTGCAGAAAATACTCTCACCTGTGTGACTAGCACATCTCATCTGTGTTGCTTGCTGAAAAGGCTGAATTTGAAAAATCTAACTACCTCATTATTTTTGCTTGATTTCAAGACTGAAATATTCTGGGCCAGTTTAACTTTTCAGTGCATAGACCAGTGCTGTTTTCTTTGTGATTCTGGGGAAACGATTTAATATCCTTTTTTGTATGATGTCATAAACGTACTGTTCACAGTAGGCTTAATAACAGTCTTGTTTTGCACTATCCTGTTTTCTAAAAAAACACACCAAACAACAAACAAGCTTATTTGCTCTCAGGCCCAAAACTATGGATCATTTGGCTTGGCTGAACTTTCCATCTCTCCCTACACTTTTCAAAGGCTGAGAGGATGGTTTTAGAAACTGTGAAAAACAAAGGAAAGGAATCAATCAATCTCAGACTGTTGTACACAAATGTCTGAACAACATCCTGGAACGAACCTTGGTACTTAGAACCATGATGGCCTTACCAGGCAAGTTTCTTGCCTATTCTGTCTAATGTCACAAACCCCACAGTTTGACTTTACTCCAACAAAATCAATCCTTCCATCAGCTCTGCAAGAGGCTGGTGTGGTTATTTCCATCTTGTTCTGTGTGAGCTGGGAGCCGACACCTGCCCTGGGCCTGACTGATGCGCTCCCAAAGGGAGAAGCCGCAAGGTTTTGCTGCCATGAATGATAATTAATATTTAAAAATAAGTACCAGGCATTTAAAAAAAAAAAGCAGAGTTCTGGCACAGTTTGTCCACAGCTCTGTAAGGGAAGCTGGAGGGGAAAATTTGCCACTCGGGTTTACAAAGCAGAGCTGCCTTCTCCATGTAGCTCTTCTTGGTGTGCTGCCGCGAGGCAGCCCACTCTCTGGGTGTCCTGTGCTGAGAAAACAACTGCCATTTGGGCTGTCGTGTTCTCCTTTCCTCTGTTGGCTGAGGTCACTTGCTTGCCTCTTCATTTCTATTCTTGCATACTGCCCATCCCCAACCCCTTTCCCCCTTCACTCTCTCTGTCTTTCTTGGTAACCGGATGCCTGCAGAGCCTTTGGGGCCTTTAGGGAAGGTGCCTTTAGCCCCTCTTTTGCTTGCAGAACCATTCTGGCTGGTTTGTGCTCCTTCAGGGTCCTGTCAAGAACTGTTTAACCTGAACCCTTTTCACTTTGCTCTTCTCTCCATTTTTTTCTTGTATTTCTCGTTCAGCTGATCACTCTTTCATAATGAGGAGGCTGTTTTTTTTCTCTGTTGTACTTTGAGCCCTGCTTTTTTAAGAAGATGCCAGAAAACTGCCTGATTTAGCCTGGGTGGTTCTAGTTTTACTTGCAAAATAATTGCTTTCCTTTATATCTGTATTTCTCTTATTCAAGTACAGGAGGAAAAAGGAACAACATGTTGCATAGCAGAGGGTGAAAGGCGGTTCAAGTAAGGGATGACAGGACAGAGCAGACAGATATGAAACCAAATAGGATTCACTTCAGGATATTTTAGACTGCAGGTCTCTCATAGGTACTATCATGAGGTGCAGCAGCGGATCACTGCAAAGTCAGATTTCTCTAAAAGTCATTTGGATCACTACTGAGGACAAAACTGGGCTGGAAACCTAGTTTGCAATGAGACGTCTGACGCTTCTTGCTCTCCAGCCAGATCATATGAAAAACTTTGGCAAGGCATTTGGCACTCACAAAATCTCATAGCAGGAAAAATTCACATTTTCAAGTGCAGAGGAAAACAGTAACCTGCTGATTCCCTTGGCCTCTTTTACACTCATAGTTGTGGGGAGTTGCAAACAAAAAATGCTCTTGAATTGCCGGCACGTACAGAAATGGTCTCCATGCGTAACACCTGCAGTCACCCTCTTAGTAGCTTGAGACTTGGCTAGAAGAAAGGGGGAGCACAGGAACTTTCAAGGAGAAATTGTGTGATAAAGCGATGCTTTTTGGGGAAGAGCAGAAGCACAATATAATAGAAGTAAAATTTGGAGTTAGTAAGCAAGGGTGAATGGTTTCCTGCGGGAAGCTGCTGCACTCTGGGAGAAAGTTAGGAAAAAACCTCAAGTCATTAGAGAAGTGGATTAGAACTCCAAAACTAGATTTAAGGCTGGATAGTGAGTTGAGTTTGGGACAGGTGAAGGTATCCATGTGCATTTTAGCACATGTTATGAAGTGAGCATGCTAGACAACCGAAAGGTGCAACCATCAATCTTGTGATGAGCTGCACAGTGTCTTTGAATGTCCTGTCAACTTTTAGGGGTCTGAGAGGGTGAGAGGTACAATTGGAAAAAAACAGCAGGTGTTTTAAACAGGATTTCATATTCTCGTAGTGGTGATGCTATTTGTTGCTCTTCTCTCCTTTGTGGATGGCATAGCCTTGGGCTGTTTTACATGATGTGGTGCAAATGGATGCATACCATCACATCCAGCATCCCACATCTGCTAAAAAACCAGGCTTAGTGTTTGTAGGGTGGAATTTACAGCACAGAATAATAGTCCAGTACTGCAAATGGATCAATTGTTGTACCTCAAGGTCTCCTTTAGAAAATACAGTAAGTCTCAAAACAAAGTTTTGATTGCAGAGCATCAAGTCTCCAAAATGGCTTGGGTGATATTCAAACACTCCAAACACAGGAAATCAAACGGCATCATGTTTGGGCTCTGACATATTTCCACTGAAAAAGAAATAAAAAAGTGAAAGCTTATGGATGTTTAGTGCTGTGAAATCTTTCCATAGAGACATGGCAGAATGTGCACATCCTGGGCAGAGGACGGGATTTATTTTGTTATAAAACTCTCCCCAATCTCTTTAGATACCAAACAGGCAGACTGACTTTCCAGAATACATTTCTTCTCACTTCAACAGCGGTGACTCTTCCTTCCTTATATTTACTAAGCTAAGCTAAAGACCAAATCTGGGGTTGAGGTTTTACTACAACTTTTTGTAGTGCCCAGTGACTGCTGGGGAGTTGTGCAGAAATGAAGGGTAACAGTCCTTTGAAGGCTTGAGCAAAGATGGTGTATGAATTCTTTGTGGTCCATGAGAAAATGCAGGGGTGGATCAGTGCAGTAATGCTTCTTGTTCTCTCTCATTGCCTAGGTTTCCCCAAGTGTTGTAATTTTAGACTGATTTTCCTTCTGAAAAGCTGCCTTTGACCCACTTTATTTTCTCCTGCTAAAGAAGAGGTGCTACATAGATTGGTGTAAGCTTCTAAGGCACCGTTTAGAAGGAGACTCTAAACCCAGTCTTGTCTTAGTGCCTAGCAGCTCATACACTTTATTGGGTAGATGAGTTTAGCTTTTGTTCGTAGGAGTTGTGACTGCTCTGTATTGCAGGTGTAGTTCCAAGAGCCAGCCACATCTTGCTGCCCCATCTGTTTTTTTTCTGCCTTTAAAATCTCATTGTATTGTGTAGGGATCTTGATACAACAGCACATCACTCACCTGCTTTTCCATCCACTGCAGTCACTGCATTAACATTTACTTAGCGCCAATGGCAGTGACATCAAGGTGAGATTTTCCAGAGAAAAGAGGATGTCACTGAAGTAGCATTCACCTGTTGGACAAACAAAATGGTATGTGCTGCAGTGTCTGCTGCAGTCAGTACCTTGTAAAGGAGATTTTATTCTCCTGTGGCAAATCCAGCATAAAAATACCTTCTGGTAGAGGTATCACACACAGTGTGAGCAGCACTCCACAGTGACAGGATGCACTGCAGACAAATTGTGGGTGTTTTTTGTTGTTGGTTTTTGTTTTTAAGTCAAGCAGCATTTTAGCATCCAAACGCTGCCTGTGCTAACTGCAGCTGCCATTATCATAACAACTCATGCCACTCAGCTTAGCATCTGTCAGATCCCCAAAGGTTCAAAAGCCAGCACTTGGGCCCTTCCCCATCCATACAAGCTGGCTTGCAGGTGCAAACCCAGTGTTTTGAGGCCATTCTTTGAATCAGGCAAACTAGGCACAAGTCTTTGCAGCCCCTTCCCTGTCATCTGCCAGACTGGTCCTGAGGAAAGATCTTTCCCCTGAATGAAGCAGTGGCTTCCTGGCCTGGCAAGGTTTCTCCAAACAGCTGCTGAAGCAGCTGAGCTTTCACTCTTCCCTGTTGTGCATCACATGTAGCATCAACCAGCGAGGGCTTTTGGATTTTAGGAAACAGGGGAGCTGAGCACTCACTCACAGTATTTTGGTGGATATAGTGTAGCACATCCAGCTTACTGACTTGTCCAAGCAGCTTTTGCTTCCTGGTCGAGCTCCAGCCCATGGGAGTCTGTGCATTTAGACTGCAGGAAACAGAGGAAGTAAGCAGAGGACAAGTTCTCTGGAGCCATTTTTGTTAAACTTTCATGGATACAGAGTCTGAAGCTGTCCCTGTAGAGTCCCCTGATTCTCCTTTTCCAGAAACAAGTGAAGGGTATTTCTCACCTTGAGTAAAGGGAACTTCTGAGGCTGGGAATGGAGAATTTTAGAGTGGAGAGAAAGAGCTGGAAGTGGGCTGGCTGAAGCTGGGGAGTTGCAAGAGCATAAGAGAAGGTATGAAGGAAAGAGCCTATGAACTGGAGAGAGGTGAAGGATGGTGAGGCTGGATCCAGATTATGGAGGGGAAAGCTCAGACTGTGGGAGAAAATAGTGGTAGGACCACAGGAGGGGAAAACAACTTGCTTCAACTGCCTTTCCTTCTACTGTCAAGTGTCCTATTCCTCGTCCTGGAAGAGAATACAGGGAGAAGGTGGTCTGTGTTTCCCAGCAAACGGCATCCCAACCATCCCAGTCCCCCACTTTCCCTATGCCTGTGGGGTAGCTACTGGGAGGACAGGCAGCATCCCTGTGCCTCTTGCCACCTGCCAGGACCTCACCTCCTCTCTGAAAACAGAGAAGGGAGAAGCATCTGCCCCCGGGCATTTACAGAGCCCAGGACAGTCTGTGCTTCCTCCTGAGGGCCTAGAAAGGCTGTGCCCAGATCACTGGAGCGACACGTGGAGACTGATGATGTTTTACTTATGCAAAGCTCTGCACCAGGAGCCCTACTTGATTGCAAATAAGCAAGTGATCTTTTTAATCCCGTAGAGTCCAACAGAGCATGCATATAATACAGTGCATGTGGCTGAAAACAAGGGCACTGCACTAGCTAACCACCAGTTTATGGAAGAAGGGAGAGGGGGCAAACCCTGCAGCTCACGGAGCAGCTCTGCTGAGCAGGGCACTGTGACTAGATGGGTACAGTAGTCCTGAGGCTGTGCTGCAGCTTATTTCTGTAGGATTATTGGAGTCCTCTCCACTCCCTCGCAGTTGTTGTAGGGCTAATGACACTTAATACCACTATTTAGTACCAGGTTTTGGTGAAGGTTGGGCTGCTCACACTGGTATTTGTTATAAAGTCACTGGTGAGCAGAGATTCAGTGGAATGGTAACAGCTCTCTGGAAGGATCTGCCTGTATCACTAATTTGCCACATTATTTAACTGTGAGCTAAAATCCAGGATGGCACATTATCTGCTAGTTTTGTCCTTGTGAATATCCAATGGAAGGAGATTAATAATCCAGATGGCTGGTAAAATGTTTGTTTTATCATGGTTTCTGATTATTATGAGGCTGTCAGTCTTCAGTACCTGTTCAAGTAAAATTTCCTCTTATATACAGCGTATGCATTCAGCAGTCTAAATATATAGTAATTACAGGTCAGCTAATGTTGGAATGGTGCCATTTGGTGATTTTATGCACCATTTGGGTATAGCTGCAAATTGATAAATCACATTCCTACAGATTTTTATATAAATCACATATACTATTAACTAGCATAATAAAATGATCAGCTCTCTGTGGCTCCCAGAACTGGGTCCTTAAGCAAAAGGGACTTTTTTATTTGACTATTTTACTTTTATCTGTTATGCAGGAGCTGGTCATGACTTCCTAATTAGGGTTGAATTTTGAAATAGGACTGTGAACCTCATTATAAGCCTGTTCTCCACATGTAGGGTGGTCTTACAGTGTGAAACATCACTTAGGACTAGCATTATGCAACTTGAATTTTTTCTCTCTGTAGTTTTTGTTGGTTTCTTTTAATTAATTCTTAATACAAAGCATTTGAAATGGTTCTCAGGGCTAGCTCCATTGTTTGTCACACTGGACTTTTTTAATGGTGTGGGGGAGATCCACACAGTGCCATAGTACTTCAGAGCCCATGATTTTTTGCATTGCAGAGGTGTTTAAAAAGGCACTGAAGGCTGATTTATTATTGTAGGCTTGTTGATGATTGCTAAACAGCTGTTATTATTTATTCTTAAAAAAAAAGGTGGCATTGGATGCAGTATTTTAGTCTGGTATCCCAAACCCTCATCTGTGCCAAGCCACAGCCCCTAATTGCTGAGGAGGACAGGACAGGAGCCAAGAGACTTCTTGAAATCCAAGCAAGTTGCAGAGTTGACAAGCTGCCAGGGAACTGAAGTCCCATCTCTGCTCTGTGGAAAACCCCACAGGAGCTTCGCAGGGGTGGCAGCCACCCATCCTGAGCATGGAAGACTGGAGAGATGAAGTGAAACTGGGAGAAAACTGGAGTTTTGCAGTTTTTAGAAAAAAAATATATATTTGCCCAGGGAGGGAGGTACATCTGTGTATTTGTATCCAATGTACATTTGAAGAGCTGGGGAAGAGAGAACCCTTTTTCAATTAGTGGTATCTCAGCTGTTATTCACAGCAAGGGAGGTCAAGCATTTCAGGCAGGAGAGCATTTTGGGGAGAGTCATGTTTGTCAACTTACAGCAACCACTCTCCTTACAGTTGAATGTGGACTAGACTAAAATAGGAACCTTTGCAACATCGTCTAAATCAACTAAATATGACATTTAATAAGTTACTGGGAAAAAACAGTGTCACCCCCAGTTTGCCTCTTAGACCTTACTGTCGTGTGCAGCACTCCATCATTGTGGTTTTGAGTGAGCAGGTTGGTGAAGCAGAGAGGATCTGACTTGGGGAGGTGGTGTTGGGTCAGCGGACACAAGTAACACTTTTAAGTGCAGCCTTCCCTTGCCCCAGTGCAGCCCAGCTCCTTCTCAGCACAGACGCAAGAGAATGTGAGAGCTGAAGTTGCAAAACCAGCCATACTGTGTCAGATCAAAGGTCCATCTAGCCAAATTGTTGCTCATGGATGAGTACAAGAGTGGTGGCAAGTGCATAGTGATGCATTTGACTGTATTTCAAAGTAGGCATGAGCTTCAATGTAAAGTCTGTCAACCTCAAAAATATTAATAAAAAATGCCATTGGTAAGGTAGATTATCCCCATTTATAGGTGGGGAAAGCCTATTCCCGTTTAGCTGATTGGCCTAAGGTCAGCAGTAGAGCTGCCAATGTACCTTACCTTTTGTGAGTCATGGTCCAAACTTCAAATGATGCCCTGGAAGAATGATCCTTGCTTGAATTACAGAGAACTTCAGAGGTTAAGACAGAAAGCAGGAGTGTTTGAACAGCACAGTGGGATTAATCCTTTCAGCAGCTGAGGCTGTAGAGCACGGGATGGAAGGCACATTTGGCTTCCTCTGTTGCTGATAAAATTGTTGCATTTGTTTTTAATCTAAAGCAGAAGTCATCTAGATTAGAACTGTATTTTTTTCCTTGTGGGAACATGAATCTTAGCAGGAAGGAGCAAAAATTTCATTAAGGAAGAAAGCAAGACTCCTGAGATTCCCAGATGTGGAAGAAGAGAGTGTTCCTCCAGTGCACAAAAGGCAGACCAAATTCTGAGGTTTTCAGAAATCATGAAAGTTTGCAAGCTTGGTATTTGCCTTTCAAAGTTTCAAAACCTTTAGGATTCATGCTTTCAAGCTTCCCGCCCCCCTTATGATTAGATTGTTCCTGCTTTATTTTTTGAATGAAAATTGAAATTTTTCTCATGATCACTTGACTCCAGGAGGTAGAGCTTTAAAAATATCCTCTTGCCAAACTGGCAGAAGTGTCATAAAACTTGATAACAAGCTGTTCAAGGTGAGTTTAGGAGAGCTGCAAAATGCCTTTTCATAGGAGCAGGAAGGTAGGATGGGAAGTTATTTTAACTTCAGCTAACAGGGTTTAATACCTACATTGATCCTGCTTGATTATCAACATTATTTGGTTTGGAATACCAATAAAGCTGTCATGAGGATATATTCCTCAAAGGACTCTCCGTTCAATTCTATCCTTCCCAGGTCTAGCTGATTTTCTCTTCTGAGGATGGCCCACAGGTTTTCACAGCAGAGCCTCCACTAAAATCAGTGTCACTGATGTAAGTAAATTGGCCCCCAAGGTCGCTTTGGCAGTCTTATGCTGGCATGGCAGTTACTCAAAAGCAGCACTTGGACATTTATTTTTCAGCATGAAACACTGTTCATGAAGTGTTGCTCTATCTCAGTGTAACTGAAACCTCTTCCAGAGCAGAGAGTGGGGTTTGCTGGGAAGAGGCGTGCTTTCTAACTGGCTTTTGGGTTGTTTTTCTGAACAAGTGATAGTCTTCTGAAATTCGTTTCAGTGTGCCAGGAGAGGTTTTGAATGCTGAATCCCTGTATCTTTGTGTGTGATTGGATCATTAGCTCACTACCTTCCCTTGCAGTGATCCAGGGCTCAACCAGGCCACCCAGTGCTGATGGAAATCCTACAAAAAAAACTTTCAAAAATCCATGTGCAGCCCCCCAATTGGGAGACAACATGACCTAGTCAATCTTTGCAGCAGGTGCCACAGTGGAGAACCTCCTCCTGTGTGAAGGACCTGGGGACAGATATGCAGAGCTGCTCCCAGGCATGCTGCATCTCTCAGGGGTTTCCCCGTGTCCAGACTGGCATAGCTGGACCTGACTGGGGTCACTGAAATGCCCTTCTGCAGCACCCAGGGCTGCTTGCCCTTAGGACCAGCCCTGCTTTGACTGCAGCCAAGCCACAGGACTGCATGGCCATTCTGTGCGTGGACTCACCACTTCCTCCTGGGGTGCATCAGGACATAAAAAATAAGGGCTGACAACCGTATTTGCTGAGATTTGCTTCTGCT
Source organism: Athene noctua (assembly GCF_965140245.1). Lineage (NCBI taxonomy): Eukaryota > Metazoa > Chordata > Aves > Strigiformes > Strigidae > Athene > Athene noctua. The sequence goes on along the minus strand of NC_134047.1, from coordinate 12,261,082 downwards.
CTGTCACACAAGATATTAAATTGACTCTTGACCACACTGTCTTGGGGAAAGGTATGAAGCCTTTGGATGGCTCCTTCATGCAATGGGAACAGTGCTGGGGTGGACAGAGGGGTTATTTCACCTCCCTGGCAGGCTTCGGTGTATCCCTCTGGTCTCCTGATGTGCAAAAGGAGGTCCTGTGTTGGCAGTGCAGGGTGGGGTACAGGTAGAAGATCGCATGGATAGAGCAGGCAGGAGGCCCAGATCCATCCTGGCTCTGCCACTCACTCGTTCAGACAAATGGCCTGCACTGGGTTTTTCAGTGTGGGGTTGATGCCCCCAGCAGGTTCTGCCCCACTGCTGGCAAAGAGGGCATCTTGTCATTTAAACAGGCACTGCTGCCCTACACACCCTCATGTAAAGACCCTGATAGCTCCTGGACACAGCGCACAGTCTTGAGCAGGTTGAAAAGTCCAGCTTTTTATTGCTTTGGGCTTTTTTGTCCCCTGAGTTTGTGGCATTATTAACATTTTGCTAGAGAAGAGATGGGGTTTCTTCAAACATCTTGGCTTCTAGGCCTTTATCACTCACTGTAGGATGACAAAACATGGGAGCTGTAAGAAGTGGTTTAGCAAAAGATGATACTGGTTAGGAAAGCAGAAAAGGATCATGGGCAGGTTTAATTTTTAACTTTACTAATTTACAGGAACACATCCCTTTACAATCTGTTTAAAACTGAATTTAAGCTGAATAATGGGAAGGTATTAAAAACTATTGATATTGAAAAGAAGACTGAAAGATCAGGTTAACAATGCAGTTTGTTTTCTGTATGCAGTTCTGTTTGTGTGGACAGTTTCACTGTTTATAGGTAGATGTATTTTTTGTTTGAAAGTCTCCAGTATTTGGTTCTTTTAAGTGCTGAGGAGAAAAGTTGCTTCATTTACATAACAACTTAGGTGATCTTTGTAAGATAGCAGTATTTCTGTCTGTTTTAAGCTTTATTTAATGTTTGTTTACAAACTGAGCCCAGTTTGAGTTGATCAGAGTTATTTTAAGCAGGTTTTATTTGGAGGAGTCGCAAAAGGAGGCACTTGATCCACATGTGTGAGAGCACAGTCTCATTCAAAGACACAGAGACTACAAGGCAATGTTATCTTCTAGTTTGCACGTTCAGTGTATGGTTTTTATTTGATGATGGAAAGAAAATTCAGTGGGCTGAAAATGTAGTGATCCTTTTTAATTACTTTTTGCAATTTGTTCCAATTTAGAGTATTCAGTGCCCAGGGGTGCTAGGCACCGGGTCCAAAGCTGCCCTCGGTCCCCCCTGGCTTTAGGAGACTTATTCAGCCAGTCTGATCTCAGTGCAGTTTAGGGATCATCACAATCTGAGGATGCTGAGGTAGGGTGTTTGCCTGAGTGAGAAGGGCTCTTCATGTGAAATGATGAGGAAAGCTGCTGTGAAATGGAAATCAATGCTGATTCACAAATCCTGGGCTGGGAAGTTTACAGAAAACTCAGTGCAACAACCCGCTTAGCCTGGGCTGATGTTCACATTCATTCAGATTTCTAAACCAAACATATCTTGACCTTTTTAAATCAGTCACCTGTAAAGGGCTTATCCCTCCTTCTAGAGGTTTCTTCCTGTTCAGACAGACCCCATCTGATGGTGTGTGGGAACTGGGACAGGCAGTGCCTTATGCTAGTAACTGCAGTTTTCTTTAGGTTGGTCTGTTTTATGTATGTACATCTTAGTTCAGAGCACTTGACAGCATCCAACAGTCCAGTTACCCTTTCACATGATTATTTCATATTTGGGATCAAAACTGTCAACACTTGAAATCCTTTTGCTTACAAGAGGAACTTGGCAGTGTGCAGGGCTGCTTGCACCAGTGTAAAAAGGGACTGTCTGGGCTGTAAGCTGATGTGAACACCATGGTGCATTGCTGGCAAGAGCGTCGCCTTTGCTGTAAGGAGGGAGTTGATTCGGTATCTCCCAGAGTCATGCAACCCAAGACCCAGTCTGCTTTTGCTCCTTGGCTTCCTGATGCTTTTGTGAATAAGCCTGTTGCTCTTCCCTCTTCTCTTCACAGCTGTGGGTAAACCAAGAAGATGGAGTGGAGGAGGGAACCAGCGATGTGCAGAATGGCCATTTGGATCCAAGCGCAGACTGTCTCTGTCTCGGCAGGACCGTTCAGAACCGAGACCAGATGAGAGCCAATGTCATCAATGAAATCATGAGCACAGAGCGCCACTACATCAAGCACCTCAAGGACATTTGTGAGGTACATGAGGGTTGTGATGCTGGGGTACTGCAGCAGGACATGGCATGGGCAGCTGGGAGCTGAGGACTGGGTTTGTCCTTGAATGGTGGGGAAAAAAGATGCAGTGTGTTTGAGTATTGCGTCTAATAGAGGAGCAGCATCTGTCAATAAGTATTGATACTTCTGAGAATTTTCTGCTGGATTTGATAATTAACTGAAAGTACAATTTTCTGACCTTTTTTCCATACCTCTCTGACTAAAATATGATGACGTTGAGATCCTTCAAGCAGTCCTCTTAATTAAAACCCAATGCCATCTACTTTTGAACTTGTGATTGAGAAAATTAGGTTGTAATTAAACCAATCAGTTTGCTATTTCATCTGTCTTTCATATTGGGTTCACAGTTTGCCCTGGCTCAGGATGGCCTCCATTTGTCTTTTACTGTGAGATTGAGAGCAAAATGTTTTCACCATGAGAAATTAGATACCTTCCATGTATCCAGTGTAAGGGAACCAGCAAGCAAAGGAACTCTGGTGGCTGACCCCATGCATCCTCAGTGTGGTTCTTCATTATGTTACAGTTAACCTTTACAACCCCTTACTGTCCTGCAGCATACAGAGTTACTGCTATGAGCTAAGCCCAAAGTGCAGTGCTTGTGGTGTTGGGTATTTAGGAAGGGGAGTGTTGCAGGACAGCTTGGGCATTATGTGTAGAGCATATACTTATCACCAAGATGCAGAAGGTTGTTAGCACTAAAAGTCCATGGCTTTCAGCTCATCCCTCTGAATGTTTAGGATTTAGGAAGCCTGTGCCCAGTCTTTGCAGAGTTACTGTGATGTAGCCCTTTAGGAATTCTGGTTAGAAAGATGTCTTCCTCCCTTCATACTTGCTGCTTATCTATTGACAAAGCAAAGCAGCGATGCAAAAAGCATCTATGATGCTTTTCAAATATGGAAGAGTCTTGGGATTACAGTCTGGAAACAAATGAGCTTAATTTCACTGTGCTATTTCAGTCAGAAGGTTTTGCATTGAAGAAGGGAACAACTGCAGGAACTTTTCCACATAGTTTATTTTACTGCATTTGCACTTTTCTATTGAAAGACTAAGTAAACCTTAACTTGCATTTCCCAGCCTTGCCACCATGCTTTTGCCAAATCAGATTCTCAGGAGGTACAGATAGGTGTAGCTTCAGTGACATGTGTGGGGTAACACTGATTTACAGCACCTAATGATATGTACCAGATATGAAAGAGATCTTTAAGGCTCTTTCTTTGTTTTGTATGATGCAAAATGATATTGAGGGGATAAATCTTACCTCCAGGTAGAGCACCAGGAAATGATTCAGCTGTCTCTTAATGAAGGAGGAGGACTGAAATGGGCATTCTCATCTGCAAAATGATGGGCTGTCCCTTGCTGGAGAGAGCCTCATTGTGCTCAGTTTAATCAGAGCAATCTGTTTGCCTCGAGAAGGCTCTGAGACAGCTCAGTCATCCCAGGCATTTCGGCACAGCATGATGTGACTGTTTCTGTTTGTGCATAAGAGAAGGGGGGCTGGAGATGGAGAGACGCCGGCCAGCTTGAGCTCCTGCCAGTGCTACTGGATGGATTTGTACAGAGGTGTTATTTATGCCGAAGAACAAGTAGACACCAGACAACCACGGATGAGATGCAGTCCTGTTGACCATGGCAAATTCTCCTCTTCCCTTTGCTCTTTAAGGTGTCAGGACAAAAAGCAGCAATATGACATATTGGAGGGAATGAAAGAGGAGTTCTGGCTGGGTGGCAAAGGTTGAACCTGATTTAGTACTGAGTTTAGCAGTGTATAGTTATACTCTTGTAGCTCAGCTATAATGAATAACAAATCCTAATAACAGTGATAACTGTAAGATGTATGGTTGTTATCAGAGGACCGTAGCCCCTGCTAAGTGATTAAGAGCCCTCTGATTGCTCTTTTCTGCTTCAGGATGTATTTCCACTACATGCTACTATATTATTATACACCATGTTATTATTTGTAATACCCATGGCACTGGTCCTGCCAACTCAGGAGCTCACAGGCTAGCCAGCACCAGAATGGAAATTACCTGTGTAAGCCAAGACCTGCTTGAAGCAGCTGGCTTGGAGGGGAATTCCCCATCACAGCAAAGCCATACTGCCCTGACGACTGTTGCTGCTGTGCCCTTGCCTAGAGTATGAAGGACTGACTGCTGCTTGGTAAAACAGTTTTGTGAAGATATTTATTAGGGGTAAAATGTGGAGTTTTCCCCAAACTGCCTTATCAGGATGGATCATTATTCTGAGATATCACCAAGGGGAAAAGAAAAAATAATCTAGCCTTAAGGAAATATCCAGCAATAGGAATTTCAGGCTTTAACGGTTAGATTTTAGAAAAATAGTAAGCTGTTGAATAATAGGTTTTTATAATGGGTAGCAATAGCCAGCCTTACTGGCAGGCAGTGCTGCTCACTCACTGTCCTGTAAAGCACCACATATATGCATGGCTGTCTCCAGGCTTGGAGAGATACCCCCTGCTCCTGTGGTTTGATCCTGGGAAGATGCAGGAGGGCACAGGGTCTGTCTGTGACATGTCACTGGTGACACTGGCAGAGCTCGGTCAGGGCAGGTAGCACCATGAGAGCAGCAGGCAGAGAAGGTGGTTTGAGCTGTAGCCTACAGTGGGGAGTGCAGGTGGAAGAACAAGATGCAGGAGGGCTACAAAGAGCAGGGTGCTGAACTTTTGAGAACTGAGCAGGATTTGGACCAGCATATGGATTAGGAAGACAAGGCTAAATTTAAGGAGGTGTTAAGAGGGAGAAGAGAGAGAGCTTGGATGGGAACTGTGAGGCAATTGCGAGATCAAAGGAAACCTCCATATTATGAGTAATTTGGAGGTGGGAGGTTAGAAAGGCCAGCCAACTTCCAGTGCTGCATTTTCCTCTTTTCCAAGTAATTTCACTTTGAATTTATTTTTTAATTAATAATGTTGACTGGATTCCATCTAAGCTTTACTTTGGTGCCAGGACAGCTCTGAATGCTGTGTGGAAAACATCCTCATTGCATCTTAGAGTGTCAAGCTAAGTCTGTTGTGCAGAGCTGATGGGACAGGTTTTCACGTGGTCTGGTTGGCATTAGCCTGATTCATTCTCAGAGATGGAGAAAAATCACTTTTTTTTTTTTTTTTTTTTGTGCTGCCTCAGAGCAAAGCAGCATAAAACCTTCTTGGCAGTAATGTGACCCTCCTTCAGAGTACCACATCTGAGGAGCTGCTGGCCCCTTTGTGTGACCAGTTTCTCATCCATGGATACCAGACTGGTGGGCTTCTCTGCAGAAGGCTCTTTGGATCAATGGGGATATATATATACACACTATGTGTATGTATTCCCCAGTGTGCAATTTGTAGCTGCCTTTCACAGCTTGCTTGTGCACACCTCGTTTTTCTGTTTTGGAGCTGTCTGCTTCATGCCCTTTTGAGGAACAGGCTTGGTTCCTGTAGGACTTCATTTTATATTTGTAATGGGTCCCAGTGCAATCACAGTGCCTGACATTCAGTACTTGCTGTAGACCGGTATTTGAAAAAATGCTTTATAGTCCTGTCTGCCTGGGACCAGACATGGCTCTAGTTTGCCTTTTCAATTCCAACAGTCTCAACTTTGTTCTTGTGCTTATTCTTAACATGTACACATCAGCACAGTGCTCACATGGATTCTGTGAGCACTGCTTTAGAGAACAGTATTTTTATAGCCCAAATGGTTCTGGTACAAACTGAGGGAAATGTAGTACAAGCTGCTGGACAGTGTCAACAGCCACCAGACTGGCTCAGACATGGAAATAAACTGGAATATCATCACAGCTGCCTTTGAAGCTATAGCCTGCAGTGGCTATCATCTCCTTATTCTCTCCTTCAACTTGCTCTCAGCTGGACAAGAAGGATGGATGGATGGATGGATGGATGGATGGATGGATGGATGGATGGAGCCACCTCTCCTACTGTCTCTAAACACATTCTGGGATGGAGAAAACTTAGCACTTAACCTCCTGCAAATACTTTCCAACTTTGGCATATACTTTAGGGACTACATGGAAAAGTACTTTAAAGAGAGACAGTTTGACAGCTATTTTTAGGTATTCATTGAGCAAAACACTCTCCAACATCTGCTCATCAGTCAGCTATCCCTTCTCTGAGAAAACCTGATGGGATGAGCAGAAGGAATATGACATTGTTTTATGTAACAGAAGTAAATTTACTGGAAAAACTGTGCAGCAGCCTTCTAGCTGGCTCCTGCTGCGTGTTATATATAAATCTTCAGTCTCCCCTTTGCTGGCTTGTGCTGGAAACTAACCATCCAAATGCACAGACTGGATAGAGAATAAGGCTTGGGAACTCCATGCATTCTTTTATTTTCCTCATGGTTTTATAGGTGCCTGTACAGAAATGTGCTGCTTCAGCTTCTCTGAAACACATGACTCAGGCAAAGTGATGAACCAGCACAGGGAGGATGGGGAATATTCAAGATGATAGTTGCAGCCAATAGCAACCCCAGGGCTGAAAGATGTTCACATAAATCATCCAGTGACTGATTTCACACAACAGTGTGCGAGCGGGGAGGCTGGCTTGCAGGCAGCCTGCAGCGTGTAGCAGGGCAAAGGTCCTAACACAAACGGCTTGCGGCAGTCATTCAGTGCTGCTGGCACTGAAGCCAGTGTCAAAAAGAGCTTGACCTCGTGGGCAAGTGCACATCTTTTTCTTTTTTTGAAGGCTGTTCTGACATAAGCAGGTAAATGTGAAAAGCAGCATGGAAAAATATTCTGCATTATTCCTTTCTAGTTTGAAATTTTATTTGCCCTGCAACTGTCCTGCAATGTGGGAACCAGCCTGCTCCCATTCCTTCTGGCCTTGAAAAATGAGAGAGGGAAACCCAGGGAAATGAGTCATCAAGGAGCTCCTGGAAGAAGAGGGATCTAGATTTAGTAAATGCGGAAAGTATTCCATAGCCCAAGCTTCCCAGCTGAAAAAGCCAGCAAATTCAGGGTAACGGCATTTTTCTGGCTAAGCTGGACATTGCAGAAGTTGGTTCTTTGCCAGGTTGGCCAAAGCTGCGTTTATCATTCATCTATTTGAAGTTCTCCCTCCCAGGAACCACATGGTGAGGCTGAAGGACAGTTTATTATAGCGTTCCAATGGTTTGCATTGTGGACCAGCAGCTGCATGTCACCAGCTGGCGGTTCGTCTGTGTGACTAAGCATCTAGAGTTCCCAAATATAGCCATTCAACTGGAGCTGTTGGCATTTTTTTCCCTTCATTTTTTTCTCTTCCTATATAATAAAGGCAGGCAAAGTCATCTTATGATGACCCCCATGTGATTTCTTTTCAGTCAAGAGGCTGCAGTCCAGACTAGGCCAGCATAGCATCTAAGATTTGGTGTCGCAAAGTTTCTAGTGTAAATTGTCCAGACAGGCAAAACACAGAGGGAGTGAAATGATTTGTTCAATGTCACACAGGTCAGTGGCAAAGCCTGAAATTCAGCCCAGGCAGCCAGAACCTCCATGTGTCACCTCATCCCCTCAACCCCATGTGCTCCAGGCAAGCATATTTTCAAGAAGTCCTCATGATTCAGCTGAAACCAGAATGATGAGGTCATGGATAAGACTGGATCAGCAAAACAGGGAGGCAGACAGAACTTGGTGTGTTGTGCTTTTTGCCACAATATTATCCACTCGGTCTTTTTAGGTCAGGAGATCTTCAGAGGAGGTGCCAGCCTACCAATCTGCATTCGTTAGATGTCCAGCTAAACTCAGGCTCAGTACCAATGGGTATCAGGGGTAGATGAATAATAAGTAAGGAGGGTCGTCGTCTTATTGCACTGGACCAAGATGCAGGAGATCTAAATTGTTTCCAAATCTACTGCAGATGCATACTGTGATTTTGGAAAATTTCCTTAAACTTTCTACATCCTGGTTTTTCCTCTCTTTCTCCGTTTGACTTTAATGTCTATAGACTCAGTAAGGGAGCCTGATGTTTGTACAGAGAAGGGTGCAAAGCCTTTTCCTCTGGTCCCACTTAAAAAACGAAAGAAAAGCAAGGAAAGACAATAATTGAGAAAACAAGAGAAAAATTCTCCTTCATTTTACAGTGTTTGGAATAGCATATTTGCACTAATGGAACGGAGGGTATGGAAAACAAAATTAAAATATTGCTGCTTTCCTCTAGATGGCATCGGTCAGCAGCTTGGGCTGCTTCCACTTTGGGTTCCTTGCTCAGGCAAGCCAAAACACCGACCCAACCTACTGCATCGCCTCTGGGGTTCCCCACCGTGACACTCACAGGACAACAGCCCCCTGCTTTTGTCTCAGACTCAGGAAGATGAATAATGGGGGGGATGAAGTATGTTGCCTCCCAGGTCAGAGAATGCTTGAAGAGTGTTTTCGCTCAGCATTTCACTTGGTGCTGAAACAACTAGGATGGTTACACCCTCCATACCCTCTTCCTAGACCAAGAGCATGCAAGCACACATCAATAGAGTATGCCTCAGCATGATTATCAGCTTCCTTGTCCTGATTACTGTGGCTAAAAGGAGAAATCAGAGTGGGCAGATGATCAAACAGCCCCTTGCAGCTTTCTCCTTAATGCCATGTGCCACTGAAGAGGACATGGAAACAGCAATGTTTGTAGGAGCTACCCAAGATACTGGGTCTTGCGAGGCAGTGATTTTTGAAGGAACAGGCATGCAATACTGTTACACACCTCTGTGGAGCTGTCAGCCAGGTTTTGCAGTTCTCTGCAGCACAGGTAGGGACTGTTTCAGGCTGTGCTGGTTGAGATCTCTGGGGAACCTTTCCGTTGCAAAACTGATTCATGGAAAATGCTGAAGGACATTGAGTCAGAACCAGCACTGTCCTCCCAGCGCACTGTACACACACTGTCTCCAGCATCTCCTGACACCGGCTGTGAAGCCCTGAGCATCCTGGGTCTGGTGTGTCCTGAGCAACAGTAGTGCTGTGCGTGTGCTGTGGATTGTAGTGGGAACAACAGTTGCAAATGAGATGTTGTCCATCAAAAATGGACTTGTAGTATTTCAAGGCATGTTCTACGTATGGTATGCTTACTCATAGACAGGAGTTGTTGGAGACTGTAATGTGGATTTTGTTTTTAGAGCCATTTTCTGATTTTGTTTTTACTTGCTTCTTCCTCAAGAAAAATCTGGGAGCAGCCTCAGTATAACTGTTTGTGTTATTTTATGATTGTTCTGTCTTACACCTTACAGGGTTACTTAAAGCAGTGCCGGAAGAGGAGGGATATGTTCAGTGACGAACAGCTAAAGATCATCTTTGGTAACATTGAAGATATCTACAGATTTCAGATGGGTTTTGTCCGGGACTTGGAGAAACAGTACAACAATGAGGACCCCCATCTCAGTGAAATTGGACCATGTTTCCTTGAACACGTAAGTTAATTTGGCATTTTTGTTTGGGAGTTTTGGGGTTGTTGTTGATGGGGGGATGGGAGGGGAATAGCAGAGAAAGTCAGGAGGCAGGAACCACTCAGAATAACTTCTGTGCGTCAGTACTGTTCTAGTTACATATCACAGAATACTCCATGGCCTTCCCTTTACTTCCTGAGATACAGGTGCAGGGAAAATTCAGAGTGAAGCACGTATAACTCCCCCGGTACATTTGAATCCCAACACCTTTTCACAGCCACCCTTACTCATGTTATGTAGGTATGGTGTCCCTCACTTATTCCACACCTTATTTTGGCATCTAGATTGGGTCATGGATGACCAGAAGGTTGGAAGATATAAGAGTCCAGAGATGTAAAAAGAGGTCTCAGTTGTGCGTTACACTAAAGAAGTAGATGAGAGCAAACGCCCAGGTTGCTCGCTGTGGCACTGAGATGCATTTGCAAGGGGTGAAAAACCCACGCAGCTTCAGGTGCCTTCCCCTGCGGAGCTGTTGGACTGGGTGGGGAGGTGCCAGCTCATGCTTCTTGCTGCCCGGGTGGCAGCAGGGCAGCAGATATTTGCTCATGCTAAGTGCACACCGAACAGGACATTTTAGCTGATGATATAGTCCTGGAGGCCTTTGCCCAGCCCATCGTACTGTTACATAAGCCACGCACTACAGGAGCTGATAAATTGGCCAGTGTTGTAAATATGTCAGGAAATGTCAAGAAAATTACAGTCCTGCAGTTCTCGGCTTTCCTTTAGGGAGAATGAAGTGCTGTATCAGAGCTTACATATGAGGTGCTCCAACTTGGGATGCAGATCCTGTACTCTGTTACCTCGTTGCTTACAGTCAGGGCTGAGCTGGCAACAGTTCACTTCTTATTAGAGAGATTTCTGATAGGCATTTATGAAACTTCAGCAGGGCATCCCTAAAAAGGTTCACGGCGTCTCTTAAGCATCACTGGGCTTCTAATTGAAAAGCAGGATTCTTTTTGAGAAGTTGCATGATGGTGTTAACATTGCTTGTTTTTATCAGAGCCTGCAATCTTTGCTGCTCGTTTCCAAAGCAGCATCATATTCCATCACTGTGCTAAAAAGATGTAAGAAATCTTGGTGAGAATCAGTAGCTAAAACTTCATGTCTTGAGGCTGTTCTGTCAATTCATATATTGTGACAATAGTAAGAATTACTACTGTTATTCAGAGGAATATCTGACACTTATCTGCCATCAGATAGGGGTTGAAAGCTGGCTATTAAACTCCTGATAAATTATCCCTGTTTAGCCATTTAAGGAAACTGAGGGATGGCGACAATTAGATCCTGTTATATAGATGTGCAAAGCATCTTCTTCCACATCCGCTTCAGGAAGAGAGAGGTGTCAGCACTTGGCTCTTGGGAAAGAAACTGGGCTTCCCTATTCTCAGAAAGGCAGGTTATTTGGGCCCTTATGGGATTCAGAAATAAGAATTGCTGGTCAAGTGTATTTTTAAAATAAAATAATCTGTCTTTTCTATAGTTTGTAATATTATGTAATATACTGGCCACAACCTGATGGAGCATCTCAGACGGTTGAGCTACAGCACCTGGGCTTATGTGTGGGCTGTCTCAGCTGCAGACTTAATATGTCATACCGGACAGACAGTCTGTGTCTGTCCCTCTCTTCCAGCATAATCTTTCTTTGACCTTTTGTCTGCCTTGTCCGTGTGGCCCAGATGAATCAAGCCTGAGTTAAGGGCGATGAACTGACATGGCCCCATCTGTGGTCCGTGAAGGCAGAAAAAGGAGATTCCAACAAAACTGGCACAAAAAGACTTATAGACCAGTGCAGAGGGTGGGTGGCACATGTGTGAATGGTTTTTTTCGTTTGTTTTTCCAGTCTTTGGTGTATTCTGGCTCTTAGATCCTGGGGAAATCCACACAGTGGTTGGTGCCTTGGGTTGCCTGTTGGGTAAAGGGAATTTCAAATACACCAAGCTCCGAAACACTTGCCAGGTGCTTCATGATCTTTCAGGGGAAGAGCTTCAGAATTAACAGGGTTGTCTTCTTATATTACCAAAGACCAGAGCTCTGCTTGGTTTTACCTTTACCTTTTATAAAGAAAACTCCACTGCACAATTTGAAACTGAGAACATCCCCAACACTGTTCAGGCGTTCACTTTTAACACACCCTGTACCTACTGAGGCCTCAGTGGTGTATCAGTGTGCAGGTCCCTCTCTGCCTCTCTTTTCCCCCAGAGCAACCATGCAGCACCTCCTCCAAGCATGAAAAGTACTCTAGGACTAGTCCTTCCTCCTCCTCGTTGGGATATTCTTTCTTCTTTAGTTGTAATGTGTTCTTGTTGGTAAGTCGGGTGGTTGGCTTCTCACAGCACTTGTCTGATGTGTACTCCCCTCTGTGTGCATCCCTTTTCTCCTGCCTCTCACAGCAAGATGGCTTCTGGATCTATTCAGAATACTGTAACAATCATTTGGATGCATGCATGGAGCTTTCCAAGCTGATGAAAGATAGCCGGTACCAGCATTTCTTTGAAGCATGTCGTCTGTTGCAGCAGATGATTGATATTGCCATAGATGGTTTCCTTCTGACACCAGTGCAGAAGATCTGCAAATACCCCCTGCAGCTCGCAGAGCTACTGAAGTACACCGCGCAGGATCACAGGTATGCCAGTCTCTTATTACATGGAAGGATTATGCTGACTGCTTCTTTACACGGCCTCTACCACACACACAGTGGTTGGTTTTTTTCTGTCCAGCTCTTCTCTTCATGACATCTTGTATAAATTGAAGCAGGACAAAGGTTCAGCAGACAGTTAGAAAGCTTCTCAAAGCACTGATTCTCAGTGGAGCCAAACTCATCTCTGTTATAATCAGACATGTGAACTAATTACCCTTGGATGATGTACTTTCTAATGCTACCAGTTACACTAGAAAAACTACCTAATTAGCATTCAGTGGTCGAAAAGGCTCATTCCTTTATCCTGCAGAGGACCTCAGCATGTAGCAAGTAGAGGGCCTGGATCCACAGCTCAAACCTGAATATGCTCAGATTTGGGGAGAATTCAGAACCTGCTCTGCTTTTTAGCCCGATTCCATATCTGATTTTGCCATTAGGTTTAGGTTCAGAGGAGAACCCAGCAGTTTGATTACTTCCCAAAATTTCCAGGTTCTCTTCTGTTGATGATGAGAGCAATCAACCTGACTCCCTGACTTAGTGTAAATCAAGAATAGTACCTATGATATCACTTGTGATATGTTGCTATAAAAATAAGGTGAAAGAAGAATCAGGCCCCCAAGTAGATTTTCTCCCATCTTGCCAATTTGCTTTCTTTTTCCAAAACCCATTTAAAAGAAGTGCTTCAGAGACCAAAAAAGACCACAAATGTTTCAGAAAGTTCTGCAAGTGTTTGATTTTTTTAAAGATTTTTCCCCAAACCCAGCTCTAGTAGTGCAGAGAGACATGATATGAACAAAGAGATGCATTGGTTTGCTTTGACTCGATTTGTGAGTTTGACTGATTCATACCAGCTGAATGCCCAGTTCAAAATCACCAATTTGGACATGCATTTGGCTCCAGATCCAATTTCTGGTTTTCCCTTCATAGTGAGACCAAATCAAACTTGGAGTGGACTCATGGAACATTAGGGTATTGGAAAGCAGCTTGAGGATCCCAAATGTTTTGCCTTTTTTTCCTTACCAGTCATGTGATGTCCCCACAGTACTTACAGTGTGAATTCAGATGTGGCTTTACAATGGGAAGACATAAGCAGCCTCAGAGAGAAGAGGTCTGTGTTTAAAGTGATCTTCTCTGAGTTATTTGGTAGCAATACCAAAGGGGATGTGGACAGTGTGATTACACAAGGGTTGAGTTATTCTGGCAGTACATTCCTTCTTCCTTTGGGATGTTTTAAAATCAACATGTAGTTAAGTAATCAGATATAGTCATAGTCTGAGGAGGTGCAGACCTTTCTTATGGTTAAGCAATAATTAGTTGATTCAAACCAAGACGTCTTTTTTTACTGGATTGTGTCAGTGATAGGACACAGCCACGGACACTTCATTTCTCTTGTTTCTTCATTTTCTGGAAAAGGAAAGCAAGATTACATTTGCTTCCCGTGCATTAGTAAAGAGTAAACCCCCTGAAGCCATAACACAGTGCATATATGAAACTCATGCCTGCAGAGAGAGCCAGCAAAAGACCTGTGCCTTACCTCAGCCCTGGAGTTTGATGTACTTCTGTTAGTGTGGGCATGCCCTGGAGGGTTCAGTGATGCATGGAGGAATGGTGTTATAACACAGAAATGGGCTGGGTTATACCACACTTCCCTGTGGTCTAGTTCCTCCAATTCAAGCCTAAAAGAGCCTGGGAGGGACCAACCCTCCAGGCAATCCAGCTCGCATCCCAGACAAGCTTAATACCACGAATGGCAAAAGTGAGGCATGGAGAGTGTGTTTTACTCACCACCAGATGATTCTGCACTGGGGGTGTGCAGAAAACCTGGACTGCCATGGTTGCCTGCTTCAAATACAAGTATTTTCTGCTTGTGTGATCCTGCCTTTGGGATCAGGGATGAGATGAGCAAAGCCCGAGATCAGAAAAGCAAATAATCTTTGAGGAATGTCATGTTGGTGACAATATCAGACACAGGGAAAAGCCAGATACCTTCAGGTTGGGGTACCATCGGGGTCTCATCTATGAAAGAGAGAAACTGAGAAGCCAACTGGGGAGCTTCAGCTGGGCCCATTAATTAGATGGTGAGTTATCCTCATGCACTTGCAGGTTGACAGTGCTTGCAATTAGATTGCAAGTCTGAAACAGAAGATAGAAAATTATACAGTGGACTAATACTCACAATCAAATCAGGCTCATCGTTGGCTGGATTAGGAGTCTTTTAAGCACTCTAGTAAGAATTTAATACGTGGAAAATGCAGTTTAAATCCATTGAACCATTTATGGACTAAGGCAAAACTCAGAAAGGACCAGGAGTCTGAATGAAAGCAAGTATTTTAGCTTCATCTAACAGTGGGACACTATATTGCTGGTTTTTTTTTCTTCCTTTCCACTAATAGCATACTTGTAGAGCTATGCCTCTTCCCTGTACCAGGTCAGGACAACAGAGCTGAAACCAGAAACCTGACCACTGTCCCCCAAGTTAGCATGTGATACTTGGCAAGAGTCTAGACTTGCATTCTGCTTGAGCACTGGAAAGAGGTCATTGCAGCCCCAATATAATTGACAAACAATTAATTTCATAGTTAATGCTATCCTATTATTATTTCACTGGCCAAATGATGCTTGTGTTGTTTTTTTCTTATAAGTTTTTGCCAGCTCTGCCACAGACATGGGCTAGGAGCCCAAAAAGTTCAGTCATGACTCTTTCTTCATTACTCAATGAAAGAAAAATGTGCATGGGGTTTTCTCTTGAAGCAGAACATTAGAATTAGTGAATTATCATTCCCAAGATAAAACCCAGTTTGACTGGCACTGGCCCACTCTGCATGGAGGCAGGCACGGGGGTGTTTTCAGAGCCTGACTCCCTTCAAGTGCTTATTGTTTTGAGACTGGTTCATTTGAATTTTTTACAAAGCCACATCTGTTCACCTCTTAAAGATTTACTCCAGCTTAATATGAATTAAATATATGAAGGTTGTAAGTGCAGCTTGCTGGTGTCCTGAGCATTCCTGCTGCAGAACTGAGCTAGAGTAGAGTGTATGAACACATTCCATGAGAAAGAGGAGACTGCTGATGGGTGGACTGACATTTAGCCTCCTTTCTTCGCATGAGCATAATTGCTAGGAGATTATTAGTCTCTAAACCCTACACCTCTCCCTACCTCTGCAGATCCTTTCCGGCATAGTGACTTGCCTATTTCCCTACAAGAACTCATGGACATTTTGGAGACCAGACTAATGTCTCTCTGGCATACCTCCATTTCTTCCTAGCACAACCAGGCACTCCCTTCATACAGAAGGTCCCACAAGGGAAGGCAGAAGAAATTCTTCACTGTGTATCATGACAGATATGTCAGACAACCCATCCTCTACTCTCCTTTATTTTGTTGAAGGATCAGTCTGATGTTCTGGAATTTGTAGGGTTTTGTTTTAAACTCAGCTAGCATTTTGACATAATATTTGAATAGAAATTGAAAATGCATCTCAAGATTTCATTCAAGAAAAGATGGCAAAATAGCAAATAATATACTGTTGTATATCATACTGTGATTGTTTCTTAATATTTATCCTGTCTGGATCACATGGGGAAATGGATCTAATTCACAGCATTCACCCCTATTTTAGCTGTCTCCAGTGCAGTTCTTAGCAATAATCAATAAAGCCTTTCCCTCTGCAGCTGCCCAAGATCACAGTTTTTCTCATTAGTCAGCAATCAATATCAACCCTTAAGTTAATAATATATTATGGTGGCATTATGGCAGCTGGCCTTGTCTGTCTTTCCGATTGAAATGCACATTAAGGTTCCTTGGAATGGAAAAGAAGGCACAGGGCGGAAATCAATAGCATTGATTGCAGCATCACTTTTTGAAAAGACTGATCATCATCTTTGCTGGCTCTGACGGGAGGCTATTTTCACTCTTTGTTATTACACTCACAGGCCCATCATCCAGGGGAAAAAAAAAAAAAAAAAAAGAATTGATTTGCTCACCTTAAGTCTGCAATAAGAGTGAATGGCATGGGATAAATGCTCTGTGGCACTCTTATGGCTTGGAAGGTGCTCTGGCCTTGTGTCTAATTGGAAAATATTTTCTAATGTTCAGTTTAAAGATGGAAAAATCCAGTCCCAAAGACACAGGCTTTAGCTGAGCACCTTAAGACTTTAAAGAGCAATATTCACAACTGTTGTACATTGGGTTGGTAGAGGCTGCACTGATGCAAACCAGATGAGGAGCTGGCTGTCTTTCATACACATGCAATTTCAGTTTCAAGCAAGTTGCTCTTTTGTGATGATCCAGGAAGACATTGCTGATGGAAAAAAATATGGTATCATAGTAATGAGTGAGTAAAAAATATGGTATCATAGTAAAATCCTACCTACATTCCTTTCTAATAGGATGATGAGGTTGTGCTGCTGCTAATGATAGACTCCCGTGCATTTCCACAGCACATTGGGCTGTTTTCATGGACTTTTCTTTTGTGTTCAACAGTGACTACAGGTATGTGGCTGCTGCTCTTGCTGTCATGAGGAATGTGACTCTACAGATCAATGAGCGGAAGCGGAGGTTGGAGAACATTGACAAGATAGCTCAGTGGCAGGCCTCTGTTCTGGACTGGGAGGTACAGTAAATGCTCAGCCCTGATTTAGGTGCTGTAAGCCTGGAAAAAGTACATTCCATGCAGTTGTTGAATTATCCAAGACCAAATAGTTCATTTTACACAAGCTGGTCTTGGGATTAAGCTTGGGACAGAGAAGGCATATTTATAGACTTTAGAGATGGTAATTAAGATTTAAAACATTAATGGTACTCTGAAGAAAATCTAGGGTCCAGTTCCAGTTTCATCCATAGAAATCTGGAATAACTTTTGCAATTGCAATGCTGTTGTCCTGGCAGTAAGTGAGATTTGGATCAAACTCTACGTGCATTCTGGCTCTGTGCTTTGTCTTTGGAGAAGAAGTAGGGAAAAATGTAGTAAAAAGCTCTAGAAATTGTGGCAGGTTAAGAAAATAGAGAAAACTCTTCTAGTGGTTGCTGTATGATTAGAAGCCAAAACATTAAGCTGAAGTTAGAGATGCTATTTGCACATTTAAAATGAGTACCCACTTAAAGATATTTCTGAACCAAACCTATGTGTAGTGATCGTGTAATTAAGGAGCTGAGAAACAGGGGCAAGGCAAAGTAAGAAGAGGGATTCCTCACTAGCAGGCCTTCAGTCTCCTATGTTTGGCCACATGTTTAAAAAAAAAAGCCATACTAAAATGATGTTATTTTATTTTCTTTTTGTCCCCAATTTTGAAAAAAATCATTGTATGAATGTAATCTGTAAATAGGGGTTTTGAAGCAGACAAAGGACAGATGTGTTTGTAAATTCCTCTCTTTGTTGTCATCGATCCATGTGTTTAGCAAGTAGATACTCAGAGTGATGGAACAGCCTTTCTTCCTCATAGTCATGAAGATCTGGAATAACGCCGCATTCAAGTCAATGGGATCATACTATGTAAATTAGTATATGGGAAAGATGCATTAATCTTTTTTTTTAATTTATTTTATTTTTTACTTTATTATTTTTTATCTGGAAAAGATCTAGGAATGCTGGGAGGAGATAGGGAGAGAAGTATAGGTGCATCACCTTCTGATTGTGTATCCTCCTTGACTGAATTAGTTTCATTGCTATAATGAAGGTTGGATTCAACCCTGGATCTCTTGATAAAACATATAAATGCAGCAGTCATAGCTGGTTCTTAAATTATGACTGGCTGTGAGAGCAGAGAATGCAAATGATTTGCTTGATTGTTTTATTGTTGTTTACTGTGAAGAAACCTCTCTCTTACTGACATGCAGACTCATTTTCAGAATTAGAAAACTGCTCTCAAGGAGGCACAGGATCATCAGATATATCTTCAGCCTTCAGTATATTCCATGTGATGAGCTAATGTATGTCATTTGTAAGAAATGCCGAGACCCTGATTGTAAATAAATCTAGATTAAGGATGGATCAATTTAAAGTCAGTGAATATTCATGTGTGAGTGGAAAACCAAGGTGACCTCCACATAGGATCTATGAAATAGCAGTTTCTTTTTCTCTTCCATTAGCTCAGTTGATAATTCATTTTTATTTAGCCATATCCTTGATAATTCATTCCTGCTTAGCTTTAGCCGTATCCTTTCTAATTCGTTCCTGTTTAGCAGTACCCATTCTTTATCTCCATCCTATCCTCAGGAACCAGCCAAATCATTCTTCCAGGCTTGTTTTAAACTATTCCAAATTTTAAGCACAATATTGCAGCAACATTCTTCAGCTTCTGATAATATAGCAAACCTTGCTGTTGCTACCACTCAGAGATCCAATGGGAATAAAGCTACTGCCCCCATTCAAAGGAAAACATCATTCTTGACATGTTCATTCTGTGTTTTGGATCAAGAAAAGTCATAGAGTTGTGAGAGAACACTAGAGGATGAGAGCTAGATCCATCAGAGGACTTCAGTGCTTGATTCTTTCCTCTAAAGTAACTTCTTAATCATCAGATCCAGCTCCCACTTCACAGATGTCCATGTAATGGCCAGAAGGATGCACAGAACTTCTGTTAACTATAGTATAATGCAGAAAGTGAAAGGGAGAAATCAAAAGCAGTGCCAGGTGTTTAGATCTGTGCAGATACTCTCTTTAGGCATTGCAAACCCAAGCTGCTAACCTCCAAAAATCCCCCTCAGCTGATGTCTACCTATAAGACATGTCTCCCAGGACATAGGCCATCACGGGTTGATTTCTCACCCAGCCTGTAAGGGTTCAGGCTCTCATCTTCTACACAGAGGTAGTTATGGAGTAGAAGAGGGTTTTCCTGGTATGGCTTCCTAGCCTCTTTCAGTCTGGGGAACGTGCATTTATTATCTGGGTGAGAGAGTAGAATAGAATGACTCCCAGTTTGTCTTGAGACTCAACTGAGAGTGACCTGCAGTCAACTTTGTGCTTCTACAAATGCTTACCCAATTTATATTAAATGTTAACTGAAACAGAGAGAGGAACCCACAGCATTACTCTCCCATCTTTCTGAGGCCCTATTTCTCTCTAATTAGAGTCTGCACCCAAAAGTGCTACCTTTCTGTCCCTCTGTGGGTCACAATGGCTTCCTGATCTCTCCAGCTGGCACAGCAGCACAAACGAGCAATAGCAGCATGGACCCAGGGCATACAGCACAGTCTTCCTTGAGACAATCTGGAAAAAACACTAAGTACAAGAAGAACTAAGTAGGAACTAGGAGAAAAAATTATCAGTTCAGACTCTTTTTTACCAGAACTCCAGCCAGGGCACAAGATAGAGATAATCCCCAATTCCCACTGTATGTTGCGCCTTGTGAATTATTTCAGCAGCAACCAAGGCTAAATCTTGAAATCTTTCATTTGGCGAAATGTCTGTTTTTCCTCAGCATCTCTAGACTAACAATGTTGACTCTCTAATTTGAAACTGCATTTTCCTTTCTAAATTTACCCATGTTTTGCAATGAGATGTTGGAAAAAGATTTTTAAAGAAAAAGAAAATATCCAAACCAAACAAAAAAATATTTAGTGAGTGAATATTTGAAATGTTCTTGTATACAAAGTGTGTGTATGCATTTTCTTGCAAGGAGAGTGTGTTATTGAGATTTTATACATATTGCTGATGCTAAAACAAATAGAAAGAGTAGCAGGCATGTCCTAGCTAATATACCAGAAGTGATTTCACTAAATCCAATGGAGTTGTGCCTGTGCATTTCAGAAATCTTTTTTATCCCTCAAGATTTTCTGCATGGCCCCATGAAGGTGAATTTCAGGGTGAGCATTTGAAATATGCAAATATCCTTGAGGTAACCAAGGCCAGATTTTTTTTTCCAAGAAGTCACATAAGCAAGGTCTGATGGTTTAAATTACGAATGGGACCAAGAAAGGCTGGCCTGACTCTAGTGGCAGCTGATAAGTGTGCTGTGGCAGCCAGGGCGTGAAGTCTTAAGGAATTATTGGCAGCTTTGGCAGTTTTATACAAGTAATGACTGAGCAGAATCTTAAGGGAAGATTCTGATCTCACTGACTGCTGTAAATTAGAAATAATCCCAATCACTTTGAACTGTGTTCCTCTATAATTTGTAGGAATGTGATCTTGACCAAAAAGCCTGAATTGGACTGTTGCCATGTATGACTCACTTCTTTATTTTGTAACCTGAATTTCCAGTATATAAACAGACCTAGAGAGATGTTGTCCCTGCCTACACCAAATTCTCTAGTGCCTTTTGTCCTTTCAGTTGTTATCGGCACAGAATATAGGGCTTCCACCACCTCCTGCTGAGAGCTTTCAATGTCTGAGAGCTCTCATTGTTATGAAGTGTTTCCTGATGTTCAACCTCTATTTCCCTTCCCTCAGCATCATCCCCTTGCTTGTAGTTAAATACCCTCAGATCAAAACAGTGACATTTAAGGGCAGGCAGGCAAAACCAGCACACAAAGTTAGCTGGAGCGGGTTCAGAACAGCCTGCGAAGTCTTCTCTGGATCAGACTTCAAATAGGCCAGACTGAGCCCATCCTGGGCAGCCTTTACATGCTCAGTCCCCTCTTGTGCTTTTGCCCTCAGAGGGAGAATTACAGATCTCAAAGGTTAGTGGGTAATATCTAGATATATATGCACACAGAACAGTACTATAAAGAGATTATTTCCACAAAGCCTGTCATAATTTCTAAGTCCTTGCAAGCCCCAATTCTGGCAGTGCTGTATTCACGGGAACACAAATGAGGCAACAGGAGTGAAGGAGCAGTACATCCTCGCCTTCCTCTCTGTGTCTGCTCTTGTGCAGCTTTTGCTGGACAGCCATCAGGGGAGCGTGTTTACCACTCTCCTGCCCTCCCTATGGGCTCCTGCAAGCCCATGGAGGCATGCTGGTGAGCACGCTGCAGTGCCCAGCTCGCTGCGGCGCTGCTCCTGGACAGGATTTGCAAGCTTGCCATTTGCTTGGGCATAACTTTGGTGCCCACTGCAGCCTTGAGTGCAGTCACACCCTTGCTGAGTGCCCATTGCAGATTATGTGGAGATGGAAAACAGATCTGCACTTTCACGCACCTTAGAATTGCTCTGTTTTATGCCTTTTCATACAGATCTTGAACTACATTAAAACCAAATGAAGCAGTGACCCCCTCATTATTTCAGGCTCCCTCTCCAGCCCTTGTGGCAGCTGCCATCAATGCTTTTCTCCCTTTTAGCCCAGGTTTTTCTCAGAGGAGGGAGGCGATGTGGCAATAGTTTTAACTTGCTATTTAAACAGATTACTTTGGTTTCTGTAGATATCTATATATTTCTACCAAAGATTCCCATGGGTTGCCACTTTGGCAGGTTACAAGAGTATTAAATTTACATGAAGGGAAAAATATATATAATTGAGCAGTATAATGGACACTGTCTTTTTAAATTGCTTCCCATTTTTGTTATTTACAGGTCCTTTAAATCAAGACTTGGTGCCCTTAATTATGTAATATATAGTAGTTGGCCTCAGCTTAATATTATGTTACTGAATCCAAGAATGACATGAAAAAAAAGATGCATGCAACCAATGTACTGTTTTCAAAGTGAGGCCAGCCTGATGAGAAATCCTCCTGGGAAAAAAATTGCATCAGGGACTGAAACATATCCTTCTTTTTTTCTTCTTCTTCTTCCCCACCCCCCAGCAACAGAAGGTATCAAAAAATGAGCCTGATGAAAAGGACAACATTTCTCTCGCTTCCCTTTTTCTGATCTTTCTGTAGCCCAGAGTGCTAATCAGCCTGTCAATCTCTAATTAAAGAACAGCAGTGTCAGGCAGAAGAGAGCCCTGCTCACTGAATGTTAACTAGTAAAGGGGATTTTGTGCCCAGCAGTGACAGCAAAGAGCCATGTCAGGAGGTGGGCTCGGGCACAGGGGAGCGGGTCTGATGGGCTGTTGAGCATTTCTGAGCCTGGGACAGCATCTGCTCAGGGACTGCTCATGGGAAGAAGGAGCAGGGCAGACTGGGAGATGTAACGTGCTGCAGCTTGCAGTGCCGTTCCTTGTTATGTTGGTGCTCCCAACAGCATTTCTTTCATGACACTAGTAAAAACCCTTTGGTTCCTCCCAGTTCCTTGTTACAGACAGTGGTGGTCACCTATAGCATAACTGGAGGGGCTGATGATCAACATCTTTCCATAGCAGCAGCAGCAGAAGAGCTGACCCTCTGCCGCAACAGTCAGGATTAGCCCTAGGACTTTATATGTCTTTCTAGTGCTGGCAAGCTTAAGGGAGCATGAAGCACATGTCCAGCCTAGATCTGGGTGACCTTCTCCTGCCATTACTGCACGCTAAGTAGTTGTACTCTGCCTGTGACCGCATGAAGAACAAAGGAGTCACCTTTCATTTTGCTGCCCTTTGTGTGTAGCAGGATGCACAGTGAAAACCCTTGATGCAGGCTGGGGAGGTCTGAAATTTTTATTATCGTCTTATAGGACACCTTAGGTTGGAAGACATCTCAGGAGGTCATCTAGTCTTCTCTTGGCCATTTTGCTGCTGTGCTCTGCTGAAGTCAGTAGGACATGTGACAGTTCAGAGTAACTAAAAGTTCAACCTCTTCTTTTTTTTAGCAGTATTTCTCTTAATTTACAGAAGGATATAGATGATCCAGCCTCTTTAGGAGTTGCTTGGAAAAAAATGGAAAAGAGAAAGGAAATGTTTTCCTAGTATTGTATAGGATTGGAGGGATCCAAGCCTAGGACCGGCTTCAGAGGAGAGCTGTGAGAGTCATTGTGGAAAGCTTGCCTCAAGTCTCAAGGCATGCTGGGGTGGTCCTGTTAGCAGTGGAGCAGAAAAGCAAACGCTTCCCTCCTTGCCTGCCACCCTGCAGCTGACCCCGTGAGCGCCCTGGGTAGGGACGCCGTGCTAGCAGAAGATGGGTCATGCTGTTCAAAGAGGTGGTATAACTGTGTCGGGGAAAAAAAAAATGTCTTCAAGGTTCATTGCATCTGCTCTAGGAGGCTCTTGCAACGCAGCCACACTGGTGTATTACTGTAGCAGCTGAGGGTTTGAGGAATGGGCAGGGCCATGGAGATGCTGCTCTTGGGCACTGAAGGCTGGCCAGCTGTGCGCTAGGCCAAAACTATTTGCAATATATATTTCCAAATTTGCTAACCCAGTATTGGAAATCATCTATTTCTAGCCTATAGACTGTATATATAAATTGTTTTCCCAACATAAAAAATGCAATACAAATCCTATCATTTCAGATCTGAATTTTTTTGTTTTATATTGCTTGCAGGGACTATACAGTTTGGATTCAGCTAATCAAGTAG
This sequence comes from Athene noctua, assembly GCF_965140245.1. Taxonomy (NCBI): domain Eukaryota; kingdom Metazoa; phylum Chordata; class Aves; order Strigiformes; family Strigidae; genus Athene; species Athene noctua. The sequence continues at coordinate 12,237,417 of NC_134047.1, read as the reverse complement.
AAGTGTTTACAGAGTCCTCTGTGTGTCCTCAGGCTTGAGATGCTACCAGAGGAGTACAAGACAAAACTGGTTTTCTATTTTTAGCAGCCAGCCTCCTCTAGGCTCGCCCCCTCTCATAAAAGCTCCCATCCATAGGCTTGTGTGAATCTTCTTCATATAAGCTCATGTTTAGCCAGGAAGGCCCACAATTTCTGGAGCTGGTGTGTTTTCTTCAGAGGCTTCTCATTCAAGGGTTTGCTTATACCTGAGCCATTGCAGCAGCACGTGGGTCCCTGGTTTCTGACAAGGAGGTACCACAGCTGAAATAGGATCCTGACACCACACTCTTGAGACATTGCATGATGCACGGCCCATCCCTCTGGGAATGACCCTCTGTGTTCCTTGGAAGTTATCCCTAATTAGGTCTTCAGATACCACAGTCACAGAAGTGAGATAGAGAGGTGGATAAATATCTACCTCTCTAAGGCGATTTGAAAGTCTGTGCTGCAGCATGATGATGCAGTGACTTAATGAAGTTGCTGTTGTCACAGGGCCCAGGGACTCAGGCAGTTGCTTCCAATCAATGCTGAGAGGTTAATTACACATTTACCTGAACAGTAGTCTGAAATCCTCACCAAGAAATTAGGAGTTGGGGGTGACTCTGGGTTGCTTTGGCACCTACAAGTGTAAGCAGTATCAGAAAAGCATGTCTATCTAGATGTCCCCCATAGATGGATGAACCTTTACAAGCTATTTGCTGAGGTTTCAGGATGGTCTTGTCCCAGAAATTGGTTCTAATTTGGCCTCAAAGACAGACTGCACTAGTTTCACAGCCAAAAAGAAAGAAAAAAAAAAGCGTTTCACTTGCTCCTGAGTCTTGCTCCTTACATTTTAGCTGAAGTCATTCAGATTCCTTCTGTGGTGTTTCAGAGTGAGAGTTACACTGAGATGCCCACAGGGCAGGTGGTGGTGAATTCACCCATTTTTAATAAATAGATTTTAATTAACTTTTTAGAAAGTCCAGCTCATCCTAATTAGTGGAGGGTGACTGCATTTGTTCTCTCAGAGAGTGGGAGAGCGAGTGCTGTGTTTTCAGGACCATCTGCTCATGAGTCCTTAAAAAAAATTGGAGAGGAAAGCAAGCGTTCGCTGGAGGCAGAGAAACGGTGAGGGCATTCTGGCATCCAGCCAGGGAGGCCTTGCCAGCCAGGGGGCTGGGGGCTGCCAGCAGAGCCAGGGTGGTCCTGACAGTTCTTGGAGATGGGGAGCTCTAATGAGCTATGGGAGAAGGGACTAATTGCCTGGATGAGTGGGAAGAGAGGAGACTATCTGGAGGGGTGAGTTTTGGCAGCCTCACAGGTGGGAAAATTGATGTCCCAGTGTAGATGACTTTGGTAGCTGGCCTGAGATTTCAGGAGGGGATGTGCTTTGGGATGCTGTTTTAAAGTGAGGGGGTGCCAGGGGGTTTATTACCCTGAATACAAAGTGGCTCTGTCATGGGCAGGAGGAAGGGCCTTTGCTCTCAGGATGCCACTAGCACCTGCAGCAAGATCCAGGGTCTGGAGGTACCTGGAGAGCAGGGAATGGGGACAGTGCCTGGAGCAGCTCTTTCCTCATTGCAATGGGAACTGTAATGACTGCTTTGAGTGTCCATACTTACTTCATTTGCTTCCCTTTCTTCAGAATTATCCCCTCTCTCTGGTTTCTGGTCTGAAGTCAGATGGGGTGGCTTTGAGAGCTGCAGAAGGGCCAAAATCTTATTTGATTATTGCTTCTCCCCATCCTGCAAAGAGAAACGTATCCACTGCCCTGGCTGGGAGCGGCGGTTCACTCGGCCTCGTTCTCTGTGCCCTCTAGGGTGATGATATCTTGGACCGCAGCTCAGAGTTGATCTACACGGGAGAGATGTCCTGGATTTACCAGCCTTATGGACGGAACCAGCAGCGTGTTTTCTTCCTGTTTGATCACCAGATGGTTCTCTGCAAGAAGGTAAGGACATCCAGGGAGAAAGCAGCATGGCTAAGGACATGCTGCAGACAGGCTTTCCAGTCCAAAGTGGTTTTTAGGGCAAGGTGGCTGTTTGATACACGTGCAGAAGAGGACATGGATAGCACTGAGGAAGGGCAATCCACGTGCTAGAAATACTGAATTACGGGATGGTGAGTACACTGTGATAGAGGGATTTTTATGCTCGTAATAAATCCAGCCTCTGCTTGTTCATTTCATACCTTTTTCTCATGTGCCCCTTGTTTGGCTTGTTGCCTCTCTTCTACTTTCGGGTTTTGGCTGCAGCATGTGGTCTGGGATTAGATAGCCCTAGAATTTCCGTATAAACTATGAAACCTGGCGCTTGGGCAGACAACTCAATTATTGCATTAAAATAATGATCGTTGCCTCTCAAAGATATATCAGGCAGCAGCCTGGTCTGTAGCAGGGTGTTTGTGCTGTCACTTGGTGAAATGCATTTTAAGCCTCATCCTCATGTAGCTACTGTGCTGGATTTTGTAGGGCATATCTCTGCCATGAAACCCATCATGAAAGTAGAGAAAGGTAGTGAAGAATACTGATGCTAATGTGTTGTAGTATTAATAGCAGCAGGTGAACTGTGTTTCAGAGCAACTGTGTTAAGCAGCAGTATCATAGCTGTATTGCTGTAGTCCCTCTAAAGTGATGCCACCTCATTAACATCACAACTGTTTGAAGTGAGGTGACAGAGCTTATAAATCCTGTGTGCCTCTGTCTTCTGAGAGAGGGATTCATTGGCATTTGCACTGTGACTACACAGATAACTGTGCAGAGGGAGTCTCCTGGACCAGCTTCGGGTGGGAGTGAGGGTGCGCTGCAGACGTCTCTGGCCTAGCACACCAGGGCTGTGTTCCTGTCACATCTCATATGCTAAGGAAAGGTTGAGCAAGACCCACGCCACGTGGCAACCCTCCGAGGAGTGCCCTGCCCGCCATAGGAAGAGACGTGGGTGGGGGTGTGGGTGGCTCCTGACTCACCACGGCATCACTGCCCGCTGCTGCGGTACGCGGAGCTGCGGCCTGTGCAGTTCAGTGGGTGGCAGTTTCTTCTCCTGAGTCATGGTTGACTGAAATTTTGCCTTCTGGAATGCATGTGCTTATTTTCCCTCTCCTTGGTGCTGTGCCTTTTACTTCTTTCCCAGCTCTGTAAAAAACAATAACCACAGAGCAACAATAACAAAGTCAGATGTTCAGAGAACTGTCAAAATGAATCTGGAAGTATGCAGCTGAGTTTAATTTTTAATCTTGACCTCCTACACTTTGATTGTGACCCTGAATTTCTGATTCGTTAGGCAGCATCCAGTTTGGTTTGCTCTGGGTCTGATTCAGAGGTGTCAAGCATTCCCTTAACTCCCACGAAAATCAGAGCTGGGATTTCCGTGGTCATCAGTATGAGGGGAGAGCGTTCAGCAATTCACAGCAGTCTGCTGGGGGCTTGAAAGCTTCTATCAGTATGCAAACAGTGTTAGTGTGACACTGTCCTCCTCCCCTGTGGATTCAAAAGGCATTTTGTGGTGTGTGAGTGTGGCATTGCTGCACAGGGGATGCCTTCACAGAAAAATGCCCTATGGATTTCAGCTGTCTTGGAGCCAGCACAGTGCTCTGGGTCTTCCTGGCAGAGACTGGCTCTGTGTCAGGATCTGGCAAGCTCTTCTGCCACTAGTTGAGGTCTTGTGGGACTGTGTGCCCACTGAGCTTTAGGGTGACAAGGCAGAGGGTGGTAACTCATCTGGTGAGCCCAGTATCAATACTTTGTAAGCCAGATATCCTGAGAGGCTCTAGAAGACAAGCATATATTTCAAACAAGATCTCCCACTCCTCCAGATCTTCATTGCAGTTATCTGCACATCATCCTCCCCTTCATTACCTGTTGTCTCCCTGGTAGATGTTTACAGCTGCAATACCTCTATGCTTTTGAATCCCCTAGTAATGCATACGCGTTCTGTGCCTTGACAGATACTGATACATGAGTTTCTGATGGAACAGATACAGTTCGATATTATAAGCTCTGTGACAGTTTTGGATGTTGGTATTCTCTGTCATTCCCTTTGAACTCCATTGTCAGCAAAAGTTGTTACACAGTGGGCTGACATTGCAAAGACTGTCAGATTCCTGCTCACTGGTTCGTGTGATGGAAGATGAAATAATTTCTATGTGGCAAAACTGTCTGGAATCAGCCTCATGCCAGTAGGCTAAGGTGAGGTGTTAGTGGCATTTGCTGATACAAAATGCGTGTTAGGTCCAGGAAGATGGTATGTAAATTCCTTCAGTATCTGGAAAAGTGCTGGTGAAAGGCAGTTTTTCTTTGTTACAAAAATTTCAGCATCATTCTGCTTCTAGCCAACCAATATGCTGGATATATCAGTCCCAAGAGGGCACACTGCTAAATACAGGCCCTCAACCCCTGTTTCTGTCTGTATTGAAGCTGCTGATCCTTTGGGCAGGCTGCATTGCTGCTGAACCCAGGCAGACTATTAAAAAATTCTATTTATAGCCAAGGTAACAACTCATTTTGTACCTGTTAGTTAAGGTGAGTGCTGTGTGCAAAATAACATGTCGTCCCACCCCTGTGTAAGTTTGGGTTTCTTCATAGCAGTTTGCTGTCAGCCAGTAAACAATGAGGACTGCTCCAGTTCAACTGCTCTGTGTCCTTTGTGTCGCTCTAAAGACAAGGCACAGTCCACATTCTCCAAAACCATCTTTGTTTCTACCATCTTCTGTTGGATCAGGTGTGGTCCATCAGCTTTACAGGCAGATGGCCTAGGAAGGCTTCAGCAGGACTCCTATCATGTACTACCAAGAATTACCATGTTTCTTTTTCCTACTGATCCACCCAGTGATGCCTTTGTCTAAGGAATAAGGTCTGTTGGCTATGGAGGTATTTCTAGTATCCAGCTATCCGCTTTTAGCAGCACTTAACATATTTCCAAATAAACCCTTGTCTGCTTTGAAGATGGCCTACTTTCCAGAAGCTTTGCCATCTCTTTCTGATGTCTGAAAATGTTTCAAGGTTATGGGGCCTTCATTTGTTGGACATCTGGCCAAGACATTTCTGCGAGGGAGGATAATTCTCAGGGTGATTCTTCTTGAGATTATCACCTAGTTGTTCCCCTGCTTGATACGCCTGCAGAAGATCTTCAGTAATGCCAAGCCAGCCATCTGACAGACAGGAGCTCACTGATCAACATTCACTGTATTTATTAGTTATTCCCAAATATTTCAAGCAAGGTACAGCATCAGCCTGGCCTTTTGAAATTGCAGGTGTCCACCGATCTCTGCAGGTTGGAATTATCCCCTTGTATTCTATTGCTCACTCATCTTATAAAGGTTATCTGCTGCTCAGCACATGCGTAGGATGGTCTGAGAGCTGCTGGTGGTAGCAGGTCCTTGAACATGAACATCCTTGTTATCTTCCCACTGGCTGCATCCCCTAGGATTTTTCCAAGGGCTTTTGCAATATGAGCTGAGCCAAGGGTCTGTCTGACAATGGGCATATGGACAGCTGAGTGTTTACCTGGTTGATGGTTTGTTTGCATGCAAAGAACCAGGTACTAGTATAGTCATTAATATGACTATATTGAACTGCATGACTATATTAATATTACTGTAATGAACTAGTTTTTAATATAGTGCATCTGTCAGGAAAGGAATGATGGCACTGGTCAGATCCAGCAGCAAAGCTCCAACCCTTCCCTGGTTGTTAGTGTAAGTTCCACCTCCTCAGACTGAGAAATCCTGAATGCATTTCCATGGCCACCACATCTTGGAGAACTGACTGGACTTCAGACAGAGACCTAGTTTGTGAAAATGAGTAATTATAAAGGGCTGCATTCAAATGTGCTTGACAGATGTTATCTCCACCAGTATGGATATATTTAAGTCTTTTTTCCAAGTAGGAAGCTTGCACTAAGATTTGCGAGGGCTGCATGAATAAGAGCAGTAGGAGCAGGTGGAGAAGCTGACACTATGGCAGCCGGCTTTCATTTCTGGCAAACACCTTGCAAAGCAACTTGTGTGGGAAAATTTTCACAAATAAAAATGGTTTCTGAGCTTTACATACACATTTGGTTTAGATTTTGCCATCAAAGGCAGCACTGGTCACTTCCTTAATATCACCGCTGAATTATTTTCTGGTGCTAGGAAATGAGAAGTTTAACCAGATGAAATAGCCATGTCAACCATTTCGAACTGAATGCTGAAATACCAGGGAATGTAGGTAGCTACTGCAGAACATATCCAGAACCTGTTAAAAAGGGGAGCACTGAGTTAGTTTGGATGTCTACAGTTCCTGATAAACAGCCATTGGGAGAGCTCCTGATTTAGATTTTCTTAGTTAAGCTGGGTAACTTTCAGCTATTGGATTAATGTCAGACTCTCCTAATGAATTTCCTGCCTGGGTTTCCTGAACCGGAGGTTGCAACATTGTGGTGTGCATGAGTACAAAGTGGTGCTTTCTTCAGAAGAGACTGGTTACCGTAATGCAAAAATGCTTTTGGGAAAGGAAGAAGGGAATAAAATGTGTAGGAAGCAAGCACTGGCCTCAGCTTGCCTTACCATGTGTCTGTTATCAGGAAGAAAGAATACATTCCAGTATGCTAACTGTAATTACCAAAAAATTAAGTCAATCCTTGATGATGGTAGTATTAAAAGATGTTGTCTTAAAGGCACAAGGTCTGTTTTTCTTATCACCCTGAAATAGAGAGAGTGTGACACAGTGATGCTTTAAATTTGCAAATCATAGTACTTACCATCCAGGATTGTGACACACAGTATTAATTATGATCATAGCTTGTTATGTTGGGGGATGCTCAAGGTGCTTATCATGTAATAGATGAGGATCTCCTTTTTTCTGTTCTTGGTAATAGTTTGGATTTCCCCAACGGGCTCGAGAGCGCTGTGGCATTAGGCTGGAAATGACAGTATAAAATCTGAAGGGTTAACCGAGTTTCTGCACCAGATTATGCTTTTCTTTCACCATTGGTTGAACAGTCCTTGATGGGGCTCTGTGTTTAGTGTTTTCTGACAGCGCAGAAAGATCAGTGACTGCATGAAAGACATTTAGTTTTCATTTGCACTTTTTATATCTCACTTGTAATCAAGAGGCAATGCAAACTCCTGCTTGTGGTTTATTGCTATTGCTGTCTTCCCTTGAGCTCTCAGAGCAAAGCAGGTTGGATGAGAAGCAAAATGAGACCAGTTTAATAGCAGTAGCCAGACAGCCAGAAATAGCTGTGCTATAGGAGATGGAGTAAATAAAATAATGCTGTCAAACTCCATTGCAGTTCAGGTTTCCAAATGAGAAGATAAAAGAGACATTTCTGAGCCCTTTTAGTGTAAGAAGGTCTAAGAGTTCCCATATCACTTCTGTTAAAAACACTGAAGTAATCTTTTCACCAAAACAACAGCCCTGCTATTATTACAGGCTGAATAGGTCTCACAGGGCTAGCCAAAAATCTTGTTCGCAAACACAGAGCAGCACTAGGACAATTCTTACTACTTAAGTGGCTTTTTGCCCCACACGGAACAGTGTTTGACTGTTGCAGCACTTCCCACCCCTTCTCTTTTCCTTCTAGTAGACAGATCTCCATGAAATGCCATGTTTTGGGTCTGGCCTGTGCCCAGCTTGCTGCAGGGTGGGAAAATGGGTCAGGCTGTGTTTCAGTGTTTTCAGACAGCAGCTTGGTAGAGGCTCGGTGGTGTGCTGCACGGACAGGCAAGGCATGCTGCTATTTGAGCTAGTGATAACATTAGATGAGTGTGAACGATGAAAGGAAACACATTGGCTTGGTCACAGCCCCAAAGCAAAGTCTAAAATGAGGTTTTTGGAGAACAGTGTTTCCACAGGCCCACCAATGCAGCTCCACATTCATGCCCAGATGATCAGTTGCTGATGTCTGGAGACAAGAGGTTTCTGTGGGTCCAGACCATAGAGCACGGCAAGGAAGTTTGATCTTCCTGTCAGTCTCCTTGGCTAGCAGATAGTTGAACATGAAGGATGAATTTCAGCAATTGACAGGATATATATTAAAAACAGTTACAAAAACGTACTTTAGAGGTTTCAGATATGGCATATTCAAGAAAAGAAAACATTCCTTTACATAGTCAAAACATCCCTGAATGCATTTGCTGGGTGATTCTTTTGCAGGGATGTTGCCAGTTATGTGCCCTAAGTGCAGTTTTGCAGGACTCATGCTAAGGGGCTGCTCTGACCGGAGGCAGCAACCTGCAGCAACCTGCTGCCCTTCTGCTGGCTCGGGGAGGCAGGTGCTGCCTTTTCACTGCTTGGTGTGCCAGAGAAGAGAGGGGAGGGTGGACTTGAGGGGTCACTGGGATGCAGGAGGTGCAGGGAGAAAAACCTCCGGGTCAGCCAGAGGAGCCAGCTGAAGGAGGGCTGGAGAAGGCTTTAGGTTTCTAGTTGCTAATTCAATGATGAAATCCAGAAAGGGCTGAATTTAGAGTCCTTCACAGTCTATTTTCTGTTCTGGACAGGAAACAGGTTTAGCCTACTCACATAGCCATGCAGATATGCAAGATGCTATACAATATACTCTGTTCCTAATTTATCTCTCCTGTGATTGCAGTAGGTGTAAATTTGGCACACAAGTGAAACCTCAAGAGCTGAAAATCAACCCTTCCTCCTGCTGTGGCCTTTCAGCAGCACAATTTTAAGCCCCTGGGAGCAAACTGGAGAGACCAGAAAAGCTGAGTGACGTGTCTGCAGAAGGGTTTCCCATCTCTTTCTGTTATTAGTTCTTTGGAAATTCACTCACCCTTTCCTCACTGCTTCACAGCCAGTGTAGCTGGGCTTGAGGTGGAACAAGGCATCAAAATGCCACTGATGTTCCACCAAATACATTGAACGAAAATAGCATTTCCACATAAATGCTTTCAACTCCAGTCCTCCCCCACTCGGATCCCACACTGCAGCTTCATGGAGCTGGCAAGGATGAATCAAACGTCTCTTTCCAAACTCAGGAGACAGACACTGCTGAATAATTTGGCAGGAATCTGCCGACCTCCCCAGCACAGCTGTCCTTGTGCAAGGAGTTACGTAAACTGGTATCACAGAGATTTCAGCTCCCCTCTTCCCATTGTAGCCCCTGGGGAAACTCAATTTGTCCCATCCTAGGAAGTTTGTGGTAGGAAGTGAGTGGCCGAGGTTGTGTTGGGGGAGGTGGTGTTACATCCCCCCGTTTCTAGTAAGATCCATCCCTCATCATATTTTCAAGTTGCACTGTGCAGACCCCATTTCCCTGCTCCTAAAGGCTGGCTCGGCCCAATCTGCTGTGTCCAACAGGGTGATAGCACAGCTCACAGTCACTGCCATCCAACCACTATCAGCGCTTAGGTTTATTTCCTGGTATCAAGAATATTTAGGACAGAAATATTCAGAAAAGTTCATTGAGTTTTAGGGTCTCATTTGGACAGAAGAGAGGCACAGTTTTGCAATGCACTTGGGCTCCAGGGAGGTCAATGAGAACAGTGCGTAACTGTCCCATCTTAAAAATCAGCCCACAGTAGGGTTAAGTGAACAAACGCTACGAAAAACTGTGTCCTCAGTGTTCATGAAAAGCAGGCTGGGCTGCTTTCTTCAAAGGGTCGCTTTAAGGTAAATTAGATTTTAAAAATGTAGGCTCTGAACCTTTTTTTTAAAAGCTAAAGAAGGTTGAAAGCTCTTATGACTAAAGATACCCAAAGACATGGCAAAGTGGCAGCATGCCATGCCCTCATTGCTCACGGCAGGCTGGGCAGAGTGAAGATAGAGAGCAGGCAGGCAGGAAAATCAGGACAAATTTCAGGAGTAAATTGAAAAACCCTGCTTGTTCCCTCTGGTTCTTCCATTCTGCTCTGCAGTCACTGCCCAGGTCAGCGAGAAATCATCAGGGAGGGGTCTGTGATCCACAGCTTAGTACAAAACACAACTCAGCCTTTCCAACCCTTTGCCTTTTCGAAATTGTGCATTAACATTTGGGTGCAGTTATTATGGATCCTGGTTTAGTTTTTTCCTGATTTCAGCATCAGCTGTTCGGTGTTCATCAACTGTTTCAACATCCAACTGTTCACTAAGGGGTAGAGCTTGCCTGTAGGTGGGTCCCTCTTCAGCCTCATCCTTGGATCCCCATTCTCCTTTGATACCTGAAGAACACATCATCTGGGCAAAAATAGTCCACAGGGTTTGCTGCTTTTCATACTGAGCACACTGAGCACGCTGCTAACTTGGAGCCCTGTCTGCGTTACGTTTCAGTTATTACTCGTTGCAGCTTTGCTTTATCTGTGTGTATGTCGTGTAATACTCTCGGCCTTCCAGCCCCACGAGTGCTTGCAAGGACTGTTGCTCCACCAGTGGCACTCCTTGCTTCAAGCCATGATCTCGGGTAGAGAGGAGTGAGGGGAGAGACCCCTCATACGACTTTGCACTGTCCCCCATGCTCAGTACAAAGAGGAAGGTATCTCAGAAGACCTCTACTGGGATGATCTTCTGTAAAGCTGTGGTGGGGACAGAGTGATGATCCCCAGTGGAAGAGCCACCCTGTTGTATGTTACTCAGGCCACCCTTTGCCTCTCAGGAGGGCAGAGGCTACGCTGCCTCTGTCACATTTGTCGCTGGCAGAGACTCCTCCCTGTCTCCCTTTGGTCTGCCAGCTCTGCATCCCAAAGCATGGGTAACACTAAGCTGTTCTTACAAGGCTTTGAGCTGTTAAAGATCCACCATCAAAGGCTTTCAATGTGTCTTTCACCGATAACTTATTTACAGCTCCCGGTTGCCCTGTAAAATAAGCAAATATCATTATCCCGTTACAGAGATGGGGAAGTACCGAGAGAGAAACTGCATTTCACCCCAAGGACTGCAGCCAGTCCCTGCCAGCCTCGGGAGCTGTGCTCGGAAGACCTGATTGTATCCATGTACTCAGGGTGCATAATTCCTCCCCAGGTCATTTCAGAACTACCTTTCCATTGGAATGTGCAGGATTTTGATAACCAGGAAGATCAATAACCTACATATGCAATGAGAAACTTAAAACAGATTATTCTGTGGTTGGCACCTTTTATATTGTCAGCTCATAAGAGGGATCTAATGACTCATGGCTGGAAACGGCTCTTTCTCCACTTGCGTTTTACAGATGATTTGTTTTACACATGAGAAGTAGAGTGTGACCTAGCATCGAGTAAACTGTAGCACTTGAAAAAAATCTGCCATCCTAAAATAATAGCCCTTGCTTAAGAACTCCCCATCCATCCTTGCACACCACCCACTAAGAAATAAATAGGAGAAGTTTCTGAAATGCATGAAGATGGCTGCATGAATTACCTGGGACACATACCAGGCCAGGTCCTCTCAAGTGCTTACCTGTGCCCTCCAATGGAGAGGAAAATTTCTTCCTTACGTGCTGTGTGCTGCTTAAGCCATTGATCTGCTTTTAATGCAGTTTTGCACTAGCAACCAACTGCACAGGCAGATTGCTCTCCATGTGATTAATATTTCCTCTGCAGCATCACAGGAGGGTTTGACTCTTACAGGGTCTTGCACAACGGTGTACAAAGGCAGTGCCTGGCACATGTAACTATGGCCTAGGGTACTCGTGGCAGAAAAAGTGATTGATGAAAGCTAGACAGCAGTACTAAAGACAAGTAAAAGTCAATGTAATAGTAACAGTTATTGAACAGTCTGATTTACAGGTGCAATCCTTTCTACAGATATCTATATCCACTGCAGTAATTTGGGGGTAGTTGCATAATTCATTGTGGAAGCGACATCCCAACTTCAGATCTTCAGATTTTCCAAAAAAAGTTCATCCTTGGTTTCCTTATGATGGTCACAAATGAGATTTTTTCTCTTTCAAGCACATCTAGAGAAAGTCACCACCCCCCCTTCAGGGAGGGTACAGTGAAATGGGGATATTTAAGTCAAAGTGAGAGCCCGAGAATATGGCCCAAGCAGGTCACACAGACAGGTACATCCCCTTGAGCGCAGCTGCTACCTCAGGCACAAGCACTTCAGCTGTAAACCTCTGATAGAGCAAATGCAGAGAGCAGAATTGTGGTAGGTTTATGTAATGCGTCAAAACTTTGTTTTGTGCTCCCATCAAATATTACTTTTTTTGGCTTCATCTTTTCCTTGTGAATCCTTAGTACATGTTATGTGAACAGACTGCAGAGCGTTACGCAGAAGAGCTTAATTAACCTCAGCTAGGGAAAGAAAAGGAAATCATGGAAGCTGTAGGGTAAAAAAAGATCATATTTAGACAAATAAGTGCAAATGACCTAGATGCATCAATTTTCTTAAGAGCTATGCAATGTGATCTGGATGCTGTCTGCAGAGACTGCAGGCTTGTGTCACTGCTCCCCGTGCTTGTTGTCCCGGTCTGTGCCTTGGGGCTTCTCCCACACCGCCCCCGAAGTCCATACTAATCCTACCTGCTCTCATCCCTTTTTCTCCTCCATATGTCACCTTCCTCTTAGACATCATCAAAATGCAGAGCTGGGAAGGACCCCAGGAGATTAGCTATTCCCTTCGCAGGATTAAGTATACTGAGATCATCTCTGATGGATGTTTGTCTAACCTTATTTTTTAAAATCTCCATGGAATGCTGTCCCAAGACTTACCTATTTTGTCTGTTCTAGTGTTTAACTACTCCTAGAGCCAGAAAGATCTTTTCCCATGTATCTAATCCCATTCTCCCTTGTGATAAATTAAGCCAGGCCTCAGTCGAAATGGAGAACAATTGATCACCAGCCTCCTTAGAAGAGAAGCAGCTTTCACATAGTGGAATACCAGTAGTACATTCCTTTTTATTTATGTCCTTTCTAGATTAAACAACTCCATTTCTTTGGCCTTTCCCCATTAATCAGGTTTTGCGAGTCTTTTTTTGTCTTTTTATATTTTCTTGCTCTTACCCGATTTAACTACAAAAAATCATCTTGTATGACACTCAAAATTGGACAGTGTAAACCAGCTAGTCGTCATCCTGACTTAACTATGGGCAGGATAATATATAATACTATACTAATATAGCTATCATATAAATGAAGGTAAATTCTATAGCTTCATAATTTCTTCCAATTCTCTCGTATGTTATCCCTGGGATAATCAGGAGTGACAGCAGCAGCCTGTCCCAGCTGCCACTTCTGCCCTCCCCTAAGCCTGAGCTCCTTTTGACAGTGTGGCTACTTATATAGCTGATAAATCTCCACTTTGTGTATATGTATTTGCTTTGTCCTTCTGACATGTAGTACTTGCACCAGTCTGTTTAAACAATCCATTTTCATCCTCAGCCACACATCTGCTTTCCTTTATCTTGTGCGTGCTTTGATTCAGCTTACGTGCTTGAAGAAAGGCAAGATAGTCCTGTGCTCGACAAAAATGGTGTACAGAACAACAAGGTTCATTTCTCAATACTGCTACAGGCTTTCTGTCTGCATCTTGCAGAAACCACACAAAGCAGCATTGCTTTCCTTCCCTGCATGGTTCTTCAAGTTCTATTCTCTTGTCCACATGCCTAAAAAGCTTCTTAGAACAGGGGTTTGGTCTTGTTGGCTGTTCGTCTTTCACGTAGCCCAGATGAATTCCTAAATTTTATTGAAATCAGTTACACTGTAACCTAAGTGCATTTGAAGATGCCCATGCTTCCTAAGGAGCTATGTATGTTATTTAAGAGCTGTAGGAACATACGTGATAAAATATCCACAGATCAAATAATTGTCATGCTTCCCATACTATGGGTGTTAAAATTTAGTCATTTGGGAAATAATATCTATTTATTGAATGTTGGCAAGAAGAGGGGAAGAAAGGAGAAGTGGTAGTAGGAAATGCCTAGCCCATTAAAAATTACATTATTCAGTTACAGTTATTAACCTGCTATATGGACAGAGCTTTCCTGAAACCAGGTGTGTACAAAGTGTCTTCCATGTGCAGACATGTGCTATTCACTGAGATGTTTATGTGCTCTACCACTCTGTGAAAAATAAAGGGTCTCTTAAAAACTCAGGCTACCAGTGCTGGAGTTTACGGTCAGTGAATGGGGAATGGTCCTTCTTTTATGGGAGTTCGAAGGAAGCACATTGTTGGCACAGGTCAGCGACCCGCATTCGGGAGATGTCAGGCATGGACTTGCTCTGAGCTCTTTCGCTTTTCCGTAGCTCTTTGAATGGTTTCATCTTCCTCCGTGTCAGCACCTTTCTCTCCTCCCTCCACCCCAGGGCTGTTTCTTCACCAGAAAGTTCCTGCCAAGCTGGAGACTGAGAGCTCTGGGGAGGGCAATGGGAGAAAAGATGATTCATTTCTTCTAGGTTAATTATTGAAGTTTCTTCTCAAAATGAAAGTAAAAAGTGGCAGGCAGGAGCTTTGCGCTTATTGTCTTTCCCTCATTTGCCCCCGTGCTTGCTAAACGCTCGAGGACAAAAGCATGGTGTTTGTTCTTGTGTTTTCTGCAAACAGTCTTGATAGCTGAGCTTCTCTTTGCCACTATCGCATTCTCACCAACAATAATATATTCTGTGGGGCCATTTTATTTCCAAAAGCACTTGTATGATTCCATTATTTCCTCGTTGCTCCTTCAGTAACTACTAGGCAACACCATTATCTTCACATCCAATACGCAGCAACACCTGCAAAACACGGGAGCCTCTAAAACACACTCACAGGAGGCAGCGATTGTTCCTACTGCAGCCTTGGAGGGGAAACGTATGGAGCAGTCCAGTCAGACATGTCCAAACCCGATGTATTGTCCTCTGGAAGTATAATGACAGAAAATGACAGCAAAAAGCTGTTAAAACATTCACTAAGCATTAGTTATTAAAAATAGCTCATAATGTTTTCTAAGTCAAAATTGGAGAGATAAGAGGGGAAAAAATGTATTGAGTATGAGCAAGAAAAAAGCTAATGCACAGAGCCTTGTGTTTTCAGAGCCAGGTGAGAAAGAGGTTTGTGATTATTCTTGTAATACATTTTATGAACAAATCTCTTCATAATCATGAATATTGCATAGAAAAGTATGTTTGATCCCACTTCACCCATCTCACTCACAAGCACAGTCTGTTTAGGGTTGTGTTTTGGAAGTTTTCATCAGCAGTGGGAAGAATGGTTGCTGGTATAGCTAATTTAAGGAGCACATCTTTTTTTCCAAGGAGGTTTGTTATCAAGTTTTTTTGAGCATGTGGTAAAGATAAATGCTATTTCCAAGAACTAGTCCAAGACTCAAATTTAAACACAGTGCACAGTATTGATTTAATTGAGCAAGTTTAGTGTGATGTTTAGAGCCTTTTCTCAGCACTTCACTTGGCACAGAGGGAGAGGAAAGGAGCAATTGTCCAAGTTAGGACAAAACAGAAAAGATTTACTATTGCATATTCAGCCTGAAATACCCTTTTCTTATGTTTTGGACAGCATCACTACTCAAAGCCTACATACTAGAGGAAGACACTTGTATAATGAATTTGTCAATGGAATTTTCTGCCCCCCTGAGCATTCCAGAGGAAGAAGCCAGGTTTTAAAGGCTCTGAGCTTCTGCTCAGTGCCCTGTCTCATCATAGTTAATACTATCTGAAGATCTATGAACAAGTTTGCTAAAAAAATTACAGCATACAATTTATTTTTCAAGATTAGTGATTTGTTTAAAATAATACCTACTGCTTATCTTTAAAAAAAAATCTCACTACTAAATCTTATTTGAGTAAATAAATGCTGTACATTGATTTTATTTTTCCTCTTAAATGAATCCTTTGACGTAACATTTGTCTTTAGGGCACTCTCAAAAATCAAAAAGTATTTAAGTTAATTTAATACACCTAAATATTGGCTTTTGCGAGTAGATAGAGGAAGGAAATCTTGATTGTGTGTTGCTAATTTTGGCTTTTTAAATATGTATGACTTGTAACTTGTGAATCACCTTACATAGTCATGACTATATAATTAACATTCTGTTTTCTGATGATGTTTTTTGTTATCTGTTCCTGTAAAGACATCGAGATATGGGGCCAAGACTCCTCTTATGCCAGTATAAATACAGGAATAGTTCTAGTAAAGGCAGTACAAATTTGGTGGGCAAAGCCAAAATACGTATGACAAGGGTAAGGAGGAAAACAGGAAATTATCTATATTTTACTATGGTTTATCAGCATCCACAATTTCACATTTGTGATTGAGCAGTTGACACAACAGATCTTAAAACACTTGTTTTTAGTGCCGCCTCCATCTCCCGTTGCCGCCCAGCTGCCATGAACACACGCCCTCCGCGCTTCTGCAGGAGAATCATGGTAGCTGATACGCAGCACTGCAGCACGGCTGCCGCCGGCATGGAGCAGAGGTTGCACTGGGCATATCAAACAGCTGTGCATGTTCTCATATGAGTTCTGAAAAATTCAAAATTAAGCTATTTTACTTTTCCCTTCCCAACACAGAGAAATGAGCTGTTGCTATAAAACAAGGGACAAGAATATTCAACTTAGAAAGGAGATGAGGATGAACAGGTTTGGTTGTAAAGGTTATAAATATCAAGGAGGGAAAAAGAAAAAAAAAAGCTGGATCAAGAGGTTAAAACCAGGGCGTAATGGGACAGAGATAGGTTAGGAGTTCTTTGAACTGAGAATCAGGGTGATTTTCTCACCAATGAGTTGTGTGTGAATAGGAAGCAGAGAAGGGGCAGAGACCCATCTCCCCTGACTCTCAGAACATGTTTGGGAAACCAAGATCTGCACTGTCAAACATGCCCAAGCTGATTTTGCAAGATTTATGCTACTACAGAGCCTCCTGTGCAGCACAGGAATCCCATCATGCCTGTGGCCTGTATTTTCAGTGTCTTGTGCTATGGAACAGAACTTCCCATCATGGAAAATGATGGATCTGTGTTACCTACTCAAAGGCATTTCTTCATGCCTACAAGCAAAATTTTGCAGCATGAGGATTTGCATTTTGTTCTTTTATGCCTGTGATCTACCCTATTTGTTTAGCTAGCATCAAAAGTATCCACAGTAGATGAGGCTTAAAGAATCCCACCAGGTTTCACCATTGCTTCTTTCTTTTCTGCAGCCCTCCCATGAATTCCCTGCTGAGTTCAGGCTCTGTAGGTATCTTATGATCAATCCACTTCTCCTTTTCTCTCTGCAGGATCTGATACGAAGAGATATTCTGTATTACAAAGGTCGCATAGACATGGATAAATATGAAGTGGTGGATATAGAAGACGGGAGAGATGATGACTTCAATGTCAGCATGAAGAATGCCTTCAAACTTCATAACAAGGAGACTGAGGAAATGCACTTATTCTTTGCCAAGAAACTGGAGGAGAAGTTACGATGGCTTAGAGCTTTCAGAGAAGAAAGGAAGATGGTAAAAGAAGATGAAAAGATAGGTGAGGAATATGAAATGAATCTGAAAGGAGATTGTTGGTTAATGCCTAATTTAGCCCCAACTGTTGGAGAAGCCCACATTTTTTTTGTAGTAGAATTACAGTTCAACCTTGTTCAGCTGTCCTTGGTTGCTCTCATAGTCATAAATAGGTCTTTCCAATTCAATTACGATTATTTTTGGCCCTCAATAAACAAATTCTGCCCATAGCTTCAAGCCTGGACCTCCGTGGGTGTTGTGGGAGAAGGAAGTCTTTGGCCATCTGACTTCAGAGTCTCCTGGCTCCATCAGTTCTGCTCTGCTTAAGCACATCTCATGCAGGGAAGGAGGGTGGCGAAGTCAGTGACTTACCAGCCGTGCCCTTCCCTCAGCATCAGCCCATAAATTGACTGTAACTGATGTCAGTTCAGGCTCAGTTTGTGTTGCTCAGCTGTAAAGCACTGGGCATATTTATGATACTGTATAAATAATAATGGGTCTAATCTTACTTTTCATACAGCCCCCTGCACAAGTGAGATTATAAAAAGGCCTGTCCTTTCAAGGAAGATTTGCTTTTCAGTAAAATACTTGTCCATACACACAGCTCACTAGGTGATGCTTTGCCACCTAGGGTGTTCCGTGTTTGCCAAACAGTGCAGAACATTCCCCCCTCCCCAAAAGAAAAAGAGGCTTTGTAAGCAATCTTCTGAATTGTGTTTGCCGTGTTCCCTTTTTCAGGCTTTGAAATTTCTGAAAATCAAAAGCGACAAGCGGCAATGACAGTAAAGAAAGTCAGTAAGCAAAAAGGTAACCGGCAACATGCACTGTGCCTGGTGATGTGAGGGTGGAGTGGGCTGGGCTGAATCCTGCTGGGTTAGGATCCAGCATCCCCCTTGAATTTTCCCCTCCCCTTTCTCTTTTTTTTATAAAATACCGTTTGTGCTTTGTATCCTTTCTTAATGTATCTGTGGGCCAAATTAATCTCTGGTCTAATGTGATTGAAGCCAGTGGAATTTCACCAGAGATTAATTGGGTCTCGTGTCTCCAGTCTGATGTCCAGAAGCTGTCCCTGGGGGCAGAAATCTCTCTCAGTTGTTTATCTCAGGCTGAAATGGGAGTGAGTGCGGAGATACGTAGGGGTATGCTAATTCCCAAAGTCTCCCATTAGCAAAGAAAGAAAGAAAAAGCTGGCTAAAATACTGGAGATGGTGAGGGATCTACTCCTTTCCTCCTTTTGGAAAGGGGAAACTCATGTTTCCTGGGGCTACCTGTAACTTTTTAAGGACAACACAGTAGCATCAGCTCTAGGAAATAAAGTACCTTAGTAAAGACATTATATCTCTCTGATGTCACATTCATTTCCCCACCCAGGCAGGCTACAGCCAACTAGTAAATGCCATGCTAGATATTAAACAGAGTCTCAACTGGCAAAACAGCCAGTGTTAATTATCTCTCGCAATAACTCTTGCAGCTACAGGTTTTGAAATAATAAATAGGGAGAGAAGGTCAGAGAGGTCATTTTTCAAGTTTCCCACAGCTTCACAAACTCGTAGACATACGGATTGATACCAAAGTACCGTGGCACGACTAGACCTATAAAAATGGGGTTTGAGAGAACTCATCACTTCTTGGCTATAGTCAGTTCCAGGCAGATTCATCCCTGCTTTGCACAGGCATTGGGTTGTTTTTTGCAAAAGTTGAAAGAGCTCTTTGCTTTCTGCCTCACCTGTTTGTTGTCTACTGGCTTTGCTGGTCCAGTAGTGGTTCGCTAGGCCAACTGTAAACACCTTGGTTTGCTGTGTCTCTCCATTGTCATTAGTCTTCTCTCTACAAACTTCCTTTGTTGTCTTCTGAGATGTTCTCTAAAAACTCTCCTGGCCAGATTTTCTGAGCTCAAAGTAGGTGCACGCCCACAAACGGGCCCAGGGATGCGTATCTTACGCAGTGTACGTGTAGTTGAGGCAGTAGCGGACGCTGTCACGAGCTCGGTTTTGCAGATTCCCCCTCACCACTTGCATGCTTGTCCCTCAGCACACAAGCAACCACGGAGATTATGGCAACTGGAAAACTGGAGAAACTGACTTGCATGATGGCCATGACAAAAACAATTTAAATTATGAATTTGCTGTAATTATATTATTAAGGTATTAATTAATTAATAATTGTACTGTTCAGTCCTTAAGTGACACAGTTCAAAGGTGCCTGAGCATGCCTACCAGTATTCCCACTTAAATCACTGGACTCACATCCTGACAAATATAATATGCCTAACCATACTTATTTCTTGTACAGCAATTGCTCTCTTGTTTTCTCTCTTTCTCTTTCTCTCTCTTTCTCTCTGAGATGAAAAAGGAGGGGCTATTATCTTAGACTTCTCTGACTGTAAAATTAATTAGCTCCTAAAACACTAGTCAGCATTTCTTTTATGAAGAACAAGCTTATGCTGTAACACCGGCAGTTCTTTTTATGAGATGACATCCTCGAGTCAGACAGAAATGCAGTCAGACCCCAAGCATCAAACTAAGCAAAGCCTGGTTGTTTTACTTAAGACATGAAATCTGAAAACAGCAAATAGGATCGTTACATTAGTAGCTCTGTTTCTTTTGTCCTGCACTGTGGTAATCATAGCCCGGTCTCAGATTAATTAAATTAAGTACCGGCACTGAACGTTTTGCTGAAAATTCGTAGTTTTCTTACTCTGTGGTTTGTCTGGTGCCCATGACCGAAAGAGAGGCATGAGGCTGCTGGAGCAAGGAGCTGGTGGCATTGCTCAGAAGAGGGAGGTAGGAGGAAATGCCTGAGAGTTGGCTTTTAGTGACTGATTTTTTGAATCTTGCCATATGCATTTTACATATGTGGCCAACGGTTTTTTTGCCAAAGACCTTGGAAGGCACCTGGGGCTGTGTTGCTGAGGCAGCTCTGGGGCTGGGACCAGGCAGACGGGTGAGACTGTACCAGAAGGCTGCTGCCTGCAGGCATCGCGTGCTGCCTCTGCCCTCCCAGCACAGCTTCCCCCAGGGCTTCAAGTTGGGTTTGGAGTATCAGTTATACCCGGAAGGCAGCGAAGCCCTTTAGGGGTAGGAATACTTCCACTGCATTCAACTGAACTGTTTACTCGTTTAAATTTACAGACTTTGCGGGACAGATCTCAGTGGCTGCAGCGGGGCTTGATGACTCCATAGCCTGACCTGACGTGTTGAGAGCTCTGCTTCCATGTCAGCGGATGCCTATTACAGACTTGTTTCTAGATTATCTCAGTTGTTCCCTCCACCTCTTAAATGGGAAACCATGGTAATTTCCCTGTCACAGAATACTTAAGGAAGGGAGAAAAGCCGTGAAGGAGGTGAAATGGAAAATGCAATCAACTTTGTTAGAGGTGAAGCAGAAAAACATTTTTCAAATAGTATAAACTGCTGCTTATTTCATGCACTGTTGTACCACACCTCCTAGAAGTATTACTCTGGAGCTGGCTGGAGTGCATTTGGAAAGGCAGCATTTAAACTACTACTCGGCTGTAGCAGGTGAGGGAGAGATGCTGAGACATCAGCTTTTTAAACTACTGGAAACTTTATCCAGGTGATTAGGAGAGAACGCAACTCTCAGTATTTTGAGAAGATTTTTCACCCCCAAATGAGGGCCCTCTGTGGGGCACAAGTCAGACCCCTCTGGAAGGAACGCCCTCCTAACACTGACGTCTGCGCAGAAATGCGTGCACACATGCAGTGCCAGGCTTCCTTCCAAACTGATTTAATGATGCACAAGTTCAAATTTCAGCAATATACTGGGATTTGCACTACTTATTGGATTGGCAAAACGTAATGATATTAGACCAGATGCCTTAAGACAGCATTAAACCAATTTTTGGCCTTCTTTAAGTCCATTAGACATAAAGTAAATGGGTAATATTGGCTCTGCACCTTACCAAGAGATAGAGAAAAGGGCTGTTTGTTGTTGTTTTTTTCTTTTTGCATTGATTGTTCAAGATTTTGCCTCTCAGTTACTGCTCTTTAGCCTCTTTCAATGTCAGTGTGGTAACTGGGAATAGAATTCAGTGTGGTGTCTCCTAGAAATAGTAAAGCAACAGAAAAATTTATTTGTCTTGACTTACAAAAACAACAAAAAACCCCACAGCCCTTTTTAAGCTACGGCCAATTGAGTGTGCAACTTTTCTGCAGACAAGTCCAAGTACCACTGAGGAGTTTCACTGCCTGCATTGACACTCCATTAGATACATTGAGTTGTGCTTCCAGAACTGTGCTCATTACTGGCTAAAGCAGTAAGACTAAAAGTCCTCTGAAAATGGATCCCTTGTGGATCTCCAGTCCATCCTTAACATAGACACAGGATTATCCAGGGTACTTTTTCCATTTCTAAACGTTTGAAAACAGAAGGCTCCTTTAGTGTCTTTATCCAGCAAGGGCTTCTGTTCTGCTAGCCACTTCTAATCTCCCCTCCAATGATTAGTGTTTGCAGCTTTCAGAAACGTTCAGTTACTTTTTTGATCCCCAGCTTTGTCCACATCTGTCCCCAGGGAGGGCAGTGCGTACACATAAAGGATTTTTGTTCCTAGAAGCCGTCAGCCAGGGGTGTCAGGGGGATTAGAGGTTCCAGTACCCCAGAAGGAGACCTCATTCTTAAAGCACTGTTTCCCACTAATGTTTCCATTTTAGAAAATGAAATATTTGTTCAAATTTAAAGAAGTGACCTTAGGGCTCAGTGGGAGGGTTTCCCACCCCAGGAGAGCTCTTCAGACCCGTGCTACAAGCCAGATCCTTCTCTGTCCTGTGTGTTCTCCTCTGCACTGTGCCACAGCTTCACCAAAGCAGATGCCCTCAGCCCAGACAAGTCTTTAGTCTGGTAGTCTGGGACTTGAAGAAGGAGGGAAACATACATTTAATCACTATCACCCCTAGCCCTGAGCTTAGAAGGATGCTGTCGTTAAATCTGCCCATAAAGACTCAGCTATGCAAACCCAGCAGGAGTTAAATCATCAGCCAGCATGAACTGCTTTGGTCTGCAGTAAAACACCCTCTGAATCACTGAATTTTCCTGCTAATTTCTTCCTTTCTGATCACTTGAGCTTACAGTGAACTATGTCATAAAAAACCCTGACCCAAACACCCAACAGCTTTTCTCTGACTTCTCACATTTCTGGACTTCAAGCTCTCCCCCAGCAAGCCTGCATAGCAAAACGAGATGACTTTATGTTAGTTTACTTGTGCTGGCTTCATCCAGCTGGCGAGCAGAGGTCTTACCAGGCAGCAGAGTCTGTAGGTACCTCCTGTGGTTTTCCCAAGCTTTTAAGCCTATTTTATTGCATCTTCATTGCTAACAAGATTGACGTGGCCCCGACATGTTTCCCCATCCTGTTCACACATGTAGGCATAGCCTTGAGGGGATTGAAAGAGACAGCAACACATAGACCAACCACTTTAAAACAGAGGGGCATTTGCATTTTCAGATAATCAGGGTCACTTGCCTTTTTTCACAGGGCTTCCTACAGCGAAGGTGAAAGAATGGAGCTAATCATGTTCTTGGTGGTATTTCCTCACAGATTCAGGGAAATCACAGAACTTATCCCATTGCTTGTAAAATACAGACCCTACCCAAACCCTCCAAAACACAGGCGTTACGCAGTGCTCATCTGCAGCTCGCCCCAGCACTCTGTGCTTTGGGTCCACAAGCATTAGTCCCACTGATGACAGCATGGATAGACGGCTCCTCACTCAAGGCATTAGTAACCCAGCTGGAGTCAGTAGTGTCATCAGAGACCCAGTCAGATATACAAGCTAAGGCAAATCATGAACAAATTCATGGCTGGGAGACCTCTAAGCATGGTACCGGTGACTCGGCAATGGGCACGTGATTCTGAGCGAATTCTCCAGGGGAGTTTTTTTGGTGAAATGCGAAACAGGCCTCTTGGGTTTTCCCTTGGCCCTCGTTTGAAGAGCCAAGATGTTGGCATCAATGTCATGTTGAGATTCCAAGTGAAATGAGTTTGTCAGCCCAGGTACTCCTGCACTTTCGGTTTGGTGAGGTATTTCAGGTAAGGGACAGCGTTGCTACCCAGAAGAGGCTGCATTTCAGAGCAGTGATGGATGAACTGATCTCTTCTTATCAATGAAACCAACAGAGTGATCTTTGCTATCAGTGTACAGAGTGCTGGAGGAGAGGGAGACTGTATGAATACAAGATGGGATAATTTGGCTTTCACCTGGATTTGATTGATAAACCCCTAGTATCATTTATTCCATCTTGCCTCGCTTAGCTTTTGCATATCACATGAGGGATCATTACCTTAATGTCTAGCCTAATGACATCAGGTTGCAGAAACAGACTTGCTAAATAGACTCAGGAAGGTTAAATTCCTTCAGTATTGGTATCTACTGTGGTTGGCTGTGGAATGGCCAGGACACAAGATTACTGTTTTCCTCTGTTGTGTTTCTCAAGCTGCAGTTAGCCCTTTTCTCCCCCTCTTCCTCCAAAGCAGAGAAGTTAGGCTAGTGATTAGAAAAGGGAGCCAAGGCATGTTCTCCTCACCGGTACCATCCCTGGTAGTATCTACCTCTGTCAGGCCATTGAGTAAAATCCCTGGCTGTATAAAGAGCCATGGCTAACGCACCGCTTAAATTCCTCTGGCGTTGGGCGAGTATAACAGCATTGGAGTCGGGTAGTTTAGCATGGAAGTGTAAGCCAGTGAAGTGCACAGCCTCTCAGGACTGCCTTTGGAGGCAGAAGTTTCCTGTTTGCAGCTGCTGTCCACATCTCTTGCTGTAAAAATAAGGTCTGCAATCAGGGAGCAGAAATTATATCAGACACAGCATAGTTTACCAACTCTAAACCTAACAGCAACCAAGTGAATAGTGCTGAAGTGCTTTGAGATCCTCTGTTGAAATGTGCTGAAGAAAGGCAAAGGGCTGTACCCGTTCAGCCATTACTGCTTCTTATTTCTTTAAAGTAAACTCGTCGCTATTGCAGGAGTAATTAACTGTACAACAATTAGTGTTCCTGAGGTATGTTCCTGGCTACCCCACGTTGTGTATGGGTTACAGCATTCAGAAGGAAACTGAATTTATGGGATTTTTGAGGATGGCTCCTGAAGGATGCAAGTTAGCGCCGTTGCTGTGGAGATCACAGGTAGATGAAAGGTTCCTCAGCGCAGCACTGCTTCCTGTCCTGCCAGCAGCCGCCGCTCGGCCAGCAGAGAAAGCAGGTGTTGATACTTTATTGTCTCCCACTCAGCTCTGGCTAATGAACAGTGTGATATCTAGACAGCTAGGTAGAAGAAAAGCCTATGACACAGCTCCTGATTAAAGTGTAAGCTAATGTCTTAAAGGTTGAGGATGGAATAAACAGCTCATAAGGCAAGTGTCATGGTTACGTATAGGCGAATCTGAGTGTATCCTGTGTATGTTTTGTATTAACTCTGGAAAGGTGCAGTGTTAATGTAGCTGTCCTGCTATATTATAACTGGGTCTGTCTGCATGTGTCCATGTGGATTGCCTGTGACTTAATAGCATGCTCTGAAATCTTCACATGCTACTGAAGTCGTGTTGTAACCTCAAAGAGAAGAGATACGTTGAAAACAAGGACTAGGAGGGAAGAAAGAGAGAGTTTTAAATCTTTTTAATTGTTTTCTTCTAAACAGAGAAATCCAAAAATTCAAATGACGTTGCCTAGTACTAAAAAAAGACATTATTTCAGCTGACAGCGCAGCATCTCTCTTTACCAGTTTTGTCTAGCCAAATTGTAAACCCTGGAGTTTTCTTTTTCTCTTTCTGAACAGATTTCCACAACCCCCACCCTGCCGAACAATCTTGCTAGGCAGCTGCAGCCTTTCTATTCTGCTACAGTGCAGAATTATGCATGAACCAGCAGAAGGAGCTCCAAGTCTGGTCATTGGTGTATAGCTGATTTCTTACGCCTTGGAAAGGCAGAGCAGCAGCTGTGTCTAGAAATCATTACTTACCTATCGATTCTTTCCCTTTGCGCTTTGAATTCTGTTCACCAAGCAGCCCAAAATTGCATTGGAAAAGAGCTTTGCTCATTTCTTTCTGTTGAATTGCAGTGGAGTTATGGCTTTGCATATTAAAAAAAAAATTCCTCAAGAGACAATTTTGCACAATGGCCCCGAGTTTTGATGAGGAAGCAAACCACTTCAGAGCAGAATAGAAAAATACTAACCTGTCATACTTTTTCCTCAATTGCTCTTTCCCAGGATTTGAAGGTGTGCAGATTAGGTGAATCTCCCTAACCCCCACAATTTCTGTGTTCCACCTTGTCAGGAACGTGGGTATGTCCAAAAAAAAAGCCATTCTTGGGGCACCTCAAGCTATTGCAAAGTGCCATATCACAGTTTCACAAGAAAATATATTCTTCTGGAATTATCAGCCTGACTTGACAGAGCACAGATGTTTTTATTAGAGCACAGATGTTTTTATTTGCATGCCCACAAACACACGTTAATTTTGCATGCCATTGAGATCCGCAGTTTTGATCATTTAGGCCATGGAAGCTATTTGATAAATATGACAAATATGGAAACCTTTGGCTGCTTGTACAAGTAAAACCAGCCAGGACCTTTTCACATTCATCCATCTTAGATGTCAATGCCAATAGCCTAGATCCTTAAGCAGGGCCACACATACAACTTTGAGAATATTGGGTCTGAGCTGCTTTACTGAGGCAAGTGGCAGTGTGTGCATGGGTATGTTTCAAGCAAGGATATTTTTCAGGAGTTTGGACCAAAAAGGCTATTTTGGGAAAGAACTGAATGAGGTTTGCTAGTGATCTGGCCGGGGGAGTCTGCCTTTTTCTCTTTTGGACAAGACAGACTATGGATTACAATCCTTGTAGTGTAACTCCATCAGTGTCAGTAGACTTCAGCCAGACTGTCCTTTCTCTACTTATTCAGCCTTCCAAGTGCATAACATTTTGCTGATCCAGGAGTTTTCTTAGCATTTCTGTATTGTGATTAAAATACATTAGTTCACCCTCCACAAATTGGTTTAGAGACAATAAAGAGCTCAGCCCAGCTCATCGCAAGGCTGACTGCTACTCTGCAGCCACAGGGTGCAAAAGCCATTGGGCCATGTCATTAAAGCAGTGTGGTTTTAAGGTCTTTCAAAGCTAAAAACAACTGCCCAGTGTCCCTTAGTAGCAGCTTTAGATTCACAGCTCTGTTGTATTGTAGAACATTGGTTAATAATCTTAGTGGCACAAGGACTATTTGCCTTTGAAGTCATTCCTGGTCCATTGGGTCAGTCAGAGATCCAAACCACTCACCTGACAGCAGAAGATACATTCCACAACTCTAGCTGTGTAAAGGACCTGTACCAGATCCTAACCCTCCCACAGATCCTAAAATTCTTCGCCAGTCTCTGCTGGGAAAAGTGGCCAAGGCATAAAGGGTGGTGGCCTCCAGGAGAAGGTCTACGCTCTCGTATGGGTTCAAGGCTAGAGTTTGCTCTCCAGAGCAGACGCTGCAGTTGACTGCACTGCCCACACGCTGACCTGCCTTCCAGCAAGGCCGCTCGGAGCAGGACAGTGGCACAAGAAGGGATGGAAGAGTTAGGGCAGAGATGAGCTCAAGCCATACGCTATCCTTATGGGGCATCACTGGCTTAAATCACATAGTGTAGTAAATTTAGGTTGAATTTTGGAGGTTGGGGCCTGCCAACAAGAAATTGTCTCAGGTATCCTAGAACTGACCCTGTCCAGGTTTGACCCCGGGACAACAAGGGCTCTGCAGACTTTCTGTGGGAGAGTGGAGCTTGGGAAAGAGTAGAAGACTTGTTGATGAGTACTCTATTCCAGCATGTAGATAGAAATGCAGAACATCTCCAGGTTGTTCTTTTCAAATAAGTTTGAAATATTAACTGTGATGAATTTGTGAAAGGTATGAATCACAGTGTGGTTTTTGTCCACCATAAGGAAGGGTCTTGGTTACTCCCTAGTGGACAGAGAGCTGCATGATTTTATGGTATTTGCTGTAAAGAAGGAGAAATCAGTAGAGGTAGTCAAGATGATATCTCCATTTAGTCTGAACCTTTTGAGGATTTTAACAACCCTTGATTGGTAAATTCTATAGCAAAGAGAAGCGAATTAATTCTCTTTCCTAAAGCCATGCTAAAGCTTTAGCTTTGTATTTAAAAGAGGTCTGAATTAATAACGCGGCAACGTACAAAAGTTGTCTGATGAGCTCTGTGAGTGCATTTTGTGAGGCTTTTTCCTTTGTCTGTAAGTACCCGACTGTGTGCAGCCTTCCTGTGCCCAGGCCGGCCAGTGCTGGTCCCGCAAAGCATGTGTTTGTGTGTGGGTAGGAACTGCTAACTGAATGGAAAGAGTCGCATTTCTTTGACACACGTTGCTGTGGTACCTGGGTGCTAATCACCATATTTTGCCTTCTCTAGCACCTTCCCAGCTGAGGATCTCAAAGTGTTTTACAAACATTAATTAATTTAGCTTCACAACCCTCGTGTGAGGTAGGTGGGTGATGCTAATCCCGCTTTCCAGATGAGGACACTGATCTGCTTGGGTAGAGTCGCCTCGCTCCTGCGGTTAAAACCAGGGGAGGCGATGGCCTCAAGATGGCCCTTGCGAAGCCTGCCACCCGTCACGCGACCGGGGCTGCCCTCCCCGCAGAAGGAAGAGCAGTTCTGCATGCAGCAGAGGGGATCCAGAGATGGCCAGAGCTTACAGCAACCTGCTTCAGAGCCCTGCTCCTCTCTCCTTCCTGCCCTTCTCTGGAGTTGTGGTTTCCAGCTGATCACGCTACCCTGAGGCTGAAGGAGGGGTTATCCCTCACCAGTGGTGTTGCGGGGAAGGAAATACAGAAGTAGCTATAGTACTGTTCCCTGTAGTCTGCACTTTGGTGGCAACGTGCCTCCCTCCTGTTCTGCTTCCGTTCACCCAGAGCCGCGCTTTCTACACCATCCTTTACAACAGGTTGCGTAGGTCCCAGCTTGAGGAACCTCCTCCTTTCCATGGGAAAGCTATAAGGGCAGCCTCCCCTATAAGGGCAGCCTCCCCTCACCCCTTTCCGGTGCAGGAGCTGTGGTTCACGAATGTGGGAATTACGCCTCTAGAACCTCTAAGTGTAGCCTTGCCAGTCAGCCATTGGTACCAGTTTGGATTGAGCAGAATCAGCCTTTTCTGCATTGTGTGCAGCCATTTTTGGCTGAAACCAGACTGGTAAATTTAAAACGAACCCTATGGAAAAGTCCTACAAACTTTCCAAAAGCAAATCATGACTTGCCCTTTGTGTAGGCAGAAGAGTGCTGAAGCGGTGCGGGTCCCTGCAGCATAGTGTGGCCTCCAGAGCAGCTCTGCTCCGCTGTGGCGCAGGAACCGGCGCCGAGCGGTCCTCGGGGTCACGCTGCTTGGGGCTGGTCACTGGGGCATGTTGGGGCAAAACCGCTTTCCAGGCGTAGCTGGGAGGGAGGGTTAAAACGAGCTTGGAAAAAGCGAGTGTTAAATTTGCGAGCAGGCTGAATGATGTGGTTGTCTGCCTTCGTCTGACCAGACTGACACCGCCTATGGCCTGGCCATGTTTGTGCCTCGTTAGGTCATGTAGGACTTTTCCATGAGGGTAGGCAAAACTCGACCAGTACAAAAGTAATTCATATTTTCCAGATCTTCAACTCGTGGTCTAGTATAGGTAGCCTCTGAGCTGAGAGTTTAGGCAGCTACTGCATTCCTCCATAGACCTGCTGTCTCTAGCACATCTCCCTGTTATTGGGGACCCTGGTTATTAAGTGATAAGAAGCGATAGCATGACGAAGAAAGACTATTGACCCAATTGCACTTTGACTGATCTGTTTCTTTTTCCCCCCAATCATCGATGCAGGTGTGAGCTACTCCAAGTCGGTTCCTCCAGCCTACCCACCACCCCAGGATCCATTAAATCAGGGACAATACATGGTGACAGATGGCATATCCCAGTCCCAGGTCTTCGAGTTCACCGAACCCAGACGCAGCCAGGCACCATTCTGGCAAAACTTCAGCAGGTTAACACCATTCAAAAAATAATACCTAGAGAGATGGAGAATTTTAACTTAAAAGAACTAAAATTTAAAAATAAAAATAAATAAAATTATATTTATAGATGGACCTTTTTTCGGAGAAGCACTGTTGCAACTAAGTATATATACATATATATATATATAAACACACATTTAAAAAATAATAATATATATACATATATGTATATATATATATAGAAGGACCAAAAACTTTTTTTGTTGTTTTTGGGAAGCAATCTGCTACTAGATACTAGGAAGCACCAATGATTTCTAACCATGTGACCTATTTTATTTTATTCCATTGGTTGGACATCTTTTTTTTTTTTTTAATTTCTTTTCTTCGTTTTCATTCGAGTCGTCACTGGCATCCCAGAATGCTTTCTCGCTTGTGTGAATTCGTCATTGAAGTTCCTCATGGACTACATTGGTGTATATTTTATTTGATTTTATTTATGGGGGGGATGTTTGTTTTTTGGAGTGCCGGGAGGTCTCTGCTCCCTCTCCCTCCCTCTCCGTCCCTTCCGTGGCTGTTCCCGGAGTTACCATTTCAATGAAGAGCATCGACCCTTTCCCCGTCCCCACCCTGCATTCTCCGGTCTGACTCGTGCCTGTCTGGATGTGCTCCCTTGTGCACCATGCTCTGCTGCGCAGTATTTCTCTGGCTTTAACTGTTTTGTTGTGGGCAGGTGAAAAGAAGCAGAAGGGGTATCAGCTATTTAGGAAGAAAGAGATGGGTTTTCTTTGGTTAATTTTTTGCCTTTTTTTTAAGCACTGTCTTTTTCTCAGTTCAGTGTGATTTGTTCACACTTGGAGTAAGACTGAGAAAAGAATATCAGAGACTTTTATTTCTTTTGCATTTAGTTTTATTTCTATGGGGTTATCTTTGATTTGTTTTCTTTTTAAGCTGGGACACGACTCTGAAAAGCCCACTCCTATCTTTGTTTTCTATGCAAAGATAAAAGCTTAAAAACTGATGGCTTCATGCCCTCCATTCCAGCTAGAGGAAAATTGGCTATTAGGCTCCAACAAATGGCCAGTTTTCTTTCTTCAGGAACTAAGGTCCCATCCTGTTGGCCACACGCACGCCTGCACAGTACGGCGTTAATGAACCACTAATTGCCATTACAGGAGCAATGATCCCAAAAGTGAGGACCATGACTGCACGCACTGCCTGCTCTACTCTATTCCATAAAAGATCCCTCCTTCGCTTGGTCACTGACCTCCCAAGCAAAACATGAGCTGCCCGTAGCGACCCGTTAGCAGAAGGATCACTGCCTAAGCAATTGGAAGTATTTACCTGATATTTAATGGACCCAAGCTGTAGAGGAGTTGAGAACTGCCTTTCAGGAAAGATACGGATGTGACCTGAGAAGTTTAGCCATATGACCATGATTACGTAACCTAATCTAAATAAGTGATCAGTTTAACCTAAACGACATCAATGGTTCAGCAGAGGTGTATCAGTGTCAGTGGGCTCTGGAGTGATTAGCTAAACTCTCCAGGTCTCTTTTCTCTCTCTTTTTCTCCCTCTGGAGATTCATAGCCCAGATTTTCAAACCTACAATTTCAGCCTTAAGTACATTTGTTTGCAAGCACAAAAGCTTATGTTTAAGCTTGTAAAACAGACCATTGTGCACTAGGATGATTTTTTTTTTTTCCTAGGGCAAATGAGACTGTTAAACCAGATTTAGAAGATGAACTTAAAAACTTGCAGAGCTATTCTGCAAGCTCCTTTGAAAATGTGGGATGAAGTGATTGATCACGGTGTTTATCCTTTTCTTTTGAATCTGATACACCACATAAGCACCCCAGGCCAAGTAATGTGGAGATACATTTTTTTTTTTTTCTCCCCTAAGAAATACAAGTGAATGGGAAGAGCAGAGAGCGTGATTTCAGTATTTCCATGGAGCCTATTTTATTTCAAGGCATATTGCAAGGCAGTGGCTATATATTTTATTTAAGGACAAAAATAATCTCAGCACTTTTTAGTAATCTAGAAGCTATCAATAAACAGCAAAGCCAGGTTAGTGTTTTGGAGAGGAAGAGTGGCCCCTCTGTGACAGGCAGCAGTGAAACGCCAGGAATCCCAAATAGGAAGCAACCCAATTTTATATCAGAAATTATTTTTATGCTCTTTTGTATCTTTGCATTTTTATGGTCAGATTTTAATATTGAATATGTAGCAAATATTATTTTGTTTCTTTAACAGAATGGGTATTTAAAGAAGTGAATGAAGTGGGTTCTCAGAAGTTAACTGAAATGTTTTACTGTTTCTGAATGGCTGGAGAGATGCAGAGAGAGAGAGAAAGAGAGAGATTACAAACTGTTGTCAACATGATGAAAATTTCACCATTCCTTTGCCTTTTTAATTGCTTAGGGAAAAAAAGTAACAAGCACATTAGTTAAGCCTCTTCATTTACTGTTTTGTGCCTCAGAGAGTGAGAATGAGACATCCATAATTTTTATGAGAAGATGCTTCCTAAATATTCAGCACTAGGAAAAAAGAAACACCACCGCCACACCATTATTTGCATCATAAATCAAGACTCGCTTGATCTGACAAGGCCTCTTGTTGGACTCGCAGCTTCTTTCTTAAGTGGAAAGCCAAAACAAACTAGCATTGCTCGTGCTTGCCGAAGCCAGGCGGCAGGCAAAGCAGATGCAGGCGTTTGTTCCAGAGGGAAGAGGGGCTTGGCTCTCAGGCAATGGCATTCAAGAAAGCTCTTCCCCTCCATAAATTGCCAAGGTGCTGCAAGAGATGGAGCATTGTCACAAAGAAGAACCTGCACTGGGTCCCACTTTTACTACCTACTGTGGCTTTCCGGATAGGGAGCAGGGTTGGGCTGCCTTGTGTCCGAACGCGCTGGAAGCAGCGCAGATGCAATCAGATTGGGGTGATTTTGACTGAGCATCTGATACAGACTTTCATTTCAATGCCAGACAGGAGGAACCCACTTACCATTCCATATGCAGAAACAAGAGAGTTGTAACAAACTTACATGTTTACGGATTTCTCTGGCTGAATCTATATATATATATAAAAAATAAAAATACCCTCTTCCCTAGGTAAATGACATGCATTACCCCTTGACCTAAACACTAGAACAGAGGATCTAAATTCAAGACTTTCGCCTCCCCACCCTCTCCAAAAAGATCAAACAAGAACCAACCTAGGTGCATCTAACAGTTGTAAATAGAAAATAATACATAGAGAAATATATTTGAAATTTGTTTCAGTTTCTGGATGGTCACTGGCCATCCATTGCAATGTTATTGATAGTACACTGTGGTGCTTTGGGTTTCTGGTTTTGTTCTCTTTATGCTCTGTCATCTTTTCATTGCAGCTACATTTCAGGGAACATGTATATTTAGTAGCTATTGTAAGTTCTGCATGGCATCACCAAGCTTATTTTTCCTTAAGAAGAAAAGAAGAGTCTGTAGGAGTTTAAAGGCACTATGACGACAGGGACTTGTAGCAGAGAATTTAAAAAAAAAAAAAAAAAGGTTTTTAAAATTCTAGTTTGAAGCCAAATACTGATATTTTAGTGCTTTTGGGGTTTTAACAGTAAGAGAAAAAAAAAAAAAAAAAAAAAAAAGGATTTTGGTAACCCAGCTGATCCGCACTTGCCAGTTTTATTATTTTGTTTATATTGGACTGTTTGACCCTGTCAAACAAGTGTCAAAGTTGTGTGTATAAAACAAAAAAAGTGTTTAAAAAAGTGTTGTAAAGACACTGAGCCTTATGAAAATATTTATGGAATTAAATAAAAAGAAGTGAAAAGGCATCTGAAGGCATTTTAAATCATTTTCCTCAGAGCGGTCTCACTCTTTTCCCAAAGGCTGAGCACGAATTGCTGGGGTGGGGCTCCAGCTTGTCAGCAAAGCAGACACTGAGACATTCGTGTGTAACCAAAAAATAGGTTTGTTCTGGAAATATCCCACTTCCCCCTTGCTTTGTGTCCTCCATCTGAACTGAGTGAAATGATTAATGAGTAGCTGGAGGTTTAACGCTGACAAAATACCGCCTTGCAAGTGCTGGCAGGGGTTGCTCTAAGTGGAGCTTGGATCAAGTCTTCTGCTAAACATGGTTTTAAAATGCTTTCTGTTACTGACCTATGCTCAGCTCCAACCCCAACTTCAAGACAGCCGAATTCTCCAAACAGACATTTAATCACAAATACCTTGTGAGCAACATAAGCAGCATTTCAGAGCATGTGGCAGTAGAGCAGGGGGTGGGTTTTCAAGGGGAGAGAGCCTGGCCACGTGCTGCTCTGCTGCAGAAGGCTGAACCCGAGGAGATCAGCAGGCTCCTGCCCTGGTTTTCCCTTGGCGTGGAGGGAGCAAGTGCCCACAGGGAGAAGGAACCGGGTGCTTTACCCCTGAAAGGCAAAGTGCTCTCTCCAGGAACCCAGTGGCATTTCGCAGGTAAGACAGTTGAGTCGTGTATTTCTAGATAGCCCAAAAATGCAATTACAGCCAAGAAAACTGGGGTTATTGCACCGTGGTATCCAGACCTGGTAGTGGTTGGGAGCGATGCCTGTTGTCACATGGAGAAACAGACAGGCACATGTACCAGGTTGCTATAAATAACTGCAGCCAAAGAGCTACGTTTTCAGTAATGACACTGACTTTCTGCTCTTTCCTGTCTGTCCTGCGGGTGCCTGTCTGGGTGAGTGATGGCCACTTTGGTGGCACACAGACTGACTGCATCTTCAGCCCACACATATTAGGAAACCAGTCAGAGGGAATGAGAAGATGCAAAAGCCAAGCAGCTCTGCTCTGGGAGAAAGAGAGTGATGGGATAGAGGCAAAGCTGTGAGCTGCAGGGCCAGAGTTCGAGCAGGTTCAGGAGCAGGCTCACCTAGGCCTCAAACATAGCTTCACATTTGCCTACTGCTTCAGCAATACCCCAAGCCAAGCTTTTATCTCTTGCTTACATTGTTGCTCGCAGTGAAGAGGCCGTTGGTGCCGCGCTGGGGTTCACCTGACCAAGTGATCCTGTTCCTCTTGTGGCACATAACTGAAGTCACTCAGGAGGCTTGGCACTGCAGAGTTTCCCAAGTATGCTGCTGGGGAGAGCTGGCCCAACATGCAGTTGGGTATAAAACCTCCCCTTGAAGAACACCACTCCTACCCACACTGTGGTCTTTGCGGCCAAAATTTGCACTAATTGTGTCAGAATTTTGCACTCCCCTCTGAGTTTGCGAATGTGAGCTGTGGGAAAGGAGGGGGAGTTCTCAGGGCGAGGATGAGCCATGTGCATTGCCCAAGCTGTGTAATGTATCACAAAAAGCTCTGGCAAAGAGGGAATAGGGAAGAAACCAAATTGCCCAGCATGTGTGCTGGGAGCAAGAGCACCGCCAAAGCTTACTCAGAGGCAGTAACGACCTCCATGCCCCTGCAACACGCTCCCAGGCCTGGCTTGCTTTCCTGGCGTGGTCAGTGAGAAGAGCACTCTGTGGCTGGGATTGCCACTGCAGCCTGTCGTTGATAGTCACTTATATATTTCATCTAGCAACAATATTAGTTTGTTTTTAGCATTCTCCAGCTACCCAGTATTCAGCCAGCTACTATGAACTTTGGTTGCATAAAACAAAAACAAAAACCAAAGAAACCCAGTTTAAAATTAATTTTTCTTGCAGGGTGCTAGGTTCGTTAGGCCATATTTCTGGATAACAGACCAAACTGACCCTCCAAGGTAGCAGTAGGGGCACAGCAGGACAGATGTGGCCAGCTGATCTGAGACCTTGATTCAGAAATTCACTGAAACACATGCCTAAATCCGCCATTTTGCAACAAAGCTTTTATGACCTACACGTCAAAGTACAGAATTCAGTCCTCAGAATGAATGAATGATGATCAGTAGGGAAATTACTTAAAACATCTCCATTGATTCTGCCTGTTTTGATGGTCTGTCGTGCTCCTTCGCCCCCCTGCGCAGTTTCCGAGCTGTGTGGCTGAGGGCATGTTGTTGTGCAAAATATGTGGGGACGCCGGGTACAGCCGGCAGCTTCTATGGGCAGAGTTGGGCCCTGGCTCTGCTTGGGAACCGTAGTAGAATGAGTAAAGCTTTTAGGCTCATATGTTTGTGATATGACAGGAATGTTGTATGAATGACTCTATACATCAAAAGCCATCTCTGTTTTATCTGTGTGTATGTATCCATGGTATTACAGCTGACCTTTTGCTTTTTAAGGAATCAGACTTTCAATCTGACTGATGGTGCTGGGATTACAGATCCCAATCTACCCCAAACAATGAATTTTCTTGTTATTCTGTAGCTAAGAAGCAGCACCAGGTTTTGCACTAAGTACAATACCAGGTCAGCATCCTCCAAAGCATGTAATGAACCATCTGTGCTGGGTTATTAAAGAACAAACTGGAATTGCATGTTGCTGGGGATGCAGCGGGAATGACTGGTGTTTTGAAGAGTTTCTAAGCACTGTCCACTTGAGGGTTTTGCAATCCTTTGCTGCTACGGAAGGACACTAATTGTTTAACTGCAGATATAATCTCCCCAAAACTGCAGGTACAAAATGTAAAACTGTGTTTGTCTGAATCTCTTACCTTTGCTATGGAAGAGATACATGGTATTTCTTAAATGCTTTTAATGTTCACATCCTTTTTTTTCCAGCTCTTTCCAGGCAAAATGCATCCTGGTGAAGATTTGCATCTCCTCATTTCAGAGCCACAGTAATTTGTAGCCTCTTGCAGGTTTGACAGGGTCTCTGGGCTCAGCCCTTTCTTTCTACAGGCTGGGCTGGGCAGCAGCAATGGCTCAAAAGTGTTTCCCTGTTCCAAGAGCCCCCCAAGGCCCATTTCCAAACCTCCCTCCAACACCTCGGTGTTGACACAGCAGCCAAAGCCAGTCTGGTGGTGTGCACATTGTCCAAGGGACATGGACCACTTTCCTCTTCTTACAGTACAGGTTACAGCAGCAACAAAATAATCTCCAAGACAGGAGCGCTGCAGGCTTTTTAGTTTTCATTTAGGAGAATATATAGAAAAGTTAAACCCTTGCAGAAACACTTGCCTCATAAAGAAAACATCAGTCCTTGAAAAAGTGCTCTGCTCTGGGGCATCTTGTCAAGTGTGTGTCACCGCTGGCTACCTCTGCGGCTCACAGCTGGGGAGAAGAGTTGGTAATCGCATTTTGAGCAGAGATGAGTACACACACAGATCTTCATACACACGCGCCTTCTTGCCCTGTTGCTATAATAGCAGAGAGCCCTAACGTACGCAACTAGAGACTGTCTGGCTTTTATACCCACTGTATAGCTGGAGGGGAGCAGACACACATTTATGCTAGGATCTAGGTTTTTCAGAATAAATCACGGTACTAAACTGGCTTATAAATAACCTCTGAGAATTCAGGCTCCAAGAGACTCTGTGGCATCTTCCTGGCTGGTCCTGGAAGTCAGTGGAAGTTAACTTCAGAAGAGAAGTTTTATTCTCTTTTTAATGCATGGAGAAGCAGTAAGAGGCTATATTGGTATCTTTGGTTCTCTGTAGCTCACAACTTAGAAAAGCTGTGAAGCTTTTATTCATGAAGCAAATACTCAGAGGCTGTGGATGTATGTATTCAAGCCTTTGCACGTTCATAGGGAGTCAGAAAATAGGTGGCTCTTGCCCACAGCTTGGTTTGCCCTGGCTGGTGATGCCAAACAAGTAACAGCCATCATCCATGCCAGCGGGGCCAGGGCTCCTCTTATCACTTACAATAGCCATCCAGAGGCTCCTCTGAATCAGTGGGATTTTTTTCCCTAGAACTGTGTAACTGAGGTTATAAAAAAAAAAGAAATCCGACTCATGACTGTTTTCTGAACAACCGAACAACAACAACCACAGGCTTAATACAGGTGTAACTGAAAGCAATACTTGATCCAAGGGGTTAGTGACTGGGCTGATCCAGACTGGAAATGCTTGGAAATAGTTTAGCTCAGCCACTTAAAAGGAAGTACCTCTTCCTCCTCAAGACAGTGATTTTTAGGGCAGGTTTTATATAGGCTGGATTGATACTGTATTACATTCACTGCAGAAATGTGAAGAGAGCAGCAGGTTTGAACAATTAAGTCATTTACAGAACTGGAAGTCACTGTTGTCTTTATCCCAGGAAGCCCTTTGTCACAGGCTATGTCATCATCTCGAGTGAGAGCTGGCCTGTCTAGGTGACGGTCTGAGCAGAGCTTTGTTGAACTGTATTGCCCAGGTCATTTTAATATCAAATCGATGCTGGCTGACCTGGACATTTGATAATTCCTCCACATCAGTCACTCCCGTGCTGCCCAGGCCACAGGTTTTTTTGAGTTGAAGGTATTTTAACATGTCTTAAAGTGGACTTGCTTTCCACGTATTTGTGCTATCACATTTGTTCTTTGTTTTCTGTGTGGTAGCTGGATAAATGCGAAGAAGTGCCATTTGCTGTATTTTAACTCTCTAGCTGCCAGACCAGTGCTTTTCCTGTGCCAGAAATGAGCAACCTTACAGCACACTCTGCTCCCCATCCAGTTCTCAGCTGATGTGAACGTGTGCCCTTTTTACAGAGCCTCACAGGCCCAAATCCAGCAAACAACAAGACAGGCAAATTGCACTAAGGGTGCAATTGTAAAAAAATCTGTCACTTTCTGCCTTATCTGGCCTAAAACACATCATTTGTATTTAGCAATTTATTTTTCGGTTTGACTGGAGCCAAGCTTTGTTGTGTTGGTGTCCATGGCCAGCTGCAGAGGGTCCTCACACTCCCAGGGGACACCCAAGTGACACAAAAGCCTGTGGCAGTCACCAAAAGCCCTACTCCAACAGGTAAAAGCACTGGTGCCTATTACATGGCGGGTGCTGTGCGTACACATGAGGTGGGTCAGGAACAAGGAGGGTTATTCTCTAGTCCTCTCGAGGGGAGCTGTAACCATGTTGCCACCTACCTTAACAGAGCCCTTATTCTACAGGCTGGTTTTTGAGGGAATATGTGACCAACGCACCGATTTCCTCAAAGTTTCACTCCCCCACAGATACAGGGCAGCAAGAGAGGAGTCCCTGGCCAGCCCTGCTGCTGCGGTGGTTTCACGCTATACAAAGGAAATCCAGAGTCTTTGGACCAGGAAAAGAAAATAGGAGCAAATACAATAAATACTCGTAGCTGTGGTGAGAGCCGAGATGGGTGACGTGGTCTCTGGTTCTGCTCCCAGGATGGCTTGTGCCCATTCTCTAAGGACTGCAAGTGTGCAGGCTTCCCACAAAGCCACCACGTTTGGTCCTGCTGAATCGCTGCCTGAAGGCATCTGCTGTTTGCTGGTGATGGTAAAGGTGACTGCAAAGGTGATGCTAAAGGGGCTTTGACATGCAAGGTACGTATCCTGCCTGCAGCACCTGCCCCAGCCTGGATTCCGGCTGCGGTACTCACAGCCTGCTTGTCAGGTGTGGGCAGGATCGCCAGGGGCAAAAGCAAACGGATGGAGAAAACCACAAAATTTTAGTCTGCTGCAGGGAAGGGGCTGACGGACGCGTGTGGCCTGCCCGCTGCAGGCAGCACCGGCTGCGCGTGCTGCTGGCTGGATGGGGAGGTGAGCACGCAGCCAAATTGCTCCAGGATGTGTCATGCTGTTGTTATCAGTGTTGCTAGCGCAGTTACATTGGCCTTATTTTTACTGTCTGGATGTACCATTAAACAAGTTTGATTTTGTTGCCTGATTACAGATGAGTGGTTTCAGCCTTTCATACAATTTAGCACTACCCAGGGACTCCATTAATGACATCTCTGGACAGGGAGAAACAAGATGTTTGTTGTGTGCAGATACAATGTGGTTTTATGCTAGAGCGGGTGGTAACAACACTTACCTGGCAAAGGGAAACAGGCGGTTGGGTTTTCCCATCCACTTCTTGCACCTTGGGCATGCTGACCCCACTGATTTACCAACACATGGGAAACCGGATGGTGTAATTTGAGGTAGTGGGGCCTATGTTCATGTTGTCTCCTGGGGAAGTGAAAAAGAAATCAAAGCACGTACCCAATAGGCAGCACCCACAAAAGCCCACATTCACTGTTGAAGTGTTCATACTCCCCAGACAGACTCATCTGCATTAGAGACTAGAAGCAGGGTCAGGAGCTAATGGGGATTTTTACAGTTAAGAAATAACAGGTCCCTAAAAAGCCAGAGATAACAACCCTGGGGGAGAGCGATTTGGAGATTGCTCAGCACTGTTTTTTGCCCTGACTCTATAATTTTGTGGGCTTTTCATGGAAAGGCATGTTAGTAATACCCAGTCATGTAGAGGGTTAAAGGCCATACTTATCCTGCACCAAACACAAACAAAAAGCTTTTGCTGGAAGAGAAAGGCTGATAGAAACTGCTGTAGAAATGCCAGTTTGAATTCCACTCCCACCTAGTTATAATTCCTGTGCTATTCCCAGGCTGGAGGATAAGAAATTCAGAGAGGGCATCAGAGAAAGGGCATTGCCTTCAGTGACAGACATTATTTATACCTGCACAAACTAGCATGACCTGCTCCTAACAGCAGGCTCTGTTCATTTGGATCTGCTAAGATGTACGGCCACTGTCAGGTGTGCAAAGAGTTTGAAGACCAACAGAAATACTGTGATGGTCTATCTTTGTGCCAATGGAAACAGATGGTTTAAATAAATAATCATGTCTCCGCAGTGTTTCTATCCAAACATTGCGGCAGAGACCCTTCAAGTGAAACTAAGCATAAAAAAACCAGCTAGCAAAGCTGATCACAGTTACTGTCCCTGTCCAGTCTAGCAGAGCACTCAGAGCAAACAGCAGGCAGATTGCAGGCTAAGTGGACTGTAAAAAGACTTAGCAAATGAATGACACAGTAATGCTTGTCTAAGCAAAATACATTGATTTTTTTTTAAAAAAAAATTGTTCCTCTTGACTTATGCCTCGTATCAACTTGAAGCTGCTCTCGAAGAAGCATTGCTATTATTTGGCTCCTGATAATAGAGTTCTGTGCTAAAGCTAGTGAATGGTTAGACTGGAAGAGTAGGGTGGTGGGAAGAGGGTGTACATTAGGGGACATCGGTTCAAGCATGCCAGTGTAAGAAATTTCAGCAGTATTTGAAAGGAACGGAAAGGTTGAGGGCTTACAAAGTGACCAAAGCCAGTACAGATCAAAGGGAAGCTGGTGCAGAGGTGATGGTTGTCTGCTGTAGCAATGGCAGCCTCCCGGGGACCCCGCACAGCACAGCGAAAGTCTCTTCAAGCCCAGTTAACGCCTGCCTCTTAGTGCCCCGCTGGCCGCTCCTAAGGGCCACTCTGCAGTGCCACACCAGACGTTTGTAACACCACTGCTGCTGCCCCTCTCTGAAGAAGCAGAAAGCATTTCCAGCCAGATGGTGGTGGAGAGGCTGACATGCAGCTGGCCCCAAAGAGCAGCCCAGGCCCAGGGCAGCTGCCCAGCACCGTGTGTCCCCAGCCCATCTTGGTACCCCCGTGGCCAGCTCGTCCCTTGGCCAGCCAGCTCACCGCCTCCTGCCCCCGCAGCCTGGGGACATGCCAGAAGCCATGTTCTCCACCTGCTTTCCTGTCTTACTTCCTCACTCTGTAGCCCATCCACCTGCTCCCCTCTTGCCAGTCACCTGAGCAGCATGGCTATCTAGTCCCAGCCAAGGCCCACATTGTATCCCTTTTCCCACAGCAGGCCATAAGGGAGCACTGGACTGGCCAACCTGCCACACGTCCATCCAAGCTGAACCGAGCCCTGGCTGCAGCAACTGCCAACCCCAGCATTTCTGCAGAGCCTTCAGCAGGGCTCAGAGGGGTCCTGCTCCCACTCCTCTGCATAGCTTTAGACTTCCAAATTGATGTATTTCTTCCTTTCTTTTTTTTCTTCCTTTCTTTTCCTCCCTCTCTCTCATTTTCCTTCCTCTCCTTCCTTTCCTCTCCACTTTGCATTTTGTATTTCTTTTTGTATTTAATTGCCTTCTTGCTTCCCAGACACATCTTGCTAGTACAGCTTGTTCAAAAATCCGGACTTCTGTCATCACCCTGTGTTCCCCTGCTCTGACCAGCACTGAGAGTTGTAAATCCTTGATCAGTGAGGTGATTCACAAGCTTCTCTGCTTTCTACTTGTGATTTTTAACATGTGCTGCAGTTTATGGGCAAAAATTCTTCTTTCTCATTATCTGCCAGCCCGATGATATTACACAAATAAAGCTCAGTGTGCGCATTCACTTGTGACAAGGACATTGCTGTAATGTTAGTGATTGGCCATTAGTTCTACAATGTTGTAATGGCTGAGACAAAGCCATGAACGAGTCATTTAAAAAGCAGCATTTCTTCTAGTGACATTATTTCTTGGTTTTTGTGTAATGGTGCCTAGAAACCCAGCACAGCTAGGGAAAGCACTGTGCTTGGGTGCTGTGTGCATAAACAGACCCCCTCCCTATTCATTTTAGTAATGATAAAAATCAGCACATGAGACATGAGGGGTGTCCTGATACTGCCTGGCCTGGGGGCACACTGCAACTTCTTATGGCACCTCTTATTGCCACCCATACCTCTCGTCACCTTACCCCACTGCCCAGGTGCTAGGGTACAAGCTGTTAAGGTTGCACCTGAAGCCCAGGTGAAGGACACCCCTAACTTTAGTTGCTTGCGTCCCATGGATTGAGTCAAATGCAACTGAGAGGGCAGTAAATGGCATAATTAGAGCTCTTTTAAATTCAAAATTAGTTTGATGGGGCCTAGATCCCAGCTAGACAGGACATCTCTGAAATATCTTGGGAACAATGGCCAAGGCAGGAGCACAGCAGCCCTTTCTCAACTTCTGTTAGTTTCAATAATTTCTCTTTGTGCTTTCCATTTTTTCCATTTTTGTGCCAGCAGTCAGTGCAGGTGCAGAGAGCACCATATCGCCCTGGCCAGGCAGTGCCAGCCCTGCTTCACAGCCTCCTCATTTTACCTTCTCTCACTGGAGTGACTTGGAGGGCTCTTGGCTTTCCCTTGCAAACTCCTCTCCAGCCCACCCTCTGCTAGCTATCAGCTCATATCTTGCATTAATAATTGTCCTTCTCTATTTCCAACCGAACCATGGTGCCTCCCCACAGCCAGTTCTCAAGCATTGGTCTGTGCATGTCCTTCCAGACCCGGGGCAGGTTTCCATCAACATCTGCAAAGCTCCCTCCTGAAAAACTGGCTCTTGCTATGGTACAGAGGCTGCTCTCTCCTGCTTTTCTTCCTGGGCATTTTCTCTCACTCTTTTTTTGCCTCTCACTGTAGCCGAGTTTCCATTAAGCAGTTGCAGGCAGGCATAGATGT
The DNA here is from genome assembly GCF_965140245.1 of Athene noctua. Classification (NCBI taxonomy): domain Eukaryota; kingdom Metazoa; phylum Chordata; class Aves; order Strigiformes; family Strigidae; genus Athene; species Athene noctua. Next base: position 12,194,791 of record NC_134047.1, on the reverse strand, counting down.
GTTACGAGTGCGGTAAATTAGCAGTGAGCCCGGCATAGAGGTTAAAACTGCTACTGCCAATGGTGGGAAAAGGCACCATTTATAGGTGTGATGGACATGGCTGCTGATGCACGTGGCACTTTGCGAAAGGCATTTGTAAGCTCCTGATCATAGGAATAAAACCTGAGCTCTCAGCACCGAGCAATCAGGAGCTATGACAACAAAATGACAGCAGTGAAGGGGAAAAAAAAAAAAAGTATTTCAAACTAGATAGCAAGTAGAAACTCCCTTAGGATAACTGTTTTAATGGAAGGAATGAGACTGAGCAAAACCTCCTCTTAAGGGCTGCTGAGAACAAGCCAGACATGAACCACAGAATCACAGAATCATTTAGGTTGGAAAATACCTTTAAGATCAAATCTATGGCCCTGGCCCATCTCTCCTCATTCCCTGGGCTGCAGCAATGGATTCCCCCCATGCTTCTTCCATGCAAAGGTTTCTGTTAGCAATACTTCATAGCCAGCTGTAGGGTCCTACAGGCAGAGAGAAATACCACCTATGAAACAGTATGCATTGCTGGCCGTAACTGAGGCACTCACACTGCCCTCAGGAAAGGTGCTGGAGCTTTAGTCTCACCAGGAAATGCCCTGCTGAAGATAAACTGAACCAAATCTGACAGCAGCAGCACAGGAAGAGCCTCCTTCAAAGCTTAGTGAAGTCTATGGGGAATTCTCCTCTGAATTAATCAAGCAAACACTGGGATCTAATCTTGGCACTTTTGTCCACATTATAAACTTGATTTTTTTGACTCTTCTGCACAAATCATCTCAGTATGAAGTCTCCTCTCAGATTTTGTTGCAGATTTCCCTCTTTTCTTACACCAGGCTCTCTTCAGTCTTGCTAGCCAAATCTCTTCCAGGCACAAGCCTCTTGCAAGACCTGGTAAACCACTCTGGGGATACAGAGGCCCAGATCCACCCTCACCTCCAGGCAGCCCAGCTTTCACTCAGAGCTGAAAAGTGGAGGATGAGCAGGGAGTGACTGAATCAGCTTCTGCAATCTGCTGAGTGAGAAGCTGGGTCTGGGTTTTGTTCTTTCTGGATGTGATGCACCCAGATATTCCCAGTTTTATTGAGATTATATACTGACTAATCTCCCTTCATCCTCACTTCACTACGGTCAGTCAAGGTTTTACCATTGACTTGCAGGATTTCAGCCTTTCTTGGGAAACAATACTCCAGTCCAAGCACCACATGTATTTTAGGGCAGCTTTACTACTTACTGGTGGAAGAAAAAACACCCTACATGAAATGCTCCAGAAAGAATATGGTTGCTTAGGCAGCAGCATGGCAGCCTGGGAAGGATGGTATCTCAAGTGTACTTTACTGAGCTCAAAATAAGTTTATTAAAGGAAAACAAAGTCTACATCCAACAAAGACATGAGAAGGATAATGGCAAAGAGATGAATCCACAACAAACGGGACCCCTTTTCCCAGATTGTATGCTGAAACCATAGAAAGGGTGAGGTGCTGCTACTGAGAAATAAAATGTTTTTATCAACTAAGTGTATTATAAATAATATTCTCAGGAAACCCTCGACTACAGCAAAGTTCGCATTACCAACAAAGAATTAAAAGAAAGGGTTACATCATATGAGCCCTACTCATGATTGTACTATATTCTTACACAATTAATCCTTGTGCTCGGGGCTGTTCCTGTAGTCTGTATTTGAGCAAAGCTGTCCCACACTTTCCCTGCAAGGCACATCTAAAATTAGTCACATTTGCTGGGTAACAGTTGCACAATCTAGCCACAAATTAGCAGATCCAGTGGATGATGCTTGACATTGTCCAAAAGTCCTTAGTTCCCACTCAAAAATAAAGCTGGTCTGGAGACTAGAACTTGGCAGAAAAACAAGAGAAAACTCAAAATAGTATGTGGCTGCATGCTCTGAGTACGGAAAGTGTTAGCTAAATTATTTAATTAGCTTGTGTTAATGAAAAGCAAATTTTTAATACTCTCTCCTCCAGATTTTCATCTTGCCAAATGTTAAGATAATGCTTTTTCAGATGCCTGAACTCTTCTTAAACCCCACATAGTTGGAAGCTTCACAGTAGCAATAATCACAGTGTCAGTACTTCATAGTCCTTCCATCTTCATCAGTGCAGGTTGTTCTCTGACACCACTCAGACAAACACATGTTGGAAAGCAACAGAAGAAACTATCTTGGTCCATGGTTCATGGTTGCCATTTCCATTGTGCTCAGTTAGAAAGATCCTTAATGCCCTGAATGCAGCCCTGTTTCAGCCTCAAACTGCTTTTCAAAATCAAAGCTTCCCATGGAGATGACCCAAACTGGCCAGCTAGTTGACCCAGCTGTCCAGCAAAACATTTTTCTGGGGGAAACTCTTCCTGGGGGAAAGCAGAGGGGAGAACACCTATGAAAGTTCAATTTATATTTTATTTCAGTGAGGGAAACACCCATTGCCTGTCAGTGCTCTGCCTGCACGTCTAGCCATGTTTCCATCAGAAGTAAGGGAGGACACATCCCTTCCCACCCAGTCCTGTTTTATCAAAGTCCATCTCAACTTAAAACAAATTGGGAGAAAAAAAAAATTGTTTTCTTTCAAATTAAGCAATCTGCCCTTGTTTTTTTTCCTGTCTCTAGGAGCGTCATTCTGGATGTGTGTTAGACTTCTAGTGACAAAGGGGGGGGGAAGAAGGGCTCTTCTCTCCTGAAAGCAATCGCATCTTTGGTTTAAAATGTCCAGGCAAATATGCTGAGAAAGTAAAGCCAAACCACTACAATGGGTTAACCTTTGAAGCCATTCCCTTTGTCTGCATTGCTGCGTTGCTGATTTGATTTCTCAACTATATATCTATGTTCAAAAAAACACCTGGAAAATATTCTCAAGAGAAGCATTCATGCCAAAAGAGTATCTGTATTGCAGCCAGAGCTTCTTGAAATCAATACAAAAAATAAATACCATTGGAAGCGTTTCTGAAAGGAGACACACTTTATAAGACAACAACTCCATTTCATTTCTAAGTCCCAAGTCCCTCACTAGCATTCATCTATGACAGTAGATTGATGAGGGTTTTTTTTGACAAAAAAAAATAATAAATTCACCGAATTGGGCTGCTCCCTATTATTCTGTTCTGATTGCCCCTTAGGTGCTTGTTATTAATGGAGAAAAAAGATTGTCCTTTTCTTCTACACAGAGTACTGGAAAGGCAGAAAGTTTGTATTTTTGATGCATACCAAATTCAGCAGAACAGGAGAGAATTTGATTTTTGCTTTCAGGCAACTTACACTATATCACAGTATTTTCATTTATTTGTGCAAGCAGCAGCTTTGTCTTCCATACTCACGCTTTGTACTTGCAGTTAATGTAAAGCAGAGAAGAGAGACTGTTTTAAGAGGCTGCAAACAAATTTCATTAAATCAATTAACACATTAATGAATTAAAGAGTGTTACCATTTCACATTTCTTCTCCTTGATAATGTCAAACAGTTGAATTGGAGAGCAAAAATTTTCATGGTTTGTTATTGCTGTGAGCTTTGCTAATTATTTTTCTTATGTTGTTGTCCCAGGAAATGGCCATCAAACAGTGGTGAGGAGGGAAAACACAAAGTAGGGCTTATTCACCACATGTATGAGACACTTGGCAAAACCCAGGGAAAAGGAGTTCCAGATGGGAACCAATACACTGAAGTCCTTCTGGGCCCTGTCATTGCCCAAAGTGTAGGAACAAGGATAGTGCTGAAGAAAGCAGCTAAGGAGCAGGAGGGAGGGAAGGAGGACTGACTTAGGAAGAGAGGCAAAATAACTGACCAGCGCTTGTCTACTGTATCGTTGTCATATTAATGAATTCTACATTGAATAAGTCAGAGGTGAAAAGGGAGAAGGCAGCTAAGCACAGGGAGGGATGCGGAATTCCTAATCCAAACACAGCTCTTCCAGCTACTCAGTTTTCTAATGACAAGGCTGCAAAATATCTGGAGAATCATATTTCCCTTCACTTTCCATTTGACTCTACAGCTTCCCTCCATGTATTTCACTGCTAGGGGTAAGCAGTGGTAGCAGGAAACCAGACTTAAACAGAAGGTTATTGCTTCATGACTCCTACAGACATTTGGAGCTTGAGTTGGTTGGGGTTTTTTTGTCTTCTCATATTTATGATTTTAAATAAATAAATAAAAATTATTTCAGTGCTTATAAGAGAGTTGTTTCCAGCTAGATACCCTGATCAAACTCATTCAGTGGAGCATCCACAAATGTTGTATTTCAGCTGGAAGTAAGATGCAGAGAATCCAGAGGGATTTCACCACATCATAATGTTATTGTCATTTCAGTGGACATATACATCATATCTATCATACAGATAGATTCTCCCTATGGCATTGAGTAAGATACTTGCAAGAGTCAATGACCAAGCAGCTGCAGAGATCTCCAGAATACGCACATAATGCTCTTACAGCAGTAACACAATACCTTTGTCCATCCCAGAGTCAAGGATCAGATTATACACATGCATAAAAGTGTATTAATTCCCTTTTACATCCAGGCATTACCTTTAGGTCCCCGTTTTTGCTGAGTGCCAAACTCAGAAGGAGCCAGGAGCTGATGTGGGAGAGGTAGGAGATACAGCAGAAAGATGTGTGGGTGGCTGTGGGAACGGAAAAAGGGGGCAAGAGTGGTGTTCAACAGTGTTTAATTTCTTCATCTCTGATTAAGACGCTTCTAGTTTCTATTACAGTTCTTTTAAATGGTTTGGAAGCTGAGAAGGGGGGAGAAGAGACTTCCAATAGCTATTTTCTAAAAATGATGACTCAGAACTGTCACTGGGGAATTTTGATTGAAAATTCTGCATGGCATAGCAGATTTCACTCAAAATTACAAGAAGAAAACCAAATAGCCTTACATTATTGTAGCAAAGCACATATCTGGTCTAAAAATGCTTCTTAAAGCAAAAACTCCAAATGAGACAGACTCACTACATGACAAGGAAAACACCTGCATTTGTCTTGCAGGTCTCCCCAACTCTTAACAACCTTCTACTATTTTATGTTCTTCTTGGGATCTTAGATTGCAAAATGAAATTTCAAAGGTTCATATCTCAAGAATATTAGAAAAGAACTTCAGGATTTCATGCTAGCAATAATGATCAAAAGGTCACCATTATTTTGTTGTATTAAGTTCAGTAGGCCAAAAATAAGCACTTTTTCTCCTGTCCATGCTGCAAACATTTCTACTTGCAGTTGTATGAAAAGCCAGAGCACCAGAAAGAAACTGCCCATGCCACGAACACTGAAGGTTACATGTGGGTGGGAGGGACACATTGTTCCTTGCAGCACAGGAGGAGTGCAGAAGCAGAGGAGATGGTAGTAGCAAGCAACACATTTGCCTGGCTGGATATTTAAGGGGCACAAGCTGTTAATACTGAGATGATGCAAAAGACCAAACATAGCTACAAAGATAGCTATTAATAGCAAAATATAGATATAATAAAACAAAGCTATCACACAGGTTGCAAAAGATAGGAAGGCTGTTGTACAGATGGGGGAACCTGTCAACTACCACCTGCAGACGCAGCAGGACGGTGCTGAGTGCCCTGGACTCCTGCACCCAGCCTGGGTACCTCCACACAGCATCTAACATAACACAGGTAGCACAGATTCCCAGCTCTTTACAACTGCGTGCCCCAGGAGGTAAGTATTCCCACCAGCAGCACGGCCTGACCAGCTTTGGGAAGTGCCGAGCCCTGTGCACAGGGGCAGTTTGCAGGTGCTGCACGCAGTTTGTTTTTTTGAGTAACGCTTCCCGCATGGTGAAGGAGGAGGAGAGCTCCCCCCCAGCTATTTTGATCACAGCGGCAGATGGAGGAGACAGGTTGTACTTTCTCAGGAAATGCACTTCAGCAATGTGAGGAAGGGTGTGATCCTGACTTATAAAACAAGGAGCTGTTCCTGAGCTGCGTAAACAAGGGTAAGGAGCAAGGCCCCGTCCTTTATTTTAGCAGGGAAACAAAATGAATCTTTCTTACCATTGGCCATATTGACCCTTCCAGGTGAGCTAACAAACGTTCTCTCTCTTGCAGGGGCTTGATATTCAAAGGCTTAACACAGGCCTACTTTGATACACGTAATACAAAATGAAATCCTTTTGAAAGGATTAGTGATTAATGGAATGGACTCAGCACTGCAGAGACCAGGGAGCAACAGTTACACATCTGGGAAGGGGGTCCTGGGCTCCCTGAAGATCAAGTTTGGAACAGTCTGCAAAAAAGGCCGTTTCTTTTTTGCAGAAAGGACCGCATCACCTAAAGTATTCCCATATACATATAATGTAATACATGTATATAAAAATAGGGCCAATGGGGAGGAAAAGGAACATAGATGCTTCTTTGGTGAGGAGAATCCATCTCATGTGCAGAGATTTCCTTCCCTCCATTACCCTCTGAAAACTAGCTTAACGTTATGCTTATCTGCTCCACCATTAGCATTTTAGTTTACCGAGGAGACAAAAATTATAAAAGTGTGAGAAATAGTTAATCAAATTTAAATTTAATTCGTTAAAAATGAGCTCTGAAGCAAAATTGTGTCAATTACCCCTAACTTCTCAATAGGCTAAATGCAGAGATAATTGGTGCTACAGCCTGACCGGCAGAAGCCCTTCTAGAAACCTGTGATTAAAGGCCAGATCCTGCCCGTCACTGCCCAGTAAAGATGCCTTTGCACACAAACAGGCACAGCGGGACCAGGACAGCAGCAATGCTTAGTGCCTCTGCTTCCGAGCAAACACCTCTGGCAGGGTTTGGGGCCCCACAGCCTTGGCAGCCAGAGAGGAGCAAATGGGAATATTTGCTTTGGCTAAGCAGGCTGGAGTGCATGGGTGGCCCCATGTTTGCCAGCATACCCCCCAAAAAGGAAATCTCCTTGTTTGTGTTCAAAATCATTTAGTTATGCTTCAAAAGAGCAAATATCCAGGAGTGGAAGGCTCTGCTGGAAAGGGCAACATACATGACCACAAACAGTCCATAGTGCATTAGAGAAAGCCAACCGAAGATGATAAAAGGTACACAGGACTCTCTGGGAGCAGGTTGCAAGGACAACTGTGAGATTTTTTTGTTTTTCTTTTTTTGCCTTACATCTGGTTTATATCTTAGAGGCATGGAAGCGTCCTGTGTTAATGTTAATGCTTCCACATGGGGGACAAGGGCAGATCACAGACCTGCTTGTGCACACACAAAGATCCTTGCTATGCCTGTACAGATGATGCCTTCCAAGAAAATGAAGGCTAGGAAAGACATCATGGCTTTTTTCAAAACAAAACCGAAAAGCAACCAGAGAAGAAATTTAAGATCCACCCCAAAGTCCTCAAAACAAGAGGAAGACTTTGGTCTCACCTTTGGACAGGTTTAATTTCTCTTTGCAACCCATGGACTAGCAACCCATTTCGCAGCTCTCTGGGCTTTCACCACAGAGACCTCAAATCTTACTGATGCACATCAGGCTTTTTAATGGGTGAAAGCTGCCATTAGAGAAGGCTGAACTTGCTTCCACTATACAAATTTTGCAGGCTCCTTTTCCACACTTTCCTCCCAGTTGCATGTATGATGCTACACCTATTGTCAAGGCTCTTATTAATAAAGCAGCACTGTTTCAAGGCTGCACAGTGGGGTACCCATCTGAGCTTTTGTTATCTCACAGTCCCTTAGGGCTCATTAAGGTCTGAATTAGCTGACTGTCCATGGCCCTAATTAGTACTTCAGCTCTCTGGGAAGCAGCCAGGGCTCTTTTAACCATAGCTCCTCACCCGTGGCATCAGCTCCCTTCTGTGATTTGGAGCATGCAATCTGCAACAGTTTTGAAACTAACTGAGATAGGCATTTAACCCCTTGCTCTGCTGCACTGCTCTTAATTAATTGTAATGGCCAACCCTGGAAAGTGCCCAGTGAGGGTGCACTGCAGGACACTATGGAAATGCAACTTGGTTTTGGTTTGTGAGGCTGTTGTCCCAAAGAGCAGAGGGAGGTTGTTAGGTACAAACTCTAGTGTGGTACTTCATGATGGACTGGGTGAAATGTGAGAAAGGCTTCACACAAGGCTATAGAACTCAGTCCTTGCAAACTTGGAGGAGGAAGTATTTGATCTGTCATTTCTTGTGGAATTCATGGAAAAAGCAGCTCTCGTAACTCCGCTGCCATTGCTGCAGTTAGGCTGATCTGCACACACTGGGATATGGACCCTGAGAGGTTTGGTTGTTTGCTTTGAAGTTGAGGTATGAAGTATTAATTTCACTCTCACTGCAAAATTTTGAAGAAAAATGAAAAAAGATTTAATCTGTGTTGAATATGGAAAATGTTGAGGCTTCTCTCCAAGGCAACCACAAGTACAACATCAAATATATCAGGGTTTGTGTGTGTGAGCGCATGCACACACATAAAACAAGTACATAATTCAGCCTAGGAAACTATTAAAATTGATCATTGAATGGATCTTGTTCTTGTCAATTTGACAGAGGGTCTTAGCAGAAATACCTCATTGCAGATCTAAGCCTCTCACTGAAAGGGTAAGACCAGGAGCCTCCCATGCTCAGAGATCTATAAACTTCTAAAAAACCACATAACATCTCTGTGCCATGATAGAAAAATTAGGGTAATAGCTCAACCATGATGCAGTTTGGCATCCCCAAACAGCTGGTCCTGTACTGAGATTCCCAAAGTATCACTGTTTTTCAATGGATATTTATAGGCAAGGGTAAGCAATACCTGCTCATTGACCTCCACAGCACCTAGGATAGCTGGGGGACAGGGGAGTCCTACAAATAAGATGAAAATCTGTATCTGTGATCTCATACACTTTAACAACCTGGAGACATGCTGGTTTCCTCAAAAGCATGTGGCAGTAATGCAGAGTGCTAAGGAGAGAACTATGCTGGAGGTGTTCAGGAGGTCTGCGTCACTCATCAGATCCAACAGGATGACAAACACCAGCGAGGTAGCTGGGCTTTATACTGAGCACAGCTCCAAGGCTCTCACAGTACCATTTTGTGCTGCTTCAAAAAAGTGAACAGGCTGTCAGTATCATAACATCTAGAAACAGCAGCAACCATGCATACTCCCTGCCTGTGCTCAGGGGAGAAAAAAACCTGATGGTTGAAAATAGCCATCACGGCAATAGCAGTATTTCCTTTTGAAATACAAAGTTTGACTCAGGAGCTGAGCTGTAGGATCACCTGCCCTAGCACAGAGGAAGACGTCGGTCTGATCAGCAGCTGAGGAGTGGGAGCCATAGGATCAAACAGTGCTTCTAACTGTGGGGTCATCTATTTGGGTAACAGGCACCATTTGCTCTGATGACAGCAAGCTGCAGTGGTCTGTCAGCTGCAGATGGGGCTGTCAGCCTGATGACTGCTTCCTACCAGAGCTGGTGAAAAGAACAGGCCCAGGCTGAGTTCCATTTATTAATTTGGATGCAAAACCTTTCCAGTTTTGCCTAAATCACTGCTACAGGCAGTGACCTCATGGCGTACCTGGCAGCCACCCAACAACACATTTGCAAACTGTCAATCCAAGTGAACCGATGTGCTTGGGCACTCCAGGATCAGAGCTATGCTCTGTCCCAAGCTCTTAGCAACCATCAATGAAACAAACAGCTCCTCTACTTAAAAGCCTTCCAAGCTTATTCTTGGAAAAAAGTCTTCAATTCCCCAGGTCCCCTTGAGTGCCATAATCAGAAAGTGATCTGGTTTCATAACTGCACAGAAAACCAGCTGAGCACTCATGCCTATCACTGCAATGGAAAAAGTGCGCCTTGCTAAGCATTAGGCCTGCACTGACAGACTGTTAAGAAATCAGAAAAATATTCCATATGCCCTCTGTCAATTTGAGAAAAGGCCTACTGCAAATACTATTTCAGGAGGAATAAGGCTGGTCCAAACTTGCTTTTTTTTTTTTTTTTCTTCTTGACACATCTCTGCCACACCAGAAAGACGACAAGTTTTCAGGAAATGTAGTGCAACTCTGGCACTGCTTACCCATCTGAGAGGATGTTCAGATCCTGCTGGATTCATAAAGTTCACCAAGAAGTCAAAGTACCTTTTACTCAATACCAGAAACAAGTATGAATGAAGACCTACATCCACAATCCCACTTTCTACAGCAGCACTGAGAAATATCAGGAAATGATCTGGGACCAGAACTTGGCTTCTCTTGGCTCTAACACCAGGGTGAAGAAAGACATACAAATCAGAGATGCAGACTTTCTCCTGTCAGTGCTTATACTCCTGCCATTAACATGATCTCTGCAGATCTGTCTTAAAAAGAAAACATGTATACTCATTTTTGAAAATAGCCTTGGAGGCAAATCTGTGTGTCCTGTAGAGGACACATCTAAGTAGCCCTGGATTCTTCAAGCAGAACACAGGATCCCTTTGCTATGGATCTTACAGTGTCTGTCCCATTTGCCTGGCAATCACTCTCTTGCTTTTTCACTTATTTGTAGTGGACAGCTGAAGATGGGGGCACTACTAAGTAATGCAAATTATTTATGTCTCTCTCTGTTAACCCTCACCTTTGGTTCATGAATTCGCTCTCTCTTACGGTAACTCTCCAAGACAGGAACGGATTTTTAGTGCAGTGCTTGCAGGACTTCACAAGGTCTGGCCCTGTCTGCAACTGTGGGCGTCACGGCATTAGCAGAGGTCAGAACAGATTCTGGACACAGCTTGCAGCATATGCGGTCATGGGCTCACATTATGCATACAGCTCTGATTATCACAGAAGTCTAGGCCTTCTGCAATCAGGCCAGCTTATAGCTTTAGGCTTCCCACTTGGAATTAAGTTAAAAATAGTTGGCCTTTGTTTTACTGAAAGCTTGGGCAGTGGTGACCTTTTGCGTCTGTTAAGCATCTCCTGTGACATGCCCCTTAACATTTAGAAGATGCGGCTCTCAACTCCAACGAGCTGCTCTCACTCTGCTCTCCAGACTCTGATGGTTTGTGGTATTTTCTTTAGGACCAGCCCTGCTGTGGAGCACCAAGCAGGCAGCGGGGAAACAGTCCGCCAGCATTTCCAGCACATGCAGGTCTGGGTATGGCACCTGTGCTGCTCTCCACACCAGAAGCTGAGTTTTGCTCCCACTACTTTCTTCTTAGAGACCTGTCTTCCCATATTCTCCTGCAGTGCAGAGTTCCTATGCATCCTTGTAGCTCCATTAGGGATAAGCTGAGGCTCACACTACTGAAGAAATGTGTTTCTTTCCACACTTTGTACTCAGCAGAGGTGGGCAGTGTATGGCTACACCCAGGACAGGCACCTAAGTACAGACCTATAGACACTCCTCCCTCCTCACTGTAGGGTTCACCCTGCCCACCCATCCCTCCGCAAACCAAAGACCTCCCTAATGGGAATTTTCGGCCTTTTATTTAATCTGATCTTCAAGAGATGAGCTGCCATGCAGAGAATATTCCATATACGAGCTGTTAATATTTAAGGTTTGGCCAAAGATTGATGTTAAACTTTCTTTTAAAAGAGCATTGCAGCACATCAGATTTCACTAACAATGTACACACTTTTACTGGCAGCACTAAAACCAGATGAACTATCCCATCGAGGCAGGCAGGAAAAGCTTGTGGTCTCAGACTTCACAGGGAACCATTGAGAGAGTCAGATGGAGAACACGGATATGAACAGGAAGTTGAACCAAAACATAACAATCCTCTATTTTCATTGACCACAGTAAGTGAAATGCAAAATACAGAGGCACAGAATAGAAACTGCAGACTAACACCAGCCACAACAGTAGCAGATGCCTTAATTGTGTTATTTTAAAACATCTGTCCGTAAGAAGAATTTCCTCAAAGAATCCAAGTCAGAGCAGCTTTTATGAAAGCAGAAAATGCAAGTCAACTTCACCATGTCCACCTACAGCCAGATTTCCCACCAGCTTGCATCTACTCAGAATAGTAGTCAGCAGGGGAGACTAAGACATATAGAGGTTTTATGTCCCAGAGCAAACTAACCTATTGCTAAAGATGGTCCTGCTTTGAACAGCAGGATAGATGAGACAAGCTTCAGAGATCCCTTTCAACCTGACAACACAGTTATCTGGTGAGGCTACTAGAAACTTGGTCTTTTGCTACTTCAAAATGTTGTGCTTGTCCCATGTTTTTCTGTTTCTTCTGTGTCTGCCCTAATGATAATACCAAGAAATTTGGAGTGTTGTTTCCAAGTAGTTTATGTGCTTATTCTCCCATTTGTGGGAGGAGGTGTCGCAGCCATCAGAGAGAGATGGGAGCACTGCATCACTGTCCTTCAGAGATGTTTTAACTGAGTTGTCTCAAGACACATGGAAAATGAACAATGCAGCCCCCATAGCCAGGCTCCTGACAGAGCAGCTGAAGCACCCTGCCCCATTCAGCCGACAGTGCAGCAGCACCTGCAGTATTCACTGCTGCAGTACTTGTGAGTCAAAGTAAAGCAGTGAATTGGGAATGACTGGGAGAAGGATTATGAGTGGCTGCAAATGAACTAATTTTGCTGAAGATTGTTTAGCTTCTCCTAGTCATTTAATTTGTAATCAAATGCACTGCAAAACAGTTCACACACAATCTTTATGGCAGGTTGAATCCAAACAATTCAGTATTTTTAAATTCTTTAAAAAAAATAATCACATCCTGTCTTTGAATGGGATCCTGACAACAACAGTGGTGGAAATATATCAAGCAATTTAAGATAATTCCTTTCAAAGAAACAAGGGTCACTTCAGTTTCTAGAACAAGCACAGAAATAATTCTCTGTGGAAGAAAATGGACACCAGTATTTGCTGTCGTTGATGCAGAATAATTTCCACAGTTACTCATACAGTGCATGTCAGTCATAAGTCAGCAAACAGCACGGATCACAAAAGTATTTCTAGCATAACTTCTCTGAAGAAAGATCTTAGATTTTTTTCACTCTTAAGTACTGAGAAAATATAAAAAATAACAGTGCATCTACTAGAGAAAATAAGTGGAACATAATAAAAGCAAAAGACATTTGATTGTAAAAATAAAAGAATCTCAATTAATTTTGTATTCTAATAGTACTGTTTTTCAAGAATCAGTGACAATGAAAGTGATACGTATTACTAGGACAAAGGTTAAGGCATTACATAGAATTTACTTACTTTTCTTTCAGCACAGGAAATGATTATGGATGTGGTTGAAAAGACATATTTTTCTCTGTGGTCACCAATGCCTTGAACCATGGAAATGACAAAGTGTGTTGGTACAGCACAGCTGAAAGTGGACAGATGCATTGTCTCCCATGAGGCTTCCAAGCATGTAGAACTGCAGGGATCTGCCAAGCTGCAAATGAAGCCCATGCATGGGGGTTGGGTTTACACAGGACACCCTCACCAGCAGCTTCTGGTCAGCCTTTAGTTTGGGGGAAACCAGATGTCATGGTCCCACAATGACAGCAATCTCTGCCCTTGTGTTGAAAGACTCACAGGTTTCCCAGATCCCCGAAGACCACTACAGGGGGGATGACTATATGCCCAATTGCAGTAAGGATGACAGAAGGGGAGAAGGTAGGGAGCCCAAATCCTTCCTAGCTATCCAGAAAACCTTCTGAACCTTGAAGCGAGAGCTGTACCATATCATTTATGCCAAAGTATAGAAGAACACATGGATTGCAAGACAAATCACACACAAGCAAGCAACTCAGAGCAACAGGTGAAGAAGTTTTTATCACTTGTGTTAAGTACTGAGAAGTGCACATAGCAAAGGAGAAAAACTGAGAAGAGATTCAATTTGGTGATGCAGATTGGTTCTCAACTACCTGCCATAATCCAGATTCAATCACTTCCACAGGGGGAAAAAGAAAACAAAAAAAAAAAAAAAAAGAAAAAAGGTGGTGTTCTGACCTATACTGAAAGGTTGACCCTTACCTGAAGCCTGGCCCTAGACTGTTTCTGAGGAAAGATGTACTGACTTCTGAAAAATGAAAAGAAGGACTGAGAGGTACACAAGCTGCCTCAGTGGTCATCTAATATCCAGTAGGATTTATCACAGCAAGATAGACCTGGGGACAACTGAATTTGAGGGCCAAAGCACGAAGAAATGAAGCATGAAGTTGTATAAAAACAGATGGCAATGCCTGCAAAGGGGAATCCTTGGTAGGTCCCTTAACATGAAGCACAGTCTTCTTGGGCCCTCCCTGGGCATCTACCAGTTGTTTGCAGCAGAGAACGGTAGCCGCAAAAGCCAAGGGGCCATCCTTTGCTGCCCCTGCAAGGGCCACATTTTTGCAGGGAGATAGATGTAGAGCCACGTTTTGGTCGCCAGCCCTTCACACACATTTGAGGCAGCTTCCCTTTGACCATCAACTACAAAGCATGGAGCCCTTCAGCTCATTGCCCTGTTAGAGGAGATCTCATTCTCTTTTTTTAAGCCAATGTCATGATTTTTGGAGAGGAGTAAGCAGTGAAGCAGCTGGCCTGGAAATGCTGGTGGTGGGCAATACTGTATTAAAAACCAAATGCTGTTAAAAACCTCAGTGCTCTTACGTGCACCACAATTCTGCCACTGTGAAAACTGCAAGCACTCTTAACTATTTCCTTCATCCTTGGATGCTTACTATAACAGCTAGATTATAGAAATCAGTCACTGAAACAATGAATCTCCTGCAGCAAATATATATAGGACTCAAAAGAAGTAGGAGGGAAAAGAAATCTCTTTACACACATCCTCTGAAAAATGTTAAGTTCAGTTTGCCCTACAGTTCCTTAAGGACATAGCACAAAAGACAAATATTTAATTGCACTCCTAACAAAAGCCCTTCTTTCTACCTAATCCTTTTTGTTCTATTCACATCTATCTGCAATTTACAATGGTTTACTTATCTTATTGCAATACCTGCCTTTCTATAAGCATATATCTCCTATTGCCTTGGGAATTCTTGAGCTCTCAGCACACTTTGTTTTCCAGAAAAGGACGTGAGGATTTTTTCAGACTCCTCATAGACTGGTAAACAGATGATTTTTTCTTTCTTTTATTTCCAAAAATGACTGGTAAACACCTGGTCTTCTGTCTTCTGGCTGGATTTGGAAGAATTTCTTAAATCTGATCTGAAAATCTTAAACCACTACTGTCTGAAAGAAATTCTCATAATTTTTATTTCTGTTGGACATTATTCAGGAATAAAAGCTGCTCTCCCTTGTGCTCCTGCATGATATTCTGTGCTGAGCTAACCATGGGAAGAGCAATCACCATGCTGTGGTCAGCAAGGTTGTTTCTGATTCACGGTGTTTTAATTATGAGCAGAAACTGGTTGATTTAAAATGGTAAGACTGCATTCTTCTAGGAACACCTAAGTGGCCTGTCATGCAATCTTGTCTACTAATAGAGACTTTTTTTGGTTACATGCTGCCTAGATGTGTTTATACACAGTTCACTGCAGTTTATCTAGTGTAGCAACAGATTGAATTTTTTTTTTTTTAGTATTGGCCACATTTTCTTGGACTATGTTCCTCTTACGTGGATTAAGTTAAAATATAATTTAGAATTATGGCAGGTCTTTTCATTTTTATCATGCCCTCACCTTCCATTTTCTCAGCAAAACACACTAGGAATAAAGCTTTACCGAAAGCTGTATTAAAGGACGGTTTGTTTTGCTCCAAGCGGGTATGACAGTCATTCAGTTTGTCATTAATAAAGATGGTTTTATACATCTCACTGCACTTCTTTTCAAGGAGGAGTAGCTATGGTTACAGTTGTATGGTAATGGTCATTTCAGGTTATGATTGCTAGCTGCAATTCCCCTTCCTCCAAAACATCACAGTTTTCTCATTTCAACAGAGCCTCTCTTGACTTTGCTGTTTAATGAAAGACAAAGCAAAGAAAACCACTTTCTTCTCTTTGGCCTTTGCTCTGATCCACCACTGACAAATGGCTTCGCATTCTGTGCGACTACATTTTTTTCACCATTGACTGTTCTTTTCTAAAAAACTTGGAAAACAAAGATAGATCAAGCTCTGGATTTGAATCTGAATTGAGCAGAAGCACCTAAAAACAGCAGCAACGTTCAGTGCTCCTGTTGAGACCAAGAGCATTCGCGAGATCACCATGGGGATTCTAACATTTCTATATTTAACAGCGTGGTTCAGAGGTCAGATCTGGTTATCAGGTTTCTTGAGCTTGCACATCTTCGATTTAGAAATACTCTTGAACAGTAGACCTGGCCAGTGAGTCACGACTACTAATTCTCCTACTCATCCTTTAAATCCACCCATTAATCTCAGAGCTGTTAGCTCTTTTTGAACTCGCCTCACCTTGTCTTTACTAAAGGAAATTACTCAGAAAAATTCTTAAACATATAACCGTAGTCTGTTCTACAAGTTTCCAGCATATAACTATGCTATAAGTAGATAGTGAAGACCAGTTCAACCTACTGATTACTAAAAGATTTTGTGATATGCTCTGATATTTGTTTACACTTCCATGTCTTTTTCTAGTAGGGAAACAAGAAACTTCCTTGAAAACAGTGAACAACCTAAAGCCTAATGACAAACATAGCAGTCGGGCAGTCCACCAAGCTAAAAATGCTGTTTTGCAGGAACAACTGCACAGGTTTTTCTAACACAGCCACTGAACAGCACAGTCATTTTTAAACAGTTTTTGCATAAATCTCTGATTTGGTCTACTAGAGGAAACTCCATGAAAAAGGAAGAAAATACAAGGAAAGACTAACAGCTTGCCAGTGAGCACAGTGTAAATGAATAGCTCTCCAGTGAGCTGGAGATTTTGAGCACACCGCCTTAGCACACAGGTAGCAATGAGTCTCAGCTCTTTTAAGTTGTGTAGAAATTGGCAGAAGCCAGATGAAAATACATGCTGCAAGCTACTAAAACAGTCACCTAAATTATGAATGTAGGAGCCCTTCACCCCCATGCTGTCAACACCCCCATACTGTCAGTGAAGAGAACAGAATCTTAATCTATCAAATATCTGAATTCCCTTTGCAGGTGCCCATCTCTCTTGAGTGCCTCAGTTAAGTATCTAAACTTAGGTAAGAGGAACCTGGACCTTAGTAAAACAACCATCTGCCAAGGACAGTTAAAAAAAGATGTCTGCTCACAACGATCTTGCAGAAAAAATAGCCACAGGTCATGAAAGACATTCCCGCAGGTATTACATCATTACTATACCAAGCCGGCCTGTTGCAACAGTGACAACTACCAACCCTGAAGTTAGTTAGATTAAACCCATTGTAGGTTTGTCATCACTCCACTGCTCACACACATCACCACATACCAAAATGCCTCACTGTTTCAGTGTACAGCACCTCACTACACCCTCCTGAGGTAGGGTCAGCCATGTAGCTCTGGTTTAGAAGTGAGGAAATACGGCTCAGCAGGACAACCCTCAGGTTACACAAGACAGCCATGATTCCTCTCATGGACCTCCAAGCCTCAAGCCAATGTCCACTGGCCCATGCACCTCCTTCGTGGTGTCTGTGATGTCTGGGTCTCTGAACCCACCCTGAATAAAGTGACATGGGACAGCCTACAGTGGAGCAGAAGCAGGAGTGGACCTCAGCCCTCCTTGTCACTTAGGCAGGTGCCATAGCACCACACCAGCCAGCTCCTCCGAAAACCTCCTTCAGGTGGAGAATTCAAGGTAAAATTGTAGAATACTTTGTTTTTCACTCTCAAAAGAGATTGTTAATGGAATGTAGAATTGTACCCTTGGGGTTCATTATTTGTTGAATTTTGAATCAAACACTTAAGACTTCAATGTTCAGCATCCGAACTGGGTAACAGAAAGCCTGTATTCAGAGAAACACCTGTGGAGACATACAGCAAGTGTGCAGAGCACCTGACATTTCCACTGCAGCAGTTGGCGATCTGAATGGATCTGAAATTCCACATGGAGCCCTGAATAATATCAGGAAACCTCCTGAGCACTAATGTCTCCATTTCAAATGATGCATCATTCCTTCCCTAATAGTTTATAGCAAAAAATGGCTTTAAATAGTAGGGGGTAGCAGCATGGAGATACAGCAGTGTTGCTCTTTAGTAGCCCACAAAAAGTCAATGATGCACTGAGGGTCTAATTTGTGTTCATCAGAATATAAACAGATATTTGTGCCTCTCAGTCTGACCCATGCTGGAAGAGGAGGAATTGTAGCAAATATTCTAAGCAAAATTGTAGATTTAAGACCAGATATAATATAGAAGGTCAGCATGCATTTGCAAGTATATAAAAATAGACAACAGTGACTGAAATGTCTGCTAAAACTTTTTCTTTTTCTGCTAGGAAGCAGTTTCTTCAACAAAATGCTGAGATTTTGGGGATATTTATTTACTTCAAACAGTATGTTCATGTAGATTTTGATATATAACAATGAGGTTTTCAATCTAGGCTGGTCATCTAAGCTTTGCTCTCTAGAGAGGGCAATGGCAAAGAAAAGTCCTAGGTTGAGAGGCAACTTCCAACCACCTATACTAAATGTTGCTTCAGATTTTTGTATTCAGTGTTTTTAAAATTAGAACTGAGAAAGTAATACATCAAATATCTGACACATCAGCTCAAAATGGTGCTGAGGTCAATTAATATTTGTACACTTTCCTTTTAAATTCATTTCTGACCAGTGTTGGAGAGGATAAGTATATTAAGAGAAATTAGAGGACATTTGAAGTTGTCTGGTGCTCAGAACCATATGCATTTGCACTCAGTCAGAGAATAGAAATAGTAATGGGTGACCTAAGCCCCCACTCAATATTAGCCACCACAGCAGAAAATCTAAATATAGAACTGAGCAAGAAAAGACTGGAATTACTCATAAAATTTATCTGACGAATAACTGGTACCTCCCAGAAAAGAATGGGTGTATTTGAGAAAACTGCAAGCTGTTCACTGAGCAAATTATTCATTCATTCTGATTACATTGTTTGAACTGATGCAAAACTGTATCCAAGTTTTAAGTAAATGTTAATTGTGTCCTATTTTCTAGCTTCACTTTACATTTTGCTAAGAAATTAAATGTCAGAATGTCCCTGAATGTGCACTCTGAGAAATGAAGCTCTCTTGAAGTCCTTTAAATTCCTAATCTTATTGCACTTAAATGTTATTCCTTCAACTGAAGGAATAATTTAATGAAATACAGTATATTTCAGGGTGGCACATCAAAAATGTCTATTTCACCAATCTCTTCTTTTATCATGTCAATTTTCTATTCCACTTTATCTTATTGGAACACTGAAAGTTCAGCCACTAAGCCTCTTGTAACTGTTATCAGAAATCAGTCCTAAAGTTTCTCAGCTTCTTGTTTACTTTACTTTTTTTTTTTCAATCAAGCAACAGCATCTGAAATATTTCTCCTCTGAAGAAATCATTGAGTGCAGAAAAAAAACATGGTTTATCTTTTTTGCCAGCGTCCATGGATACCATCAAAATGTATTTATCTTCAGGGTGTATGGTACCAGGACTGGTACCCATATCATCTGCACTCTGGGCATCTGTATGGGCTGTCACACTTACGAACAACACCCCGACTCATTGAAGGATGGAAAACTGGTTCTCCTACATTAATTGATATCAAACTGACTTCAAAGCCCCCAGGACAGGTTTGCATTTCCACAAACACAGTGTCTAATTGTGCCACTGGTGCTACTACTGGTCCTGTGGTTAATCTGTCTATATATATGCATTCCCCAGTAAAATCCTTATTAAATTTTAAATGCTCACTGTGAACTGCCCACCTGGAATTACTGGAATATAATTTCTGTGTCATTCATTCAGTGCCACGTGTCTTAGGATCAAGCCTGATTTGGTTAATGCTATACGTATTTAGGAAAAAAAAAAAAAAAAGAAAAGAAAAAGGAGAAACACTATTTTCTCTATCTCATTTTTTACATCTGTTTATTTAAGTTGGAAAAATTAACCAAAGAAGAATGCCAGGGACCTGCCTTCAGCAACTCATTTTTGTACTGCAATTTTTCTTCCCCCTCTCCTCTCTGCTCCTCAGGAGAGATCATTAATATGAAATGCTAGGGGACAGGCCAGCAATTCCACATTACTCACTCAGAGAGAGCAATTATTTCTACTCTAATCTGTACCTCACAAGCAGGGCTTGGTTTGCAGGCGGGACCAGATGGTTGAAGGAACCACATGGCACAGGAAGGTGCTGGGATTTATTCACCAGCTGCTCAACTCCGCCCGAGTGCTGTGTCCCGCTGATGGGTGAACGCATTTTTAGTTGGTGCTCAGCAAACCTTACCTTCCCTCCAGCATTGCCCATGCCAGGGTACTTCATGGTGTTCCACCCCCATGGGTGAGAAAACTGAGGCACAAAAGGCTTTAATCATGCAGGTTCTCAAAGCTGCTCAGGCTGTGCTATCCACGCACCATGTCCTACTGTTGGATCTCTTCTGATCCAACATGATGGACTATCAATTACCAACATCAGTTAGAAGAAAGCAGGGCAGATGCTGAGGAGTAAAAGATGAGCTAAAAGCAGTTTGCTAATGATCTGTGTCCCCCAGATCACAAAATATCTGTGTAAGACCAAGATGCAAGTACAGTGACATGATCAATTCTGGTACTGCCTGGCAGTGCTACAGCCCCAGCTTCTGCAGGAAATTAATGGGGGCAATCTCAGCCAGCACATGCAAGTGCATGGGAATCACTTGGAATGAAAAGCACTGTGTCTAGAGAGCTCAGCATGACCAACTGATTATTACTTATAATTACTTATTATTGCTATCTTACTCTGAGTTTCCACAATATTGTCGTCATCATCATCTGGGTAGAAATTCACAGAAAAATCATTAATAAATGTGATGAAAAAGCACAAAACTGCATTGAAGCCTCTGGTTCTACCTAAGTGCATTATCAGTGGAAACATAACCACGTTTCAACTCCTGTAACCCTCAGGATTTCCATGGGATAAGTGTTTACACTCTGCCCTTTAGCTGCTTTTGACTGCTCTCACTGTGGGAGGAGGCTCTTTCGGAAGATGATGCTGCCAGACCACAGGAGCTCACCACAGGCACGGGGTGAATTAGGGCAGCCCTAGGCAGCAAAGCATCTAAGAGCAGTCCCAAGTCAGGGGGAAGGCAGTGATGACCTTTCTGTTCCTGTTTAAGAGCTCAAGAACTGCATAGCAGAAGTGCTAAAGGCCACAGGAAACTCGGCCTTTTAGAGCTAAGCGCTATACACCCACATCCCTGCCCAGTTATCTCTGCATTTACCCTGCCCTAGGAGTGCCAAATGCCCCACAGTGTCAGCCAAGACTGTAGCCTGCTGTCTGCGTGCAGCAGACTCCCCTTCCCGCCCTGCCCTGCCCTGCCCTTGCTTCCCTCCAGATTCTCCATAGTTCATCTGTAAAATATTTCATGCATTTTTTTGGATGAGTCTCCACCCCGTCCTTGTTTCCTTCAGAGCCACAATGGAGCTGTCCTCGCAGCCCTTGGAAGGAAACTGGCAGCTTCACAATGAAGCTTTATCAGACCCGGACATGTAAATATTTCTCATAAAATGTGACCTGATGTCAGTTCCCACACCACGCCGCTTGGGGCTGCACTGCCTTGCTCTCCTTCTCTAAGTCAGTTCAGAGGCAATTTTGGGTTGGTCAGCCACCCAAAGGGGCACTCTCCCTAACATGCCAAAATTCAGTGTAAGGCACATGACTAACAAAGCACCCCTGCCTAGTTACTTTATTCAGCCATGAAGAAGCAGGAAAAATGTTGGTTGCTGAAATAAAGATGAGCTAGATCCAAAATTCATAACCAGAGCCTGTGCATGAGGGGATGGGAAGTTTTTTGCTAGCTGTAGCTTAGCCACCATCACATCCCCCACTGTGTAATGCCAGGTCCACCCAGGACGGAGCCCATATTGCTGCTGTGGAGAGGAGCAGTGAGGGACACCAAAGCTGGAGGAGGTCCACACAGGCTCCTGCTTCTACCCTTACCTTTCCTCTCTCACAACAGGAGCTGAACCTCAGCACACATTGAGGTCCCCCCTCTGAAAGCAGCACAGACATTACCATTTATTCCCATGTTTGATGGCACTTCAAATAATTTCCTCATCTGTTAAATGAAGTCCATGGTCCTTAAGCTGGGAAGGCTGTCCCTGGATGTTTCTTCCTGGCGGCAAACGGGGATGCACTAGTTAATAGTGGCACAGTGATGGAATTGCCAGACAAACGGGAACAGTTCTCATCATTTTAATGATCTAGCACTACTAGCAGTGCAGGTATAGATATTTTTAAAATGTGATTTTATCATGATGCCATCGGTATCAGAGAATGTGTTTATCTTGAGGCTAGACAGTAAAGAAAGGAAGATATTGGGTTTCCTTGACTACCTTTCATTTGCCTTAAAAACTATGTTTTTCTTTTATTAGCTGGTTTAATCGGTTATCGCAAGTAAAAGAACACATACTCAACCCTGTTAATAACTTGTATGTTGGTGGCCTCCCCACCTCCTCTCTCCTGTCTCCACATATGGGGAGAATATTTCCTCCTCTCTGTGCTCCTGGTTTCCTGCCCCTCTCCATGCTCCTCTCTCCTCACCCACCTCCATGTTTTTAAGCAAGAAATAGTTCTTGTTTGTTTACAAGAAGGAGGGAGAAAATATTTTTCAAGCAAACAAACCTCAACCAGATAGTGCTCAGGTGATGTGCAGTGGAACAGATTTTGGCTAGTTGCTTGGAGGGGACTCGTCAAATTTCCTAGAACATAAATTATTACATTTCAGAAGGAGCTGGCCTGGCCCTGAGTGGTGGCTGAATCTCCAGACCTGAGCTCCCTTCCAGCCTGAATTACGCTGTGATTCAATCATCAGCCCCACCCCATAAAGCCCCTCTGTCTCCAGGACAGACCCATGGTGCTGGCTGCATCCTGCTTGGCTCCACTCATGGCTTATGTGGTGCTCAAGCATCACTGGGTGCTTGGATGTAATACTTGCCATCATTTAAAAGCTTTTGGGACAATTTTTTATGATTTTGACATTTCAGGGCTCTCTCAGATGCACACATCAACAGGGAAACACATCATTTCGGGCTCTGTCTTATTCCCCATTGCCTTCCACTTCCCCAAAGCAAGTGATTATTTTGCATTCAGTCTTTCAATACCAGTATCCTAAACCATCTGACAAGCCATGCTTGACTCCTAAAATCTGGTTGCTTTTGACATGAAAATCATCAACAGCTTAAAAGCAATGCTGCGTAAGGACTTGCCTCAAGGAGCAAAGACAAAATGTTCTCTGCCATCATTGGTGTGGCTGATAACAGGAAAAGAAGGGGAAGATGCAGCAAGCTATGTCCTGTTGGCACATACTGAGCTAATTCAACAATACTATTGTGCATACTGGAATATAAAGGTATAATCTATTTTTTTGCTGCTGTTTTAGATGCAATAGTTTTAAATAAACATTGTTATTGCCCTTACATAATCATTATCTCCCTTTTTTATGTCTGTCACAAAATTAAGCTACAGAACAGTGCAGGGGACATTTAGAGGTCGAACACAGAGAGAAATGTATTCATCCCTAGCTGCTGGCCAGGCACTTATCTATCTGCTGTCCAAGCCAGCGAGCTCAGACATGCTGTGTTCACGGGACAAAACGGCAGGTAGACTCCAGTAACCTGTCACGTGGGAAAGAATACTTATTTTTGTCCTTCAGCCTGCAGGAAGAGAATCTGCAGGTCCACTGAAAATTACTTTTCAGAGGGTCAGGTCCTTCACTGTCAAAATTCTTGATGTTTTGTTCATTTGGAGGGGTGGAAGCAAACATTGGGTTTTGTACGTGCTCTGCTAATGCCAGTGCACTTGTGAATCTTGTGAAAATCAATTTCTGTCTAAAAAGATAATTTCTGCAGTTGCTATCAGCTCCTGCCATATTTCATGTGAATGAGAAGGGGCTGTCATTGCTTTCCACTGGTCATGCTGGCTCTTCCAGTCCCTGTACACCTCATGGTTCCTGTTCAAGCATGAATGTTCCAGTCCGTTTCTCTAAATAACTCCTTGGTCCCTCATCTGTTTGGCTCCAGGGACTCCCACACCTTCTTTATTTCTGTAGATAACTAAAAAAAGGTGCTGGTTTCTCACACAAAGTTGCCCGACTGTCCAGGATCACATCAGTGATTCCCAGCATAATCTTACTCCACATGGCATTTAAAAACATGATTATTTATAAACAACACAAAAATGTAGCCATTTTTTAAATATTTGCTCCACAACAGTTACTGATGAATCAACATTTCCCATCCTTCCCCTTCCAGTAAGTATCTTAGATAAGAACATGCTGCCCTTCCTGCTGGAAATCCTGTCATGTCTTTGAAGACCTTGTCTTCTTCCTTTCTCTCCAAGGATCCATCAAGAATGAAGGAAAAGTTGTTAGGATAATGAAATCAAGTTTTTCTTCATGTAGGGTCTATACTTTAAAATTGATACAACACCCCTGAGCCATATCTGTTGAGGTTTTTGTGCCATGCTACAGAACAAAGATAATGACGTTTCCTACCCAAACAAATAGAAGTACCACATTGAGGAGCTCCAGGTGAACATAACCCAGCTGGCCTGCATCAAGATACACAGACACAACAGGAGCAGGGGACATCCCCTTGCTGTATCTAGTAACAAGATGAAACTTGGCTACCATCTAGGGAAATTTCGGGGTCCTCAGGGCCAGCAGTGCTGACTAAAACAACTTCTCCTTCTCCTGTATCCCTCGCTTTACACAACTCACTTGACAAGGTCATGTCATCACACTAGGTACTGTGGCAGTGTTTATATATGCAAGAAGGAAAGCTGCAGAAAGAGAATCAGTATATTTGGCAAGTGGATTTGCTCATCTTCAGTCTAAGAGCACTTTAGCTGTCAGAGGACTCTCCTCAAAGGCTTATATGGCACGTTTTATATTGCAGTCAAAAGCACTTCATGCTGATTGCCGTAGCACTGAAATGGTCTCACATGAATCACAAGATGGAGAAACTTTCCTTCATAACTCAAAACCTGATTATTAAAAGAAAATGTGATACAGACACAACTGGAAGTAAATACAGGCAGATTTCAAGCCAAAGGTGAAAGTTGCTGAAGGAACTCCTGTGGAGTTGTTTTTAGTAAGCAACTTTTCCACTCAGGAAATCCTCATGTACTTTGTGACTAAAAATAGGAGTTGCAAAGTGCACTGCAGTTTGTGTGGGAATGCATCATCCTTGGATAGGAGGCAGGTACAAATGCAGATTATTCTTTTTGTAATTCTAAGATGGTGTAGCACAATTATGCATTTGATTTGCTCTTTTTAAACTTCCTGAGATGCTTTGTTGAGACTTTATTGAAATGTTATTGAGTTTCATTTGACCTGCTGTCACTGTACTGTCACATAAATTGGGAATAAATCTGACATATTTAAAATGCTTCAGAACAGCTTCTGCTTTCTAAGCCTGCAATTCCTCTGCAAGGTGATAAAACAACACACTGAAATCTGTGTTAATTTTTTTTCAGGGTGATTTCATGTAGATGGCCTGGCATGCACATTTCAAGCTTGTGTATTCTTTGAGCTGTCACCTAGGCTTTTCTCTGCAACTATGATGGCTAGAAACTTCATTTTACTGCTAAATAAAAACTGAGACTCTCATGAAACCTCATCTCTCCAGAAACTCTCACTACCAGAAAAACACAAATTATCACAAGGCCCTTCAATAAAAGAGATCATCAAGAGCAATGTACTTCCCAGTGAATTCCTCATTCAGGGTTTGATTACAAATGAAAGCAAACAGAAATGGAAAAGAGAACTCTTTAGTACGTCTGTTGGCTAGCCAGGTACTAGTGCTCTGCAGTTTCCTAGAAGTATGTGGTTGGGCAAATACCCTGCAATTTGATTCCTTGCTCCAGTTCTGCCCCACATTCACAGGGTGCTGGGTTGGGCTATTGGCAGCAGGTACAAGGCTGGTTTGGGAGACCCTGAGACTTTTTACAGTTACTTCACCCATCAGCTGAACACACAGGAGCCAGCCCCATTCTCTTCTAAAGGCTCCCTCTAGATCATCTGTCCAGTTTGATGTAGAGAGAGAAAGCTCAGCTTTGGGCTGCTGATCTTCTTTGGGTTGTCTTTAATTATAATTTTCTGGCTGGTAGCCTCACTGTCAATGATAACTGAGGAAGCAATTTTCACAGAAGGAGGAAATCCATTCCTGTGGTAAGTACAGAGGTAATAGAGCCAAAAGTTTTAGGTTCTCTTCCAAACTGCACTATACATACATTTCCTTTTTGCAGGGCAAATCATTTAACCTCTCTACCTGTTTGTCCTCATCTCTAAAATGAGGAAGGCAGAACTGACCCAGTTCTTATTTCAAATGGCGAATAGTTTCAAAGCATTTTGAAGTCATTAAATAAAAGCATTTCAAAAGGACAATGCGTTGTTCCTGTCACACGGCTATGTAACACGTAACGAGAGGTAAAATATGAAATCAAGGGAAGCTTAAATCCCTCCTGAAGCTTATAAAGGTTAATGCTCTGCCTTCAGATTCAGATGCGAGAACTGTCCTGAACATGCTGCATGTATTTAGGATGAACAAGGAATTGAGCTGACAAAAAAGCAGTTGCCTGTCTCTTTGCTTATAGAAGTTTTAACATCGTGATAAGAGCTTTTGCCTTAGTGACAAACAGACACACACACACTGGGATACATGTAGGTTTGGTGCCTTTTATCAAGGCTATGTCAGGTGAGGATCTGGCTCGAGTCCTTGTTCTACTTTTTCTTTTTCCTTCTCCTGTTAAAACTGAAACTATTTCACCATAAAGCTATTAATACTTCAAGAGGGAAGGGTGGTGACGAAAAGGCAGTCTCGAGGTACACAGGATGTAAGTCAGCTTTTGGACATCAGAGCAGAGTTCACATGCATTTTCTTTACAGGGTGGATTGGCTGATCTGTCATGCAGGCACCACAGCCATGATGAGAAAAGGGGCACCTAATGTTCTCCTTCAGGTTCAGCCACATCTGCCTCCATTTATCTTAGAATGAGGCATTGCTGTTGCCACTAGAAATTAACTCAGGGATGCATGAGTGCTACTAAGATCAGGGTCTGGGTGTGACACCAGATTATTGCCTTTTGTGCAGGAAAGAATGTCCTTGGAAGAGTTGGTAGGAATTTGTAACTGAAGGAAGCTAAGAGGAGCAACCCCAAGAGCCAGATTTTAACCTGAGAATGAAATTAAATAATGTATGTTCAAATAAAGTTCCTGAAATTCAGGATCAGAGGCCACACAGATATTTACTGCAAGCCCTGAAAAGAAACTTAATGTGCAGAGACTTGGTGAAGCTGCTCTGCAACAATTTCACAGAGGGAAAAAGCCAGTCCTAAAATACGGAGTTTGTTCCTGTAGACATCAGTGGGGATCTGCTGTTCCTATGTGCTGTTATATTGCCCACAGGAACTACATTTCTGACACATGAGTCAGACTTGTAGCTCAGAGTCCAACACATACCATCAGCATGGAGGGGAATGCCAGCCAGAGGAAAGTTTACAGGACTTTTTTTGTCGACTCTTTGAATACACCTAATATTCAACCTGACTGCCCTGGTACCGCACCTTGCATATGGCATGAACCAACCCGCTTGGCAAGCTCAACCACTGACCCGTTGTTTCAGTTCCCCAGACACAGCATAGTGGGTCGGGTCAGCTACCAAGAAGGCTCCCTCGCAGCAGGCTTATGATTGTCCTTGCACATATTCCTACATCAGCCCTGTCTTTTCCTGTATGTGGTGTGGGGCTCCTGTCATTCGTACACTCACGCGCTTCTGTAACAGAGCAGAGTAATATGATAACAGGGTTTTATTTGGGGCCTGTCTTCTCACTGCTCCCCTCTCTGCACAACCTCTCCAAACTCCCCACTAAATCTTCTGCTTGCTTCTTAAGCAAGGCTAGATTCAAGATAAAGAGATTTTTACTTATTTTTGTAAGGACATGAACCAAGTGGCCAGAGACACTCAGAGACTCAAGACAAGCCTGAGTGCATGAGGATGACACACAAATTTGGGACATATGACTGAATGTAGTGGGATCCTGGACATGTCTCTTAGGGCTCAGAGTTGGCCAAACTCTGCTCAACATGGGGTCTGAACGGAGAATCAAAAGGACCAAACCTCCTCTTCTGAATCCTCCAGAGATAACCTGTAGTCTAAGTACAACTTCCATATGGACACGGACCCCAAATCTTCAGTCTCTTGCCTCTATAGAGCCAAACTGATGTTTCTAGGTGCATTTAGTCCAGTAGGATTTACATTTTTAATACAGTTCATTGTTCTCCTGACAGAGGTGGGATTTCTAGCAGTAAAGTGTCCACTGATCCCCAGGAAAACAACTGTCCAGAACAGAGGAAAGAAAATTAAATGCCACATTGATACTGCCCATGTACCTCTCTCCTGGAGAAATTGTGCCCATTTATTCTGTGAGAATGAGGTGTGTTTTGTATTAATGTCCTAGATCCAAGCCATTCTTTCAGAAGGTGCTCCCTTGTCTCCCACTTCCCCTCTCCCATTCTCATTTATCAGTCAATGTCTTGCGTAGTAAAACATGTTTTATAGGATTCTCTTTTTTCTTTAGTAGAGAGGAAGACAGGACCATTTTGACTGTCTATACAAGATTAAAAGCTTTTCCTGTGTATTCCTGTATTTAGCTCACAGGAGGCTGTTTTGTTTAGGCTTTGGCTTTTTTTTTTTTTTCCCAGGATGTTCTGTCTGCCACCAGGGAATCTTGCAGACTGTGGATCACACAGTTTAGGTGCTCTGAAAGTTGAGCTGGAGTCATTTGGTTCAAACCAGGGGAGTTGCTTTATCCATTGCTGAAAGGATGTGTCATATATTTATAATCACTCAGTGCAACAGCAATCCCCACCCTGTTCCCATCAGTAAACATGGAACGGAGGGCAGTTTACCAAACAGGACCTGCCAAAATATAACCACAAGGATGAGTAACCTCAAAATATGTTTTTCATGAGAAATTTGCACGGTGCTGGGGTTCATGGTCTTGTGTTACCTCCCTATTACAAGTTCTGGTTAGCCTATTTGAGACAGGGCAGGGACATGTTTGGAGCAGGATGGAGAATAGCTACAGTCCTTGGATGAGGGTATTTTCAGAGTCTGCAGCAAGTAATAGACCCTGTGTCAGACTGTAGCCAAGTAGAGAGTTCCCTGGACAATTTTAACTTATGTTCAAAACCACTTTGATGGACAACGCTTTTTCAGTCCAAATGATTATTAAATTGTTGAGACAAAGTGAGCAAAGAATCTCAGATTACATTCCTGGGAGCTGGGCATCATATTGGCAGCTGGAAATCTGGCTTCTTCCAGTTAGTGTCAAAGCCTAATATTTATTTAAAGCTAGGCTTTGTAGTGCTCTTTATTGTATTTAGAATATTTTCTTTCAGTCTCAGGGAAGCTGCCAACTCATCTTAGCCAAACATGACTCCTGCAACCTAAAACTATTGCCTTGTCACATTCAGCCCATTTCTGGGGGACCAAATTAGGAACATATCAACTGATCTATATATTGCAGAGCCAGCCAGTTATCAGCCAAGGTTGATAAGCTGCTCTGCCCAGCAAGTGCTAACAGTCATCTATGCTGAAGCCAAAATTAGGACAGAGCTCTACCAAGGAAACAGAAGTAGCTTCATTACACTCAGGGGAGCTGAAGCCTGAGGCTGGCTGAGACACACAGGACGCCCACCCATTGCTATGAACCAGAAAGTTTGTCCTATTAACCCCCATCCCATGGGAAAATGGAAGGAGGTTCAGTGAGAAATACAAGGCCCACAGTTCTGTGAAGGAGCTGGATTATTACTGCTCTGCTCACACTGTCTGAACAGTCTTCTAATAGTTTAATGCATCTGAGTCACCATTAAGCCAGGAATGACCTACTAATCAATAAGCAATAGCCAACAACAGAGATGGTGACCATTTGCTCTTGGTGGCTACTGGAGAAAAAGACTAGAAGACATCAGCTGAAAGTACAATGCTGGATGGACAGTAGAAAACAGATCTTAATGTGTGGTCAAACAGCAGAGTGGGTTGATGGGTGAGATATGAGTGATGTCTAAGAACAGATCATTCCGGACAGCTGTCAACCAAACTGCAGAGCCTGCCCTAGAAACAGCAACTGAGCTTGATGATTAAATGAATAATTGCTTAATCACCAACACTGCATGCTTATGATTAATGTGGAATATCATGAAAAAAATTGTGGGGCAGGAAACAGAAGATGGAACATGTAAGTGGAAATAAATCCTTATTATTTGCTCAATATAGGCCTTGGAAATCACGTGTGCACTGAGCGAGCATTACAGACATGTTCCATATCTACATACAAACAGAAAAAAAAGAAGGACTATAGAAATATAATAGAAACTTAATATACAAATAAATAAAAATACTAAATAATAAACACTAAATAGATCAAGTACCACCCTATGGTGTCAAGAGATGTGCTGTAGTTTTGCAGGACCAATCCTATGGCTGGTACAATACTAAAAGGTCTCTCTGTTTACCTTTAGTTATAAGGATGCTGCACTGAGGCCATACTTTGAAGTGGTCTCTCTTGAAACTCGGAGATGGGGTATTGTACTGGTACAACAGACCAAAATCTCATTGTAAGGAAGGTCGGAAAGTCTGTGACTGCTATCACAACTTGAAGAATTAAGTGTTTATTCCATCTCTTTTTTCCATGTCAGTGATAAAGTTCTAGTATGTTTTTGAAGGAAAAGGAATCACATTGCCCAGATCTCCTTGACTGCCTTCTGGTTTTGCACTCTGTAGTCCCACAAAAGACATACAGGCACACACATACATACAGAGGCTAGAATCTACCTTGAAAAAAACCCAAAAGCCTGGCATCATCATCTGGCACATCCACTTAATTCCAAGAGCTTGGACTTTAAGGAAAATGCACTATAGTTGCCAGAGTCACTAACCCCTGAACTTCAGCTCTCACACACATGTGAGTTGCCCAGACAAATCTAGGATACTCGAGGTCTCGTAAGAAAAACGCATCCAACCCTGTCCTTTCTCTC
The DNA here is from genome assembly GCF_965140245.1 of Athene noctua. Taxonomy (NCBI): domain Eukaryota; kingdom Metazoa; phylum Chordata; class Aves; order Strigiformes; family Strigidae; genus Athene; species Athene noctua. The sequence continues at coordinate 12,163,749 of NC_134047.1, read as the reverse complement.
ATGCTGGTGTGAAGCCTCACAGCAGCTTCTGTCACAAAATGCATTTTTTCCAGTTCCTTCTAAAGCTGTAGGCAGAGAGCACAATATGAAAGTATGAGTTGCACAGCTAATCTGCAGAACTCATTACCACAAAATGACATCCAAGTCAAGGGCTTAGCAGTGCTGCATGCACAAGGGGAGGACCCATGGTTGCACAGAACTGTGTAAAAACCTACAGTGATAAGGGAACGTTATGCTGTAAGGTGTCCACCAATTAGCATTTGGCTCAGAATCTAATTGGCTCAGAGAGCAAAGCCCATTACAGGCAGATGACTTCACAATTTTTACTTAATGGAGTTGTCCTTTTCCTCCAAAGTATTGTTACAATATACCAACAAAGGTAGAACACTGGATTTGATATTGATCTCAGCCATTACAGAAATTCCTTTGTTTCTGTGTCTCAACAAGAATATCTGTGTATGTCATTTGAAGAATATCTATTTTATTTATTTCCCATATTCTCATCCCATTCTCCATTTTTATAGATCTACTGGCATAGAAGTTGGATGCTTCAGAAAATGAGGTTAACCTCTGACCATAAATTACTGCTCCCTCAGGAGGAAGTGGTAATATAAAAGGAAACTGCCACAACTACAGTGGAGGACAGCAAAGGCAGACAGACCAAGGGTTGTACAAATTACAAAACCACCAGTCCCTGAAACCTATACCAGGACTAGCCATGTAAATAATAAAGTGTGACATAAACACACACAAAGTTGGACTGAGTTTGGCCAGAACAATCGTTCGTATGCCAAGAAAAATAAGCATCTTTCCCATTTTCCCTGGAGTTTCCTATATAATGGCTCTCCGGGCCTCTGTCACATCAGAAACAACATGTGGCAATAGACCACAGGCAGCTGAAAAGAGAAACGATCAAATCATCTGTAGCATTGCTTTTAACTATCATATCATACAAGAACAGAGGACAAGATAGCCCTTGGTAACGGTGGCCTGTCCAGGATAAATCAGAGTGAATGCATAGATGAATGCACTACCAGATGCCCATCGTGATTTCTGTATCAAGATTGTGGGCTCATCTCAGTCTGTGATGGGAATTAATCCATGTGAATTTACATGCTTAACCTGAGACCTTTTAAAGGAATGAGAAAGAGATAAACATCTTCTTTACGATCAATTCTTCTCTAAGGCACCTCAGGTTGAGCTTCTGAGCATGGAGGGAGCTAAAATCACTGCCATTTGGGGGAAAGTTACACAGGTCAGTTGTAAGAAGGGAAAGGAAAGAGAGAATTAAATTCTACAGGGCTGTGGCTAGCGAAGACAGTGTTTCCGAATGAGTGGTTTATGGTCTTTGTTTGGGGGTGTCATGCACAGGTGGCTTCTTAAAGCATTCTGGTGAGAACCAAGCACAAAGTGTGATCGTGGGTGAAAACAAAATCTGAACTAAGCACAGAAATAAACACTCACGCACTTAGGAAATTTGTCTCAGAAAGGCTCCCTACATTTCCTAAATAGTTTCAAGAGTGCTTTCTGCTTTCCTTCTCTTTTTTCTTGGCTGATGGGAAACTCTCTATAGTTGTCCTAGAATATATTATGGGTTTATGGGGGGACAAAATCTTCCCCACCTCAGCTGACTCCCATTTCTGCAGGCTTAGCCTGTCCAGCACTCCTTGAGGCTTTTTGTTCCATAGGTGCAGAGGAACTTATTGGTTCTTTTATTACCATCAATTTAGAAACTGATCTCCATTGGAAAAGGTTAAAAAAATTAAGGTGATACAGAACAGCTTCAATGCCAGGACTGGCTAAGCAAACTGTGAGTTTCCAGTCTGGAAAATAGGGGAGGGAGGGAGTGGGATGATGTGCGTCTAGAAAATCATGGGAGTGGCATGAGGAGTGTGAGGAAGCAGCAAGAGCTGCACTGAGAAACCTGGGGAGCAGTAATGAAACTAGCAGGTAGCATGCTGAAAATAAGCCAAAGAAGATGTTTCTGCGTGCATCTTGCAGACAGACTACGGAAAACCTTGCTGTGGGTACTAAAAGCACACATGCCCTCAAGAAGAGAGTGGTTAAGGTCATAGCAGCCAAAGACACCAGGAGTTATTAAGCAAAAAGATACCACCTCTCAGTCAGCATGTGCCCAGATGGTTGCAGGCTGGGAAACTAATCCTGGAAAAGACTATTTCCTTGTTGCCTTCTTAAATGCCTCCAGTTTGAACCACTGTCAGACATGATGATGGAGCAGACGAATCTTTGGTATGATATACTACGGATGGTCTTATGTTCTAAAATGTTTTTGTGCTAAATGGAGAACATACAGGAAGCTGCTTCTCCCTCACTTATTCCTTTGTGCAGTTCCCAACTGAGCATCCTTAGATATGCACTGCCTCTCTGCAACCATTTGCAGGCAGGCATTCCGCAGGTTTTAAACCTACCTCTCTTTCCCCTCCTGTGCAAAGAACAGAAGGAATGTCAGTGGACAAAGAAAAGATTTGCTGCCTTTGCGCTCAGAGCAGCCTAGTCTTTGCAGCCATGGCAGCAGCCCCCCACTATGGTGCGCGAGCCCACTGCTGGAGGCACACAGGGACCTGGCTGCTCCCATACTGTTGGCTCTCCTCCTGATTTCCAGCTGCTAAATCGTATTAAAAGAAGGTAGGACTGTAACTGAATAATATGACTTTTCAGTGTAAGCAAGTACCATAGTTGCCAGAGGGATGTGGCCCATGGAAAGAAGGAAGCCAAGATACTCACCCAGGGGGAGGGAAGTGTTCAGTGGACACTCACTATTAAAATGAGATCCATGCTTTTTTTCCTCTTCTAAACCACTTTCCCTATCTTGCTTTTTGTTTGGAGGTGGTGGAGGAGTGAGATCAACATTGCTATGAGACTGAAGCAGTAAATAATTCTTTATCATCATAACATTGCAAACCATTGCAAAATCTCTACTGCTGTCCAGGCCAACACATGTAATAAGCTACTGCCAAACAGGATGGCAAAAAGCAAGTATTAGCAGCTGACCCTGGAACATTTTCCTTGTCATTCAGGGGCATTGCTTTCTTGACTCAAGGAAGAGGACAAAGAACAGTCAAATCACACAGAATTGAGTTAATATCAGAGCTGTAAAAATGTCATGACATTACTTCAGCTCGGGTTTCCGGGGCTATGAAAAGGGATTTGAAGGATGCTATTATTCAGCCATCAAGCTGTAGCATTATTTTGATATTCATGGGACTAAAAGAAAAACTCTTCTAGAAGAATGCTATATGCTTTAACACAGGCTAATAATTTCAGTCTACAGTTCGTGACCATACTCCAACAATCTATGGCAGACAACTCATTTGTTACTCAATTACATGTCACAGAAGGACAGACAGTGTATAGCAGCATAGCTCTATTGATTTTGCCAATATACACTAACAGAGGATGCAGCTTATATATTTTTAAACAATTTCCATAAAACAGTGTTAGATTTGTACGGAACCTTGGTGGTTTCATGCCTATTAAATTTTAATACAGTGCATAAAATTGGCAGAAAATACCTTATGAAACAGTCTTTGTTACATCTCTTTATCAATTTCCATTTGCCAGATTCTGCTACCTTTATGCATTTTGAATAGTCCCTTACTCCTGAAACAGTCCCACTGAAAATGATGGGTTTTCTGAGACCACTGCAATGTACCTCTAATGGAGTAACAAAACCCACTGAAATGGAGTAACAAAGCCAACACTGCTAGGGAATAAAAAGGTGTGCTGAATCCTACCCCACAGGTACACCTCCAATACAATTATATTGTCTCCTTGCAATTTTAAAAACCTGCACCTTGCCTCTTTCCACACGAACTATCATCAAGAAAGTGGGAGTGATATTATTAAGAAGTATGTTCCCTCCAGTTTGACCTGGGTCAAGCCTGCTACTCCCTAGAGCAGGGTGCTGCAGTACGTGTCAAACACAGAATAACACAATGGCTGTAGTTTGCTTGTGATGAAACCCAAGTAGCACAGAGTAATAGTGGCACTGTGCAGGGACACAGTGCCAGGGACAGCACAGTAGCTAGGCATAGACATGCAGCATAACTGTTCAAACAAGCAAGGAGGGTGAAAGTACAGCACTACCGGTAACACTACAAGAAAGGCTGACAGGGTAGGACAGGCTGTGAAGACAGATCAGGGCCATGCTGAAGCAGGAAAGCAGCAGAAGAGCTGGTGGGGTGGGGGGTGCGCAGATTGGTGACAAAAGGGGAGCAGACAGGTCACTGTGAGAGCCAGTATAACTTGAAAAGAGCTGGGAGCACATGAAGGGCTTCATCATGCAAAAGAGGATGGAGAATGATGTAAGAGAACTGAGGGGAAGATCTGAAAACATGTGATGAGGCCATGGGGAGCTGTGGGAGAAATGAGAGAAAGTCTTTTTGCCTTTAGCTGATGTGAAGGCAACGGTCAAATCTTTCTGAAGAGGCTCTGCTGTCGGTGTTGGTGCTCATGCCAGTTGGCTCCAGCAAGCAGCATTTGTCAGGGGGAAATAGGAAGCTTGGTTATGAATTCTGAAGAAAAGACTGAAAGGACAACTGCTTTCCTTAGTGCTCTGGGATAATGCTGGGAAGGAAGAGGCAGCTCTCAGCCTTGCAACATCCCCACGAACCCACTGGTGATGTCAGGATACCTCAGTGGCTCATCTCCCAAGACTGCCTCTTCCTTCAAAAGAAGCTGCTAGTTTAATCCTTCTGCAGGCTAAAGATGTCACCAGTAAAATCCCCATATCACCTGCACGGTGTCAGTTTATGGACTGCAAATAAGTCAGTGAAGTTTGCTCCTTTAAAAGTCATTTATGATCCCGTAGGAATGTTATATGAGTGCACAACGTCATGGAGTAAGGGTGACACACTGTGTGGACAGAGAGAAGTGCAATTCCTCCCTTCCTTCCCAAATTTTTTTTGAGAGATTTGGTCCTTTTTTTTGAAATCTGAGTCTGAACTGAGGCAAACCCAAAGCAGTCCCAGTGGAGCTCTCCTTTGGTCCCTTCCTGCAAAATGGCCAAAGCCTCCTAGGTGAGCTCCTCCATGCAGCATCACTGCTGCCGTGGCAGCACAACCTGCCTTCACGCCAAGCACCCCCATCTTGGATTAAGCCAGTAGCAAGGGGCAATAAATCCGAGGATGTCCCTTGACTCTGGAGAAGATGATGAAGTTTTCTGCAACCTACTAACTGCTGCCACAAATCTATGGTAATGAGAGACACGTAGCTTCAGAGCAAATGCGCAGTTAGCTGCAGATGACAATTTCTCCAGCAGTCAGTGTGGACTCCACGCTGTGCAGAGAAATGGAGCAAGTCTGGCTCAAGGAGCTTAAAGCTAAAAGAAAAAAGATTAAGCAGCAGTTTCATGCTTTGGTTGCATTTTTAAAACAGACTGTGAGTTTAACTCTCATCTGAAGAAAGTACTACCTTACACACAACTAAAAACGTTGCTGTGATTAGAGATCTCGATCCTAATTGCTAAACACACCGGCCAAGAGACTAAAAGACAAGTACTTGTACAAAGAAATGATAAGAGAAGCAGAGATGAGAAATGCACAAGTCAGTCTTCAGAGCCCACTTTGCTGATTTTTAAATCCTTGTTTTTCCTATTGAAGGTCCTTGCTATTCCCACCTCTGTCTTTTAGTGTATGAAATAAATGCAGTCAGTATTTTTCATTCTTCCTGATGCCCAGAAGCAGCTCTGTATAAAAGAGCCTTGTGGCATTGTTAGAAATATTAAGGCTTTTAAAAACCACCTGCTTTGTTCTTTAAATTTTAGTAAACAGGCTGCGAGATGGCAGGTGCATGGTCTCCAGAAAACACAATGTTTTAGTTTTTTTAAAAAGGAGAAGTAGCAATTATTTCTCACTTGTGAACTTCACTTGTTACTGAACATTATGGGCAGAAACAAGCAGAACTCACCTGCCATGGGATACAGGCTTTACTGTGCTGCAGTTTCAATTCAGCTTGCCAGGTCCAGTCAGTCTCATCTCTATGCCATGCTACCATAGGGTGCTGTAGTGACATTCTTCTCCCATTTAACCCTGAAGTACATTCTCACCTCGCTAGAAAATCTAGTATCTTGCCAGGCTAAGACTCCTTGTTCTGGTTAACAACAGTACTCGATAGCTGGTGTTACTGCAGAGTCTGTAGCACAGCATTCATGAGACCCCCATGCCTTTAGGATATATACTTAACCCAGCTTTACAGAAAGCATTGGAAGGACAGAGATTAGTGACTTTTCTAGAAACATACAGGTGAGCTTTGGTGGAGGAGCAGTTTGAAACATGCTATTGAACCAGAGGCTTATGCCCTGACAACTAGATCATTCTTCCCATGTAACTCTGACATCCCATTGAGTTTAAGAGACTTCAAATGGAGAAGCTTGGAGAAGGCAGAGCACCAAACTGGAAGAATATATCTGACTTCATTTACAGGCAAAATTGCAGAGTGCAGTTGCTGAGAATGGCAAGGTCTTGCTAGCTTTTTTTTTAGAGGAAACAGCATCCAAGAAGTGTATACTTTATCTCTGAAATTCATAGCATGGATTGTGCTGAAACAAGGGCCTGAGCTGTGCTCCCTGGCCGGGGTGGTGACTCCCAAGAGACAAAGGAGAGCCTGTTGTCTCCAGCTCCACACAGCCGCTCAGACTCGCCGGTCCTGAGCGCTATTCCTGGCCTTGCGCTGACTCACTCGGTGACCTTGCTGAGAAAGACTCTTAGATCCAAGTCTGCCTGCCTGTAAAAAGCCATCACGGTCTCCTAAGATCGGATTCTAGTTGAAGCATAGACGGTGAACAAATATGAAATATTTCTTCTGCTTTCCTTTCAACAGCCACCCCTGGGGTGAGCAGGAACCGGACAGATAGAAGAAACTGTCCTGCCGTCCTCCTATAAGCTCCATCTGCACCTCCTTCCTTAATTTTGCAATTAACTGTGACAATGAGTCTTGTTTTAGCAGTGCCCTATGGTGCACCAAGTCCTGTCTGCAGCCTTGAGGCAGGTGCTTACTCTCCTGAAGCACTTTCTGTTTATATTGACAGCTGTTCATAGCTGCCCTCTGTTCTCTTCAGTGTGACACCTCATCCTTTCCAGGTAGTGGTGGCTGGCCTTGGTGAGAGGACACCAAAGCTGCTAGCATGCGGCTGGGCAAAGAGAGGCTTTCTGCTAGGGGAGCCAGGACAGGTTTGGGTTTTCTGCTTTGAGATTCCAGCCTGGCAGCTGATGCTGCTGACCTATGCAAGGACAACATGTGAAGCTTAGATCTCTTATCTGATGTGGGACATAGCTACCTTTTGGAAAAAAATGCATTGTAAACAGATTCCCTTTGTTATTTTACTAATACCACTCTGTTCTGTTCAAGGTGATTTTTAAAATCTAGTTTAATCATTGCTAGTTATGCTTCTTCATCTAGGTTCAGAGCCAAACCTCATTAAAGGCAATGGGAATCTTTGCATTCACTTCTATTCGCTTCTGTTGGCTTTAGCTCAAGCTTTTATTCAGTCCCTCTTGGCTTGGACAATGAAGATCAGTGATGGCAGTTTCACTATCAGTGCCTTTGTGCCACCATGTCTCATTTCTAAAACCTTCAGCACAATGTCCATTTGTCTTCAGCAACTGCTTCCTTTCAGATTTCAAAAATAAATAAGTCCATGGAAGAAACATTTCTTTTGGCTCTGCACTGGCTGAAAGCTCATTTGCAGACATTTTAATTTTGGTAGACAGTGTCTCTTTGATTCTCTCCATCAACTCAGCACACCAGCCGGCTATTTTTGCCTCTGAGGCTTGGCTGCACTGAGTCATGTAGCTCGCTCTGGTTTACTTTGGAGTTAGTGTAATAAGCGTAATAGTGGAGTGCTAGTGATAATCTCAATGCTCATCCTATGGAGTCAAGAGGCATTTGCTTGTGAAATCTGACACAAAGGTGGCAGCTCAATGAAAGGAGTGCTGAGCATAGTCTTGCAGCATATGCAACAAAAAGAAAAAACAGAGTCATAATTAATGACCTTCACATCACTGGAAGATTACCACACGCTCTCTGACGGCTGGATTGTGTAGCTTTGTTGGGGCCTTGCTGGCGAGTGGGACATCTGGGGCTGTCCTGGCCTCTCCCAACTGGCCTTCCAGGTCAGTGCTGAAGGGAACATCTCACCTTGCTCCAGATGCTAATCTATGGTTACTTCTATCACTAGAGGTAGCAAACAGGGTGAGAAAATAGTCCAGTACAGGCTGATCCAAAACTCCCACTAAAGTTTGCACTAGGCAGCATGAGGAAGGGAAGGCTGGAGCAGGGTGTACCATTTATAACACAGCTTTTAAAAATCTTTGAACTAAGCATCAGTACATGGTAGGTCTTAAACGAGAAACTGGGGCACAGTGCCCCTCTGGTAGCAAGATAAAAAGCTCACAGAATAGGAGTCCAGCCTTGTACTATTGGTTGAATTAACCCTAACACTTTTGTGATCAATGTGGCTAGTGTCTTGATTAATGTGAGTGCTCTAGAATCACCAGTGTTTTTCTGTCTTGCCACTGTCAAGGACTCTCTGTGCTTTTTCTTCCTCTAAGGCTTCTCTCCCTCCACTCCAGTTATTTGAATCAGACAGGTCTAATTGGGGATTGTGCTTTGGAGATGTGAGCAGAAACCTTCAGTGTAAAGGGAATGTCTGCAGAGTACCATGGATATGAACTGTGTTTCTCATTCTCAGTCTTAGTGGTAAGAAAATCCTGCTTTATCCCCAAAGAGAGAGAGAGAGAGTAAGAGGGAATTAGAATCCAAAGAAAAATAAATAAAATGAGAATTCTTAGTTGCTCACTCTGAGAAGTACAGCTGGATGAAACCCATTTTTCTCACACTTTGAAGTTCATATTCTGGCGAGGGAAAACCTTTCACATGAAATCTGGCCTCTGTCTGAGGAAGGTCACTGCAGAGAGAAGATCTGGATGAAGGTACCTCAAAGGGATGAAATATTTTTCTTACCTCAAATGCTGTGTATGGATGAAACCTGGCTCATGAATTTCTTCCTCATTAGGTGGATATCTTTGTCTTTCTGCCACAGACTTTAGCAGAACAAAAATAGTGATCAAACCCTGTGCCTGTCTCCTTTTGTTGATGGCTATTTATTTTCCTTAACATTTCTCTTGTTTTGTACTCTTGGCTCAGAAGTCTGTCTACTGCTCCAAACCAGTTAATTCTTCCTAAGAGCTGTATGGGCCCAAGGCCTAGATGATATTTATAAACTGTAAGGATCTCCCCAGGCAGACTCAGTTATAAAGGCTTTGAGTCGAACAGCTACAAGGAGATGCTCAAAGACAACCTCAGAGAGAAAACACAAAGAGATGGAACATCACACATTTCCCCCATGTTAAAGTTTAAAAAAAGAGAGTACAGTTCAAAGTGCTGTATAATGGGAGGTAAGTAATCTTGATCCTTTAATCTTCCATGTTTCCAGCAAAAGGATGGAATATTCTGCTTTCCTCTGGCATCTGAACACATGTGTTTAAGAAGTTTTTTTGGCAGGTCCACACATCTTTGCACCAGTGCTAGTGCAAGAAAGACTGCATGAGGGAAGAGCAGCAGGGCAGGCTGGGACTGGGGCTCAGACAGCAGCGGATGCAAGCAACGACAAGCCTTGACTGGACAGCGAAGGAGAAGCCTGTCAGGATGCTAAGCAGGGATGGATAGAAGGTCACACCAGAGAAAAACTCCTCATTTTGACAGTTTTTAAACAAAAATAAAATTGCTTGCAGTATATTACTTTACTTTTGCTTTGTTGTTGTTGTTAAAAGTGACTGACAGGACTCTTCTAGCTTTGCTTTGTGGCTTTGGATAATTCATTAAACCCTTCTTTGTCTTGTTTTCCCTTCTTGTATAAAGAAGAAAGTTGCACAGAAACTCTGTTAATGACTCTGTGTGCTTCCTGTCCTTCCCTCTGAAGCTGCCATCCCACAGAGGAGCAGCACGTCAACAGAAACGTGTCCATGACTCTGCTGGCCCCACAACTCCCGCTATTAGGCTTCTAATCGCCTGCGTACTACTGTGTATTTGAACAAAGATGTGCAGGAAATGTTTTTCCCAGCTAGAGTAACATTTTGTTCCCATTCTGTGTGTGAGCCAAATGGCGTTTTGTTGTGGCCTTATTTTCTGTTTTTTTCAAGACAAAGGAATAAATAAGCAAACATGTCTGCAAGAAGCTGAATGAAACAATCAAAGGACAGCCAATGGACTTGTTGCACCGAGGACTCCTGCAAGATGTGAGAGTACAGCTCTCGGACCTAATTCAGGCTAATGTCTTAAAACCAGACCTGGTACACACCAAGTTGCAGGCAAGGCTGGGATGGTGCTTTCTTTCCCTAGAAACTGTATCCCTACCAAAAGTTATTCCAAACTGAGACTTCCCACAGAAGCTTTCTGTTTTGATAACATGCCATTTTCCAATGAAAAATATTTTCATCAAAAAGTTCCCCACCCTCTTTTCTCACAGACTGCCAATGTTAACTTGGCTTTTGATCCCCAAGAGACTAGAGGATGTGTGTCTATAAAAGACAGTCTGACCAGATTGTGGAGAGAGGCACATCCAGCTATGACTTTGTAGCTCTGCTCAGGACTAAGGCAGCTACCACTGGCAATGCTACCATCTGCGCGAGGGGATGTGGGACTTGGGATGGACTATGTATCCTGCCAAGTAATGGATTTACTTTTGTTTACTGGCTTGGGACCCATATATAGCCAGCACCTTGCCTGTCTTGGAGGTCAGCATATGCCTCCAAGGCACTCTATACATTAAAAAAAAATAACAGCTGAATTCATGGGACATGCACTGATTTATCCCAGAACAATGCAGTCAACTGGAAGGCACATTTGCAGTGTCCTGCCTGTTCCATCACCTCTTCTGGGGGCTTGAATTTACGGGACATGGAAAGCTGTCCATCCAAAGAGTGATCTAGGTCCTCTTAGGAAAATTATAAAGAACTTGATACAGCACACTGCAACGACAATTTACTGGCTTGCCAACTTACTGTCCTTAGAGGTATCCTTCTCCTCACCTACCAAAGATCACTCACACAAGAAAAATGTCTTTCAATCCATTATAGCGTTCTGCTTGCTTCTCTTTCTGCAGGCAAAGCTCAGTGCTGGAAGCCCAAGCTGGTGCTCACTAGCATAGCACACAGTTGTGAATACCATCTCTCTCCAACTGAAAGAGCATGAGCTGCTTTGAAGAATACATCCGATTTGCAGAACATGCCTCTGGTCAGGACTGTTTCCCTCAATCTGATAGGAAAGGCTGTCCTGGCGTCCAAGTGCCTCTACCTGAAGACACAGGGCAAAATTAGCCATCTAAGATTTAGGCTTATAGGCTAAACTTGTCTCTTCCCTCTGCTATTGTTGAAGTTCGCCAAGATGGGGTGCGTCAGAATAGCCTATCTCAGCAGTCACTAAGCAGGGCAGCCTAGATGACTAGCCCAGATTAGACACTTAATATTCGGACAGCTGTGTTTCGGTTAGACACATCTGACTAAGGCTAAACACAGCATGCAGTAGAGTATGTAATTCCAGGCCATGCTCTGATCAACAGCCATTCCCTCTGCTATGCTTCCTAGATACATGCTTACTTATGACGAACACTGAGAGGAGCAAGACAAAGCGAAGGAGTTCCCAGCTCTGGTATCAACCCCTGCTAAGGGGATAAAAGGGAAAAATTAATGTAATCCTCTATGTCAGTCTGATGTCATAAAGGATGGAAGATACTCCAAGGGCTGGCCAGACAAGTCCCTGGGTCACTCTAGTTAGCGCAGGTCTTAGAGACTACACTGCCTTGGTCCTACAGAACACATAGTGCTTCATGGTTCATGAGGCCATAGCCCTGATAATCCAGCCAAATTCTTACAGGTTATTGCTTTCCATCCCAGCTGTCTAGTATTTCCACCAGACAGTGCAATCTTGACTTCCATGTTATTATTATTTTATTTAGTTATGGTCATACTGATACAACTGCCAGGTGCCTTTGCACTTCATTAGGAAGTGAAATTACCTTTTCTAGCCCTACTTCAATTCCCAGGAGTATTGTGAGGCTAAGATACTTGTTAATGTTAGTAAGGTGCTTTGAGTTCCTCAGACAGAATTGTCACGGCAAAACAAGCTGTACAATTATGAAGAGGTTCTAGTCCAGTTAGCAAACCACTTTTCCCATCTGTCCATACAGAACATGCTGTTGTCTTAGGGAAGTCTGCTATGCTTTGGAAAAGCTCTAACAGGTTGCTACAGGCATATGAAGATGCTCAGGAACAAAATGTGCCATTCTTACAAATGAATTTTTGATTTTGAATATTTTGAGGGAGAAAATAAAGAATTAAAAATAGTTCCCAGGACCATTTGGCCAAGTTCTCCCATCAAATCCCTTGCAAAACTACACAAAATAAGCATTTCATCTCCATTAAAAGATCAATGAAGTTTATCAACAGATAAAAGACTATCTGGGGCATTACACAAACACAACATGATTGCTAGCAGCTGGTCAGTAACCTCCAATGAATTCTTAAACACCTGCCTGTAAGTCAAAAATAAACTACAATTCTACAATTAAGCTAGAATTTTCATTCTTCAGTTAAGCTTCCTGTAAGATTGGTCTTTACTATTATCCATAACTATTCAGAAGTCTGTTACCGCAACACAGATCTGGGGGGAGTTGTATGTTCTAAAAATTAATTTTAGGCACAGAAAATGCATTTGTCATCTGAAGAATGATCTGGGCATTGATATGAAAATTAAAAAAGCATTACCTGGTGACATCATTTGATGTTGAGAAAAGTGTTCCTGTGCGTGAGAAATGATGCTTCTTGTTCGTAAACCTGGAAATATCTGAGGCTATTCTATGTTCAATTTATTGTTTGAATTTTTGGACATTTCTACACCAGGTATCAATTCCGATCTTCTGATATGCCCATTTTGCTTGCAGGATAACATGGATTTGTAACCCACAGGACCATACCTATGTCTCACTTTGTTCTAATGCACTTTAATGTAGCATACATATTTGTTACATGCATTAAGAATTTAGAAAGATACTAAAAAGAGTCGTGAAAAACTTCTTAATACCCCGATCAAAGTTCAGTTTCACTAAAACCCTTGATATACGTACAATATAAGGTCTAATGCACCTGCTCCTTTTGAAAACGAACTGAGCAAGAGTAACAAAAAAATGCAAACCCTGTCGTTCAGCCATGGGGACTGCCAGTGCTTTACTGTAAGGCTGTAAGAGGTCATTTAACCCCAGTGTCTCATTTGTGGCATTATTGGGAATGTCAGTCTATGTGGGCAGCTGTAGAGCTTCCACCGCTCTCTCATTATCACTATAGCGTAGTGGTTTGTGTATGTTAAAAGCCGTATAACTGGTATGTGCGTTGCAATAGCACAGAATAGCTCCCTCCCCGTCACCTGAGTACCAGCTGCATTTCCAGAAGGGCCCCTTACATGTACCAGGACATCTCCCAGGACGCCTGGCACGAGCTAAGCACAGTTTCTAACCCTCACGGCTGAGGCTGCGCTGGCCCAGGAGGCACCTGTGGCTGAAGAAGCAGCCCTGAACCTGGAAAAGACTGTGCTCTCCCAGGGCCGAGGCGAAAGGGGAAGCTACTGCGTGTCCCCTGACAAAACCACGCTGTGCCCCACCATCTGAGGAGTGCTCACCCCTGCTGAAATCCTGCCAGACATGGCAAGAGCAAGGGCATGCAGACAGGCTGGAAGCCTCCATGTGTGGGTGGATCTGTCTACTCCCAAGAGCCTGGAGATAATGCTCAGGTGACACAGAAGCAGCTGCTATGAGAAACCCATGAGAGATCAGAGTGGCAGCTGTGCTATATAAATAATAACACCATTTAGGTTGCCTGAAAAATCCTATTCAAACAAGAAACTTTTTCTGTGCCCCAAGAGCAAGAAATACACAGCGGTGGCTGCTGTGAGAAGGGAGGCAGCAGGGCAGGGACGATGGAGGTGGCATTCCAGCAGTGTACACTGAGTGGCATAAAGAAAAACCCAAACTGCTAAATAACCAGGGGAAGGAGGGGAAAGACAGCGCTACTACAAGAGAGTCTGTTTCTCAGGTGGTGTCCCTCTGCACTCCCCCTCCCTGTGTCCTGGCACCCTGAGCACCCCGGAGCCGGGAGGGAGATGCTGACACCCTGGCCACCCTTCTGCCTTTGGGGGAAGCAGGGACAGGACTGGGGGAAGATGTTGCCATCTGATGATGCTCATATAGCTTTGTCTTTTCAGGGACAACCGATACTGGGAGGCAGCGCGGGACAACCCGGTTCATTTCTTTGCCCCATCTCAGGCAGCAGCAACAGGAAATCCAGGAGCTCTGTGAAATGACAGGGAGGGAGAGAGAGAGAGTGAAGTCCCTTGCCTCGGCTGGTGACGTCTCTCCTTCCTCCTTTTTTTTTTTTTTCCTGTCCCTATAAAGAATCTCGGGCTCGCATCAAACTTCCCAGCGAAAGCAAACCAAACCCAGAGGGGTGGGGGAAAAGGGAGAGAGAAACACCTAAGGCGGGATCTGGCCATGCCCAAGCCCCACTGCCTGCCAGCTGCCTGCTCCAGGCGCTGCGGGGTGCCCCCCCGCAGGTAGCCAGGCTGGGGTACCTGGAAGCTCCCTCTCATCCTGCCTCGCAAACTCACTGAAGTTGAGAGATTTGTTCTTCCTCCTGATCTCTGCAGCACCTGCACCTCCCTGGATAAATACATCTAAGAGGAGGCTTTTCAGTTCAGCCACCTCATCCCAAACTCCAGGCGAAGGACTGCTCGGAGCAGCGACTCACTGACTGGAGGAAACTTTTTGCCAAACTTTTCTGGTGCTTTGCTCTGCTTTATTGACCCCTTGAGTTACTTTGCACCACCCAGATGGGCTGGGGAGCCTTCACTGCTCAGGCAGAGTAACATCCCCCCCCCGCCCCCCCAGGCACCCCATGAACTACAAGAGTAGGAGGAAACAAGGAATAAATTTATCGTGAAGAGAGGGGAAAAAACCCAAAAAGCCTAAAAACTTGCACCTCGAGAAGAAAGGAAGGAAAACAAAAACTGCAGCCCAAGGATGAAGCAGTGAATGGAAAGAACAATTTAACTGGGATCAACAAGTGGGAATTTCTGCACGCCGTGCTCGTCCCCTCCCCTCCCGCTCCAGCCCGAGGGCTGTCAGAAACTTATCGCTGGCAAGAAAACTTGTCCCCGTTTGCGGACTCCTGCGCCTCGCAAGGGATATAGCGGTCACCCGCTCCGGCGATGGGCCCCAGGCCGAGCGCCGCCCTGGCCGTCTACGCCCTTCAGGGGCTGTTCCTGGTGCACGGTAAGACCCGCTCACACCTGGGATTGCTCCTTCTCCCCCCGCGCGGCTGAGTAACGGGAGCGCGGCGGGACCTGCCGTCCTCCCACCTGCGCCACGCCCGCGGGCCGCGCTGCTCCCCGCGGCACCTCGGGCCGCTCTCGCTCCCCGCGGCGCCTCGGGCCGGTCTCTCTCGCCCGCCGCGGTGCCTCAGGCCCGGGGCCGGTCCCGCCGCGGCCGCTCCCGAGGCGGGTCTGCCCGCGGTGCCTCGGGCGAGGGCGCGCGGCGGGCGCTAGGTGGCGCCGGGCGCGGGGAGCGCGGCCAACGGGCGGCGGCCCCGGGGGGTTCAGGCCGCCGCTGCCGCGGGTGCCCGGCGGGCAGGTGCCGCCTCTCTGGCCGCAAACTCGCCGACGGTGCGGGACAGGTCCGGTTTTACACCTTCGAGGGGTCAGGGCTTCATTAAAAGAGATTGGGAATTAAAGGGGGGAGGGAATCTCCTTGAAGTGGTGTTGTGTTCAGAGGCCATGGAGCACCCCCCTGTGAGGACAGGCTGAGAGAGTTGGGGGTGTTCAGCTGGAGAAGAGAAGGCTCTGGGGAGACCTTAGAGCGGCCTCCCAGTGCTTAAAGGGGCTACAGGAGAGGTGGGGAGGGACTCTGCATCAGGGGGTGTAGGGGTAGGACGAGGGATAACGGTTTTACACTGACAGTAGATGTAGATTAGATATAAGGAAGAAATTCTTCCCTGTGAGGGTGGTGAGGCCCTGGCACAGGTTGCCCAGAGAAGCTGTGGCTGCCCCCTCCCTGGCAGGGTTCAAGGCCAGGTTGGACGGGGCTTGGAGCAACCTGGGCTGGTGGAAGGTGTCCCTGCCCATGGAACTAGATTATCTTTAAGGTCCCTTCCAACCCAAACCATTCTATGAGTCTATGATGACATTTTTTTTAGCCCCTTGAGGCTTCAGCACTTGGTTAAAAATAGCGGGCCCTCGCATCTTTGGGCCTCTCCCCAGCATGGGAGTGCTTCAACCCTCATTTGATCATTTTAAACAGACCTGAGGGAAAAAAGGCTTCAAAAGCAGAAGCTGTGGTGTGTCAGGGAGCATAGGGCACTATCTTGCTTTCTTCAGGAGGGATGAGTGTTCATGTCAGAGCTGTGTGGGCATTGCAGGCAAACGCTTACCTTCTTTTGGATATTTCGTTTCTAATTCACGTGGTGGTTCTCCACTGCATTCCCCCTCTCAGCCCAGATGCTAGGTTCTGTTCCCTGTTCTCCAGTACTCATTTTACCCTGCTGCAAATGCACTCTTCCCCTGGAGTTACTCCCAGTTTTCACTGATATCAGAAAAGCCAAGAGGCAGGTTAATGAGATTTAGAAGAGCTTTTCCATCTGCCGTATGACTTTTCATTATCTCATTAAGCATAAGGATTTTGCTGGATTACCATGCTATTCATTCATGACGCTGCAAATTGTGTAAGGGAGATGGTCTGTTATTTACTGGGGAATTCCTTCTGACAGTAATGATGATTTTTTTTGTGTGTGATAGTGAATGTATTTCACAGCACAAGACTGTTGCTTCTTTATCGTATTATAATCTTTTCGTAGTTTAGTATCAAGAGGATAGCCCCTGGAAACACTGTGAAGCATCGCTGTCCTTGATTTTCTTGGATTCATTCAGGGATTTAATGTATTCCTTCTGCAGAAAGGAACTGATTGGCAAGCACTAGCCCCAGTGAATTTTACATATGCCCTACAGCACCTTCCCCATGGTTACCTACAGAATAAGTAGCTAAACCTGAGACTCTGCTCCAAAGGGCTTGTCCAGCTTTTCCCCTACAAAATGAAGCAGCAAACCTTAAGGGTAAAAAGGACCCCCTCCACCACAGAAACCCTAGCAATGGGCGGTAGCAGTGCCCAAGTTAACCCTGGAGAAGGCAGTCCCAGAGCACACCAGCACCCACACCTTGAGCTGCACCTGGAGCAGCAGGGGAAGCTCACACAGCCCTCAGAGAATTCCTGTAATGTGCTACATCTGGCCAACACGTGCACTAGCAGCCAGCTGCATGCTATGTTAGTTTTAATGTCTGAATAGTCTGGAAAAGCTACCCATAGAAGGCATGTGACCAGAAATCTAGTGTGAATTTCACAAATGCATAAATCACCAGACTTTCAGGGATCAGAGAGAGATAGTAACAAGTATTCGATAGGAGGGAGAAAACATGTTTTGCCGTAAGTGTTACTGTGTCTCCAGGGTGAAGCAGACAGCATAGCCCAATTGTTACTGAGGAGGTGGGTGAACTGCCTGGCTAGAGATACTAGCCACATTTCAGGGCTGACTTGGGTACCTACTTACCAAGTTAGTTTCCTAATAACTTTGGAATTTGGTCCAGATTCACTTTTCCATCCGTGCCAGGCACAAAGAAGGCAGAGAAAAGGCAATGTCTGCATCCTGTGACAAAGAAAGGGAGGCAAGCACGTCACTAACAGTCCCTGTAGGCAAAGGCTGATGATGGAGCACCATTATGGATGTCAGACCTTTGTCCATCATTAGGAAAAGATAATGTGTTAGCACAGTCTCTGCGTGCCTTAATTAGGCTGGAAGCCAAACTGAAATAGGGCCAGGAAGTTGGCGGATTCTGGATAGCACTGATGTTATTGAGGTATTAACTCCTCAGCCACCTTTCCCTCAAATATCACCTCCAGCAGTGAATTCAATGGAACTTTGTTTGACCTTCCAAGGCACAAGAGGTGCAGATCTATTTTGTAGGCTGTAGGTTAAACCTTCTGTGAGATCTTTGTGGTCAAAATTAGGCAGAGTTGCCCTGAAGAGTCTGACTCTGATTCAGATCCAAACAATTTCCTCTGCAGTGCAGATGAAGACATTCAGTACCTGAGGTGCTGAGTTTGGGCAGTGCAGCTGCCCAGCCAGGGGTACCTCCCAGGTCAGGACTTCCCAAGTGCCCAAGTGAAAGGAAGCTCTCTCAGCTCATACCAAACCTTAGCAAAGGACTCTGAATGCCCTCTCCTTCTCTACTAGTAGTTGATTGCAACTGCTGTGTCATTACCTCTTGCATGCTCCTCAGCAGCTGGCCAAGGCTGCCTAGGGGTGCTGTGGGTACCAGAGGACAGAAGTTAACCATTAAATTCATCCAGGTCAAAGGATGATCTCATTTAGAGAACTCCTAATTTATTTGGTGCTTTTAGTCTGTCAATGTTTAGCAGGGGGAAGAGAGCATGCAAACATCATCCCAGTAATTTCCTGCCTTATTATAAAACACAGCTTCAAAATATCTTACGCGTCTTTAAATTTCCTAAGACAGTTCTATAAGTATAATTTCTTTTTGCTTATTACACATCTTATGTTCAATTCCTTAAGAGTACTGGTTAGGGTCTTCCTGATCCTGATGTAGTAATTACTGTGCAGGTGCCAAAAGCTCGTGCATGTTTTGGGTATGAAGTGAGTTGGTTAAAAAACAACCCTCTAAAAAACAATCTGCAAATAATTTTTTACACTAGGAACACCTTGTATCTTGCATGAAAAATGTAGTATCTTTTACCCCTGACAGTATAATCAAAAAGTTTCTAATATATGAGCAATCCAAATAACTTTTCAGGTATTGGAATAAACTCAATAATTTCAGTGATTTAATACTGGAAAACTAACAAGATTCAAGAATAAAAATTGGGTCCTGCCTGATCCCTTTGAAATTAAAGCAGGTTTGTAATTGAAAATGTCTTTGTTTCATTTTGCAACCTCTTCCACAAATAGAATATACTAGGATGAGCAATTTAGCTTGCCAACATATACATTTCAGTTATATCACGTAGCAGTAGCTAAGTCAAAAGCTTCAGGAGCTCAGACTCCTCCTGGTTTGCCGACTAGGATGCTCACAGCGTAGAGCTGGGAAGACTGCAGGCTCAGTGGTGCACTGTTGCAAAGTCAGTGGCATTAAGGATATGCTTTTGCCTTTCTCTGAGGCAAACAGTGCTGGAAAGTTGAGGATTGGATAAGCTGGCAATATGGGCTGTCGATCAGTTCTAGTAAACCAAAAATGTGTCTTTTAATTGGTGTTATTCCTAAACATTTGCTTTACTGTGGGAAAATGTTATAAAAAGCAGAGAAGACATTTTAAGATTGTGATATATGAGCCTCCTGTCTGAAGCTGCCACATTCAAAACCAACTGGAAATCTCTTTACACTAATTCATCCATTTAAGGCAAGGAAAAAAATGTGAATTATTTCTGAATACTCCCTGAACTTCTAAAAAACAGCATCGTACCCAAAAGAATACTGAGAATACAAATCAGATTGTTTGTTGAAGGTTTCTGTTACAAGAACTTACCATATTTTCTTTGAAAATTTTAAAAAATATTTATCTGCACACATTCCACCATTGGTCTGCTAATATATATCAATCTAAATAAGAACAATGAGGTACATTTGAGTTATCTCTGTCCTTTTATACATTCTCTGAATTGTACATTTTATGATGAAGTATTTGTACAAAGCAATAGCTCAATCTACTTCAGTTTGAAGTAATATATCAAGTTGGGCTGAATATATAATATTTATGTTGCTAGTAGGTTTATGCACAAGGACAAAAGGTTTCCAACGACAATAGGAGATTTCTTACGTACAGTCAGTGGTAGGTGATCTCTGTTTTTCATAACTTTGTCTTCCAAATTGTCAGCGCAGTTTGAAGGAGGGTGGAAATCTGCCCTATGCTATATACATTCAGAGATGAAACACATCTTTTGCTTCCAAAGACATTTGCAAAGTATATGCAGCAAGAGTCACTTGATCATCAGCAAAGGACACGAGAAACAAAGGAGCTGCTTTCAGTTTACATTGCAAAACAGTTTTCGGGGCGGCAACAGCAACCTGCATTTTTTAAAACTACACAGGAAATTTCCAGGAGGCAGCGTTTGACTTTCAAAGTGAGTATGAGGACACTGAAGCTTAGCCCTACTGAAGTTCACATGCTTAGTTTGATATTTCCTCTGATCAACCTTGCTCCACCTTTCCTTTTTTCTCTAAACCAGCTTGATGTCACTGGAATGGGAATTACAAGTAGAAGTAATTAAAATATTTTTGGAATATCTAAACAACAGATAGGAACAAAATAGATCTGTCCCTAGTGTTTTCCTTCAGAAACCAGCTCAGATGACCAACAGGACATGAAGGCATCTAAGTGCCAATAAAGACATTTCTGTTTCTCCATTCCTCACCTTTGGGCAGAGCATCTAACTGTACTCAGTCACAACGATCAAAAATAAATTGAGTACCTAAATAACCTGGCATAGAATGTGTGTAATAAAGAACTAATCTCCTCATCAAGTTAGGCACTTCTTTAATTTTTTCTTTTTAAGGCCACAGAGAAAGTAGTAGAAGCTGCCAAAATCAACCAGCCAAGGTTATTATCTGGAAATGGCATTTAATATAAGCGCATGTTTGAAGCTTGCCCCAGGGAGCAGAACTTTAGCAGCAGAGAGCTTGCAATCATCAGAAGCAAGGCAAGATTAGAACAAATCATGTGAATCGAGGTTTTCTGTATGAGAGGTGTGACCTTAGAGAGTTGTCCATGAGCTGCTTCCTCAAGTGGGGAAGGAGGAAGTTTCAGACAAGGTGGGGAGTCAGATCTCATGAGGCTGTGATGAGCAAAACTGATGGCTGCCCATTTTGTGCAGATTGCTCGCTGCCCAAGTGCTGAACACGCTTGCACGGGAAACCCCAGCTTACCTGAAACCAGGTATTAACATAAATTTGGAACTTGAACTAGGCAAATATTGTGACTGCCTTTACAAGCTGATCATATCTCCTGCATTTGCCAATGACTAGAACACAAAACAGGAAAGAATCTCTTGGATCAAGTCCAGTCCCCACTTCACAGAGCTGAAGCTGGTGCTTTTCTTTGCCATAGCTGAGACGGGGCTTGCAGCACATGCAGCCATCACTGGCATCATGCTGTATAAACCAAAGGGACTATCTCAGCTCTGTGCTTTCAAAGGCTTTGGAAATGTAAGCAGTGAATTCACATACTAAGGTCAGCTGAGCTACTGCCCTGTGCGAATGTTGTTAACTTTTGTATTAAGCTTTAACTAACAGTGTAATACAGCTTTGCGCTCTGATGGATAGTGAGTAAGTCTGTGGTCTGCTTCTGAGGCAGTCCAATTCCCTCATCTCCAAGTCCTTGGATTAGTCTGTCTTTACAGCACATACTTTTTGTCCTCAGTACATCCTACATCCCTCTCCGGCTCCCCCCCTCTTTCCTGGACGTCTCCTAAACTGCCCTCAGGGCTCAGGATTCCTTGAATTTTTACATTAGAAAAAGCCAAGAGGAATTTCTCAGCCTTTCCATAACAGGAGTCTGCATAGTCTCTCCTCCATGTACCAAAATGAATTTTGCCTTTAAAATTGTGCCTGGTGCAGAGATTTTGGCAAGACAAAGTGGGATTGCCTGAGACCTGCAGATGAATCTCTCATTTTCTGCAAGCAGAGGCACTAAGTCTTTCTACTGTCGTTAATTTTACAAGAAGCAATTTTTGCAAGCCTTCCCGCCCAATATCTAGAAATGCAGGAGTCACAGCTAGTTCGTGGTGTGTGTGTAACCAGTGTTCAGGGCTTTTGTTGCAGCTCTGAGCAGTAAAGCTTTTAGCACTGAGGAGTCCTTGACATTACTGAACAAGAAGAAACAAACCTCATCTAACCCTTTGAATGATGACATGTTCAACGAGCCAGTCTTCCTTTGTGCCCTGCAGGGAATGGCAAAAGCATATGGTCCTCAAGATTTCAAAATTCAGCCAAAAACTAAACTGAGGCCCAGAATGTAAAGGAAATATAGGGACCAGCCTTCTATTTTCAGATCACTTGCCTTTGTCTTCTGCATTTCCACATAGGTTTCCTTAGATCTTCCTGTGTTTTTCTGAACTGTGGGAACATGATTGCCAAGGAAGTAGAGAGGGGAGTTTTCAGCCCTGCTGGGATTGTTCTTGATTTGAGGGTCAAGGAAGTTTGACCTAGTCATTACCTGTTCCATTTTTTACAAAATCGCCATGAATCTAAAACACCTCAGCCAAAATGTTAGCTTCCTTAGAGCCCGTGGCTCAGAAGTTGCACACCTTAAATTCTTCCTTACAGATACACTAAGGTCAATTTGCAGGAAAAGCATCAACCACCATGGGGCTACTTTGCCTATTCCTCTATAGCAGTGAGTAAAATGGGACTCCTTGTAGGGATACTCCACACAAATACACAGAAACAGCTATTCTGTGAGGCATTTATCCTGTTTATCATTAACTCATATCTCATTAACCGAAATCAGTGCTGAGTAAAATAATTTAGGAGTTAGAGCAATTTTCTCCCTGTCCTCAGAAACCCACAGCGGGTGATGTGCGGTGGGGCCTCCCAGAACCCCAGTCATGACCCTTGATTCCCCCACAGCTACTGAGAAGGGCTCACTTTGGCTCTTTGTAGCCATGGGGATCATCCCTGAAAACTGACACTGAGCCTGGACTTCCCCAGCTTTTGGGTTGGGTTATGCAGGGGGGCGGTGTTTCAGACCTTTAATGTGCAGATGCCTACTACAGCGTGTCCTCCAGGAGTTATAAAATGGTTTTTTCCTCTCTGCTTCTTCACTTGTTCTTCCAGCTGCCTGAAGCCAGCTCCCCGAGGGGCCATAACATATGCCCACACAGTAGCATCTGGAAACCCTTCTTGTGGGCAATCCTAATTACAGTACGCCTTCATACAGGAAATGGCTGTTGGAAGAGATTGCCCAGAAACCTTAACAGGAAGACGCTGTGTTTGAAAGGAGGGAAGTAAAGCACTGTGGATTATCAGTTGCAAACCTCAAGGTCTCTGTCTTTCCTTGAAGAAAAATAAATCCCCCAGGTGCAGTGTTGTCCAGCACTGGGTCACTAAGTACATCCCCCACCTCCCCTCAGGGAAGGGTACCCACTCCATTCACTGCTGCTTCACTGCTGAATTAATACTATCATTGCTAATTTGCATGAGCATCCACTAGTTAAAAGCACAGTCACTACTTTGCTCCTTAACCCATGAGGAATATCAGAAGAAATGATAATGCAGCACCCAGGTGTGAGGAAAATGCTTTTCCCAGATCTCTTTCTGGATGTATATGAAGCAAAGAAGTTGTATCAGCTCTTGCTGCATGGCCCAGCAGGACAGAGCTAAACAGCAAATTTGGCTAGTTAAAAGGGTTTGTACTGTTACAATTAAAGGATGATTCAAGTCAATCTAAACAATGATGTCACCCTGAGAACCTTTTAAACACAATTTAAGCTATTACATGGTGCGAAGCAGAGAGAATCGGCTAGCCTTTTGGCCTGCCACATTTTTTTCTCTACAAATGGATGATGTCTGGATTATTCTCATTTCATGTTCATGCACTTGGGACAAGCTTTTCTCTCAGTTACACAGGTTTAAGGCTGTAGCTTGGCTGAAGACAATAGCCTGTCTTTGAATTTGCCTTTGTGTGACCAAGAACATTTATTTTATTATGGTTGTTTAGCCATTTTGCGGTAGAATCTGAGTGAGAAAAGAACTGACTGAAAGCTGGTCTCTCACTGCATGCTTTATAAAGGTAGAGATTTTATTGATCTTGCTGGAAAATCCTGATTTGTTCTGGAAGTGAAAATTCACTGTGAGAAAGCTAAATAGCCTGCTTACCTTCCTGTGATGAAGGAAAGCCAGTGTATGGCCCCTGCACAAAGACTGCAACATCCAGATGCGTGAGGCAGCACAACAACCCCTACTGCTATTCCTGAACACTCCAGTGTACACTCTCACTTCACATTTATTTTGGCTTTAAAGATCCCATTCTGCTAAGCCTCCTGGAGGCTCTCATGCTTAAAACAACTTTCCTTCAGTCTTGGCAAATTTTCTGTTGAGTAAGGACAGAGTAACAGCTAAGGCAAGAGAACAGGGTTTGGCCCAACAGGAATTACCAGAGAGAGTAATTAATCCCCAGAATCCTATGTCAGCATGAACCAAGAAGAGCATGCAATGGGGAGGGATTCCCTGGGGCAGAGCTTCCTCTGGCCCTTGAACTCAATGCAGTTGGCCCATCTCACTCTGAAAGAGCTGTGTGTTTGTCACAGCTCATCATCCCACTCAGTGATGACTTTTCCAAATATAATGACACTGTGGGTCTCTGGGAAAGTAAGGCCCAATTGTTACTATGAAGCTGCTAATGATCCCGTTAACAGTTTTATTACTTAATCCACTAATAGATCAGGTTCTGACTTTGTCCAGAAAGGACATAAACCAAGTCTTCAGTGTGATGTATTTATTTGCTCTGGGGTTTCTAGGTTGTGGTTGTATTTGGACTGTTTCCTCATGGCTTTCTCACCAAGTCAAATAAACATTGGTAGCTTCAGTTTCTGGGTCAGTTTGGGCAATATCACCTTGCCCTAATGAAAAAGAAGTGCAGGTCAAAACTAAAGAGACAGTATGGCACAACTCCTGGGTTGAAGGAACAGTCTGGGCAAGGTGAATTCAGGAAGACAGCAGGCTACTGAGCAGGGTATGTCAAAAGTTCCCCCCACCCAGCTCCAGACAGTATTGTACACTGTAATCCCCAGCCGGAAATTTTGTCATTACATTTGAAGAAGGATGTATAGAAGGCTGATTTCTTCTTAGTATCATGGAGACATGGGATTATTCTGATCTGTAGACTTTTCAAAAAGAAAGACCAGTAGAATTGGTTGTTTATATGCTATGGCTTATATCAGAAGAGCACTGTTAGACTAGAAAGAGGACCTAGAAAGACCCCTAAAAGAAATCTGGGGTTTCACAATATAGTAATTGGACTATATATGAAGGATAAAAATATTTGTTATAAATTAGCTATGTACTTTGCCTTTTTATTGTTGTCTACTTTATCTTTGAAATGTAATGTTCAAACCTAAATGGTGAAACGCCATTATTAATTTAATTTAATAAATCAGGAAGTAGTGTGCCTTCTGGTTACTGAAGCTGATCTCTATTGAATTTTGTGCATAACTATGGTTGTTATATTGTTATTAAAAATAAATTACTACCCTTCTTTTCCTAATGTACTATCCAGCATGTCAGAGCTGGTGTACAATATCATCTAGGGCAGACAGCCACAAACAGGCACTATGACATCCCACAAGTCTACAAGCGCAGACTAATGCTCCCAAGAGAAAAGGTCTCCTTTTCCCATCCCAAGAATATGTGCACAGTTTGTTTTAACATTCTTCATGACAGTATCTTCAGCTTTTTGAAGAGTTTCTGGCAGGACAAAAGAAGAGAAAAGGAGACAGTTTTGTCTGGATATAAATCTCAGTTCTCATTTACCAAACCTGTCCTGCACTTTTGAGAAAATCAGGGCAGTAAAGCTGAAAATTCTGGGCTCAAAGTGGGATTAGTAGAAAAGCTGAATCTGAGCTAGTTTTGGTTTCCATGGAGTAGAGTTTGCATAGCTGCCATTCAAGGCCATTTGCTCTTCCAGTGTGCAATATCAAGTATCACTGTACTTTAAAACATTAATGTAGACTTTCACATACTACATGGATTGGTTTCTAGCAATGAGCAATGCAACCTTGACATTCTACCTTTCTGTCTAGCTATGCCTGGGATGTCCCTCAGTCTGACCACCTAAAAATTTTGTTCTCAACATCTTCCTGATTTAACGGAAATTTTTATATAAAAATCTTGTTTTCAATATAGTTTACATTAAAAAGATAAACATGTCTTTCAGAAACAGGCAGCTATTTCTTGGGAAAGAAGGAATAATCACTGTAAGATAAATGACTGGGTAGAATCAGTTTGGCCAGAAATACTAGACACAAAGCTGACAGCATGAATCTCTTACCAGCATAAATCAGATCCACTTGTAAACACAACTAGTTGGTCCACGACCTGCAAGTGCCCTGAGCAGCTTGCATTGCCTGTGCAATACTGCAGAATGTCTTTAGGGACAGGTTTGTTACACAAAAAAGCCACTAAAGATTTTCTCCCTGTGCAGAGAGGGGGCAGAGGGATGTACACCTTCTCTTCAGGTGGCTGCTGCTTCTTTCCTGGGCCACACCTAGTGCAACCACATGTTGTAACTGATAAGGTGGAAAACACCTTATTGATGAACTAGCCCTTTGCCTGAACAAAAGGCCAAGTGTAATCTTTAACCCCGAGTCCAGTGCTTGACAATCAGTATGAGGGAAATACTGAAGGCTTTATTCTACAACTCTGCAATTCAGGTTGTCCAGCTTCTGGACATTTCTGATACAGTGGTTAAACTCTTTCTGTGCGTTTCTTTTGCATCCTTGGAGCAGCAATGATAGTTAATATTGACATCATTAAAGCCATCACCATTATGGTTCATGATAAACACTTCATCTTGGTGAATCAGGTAGGTAATTCTTTGCAGAGCCATCTTTTTGGGCTGCTGATTGTTTAATTCCCAGACTGAACAATATATCTGGTCTTGTCTGGTGTCATCATGCGCAGTCTCCTTAAATTTAGAGCTAGGCTAACCAGACTTAAAAAGAGACCGTAAAAGGGGTTAAAGAGCATCATTAGGAGAGCCCAGAACAGCCTAATCCCTTTAGTCATCTTTCCTGTTTTAAAATCTTTCTGCTTATCTTGGTTCTGGTCTTGACATCTGCTAGTAGTGAAAGCAAAGTAGTGACAGTTGGGTGTGGTGGGGGTAAGGATGGTATCTCATACACTGATCTTGCAGTGTATACGATAAAGGAATTGAGAGGAATTCTCAACGTACATAGAGCAAAGGTGTCTCTCTCGTGCTCTTTCATTTAACGGTTGATGTCCTTTAGTGTGCATTGTACTGCTAGCCTTTGAAAGGCTGCCTTTTTGTTTTGATTCTATATTGTTCTAAGTTAAATAGTAGGAAAAGAGAAATCTCTGCCACCATAACATTTTCTTATAAGTCTATTCATTATAGATCCCAAGAGGAAACTGAGAGTTCCCCTGCACAATGGTCTGATATACAAACGAGCATACATTAACTTTCTGTGGTTGTATAGTTCATTTTGGCTGCATTTCCTTTACATTCTTAGGAACATGAATTCAGGCATAATTTGGTTTGATGTCTTCCTCTGCCTTGAACTGCTCTCTTGTTAGACATACTACATGTCAAGCAGCCTCTCTGCTGCAGAAGCCTGAAGTGGAAGTGCTTCAAGCAGACATGGTGGTGTGTGGAGGGACACTTCTGGAGTGAGTGGGGGGGCCACGAGCAGAGGAGACCAGGCGAGGTCTGTGGGCTTTCGGCTTGTCTGGGTGGGGGATGCTGGCCAGATGCCACACTCCAACAAGGATGTCAGGTGGATTGGACATAAGCCACGATGTTTAAGTAACTCGACTTCAGTCCCCTGTCGTTTGACAAACACCTTAGGGGAGCTCCCTCAGGTCATATCTGCAATGGTTTTGGCAGCACTAACTCCAGAACAGGGGCTGCAACAGAGTATGATACAGGAACACCCAGAATCTCTTTATGGGAAATGGCTCATGCAATTGCAGCGGTGTTCACTGTGCTAATTAGTGTGGACACTTTGTTCAGGACCACACCTCAGTTGCTGCATGAACTGCACTCTTCAGTTTGTAGGTACTCACTCACTCAGACCTCTAGTGCTTTAGGTACTTTGGCATTGCAGTCCCCTCTGCAGCACAGGGATGTTCTCTGCTTTTGTGCCGCTGCTTTTCTGTAAATCAGGAAGATTAGCACTTCCTCCCTGGAGGGTTGGGGCGATACATGTTTTGAAGAGAAAAAGCAGCTCAGGAACTGCAGTAGATTTACTTCATCTTTCACTTCCATCACCAGGGAAAAGGCCATTTGAAGCTACAAAGATACCGAGGCATTTAAGGTTGTAAGGATTAGGACTGGGATACCATGGTAGTCTTGGCCTGAACTGTCAGAAATGAATCCCTCTCCTGCCCTCCAGACAGACTGCTATAGAACTTGGGTCTGGCTGTTAATCTTTTACACTGACATGTCATGCTCTCACTTACTTTGCATGGGAACAGAGCCAAGCAGATTAGAGACTAGATCAGTTGTTTGCACTCTGCCTTCTGTAAACACCTTTGCACAGACTGAAGAGCGTGAAGTCTGAAATGCTGCCTATCCCACTCAAAAGGTGTGTCTAACACCCCACTCCCTCCTAATGCTGGCTTGCAGACCCTGTTCACACACCTGGGTGCCACCAGGTGCATGGCAGCGATGCACAGGGCTTGCAAGGCTACAGTTTCGTCAGGTTTGTTTTTAATACAGAACTCCCCTCAGCCTCTTGGCCCACACATAGGCAGTAGGTTGGTAGTTTCCTCAGAGGAATAATGAAGTGCATGTATGTGCACACACGCACACACATGCATAGGTGCAAATGACTGAAGTGTCACTCTTTAAGTGCAACTATATTCCAAAAAGCCTCTTTGTTTTCATTCTGTCTTCTGGCACAGAGAAATTTGCAAAGCTAATTTTCACCTCCCATCTAATGGATTCCCCTGCTGAGTGTCTGTTACAGTTAAAGGATTCCAGATTGAGAGTTTGTTCTAGTCTCCCCTGTGCCCATCTGTGTTGGAGGTACTTCTTGGAGAGCTGGTTAATGAGCCTGGAGTGCGACTGAGTGTTGGTGCTGACGTTCAGGAGGAGCTTCTCCCCCTTCTTGGAGGAAGGTAGCCCTCATATCCTAATAACCCATTTGTTTTCTTACTGGTTTTACCCCAGTGGAAATAAGGTGATTATAAGTATCTGCCTGTGCAAGGGATTATTTGATTTATCA
This sequence comes from Athene noctua, assembly GCF_965140245.1. Taxonomy (NCBI): domain Eukaryota; kingdom Metazoa; phylum Chordata; class Aves; order Strigiformes; family Strigidae; genus Athene; species Athene noctua. The sequence continues at coordinate 12,134,665 of NC_134047.1, read as the reverse complement.
AAGTTGAGAAGCAAGAGGAGAAATGCCCCTCACTAGGAGCTCACTTGTTCTGGAACTGGAACACTTTTGGGGAGGAGGAAAGAGCTGCCGTTGAGCAGCGTTCAGCAAGGGTTCCAAATACACTGTTGCACTCTTATTTCCTCCTTGCCATTTGTGTTTGCCTCATTGGCCACCCTCAGAAGAGAGAGCACTGTCATCCACACCAGATATTGCACTAGTGCGAGCTCCTTCCAGCTCCTGTGGAAACCAAAGAGAGCCTTCCCCTGGATGATCCTGCAGCTCAGCACAGAACCGGGACCCAATTTACTTGAGCTCTAATTCCTGCCTGCTGCAGGCTTCCTGTATGACATTAGGTAAGATAGGTAGCTGTCTTCAGTTTCCAGCAGTATTATAAGAGCAATTACTTATCAACCTCACAAACATGTTGCAAGGTTAAATCCCTTTGTAAGCCATCTCATAACTGATCTTAGAAATGCAGACTGTTATGATTATTTTTATTATTGCCATTTTTTTGCTATGACATCTGCATCTACCCAAACCTACAGCTAAGGTTTAAGTATCAGTTTCCACAAAAGATTTTCTCATTTTTGGGCACAATATATAGGATCTCCACCCCCAAAGGCCCTTAGAGGGTGGGCATAGCCATGTAGAAAACAAAAGATGAAAGGGGGACGCACATACAGAAAAGACAACTTACTTTGTGCATCTTCTCATACCTGGATATTAAACCTCTAATGCTTATTTTAATATTCATTAAGATTTTGTCTTGAGGAAGGATGGGAAGAAGGACAAAAAGAGACATTATTCAACTTTGGAAAGCATTTTGTTCTTCCCAAGCAGCTGACCAGGCAGACCTTTAAGTATTTATTTTAAGTGCACATTTCTGTCTCCAGCTGGTACAAAGGCATCTCTGCTGGGGCATCGTGGTAGGACAGAAGCCAATGGGACAAAAGGAGACCAGGTGGGTTCAGTGTTGGACCTGGGCACTGTGTAGGGTTAGGATTAGGGTCAGGGCTGGGGTTAGGATTGAGGTTAGGAGAGAGAAGCACACTGCCTGAGTGGGTTGTGAAGTCTCTGGCAATGAAGTGAGGAGGAGGCAGCAGAGACTGGCAGAAAGATGCCCCAGGAACCAAAATGTCTCTGTGTCGTGGTCTCTGGAGGGTAAGGGAGGTATCAAGATGTGCTGGCCATGCCTAGCTGGTGAGGGAGAACTCTGCCTCACAGGATGACTGTCACAGACACCTCTCAGTGCCTAAAGACTGAGGACCGGATAGGTTTATGGATGATGGTTGTCATGAATTCCTCACTCTGAAATAACGTACCTTTGTGAAGCCTGCCCAGAAAGGCTACTAAACACTTAGCACTCATTCAGCCACTGCTTTGGTTATACGTGACCAATAATCTGGCTCTTTTTCACGTGTAGTTAAGCCATCTAAAACAGATCAAATTATTGAAGAGGTAGAAAGTTGATCTTTACTGCCAGGCTAATCTAGAATTACAATTGCTTAATCTTTTACTGAGTGGTTTCACTTAAAAGGGAACAGCATAAATGAGTTTTCACTGGAATATGCTATTCTGGCATTTTAATTAAGTTGAAAATATATAGGTAAAACAAAATACCGGGACATTATCAGTTTTCATGGCTATTACTCTATTTGTCAGCTGGGGCAATCCCTTTGCTGTGTGAACTGCAGTGCTAAGGGTATGGTATCTTTGTGCTCGAGAGCAACATATTCCCAAGCATGTTGTCTTTGGCATGGCCAATATTTTATCTGCCAGAGCCAACGTTAATGAAAAATTCCTGAAAAATTCCACATTTCAACACAGCAACACTCTGATGGGAATAACAATCTCTTCTGACCTCGATCAAAAGCAGATATCGGGCAGGATACAAAGCAGAGGTATTCCTGAATCCCCCTACCCAGGACTTTGAGTAATTTGTGCTAAGTTTGTGATTGCTTGCCTGCCTTTATAAGTGATATCAAGACTGTCAGGTTGGGTACTCCCCATAGTACCTGCATCCCAAATCAGAATTTCTCAGAACAGACATGCATGCAGTCAGAAACACCAGTTCGGTGAAACTAAGAACTGTCTTCTAGTTTTGTTGCACAACAGTCTCATCTCTTTGAAACAGAGTGATGCAGCAACTTTATAATGAGAACATGTCTGTATAGGAGTGGGTTTCGCCTTCTGGGACAATGCTGGTGAAGTCATGAGTCTTTTTGATATGGGGGTAGGAATATTTGTGATCCATTACAGCCAACATTAGCCTAGATGATTTGTAATGTATGGGTTCATCTCCTCATTGCATTGGACAGTCTGGAAAACTAAGGTCAAGGAAATAAAGCTGTGAAATAAAAGCCCAGTCATGAGTAAGGTGACCTTAAATCGCTGTCACTGACTGCAAAGTGGCAGTGCAGGGAAATGGAAGGGACTAGTTTACTTTGATTTGCATGAATTGAATTCACACAGCCAGTCATTTCCCTTAGGAGTTCAGAGTATCATGTACTGTTGTTGTAAGCAGGATGCTACTAGAGGTTAACTGGCATATGGGCTGTAACACAATGAAATTGCTGACTTGAACAAGAGAAGAGCCACCCTGAATTTCTCCTTCAGTCCCTTCACTTGAGCCTTGCACAGCCAGACCATCCTTCCTGCTCTGAAAAGGCTTCTGTCAAGGCAGTCCCCATGATGTGGGCAGGACAGGCAAGCCAGAGCTGTGGGAATTGTGGAAGATCCCAAGACAGGAAAGAGAGGTCATTCTCGGGAGACCTTGCAACGAAGCAGAGAGGTTTGCTGGATTTATTCACGTAGTGTAGGTCACTCAGTAAGTAAGTGGAGAAATAAGTGAGCTTGTCAACGAGCAAGGAAAAACCCATGTATACAGCCTGTTCACACACTGTCCTACAACTGAAACCTTTGTGTTATATGCACATTTTGTGGACCAGAACACAGAGGGCAAAGGAAAATCAAGACTTAGAGCTAACAGGCATCCAAAGTCAGCTTATTACACACACATCCACACCTGACAAAAGGCAGGGCAAGCACTGTAATTTACTCCCTGCCTGTTGTCAGAGTTCATGATAGCATCTACTATCAACAACTGTCTGTCACGCCCTAGAGACAGGAGCACCCCTGACAGTACACAGATAAGAGCAGGTGCTAATTTGATGCTGTGGTCCAGCACATAGACACAGTGCTGTGAAATGCTCTGGTTTCAGGCCCTGGAAGGTCCTCTCTTGCCAAATTCTCCCCTCCTTTGGAGACTTTTTAAATGGCAGCTGCTCAGCCATCAGTGAGAGCACACCATGTTCTTCCTGTGTAGACAACATCTTCGATGCTCTCACACACTGAGCTGCTACCTTTACTTCAGTTTGAAAGGGGATGCAAAGGGAGGGACAGGTTCTTGTCACTCACAGACTTTCCTAAATATTTATCTCTGCTAAAAACAGTTTAGTTTCTGGATTTAGCCCAGGGTTGATTCTGATGAGAGGCATCAAACACAATATACATGAATCAGGGACAGCACATCTGGCACTGCCTGTGTGCTGTAGAAATATAAATAAAAGAGCCAGTAAACTCCAGCTGGTGAGTTATTTGTAGTGCAACAAGGCTGTCAGCTTTCTAATACCACCACCCAGTGAGAAGAGGGTGCCATGAATCACTTGGGGCTGCTCTGTGGTCCCCTGTTGGCACGTATCTTCTTTTTGCATGAGAGGACTCAAAAGCGAAGGATCATAAACACTTTTTTCAAAATGGTTTGCAAGAGTGCCGAAAAGAGTGGCGGGCCAAGCCAGCAATGCTGCCAATATTTAGAACACGATGATATTTTATTTTTGGAAGTATCTGATACAAATGTTCTTTTCCTGGAAAGATTCCCTCTCCTGCCTGCCTCCCCCGCCTCCCTCAGACTGCTGGTGCCAATATTTCTGTTGCAACTTCCTTGCTCCCAGCCGTTTCCTACTATAGATTTTGCTCCCCTCTCTCCTGGAGCTGATGGTCCAGGTTGCACCCTGCATTGTTCTGCTGGCCTGGAAGGAGGCAAATGTCAGCGCTGGATTCAGCTGCCTATCCAGAGGCACCCAGTGCTGCTTGGAATGCTGGCGGGTAACCCTGCAGGCTTCTAGCTCATACTGTGGAAGGGCACAAGCATCACAGAGATGCCCTGTATCGGCCAGACAAGGGAAGATGTCTCAGACAGCCAAGTGAGGCCTTGATCTTCTTTATAGTGGGAGCAGAACACATTCCAGTGCTGCAAGGCCTGGCGGGTGCAGGGAACACCAGAGCTCTGGACCCACATGCATGAGGGGCACTTAAGTACATGCCGTGTCTCACTCCTTTTCATCCTCTCATCCAAGGGGAGCACTGCTCTCAGAATTGATAGTGCTCACTACTGCCATTTACTCCATTGCTCTGCAAGCTGTAAGTACAACCTTTAGTTGGGTAAAATTTGGCACAGAGACATGAACAGAAGCCTTGAAGCTGAGGGTTAAAAAAATTGCCCAAAGAGTCATTTTGATCACTTTAAACAAAATCATCATGCAGTGCAGCCATGTAGAGAGACTTATCACATTACTTCCCTGATTAGCCCAGGACACCAATTTTAGTTACTGTAAAAACAGTGGAGGTCAAATTTACTATGGAGGGCAAAGACCAGTGATTCATTTTTCCTTATTCTTTATAGTCACTTTTCACCTTGAAGAACAAAAGGGCCTAAAGTCAGAGAACGTTTGTTCTTGAGTCTTGCCAAAGCCTTTTTTTTTTTTAATAAACCATCATTAAAATCTGGGCCCATTGCCTTGACAGAAGAAAAGAATATATTTGTGTATACTTAAGAGACGGGAAAGAGACTGTGCGCCAGGCCTAGTCACAGATAAAGGAATTCCGGACATTATTCCTTGTGCTCCTAGGGGTTGTGACATGGGATTTCCTTTCAAAGTGGTAAATAGCCCTACGGTTGTATGACAGGGTGGGGTGATCATTGGTTTCTTTAAAATGGGGAGAGATGAAAGCACATTATGAGAAGAAAGACAGGCTCGATACATGTGCACAATGAACCCCTGTGAATGAGGGCAAGGGGTGCAAATTCATCCCCACCCAAAGCACCAGCTCAATGCTTTGCCCTCATAAGCTTCCCATGGTTAGAGGTGCTACCAGCTGATCTCTGCTTTGGGAAGAATAGCTCATGTCACAGAGAAACAGATTTAACTCTTAAGAGGGAGCGAAAATCCTGGGGCTTGTCAGCACCCTACGTGTTCCTCCTAGATCTGCGGGAGACAATGGAACTTGTGCAGAAACTGGTTTATCTTGGGGTGACTCCTGATGTTTCTTGCCTCCTCTCAAAGCCATACAGCCTCTCACTGCACACTGTGGGACACTGACTGCCCGTCCTGGCCTGGTATGGGAACAGAGAAGGTAGCGAGGGTGGGATACCATAGCTGTGAGCCTTAGGAGGAGCCTCACCATGTTTTGGAACATGTATCAGACAGTCGAGGTGTTTCATAATCAAAAGCACCTTTTTCTCTTTTGCTGAATCCCACACAGGATTCAGGTGAGCAGTCTTCTCTTTTAGGAAAACAGAAGAGCTAAAGCTGCAGATCTTATTGTTTGCATTTAAATAGAAAACCATAAAACTTTGTACTTGGATTACTTTTTCTATTGGACTTTGCAGTAAGGACTCACCAAAGTGCACTGGTTTTGCCATGTTGGGGGGAGTCGGAAGGTGGGAAGAATGTGAATTACTTGATGAGGGACAAAAGCAAGTTGATTTTATATTTGAATCTGAATACAAAACTATTTAATTTCCTTCTTCTCCCCGTGGCTGTCCTGGAGGGTCAGCAAAGACTGCAGATCCTAAATCTCACAGTTAAAGCAGGGCTTAATGAGAAGGGGAAAATTTGCTGTTACTATTCTCCAAATCCCTAGGATTCAATTCTTCAATAATAAATGTTCATTTAACAAATCATCAGTGGAATAGATAAATTAGCATATTAGAGAGGTTTGCAAATGGAAGTTTCCTACATGAGCCTTCTTATTGCCTTCTATTTTATTGCCATATATGTGAATTACAACTCCGTAATCGTTCTGCCATGTAACAACACACCTGCAGATTTATTTTCCCTTTAAACTACAATGAGATCTCATGTCAGTGTAAGGACGCACATGATAAAATTGTAAAATCCAGTTTGTAAACTTCATGCAAAGTGAGAATCTCTAAGAGGTTGAACTGCTGCTTCCAGTGCAAAAGTCAGTTTGGATCTGCTGCAGAGGATCTTGTTCCACTAGTGAGTAAGACCCTCAGGAAGGGCTAGAGAGATTGAAGTCATAGCTGCATTCAGGCCCTACTGCAGCTCATCTGCTTAAGACATTGTGTCAAGGGGGTCTAAGTTCATACAGAACACATGGAAGATTCTAACCAAGTTCAGAACTGGAGATCTCAAAGGCAAAATGACAAATTCTCCTTCTTTCTCTTTGATGCCTTCCTAACATCCCACATTTTTCTGAAAACAGGGAAAAGAGAAAGTTCCCTTGTTCATTGCAACAATAAAACAGCACATCTTCTAAAATAACTATATGGCTGGGCGAAGGAAAAACAAAGACATCTAAATGAATCATACAGAGAGAATCACTCATACATCCGCATTTTCAAACAGTAAACAGGTCATGCTTTGCATTGTTAACTCACAAGCACGCCAAGCTGTACAGTCCACGCTGCTGCTCGTGTGTATTTGAGGAGATCAGGAGAAAATCAGTTGGTGCGCAGCAGTAAAACTGATCTGAATCAGGCCCTGGAATTGCACTAAAACATCAACACTTCTACTCTGTGGGTATATGGGGCTGTATGACAGTCACACATCAGGAGAGTACCGTCTGAGACCCATAACAGCCTATGGAATCATGCTTTTTTGATATCTTGGTACAATCACATTAAATCTCTTAAAATTAACTATATTTTCATGGCAAAAAGCCAAACAAACAAAACTCTCTGAAAAATAAACAGAGGAAAATCTTTAGAAGGATATTTTAAAAGTTAAATAGATCTAATACTTGATTTAGGGACTTGTAATTTTAAAATAGCTCTAACAAATCAAATAGCTCTAATAAATTAAGAATACCAAAATTGATCTGCTGTCCTTCTTCCCAGAGGTGATGTGAGCACATGAGATTTTCTGTTTCCTTGCAGTGGAAACTGACCCTTAATTATGGTGCCATTACCCCATGTCGTGATGTCTTTATTTTGGGCTGCAAGGTGGAGTCAGCCTGGGCTCAGAGGACTATTCCCACTAGACAAGATGTTCATATCAACACAACAGCTCTTGTGAAGAAAGTTTGCAGGATTACTGCTTGACATACAGCTCTTTTTACTTTCAAATAATATTTTTTTTTCTCCCGAAGCTGCTTACATCCTATGACCTTGCACTAAAGCCCAAATGAAATGCCTCACAATTTTCTTAAATACTGTCTTTATTCTTATGGCTCCTGTATGAACCACTGCTATGCAGTTAATGCTGTGCAGTTGTTGCTACCCTAAGACCTTTTAGCCAAGGGTTTATAGTTTGGCATCTGAGGTCTCAGCCTGAAAATTCATCTTTGTTTTTGTACTCTCCCCAAGAGTCTGTTTTAAAAAGATATAAACATTTCGATAGCTTATGAGTGCAACAGAATGGTCAGCCTCCCTTTCCAGCTGGAAAACAAGTGAATTTCTTTGGGTCAAAGTATTGCATGTTGTTGGCTAGACTAGTGGTTGGTCTCATCTTGGCTTGGTAATGCAGATCCAGGCATCTGCGTACCCTTATGGCACATCCAGAAAAAAAAAAAAACATCCAACCACCTTTACTTGACTGTGTAATACTTGCTTTTTCAACATATCTGTTTCTCTGTAGTGGGAGTTGCTTTCCCCTCTTCTCCTGATATATATTGTGCACAAATACCACCGTACTCAGCAAGAAATGCTAGGAACCTGTTGATTTTCTTCAGCATGTGGAGAAATCCCTCAGTAACATCCTCACATCTGCCAGACCAAAATTCATATGCCGTGCTAAAATTGTACTTACTAATTAAGACAAGGGGGAACAGACCTCTGAAAGAAGCAAGTAAGGACCTCAGCAAATGCTTGCTCTACCTTGATAAGCTGTTTGCTTATTCTGCAGTGTCTCAGATGTGGATTTCATTATTGGGATTAGTTCTCTGAAATCTTAATGCAGCAAATCAAGGCTGTATGTGTGGATTTAGGATGGGAAGGAACCTTATTAATTGTCTGCATGCATTTATGTTATTCTTTCATCTCCCACCTTGGTACTTGTCTCCTCCTGAATCCAAATGGTGACATTTTTTTTTCTGGTGACGTAAAGTTTTCACTTTACTTTCATTCAGTGCTCACTTAACTTTTATGATTCTCTTTTTTTACTCATTTTCATATAGCTCTGTATTTCTTAACCGGGCTTCTGAGACTCTGCAAGAGGTAGTCAGGAGAGAGCTCCAAAAACAGGAGCTGCTTTTCTCATTTCATTACTTTCAGAGTCATATTTGTTGATTTTGTAAACTATCCAGCACAAGAACTAATTTTATTGTTCAAAGGGCAACTGCACTTTTTGTCCATCTATAGGAACTGCAATAAACTTTTGGGCTGAATAGGTGAGATTTTTAGGAAAAGAACACCGTGGTGTACTTTTTTCTGCTCTGTTTGAAATCAGTAGTAAAAATAGAAACAATTAGGGGTTTTATAACGAAACTGCTTTTCATAGAAAATTACACTGTGGCAAAATTCCGTGTAGAAAGTGGCTGGGTTAGATGCAGTTTTCCAGGAAAGGTTCTCCAGCCAGGATGGTGTTTCCAGTCACAACTCAACAATGCCATGACCTTGGTAGGACCTCCAGTGTAGGATGCTGGAGACATCCGTGGTGGAATTAAGGCTCTGAATCTGTGTCTCCCACTACCGGGGGCTGCCCTAAATATCTGGCTATTTTTAGATAAGTCTTTTTCTGTTGCTGCTTTTCATAATAAGAAAAACCTTTGAAGGATTTGCGTTTTATCCCTATGCACAACAGGAATTAAAATAAATAAATAGATCTTAAATATTTAGACACGAAGAGAAGAATTTCCTGCCCAGCTTTTGCTAAGCAGCGTAGGTGGCTTTAATGCAAACCGGGTCTGCTCCTGGGTACCTGGCAATGTTTTATTTTCTTGGAAGTGACTGTGGTAAAACACCTTTAAAAGCAAGATCCCACAAAGCAAATCTGCTGTTTCCAAGGTCACTGTGCAATCATCTCCCCCGTGCCATAATTTTTCCAGATGATGAACTGATCTACTGCAGCCTAACCAAACTCTTAGACAAGGAATTGCTCTAGCTAAGGGGCTGCAGCAGCACGGAGGATATAGCCAGCACTGGGGCAGAAAGGCAGAGGAGTCCTTTAAGTGTCTGACCCCCCACGAAGCCTCTCAAAGTCAACCCAGAAGTCTGGATCTGGCACTAAAGAAGCAAGCTTAGCTCTGGGCATCACACCTGATGTATCACCCACCTGCTGCTCCTCCTCTGGGCTTGCCGGGGCCTGGGCCCAGACACCAGCAACTTTGCTCTTCCTCCGAACCTCCACAGGTCAAGTGAGCTAAGCTGGAAACCTGAGGGGATAGAAGAGACTTTTGTCAACAGGCAGCCATACAATGCAGACTTGATAAATATGTGCAGTGCTAATTCGAAGCAGATTCCTGCTTTGCCACAAGCAGAATTCCTCCAAACCCTGTCATCAAAAACATTATGTCACAGCTGCAGAGAAGCCTAACAAACAGGGGAGAAGTTGGGGTCATGTCAGGGTAACAGTGCGGTGGAGGCTGTAAGGAAGTGATTGAAGCCCTGTTCCACGGCCTGATGGAGTTTGTCATTAAGAAGGATTTCACAAGTGATTTGCAGCCAGTTCCCTGGGTCCGATTGGTACTTTCCAGCTTAATGCAAACCAGTGAGGAAACCAGCCTCCAGACCTAGTCAGGCCAAACTACCCAGGGAGGTTGCAAACAAGGGATAACATAGCATCGCCTAGGGCTGTGGAAATGTAACTGAAACTGGGATTGGTTTTTAAGGAGATGGTTAGATTCTCTCTCACCATCTCGAGCAAACAGCTTTTATCTCGTCTCCCAAAATAGCAACCTCCCATCCTTCAAAACAAATAAAAAAAAAAAAAAGAGGAAAACCTCTTGAGACAGGCACATAGACAAAGCTGACAGAAGTGGAGCACAGAGCTGATCGAAAACAGATTCCAACATCGTCCAAAGTCAGTTTCAGCCCATTTCTTCTTAATGGGTTAAGTTAAGAAACTGAGAAAACAAAGTAATTACCCATCAAGCAGATTTTACGGACACTAAGCAGTTACACATTTCTGACACATACGATCCCTACAATTTGATTAAATCCATCTCTGTTTAGTGCGGTGCATAAGTTGAGTTGATCTTGGGAGGCTGTGGCCTGGGTTTTTGTTCTGCTTCACTCTGACCATACACCTTCCCTGTTCTGATTTCAACTCCATCCCCCTTGTGGCCTTCCCTTGGCCTGCTCCTTTTGCAGGTCAGCGATTCATCACACAGGAGGACACAGATGTTCTTTACAAAGAATTGTTTCCATGCAAGCTGATATTTTTCCTAGAAAAGATGGCTGGGGATGAGAAATATGATGGGGAAGAGGAATTCACTGCTGTGTATTGCCCAGTTTCTACCAAAGTTTTTATGATGCCTATATGACACACTAGCAGTCCCAGGGAGCAGGGCTGACTGCTAGATTCACACCAGCAAGGCTCCAAGTAGGAAACCTTGGGGCATGTGGCCTGAGAAAAGAGGTGGTCTCTCTGAGCAGGTAATCCATAAGTATTTGTTGGTCAGTGGTCAGTCATCTTGATTGATGGCTATACTAGGATTTAGCTGTGGAGCATGGTTCGAGGTTGTTTTGCAAAACATCCTCATCATTCAGTAGAACGTCATCCAAATTCCTCTGTCAGCTCTTGCATTTCTTAGAAAACAGCCACAGTGCTCTTCTGAGGTCTAGTTTGTGGACACTTTTTAGTCCAAAGCTGAGAAATGCCATTCTGCCTTTGAATCTCAGCAGTGCTGAGGTAGCACCAAAAAAGTTTGGAAAGGGAAGAGACCTGTACCTGAAGTCAGGCCCTGGTAGGCCATCTCAGCAGAATGTTATGGCCCTGATACTGCCTAAATGTGGCAGCTGAAGATCTTAGAGATTACTTCATGTAGGTCACCAGCAAAAGTTTTCTGAAGGACATCTCCTAGCACTTTCTCTCATCTAATTTTAAATATTCCTAAAGATAGGGCTGGCATCATTGCTTCCTCTGGGAGATGAATTACACAGGCTGATACAACTCAACCTTGGGAAGATTTTCTCTCCCTAGCCTCTTACCAGCTGCAACAGAAAAAGCAGATAAATAGCTGCCCTTGGTATCAGATCTCCCATGATTACAACTCCTCCTGTTAAGCACTCCAATTTACAAAAAATTTGTTATTGTAGTATCTAAAGACCCCGTTACAGTGTGCTATGCAAGTATGAAATCTATCAAAAGGGCTCTTGGTCTTCAGTTTAAACAATGTGGCAAATAACTAGATTAGCAGCAAAAGGGATGTGGGTTTAAACCATAGTGACACTTCGCTTGAGAGATGGAAAACTGGCAGAACACTCATACAATATTAAGGCAAAATTGTCTATAAAAGCACCCTTGAGACCTGAGATGTCAGAGTCAAGCTACAAAACTGACATCTGGTTGCATGTATTTAGTATCTTAACTGTTCCCTTTCTTAGATTTGGGCTACTGATTATTGACTGAATATCTAATAACACAGGGGAAATGATACTCTAAAATAATAACTTGCAAAATGCAAGTAAACTCCTGCTTTCTTAAAAGCAAACAGCTCTGTGGCACTGAAATATTTTTGCCTTCAGTGAAGTTCAGACACCAGCTTAAATGTAGGGACAAGTTTCCTTATTCTTCCTTATGAGGAAGAATATTCTGTCCTTTTGAGGACAGGCTGAGAGAGCTGGGGTTGTTCAGTCTGGAGAAGAGAAGACTCCGGAGAGATCTTATAGTGGCCTTCCAGTGCTTAAAGGGGCTACAGGAGAGGTGGGGAGGGACTCTGATCAGGGGGTGTGGGGATAGAACAAGGGGTAATGGTTTTAAACTGACAGAGGGTAGATTCAGATTAGATACAAGGAAGAAATTCTTCCCTGTGAGGGTGGTGAGGCCCTGGCACAGGCTGCCCAGAGAAGCTGTGGCTGCCCCCTCCCTGGCAGGGTTCAAGGCCAGGTTGGACGGGGCTTGGAGCAACCTGGGCTAGTGGAAGGTGTCCCTGCCCATGGAACTAGATTATCTTTAAGGTCCCTTCCATCCCAAACCATTATATATGCTATGATTCTTTGGGTTGCAAGCCACAAAACAGGTTTCCTTACTGAACTCTGTGTGCATTGAAGGCTCATGCTAGCGTGTTTAGGAATGTGTTGATCTCATCTAGACAGTTTTCACCAAACCAAAACAAGTGAAGGGCTGTGTTAGTCTTCCTCTTAAGCGTCATCCATCTCTAACGATTCAGATCACTGAAAACAAATAATTTCCGTATACAAAGATTTCCGGAAGGAATGACAGGACCAAGAGCGGATCCACATGGCATATCCTAATAATTCCCATCAGTTGGGCTTAAAACATCTTTTTTCAGATCTTATAAAGGTCACTCTGTACTGTGCTTAAGGATATGGTACAGCTAATTTGGGGGTTTTCCCAACAGTCTCATGTACAAGTGGCTGATGAGACAAGAAGAAAGACTTGGCAGTCACCAATGTAGTCTGCAGATGGTAGAGGCGGGATGTGAGTGAGCATCTTCCTTTCATTTGATACATACAGGCAGAGGCTGAATGCTGGCAGAGACTGTACAATGCTTTCAAAGAAACACACTTTTTGCTAAAGCAGTTTCAGGAATTTCATAACTTCTCTCTATGCTTCTCTGGTCACTTTAATGTCTCTCTAGGGTATCTATCTTATATTTTTCCAAAGTCTTTTACTTAGGATGAATTATCATCATAGTTTACTGTCAAAGGAATCAGCTGACATACCATACAATAATTTAATTGACTCAGTAGTTTGAAATACTGTGTCACTTGTTAAAATTACCTTACATTACAGGAAAAAAAATCTCTGTTAATGCATGTTCTGACTTAGAACTTAAAAAAACAGGCTAGGTGAATTTCAAAGTTATCCTCCCTCAACAGCTATGTAAATATATGTATATATGGCAAGTGGGATTGTATTTTGGGTTAATACTGGCCAGTGCTTTAATTTGTGTGGTATGGCCAAGTGAAACTTCATTTACTAACCTCTTTAACTTGAAGAACTTTCATTTTCATCTGTTTCCTTTTAATCTATGTGAGTACTATTTTCCAAGCCCCCATGGTACCAAAGCTGTCTTTCAGAAACAAGTCTGACAGCGCTAAATTATTACTGAAAGTTGTTTCATGATTCTACTTTAAAGATGATGGGGACTAATTAGGTCTATGGCTCTAGCAGTACACTCTGGGTGCCTGTACAACCAGATACCAGGTCAGATTTTCAACATGTGTGAAACAAGCATTGTTTTATTGAATTCTAGCAAAACTTCAATTTCACCACTCATGGTCGTTCTTGATAGCAATTTATGGAAACCTAAGGGAAATCCCTCCATAATATTTTATGATCCCAGCTTAAAGTCTGACCTCTGGTGGCAGTCGGGATGAATTATAAACTGATGCATATATGGGTAATTGCATTGCCTCCTAAACATTGAACTAAAGGCAACGTCTTGCCTTCAGAAAAATAAGCCCCCCCTGCATTCTCCCTGTCTCCTGCCTTGTGAATGGATTGACTTGCATGAAGCTTTAATGTTGCCTTGGTGCCCCATGTTCCCTCTACAGGAAGTGCCACCATAGTATCACTGTATGTATTTTCAGTCTGCCAAGAAGTATGCAGTAATGCTGTGATTAACAAGTGAAAAAAACCCAACCATATCATATCCACACAGAAAAGAAAAATGTTGGTTGTTTTTTTTTTTTCTTAATCTGATGGTTATTGTCTCTTCAATAGAAAAAGATGAGAAGACCTATTGAAAAATTTATACTACTGCTCTAACTTAAAAAACCTCCATTCTCGGTAATGAAATATCCAGCCTGAGAGCTTTAGTCTTATCCTGAGTATGGGTAGCCCCTTTACTCCAGGTTAAAAGTCCAGTATAATTGTTGAAACTGGGTAGGAACAAGAGAGAAATCCCTGCTTGCATCAATAGAGATTTACTACTTGTGTTTTCATGAGAGGACCTGGCTTATATCAAGATAGATTTCAACAGTGAACGATTCTTTCTGTGCACATGAGCAGGTTAGGGAATAGTTCTTGGAATAGAGTCAGCACAACTGCTTTCATTATTTGCAGCTGTACAAAACAAATAAGTTTGAGAGAAATCTAGAGAGGTGCCAAATTCAATCGCATTGATGTGTGAGTGAACACAGTGTTTAGTACTGTGCTGTGACACACATGAAGTCTCTGAATTACTGCTGTTGACTTTTCAGCCTTACATGTCACCTTTGATAAATGAGCTAATCTGCTGATAGCTACTCAAAATAATAAAGTAATCTAGTTAAAAGAGTTTTAAAACATTCCTTCCTTAGCATCTGAAAGTTTCTAAGTAACTTAACTCACTGCAAACAAATGATCCCGCACTGAGCGATTCTGATTAGATTAAAAGGAACTAAACATAGGGTTTTGACAAGCTGGAATCATAACTTGATCCGTGGTTTACTGTCTGTATCTATGAGGAACTGTTGGGCTGACATGCAATACAGATATCCAAAAATACACAAATACGTTCCCAGGAATTCACCTGTGGTGGTAATTCTTGAGTTGACACAGGGACACAGGGAAGCCTGGAAAGGACCCAGTGGAGGAAGATCTAGATGGCCTTCTACTTTCCCATTTTCCTACCCAGTACTCTGGAGAAAGGGGAGAATCTTGGCTAGATTCACTTCCAGATAAATGCTACATAAAATCTGATGGCTGAGTAGCAGTAAATCCTCATCTGCTGAGTCCTCTGGGAGGAGGTGAAGGGCAGGCAGAACATGTGCTGTGGTGGACAGCAATGAGAGTGGAGGGTGGACCTTGGGGCCAAAGCCACCAGCCAAGAGGTATGTCAGGCTCTGGCAGGGGTGGATCCCCATGGTGGTTCATCCTAGAGGCCATTGCATGCCCTTGTTCCTCCTCTGAAGAATGTGCCCTCTCCTCAGGATGGTCAAGTCAAGGAAGAATGAAAGCTATGTCTGGAGCGCCTATGAAGTAATCCTGTCTGGGAATCATTGGAAACACTTGCATCTGCAACCCTAAAGCTTTTCTCAGGAGACCACGTTGGGGGAGAGGCAAAGACAATTTCATACCTCACATTTTTTTGATTTTCTTTCCCCCTAAAGTCTTTAGCACATAGCATGGTGTCTTTTTTGTGTGTCTTGTTCCCACTGGGTCTGCATATTTGTTAATCATGGAGATGTGCCAGGTCTTCTCTTTCCCAGAGGAATTGACATAATTTGGATCAAGAAATAACATTCCCAGCCTTTTTTCCATTGATATGAGATTACTGCATTTCCTAAATACTTTAAATTGTGCTTGAGTGTATGGCAGATGATTGCAGATGTTGCCACCTCCTTTCCCAGATTTCGTGTTTATTTTATGACTGTAGATCTAAGTTCTCAACTTGTCATCCAGTTGCAAAGAAAGGACATGTCCCCTCAGTACATAACTCAACATAAATACAGGGTGGTGATATCTCTGTCATTCTTTAGGACTCTACACTCTGCAGAGGGAAAACAATGGCTCTGATTAATGAGCTGCTGCCACCAAAGACCAAACAATTTTGACCTAGAGTTGCTTCCTGTGACCTCTTTCCATAAATCTGCAACTGATACAGTGATCCATGTCATGGACAGCCAAGAAAGCACATGGCATTGTATGTTCAGGGAGTTGCCGTTGGGCAGGTGTAGTTGGATTCCAAAGGTTATGTTTTGATTACAGAAAACCAGAGAAAGGTTCCTGTTAACTGACACAGGGTTTTTAAGAGTCAGCATACAAAGTAATAAGGTGGCCTTGCTGAAGGGTTTCTGCTGATTATAGAAGGAAGCCAGAGTGACCCTGTGCCACTTCATCAGGAAATGCTGATGCATCTGTGGGTGAGGAAAAGCCTTAGAGGAACAAATCCCAAGAGCAGGGCCAATGTCTTATCTTATCTTTAAACACTTGCTCTACTTAGCAGTTGTTTTTACTGTGCTGTTGTTGATGTCTCCTCCCCTTGAGACTAATGATTTAATTTTTTGTTGTCACCAGGATCATTTACACCCAAACTCCTGTCTCTGGCTGAGCTACACAAAAGTTCTATTTGTTGCCTGCAGAGAAGGAGAAAGGGTGTGAACTACTCCCCTTTCTCATGAGTCAGCTAAACAAATACTAGCTTCTCTGGCTTGGAAAAACAACAAAACCATGAAGCTTGTTGCTTTACCAGCAGATACTCTTGGGTTAACACTAGCATTCAGATATCCTGAAAGAATCTCTAGCCATCTCTCCTGATGAGTTTGTGATTGCTAATTTAATTTTGGATTAACTTCTATAACTTCTGTAGGAACAGAAGCTCTGGCTCTGGCCTACAGGTTGCTAGTTCTGTGCCCACACAAGGCATTTCTCTTGCAGGACCACTCTGGGGGATTCCTGGATATTTCTAGGTGGAAAACAAAAGGAAGATACGCTTCTTGTAACCATTACCCTTAAACAAATGAAGAAAATATAGAATCTTTGAAAGCTGACGAACCAGTTTCCTTAAAAATAATTCTGCTTGAACGGCAGCAGTGTAGGCAAGGGAGACAATTTTGGCAAAAGATAGTGATGGGTATTCAAGGGACCCTGGGTCCCACTGTATGTGGACTCTTCGCTCTTTAATTTTCTCACCTAGATGTGTTGGGCTTGCAAGAGTCAGCAAAGAGGAGCAAGATCCTGGGTGCTTTAGCACTCTGGAAGTGGTTTCCAGGTAAACCCTGTGCTCTGCTCATGCCTGTCTCTGAGCGTGGGGGTGGGGGGGTGGGGGGGGTGGGCACTTGCACCATTCAGCAGTCCCATGGGTGGGTTTCCCAGCTGGCAGGAAAGAGGGTGGTTGATCAATGGCCAAGTGACAGTGAGATCCTTGTCTCTGGGCAGTGGTATGAAGAAGCAAGCTGCATATGGAGCATGAGCTGATTTCCTGGTGGATCTGCAGCCCATTTCCCACACACTTTCCAGGGACAGGCTTTTCAGGGACATTATTTTTTCCCATTACAGTCAAGCTTGCTTCTTGGGTCCATTAATCATCTGCTTTCTTTGTGTTTCACCCTCCAATTATAAGATGTATCACATGTCTATGGTTTGTATTCCTCAGCAAAGGTGGTGGAACTGTCTTATTTTTAATTTGCCCATTGTTTTGGGGTAAGTTTTCTTGATTTTGCAATTATCTTGGAAGTATCATGTAACTGAGATATCCAGTCTGGCCATGTGGAGAATACTTTGGCTACCAGCCTCCAGCACATGAAACACTTGTTAAAGTGGCATTCCTACCTCGTGTGAGACTAGGACTGAGACATGCTCTAAAGACCCACTCATCTCCTCCTCTAAGAAAAGTAGTTCAGCTGGGAATAAACCAGTAACCTACAAGGGTTTGGCCTGCATCAGCACCTGATGAGGAAGTCACAGCTCCTCCCCCACATTAAGCGCTGTAGAGATGCACAGGAAAAGATGAAGGGTTAAATCTTTACAGACAAGTTAAATTATTATCCTTGATATACACATGGAGGATTGAGTCTTAAGAGAGCAAATAACCTGGTCAAAACCAACTCCTTGAGCAAATCAGGAGAGAAATGAAGTGGGAGGGTGGCAATCAAATCCCATTAGGTCTAGAGGGTAAGTTACCCTCAAACAACCTTTTCTGACCTACACATTCCCTATCTGCAGCCCATCACAGGGGCCTTTGGCCTCTGTACTGACTTTGTACCTGTCAGGTGGCTTGACAGAGCTCACCAGCCAGCAGAAAAGAAGAAAATTGAGAGGTTTGTTTCTGACTTACAGCCAAGATCTTTACCACAAGAGCATCCCTTCTTCTTTGCTGGAAAAGTCAATGCTAACATTAATATTTCATTTAGAAAATTTTGATTTTGAATAGAGCATAAGTCATTAATGCCAGTGCATGAGGCTAGCAGAATCAAAAATTGTATGTCCTTCTCTCACCCAAATTCATAACAAAAAGGGAGGGTGGTGGGGTTTTTTACTTATTTGCTACTGTCTTTTTAAGCCTTTAAAATAACAGAAAATTACTCGATTATAACAAGTGAAAGCTGATTCCAGGAGCTAAAGACAGTAAACACATCAAATATTGCAAGACTTGTGATACAATAATGTTGGCAGTACTGTCATGTCTTCTCTTTTCATAGGGGGTAACCTTGAAATAAATCCTAAAATGATTACAGGCCATTGGTTTAAATACACACAGCTTTTCAATGAATCCTTGAGCTTTCTAATTCCTGTGAAAATAGGATTTCCTTGGGGATATAGTAATGAAAATACCCTTTAAAAAGGGTACCTGTTCATTTTTCAAATGTGCTCACACTGTGTTCTTGTAATGAGGTACCCTGGCATCTCAGATGAAAGTGTGTTGTCTCTCTCCTTCATGTCATTTACTGCTTCAGACACAAAGTCATTTGGAGAGACAGCTTCACCAGTTTTCCGAGGCAGGCAGCATAGGTAACAGCTCTTCATCTGCACGATCCATATTACTGGTGATCACCTTATTACTGGTGACCAGGGCCACGCATGCTGCTCATACAGACCCCATTGATTCCAGAGTGTTTTCAGAGCACAGATTTTGCTCCCAGTCTAGGCTCTGACTCAGAAATGCTTTAAGGTAAGCATGGCTTACAAAACTATCCCCAATCTATTGCTAGCAATGAACAAAACAGTTTTAAAATGTTGTATATATGCCTCTCCTCTTCCTCCACTAAAATCAGCCCTAAAACTCTGATTTCCAGTCCTTTCTAATGGGACCTGATGTGTCCTAGGGCCCAGATCTATGCACGAGAGTGACTTTACACACATGAATAATCCCGGAGTTCAACCATGTGCAAAAAGCGATTGTGTGCCCAGGCCCTTGTGGAATCCTGGCCTTAGTCTAACCTGCTTCATTTAGCTGTCAACACAGTATTCTCCGGTTTGCCTAGCAATTATTTCTTTGTCATCTGATGCAGAGGTTAGGTGCTCTTTGATATTGTTTGTTCAGCTTTCCCCTCCTCTGTCGCTGCAGTGCCCAGAAGGGATATGTGGATCTCTTAATCAGATATCATATTGACATTAGCTGTCACTATGTGTACGATACTTAGATACGTTTGGTCTTACAAGCATTTGTGAGTGCTCTTTTGGGGATAGCTACTGGGTAGTTACAGTGCCTAGAGGATGCTTGAAGGAAGGCTGTTACAATAAGAAACAGTGATTATCCATGCTTACTGATGGTCCTAGCACAAACAATCAGGCATTCACTTAGCATGGGAGGGAACTCCCTCAGCCAAGTGAGATGGAGTTAGAAATCATCTGACAGAGAGGTGAGGGAGGTCACACATTACCCTCTGCCTGGGGATCCTCCCATGTTTAATGTTGGCTGTACTGCAAAATCAGATTATCCTAGGAAAAACAGTTTTTAATATACTTTTCTTCCCTGGATAATGTATCAGTCATCCTTTCATATTTCACCCCCAAAGATTTGCGTGTTTGTGCTGTGTTTGGGGTTTTCACCATCAAGAGCAGAATGTTAAAGTCTAAACTGAAGCTAAGAATGAACCCTCAGAATTAGAAATGGTGCAGTGAGGCTCTGGACAGGTCTGTCCTGACTCAGAGCTCTTTCTAGGGGCTATCTTTAGCCTGGTGACACTCTTGAGTCTTGCTGTAGTCAACTTGAATTGGCAACAAGTAATTGAGGGCAGGAACCTAACATCAGATGCAATGCGTCACTTCCCAGGAGGAGCCCGTCTTTCTCCCTTGGTTTACAGGAGGGATGTTGTGCTAAGACCTATTTGTAGCTCTGCACAAGGCAATGGGCTCTCTGCTAATTCTGGGGTATTGTCACTCTAGCATCTTACCATAAATCATGCCAGAGGATTTAAGGAAGGATGCTGCCCCAGGTTCCTCACCCCAACCAGGCAGCAGTGTTAGCTTCACAAAGAAAATACCAGGCACAGCCACGGTACTGATGCTGTTCCCTAGGCCTTTATACATTGTTCTGCAGAACAGAGCCTGCCAAGCTGTTTGTTCCTCTGCAGAGCTTTGCTATGGTAATGACATGGTTGGCGCGAGTACTTGTTTTTAATTTTATGAACCTTGTAGCCCTAGAGCAGGACCAAAATTATTTAGCAGAGGAGAATGTTATTTTAGGCCTGGACATTGTAATCTGAGCTGTGCAATGAGAGCACATTAGCTTCAGCAGGACTTGGTCCAGCAGCATGGGTCTCCCACCCCACCCTGGGCAGGTTGTAGGTCCTGGTTTTATAACGTACTGCAGAGTACTATCTCAGAGAGATGTTCTTCAAGTCTGAGAGTTTTTATATAAAGTGCAGAGTAGCTGTGAAAAACTTTTTTTTGATAAGTGCAAGACATTTCTTGATTAAAGCCATAAAACCAAATTGAAATATATTAAAAATGGTGAACATTCACATTCATTCTAAGAAGGAAAAGCACAGCAACTAAGTGACATGGCATATTTAAACAATGCTTTTCTATGGGATGCCAACATTGGGTTAACTTTGCCCTTCCCAGAACTAGATCACACCTGCCTGTGTTTCACAGCTCCTGCAGTAAAAAGCTTACCAGTAAGTAATGCACACCATGTTCCAGAAGACTCAGTCTTTGTATAAGCTAAACAGTATTTACCTCTATACCTCCATCCCAGTTTCCCTGTCACCACTGACCAGTGTAAATGGAAATACAAAGCTAAACAAATGCTAGGGTGCAAGACTGTGAGAAACAAGGGTATGCACTGCCAAGCATGATGCAGCCTATGTGCCTGCGTTTCTCTGCAGGAAGCTTCTTGCTGCATCCTAACATGTTCCTAAAGCAATCAGTCTCCTCAAATATATAAAATAAATACAAAAGTGGAGTAAATCCCTTTCTTCTCATCCGACATGCCCCAGGGCCGTCCCCAGCTTTGCCTCCAAAAAAGCAGCCATGGGAGGTTAAAAATTTTGTGAGGCATCATCCTGCCAGTTTTGGCATTTAGGCATCCTGATGTAGCACAGCCTAACCTCTTCCCCTACTACGCTCTCAGTTTTGCCCTCAAACTTTCAGGTCCTCTCAGCTTTGGCTCTGGTGTGCCAGAAGGGGCACATGCTGTGTTTATATAAACCCTCTGTCACCTGGCAGCAGCGATCAAATGTGTGTGTGGCAGAGGAATTTTTCCTCTTGTCCTCCATGGGGTGGAAAAGCACTGAAATTACACTTTGCTTATTCTTTTCTTCAGCTCCTGAAGCCAAAATAAACTTTGGGAAAAAAGTAGCTCAGAAGTATAAACAGAATAATTGAAAAATACTTCTCTTTCTTTTAGCAAAAACAGCCTCAAATATCATAAAAGCCCAAGGACTGCATTGCTGTCTGGTCACAATAGCAGCTCAGGTCTAACGCCAGCTGCCTGGCACTGTACTCTAGACTCCTCTGACAGTGTCACACTTGCTCATGAGAAGTAAAATTCAGGCCTGTTTAAAAAGCCAGCTTGAGACATCAGCTAAACCTCCCTAAGCCCTAAGAACAACTTGAAGTCACAGGAGGAAAGAAATAAAGGATTATTTCAAACCCCAGGATTTTCGAAGTCAAAGCAGCACCTGGCTGAAGTCACAGCATAAACAGAGCAGATCACGGCAGTACCTGTGTCTTCAGAGAGCTACACAGGACCCAAACAATCCCCAGCTAGGAAATTAAATGACACTTGACAAACATATTCAAAGCTGTTAGCCATTTTTTGGATTGTTTTTGCAGAGCTCAGCACATGGTCTTAAGAGACTGAAATACCTCAGCATCATGAAATAACACATGCCAAAGTTCAGCCCATGCTCAGTGTGAACTGGTTGTTTCTAGAAACCAGAGGGGACCCAGAGTCAGGTGCAAGGGCATGCTAGACTGATAGTGTCTCCTGTAGAGTTTGGGACTTTTTCTCTTGATTCTTTGATAACATGATGCTGCACCATGCACATGTCATCCTGAATGTGTTTAGGAATAATGGTACTTCTCAAAAGAAACAGGGGAACTGAAGTGCTGGAACCCACTGGCTCTTTTGCTTCCACGGCACTACACATAATAGCAGTTTCTAGGTAGGGCCGTGCTAAATAATGTCATGTAGATGCATTGGAGGGAGTTTGTGTTGGCCAGAATCCAACTTCTTATTCTGCAAAGGACTTTGGAGATAGAGCTATAGTGTCATAGCAATGCAAAACTCGGGGGTGGTATGGGGCGGGGGAGATACCTCTGATGCTGAAGCAATGGCTAGGACAACTTTAAAGTCTACAATAAGGGTCAGTATGCCTTCGAAGGGACTCCAGAAACATGCTGTCTGGGCAGGATTCCCTTTGGGAAGGATTCTCTGGTGCTGTGAGATTAGCTGGTCTCCACTGAGTTACTGATGGGAGTTTGAATGGCTCATGGAAGAAGCCAGACTCTGCAAAGCAGGAGTGATTCACTCTCCACACTGAGAGAATATGTCAGGCTAAGAGCATTTTATGCAAATCCAGCAAAAAAGAGATGAGAGTTGGGAGGTGGGAGGCAAGAAAATCACTGTTTCATCCAGTTGAAAAGTTAAACCCTAATATTTCTTTTTTTGCTAGACATGTTATCTCCACTATTCTGCTAGGAATAATGCCTCTGTTATAAGCCCAGCTAAAGATTTCTGGCTTATCAAGTTCAAGGCAAAGAAGAAGATAGAGATTTGAAGAGTGGGAGGGTAAAGAAAACATACGGCTTTAATGTCAGAGCTTTGGAAACTGAGATACTTATCTGTTTTCTTCTTTCCTTGATTATGTTACTTTGAATTTGGACAAGGAAACCAGCCTGGCCAACCTCACTTCTGTTTCTTCTCAGTTTCACTTTCTGCAAACTCTGTTGTCATAGATGTACACTCAGATACACATCTCACTGAGGACAGTTTCACATTTAGAAGATACTTGTTGAACTGGGAGATGATGATGAGAGAGACATTTATCACTACTGTCATTAAAGATCATTGTCATCAGAGACCTGACAAACCTTGTCACACTAGCACCGATGATGGTGTCCCAGGCACCACTGCAAATTTGCCTTGGAGCATTACATCAGTACACAGCCATGATGCCCACAAAGCAAGTCGCTCGCTATTTACTTCAAATGCAGTATTTGTGAATGGTGCTTTGGAAAACAGCAGGTTTTTGATTTGCTTTTAATGTAGCAGATGCTTCACAGTTGTGAATCAAAGAGTTGCTCCCCAGAATTATTGTTTCTCTTCTTCTATTGATTAAAATGTAATATATGAGCTCACACATCAAATTATTTCACAAAGACCTGACTCTTTATGTTTTTATATGTGTGTAAAATCCTTTTTAAACAAATCTGTTCTCCTAAATCTGCAATAATTCAGTAATAAAGCTAGCTCTAAATAAAAGGAGACAAAGACTATTAGCAGAAATGCAGGTGCTCAGTGTTAGAAGAGATAAATAAAGGACAATAAAAACAAACTAAGGGGATCTCACAACTAACTCCACGCTCAACTGAATTGCATTGGTATAAATGCAAGCACTGTGTGGGCCCCCAAATTAGGAACTATTTACAAAACAAAAAGCTTGTCTCTACTGTATTGTGCCTGTTCTAGCCACACTGAATAGCCAGCCTAATGATGATTTCTTCTTTATTTGGGTCAGGTCTTGCTGAGGAAGAATTTTTTGAGAAACCAACGCTAAGCATTGCCAAAGACGACATTGTCATCTTACCAGGAGACACCCTAAAAATAAAATGCAGGTAAGGATTGCTCTGGCAATGCTGGGTTTCCTTGGTTGTATTGATTACCTTGGCACAGCACAGCTTCTGGGTAGGATAGAGCAAAGACTGCTGCACAGCCAGCTGGGAAGCAGTGCTGTTTACCCTCACATGCATTTCTGTGTGGAGGAGAATCTGACAGGCTGTAATAGAGCACGGAGGAAAGGCTCAGGTCAGCATTCAGCTTGGCCAGATTCTTTATGTTGTAAAGGGGCCCAAGCAAAATCCTGACTCAGCACATGGGAAAGCTTATGGGAGGGGGATGTACCATGCTTAAGGACATGGCTGGATAATCCTTGTCTGAAAATAGGTTCAGATTCAGCTCCTCTGCAGCTAAAATCACTCTTTCACTCCCTGTCCATAAGTAAATGACAAACAAGATCACCAGGGCATGTCATTAGCTCTTTACATATATATAGATGAGCTTAAACTGCCCAAGCTCAAATACCATCTAGCCTATAAGGTGGCAGTTAGTAAAAAGAAGTTAGTATGTGTACCTTCAAAGACCCGACCTGTTTAAACATACCATATTCTTTAAACCAAAGATAACCAGGACTCATAAAAAGCCAGACTGACGATATTTTAAATTATGGCAGCTCTCCAGTTCTTGCCACAATGTGTAAAAATTCACCATGCAAGAAACAAGCAAAATGTTGGTAATGTGTTTACAGGGAGATTCCTCTGGAAATGGGGGATATAGCGTTTGGTCACAGCTGACTGGCACACAACTAAGTAGCAAATACAAAGAGTCAGAGCACTTTCTGCTGTGTCAGAACATATATTAGCTTGCTCTGTCACACAAAAGGCCTCAGACTGAGATGTACGTAGGTGTCGCTTGTTCTGAGTGTGATTCATACGCGAAGCTACTGTGAGAGGTTGTTTTTTAATTTCTTCTGAGAGTGTTGTAGGAGAGAAGGCTTAAGGTGATACAGACTATCACAGTTTCTCACACACACACATTATTTTTACACCTTCTTGCAAAGTCCTCCTGACTGTAGTCAAGACATAGATGGTTTCTTGCAATAGAAATTACTAGAAACAGTAAGAAAAAGCAGTGGGAAGGTAAATCTAAGCTGTAGTTTATGCTGACACATATGTCCCTTCTGATTTTTGCCCTAGTCTATTTAATTCATTGTTATAGTGAAAAGTAAATTGACTCATACTTATGCTGACACATATGTCCCTTCTGATTTTTGCCCTAGTCTTTTAATTCATTGTTATAGTGAAAAGTAAATTGACTCATACTGTGTAAATTTGTGATGTCTTCTGGAGTGTAAGAAAGTTTTTTTCCAAATACCTCCAGCTAGCCATGTGGCTTATGAGGTCAAAACAACCTTAAAGTGGTATTTTTAGCTTGGCAAGAAGCAAGTATGATGGCAATAAAGTTTAAATAGTCCTTTAAAATCTAGACGCAGTGCTTCATAAAACACGCTATGTGGCCATGAGTTCGGTGTAGTGCTCCAGGCCAATTAAATCAATACTTTCCAGCAGTTCTCCATCCACTGCCTTTTTAAACTGTAGGAACATCCTATTTTTCTCTTTTCACCAGATGAATAAATAGATGATTATTAGCACTTCAGTCCCAAATTGCTTTATGGATGCAAAGCAATAAATCCACACAACAGATCTGAGAAATAGAAAGGTATGGTAGCATGCTGCTGTGCTAGCATGGGAACAGAGGCCCAGAGCACTTCAGTTCTGTGCCTCAGGTCACACAGGAGCTGGGAATAGAAGATAGAAGTGTCATTTCTGCACTTTGAGTACGAGAATCCCTGTATCACGTCCTCTGTGGATGTCTGCCGTCCTGCCTCCTCTGACACAGCACTGTCTGCACACTCACAGATTAGCTCTGGACTGGCCCAAAGAGAGCTCTGAAGTCCTTCGTACTTTCCGGGGGCATTAGGGCTGTGTGGAGCACAGCACAAGGCAGCAGACTGAGCAGGTAGCTGTGGTAACTGTGTGAACATCCCTTCTCCTTTAAACTCCATTCATTTGAGATTCTTCTCCAGGATTTCCTGATTTTTGGCAGCCTGGCCAAAGCTACTGCTGCAACTCCCCTCTGCCAGGTGTGAAAATCCCAAAACAATAGCCAAAGTCTTCATCTTCCACCAGGATAAAATATGCAGGAGGAAGAAGTGGGCACATGTAAGGAAGTGCAAGCGTGTGAAATCCCTGACCTGCTCTGCAGAGCCACTGTTGCCGATTTCCAGCCCTGATGGGACACCAGAGGTGACGGTAGAAGGGCAGGGACATGGTGATATGCTGGGAATTGAGTGCCCGAATGTGATGTGGTATTGTTCCATATTCTAGGCCAGGACTCCCATTCCTTGACAGAAATGGTCATTTAATGACGTTAGCAAAGCAGGGAAAGAGCACTGGGTAGGGACCTCCGCGTCAAAAAATGTCAGCACCCTGAAGGACAGGAAGCTGGTATGACGAATGAGGTGGGGTGGTTCAAGTCACCGGTGCTTCCAAAAGTGGGCGTGAGGCTGTTCACCAGAGAGGATACTCACACTTTTCCCAACACTCTCATTCAGCTACATGCTGGGAATAACCTCAAGAGTTCAGCCCCACGTCCACATCATCTTCAGGAAGGCAACAAAAGGACAGGCAGAAACAGGGGCCAAGAGGATGTTTGTTTAAGTGTCACTGAATTTTCTGGCAAATGCATACCCTTATTGCATCTACTGCAACACTACAAAGCCACTGGCACAGAAAGAGTAGTTAAGAGTTATTAGCTAACTGGAAACTTCGCACAGCTTGCTTGTTGGATACATTCGGTATTAGCACCTCTATACTGAATTGATGTGTCTAGACCGGATTTCTCCCTGGCGACACTCAGTTGGGGAAATCCAGAGGTTCTTACTCCTTCCTCAGCTCAGCAAAAGTCATTGGGTCAACAGGGATTCACTGAGTGTGAAGGGTTGAGTCAATCCCCTGTCCTTTTGAAGAGTGGCTTCTCTCTGCAATCACATACAGAACTGCCTCCCTCTAATATTAACTTTTTCCCCAGAAAAATCCATGGATGATTACCCCCATACCCCACTATTTTCCACTGTGACCATCAAAAGACCATGACGAAAAGACCATAATCTTCATCTCACAAGCATGTATAGTATGTACTAGTACATCACCAGAGTCCTCATAGTGCAGCCCAAGCAGAAGAGAGCTCCAAGAGTGCTGGAGCTCTGTTTCCAGCACAACAGGACTAGCGCAGCCAGTGCCTGTTACTGAGCTAACTCAGATCAGTTGAAAGCTCTCTCTGAGTCCTGCAACAGGTTATAAAAAGTCCTTGCTTTTTGTTGGTGAACTACGTAGAATTGCATTTGACATTAGCTGTGATCATAGATAAGACAACAAATAGGTCAGGTGGGTGAAATGGTGTATCATCTGCCCTGCTAGTTTTATGTTCTGACTGCCGTGACAAGGCAAATTGAAAAAAAAAAAAGTGTCTTGAGCAGATATTCTAAGATTTTTAATCTGATTAGTTCCAGACCCTTCACAAAAATCAACATTGAGTCACTGCTGATTAAGCAAGCAAGGTGATGTGAAGTTACATAAATGTTCTCCTCTCTCCATGCAGCCTTAGTATAAGAAAATATTAGTTAATTTAGCTGTTAAAATATGCAAGGTCCTTAGGTAGGAAGAAATATATAATTTTATCTGGTGCTGTCTAACATTTGAAGTGGCTAAAATACAGTATTATAAAACCAAACTTATGGTCAGGAAGTCTGTGAAAATAAAAATTAATCTTTCCTCCAGAAGCTAGCTCGCTACAGTTCCCACAGACTATTTCAGGAATCTCCCCTGCTCTGGGGAAAAGTGTGGGGTGATCCACTTTAATTCCTTATGTGTGGAAACAAGCACCCAGCAAGCTTTATTCTTAATTTTCAAATAACAAGAGTGGGAACATTGAGAACATCAATAACAGTTGCCAGAGGGAAGCCCAAATTTTGTCTGAAGTCATGACTCTATCTTACTTTTACTGTGTTATGTTGACAGAGGAGCAACTTCTGTAAGCTGGCTTTTGAGGGCGGACCAGAAGGAAGATCCCCGGGTGTTCATAACTAATTGTCGTAATACCACAAGGCAAAGCTGCAGCATGCTTGTCATCAGGAAAGTCATAGCTAATGACACCGGTTACTTCACCTGCATTTATGATGACTCCCCATCTAATGAGGATCTCATGGCCAAGATTTATGTGTTTGTTAAAGGTAAGAATTTCACTTCTGTTATTGTGGCTTTCTGGCAATATAAGTTGTTTTCAACTGTGGGATCTGTCCTAGGTAGAACAAGCAACCCAATTCAGGTGCTTTCACACATACCACCGCCCCAGTGACCCAGCGCTGGAGCAAGCACCAGCTTTGACATTTTGAAAAAGCTGGATATATTTGGATTTTCATGACAGCTGAATTCACAGGGACAGAGATGTGAGAACCAGAAATTACCTATCTTGTTCAGTTCCAGGACTTGAAAACTAGATTGTCCCATCTAGTTTTGTGTTCCAAATAACAGATACACTGATTTCTTTAAACCTCTTTTCCTTTTAAGAATAAATTCTTTTATTCTGAAGGGCTTTGCTATCACAGTGTTTTTCCTAAGATTCATCCTGAATACCCAAGTCCTCTCTCTTTCCCTTCCTCCCGAGACATGAAAATCCCTGACAGCATTCTTTGCAATTCCTCCCTCTCCTACACATTTGTATACTGCTTTGTCCTTCACATCTGTGAGACATCCAAAACTGGATGACTGCATTATACAATTTTATTGTAAAAAATGGCCCATTGCTCATTTTTGTCCTCTTAGAACTGCCTCTCCCCCATGTGTTGGAATCATTGAGTTCAGAGCCAATAATAAATGGAAGCAGAAACTTCAGAAGAGCGTGGTCCTCAGTGATTAAGTGAATATGACATACTGAGCAACCAATTTTTCTTAGAAGAACATTCCCCCAAAATGCTGAATTTTTTTCAAATCTACTTGACAAACACATTACTAAACCACTGAATCATTTTGGATCTTCCAAGCTGAGACTGTGAGTAGTCAGATAAAGGAGCTGACTTTCAGTGCCTTTAATAGGGGATGACATGAACTCCATTGGTGCTGAATAGTCTTACTATTCAGTTCCCCACAAGTACTCATGAATGAATTAATTTAATTTTTCTAATAAATGCTAAAATGTGATTCTTTAAATCCTCTTACTAAAACAAATGCTAGAGAGGCAATGAGTTTGATATTATTTGAATAGTTCAGCAAACTTACGCATGCAGAAACCCCATGTGTTTGCTGGACAGCTCTGATAGTCTCATGGTATTGCTAATGATGGTGAACCATCATGAGGCGTTACTCCCATCCCAAGGGGACTGTGATATACCCACACAGCTAAATTCAACTTTTGCTCTAGTAGGTGAACACACCTGTTTGATTCATGTGGATGACATTTTCCTGTCTCTTTATGTCTGTTGAAAATAGTCCCTTTCTATCCTTTCCCTGCTTTCCCAGCAAGCCTTCCTCTTATTGGAAAGTAGTTTTTTGGTGTTACTTGTTAGTTCCTGAAGTATTTTTTTTCTCCCTTTCTATTTCCTTTTTTAAAAAATTTTTCCCTGTTACTCTAAGCCCTGGTTGCTTTATCCACCCTAGTTCTTGTGCTGAGCTGTTTCCTTTTCTCATTACACACTGCTCAGATGCCCCTCATCTAATATTGTTAACCCAGCCCAATGCCTACGCTTCAGGAAATAGTGCACTGAAAACTCAATTCTCTATCCTGATTCAGTGCCCTGGCTGGCTACCCAGGTCTTCATTACTCTATGGTGGGAGCACGTGCAGGAAATGTTATAGATCTTTTGGGACTGCCTGAGCATTTTCCTTAAGAAAATATCTCAAGTTATGAAATGCTTGCCAGCGACGCGCTTGGAACAGTGCTAATCTAAAAAAAATCGCAGGATGTCCTTTTGGTTGCCTAAGACTGCTGTGCCAAGGTTTCCCTGAAAACCAGCGCTGGATGGCTGTTTTATCTAAATCACCCTCCAAGACTGTCCTCACTCAGACACAATTTAATTGTGTCATACGCCCTCCCTGCTCTAAAAGCTCTTACTCAGACTCCTGTGCTTTAAAAGTTATTGAAGGAAAAGTGGGTAGAAAATGAACCAGCTTGGACTATGCATTCGGTGGGTGAAGTAGTGAGAAAGGCAAGTCAACAGGGATCCCTCCTGTCCATGTCCTAGCGAGCCAGCTGCTCATCCACCCCAAAGCAGAGCTCTGCCACAGCAGTTCAGTCCATAAGCTTGCAAGTGCCTGCTGGGATCTGGCCTGCTGGTCTGAGGATGCTGCTTGGCCTCAGTGAAATGAAGCTATTTATACCTCAGCATGGATGCTGTCCTCAGGGCGCTCTTCCTCCCATTCAATTCCTGTGTATATTTGTTGAAAGCCAGAAGGCTCTTTTGGGGACAAGAAAGCTGTTCTTCAGTGAGGGCTTTACACATTGTGGAGTTAAGTAAGGCATTCAGAAAATACCTACAATTTTGTTCAATATTTAAACATGCCTTTTTAAGGAAATTGGTCTGACAGTGTCTGGACATCACAGAGAAACCCATCAGTCGTCTTTAAGTGAAGAAGTTCACAGTTCCCTGTGAGTGCCAAACAGGGGTGAGGTCCAAAAGACATCTCTCCAGACATTTTGTGGAGAGAACAAGTGCTCAGCAGGGTGTTTATGAGACTGAGCCAGGTGGAGTGAGAAAATGTTGAGCCAGACCCTGAAGGCTGGAGATTCCTCTGAGGTTACAAGCCATTATTGCCAAAAAAGGAAGGGGAATGGTATTTTTTCCCTTCATTCCTGGCCTGCTGCTTGACACTGAAATGAGAACATGATTGTATCGGAAGCCCCGCTTATTGGTTATTATTTCCTGTGCTTGCTTCTGTTTTTACAGCCTCCCCAGTGGAGTTTCTAAGCTCTGTCAGAATCTGGCATTCAGCAGCTCTCCCCCCTGGTGCAATTGAGCTGTGACCCCTGCACATCAGTCGGATCATAAGGGACCCGAAGGCAGCAGGGTCAGCTGCCATGCCTCAGCTGTGCACTGACAGTCTGGAGGGAGGGAGAACTCAGGATCTTAATCCTGAATAATTGTTCCCGAGGCCTTTTCTGCTTCCCGCTGCAGCTGCAAGTCCCAAGTATCGTAATTAAAAAGCAAGACAACTCCCTCCTCCTGTTGCCCATCTCCTTGCTGGAAATACAACGTAGTTAAGGGCTGCAACAAAAATAGTTGGGCATTTTTTAATGGCATTGTTTAACTTCATTGCAATTCTGAGGGATAATCTCTGTAGCGAGATGCAGCGTCTGGTCAAACAGGGTGCTGCAGTGCTGCACAGGAAGAGCAGCCAAGCAAGCCTCTCGTGGCTGCTGTCAGAGAAAAGGGCGAACGGGGAAGCCCACCCTCAGTCCACAGAATAGGCAGTCTGCTGAGCCAGGTCTTGACCAGTAGCAGTAAAGATGGGTCTTCACTGCAAACTAGCTGCCCACATAGGGGCCCACGTCATAAAGTCTCATGTGGATGGCATTTCCACTGCAAATGCTGCCAAAGCCAGCTAGCCAATGTCATTTGCTTCTATCTATCTCCTGCAATTACCCTTCCCAACCAAATGGGTACTTCCCTGTGAGGAACATACACATTTATTTCAACCTTTGGGATCCCGGTGCCAAAAGAAAGGACAGGCTGTCTATTTTGTGTTAAAATATAGAGAGCCCTCTCTACAGTGTTTCCTAGGGCACATATAAAATTTAACATGGCTTAGAGGAGGAGGAAAAACAGATAAATCAAGCAAAGATTTGCTCCACCTTCCCAAAGGGCTATCCCAGACCCCAGCCTAGACAGAAGTCAGGACTTGCAGCTCTCAGCTATTTGAAATACTGTTACTGTCAGCAAAGCAACTGTCTCAATGTATAAAATAGTCCTCGGGGCATCAGCTGGAAAAGCTCTCTGTATCAGCTGAAACGCTGCCTCAGCTTTCGCAGTGATTTCCCCTTGCAGTCCTCAGCTCTCTGTAGCAGTAAGGGATTTGCTACACCTTTTTGTACCACTCAGTCAATGCATCAGTAGGAAGAAGCATAAGCTCAATTCTGTTTGCTTCCCTCCATCAGCAACTTGTCTGACATTCTTACTGTGGTAGCTGGAACTGGCCACATCTTGAGTGTCTATAAAAGTTCATCCAAGTTTCCATGTTGTGCTTTGATTCCTGTCCACACACACCAGTAGTACTGCTTTGCTAGAACTGTAGGGCTAAAGGAGGCAATCTCCTCGTCGCAGACATGGGGCAAGCAGGCCAGCAACAGACATCCTCTACTAATTTTTATGCAAAGCAGGGCTGTTATTCAGTTTCTTGAAATAATTATGGCCATAATGGGGCTGGTTCTCAAACACTTCAGGAACACAGGAGTCCCACCTCCTCTGACCATGATACTGTAATTGGCACAAAATTATGTATGTGAACCCAGTACATCAGTGTTGGCTCTCACACAAGGGCCCAAATACACTGGGGTAGCATCACCAATTCCTGTTTGGGCCTCATGTGGTTCACTCTCTGAATACATAGATTGGTGGATATTTTAAGTGTCTTCCCACACGGAGCAATTCATCTGCTGGTGTTTCACCATCTCAGTGTTACAGTGTGTTAGGAACATGGCAGGACTGAGGGAGTAATTTGTTTACAGTGTAACAGAAGATACCACTGCAGAGAATTTGAGTTCTGGCTCCTTTCAAAGTTCATATGGACACCATGAAGCACCAGCACTGCAGGCAGCACTGGAGGCTTGAGCCATAGTACAGTCCTGCCAGGATTCCAGAGCACAGGAACTGGAAATCAAGTTTGAAGCAAGACAGACTTTTATATGGGAACACTGGGAGCACAAGTCCTGTTTAGGCTGTTCTGAAGGAAAAAGGGGGATGCATCCAAGCAGCTTGTCCTGTCAGAGCATGCATCTCACTGCTTGTCAGGTCCAGCAGCAAGGCATCCCCAAGGAAGGGTATGATCTCTCCCTTGCTATTGCAAAGAATGAGAAGGAGAGTGGTACAAGTACTGCACGGGGGCAGAGTGTCCATCAACCACTGTCTCTTCTTTATCAAACTGTACAGCCCAGAGATGTGAAGCCGCATTTTCTTCATCCCTTCCCCACCAAGGGAAATCTAAAGAGGGTGGAAGGTGCATGAAAGCACCCCTCACATGAGATCATATTTTGGTTCTGATGTTCTTTGAAGCTGATTTCTGCCTCCTTAAATTCTCTTGACAGTTCACAGAGATAATCCAAATGTGAGAAGCAGAAATGCAGGGCCAGGGTGACAGCCCTGACTTGGGCTTTGGCTTGCTTTCCAGAAGATATTACCAGTGAGAACAGAGTTGGAGCTGCATTTCTTCTTTCTTTCATGCTGGAGACACCGAGACAGCTACACTTGCTGCCAGACACTCAGCAAGCTGAGATAGGCAAATGCTGTCCTGTCTGCTCAGCATGGAGCCCAGCAGATAAGCTGGCTGTCTTGCACAGACTGGTGGAAGGGTTTGGCACCATATCCTAGCTAACAGTGTTTAGGGCCACATGACATGGGAATACAGGCTATGTCGCTGTGCAGGACCCTCTCTGTTGATCCTCAAGTATTAAAGGCTGGATCCAAAGGAAAAGGAAGATGCTTTCCATTCTGAATCAAGACCTTCTGTATCTTCAAATCATATCCTAAAGTGTCACTTTTAAGTGGAGGAGCCTTATAAGATATGATGGTGAGAGAGCAGCAGAAGTTCCTGGCAGTAAGTCAGCAACAGCACTTGACATCCCTGCAGGAAGAGGTAATGATCCTCTCCTCCTAAATGAAGGCCTGGCAGCCAAAATCACACACACATTTCCCCCACTTCTTCCTTCCCATTTCTTATCCATTCAGTAACTGCTCGTTGCTGAACTTTACTCAAGGTCTGTGGCTGTCAGCAGTTAATGTGAGACCTGTTCTTAATGATGGTAAAGCTGGTCAATATTTTCTACAAAGTCTATGCCTGCCTAAAATCTAGTGTTGTGGGAGTCAGAATTTATGAATTCTTCTGGTGCTTGAAATGTAATTTCAGCCAAAGTATGGAGACATTTTTTAAAAAAATAAATCCTTACATGTTGGCTGTTATTTGTTTGGCAATGAGAAGCATTCTGCTTCCACAATTTTTGAAGTAACACTTTTTAAAGTAATATTTTTCTCTACAAATATTCCTGTGTTTGTAACAGCAATCTCTGGGGGAAGAATGTATTTCATTTGACCAAAACAGAATGCTTCGTGTTGACTCAGAATGTCTTCTGGGGGTTTTGCAGTCATTTTTGTTTTGCCTAAAGATTAAATACTCTGTTTTCTGTTTAATCTAAACATTCCACCACCAGTTCTTTTCATTGGCCTGCCAACGTGAAAAGTCCTTTATTTTCAAAGATCCAGTTTCAAAACAAGTGACTTTATATAAGTTACTCCTGTACCTAGAAGAAGCTTTGATGGGTTACCAGGAGAAATACAGCAGACCAGGCAATTGCCTTGTACAGCTTCCCAAAATACTCTGACCAACGTGTCACTTAACTGTTAATTGTCCTGTTAACATAAAGAACAGATTATAAACCTCCTCTCAGTGTTTTTGACCTTGATGAAGACAAACTTCATGGCGATTATGTCAAAATGTGAACTTAACCTGTGAAACTCTGCTCAGGCTTCCCAGCCAAGGTATGACAGAATGAAGAAAATAAATAGTGAGGGTGAGAGAATTATCTTTAGAAGGAACAAAGGAAGAAGCAAAATGAGAATGTTCAGGAATTTCACAGACATACATAGCTAAGGATGACTGTCCTCAAAGGCCATTTAGTGCTTATCATCTCTGTGGGCTGATGGATAGTATCTGAAGGGAGAGGTGATGTTATCTCCACAGCTTTAGTATAATGCAAACATCATGAGACAAATCGCCATCAAGGTGTATGAAACATGAGCAGCAATGAAAAGCACCCAAAATCCTGTACAAAATCCTGTCCCAGGAGGATGTTTCAAACACGCAGGCAGGTGATACGATGCTGAAAAGTAAAGAGTTGTAGGAGAGCTGGAGACTACAACATGCTGAGCTCGTGGGGTGCAATGCTGAGGGCTTTTAAGTCCCTTAACTTCATCAGCTGGCAAGATGGGACCCATAAGCACCTTTGGAGAGCGAGATTCAAATGGCAAGTGAGCATGACATAACTACAGACCTCCACCACTTCCTGGTAGATAGTCACCAACATTACAGATAACACTAAACAAAAGAACAGATGTCACCACGAGGCGAAGGAGTCCCATATCTGTGTTCGCATGCTGTCACTGTG
The DNA here is from genome assembly GCF_965140245.1 of Athene noctua. Lineage (NCBI taxonomy): Eukaryota > Metazoa > Chordata > Aves > Strigiformes > Strigidae > Athene > Athene noctua. The sequence goes on along the minus strand of NC_134047.1, from coordinate 12,099,217 downwards.
GAGTCTTGAAGATAGAACTGCACATTCCCCAGGCAATTGCTATTACACTGCTGAGTTAAAAGGGACCCTCCCTAAATTCATCTCAAGCAGCAATTAATCTCCACCTAGACAAAAGAGAATCTAAACATGAAGGGCTTCACCGTCTGAAGGTAAACAATGTTCTTGTAGGCACTTGACCTTTGAGTTGCTTTTGTGTGCGGCATACTTGATTTTTCTGCCTGGCTCTGTCCCTATGGCTGGACAGCCGGCCCCCTTCCCCTCCACTGTCCTGCTGCCTCTGCTTCCTTCACTTTGCTGTTTGTGTTCCCTCTTGAGCTGTGCTGGGTAAACAGTAACACCCTGGCCTGGCTGCAGTTTCCTGCAAACTTCCACTGACCTGGAGAGCTAGACAGCCAGTCTGAGACCAAAGGGAAGGGGCCTTTCCCTCGCCTTGGAGCTGGTGGGGAGCTGATAAGTCCCTAACGTGCTACAGCTCTTGTCTTTCTTCACATATAATGAGCTTTGCAGCCCACAGTAAATTATTCTTTTTAATTATCCTATAGGAATTGATGGCTGCTTATGGGTAAGATTCGTAGGGCATATTACCTTCCCAACTCAGGAGGAACAGATGTGCCAAGCTATAGGGAAATACCCTGTTTTCATAAAGTGTTTCTTTGCTGAGAATTTTTTCACTTGGAGTTCAGTGCTGGTAACTGCAGAGAGGACGGCACCTGCATTTCCCATGCCTCAGCTCTCCAAATTGCAACAGTTGAGTGCAGCTGATTTACACCATCTGGAAGCAGAGATCTTCCTTGAGACTAAGGTTATCAATTTTAAAGAAAAGTGACCCCGTCCCTTTTGTTTCAAGAAGTTCTGTCTCTGGGAGACTTTTTTACAAGGAGTTAACTGATTGCTGATTAACTTAAGGTGGTGAACATGTTTGTAAAGCTGGCAGTGACACTCCCGATGTTCCAGCAGATCATTTTTCCATGCCACAGTCAGTCTGAACTACTTAGGAGTTTCATGAAGGATTCAGTTTTTTGTCTGCACAAACCATAACGAAGGTATCAGCTGACAGTTGATTAGTTCCCTATTCAGTATTTATTCTTTGTCATTTTGTTAAGATCCAAAGCTGAGCCACTTTATATTTGCTTATCTGTTAAGTGAACGCTCCAGCTGCCTGGAAAGTGCTCTTGCTCAGAGCGTCTCCTTCCCAATGCAAGTGGGGTTGGCTTGTTCCTGCTTATGTGGGATTTTAGACCAGCTGGACTAAAGCACAAGCAGGCTGCAGGATGCGTTGGGGTTTCCTCCATTGCTCTGTGTCCTGGTACTCTTTAGCACTTGATGATACTATTTTTGCTTTCGCACAGAGTTTCACAGTTAGGGAGACAAAAAAGCTTTCCTGGCCTCACTGACATGCCCAGGGTTACTTAGTAAGTGCTTGACCTTCACCTGCAACTGCCTTTTCCTTTCATTCCAGTCACTCTCCACTTGATGGCCAAAGTGTAGCCCTCACCTCATGTTTAAACTCTGATGTCAAAACTGTAGCAGTTTAGCCCTGCAAGTAGCTGCCACATTAGCATCTTCACTTTAAGAGTTGCTTCACTAACTCACACAGGTATCCCACCCTGTTTAGGAGCTCCAATATTGAAGGTTGGAATAGGGAGGAAAGGAGGCCTTCGGCAGATAGAGAACTCTCTTTAGGCTAAGGCTATAAACAGGATAAAGCACTGGGATAACACAAATTATAGCCATCTGCTTATTGCACAGGACTCTAAGAAACCTCACTTACTGTAGGAAAGAGAAGGACCCATAAATTATAAACCCTTTTCCTCTTTTTTTTCAAAACAGAGTGAGAATAATGCCCATGAGACCTGACATCCACTAGAGATTAACAATCAATTGCAGCTCAAGCCATCCTCCCCTTTCCCAACCTAATCTTTATAACCCAGAAACTGCCTTTTGCTGTTGTTAATTGCACATCGATTTTAAAACACTATCTAGATTTCAAATACTGGTGGTAGAAGGCTAGATTTATATATTTTGGCTTCCAGTTCAGATTGTAGCTTATGATCTGGGATAGTGTAATTCTAGCTACTGGCTAGACATATGGCAATTCAGGTGCAGACTGCTATTAAAAATCAATTAGGAATGAAATATAGCTTCTGCTACATACACTGTAAATTCATGCGTCCCATTTAGATGTTCTTCAGTAGTTTTGTACCACCATGATGAGTATTTGTCCTATTTACAGATGAAAAAGTAGATTATTTTTAGGTCTGTTGTGAATCTGAAAATGTGGTAGAGGTCAGTCTCAGAGGTAGGGAGAGATGATGGAGGAGAATGGGATTAAATAATTGGTTTCTCTCCCTGAACAGCAAATATTTTTGAGAAATGTTATTCTGTTTTGACTAAGATATTTCAATCATTGCATAATTCAATATTTTCTGACATTTTAGGATTATTTAACTTTTGCCTAGCTGCCTTCTTTTGATTTATGTTACTTTTTAAACAAACAGTGCTATTCTGAAATTACCTCTAAAAATATTGGCACAAATACTTTTAAATCCAGTGCTCCCATCTTTTCAGTCAAAACAATTAGTTAAAATTTGATCCAAATTTGTGAATAGTTTGGTATCAAGAAGCTACTTTTTCCACAGCAAATTTCCTCTTGCCCTATATTCTTGTCTTATCCCCCTGTCACATGGCACATTAGTTGTTCTTCCTTTTTCTCCATAGACCTAGAAATAGATATGAATACACTTCCCCTGACACCTTTTTGCACTCCCAGTGTTTGTTGAAAATACACAAAAATCTACTTTCTCTGCTTTTTCCTATAACAAATAATCCAAGGATCTTCTTTTAATAATCCAGGGTCTTCTTTTAAGTAGAAAGGCGTTTCATCATTTGCACCAGCTTTAAAGTTGGCTATAAAAATATCATCACATTTGATACCTCCAAGTATGGTTTAGCTGGAGAGAGCAAGACTGCAGAGGTATTAAGCAGCATTAATGCTCAGAGACAAACACTTAACACATTTTTGTAATGTGACTCAATAGAAGAATTTAGAATACCTGTTTGGGAAAGTGCATAGAACATTGGATTGACTAAATATTTCCTATTAGTTTTAGGGACTGGAGCAAGCTAGAGTTGTGGTCCAGAGATCAGGTTTCTCAGATCAAGGCTTGATTAGAACCAGTGTCTGCCTAACCAGAAAGTTCAGATGTGTACATGGAAACTTCCTACATGTGAGGAGATTATACATCTAATTTTTTAATTCCAATTAATTTCTCTCACATACTATTTCTTGTAATGCCCTTACTTCAAAGTATATGCTTTTTTGTAGACCACACCAGTCAGAATTAATCAGTGGCATGGCATAAAAGCTGACATGAAAAGACATTACTAGAAATGATAGACATCATCCACATTTCTGGTCTTTATCTTCTGTTTTACTGCCTCATGTTCAGTGCTACTGATCAGTTCCTTGTCACAGCTCCCCATGTGAAGCACACATCTCTTGTACTTGCATAGTGACCCTAGTGCCTTTTGTAAAACATCATCATAACACATGTGACCTTTTTGATACACACAAGGAGCTCCAACCAACATTTGGTCTCATCATGATGAAACATGTGGTACATTTTCTCTGCTAAGAATCCCATTCCCAGTTCTCAGAACTAAAAATCAGCTATCAAAAATACAAAAGGCAATGGTCTCAACCTCTGCCTTTCACCGTTAATTTTTTTGTGAGTGAAACTGGCTTGGGTTGTGGAGCAAAGGAACTCCAACTCTGCACTAGTTCTTTGAAAAGTAATTTCAAGTGACAGCACTTACGTATTTCCATGACATTCCTGAAGCGAAGACTATTGTTATTAGCCAAGAAATGAACATTGATATCCCCAGATGAATGAACCTGTTCCCATATGAGTTACCAGTCATGGTGAAATAAAGACAAAGCAAGTGAGATAAACCAGCTCTGTGTTTTCCTTTGTTAGTGGAGCTGTGGAAGAGCAAATCCAAATCTCACACTCCATGTTCAAACTATTCTGCAGGTCACCAATAAGCACAGCTACATCACTTACTTACATATATACTTCTTACCCAGAAAAATTCAACATAAATAAGCACTTCACCTACTGTTTAATTACAGATCCTCCAGCATGGAATACACAGCTCCCTGCTAGGGTCCAAAGGATGAACATTTGTTTTAAATTGAAAAATGGATCCCCACTGATTTGAAGCAAAAGTCTGTTTGCTAGGAATAGAGTATTGGGAAAGAAGAAAATTTGGAGAGTTTTAGTTTTAGACTCTTTATTGAGAGTAGGCAAAATGGCCAAGGAAGACTTGGAATTTTAAAACTCCGTGTACAGGATTCTTTTCCTCACTAGGTAAAGAAGTTAGAGGAATGTTTTGCCATCTTTTCATGGAGATTTTAGAGCTTTCACAGTTTTGCCAACAGATGAAGGGGGGAGAGAAGCCTGATACAGTAATGCAAGGATTAATGGGATTAATAGATAGTGTTACTGCAGAACACTTCAACTGGGGCTTTCTTCAATCGCCGAGCAACTGCCACAACAGTCTCCCCATATAAAATGAGAGTATGCATTTAGGTGAAAGGATTGGGGCCAGCTGGCCTGACACATTGGTGCTAAACCAATTGGTGGATCACACCATTCAGGCTCTTAAACACAGCCTGGGGCTTTGATTTTTGTCTTTGAGAGGTACCTGATCACAGCTGAGGCTATACGCAGCCTTTACTGGAGATACTCTCGCACCATGCTGCAGAGTCAGACCAATGCATGCTAAACAGAGGGGCTGTAAGACAGGAAGGGTGCTGGCTACTGCTGTGACAGTGTTTTGCCCCTGCAGAGGTACAGGTCATAGAATCACAGAAGGGTTTGGGTTGGAAGGGACCTTAAAGACCATCTAGTTCCACCCCCCTGCCATGGGCAGGGACACCTTCCACCAGCCCAGGTTGCTCCAAGCCCCGTCCAACCTGGCCTTGAACCCTGCCAGGGAGGGGGCAGCCACAGCTTCTCTGGGCAGCCTGTGCCAGGGCCTCACCACCCTCACAGGGAAGAATTTCTTCCTGACATCTAATCTACATCTACTGTCTGTCAGTGTAAACCGTTCCCCCTTGTCCTACCCCTACACCCCCTGATGCAGAGTCCCTCCCCACCTCTCCTGTAGCCCCTTTAAGCACTGGGAGGCCGCTCTAAGCTCTCCCCGGAGCCTTCTCTTCTCCAGCTGAACACCCCCAACTCTCTCAGCCTGTCCTCACAGGGGGGTGCTCCAGCCCCCCGGGCATCTTCACGATTTCCTCTGGACCCGCTCGAGCAGGTCCCTGTCCTTCTGATGCTGAGGGTCTGTCCAGATCTCTCTGGATGGCGCATCCCCTTCCTCCAGCGTGTCGACCACACCACACAGCTCGGTGTCACCGCCGGACTTGCCGCGGGTGCTCTCCGTGCCCCTGGCCGGGTGGCCGCCGAAGCCGCCGCGCAGCGCCGGGCCCGGTGGCGGCGGGGGTCGGGCGCGGCCCCGCCGGGAACTGTCCAGCACAGCCCGGCTGAAGCGGCGGCTCCTCGGCGGCCACCACCGGCTCTGCTCTCCTCGCCCAGCTCCCCCGCCGGCCCCTCGGCTCTGGAGAGCGGGAGGGCTCCCGATGATCTAGAAGTAGCATTGCTGTCTTGATTCGGTAGTGCGTGGAGTTTTTCATGTATTTGCACAGAGACGTTCCATTCTGGGCAATTTCTGGATGAACAGTGGGGTTAGATCCACAAGCAATAAGTATTTTATTTTTTTGCCTCTAAAAAATTCCTTAATATTAAATCAGAAATTAGAGATGAAACATGGCATGAGGATACAAGGGTAGTTCAGGAAGTACTTTAATGTTCTTCATCAAGAAGGACACTTTTCCTCATTATACAACATCAGAGAACAGGTTGCCTACACTATAGGTGTTTCCCTTTTCCAAAGCCCTAAAGTGTTGGCCATTGTTGAAGGCCTCCTACAGATCCATAGCGATGGATGTGTCAGCCCCAGCCAACTGAATTCATTACCAATTTAGCCCATTTGGGAGTAGCTGCGCGTTCTATTGAAAACTGATTTTAATTTCCTCATAGCACATCCATTTTTAAAGTACTGTCAGAATACTGTAGAGCACCATTTTGCAACCTAGATTGTTCACAAACCTTTCCTGTCAGCTATTTCCCAGGCTTTAGGTGAAGCCATTTCCAAAATATAATTGTGTAGAGGCAGGTCCCAAGCCAAGGATAAGTAGGTTGAGGCTATTGTACAGGGTGCACATCCTTTCCTGTCAACAGTATAATCCAAACCAGAAGTGGCTGACTACCTACACTGTGTGGTGTAGTTGCTATTGCATCAGCTGAATGGTATTTGAAACTTTATACCATAAGAATATCAAGTCAAAGCTTTTTAGAAAAATCTTGAAGGTTTCAGGACTTCACAAACATTATTTTAATTTTCTGATGAACATCACTGTATTCATACGATGAAAAATCAGTGAGACTCAGAAGCTTTATTAAGTTAAACTATGTAATTTTTTTATTTATTTCTCTTGTATATGTATATCCTGTCTGATTTATTGTGGCAGATCTGTAGAAAATCCCACAGTTCCCCAAGAGTGTGACCAACTTAATTCACTGTTAGGTTAAACAAATTATTCTTGCCTGAATTTGAATATGGTGGGTCTACATTCCCTTTTTGCATGCCTTCTTCATGTTCAAGAGGTCCTCACTTACAGGAAGAAGCTTTTTTCTTTTAATAGATTTACCTTAACTGCTGTAAACCTTTTGTAACACTTAACTGCTGTGGAATTCAGGGGTGCTGCAGTATAATATCACCTGTGAAAGAAATCCAGAGCACTGAGGCTGCCATGAAGACCAGTGGAGATGATTTATTAACTTCATTTTTACAGATGGAGAAGGGATAAGAAAAGGAATTTTTACAAGATTACACTGGAAACTGCTAAAATAGGGGTAGAAATGGGATATTCCGATTCTTGGTCATTGGCTATAATCCCTATATGACACTGACATTTGCAAACAAGCATGATACAGTGAGCAGACACTATGGGCAATTAGCTGCTCAGATTACAGTGATCTTCTGGTCATTGATCAGTAAAGGAGCAGTTTTGCAAATCAATGTTATTTTCCCTGCAGACTACAGAAATCCATTTGTGGAGATTCACCCGGAACATCCCGAAATAATCTACATTTTAGATGCTAACAGAACGGTTGTTATCCCCTGCCGAGTTACCTTGCCAGATATCAAACCTAAGCTTACCCAGGTAAGTGACTGTTTCAGAGAAACTCAGTCAATTCAGAGGTCTGGGCTGCCAACACAATGAGTAAATATACAAAACAAAATGTATGAAGCTAGGTAAATTTCAGGGAAAAAAAAACCAAAGATACTGAATATCCAGAAGCACAGTCCTGCTCTTCCCATGTATTACTACTGAACTGTGTACAAGAATGTTTTGGGGATTAGGCTGAGTTTATCACATATGTTTCTCATTTTGTGGCTTGATGTTCCCCCATCAATTGGCAAAGATAGATGACAATGCACTATATTTTTTCAAAAGTCTTTGTATAACACCTGGTTATTATCTATCCTCATGAAAGCTTCTCTCTTTTATACCTTGAACCTCCTCAAACAGTTGCCCGTTTTTGCTTGATTTAATAAATTTAAAACAAGTTTCAGCTTTGAGAATAAATGGCTACAGCATCCACCCCTTTGGCAGCAGTTACATCTGAATGTCAAGGTTACAGAACAGTCTGTGGAGGCCAAGGCCATTTTGTATAATAAAAATGGAAATTTAAGGTCTGGGTCTTCCTCAATTGATGGAGATCTAGTCACTTATATAAAGGGCTTTAGAATTGCTCTATAAAGAAGCCTATCATGGAGTGAGGAACAGAACATAGGTCTCCTGGCTCCAATCTTGCCTTTTACCTAATAGGTTATGTGCCTTTCCACTCCCCTGCTAGGCTGCCTGCTTGAGCTGTCCTAATGGGAACCAGAGCTCATCCTCTGCCTTGGCTCTGTTTCCACAGCCTGTCTGGACAGGCTGTGAGAGATGAGCTTGTTCTGCTGGATATGGTGTGATAGCAGAGCACCACAGACAGGCTGATGCTGTGCTGGTAGAGGGATCTGAGAACCTCTGCTCCTCTTTGCTGTTAGATGTCTTAATTGTTGGATGTCTCCTCCTCCTGGGAGACAGGACTTGAAATCACAGAGGCCCGAGACAGTGCTCCAGCTCCTGCTGAGACCAATGGCAAATTTCCAGTAGACGTGCAGAGGGACAGCACTGGACTTATTGCTTTAGCAGATCTCTATTTTTAAGTTTTGTTAGTAGGGATTAAAGGGGGGGTGGGGTGGGGGGGGAATAAGGCTCCTCTCCAGTTATAGCTTATCACTTTAGCCTGGATAAGTGTTATCACCTTCTCCTCCTTGGCTATAAAAATGAAACATCTCATCTTATTTTAGCCTACTTCAACCAAATTCATTGCTGGAGTACTGCTGCTGACTTCAGCACAGACACATGAGCCTAAATGGGGCCTTGGCACCTTGCAAGGTGCAGACCTCCACATTTATCCCCTTATTTATAGGGAGCCCTGCTCTCCCTGCTTGCCAGCTAAATTCTCTCCTGGTAATTTCTTCAAACACAAACTGAAGTCCTTTACCTTGCTGCAAGCCGCTGGTGGAATGAAATCTCCACTGAAATCTCCCTTTTGAATTATGAAGAAAATTGTCCCTAAAAAGATTTTTCCCTTCAAGAAAGAGCAGCCGGATTGCAGGGCAGGGATGTTGTTGTTGAGTGTGGCTCCCCAAAGGAACCCCTCTGAGGCCATGAGCTGGAGAGACATTACTACTCAAAGGAGTAGCTTCGGGAGGCGTGTGTTGGCTTCGGGTGCTGCCAGCCCTGGGCTCCATCTATGGAAAGTCACCGCTTGTTTTACCCTGTCTGGGAATTTCATAGCGCCCTGTGGAGCCAAGGTGGCGGCTTCCTGTGCGAAGAGGAAGCAGGGCGGGAGAGGGGTGGAGGTAAGGATGGGGGAGGAGAGGTGAATAAGGCGATCAGACAAATTTAGAACATCCTCTTCTTCCAAATTTAATCTCCAATAGACAACGAACTTCAAAGGGAGGAAAGCCACTGTGATTTCCTTCAAGCAGCACTGACGCTTTTGGTTTGATTGTTTAAATATATATTTTTGAATATTTTATGAAGATGTTTAATATGTGTGCAGTGTTGAAAAGGGCCTCCTGAGTAGGGTTATTTTTTCTTTCCCCTTCCCACAGCCATCAGGGAGCAGAGCTGCCAAACCATGAAGTTCAGCTTTATCACATTTTATTATTCTTGTAGAAAAAGTACTTTTTTCCACTGTAAATTAAGTTCCTTATGTTACCATTATACTTTAAAATCATTGCACTCTCTGGCCTTTAAATATGTATGGGGAAAGGTACCTCTTGCTAATACTAAACAGCTCCCAGCTAATGCTACATATCATCTTTGTTATTAATAAACCCATGTTAAGACACACAATTCAAACTTTTAATTTTGCTTAACATGATTTTAATTCTGGGCAAAAAAAGCATTTTCAGTCTTGTCAGATCTGTTTACTCACTGATCTGGTTCAGTGTGCATTTGCCATTTACAACTTTGACCTCCATGGGTGTTAAAGCATGATTAAGCCTCAGGTATCAGATCTCTTTCTGTAATTTTTCTGAATTTTCCTAATGGCTTTGAACAGAGATGCCACAGCTTGATTACTTTGAAAGTATTTACATGAAACCCATGTTTCCTATTACTGTCAGAAGAGAACTGCTGTTCCAAAAGCAAGCAACTGTCTTACTGTGCCTCCTTCCCCACAGCAACATCACCAGTCACTGACCCATGGTCAGAATTCCTTTGTCTTTGGTCTGTGCTGAAAATATAATAACAAGTGACCTAAACCAATGCCAACCTGATCAATTTTGTATTCATGTGAGAGGTATGAACATCAGCTCTCAAAGTCGGAAGCTGAAATTTCTTTGGAACAGGAGTATTATTTAAACTGAATCTCGTTTAAGCCACACTGCCATACAAGAGTACAGTTTGTTTGGAGACAGAAAAATAAAATGCATGCTGCATAACAACTACCAATCGGGGAAATTCCCACTTGTAGTCCCCAGTGCAGCCCTTCTCTTGGTTAGCTTCAAAAGCTAAAACAAGGTAGCTCTGAAAAGAAAAATATTAACTTGTGTCATGTTTGAGAAGCCAGTATCTGATAAGAAGGAGGGAGAAGCACTGTGGAAGTGAAGTTAGTTATCATGTGGCAACTGCAGGCAGAGTGAGGTTTGCCCAAATCCTTCATTTTTCAGCTAAAAGTGATCTGAGCACTCCTGCAGCACATCCTCAGTCCTAAAGCGCTTTCCTATGTCCTGCTGCAAAAGTCAGACCTACAGCCTGTGCCTCCATTCACCTGCCTGCAAATAGGCTGAAATGGGTGAATTTCAGTCATCTGCTCTTTTACAGACTCCTGAGCTATTTTTCTGCATTTAATTTCATATATTTCTTGTCTACATTATAATCCAGGATTTTCAAAATTATTGGAAAGTAAATTGCATTTTCTCTAGCAAATAGAGGATTTCCCTGTGTGATAATAATAATAATAATGATAATAAACAACTAATTATTCTCACCACCAAAAGCTAACCTGCTTGACATTGGTGCTGTCCAAGAGTATATTGAGGGTTCATTCTTATTAAATGAATTTTTGCTCTAGTTTATTTTCCACATTCATCTTTTGTATCCTCACTTCTCCCTCATAAGCAGAACTTACAGATACTACTTTTTCCAGAATGTCAGAACATTACAAGTGTTTATGAATTTAGGACAAAAAAAGTCTATGTTACCAAGTCCCCTTCTTTCTGTCATGCTATGATTTACCATCTCAAGTCATCCAGGCTGCTTCTGTGCTCAGTGGAAATCAATAGGCTGCTTTGAAAGTGTCTCATCCCTTTCTGTGATATAGAGACAATCTGATGACTAGCCATAGACCATAGCTTATAGATGACTGCCACCAGGTGAATTACTGACATGAATAAATCTGATCTTTTGAGGTCTAACTTCACACATTTTTAAAGTACTGTGAGATCTCAGGAAAACAGGTGGTAGCATTAGGAGAAGCAAATTCTGTTCTTAAAAACTTTCAAAAATATTACCCTGCAAAATTCATATAGGATAGGCATAATTATTTCCAGTAAAGCAATGAGGAAATAGGACCTACAATGGGTAGCATGGTATCTTGCCTAAGGTCTGAGAGGACTGGGGCTACTGAATCAAAAGCTCCAGTTATGATGTCCAAGTTTTGAATTTCAAAGACAGTCATACCTCAGGGAGGGCTCTTCTATTTGCTTATGTTGATGTTGCTTCAGATATGTGTGGAATGAGACCACCAACCACTCTGAAAGGTCAAATATCTACCCTGCCTCTAAAGCAGAACAGTCTTGGCTGGTTGCCTCTATGGTCTGAGGGGAAAGGGAATGTCTCACAAGCCTTCTATCTGTCTGTTCTCTTTCAGTATCCTCATTCTGTAGATGTGAACTACAAGGGGATGGTGTGGGACCCAAGAAGAGGATTTGTCATCCCCTCTCATTCTTTCGTTTACTCTGGAGTAGTCACATGCACTGCAAATGTCAATGGGAGTGTGTTCACCTCCTATTACCTAACACAGAGATTGGGTGAGTGACTGCTGTGTGCCAAGGAATGAACACAGTGTTTCTATTTCATAGCTAAGCCCTTGGGTATTATTTCTTGGTTAGCCTCAATTATATTTGATATATCTAATTGGTATGTATCTGTAGCAAGTCCAAGCTGGAAGACTAAAAGCAAACTCATTCGTCCCCTTTTTTCCTATTCAATAGAACTTGGATTTGATCCACTCCTGGTTTTGAAAAATTACCAAGTGTTGAGGTGGTACAAAATAAGAGTATTTTATGCAAATCCCCTCAAGGCTTTGTTTGCTTGGATTGAGCTATATTTACATTAAAACAACTGCTGGTTTAGGATAAACCAAACAGTAGCTTTCTTTTTGCTTCTGGTCATTAAACACATAAGATCATGGTATACAAAGCTCATTAAACTGCTAATTCAAACCTTTGCTTTTTTATACAGTTTCTCCTGGTGATTCACTATACCCTTTCCCTTGTATTTACAGTTGAGTTTCAGCTCAGAATTAAAATCTGAACTTGAAGCAACTAAATATTAAATTTTTGAGTGCTGGGGATTTATATGAAGCCAATTATAATTTATTTTTCCTTTGTTTTCAATGTAAGTTCTTTCTTTCCTCATTTATTGTATTTTTGACAGAGGATAGTTTACTGTGACTGCATTCCTATTAAATCATGGCATCCTTCTATACAATTAGCATTCAGCTTTAAACAACAGGGTTGTAAATTTGTATGGCAGCCAAATAAAACTCCTGTAATTCTCTCTCTCTCTCTCTCTCTTTTTCTTCATTGTTGGTGTAATTATTTTTTACTATAATCATGAATGCAAAGCTAAAAAAAACATTAGGTTATCCCTCTCTAGCCCAAAAAGACACAGGCAATACCTTACTCTAGAATGTGTTACTATACAGTGGTCAGATGTGTGGTATGGGACACCATAGGCATGATACAGGCTTCTTTCAGAGTTGATATATTTAGGGCAACAACAAATATATGACCAATATTTGGGGATCCCATTCAGAAAGGAAAGGTAGCTGGTTGTCAGAGAGCAGGAGAAACGTGTTTCATATTTTACAGGAATTAATCCTCTTGCAGATATGCCAGTGTTGAGGCACTCAGAAGGATGAGTCACTTTTGAAAAGTGTTTCTGAGAATGGCTGTGGAGCTGAGGAATGAGGGCTGGAGCCAAACATGGCAAACACAAGAAAAGCAATTAATAAATTACTGTATCCATATATGATCAGTTAGCTTGATCAGATGTTCAGGCGTATATACAACTGACCTAATGTTTCCATGTGTGGGCATTTCCAACGATTTACATAGAAATGACAGAAGAAGGTGAGCTGTTTATTTTGGAAAGGGTGAAAGGAACAGATGTTGGAGAGGCAAGGGGGGTGTGGATTCCATCTTAAATGTCATTGATGTAGAGTGTGCTGTGTGGTTATACCTTTGATTTTTTTCATTTCAGAGGTCAGAGCACAGAACCTGTCTCTGTCAGCAACTCCCAAAGAACTGCTGGTTGGAGAAACTCTCAATTTGAAGTGCACAGCAGAAACCTTCATCAACGGGCGCATTGAGTTTGTATGGACATGTCCTAATGGGAGAGTGAGTTGATGAAAATTCAGTATTCTGCTTTCATGCAGTCCCCTCCTACCCAAAAGAAAGATCTGTTCACAGGGCTGAGTAAACCCTAGCTGCTACTTATTCTGAAATATAGCCAACCATTTGTAAGCCTACAACTGACTGTATTTTTAGTCTGGATGAATCTAAAACTTATCTGACCATACTGAACCTGAAAATTAAACTGGAAATCTCAGGCTAAATATATGTTTGCAAGAAAAGCTAGGAGTGTATGTTTCTTGTTGGGAAGAATAGCTGTCTCATTTCTTCTGGCCTGTTGGTTGATCCCAGCTCACAGTGGCAAGTCTCAAAGGCAGCCATGAAGGTTGCAAATTGTCAATCTGTTCATCCAGCTTGGCATTTGCTAAGTAAGAAAAAGTGAAACAAAAGCCAATTGTATCTGTTGAAATCCCCACCAAAGAATGAAATTTAAATTCTGAGTGTAGGTTCTTGAGCTTTCTGTGGAATGTAATACAAAAATGCCAAATTTGAAGTAGAAACATGTAAGAGACTGAGCATTTGCTCCTATGTACTAAAACCTTTCAGTTCTCCTCAGAAAAAACAGAGGGAAGAAGGGGTACTTTCCATATCAGTTCATTTATCTGCGATACTACTCACGGTTCTATTTGATGCTTGGAATTAAAATTATTGCGCGCTTTTTTTTTCTTCTTTTTACTTCAGCAAAATATACATTTCAAAGAAGCATCTAAGCCTCTTGGAAAAGTGTAGAATGTGATTCCTAAAAAATTGATTATTTTTGACTTATTTTGTTTACTTAAAGAAAGAATGTCTAAATTTGTTTTAGTGAAGAAACTACAGAAAATAGAACATAGAATTTATAGAAGTGCAAGCAATATGGTGTTACTGAATTTCATTTCTAAAACCCCATATGACGGAAGAGATTTGTTTTTTTATGAACCCTCCTTAGATTTCTAATATTATAAATGTAAAATTTCTTGGTCAAATCTCTGGGATCAAAAATACTATCAGAAGTGATAATGCTTTCTAAAATTCTCCAGTAATTTGCACTGGCACTTGGCTGTCATGGTATATTGTATTTCTTTCATATTATATTTCTTTTAGAAAGTAGGAGTTTTTTAAGACAGAAGAATACTGACTGTGACCACCACCAACAAAAAAAAACCAAACCAAAACCCAAAGCACAACTCTGATCCTACAGGTGCTAATGGCAGTTTTGCCCTGAGCTCCCTGGGATTTTGTCGCTGAGGAGGGCTGATCTGTGATGCATCTCCTTATTTACCTGCCTGCCCAGATTTCAGTAGAGAAGTGCCACAGTTCCACTCTGTGTCTCTCTCTTATTAGACTTGATAATGAAAGCTCACACAAGAGCTCTTACTGCTGATTTGTCTTTTATATTATTTATTTCAGTGACAGGAAGATATGATAATTTTGATATAAATCACTGCTTTTCTTTACTGGCAGACTTTGAAAGGATGAACAAAATAATCCAGTTTATGCTGCTTTTTGACCCCTTTTTTTCTGACTTTCAGCACCCTTATCCTAAAAGAACAATGGACCAGAGTGATACGGTCTATAAAGTCGGCAGTAGCTTCAGAATTGAAAATGTCACCATGCAGGATGGAGGCCTGTATGTATGCAAAACACTCAACGTAACAAGGCTGGAGGCCAATGTCACAGTTACAGTATACGGTAAGTTCTGCAGCTAAACCGGAATACCCAAGAAACAAGATTGTTAAGCTTAAAGGATAATGCCACATTATTAAATCTGTTGATATGCAGATGGCATTAGGAAGAATGCCAACTAGTTAAAACTACCATTGATCATCTATGACCTCTAATATATCTATGGGAGAGACAGCACCCAGCACTATGTTTTCAAAGAAACTTTAGGGAGTTGAAGACTGAGACATTTTGGAGGACATGGATTAACTGGGAGCAGAACTGTTTTGAAAAAACTGGCACCAAGCGTTGCTGATGCCCTGGAAAATCTGGCCTGCTGGCATTCACATGGACGAGAGATACCCCAGGCATTTTCACACACTGCTCCAGGGGCAATGCAGATGCATACTCTCTGCTTTAAATATAAAGTCCTTCATTTGGAGACAGACCTTCCTGGCTGCAGCTGAGCTTTGCAGGGGAACTATGGTAACAGATTGTCATTCCCTTTGGTTGTCTGCAGCTTCTGCAGATCTGTATTGCAAAAAAAACAGGGTAGACACAACACAGTTCAAAGATGTGAGCACCGTACTGTGGCAGATCTGCCATTACTTGTCTTCATGTTCATTTCTCTTTCCAGACAAACCTTTCATTAAGGTTTCACATAAGAAAGGGCCTTACTACGAGGTTACATCAGGACGCAAGTCACTGAAACTAGCTGCAAAGGTGGATGCCTTTCCTCATCCAAACGTCACCTGGTGAGTACCATCATCTTAAGCAAAATCACGCATATGCAACTTTCTTCTGGGCTCCTGCCTAGAATAGTTTTTCACTGTTCCTTACCACACAGATAGAAGATGAGAGCTGGGAATGCTCATAGCTGTGGTGTCACAGTTCAGAGAAGATGTGACTCCTTTCTGTGCTGACATATGCTCCATGAAGCTGGCAAGACATCCCTCTTTCCCATGCTGTTTTTCTCTCCTAGTCATGCAGAAAAGGTCCCTACAGGAAAAAATGGGGATTTCACTTACCCTGGACACAGAACAGTTTGGGACATTTAAGTAGAAAGCTATTGAGGAAGGGCTGCCAGTTTAAGACCATTAGTGGTGGTCAGTCTGCAAAGAGGAAGTGCATAATAGAGGGCTGCAGGACACATTCCCAACATGAGACATTGTTTCTCTTCATAACTTTTAAATAATTTCTCCAATTTTGTACCACCAGCAATGTCAGATCCTTGCAGACAATGCAGTGAATCCTCCCAAGCAAACTAAAGGCTCCACCAGAACTGTAACGGATCAGCCTAATAGGAGGAGCAACATGTCAGCAGCTCCTGGAGATGTTAATTTCTCTCTTTACCCTTTCATCTCTTGTCCTCTCTCTTGCTACTTTTTCTATGCTTCATTCTACAGGGGGTCTTTAACAACCCCATCCAACACCTTATACATCTTTAACTGTAAGAAATCCTGTACGACAGCTGGCATTGGTTTGCCTGTCCTGGCAGAGAAGGTGGCTTGGGTGAGTTAGCACCTGCACAGTGCACTTTTCCTTGGCCAGCTGAGTGCCGCTCAGGGGGGCCTGGCAGCAAAAAGTGTTGGTCAGGAATGGACTTGCTGCATTTATTTAGCAGTGAAATAACATGAAATTCTGTAATATTCAGTCAAATCAGTGGAATCGGTGCTACCAGGAGGTATTTTAATTGTTGCTGCTATTTAGAAGATGGAAATGTTTTTGTGAATTGAAGTGGGGACCATCCCCCTTTTCTCTGCCAAGGCTTTGTTCTCGGGGCTCAGCGTGGAGCTGCTTGGTAGCTGCCTGGGACCACCAGAGCTGCCTTCCCTGCATGTTCGAAGCTACAGCTGTTGATGTTGGAGGTCTCTCAGTACAGTTGTTTAAATGACTGTAAAGGAGGTTTCCAGCATTCACAGGCAGTAGGACACATGACTCAGCTTCTCCTTCCACCAAGCCTAAAGCTCTGTGTGTGGCAAAGTCTGGCCTATTTCATAATCATAACCCAAATCTGCATATCGGATTAGCAGTGAAGAGGAGTCTGCTCATGCAGAAGCTACAATCCTACTCTTTAGCTAGTGAAGGTCCAAGGTTGTGAACTCCTCACTGACCTTCCTATCAACTGTAAATTCTTCAGGTCACAGACTTTAACTTTTTCAGAAACAGTAAAGGGTCATATATACATATTGAAAGACAATTCTGCATAATTATTATTATAAAACTGATAACATACATTTTGGCTAACCAATGATTTTCTGTATTTAGTATTGCACATGCAGCATAATTTTGGGGGCATCTAGATGTACATTTCTGATGTACATGAGTTGAGTATGTGAGAGGCATTGTCCATTCAGATCCATTAAAATACCTTTTTCTTGTTTGTTGGATGAAGCCATCCCAAGAACTGCAGATGCTACTCAGTTTTAGTGTGGAAGGATAAAAGGAATGTGTTTCCCTTGCTGTTTCCAAAGCTCTTTATCCACCCTAATATGCGTAACAGTTAGGTTTTCTGAGGGCTAACATGCGTGCATGCACATGATGAACCTTGATGGGACTTTCAAAACAGGTACAGAGATGGCAAACTGATCAAGGATAACCACACTTGCTATGAGCTAGATCCAGTGAAGTACAGACTGGGCATAAGAGACGTGAGACCAAAGCATGCTGGAAACTACACCATCGTCTTGAGCAATGAAATACATGGCCTGTATAAGAACCTCACCATGCAGCTGGTAGTGAGAGGTAAGGACTTGACGTTTATGACTTCTACTGGGTTCTTTCTCATTCTCTGTGGATCCTACTTCACCAGTTAGCAGGAATGGGTGACATCTCCCCATGTTTAGCTGAAAAGAGCTGATACAGCACTCCACATAGATTACCACCTTACTTAGGAACAACTGAAGGTCTACCTCATTTCACCACATTAAATCAAAGCAACAGAATGAAGAGCTGGTGTGAGGAGTTAGTCTGAAACTAGGTCATCTAAAGTTACTTTCCAATGAGATGTTGCACCTCGGAAATAGCCTGCAGGACCTTTGTGTCAGGACAGCGTCTCCACAGAGGGAAGCAGAAATGGCTTGAAAGTGAACAAACTTAACAGGACTTAAATTTTACTGGCAGTTTGGGAGCATATCTAGTAGTGAGGTCTTAGAGCTAGGGGCACAGTTTCCCAAGAGAAGTGATGGAAGTTTTATCCCTTGAGATTAAAAACTAGCTTGGGCAAAGCACTGGAGAACATCTGTTGGGACGGGAAAAGTCCCAATAGGGCTGATGGAAGGAACAGATAAGCTACCCTGTCCTTTATGTCTCTCCATTGTCCTGCTAAAAAATACTTTATCAGTGTGTATTTTATGTGTTCTCATTTATCTGCTGGGAGCACTTGAGAGACAGGTTCATTTTCAGGGGAATCTGGAGAAAACGGAAGTAAATGGTGGTGTGCACTGAAGCAGGTTCTCTTGATATAGAGGGAAAATAGGTACTGGAATCACATTAATATCCCTTGCTGGGATAATGGAAGACAGAGCCACATTGTCTCTTTGCACATCCATTGCCTCTTTTAATCCATTGAATTCGGCAACCGAGATTGAATCATGATGCCAAGTAGGAGTTCAGCAAAAGTTAGTTCTGCTTCCCTTTGTATTTCTTGAGGTTCACTCAGGCAGTGAGATAGATAAAATTATTAAAATAGGTTTGCTTTCTTTTCTGTGGTGAATTTTTTTCTCCTGATCCTCTTTACACCTAAAAAAATTCTCACTTGTCCTGTTTTGTATACTTATGTACTGCTGCACCATGTAACATCCAGCACTTGTGTTTTTCTCATGTCACCTTTCACCTTTCAGAAAGGAATAATGCCTAACAAATGGAGAACTTGTCACTTAGGCATATGTGGCCTATTAAAAAGGCTAAATAAGATACCTTAATACCACCTTAAACATTACATAAACTAATGTGTGATTTAGGAGTAGAGAGAGCTAAAAACATGCTTATGGACAGGTACTGCAGCTCAGCTGACAAGGAGAAATGTTTTAAACTGTGGTAATCTGTTCACTTGAGATTGTTTATCCATACAATGGTTGTGCCCTCTTGTTAAAAGAACAGAAACATTCAAAGGAAGAGAAAATTAAGAATGATAATAAACTATCTTGTCAAGGTAAATATTGGTGTTTGCATGCAAAAAGAATGTTTACTTGAAAAGCAGCCATTCCCCAAATAGGCATATAAAAAACAAACAGACTTTGTTTGTATCAGCAAGATGCTATTTCAGGATTAAACCATCCCATGCTCTTAACTACAGTACAAGCCTTTCATCTTTATTATATGTGCAAGTATGTGGTATTCTGTCTCTCACACACAGTGCATGCCTAGCATGGTGCTCACTGTTAGCTTTTCTGAGAGATCAGCCCAACAAAGACTTCAATCAGAAATAATTATTTAATTGCAAAACCACCATTTCTCAGGAGTCTGCAAAGTCCAGCAGCTGTAGGAATGTTACTGACTGGAGAAGGTGTTGCATGGTGAAACACAGGAAAAATGAACAGCAAAGTGTTTCTTTTCTCATAAAAGAAAGTCATCCCAGAAATCAGAGCAAGCAAAAGACAGTATCTGCCAAAGACTGCCATTGTTTTCTAGGTAAAGGCTGAAAACAATGAGGATATTTGCCTTGACTGTAAACAGGACTAACACAAAACACCTAGGAAATCTCTCTTGCCTTTGCCAGACTCTTCTCTACAGCACTTACCTGACATGCTGAAAGTGAAGCACTCAGCCCTAGGAGAGGGTCATTCTGCTGAGATGCATGTGGGTATAGACCAAAAAATGCAAATTTTGCTCTTGAAGCTTATCCAACAGCAGCAAACTGCCTTTTTTTCTTGTGCTTTCAGTTATAGTAGAGGGACTGCTTTTTAAGATCTGGGCATCATTTTCTTTACTTTCAAAAGAAATTCTGAAGCTCCAAACTGAATGCAGATGTGAATTTTTCCCTTAACTCCCCAACAAATAACCTGACACTTTATCTCCAGTCATCATGACTGATACCCTGGTATCGCACCTGAATAGATTAAATTGCTTGGAGTTTCAGCAGACGCTTAGACATGGAGAAGGAAACCAAAACACACTTTTAGCCATTTTATGCAGGGATTACCTTGTCCACAACTGAAACACAACCACCTCTGAGCTGGGAGGGGTGATTAATGTCTTTGCTTAGAACCATAGGCAGTCTGCAATTACTGAAGCTGGAATTTGAACACAGGGATTAGCAGACTTGATGGAAAAAATCCTCTTGGGCTTGCAAGTGAACACAGTGGTAGGAGCATCAGTTTTGTATCATGTCTAAAATGTGGAGCCTGCAGCAATTCAGTACCCGATAAGCCTCATGCTGAGTATATAACCATGTACCAGCTCCCTATTACCCAGCAGTAACATCTCTTTCTGAGTAACAGCATTGCTCCTCAAAAGCCAGGGCCAGTCTTTTAAATTTCAGAGCTGCATCTGTGAAAGTGAGAGAGTTCTGATCTACACTATTAAACAGAAGATGGAAAATTATTTAAATAGGCTTCTGAATGAAAAGATAAATGTCATTTGCATATGTTTACTCTTGCTGCAAGGGGACACTGCATTGAAGAAATTATAAGTAAGCATACAGCCCCCTCTCCTGTGAGTCTCTTCAAAATATTACATCATTAATGTTCCTGAGCATCACAGATAGTATAACTGGCAGTCATCATGCTGTGACAAACCCACCAACTGCAAATTTGAACTAGATGTAGAAGAAGTTTAAAGTTAATATTGTTGTGAACTGTTGTTCACAAACAAAGTATAAATAGCAGCAGGACTCATTCATCAAATTACACTGTATTAATTTTTGCAGTGTGTTTTATTCAATAATAATGGCAGAAGAAGAGAACCTTTTTAGCAGGATGAGAACAAGATAAGAATTTACCTACTTGAGCCCTGCGGGACTGGAGCTTATATGCAGCGTATCTCCTGACCTGTTAGAAGACCAGCACTGCTGCAGGCTTTCCTTGGAGTCACCTCCCATATACTTAGTTGGTAGCAATCACAGTAGTTCTGACATAAAACATACGCTGTATGGGCAAGGTATTCCACTCCATGGTAATTAGTCAAATATTAGATATTTTCCCCCCCTCCCCCAAGCTTGATATGGCCATAAAACTGATGAGTATCTGCAGAGTGCAGAGGTATCAGTTGTCTCACCTCCACAGAAGCAGGAAGGAGAAAAATGGGCAAATAGCTCCCAGAGCTGCAGGGTGGGAACTGATAGCAATGTCGGCCCGAGGCAAGGACCGGGTTGACAATATGCAGGAAGGAGCATGCTGCCTGGCCTGGAGGAGAATCACGATGCTATTCAAAAAATGTCTCTTTAAGAAGTGGCTTAGCTGTGCCTCTGGTCACCCGTGCTCCCACTGCAGCTGGAATTTAATCTTGCAGGAGCACATATCTCCCTTGTGGAGTCACCTTGGCTCATGGTAGGACTCAAGTCCCCAGGAGGTAGCTGATTGCATTTTCAAAACACTCCTTCTTTACATATTTACACATCAAACACTGTCCAAGAAGCGGCGGGTTGCTGTGGTTTTGTTTTGTTTGATTAAATTCTTATTGAGAAAAGCTTCAAGAAAATAATGTCCTGAAGAATTTGGAGGGGAGGGAGCAAGGAGAAGGAACAATCCTAGCAAACAGCTGGTGGCTGCACATCTGAGCCAGCCAAGAAGGAGAAATGTGGGAGAAAAGAGTTATTCCAGGCTGGAGTACAAAGCAGTTTCAGAAAAAAACATAAATAAAACCCCTCAAATCTATTTATGGCCAAGCAGGCTGCATTTCATTCTCACCCTTGTACAAGTCATGTATCAGGGTTCTTGCTGAGCCCTTATGGAGCAGTCAGCGTGCTCTGACCACCACGTTGTGAGTGAAGATTGTATTGAAGCATAAATTAATTCAAAAATGGGATGAATAATCTCCTTCACCACTTTGCCTTTCTTCTTTGTCCTAAAGTTTCTCTCCTGTGCTCTCTCAAGACTCTTACAGTAAATATTGTTTGGGGTTCCAGCCGCTCTAGTCAATTGAAATTACATTCCCTCATAGGCTTCTTGATCCCCCAAGCTCTTGTGTTGTATCTATTAGAAATGCAGGATTAAGTGCTAGAAATAGCCTCTACCATAAGCAGTAGTAATTCACAGGCTCCCTATGAATTCCCTCTCTCCTGGGCAAGGACTGGAATGAAAGGGGTGCATGGAGAATTCACGTGTGCATTGCTATGTGCTCCTTGTTATGTCAGCAAGATGACTGGCTATACCTCTGTTTGTTACTAGGGAGGATTAGCTCCAGAGCACTTAACGATGCATATGTTGCCCTACTCTGTAGTCAGGCCAGCTCTTCATATTTGGTTTAAAATCAAAGGCAAGGGGAGCTCTGTGCCTGACCTACTTTGGCTTGCAAGGGATGAGTTGACATTGAAGGAGGCCCCAGTGATCTCCATAAAAGTTAATAAATATGTGGTGATCATGTTAACAATACCTCATCACCTCAACCAGACCCAGAAAGAGTCTGAAGAGGGAAATGAGCCTTCAGGATGAGGCGGATATATTTGGGCTGTGCCAGTTCAGAGAAAAAGTGCTCTCAGAGTGATGGATCTCAATTAAAGCCAGTTGAAGACAGAGAGGAGACTCCCACAGTCTGTTGTGCATGGAAGGGCCACTGAAATCTCTAAGTTGGACATGGTTGCACTGTGAGAAACATTAATTTATTTGGATTATTAGTGCAACCCAACTGATGCCTAGGCTAAAGGACTGAGCCAGATATGAGAAGTGGGGCTATGTAAAATGATCTACCTTCACCTTGCCTGCATGCTTCAGTATCCTGCCAGGACTGGTTTTCCTTTGTGTATCATATCCATCTTCTGTGTAGCTTCTTGAAGGATGACCCATTCAGGAAAACTCAAAATAGAAGATCTAGTTTTCCACCTCCTGGGCCAGCCAAGCAAACTGGAAACCCCAAAATAAAACAGTCTGTCTCCATCCAACCGCTGCTCCAATATGTTCCTCCCCAGGCCCATTGCTTTGTTATCCTCCTGGGTACTAGCAGCAATGGTTGTGGCCAGTGTTTGGGTGGGTGGGATGCTCAGCTGAGAAGAGCAAGGGCAAAGAGATACAGGGCTCCAGTCTATCTCTCAAGTCTCATTTATCAGACACAGGCGAGAGAGAAACAACAGACTTCTGGAAGATAATTGAAAGAAAAGAAAGCAATACAAACAGATTGCAGTGGGTCTTTCCGGCATACTAATTATTAGCAAATTATAAAGAATTCTCTCACTGACATCATGCAAACCCTGCACACTTGCAGCTTTGCAGTCCAGTCTCCACTCAGCCTCTATGTGCTCCCAGGAGAGCCCCTAATGAAAAAATCAGATGAGCTATTTTCATTTTGTTGGAAGTAGCCAAAGCAATTTTAGGAAGAGGAAGGTGGGGGCCCACTGGAGTTTGCCAGAAAAATCTGAAGCATTCAACTCACGTCTTTGCAGCAGCAATCTCTCTCTGACAGACCTTAAAAACCAGAACGGTGGGGGTAAGTTGGAAAGTGGCAGCATGTGGTTCCCATGCTATCTTTCAGCCAAGCCTGCAGGTATATTAACTGTTGTTTTTCTCTTTTGAAAAGCAGGCAAAGGGTGCAGAGACAAAAATCCTGGAAAACTCCGTGCTCTGCTAAAAATTAAGCTCATCATTACCCAGTTGCTTTTGAACTCTGTTTAGCCACAAAAGATGGAGAGAGACAGACAAGAGAAAACCCTTTTATTCCCTGAAAGCTTGGCTGCCTTGGGGTTGAATGACAGATCTGGGAAAGGTGGTAGAGGGCTGGAAGAGACAGCTTTCTTC
The DNA here is from genome assembly GCF_965140245.1 of Athene noctua. Lineage (NCBI taxonomy): Eukaryota > Metazoa > Chordata > Aves > Strigiformes > Strigidae > Athene > Athene noctua. The sequence continues at coordinate 12,075,356 of NC_134047.1, read as the reverse complement.
CTACAAGGATCCAAAAGTGACAGTACAAGGTCAGAAAAAACAAAACCAGCTGCACTGCCAATTTAACAACAAAATTCCCTGTAGGGTAGTTCAAGTACCCTGTCATTTTTCTTAATATCTGTTCATACAGTATCCAACTGCATGGTTTCTCTTCCATTTGCTTCCACCCTGCTGGCATTCCCAGCCCATAACAGCGAGTTACAATGGAGTAGCAGGGTGTGTGCGCTAGAGATTAGGTAGGCGACTGATAATTGGTGACCCTAATTTTATTCCTGGGCACGGTATTGACTCATGGAGAGATTTTGGCCACTCATTTCATCTTGGCATCTGCTTCCTCAGAAGTACTGTGAGGACAATGGCATGCACCCATTTCACTGCAGCCTTGTGTGTAGTGCTGCGCAAAATAAAACAAAAAAGCAAAAAGAATGAAACAAAGAACCCGAGACAAAATCAGCTGGGGTCAAACAATGTTCTGTTCAGCCTGAAACAAAGGTTTTGTTTTCAGGTCATTTAACTAATTTTTTCTTTCTTTCCTTTCAACAAAAAGAAAAAAAACCTCCACACACACACAAAAAAAGAACAACCAAACCACAAAGATCACTTGCAAGCTGAATATAGACAAAATGTTTTTACTTTGGGGGAAGTTTCATCCTCTTTTCCCCATACTGTTTGAGTACTGCAAACTTGCATTACTGCATTTCCTATATACTTTACAGAATATTCACCTAACTCACTTGCAGAGCTTATATTTCCATTAAGTACTGTACAAACATCAGATGAAAGACTCTAAAGTGCAAATTATTACAGCTTTTGGGAAACAGAAAGAATAAATAGAAAACAAGTTGCCACTCCATCAATATTTTTAACGAAGCCCCATGTCCAGCAAAGTACATAAGGTTGAGACTAAATGCTTCACTGGACCACTCTATGATGATGTTCTTAATGTGAAAAGATTTTTTGAAACCCAGTTTAAATGGTAGTGGGGAAGGTACATTAACAGCAACTCAGTCAGAGGTCACTGAAAATAAACCAAAGTTTTTTTAAAAAAGGCAGGGAAACTTCCTATGTGTTGTCCTCTGTATTTGGATGTTCCTTTGGGTGACACGTGTACAACCCCATAACATCTGCAATGAATTTAGAAATAGAAGAATATATTGCAGAAAGGGTAATGCCAGAGGGTTAATGTCCTAATCCTTATACGTATTATTTGGTCCTAATGCCACAGACTAAAGATAACATTAGAAAGTAAGGTGGAATTTACATAATGCTGATCAATTTGGAATTTACAGTAAGCAGAACTGCTTTTTGATTGCATTTCACAGTGCAGCAGCAGCAAAGTCTTTAGTTATTCAGGTCAGCTCTCACACCAGCAATTGCACCTCTGCAAAGCGAGCTGGGGATACAATCACACTTTAAGCCAGAGAGGATGAAAACCCATTTATTTTGACACATTTAAAGCCATCTGAACATTGTGTGTTCCAAACGCAGCCAGAGACGAGAAAGCTTTTAAGGTTTGTTTGGCTTCTGCTTGAGAAACCTCAGCCTGGGGAGGGCAATGGCCGAGGGATGGAAGATGGAGGCTGAAAGTAAGCAGGCAGATCTTGGTGTGGGAGGGAGTGGGAAGCAAGAAGTGGGATAGCGAGGGATACTTCAGGTCAGGAATGAAGTGTATTTAAAGATCATCTCTTGCAGTTCAGCACTACTGTAGCTGGCAGGACTGCAGGCTGGGAACAAGGCTCTACAGGAGGGTGTTCCATGAGCCCAAGACTAGGATAGCAGAGGGTGCTCTAGGTCAGGCTCTCCACACAAGAGCTTCAAGGAGAAAGGAGGACTCTGCACTGCACTTGCTGGAGAAGGTAAGGTGTATTGCAGGGTCTGTGCAGAGGCAGCTTGCTTGTTTACTCAACTTTTGTACTGCCATTAGTTCAAGGCCTGCTAAAGCTCTCCATTCCCAACAGTTTGGGGGTTTTTTGCATGTTTAAAAACCAGCAATACATATGCAAATGTATGTATGTTGATAAAATCCACTAGACGCACAATTTAAGGTGCAACCAGAAATATACTTGGATTTCGGCAGTGCTTACAAATGGATTTGTACTCTAAACCTTACCTCACACCTAAACACAAGCAAAGATAAATAATTTTGTGCATAATCCACCATGCTGCTTAGTAAGCAAACATGAAAGAGAAAGCAAAGCATTGTTTGGAGGAGGGAGAGAGTTATCTGAGAAATATGCTATGAGGTGTACCTTAGATAAGCACTGGCTTCAGGCTAAAAACTCCTCATCACACCAATGTGGAGAGCTTTTCTGCAGGTGAGACTGCTGCAGATGTCAACCCACTGAGCCAACTATCTAGTTATAGTGTGAGCAAATCTGAAAGGCCAGTACCCACCACAGAAGCCAGATAACTTGTTTCTATCACTGATAGATGCAACTTCTGTAAAGAGGATTTGGCCCAGCAGCCAGCAAAGTGAATGGAAAAGCTTTGGTTGCCTTCAGGGGCACAGTAAGCGGTAAAATGGCCATGACAGTGTACAGAGGTTTGGAAAGTTTTCAGCCCAAGAAATATTCCCTGGATGAGTACTCCACATTCCATATCGCAAACCTGCAGTGCACTGGGGCCAGTGCCAACACCCTTACAAGCACAAAGGTGGTGCATTCAAAACTGTGGAAGGGCCTCGCCCCCGCTGCGGTAGCACCGCAGTTAAAGAGTCATTTGCAGAATGACACCTACCACCATTACAACCTTTGCAGGGAAAAAGAGAGAAACTTATTAAAATCGCTTCAATTTCTGAGTGTCATGCCCTTAGTTTGCTATGACTCCACACTAACTGTGTTATAAGGCACTGTGAAAGAAATGATGGGGAGGCACTTTTAGCTAGCCCCTCAAGTTTTAAGAAAATAATTGCTTAAGACTCATAAATAATAATTTCAATTGATGAATCATTTTGACTCATTTTAGGTTTCAAGTAATATTTAATAGTGCCATGCAGTAAAGTAATTGTGGAATTAAGAAATCATTCGTCACTCATGTATGTTCTTATTTGAATTAGATTAAGTTAAAATTATTATTTTTTTTAGAAGGATAATTTAAATGACAGTCAACATGTTCATCATTTCACCAAGGGTATAGAAAAATTTACTATTAAAAGACACTAATTAAACCTTGTCCCCCCATTCTCTTTCACACATACAAAACCACACAAACATACTGTCTCCCTCCCCAAGTGTGTAAAGCTTTGTTCTTACAGCCCAGAAAACATAACACTTGAGTAACTTCTCACATAACACTTGAGTAACCTTTCACACTGAACTTAGAGTCTCCTTCTTCAAGTGAAAATCATGCTTTTGAGGTCAGTCCAGACATGCTGAACACAGGATTTGAGACTGAAAAGAAAAATGTCCAAGATAATGAAAAATGTGCTTCTCTCTCCAGGGAGTTTTACAAAATTATTTTTATAATCAGAATAGTTTACTGATGGGAAATTAGATGCCAGTTACAAGGAAATTCAACATAAGTCCCAGTAATTTTTCCTGTGAATTGCTCACAAATCTCAAAGCACTTGACCAGTGATACATTGCGTAACCCAGAGTGATGTGGTGCAGGAAACCCTGTGTCCATGTAATAGATGAGGATGTGAGTTTGAGAGACCCTAACCACAGTCTGAAGTACTCTCCCATTTGCTCCCTTCTTCATCTTCTCCACAAAAAGACAATCCCTGTCCCCCTCTGAAGGGACAAAGGAGCAAGATGATAGAACATCATCTGTAGGCAGATGGGAAAACAACACTCAACCAAAGGGGATCAAAAAAGCAAAAGGGAACACAAAAGCAAAAGTTGTCATTTGGATTTTTCAAGTGAAATGTTAATCAGGACCTAATGAGGGTTCTTTAAAGCAGCTAATTTTTTACATAGCATGGGAGTCAGGATATGGCTGAACCTACAGTCAATACTCCTTTCATGTGGTGAAGAAGGAAATGCTGATGTATTTTCAGGCAATGATGAGGTCAGAAGACCTTTCAGAGTCTGACCTGGCAGCCATGAGAAATGGAAAGTGAGGATCCCACCAAGACATGGGATCAGCCTGGTCAGTCCTCTCATACGAGTAGAGGGCTGGAAGGGAAAAAAAGAAAGAAAGGGCTCAAGATTGATGAGGTGGGCAGTAGCTCATATTTACATATCTGGGGCCTCCTTGACAGCAGAAAAAATAAGTTAACCTGAAAAATAGAAATCTAATCTACATTCACTTCCCAACTTGTCAAAAGCTCTCAGTGTAAAGCAGCCACACTTGGCTGCACAGAGGTGTTCCACAGAGGGACCCTGACCAATAAATCTGTTTGATTTCCTGTTATGAGAAGCAGACAAAGAGATATGGCTAGGGATGGGCAGAGCTGTCTGCATAAGGGAAGAGATTCTGCTTTCACCCCAAACTCAAACCCACCCTCTCTGAGGTTAGGAAAAGTTCAGTTCACTTTGGGGATTTTTTAGCATTATTTCTCATTTTCGCATGTTCCCGTGGGAGCTGGAAGTAGATGGGACAAAGCATTTCTTTCCTGCTGGCAACAACCAGCCCTGAAAGTGTCACACAAAAGTTTGTTCTTGAGAGATTTCCAGTCCAAGGGTGTGATCTTGCAACCCCACCAGATGTGAATAATGCAGTGACATTTTTAATGGTTTTGTTGGTGGTGAGAATTTCTTGGCATTACTCTACAAGTGTTTTCTCCCTACCACTTCTTCCTTGCTTTCTTCGCTCCTTCATCCAGTGCACATTACACATAAACAGAAACGGAAAGCAAAGTTTTCAGATCAAAAAGACTTATTTTTTCAAAAACCCTGGGGAGAACCTGCACAATGGTAACAACATTGCAGAGCAGCAGCTGTTTGATAAGGTTCCTCTCAGGAGGTGACATCAGAAGCTGAATGCTATTTTGCCCACAGTACATAGACTAACAGTCTGATCCTGCAGTCCCTGACCAATAGATGTTTCATGGCATAAAGTTCCCAGAAGTATAGCAGGTCCACAACAACATTTGAAAGCAATTAGGATGAATGTGGTAGCATTTCAATGTATTTTCTGAAACACCACAACTAATACCCATGTTTCTGCAAATACACACTTTCAGTACTGCTAATAATTTCCCTACAACTGCAGTAGCCTTACTAAATCTTCACTCAGTGATCACAGTGACAAGTTTCAAAACCTTGATGAAAACAGGACAATGACCACAGATGTAAATTTGCTCATTTGCATTTATCTTGTTGCTGTTTTTTTTTCTTTAGAGAGACCCAAAATCTATGAAAAGGAAACTGATTTTGATAAGATTGTGCGGGTGGAATTAAGAAGCAAACAGAAAATCCAGTGCACCACTAGCGGCAATCCTGACCCAAAGATCGAGTGGAAGTGGCAGCCCTGCAGCCTCACAGACACACTGTAAGTGGACATTCTGACAGATGAACATGTTGCAAAATAGTTCAGCAGTTTCAAGCTAGTTTTTCTTTCCAGTACATCTTATTTATCTTAGTTAAAAATCACAAGCAGTGATTCCCCACTTAAAGATCTCAAGGGTTATGAACTCAGCAGACATCTAGTTGGGAGTTATAAGCACCTTCTGTATTATCAGAATTGTGTCAAGTAAGTTTAAACTGACTAAAGATCAGGCTTGAATTTTCTTTAACTTGACCAGCAATGTCCCTCTGACTTACCAAAGTCTTTTCTTACACCTCTTGTATGCAGCCTAAATGCCTGACAAAGAAAAAACAGATAGGTGCTTTCTGTGTAGAGGTAACATGCTTTTTTTCCCCTGTAAGAGCTGTTGTCAGACAAACCTGCTAAAGGCTTGGCTTCATTTAGTTGCCATATGGAATTTATGCCACTTCCTAGGGGCTGCCTTCACCAGTGCAAACGGAGCCTGGGCTCCTGTGGCAGCATCTGTGTTGCAGAAGCAGGAAAAGGTAGCCAAGACTTCACGCTTTACTGAGGGCCCTTCTTTGCAGGAGGCAGCCTGAGGTGTGAAGACACAGAAGCAAGTCACTGAGTCAAAACTGTCAGAGAAGAATGAGGCAATTTAAAACATAAGATGCCTTTTGAGATTCACCTTATAGAAGCAGACATTTTCTTTGCTCCCGCTGTTATTAGAGCAGAGTCATCTATAGAGACAGGTCTTGGCTGAGGTCTGAATACTTCCCAGGGTAGCCCCAGGAGGCATACAGAAGCCATGTATAACATTTCTGCCTGCACTTCAACCCTTCCTGGCAATGAGAGGGCTGAAGTCAGGTGTTCCAGCCATAAAAAAATGAAGGTAGGTCTAGGAAGCAAGAGATAAACTTGCAGGATGGTTCCTTATTTTCTCACCATTCCAGTGCTTTTCCAAATGCTGTGAATGGCAAGCCATGAGACAGAAAAATCACAAAGAGAAGCTCCTTTCCCAGGTCCTCTGCTGCAGCAGTTGCAGTGCTGTTTGGAGATCTAGTCTCAGGTAGGGACTAAAAAGTGACCTTGTGTCCCTCCGCAAGGGAAGTAGCCCATTACCTCATTTAGGTAGTTACACTGCTCCTGAAGGAATAAAGTGGCAGAGATTTGTAGGCTTAGGTAGGGCTGTTATTATCACTGGTCAGCAGAAGGCACACAAGCTGCTGTTCAACAAGAGCAGAATGGAAACACCATAAGGAAACAGGTTATGCATTCTGTAGGAAAGCCACAGAGACGACCTGAAATCTTTTCCAGACCTTTCTGTTTAGAGGGAGAGAATTGGTCAAGAATGCCGAATTAAACCAGATTTGAACCAGTGACCTGGTGGCAAAAGACCTCATATAACCCTTGTTCCAGCTCTCTGACTTTCTGATCTTATCAATTTAAATACAATTGCAGAGTGGCGTCTACCTCTTTTGGCCTCCGGGGCAGCCTTATCTTTTTCCAGCAGAAGCTGTAGGAGGATTCCTGTGGGAAATGACACAGACCCCATTTCCTTCTGTTGTCTCACTTCCTCTCTCTCTCTCTTTCTCTCCCCCCTCCTCACTAGTGCACTTTGAATCCCAAAACACTATCATTGTTCCTTATAGCTGTGATGTGATTTGCTTCCTTTGAGTTTTTTCCCTTCATCCTCAAGACAGGATTGTGGCTTGCAGGAAGTCACTCAAGACATCTTCTAATTAGGCTCTTTTGAGAGCTATAAACCCTCCCTTGAACCAGGGTGTTACCCATGCATCTTGTGTGGATTTGGCAAAGTCACGGCTGATTTATGGATTAGTTTTCTGCAGCATCAGCCCTTGGTCATCACCTATAGAAGTCCATATTCATTTTACCTTTTATAATCCTAATCTACTGTGGTGGGCTCCAAGGCTGCTGGGACTGGCTTTGGGAAGCGCACTGCCTCTGCTGAGGCAGAGGAGGCAATATACACACTTTCCTGTCATGCACTGAAATGACTTGTGCAAGGTGTGACTGCAACTAGTTGTGGAACTGAAATGACTTCACTAACTTGCCATCACAGAGCCACAGTTTGTAACACCCAGCCATGCTGGACTGGAGCTGCACTGGCAATTTTAAAATGAAAGACTTCCTCAAGTTGCACAGCTGGCTGCGCCCACAGCCAGAATGCCTGAGGCTCCGGCCCTGCTGAAGACTTTGCTCTCCTAAACATGAGAAGACCTGCTCATTTATTCCAAGGACTGTAGTTAAAGAAGACAGAAAAGTCTTTTACCTTGGATGGTGCAGATATAACTTTCTGCATTATGTGCTACATACACTGCTCTTCGCCCATAAGTCAAAAATGAAGGTCAATAACTGACAGAGATATGGTTATCTTCTGGAGAATATGCAATATTAAAGGAGACTTCTGCTATTGTTATTCCAGTATTTATCCACTCTGCTCCCTCAGCCTGCACTTCATGTTGGAGAGCTGAGCAGATAGACAGACACACTCAACAACATTCACCTCTCCACAGTTTTGAATGACTAGCATTTTGAATTTTGAAATGCACTGCAATTGCTAAAAGAGCACTTAAGAAGCCACAACTGCATTGAGTTGGAGTATAACTCATATTAGCCAGATTAAACTCACATGATTTAATTAGTTGTCCAGTATTTTATATTTTCAATCTTTAGAAAGTTTGAGGGGTTTCCTTGCTGGTCATATACTGATCTTTGTCTACCTCTGTCAAGGTGCTTTGTAAATAAATTTGAAATGTTGGAATGAAGGAATACAGTAGTTTCATGAAGAGGTAACAATCTTCAGCAGCAATAGCTTTTAGGAGTTTTTAAGGTCTAAGATTATTGTCTAAGCCTGACATTATCTCTCTTTAATAATGCCTCCCTGGGTTATCTGCAGTCGGGTTCTTGAACACCATCTTTGCTTTTCTACCTCCAGATGCAACCCCACTGGGCAAAAAATTGTGGTTCAGGAGAATATGTTCACAGGCAACAAGATCAGAAGCATTGAAAACATAATCATGAAGCATGGGGATAAAAGAAAGGTATGTGTTTGATGAAAATCTGAGCAATGATGTCATGGAATAGCAGTGGGCTTTATGGAGGGGACACTGCGCTCACACGGAGCTCTCTCCCCACAGTTCCCAAGCTGCCATGGGTTGTTAGCATGCTTTAAATTCCACAGCCCTGGGATCATTTTCAGATCTCTGCTGTTTATAAATGCTGGGATTCTGGCAATGATGTCACATACACTGTTTAAAACTCTCCAAAGACTTCTGGGTCAAAAACCTGTCCGTCTCCCTCAGTCTTGAGAAAGTGTAAGACTGGTTCAGTGCAAGAGGGGTCCTGTGAAGCGGACACAACTGATAAGGACTCTGAGCTCATTAAAATGCTTAGCACTTAGAAAGCACTTTGTACTGCCGAGCCTTGCATACTCTCCCAGTAGCAGGAGTTAAACAGCTGTGCAATGTAAGAGGCCTATGGTGGCCAGACATAGCTGGCCTGATTGTCAGAGTATGTAAATGCCTGCAGTACCTGCCTGTTTCGGCTGGAGTTATCAACATTTCTTTAACCATTTGGGTTGCCAACCATGTTACCGAGCCAGTGCAGGTGGGAAGACCTCCTTCCTTTTACACTTCCTTGCCTGCTTCCCCTTCCAAACAGCACCAGGAGCACACTTCCTGCATGAGCTGCAAAGATCCCAGCCATGAATTATCTGTTCAGTGCCTCCCGGGTACCTGTGGTGATACTGACTGATATTGTTTACACACATCCATGCTAATCCTTGAGAAATTGCTGCAGCTTTTCTACTGTAGCTTCACAGACTTTTCACTATGCCTTGGAGAAGATGCTGTGGTCTGGCTCAGACAGTTGTTTTAGCTCTGTTGGACTTGCAAAGGTTTGTGGCTTTGGGAGTGGTTTTGCAGCTACAGGTTTCAAGGTGGATGCTCCAGATAGTTTAGTGCCCAGTCCTTCAAGGTGCTGAATGTTGTAGTTCATATGCTGGTACACCTTTAAGCATGTGGTAATTCTTGGGCTACTCCCATGCTTAAAGTTAAGCACAAAATTAAAGTGCTTTTCTGGATTGGGTCCAGACTAAATCAGCATCTGGCAGGATCAGTACCTTAGCCATCTGCTCTTTCTCATGGAGACTTTCCAGCTCTAAACATAATCTAAAACAGAGCTCTGAAAACATGGAGGTTGGTCTGGGAAGGAGAAAATCAGTATTCGCATTTCATTCCTGAGTTTTCCCCTTGCTGGAAGATATTTATAAATTGGATTTATTTAGACGATACAGTGCCCTTTAAGTTCTGATTTTAATGTATTCTCTAAGAATTTTAGGTTAGGTAAAAGCAACTACCTACAAAGTGCTAATTACTTGTAAGAAATGGAGGTTGGTGACATGTACCTACAAATTTCTTCCTTTTCTAAGACTTTCTGGTTGCTGCATGGACTGACAACAAGTTTTACAGCTCTTATGGTTATTTGTTCTCTCCATATATACAGTCTGTCTAAATATAAGATCTGCTGTCCAAGAGCTTAGTTTACATCTGATGATCAGTCTTAAAGTTATGTTAGTCGCCATATAAAAGTGAAAGTTTTCACAACTGCTGTGGTTGCTGAATTGTCATACATGCTGGGATAGTGAGACACCTCAACAACACAAAATTAGAAACATTTTTCTTTGTTTTATGCATATGTACATCACTCCCATTTCTTCTTCTACCAACTTTGCTGAGGCAAATACGCATCTGGGTGAAATGTAAGTCTGCTAGTGGACTTAAGATGGGATTTAGCTGCAGTCTCTGAATGAAGTGGTTTAGAAATGCCACAGAGCTCCTGGATCCGGTGGGGCACACTAAACACCTCCTCTGTCTATGTTGGTGCATGATTAGGGACATCCCAGCTTTTCCCTATCACCTAGTTTTCCCAGAAACAAAAGGTGCACTAATCTCCAGGTACAGCAATCAGAGGAGAAGTAGTGCTCTGTGCCCACAGAGGACACCAGAGCACCTACCCAGAGGTCAGTCCTGACAGCACCATGTGCCTGAGTTTCCTGCTTGTAGAACATAGTGGACACTAGAGTGCTTGGAGGAGGGAGGCATAACTGGGGAGATGCCTAGTGGAAATGAGGACTATAGGGGAACCTCGGTACAAGGACACCACACGGTCCTCAGAAGGACTCCTCTTCTTCCCAAAGAGCTTTGCTGCTGCTCACACCTTGAGTACCATAAACAGCCCCAAGGCTGCTCCTCACTCTGCCCTGCACTCCCAAGCATCCTGAAGTGTTAATTTTTTAGACATGTTCAAAAGCTTATCCCACAGCCCTTTAACTTAAGCTTTTACATATTTCATTATTAAAGTTTCATAATGGTACTTCTTTACACATTGCATAATTTTACAATTTATAGTATATTCATTATTTTCATCTACTGCTGATCCACTGGTGGAAAACACATTCTGAGGTGTTTCCTAATAATGTTTATGTCTTGATTAAGATTTATTCAAATTAATAAAACTAGATTTTATGAATCTCAGGTTTCAGCACTTTGTCTCCCTTCTTACATCAGCAGACAAGTCCTCTCCTTCCCCCTTTCTGAAGTCCAAGGCTATCTGTGTTAAGTGGAGTCTTTAGATAATAGAATATAATTCAGCAAAAGACACTGATGAAAACTCATAGCCTTCAGACTTTTCCTTGGTTTTTATCAGTCGTTATTCCCACCAGAAATGGAATAGACAGGGAACAGCCCAATCCATTCCCAGCATGTCCTAGCAAGTAATTCATCTGCATTGACTAGCCAGATGAAATAATAAAGATGTTGGAGTCTGACTGAGCATGGCTTTTATTGACTGTGTTATGAAGCTGGGATTAGTTGAGATTGGTTACTTTTCCTGTGTGATTTGAGCCTGTCCAATGATAGCTGGAGTCTCAGAGCAGAAGGTGGAATTTACCTAGTCTCTAAGATTTCTCAGCATCCCTAGAGTTTACCCTGGAAGAACTATAGCAATACATGCTGGTTCAGCGACATATGAAAAAAATGCATTAACTTTTTAGAGCTGCTAATAATATGAGAACAAACCCTCAGAAATTACCAGGTCCAGAATCTTGCTCAAAAGCTACCTCACAGGGCAGCAAGCAAGGATTTTTCCAGCAGACCACTGATTCTTGATGTGCTATTTGATCTTTGATCACATCAAGAACTTTAGACATCTATTTGACAAAAGTGGCATGTAAAATTGAGGTCTTTTGTCATCTCTGTCATAATGATTATTCCATTATTTTTCCACAGTTAGAGAAGTAAATTTCACCCTCTCCTGCCTTCTAAAGGCTGAGTCTCATTCCTTAAAAAAGCACGTAGTTATTGTTAACATTACGATGTACTTCACTGAAATTTTGGTGAAACAGTGGTTGAGGCAATTGCATCGTGCTAGTTTAATTCTCCCAGTGGTTTTGAGTCAATATTGAACTTTTCACTTACTGATTTAAACTACTGTGTAGATCTCAAGACTGCTTTTTAACACCAGGTGAAACACTCATGATGGCATGAATTGCCTGAATTTCCTCTTCAAGCTGCAAGGAGCTCGGTTGCTATTTTCTTTTCTTTCCTGTTAGTGTAGTGAACATACTGGTCTGAGCTTGGGAGAACAGGACATAGCAGAAAAGGAGAGCAAGTTCCATACATAATTCAGTCCTCACTGAGGGTTCTTTTCATCTTTTTTCTCCCTTTCATGTGTATGTGAGAGTGTGGCCTGGCCATGTAGATGATTCATACATCTCTTTTGCTAGTTAAATTCATAACCACTCAAAAAAATTGACCCCAAAATTCCAGGTTTAAACCTCTTGAAGGAACAAAAAGACTACAAGAGAGTAGTGGGATGCATTTGATGAAAAATACGTGAGCAACTCAGTCGGGCTGTTTAAATCTGTCACCCTATGTGGGTGCCCATTTCAGTGAGCTTTGTCACTGCAGCCTCTAGCAGGGGAAGGTGAACAGTCAGGCAGATGGGTTTCTGAACAAAGTATCCCCCCTCTGGGACACTATCCCAGATATTTCAGGCACTACCTAAGCACAGGAGCACATGGAATACCACAGTGTCCTTGGAAGGTTTAGAGAGCCTGGCTAGCAGCAGGGACATAAGAATGCATAAGAACCTTCCCTGCCCTCTTCAATTCATTAGCTGCAATCACCGAGTGCAAGGAAAAAGCATGAGGGTGGTAATTGCTTATGACTAGCCAGCACCTGCCCACCTGCCTGAGGGCCAGACAGTGATTAGCCTATAGATACTAGAAATGTATACTGGTTCCTCCAGAGGCACCTCAAACCTCTGGTTTTCCCCAGTTCCCTGCCCTGTCCAGCACCTTTCCTGATCACACTGTACTAGCATCAGCTCTGCCATACTCTGTGAGGAAGGCAATGATTGTTCTCATTTTACAGGGAGAGAAGCGCCCCCTGCCAGAGATGAGAGGAAACCCTAGAAGTTCTCAGTCAACTTACAGACTACTCTTGTCCTCAGTCCATCCTTTAACATGTTTTGAATGAATGAACTAAGATCATGGATCAGAATTGTCAGGCTATAAAAATAAGTGTTATTCTGTGCCATTCAAGTAGATGGATTGGGAGCTAGATGAATAATTTTTTTGTGGGGTCTCTGGTGAAGTTCCTCTAATTTCGTCTCCCTCTAGCCACCTCCACCTTGGCTCCACTAGAGTTAGACAGCTGAGAAGTTTTCCACCCACTTTTTCTACTCCTCGTTCTCGCCCACATATAGCTAACGAAGTGAAAGAGAGAAGAATTGTTAACTAAAGCCATTGGAGGGAGGGATTAGACAAAGAAAAGAGAAAGCAAGAAATAACAAGATATATTAATTCATGCTGGCTCCAGGTTAAAAAAAGGTCTTGCTGCTCTGTCCTTACTACAAGATGTCTTAAAACACTCATGGTATATGGCTGTGGAATGTTATTTGGCTGCTTCTAAAATAGCTTGTTTTTATCAGTTTGGGAACATTACAGTGCAAGACATATGGACTTTATTGAGCTATTCCATTATGAATTTTCCCAGCAGAAATCTCTATTTACTTGTCGTAGCTGTTCTTCAGAGATCAGTCATTTTATTTCTTTTCTTATTGAGTTTTAAACTTAGTTTATTCTTTTATAGTAATTATTTATTAGCTAATAATCCCTCCTTTGGCCTCACAGTACTGGGTGGCCTTTAGGTTAAGTAATAGGAAATGGAGCCCTTTACTTCCAAATTCAACAGAGGCAATCAAAACTGGTCCAAAGGATGTTTGGTGTTTGGTATGCAGTGAACTCACAGGATCCCAGTCCAGTTCCCACTAGGAAGATGTCTAGACATTACATGCCAATAATTTGTTATTAATTACCATTGGTTCCAACACAGTCTGCACAGAAGCTAAGGGCTGAACAGCCACATAGTTTGTGCTTACCACTTGTGGCTGGACTACCTTGGCAAGGGTTAACATGTCATTTATTCTGAACGGCTTATGACTAGGATATGGACTGGAGGATAAACTAAAAGGTGCATATTTCCAGGCTGTAAAGAGTTCATGAATAGTAATTTCACTGAAGAGAGAGAATGTTTCAAGGCAATTGCAGATTTCATAGCATCATTATTGCAATTGCAGATTTCATATCAGCATCATTATTTAGGCTTCGCAGAAAGTGCTGTGGTCTGTCTGGGAGCAGAGTTTTCTGAGTAGAAGGCATGAGAAACAGCTTTGATGTGAGCCCTGCTTTGAGTAAGAGGTTGGACAGGAGATCACCAGTGGTCCCATGTACCTCAGGTCTTTCTGTGATTTCATGAGTCTAGATGCAGCAAATGCCAACATCTTAAACTTTGCAGAATATCCTGGCTCTGATTCCAGGAATGGAAAATACTTTGTCAGGTGCATGGACTAAGCACACAAAGTAGATTATCCCCTCAGAATTTTTTCCACTCTATACTTAAAGGTCCCCAAATGTGGGGACTGTGCCACTCCACTGACAGAGAAAGAAGTCTGCTGACAGTTCTCACTGTTAATAATGGGTAAAGATTCCTGTGTTTGATTACTTTAGTTCAAACCATTTTCTCATTCAAACTTCTTTTAAGAGACTTTCCTTGAAATGGCTGCATTGAAAGTATAGGGATGGCATTTAGAAAACCAAAATCTTTATCCCTACCTGCCACTATGACCAAGTACAGACAAATTTCAAATTTTCAAATTTTCAAGTTTGTTCAGCTTGGGTTGCCTACAGAAACAGGTGATGAACAACTGCCAGCACATCAGCATTGCAAATACTATGGGGTTTAACACCTGGATTAATAGGGGTTACTTTTCAGTGGGAGCTCCTTGACTGATTTCAAGGGGATATCTTTGACCTACAGATACATCAAAAAGCAGATACCACTGCTGGCTTCCTAAATTTTTCTTTCAGGTTCTTTTTGGTAAAAGACAAAACTATGTGGTCTTATAGAGTGAAGGAGGATTTGGATCCCCTTTGGTATAGCATGTTAGTGTTATAAAGCATCATTCAGTTGAGGACTAAACCAGAATTAGGTTAGTTTGGCAACTGAGAACTTTGTTTAAGATGCTGGAAAGATAACTGGACTCCCAATCTCAGGGATTTACCTGGGAGCACACAGCTAGAGTGAAAGGCTGATGCATAATTATGTCAAGGGATTCATTTTATTACATGAGAATTACTCAAAAGCCTTCATTTCCAGTCCTGAAATCACATATATTTCTCTCCTGGATGCTGCTGCTTTAAAAGACACAATTTGGAGGACCCTGGGAGGTGCTAGTTCTAAGACAAGACAGTAAAGCACATTAGCTCTTGTGCTCAGGTGTGTAGCAAACTGGTTATCCAAGTGCAGAAAAGTGATTTTGAGCATACAAACAAGAAAATTACTTTCTTTCTTTTCCTCAGTAAATTTTTCCCAAGAATTTATCCTCAGATTGTATCCCACCATCATTTTAACAACTTTCTCACCCTCACATCTAGGCACAGTTGAGATTAGCTAAGATGAGGTCTCAGTATAGGTATTTCCGTTTGGTTGTTTTTGTTTTTTTTTTCCCACTACCATGTCAGACTTTTCTTGAGTTATGAAGTTAGAGGCTTTAGCATCTCTGTGTGTTCATGAGCATATGTGTGTGTTTACCTCTGGGCCACCAAATGCAGCTTGAGGCACTGCATCAGTTTTTAGAAGAGTTACAGTGTCACCCCTAACACTTTGGATGTATTCCAAGAGGAATCATTGCATTCCCCTTTATAATTTTAACTGGCTACACAGTGTTATCCTCAACTTCCCTTCTACAGCTGTCACTTAGCAAGACTAATAGCTGTTAAATAGCTATCCAAATTTATCCCCTTCTATCCTCAGCACATATATTTGTATTGGCTTTTTTTCTATTCCCAAATATAAAATTCTAAGATCATGAGAAGAAAGATCTTGGTCCTGATTCAGCAGTAATTCAAAAGGCAGTGTCTACTGCTTAAAGTCAGGGGTAGTGCTCTAAACATGTGCTTGTTAATAATCTGTGGCATTAGGCCCACTTCTACAGTAACAGAAAAAGGAGGAGGAGCAGACTGCTTCTCTGGGTGATTTTACATCCAAGTTAGAGCTATTTTCACATCATAAATAAAACAGAACTGCACAGCTCTTTCTTTGGTGGACACCAGAGGGAGCTGGGTTTTACTGGTCCCCTGTTTTCACCCCTGCATTTGGTTTGTTCCTACTCTTGGTTAATTTCTGTGTTTGGTGCCCATGAAAAGTAGAAACTTTTCCACTTATTCTGCTGAAAATGGTCCCCATTAGAGTGTAAACTGCACATGGGATCAAAACCTTTGAAACTCATTTCCCTACAGGATTTAAAGTGCCAAAGCTCAGAAAATCTTAAATAACTCTGACGATACATCCCGCACAGCTACAGACACATTCATGGTGCAGCTTTATGAGGGGTAAAGGAATGTCTTGTGTGAGTTTAGTTTAGGATATTAAAAAGAAAGTCCAGAGATGCTTTTGTGCACTTCAAAGTGCTCTCTGGAGATAAGGACAAAGGGCCAGAGGGTGTTACAAGTTTCGATTCGCAAAGTCCTTAGAGAGGACGGCAAAGAAAGTGATATTTGTTCCAAATGTGAGGGCTCAGAGTTCCTCAGGTGAATGGCTGCAGGGGAAGCAAAGTAATCTTGCAAGAACATCTCTGTCTTGGTGGGTTAGACCCTGCTGTTTACTAGCAACCCAAAGGAA
Source organism: Athene noctua (assembly GCF_965140245.1). Lineage (NCBI taxonomy): Eukaryota > Metazoa > Chordata > Aves > Strigiformes > Strigidae > Athene > Athene noctua. The sequence continues at coordinate 12,058,680 of NC_134047.1, read as the reverse complement.
GCACTAGAAATAATTAAAGCCATGACCTGTGGAAAGCCTCCATGGGCCTGTGATGTTGCATCCTGAATGGGACAGGGGAGTGCCATATGGCTGGCTCCTCATTAAGAAGGCCCTATACAGAAGCAGGGGCTTAGGATGTTTAAGGACACAAGTTCTTAAGGATGTGTTTAAATTCAGCCCCATGAGTAACTGAAACACTTCCTTTTTCTGTGTGAAGCTCAGGACAACTGTTCCTTCCTTCTCCTTCATGATCCTCCCTTTCTTTCTGCATTTGCCAAGTCTCTTAAAACAGGCAGCTTCTCCAGAGCTTCATTACTTACTGCACAAGTTCTGGTAAGGCTCTGAGGAAGGATTATGGAATCAAGGGGTTTCCAAGCACAATTTGTAAGAGTGAGCTGGGGCCCAAAGGAGCCACATCCCTTCCCCCCTTCTCTGGGTTTATAGCAAGGCAAAGCAAAGCAAAATCCTGCAATGTTCTTCATACCACATCCATATGAATGACCTGCTTCCCATGCAAATGTGGGCGTCCTGTTACCCACAGAAACCATAACTGAAAAGCAGAAAAAAAAAAAAAGAGTGGATGTGGGGCTTCATTTCCCGTGTCTTAGATGAATCTTCCAGGTCCTTCACTTTAGCTTTTTGCTGATGTCACACAAAGACTTTGGCAGTGTGTCAGAGGGAAACCCTGTTTTTCATGGGGAAGACAGGAAGAAAGGAAGGGGAAGGTTTAGGAATGAGGAGAGAAGAGACCCAAAACCTAATGGAAGCACTTGTCTGTTTGTAAGCTTCACTCCTTACTAGAAGCTCCTTTGTCAGCCGTTTTTCTACCACAAAATATATCCTTATCCACTACTCTCAAGCCTCTCTCCTAAGCCTACACTACACTGAAAGCCTTTACTTCTCTCTTTGTTTGGCAGATTGTGAGCACACTAACTGTGGAAAACAGCAGTGCATCAGGAATCTATTACTGTGTGGCTTCCAACAAGATCAGCAAAGAAGAGAGGAGCATTGAGTTCTATGTCTCAGGTAAACAACACAAGAGACACTACACAAAAACTAGATGCTGATGACCTGATTTACCTTAAAGTTTTATATGGCTGGTGAGTTCTTGTTAGAACTTCTGAGAATCCCTGCACTCCCAGTCACACAGTCCCAGGCTTTTCACCACATGAAAAGTTGGGTCCTGCGTCAGTGCACAGCGGAGTCTGACATGTCCAGCACCAGACCTGATGCCCCTTTTGCCCTCTTCCAGCTGCAGACACAGGCCTTGAATCTAGCTGCTTGTGTCTTAAAGTAACACTCATGACATTTGAGTGCTGTCCTCATGAAACCTCTATCAAAAGCTGAGTCCTTTGTAGTCTTCCAAAGGCCTGAAGCTTCTCCCTGACTCAGGAGAATGGTTGGTCTCCAATTAAGCCAGCAGACATAGCAAAGGTGAGCAAGGCCAGTATTCAGACCTAATCCAGGGCTGATATCACTGGGAGTTGTTGTGACATTGGATCCCTGCCCGAGCAATTAGCCTTTCCAGTGCCCTTTAACGGGGGAGGAGGTGGACATGCTATTTCTCCAAAGAACACAAATCCAAACAAATATCTGCTTAACCTTTCAACACAGAAATTCTTTAGTAGTGAGATCAAGACCTACATAATGCTTTTAGGAAAGATGGGAGTTTGAAAAAAGAGAAGAGTCCAAGGGACAGCCTTGTTCAAGTGCTTAAGTAGAACAAACTGAATCATTTCTGTACTTGCTTTCTGGATGAGTGGATGTTGGCTGATAGAATTTGCAACAAAATAACAATTTTTAGAACAAAGAGTTCAGAAGTGTCCTGGAAGGTAAATGTCTGATTCTCACTACTTGGTTTCTTCCCCATGAAGCAAGTTCGAGGGCAAAGCTCACTTGTGGCAGTGTTCTGCACTTCTCTGCCTCTCTTGCATCCTGTGTTGTTTGACTCTATTTCTCATAAGTAATTCAGCACATTTCAAATCAGGCTAACCAAGAAAGGGCTCACTAAACATTGTTACCATTCTTATTACACAGAAGTACTAATATGAAAAATGTCAACCACTGATAATCTAGCTGTTACCATATGGGGGAAAGGTTTCACCTCCATTTACAGCTTCTTTGTGCTACCCCAGTGCCTTATCAAGACAGAAGAGGGTTTAAGCCTCCAAAAGATATTTTCCAAAGCCCTTTTGTTTACTTAGGAAAAAGCCCTTCAAGGTACACTTTTAGGAGATACAGCTCAGACATCAGAGGTCTTCAAGATGTCCAAAGCAGGCTGAAAAACAGCTATTGATTTTACACTTCACCACTTCCAAGTGTTGAGTCTTCATGTGGGTTTGTTTCTGCTCTGAATTCTGCCAGCTATTATGTTTGGATGGGTTACTCAAAGCCGTATGTTCCCAAGCTATTCACAGTACTTTATGATACTTGGTGACTAAAACCAACACTGCAGCAACTAAATAAGCAACTAGCTGAAGGTCAGATTCAAAGGGTTAGAATCAATCCATGCACCTTTCACAACTATGTTTTATTTTAATAATAAAGTTACGTCGGGTTTTTTCCCCTGCAGTGAGCTAATATTTCAGATTTTTGATTTTACAATCAATCTAGAAATGTTTTGAGACACAAATGTTTTAATCATGTAATTTCAATTGTGAAGGAAATGAATCACTGGACAAAATTACTGACAGCAGTTACGGTGGAAATGCTTCCACCAAAACAGACCAGGAGGTGAATAGAGCTTGGCAAGACAGTTACATTCTTGTTTGTGAAGACTGTGAGTCTGGGCCATTCTGGGGAAGAGGCAGATAGTGAACGAGCATGACTGACTTTTTTAAGTGCTGTTTAAAAATAGTGGTGTTTATGGATTAGAAAGAAATGAAAACTTTCTAAATGCGGCCATCCTGATCCTGAAGTAGGTCATGTTGCAGTGGTAAAATAGCGGCAGAGTGACCTGCTGCTGGGTTTCTTTACGTGACAGTCCTCTGCTGAGTAATGCATATTACTACAACAAGTGGTCACTGCTATAAGAGCTGCTGCTGCAGGTCTGCCTCACAGGTGGAAAAAACCCACTGTCTTCTACTGGGGGCACTTGGAGGAGGTGGAGTGGCTGCCAGGTTACTGGCACCAGGAGTTGCCTCTAGTCTCAGTGTTGGAGGGACACTCAGGGACAGTTTGTGAGGTACCAAACAGGAGAAGTCCAAAAGCATAAGGCTCTAAGCAGGCCACTTTGCAATTGCTAAGCTGATTAATTTTATGCAGATTGAAACTAAAAGCTGAGATAAAGGTTGAGTTAGAGACGAAGAGCTCACAAGCACTAAGTGAGCCTTTAGGACAACATCTAGCAAATGTTCATAGCACTTCACAGTGCTGTTCTCTGCAAAACGGTTGCTAGTTGTGGCATTCCACAATCAATTCAGCAATTTGTTGATTTTAAAGACCTGATCTCCCATTACCTCCTGTCAACAAACAAGCTGGTGGATCCTGAGCTGCTTTCAAACATTTTGGCTGAATTGAGCTTAATTAACTTCTCCCTGGTAAGAAATCTGAAGATGATACAGAGCCTAAACTCAATTCTTCCCTCAAAACCTGTTCCACTAGGTTAGGGTTGAAATGTTTTGTCAGGACATGGCAGAGTGCTACCAGGAAACTTCATCAGGTGTTGCCTGGGCTGCACCTGCTTTCTGGTGACATGCCTTACTTCAGTCTGCTGTTTTCATCACCACCATATTAATTTCAGAAAAATGTATTTATCCCAGTGGAATAATGTCAACAGCCATTTTGTTCTTCCACTGCACAGCCCCCACAAAAACTCCCACAGACACTAGAAATAGAACTAGTATCTATTTTTAAATCATTTCTTTGCCAGCAGAATTCATTTCAGTGAAGGGTCAACAGGGTTTGGAGGTCACATTGAAACCAAACCATATAAGGGGTCCAATGTGATGAGAAATCTTAGCATTCAGTGACAGCCCTGAAGCCTCTCTGAGCTCTTTCTGCAGATGTCCTAACTGTCAGTGTCCCACTGAAGGTCTCCTAAATCTGTTCATGGCAACAGAAACTCCCATAGCAATGCAGTAGCATTTGTTATCCATGTTATCCATCATGCCCTGGCCTAACTCTTATTCCAGTATTTTTGTTTGGTGTAAATCCTTTTTACTGTTTCTTGCAGAAACAGAATCTGTCTCCTGCCTATCTTGTCTACCATAGTTTTGACAGATGTGTTCCCATTTAAGTCAGATGACTATTTTGTCATGGGCAGAGGCAATGCAGGCGAGACATCAGATGCTCAGAACTGTCTCATGTCATTGCCCACCACTGGTTACACACCAAAGGACAGTCAAGGCAGACTGCAACCTTCCTAGTGCAGTGAAAAGCTGACCTGATGTTTCCTGGAGGTATTCTCTGCCATGAACAAGTGTTATTTACCTTCTAATCTCTGGTCTGCACCTTGGAAAGGGCAACTATATATTACTGTAGGTCCACGGTAAATCAACTTCTAGCCTTTGTATGACTGTACTACATACAACAAAATATGATCCCACCCATGTAAAACCTCTGAATGTTCTTGGAATATAAATTAATTATGATAAGAATAACAAATTATAACAAAAGCCCTTTTTCAAGGCCTTACCTGATTGCAAAAACACAGAAAAACTGAGTTAAAGATTTCTACCAGTAATAAAATATTATATTTCAAACATGAGATAAAAATCTGCTATCAGATACTAGAACAATGTATGAACTGGGCTGTTCTACAACTGCTTGCCACTCTCAATTTGCTTATTCGTGACATGTTTACAGGATTTATGAAAAGGTCTGTGCTTTTCAGATGGTAGGGCTCACCCTTTCTTTCTCTCACTCTCCCTACATGCATATGCCTGATGGCAACCCCCCCACCCTGACAGGCACAGGGATGGAATTTGGGAAAAAGCAGAAGTTTTGAATTACACAGATTATTGTGCAAAGCACAGGAAATTAAAACCAATTAATTCCTTGTAAATACAAATGGAGCCAGACTTTCTTTTGATTTATGCTGACTTTTTACCTTCCCCCAATGGCTCATTTCCCTATTTTGCCATGGAATCCTGCACAGTTGAGAGTAAAATTCACGGCTACTACACTGTAATACAATATGAAAGACAAATGTTTGGTGACTGCTGATAAAAGAGAAAAGGCCCCATGGTGCATTCTTTTAGCCAACTTATTAGGAGTCTTATAAAACAGTGTATCTGTTCAGAGAGAAGGAAGTTAATAACTGCTCAGGTTCAAGATTGTGTAAGCAAAGTAGTCTAAGAGATGAACTGACTTATAATGTGCTCTCAAAGCTGCAGTTACTCCCCAGATAATCCAGGTAGGAGGAGAAAAGAGAGAGGAGAGCAAGAAAGACTTTTTTTTTCCCCTCTCTCTTTCCTTCCACTGCAATGAAAATCAATGAATATTCTATTGGAGCTGAAAGAGCTTCTTGAAAGGCTTACAAGATGGAAGAGAACAGCACAGGTCCCAGCTAAAAATATTCAAAATGCTAAATAAAAAATGTCAGTAGAAGAAACTGTAAGAAAAACAAGCCAGCCCTCTGCTCCCAGAACATTAAGATTCACCTAACACTGGTGAAATCCAGCAGCAAGGCAAAACTATCAAGCATCCTTCACAATTTAGGGCTTGGAAATTAACACATCAAATTAATTGGAAATCTGCACCAAAATGTCTAAGACCTCTGGGTGCTCCAGCCCATGCTGTCACTGCCATACACAAGCCAGTGCCTTATCCCAGGAGATGCAGTGTTTCCCCTGGGGTGGGCTTTCTCCCACATCCATTCAGGGAAACTCACCCTGCAAAATAAAAGGGGCTGCAAGTTGTAAGAAGAAATTCTCCTGAGAGGCAGAAGCAAGGATAAATGGGGCTGCCATCCTAACCGCTTAGCAGGTTTACCTTGCCCCGCTGATTTGCAGGGGTTCACTGTGTTCTACCCTGGGTAATGTGACCAAACTCCTACCTCATCACTTTACCTGGGATCCCTTTATACTTTGACTGAGACCTAGACTTAGGATCAAAGGATAATTCAGGATAGAGGGGATATCAGGAGGTCTCCCAGACCTTTGAGCATTTTAAAGAACTGAGTCTAACCGAAGATCCATCTACCTTAGTACTATAACTCTTGCTGGAGCAAATAGCAAATTTGCTTAGAAGAGAAACTAAGAAAAAACACAAGTTAAGAGGGCACTTTTTCCCTATTTTGGTTTGACAGATTCAGGAGAGATGCTGAGATGTTGTTATTCCACATTCCAGTATTTTCACTGAACCTTAATTGTTCCTGTTTAGAGAAGTTCTGCTGGCCTCAGACTTTGCCCCCTTTTTGATAGACATTATCTTGACATGCTGGAACCACAGGACATCAGATGTGAAGAATGGATGTATTACACAAGTCAGTTTGAGTGTACAGCTAGCACTAAGCAAGAAATAGAACAACTGAGCCTAACAAAATACTGCATAAAGTAAACTGAAATTTCATGAAAAGGAAAGAAAAGGAAAAAAGCAATTTCCACAGTTGTGGCCTGAGGGGTCTTTTCTCTTTTTGGTTCTTTTGTAAAACATTGATACCAGTCTTTAAAAACCATGAAACAAAGCTTATTCGTTCTATTCCAGATGACTTGTGAAGAAGAGAGACTTTTAATCATATCTGAAAGATCCTTCAGGGCTCTCTATATAATATATGGCTTCTTATAAGGCAGATTGGTTATTTCAATAGTCTCGCTATTTATGCCTAACTATAGCTTCGGCAGAACTTTTTGCAAGAGTTTGCAGTATGAACCTCTGGCCAAATTCCAGCTCCCATGTGGAATTTGTCAGATTGCAAGTGCAATGCAAAATTGCTCCCCTTTAACTTCTATCCTTCTCAAAGTACCATCCATTTCATCCTCACTTGAGAAAGCATCTTACTAACAGCTTGGTACTGAAACAACAATTTATGAGATTTATTGCAAACACTGTTGATATTCAGAAGGTAATCCAGAGCAAGTCCTCCCAAAGTGTCCCATCTCCGTACTACACCTGGTAAAATTTGTAAGGGGTTCCTCGTGACTCTGAGCTGCTTGATAATCCTGACCTAACAAACAGAATAATAATTCCAGGTCACTGGTTATCGGTGCACTTTCATTCAAGTCTGCTGGATGGATAGATCACTGAAACTAACAGAATAAAAAGGGTAAATAATATCTTTCAGACACAATTTAATTGTAGGTCTCTGGTGGCTAATGCAGTAATAGGAATGTGTCTGTAGGCCAGACTCTGGTATTCTACTCAGAAACATTTTTTCTTGTCTTCAAATGGATTCAGTTCACCACTTCAGGAAAATTGATTTTTTTTCTGGAGTGAAAAGTTACTAAATATATAGCAAGAAATAGCTTACTCTTCTATGGATAGATTGGATTCATGCCTCAGAGTATTTCTCTGCTAAATATAAAGGCCTCAAGGACTTACACATCATTAGATCAGTTAATCCATTCAGTGATCAAGTAAATATCCACCAAGACACATGTGATAAAAATAAATATTGGCATAGTTGAAATAAGGGAATTAGGAAGATTGTTCTGTTGTGAAGAAAGAGAGTGTTACTTCTGAGAAATAGGAATAGGTTTCTTTATTCTTATAAAATTATGCTTTCAGCCACTGATTGCAGATAGAAAGATAAGAGCTCACAAACACATTTGTCTACCTGAATAGAAATCTCTCTTGGTTAAACACTTAGTCCATTAACTACTTCTATTAACAAACTTCCAATTCATTACTTCAAAATGGAATTAGAATACTGAGGGATGGACTACCACAGGTCAGCACTGGGACATGAGAGGTACATTCAGTTACTTAATTCACAAGCACCAGTGCCTATTTACACATGCAAATGTGGGTCTCATTAAAATTGGCTTATTCCATTATGGCTGGTCTTTGAAATCTGACCATCAAGTTGCAGACGGACAGCCAAAGATTGTCTCAGTTGTGTCTTAATTGCAGACATGTTTTCTCTTCCTCCTAGATGTGCCGTTTGGCTTGAAAACAGAGCCACAAGTCACAACCATCGTGGGGAATGACGTCCAGCTGACCTGCCGGGCCTCCAAGTACATCTACAATCACCTGGCCTGGTACTACCCTTCCTCAGGGGTGGCTCTCAGTGACTCAGTGATTAAGAAAACTGACAACTATTCCATTTCTTTGACACTGGTCATTACTAATGTCACAAAGGAACAGAGTGGCCTCTACAAGTGCAGAGCCCAGAACCAGCACAACAGCACCGACACACTAGAACAGCGCACTCAGCTCCTTGTCAGAGGTGGGTCCTGCCAACGGAAAATGGCAGTGGGACATGCTGTCGTTCTGCTACTGGAGCAGAAATGCTGCGCATCTGGCTGCTCCCTTTGAAGCCTTTCAAAGCAGAAGGTGCCCAGCATTTCTTAGGGACCGTCCTAATATAGACTTTGTGCTCTGGTTTAAGGTTTTTTTTGCATTGCTGTATGCAGATTGACACCTAGCCATACATATTACTCATCCAGCCACTGCTGTTTTTTTTATAAAACATTTGCCTTGCACATAAAGGTGATTTCAGCTACATTTTATCTTTCTAACGCCATGCTGGGTGCAGATATAGTGTTGACTGAGGAGAAAAGGCATCACCCACCATGTTACTAACAGCACAACTCTTACCATTTGGGACTGTCACCCCGGATCTATATGATTTTGGTAGAAAACTCCACCCACTTGCAGCTGCTAGGATGATACCTAAATAGATTTGGACGCAGCAGGTGTAATCACAAATGTGATTAAGTGCATAAGATGGTCACGTGTATAATCAAGTGACATGTACCATTTATTCCGGGTAAGTGGGATTCTCTTTGTTGTAATAACAGTATTTTCTTACTTATACCCAATTCCCCAACTCTTTGTTCTCATAAAAATAGTAACACTACAGATCCTGATGCCTGGTTTCTTTGGCTATGTGAATATAAAGGGCGGGACACTTTTTCCAGTAGAAACTCATTGAAAATTAGTGAAGTTTCTTCTGCTTCACAGTGAAGAAAGTGAGTGATCAGCTCTAAGCCTTCTCAGAAGAAAAAGTGCTGCTGGAACAGGCAAATTTATTAGCCTGTGAAGAAAAACCCAAAGCACAGAAATGCAGTTGAATTGCGATGAACAGCAGCAAGCGAGGGTGCAGAAGACAGTCTTTCAGAAGCCAAATTAGACAGTGATTTTCAGATTGGCTTCTCCACTTACATTAATTGCTAATGAGACACTGAAGGGACAGCTATGCTGCTGTAAGCACTTGTCACTTTGGTAAAAAACAAGCCATGAAGCACTGGCCTCATCCTTGTTTAAGTGAACGAGCACATTCCCATGGAGTCTCCTACCCCATGCAGGCAACAACACTCTCAAAGGCCCTTCCCCCTCCATGCAGGCACACACACAAGGAGAAAATGCTCACCCACACCACAGCTGTGGCTAGCACAGCTCTGATACCTGAGTGGGAGGTGATTTATTTTAAGAAATGTCATGAGCACCTGCCTCTTCCTGAAGTGCGGAGGAAGGGAAAGAATCTCACCCTGGTATTACAGAGTGCTAGTGGTTTGGCTTGTCCCCACAGTCAGCACCGGAGCCACCTGTCAGCATCATCTGACATCGAGGCACTGGGCTTTCTCTGCACTCTACATTCAGGCAATTCACTTTTCTCTCCCCTGACAGATACTTTTATTCATTTAGTCAAATTTCCACCTACACAGACACCTACACATGATGGCTATGGGAAAAACACAGCTAAACTGGGAATACATCCATAGGAGAATTGGAATCTTGGTCACATTCTTCTGAAAATTACTGGGGTCTGTTATTGGCCTGGCATGGTCAGAGGCAATTCTTTTGGAGAACATGAACAGAAATGCCCCTCCAAACCAGCCCTCCTTTCCCTATACAAACAAGGTCTTTTAAATATACTAACACCCATCAGCTACAGTCCTTATTGTGGGTTTTATTTATTTTTTATCCTGCGCTTGTGATATTATTTGTTGCTTTCCTGTACCTTTTATAAATGAACATAAAAAGGAGATAAACATGCTTTGTAGTAAGTAGATAACTGCACTCATGATGGAGGACACAAAATTCTTAGAACTGTTTCCTCTTTGCTTCCTCCTTTCTTTTTCTGCATTCACTCTGAATTTGCTCTACCCACTCACTGTCCTCTGTTTTCTTCAGAGGATGAAAAACTCAGGGAGGTTCAATCTGAAGCAGAATCTAAGCTTTGTCAGTTTGAAAATAAGCCAAAAACCTCATCCGCTCCTCCCACAATCTTTTGGGGGATTTTGCTACCACTCATCAACCAAATGTTTGTCATTTCCAGCCCAGAGAGGCCATGCAGGTGGACAAAAGAGAGAAGATGGCAGAGCTGAGGGAGGTGCCTTCTGAAATCTTACTGTGTACTATTTTCCTTTGTGACTGTAGCAAAGGCAGCACCGTACGTGATACAAAACCTCACAGATCTGGAGGTTAACATCAGTGGCAAGATCATTCTGGAGTGCAAAGTCAGTGGAACACCAGAACCTCAGATTACATGGAGGAAGAATGGCTACCCCATTTCCGCAGCATCGGGTGAGTGTACTTGCTTCCCCAGCATGCCGCAGTATTGTATGTTACACAGGATAATGGACTTGCAGGTTCACCACAAACATAAGACCTACAACTTCACAGCTACTGCAAGCATGGTTGAGTCAGGATGGTATACACGACCTCAGGAAACACATACACAAATCCAAATACATCACACCACTGCAGTAGTCTCCAGCTTGGACTCTGAGTTCAAAGCTGCCAACCAGTTGCAATGCAATGCCTTATGCAGCTTGCCTTCCGCATGTGGCAGTGTTTGTGTCTCCAGAGTCAAGCAGATAAGCTGCATACATTAGCATAGTATTAGTAAGTCAAGGAGTACAGAGTGCTGCTGTTCAGTCTGCTTGTGTGAGACAAGAGTTTGTGTACAAAACTGAGACAGAGAGTGTACCTGCTTGTCAGGTGGGTCTGAAAACACACACCTGAACTGTCAGATGTCCTTGGGGCCTGACCAGAATATATTGCAGCAAATTGTGGGCAGTGACCTAACAGTCAGGTCCAGGGCATGCCATGGCATATTACACATCCGTTCTTTATCTCCCACCACATAATAATGAGAATGTGGTCTCAGATCACCTGGTACAGGTACAGTGCTACCATGGGCAGGGAGCATGAGCTCCCTTACCTGAGCCTGGAATTCCATTGCTGCTCTCTGTTGTGAGATCTCCTATAAATCACAGAGAATCCCATGTCAGTAGTAGTCCTGTGACTTTAATTTTGCATCTTGAACTAGGTAGGAAATCTAGGATCATCCATAATTCAGATCAGACTGTTCTGAGAGAAACTCTTTATAGCTACTGAAAATTTATAAATAATTCTAAAGGGACAAGCATGTAAATCATCCAACCAGTGGAAACATAAATAAACTATTTGGAAAAAACACCTCAGGGTAAATATTTCAGCACAGTGCATGGCAAGTTATGTGCAGTACTCTTGTTAACAACAGGATTCATAGGCAGAACACCCAGAAACTCAAAATGTCCTTCCCTTTTGCATTCAAAGCCTGACCTCTTTCCCTATTTCTGCCCCAAACATATCCTTAGTGAAACAGATGAGCTCTCAGTTTTGTGCCACAAATCAGGAAAAATTCAATTTGGAAAATTAATCAGGAAAATTAAATGTAGAAAAGCCTCACATAGATCATACCTAGGCAACCTCCTTCCTGCTCCACCTCTAATCCCCAGCTGCCTGTGAATCTAGGATTGTTCCACGTAGTGCTTTTTCCAGGGATGTGCATAACCTGATTTCCATGTTGCACATGTTGGAACTCCCATCACTTCCCACAGGCTCCAAGGCATCAGCTTTCTCCAATAATTTCACTGAGTTCTCTTTTTTCCCAGTGTATCTTATTGCTATCAGAAAACATATCTTCCCATCACTTCACTAACTTCCATAGAAGTTTTCCCAGGCTCTGTCTGCTCATAATAAATTAATAGCCACATTTGCTGTTGGATAAATGATCCCCAAGCAATTTACACAAGTATTGAGGAGAAAAAAATGTCAGGGAAAGGTTGTTGTCAGACCACAATGAAGAGCATAGTATTAAAAACTGTCTCCTAACAACAGTGCATACCAGGCCTGCATGGATGGGAGCTGACTTTTACTTCTCTGTCTCCTAAAAGCACTTGTAGGCAGGTAGGTTATTGTGATAAAATTAACTAAAATCCCTTACAACAGGAATTTCCATGGAGAATAATACCCTGGTCATTGAACGAGTGAAAAAGGATGATGAAGGGCTCTATGAATGCAAAGCATCCAACGACATGGGCCAAGACAGCACATCAGCCTTCATTAAAATACAAGGTGAGGTCCAAGCCAAGGCAAAACGCATATATTCTGTTGGACTGAGGAGAACTATTGTTCAGTCATGGACTTCGGCTACATTTAAAATTGGATTGTACATTTAATCTACAGGTTTTGAGGAGAAATCCAACATTGAAGTTATCATTTTGGTCTGCACTGGTCTAGCCGCTACCCTCTTCTGGCTTCTTCTGACCCTATTCATTCGGAAACTGAGAAAAGTAAGAGAGCTTCAATATTGCTCAGAGGTTCTGGGACTGGGCCCAGCTTATGTGTGGTATCAGAGTTTAGGGCCCGAATGCTTGGGACAGAAGGTACAGTACAAAGGCGTGCAAAACATTTCTATAAAACTTCAGTCCAAGATTTCTGCTGATAGTCCTTTGAATTCTTGAAGGATCCCTTGCACTTGTGCACATTTTCTATCCACTTCCATGGTATCATAAAATCAGGCTCCTCCCTCTTTATGAATCAAACTGGCTTGCAACATTAGGAAACCAAAAAAAAACCTAAATCACCAAGGGCTTGATTTCAGCACTTGTCCAATACGATTTCTCTCAAACACAGGTATTAAAGGGGGCCCTGTTTTAAGAAAGATCCTAGGATCTTTGCTCTAGAAATAAGCTCAAACAACACAGCTTATTTTGTCTCCAGGTCTGGCTATTCTTTCATCTCCTTTTTGTGACTCAAAAAGTAAAGTCTCAGTAAAGTTCCAAGGAATTTAGGTCTGTTTTTCCTAAAGCAAACAGTAAACAAAAAGGCAACCACAGCTCTCTGCTCTGAAGCTCACCAAACTACAGTTCCAGTGATGATCCCTAAATTTCCCCTGCTATTGCAAAAACAGTGATTATTGTTTTCCTCTTTGACGTCAGTTTAACAGAGTTGTGGACAACAGTGAATTTCCTATTACAGTTCACACCCATGCAAGTCTGCTCACAGGACCCACCAAATCACAGTTTCTCACTGACCAGCATTAGAAGTAGTAGTTTTCAGCAGCTTTAATTTTAAATTATAATAAGCAACGGCCATGAGGTGGATAACTTTGGAGAATCAAGCCTGCAATACGAAATACTATGAAAATACCAAAATGTTCCATAGAGCACCAGGAAGTGCAGCTCGCAGAGTTCCCATAGAAAAGCACTGTTTTCCTTTAATAGATGTAGGTAGAAGACACTGATAGATTTTGTGTCCTCAGAGTGTTTACCAACATTAATCAGTGACTCTTCCCAATACCTATGAGTGGCAGGCATACATAAACATTTATTTCTCAGATATAAAAAAAAGAGAAGCAGGAAGCTGAAGTGATGTACTCATGGTTCAGAATAAATTTCAGAGCTAAGTCTGGAATTCAGGGAACTCCCCAGCCAGCACTCAGTCTTGTAGACGACAGCTCTCTCCCATTGGAATTGCAGGGTAAATACTGTGAATAATTTCTCCACACCCTGTTTTCAGCCTGATGCCACAGATATTAAAACAGGATACCTGTCAATTATAATGGATCCAGAGGAAATGCCTCTTGACGAGCAGTGTGACCGTCTTCCCTATGACAGCAGTAAATGGGAGTTCCCAAGAGACAGACTGCGGCTGGGTGAGTGGTTTGGCTATTAATGTTGTAAAGAATGGTGATTTCTAATGCTCCTGAATTTCAGTGGATGTGTTGTATAACCTAAGAAGCAGCCTGTCATTTAGTGACAGTGTATTACCATGCTTGGGGAGAATTGGCAGCAAGTCACAGAATTCGGGATCATCCTTAATGGGGGGTGAAGCAAAGGATTTGGTAAGCAAAGCAAAAATGTTCACTCTCTCAAAATAGCTACCACCTGGTTTTCTTTCTTGGAGAAATGAAGCCAAACTCTTTACAGGGAAGAAAGGTATCTCCAGGTATGGTCCCTGCCAAAAGTATGGTTTCACACCCATAGAAAAGTGAAATAGAAGTATATCTGAAAGGTGACAGTCTTTCACTGAATTTTATCTTGAGGAAAACTAGCAAATAATCAATTCCTTGTCAATCTTTTGAACTTAGCATTGAGTTGTAAAGAGCTATCATGAAAAAATTAACCAAATTTCATTCAACAGCTCAGCTCACTGGATGATGGAATAAGAAAATGTAAAAAGCAGGTTGTGTTTGCATAGAGAAACCACAACATCTGTGTGCAATGATGAGTGTAGGGAATATAACTGTATTTGTGTATGCTCTTGGTGCTTTAGCTGGAAATCGTGGAAGAAGGAGGAAAACAGAAAAAAATAACAAAAAAATGAGATGATGGTGGGACATGGGGTCAAACTAGCAGAACCAAAAAAGCCAGACCATAATGCCCAGTGCACTCTGATGCATTGTGGGTCAGAGCCCTCAGGGCACACTAGGTAATACAGGCATGAAAACTCAAGGGAAAGAGAAAGTAAAGAAAGACTATAATCCTAAATTCCATTTAGTATAGCTTTTAAATCAAATAAATGTCAATAACTGAAGGGTTAAAAGGTTCTGACTGCCTGAGTGCCGTTGCTGGCTATCTCCATGACTGTGATTCATGAGACATCAGGGTTCCACAATACTATGCTTAACCCAAACTCTGACCTTTCTGGGCTTCAGGACAGCTATATGTAATGTTTTTACCCTTAAGCCATATATATGTATTCAGCCTTGCCTTCAGCTGAATGCAGATTTATTTATTCTACTCTGTTCTATCACATACTGTATTGCATTAAAGTCATATGGATATAAATCATACTATTTATACCCATATACTGCAAATATGTGATACAGGCTTCTATTGACTATTGGTCTACGTCTACGTTGTGCCTGGGCACTGGAGTCTTGTATTTCTTGCATAGCTGAGAATGCATGTTTCCCTCTTATCTGATGCAGACTGTCGTAAGTCCCCTTTGGCTCATTCTTGACTCTTGCTTCTCTAGGTAAAACACTGGGTCATGGTGCTTTTGGGAAGGTGGTGGAGGCGTCTGCTTTTGGTATTGATAAATCTTCAACCTGCAAAACAGTTGCCGTAAAAATGCTTAAAGGTACATATCCCTCTGAGATTCTCACAAGACTCCTCAGGGAACCTGGGGGCAATGAGGTTTCCAGTTCTCAGCTCCAAACCAGTCCCAAGTTCATTGTGTTCAGAAGGGAGTGGATTTGTCATGTGGGAGCAATTAGTCATTATACAGTGGATGTTAACATGTAGGAAATGACAAGCGGGCTCCATGCTGTGCTGCTGATTAAGTCTTGTATTCCTAAAGGAGGGAAACAGCAGCTTCCAGGTCTGTGGGGTTAGGAGGGAAACAGATTACAGAATGTAATTACATTAGATATTCTGAAATTGGATCTAAGCCTTCGATCACAGCCTTTCCAGATGTAGAACAGTTCAAGGGGTTGAAAAAGAAGCAATGCCAAGGGAGTGAATTAGAGACAACTTGCTTGCAATTATTGAAATTAAGGAAAGCTTTTACCATTCAATGGTGGGGAAGGGGGGAACTTGGAGACTATTCTTCAATATTATATTTACATATAAAGCCTCTGAAGGCAGCTTATGAATAAATGCATCAGCCAGTACATTGGGTTGGAGGTTTTCAACTGTTCATTTAGGATATTTTCAAAGGTACAATCAATGCTCACTGGATGGCTTTTCATAGCCCACATTGCTCTGCATTGCTGCTGCATGACAGTATTAACCCCTGCAATGCCATGATTCAGGAAATTCTATCATGGTATTTGGCTTTTGTTGCTAGCTGCCTCTCCTGATGCTCTGCTACTTCTCATTTCTCTGAAGTTTCAAAGATATCAGTTTATCACCTGTCTTGACCTCCTCCAAATCTGGTCTCCCTTCTCTGCATTAGTAGATCTTCAGATCATCTTCTCTCCTGCTCTTTCTTCTGTTTCATGCCCATCTCCAGATCCCTGAAATATCCTAGAAGCCCCCAATCCAGAGACACTCCCTTCTCCATCCGAAACTTACTGCCCTGGATAGCTCTGGGTTTTCATTCATTTCAACACTGCTTCCCAGCTGATCATCATGTCAACTCTAACCTGCCTGCACATATTCAGCAAACTATTTGACAGTTTCTCCATCATTTTACACCTTCCTTCCCCAGTGGAGGTAGCAGACTCCTGCCCTAACCTGTCCCTCCCCAACTAACAAGCCCATAATTCATCACCTGCCTGAATAAAGCAGATTCTCTAGTATGAGTCAATCCATTCAGGGGAAAAAAAAAAAAAAAAAAAAAAAAAAGCTCTGGAAGTGTCTGAATTTCTGTAATTCTAGCATTATCTGTCATTTCCATGAAGTAGGCTGGTATCAGTTCTGGGTTGAAGGCTAAAATTTAATATTTAAGATTATCTGAAACACTTCTGGGGCTGTTCTGTTTAGATTTTGCCAGACATGCTCCAGCTCATGCCAGCGTAAACCAGGAGTAATATCACACATGTACACACCCATCTACAAACATTGTTGGCTGAAGAAATCCTGGGCTTGGAATAGCTCCTTCTTTATGACACAACTTGGTGAAAGATTTTTTATGGAGAATTCTGTGAACAGATAAAGAGGTTACATTTGTCACATGAAATGATATCTTATATAACTGTTTCTTCATATTTAAATCTTATGTGATGCAAAGGCAAAACCAGAGGAAACAGAGCATGGCCCCTTTTATTAAAATACATCATGAAAGTTCTGGAAAGGCAGAGGAAACAAGCCAACATCTGAACAACGTTCTGGTCTGAGAGTGCCTTCCTTAGCTTTGGCAGCAAAAGAGAATGAAACTACAGTATAACTAGCTAGCCAGAGCTTTATCAAGTGTCAAGTTCATGGTTCACACACAGATATGGCCCCTTCTGCTTTGCTGGAAAATGTATTTCTCAGGTTGATGAGATCTCACGGGGCTGAGATTTAGTAATGCTGTACATTCTCCAGTACATTTTGGGACCCATCTTAAAGATGTGTTGGATTCCTCCATCACCTGCAGTGGAAAGTCACTCAGTACTGTGGAAAAATATATTCTGAGGTATTGTAAAGAATTACTACTAACGTGCACATCACCATTGTAGATGGAGGAACACGCTCTTCTGTGTGCTATCATTGCTTGGAGTTGTTGGTTGTTCCTTTGCTAAGCTTGTAAAATTCAGTCCTTGCAAAGGCTCTCTGGTATCTGATTTGGGGGGAGGGTTCTCCTACGGGACAGTTACCTTCCATAACCCATGCTAGAGAAAGGAAGAGTCACCCAAAAGATAAAGTGTTATTCCACTTCATAGAGGTCAACAGACAATGAAACGGATGAATTATTATCTGTTTAAGAGTCTGAAAAGCAAAGATACTGCAAGTAACCTGGGTGGTTTTGGTTTTCAAGTATAAACAGGATCTTGCTGTGTCCTGTTAAAAATATCCTGTTGTGTAAAGATGATATTTTTCCTGTTTATCTTAAGCAGAATGTGCAACTACTAATGAATGTAAGGCTTTAATGTCTGAACTGAAGATCCTCATCCATATAGGACATCATCTGAATGTAGTCAACCTGCTGGGAGCCTGCACCAAAGCTGGAGGTAAGAATTCCTCAGTAAATAAGGAGCAAAGAAGAAACACTTTTCAGATACAGTGGTGTTTTGGATGTATCTATGGTGGAGTCCAAGTCTCATGCACACGCAGTTAATGCAAACAAAAAACATTTCATAGGAGAGCTTCCGTTACTGCAGAATATGGCCACATGTCATCAATGGTTTCTGAACATCTTCTCCCAGCCAGCAGTGTCACTTGCCTATTTTCTTTTTCTCTGTCCTTTGTAAGCTTGATTACAAAAGGAAATATGGACTGAAGGGAGGCAGGATCCTTAATTACAATTAGGTGCCAAATTCCTCCACACAGGCACAACTGATAGTTTCAAAGGTTCTTCTCCCTCTTCTTCCCTGCCTTATCAGGAGGATGCACCAGGCTGATCACTTAGCTACTTGAGGCCTCCTCCTTTCCCAAGCACTTCTCTCTTGCCAGGCAAATGCAGACATATTTTGTGTAGTATACAGGAAGCCTGAGGCAGTCCAAAGCTGAATAGAGCGACAACATGGACTTCCAAGGGGTTGAGCTGACACAACTGCCTCTACATCATACAAAGAATCTGTTGCAAAGTGCAAACTTAAACAAAGGACTCCATAAATCTTAGACCTTTGTCACTAAAGCATCCCTTCCCATACCACTATACAAAGCATCCTTGTCTGTTTACTATACTGTGCTTTAACTTCAGGGTAACAACCCTCAGAGATGCCTCTTTACTGCTTACAATGAACCTTCAAACAATCCCCAAAGGATGGATTTAGGAGAGCTAAGGACAAAAACCCCTGAGTAAAATAAATGAAGGAGAAAGAGCAAGAGAGATGGTGCACACTTTTGTTGTCATCTGAGACTCTGAAGTTATCACTTTCCCAAAGAACATATATTTGTCCAGTCATGGGGGAAAAAGAAAACTTCGGTGAGGTAGATTTGGTAGGATGCCAGGAAAGAAATCTTCCATCTAGGAAGATAGTCCCAGTTCCTCAAGGTGCCGTTAGCAACCAACAATCACAGATACTGCTGTAATCTGGGAGCTGTGAACAGGGAACTTGCAGGAATTGTAGCACTACAGAACCCAAAAGCTTGTATGGGAAGATGGCCAGCTTTAGCTGGAGGATTTTAAGATTCAGATGCATAAGCAAGTAGCCTTTGCTTGGAACTGTGAACACAGGAAAAGTAACATTATGCATGCTAGTGATTCTCCTTTCCCGTCAAGTCAATGAGGTGGCTTAACACAAAGAGGTGCCTAAAACATGGCAGCATTACTAAGATGTCAATAGTTTTTAACCAAAGCACTAATTCAGCCCCTGAGCTCTAGTTACATAGAAAGTTGGTTTCTCGTTCTCCATCCTGCTCCATCCTGACTGCCCTCCTGGGTAAAGAAGAAACCCTCACTCTTCCCTGCTAGTTGCTTGGGAAAACCACTGACTGCTCTGGGGAGCAGTGGACAGGGCAGAGCAGTGCAGCACGGCCTTGCAGGGCACTGAGGGGCTGGTTTGTTTACCTTTGAGCAATGCAGCTGCAGACTAAAGAAAAATAGCCTTGAGCTCTCAAGACAGACACTGGGATAAGACTTACTATTAAAATGCCACTTCAGAATACAGTGCTTTCTCCTTCCTTGTTAGTTTTTATGTAACCATATAATGCTATTCCTGATAACCATATAATAATAATACCATATAACAGTGTTTTAACACCTTGGCTGAGTGTCTGATGTTAAGTAGTTCAAACTAACGCATAGCATATGCTTTACAATGAGGAAGTAAAATACGGAGAACCCATGCCTAGGAAGCATTTCAAAAACTTGAATAAGTCACTAACTGGAGCCTTGAGGCTGTACTGGAATCTGCATTTCCTCAAATCATCCATGAGCGACATTCAACTTGCGGTTCTTCAGAACAACGTCCCCCAGAGATCTCTTGTGCACTGCCAGATCCCAGCACTGCTGCCTTCCAGCCCAAGTGAGCAGTGTTGTGTGGTCAGCAGGAGAACCACTGACAGCTCTGATTTTGGTCCAGTTGTGTTTTTGCAATCACTGGTGCAGTGTACTCATGTGCTGAACACGTTGGAGCTGTAGTCAAAAGGAACTGGAAGACCTGAACAGCCTGAAGATGTGTATTCAATCTGGCAGTGCTACAGGACTTGTACAAATAAAGAGCCTGGCAAAAATATACAATGTTATTATCAGCAAGCTATTGGTTATTATTGCTAGGATTCACCAGATCCCTTTTAATGAGACAATCTGCTTCCAAACAGTATTTGTCACCTGGTCTCAGACAGGATGCAGCAATCAGAATCTCTAAGGTTCACTCTTCTGTCTTCAACCTATCCGTTCTCCCCGACAGCCCTGCTCTCATCCTTTTCACTCAGTATTTTACACTTCGGACTGGATCAAGGGGACAAACTGCGGTACAAGTCTGTGTGCACATTTCTGATATAGCCAGAGAGAAGCTGCGTCCTTCCTGAGTGGCCCAATGCAGTTCTCAGTACTTTTCCTTTGAAGTTCAAACTCCTAAGTCTGAACTATGGACCTTCTAGACAGAAAAAAGTTTCTGGACGTGAAAGTCTGGTCGCTTAGGATACAAGTTTATATGCATTCTAGTCCCATGATTTCCCCTTATCTTACATTTGATGAACATTTGATGATCACAAAAAGCAGTGATTATGCTAAAGATAGAGAATGTAGCTTTTTCCTTTCCTAATAGCTCACACTGAAACATAAAAGCATTTTCAAGCAGATCTTAAAAATATTCATAATTGTATAAAAGCAGCAATTGCACTGAACTCTACAGTAGTTTGCACAGAAATAAGAAAGGAAAAAAGTGATAGGACTTTCCAAGCTTTCAAAAACCTCAGACTAAATATTTTTGGAACTTTTAATTTATATCTATGATTGTGTATACTTTTATTGCCTGTAGTGGCATCAGCTCCACCCAAGACAAACAATTGTGAAAGCAGCAGAGAAAAATTAAGACTGTTCCATGCTATGGATCTATGTATTGCATAAAACAACCTTAATAGCATGTGGGATTGTATATTCTTATTTATCATTCTGAATTTTTCTTTGTTTATAAATAAGGAATAAATACCACCTGTTAACCATCTTATGAGGAAAACTAAGATCAGTACTGTATTTCCTTTTCTCCATATCTACTACTGATTGTGTGCTTCTGGAATGCCACTTCTGTTTCCTAATTTCCTCATCTGTATAATAGGAATGACAATATTTACTTATTTTGAAGAGGATTTGTGATGATAAGTTAGTATTAAATGCTTTGTAGTGCTTCAAAACTCATTTGACTTTCACTGTCTTTTTAGGTCCTTTAATGGTCATAGTAGAATATTGCAAATATGGAAATCTGTCCAACTATCTAAGAGGAAAACGAGGAGATTTCATTGCCTACAAGGTAAAAAAATGACAGGCTTCTCATAGTCAACAAGGCAGAGAATTAACAACCACTGACCACAAGCTGAATTTTTTTCTGCATTGGCACTGAGACAGTCTGGTATTTATATTTTCTCACCACATTTCAATTTGTATGAGCAAGAAAAGGAAACTTTTTCCCTGTAGGATCTCTTTCCCATCCTCTTCTTTCTAGCACCTAAAAAATTAGTTGCAAATATCCAAGCAATCTAGTGCATTTGAGAGAGAGAGGCAATTACTTGCAAGATATTACCCAGCACAAGGGGGGAAACCAAGTAGTAGTGAAAAACTGGTATTATCTGAACTAGAAGGTGAACCCTACCAAAATACAAGTCCAGTTTGAGGATTTTTGTTTCTAGGCCCAGCCCCACCCCAGCTACTGAAAGTAGCTCACCCTTCCATCATCTGCTCATTCCTATCTTCTGTGTTCTTCCTTCTTGTGTGCCAGCCTAAAAGTCTGTGCTGTATGCAGCAAACTGAATCATGAACATGGTCTGTGTTAAAACTAACCAAATTATTTTGGTTTCCAAATGGTTGTCTGCATCCACACAAACATTTGTGCTAGCACAAATTGGGCTAGGAAATGGGGGAAGACACATGAGGCTGGAAGTCAGTGATGGGGAGAGGATGGGACTACCTCCTCACTTGAACATACAGCATTGAAAGGGCTCTCTGATCTAAGCCCTGCCAGAAACTGGAGCCTCCCCAAGATTATTCTTCCAGAAGATTCTATTATCATTGTTGTTATTATTATTATAGCTATTGTGTACAGGCACAAAAGTACATAAGGTACTTTGTATAAGAGAAGGAGATTCTCCTGTTATAGTCACTCAGAATTTCTTTTCTGACCATTGTTTTCATGAGTTGCAGGGACAGGTTATGTCTCACTCCCCAGTACAGGGTGAGACGGATGCATTGCAGCGCACATCATGCACATACCTTGAACTCTGATTTTTAGCATGGTTTTCTAAGAAAGCAAGAGGTACAGAATTACAGTATCTCTCTGCTCATCTATCAGTCTCACCTGTACAGCTTCCAGCTAACTTTTATGTTGGAATATTGCTATCAGTAAAATGGAAGGCACTGTATTAATAAATAGGAAACCAGGCTTCATTAGTTCTGCTCTTCGGGGAACATCACGTTCAAACATGTTTTGAGCTCATCTTCAAGGACACTTTCTCCATATGCCGTTCTGTTACATATTTTGAATTCCCAGGCATTGCATCATCCAAAGCTAAAAATCAGTTTTATACCATTTCTAGTCCCAGGAAAACTCTGACCAAGCAGAGAAAAGTCTGGATGAGTCCAGCAGTGATTTGACCGAACTGATCAAGAGGCGCCTTGAGAGTGTAGCCAGCACAGGAAGCTCTGCCAGCTCAGGATTTATTGAAGATAAGAGTTACAGCGATTCAGAGGATGATGAAGAAGGTAAAAGAAACCTACCTAATCCCAGATCTTTTATTGTAAATATTTCTGTCACTTGACTAGTGCCACACACACACTGTCACACACTTTACAAGCCCTTACTCAGCTTGACTTGTTCCTGAAACTGCAAATTCCTTCTCTCGCCTGTGTCCCACTCCAAATTTCTCACAAAAAGAGATTTGCAATAATGTATGCATATAAAAGCTGCTCCTGTTGTGTAAGAGGAATAATAGCAGTATTTTACCAGATTTGTGGGGCCAGTCTGTCCCCAGTTTCATCACTCGCTTAAATAGTTTCCCTCGCTTTTATCCCCAAGATGTTATCTTCCCCATAGCTAAATGACATGATTAATGTTGGAGGGAACTTTTTAAATCATCTGATCTGCCTGCCAGGTCAGTGGTTCCTAAAATGGAGTTGTAATCCTAGCAGAGAATTCATGTAATGATACTCAGATACAGGGCTGGGGTCATCAGCATACAAGTGGCAGCACTGCCAAAAAAGTTCAGAGCTGTTGCTCTAGTGTTTTGCCATGTCTGTGATCTCTCCTAGATGCTGAGGATCTGTACAAGCGGCCCCTGACTTTGGAGGATCTGATTTGCTATAGCTTCCAAGTGGCAAAAGGCATGGAGTTTCTCGCCTCCCGAAAAGTGAGCTCATTAAAATGTCAGGGCTGAACTTCTTTCACGGAATCATGAGTATCTGATATGAAGAAATCCAAATATACTTTTGAGCCTGAGTAATCTGTTTTCTGCTCTTATATTAAAGTGTTGGGGATCACATTAGCTCTGGTCGTTAAGAAATAAGTAGCACTGAAGGAGTTGTAAAGGAATATCCATCATGTTCTTGGCTACAAGGACTGGCATCTGTAACATGAGAGTTTAGATAGAAGGAGTGAATACAAATTGTAAGACAATTCATGGAACTGTCTCATAAATAAAAGCAGAACAGGCTTCTCATAGAGAAAAATCCTTCTAGTGTGGTCAACAAAAGTACTACTGAAAAATGAAGAGGGAGTATCCAGCTATTTATTTAGCTTGTCAGCAATGTTGGAGACTATCAACAGAGTTAGCAACTCCTCTGGATACCAAAAAAAGTATGTTTGTAGCCTGTGGAATGCCTGCTTTTCAAGTAATTGAATGTAATACACATGCCAAAGTACAAAAAACTGAGAGCTTGCACTTAGCACACAGCTACCAGGGTAGCACACACAGAAATCAAGGAGCACAGTTACCCCAGTCTCACACACACTCATGGGAAGCTGCAGCCGCTTTTTGACCTCTCTCAAATTTCCCGCAGAACTATTAACTGGAAAATGGCACTACCTTCATCTCGTCATAACTGTGGAAGTTGTTTCACACAGAAAAATCAGAAAACTAAAAGTAATACTTGATTTGTTCCCCAAGTTGTTTTCTCTTTGGTGTATGACAGTATATTTGTGGCAGATTCCCACACATATTTTCCTTCTCTAACGTGCTCACATAAAAAGTTCATTTATGTTTCCATTTCCAAAGAAGGTCTCATGCTTTAAACTCTAGCAGGAGCTCGTTGTCCAGGCAGCCCCTCTGATACTGCTTGTCCTCATTCCTTCACAGTGCATTCATCGGGATTTGGCAGCAAGGAACATCCTTCTTTCAGAGAACAACGTGGTTAAGATCTGTGACTTTGGCCTAGCCAGGGATATTTATAAAGATCCTGACTATGTACGGAAAGGAGATGTAAGTGGAAGAAACTTGAAATGTTAATCTCGAGATTTTATTCCACTAGGGCTTGGGCAGATCAGTAAAAACATTTCTGGCAACATGTTGTGTCTTCTGCATTCTTAGGCCAGACTTCCACTCAAATGGATGGCTCCAGAAGCTATTTTTGACAAAATTTACACAACGCAGAGTGATGTATGGTCTTTTGGAGTGCTGTTATGGGAAATATTTTCTCTAGGTAAGAATGGTTTAACACCCTTTTCCCCCCTAATTTATGGCTCTATTGCTAAGAAAAGCTTTTAACAAAATGTGGTAACATGGTGCCATGTTTCTATTTCAGTTAGTACAAGTGCACAGTGCAGATCAGGTGTAAAATAAAATCACTGGACTGAAGTCATTAAGAACTCGACCTAGCAAAGTACATGAAGACAAGTGAATATTAGGGAGGGGGGAGGGAAACCAAAATACAAAATGCTGGACCTAACATTTGTAATAACTGAAACCAAGAGAGCACAGAGATAATACAAACGCCTGCTGCTTGGGAGTGAAATACTTCTTTGAGAGCAATGAAGAAGTTTCCCTGTCAAACCATATTTTCTGCTAAGCAGCCTGCTTCAGGAAACCACACAGCTCAAAGGTTGCAGAGGATTCCACTGCCGTTGACATAGTGGTCTGATGTTGCTAGTGACAGCCCACAGAACACAAGGGAGTTCACCCACATGACATTTTATCCCAGCTTGATTATCTTCCCCACAAAGTCAAAGTAAGATTTTCTAAGTAAGAAAAATGTATTGGCAGCAGCTGCCATCAGGTTGATACGAGAACCAGTGCTAGACTCTGCGTAAGTCATTTTGGCAGCAAACAGGTAGAATTCATACTCTTCTGGCCATATCATTTGTAAGCCACAACATTTTTGAAAGAATAGTAATAGTGTTCTTTATGTACTATAGATTTCATCTTAGAATGCTGTTAGAAATCCCAGCCTCACTGAGATCTGGTTACTGTCCAGCAGATAAAGCCCTGAAATTTAGACAAGCAGTGTTACAGACAGTTGGACTTTGCCGCTCTCAGATTGTCCTTGCAGACTGGCAAGTTTTGTTTTCCTGAGGGAATTGAGGCATGTGAGCTCTGGCTTTTTAATCAGCATTCACAGACAAAAGGAAACAAGAACCACTGTCAACTTAAACTGCTGAATTTTAAAGCAAACTCTGTAATCTTCTACTGCCTTTGGTTCATGGATCTGCTGAAATTAACAATTGGGCTCAAGATGCTAAGTCAAGATCTGGATGCTAAGTCTGGAGCTGTTTCTATCCTAATCTTATTTAGGGCTGGCTGCAAAGATTACAACCTGATTTCAGTCTGAGCCTTTCATGTGGACTTTTCTCTAGTTCATATCAGCATGCAAACCAGAAAGTTCACACTCAAATGGTTAAAACAAGTGGCAGTTACTGCTTTCTCCGGAGTTCAGTCCCATTTATTTAGAGTTTTGTTATTTTGGTGTAACACCTCCATGGCTCTGTAACAGCATCACCTGCTGCATGTGTTTTGAAACACAACAGAAAGACAAAGCTCCAGAAACACCAGCAATGCCCCAGCTCTAATAGATTATTCAAGAAGATGTATTAGCATTAGCATGCAGAGACACACTCAGAGGGGACAGTTTCTCCATTGGGTATCTCCAAGGAACCAAATGAACTGAATACTGATGAGTGGCAAGGACCACTGCAGAAGGCAAACTGTTTATATCATTCACAAAGGTCCTGACAGAGTTTTATAGATGTGAACTTTGCGTCATTGGGCTTTTAATACTGAAGACCAATAAAAATTTAAATACAGGCACTGAAATTCTGATTTTAACTATTTAAAAAAATAATTTGTCTGGTTTCTTTTCATTTTAGATAGTCTCTTTTCTTAATGAAGGTGCTTACTTGGAACAATAGACTGTCCTCTTCTGAGTTCAGAGGAATCTACTAAATTACTCCAAGGGCTGCCATCCATAGAGCAGCCTCTGCCCTTGCTATGACGTAGATCACAAACTACTTTCTTCAATCCATGGCACAGATTCAAAAGCAGTCATTTTCTCTAAGAGGGTTTTTCATACAGATCATCCAGGCATGTCTGTGGATTGGCACTACTCACATCTGCAGCTCACACGATAAATATTTAATTAAGGATTTGTGTCACTGATTGAACTCTCTTATATAAAAGTTTTACAGATCATTGAGAGCCAGGGCATGGAAGTTATTTGTCATTGCTACAGGGTATGTTTTGGCTCCCATTTACAACTGCTGCTTTTTACTGGGTCCCACAGACTTAGCACCCTCTAAAGAGGAAAAGATACTGATAAGCAAAATGCACAGTTTAGTTTGGACATGGGTCCTTTCAGAGTCAGAAGCTGAATGAATCACAATAGGCTTCCCCCAGAACGGCTAGCAGATTGAATTCATTTTCCACAGGGAAATCAGGACTTGAGAGGCTGTTAATTTTCATTTGGGGCTGAGTTTGCATTGAGCTTTGCATTATTTAAATGAGGTCAGCACACCTCGCGTCAGGTAATGCCAGCGGTGTTTAATACATCTTGAAATCACTTACATGGCACATTACAGAATGTTGGTGTCTCCTGAAATTTAAATGTGCACTGTTCAAAAAGCAATCAAAGATAATTATGTAAACAAGCAGTGCTTGGTAGTATAACATCAGCATCTTATTATCTTACTGAAATAAAATTAAGATCAAAAGAGTGCTACCATATCCAATGCATGCCACATCTTTGAGCATTTTGGAAGAGATTTCCCCTTAGGAAAATGTCATGTGTAGACCTTATACCACATGTTTCAGTCTACATTTTTTCAAGCTGTCTCAGCATCCCAAATCGAAGTTATTAGGTTTATCACATAGTCCAGATGAGGTACAAGGGTAAGTGGAGGTGCAAAAGGGAGAGTTCCTTGCTTTTGTGATCTGAGCTGCCTTCACCTTGTAGGAGCCAGCACCAGTCAAAATATAAACTATCAAAAGATCTTGCAATTAAAAATTATTGTTCTTTGCCTTCCTGTACTTGCTCTCACTAACATACTGCAGTTGATATTGATATGATCAATGATGTAATCAAAGAAAGATAACTCCAGTTGTGAGATCAAGTGGAATTCCCCATCCCTCCTCACCCAATTCTACTGTGTCGCCCTTAAAGTCTCAGTCCCAGCTGACTAGTCAGTTCCAAAAGACTAATTCTTATCAATCACCTCTGCTGTGCTCATGAGCCAGATCCAGCCAGTGATACTCAGCAAACTGAGGGGTTTCTTTTGCACATCAGAAAGGTCAGTGTAAAATGGCCATTCATCAATGGCATGACTCCATTCAGCTCCTCCTAATGGAAATCAGTGGGCCATGATGGCACAACAATTGCATAATGCAGTCAGAAATGAATGAAAAAGACTATGCAGCCCCTCTCTTCTCTAATGAGGGGGGTTGTTTTCAGTGTTGCCCCAGTACATTGTCAGTCCAGGGCTAACTAGATCAAGCAAGACTTATGCTCACTTCTCTTGAGAGTCTGTGCTGCTGCTAAACGGACAGGAAATCAACTGGGGAAGTTGCAAATGTTTTCATGAAACCTCAGTACCTTGTAAGAGTTTGTAAAGATAAGCCTGTACAGATGAAAAGACAACCTAGCGAGAGTTCAGGAGATGTACATGGACAGCACTTTAGCAGCTTGGACAAGCTACTCAGTGCCCCCAGAGACTGTTCCTCTCCTTATCATTTAGTCACAGTGTAACTGTGGGAAAGTGACATTATAGTTTATTCAGAGATATCTTGTGAGTTGATAGAAGCCTGTTTTGAGATCTTTGCTAATGGGTGATCCCATGTGAGCTGAACATTTAACTACCAGGTTATTATGATCATAATAACAGGCTAAAGACAAAATTAGGAAGGAAAATTGAGATATAAAGCAGAAATTATGCTACTGACTATTTCCGATCTACACAACTCCAGGAAACACTCTTAACGCTGTGATCTGATACTTGCACATCAAGGGAATTCAGATGGGCTGTGGCTAAGCATCCTTGAGCTCTGAATGTCATCAGAACCTATTTGCTGTGTTGGGATGCCCTCTTAGAAAGCTGCCAGGATCTTTGCTCCCCAGTGCATAGTTTTGCAGATTAAGCGGTCAGATTCACAGAGTAGAATAATTCTGGAAACAGCCAAATTTTGGCACTCTCTTCACAGCTTTTATCCAAAAGACTTCTACTGTGCTTGTTGTGCCCCCAAGTGCACAGCACATGATGGTGTTTCCAAAATGGAGGAAAAAAATGCGGGAAATAGGCAGGAATGTTACAGACAGTAAATCATACACAGATTCCCCAAGGGCTGGATACAGATCCAGATTCCATTCAATCCACTACATTAAGACTTGATTAAATTTTTTCCAAATTCACCATCCAGCCTCTAGGATGCCAAAATGTGAAAGATGAGAGTTGCACTGCATGTGAAGCCTTTGCTGAGAAGGAAGGGAGGAAAGCTTACAGATCTTTTAGGTCTATCCACAGTAGGTTCAGTAACCTTTCAAACTTCACTGTAGACATCTCTTGAATTTTACCTATGAGGTTTGGATAACTCAGATGCCAGAGCACTTTCTCAAGTTATATATTTGTTCCCCTTATTTATGGTGCATCATAAAGTGCAGGTGTCATACAACAAAGATCACAACCTGTGAAAAGCTCCCATTCACTCATCAGTTAAAAAACACATTCAATGCATACAGACATTTATTATAGTCATTCCTATGAAGATAACCATTTACGCAAGAAAGTGAAATGTCTTACTCCTCCATTTTGATGACTGCTAGGCCAACTTTTGTGCAAGCTAATATAATACTACCAGACCCTTTACAGAAGCCTACCTCTCAAAAGCAATTACAGTTGCCATGAACCGTCCTCCCAGGTTTCACACTAACAATTGAGTGGCCCTGAAAATAAGAAGTATTGAACAGACACTCAGAAAAGAAAACGAGGCTAAAAATTTGGAATGTCATTTTTCAAGGAAATTTTACCTGTAGGACTGCATAATACGTATACAGTACTAAATTGGTGAACCAGGAGAGAAGGACTACAATTCCACACCTGAGGTTGAACTGCAAGGTTCTCATGGCCTTCTGGAGGAGCCAGATGCCTACAGCTTTCTCTTGCACTTACTGAGGCCAGTGAGGCCAGAGATTCTAAATCAGTTAGTGATGAGCAGGACTTATTTACTTCATGGGTATTCACTTAGTGCAGGATACTGGCAGACTGACAGTTTGGAAAACAGTATGTAACCAATTGAATGAGCTGGAACTTTTCTACTACTGACCAAGAGATCATTTAAAGTCTCAAACTAATAAAATTCATTTCTCTTCTGTCATATTTTACCTTGGAGTGGTCCTGGCTATATCACAAATGCAGCAGAGACAGTGTGATTGAAATCTCTAAAGAGACAGAGTGAGTCTGTAACAGCTTTTGAAAAAACCCACATAGATAGTAAGTGACAGCAACCCCTTCTTTGCTCTAGCTTCTTCTACTGTCAGACGCTAGGTAATCTTGGATGCTTAGCAGAAATCACCAATATGCGTTTAATTCACTGGACTGGGAAATATGAATTGTGCCATACTAGAGCCTCTTCCTTATTTCTCCCATCAGGTGCCTCACCATACCCTGGAGTGCAGATAGATGAGGACTTCTGCCGACGGCTCAAAGAAGGAACCCGGATGAGATCTCCAGAGTACTCTACTCCAGAAGTGTAAGAGCTCCTGGCTTTGTACTGAGAACTGATACATGTCATTTATGTATTACAAAAGAGCTTGTATTTAAGTGCGGAGGAGGAAGGAGACCTCATCAGATGTTAGCTATATATTTTGTATTTTGTTTTCAGTAAATGTTGCAGTTGGGCATATCTTGGGTGTCCTGATATCACAGATGAATGCCAAAGACAGACCAAGTCAGCTTGACCTTTGTCAACAAGGTTAACAGATCTCCCTATGTCAGTTATAGTTCATGAATTTCAGTTCAGGAGACTACTGCATCTGCCTTGATTTCCAATTCTGTGACTAGAAACTAGGCATACGTAACTATGACTTATTTCAGCAATATCAGTGGGGCATAGCAGTCAAATGTTAAGTTAAGTGAAAATAAAAAAGTCAGTTGAGGCAGGAATATAGCAGGGAAAAGCATCCCACATGGAAACTAGAATAGAATTTCAGCACATGGAGATTTGAATCTGTCTTAATCCAAAACTATCTGAACAATGACCAAAACAAGCAGCAGCTGAATGGAACAGTTGGAAGCAAAGCTCGTATCCTTCTCCTTTCTTAATACCTTGTTTTTTATCTAGCTACCAGACAATGCTGGATTGTTGGCATGGAGTACCCACAGAGAGGCCTACTTTCACTGAGCTTGTGGAGCGCTTAGGAGATCTTCTTCAAGCCAACGTACAGCAGGTACAGCAATACAAACATTTCTTCAACAAATGTAGATATCAATGTTTATGTATGTGGATATGTGTATGCGTGTGCACAGATAAAGTCTGTGTTGAGCAGTAATATTAGATTTGACTTCATAACAGAGGTCACAAGGAAAATGGCTCCTGGGATGAGAAAAGAAAATGTTAACTATTCAAAGGGGATTATATTTTAAAACTAGATGTTTATCCATCCATAATAAGCAGAAACTTTCATTAATTAAAAAAATGCTCAGCTGTCCCTTAGAGAAACAATAGTGCTTTATCTCAAAAACAATTTTAATTAGATTCCAACATAGTAAACTGCCAGTAGTTGGTCTGAACTTTCTCTCTCATTTTCTGAGCTTATGTTCATCAGTGCTCTTAGGAGCTTTAGTGATGCAGTTTAAAGCTCAGAAAGTCAATTACATAATTATTAATTTCATAGTAGTTAAATCAGTTGTTGTCTTCTTCAGTAAAAACAACCAGACTAGTTATGTAACTGTCAATTTAATTTAAGAAGAAATCAGATATTCTCCTCCAGCTCCTTCCTGTTTGTAAACAAATTTAGTGAAGCTAAGTTGAACAGGGCCCAGTTTGCATTATGAAGAGCTTGTGAGTTTTATCCTATAACCAAAGTAAATTAAGGAGACATAAAAATCATGATAAGGGAATACAGCACTTAACTGCTTCTCAAAATTAAAAAAAAAAAAATCAAGCAAAGGGAAATTTGGACAAATAATTTTAGGACTTCAAGGCAGAGTCATTTCTGAAGATTACTGCAGGGGTTTAATGACAATGCAGAGCTTATTAGGATGTGTACTGAATTCCATTAAACTTGCAGCGTCAATTTCTCGTGAGGACAAGAAATAAAATCCTTTAAGGCTACCATTTTAAGGACCGACTCTTCCTAAGCTGCAGCTCCTTAAGTTGAACATAAGCAAATAGTCTATACATAGGCAATATTCTTTTACCAGTTCCAAAAATCTGTTAGCCTTATCAGCCATAGGGGCTTTGTGACTTCATGCTACATCCTCCTTTCTCCCAAACACATGGCTTAGACTTGGATTTAGGTCTCCTTGAGACTGGTCCCTTGGAATTCCCAGAGGCCAGCGCAATGACAATATATAGAGGACTGCTTTCCTGAAGTACAGATTGGTGAAATTCACTGGGGCAGAACAGCCACACATCTGGAATGTAGTAATGATCACAAAGAAATTGCTGCAAACTCATCAAAAATGCTGCTGTGAAAGTCAGCAAAGCCATCTACTTTTAAACCAGATGCACATATACTGACACCCTCAATACAACCGTCGCATTGCTGTGCCGTATGCGAGGGACATTTACAAGTCTTGTAACTACTACAATGATCGGTGAAGCAATAGCTCAGGCTGAGATGCCTGGAACAGAAAACATGGTAACTGCAGATGAGTACTGGAACATTAGAGACCATTTTCAGGCATTCTACGTTGTAGGTTGCCCAAAGTATACTATTTTCCACATACAAAGCCTCCTACACAGTAAATGTTGGGAAAAGCTATACATTCTAACTTCCACATTTGTAAACATTATAATTACTCTGAAGAAACATCAGAAAGTAAAGATAAAATAAAATCTAGTCCTTTCTCTGTGTAAAACTCTGTAGAATATAATAACCTTTCACATCTTTAATGAACTTTACCTGCTCTTTGACCTTTTATGTTATTAATTATATAGGATGGTAAAGACTATATTCCACTGAACATTACCTTGTGTCCTGATGGAGAATCTAACTCCAAAACTTGCCCTGTGGAAGAAAACTTGAACAACTGTGTTAATCGCTGGAGTGCAGTGGAAACTGGGTAAGAAAAATATATATGGGGGCAGGAAGGAAAGAAAGATTTGATGTAGCTGGGCAGTGTTTGTTTTCCTCTCAGTATGGCTGTTTTAAAGGAGTTGGACAGACAAATTTGTCAGGGTGTTGTTTATTAGTTACAAGAGATGAAAAAAGAAAACTGGTCCAGGAAACTGAGCTGTGTCAGGGATGTTAATTGAGCTACCAACTGGTGCAGCATCTGCTTGGATTTTATGCTGACCCCTCAACTTTCTTGCTTTCAGTAACAACAGCAAGAAGCGACCACTGAGTGTGAAGACATTTGATGAGGTGCCAGTGGAAAAGGAGAAAGTGATGCATGAGGTAAGTGAGGTGATTGCATCCTTCTCCACCAGGTTCACAGATCACTTGTCACCAGCACCAGAAACGCTTATTAGCACGTTTGAAATCTGTTTGGTAAGAAAAAGCTTTAAATCAAGCAGAAGATTTGGCCCTGGCATCTCACACATACGTCTGTGTGACAACAAAGAGGGACCTACAAAACAAATAATTTAAAGAGAAGCTCATGCATGATTATCCTGGCTTTGATCAGGCCAAGGGGCTTTATATTACATATTACAATATGTTTTTTCCACCATAAGAAAATGGCAGCTCATTGAAATGGAGCTGTTTGAAGGAAATATGTCCAGAACACATTCTGGCTGGCTGAGACAGCCAATAACTTGGTGGTGGTGAGGGTGTTCAGTTCTGGATAGACAAGAACAAGATTCAAGTTCCTGCTTTACTTGGTTCACACAGAGGGCTTTAACCTGGGATTTTCCTCACCCTAAGTGAACATATTTGTTGCTAGTTAAATGGCACTGCAGGGAGGGAGAGTGTTGAAAGGTTTCATTTTTACTCCAGTGGAAAACAAAAGCTTGTTTTGTAACAGAATGATGGTTCTGCTTGTTGTTCTACTCTGAAATTACAGGTTCCAAAGGTGGAGGGGTTTTTGGTTTGTTTTTTTTTTTTTCTTCCTTATTTTAAAAACAAACCCCAAAACCCCAACTAATTTCCTCTGTGGTTCAGGTACTCAGTGTCTGCAGTGCCATGTGCAGTCCACACCACTTGCCTCAATGACAAATTCTGTGCCACTAAGGAGGGATCTTTGTGACACATGCATGTTTGAAGCAGATTGAACTTTAGCCAGGAAGCATGAAGACCTCAGGAAACCTTCTAAGAGGAACAAGGCAGTCATCAGGTGGCTGGAAGCAGCAAAGAAAGATGTGTGCAGTTTTATAGAAACAAGACAGTCTGTCTATGCTGCTAGTCAGGGAACTGTCCCCCATGGTCCAGCCAAGGGTCTCTCTTGGACAGAGCCATTCCTCAGATGAACATTCTTGGGAAGGGTCAAGTCTCTAGCCACAACTTGTCCTGGACATATTTCATGTCCTTGACAAATAAAGCATATTACTCAACTGTTCTCTTGCTAGTATGAATTGATGCCCGTTATTCCCTAGTATTTTGCCAGATGTAATTTCTCTGCCTTTATCAGAGCATCTTAGGGATTAGAAGGCTTAGAATTTTCTCTGGGTCCTGCATCTTTCCTCTTGCAGGATAAAAATCTGTTCATCTGAATCACACAAAGACATTTATTAGATAGATGTGTTATCAGTAAGAGATTACTGCTGCCAGTATGAGCATTATTTTCCTAAATGCCCCCTCTTCGTGGCATTTTAAAGTTGTTACACGAAGGGGGAAGTTTCAAAAAAGGGTGATAATGCATTAACAGATCAGAAATAAATGTGATATTTCAATGAGGACCTTTTAAAGCAAAATTATGGTGTGATCTACTTTTGGACAAAGTAACTGCACTTGGGTTACTAAAATTATCTTAAATACCAAGACATTAATACTGATTAGGTCATTATTTTAAATAGTTGCCCAGGAATTCTGTAAGTGCTCTACCACACCTTCCTGCAATTGTGCTACTTATCTGTAGTCTCTGTTGACAGTCTTCTAACAATCCTTCTGTATACAAAATGCAAAGGAGCACTCAGATAAATTGTTTCTAGACCACACATTTTAAGGGGAAATGGTCAAGATAAAAAACAGAGAAAAAAAGCTGGATTATACGAAGGTTTTGACAGACCTAATTAATTTAGGATTTTACTTTATACTTTGAAAACTATTTTCTAGACTGATCTTATTAATAACTGATATATTACCAAAGCATTTATAGAAAGGCTTTTGCTTTTTAGTTGTTTGCTGGGATTATTTTTTCTGTTTTAATCAGTTTCACTGGTAAAATAAGACTCCTAGAGTTTCACTTCTCATGTTGAAGTCTTTTGCTTTCTTGGTTTTGACAGATAGACATGCAAATTTCCAGCATCATAAAATATTTCAAATGCAAAGGAACCCCCCCAAACACTAAATATTTTTTAAATTACTTAAACCAAGGACTGTGCATGTCTGTGAACTTGTGTAGCACTTAGTACAGTAACAGCTTGATCTTAAATACAACCTTGAGACTCAATTTTAAGTGCAGCAGAATCACAACCTCAACTTTTAAACTAATCAAGACAGTTTCATTGGACAGCTCATTAAAAAATCCATAAACAAAGTATAACGAGCCTTTTAGACTATATATCTTTGTAAAGCACTTGAATTTGCCAAAATGATACTGAACTTCCACTTCCTTAAAATTTCAATGCTTCTAATAGTGGATTTCTAGTAGGTATTTAGGGTACTTTTTCTCTGAGGAGCCAAGCTGGTATTATTGGATATATTCTTTATGAATTTCTGTCTATTCATATCTCAGTTATCCTACCTAGACGGTATCCATATGTCATGATTAATATCAATTTCAAGTTTGAAAATGTCAAATTTTTTTTTGATATGTTCATTTTAAGGGTACTCTTTCAAAATACATATCAAAAACTTTATCATCACAAAACCAAGGCAAATGTTCTCAGGCTAAATAGCAGCATTATCAGGAACAGTTTGACAAAAAACGATAATATAGGCCCTGATAACAAAATATTCTGAAGAATGAGCTTAATGTCATTCACCAACTGGACATATCTATGTGTTAAGCACTTAACTAAATAGCATACAATTGAGAGTTTTGATGCAAACATTTGCCATCCAGGTTGTTTGTTGGAATCTTGTGATTACGTAGAACAGCTGGTAGCTCCTACATTAGTTCCAGTACACAAATATAAGTATGTAACACCTATAGATGGCCACCTTGTTGGCAGTCTCTCCCTAATAACACCATAGACAGGGATTCCCAACCTCTACAGGCCACCGTGAAGAAGTTGCATTCTCCTGCCCTTGCTTTGTCTGCTCTGTAGCTGGAGACAGTTTTATAAGGTGAAATTCTATCAACATGCCTAAAAGCAGTATCATCACAAAATAAGATAGCCAGAATCTGGTATTCTAACTAGCCTCTTGGCTGTCCTTCTCTACTGACTTTAACAGTGGTTTAGTCTGACTGTTCTCCATGCTCTCCCCGTGGAAGCCATTTCTAAGTTAAAAGTGCTGTCATGATCATTTGTCACTTTGCTGCTATTCTCTTCCTTTTGCTACTCAGGAGTCGGACAGTGGGATGGTGTTGACCTCAGATGAGATAAAAAGCCCGAAGAGGCTGGAAATCCGTTCTTGGCCTTATGGGATCATGGCTCTAGCGTGAGTACTTTTTGGTATATCTTTTTAAGATAGTGTCCTGTTCAGAAAAATGCTTTCAAAATTTTCGATTTTGTTTCTGATTCCAAAAGGAAAACTGTTTGACTATCTAAACAAGCTAAAAGGAGAAGCAAATCTGGATTTCAGTCCTATGGCTGAAAAATGTTGATTTGGTGAATGTTGAAATGGTGATAAAAATGAAAACTCATTTCATCAGCTTTGAGCACATAATGTCTTGTCAATCAATTTAACTCTTTTTCCAAAATGCCAAGTTTCCTTGTGATCCTGAATCACATTCAAAAAAACCAAGAGAGTTCTCTCCAGTGAAGCTGGTGTCTCCTGCTCATGATCTTATCTCCTGGGGTAGAATATTCTGTACATGGCAAATGACAGGAGCAAAAGAGCTAAGAATATACACATCTACATTAGGTGTTTCTTGACTGCCTCTCCAGTGTTCTCATTTACTGATGGAACAAAGTTTGAAGAACTTGGTTTATTAATCCAGAAAATAATGCTTAAAATTATACCAGTGTCTAACAAAGCTATGTTTAACTTCAGACATACAGAAGCACTAGCACCTTTGCAACTGATGGAAAGTGAGAAAAGTTAAAAAGGCATGTATAGTAAAGAATAGTGTAAGCACTGCAAAGCACGTACTTCCACCAGAACCATGATTTCCACATTTGCTTTATCATAGCTATGAAGACAGTACTACAGAGAAGTCCCTTAATCCTACCACCTTCATGATCCCATGAATTACAGTGTTCATATTTGGTTTACAAATGAAGGCTGCAATAGTGTTTACTATATGTTTACCCATTCATGGTGCAGACAATCACAGAATAATAAAAGGAGGTATTTAGCTGTTAGCTAACAGTTAGCTCACAGTTCTGTATATCTCTGTAGCAATGAGGCACAGGCAGCTTGACTTACTGAAATTGGTCTTCTCCACCTTCCTAGAAAAGTATAACAATAGTAACCCATTTTGCTGATTCAAATGTCAACTTGTAGAATTTCAAAGAATAGCTACCCAAAATATTAAAAAAGAAACAATTCTGTAGCAAGGAATTCCATGTCTATTCAGTTATTTAAACTAATTGGACTTTTAGTGGATTGCCTAGTTTTCTCTGAAATCTATTGATGAGATTACTATTAGTTTCCTCTGTATTAAACTCTATGATCTTTCCCACCAGAGCAATTGCTTGTTCTATACCAAGTAATCATTTTTCTACATTAAAGAGAAATGATAGATGAGAAAAAAACAGTGCAATTTCTGCATAATATAGGAGAGTTCACATGAGAGTGCATAGTCAGAATGTAACAGTATTTCAGAGGGGCCAGCTCCTTCACTCAAGAGACAAAAACAAGATGCCTTCTCTTTTCAGGCTTTAAAACCACAAATTCTTAGATGTTTGAAGGTAGGAGAGGAGAAAGAGCTAGAGGGAAAAGGTTACAAAAGGAAGGCTAGAGAGCCTTGCAGCACTAAGAGTGAGCATTCAAATGCCACAGATTCTGCTGGATGTGTGACTTCAGGAATAATGTTGTTCGGCAGCATTTCCCCTGTAGTACTGTCCTGATGTTACACCTATTGGGGGATTAGGAGTGATCTAGATATGGTTCCATGTTTTTTATCCTATGCACATGCTGAGAGGATTTCGTCACAGCTCAGTGCATTGCTATGGAGACCAAATGGCACCAGCTCTTAAAAAAGATGCTCAAATGTCAGGAATTGCATTACTATGATGCTTTACCTGGCCTGATTTACCTCTCTTTTCTGCATGATGTCATATTGACACAAATCTAACACATGCCCACACACAAACAGCCTCCCTGGAAGGATTTATCCTTCTAAAGATTTCTGTCAATCATCTCTGACTTCTGTTTCCCCTACTGCATTTCTCCTGTTTGGATAAACAGTTGGCAGAAAAAGGTTTTCTCTCTCACCCTTCCAGGCTTTCTTCTGAAAATTAGAAAAATCAACATCCAGCCAGATGTAGAAACACAAAAAATCCATAACAGCCTGTTCTTTCGAGATTTCCAGGAAAACCTGAGCTGCTATCAGGCCCACTGGGAGTGAATGTGAAGTAACACAGCTCTGCTGGGTTCAGTGAATCTCTGCCTGACCTGCACCATCTGGGGCTCTCCCCATTTACAGTCAACACTTCCATAGGGATTCCATTCATTGCAAGATACCTGATACTTTCTGTGCCAGCCAGACTGCGAAAGACCATTTTAACAGACATCTGCTATAAAAGCAAACCCTGCAGCAAGCTGTGTTTGTTGTCTCCTTATTCCCAGGACCCTAGGTACCATTGAATGGACAGAAGTGTGTTTTTTCTTGGCCAAATCCTTCATTGAATGTTTGAGGTCCAGCTGAGAAAGCTATTTTGTCAGCTTCTTTTTTTTCTAATCTTGCAGACTATCATTGGCACAAATAACATTTTTAACATAGTTGCAGAGCATCCTAATGCCCTCTCTTTTGAGGACATGACACCCCTTGGCGCTCCTGCACTGCTAACTTGGAAAACAAGCCTCAAAATCATATAGAACAGTCTAGGAGAGGTCAGAAGAGAGTGCTGGTTTAATAGGGGAGATAAAGTCACCCTTGTTAATTGTGTATCTCTCTCTCTATCAAAAACATTTACCCTGGATCCTTTTCAAACAGACTTTCTTTTCTAAAACAAAACTGTTCAAAGGCTTAGCATGTTTTCTAAACCAGGGTGGCTACATTTATTATTTTTGCCAAAATCTTGCTGTTTATTTATCTTGCATTCATTTCTCTGTCAAACTTAAAATCTGGCAATACTCCACACCATGGAGTGTCAGCGTCAAGAGTTTATTGAAGATGAATCTGATACCCTGGGACTGGGACCACTGTTAGACTAGGCTAACCATTTCTGAGCTCTAAGCATTTTATACTGCTGAAGTACAAAGTCACAACAGTAGCTGTAATGAGAGACAGAAATATTGACTGGGATAATGACACTGGAGTTACCATTCAAGGAAGCACATTCAACATAGAGGGGGTTTAATGATGGGATGACTCTGGTGTCAAGTTTCATCTCACAGAATTAACAGGCTACTGCCAAGCACTGCTTTAAAATTTTCTCAGAGACTCTATAATCAAGTCATTGTTTAAAATTATAATAGGTTTGACATCTGCTCAGTTGTCCTCCCTCCATCCTTCCCTTCTCCCCCCACCCCAATTACCCTCAGTTGTTCAGAAACTACTTACCTGGTTTGGCCAAGTCCCATGACATCAGCTGACTAAGGCTCAGCTGATGCACTCTGGGCTCTAGATGCTGCATCCTGATCGCGTCACTGAGGGCTCTGCCTTTGCCAGAGCCAAACTGGGCCTAAGGCCAGTCAATAATATTGAAATAAACTGATTTTGCTCATGAGCATCAGGCACTCATGACCACATGCAAGGTGCCCAACAAAAATGCAACCCAGCTGATTGGTTTGGAATCATTTTGCACCATATCAGAGAAATGAGGCATGGAAATATGTTTGCTCCATAGAATAACTTAGTTTTAGATTTTTCTTCTATGATGAGCACACTTAGTTAGCAAATATACTTACTGTTGTGTCACGCAGCACCTTGCTCTAGGACCTGACTTGAGCTCTCCAAAATATAAGTAACTTTGAGTAGCTACTCCTTATGTTAGTTGTACTTTGTATTTAGAAGTGTTTCAAAACAATGAATTCTTGATCCTAGACTACTGACAAACTGTGAATCAGTCATAACTATCAGAAGAAAAAATAACCCTTTTATTTCTTTCATTGCAGAAAAATTTAAAAAATTTAATCACTCTTACTCTGTGCCTCTTAGACACCTATGAAAACTGTTATAAAGCCCTGAAGCTCCTACATGTTATTATGAGATGTGGTCATTAGACAAACAGCTGTACTTGGCCACACTCAGCCCAGTTCCTCATCCTTCCCTAAACACAGCTTCTGAACAAGGCCAGGATTTCTACATGGACACAACAGTCCATTAGTTTTTCCTATTAAGGGCAAGATACTTGGGCAGCAAATTGCAAAGGAGTAAGAGCTGCTTCACAGCAATGGGAATAAGTGCTGTACTTGATACTGTAGTTCCTCACTGGATAGGGTGATTTTCTTACAGTCATCTCTCTCCATGCTCCTCATCAAGTCATTGACCTTAAGTTTTAGGCTAATAAAAACTGGTTCCCTCTCACATAAAATAAACAGCCCCAGTAATGATTTCCCAGCTCTTTGACGATTTCAGTATTTTTCCACCTCTAACCAAAATCTCTGGTTCATACAGTAGGATGAAAAATTCTCATTAGGTCACTTAGGCCTTCTAGCTATTACAGGATTATCCTCTGCGGTATCTTCTAAACAACTTTGACACCTCTCCAAAAAACTTAAAAGAGATTGTGAAAGATCACTTAATATTCAGGCTAACTTCTCCTCCATCTAGTTTAATTCCTAGATTTTTCAGCTTCATCTGTACCAGGAAATCTGACATAACACAGTAAAAATGGAAACTGTTAATGGCTCTCACTACCCACAGTACCACACTCATCCAAGCTTGTGTCTGGGTCATGAGACCTACTAACTACATTGTGGCCCCACACAGACACACTACACGTGCATGCAGTAGCATAGAGCTCAAGCTCTGTGATAATCAGGCTGGTTGACACAGTCCTTTTTACAGACCTGTCAGGTCAGTTGTCAACACTGGGTCCACACAAGTAGGTTCCTCCACCTCATTTGGTTTCACATCTAGCAGACCCAGCACTGGCACCAGGCTCAGGGACACTACAGAAATACAGGCTGAAGTGTAGCAGGATTTGCTGGTAATTCTGAATGTCACTCTTAGTTGATTTACTGCTACAGATTTGCATTCTTCTAATCTTCTAGTATTGATTCATCCAGTGCTTTCATCACTTTCACACTTCCCCCCCCCTCTAAAAAAAAAACCAAAACAACCAAAACCAAACCTCCCTAGCTTGTAGGTATCTTTCTGAAAGAGAGAAGTCCAGTGCTGTGCTTTGGCCAACTCTATTCTCAGCCTATGAAACAAGACTGAAGCCAACCCACCACACTCTCCAAAACATGTTTCCCCAAACAGCACTCCACAGAAACATGCACATTATCTGTTTGAGGTCAGGAAATGGCAGTGTTCAGATTCTCATCTTCCCCCTTATCCTGCCCCAAATGGCACACATTCTTTCAAGGACAAACAAGTTTCCAAGTTGGTCACTGTAAAATGTACCATCTTGAGTCAGTGAGCGAATGTGTTTCAGGTGAATGTCATGATATTCACATGCTTAATCTTCAGCACTGTGCTGTGATGAGAATACTAACAGTCAAGGGGGACTGGGATGAGACATTCACAGTTATGAGCAGATTTATCAAAACTGAACATCTCTTTTATCGCCTCCTGCAGCTGCAGCACTCAGAAGTCAGGCAGAGGCAAAATCAGTAAGGAAATACCTTTTGGGGCAGCATAATGCCAACCCAGGAGAAACACTGAACCAAGTAATGGCTAGCTTTTAATGAAATTATTTAATTACATAACCATTATTAACTTCTGTAGCTGCATAATTGTGTGATCAATCAAATCTAATGGCTTCAGTCAGAAATTGTTTATTGGTGGGACTCAGGGAGAATGTTTCTATCTAGTACAATTGGCTCGGAGCATAAAGGGGTTTTTGCTTTCCTCTGAAGCATCAAGTACTGTCCACTGCTGGAGGCAAGACTGATGTCTGATTCAGCGTGGCAGTTTCTATGTAGCAGATGAGATTTCAAGGACAAATAGAAAAGGGATGTTGTAGTCTTGTTTTCCAATATACAGTCCAAGCATATATACAGTTCCCTGTTGCTGAGCATGAATGG
This sequence comes from Athene noctua, assembly GCF_965140245.1. NCBI lineage: Eukaryota > Metazoa > Chordata > Aves > Strigiformes > Strigidae > Athene > Athene noctua. The sequence continues at coordinate 12,016,350 of NC_134047.1, read as the reverse complement.
AGTAGATTGAAATGTCAGTAATATAGAGCATTAAAGGGAAAAATGCTAAGAGCCTTGGATAGCTTTAATTTAGGAAATGCATTTAGATGAAAGGAATAGTTCTGAAATTTAATTGCATTTTGGTCTGCCGTGAGACAGCTAAAGACAAAACTTGCTTCTGACCTAACTCATCAGCTTTCTGTCTTTGGAGCAAGTATTAGATGTCAGCATTTAAAACTCCTTCTTCAAACACCAGCATGATTTAAGCGATAGGCAGTGATTCCCAGATATCCAGGCTCCTCACCTACAGGGGCAGAAACTTAACAAGAACACGTGCTGGGGGTCTACATGGGTCTGAAAATTTCCCATTGTGTGACCAATCTAAACCCTAATTGCATTTCTTTTTCTCCAGCACTCTGAGGTATGCAGGCTGGGGCCAAGTTAAACAGATACTTTCAAGTGTCCCTTTGTCTCCAGTGAGAACTTTAATACCTGGCAAATCAGAAGCCAGAGCATCCATGGAATTGTCTGACACATGCCAATAGAACTGAACAATAAAAAGAAAAATACATAAATAAACAGTGAAGCAAAGTTGTGGCTCCATTGCTCATGCCAGGGAAGAATCTATCTACAAAGAAAGTGTGTGTGTATAGAAAGGGACAGCTGCCAAATGCATAGTATACAGACAAAGTTTCCACTCACATTTTTCTCTGGACAATGAGGAAAAACTTAGATTGTGAACTCAGAGTGTGCTACATTTTTGTTGAAGTTCTCAGGGTTACTATTTATTTTAGAATTTCTGCTTTGTCACTCAACAGGTTTGGTTTCAATGCCTTGTGCAGGTCTAAAAGCACAGTAACATGAGCTTTAATCTATAACCTCTGTCTTTGCATTTTAGAAGTCACAGAACCCAGGTTTATTCTAGACATGCAGGACATGGTGCGCTGGCTATTATAACTCAGGGGTCCTGGATTCACTTCCTAGAGACAAAGGTGGAGATGCAAACATGCTGTGGAAAGCCACCACAGCACACTAAAATCAGGCCAGTTAAGTAGCAGCCAATCTCTCACTGCAGCTGATTAGAGTTGTAGCTGTTTGTTGTGTCTGAATTTATCTGACTATGATATGCAGAGCATCACCTACTCCACACAGTCCCCCAGGAAGAGAAGTACGGGGATAGATAATTTACAGATGGACCCTACAGGCTGTTCAGTGTGGTTGTGCACAGATCATAAATGTTCCGGTCTAGCCAATGCACTGCATACTCATGACCTTTCCAGAATTAGCAAAAATTTCAAGTGAAGTTACTGACAATAGTTCTGTCAGCCAGAATATCTGCAGCTCGTGGGAAAACTTTTGACAGGTTCCAGATTCAGAGGCAAGATAACACAACTTCTAAAGCCACAGTAGTGTAACCTAGCAGGACATATTTACCCTTTTATAGTTGAAAGAAGCTGGGTCTACTGTATATTCCAATTCTGTCATGCCAAGCATCACCCTGCTCTTAAGCCTGCAGTGGTTCCCTCTGCTGTAGCATCACAAAACCATGACAGTGCACACAGTTGGTGTCTTGGATCTGCTGCATTTCATTAGTTTTGTTCCTCTTTCTCCAATTACTGTAACTGTCTTTTAGCTATTGTTTTGTTTCCTGGATCAGGAACTGGATTTGCTTTCTTTCAAAAGCACCCCACTCTACATCCATGATCAACTACTGGGGACTGTAAGCACTGCAGCAGTACAAATACAATTAAGTGTAATGAATTATACAATTATTTGATGAACTGATGATTATTCAGATTTGGTTTAGGGTCATTAGAACATAGCTTTATGCTACTTTAAACACATACAAAATATACACAGAAAGTGCTTGAGCACTGCCTGACTTTAAATTCTCCCAGGCACATTCATAAGCCATTCTGAATTGAGACATGAGCAATGCCATAATCAGTCAATGAATGAAGTTTATCCCAAAGAGATGCACATGAAAATGTCCCTAAGCAAAGTGGAGAAGCTCTAAAGCCATTCTCACATTTGGATCCTTTTGAGAACCACCCCTAAATTATCCAGACCTCTTCCAATTAATTCCTCAGATGGAAGAAACTGGGCTTAACAGAACATTTTTAAGGCAGCCTGTGACAGAAAGTACCTTTTTTCTCCACACCAGTTGCAGTTCCTCAAGGTTACCTTAAGATACAAATCCTCTCCAAGGTTCTCCTACTTTTAATATTGAGGTTGCTTCATGTGATGCAAGTTGCTTCTCCCTCACCACCTTCATCACCTATAATAAGGAAAGACAGCAGAAAATTAAAGCTGGCTCCCTTTCATAGCATCAGTTACAGGCCAGCAGTTGTAACGTTGAAAACTGCTGCCCTTCACTAGCATACCACTCAGTAATTATAAAGGGCCAGAGAATGTAAGAGAGATTTTGCCCTATGCTGCAAGTATCATTTTAAATTAGTCTGTCATAGATTATTCATTATTTCATCCTTTATTATACTTAAAGAAGTCATAGCCTTCAGTTCTGCTTTCAGAAAAGTCAAATTTTTACTGGCTTGTGTCAGAACAATGAGAGGGAATATTATTGTATGTATAGGATAGATGCATTTATAACTGAGATATATATAGTGCACTGAAATGTGGTAAGCTAAAAAGACAGGGCAGCAGGACTCCTGGATTTACCCCAACATCCACTTTTAAAACACCAACTTATTTGAAATACCTAATTCAGTTCCCTTATCCAAACTGTAAAATGTCACTGTCTTACAGGATGCTGCAAAGGTAAATTGAAATGCTTTATATATATATATATATATTTATTTTTTTTTTAATAATTTTAACCATTAATTACACAGAGACAAAATCTTATAGAGACATTATACTGTTTGTTCTCAACAGGCGGAGAGCTGTTAGCAAGAGCAAGGAATCCATATTATCTGATCATGAGCGTGAGTCTGTCAAATACCAGCCAGCAGTACAGGCAGAAGAGGACACCATGGACTTTACACTGGAAGACTCTGTTCTCCTTCCTATGGATCCAAACCTGGAATGCCACAGCCCACCTCCAGATTACAACTCCGTCATTCACTACTCAGCCCCTCCGGTGTAATCAGCCTAACCTGACACAGGGCACCTTGCACCTCTCAACTATGCTAGATTCTTACATGCCTCCATGTCTGGATAAAGAGGCTGGGTAAAATCAGAAGGGAAATCTGACAGGACAATGGTTCATATGTTTCTTCTGGCACATCTATGATGTGAATAGAAACATTTTAAGAGCATCTTCTTTGCTGTCTTGAAAAGCCTATTGCAACATATGCAGTAAATCAAAACTCTGTCTATCAGAATTGTAGGTAGGAGCTATAACCCAGAACTGCTTCCATGCTTTCCTCCCCTAGCTGGGTCTATTCATTGGCATTTCCAAATATACAAATTATTTTACTCACATTTTACTTCATAAATGTCACCAAGAGTCATATCACGCTAGTTGTGAAAATGAGATTCATTCTACTGGTCCTGCACACATGCTATAAGGGATCAGTTGAAAACAACAGCCATACACACTAACGTTTTGGTATTAGAGAAAATCGAAAACTGAAACATCATTCTTAACTTGGGATCTCATCTTCCATAAATATTTCTGAAATATTTTGAAATCCAAAATACTTTCATTACAATTTGTGATTTAATAAATTCCACTGCCTATATGATACACTCCTAAAAATGCTAAGGCACAGAGAAAGCAGATAGTACTCATGTATCAAGAGCCAGGCTGGTCTTTTGGGACATCAGGGCATACAATGTGGTTAAATCTGTTTCCCTGTGTTTTTTCCTTGCCATTTATTTTGAAAACATGCAACGAGGAACCTTGATGGAGATGCATCTGTAACGATTGCAAGGCAAAATCACTGCCTCAAATAAGAACCTTCTTGAGCTTAAATAGACAGAATTTCCCAGCCCACATGCACATGATTGTGTGAATCTGCATAAAATATGCATTAACAACATGAGAGTTACACATAAATGCACATACACCCTTGAGGCACCAGCAGGGTAGCAGCATTTTTATGTTTCCTTTCTGCACACAGGCTATTGACTACAAAGGAAAAAAAAAAAAAGAAAAAAATAATTTCCTTTGGATTCTGTGGCAGATGCCCAACAGTTAGATCCTGGGTATACTAGCCATGCTAAACCATAAGCATATGTGGCACATATTTGTCTCTGACAGACTTGCCAAGGTAAATATTGGTATGATATGCAATGCCCTCTGCATCTAAACTGTTCATGAGTTCACGGTAATTCAAAGCTTGTTTTGCAGCCTAATCATGCAGGACTGAATGGATCACAAATTCTCACATTAAGAATTTCCATGTGTATTGCCCTCCACCTAAAAGTTGTGTGTGGCAGGAACTGTTGGTCTGCAAATATGTATACCCAAGTCCCATGCATATTCACAACAACTTCAAAAATAAGCAAATAATGCTTGTCATTTAATGTGCTATTGAACAATCAGAGTTGACTTCAGAAATATAGGAAGGGAAAAAGTATCTAGGTTGCAAGCAGAAAAAACAAGGATGAAAAAGATACTCATTGACAGTCAAAACGATAACCTCCTAAGTTATAAACCTAGATCTGTAAATGAGTCTCTGTGCGGTTTCTTCCAAGGTCTGCACAACCCTTTCCTTTTCTTCTTAGACTTGACACCGATTTGAATTCTTCAAAGAAAAAGAATTTTTCTTCATGATTACAAACTAAAAGGAAAAAAAAATCCAATACCTGCAAAACAATTATATTACTGATCAGTTACAATTATTACTGATCAGTTACAGTTGGTTACATTGCTGTAAACACAAACAAGCCTCAGGTATTATCAAAGGGGGAAACAAATCTTCAAACCCCACACCATGTTAACTGTGAATGCTAAAGCATCTGAAGTACGGGCTCTTGGGAAATGCACTTCTCATTCTCCTTGACTTCAGATTCAATGTATTAAGGAAATCACCTGCAGTAACTCACGAGCCCTTTCTTCATAGTGGACCTGCTAGATAGCTGTGGTCTGTAGTTGCTTTATGGTCATTTTTGCACTTCTTTGTATTTTAGAACCTATGTATGAAGTAGAGCTGGTTATATAACAGAAGAAACTACTCAGAAATAATTCATTTGATGATCCCCAGAAAGCTCATTGGAATCAGTTTTTCAAACAGTAAATTATCTATAGCTCTGATCAAAAACTCAATCACTTCTTTTGCAAATAATTTATTTACACTGCAAAGAGAAAAAAGGTGCAGACAGTTTGTCTGGCTCTACTGTTAACGGCAGCAGTGTAAGATGGTTTGTTATTGTGCCTTGTTCTGTAGGGTAAGAAAACAATGATGTTTAAAAACCTTTGCTTATAAACTTTAAAGTATATATAGGGGAAAAAAACCCTGCAAGTATGCTCTCTATTTTGAAAAAGAATGGGAAACACTGCTGGGTGAACTGTCTGCTTCTAAGAGAGCCAAGTAGATCATCTTTCCACTTTATCAAAGCTGAACTGTAGAGGTTTCTGCGAGACCAGAGGAATATAAAGCATGTTTCCTGAGTGGGACCCAAGCGGACACTCGAATGGAGGGCTGGTAGCCAGGTGCCCCTCTGGCTCCCAGTAACATCTGTCAGCCTTTCTGCATTGCACGAGATGATGTGAAAACGGAGTGCAGGCTCAAGTGCTCAAGACACATGTTAAAACACTGGTTGCATTGACAGCCCCCTGAAAACTGAGGGCTCCTCTGCAGTGGGAAAATCAACAGCTGTCTTGAGGGGTATCAATGGCCATTTCTTCAAAGAGCAAAGATAACCTCCAAACATATGATAATGGCCTTCAAGTGTTCTGGAAATGGCAAGTGACTGATATTTGGGCAGCTCTGTTTCCAATGTTTATTCCGGTGGATGATTTTCTTCTCCTTATAGTAAATGTAATAAGCAAAAGTATTGCCTGAAAAGTATTATTGAACATGTCTTATATTTTATTTACTAATATTTTGTTTGTTCTTTTCTCTCCTCCCTTAATTTAATTATTGTTCTTTTCATACAATGATGTATATAGTTTACCCAGTAGAAACAAATATAGTGATTCATATATATGGTAAAATTTGTAACATTTTAGTCAAAAGAGAGAGATACCCAGACATAACAGAGTTAAGTATTGTTACTAAACATTTCACTAATGCGTGCAGGCCAGGCTCCAGTTTACAGACCCTACTAGTGCCATTTCATAGCAGTTCTCCTCTTGGCTGCGAGTATCTCTGGCTCTCACTTATTCTCCACGTTATTTAGTTTCAGTTAGGAAACAGGAATGTGGAGGAATCTGGCAGGTTTATCTCATTCCTGGAAGTGTCACCATGCAGCTCACAGTAAAGGTGAAGAATTTCCACTGCCTCTGTTTTAATTGAAGGCTGGTGTATTGGCTAGAGGATCAGAAGGGGCCAAATTATTTAAATGATGTGATGTTTATTATTTTTTTAAACTTCTCAGGGATTCTTACTCGACTCCTGTCAGCCACCTGCTTTATCTGACTGAGCTCAGTGGTATCTGGTATTAACATATACCTTTGTTTTCTTTAATGGTGCTTACTCCTACTGGGTTTGTCCTCTTGTAAGCCCAGAGAATTATGGCAAAGGAACTCAGAGCTCACCACAGAAATGTGTTGTCTTCTCTCCAACAATCACCTGCCACGCAGGTGTCCAAGGATAAGTGCCTTCACCTGCATGTTATTGTTCAGGCTGGTGTTTTTAACAGTTTGGTTTCTTAACTTCTCTTTTCTCTACTTTTCATCTATTTCTTGGTATTTGTTCTTCACAGTCCCTCTGGATTGCTTTTCTCTGTCTTTTGAATGAGATCAGATATAGACCTCATTTCATTGCTATTTCCTGTATATTCTGCGCTTGCAGAACTAGAAAATCTAAAGCAAGCTATTCTCATATTAAAAATGTTTTTATATAGACATGGGAAACTAGTTTATATTGGTTTGTCTGGAAGACTCTGTATCCTTCTTTGAATGAGAGAAGCTTTTTAATCTATTGATTTTTCAATATTAGTATTTGGAACAAAACAAAGGTTGGTGACTATATGAATCTTATCCTTCTCCTAGTCCTTTCTCAAACAATGAGGTTTCTCTCAGGTTCTTCCAAGATATACTCACAAGAAGGGGGTCCTAACCAGGATGCTGAGCCCACACCATCTACTCAGGATATCAAGGAAGGTCAGAGAAAAACCTAAAGCCTGAGTAATAGTCTCAAACAAAACCACTGAAATTTGAACCCACTGAATGCTATACATGTAGATCTACACATTCAGGGCTGCCTGCAGGCATACACTGCTCTGCTTAAGACATCCCACTAATACCAACACTACTCTTCAGTTAGACTGCTTGGCAAATTCATAGGATGACCTAGAGCGTCCAGGCACTTCTCTCATCGTATTTACACTTTGTATACTGTAGAAATGTTAATCACCATGTCAGCTTGTAACTGGCCAGTCAACAATTTAAGACATCTTCTCAATGATCCTTCATGCAGAGCGTTGGCACTGCCTTGTCATGTCCTATCTTGCTTTACAAATTCGATCTGGCCCGATTCCAGCTGTGAGGGTGTGTGTGGTCCTGGGTCAGTGGTCTCTAGCTCCCACCAGCACCAACTGGACAACATCAGGAAATGTTTGCAGGGAAAAATCACTAGCAAATAGCTACATAACATGATAAAGCATTGTTGGGTTTTCCTGAACACAGGAGTTAGGCAGAATCAGTATCATGCTCAGAGATCAGTCTGTATTTTTTTTTCTTACCATAAAGTCAACAGAAAATACAGAAGGTAGCAGTAATTCTTTTGTCCCTCCCTGCAAATAGTAATGGCCAAGCCCTGGGATCCATTTTCCTGGTTTATACTATGTCACAAAAAAACAGAAAGAATTTTGCCAAAGTAATGACACCAGCACCATCTTACACAAGTAAAATTCAGGGAGGAATTTTGGATTTGACCCTATCAAGAGTCAATCACTGTACAGGATGTAAGTGTTGAGTCCAAGCTCTGGCTTGTTTATTTGACACGTGTTGTTTTCATATTGTGTTAACATAGAAAAGAAAACTTGCTGGACTGGGTCATTTGGGACCTCAGGCAAATACGCCGTAAGGGCCGTGGTTACAGGAAGACTAGTGTGGTATGCACTGAGCAGCGTCCCGTTGTCCTGCCTAATAGTCCTGTGCCACGAGAGCCAGCACATCCTTATTACTCAATTCATTTTTCCTTAGACCTTGAGTTGTAAAAGCAGCGAATGAAAACTGGGAAAACCCAGTAACTTAGGACTTAAAGAAAATAAACTAAGCACCATGTAATACTCAAAACACTAAGGAATGTTTGTCTGCCATGTTCCTGTCTGTCTGAAGAATGTATGCACTGAAAACAACGCTTTCTTATGTAGTCAAAAATTGTACTGTATCTATTAACCAAAAAAATAAAAAGATTCTATATTTATACAGCCCAGGGCTCCTTTGTGTCATCTCTTGGCTTGAAAAGTATTGTCCTTGAAGCAGAATATAAATAAATAATGCAACAGTTCTGAGAAATTTTTACAAGGCATAGATCTCATATGCATTTCTACAGGGTGTTCAAAACTTAGGACATAAGCCTGTCACACTCTCATTGCTTAGAGGTATCTAACCATTACATTTGCTTAAAAGATTCACAGATCTTGGAAAATGCTGGCCCAGTTTACTGAAGAAATACACAAATCTAGCTGCCACCAAGAACAGTCCATGAAACAGAGACACTGCTGTCTTGTTAAATTTAAAATAAATAAATGAGACGGAGATAGAAGATAGAATCAGAATTCTACATTCTACATTATACCTAAGACCCATGTTCACCAAAGCATGTAAGTACATAAGTCTGTGAAGATAATGTGCAAACATTGTAGCATTTGGGGGTTGTTCAGATTCAAAAATCCATAAATTGTGTTTCATTACTATAATAATCTAAAAATAACGCAATTAAATAAATATTTCCCAATACACAGCCACAATGATGTTATTGAATTCTCACTTGAATAAACTCCGCACTGTTGAAATTTAGAATATTCCATGTTCTTATTTTGTAGTTAAGGTCTAACATCTAGAAGACTGAGGAAAAAAATCTCCCAACAATAGTCAAGTGCAGCAGGCATACCATTTTCCTTACCAGATGGCTAATCTTTCTGAAATACTATTTCCCATTCCTCTTTCCATTTTGGAGGCACAGCAGGTAACTACTGGCAGAAAAAATATGAGATCTATGAAGATTTTTACAGACTGACAAATATTAGTTTCTACTTACGTCTTAAAATAAATACTGCTATTGGAAAAGTAGTGTGTTAGAGTTTAAGACATTCTTCCATTAGCACAATCTTAAAAGTTACTGGTCTGTGTATTTCACCAGTCACATTAAAAACTATGAAGCACTCAAGTCACTTCAAACATTTTAGTTTCTCTTCATTCCCTGTTCCAAACAGTCCTAGAAATAAATGTCTAAATTATACATGTCATTTGAAATGTAGCAATCTCCTTTCATCCACATAATGAGCAAGAACATTCTTCTCTGCAAACTATGAAATGTTTTAGTTACTTATATAACACATGAGTCACTGCATGCTAGGCAATATAGAGTCTCCTTTATGCGGAAACTAACGTATTAAATGGTGGAAGGAAAATATACAAAATTAACTCTGAATTGCTTTTAGCACAAAATGTGAATTATTAATCACATACAGCTTGAGCTGCACTTCTGGAAGGTACTGTTATGGTATACCTTGGGAAAGAATCTTGGGAAAAAAAGTATAACACTAGGAATCAAGAAATGTAAGCTTTTCTCTTATGTCTTGGCAAGGGTGTATAACTTTTCTGTCCCTGAGTTTTGGCATATATGATGTAAAAGATTTTTGGTTTTACAGCAGCAGCATATAGAGATGCAAGACCAAAAAATCTCAGTCTAAAGTATTGTAACTTGGTGGTTTGAGGTGATAAAAAAACAAGAAAAAAATAGGGGCTAGCAAGAGAAAGATTTAAGAGTGAGATAAAGAGATTTTGTGGTGGTCACATTAGAAAACTGAGAAGAGAATCCCGCTGATTTCCAGTCAGGTCCTTTTTCTTTCCTCTCGTAATGAGACTTAACTTATAAGGGTTTGAAAAGTGCTTTGAAAGAGCAGAAAATACTGTTAAATTTATATGCTTTCTACACAGTGAGGCCCTTAAGCAGTAAATAATTTTGTCTCAAAACCGATGAAGTAGCCCAGGACTTTCACAGGATCTCAGCATTTTATTGCTGGCTACTGCCTGTTTGAAGTGACATACTGAATGTCCCCTACTGACTGTACTGCAAGTTCATTACTTGCTCTGCATAAAGAGTAGATGAAGCCCTACCAGGGCCATAAATATAACCATTATTTTCAAGAGTACTGAAATCCGTTATGATTAGTCACAACTGTTACTATAGCCTGATGAGTTAGTATTCATTAAAATTGAGAGAGGAGAAACTAGTCTCTTTAAACTACTTCATTCTACAGGGACTTAGGAAATCATAATTCTGGTGGTTCACTTCATCTTTCCTCATCCACACTGATGAACAAAGTGAGACCTGTTTCTTCCTTTCCTCACTGCAGAGTCAGTGAATACTTACTCCATATCTGCACAAACCACAAGGGGAGAGTAACATGGCTTCTGAATATTCCTATTCCATAGTTCTTTAAGTGACCTTTAAGATAGGGCTGCTGCTCCCAGGCAGTAATAGGACTGAGGGGCATTTCAAAGTATAACCTATCATAATATCAAATGCCAAATGTTGAGGTAAGGCAATTAATGAGGAGAGCCTCCCATATTCTTCCTACTCATTTGTCACTGCTGGTACTTACTTACTCTGAATATATGATCTACGCAGAATCCCTTAGGTCTGAATCTAGCCTGTTCTTCACTGAGAAGAAATGATACCCAGTAAAGAAGAAATATTTCATCTGTGTTTAAGCTGTGAACCTTCTAGGTCCAGAGATTTTTCTTCAGAGTTTGGGCTGACCACAGAGGAGATAGAGGTGGTTAGTCTGTCAGCCCTTCACTGGCCAGTGAGCATATACATAAGTAGCTTTAGTTGAAATGAGAACTTACAACACATTGTGAAAAACAAGTAATGCATGTAATCCAGTGTAGGCAAATGCAATTGCTTGTCTTGCTTTAATGGCAGGTGATTAAAGCATGATTCTACCTGTCCTAGAAAGGGTAGGAATATATGTCTACTGGGTGCCCTTGTCTAAATCTATGGTAATGATACTAAAGGAGTAAATTTATCACTTGCATACTTTCTAGGGCAAACTGCAGCTACACAAGTGGTTTACTCAGTTCAGTGATTTCACTCAGAGTAGGCTTTGACCCTAACAAACAAAGAAAAAAAACCCCACTATTTCAAATACTAAGAATGACATTAGGAACCTTATGAAATTCAACAAGGACAAAACCTGCACTTGGGAAGGACTAAACCCTTGAAGTAATACATGCTGGGGACTGACTGGCTGGAGAACAGCTCTGCTGAAAGTCCCCTGTGGGTCTTCGTAGACATAAACTGAATACAAGCCAGGCGTGTGCGCTGGCAGCACGGAAGGCCAGCAGCATCCTGGGCTGCATTAATGGGATCATGGCCAGGGAAAGTGTTTATCTCTCTGCTTAGCACTCATTAGACTACATCTAGAATACTGCACCCCCCACCAGCACAAGCAAGACACTAATAACTGGACTGAGTTCAGCAGAGGGTCACCAAGATGGTCAGGACTCAGAGCACTTGCTCTGTGAGTAGATGCTGACGAAACTGAGCTTATCCAACCTGGAGAAAGGACAGCTTCAGGGGGACCTAGAAGCAGCCCCCACATGCCTATGACGAAGCTGTCAAGAAGAGGAGCCAGGCTCTTCACAGTGGTACATGGCAGGAGAAAGAGAAATGAGAGACAAATTGAAACAAGAGAGCTGCAGATATGGACATACAGAGGAACTTTTTCCTCCATGACAACAATCTAGAAGTGAAGCAGGTTGCCCAGGGAGGCCCAGACTGCTCTGTGCAGGACAGTTGACTACAGACCTCCTGAGGTCCTTTCCAACCTGAATTATCCTACAATCAAGCCTGACTCATCATTCCGTTGTACTGCTTGTCTATACAGTCAAATTACCAGCATAAAACCTCCACACCACACACATCTATCCTTTCAAAGTACTGATTAGTTAGTGATTAGGTTAGTGATTCACCTTGAACCTCAGCAGAGCTCTGGAACCATAGGTAACATGGCATCTGCCAATAGCTAATGACCCTTTTTTCTGCATCAAAACAAAAGATGTGGCAACACTGATCTCACATACAGAAGTGAAACTAATAGCATTCTTCTTGTGTAAATGTAAGCATAAGCTGGCTACTCTAAGAAAACTTAGAGGCAATTTTATCTTATAACTTCATATATACACTTTCGCATTTTATTTTTTCTTAGTGCTACTCCACTTGTCAGATAACAAATAGTACTCAGTGTTCTCTCATACCATAATTTATCCATTTATCACACCTAAATAGTGACACTAGTCATTAGCTAATCATGTCCACTGTATTAATTGTGAACTGTCCATTTCCTTCTTTCAGGGTCACATTCTTATCATAATCCTCTGAAAGGGAAGTCTCCAAAATCAAATCAAATTTCTAAAATCATTATAGAAAGTTTTTAAAAACCTTCACAAATGAAGCAGGAATTTTATTTCCTCCAGACTGTGTGGGGCAAAGAGGACCATGCATCTGCCAATAATATACTGTTCCTTAACTGAGTCACTTATGATGTTTCTCCTTTTTCCACAATTTTTTCTTTCCACAGTTGTTACTGTGAAAACTTTGTAATTTATAGCTTTTCTCTTCTAGCTTTTTTTCTTCCACTGTAACACTGCTAAGGAAAAAATTCAAACCTGGCAGCAGGTAAGATCAAAGAGACCAACAGCATAATGAAATCCTTGTTCTCTTCCTAAACAAAAAAAAAAAATAGCCTAGCAACTCCCATATGTAGCCTTCTGCCCTTCCAGGCTGTAGTGGATGAGCAATATTAGCATGACTTTTTTCAAAGCCAGGACTACATGTTTGGTGATCCTCAAGGCCAGCAGAATAAACCTGGGCACCTCTGGACACTCTGCTTGGAGTAGCAGTTGTTTATTTTTAAGCTGGACCATTGTCACAGTGAATTCCTCAAAAACTCAAAGGTTAATTTGCTTTTCATAACTATGTATTAAAAAATAAAAAATAAAACCACAATAAATTTACTCTTTCCTGGGAGAGTTTTGACCTTTTATTCCTGTATATTTTTCAAATCCTGTCTTCCACTGTTTATGCCCCAAGCTAGAATGTCACAAGCCATCTTAGCACGGAGCAGAACCACAAAGACAAGCAGGGGTAAGGCAAGGAGAACAGGTGGAAGGGGGTGAGAATCATGAATGTGGTGGATCAAGGTAATGGGCTTCCTTAATCACGTCTACTATAACATCTGGGATGTACAGAATTACTTTCCCGTCTTTCACCAAAGCTTCTGAAACAAGCAACAAACCATCTTCATGATACAATGTCAAGACAGAAGTGTAACATGACTTCACAAGTGAAAGTATAGGATGGTGGACTGAAGTATAAGCCGAAGTATTATCTCCCCAAGCACTAAAATAACAAGATCAAAATCTGAACATCACAAATTACTTATTTTCTATCTGAAATATTGTTTCTGAACAATCCAAGTTGTGCTGGAGGTTACATCAATAATTCATCATCATCATCATAATTCCTAATATTCTTAATAATAACTAATAATCATTATTAATTCCTAATATTTTCATGATGACTTGTAAATGGATCTGAAACCTATTGATTCAGCATCCCTCCACTGCTGAATGGTATTTTTTCTGTGCCGATGCAACACTGTTTTGCCTTGATGCTAATATTTGAATCTGTGGGATCCCAGATGTCTTCAGGATTTTGCAATAAATGGGACATGCCAACAGATTGCAAAGAAAAACTGAAGTAATCTTAATCTTCATTCCTTCCCTTTGTACCATTATTTCCTTCCAGAAAGGAAAAGCTAGGAATTGAGAAGAAAATATGTGCTCTTTTTCAAATGATGCTAAGGACAGTTTCAGAGCTGGCCGTGATGCATTGCTTCTCTCTGTTCTGTGAGTAAAGTATCAACTTTTTACTGTTGCCAGGTCCTGCACTGCTGCATCAAACTTCCTTAAGGGAAATAACTTCCACTCAAACACAGAGCAGTACTGATTTTGCAGTTCTCTACTCTTATGTTTCTGATAGCCTACATACAGTTCAGTCAAGGAAAGAAAGAATATCCCCAGTTGATAAAGATAGAAAACTAGATTCCAGATGTACCCAGGACAAAATTTACTTACTCAAAATAAATTTTCCCCAGACTTGAGCAAATCACAGCTCTTTAAGTAAAAAATGTGATGTAATACTGCCCTAAACCATGTTAAGCAGTTTCCCCCTCCTAACATTATCCCAAGAGTGGTACAATTAACAATAATTTATTTCCTAAGACTTCAGTTAGTCTTTAGGTGTCACGGAGTTTTTTTATTTAAGTAAGACTAATGACTATCTTTCTTTCTGTTTTAACCCCATTCATTAAAGAGCAATATTTTTAATAGGCTTAAATACTAACTACTAACTGAGTAGTCTGTAAGTAAAAAGATAAATGGAACAGAGTATGCAAAACCTGTTCACACTGCCCCATTCCAATCTGATACAATGGGAAAAGACCTGAAAAGGGAAAGCAAGTACTCATGGTAGCTTGAAAATCTATGCAAAGGTAGAAGAATCTTGGTACTGTGACACTAATAAATTTTGTTTGCATCAAGGATTTAGTTAAGTCCCCCTGACACCTAACAGACCAAGCTGCACTGATATCTGGATTAGTGTATAGTCAGACCACTTGATTCTCTCAGATGTAGTCCCCAGTTTGTCCTTCAGAAAATTTACCCCTTTTCTGTTTCTATGCAAAGTGCTCAGCAACAAGGCTACAGAAGAAGGGATGTAATCTAAAGCGAAAACCAGAAATATGTCCCAACTATTTCCTCAGCTGAGTATTCCTTTCTGGTTTGGTCCTCCTTGTCCAATAGCAGGGCCTTCAACTTAAACTGATGGCAGAAGTTTCCCAGTGCTGGCCAAGGACAGTGAAAAGTACTCAAAGAGCGGTTCAGAAGAGAGTACACATAAACAGAACCAGAGCATTTTTCCTGTTGGACTGTGGGAAAGTAAGAGACCAGCAACTAAACTACAAAAACAAACAACAAAAAATCCCAAACCAAAAAACACATTCATGCAAACATACTTATGAGTAAGTGGTGACTAAAGCTTTTTAGTTTGTGGGGATCTGTATGGAAAATTCTGTGGCAGACTTG
The DNA here is from genome assembly GCF_965140245.1 of Athene noctua. Classification (NCBI taxonomy): domain Eukaryota; kingdom Metazoa; phylum Chordata; class Aves; order Strigiformes; family Strigidae; genus Athene; species Athene noctua. Next base: position 12,000,917 of record NC_134047.1, on the reverse strand, counting down.
TGCATATATGTCAATGTATAGTACAACAGAGGTTTAAGGACACTGTACAAAACCAGAACAGTATAGGGTATTCAGTATCAAGGCACCATTAACAAGACGAGATTGTTTAGTTTATCATACATCAGGAAACAAGAAAAAAAGCCCATTAGCTCATAAAGGGCCTTGTAATTTTCTCTAGAGAGCATTCATTTGAGATGAATGAATCTTCTCTAGAGAGATTCATTCTCAATCCAAGTCCTCCCATGCCCATCTCCATAAGCTTAAGGACGGTTTGCAAAAACTTACTAAGGGTACTTGTTGGTACATCATTATATGTTGCAGTTTGTCATGGACTGTATGAAGTTTCCATAGGATTTTGTTGTTTATTTTACTAAACAACATGTAAACATTTGACAGTGTTCTCAGGAATGTGCCAATTCAGACTGAGTGCAACAAGAGACACATAGGGGAAGATTACACAGTCCTTTTTACAAGGCAATTACTATTTTTTCGTTTTCCAACCTATAACATGTAAATATTCTTGTCCTGATAATGAATAACTAAGTTTTGTTTTGTTCTGTAGAATATTGTTCTTTCAGAAACTGAATTATACCACCACAGCATGCCACTACTAAGACAAAACAACAAAGAAAGATTTAAGTGAGATTTATAAAGCTCCAATAAGGATGGGCCCTATTATCCCCAAAGTAACTAGTATCCCTGTTATGTAGCATAGCACTTAATAACAAAGAAGCTCAAACTCCATCTCTGCCTGTCTATATTTTGTAAATTAAAACAATGGAAGACCAAGTACCTGGTGGCAAGTATCTGGTCAGCACCCATTGAGTAGATCTCTATATCCAAAATGTGAATACAAAACTATCTCTGCAGTTGTTATTGTCTTTAAAACTGCCAGCATAAACATGGAAAATGCAAGCTGAGGCCACTGTGTAAATCAGTTCCTAGATTTTCTTCCTGGTGTTGTTACTGGGTCTGGGGAGGTAACCACTTTCTCCAAAGTATATGGCAAAGATCACAATTGGAGGAAGACTAAAGACATCAAAACAAAGCAGATTATTAGACCATTTCATTACTCTAGTACCCTGCCATGTATTTGGGGGTTTAGGAAATTCAAACCAAATGACTATTGGGATGATGACTAGTAGGGAGCATACCTGATTTGCTTTAAAGGCTGCAAATCATTTTGTAAGCACAATACAAGTTATGTCGAAATGTGTGAAAAATTTCCAGCAAAGAACAGCATAAATCCCAAGAATTATTTGAGACCCTCCTTTTGTTTTTGAAGACTCTTCAATGGGAGCCTGAAATGTGGGAAGAAATACTGTATAGGCTGCATTTCATGAGAGTGTATTCACTGGTGTTTACATTCCCACACTTCAGATATCATTTCATGATTCCCAGTTACTCTGAGTAACTTGGGTCGGGCTAGGTCTCAGCTGTTGCTCTGGAGGGATCAGGCATATTTTTGGTTATTACAAACAGTTAAAACATTCTCTTCTGAACTGTGCTGATATTTCAAGCAAGTAAACTATATATAATACATAATCCGTATTCACATGCAAAAAAAAACCCCAAACAACCCACCAACCCAGGCATAGAAAAGTTTGGGAGGTTAGGAAAGACCTAGACTGAGGACAGTCCATTCATGACACAGGTGGCTTTTGGAACAGGTACAAACCAAGCTTTCAAAATACTGTCACTTCTGATGTGCAAGGAAGTTAAAATGCCTGAGGGCTGTCACAAAAGCAACGAACCACCAAAAAACCTTTTAGTTGAAGAGACAGAAGGTGAAATCACACCTGAGCAGTGCTACTGTTCCAAAGCAATACAAGCACAACAAAGAACTATAGCAGAACCCATCCAGGTCCCCATCTGCCTCCTTTTTTTTTTTTTTTTTTTTTTTAATTTTTAGGCTGTAATAGGCTATCAGCAGCTTATAGCAAAGTCTTGGGCATTTCTACAGCTGGTTAATTCTTTTCACCATCATCAAGATGCCACTATGAAGTCAAACCAGAATGAAATTATGGAAATGATATTGCAAAGACAATTGAAATTAGGTTGGCAAAGCCAAGTCTTATATACAGAAAGCAAAAGCTCTAAACTAGAATTTATGGCATTGAATGACAAAGCCATAAAAGAAAGTGATGTTTTTCCAGCATGGTTATATACTTATGAGGAAATGAGGGTAAGATATTCCAGATAAAGAAGAACTCTGATAAAAGGAAGAACTTCTTAGTACTGTACTTTTATTTTAAAATTTAAATCCCCAAAACTGACATGAAGCATCATATGAAATATTTCTAGTATGAAATTGAAAGAAAAACATTTCCCAGACAACTAAAAGGTTTGTCACATATGCCTGCAAAGAAATGCTCGTTAGGACTGTATTTTAATGAGGGATGAAAGGGATTGCAAAGATAGTCAATGAAATTTTAACACAGCTTCAATATTTACATTTACTGGTGAACATAATTTGCTCACAGAAAGATTGAAAATGAAATAATGACACCTCATATTTCAGTATTTTTGTTTGCCACACAGATAAAAATGTGTATACATTTGCAAAATCATTTCAATCTATCATCACTGGTTCATGTGTCTTACAGAGCTGAGAAAATGTGTAGAAACTATGAAAATTAGTAAAAAGTCAAGTCTGATCAATTTAGAGAAGACACTACTCGTAAAGATAAGGCACTCATCTTCACAAGATATAAAAATGACCATAGTTCTTTACTGGAAAAGTTTTTGGTTATTGATTTATGAAATTGCTAAGACTTTTGTAGTTTTTTTAAATGAAAGAGTCTGTGGATGGAATAGGATTTTTTTAGTCATGTTAGCTGGTGTCTGTAAGAGAAAAAGCCCTTTAAAAATGACTTGCAGAAGGCAAATAAATATGTGCTGAATTTTCTGAAAAAAAGATGTTAAAATCTTGAAGTCTTTAGGACTGAAAATCCATAAAGAGAATTGCATAACTGACTTTTTTTTTCTTTTAATATGTGTGAGGTTTTATCTCAACCACTTCAATGCACATCTAAAGGGAAAGATAGTCCCTTTGTATACACTTCAGTTGAACTATCTGCTTTCTGACAAGACAGACTCAAAAATCTGCCACACAACAGCTTGGACCACTTCATTTAAAACAGCTGAAAAATTATAGTAACAGAGATGTAAACTATGGGAAATGCTGAAATACAATTCCCTTTCTGTTAGACTCACTTGAGTGTTGATGTAAAGATTTTAAGGCATTAAAGAACCCTGTGATCTTGTGTTAGTCTTCTTCCCCACAGCTTCTGCCACAGATGTTGACAATTACACCCCAGATTAACATTTGGAACTGAAGAAGTGAAATGCTGGGGTTTCAACCCCAAGCCCCAAATTAAGGTTGACATCTGGGTGATTGCCACAGCCCTTCCCAAAGGGGGGGTGAGTTTACCTTTAGGCTTCCCTCCAGGGTGGGGCCGGCCTGGCAGACAGAGCCATTGGGTAAATGACCCCAGGGGTCCCACGTTAAGTAACCCAAGGTCAGGTGTCCCCCTGAGGGATAAAAGCTGGGACCGTTGCAGGCAGGGGCAGTGTCTGTGTGTGAGGTGGATGCCCTGTGCAGAGTTCCCTGTTGGGGAAGGACCTTCTGCCTCCCTGGGACTGGGCTCCAGTCAGGTCTGGCCTTTGTAAATGCGGGCTGTGTAGAGATTCAGTGTGTGGTTTCCTTGGTCTTATGTGTTTGGCTTGTTGACTCAGTTGTCTCCTGTCCCTTCTATGGGAGACTGCATTTCACCATTTATCCCACCCATTGTTGGTCATGCGGTGTCATTGTTGGGGTCAGTGGGATTGATGTCAATTATGTACAATCTGACTGACTTGTTTGTACCCCCAGTGCTCACCCATGTATTGACCCTTTTGTATCAAATACAATTTGGGTTTTGGTTCATCTTTATGCTGGCTGTGTCCTTTATGCTAGGCCTGATAATTGGCAAAACAAGAAGGCAGTTCAGACTGGGGTAAATTCACTCAACTCTATATATAATGTTATTGATCCAGGATATGCCATCGTTCTGGAAATCCCTCCCTTAAAACAGATTTTCCTCAGATCTATTATCTTAATTCTTAATATTTGAAGAGATTTTGGTCACTTATGAACACTTACTGCTGACTAATCTTCTTTACAACAAGACCATGGCAAAGATGAATCCAGGAGCCAACTATAGTGTAAAAGAATATTTCAGAAGTCCTCTAAATCATCACCATAATATCCTGATTACAATTATTTTCTGTTAATTATAGGGAAGAACTACGTGTCACTAGTTTTAGACATTTTACCAGTAATACTTGTTCTGATAATGAAGTAGCATAGGACATTCATCCCCTTTAACTTTTACTTAGGCAAAGATTGTTGAATACTTATATAACTAGGAAACAAAATAAAACAACTTCTTTGCAAAACAATAAGAATTTATTCTCAAGCAAATCTTTCTAGCTCCTATGCACAGGGAGCAATATATTTTTGCACAAGATTTCATTCACTTCCCTGCATGTGACATGTAAAGGTCTGACACACAAACATCACTCACATGAGACTACAGCACACTGTGGCTCAGCAGCTGAACCACAACAGGGTGGTTGACAAACAGGGAAAGCTGGCATTAGGTTGGGTTCTCAGTGTAAATTTGTTCACCTCCAAGAATTTCCTGATAGCGTGAGCAGGGTGTACTGAGTAGGTATTTTGAGAAATATCTGTGATTTCAACAGTTGTTTTGATTGAGCCAGGCCTTTTGTGGCCTGAATCTATTGCTGCTACTTTACTAGGCAAATGGAAAATCGAATAGAAATATCAGACACTCCTGTAAAGAGGAAGCATGTTTACTGGCACAGCACTGTTACCCCAGCTGACCCTATGGCAAGGGGTTTTATTCAAATATCCTATATGAGCTTGTTTTATTTTGGTGCACTTATGCAAGCCACTGTACCTACAGGGATATTTGCCCAGGCTGTTTCTCAATGTATTATTGGGAAAAAAAAAAAAACAACAACAACAACAAAGTCCCCCACACATTTGAGGAGTAAAAGGAAATGCTATATCATTGTTCTCATTGTCATCGTCTTAAGTAAAAGGAGAGATGGAATATCAAAAATATCCATAAGTGGACATGTCAAAATTTATCCCCTATCTACAACGTGCAAAAGCCAAAGAAGAAATTTACCCTCCAACAAATAATTATTCATAGTTTTCACACTATTAAAACAGGATGCTGGAAGTTTCACCAGTGTTGCGCTGTATCCCTCTTGTACAAACACAGGCAATATGGCTTAAAAATATGTACTGCACTGTAAAAGTTTAGGGCTTTAATTTAAGGAGCTTCCAGTAATCTGTGACATATCAAGAGTAAGAATGTACTTTCAGATCTTAAACCTTGAACACAGGAGTGACACAGACCACAAAGGAGTTGATCCAAAGCTTCCAGAGTGATTTATTTAAAGGGCATTAAATACTGTTTAAGATTCCAAGACAGCACAGTGGACACTGCAGCCTAGAAAGTGCAACCTCAAATTGTGGGACTGCATAGAACAAGGACCTTAGCAGATACCACAGGTTCAGTGGTTCAGTGACAGCTCTTAATTCCCTGATCCCAGATGTGAAAGTATTGGCAGAAACAGCTGAGAAGAAACATATCATGTTTCATTCATGTATCATTGTTTCTGCATTAAAATGCTGCAATATCCTCCAGAATACAACCCAGTGAACGCTAAGGTTCATTTCAGTCTCCCTCCGAGAAGCACCACAAATTGATGTCTCTGCATCTAGCACAACTGCCAAGGAAACCCAAAAGCGATACGGCCAACTGTGGGAACACACTGACATTGTGCCAAAAGTCAATACAGAAGTGATTGTTGAAAGTTTCAGCGATCTGTGAGGTGGAAATGGGTGATCAGGATGCAAAAAGAAAAATAAGAAATTTCCATTTCCTACTTCATGTGCATAGGGTACTGTACAAAACAATGCCTGACACCAGCTGGGTATATATGTCTGAAGTACTATGTCCCCGAAATGAACAATGCAAATGATACCAGACAGATAAACAGTGACTGTGACGACAAACAACACTCACTATCAACTCAGACACGGCTTACACACAAGAGTAGACACAAGAACCAGACAGGATTCTGGGGGATAGCCTGTAGAAAAGGACTCTTTTTTCACCCGACACTAAAGAAAGCACTCTTTGACTGTGCTTTATTCCTAAGGCAGAGTTTAATCCAAATAGATTAACCTTTTCCATATACTTTCCATAAAAGAATCTGCATATCTCAACTCCCCAGTGACTAAGAAAGTACTCTCTAAACTTCTTACACTGATGCTGTAGAAATCACTGCTGACATCAGCACAAGGTATACGCTGATTTTTCCACCAACTGCTAGACAAGGCAAATTCTGTTACCAATCAACTGTAACAACAAAACGTTTTATGCAAAACGCAAACTTTGCTATCAAAGCATTAAGCCATCAGCTTAATTAGCCAGTCAGACTACTCTAGAAAACCAAGAGGGATGTGTAGAGGAAACTGGAGGTAAGACTGTACTAGGGTAAAAGAGCAAACAAAACCCTAATGAGTCTATAGATGGCACAATAAATATTCTAAAAGTGCAAAGTATCTTAAAACTATTAATTTCTTTTAAGCATTTGGAAATAGGAGAAACTTGAGTGAAAACTTGCAGTATTTTGTTAAGTAAATTATGTCATCATTTCTGATCTTCTGCTGAAATATGCAGTCCTCTGCCAGGTGTCTTAGGATACCACCCACAGCATACAAATAACAAACCAAAAATATCTTTATAAAACGTTCAGCTGAGTATTCTCTGAAAAATGTTGACAAAAAGCACTTCTCTGTTCAAAACTGCAGTTAATACGGGGAAAGGGAAGGCAAAAATACCTGTAATCCACCTTTGCATTGTCCCTCAATTCAGATAAAACTATGACTTGTGAATTACTTGGGTGCCAGCAGCCTTAGGGCTGTTGCAACTTCACTCTGAACACAGAGGCCAGCATAATCCCCAGGAATGGCTAGCATGAAGCATGCAATGCATTCTGGCCTTTCTCCGTACACCCAAAATGACAGTAGATGTTGAGATGAGACAGTGCCAGGGGATTCCTGGTTTTTATAAGGGTCTTTGTGAAATGGAAAAATACTTTTTATTCATAAACTCAGAAGGCTGGTGTACACTGTGCAAGAATGGGTATAAGGGTATTATTTTTTCTTCTCTTTCTCAGTATAGTGTGCATATAGAGCAATGTCCTTGCTTGCAATCTTATTGCTGGCAATGCTTTTGTTAGGGTGCCTAGAGGCTTTTGTGCAGGAAACAGCAGTATGCCATTTTAGTATCAACTCCTGCCCTTGGAAATTATTAAAATCCAGCAAATCTTTTGAATGAGAAATGAAATGTGTTCTCCAGCAAACCCTAAAACTGCTCATGTTGCTGGCAGCTATGTTAAAACAAGGGTGTTCAAATAAAATTCCTATTTAAAAAAAAAATTGAATTGAACTTTTCAATAGAATTAGATTTTCCTGAAATTTTATTAGCTGGCAGGTTCATAAACTGCAACAGAAACAAAGGAGGAAAACCAAATCATTCTTTATGAGCCATAAAAAGGTTTCAACAGGGACCACAAAAAAGCTCTTTTTTGAAATATTAAGTCTATGAATGATAATTTTATCTCTTTCTGACAGTAAATGGCTCCTACAGATTTGTTAAGGTTATAAGCTCATAAAATGCAGAGTAAAATGAGCTCTCTACTCAATTTCAAACAGCACTCCCAGGTACATTCCCATCACAATGCAGGAGGGGATTAAAAAGCCCCACCAAACCATCAATACCCAGGCAGCATTTGCTTTTACCAAGACTCACAGAGACTGCAGGGTGCTCTCAGCAAACGTCATTGTCACTGACTGGGACTAAGAAGAAAAAGATGGGTATTCAGCTTTGCACAGCAAATCTTCTGTTAAGGAACAACAGTGACAGGACCTGCCTTGGGCCATTGCTTTGCATACTATTTACCTAAATACCCAAACTCATCTCAGGTCCTGGCCATTTCTTGTCTGAAGCCCAGCTGGTCCAAGTAACTCCATGTGGCAAATCACTTCACCTGCGTTGTCTAGGGTCTGCAATACACCAAGTCAGTCTAGATGATCTAATGGTCCTTCCTGGCCTTGTAGACCTACAAATGAGCACCTAGGCCTCAAGTGACCTCAAAGAACTTCCTTTTGACCCTTGCAGGATTATATCATAAGGGGTTATTTTGCCTTCCCTCCTCCTGCATTTCTAGCTAACACCATTTTCTTCACCTGCTCTCCTCAAACAACTGCCATGTAGTAATTCAAGTTACATTGCACTCTAGAAGAGGCTGCATTCCAGAGCAGGGCAAATTACCCATTTTTCTATAAGGAATTTTGTAGAGAAGAGTGCTTCAGTCTAAAAAGCACTGGAAAAATACATTGTTCTCAAAGACTTATTTGAAACTACTCTTGAAGGGCAACACCTGATTCAATGTCACCTTTACTCCACGTATTTCTAATACCTACAGGATAACAGGCTAGAAACACTTTCAATTGCTGCTCAGCAAGTGAACCCATTTGACTGAAACCTTATAGCAATATACTAAACAGATACAGCTACTTCTGGTATATCAGCTTGGCTATGTCTCTCCTGGAACTACTCAGCAAAATAATACAAACAGTGGCTTTGCCTTTGGGAACTGGTTGTCATAAGCAAAAGAAAGAGAAATTAAACAGGTCAGACAGTCCTTTGATCAGGACACAGGATCCAAACCTGTCCAAAAAAATTCTGTGTCCCTAAATAACCAAAATAATCTCTTAATCATTGTTTCAAATGTTTTGAAATTAAGTGAGAAGCTTCTAGTGGAAGCTATGAATTATGAAAGAGTGTAACTAGTCATTCAGCAAGGCTTACATCCTCTATCTATAGCCCTGTATGATACAGATAACTTTATAAGCTTCTTACTGTTCCATCACTAATAATATCATTAATGCTAATACAGATTAATATCTTTATTATGCACCTGAGCAGAACAGTCTTCCAGAACAGTCTGATCCCATTTGAAGAGTCATTTCAAGCCAATCCCTCCTATTCACAGATCCTGTGAAAGGTAATGACTCTGCATTAGCTACAGCTGCAGCTTTATAGGAGGTCCTCTGGGGAAAGGAAACCTGCAGGGCAATAGGAGATACAGATGCATTGCTGTTGACACTGAGGAGGCCTGTTCTGTGTATTGCATTTCCATTGCTCCAAAAGTAAACCCACTGCCTCACCAAACCATTTCTGAAAGGTAAATACATTTATAATTTCACATGACACTACTACATGGGATATCCAATAGAAAGTGTTTCTTTGAAGTAGTCCCTTAAAAGAGTGAATGGAACATTGCTGGGCTGGAAGCTAAGGGTCAGACTGTCCTAACTACCAACATTTGTGCATATTCAGCAATGACCCATGAAATTATGAGCCAGAGCTGGTGATCTGCAGGAATTCAGTATGAGCCAAAAGAGAACTGAACATTTGTGTGGGTAATTAGGACATCCACATTTAGAATGGGCCAAAGAAATGCAATGTTAGAGAAGAAATAGAAACCCACTGGGATTCAAAGTCAGAATACATGAAGGAAACTTCCCCAAAAGTTGCTTATTACATTTTCATCCTGTATGCAACTTTTTGCACCTTCCTCTGAAACCTCTGGTACTACAAAATGCTGGATACTAAATGTTGTGATGATTGAGTATGAGATAGCATCATGTTCTCGTGTAACAAGCAATTCCAAAAACATACAGTATGAAATGAGAACTAAGAGTTCCTCAATCTACACATAGAGAAGGCTCTGGGGAGACCTTATAGCAGCCTTCCAGTAATTAAAGGGGTCTACAGGAAACATGGGGAGGGGGTCTTGATCAGTGGGTGTAGGGATAGGACGAGGGGTAACGGCTTTAAACTGACAGAGGGTAGATTTAGATTAGATGTAAGGAAGAAATTCTTCCCTGTGAGGGTGGTGAGGCCCTGGCACAGGTTGCCTAGAGAAGCTGTGGCTGCCCCCTCCCTGGCAGGGCTCAAGGCCAGGTTGGACGGGGCTTGGAGCAACCTGGGCTAGTGGAAGGTGTCCCTGCCCATGGCAGGGGGGTGGAACTAGATGGTCTTTAAGGTCCCTTCCAACTCAAACTATTCTATGATACTGATAGAAATAGCTTTCTCAGAAGCAATTGTGAGTGCTCCATCTGTACAGTATCTGGGAAGAATCTGTAAAACACATAATAATCTAGATACATTCACAGTCCTACTGATCTGTAATACTGAAAGTGCATTTTCAGAAGTCCAGCATTATGCACTCCATTTTCCCTGTTACCACAGTGATATACACAATTTCTTAAGCATTATGCCCCAGAATTACTTCACTAACAGTTCTTAAAACTGGAGGTCACCTTTTTGATCATGGAAGAAGTAGAGCACAGGGTATGATGATATGTATTCCACCTTCAATGACAGTATGTTTCTGTGATTCACTTCTTTTTCCCTTCTGTTGAAATCAGGCATACAAATAGAAGAACTACACTGCGATTAGAAAATCTCATCTAGATAGTAAAAGACTCAGCTTCACAAAGGCATTTCAATATCATCTACTCTGTGGCATTTCTAGGGCTTGGTTCCAATTCAAGAATATTTCTCTAGTGTACAATTCAGATTTGCTTTCAAAATACAAGTAGGCAAACCAGAGAGACAGTCCTGCTCTTTCAATATTTACATGCCTCTCCTAGAAGCTGGGGCTTCTTCATGAGGGATTTGCCTAGAAAAAGTTGTTTTCCACATCCAAAGGCCAGCAAAGAAGGCAGTATCTTGAGATTTGACTACAGTAACCATTTTGTTAGTTCTTCTGAGAAGCTGAGTATTAATTTTGGCAGCTATCCAGGCACACTTGATGCAGTAACTACCATAATTGTGCATGATATAACTGCAATGTACTGATGCTCAGGAACCACTACAAATCATCTTCTTGATGGGTTTCAAGTTTTAATTTTTTTCCAAGGCACAAGAAGCTGTTAAGGAAATTGCTGTATCTATAATGTCTTGTACACAGCATTTTGAGGAAAGGGTCAATAAATGTCATTCAGCAAATCTCTATACCACAAATAGGAATGTGGGTGCTTTTCAGATAGTCGTCTGTTAAGGTAGCACACATAGTATGGTAATTTGGTCTCCAAAAATTCTCATACTGCGTTCATTAAAAAGTGATTCCCCATTGGGTTTTTTTTTTCTATTTCTAAAACTGACTTAAAACACCATTAAATAGAACAAAAGTACTGAGCTAAAATAGAGTTAATGGACTGCCTTAAGTTTGCAAAAAGTGTAGATCTGATTTCTTCTTACATCACCGTAAATCACAGTGTAACTTGACAGTATGCTTACACAAGCAAAAAGGAATCAAACCATCATTTTGGGTTCTCCTGACCATTTCTCCAATGTGAACACTTTTTGCAAGACCAACAATATATTACCTCGTTTCAGGCATTCTAATCAACTACATTTTGGGGTTTTTTCTGCTAATTTATTCAGTGCCATATAGTCTTCCTGTGGTTAATTAGAGAACTCACCCAAGTTTATCTAAAGATTTTATAAATATGAGCACGTTATCTCTTATTGTATCTCCTTTGCTTGCCTATTAGTCTCACAACAATTAAACTAAACACTTCTTTTTAAAAAAATAAAGGCTACTAGGATACTTCATGCTAAAAGGCAATAATTATTCCCAAGTTCATTCTTAAAGGAAAGAATAACACAAAATGTTACAAAACCAATCAACAAGTGGTAGAAAAAGCATGCCTTTGAAAACAAGGTGCTCATTTTATACCAATATAAACCTCACTGGAAGATGTGGCATTGCACCAGTATGAACATTAACCCATATCTTGAAAGAGATGTAATCCCATCTTGAATAAGTTACTCAACAATCACCCTATACTGAGAACTTCCATTAACTTTGCTCTTTGTATACCCAAGGCCTAGGTAAGCGGACCACATCCTGGAAAAACTGGAACAAAAGTCATCTATGGCTTTTTGTTGATATGAATTTGATTCTCCAATAACTCAGCTCTACTGAGAAAAAGTTTAAGTTCAAAGAGCTTTCACACCTCAAAACAGAATAAAATAATCAAGGGAATTTTTGGTTAGGAAAAAATCTCTGCTTATCCTGCACTGACAGTGAAACCTCCTTCAAAGATATCTGACTAAGGAAATGGTCTAGAAATTAGTACCTGATGGACCAAATCAATTCTAGTCAAAGCTCAACCCAGATGTAGGGATGATACCATGCATCTGCTATGACCCAGCACGTAACAGTGCTCATAGGAACTGAAATACTTCTGAAACAGCAGGCTTAGAAAATTAACACAGCAAATTCTGAAGGATGGTCCTTTACCAGCACATTTTATTAAAGAACACTGCATGGTTTAAGGAGGTATATGAGATAGGAACAGGGTAGGAAGTATATAAACAAACTAGTATCAATATTTACTTGCTCTTCTACAATTTAGTGGAGCAACACAAAGTAAATTTAGCTCTGAGAAAAGGTAATAGCTTCATACAGAATCCCACAGAACTCAATCACTCAAAAATATCGAAGGCCAAACTTTCTTAGGAATCAAGAACTATTGTATCAGTAAGGATAAAGATAAAAGATAACTAAATATTCAATCTCTAGAACATAATCACAGACAGTTGGTGGTTCATTTGATAAAACAACCTTTTCATTTAATTACAGTTTTGTGGTTCAAAGGATTCCTTGTGTGGTTTTCTGAGGTATCTAGTTTTGATCTCTCAGAGACATTTTAATGGAAGTGAGACCCAGAGGTCTCATACAGAATGGCAATTCCTATGTTCCGCCTAGCCTATAACGTCCCAGCATCATATAACAGAGTGCTGAGTGTATATAATCTTTCAGTTAGGCCTAAACAGAGTTCTGATCAACTGCATTTAAAAAAATTCCATAGACAAGTCAAATGTATTAAAGAGAAATGGCACTGAAAATTGCTACTTGCATAATTATACACTGCTTTTGCAAAATCTCCCTTGTGATTTTACATGGAGACAGAATCTTTCATCACTTCCTCATCTAAACTGCTGAATAGTGTCATTGTGAGCATTTTTCAAACACTACTGTGCCTCACTTCATCATCATAATGCACAATTCTTGCATAACCCTGTTTATCCATAGAAGACTTCACCTCACTGGTGAAATTAGTTATTCTTCTAGGTAAAATCAGCACATTTAGAACAAGGCCCTATGAAAATGCATCAAAAAGAGAAAACCCACTCGCTTCTCTTCTTGATTTTTGTGTTGTATTTTATTTGTCTGATTAGCATAAGCATGCAGCTGGCTGGCAACTTGGTCAAGATCATTTTTCCCCAGTGCCTAATGAAGATTTCTACAACACAAAAAATCCTGTTACTTTCTGGGAGTTCTGCTATATTAGATTTAAAGTCCTGGAAAAGAAAAAGAGCTTCAGACACAATCTTGACAGCAAAATAATAATGCCTAAGTTTATGTCTGCTACTTAGAGCCCACAAAATAAACACAAGCCTAATAATCTCATTAAGAACTAATTCCATGAGGTGGCCATTCTGGTGATGACTTCACTGATAAACAATTCCAAGTATTTATAGCCTACTTGGATGGTAAATTAGAAATATTAGATGAAAAAGGAAAAGAATAGGTTCAAATTACAGTGGCATAAGTTTAAATTCTACCACAGTAATCCTACTTTTCTGCTATTTTTACAATCACAAGAGCATTCTATTTCATTTTCCCCAAGGTGAATGGCACAAAGGCATATGGAATAAAATGAATTTGCCTTCTTTAGGACTATTTTATCATCTCATTTTAACAGGTGAATAATAGCAAATCTCTTATCTTCTGCACAGTAAATCTTTCTACCCTTTATTCTACATTACTATGTATATAGCCATATACATGGTCTCATACATACAAATTTAAACAGTGAGAATGATATTTGAAAAACCAAAGAGAAAAAAAAATGAAGTTATATAAAAATAGTCCTGATTACAAAGGCAAACAGCAACATTACCATAAGGGCAACATTCACTCAGAATGTACATTTATGTTAACTCATGTTAATAGATATTTCCTCCATTTTTTTTTCATTTAGAAAGTCGAATTTGAATTTGTTCCCGTGTTTGCTCATAGAATAAAAATTTGTCAGAATTGGAGCTCACTCTGTTAGTACTCGAGAAAATAACTGACATCATTATTGACATGAATGCGGACCTGTTACCAATGGCTTGTTATTAAGATGTATACCACTACACAGCTAATAGATCATTACAGAAACAAAAGCAGACAGATTAAAAACATACATATAAAGTATCCATGTAAAGTAACAAACCAGACTTGTTTTAGTAAGAAGACAGTTCAGGGATATGAAGCTGTATTCCAAAATGCCACTGGAATAACAATACTCTGTTAGGGCTTAAGTAATTTGGACAAGCCAGTCTCAACAGTGAGAAGTAAATGTTCACGTGATTACATGTTTAAAGGGAATATCTCATTTTTTCAAAAGTCCTTTGCATGTACAGACACCCAGAATGGCATCCAGCAGCCTTCAACTAGCAAACAGCAAGAACAACCAGAGGGCTTGTCCCCCAACTCCGCAGTGATGTCTCCCCAAGGGGGCATGAGGCATGGAAGAAGTAGCCCTGCATTAGCTTCTATCTCTAGATAAGAAAGCAAATCTCTGCAAATTGCAATCTGCAATCCTGCCCAGAACCTGCCTTTTTTTTTTCTCCCTGATGACCAAGTTCTGATACTTCCTGCACTCGGGGCAATCACTACATGCAGTAAATTTAATCCAGGCATACTCAAAAGGTGGTTGGGTATTATTTTTAAAATAATCACCCTTAGTACTTCTTATGTTCAGGGCATTAAATAGACGAACACGTATGAGCATTGAGCAAAGAAGCATTTATTAAACAGAGGTCCAAATGTTATGCACCTAAAATAATAATTAGGTAACGTTGGGACTGGCAGATACGTTTGCTGCTTTCCTGTACTCTCCCTTTGCTTCCCACCTGCACACCTCTTTGTGCTGGTCACCTCTCCAAAGCCCCATCTAACCTCCCAGGAGCTCTCCAGAGCTGCCACCGCGACGCTGGGTGCAGGTATGGCGCAGTGCTGCCTGCGTTACAAAGGCGGGACTGGATGGAGTAATGATGATCGGTCAGAGACATCTAATGGTGAAATTCGTGAAGTGAAAGTATTTCTGCAGCCCTGGCAGAGCTCTGGCTTGAAGATAAAAGGAGGAGAGCTTCAGAGCATGGATCTTTAGATACAGGAATCGCTCTGCTATTCTGAGATGGCAGAGAGAGTACTGCACAGTTAATGGGAGCATCGCATGGGCCAAAAAGAGCAAAATGAAAAGCACAGAAACATTTTTTATAATAAGCTTCCAGGTGCTTTGCTCAGCCTGAACAAACACCCAGGAATGTCCTGTACCCATAGAATGACTACTGTCCAAATGCTGGGGCTAGTTTTGTATGTTTAATTTAACTTATGCTGTCTGTATCACCCATGTAGTCTTCTTAACAACTGGTACTTCAACACCCTTTCAAAATTGTATTCCTATTCCACCAGGTCACTGCTCAGTCAACTGATTCAAAGGTGATAATTTTATTTTTCTTCATGAGTCACTGTGATCCAGACTTGAGATTAGTGTCTGGCAGTTCAAAAGAAAGAGCTGACAGATGATAGCCCTTCTTGATAGACAGAAATATTTTAAATAAGCAAAGAAAAGAAGTTGAGAAATCAGAGAAAGACAAGAAGCCTAACAGGATATCCATTCTACTTCCCTTACTAGTACTGATCTACTCAAGATATCTATTTCTGAATGAAAAAAAGTAAAAACAAAATTTAAAAAAAAAAAAAAAAGAGAAAGAAAGAAAGAAGGGTAGAATTAAGAATTTTAGCCTGTATTGAAGCAGCCCAGGGTGTAGCCCTGTCCTTTCTGTTCCTTAGCCCTCATTCAAACAAATTTCACCCACCTGGTACAGAGGCTTTATAGCCTGCTCCTCCCACAGTTCTGCACAGTACAGGCAGACTGACACTGGAGATTTAATTGTTGAAGAAGCTTTGTATCTGTCTCTTTTAAAACTTTTGTGAAAACAAGTAGGAATGAAATTATAGGTTTAAAAATACCTTCTTTGGCATTTTTTGCTGAACCAGTTAGAAAGTCCAGTTCCCTTCCTTCATGAGCATGCTTCAGTAAGATGGTTTGTAAGAGGAGAAAAAACCCAATAACCTGGTTTCCCCAGGATCAGGGGTGTTGCTGTGCCTTTCTTTTACAGAATTAGCCTGTGAGTGTAATGTTACAAGTATAACGAAATGTTTTGCTACCCAGGTGAGTAACTTTAATAATTCTATTCTATCTATGGCTAAATGTCCTTCTTCAAGATTGCAGGTGCCTATGTTACTATGGACAAAAAATTTTAAAAGGTAACCTCATCCCTGAACTTTATTAACCTCTAGGGCTTTCCTATAGAAGGGTAGAGAGGAAGGAAAGTTCTGAGCTTGTAGGAAAATAATTTTGTAATTCAGAAGGTATTTATGTTTTAAAGTTTGGTTTTTGACATAAAATATTATAAAATGCCTAACTCTTGAAACAGTGATTATATTTTATGAAAACCAGTTCAGTGTGATCTGGGACCTACCTACCTCAATATCTAATACTTGAGGAAATAAATTTTTCTAGTTAATTTTAAAACATTAGGTCAAAAAAAAATAAAAATCTGCAGCTTCAAAGAGAAATGACATAGCTGTTGGACCTGCATCACCATTGTAATCTGTGAGGTCCAAAATGGCCTGAATGCAAAAATTACCTGAAATGACAAACAAATAATTTTTGAGGCCCTGAATTCACAGGGCACTTAAATTTGTTGCATTTGTTTGGTTTTGGTGTTTGGTTGTGTTGTGGTGGGGTTGGGTTTTTTTTCAAAATTGCCCTCTGAATTGCAGAAAACTGATGTATAACATTTTATTTTCATGTTCTGGGATAGGATTTAAAAGTGCACCCTAAACTTAAACTAATACAGTTTAATACAAGTGTAGTCAAAGTAATGAAAATTACATCCTAACATGTGCTAAACTGGCTGAAGTTCAGGTGGAAACTGCAGCTTTCTACAGTTTACAATCAGCTTCTTTATTTAAATTTCTAAACTACTCTGTTCAGGACTATGAAGTCGTTCTAATGGAAGTTCATTGGGTCTAATCTCTGTGAAACTCCAGAGAAAATTTTTCCTCAAAGATTGAATGACTTAAAATAGACTTTAAGCAAAGCAGAGAAACTGAAGTTGACCGAGATAAATACAGGCCATCTGGAATTTTGAGCTATAATGGGCCTCAGAGGCTGGAAATTAACTTCCTCCCTCTAGAGAGGACAATGTGTGTTGTAGCCACATTCATTCCTGACTTAAGAGTGTTAAAGCTATCTGCTGGACTGACTCTACTGAAGTTGCAGAAATTTTTTTCATCTCTGGGACAAGTCAAAGCAGTGTGAGATGTGTTAAATTACTTCTGCAAACAATCTGTTTTTTCCATTCTTTTCTGGAACAGTTAATTGCATGAAGCCCCACTGAATATACAAAAGCTGATGCTATCTGATTTCCTCTGGGTTTAGATTTGAACACTACAGTTCTTAGCCTGTGCTCCTTAAGACATGCCTGCCTGCTGGTTGAGCAGTTTTTACTTTGGCATAGAACTGAACACTGTAATTTCCATCCAAACCTCACATTGCATACACCTGCAGCATCCAGATGGCAGGTGCTATTTTAGTATTGAGTGTACTACTTCTACTTCCATAGTAGATCCCAGATATGATGCTCTTCAAAGATAAGATTTATATGAAATAACACAAGCCATTAGAAAAAGAGGTTTTAAAACTGTTGGAGAACATGGACTTCATGTTAAGGGCACATATCTTAAGTCATGGGAAATGGACAGGTGCCACCTCAGCCCTTTTCCCTTTGCCTCCTGTCCCAAGAGCTCAAAAACACTTCAGTCTTTTTAGGTGCAAATATCGCTGGCTTTGTCATTTAGTTTTCTTGAGCACAAACTAGAGAATGCTTGTCAAGTTATCCCTAATCTACTTCGAAAAGCTGCCATGATTCCCTTAGAGTAACTTTTATATTAGTGTGATGTGGAGTTACATCTGAGCCAAGTTCTCAGAGGTAGAAGAACAGTTGGGTTCATTGTACTATCTAAACTGTTAAATAAATCACTGGTTAGCCTTTCATCTCTAAGTATGCAATTATATTACACATCATCTGTCCCTAAGGGAGAAGTCAAAGGGTTTAAGTATGCGCAAAGGCACTATAGCATGTGTGGCACCAGTGCTCTAGTACTTTGATGCTGACACTCTTCTGACAGTTTCAAGTGGTGTGATCTCCACGTGGTTAAGGCACATGAATAAACAGACTGAAAGACACTAGTGCTTCTGCAGAGCTTATGTGTCAGATGCTTAACCTGTAAATGCTTTGGTATATGCAGTTTAAATGGTCACTGTTTGATTACTTGATCACTTACTGGCTTATTTATTTTTTAAAATAATCTGGATCATTTTTTTAAGTTGCTTTACTGGGAAAATTTTGCTTTCTAGCCATGTTTGAACCCATTCCCTAATTGGGACGTCATGTTTGTCACTGCTTCATGCTGTGCCCTCCTAGGACTTGCTCCAAATAGTTAAGATAAACAAGAATTTTTGTGAACTTTGCTATATAGAATCTGAAAACTATGATTCTGATCTCTTTTAGTAAAAAGAAGAATGTATTTACAAATGCATACAAACCAGTCCACAAAGCATATTTTGGTACATTGGTAGTTCATGAAACGTTGCAACTTAGCTGTGACAATTATATTCATTGGCTAGCAAAAAATGAAAAAATAAGATCATCCACTGTATCTTTCAATACTGAGTAACTTCAAAAATACTTTGAAGGGTTTTTGTTGGTTTGTTTTTTCTCTAAAATTTGTAACTGGTATTAGAATAATTACATTCTTGCAACAAAGCAGTGATGAAAATAAAAAGAAATCACTTCTTTCATCAAAATACCTCAGACTATATCAGTGCCTTTTGCTGAAAGTGGAGGATGATTGCCTCTGTGTGGCTCTGAACAAATTAGTTTCATGAAAGCTTTGAGATGTTGAAGATTCTCTGTTTGATACTGTCCTCCTGTCATTTAGCAATTAATAAAAGTACGAAGGGTAGCTTAAAATTTTATTGCTTGAGTAGGAAGGCAAGGTCTTTTCTATAGAAATTGAGTTGTATTTTGGGGACCTGTGGTTTACAGTTCAAGTAATGAGATGGCATAACTCTTACAGGTGAATATTCCAGGGGTGGCTGTAGAATCGGGGAGAGATTGCTGTTTTTTCAGTGATTAATGCTGTCTTTGTACTTTGGAATGCTGATCTACTTAAACGTGTCTGACTTCTTAATTTAAATGCAAATGCTGCTATTGAAAAGGAAGTTCCAGTGGTATGCAATAAGTTTACCAGTAGTTCTAGCTGCACCCGTTGTGATGCCTGCTAATCAGGACAACTTCTGTACAAAGGTAAGTGTCTAGGCATCCTCTGGTGAAATCAAAATAAGTCGCGTAATTCCCCAGTGTTTCCAGGCACTAAGTTCAACAAGGTCTTTGTGAATTATATGATCCATCCAATTCGACAGTTTCCCTATTTCAAGATAAATGTTTTACTGAGAAAAGTTGCTTTATCTGGAAGCTTTTTACTATTACTCCCATTAATGATCTGAATTGCTTCCCCAGTTAAAAAGATGTACATTTTATGTGAACTAGCAGATTTAACATCCTACCAGTTCTCTTTGGATCATTTTTACTTCAGATTCAGCAAGGTGCAAAAGCAGATATTATATACTGGGTACAGGTACTGTTCTCTTCTTGATTATGTCCACAAAGAAAGAATGGCCTTATAATAAGGATATAAACTTAAATTTGGGGTATGAATTTCTACTTATGATCCTAGAATACTTAATTGACTTGACTAGCATCACTTAGCTGTACTGTTTATTTTGTGTCCCCTTCTGTCCACATACCCTTTCATTTATCAGCACTTCAAAGTAGTGACTGTCCTTTGTAAGTGCAAAGGGGTCCTGACTCTACCATATAGTTCAAAATAAAACAAATGCTGCCATATAAAGTAAAATTTAATAAGAATCAAAAAAGGTCCTCTTCTCCACTGAATATGGTTAAGGTCCCCATTAGAAGATGCAGTACCAGATAACAGATCAAATTCCTTCTGGAGACAGCAAGCAACAGGGGTTATTTCACCTGCTTATACAATTACTAAGTTTGTCCTAAATGCCTACTCAGAAGGTCTCAGCCTTCATATACTGACAGACTATCAGTGGTGTATCCTGGGTTTGTTCCCTCTGTGTTACTGGCCTAAGTAGGTGTGGTACTTTGAATCCTGGAGAGAGAGAGGCCTGATTCATGAGAGGTACCGTTTATCTAAGGCTGAAGAATGTGAATAGGAGAGAATAAATCAGAAGTCTAATGTTAATCGTGTAATTTTAAAAGGTAACTTAACTTTGATTTCCCAATGCCAGCTCATGGCACAAAAAGTTCATATATGTTCGGCCAGTACAATTACATGTAGTATCTTCTGTGCAGAGGCACATGATTGCTTGCAGTATTTGTAACCACAGAGTGGCTTTGTTGCCTTTCTGCTTACTATTTCAGACTCAGTGAGAGTGAATTGTTTCTGGATAACACATGTAAATTCCTTTTACATTAGCTATTAATGTGTTCATGAAACATTTATTCAAAGTGATCAGGAGAGGCTACTTCCTTATCCCTGCAAGCACCACAAATACAGAGTTAAATCTTTGAGAAACAAGATGTTGCTGTCACTTAATTGTTCCCTAGCTACTGGTACTCAAGCCTTCCCAGAGGCAAACTAAACCAACTCTGGAATGCTCCCAGACTCTACCAGCTTCTGAAATGATCCTCCTTCTAACATATAGTTTGTTTTCCATGGCTTAGCTTGAGGCTCTGACGTAGTAGAGACTTTAGCAATGCACTGAGTCATGCTGGGCTATGAAAACATCTTTGGGGTGCTTTCTTTGTGCCTCATGTTGCTAAACTGCTAACCAAGGATGATTGTTTATCAAGTTTCTGAATTGTGCTCTATGAGTTTTGGATTCAAGTCTCATAAAGAGAGATGGAAGGACAAAAGAAATCTTCTCAAGTGCAGACACCCAGAAAGGATCTAGGAGATAGTAAAGCCGAGGAAACAGGGGTAATTTCTACCAAAACAGAGGTTTAAATCACTCTAGTTTGGCCCTACTGATTACTCCAGTACAAGGTTTGTTTTGAAACATGTTGAAGGGATGCCTCATGAAAATAAAAGACTTTATAAATAATACTGATCAAAGGAACATGATAGAGATGCTTGAACGTTAATTTGATTCACAAATGCCTTCTGAGGTTTTTTTGTTCATTACTGGGACACAAAGAAACTCTGTGCTTACCTTCCTACTGCTCCAACTCCAGACTCCTAAAAGAGGTGACTCTCCCTCAAGTAAGGGAAAATGTTTTTAAATATTTATGCATGGAATGAACTTCTTCAGTTTAAACTCAAGACATCTGCTAACTCATTCCAATCTTGTTTATTAACAACACAACTTTAATACTAAATTCTGCGTCTTTGACCACAATGTATGATATAAAAACTAAACTGATTTTAAAGGAGACTATGTCATTCCTATTTTTGTAGTCTTTCACTTTTTGACAGTCCCAGTAATAACTGGCAAGATTGGCAATAGTTCTTTAAAGTTTTAACATTTAAAAAAGTAAATTGTTTTATAAACTAAAAGTATTTTGGATCTTAAATTACCATAAATCACCACTTACTTGACAATTTCAAGCGATCCTTGCCTTCCCCTTTAAAACAGTAGGGGAGAATCTGTTCATCTGGATGATGAAACTTTAGGAAATAAGAAACAATTTTTAGAAGTTATGAAGTTGACGGACTGAAATCACATTTATTATCAAACCAGTTCAATGGATAGAATAAACCCTTCAAAGTGTGTCAGTGCAGACCTGTATGTACCTACTTAGGCATGTCCTCTTTCTCTCTTCAACTCTAAGAATCCTGCTGTTTCCCACTCACCTGTTTTCCCTGCCTTTACAAACTAGGGGCGAGGAAAATGAGAGAATATAGAGATGAAGTTCTTAGGACTAAGCAGACTCAGTGTTTCACATTTCCCTTGCAGGGCCAGGTTTGGAATAGTTGAAGCTTCACTTCTACCACTCAGCAACTGCACAGCATTGTGCATGTTAAAGGTCATCTGGGGCTAAGACTTCTGAGATATTTCCAAATGGCACCTGAAGACCCCTCAGGATTAGTAGGATTTGTCCCTGCATCCCAACACTGAAGGCATAACAGGAAAAGGGAAAGTTATTTAAAGATTCTTTCTTGCAAATGTTGCAGGAATTTCCTCCTGCATGGCACCCAGCTGGCTCGCCTGCACAGGAGCACTAGAGGTGGGAGATGATGAGCTCTGCAGGAGGCTTCTCTGCCTGACCCGTCAAGAAGGAACCTGCTCCACCCACCACTGCACTGTTGCCTTTTGCTAACAGCAACCTCCAGAAACCTTGAGAGGCCAAAATTAGACACAGCAGTTTAGATAACCCTGGGAGATATTACAAACTTTTCCTTTGTTCGCTCACCATCACTACTACAGCAGGTCAGCTCCTGAAGCACTATATTTAGTTCAAGTTAATGTCATTTGGTCACACATGTGGATGCATTTTACCTACATACTATGTTTGGGAGTCAGATAAGCTTTGCCTCCACATCTTTCATTTTGTATTTGTAAACAGTTCTCTTGGTTCAGTGTCATTCCTCATTCAGCTACAGAGGAATGATAGAGGATTTCAAGCTGAAGAGTGAAACAGGAGTTTTAAAAATGCCTGCAGTCCCTTATTTCTTCCTCCCTCATCCAGGAGTCCTAACCGTCTTTGGCAGCTGTTTGGCCAGCAACTTGTTTCACTGGAGGAGTGCTGTCTCAGCCCAGTAGTGACTAAGTCAAAAGTATGGATGGGTGTTTAGCCTGTATAAAATAAGCTAGTGGTTTTGAGGGCAGGTCTTCACATCATAGTAATACAGCCACCAGGACCTCTGTCCCAGGAAAGGCTGACTTTAAGTCCTTTAACCTTAGTGCTTCATTACTTATTTAAACACAGAAAAAGGTAAACAAGTGATCCTCATTACAAACAGCCTTTTCTCTTGAACTGTCTTGTAAGGTCTGTGTCTTGCAGCAGTGCCCACTGTGGGTAATCACTTGTTTCCTGGAGTCAATGATTCAGAGTTTTCCTGGCATCTCTCTCAATCAGAGCAGCCTGGTGGCTCTTGCATTGCCTGTTTAGCCTCAACCAGGAGCAAGCTGATAGAGGAGGCAAGGCAGAGCCTATGCCTGCTGAAACAGGCCACCTTATAAAACTACCCAGGATTGTATATTCTATCAAAGCAAATGAAAAATAGTTATCAAATAAATGGACAAGGACTATCCAGGTACCAGGTTCTAAATTGCTCTAAATTAAAGGTTTATTTTCTTAATATGGAAAAAAAAGTTGGCATTCTGTAGCAATCAAAAGCGAAGCGGGGGCAGACAAGGGAGAGCGTTAGATCAACACACACAAATTTGACTGTGGCAACGTTGTTAAATGAAATGTAAGAATTCAGAATGGAAGAGAGGAAGAAGTCAGAATTTAACAGAATTTACTCAGATACCCTCAGGAAGAAGATTAAAAAAAAAAAAAGTCATACAAATATTCAGTCCTCTCACATCCGAAATGATCCAGTGTACTGCCTAGTGGGTTTGTTTACTCGTCTACTGGGAGAAGTAAGCGCTGTTCTGGACCTCTGCAAACTCTGTCCTGCTAAGGCGATTTGCTGCTGGGCCAATGGATTAGGATTTGTGCTTTGGGAATTCTGTTCTCTGTTGTGTTCCTGTTCTTGCTATGTAGTTCCTAAACGAAGGTCGTTACTGAAGCGCTTAGTCTGGAGAAGTACCGAAATTATTTTCCCTAGAAAGGATGGCAAACATTCCAAACAGCTCCACCTACAACATATCTGGCAATTACTACTGTCAGCCTTAACAAATGTTTCTCCAAAAGACATTATATCATGCATGGAGATGCATAAATCAGTGACCAAAATTAGCTTCAAAATGCTCAAGTAGCTGATAGAGAAAAATATTTCTTGCAGGCAGGGTCAGCATTTGACTAGGCCTAGTTCAAAATAAACTTAAGCAACTCATTTTACTATGAAACACTGGAAAATAAACTAGCTCCAAGATTTTGCTGTGTTGCACAGAAAGATCTAGCAATGTTTTTGCCCTGTACTTCCCACAATAAATCTGCTGTTTCTCATACAATTATTATGTCCATCTGCCAGATGTAGTCAGCTCAGGGAAGCAAGCAGATAAAGACTACACTGAAGAATACTACCTGCCAGCCAACATAAGAAAAACTTCTCCAGATCTAAGTTGTCTGTTTCAGTCTTGTAATGAAGATGTACCTGGTGTTACATACAGCATAAATTTTGCAGTGCTGATGCTTTTCAGCTAAAAATAGAGATGAAGTTTTGGGTTTGCTTTAAAACTGTATTGAACATGCTGAAATAAAACACCTTTCTTTTTGCCTCAGATGTTAGTTGTGACTTTCAGAGTTGTGGTCATCTTCAGTGGGACCTCCTCAGAATTGTGTGTTTAAGCATGGTTCAGGCTGTGAATGAGGTTTGAACTCTGTAACGCCTAAACAATTTAGTAACTGGAATTACCACACTACAACTTTGAAGAGCAGAAGGAAATAGATGGTTTTACCAAAGGACTTGACTGCATGGACTTATGTACTAAAGCCAAACACAGAGCAGAAGCAATGTTTTCTGGGCTGTGTATGAAGAGCAGCTCTATCTTTTGAATGGTCAAGAAAAACACTGAAACAAGGAATATGAAGAAGCTTCCTTGAGAGGAACATGTCTCAAGTATAGTATGCTGTCTTGTCTCTGCAGCAGCATAGCTACAGATTAGAAGAAGGCTTGTTAGCCAAAATGGCTTAGATTTGGCACACTACATGGAAGTAGAAGTTTTCAGAAAGAATATGACTCGGGAGTTCTGCAGAGAAAAGCATGAAAGGAAGATTATGTGAAACAAAACTATGCAGGAAAGATGGACTGAATGATCAGGGTAGAGGGTAACGCAGCAGGAGTCTACACTGTAACTGTCAGCTGACATGCATCTTATGAAGGATAAACAATGAACCCATAAAAATTGTAGAAATATCAGAAGTCTCCACTGTAATTTAAATACCGCACTGTTGACTGACAAGCATTCAAACCAAAACACTAGAAAGTCAATCATACTTCCTGTATGCTTGTCTCAGCCTGTCCGTGTGCTTCAGAGGACAGAATATAACATAACTGCAAATTTTAAGTTGCTGTCTCCCTCCACAAATACGTGCCAATGAAATGAAGACATATGCTGAATAATGAAAAATAATGTAATTTTGAAAATCTGTAACTTATTTTCTCCCTGTTCCTTAATATCTAGCTAAAATAGAGAAAATTTACTCTGCAAGTACTCTGATGTACTTTCATGTTCCCAGCAGTTAGTTGGTATTGTGTGTGTGGTTTTTGTGTTGATTTTTTTTGTGGTTGTTGGTTGGGGTTTTTAGCAAGGCAGGAATAAAGAAGTTTCTTCCACAGAGCTATTAGAATTCCTCACAAACATAAAGCCTCTATCCTGTCACAGAACTCAGTCAACATTCATAAGCCATAGTAATATGACACAGATCCACTCTACATACCACTGTAAGTAAATGCTTAATGAAGGTCCCTCTGCATACCTCTGCTGAAAACAGATTTTGATGGTCAGACTTCTCCTCTATTCAGCTGATAGTTTCACAGCCATCTGTAAGCGGTATCAGTAGAGTATCACCTGATTTTAAATACAGGTATTCTGTTTGCTTCTTGATCTTTAATTTAAATGTCAAGTGGAGGAGGAGCTGTGAGTCAAGTGTTTTTTTAACAGTTTTAGAATTTGCATATTGCTTTGAAAGTATGAGGCAATACAGCATGCCAATCCTGGAAAGACACTTCTGTAGCACTGTGAAGTATATGCACTCAATAAGGGCCAATCCTTGTTGGAGGACTTTGCCTTTGTTTCCTAAGTGCCTTCCATTTTCTTTCACAGGACATCAAATATCGAAATCAACTAAACATCACTGCCTGAACCAAACTTCATTGGGACAGATGATCATTGAGTTTGTGGTTTATACATCCTGGAGGTATACCGGCACTTGGAAGATGACAGTGATCCTACGTACCACTGTAGTGCTGGGGAACAAACCAGGTATGAAAATTTGTAATGTGTTGTTCTGTGTGTGATGTGCCATCAGCATGTCTCTTGCAGTCTGAAGATACCAGTCTGACATACACCCACTGTGATGTTCCTCAAGTCACAGTATTCCTCTTGGGAGCCTTTCAGCAGCTTTGCTGCCACATTAGGTCAGCTCCACTGCCAGCAAGTAGCTGCAGCACAGCCATAATTTCCCCACTGGCTTCTCTCAAAACATCTTCCTAGACTTGTAATGAAATGCCTTGTGAATGTGGCAAGTGGCTGTGGGAAGTTGGGTCCTCATGATCAATACTACACAACAGAGAAGAAAGGCAACTCGCTGGGAAACCTCCAAAAAGGGAGTTTGGGCCTTGTCAAACTGTGTAAAGATAGAAACTGTGAATTCTTCAGGCACAATGCTCTTGGCAATTTCTATTTCCTCCCTCCCAGAGCCTAAGTGCTGTTATACTGACATGACATCTGACTTTGAAGCAGCAGAGTCATGAGTGACATAGGTCTTTACAGCCCCTGACATGGACATTGTCATTATGTAATCTGTGTGCCATCACAAGTTTATTTTTACAAGCATTTTTGTGCCCTCTGTAAGCTCTTAGCAATTACTGGTGACACATGCTTCATGATTTGGGGACACAGGATTGAAAAGGACATCATTGGTTCACTGAGTGCAGTCCCCTGTATATAATCTTGTTAACAAGTTAATCAAGCTTTAATTTAAGACTAGGTACAGTGTTTCCCTCTGCTGCTCCTACCGAATGCCTGTTGTGGAGCCCCATCCCCGAGTTCAACACAAGATGTAACTCCTTGTCCACCTCTGTGAACAGATGAATACCGAGGCTGTTCCGCATAGGAGACAAGTCCTGTGAGCAATGCAGGGAAATGATATTGCCTCCAAAGAAAACACTTGCCTAAATGGAAAAAAAAAAACCTGTAGATCTTGCTTCCTGATACTCTTTGTCTCTATCATTTCAGCTGAACGGATCTCTACACTGAACAGCCAAAGCCTATCTGTACACTGAGTAGATATCACACAGCTATACTACACTGCTTCTTGCTGTTCTTTCTGCAGAGCCTTGCAGGTTTTCTAAGAGATGTATAACAGAAGATGATTCTGAGGAATGACATCACATCTTTGGTGGGTATTGGTGCCAAAAGGTAACATGAAGCATCTACTTCACAACTTTCTTTTTGTCTTGAGACTCAGAATTGATCAGAACAATTTTGCATAAAAAATTTATTACTTTATATCAATTTAATCAAATACTGATTTAAATATTTAAAACCATGAATTTTTAATTATTTCAAGTCTGAAAATGGCAAGGGTTTTTATGAGTATTTTTGCATTATTTTTTATATCAACAGTACTGGTGTTAAGAATAACAGATGCAAAGTGGGAAGCTGTTTCTGCATGCAAGAAGAAACCATCTTGCTCTAGAGAGAAAAAGAGGATATCCATCAGAATAAGTAGTGGACTTTGCTTAATCATTGTTTCTTTGTTACATATCAACTGTAATGTTATCCAAAAAAAAGTAAAATTAAAAAATACCTACACAGATCTTCAGTTTTAGTTGCATCTTTATAGAATCTCCAAAAAAACTTACTTTGTACTTGAAATCAACGTTCAGGTACAGTCCTTTCTACAGTTTGATTTCTCTTCACCTGAATTCCAAGACAGCCTGATGTAGGCAAGCATCAGTCTAAAGCCTGTTTTCAGATTCAGTGATTCCTCCTGATTAGACTTTGGGAGCAGTGCTTACTTACATTCACCAAGTTCAGACAACATGAAGAACATATCAGACTGCACAGAAGATTGTGCAAAACAGAAGATTTCTTATATTAAGACCAGAATTTGTTTTTCTATAAACTGAAAAAATTTCATAACCACATCTATTCTGCTAGAAATAAGATGACTGCAACTATGCTCCCATACTATCTGGGAATAAAACATAGTATTCCTCACGTTGATGAAGATCCATTTCACCACATACAAAATGATAGGAGTCAGTGGGGCTGTTATCTCATGGTGGAAAAAAACCCCACCTTTTAATCTGAAGGCAGGTTAGATATAAGCATTTATAGGAGTGGTACCAGTATTTTACAAGGTTTATGGCACAGGTAGGCAACAAAGGAGGCCACTTAAAACAGCTCACAACACTCGATAGCCATTTAGTAATAACTTTACCTCTTGAGATTTAATATAGGTAAATAAAAGTCTATGTTATCTACTCTTGAATTTAGGCCAGGACTTCAAAATTAAGTAAGAAAACAAGCTCCACTCACAGCAAAAAAATACCACAGTGTCATAACTGACCACAAGAGGTCAGAAACTCAGCAGTCCATCTTATTCCAAAGGGAGGATGGTTATATTTGATTTTCTATTGAAAACACTGAGTATCCTTAACATTAAACAAATGATTGTTTTTCCTTTGATTTTGTTTGGAGATATAAGAGGATTTAATGTGAAAGCTCTGAGGGCCTGACTTCTGCCCTGGGCTGGCACATTCTCTGTATACCCTCAAGCTAGTGATGTCCTTCCCACCCAACTCTTAGCTGATGCTTCTGTTCCAGCTCTACTGCTATTCTTGTAAGTGATACTCAGTAAATAATTTTCTCTCCTTTTTTTTTTTTAACTCCCACTTTTCGGCTGCATTATCTATTAGACTGTAAGCTCTTCAGCAAAAGGTATGAAAGTTACCATCTGCCTGTGCAGTGAGCAGCACTCTAAGATAAAAAAAAGAAATGCTTGTGATAGCTATATCAAAGGTAAAAGATCAATTAATGTTAAGGCAGGGATTCCCAAACTCATCCCAGCTTTGAATTCCACTTTTATCAGACAAATACTATAAAAATCCCTCTGAATTACTGGGGACCCTTCCTGAAACTGCCAATTGTTTCAGCTGCAAGTGCAATTTGTTAACCTCTCACTATAATGGCTAAGCACAATGAGAGAAACTGGTTCCTCTGTGGAAAGGACAAGGGAGACAAACACAAAGATACAATTGAGAAACATTACTTGAATCACTGTAGTGACCTCCCCCCATAATTACATAATAAATGTTTAGCAGAACCTCTACTCCATACAGCAAAAGCTACAAATGCTTCTCAGCAATCTACAGCAAGTTTAAGCCATATAATTTTTAACTCCAATGCCACAAACGCAAAAGTTCCAGTTACACAAGAGCACTGGATAAAATATTAAAAGCTATAATATATAATACAAACTATGTCTCCTGCTGTCTGCCAGTGTAAGGGTGTTACTAAGCCTTTCTGCACACCATTAGTACAGAGTAAGACATCACCAAGAAATTGCTGAAAAGTTCAGATGGTAGGCAGTTTTATTCTTTTTTGCATGTCCCAAACTAACAACTCATTGGAACAGAAGATGATGATAATAACACACATTAACTATTATTTTTCTGAGCTCAGTCCAGGGATTGGGAGCAGGGGATACAGGTCACAACCTGATTTGTACATTATTCCTTAACAAGCCGCAATTAGAAAGTCAAATATGTTTTTGGAATAAGGGTGGCAATTGCTCAAAGATAGATCTCTACATTTTAATAAAATAGCATTTCCCTTCAGCTAAGACACATACCATCCATATAGGTGAAATGAGAGAGGGAAGGAACAACAACATTTTAATACTTTTCTTTCAAAGAAACCTCAGCTAGAATTAGCACTGTTCCCATCTAGCTGTGTAACCAGGCAATGAAATCTTGTGGACTCAGAGCAGGCCTGCAAGATTGTAGGTTCCTGAATTCTGAAAGAGGCAATTAGCTTTTCTGTGCCTGAATTTCTACTACTTGAAAAACAGGATAAAACCTAATTGATAAGGAACACGTAAGATCAGAAAAGTTGACTTGCTGTAAGGAGTGGGAAATAACTTCTCAGTACATAAAAATTAGGCCATATTTGCTTTATAAAACAAGTGTCCAGAAACTACTCCTGCAAGTCAAATGATCACATCACAGCCACAAGTTCTTTTAAAATGAACATACTCCCACCCAGTCCACTCAGTTATGGAGGCACAGTTGGTAAACATGAAAAAACAGAGCGATAGTCCTAAATCTACCAGGAGAAACTGCTGCATTCATTTACCCATCAGGACAACTTCAGGTATCCTTATTTCCTAGCAAGGGAGGATCTAATAGGATGAGGATTAAAATGACATGGTGTTATCAAAGCATAAAACTTCCAGATATTAGATAAGCATCATTGCCACTTCTGTTTCTCTGATGATCAACAGGATTCCTGCTGGCTGCTCTTGACACTTAATTACAAGAATGGTAGACCATGCTCCCACACAAGGCAAGCAATGAGTCCATAAAACTGACCTTGACTGTCTGTTCCTCCTGGGTAGTACCAGAGGGGACACTGCAAAGGGATCTGATGTCACAGCAATGGCTGGTGGTCTGGAGCACTTTAATTTTCCAATAAACTGATGCTATTGTGGAATTCTGTTCTGTCATGTGCCAGCACAGGACCCTCTATTCTTGCCCTGTGACTTGCTTTCTGGTACACTCTTCAGTGGGTAAAGCATGGTACCCACTGAGCTCAGGGGAAGGAACCCCATTCCTCAGATATACTACGTAGTGCAATAAAGCATGAAAGAAGTCTCTAGCCCTTCCTCCCCCTCATTTGTGAAAAGATGGCTGCAAAGATAACGAACATAAAGAAACTTGCAGCAGGTGGTAGAGTGCCTGGCTAATTCCATCAACAACCATCTGCCCTCTAGTTGCAGTAAAACGAGGGGGTGGATGTGGAGGTGACTCAGCTGAGAAAAGCAAGTAGCTCAGCTGAAGCTGAAATCCTGCTGAGTTTAGAACAGTCAGATTATGTTTTTTAAAGGCCGTTCCCATGATGTGAAAATTTTTCAAGTGAAACTTGCTTTGGCAAGTATTTGTTACCAATAATACTAGTCCTCAACCCCATTTCTTGGGCTTTGCTGGCTACTCTTTTAAATCAAGCTTTTCCAAGCTCTGCCCTGAACTCTAGCCCTCATTGCTGACTTGGAAGATGTCATGACTGAAACCAGATAACAAGCCTTCCTCTGATCTGGAAAGGTACTAGATCTGCTTGTACATATTTCTTGCTGCTCACCCTGTTACTGCAAAGCAATAATGTGGAAGTAGCTTGCTCCCTCCCTCCCATCACATGGTGCTACATATCAGGACCTCACCACAACAGCAGTCCAACTGAAATTGCAACAAGAATCTCTGAGACTTAGACTTACACTTTAAATTTCTCTGAACTACCTAATTGTCAGGATGCTCCAAAAAAACCCACACAAACATAGCATGACTTGAAGTATAATAGCAAATAATTTTTTTGCCAGTACAGCAGAACTATTTGAGCACTGGTTTAGATTATACCGAAAAAAAACACCTCTTTTATAAGCTGTATTTCCAGTAGGCTACTGGTAGCTTGGTGTAGACAACAGTTATCTTGACAAACCTTCTAAGGACTGCTAAACTCTGAGCTAGAAGCAGTATTTTCTATATGCTGTGTTGCAATATGGGACCTGCAAGAGCCACTCTGCTACTGCTAGTTTCTTTACGGTATCACCAGAAGGAAGCAAAAATAGCTCCCATCTCCTCTATGATATTGCAAATGTGCAAGGAAAGCAATTCTGTTCTCTCTTCATCCTACTGTTGAGCTCTAATCACACAGAATGGAAGGGTTTTTTTCTAAAAGGTCATCAGAGTTTGCTTAAGATGCTGCTATTAATGTCA
This sequence comes from Athene noctua, assembly GCF_965140245.1. Taxonomy (NCBI): domain Eukaryota; kingdom Metazoa; phylum Chordata; class Aves; order Strigiformes; family Strigidae; genus Athene; species Athene noctua. Next base: position 11,968,697 of record NC_134047.1, on the reverse strand, counting down.
AACGAAGATCACTTCAAAATATTGTCTTTTATTTTCTTTGCCAATATTTACACCATCCCTGAAAAGAAAAATAAAGACAGAGTGGAAACAAAAAAAGGAAGAAACAAACAAGCAGTACGCAAAGGCTTAATTTCCTCTCTCATATACCATAAGCAGCATTTGCATTAGCTGAAATAACAAAGGAACATCTTGAAATAGTTTTTCCCCCTCCAGTCTGTTTCTGAGCAGTTGCACTGTGCAGCTGAGTTTTGGCTAGAGATACGACAGAGAGGACAACATTCGCACCTTTTAAAAAAGCTCTCCTTGTCATAGGTTTGCTTATTTATGGTAGGTTTTCTGTCAATATTGTAAAATCTATAGATGTATAGGCTGAAAAATAACGAAGTTATTATATTAAATCACTCCAGATTTTCTATATTTGAATTTCAATTTGACTACAGAGAAACACAGGGAGCCATTTTCTGAGTTGTGCACTCAAGTTGTGTTTCAAAGCTAGAAAACATCTTCATTTGACATGAATACTACCCAGTAACTGTGCCAAAGACCTACCTCATCACATTTATATACACCATTATTTTATGATTTCAGCATACAAAGTCATGGCCAAAGAAGTGTATGAAGCAGCTCATGCTGATTATTCTAGAATGAAGATGCAACAGTTCTAAAATTCTATATTACAAGCTCAGAAACCCTATCACAAAACAGTGTTTGATTAGACCTTCAATTGATGAAACTGGAAATAGCAGGAAGAAATATTTTAGTTCTGTTGACACTAACAAAACTACAATACATTCTTGACTTCCTCATTTAAAGACATCATGGCTTGATATATATGCTGGTTTTATACTTTTCAAAGCATTTAGTGTTAACCAGAGATTCAAACAGTACACTGGACTCAAAGACTCCTAGACCTCTTATAGTATTCTCTCATATAATGCCTATGAATGGAGGCAAAGAAAGCATCTCCTTTATCTCTTGCTATTGTATACTGACGTTTTACAGAATAATTTATAAATAAAAACCTTTCCCTTTGATGTTTCACCAGGTCTTTGTGCGTAAGTTTCTCTTCCTTGACCCATGAGGCACGCAGGATATGCAAAACCTCAGGGACCCTCCCCCATCTGTAATCTTCTCATTTTAAAGGCAATCCTTAATTTGCCATTATTCTTTGTAAATCTACATCAAAAACAGGTCTGGTTCTTTCTATTTCTGGTGACATCCCAATAGAAGAAATATTCTATTAACAAGTCTTCAGCAGGTCCTATAAACACTGAAACTCAGACTGCATCATCTGGCAAGAACAAAACTTCTATATTGGGTTTGGATCAAACCACGCCACTGCAGCTAGCTGAGATTCCCTGTTGTCTCATAGCAACAGGATCATTTGCTGGAGAAGCAGCACTGATCACCAGCTGGAGCATTTTTTGTTGTTGCTTATTCATAAGGCAAAATCAGATGTATTCAGTGGATCTGGAATACCACTTTGACATGCCTTGAAACCAAAGTACATGTCCTATAGTTAATGCATTCATAAATCACCAGTTACAAACAGAAGAAAGATGCAACTATTTTCCTGTTTCAGATAGGGATATTAGTAACATAATTAGCAATATTCATTACAATGACCCAGAAGTAGAAGATTCAGTTCCTTATTTGTCTTTCTCAGGACTACCTACACCTATCAAAGCATCTTTAATGTTTCCTTTGCAACAATTTCTGGAGCAAGGAAGACCTCACCATACTGCACTTGTGATGTATTTCTGTCCAGCAAGCAAAATTGGCAAGTTTTTCCTCAAACCTACTTTAAGAACTACATATATCTGAAAGTAACAAATTAACAAACAAAAAGGGTAATTACAAGCACAGTCAGGCTTGCAGAGATATTTCTATACCAGACCCTGTTTGTTTGGTTATGTGGGTTGGTTGGTTGGGTTTTTTATTAGTGGATCAGTTAGCAGCAGCAGGATCTAAAGCCAGCTTTTATAAAATGAAACTTTTTGGATAAGATAGAGAAAATCCTAGTTGTAATAAAATTTTTAAAAATTTTACATGGAAGACTTGTTCACAAGATGAGTTTTGGGATTACAAATGAAAACCCAAATGGAGGCACTCTGATAAATCGCAGTATTCTCATCATAAATTCCTGAGAAACAAGGCTGCTGATAAAGACTATTATTACTGCAAGGCAAGAAAACACCTAAATGTATGCAACTGATGAAATATCAAGATCCATGTAGCTGTACTGAGATATATTTCTGTGCAGACTGAGAGAAGCATGTTTCTAACTCAGTCTGCAGGTATGGCACCAGCATAATATATCTGTGCTAATGAAAAAGTAACTAACAGTTGTTAAATGTCATCCTTTGCATCTGGCTTGTTTTGATGAGACTGATAACATTTGACAATGGAGAGATTTCTACAATCTGATAAAAGACTTTGAAAATATATCCCTGTAATGCCACATCTAGTATTCCGTCATAGAAAAACTCCTACTGATTACATATAATCAAACAAGGGCTCAACGTAAGGCTGATATTTTCAATTGCTTTAAATGTTAAAATTGTTACTGTATAATGAAAAGTGATTTTATTAAAATGTCATTAAACGGATTCATATTAACATTTGAGCACCACCACTACCACAAACTTCCTCTGAGAAATCTACAGAGCAACAGGCTGTTTTTGCATGGGAGCTGGACAGGTACATAATCTTGACAGTTTCTCACAGGTATGACTGAATACAAAATTTGTCTGTGTAACAGGAAACTTAAGTTTCATTTGTAAAGACTAGAGACTGTTCAAGAGCCGTTTCTCAGGCTCTATCAAGCTAAAAGGAATTAGAAAAATAAAAGGTTTGTCACTAAAATGAGAAGATATCACTTTGAACATGTTTAAGGACTAGCTCTTCTGAGGAAGAGGCTTCTATTTTTGCCTGATTTACAGAGCAAAACTGTTTCAGCAGATGGCTCATTAAATTTTTGCACCATGACTGTAGTTGGAGAATAAAAAAAAAACCCCAAAACCCCACACAACAAACACAAGAATAAGATACATGGGCTGCTTGCTGCGTAATAAAAACTTTTTTTAGTTTTTATTCATGCACTGATCAGCAGACTTAATACCTAAACCTAATTTACAATAGAATTCTTCTCATGTTTACAAGCTAGTCTCTTTTTAAAGTGGCATTGTTTGCAAATAAGATATATCTTTAGACAAAACACTGAAACAGATTCCATCTAACATTTCCTGCTAGGATTTCTTTTCCTTAAAAACCTTCAAAAGGGAAGGTTCATGTTTTTGTTTGGTTCACCTTCTGCTAAAATTTGACATCCAAGTTTGGAAATGTCAGCAACAATCTTTATTGCCATCTATTTCTTGGCCTGCCCTTCCTGTTTTCCAAAAACAAAATGTTGTATTTATTTTGAAAATGGGATATCCTGTTGGAAGGCTTTGAGAAAAAAAGAAAGAACATACTGAGCCTGGGACCTCAAGTACTCCTTCCTGTACCTGAAGAGAAATAAAGAAATAGTTCTAGTCAGAAAAGGAAATATGGCAGGAAAAAACACTTGGAAGCTACAGTCAGAGGAATACTTCAGGAATAAATAGTACAGAAATAATTGTAATTATATAAATGAGTATTTCTTCATGGAAGTTCCTACCTACTATGTATAAAGCCCCCTTTCAATATTGTAAACTTGGAGTAAAACACTTTGACAGGAACATATATGAGCCCCAACCACTCAGAAGGGTCCTTTCGCTAAATCAGTTCAAAAATTTTTGAATCCTTGTTAAATAAAAGTGAGCTTGCTCCAGATAGCCATCTGTACAGTAGTCTCCTACACAGGGTCCTTAACTTTTATTTCAGTAGTATTTTTCCATGCTTTTAATAACCAAATCAACTTCCACATTAGCTTTATACAGCAAGACAGTGGATGAAATAATGACAGTAAAATGAAATCGTGAGGTTTTGCTCACATCTTTCCAAGTGAGACCCAGCTGCCTGAACATAGGCCTCTACTGCCATCTCAGACACTGTGGGGCACCCTCTTCAGCCTCCAGCTACCATTCTAGAGGAATGTAGGTCTTTTGCAGATTGTGTGTCATATATACCAGCCCTGTAGAGACCTTTTGGATAGCCTTAAGGGTACATCTACAGCATCAGATATTTACTTTAGTTTCCCGCTTCACCCTGTGTTTTTGTACCCCGATTATACACCACCTTTTGCAGGTGTTCGCTCATCCCAAGCTCCTTTGGAGTAAACCAATCTGGTCACCCTGAAATGCAGCTCTAAGGACACTTTCTATATCTTCTTTCTGTGGGCAGTAGGGATGAGATGAGGTCGAATCTAGCTACCTCCACCCTGCACAAGTCTGCCATGACTACCCCAGCAGGTGTTGCACCTTCAGATCACTCCATATGCACTCATGACACATGCAGAGCATGAAGCACACACTCTCAGCTTTAAGTCCTAAGATCTCACTCTGGCCAACCACAACACACTCCGTCCATTGTTTCAGGCAATTTGAACTGACAAGGCAAGAAAATAAACTTGCTGCTCCCTAATATTATTTGAGAGGGATGGGTTGGTTTGGTCACTTTTCAGTACACCCACAGTTCCATCCAGCTAAGGCAGAAATTTCCTTCAGTGGCATAGAGGAGGTAGTTAAAAGGCAGCTATGGCTATACCTTACTTGCTACAGCTGGGCTCAGCAGAACTTAACTATCAGAATTTATCTCCATTTCTCAGAATGGAAGTTACATTTACAACAGTTTCCCAAGTTCCTGGTTAGACTTAGGAGTCCACAGATGCTGTGCTAAGTGAATCCATATAAAATAGGGGGCAATCTACTCCCAAAGCTTGAAGTCAAAAAGGGGACGTGACATGACACTTAGGAAGGGATATTCACATAGCTAAGATAGAGACAGAAGAATTATTGACACTGAAACAGTCAAAATTATTACAGAATTCTATGAGTTAGAGCCTCAATATTATATTTAATTAAATCAGTGCCTTATAATTGCTAAGACTGCATCTTAATATCTCACTGTTTAAAAGTTACTGAAGCCATATTACGTTTGCAGCTTAAAAAAATCAAGAATGCACAGTATATCAGAATATAGGAATTAACCCTTGATGAACCCTTGATGTTAATAAAAGAGCTTTTTTAATTTAGCGAATTAAAAAAGACATTTAAATCAAGAGACCAGCTGAATTTTAGCACAAAGCCAGGACAACCATTACCCATTTGTCCTAATGTTCTTCTGAGTAATCACTATTTTGCAAGGGCTTATGTATGTGGGACTAGCAGAAATTCCCATCCCCATAGGAAAAAAAATTTAAAATCACAATTATTTTTTCAACAATCAGCATCATCCCCTCAAAACCTTTACAGTAACTGAAAAACACATAGATTGCTTACAAAGGATGAGAACATGAGAACACTAACACTGCTATTGTTTATTACCTGTACCATGAGATACAAAAAAGATCAAAAACTCCATGGTTATTTATAATGTGAAAGGAAAAAGAATTTTGTAAGCATGACACGTGCCACAGGGTCAATCTACCGAGGCTATTTAAGTCACAAACATGCACTAAGTAGCTCCCTAGTCCAGTCTGACTACCTGTGAAGATTCAGAGTGCTGTTACAGGAATGAGAATGACATTTTGACATATCATCTACAACTAAAACTATTCTAGCTACAAAACACTAGTTTTGCATTTTTCAGAAAACAAGGCTACTGGGTGATATTCACAGCTGAGTCCTCAGAAATTCTAAAGAGAAGAATAACTAGGACATGACTCAGAGGGAGTTGGGTGAACGTTCAAGAATTGTGTAAATCTGAAAAATTTCAGAAAGCAAATGATACACGAAAAAATATAGTCAGTCTACAGAGCAGAGTCAAAACTCCTGGGAAAATTCTCAGTTCTGTTCCAGAGTCACGGTGTGACCACAGGCAAATCTGAATGCCCCATTTTCCCATTTGAAAAACGCTTATGTCATATTAGACTTATGATGCTTATTCAAAAGCTCTTTAGAAGCTCTTGGATGCAAAGTAGTGTGTATTTAACACTTTGGAGACAAATATCACCCTTTACATATCTATGAAGGGGTCAGAGATACTTGGCCTTACAGCACTACCTGAGCAGTTCTCTAAATCAGTTAATAGAGTTATTTACCTGTGTCTGTAAGGTTTCTTTAATCTCCAAAGATAGCACATATTCTTTGGCAGGCAGACTACTGATGCCTTATACTACAAAAATATGGGAAAGGATCTATGTATCTGTGTAGCAACCATACATCAGTTACCTGCATGCATTTTCCTCTTGCTGTCATTGTCACCTAAAGCCAAGAACAGTAAACACCTGAGTAGAAAATCAGTCAGTGGGATACTCAGAGACCTGTACTGTGGTCTCCAAGCTTGTTTTTGGAAAAGCTTTCCCAGTGTAGTGATCATCACCTTTAAACATCACCTCGATTTTAAACCTAATGGAACCCTCCTCTCCAACCCCAATAGGGTTTTTCATTCCACCCCTTTACGAATCCCCATATATGGATGACTGCTCAGAGGACTCAGTTACAGACAACCAAAGAACTAAGCCAGGCACTTCCAATAACATTTTCAGTCCTAAAGCCTGAGTAGAACTAACGGTGCTGGTAAAATAATCCCGTTCACTCTGTATTTGTGAGATTTCCTCTGTATGACTGATGGCTATTGAGAAATGTCTGCCATAGCAACAGCAAGCAGTGTTTAGTCACATGGTACCTTTTGATCTCCTGCCACATTGGCAACAGCCCTGTAGTCCTGGTTTCAAAACTGAAAGGTATCTCTGCCTTACTCGGCACAGGACCTTGCCTGGCTGGAGTTGTAATATTTCATTTTAAAGCCTTTTGAGGCAGGAAAGGATTACTTCAGACCAACACACTAGAAGAGAAAGAACCTATTACAAAGTTATTTTATGCTATCTCATTAATACACAAGCAGCATCTTCCAAAACCTAAACTCAGGTGTCAGTCAACAGCTACTGAGATTGAAATAAGAGAATAAACTAAGGTAATTTTCACCTCCATTTAGCATTTCTACATGTAAATTATGCCAGCTGAAACTCTCTCACCAACTTTCAAGTTCAGTTCATTGAGCTGAATAGAATATTCCCTTCTTCTCCACAGCTCTGCACTTAAGTGTTGAAAAACTTGAACAGGCCTGCAGAAAGATTTATACTGCTTTAGATTTCCTTCAAATTTTACTGCCTTTATCTCTTGGAGACTCACCAAATGTGCAATCCAAGGAGTAATTAAAAAAAAAAAAAAAATATCTAAAGGGTATTATTTATTTATTTTCCAGAATCCATATATTAGGACTGTGTGTGAGTGTCTTCAAAAGGATTACTTGCAAAATGAAATTGGAATGCAATGGAAGAATTCTGACATGCCTTTTTTTTTTCTCCCAGTTCTGACATTGCCACTGACTTCATCATCAGAGTTGCCCTACTTCAACATATCATACACATCGGGTCATATGTTCAGTGATAATTTAATAAGTATAAAGGAGAAGAAGGAATGGCACAGTAGATAAGACACTGGGTTGTGCTTTAAGAGATATATTCCAGTAGTACTTAAAGTTCTTGCTGTACTGTTGGCTTCTTGACAGATGAATTCTCTCTGCTTCACTTCTCAATCTATAGGAAGTAAATATTACTTTGGTACCTACAAGTATTATTATGAGGTTAACCTGGTTAATGGTTTTGAGATTATCCTATGTTCCACTAGTGGTAGCTATGTAAATAACTAGATATTCAGGAAAACTGTATGTAGGACATTAAGTTCAGCAAACATGCAAATAAACATTGTTAGTCATGACACTTTATTCTCGACATGGCCTTACTCCATATAATTATGCCAAGGGATTTATAAATAGTTCATAGAAGTATCTATGCAAATAATTATCTACACCCAAACTATCTCATGCTGAGTTTAGCAGCCATAGAAGTCACAATGTAACAGATCAGATTTGAGAAAAAATACTTATATGGCTGCTAGAAGTATAAAGATAGAAAATATCTGCAAAATACTTTGATTGTCAAGAATATAAGGCACTATAAAATGTATTAAATACTATTATACAGCTGCAATAGTGGAAACAAGGATTGTTATGCAAAACAAATGCAATGATGCATTTATTCAAGTATACCGTCTTTCAAATAATCAGAACTTAAACTCAGATACTTCAAATAAAACTTCCGTAAACTACACACTACATAATTCTGGAAAACTACCCCTGACAATTGGTACCTTGAAGCACAAGGATTGAGATTATTTAAACACTGTGTTTCCTAAGACTCATGTAAATATCCAAATCCTTCTAAGGTCTTTGTTCTGAAAAATATCTTGCAGCAGCAAATTGCACATTCCATTTGTCCTTGCATAAAAACTAGAGCCACTCCCACTTAGCATCTTTTGAAGAAATGCACAGAGGAGTATCTATGCATTCTCCCTTTTAGAAAACATTTGCCACTATGTCTGTTTCCTTATTAACTCCCTTCCAGTTCTGAGGTACAGATCTGAGTAACAGCCTCCCAGCTATGGATCCTTTAGCACATTAAGGCTACAATCAAAAGGGTCACTCACTGGGCAGTGAAAGGTATGGTAGCTTACCAAATAAACAGATTCAGTGCCCACACACTTCTATTTTTAAACCCATCTTTTGCTTCAACATTGCAGATGATGCGCACTTTAAGCAACAGCTGTACAGTTATAAACCTCCCACATAAGATACTTCAGAGCTCCTTTCAGGGTGACATTGGAAGTTTTGCTTCTAACACCAAACTCAAATGTTTCCAACTCATGACCTTATACTGGGATTTGCAGGAATATATTCAGCTAACCAGTATAAGTGAACCAAAAGTATTTGATTTATTTTTAATGATCTCATCTCATTCATAACAAGTTTTAAATGATGCTAATTGCAAGCCTACTACTTAGAGTAGCTTCCCTCAAAAGGGCACAGTCAACAGAAATAGCTTAAAGGCTCTTTTTGGGTTTACTGAGTGATTTTGAACCCTATAAACCACTCAGATGACCACGTGCAAGCTTAATACTCAAAACCACATACATATCTCAGCTGAGAATGTACTTGCATCCTTAACAAGAGCTGTTGGAAGAGATGCAGTTCAGTTCTCTGATTTGAACTCATCTGTTTATAACTCCTGGTGAAGAACAGGATTTCATCATTGTACCCCTGAACAGTTCAAGATTCATTGTACTGCCATAAATTAAACAGATTAAATAATGTGCCAACAGCAAAACTGAATTTGGTGATCTGAGCTGAAAACTGAATCTAGGTTTCCTCAGCTGTTGTTCAATATCTTTATTGTTTCCGTTGTCACCAAACAGCTGTACATGCAAAATAAGCATGATCAGTAACAGTGAGCAGTGCCTACTCACGTTTATTAGCAGTGGGGAAATACAACAGTACTTCATTTTGGTTGTATCTGGCAGCTTAAAATAAAACTGGGGTTTTTTAAACAACATTATTACATTTAATTTCCAGGGAGAGAAAAGATTAGTTGGCTTGTTGCAGGGGCAGGGGAGGGGAGGGGCCGGGGAGAGGGAATTGGTGGGGCAGTGGAGAAGGCTGGATGCAGGGATTTGGAGGGGGCATAATTTCAGAGATAATTCTCTTTTATACCGAGTTGGGTGTGGGAATTTAATCAATGTTAGTATTAAAAGGAGCTGTGAAACTTGCTGCAGGCAGCACTGTGTTGATCCTTTTTTAGCTTGGTCAATTACTAACTACAAACTTGAATAGCAGATAATGGGGTACTTAATCAGCCATGTAGGCTTTGTCTATGCTATGTATTGAAAGTGCCACCTAGTGGAAAATATCTTTTTAATGAGAGGCTATTTCTGTGAGTATTTTTAATTTATGAGAGATCACTCAGTCACCTATACCAAGACACTCTGACATACCCAAGGATATTTTGCCTACAAAATGGGGGGGGGGGGGGGGGGGGAAGCAAGCACACTAGTTTCAGCAGCAACACCCCCAAAAAGTTTAAAATTCCTTGATGCTAGTTAAGTATTATATTAAAATAATCCACATACAGTCTGTGGTCAGCAGCTAACTCCCTAATAGTACCTATGGTGCAAAGAACAGAATATGCTTCTAGAGACGAGACCTGTGTTCACAGAGCCCTCATTTGACAGTATTTAGCAGCCCTGATTTAGTTTTGCCATATATTTAAAAATAACACAATTTTCTTTTAAGTTTCAAAGAGCTGCAGACATGCAAGTTTCCAGCAGCAGAAGAGTGTTAAAGATATATACACAAACACACAAAAAACAGAGTACTGGAATGCCAGATCACATTTTGCTTAACTCAGCTGGCCACTCAGTTCATACCAAGCATTCATCTCGCAGTCTGTGGGGGTTTTGTCAGGGACTGAAAACTTTCTGTTATGCATCAGGTCTGCTGCTGTGTCACATATGCACTGACCAAAGTGAGCTTCTTGTCTATGGAACAAGTTTTCCCTCCTATTCCTGTGGGCAGCCAAATGATGAGCTGAGATCCTGAAACAATGGCAGTATGCAAGCAGACTGAGGCAGTGAACAGGGACTTCAGAGCTGTCTTGTACTGTATTCTGGAAAGTTTACTGAGCAGACCCCTCTGGTTTCTTCCTATGTTTGGTGGGGAATTATCAGGTTAGGTTGCAAGAATTTCACCACTTTCAATCACATTGCGTAAATGACATGACTCACACAGCCCAAGGAGATCCAGCGCATTGAAAGGTGTCAAAAATTCAAAGCACAGAGCATCCTGAAAATAACAGTAAGGAAAAAAGATATTCTTTTTCAGAACTAGCAACATTTTCAGTGTTCTTACGAGCCAGCCATTTACTTTAGCCACCCTAAAGGCTAAACATATGTCAACATATGTTAGCCAATTGATTTCACAAGTGATGAAAGAAAGAATTAATGTTTTTGCACTCCTCGTACAGGATCTCTTTTGTGGCATTTATTAAATTCTATCATATCACATGAGGTCATGAGTGTTACTTCTATTTTACAGGTTAATATAGAACACACATTGTCTGGTTAGCTCAACTGTACAAACTAGTGGCACTAAGAATCATCTGTCTTGGTGTTCATTCTACCTCAGTTCTACATCTTGCTATCTACTCAGATATGTCAGTTCTCTCTTTACACAACCAAGCACTAAGCACATCCATCCTGGAAGCTGGTAGCATTCTTTTAAGAGCATATATACTGATTAACAAAGAAAATACATTAGAAACACATTTACTCCTTAAAGAATACAACATAAGAATACTACAGTCCTGCTCTTTGTTCTTCACTGTCCTCACCTCATAAGACATTTGTACTGGTGTGAAGCGGGTGTGAAATACCAGCGTTCTGACCAGATGCCATATTCCATTACATGAGAGGCAACTATCAGTGTAACAGAGACCAGCCCTGTATACACTCATACCGAGATGTATGTGGCAGCTCAATACACCAACTCTATATTGCAGCACATTTTAGACTTTTGAGCACTCTCTTAAGCAGAAAATTACTTGTAAAAGTTAACTTTAAGAAGCCTGGCATATTCCATAATAGTATTACTTCAGGTTTTAAAAGAGAGATGTTACAGTTAATTAAACAGCATAGCAACAATCCCGGCCACATAACCAAAACTCTGAGACAGGACTCCTCACTAGCTTCACTGCTTCCTGAATCTGGGCTTGTGACAGATACGTTCAGGCCACTTAAGACACTCCTTTTCCATATAGAACAGAACAGACCGAATAAATCTAAGGTCATAGTCACTGAAAAATTCACCAAAACATCTCCTTGCCATTCAGCCATCTGACCACCAGCTGTCCCCATTGCTTCACAGGAGTAAAGGATCAGTGTTAGAACCGGAACGAAACATGCCTCCAACAGCGAGTGCTGCTGCTCTTAGGGGAAAGAATGAAAACTCAGAAAAATTAAAACGGGCTACTACAATTCTGTAAGCCTGTACATAAGAAAATGATGTGCAGGAGAAGACGTACATCCTAGGACAGTGATGTGTTTACAATCTGAGACAGATTAGCATGGAAATCTTAGGATACAATTTTAGCAGATCTATGGCTTTATTACATGACAAAGGAAAGGTCTGGAGACCCATCCATGTAGCAGAATAGGAATAATCAAAGTGGACTGGAGCAGTTCTGTGTTCCTGCCTAGTTTCTGATTACAGCCATCATCATCTGCACTATCTGATAAAAACACCTTAAGAGGTGTTTTCCCAACAAGTATCTATGGTGGATGCTAATTCCTAACCTCAGAATATACAAACTATTCAAATTTAGAACTGGAAAAATGTATCTCAGAGAGGCCATAGGGTGAAGGTGTTTTAGGCTCATCTCAAAACCATAAAATTCTTTCCCCTCTTGAGAATTCAGGACTATTTCTCATTTTCATTCATCTTTTGGCTTCTCAACGTGAGCACAAAACACAGAATTGTCACCATATTTATTAGATCTACAAGATTTTGGATTTGGTCTCTTCACAAATCAACTTGGAGAAATCTTGTTTCATATTGATAAAGGTTGCCATTTATTGTCACATAAAGATGCTATTAAGAAGGCAGAATAATATTTTACAAGGCAATTAATTCCACTTTAATTGCTTTTTTAGCCTTAATGCTGCTACTCACAAAAGAACAATGAAAGGCTGAATGTTCTTAATAAAATTTATGTAATTAATTTGGATGCTATTTGTTGGGTTTTGTTCAACCTTTGTAAATCAGACCCATTATCTTCTTTTTATAATATTTGTTCATAAAAATCAAAGACAAGGCATTTCTAACGTGCCAGGCCTCCAGTACACCCCTCTCGCCAGTGAACCTGCTAATATGTCGTACACAGGCAGTTGTCACTCAAGTCAGCTATTTAGTTCAGAATCTACCCTTTTTCTTTGCTACATTACAGTCAAGCAAAGATGAGAAGGGTAGTAAAGGTTGAGAATACTATAATCTTCAAATTATAGTTATAGGGAAAACATAATCAGGAAAGAAAGACAGATTCCTGCTTTGTTACTCCAAGCTTCTGCTCTGGAGGGACAGAGCCACTCAGCCACTATCATTCCAGCACGTCAAACCGTAATGCACTAAGCCAAAATGTTTGCAGAAAGCTTTAGTCAGAACAGCAAAATGAAATTCAGAATTGTCAGTGCAGGATTAGCAGCAAAATAACATCAGAAGTAAAAGTTGAGTTCTAACTTTCACCAAGAGGTAGAGTAAGTGTTCAAAATTCAAAACATATTGGCATTTTTCTTTAATATGGGCTAAAATCCTGAACCAAAACTCCTCTCAGTTTGAAATCTACAATTTAGTTGCAAATTCTGAACTTTGCTGTATGTAGTATCAATGCACACAAAAATGTTGGGCATCTGATGTGCCACTAGCTACCTACTGAATGCCTTTGTCAACTGTGATTATTTTTACATATGAATGCACTGTGTTAGTACATCCTAACAGATTTTAAGTTTTATTCATCAAAATACTTAGCTCCAAATACTGTACACATATAGTACTATGTACAAACACTTTAACAACTGACTGGAGAAACTTCGGATTTTTTTCCAGAAGAAGCTATGACTGAAGAATGGCATTTTTATAAAGGATTGGGTATACATATAGACTGATCTCCCCGAGATGACACCTGTTGCTAATACATATTCTTGCTAGAAAGTATGAAAAGCAATTCAAATCCAAATTCCTTTATACTTTGTGTTTGAGAAAACATTTAGTTTTAAACGAACTACATCAGCATGTGATTATTCACATACTCCCAGCAGTCATAAAACACTTAAGTCTAAAGACTGTGGTTCAACTAATAGGTTAGATTCAAATTATACTAATGACAAAAACTTGGACTAACTGGAAACAGAATACAGCTTGCTGAAATCAGACCAACTTAGGGTACTTGAGAATCCAAAGGAAGCAGTTTCCTGCTTAGTGGTCACAGCATGTGGCCCAAGGAGTAAAGTATTGTCAGTTTAACAATCTTATATTGTAAAGTACTTTCTTTAAGCAGTATGGAACAAGAAAAACAGTCTCCTTCCATGTTGTTATATACACATATTAGTTGAAAGCATCAAAAGGCATTTTTACATCATAATGACTCAATCATAAAATTTTCTCATAAACATGAATAAACACTATTTTACTATTTTCAGTAGCTTCATGAACCAAATTATACCATTATGAAAAAAGTGATCAAAATATTTCTCATGTAACCATGCTGCAGTAGGATTGAGAATGAATGCACGACTATAGTCTGGTGTATCCAACATTCCTGAACACTGAAGAATGGCAGATCAAGATCCAAACTATGCAGTGAGGTCAGCCCTTCCACAGAGTTTTGTGCTATTGGTATATTAGGTAGCTAAGGCCTGCAGGAGAAGTTTTGTTGAATGAACGTAATTAGAACATTTTCCAAACAGCTGGAGGGCTACAACTAATGCTACTGTAAATGAGCAAATAGTGCTTCTTCCTCTCACTGATTTATTGGTACACCTGCATTCAGGAGAGGTATAGAAATGCTTAAAAGGGTGAGTCTTCAACAGTTTTGAAGAGGAGGAAAGGAAACTGAAATCAAGTTACAACAAAAAGCCATAAAGAATCTTTCTTTGTAACTATTTCAATACAGTCTGAACTCGAAAGCTACCAAGCAATCACACTGCTCTATAAACGACTGAGAAAGGGAGTGAAACACTGTAGTTAAAAAAAGAAAAAAAAGGTGTATATATAGATAATGCTACATTTAAATCCCATTCCATTGGTCTAGAGACACCTAATTTGTAATTAGACAAATATGATTTATTTTGCTGATACAGGAGAATTAAGCTGTTCAGATACATGATTATTAACTTCCCTAGATTTGAGGAGTCTATACCAGCAGGTATACTTGGCCATTTTGAATGGCTGGCTGTCACAGATGTGTAAATTGCAACTGAATAACCTCACATACGCAAGCAGAAGAAACAGTTTGACAACTTCCCCCCCACTAACGATTTTTAAAATACCTTTAAATACCAGCAAAACATTATCCTCCAAAAGCTCACAAGAAGCAAGGAGTAAATGAGCACAAGTTTTACCCAAGTGCACAGTAGAAATGTCTTAACAAATCCTCAAAAAAGGTAGCCTGTGTTTTTTCACCTCACTCTGAAATGAACAGTCAAAAAAAGTTTTTTCCACAACTACAGCCATAACCCATCTTGTGACTGCAGACTAAGGACACCATTCTCTCACAAAAGGGAACAACCGTGTTGTCAGGTGTGCAAAGTGACTCTTTACACCTGAGAACCAGGAGGAAGAACCTGTAAGTCTAAATGGTGTTAAAGTGCAAAAGACTCTCATGGAAAAAATACACCTCTGAACAAAGAAAAAGCTCATTATACTTTGCACCTGTTTAAGAAAAATACTTTTAACAAGTTGGTTCATTAATAAAGGTGCAATTAAGTATCACATCATTAAAGGAACAGGAATGAAAACAGTAAATTCTCATTAAGAGACAATGCTAAGGTATCCATCTCATTTAAAAAAAAAAAAAAAAAAAAAAGAAAGAAATCAACACTTGCTCTCCTCATTCCTGGTTACAGATAATCTCACAGGAGTTGGTTACTTACAAACATAGGATTGCTCCTGAAAGTTAGGAAATTGCTTTTTTGAGTTAAAAAGCTAGAATTTGTTACCATATTTCTAAGAAAAGTTGTTACTTATTGTGAACAAGCACAGCAATGAGAACAGAAAAACCTTTAGGGAAAACTACCACTCATTTCAATATCATAAGCATAGGGAAAGTGACAAATTTTGCATTCTCTCAATAACAGATTCTCTTTCTGTTAACATTGTAAGGTAGAACAGAGAAACTTCAATCAGTGGCAAGCAGCCAGCTCATGAATAGGCTTGCTAACATCAACAAGACTATTCGTATGAACAAATGCTCAAAATGACTATGAGACTTCTTGTATACCCTTTGTAATGTTAAAATCAGCAGGATTACTGTGGTTTCTGAGTGCTCTCCCACATGGACTAAGAGCTGAAGTCAAGAAGAGTGTTCATGTGAGAAACTATGTAAGAGCTGCAGTTAAAGACTGAACTGGTCCTTTGTTTTCAGTTTTAAAAAATAATATAGCACATTCTAACAAAAGAAGTACTGGACTAACAGATATCAGGCTTTAACTATAACCTAGTGCCTGAAGTTAGATTCTGACATATATTGCTCAAGAAAAATACTACTTCTACTGCCTGAACAGTTATTGGTTAACTATGTATGCAACTCTGCTTGAAGACTACAAGATTTCAAACTACATTCAAAAAGTATAGAACCGGGATGGTAATACATAAAGGATCTGTGAGAAAGGAAGCACTAGAACTAGCAGCAAGGTGGGGTTGCCTGCATGGTCAGCCCTTCATTTGAATGCAAATGTAATTTTGGGGCAGGCAGTTATCTGTGACATCAGGCAGGACCTTAGTAAACTGTTACCACCAGCACCTGGTAAAACCATTGTTAATCATGTGTAGTAAAGGGACATCAGGGCTAGCATGAGTCATTTATAGAGCCAGTCAGGGCTAGAAAAGAGAGAGAAAGAAAGAGGAGGGGAAGAGAGATCAAACAAACACTGTGAGGAGCAGGATGTCCCAGCAAGACAAAGCCAGGCTGTGAGCATCATGTATGTGAGTTATCTTTTGGATAAAGAAACCAGCATGTATCCAGGATCTGCAAGGTGCAGCAGCAACAACCTGCCAGTGCAAAACTTTGTGTCTACTCCACCCTATTCAGATTACATGGGATATCATCCTGTGCCAACTCTGGACACCCATGGACAGCCTGCAGGAACATGGGGATCGCCCTATGGCCCACAGAGGGAGGACTGGAACGCTTACGGCCCAGGACCTTCCAGCACTGTTGCTGCTGCACAGATCAATGGCTCGTCTCCTGGACAGGTCTCCTACAGTTCTGCTGATTACAGCTCCCTCCATCCTGCTGGATCTGGGGGGTTACCTCCTGTAGATACAATTAATACACAGCAAATCTCTCCCAACAGCCAAAGGCACAGCTCTTACGAATGGATGAGGAAAACGGTGCAATCTACTTCTACAGGTATGAGGGCACTGAGGTTTTATGCCAAGAAGAAATTCTACTTTTTTTTTTTCATTGTTGGGGTTTTTTTTTGCCATCTTCCCTGCTTAGAGGGAAGCATGCAGTTTAACAAAGAAAGATCCTAACTGCTAGCAGTTAAATGTTGGTTCGATTATTGGATGCTGGTTTTGATCAGCTGACCACATCTTATTTTTCCTTCTTGATCTTTAATGCTGAGCCAAGTGAAAAGCAATGTCCTTTGACAGCGAAGTATTTGCACTTCAGATATGGTAAAAACATTTGTGATATCAAATAATTGCTTTTAATAGGAGTCCTATAGATTGGAATGAAGCAGCATGTCTGCAGAAAGAAATTGTGATCAAAGTATCATATTTCTCCACTACCTATACTGTGCTTATTTTCCTCATGTTTTAGAGTACATACGAAAATTTCAAGTAAAATATATACAGTAGGGGGTTGGAAATAAGGTTTTGTATTAGAAACAACCTCTGTAAACCTTAGAACACTGAAATGAAATGAGATCTGAAAGATCAAACAATGAGTCAATGCTTTAAAAACAGGAATGATAAGGAAAGGCTCGCTTCACTTTGTAGTAGTAGCTCTCAGAATATGCAGGAATATAAAGATTCATGGTAACAAAATCAGTTAATACAACAACAGATCAGTCTCTGATGCATAATAGTTGAGGAGTACAAAACAATTCTTCAATCATATTTAACCTGTAAAAATAAGTCATGAAGCATGAGGAAAAGGTTCTGTTTGATTGCAGTTAAGAACAATAGAAAAAAATATATTGAGCATCCTTAAAACAAAAATCTGTACCTTGTATGAATAGAAAAAAAATTATGAAACAAGAAAGTGAAGAAGGAAAAGAAAGAGGAAAAACTGCCTGAAAAGAAGAGAGGCACAATCTGCTATATAAAAGTATCTGATCCTCTGAGGTGCTGAGCAGCTTTCACATGCATGGAGATCAGTAGAAATTAAGGATGCTCAATACCCCCCCTAAAGAGATGCTCACAGTATTTCAATATTACATCCCAGGAAGGTTCCCTTCCTTTCAGCCCTTCCTCCCACCCCAGCTCTGTTCCACACATGCCTATAAATAACAGTTTTCAAAGAAAGTACTGAATCAGTCTCCAATAGAAAAGTAATTACTTAAAACATTTAGAAAAATGAAAGCAACTACATAGAAAAATTGTCTGTATTAAAATAATGCATCTAATTAATATAGGCAGATGGAGTCATCTTCATTCCTGCTGAACACAACTTTAGTTCATAGAGAGTCCATAGAAGTCAACAGGACAATCAGAGTAGGTTGTTACTCTGTGTGAATAAGAATTTTGCCCCCCCCCCCCCCAAAAAAGTTTGTATTTTAAAAATCATATTTATTCTTCACTGTATACTATCTAAGAAAAAACAAAAGGGCCAGTCTTGAAAAAACTTACATCTTACATTTGAGTAGACCTTATGAAGGCAGTGAAATTCCTCACAAACTATATTAATTTACAGATGGCAGAATACTTGCTCAAAAAATCACTACATCTCATGTCTTCTTTACCTACCTGCCTTTAGCTCCTGTGAACCTAAATTGCAGCCTCTCTGACTGAAAGACCTGATGAGATTTGTCTGTGCTGTCCCTTTTATAGGGGGGACACTGTGAGACAGATAGATATAATAGACAATACCACATTCTAAGTGCCTGCATAAGAAGCATGCTTAGGGCTTTCTAACTTTCCAAATTTCAAGCCTGCAAGGATCAGAGTATTCACAGGTGTTGGGAGTCTCTCCATTCTGGAATGGTCCAAGAAGACATTAAGCATCTTCATCTCAAGGATATCTTAAGAAATCAGCATGTCATAGGATCATCTCCTCCCAAATGCCCATAGTCCAGTGTAAGGCCCTTGGAAGTTAGTGGGAATTTATCTATTCATTTAATAGGTACTGTCTTGTGCTTTAGGGAAATATCCAGATAAGTAATCATCCTGCTGATTCTTCCTCTCTTATTTTTATTGCTAGGCCAGGAATATTCAGTGCCAATAGCTCTGTTTCATTGGAAGTGGTTCCTTTTTCTTCACTCACTCCTTTTCCTCTGTTTAAAAGCAAGGGAACTTTTGGTTTTCCTCGTTTCCCCAAAAATAAAATAATTTTCTAAGATTTACCCTAACAGCAATGTCAGATCTAGCAAAGCACTTAGGTGAGTTTGGTTCTGAGCATGCAAGTGTTCCAAGTGACTTCAAATGCATGACTAGGCTAACTGCAAGTACCAATCCTGTTTTGGTGGGTCATGATCAAAATCCTCAGCATTTTCTTACATGGAAACCATTGCTTTTTACATCTTTAAAGCTGTATGCATACATTGAGCAATACCCTTCTGTCTCTCTGCAAAACCTTTAAGAATTTCAGTAGAGGTTTTGTATAGGCAAGAGTGAAGGAATCACACCTATTATTTATTAGCTTTCCTTGTTCTCCATTAAATAGATATGAGCCACTATTCTTAAAGATGGAAAAACTGAGGCTCAGACTCACCTGGATTGATCAGGATAGAAAATAGACAAATTAATTTTATTCTTTGTTCATTACTTGTTGCAAAATGCTAGTTACCAATAATATTCTCTCACTATGGAAACAATAATTATTAAGGCAGGTGGGTTTTGCAAGATATACTTGAAGATACTTGCAAGAAATGTTCCTGTAGTCTTATCTATTTAAGATCAGGAGAGATTCTTTCCAAAGGTTTACTTACATTGAGTAGTCTGATTTGTAACAGCTACAGAAACAAGGCCCAGAATCAATGACATCTCCATCTCCAGAGATTTCACGGTCAGCTTCTATTATAGGTGTTCTGTGGCCTCATGACCTGACAAATGACAAACAAAACACTTTATTGAAATTTCTACCACTGCCTCATGCCCTACAGGTGTTTTGATACTCTGCTATGTACACAATTAACCTGGAACAAAAGAAGAAATTATTTCAAGTAACTTCAAAAACAACATCCAACATAAACCCATGTCTTCAACTAGTGTAATGTGAAGTTTATGAGGTTGTGCTATTTGAAGCCACTGGAAGATCTCAGTAATTAATGTGAGACCATCATATATTGGTTTAGTGTTATTGGAATGCATTTCCCACAGAAAAGACCTACTAAGGCCTTCATCCATCATTCTCTCTCTGGTTGAAGGTTAACTGAATGTCTCTCCCTGCAGCTTTGGACCTGGAGAGAGTTGGGGCCTGATAGTAAATACAGTGCACATAGGATCCAATGCATAGTCACTGCATTCTTGAGGGTGTTCAGGATACAGAAGAAAGCAAATGTATTTTGACTTGGAACTTGAAAGGGGAAACACTGACTACTTAGTATTTTCAGCCAGGAACACTGATTAAAAAAGACACTCTCTAACCCTTGTACTGCTCCGGTCCCCTCTCCTAAACCCACACTTCAAAAGGGTAAGCAAAGCCAAGACAACTAGCAATTGTAACAGAGAACAGAGGATTGAGGTGGCAATTCCACACATATACTAAGGATAGTTACAGGCAAATTCTTTGATGGAAAGTAAAATAAACCCACCATAGAGCAAGTTACAAATCTCCTGTTGATTTCAATATTTTTATGGAGATATGCAGTCACTCAGACAGGAGTAGACTTTACTTTTTGCTTTCATGAGAAAACAACATACATCTGTGGTAAAACTCTGCCCAAAACAATGAGTTTGAACAGTTAACTGGTAGTTCTAGCAGCAATGAGAATTTGCTCACAAAACTGAAAGTACATCTTAAAATCTGCACTTACGTTAGCATAAAACAAGGAGGGAACGGGTAAACTATGAAGAGAGACTCTTCCAATAGATGACAATTCTTTTATCATTCTTGTTCAATAATAATTTACTCTGAAGACATAAAGACAGTTTTTCTGATACTGACAATAACAGGTGTTGATAGCATCATTACCAAATGTACTGTAAATGTATAACATCAAGTCTCTGAAGGAAAAAGTTATATTCCCTCAAATCTAAAGAAGATAAACAAGCCTCTTAACAAGCTATTCCTGCAAAATGTTGAATGCCTAAAAAACATACAACACTTGGAAAAAATCACTTGCTTTTTAGTCTATACAGTCATTGGCAATGGGATTTCCCCTGATCTTACCATTTAGAAATCCACCTACTTGTCTGGCAGAAGGACCCAACCTGCAGACAAAATCTATATAGGGCAGTCTGTCCAATCATTGTTTAAAGGTGAAAAAAAGGACTCTGCCTTGGATTCAGTTACTTCTGTATGACAAAGATGAAAAGTTTACACTATCAAAGTGAAGGACAGAATTTGGCCAGTACGTTTTATTACAGAATAGCAGAACATATACAAAATTGAAAACATTACCATTTTAAATCAAAGTCAACAGAACAGAAGGGAAAATTCTTCAAGTCTTTTGAAAGGTTGCAATTCTATGATCCTATTCTGTTCTTTTCAGCATGAGTCATCTGAACATGTGTAACAAGAACAAATGATCAAGACCTAGTAGAAAGTACAAACATGGAATTTCACCATGTTTCACAAACCTTTATGCATCCAACTCTGCAATAATGAATAGTCCTACTCATCACACCAAGACTTCTGGCAGGAATATTATTACTCACTTTATACAGGATTGGATCCATGTAACATTTTCTAATACAATGGCAGTGTGTGTTCTGTGGTGGGTTTTTTTTTAATTTAACTTTACAGAACATCATGTGCATCACAATGCCCATCTTTAAGACTTATTTAAAATTACTTTTTCTTCACAACTTCAATTAAATCAGTGAAATTACACTAGGGAGAATTTGCCCCTTTCTTTTTCTACACTTTAAAAGTGTATTTCAAGCTAGTCCCCAAACAAAACTCTGATGCCTGATTTCTGGCAGTCCATATTTTTATATGGTCAAAAACTAACTACTAATCTCTCTCTTAATACTAAATTAACATAAAGATGCAGATTTGAACTGAGCATATCTTCAGGCCAGAAAGCTGTTACACATTTCAAGCTGACTTAAGCTAACTTTCAATCATCAAGTACAGATCTTAACTTCCTCTGAAACAATGTCAGACTATGGAATCCATATTACAATGCTTTGTAAGTAATCCAACACTATTTTATACTATGACATCTTCTGTCTAAATTAGGTGGCTTCTGGACTTTATGAACGATGCCAGTTTCAGTAGATGAAGAATATTCCTTAAAAGTTAAGAGAGGAGGTACTGAAAAAGGGGCCAGGGCTAGTTCTAATGCTAATTTATTTTGCTTTGTAAACTAGTTGTGAGGTCTGATAGTGGAGGGTTTTTTTTCCTTTCCTGGGCTACATTGTCTGAGGTTTTGAGGCCTATCTGTCATATTGAGGCAGCAGACCCTTTTAACACTTCACTTTGCTTTGATATGCAGTCTTGTCTCTTCCTTCTCCTTCTTTTCTTCAGGAGTTATATTGCCGGAAAGGGTGATGATTTTCACAGCAAATAAAGAGGCCTTCTCCTAGCTTTATTGTCTTCAGAAGAAATACTCTGTGAATTTTATGACCAATGGGAAAGCCGTTCCCTTCCCCCAACTCAAAACGCGGCCCGTCACAAAAATTGCTAGAGTGGGTGTGATGGAACAGGATTGTTAAACTGTATCTCATAAAACGTTTTCTAAATGTGAAATGCCTTATTTCTTGTTACTCCAAAGCCACTCTTCAATAATCACTACTTGCAAGGGGTTTTGACAAAACTTGCTGTTCTTAAATAGCCTATTAAAACCAGGAAATCCACTCCCCCAACAAAGAGGCAGTCATACTGAAAAGGTAGTTGCTTCAAAGCTCTTTTGGTTCATTTTTCTTTCACACAACTACTAATAACCTCTTCAACCACTTGCAATTCCGTAGCATAACTGTCCATGATAGAACATATTTCCAATAAAATTGATACTATATTGCTGATTAAAATTATAAACTGTCACTAACAATAGATTAATTAAGATTGTGGAAACTTAAATGTTGGTAATTTCATTCGCCTAAGTGAGTAAAATATGCAGGATTTGACTAAAGAATGGGATTAAAATATTAACTTCTATCATTGCATCATTAAATTCTGCCATTATCTCCTAAAGAAGTCTGAGAAGTAAAGAACATCCTTCTGCTGTCTCTCCGGTGAATGCATTAGTCCTACCTCAAATTTTACTCAGGGAATACTTCTCCTTCAAATAAAGTTCATCACTGTAAACAAAACCAGCAGAAGGTCTGCAAGATTTGTCTCAGAGTGGATCTTTTCCATCTAACAGATGGAATTCAGAGGCTAAGGTCCCAAACTGTTTAGCCATAGGTTTTGTTGCTGCTGTTTGTTAACTTTGGCAAATAAAAGAAAAGTGTACTTTGCCTTTGAAAGGAAATGCCATATGCAGACTAATTCCAACCCAGCATCCAACAAAGGCATTAGGAAGACTCTCACTGACATCAATGAGAGTCTGGGTAAAGGCCAAACAGACTAAAACATGACTCTGCCAGAACTAAAAGGATCCTCTCAGAAGACCCTGGCAGATCTCAGCTCCCATTGTCTGTTGTCTCTCACAGTGGGTATTACTCTATGCAAAAAATCAAATTATTAAAGTCAAGATTTATATCACAGATCATAGAGAAATTTTCTCAGATAGCTGTTGACTTTTAGGAAGGAAATGTTCTCCTTTTGCTTTTCTACTTTTTAAATTATTCCCTTAAAGAAAGAAATTAGATGTGAAAGCTTCCAATCTTCCTTCAAAAAGAAATAAGGTATTATCATTCCTCCTAAAACCAAACTGAAAGCTAGTCATATGAAAAGATTTTATTAGAGAAAGTGCTGTTTTCCACATACATTTAACTTCTTCAGTTTAAAAAGAAAAAACCCCAACCCTCTCCTACTCAGATAATAAGGGTTTAAGCTCTTAAAACCAGAAACTGGAAGGTTTATCTCAAAGTTTACCACCTTGTTTTGGCAATAGAAGAACATTTGATATTTGTCTATGGCTTCTGAATGAGAACAGAGTTCAAGATAAGATCACCTTGTTGCTCTGTTGTGTACTCCATCTTAACAATACAAAGGAGACTAAGGAAGCATTTTAAACATTTTGTCCCATAGAATGACCCCAAATTCTCATTTAAAGAGGAAAAAAATCTAAACAAACCACCAGCTAGAGAGATCAAAAGTTTAAAAATATCAAGTGAGACATTAAAGCACCACAGGTGACCATATGTTAAACAAACAATTTACACTTCGAATGAATGAAAACAAATGTCCTAGTAGTTATGTGGACTGAGCTGAATAACTGCTGTTCTTTAAAGACTCTAAAATTCTTACCATAATGTTGCAAAATTAACAGCACTTTTCACTTGATTATCAGTGTAAACGTAATTGGGCTAATTCTGCTTTCACTACAGTTTCACAATGACAGAAATGCTACTGAAATGAGAATGTCCTGTATATGTACCCGAGCCAAGCACAGCACAGAAGAACCTTCACAAGGAAGATAACAGATTTATACCAAAGTGGTTTTGTCTGCATGGATTGAGCAGCGTAAGGAAGAAACACAACCATGCACACACCTATTTTCCCTATTGAAATATTCCAAGTAAACAGGCTGATGGCCTCAAGACAGTCGGAAAATGCCCGTAGCGTTGTAAACTTGATGCATAATTTTTTCTGAGGGTTTAACACCATGAAGCATGGAAGCTAAAGGACCAAATTCTGATGTAGACCTTGTTCTACAAGGCTGGGAACAGTCCTTCAGAAACCCTATCACATAGGGCAAACCAGTTATTAACAAGAACCAGAGGTGTAACAACATTTGTTTACAGCATTGCACTGACCAGGACTTCCAGTGCTAAACAACTCTGTATCTAGGATCTATATGAATAGTACAAAAAGGATCAATCATAGCCTGAAGAACACACTAATACAAACAATACTTTGGTGAGCCCAAAATTCTTACAGGTAGCAAAGTACTATCAAATGCTGGAAGAGAAAAAAAGTGATACAGCTCTTGAGCAATTACCGTACAGTGTATACAGCAAATGGAAGGCAATGTTAACTTCAAATATGTTCCACTATTAAAACAAAGAGGTACCACATCTCCCTCCACAGACTGGGGAAAAAACATTAACTCATGAAACCAAATTATGAATTAAGGGGTAAAGTACTTCAAGATTCTGCTTTAGTTCTGTACCCTGAATTCTGATTTTTGGGTGCTACTTAAACTTCAAAAGCAAGGGGAGTTGGAAGGAGGGGCTGGAAAGACATCAGGCCTTTGACACCACTGATACATGAAACCTCCAGTATTCTCTCCTGCAGGGGGGGGAAGCTGGTTTCTATGGGCGGTGTGCTGTGGAGACTGAAATTTTACCAACTCAATGCCTGAAAATCTACTTCAGTC
Organism: Athene noctua; assembly: GCF_965140245.1. Lineage (NCBI taxonomy): Eukaryota > Metazoa > Chordata > Aves > Strigiformes > Strigidae > Athene > Athene noctua. The sequence goes on along the minus strand of NC_134047.1, from coordinate 11,943,135 downwards.
CTCTCTATTCAAAATTAACTGCTCTTATTAGGAGTGCAAATATTATGAGTTTGGGGAACCTGTTTTTTGAAGAGTTCTGTAAGAAAATATGAGCTGTTGTATGAAGCTAAGCTACATCTGCAGCAATAGCAGACTGTTACATGCAGCAAGCCACAATACACCTCAAGTTTTATGCATCAAGAGAACCTGAATCTAAGGGGGCTGTTCTACTATAGTAATCACTAAGGACACAAAGATTCATAACCCACAGTACCACAGTGGAATGCACTGCAAAAAAAATACCCACTAAAAATACATACCCTGTCCCAGACAATTTACAGTCTAAATATATACATCTGAAGAATATAGACAGACAAAGCAGCACAAAAAAATGGCAAGACTAGTTAGCGAACATGCTAACACTAGTCTTAACACAATGATACAATCTTTCAAAAATGTAGGAAGACCTTAGGCTAGGGCTCAGGGGCCTTCATTTTGAGCAGGTGTTGATCTCCCATATATTCATTGCCTAATATGAACATTAACAACACAGGAATGGTGGATAAGAAAGGAAGTATCAGTAGCCTTTCCCATTCTCAATTTTCTTTCACTACTGCCAATACATTCTGTCCTCAGAAATTATCCTGAATGGAATCCATAAAATTTCAGCTCCTTGCATCTGTGTTCACTGACTCATGTCATTTGCCATTACCTTTTAACGACCCGGATACTGCTGGGCCATGTCTGCTTCAGACAGCTGTACCTACAGCTGAAAGGATGCAGCAGTGCTGCTTGCAAAAGAACAGATGCTGTAGTTCTACCATTGTTCAGTGTCCTTTGTAAAGTACTATTGCTTTCCTTTTCTCTTTATTATTAACTGTCACCTGAAAATCTATGTTACTATTCCCTGGGCTATTATCAACTAGCGGATAGACTGTGCCAGACTTGAAGGAAAAACACAACCTCCACATTGCAGTAACAATCACAGTATTGTGTTAATTTTTCTAGCAACAAGAAGTGAGGAACTTTGGAAGCTCTCAGTATTTTCTGTGCAGTAAAATATCACTCACAATTCCCCTCTGAAGCAGGTAGCAGTGTATCAGCTTTAGGGACAGAGAAACAAGACCAATTCAACACCAGGCAGGAAGCTTGCATCAGAGTTGGGAACAGAACCCAGGTTTCCTGGCTCCTTGGTCTTAACAAGGTGGTCTTCCCTTTCCCAAGTGATAACACAAGGGTGATAAAGAATATGAGAAGCAGCTTATCGTCTATTTGCTAAGGAGCAAACCCAAAATCTGACGGTATGAACCTCTTGTGTTGTAAATCAAGACTGAGTCAAGGGAGTTGCTCTGGGTAAGTGCATAGAGAATCAGGCCTAAAATACCCACAAACATATTTTCAAATGTAAAGCCAGATATTTTGTGTTACTACAGTTAAAAAATTCTAGCTTGAAGCAATGTGTTCTTCTTTCAAAACAGGTAAAACAAGAACAAGAGAGAAGTACCGAGTGGTTTACACAGATCATCAGAGATTAGAATTAGAGAAGGAATTTCATTACAACAGATACATTACAATCAGGAGGAAGTCTGAACTTGCTGCAAACCTAAGACTTTCCGAGAGACAGGTAGAGTATGGATCACCCATTCAGGATTTCCTTTGAATTTATTATTGCTGATGAGGAGACAACCATACTGGTTAAGAACACAAAAATGCTAATGCCTCCAATAACCAACCAATGCAATTGGGTTCCCTTTGTAGGAACTCAAACCGTCCAGCTGAATGGCCTGACAGCCTTGTTTGCACTCAGTTCTAAATATCCCATCAGCACCACTTCAGCTCTCATCGGGGAGCTGCACAACACGGGAAAAGCAAACATCAGTCTTACATGCAGTCCTGTTCTGAGAAATGAGAGTTTAAAAATATCAATAAAATCCTGCCTGGATTTCTCTCAGTTTTACTGGAGTAGTGGTATCAGGGAGAAATTTTTGCTGAAATGTCTAAAGCAGAAGTCCTTGATTCTGCTGAAGTCAATGGGAATTCTATAACTGATTTCAACAAGGTCAGTCTTAGCAGAGGATGGAAGTGATGAGCTCAAGTATGTTCAGGATATTTGAAGGTATTTGTTCCTTTGGCTGCCTTTTACATACTTGCTACTCCTTTCTCCTGCCCTTATTTCCTCTCACCCCCTTCAAATTCCACTTCTATACCTACAACATAAATCAAAACACAATCCTTTCTGGTCAGAAGATTTATACAATTTGCTCTGGAACCACTCTGTGCTGTGTTTTACAATCATGCAATTGTAATGCCTGTGCCACCCCCTCCCAAAGCAAAGCAGGTACATGGCCTCTGGCTCTCAAGCACTTCAGCTGGTTCATGCAAACCACGGAGATAAGATGCTGAGCTAGATCTCCCACAGAGACACTCACAACATTGGCTGGGCATATGTTCGGTCCCATTTTACTTGGGAGTTTCTTGATGCAGTACTAAATAAGCAGCGAAACAGAAAATTAAAAGCTTTACTGAAGGATCTCTCAGAATAAATTTCAGGACACAATATGCTCATTCACTGCCTCTTCTATTTGCAAACTATCACAGAACCGTTTTCTCAGTCAGTTATTATTCAGCATAATTCATTGAAGATTAAGACTGATTCACCATTTTTTTATGGACTTTACTGAGCAGGGATAGTCCACCTAGTTGTAGCACTGTTCATCAAACTTGTCTTACACAGCACATGCTGAAAGAGCTTACAAAAATAGAAAAGTGAATACCCATTTTGCAAATATTTCTCAATCTGCTGCTGAATACGAGTACTTAATTACTGAAAACTAAAATTATTTCAACCAGGTATAAAAAATACAGTCTTTTTGCTGGCTGTTAAAACCTTAATAACTTGACTTTATTACGCTGAATTTAAAAATTATGACCCTGCTTCTGTAAGCAACCAATAATACTTCCTTGAAACTTCCTCGTTCAGTGATAACCCAATAAAACATTTTGTTACTGTATTTGAAGTGGTGATACAAAAAAGACACGATACATTTCTTTGACATATATTGGGGAAACATGGCAATAGTTTTTGCAGTATTTGCTCTTAATCATCATCATCAATATATGTCATGAATGAAATTAATTCCAGTGCATAAAGCCTACATCTCTGAAGTCACTTTTGAAAATGTAAGATTAAGAGAGAAATACCTGATCTATACTCCCACTACTACCCTTTCATACAAATTAAACCAGCCCATGGTATGAATATGACTGAACACACACTGTCCTATCTCAAGTTCCACTGCACTTAGCCTGAAGCCTGATTTTCTGGAAAAGCTTTATTCCTGGCTATGCCAAAAGCCCATGAAGGAGACTAGAAGGAATATCTCAAGACAAAAGGAGCAAGAACAATTGTATAAACAAATAAAGAAAGATGTAAAATCTAATGAAAAAAAGAAAAAAGGCAAAGCAAAGCATTGCTAATATAGGAAGGATAACAGAAATAAAGGAGATTACAAGAACAAGAAAGAGAAAAAATTAAACTTCAAGGGAAAAGTAACCTGCACAACACCTGAATGGTGGGAAAGAAAAATACTGAAAGGAAAGAGGGCAATGGGTAAAAACCAAGTCAGACAGATGCAACTGACCATGGTAGCTTTTATCTAACATTACAGATCTGTATTTACTTGTAGTTATTTGATAACTGACATATGATCTCAAAGTGCCTATTAAAATTCTCTCTGGATCACTGCTGCAGATCTGTATCCCTAGTTTAGTAACAAGCCAGAACAAAAGTCAAAGGCAAGTGAGAACACTGAAACCAGAGGATAACACCGAAATAGATGTTAGTTTGGTTTTTTAGACTGTTTCATCTTTTCATGCATTTTGGCAAGTGCATGGGTGAAACTAGATTACCTCAGCACAATCAGAATGCAAGAGATCTGAGAGTATTTGAGACTGATTTAATGGAACATAATTTGGTAGTGAAATGATATTCCAGAAAGTAAGACAACAAAATGAATTGCCAAACATCTCAGATGATAGCCTGGGACTTAAGAGACCTAGTTCAAATTTTCAGCAAGCTTTGTATGTAGGATTTCACCAGTGTGTTTCTTTTAAAACACAACCTAGTAGCCACAGATGATAGCACCTCTTACTGTTTTCTCTCCTTTCTGGTCATCATTCTCCTTCCCTTTCTAGCTTCTAGCAAAGGACAACTAAACAAATCAGTATTTCTCAGCAAAACATTGATTTTAGTTTGGGTTATAGAAAATGGTGACAAAAGTGTTTTCTCTGCCATCTGAACACCAACAAGAAAACACAACATATCTGAATGAGGTAGTTTGACTTATTACACTGAGTAGGCATAATACAGAGCCACTTCCAAGGATAAATAGCTGGCATGCACTACTTTAAATCCAACATTGGGTATTACATCCAAAGATATTTCAGTTGCCATAGAACATTCACCCTTTCACACCTGAACAAGTCCTGCTGTTTCAATTGATCAATACTCATCAACTTCAACTCAGGTTCTCACTTGTTCTATCCTAATCAAAAAACATATACTCTTCAATAGTTGCTTCATTTCTTCCCAAAGATGACTGCATTTCTGTGACAAAGCAATGCCTACGGTGTAAAGCAGTGGACTGTGTGGGAAGCAGCAGCAGATTCAGGGTCCATCTATGCATGCAATAAAAGGCACTTAGCAATTAAGGCACTGCTTATACAATATTTTGAAGTAACATTGTGTACCAAGAGTAGTGCCCTGGTGAAATTTTGTTCAGAAGTGTATTTCCACTGGCGCTAACTACTTAATGTGCAGCATACAAACAGGAAAGCTTTTGTGCCTCATTTTATAGACCAGTAACATGTTTTGACTTGCTCTGACTAGGGCATATTGTTTTCAATGTAAAGATATTCTCAGATTCTTTTAGCCATTGCTAGGACACAGGAGATTCTGTTCTGTTATATTTTGGTTTTTTTTAAAAAAAAATCCCATTCCATAAACAAATATCTCCTAAAAATAAAAATAAAAGTAACACTGAAAAAACTCTTTTTTATCATTTATTATCAATATTAACATTATTATTCATCAATATTATTTATTTAAATATTTTATTACCAAATAGGAAATATTACCTGTATGAAAAACAAGTAAACATCTCTGTTGTCTCAGCTTGCCATTGCCTTTCTCACTGGTCCTTATGCAATTGATTTTACCTATGACTCTTGACTGTATACATAAAGGACCCCATTACACTCTCTTAGCAACTGAAAAAAACTTTCCTCTGCTCCTCTGCAGGTGAAAATCTGGTTCCAGAATCGCAGAGCCAAAGAAAGAAAATTAATGAAGAAGAAAATGACTCATTTTGATGGCAGCAATCTTGGCTCTATGCAGAGTGACTCTGGCTCAGTGAGCCCGATGCCAGTTCCTGACCAACAGACTCATTCGGAAATGCCCAGTTCTTTGTTCCCACCTCCACCTCCTCCACCTCCACTTCCCATGAATGGTTTGCAGCACAACGGGAACCTGCAGCAGGTAGTAGCCTCTCAGTGAGGCTGCCTGAAGAGCTACTGCATAACGAACACTATAAACTACCAGTACATGGAGCACTACAGTATGAAAGAGAGAGGACAGCTGTAGCTGTTTTGCAGGAGTCCCCAGCATGACACAGTTTTGTGCATATAAGCTTCAAGTACAGTAAACCAGGAGCCACTTGCCAGGTCTGCAGGATAGCACGAGTTTCCAAGGGCAATGGAAGTGCTGTGTGCCAGGAGTCCTAGTTGCAGGGAACCTCTGCAAGAGGATGCCATGCTGACTCTGTGCCACAAGGCAAGCATCCATCCAGCCATGCAGCAGGTGGGTAGGCACTGAGAGGGAAGAGAGCCAAGGACCAGATACGGCCACTTGTTACAGTACACTGCAGACAAAAAAAAGCACAAAATGGGCCACAGGCAATACAACATTGCTGGAGCAGTAACGGCAGCTGTACGCAAGTGCTCTGTCTGTCCCTCACCCCTAGGTAAAGGGTATATTACTTCTCCTTTGATCTCCACACAGGTTCCATGTACTGATCTATCTCTCATGGACTTTACGCATGGATCTTTATAAATTAAAACCTGGCTTACATGTTTTGACCCACTTGATGGAAAGCCTGGGTCATGGTGGTTGCACTCACTACATAAGGGCAAAGGTCAGGGATGAGCTTTGGAATTTTTTTGGTTTTGACAGGTTATGATTTCCAATGCTCCATACACTGGTATTAACATGCACTCTTTTATTTTACCATAAATGTCTCAAAAGCATTCTGGAATTGAGAATCTTGGCCCAAGTTATTTTTTGATAGAAGAAAAATCATGTCAGACTCATTTGGTATCTTAAAAGAAAGGGCAAAGGGAGGGAAATCCTTTTTAAAAGTGTAGGTATTTTTAAAAATTACTACATTTCATGAAACAGCATAGCCTATGGATAAAGATGCAATAATTGCATTCAACTAATTTTAAATTTGGTCCAGTTTTCAGAGCTATTGTGACACTAAAAAAATCTGAGAAGCTAATTTAATAGAAGACAAAGCAAACAAATATTTCATTTAAATATAAGCTCTCAGCATTTTTTAAGTGGGTCTCAATTGCCAAAGTGTTGATTCCTTCCATACTAAGCAGAATTTGGTAGGTAAATCAGTACTTGAGAATAATCCAGATACTTACTTCCTAAAAGATAACTAACAATTGCATGTGCATAATCTGTCCGTGAAGGGAAAATTTTTAAAGCACGCAAGTGTTTGGGAATTTATACCCTCATTGTCAAAAACAATTTAGAAATCTAGGATGCCTATCCTCACTAATTTTCATCAAGGTGTCCTAAATATCTCTGTCACTGTTGCAAATAAGACTTAGGGGCATTAAGTCATTTAGGCACTACATTCTTGTTTTTTTTCCTTAATTATAACAAATAGTACTATTAGGTCATCAAAATGTTGGTAATGTAAAATTACTTTGTATATAAAGAACTTTAAAATAAATGACTTTTTTCATAATCATTTTCCAATGTGGTATCAGCTACTGTAGCAAGTGAACTTGCAGATTTTCATTAGTCTGTTACTGAACTGTAATATCAAATTTAAAAGCAGGGTGATGGCAAAAAAGCTTAAACAAGTAGAGGAGAATGGTAAGACCAGGATGGTTCAGGGAGCTGGTAGTTTTCACTGTTTCTTAATTTTATTTATAATTTCATGGTTGTGAGAAGGACTCTTACTAAATAAGGGTAAAATTTCAACTTTAAATAGACACATATCTACATTGTAAAATGTCCACTCTTTCCTTTCACAATGCTGCTGCATTTGCTGGCAGCAGCAGTTTGAAGCTTGGCATAGGTAATACAAATGAGATGAAGAAACTGCAATTTGAAGTGCAGTAACAGAAAGAGTCCTACTGATTTCCACATATTATGAAAAGCGGAACATGACAAACAGCACATGAGCATAAAAGTGATTTATCATCCATATTGACGAGCAAATCAAAACACTGGTCTCCCAAAAGAAATATCTATTGGATACGTCCAAAAGAGGAATCCACTGGAAATACAGAGAACAACTATTATGCCTACGGAGGGAAATACTAGAGATATTTTATCTACAGTTAACACACACATACACATACATTTAACTTAATAGAGACTGAAAAAGGTTCAAGGAGAAAAGCATCCTCACATTAGCCAATTAAACAGAATTATGCTTGCATACTAGAGGGGAAAAAAAAAAAATCAATAAATATTTCCAGATTTAGACTTTCAAAATGTAAGAATACAGAGGGAAACTTTGTCTTTTGTACTGATACACAATAATTTAGGACCTAGTTTTAGCTAAGTGTACAGAACACTGGCTGCAGTGTTTTGCAGGATCAAGTTCATAGCTACCTATTTTAATCACATTTCCGTTATATAGTTTAATTTTGTCTTAAAATTTTTAAAAGGAAAAAGAAAAAAGTCCTTCAAGAAAGAAATTTAAGGAAAGAAATATATCTGAACACAACTTCTTTCTCTTTAAAATTATTTAAACATCATTCAAAGAGAGAGGGATCTGGCAAAACGACCTGTTTTATCTTGTTTACATGTAGAAGAGTTATTGAGGAAGATAAGTGACCACTTTGAAGATCTGCCTCATTTCTGTTCCAGTTTGCTGAAAGCATGCTTGCTATAGGTTGCTATGTGTTTCCAATCAGAAGTTGTTAAGTACACAAAATAAGGCTGAATTTTATTTGCAGAAGAACATGTTCAAAGGTTAAAATTTATTGCACCAAAAGCAGTATCTATAAACCAGGGCAATACTTTAGAGATTATTAACCTTCTAGTTATGCCAGTGATTGTTTTAAGTAGTACAAATTTTTGTAAAACTTAACCAGCAATCTACTCAACTAAGTATTCTCAGTGTGCTTTAATCCTTTAAACAGTTGCTCACCAAAACCAGAAGAAAGCTATTGTTCTCTAAGAAGCTTGTGTAGTGCAGTTCCTTAGATGCTATATTGTATATAATTAAAAATAAGAGAGACATAAAATCAGAGCCAAATCAACTGAAAATATTACAGTCCAACATTGTTAGTCATGAAATACTGGTGCCAGTCCTCAGAATAACTTACTTTCTTCCTGACTTTGGGTATATCATATAGCCTATCACTTTTATCACATCTAAAAACTAGGGACACTAAACTAGAGTTGCTGTGAAGATTGATTGGTTGTTAGCAAAGTGCCTTGAAGAAGAAAAGCATACCTTAGCCTACATCACAAGAATATCTAAGCCCTTAATCCTAATTGTGATTAAAAGAACGATCAAGGTATATCCAATTTTCAGAGGAATTCACTAACCTTTAAACCCTGTTACTCAGCAAGAATTGTCATCTATATGGTACAAAAAGATCAACAAAAGCATAGCAGACGGGGCCTTCTACAAAAACTTCATGCAACTAAGCAAGATATACAATTCAAAAGGACATTTTTAAAATGAAAAACTTAAAATATACAGTGTCTGTAACTGCTTAGGGGTTATGCAATCATTAAAGTACATATGAGAGAGCATCGAGTATGTGCTACCTTCTACCCAAGGAACAGATTCAAAATTATATTTATTCTGGATGTTAACACAAAAATTAAAAAGCCAGTTTGAACTTTAACACCCTTATTTGGTTTGCTGGTGCAGTATGGGCTTACTTCAACCCAAGCCTTCACACCCAGAGCGTATGCTGAAACAATGCATCCCTGCGAATGACTTAGCCAGTCACATTTTGGAATGACATTGGATGTTACTAGTTGGACACAGTATTGTGCAAACCTCACTATGTAAAATAATAGCCACAGGTTTATGATAAAAATGTTTGCCGGCTGTTTCCACACTCAAAGAGCACAAATACTTTCTTGTACATTTTGTAACAAACTCTGTTCTAAGAGGTATCATAATAAATGGAAATGCTCAATTAAGATACAGCCTGCATGTTCTTCATCTTCTAAGCCACAGTAAAATACAGTTGCTCTAATGCAGGACAGCCTTTATATAGACTTTATATCTCTCTTATCTGGGAGTATGAAAGAGGAGTTAAATTTGTGCAACAGAACTTCTAGTCTGCCAGGAATATAAACCATGCATATAGCAAGAATGGCAAACAGTAAAGGCAATCAATTCCTTTGTTACCTCATGAAAGACAGACCACAGGGAAGAACATCTCAAGGACTCAATAGTGAGCACCTAATAATCCCATCTAGCTATACTCTGGTGAGCTACAGTAAGTGGGACCCCTACACTGCGTGACTCCAAAAGGAAACCAAATAAATACAGTAGAGGATTTGCTGTTCATTTTCATGGTTCTGCTAAAAAGAATCAATTTAACCTGGCTCTGTAACTCCTGCCATACTATGTCTGCTTGTTGAGTAGTAAGACATACTCTAACTACTGTCAGGATTGATTTTGTAGAGGATGTTAATATATTTAGATTTAAGAATAATAAGACCCTCCTTTAGCTCCAGACCACTCTTTCCTGGTAAATGCAACACTGATGCAGATGATACTTGAAATACATTGTCACTACTTTTAATAAAATGAAAAAGTTAATATTAAGAAATGAAAGATAAGTCATTGTTAGCAGCAGTTAGAAAAACAGTAGATAGAAGGGTAAATACAATCACCACGCTTCCAACAAGTCACTTTTCATCATTTTTCAAAATGATTTCTTAACAACCAACATTTCAAAGCATAGAATTAAACATCAAACCATTGAGGAAGGTTTCACAGACAAACTGACATTTTAATGTCGACTGTTGTTCTCTTATGAAAAAGAAATACACACTAGGGATGAGAGACACACACTGTACGGAACTGAAACTTGTGATATATCCTTTATTCTTTCTCCCCAGGAGAGTTCAGTTCAGCAAGCGAAAATAGTTCAGCTAGCACTGCTCATCCAGCTTTCTAGGCTGCACCACATCTGTCAATAGGGAGATACAATTTGGTATGTGCTTGCATTACAAGCCCTGATAATGAGACCTAACTAGGGTGTTGCATATTAAACCAGCCCAATTTAAACAGGTAAATAACATTTCCAGAAGCTCTGTGTTTGTAGAAACTTCAGTGAAAGCAGTATCTTTGTGTTTTAGAATTTTTAAACCATCTGCCTTCCTTCATGACTAGTTAAGACTTTTTCCCACCAGAACTGACCTCAGCTGACAGCACGCCACATACTGACTGACCTTTTCTCAAGATTTATACAGCTGATTATTAATTTTAGGAGGAATGGGTGCATCTTGAATAAAGGGTCAATAACACCTCTGAAATACTGCATTAAAACTATCAGCAACAGACAATTCACTAACAAAGTCCTTAGCTAGCCATTCAATTGAAATTCCAAGCATGCACTTATAAAAGTATGGTAAAGAAGCATTCCTAAACCTGATGTAACTGCTGTATTATTAGAGTGGTCATCTGGAGGCAAGAAAATAAACATCTGTTCCTATCACCTTAGCCAGGCCCACCTGCTTTTTTTGCTTCAGAAACAAAAACCCAGATAGAGTCCATATAATTTTCAAGCTTCAAAGATGGACAGATTTGTTTTTTCTTAACTCCATACAAAAGAAGGAGTAACTTTAGGAGTGAGAGTTCCTAATAAAAACTATCACGGATATAAACACATTTATTATAAGTTATTGTTGTACAGGCCAGTTTTAATCTACTAGTAGTGCCTGAAATGGTAGTTACAATAGCTTTAATTAAAACATTTAATTTCATGTTTGTGATTATGTTATTATTACCCAGTTTGGAAATGCTCTTTAGAACAGCACATATACCATAGTATATCATCTACATTGCCTGTACAAGGAAAACTTTAATAGTTTCAATGGTTATCACCATGCTTGTTATTATTGCTAGATTTTCATCAGCCACTTGTTAGAAAACTAGAAAATTTTCTTCCCCAAAGATCTCTAAGTACATTTAATTTTACATACATACAACTTCACTTCACCAAACACTGAGACAACTCCTGTGGACACTGGCTAAGTAGATAAAATTATACACAGAATCTTAACAGGTGAAGGAAAAAAATCAGAAAATTATAACCTTGGGGTTCAGTTATTCCAACAATCCATCTCTCTGAGGTATGCCAAAGAGCATGGCACTCTTGCTACCAATACCACACAGATTCTTCCTGTTCTGTCTTTAACAGCCACTGCAGAAAATTGTATAAATACAAACCTCCATATGGATGAGATTTGTGGATGTCTAGCCCACCACTCAGAACAGCTTTTGCTTTCCCACCAACCCAGAAAGTCATGAGAGGGGCCACAGTAACACAACAGGCCCACAAGCCCTTTACACAGGCTGAGGCAGCACACCAGCCCATCCTCTACCACCAGCAACTCATTGCCATCCCCTCACAGTGCAAATATGCACAAGGCAAGGGCAGTTAATTTTTTTCCTTTTTTTTTTTTTTCTTTTTTTCTTTTTCTGAAAGCAATGTCCACTAAAAGTGTTCCTGAAACTGCAGTGTAAGTTCCTGCTATATGCTGAAGATGCAGTGGTTCTTTGGCTCTGAAGGTATTGACATGCTGGATCTGAGCAGGAAGGACATGTGCATGGCCAAGAAATGACTCTTGGGAAGGCAGACTCAGATTAACAGTCAATTAGCTCTCAAAAAACATCAACCCTAAAATTTTGGTAACCTCAAACTACTAGACTACATGCAAAAGTATGGCTCCTTTTTAATACACCCACATGGTTGTTACACAAAATGGAAGGCATAAGAGTCAGGGTGCAGAAGATCATCTGAATGTTGCCATTTTAGTTATCTTATTCTCACTTGGGTGTTAAAAATCTGCAGTCCTACCCAGCAATCTTATCCTGCTATGTAAATCTTTTTAAACAAAATGCCTTATTCAAAGCTTACTATTGTTAGCAGATATCAAATCAGTGTAGCAATTCGCCATCGGCGTATCTTGATCTAATTACGTTCTGGAAAGAATCGAAATAGATCTAAAGAAAATTCAGATAATGGAACAGGCAAAACAAGAAAGGGAAAGGAGGAGCATAAACAAAAGATAAAAGAAGAACAGAGAATAAAGGATAAAGCTTTGAGATACAAAAAATAGGATTAGGTGATACTGAAATTGTGGGGGGTATGCACAGTGGCATCCCATAAAGAAAGAGGAAGACAAGGGATTAAAAATGTTACCGTCATCTAATGCACTCTATGAAATTAAATGTCATTCACTGAGATGTGAAAACAGTGTGCTTAGGAGTAGAAGTCAAACAACATCTCTGATCTGAAATGACCAACCAGTGTTCATTTGTACTATGTCAATGGATTTCAGATACAGTCAATGGAGACAAAACTTCACCCTCCTATGGATCTACCTATGACTGACAGCTCTGCATAACATTTAGCAGTACATCAGAATTTAACTGCTGACATAATGCTCACAAATAGGCCAAAGATTTCAAGGATACTTCTAGTATAAGAAACATAGCTTGTTTAATCTGGATGATGCTCAGTGTGTTTAGTACACACCAGTACTAAAAAGTCTGTGGGCTCTCAGACTTGTATTACAATTCCTTTCTTTCAAGATGAAGTGAACATGAGTCTCTTCCAATTTTTTTTAATGTCTATTTTTATAAGGATACACCCATTACAGAAGGCCTTACTTTTTCCATGTTCTATCCCATGATGTCACTTTCCTCAACATTCTCAGATCCCAAGGATTAACAAAGAAATCTGTAAATATTGCGAAATTAATTATAAAGATTTTGCTACACTTCTCAGTAAAAATTCTTTCATAAAAAAAAAACCAAACCCAAACCAAAAAACACCAAAACCAACCAAGCCCCAAAACCCCCAGAAGATTAATATCTTTTCTGTCTTTAAGTACACACTTAGAATCCTTTAGTGCTGGAATTAGAAGGGATGTGTGAATAGAAGTAGTGTCAAAATACAAAGGATACTGAATGAAACACCACACCTTTGTAAAAGGAAACAACTCATTGTAATTTGCACCTCTTTTGCAAGCATATCCCTTGACAAATAGCTGATGGCAAAGAAATCCATCCAAGATAAAAATATATCAAATTCACTCTACAAACTGTAGCTAGACAAACATATAGAGGCAATTCTCAAGCCATAAGATATGGTTTAGTTCTCCCATGTTAATGTCAAGCTCTTAATAACGGCATAAAAACACGTACAGAATATTTTTTTCTAAGTGGGAACCCTTACATTGACCTATCGGGCAGCCGTGTGTCAAGCTTTACAGAAAAGCATCAAGGCAGTTCTGATCCACTAACTTAACAACCCAGATGTTTCTCCCTGCTGATTTCACTTACCTAAGCTGCCACCACTGAAAACAGACTACTACACAGCAGTTTCAGAGGAAGGAGCTCAGCCTTTCAGGCAGATAAAGGTTGTTTTCAGTTTAAAACAGAAGCCAACAATATTACTGGGCTTAATCAAAGATTTTTTTCACTGCTTTTTACAGTCATTTTCTTTGTACTTCTGGCACCATCTTTGTTAGGAAGATCTATTGTTTGCTTTTTAAAATGTCTCTGTTTGCAAAGGACACCAGATGAAGGGAACTCTTTAAATCACTCTGTATGGGGAGAGTGTGAACATGTGCATCACAGTTAGAGCTTTAATTTCTCCCATGCTGGAAAACCACTTACAACCATCAGTAATGAGGGGAAAATCTTTGAGACAGTTATATTCAAGACATGCTGTTTTACAAGGTGCTCTGTATTCTGAAGTTACAATTATTAAAAAAAAATAATTTTTTTTTTGAGCATCTGAGAAATTAAGAGAGTAACAGATTTACTTGTTGATTGATAACCTATCCCAAAATAATGGTTTCAGACAAGAAGCATTTGAACACCAAACATCGCTATTATAATTATCACTGTCTTTTCTTTAAAAAAAGCTCTATTTACTAGGTTACAAATGCAAGCAACTGTTGCATCATCTTACAGTACTGGAATTGCTATTGAATATCAGGGAAGGGTAATAGGATAGATAAAGGTTCTCTAAAAGAGAAAGCACCAGAACTAGCAAAAAGGTGGGGTTGGTCAGCCCTTCATTTGAATGTAAATGTAATTATGAGGCAGGCAGTTAGGCTGACGTCAGACAAGATCTTGGTAAACCATTACCACCAGCAACTGGTAACACAGTTGATAATAAAAGAGGATGAAGTAGAAGATTCCAAGCAGAGTGGCATTATTAGAGAAAATCAAACACAATTATTTTTAAGTGAGAAAAGAAAATACCGAAGAACAAGATGTTGTGACAAAGTATTTACGATCTGTGACAATCATGTATGTGAGCTCTCTCTTGGATAACGAGAACAGCATGTATCCAGGATCTGCAAGGGAGAACAACAACCTGCCAGGGCAAAACTTTGTGTCTACTCCACCCTATTCAGATTACATGGGATATCATCCTGTGCCAACTCTGGACACCCATGGACAGCCTGCAGGAACATGGGGATCGCCCTATGGCCCACAGAGGGAGGACTGGAACGCTTACGGCCCAGGACCTTCCAGCACTGTTGCTGCTGCACAGATCAATGGCTCGTCTCCTGGACAGGTCTCCTACAGTTCTGCTGATTACAGCTCCCTCCATCCTGCTGGATCTGGGGGGTTACCTCCTGTAGATACAATTAATACACAGCAAATCTCTCCCAACAGCCAAAGGCACAGCTCTTATGAATGGATGAGGAAAACAGTGCAAGCTAATACTACTGGTAAGTGTATATTCAACTTTCAACCTGAGAAAGCGTCTTCTGCTATCACCAGTCTTATAAATAATTAACTTTACTTGAAGCACATAGGTTGGTGGGTCATTTACGACATTTATTTAACCTACTGCTGTTTAATGCAGTTTTAACTAAATTTGCACTAGTTTCACTTTCGTCCCATAATGGCTTTATAAGGTTACTATAGAGGAATGGCTGTTGTGTTTAGATATGACTACATGTCACTCAAGCCCAGGAATCTTTGTTGTAAAGCATTTTGGATTAAAAACATGATACTCTTGACAATGTTATGGAACAAAGAATGCAGCAACATTTAACAGCTACAAGCAAAAATACCACATACTCTTTTGTGCCTCAAGGTAAATATCAATATAAAATCAGGTTGATCTTTTTAAATTTTTACAGATTTTTCAATACTTTTAAAGAAAATTATGTGCTCTGATCCAACTGTAGTGATTATGCAATTTTCTGTGCTGTTCCTTTGTCTTATTTTTCTGCCTATATTAGGTGAGAAGAAATATTCCTAGAGACATAAACTGATCAGCATAGACTATTTTGTTTGCAGACCACATATCTCATCAGTCCTTTTCATTTAGTTTCAAATCAGTTTTACAAATTTTTCTCATGTACCAGAATTCTGAAGCTTGCCACAACTGTACAATTAAAAATCACTTTTTTGCAAGTGTCACTCGTTGATATGCCTGGTTTTGTTTGCAAGCCGCATGCCAAATGAACCTTTAGGTGTATATTCCCAAAGTGTAAATTGGGTATAGCAAGGTTTGCTAAATCTATTGTTAAGGTTAAAAGTAGTAAGTGTGTGTTAGAAAGCATCAAAGAAAATGCTCTATAGAAAAGCAATTACAACTGGAGCAATCTTAGAAGACACAGAAAATCAGCACTGCTTCTTGAGACACAATCCTCCTTCAAATGGTTATTACTCAAGAGCAAAATTAGTCTGCTAATTGTTTCTTTGTTATAAAGCAGATAGATACACACTGTTTTCTCACTGTTACTAAATAGAAAATGCCTAGTGAACATTAAGATATCACAATGCCATCCTTCCACTTGGAGCCTCTACAAATGTCTTCAAAGCCAGGCAGATCTATAGTTTTTTCCCCCTCATGTAAATCAGCAGTAACTTCATTAATATCATTGGAGATTTCCAGGTGTAGAAGTGATGCAAGGCTTGAGTGTAGACCAAATTCAACCGAGACTACTGAATGTCAGTGAGGCAACCCTGTCTCTGTCATGTTGTCACTGAATTTTAAATGTGTTACCCTTCTTCAAGAATAAAACATACTTAAAAATCTAAATCCTAGTTTTACACTTACTGCAGAGACATGGAAAATCCTGAAACGTTTTTCATGTGCTTGCTCAACTTCAGAAAATAGATATGCAATTCAGAAAAGCAGTTATGTGCTTAAATTCGTTTCTAGTCTGAAAAATACTTACACAGAATTCACAGACATGCTGAAATACTTTATGAACAATACTGGACAGGTGAAACAGGGCCTGTCAATAGATACATGTCCTGAGGCTGTGCATTCCTAGAGCCCAGTCCTTTGAAGTGTTAAAAACAGCTCAACACTTGACAGAATTGGGCTCAAGACACCAATCCAGTTTAAAAAAAGGGTGTGGGAGAGTAAACCAACAATGTGGTATTTTGCAATACAAGAAAAGTACCGAACAAATTTGGCTTTTCATTGGTGTTTTTAAAATAATGCTAACTGTAAAAAATGGAAAGTTTTAATACTGACACATAAAAAGTTGTGAAAAATTAAAGGAAATTCAAATAAATAATAACGATAAAATTATGCATGTAACAGCTACATATTAATTTAGCAATGCTTACTCTAGAAGATAATGTAAGAAAAATTACTTTATGCCATTATAACCACTCTTTGAATCAGACTTGATCTCTGTTTTTCCTTACTGCCATAATATTCATGCTATCAAAGTAGCCACTGGCTCCTTCGCTTCAATATTATTGCTGCTTAATACAGTTCATTGCTCTAAGATTTCAGAATTACAGCCCTAAACTTCAAGAATATAAGAAAATATGTGTATGTCCTTAACTTCACTAGTGGCATGTACTCACATTGATGTATGTGAGCAGCATGGAATAAGAGAAATCAAAACACATCTAATTCAATGAGGGAGCCTGCTGAAATACTGACCTAAAGAAAATGGGAATTGTTTTGGGGAAAAGATGTAAATGGAAATTTTTTCCCCTCTATTTAGGTTCTATTAAATACACAACATTCTGATTCAATATTCATATTGAGCATTTTATAGAAAAAAATAAATTGCAGGAAAAGTGAAATAAAAAATTACCTGAACAAGTAAATTCTCAGGATGACAGAACATCATGAAGACAGAACTATGTCCTTTCAACAAAAAAATTTGTTTTGAAATTACATATCCTCTTACTAAAAAACTATATATTCAGAAACAAACCTTTTTTAAATTTCAAATTGCAAACATATGGGGCAATATGACATTTTAAAAAAGAAACACTGACAGTGGGCTTGGTAAAGATATCTTCCCAGACAGGCTGAGAAAAAGAACATCTATCAAATTCCTTACAGTTTGATCTGGTTTTTACTAAAAATCAATGACAAAATGCCCTAACAACTTCAATTATGTAAGAGCAGAACTTCAGACCAATTAATTTCTAAAATCTGTGTAATCAAGTGTAAAATGTATATTTTATGAGAGCAAGTGAGCCTTCAAAGCACGAAACTTACTGAAAAGAAGTTATCTAAACAAGGGCCTAGAAAACAGCTTTTGTATCTTTTAAAAATTCAACTGAAACATCTGGGAGTGACCCTTTCCAGAAGGAGAACAGACTTTAAGGGGTTGAAACAAAAGGACAACATTATTTTTATATTTTTCAAGATCAACCTCAGTTTCTTGGTTTTTTTAAACTATAGTCCTCACATTTTAAGTCTTTATTTAAACAACCTGTGATGTACAAGTAAATCAGATTACATGACAGCAGAAACACAGCCAGAAAGCAAAATAGAAAAGCAGGAAAAAAAGGCTAGGCCTCTGCTCTAATGCTAATTTATTTTTCTTTGTAAACTACTTGTGACATCTATTTTCCACTGGCCTACATTGTCTGAGGTTTTGAGGCCTATCTGCCATATTGAGGCAGCAGACCCTTTTAACACTTCACTTTGCTTTGATATGCAGTCTTGTCTCTTCCTTCTCCCTCTTTTCTTCAGGAGTTATATTGCCGGAAAGGGTGATGATTTTCACAGCAAATAAAGAGGCCTTCTCCTAGCTTTATTGTCTTCAGAAGAAATGCTCTGTGAATTTTATGACCAAGGGGAATGGGGAAAACTACTCCTTTTCTCCACCCCCTCAAATCATGGTCATATTTGCTGATTGTAGTGAAGCCGGAATAACCCTGTTGAATTTTAACCTATTTTCAAAGATTACCTTCTAAGCCTTCAGTTTATAAGGAACCTGAATATCTATACTATTGTTAACATTATAACTATCACTTAGAGCAAATATTTCAAAGCCAACAATTTGTACCTTGAAAAAAGTAAACTTAGTTTGATGATTGTTTTAGTCCTGCAAATTTAGGCAGTAAAACCTTGTACACCAGAAGTCAAAGTGGCATAGGATTTGGGAAAACCTTCTTTAATTATGCATATTTCAAAATGTCTTAAGCTATGTCTACCTCTAGCCATCAGATAAAAACACTGCAGTCCATTCTCAGTGTTGGTCCAAAATTAAAGAGAACAGAGGAAAAAATATTCCTTCATCTATTTCTGTCCTTTTTCCCTCCGCTAAGATGAAAGAGTCTGACATTTGTTTAGGGCTTGTAAATTCCAAACCAATTGGCTTGTGTTTCTGAATGTGAAAGGGGTTCTTGATAAGATCTCCTTGTCGCTCCTTTGTGTGGCGTGTGCTCCATCTTAACACCTCAGTGGATTTTAGGGAACCACTTTAAAGGAGTCTTTGTCCTACAGTTTGTCCCAGAAAACTCACATCAAAAAAAACCTGGGAAGATCAGAAGAAAAAGGAAAACTATCTGGCTGTTGAAAGTGCAAAGGAGAATAAATAAGTGGAAAAGTGATCTCTCTGTATTATTACATGAAGAATTGTTTTTAAAAGCCTATGAAATGAGAGATACCTTCTAAACATCACATAATGCTTCTCTTAACAGTATTTATCCAATATATCTAAAATACTTCTTTTATACACTAGAGAGAGGATGATACGGAAATCCTTTTACAAGCATTTTATTGCCTCGTCTTACAAACTGACAAGTGCCTTCAGCTGGAAAGGGAAGCTCAGCACACAAAGTACCCCCAGTAATACCTCTACAGGCACGCAGCATCTTGGAAGACTGAATCTTTTTGAAAAAATAAATTCAAAAAGGTTGAAAGTTATTTAACTTATTGAACTTATAATCATGTCCTATGGCCACGCAAGAAAGCAAAAGCATTTCTAGTAGGACATTTCTTTGTGTTAGAGAGGTGATCTTTAAAAACTCATATAAAGAATTAGGACATGGTGCAACTAAACAAATTGTGACTGAACTTCAGTCTAGAAATGCTGTGGTTTTATGCCTGCATATGCACAGAAGTCACTTCATGAGCACTGAAATGAAACCCCTTTGAGATGAAATATAGCCATCACCAATTATGTACTGCTGTGAATTATTTAAGATGCTTCAAGGTGGTTTTCACTTACGAGCTTTACATTTAAATGTATCTTTACAGAGAGGAGGAGGTGAAGAGGGAAAACCAGTTATGATAACCAGTACTCACTTACTCACCCTGCACATCCTATTCCTTCTCTGTAACACAGAAAACAATTCCATGCAAGTACTCTGTAGGTCAATTAATATCTGTAAAATGTTTGAGATGTTTGAAAGAAAGATGCTTTAGAAAATAAAATTCAACATATTAATAATATTTCTTTCTTAAACAGGTAAAACAAGAACAAAAGAAAAGTACCGAGTTGTTTACACAGATCATCAGAGACTAGAATTAGAGAAGGAATTTCACTGCAACAGATACATTACAATAAGGAGAAAGTCAGAACTTGCAGCAAACCTGGGACTATCTGAAAGACAGGTACACAGAGACTGTCCGTCATTCATATGCACCCATTCATCAGACACTGTTACTGCCAGGGGACGTGAGCAGCATCACATTCGGCATCCAAAAGTAGTGCAAAGGCAACCATGATACAGCTTCCAAGTATATTTGACACAATGCAAATACAAATTAATAAATTGGTTCATTTGACAAAAACCTCCAGTTATGGGTCACTGAATAATTTATAGTAGAAAAAGTACTTATGTGCATAACAGCCTGTGAGACAGCTAGACTTTAAACAGCTATTCTTAACATTATCTCAAGCTATGTTCTCAAGAGTTATGATATTCACCATTTAATTTCTTCTTGCAAACACAAAATGGTGGCCAGAAAAATTCCAAAGTACTGAATATATTTCAGCTGTAAGCCAGGAAAATGAAAACTCAGCACTTGAGGAACAAATGAGATATCTGTATTTTTTTGTTACAAATTTATTGCCACTATTTCCATAGGCCACATTCTTCCTCAGTCAGTTGGATTTCAGCACATTTTAAACAGTTTTTACAATCTTTGATTTTCAAGTCAGGATTTCATTTTACTATTATGTTCACAGGTACTTCACCTACAGTAGTAGCTCACACCCACTATATACACAATGCTTCAGGCTGTACAATTTGGTGCCAAATTTTTATGTGTATTATACACATATATGGAGCCAAGACTATCCATTCTGGAAATTTTCAAGTGCCTACTTAGATCCATTGCTTCTTTGGGAAGCAGCTCTGCATTCATTCATATCAAGTATAAGCTCTGTCCTGAATAAAGATAGTCTCTTGAGCAGAGGCCCAGGTATCGTACAAAGCCTAGGGGGATTCAGGCTAAAGAATTTCCTAAAAATCACAGTGTTGAAGAGCACACTTACAAGGCACAGCTCTGCAGTCTGCACATATATTAACTGTGGAATCCAACCCTCTTTATACAACAGTTTTGCAATGGTTCTGCTACAGTTAGGAGGATGAGGAAAGATTTGGCAGTACTGAATAAGGCATCTCATACCTTAGCAACCAGATTTACTGCCCTCAGGTAAAATAAGAGACCTTTCATTTCAGAATTTTACAAACTTCATTATTTCTGAATATACACATTCAGTTCTTTAATATATTCTCTTTCAGTAGCCTCCTTTGCTTCTGCATTCAGTCTGTGCAAGAATATGGAACAGAGAGGGACCAATTGATGCTGGAAGTGTAAGGATACATAGATAAGCAATGGTATTTAAGGATCGAGCACTGCATTTTTACAAACATATTGTGGTGCACTGATGTTCAATCCCAGACCCAAACAGTACATAGATTGCACTCTACACATTTTAAGTTGCCCCAGAAAAACAAGTCTATCATTCATAGAATCACAGAATGGAGTGGAAGAGATCTTGAAGATCACACATTCCCACCCCCCTGCCATGGGCAGGGACACCTTCCACTAGCCCAGGTTGCTCCAAGCCCCGTCCAACCTGGCCTTGAACCCTGCCAGGGAGGGGGCAGCCACAGCTTCTCTGGGCAGCCTGTGCCAGGGCCTCACCCCCCTCACAGGGAAGAATTTCTTATATCTAATCTAAATCTACCCTCTGTCAGTTTAAAGCTGTTACCCCTCATCCTATCCCTACACCCCCTGATCAGGAGTCCCTCCACACCTTTCCTGTAGCCCCTTTAAGCACTGGGAGGCCACTCTAAGGTCTCCCCAGAGCCTTCTCTTCTCCAGCTGAACACCCCCAACTCTCTCAGCCTGTCCTCACAGGGGAGGTGCTCCAGCCCCTGATCATCTTTGTGGCCTCCTCTGGACCCACTCGAGTGGGTCCATGTACTTCTGATGTTGGGGGCCCCAGAGCTGGACAGAGAACTGCAGAGGGAGGTCTCATGAGAATCAAGTAGAGGGGGAGGATCCCCTCCCTTGACCTGCTGGCCACACTGCTCTTGATGCAGCCCAGGACACGGTTGGCTTTCTGGGCTGTGAGCGCACATTGCTAGCTCACAGTCAGTTTTCCATCCACCAATACCCCCAAGTCCTTCTCCGCAGGACTGCTCTCTCCATCTACTCCTCTCCCAGCCTGGATTTGTGCTTGGGATTGCCCCGGCCCATGGGCAGGACCTTGCACTTGGCCCTGTTGAACTTCATGAGGTTCACATTGTTGCCCCCCCCTCTCAGGCCTGTCTAGGTCCCTCTGGATGGCACATCCTTTCCTTCCAGTGTGTCAACTGCACTACACAGGTTGGTGTCATTGGTGAACTTACTGAGGGTGCCTTGATCCCACTGTCCATGTCAGGGACAAAGATGTTAAACAGCACTAGTCCAAACATCGATCCCTGAGGAACGGCACTTGGACATTGAGCTGTTGATCACAACTCTCTTGAATTCTTTATCCATCAAGCGGTCCACCTGTCAAATCCACGTCTCTCCAGTTTAGAGACAAGGAAGTCATGCAGGACAGTGTCAAAAGCTTTGCACAAGTCCAGGTAGATAACATCAGTTGGTCTTCCCTTATCCACCATCCATTGATGGACTACAGTTTGTTATACAGTAGGATATGGCTGCATTGGAAAATTTTTAGAGAACTGCAATTATGATGAAAGATTCAAAACCTCCACCTTAATGTTATGCAAGCTGGCTGATTTAGAACACAGACATGCCTCGTGTAACCAACAATGCCACAAAATCAGCAGTTTCCTTTTACATAGCTATTGCTATTAAAGCCATCCAATTTCTGACTGGCAGATTTCCTTCAAGTATAATGTCCACAAAATACATAATCCTCATTTCTACAGGACTCATGACAGACAAAGCTAAATGCTTCTTACTGTCATTAACTAGTAAGTAACAAAAAGTAACTAGAACAAAATAATGAGATTTTTAATACAAAGCAATGGTGCAACTTTCTATAACATAATGTATTCAACACACCTTAAAAGATATCACAAAAACTGTAAAGTAAGAACACAAAAAATTAATGATAAGGAAAACGGTGTTTTCTACTCATTCATACTTTCACATAAGGAAAGAAAATACAGATACTGAAACTAAAAGTAGATTTCAAACTGATAGCAGTCTTTTCATATGCACAATTAGCCTGGAAAATTAACTGTTATTAAGTAATGCTGATATCTATTCATAGACACAACATAGTATATATGTATCTGTAAAATACATATATATAGTTCAGTAACAAAAAAAAATAGAAACTTAAAAAATACATAAGAATATAAGTACACACAAAAATCACTCACAATATAAATGAAGAAATAGAACCCTCACTATTTGGGTTTAAATTAATCTGTAACATAGATGATAAAGAAATATTCAAAATTATTACATAATTGCATCTTCTTAAAGTATGACACATGCCACTGTCAAAGTTTAGCTGATGAACTAGTTGGACCCCAAGTCTACACGAGTAAGTTATTCCTGTGTTCCTAAATATAACACAGCAAGTTCACTTCACATCAGGTCTAAGAAAGGAGTCTCATTGTTTATTGATTATGATGCAAACAATGAATACAAAGTAACTAAAAATTTTTTTTACTGCACAAATTCAGTGTTTTGTGGTTTTGGGGGGTTTGGGGTGGTTTTTTTGGTTTGTCTTTTTTGGGGTTTTTAATAATTCTTTTAAACATATCTATATTTTCAATGCTGTTATTACTGTAAAAACTTGAGCACTGCTTTGAGTTAATCAGCTATCATTTATAACACCACAGGTGAAAATCTGGTTCCAGAATCGCCGAGCTAAAGAAAGAAAAATGATCAAGAAGAAAATATCTCAGTTTGATGGCAGCGGTGGCTCAGCTCAGAGTGACTCTGGTTCACTCAGTCCAAACGAAATACCTAGCTCTCTGTTCCCACCACCACATGGAATAAATGGATTACAGCCTAATGACATTCATCAAGTCATAGTTTCAGAATGAACAGAGGAAAAAAAAAAAAAAGGAAAAAAGAAAAAAAAAAGGAAAAAAAAAAAAAGGAAAAAAGAAAAAAAAAAGGAAAAAAGAAAAAAAAAAGGAAAAAAGAAAAAAAAAGGAAAAAAGAAAAAAAAAGGAAAAAAGAAAAAAAAAGGAAAAAAGAAAAAAAAGGAAAAAAGAAAAAAAAAGGAAAAAAGAAAAAAAAGGAAAAAAGAAAAAAAAAGGAAAAAAGAAAAAAAGGAAAAAAGAAAAAAAAGGAAAAAAGAAAAAAAAGGAAAAAAGAAAAAAAGGAAAAAAGAAAAAAAGGAAAAAAGAAAAAAAGGAAAAAAGAAAAAAGGAAAAAAGAAAAAAAAGGAAAAAAAGGAAAAAAAAAGGAAAAAAAAGGAAAAAAAAGGAAAAAAAAGGAAAAAAAGGAAAAAAAGGAAAAAAAAAGGAAAAAAAAGGAAAAAAAGAAAAAAAAAGAAAAAAAGGAAAAAAAAGGAAAAAAAAAGGAAAAAAAGGAAAAAAAAGGGGAAAAAAAAAAAAAAGGATGAGTTTTGCCACCATTTGTCCATACACCACCCCCACCCCACCCCCTTTAAAACTCCACTTTGCAACGGACCATTCTCATTTAACTGTCTTCAGAGTGCTGATTTATAAGTACAGGATCTGGGACTATTATTGAAATACTTTAATTATTGTGGAAATCTCAGGGAACTTGTGCTGCTAAGATTCATCACTCAAAATCTTTCAGTAGGAGGTAATTTGCTTCAGACACACAAAAATGATACAATTGAAGATTCAAGTAAACATAGTTCTAGTCTGATCATATGTATACACAGAAAACTAAGTGAACTGATTATAAAATAGAGTACTATTGCATAAAATATAAGATGCTGGGTGGATTTGGTTTGTTACATTTTATATAATTAGAGTAAACTGTAGATGTTAATAAATATTTACACCTAAGTGTACTGAAAAGAATGCTACTTTTTGAAAACAACAAAAAACATTTAAAACACTTTTAAACACTCAAGAAACATAACAATGTTGCTATACCAACATATAGCATTTAATCAAATAGAAACATCTTTTTTGCCCTATGAAAATGTATTCAAACATGCCAATCTCCTAAGCAATAGTTAGAGATATATAATATCATACCAAACCTGCCAAGATTCGTTCAATTTTAAGAAATGCAGCAATTTGTCATGCACATTAGTAAATGCCAGACAGTTTGGAAGGTAAGTATTACTTCAGTCCTCAATAAATGCACATATTATTGCTCAAAAATATGAGCACAAATGTAATGGAAACAGAACTGTTACTACCCACAAACCACCAAAAAGCAAATAAAGAATTTAATGTCTCTAAACCTTTGAAGTGCAATAGTAGCAGTCTTTGGCCACTGATTTTATACATGACACTTATTTTGGGATAAAGGCAAGAAATATTCCAAAGTAGCTGTATTTTGAAGCTGTTATCAAGCAGATTAGCATCCATAAAGTCACAGCGAGCATGTAACAAAAAGTGTTCACTCCATGGGCACTCCTGCAAGAGCTCAAATTAAGGATGAACATGCTCACACTGTGATTAGCTTTAATTATTAGTTCATGTTGGCAGGTAAGAAGGTAGCAACAATATACAGAAGAAAACAGATGAGTCTGGAAAAAGTACAAAGAAAACCCAAAGCACTAAAAAAAACCCCCAAACTCTTCTGTACTACTATTAATTGGAATTTCATACTATGCTCTACTGGAAAATAATATTACTGAAAAGGTCATCAGGAACAAAGGTAATAAAAAGGGAAAACAGAAGAATACTAACAGAAAACACCATTATCTGGCATAGGAAAACTCATGCATCACTTATTTCAACATCAAACTCTTGGTCTCAGAAACAGCAGATCAAATTCTGCTTTTCTTAATGTCAACGACCATTGATATTGCACTGAACAACACAGACAGAACTTGTCAAAGTGCTATCTGGATTTAATAAATCAGATAAATTTGAAGACATGCCTCACTTTTCCATTTAAAAATAACTGTTAGAATAATTCCATGAAAGTAATTCTACTAGGAGTTGCAAGAATAACACTCTTCAAAAATAAATACTAAATCATATAACTGTAGACATAAATGTCTCAAGCTAAACTAGGAAGAAAATTTGTAACACAGGATAAGTTCTTGCTGATTGTAAGCATTTTGTGGGTGCTTTTCCAATCTATTTCTAATAATCTCCTATTCATATAGTTAAATTAAGTGGGCATATCTTAATGCAAACTACTGTAAACAAAAATCTTCTGTATATAAATATGTATAAAACTCAGCCCTATGAGAAATTGAGACTACATCTGCATGGCTTTAATTCTGGATCTTCTAAAACTGCTCACTGATATTATAGTGTTACATGACTGCAGGAACATTTTAGAAGGCAGAGCAGCAGGTTACAGAGCATGCACACACACAGATCTACTTCTGTTTATATACTAGCTATATACATGCTAGCAGACAGCAAGACACATATGTGCTGCTGTGTTCTGCTTCTCATTCAAAGAAATCCATATGTTTGCTCTATAACAGATTTCGGAAAGAAGCTTTTCCCAGTTTCACCAGTCACTTCACCTGTGTTGTCCTTTCATACATGAAGGATGTAGAAGATAAAATAATCTCCCAAGAAACTCATGAAGAAAGAAGCTGTAATACTTTAGATATACAAGAGAAAAAGGGCAGAGGAACTTTACCTTGCTACCCAAATCTCAAATCTTCAGAAGGCCTACCTCTGTGGAAGAGCAGGAGATGGATTTTGTGAATGTTATTGGTAACACAGAAATGGAGCGCAAGAGAAAACTTTTTTCTAGTTTCCAGGTTTTTTTTCTGTGATGAGTTTTCAAATCAGCGTGGAAGAATAGCAAGTAAAGAGCTATAAGATACAACACATCATTCATTATATTTGTATACTAGAAATGCATGGCTTAACTTAAAATTTCATTCCTTCTAATTTATGTCAAAATTGAAATAAAAAACTTACATAGTTATTTACCAGGTTCACATTCAACATATGCAAAATTATCACCTTGCAGTTTCTAAACAAGCTCCAGTCTATCTGAATTGCCAGAGCTGGGAAACACCAAGCTGTTCTGACAAACTGGGCAGAAGAGCCACTGAAGCCATTGATTGTACTTCAGAACAACCACTGTTCATGAAGGAAACATTTTAAATGAGACTACTTCAGATGTCAAATGGGAGTTTGAATGAGATACAGAGCACCTCCTATGACATATTTAAAATCAGTCTTGTCAATAAAAAGTGTTTTCCCTTTTCATGATCTTCACCCTCAATTTTTTTCATCAGGTCTATTTTAAATGTATTCAAAGCATACATTAATAAATATTCAGGGAAGACACCCTCTTTCATGCACGAGGTAATGATCTCTAAGCTTAAAAACTGTATCAGATTATCTTCTCTGACTAGAGCTATGTCAAATAAGTTATTCCCCCTATCTTGTACTGTGCATAACTACCCCATCTAGATCATAATGTCCCTTTAAATCCAAGCATAGTGGCACAGCTGTTTCAAAATAATCTAAGGAAAAAAAAAAAAACACCTTTATTAAATTCTTTTAGACTAACAGGGATCATTTTTAGTAAACTTGATTACAGAGCAATTAAATATGCAGTCATGTTACCAGGTCAGGAAGATGGTAAGCCATGAAGAGGGGAAAATGGCATGCAGCTGAAAGAAGAGAATTCTTACTCTGTCTCTGACAGGGTTTGCACATTTTATCTAACTGTAGCCTACGACATTTGTTTTTTTTCCCAGAAAATGTCATCTCAAAGCAAAATACAATTCAGAACTACATGCTGGCACATTTTAATGGCCTATTAAAGACTACACGACAGCCTGACAATTCATCCTATATTCATGTTCTGCCAAGATCAACATGGGAACACAAGGATCAGGATACGCAGTTGGGTGGAGGCAACACAGACATTACGAAGCCCTTACATCGCTGCTCTTTTCTGGGCAGCTGTGTTTGACTCCTCTACATTGCTTATGTAAAAGAAAAGTTTCACAAGATGGGAATCCAGCCCTTGTATTTAATTTTTGTATTTATGTGGGTGAGAAGAAACTCTAAAAGGCTTCAAATAAGATTTTCCAATATTTGTCTTTCCTCTTTTGAAGACTTCTCCGGGGACTTTAATTAAACTCTCCTTTAGCACCATTAGGCAATTAAAATAATAATAAATCAAACACGATCCTTCTCACCCAGTGGGTATCTTCCTCAAGCTCTCTGTTTCCTGTTTTTTCACTTTATGTCAATAGAAAACCAACACACTGTTGAAATTCAGCTGTTTGATTGGTATTTCGAGTTTGCAAAGTAGTGAGCCACTTTAACACCATGCTGATATCACAAGAAAATTCTGCATCACACAACTCTCTAACTCCAGCAGCCAGCAAATTCCTTCTGACATTTATTTGAATCATCTTTATTCTTATAAGAATACAGTAGAGGTGCCAAAGCTTTGAGAACAACTACCTTTCTCAGTCTATCCCTAAATACTTAATCAAGAAGGAACACTCTACCACTACATGCTGAGACTCAGTGTAGCAGCACAGTGATTTAGCTTCATTAACTAACTTCTAAATATTGATCTGTGGGAGAAAATAAAGGAAATTACAGATTTATCTGTAGTTACAGTAATGATGGATAGTTTAGGCTAGAAATTGGAAAGGACTTTATTATAAGGTAATTTTTAAAAAATCATAATTTACAGAGAAGACAGTATAACTTAAACCCCTAATTGGCTGCTTGTAGTAGTAATACAGGTCAAATAAAAACCTGGATCAGAAAATTTACAATTGCTTGAAACTAAGATTACTATTGAAAATTGACCTACCTCTACATTAGGCATTTTCAGTATAAGCAGCAGACCTGCACGCCCCTGCATAAAGCCAAAAACTTTCTAGGCATTAGAAAATACTTGTACCACAAAACCAGATTCACCAAACCTCTCACATCACTCTTGACTTGCCTTACTTCAACAAATGAACATATCTAAATTTGCCTAATGAGTTACACATTTCTATTTCTAAACAAAAGATTGTGAACTTGCAGCCAGATGCTGGATGCACCTGGAAAGGGAAAAAGAATTCTGCTAAATGCAACATCCAAACCCATAAAAATTACCAGGGTCTTTTTCTCATAATAAATTCCATAACATTAAACAGAATCACCTAGACATTGGTTACAGCTCCTGATCAAAAGTCATGCTTTTATTTCCCAAAGAGTAAACTAGTAGGTAATGCTAACATTCTGAGATTTATTTCAAAAAAGCCTCAGATACTTATCAATCTTAAAATGTGTGGTTAATATTATTTTTTAAAAAATAGTATTATCTGCATTGAAGGAATGATTTTTATCATTCCATGGATGTGCTATACACTGATGATCCTACTGAAATTATCTGCAGCATATGTTGCACGCCATTTGGGTAAAGGTTTCATAATTTGAGAACGAAAAACGTGATCACAGGTGAACAGCTCAACAGGGGACTGAATGCTAGATGGCCATCTTGTAATCATGGATCTAAAACCCATTATTAGCTGCTGCTTCTCATGTGTAATTGTGGCTAAAACTGTTTGAAATGGCTATCCTACCAACTTAATACTTTGATCCACTGAAACTCTCTGGAGGCTGATATTCTTCCTATTGCCCCAGATATCAAAAGCAGAGCAAATGAAATATGAAACATTAATATTAGTGAAAAGTTAGAACACTGCCTAAGGATACCTGAAAAAGAGATGGGATATGGAACAGCATGCCAGTAAGAATCTCGACATTTCAGATGGTGGTTTTTTACAGGTTGCAGAATACTTCTGTGAGACCCCTTACCAGTACCAGTTTTCAGGAAGCCAGTGTAACTTTCACTGAATGAGGCACAGTTCTGCCTCAAGACAGTGCCAGGAACATGCACAATTTCCCAGGCAGGCATTTGGCATGCTGCCACCTGATATAGCTCAGAAAGCCAAACACCACAGCATCTCAGGAGGCTGCCTACAGTAACCAACGCAGCAATAAACACATCTTCCCCACCGCACTGTAGGGCTGAACTAAGAGGCAACAAGAACATAGTGAGGATGAGGTCAAAATCAAATTCAGACACGTACCTCACAAAGAGTCTTTAATTTTCAGTGTTTGACAGAATTCCAACCTGAGCAATGCAGCCATGCAGGTCTCCCAAATTTCATTATGCATCAGATGCTATTAAAGAGAACAGTTCAGCTTTTTAAGGTTTTTCCCCACTAAACTCTTATCTGTTTGTCACAGAATAACTTCAATCAGATCTATTTCTCAACTAGGAAAACAAGCTTGGATTAGTGTAAAAATAATATTTCAGCAGTAGTTTGGAATTCCAAAATGACTAAAAATATTTTCATTGAGATCTGGGCAGAGCTTTCCGTACTACAGAGCTGGTTCCTCAACATGAGGATTACTTTACCAGATCAGAAGCGCACGTCTCCCAATTTCATTAATGAAAGTCATGGAATCCTATCTCTCCTGCAACAAGGCACAGAATTGATAAACAAAAAGAAATTCAACCTCTGATGTGAGCTATCATGTTGCTCAAAAGCTGTTACTAGAAAAAAGTTATGAGGTTTTCAATGATAAAAACATTCTTGCACTCACTTTCTATGCCTCAAAATTCAGTATGTAACTAGAACCATCCTAAAGTCAATTACTGGTAAACTTATTTCCATGTTAAAAAACTCATCAGTTAAGCATGCATTGCTATGTTCAAGAATAAACCTGCCCTAGGGCTGAAGTAAAAGGGCAACCTAGCAAAACGGTGATTTGTAGTAAGGCTCATACACTGTGACCTGGCAGCGTTAGCAGCAGTTGCGTACAAAAGAGGACATTTTTAAAACTGGGTATGCAAAGAAAAACCAAATCATATAGAAGAAACCAATTCACAACTTAGAAACTAAGTACCTAGATAGAAGCAGCTTGGACAGAGAAGTACACAACAGCTACTGGGCAGGCATTCAGTAATGATTCTTTGTACTGGAGGAAAAGAGCAAGACCACACACTCACAGGGCAGCTGGCAGTTTGAAGGCTCTAAGGGGCAGAAGGGCAGCATCACGCAGCTGGGCAGCGTGATGCTGTCATAGAGTAGTCAATTCGGCTTTTAAGGGCACTCAGCCTCCAGCAAAACAAAACAGACTCTTCTTTTCGGCATAAACCTGTATGTAGTCACTGACCTTAGTCTTCTTGACATCTAGCTCATCATGCACATCCAACACAAAACACACCTTTATGTTCATTCATGTGTAAAAATCCTGTCCAGCCCCTCATACCACAGAGGGATGGCTGGAGCCCAGCTAGACTGCTAGTTTTATACTTAAGACTCAGACCATTTTCAAGCTTTGTCTTCATACAGTTCTGTAGGCATATCTGCTAGTTACTGCCTACTGCCATGGCAAATTCCTCAAACGTGATGTGAGTTCTGTGCCCAGACAGGACCATTTACTGTATCTTCCTCTCTTGGAAGAAGAGAAAGTGTAAAAATCAATCTGTAAGGCAATATAAGTCACCAGCAGCCTAGCACATGCAGGGCGGCCAAGAAAACAGAAAGCTTCACTGAAACAGGTTTGAAAGCAGCACTTAAAGAAAGCGGTTGTTCGCCAAAACACTACAAAGCATAAACACAGATGTTCTGACATTACCACAGCTTAACTTGCTTCGGTGTCAAGTTAATCCTGATTTCAACCAAGGTAAGTTCTCCAAAGCTGCTCATGTCACACTGGTGGAAACGATTCTTATGAAAACTGATCTTTTTACATCAGTGGAAGTATTTGTACCAAGAGACACCTCATTACTAACCACCACATCCTACCAGTTGATTTCTTCTACAAGTTTATTTCAATCTTTCCAGAACTTTTCACACAAGGAACTGCAGAAACAAGCTAACCAGGCAAAAAAAAAGAAAACCAAAACAAAACACCAATACCCCCCAACAAAAAAACCTCTCAAGATCTTGTATTCTGAACTCTCTCTCTCTCTCCCAAAGAAATCAGTAATCTCAGTTTATATAAACCAACACAGGAAGGGGGTACCTTACAGGTGAGGTCCAATACTGTTTATTCTGTTAACTCTTTTTGAAAAGGAGGATACTTCTGCTGTATCAAAACTGAGGCACTCACACCTCTAGCAAGGCCCTGAAGTTCTGAATCCCCTCCACCTCCTGAGTCAGTGTTGATCAAGAAACATGATGGTTCATTTGTTCACCAGCCTTATAATACATCCTCCAAACTCCAAGAATATATTCCTATTTTCTAACAACCACTTCCTTTGTTCAAACACCTAAGTGTCTGAAATGAGTGAATTTTGACAGCCAGCATGAAATCTCTTCTTGCATATTCGCCTTTCTGAATAATGACTGTGTGGTGGAGATTTATATGGAACAAAGAAGAAAAAAATATATTGGAAGAAGACTCAGTATCTCTCAGGCCCACATTAGCATTTGCTAATGTTCTCCCAATAGTGCTCTTATTTAATACTGGGCTTTGTTTTAACTCCTGTTTTCCCCACACTCTCCTTTTGTGTTTCATGCTCTATATAACAACACTTTTTATTTCAAGAAAGGAAGTGATATGGGTAGATAAACATTGCCAGAGACCATCATCTCTCCAACAAAGCATTCAATTTTTATGACATAATTGTTTATTTAATAAATGGCATCCCAAAAAATATGGAAAATGAGGCACTGAAATACTTCTTCCTGTGAAGCTATAAAGTTTGACAAATTATACTGAAAAAATTCCCTACAATATTGACATCTGAAACTCAGTACTAAGCAGGCATTCTTCAAATACCGATATGGGTTACAAAAGGTCTATTTTCACCCAGACAGGCATCATTCCTACTAGAAGAGAACCCACCAAAAAAATTAAAAGTCTACTTCAGCTGAACTTTGACTTCAGCCTATTAATTAAAAAGCATAAGACATTAAATATGAAGCTAGTATAGCAAAGCATCTTTTTCAATTACAGAGACTTCCTTTCTTGATTTGCTAATGCCCCAGACACTCATTATAAAGAGGTCATACAGTACATTATGCCAACACTCTACAGTTTCTCGTTTTACACTTCAATTCAGCAAATTATTTTACCACCTGTTTCAGTACCTAACAGAATTCATGCCTTAATTCCACCAAATATTCACTTCTGTCCATTTAAGTGTCGGTAGCATTAGCTTATTTATTAAATTAGAAAGCCAGCTGCATTAAAATGTTGGCTTTCCAATTACACATGCATGATACTGCTGCTGAATCTCCCTGTTTGCCACACCCTTCCCTACCACCTGCATCTCATCGTCATTTCTAATGTTTAAGTTAAAATCCTTGGAGACAAGTACAAGTTTCTCTATGTCACTTTATATTACACATACTGCTTGTCTCTCATTTTGTTTCATCCTTCTAAAATTTTCAACAGCTTTTTATTTGAACAAAACTGAACATATGCACGGAACAGGAAGCAGGGTTGGTTTCACAGCATCCAGGGGGGTCCTGAGCACTCTAAAAAAATCCAGCACAAATCTTCTTAAAGGGCTGGATCCACATCCCAAGGCACTGCAGAAGCGTATTCCAGTGAAAGCTGGATGATGCCAGGAGGGCACAGTGCCATGACCATGTGAAATCCCAGACTACAACCCTCCCAAGTTGCCTCTTTTGCTCTCACTTATTCACTTAAGCAGGCTGTGGACTGCTCCTTAGCCTCCTGTAATTGCCTGTTCCCATGGTTTACCTTTTTCCCTTACGTATCCAAGCATTATGCAGAGCAAGATGTGTAATTGCCAGACAAGGTTGAAACGGGGTTAAACTCCCTCACGCTCCCTAGCTCTGTGCAGCATGGAGCGAGTTTTGCCAAAAGACAGTGAGACATCTCAGTGGCAAACTGTCACCCTCTTATTCCAAATAATTTATAATTATGTTGAACAGCACTTAAGGCTGTTGGATTTCATTAGTAATCTTTCCCTGTTATAAGGGTTGTGTTTATCACTGTCTTTTGGGTTTTATCATTTAACTGGTCATTAAGCTCTCAGGCATCCCTCATCTCAGAGCAGCTTAGTTTCAGCAGTGAGACAATTTTATAGAAAAGTATTCTAAAACCAAAATACTTTTTATCAAGGGACTTGCCACCAGTGTCATTTTAGTTTTATAAAAATACACATAACACACAAAACCACACAGACTTATAGCAGATAGGGACAGGATCTCTCAATTCATAAGGTTACAGAGATGCTGTCACAAGTCATCAGGAAGTCTTTGCTACTAATGTACTCACAACTCCATTAATGGGAGTATTGCCAGACCACAGTCCAGACGAAACAATTATGATAATCAAGAAATACAGAAACTGACAGTTAGTTAAACACATAAAAAGATAGGAAATATCTTTACAAACATGCTTTCACCTAGTTATTCAAGACAACACATTTCATATCTTGGCAAGAGGCAGAAACCCTACCTGTGGCCCTCTATTCAAATTACTCCTTTGAGTAGGGAAGCACCTGCAAAAACTCTTCACTTGTGAGTTTAAATTATGCTAAGAAATAGAAATATTACTGCAAGGTTTATAAAAATCAGTGGTCATACAAAGCTTTAAGAAAACAGTAAGTATTGTAGCACCATGAAGAAGATAAAGCAATTATGTTATCACTATTTTATTCTGCGTTCTGCAGGGACAGTGCTGGCAAATGCTTCCATAATAAACTAAGAACGTGTTCCATGGGTTGCTCTGAAGTAGCCCCAGAGCTGTCTGACTTCTGCTCAGCAACAGAACACAGTCCTGAACCCAAGGGCTTGCACTGAGCGCACTCTCACAGGAAATGCTTGCCAAAAGGACAGCAGGTTACATCCCCTGCAGTTATATTTTAAATACAATTACTTTTCTCATGGATGGTTCACCAAAGCTGCCAAGATAATCTCAACTAAATACTGAAGCCTGTAATGTCAGTGCACTGCATCAGACCTATCCTTTTTTAAAGTGTTCTCAGCTCTGATTACAAGTTTTACCATTTTGACTTTCACATCAGTTAAATCAGACACTGTGAATTTAACTGAGAGTAAAATAAAGGCCAGTACTTTATTAGTAACCCCATATATAACTTTATTTCAGTGGTTTCAAGACTTTCTTTCCATGGGTTATGAATGGCAATCATGTATATACAAATGAAGATGAGTGGAAGAAATATTAGATCCTCAATTACAGAATTATTTCCACTTTTTGGACATATTTCTAAATAGGACATCTTTTTATATTTGGTCAATGACAGTGAGATATGTTCTGTTCCAGACTTACTTTCTCAGCAATTTATCCACAATATTCATTATTAAGCAAGAAAAAATTATTTTGACAAAAACAGAACATAGAACATATATTTTAATTTCATTTTATAATAATATCTTGTCCCTTAGTTATGATTTTTTTTCTCAAGTCATTAGAATGGGATTTACCTGCAACTCCAAATAAGATGGATAATGTGCTGAAGCAAGAGTACGTGGCACTGATAAAACCATAGCTCATCCAATTTTGCTTTCAGCAGTTGCAAAAATTTTCACGATCAAGGCCACTGCATTTTGCTGCAGTCTAGAAAGTCCTGAAAAACAGCAAAAACAATTTAGGAGGGAAGTATTTTCCCAGAATGACAGGGATAGAGATCCATTCTTTTAAGAGGTGGAGGTCCCTTCCTTAAAGTAGCTGTGGGTCAGAAATTCAGATTTGGCCACACAAGGGACCAAACACATCACTTTACAGTAGCTACAGTAATAATAAAACAAAACAAACACACCAAAATTTTAACAACAGCAACAACAAAAAAACAACCAACCAACCACACAAAAACCCTCTCAGAATTTTATTTGATTCTTCTATTTGGTGTTATTAATGGCTTTTTTGGCTCACGTTTGCAGTAGGTGACTAATAGAGTGCTTAACATTACCTCAATAATTACTACACCAAGGGGGGGGGGGGGGGGGGGGGCATTCCTCTCCTCTCAAGTATCCCAATATTTCTCTTCTCCAATTTTGGGACTCCTATGTGGATTTGCTTCCCTCTCACCACCCCATTACCCTTCAGGACTCAACTCGATTTCCAAACCGACCAACAAGCCCAGGACAATTACCTAAACCCTCAGGAAAATTCAACAACCGCTGGCCTCGCCGTTAAAATCGCCCCCTCTTCTTTCACCTCAGCCTCCGCGCAGCTCCCTGCCTACAACCCCGCACCCCCGGTGCGCGGCCCGGGTAACACCTAAGCAAGCAGGCTACTAAAGCTGGCAAGTGACAAGGGGAAGGTAGCCACCCGGATGTTTTTACTGAAGACGCCACAGCAATACACCTGGCACGGGGGTAAAGCCGAGAGGAAGTGCCGCCTGCCGCGCCGGCAGCCGGGCGGGACGCCCCCTCCCTGCCTCCCTCAGCAGCCCCTCGCGAACACCACCCCGGGCGCGCTGCGGCGGGAAGGGGCGCGCGCACCTGAGGCGCGACGGCAGCAGCAAGCAGCAGCCTGCTCTCGGCGGGGCCCGGCTAAGGCCCCGCGGGCACCACCTCCCAGAGGCGGCGGCGGCGGGGGATACCCACGTCCCCTCCGCCGCGGGCGGGCAGCCCGACCGCCTCCCGGCCGCCCCGCGGGGCGAGGCGCCCCCCTGCCCCCTCACGCCCCTTCACAGCGGCGCGCGCGCACACGCCGCCTCGGGCCCCACTGCGCGTGCGCGCCGGCCTCCCGCCGCCGGCGGCGCACGGGGCTCCGCCCCCCCCGCGCGCAGTGCGCAGGCGCGTGGCGAGGCCGCGCGGGGGGAGGGGTTGAGATGAGCGTACTACTCCCCAATATGGCGGACTTCGACACTATCTATGAACTGGAGGAGGAGGAGGAGGAGGAGGAGTCCGAGCCTGTGGTGCGGAGCCAGGAGCTGCCCCGGCCCCGCGATGCGCCGGATCCCGTAGCGGTACGGGGCGCCGGGCACATCACCGTGTAAGGAGTGGGGGCTGGCGGCGGGCACGAGGCAGCGTGACAGGCCGGTGTGGCGGGGCGGGGGCGGCGGCAGCGGCCGGGCGGGAGCACCGGGCTGCTGGCGGCACCGTCCTGCCGGGGCACGGTTGCCCGTTGGCGGTGCCGGGAGGGGGTGAGGATGCGAGGACTGTGTCCTATCCCTTTTTGTCCCCAGCCTCCCTCTGCCCCGTGGAGGCGAGCTGCCCGCGTTACCGTGATCTGCAGCCCTGCTCCCTTTCCACCCCCTCCGTCACCTGTTTTGTGAGAGGAGTTTTGCTTTTAACGTGTTAAAATGGGAAACTTTGTATTTTCCAGTAGCTCGAGGCAACCCAAAGTCATGAATGAACACCTGAAGTTCATTTGCCTGTTCGGTGCAGAAGCAGCAGCTAATCAGCCCTGACAGCCCTGGGCGTACTTCTTTTTCCGAACAATCTGTTAGATAAAAAGTAAACGCCACACCATGTGAGGATGAGCAGTCTGTTCAAACAATTTCACTATGACCCTACCTTGTCTCAGATGAGCCATGGAGCCCCCACACTGCACTGCGGAGGAGGCACACGGCTGCGTTGTAGTTTATCTACTCCAAACTTAGTTGCAAGTTTGGTTTAATTTTTTTATGGTTAGAATGCAACATGAGCCAGAATGTTTGCTAGTCATTTAAACAGTTGGATCAGAAGATGAGCAAACAAGTACACCCATAACAAGTTGTTGGTTGTTACAGTCATTTTCATGTCAGGGAAGGAGGTATTGAAATTTTTGTATTCTGGAGATCCATCTAGCTTGTGTTGCTTTGAGTCTGTCTTTGGATTGCATAAAAGAACACACATTTCTCTCTGTAAATAGGTGCAGTGTGATGTAGCTATCTGCAGCAAAAACACTGGGTGGGGAAGGCTCTCTCATCCTAATGTTGGATTTGATACTGTGTCCGTCATGTAAGTCTAAATCAGGTTTGCATTGAGCTAGTGCCAGTGGATAGTTGCTCTGCTGCACCGCAGTGTACTTGCTTGTGTTGATGGAATTTCTTTCTGTCCTGACCCCAAATAGCATGTGGCCTGACTAAAGGAGGGGTGTAACACAAGCAAAATGATCAGATTACCACATACCCATCTTATTAGTTACTTGGTTTTAAATGCTAAGCTAGAAACAGTGTTATACACTTATTTGCTTTGTCTGCTGTGATGCTTTTTGTGTATTAGCAATGTTCCTTAAAGATCCTTGGCTCCAGCATCTTTTGGGGATGGGCAGGAGCATCTCCAAGAACCCTTGTCAACTAGTGATGTCTACATCAAAAGAAAGCAATACTTGTAAGTGATGTGGAAATCATGAGCTAGCATACGTGTCCTTGTAACTACCCGAACTGAATTACCATCTACTGTATTTTCTCTTTCTTCCACTCCTCCCAGCTTTCTTCCTGTAAGAAGTATACCTGCCTGAATAGAAGGCAGCTTTTATCAGTTCATGGTCCATTTAAAAAATCTCCTTATATTAATAAAAACAGTTAGTGTATGTTATCAATAAAATGCAAATAAACACTGGACACTGTAGTATGTAATCCTAACCTCCATATTAAATGGGGAATATTTTGCTTCCTAAAGAGTTTCTGGTTAGTATGTATCAGCTCTAAAATTCTGTCATTTTTTGATCACATAGATCTGCTGCTTTTGAAATCAGTTGGCTTCCAGAAGCAGCCTGCTCTAGTTACTAAAGTGAGATACATCATCAAGTAAAACTTGTGTTTGTTTTCTGAACCTTTCTGTAATGTTGCTGATAAAAATTACTGTCCTGACAAGTCACTCAAAAAAAAAAAAAAAAAAAAAAAGAAGAAGAAAACTTTATTTTTAAAAAAGCCATTGTTTTCCTTGGATTTTTGTTCCAGGTGCTTTCTGTTCCTCATCTGATGCTGGCCTTCTTGGATACTTTTGGTGTACAGAGAAGGGATAATTCTCTAATTCCAGTGTCATCTTCTGGTCCAGCTTTTCATGTACAGTCCTCTTATAAAACTCCCAAGTTAGTAGATTCAAACTATATACTAGTTTCCTGCATGAGAGCTTTTATTCTTATGACCTTCTCAGTGAGCTGCTGACCCTAATAGGAGTTCTACTGCAGTATCCAGCAGTACTAAATATAAATTCTAAGAATCCAAGGATTTTTAGCAGGACCTTGCTTTCTCCACTGACTGTTTTGCTAACCCTTTTACCCCTGTGCGTGGTAAGCCTGATCATGTAAAGTGTATTTATTTTTATTTTACTCAGAGTGAGAGAGAATGTATGTGAAAGTGGTTAGCAACATTTATGCTCATCTTGTTCGATGCTCTTTCACTCATACTTGAAAAAATTAGTTATCAGTCATACTGTTTTCAAAGAGCTTTTGAATTTTAGCACATAGAAATTACTAGTACCTAGTAAATGCCTTTTTCTTTGCTTCTGAAGTTCCATTTTAGTGAGTTATAAACCCATTGTTCACTGTTTCTTGCATAGTCAGCATGACTCTGGTTGGTGTGTCCAAATATCTCAACGTAAACATTTTTAGTGAATCTGAGTCATATGCTTACCAAAGAAATGGCAGTAACTTTCAAAAACAAAACAGTAAACAAACTCTTAACTTGGTTATAAGTTCTTATTTATCTGATATAACTTTTCTATATCATTAAGTCCATGTGCATGGATAGTAATGACGAAACGAAATAGCCATTAAGCATATTTTTTCCCTTAGTATGCAGCCTTTGATTCCTGCTTAAGTCTGCAAACCCCCTAGTTCTGGATGCAAGTTAACTTTTGTTATTCCATTATGGGAGTGCCCCAGGGATCCACAATCCAGGTGGTAGTGAAAAGCGTATTGTCATCAATTAGGGGAGACGGGGAAGAGCCAGGTGCTCCCAGTTGTGATAAGATGACATTGGATTATTGTCTGATATTAGTTTATCTTCCACATGTTTAAAATTGTAGATTCTACATATTTAAAGTAATAAGTTACCTCAGCCTTCCACCAGTTATCAAAAACTTTGTTTTCCAAAATATCATCCATGGCTAAGGATGCTCTTCAGTAGTTCTGTTGGCTTCATAGGAAAAGCTCTTCGACTAGGAAGAGGAATGTTAAGTATTCAAGGAGGTTTCAGCTCAGGGCTCTTGATGAATGTCATCTTTATTTTGTCATGCTGGATAAAGCTTAGATGGTACCTCATAAAGAATAGTATGTAGAATCGAATTCATCTGTTCAAGGTAGGTTAAACATAACCTGGATTAGGAGTGGGGAAAGGAGACATGCTGAAAGGAGGCTGGAGAGGCTATTGTATGAGAGTTGACTAAACGGGTTTAGCTTGGGTAGTCTAGTAAGACTGATTACTATCTATAAATACAGCAGTGGGATAAATGAGAATGAAGTGCTATTTAAGTCGAAAGGAAAAAAAACAAATCATAAAGCACCTCTAAATATGTCTCGTCTAGATATGAGAAGGTGTTTTCCAAAATTGTCCTGTTTTGGTTCTGGGGATAGGAAACCTTACTTCCTTGTGCTTTGTAAACTAAGGGAAAGAATTTCGTAATGTGATACCAGTTGCAGGTGGGCTTTACAACTGATGATTCAGGGTGTTTGTTTCAGTCTTTAATTTTGACAGATCTTGCATACCTTATTACAGCTCCCTATGAGAAGTTGCATTCTCTCCACTTTACAAATGGGGACAAATGAGGTGATGGGACTTGTCTGATGCCATACATTAAAACAGGGAAAGAGAGACAGAAGAACTAGAAAGTGAGGGCATCCTAGTTCTGTTCCAGTGTTGTTGCCTACATGAAACAGTACCTTGCTTTTAGAGGTATCTGTCATCCAGTGAGAAAATTGCAACTGAAGTATATGGGTGACTTACCTGAATTTCTAAATGTTAGATCTTGGGCAGCTTTCACTGAAGAGCCAGTAAACTAGCCCAGAAATAAGTTGCCACCAACTGATGTTTTAAATGATTTAAAGGACAGGTACTGGAATTTATTTTACATAGCTATTTTTAAATATACTGAATTTTAGAAGACTTCATAGGCCAAATCATGCTAGATCATTAGTCTATTGTAGAAGGTCTAATGACATTACTTACCTCTTAACCAAGATTTTAGGTCTCAACTTTTTTTACATTAAGTATTCTAATAACATTTTGCTACTTTTACAAAGTTGCTTGCAAAGCTGTAGAACTATGTAACATGCTGTGTTAACATTTCTGGAAAAAAAAAAAAAAAAAAAAATTGGTTCTCTAATTCCCCCACCCCATCTAATAGGAGTTTAATGTTTCTGAACTATGTGGTAAATAATCACAAGGATAGTTTATAAAACTTCTAGAGACACTTCAGTAAAACTGTGCTAAAGGCCATCAGTGATGCTGACTAAACTTAGTATAATGTAACATAGTCCTGTTTTCAGTATAGTCAAAACCTTTTATATTTGAGCCATTTGCAGGTGCCAGTGCATTTCTGTAACTGAGGTTTCTTGGTTGTGTTATAACTGAA
Source organism: Athene noctua (assembly GCF_965140245.1). Lineage (NCBI taxonomy): Eukaryota > Metazoa > Chordata > Aves > Strigiformes > Strigidae > Athene > Athene noctua. The sequence continues at coordinate 11,901,359 of NC_134047.1, read as the reverse complement.
TGGAATGTTTTGGCAACTGATAAAAGTTTGGGGTTTTAAATATGTTTAATGAAATTATCGGTCTTCAAATTTAATGTAATATTGTGGTCTTATATTCTTAACAGATCTGAATCAGAAAGCATTAATTTCTGGTTATTTCTTATGGAACTTGGTGGTGCAGTGGTAATGTTAATGAGTATATGTGACCAATGAGATAAAAGACACTACCCGTGGGTTAGGAAAGTTTTGAACTATGAATTATTGAAGGTCAGAAGAGTGTTCTGCAGAAATGCTAGTACATGTTTGCTTTTTTTTTTTTTTACCTGTTTCCTAAACATTTGTTACTGGCCACTGTAAGAGTCAGTGTTCTGGGCTAGTGGACCTTCGGCATGATTTAGTGGAATTAGTCTGCTATATAGGTAGAGTAATTCTGCAGTATTACCTGAACTTTCCAGTAGTTCATTTATTATGTTGTCTAGTTGCTACAACTTTGTGATCATTTCAGGTAGTTTCATTGCTGATACACAAAAAAGTCTATATTCCTCAGAACAAGCTTCTGTATGTGCTTCGTATCATTAGTCTCTTCTGTTGTTTTTTTTTTTTTAAAAAAAAAAGGCTGAAAAGACTAGTGCATTGGTCTTCAAGCTTCCTTAAAAATAAATACATAGTATAACAAAATGTGGAAGATTTCAGTTTAAAAAGAAAAGCTACACAATGTGGAGGCTGACTTGGCAGATTAAATTCAGAGAGAATGGAAATTTATTTACATTAGCAACCTTTGTGCTTGCCTGAAATCTTACTGGGTTTACTGTTTGTTTTTATAACAAAAAGTTCACTTGGATGTGCAGTAGCCCATGCCCTGCTGATGTTCAGTTTGCTCACATTCAGGTCTAGAAACTTCAGTGAAATATGTTGAATGAAACACACAAGTAGGTGGCAATTGGTTGTAGGGCTTAGAATATCTTAAGAGACAAAGGTTGAGAAACACTTCAATTAAGACCTACTCTTTGGGGGTGCTCTTTTTACACAAGTAGTGCTCCAGTATGCTGCCCTTCACAAGAGCCAGGGCTCTAACTTAAATTAGCCATTGAAGAACTTGATTGGACTTCACCAGTGTTGTTGACAAACATTTTAATTAGCTTACTGGATTTCTAAAGACAGGGCAAGTTCATTTATTATGCTTCTCTCTTCTTTAAGGTTTATTTTACGTTTTTGTATATTTCTGAACAAGTTACACTGCCAAGTTTGGATATCTGAATTATTATGCTGTGCACATGAGTATGACTGTATTATATAACAATAGGGGACTGGTGACGTTTCAGCAATACTAGTATTGGTACAAGTGATCAGTAAGGAGTACTCCGGGTGTTGGTTTGACTCAAAGCAAATACTATCTCTCCATAAGGTTTGTTTCTACAGTAAATACCACAATAGCAACTGTATATCTGCCTCCCCTTTTCAGCTGTGATCCTTTTTTTTAGCATTATTTTTTGAACAGAAATACTCAGGAGATAGATTAGCAGAGCTGACAGTAACCTTGATGTATATTTAACTTGACAAACTTAACATTAAGCTCTGTTCAAACGTAAAGGTTGTGGCTGAGGGGCCAGCTGCTGTTTTATTTTGGTAAAGTACTGCATTGCAAAGGTTAAAGATTTCAGTTACGGTAGAGGGGATGGAAGACGAGAGTTCTTCTGGAGAAGCTAGCAGGTTTAGCATCAGAGCTTAGTTAACTTCTTGCCTACTTAGATGCTTTAAATAAAATTAAAAAGTCAGCATGCACTGCTGGTATCTTGCTGTTCCACAAACACTAGCTTTTTGAAAATTTCAGTTGGTTCATTAGTTTTCGAGCTAGTGGTAACACAGGTTTACAAGCAAAGTCTAGCTCCCTGTAGATTTTGCTGGTTATAATGAAGACTTACCTCTTGCTCAAACCCAATAACATTTCAATGAAGAATAGTCACAGTGATGCCTAAGACTGAATTTTCCTGAAGTTCATAGTTGGTTTAAAACTGTTCTTTGTGGCTCTTACATGTTTTGCATGAGATAGTTTAACTCGGCTCAAAGCAATTTTTTAAAACTATATGGTTATAAATTTCTAAGGTGATGATGAATGGGTTCCTTATAGCTAGCTTTATCTGTTGCATGTGAATAAATTGCATGAGTAAAAAACTAGCAGTAAAAGGATTATTGAACCTAGAAAACTGGAATTTAATAGCTGGAGGTTTCTTAAAGCAAAGATTGAAACTTACTGCCATCCAATCACAGAAGAATTTTTACACTTTTAGTGACTTGAAAGTATTGAAGTAAGGCAACAAGCTATATATCTCTGTCTTGTAAATGACCTTATGAATGATAAATGAGACATATAAACTTAGATTGAAAGTTCATGAAATAATGTAAATGTAAGGGCAAAAAAAATTAATAGGTGTTTTTTTTTTAAATACAAAATCTATTAATTTTTTTTTTTTTATTAAGGGAAACAAAATAAGTTAGGTGGAATATATTTTGTTTGTCTCTTTTGTTTTCAAGGTTTGGCTTGAGCAACAAGTTTGATACAGAATTTCCTTCTGTTCTGACAGGGAAGGTAAGTGTGAGATTAAACTGTTCTTTTAAATGGAAAGATCCAGTGCATCCAGTGTTTTCTGTGTTACAGATACATGCTTGTGAATCCACAGTGCAGCGCAGGGCAGCACTCCACTGCAGACTGTTGAATTAACTCTGTCCTGTATGAACTAGCTGATTGATGACCAGTCCCTACAGTATACTTTGAAACAAGAAAAAACGATTTGCAGTGATTGCTATCGTTATTGACATTCCAAACACAGAAAAGCTCAACATGGCATCATACTGTTTTCATGCAGGCAATCCACGTGAAAGCCAGACTCACTTAACCTTGCTTTGTAGATATCTGGAGTTTGTGCTACCTCCTTTGTGAATTAAATTATTTCAAATACTGAACCTCTCAATATGTCTATCAAGCCTTGAGTTTATATTCAGACAGATCTCCACAAGAGAATCTATTTTATCTGAAGCTTTAAGCAACAAAACATTATAGTGTCAAATCTACAAAATAAGTTTTTCATACATTTTCAGAAATACAATAGTTGTTTAGTTCTGAAAATTAGTGGTGACAGTGTCTCTTGCATTCTCTGTCATCTTACTAAATGCAAGTTTAATAAATATTCATTTGTAGCTAATAATTCATGAAATCTTGTAACAAAATTCTTGGTTATGGTTTTATATTCTTTTCATAGTTTTATTTCTTTTAGACTTTTAAATTTTGAATTCTTTCTCTTTTGGATTTTTTTCTTTCTGCTGTGTCACTCTCTAGTGTTTTTATTTTGCTTCAATTAATATCCCCCTTGTGTATCTCTTCCAGAATTTGTGAGGAAAAATTTTATTTGGCTCTTAGTGCTTTCTCTAATGTTATACCATACAGCTACATTACCTCTGCAGCCTCTTGCAGTGGCTGTTGAGTCATATTAACAATATGCTACAATGCAGCTGGATGGCATCTCCTGGTTCTGCGAAATCATCTGGGGTTTTTCTCCTTCATTTTCACCCCAGAGTATAATGAATAAAATACTTGCTTTGAATTTGTCTCTAGATTTTTTGACAGCAGTGCAATTAAAAAGCAGGTTACTATTTGGAGTTTTTTGTTGTTGAAAGACTGCGTGGAAACTCTGGCCTTGCTTCAAAATCTCAATGAGCTCAAAAGGAAAAGTCTTACTGATTCCATAGTGTCTAGTGTGAGGGCTGGTGATAATACCATTTGCATTTTACTACTTTGCATGTCTGAGGTTTATTCTTTTCTGTGAAGCTCCTTCTGATCACTGAAGAGCCACAGAATACTTTTTGGAAGTAATAATTTTTATGTTCTTTTAGTTAAGTTGTAGTTTGTTATAAATAAGCCTACAGAAAATACCTATCAGAAGATGTTAAAACTTCATTTGATTATGTAATTTTTTCTTCTTTCTGCCTCTCTAAAATATGTATGTATTAAAAAAACAAACCAAACCCAGCCCCCGCAGCCTACACTTTTTAATATGAGCATCAATGCCTGTCACACTTTACACTTGATTGTCCTCCTCTTGTTAATTTAGACAGTGACCAAGAGTTTAATTTGAAGTTCATTTGACTGCTTGGACGTGATTTAGCAGAGAGAGGAAGTTGTTCTACTTGGCATTTACCCTCCTTGTTCTATAGATGTGGTCAGTGAGAATGTAAATCACATGAGCAGGGGTTTGCTGTATATAGGTATGCTTCTGTTGAGAATCTTGATATCCTGTTATCTTTTTCTCATAAGTGGATTTGAGGGGCTTTCTAAGTAAGAAGACTTTGAAAATAAATTAATTCCCTTTTGTGAGGGGAAAACACCAATCAAATAAGATAGTAAACACATTTCTTCTTACTACCTGCCACACGCTGCCATGAAGACAATAAAACCAGTTGTGGTTTTTTTGGTTTTTAATACTTTCATGAATTGCAAGAAATAAGTAATCTGCTTCTTCCTCTGATTGTGGCAGTCAATCACTGTTATCGCTATTGAAAATGAAAACTCAGTTTTTTCCGGTAAGAGGGTTTTCTTCAGATAACCCTGATAAATAATTCACAATATTAAGCATTATAGTCTATTGATACACCACTTTTACTGTGCTTAAAATATGAATTTTTACTTTTTATGAAATCACAATTTATGAATAGCATAGTGACTGCTTATATTAACAATTTGTGATTAAAATGTTTACTGTGAACTTGGATTAGTACACAGCTAATATAAGGCAATGTCATACTTTATTCAGAATGTCTGTGTAACATCGTTTAATGGCTTTGTTGTCCATTGTGAATTGATATTAATAATATATCCCATCTGCTAATGGAGTGTAAAAGGTGAAGCCATTAGGTGGGGTTGATAGATTTCTCTGTGGTAATGTTTTTCTTTTTAATAAGCACAGATGAAGATCTAGGTTTTTAAACACAGGATTAAAATCTATCCAATGCATGAGAAAAATCCAAAATAGATAAAACTAGCTATGCCTTTCACCCAGAAGCACTAACTTTTTGGATTTTTGCCACTGCGTGGTCTTAGGAATTTACTTAAGCTTCCTGACCCTCAGTTTGACCATCTAGATGATGATGATAGTAAACCTTCTGCTGGTTTTCTTTTTTTATATCAGAAATACCCCTTCTTCTTCACCCATCTCCCCTACCTCCTTGTCTCCCAGTCTGGATAGTTATTGTAAATTAGCCTCAAACTAAGATGCATGTAATTACATCTTAAATATTTGAGACGTTTGTTGCTTTTTTTGGAGAGGTCAATGTGTATATGTGAGGATAAAACATAGACAGTAAAACAGTAAAGGAAAGGAAAATATCAGGTAGGTCAGATGTTGGGCCTAGATGATTTAGCTAGGTTGACTTAATATTTATCTTTCGGTATGAGATGCAAGCTTCAGCTGGTTTATAAAAGCTGAGCTTAGGCTATTGAACAGTGCATTCTTTTCAATGGAATATTTTAAGAAAAGATTTGACTACACTTAATACAGAGGCAATATTTAACTTTCAATAATGTGATTGGACTTTGGCCTAAATTTAAATTCTGTATGCTACAGTTCTATAGGATTATTAATTATTTTAAAGCAAGCATTTAAAAGCTTTTAACAAAATACTCTCCATAATATATGACACAATAGCACACACTGCTTCAGGTGACAAGAAAATTATGAAGTTAGTGAACTTTAAGGAAAAAAGTGGAGTTTCCTGCCCTGATCTTAAAACAATAAGGCTCCTATACAGAGATTACTGTGCAACACAGGGAAATGTAAGCCATAAAACGTGGTATTGTGATCCCGTTGCAACATGTGATTGATAGGGTTTGTGATCATGATTGAAGGAGAAGGATCAGGCCTGCTGGGCTTTACTTGCTTTCTTCCTGTGTTTGTAGATTCTCTGGCATCCTGTTGTAAAATATTATGACACCCCCTCCTTTCCTTTAATGTTTTTTTTTTCCCCTCCCTTAAAGACCTAAAAGGAACTAATGTCTCTTTACAAGGTGTACTGCACAGCCAGAAGCTATGTACTTATCTCATTCTTTTCAAGACCAAGTCAGAAACGGTGAGAGTTTCCAAAATTACTCAAATCTAGAGTTTCTTAGGAAGCTTTTGCTGTGCAGGAGGCGCTGTTAATTCTCCATTTGTTTCAAATACATTAGTCATTTCACATTAACCTTTCAATATCTGTACCTCCAAGAAAGGCAAGACAAAATTATGACATAAAATCAAGAAAATTATTTGGTGACTGTTTCATTTGGAACAGTGATTTTATTTACAGATATTTTGATCTTTGTGACAGTATAACAATGTTTAACTCTTACTGAGCTGTAAACTGAGAGCAACAAAACTGTGTTTTGCTTCTGTTTATCACAAAATGAGGTTTATTTTGGTCACCAGTTCCTTTAGTTTCAAATGAAGATATGTCATTGGCTGACAGAAATATTTATTGTGATAACATTTCTTAAACAGAGGAATACATGCAGTAGTTTGGGTTAGCCAACACCATTTTAAGTAATTTCATCTTATGTTGCAGCTGAGAGGTTTGCCTTTACATGAAAGTATTTGATACATTAGCGGCTAGTAGTGGTGCTTTCATAATACTATATTAAGGTAAACATCATGCCGAAATTTCTGAAATAGATATTTTCTCTGTTTCTTGGTGGCATCCAAAGTTGGTTTTGAGTTTAGCTATTGGCAGTGCTGTGCTCTACAGGAAGGAGAGTACTTCAACACTGTTCTTAGAAAGTAGCATCAGACTGTTAACCTGATGTGAACAGTGACTCCCTTAAAAGTAGCGCAGAAATAGGGAATCTCACCATCCCAGTACTTGCTTATTAGGTCCCCAGTTTTTCTGCCAGCTGTGATCTAAATCTAGTTGACTTCTTTTCATGTTGGATGTTATCACTGATGATAAGGTTTCTTCATGTTAAACTACATTCTAGAGTGTGCAGTTCCATTGTTTTTGGTAGGTTTGTACAGCTGTATTTTGGGGTTGGGGTGTCGTGTTGTGAAGGCCAGGTAAACTTTGTGGCTAATAGAAAAAGAAACATTCTCTTTTCTTAGTGGGAATCATTGCAAAAGTACTAATGGGGTCAAGAAAAAAACTATTTTTATCCTTCAGACAAACTGAATGATACATATAAGTTGCAAAAGACTTACCAAAGAAAGTGACATTTGTATGTATGTTAGGAACATACAAACTTCCTTAAGAGCTGAGAATGCTAGTTTGTTAATGTATGTGATCTCAATTTACTTTGAAGCATGTCTGGCTGTAGAAGCTGTACAACGTTACTTGTACTGCATACAACCAACCCAGTTGTACTTTACTGTAAAATATTTTCCCACACTGATGATGAAATTGTCTTGGTCACGTGCATCTGATATTTGTTACATCCTAAATACAAGAGCCATCATTAGCAAAGAGATCTGTAAAACCTTCTGTTTCAGATACATGCAAGTACATGCTAGTTTTCCACATTACAATGTGATTTTTTTTTCTGTTTGTTGAAAATGTCCCAATACATAGGATCTCTGTTTCTCTTTGTCATTTTCTTTTTCTTTCTTTTTTTTTATAAACCATCTATTGTAAAAATATATTTAAATGTTGATGTTACCATCAGTCTACAGAATTTTTTTTTACTTGCTTCATTTGTATATGTAAAAAGAATTATAAGACCATATGTTTAATGGGGGGAAGGGGTGTGTGTGTGCCTGTATAATTGCAAAAGAAATACTTTCTGTACACTTATCAATTCCTGCAGTAAAATAATCACAGTGTTAAATTATGTTCTTATATTACTAACTGTAGGCCTGGCTTGTGTACAAATCCAGATGACCTCTGACTCTATACTGCATGATCTGAATGGCCAGGAAACAGATGTTGTATTTATTTACTCCCTTTCCTGCAATGTTTTATTGAATTTAGCTCTTGTGAATAGGCGGAGGTAGCAGGATCAGGTCCTCTCCATTTCCTGTCCCATAGTTTTGCTCCTTTGGTGAAAGGAGTCTTTGTCATTAAATTAATGCTTTTGTTGTTGTTGCCCTTGTTTGCAGAATCAAATGAACAGTTGGGCTTGCTTGTTGGGAAGGGTTATGTAGTAGTTGCACAGCTTTGTATGCAGACTAATGCTAGCGAATTTTTTCTTCAACATGGCGAGTAGTAAAGAAAGATTTCTTTTTTTTTTTTTTTTTAGTTGTTGTACCTGACTGGTCAAGTCTTTCAAAGCTGGATCTGATTATTCTGCTTTGTGCATTTGAATCCTGGATTGTGTTACAATTAAGAGTGCCATCTTGGAGTCAGTACCACAAATCCATATTTGACTTGTCAGATATAACCTATTTAGATTCTGTAGATAGATGAGGGATTTGGGGTATGTAAATAGGTAAGTGCTCTCTTTCATAAGAAACATGCTGTTAGCAGAGGAAGTAGCTTATTTTTGATAGAAAATGTGGTTTTCCACTGTGACTCTGTACTGGCAACATATAGAAAATACTATTTTGAGTAAGCTCTGTTGAATATTCCTCAATTTAAATAAGTTGTTGTTCAACATCTAGGCTTTATTCATAACCCTGTACAAGATGCATTTCTTTGCCTTGAATATAATCCAATATATGTCTTTCCCAGCTTTCATATTTTAGAAAGCAGCCACAAGAGAAGTTGTGGCCCCAGGCTGATAAGGACCACTTCAGGAATTAATTTGTGGACAGAGGCCTACCTTCACCCAAATGCAGTGTAGACTTCCATTGATACGAAATTAATTTGGACAATGTTATTCTTTTTTTCTATGTGACAACAAGTGTTTTTACTATGAAGCTGTCCCGCATTCCATTGGAAGCAAGACTATCTGTCAGTATTCTGTTGTTTTGTTTTGTTTTGTTTTTTATCAGTGTAGCCAGTGCATATCTTGTACAGCCGTGTTCCCCTTCCAGTTTTGTCCAGTTTTGTTTGGGGTCACTATGTTATCAGGACAATTGATTTATTAATGGTGCAATAACTAAGGATGAGGCTGTTCATCTAATCAATGTTTAGAATTTTAATGCGAGTTTTCACAAAGCATGCACCATAAATGAATTTGTTACAGGAAAGTGACTTTCATGATCACTAGGTGACTAGTGGTTTAGAAGATGGGGTCCTATTGTATAATGGTATTATGTTTCATTTACATTTTAATCTGTAGAGGCAGTTACTGAGAAAATGCGCCCATAATTGCTTCCCACTGAAGTTCTGCATTTCTGTTGCAGGTTGCCCCAGAAGAATTCAAGACCAGCATCAGTCGTGTGAATGCCTGTTTAAGAAAGAATCTCCCTGTCAATGTAAAATGGCTGCTTTGTGGCTGTCTGTGCTGCTGCTGCACACTGGGCTGTAGCCTGTGGCCTGTAGTCTGTCTTAACAAAAGAGTAAGTACATGTTTCATTCTTCTTATTCTATTTATTTTGCAATTACTGATGACATTAAATTACATTTAATAGTATCATTTCCATTTCAGACCCCTTTTTTGGTCTCTCTTGCATGCAAAAAGCTATTGTGATTTCTGTTCCTTAGAAAATAAAAAAAGATGTTTCTTACTGAAGTAAATGATACCAAATTACCAATTGAATTAGTATTTTTAGGAATAGCTAATCCCATCTCAGTTCAAAGAACAGGATGATAACCTAAATTTTCATGATGTCTAAAGGTCAAAGAATTGAATTAAATGAGTGCAGAACTGGACAGTGACCTTCAAAGACTGCCTGAACTGGAGTGAAAATAACTTTTCCTCTTCACACACTCACACCGCAGAATAAATATTTTTTTAAAATTAAAATCACTTTTTTGTATGTGATAGTTACCATTAACATTTCTGAGCTATGGTTTATTTGACATATTTTACTGTGCTGTTTCTATTAAGAACAAATGCAAATTCATTTTCTATTTGGGAGTTTTAAAGACTTCCATTTTATTTATTTATTTATTTCAACAGAAAATTAACAGTTCTTGTAATCAGGTCCAAAGTAATAATTCTGAAAAACACTTTAGCAATATCAGGTAAACATGATCTTAATTACCTCTATGGTTTACACTTAGAAGTGATTTATCACAGCAGTAAACGTTTAGGAAATACATAGGTGCAGTGTAATGATATTCTTTGCAGCTACATAGTTTGTGAGACTTGTAGCCATAAAATCTTATCCACAAATGTAAATAGTATGTAGTGCACTCGGGGGAAAAAAAAACCTCTCACGCTTCTCAATTTAATTATAGGAAAATATCTTACGTAAAAATCTGTTAAAAAGTAATACTTCTGGATTTTGAGAGTTTATGATCTTTAATGAAACAAATCAAAAGCAAAACCAAGGAATAGGTATTGCTTTTCAGAGAAAATAAAACAGAAGTGTTTTGTCAAACTTTCCAACTTACTCAAGGAAGTAACAGTTGCATTGACTGGCATTGAGTTTTTGGTTAAAATGAAATGCACTAAAGGCATAATATGTTAGCTTGTTGAACTGCTGGTCGATGAAGCCTATATCACTAAAAAGTTACAGGGCTTGTTTTAGCTCATTTTAACTGCTTTTGTACATGTCCTTATTGCAGAGGAATATTCTTGAGATACACAGATGGAGTATTTGCAGTTTTAAAACCATATTTAATATTCTTGTGCTAGTGAAAATCTAAATAAATGCCCATGTGATGTTGCAGTATTAATGTAATTCTCAAGGATATAAATAATATGTACCAAGTAGAAGTAGGGAAGATCATGTTACTTCTGTGGGTATATATCTGTGTATATATTAGAGAGATTTGATCACTCTAACAATCACAAGTGTAAGATGGTTCTTAATTTTCTCCTGTGGTGGGTTGAACCTGGCCAGCAACTAAGTTTACTTACTCCTCCCCATCCCCCCTGAGCAGGATGGGGAAGAGAATTGGAAGAGCAAAATTAAGAAAAACTCATGTGTTGAGATAAAGACAATTTAATAAGTGAAGGAAAAAAAGGGAAGAAAACCAAAGTGATGCAAAGGCAAATCACTCACCACCTCCCACCAGGAGACTGAAGCACAGCCTGTCTCTGGGCAGTAGGGTACTTTGGAAAGAATAGCCTCCTGTTTTATTGCTGAGCATGACATTACATGGCATGGGATATCCCTTTGGTCAGTGCTGTTCAGCAGTAGCTAAAACACAGCACCATGCAAACTGCTGTGAAGAAAATTAACTCCAGCCCAGCCAGTCCTCATACACTCATCTAGCAACAAAAGGCATTATGAGATCCAAAGGGTGGAATATGAAACTAAGCTGAAACAGGAAACAATGTGTACTTTTGAATTCCAAGGATGGCTTTGTCACTAGAAAAATTTACAAAGAAGTGGTGGATTCTCCACTATTAAGTCTTTGACTCAGAATTGAATAGCTTTGTATCTTTTTTAATGAGATGGTGCAGTGCACCTACCATTATTAGCTTTAGCAAAGAAAATGGTGGATGGAATTTCATGGCATACTATGCAGGAACAAGAGTAGAACATCACAGTGGTCTCTTTTGACCTTAAGAATCACTGAAACTCCCAAAATCTCCTCCTCTCCCACAACTGTGGAAAGAACAAAACATGAAGGTTACATGCACTTTGATATCCAAGAGTTGAAAATACAGGCACTGTTTGTTGTGAGATGGAGTTCTGTGGTGTTGAGATTTTTTCAGGATTCAGATAATAATTACATTAGCAAAATCTGGAAGGTCCATATATATAAATTAATGTATTGTCAGTAGACCACCTGTAGTGAGTACAGATCTGGCCAGGAGGATGTGGGAGATTCTGTTTTTGTTGGCTTGGCTATGGTAGGTAAAAATGCTAAATTCAAAAGGTTCTCTTATGAAGTAAATTAATTCTGGAAATGTTGCAGTCCTAAATTAACAAAAAAACTTGTGGGTTTTTTTTTTTTTTTCTGAAGAAGATCTGATGCTGAGGAGTGTGGAGTTGAAGTGGTAGAACTTCCATTTATACTTTTTCTTTTGCTTGATTCTACTTTTATAAAACTAACTTATTTTAAAATAATCTTAAGCCAGAAATGCCATAGTAAGATTCTTCTGGATGAGGCTGGCTTCTGAACCATTTATAATACAGTTCTGACTTACTTTTTAGACTAGAAGATCAATTCAGAAGTTATTAGAATGGGAAAATAACAGACTATATCATAAGGTAAGAAAAGTTAGAGTGCTTGTTTTTTTCAGCTTTAAAAATAGTAAGGATTTTTGCATAATTGGCATGTAGAAATTTTAGTCTTGTTATAATTTCCTACTTTATACTGATCTTAAACCTGTATCTGAAGTATTCTAGATCCTAATAATTTGATATTGCTAATGCTCATTATGTTACTAATCAAAACAATGCTGTGATATGTATTAATCCTTCAATAATTATTTTCTTAGCTTGGTTTGCACTGGAAGCTGAGTAAAAGGAAATGCGAAACTAGCAATATGATGGAATATGTAAGTATTACTTCTGTTACTTATTCAGTATTCAACATAACTGGTTGTATAGAAAAAATCCTTAATTTACTAGACTGTCGCCTGTCTGAGATTTCTCAGAAGGACGTGCAGTTGTGTTTGACATGAACCTATGAAGGATGCTTTTAACAAGAGCAGCCATGGCATATATTGAGACTTAGAAACTGTCACCACTAAATGTGTTTTCTCTTCATAACAATTCTACACATGTACTGCAGGTACACTTTCGGTCTGTCATTTGTAATGAGGGAGACCCACAGGCACACTTGGTGCACTGAGGTGATTCCCACACCAGTCCATAGTTCTTTAACACTTATCCACCTTTTCCATTGGTATTCATAATTACTTTGATTCAAATTATTTGTGCAGAAATATTACATTTTTATAGTAGTGGGTTTTTGTCTGGATATTTTATTTTTTTTTGCCAGCTCTGAATTTCATAAAGATTTAACCAGGACAGACAGTCCATGTACGAAAACAGAATTCTAAATATTTTGGTGATCCTACTACTCTGACATCCATTTTCATGTATAGATGTGAAGATTGTGTAGACTTGAAGAGAGATAGTCATCCCAAAAAAGTTAGGCTTTGTTACTCTGGGAAACATTCCCTCCTTACAAAATACCTCATGTATATTTAGTCTAAGGTACTAGCTAATGTTGCATGGAAATTGTGCTGAAGGTTTGAACTTCTTGGTTACTGTGTTTTGTTCTTGTCTTTTTCCCTTCTTCAACAGGTAATATTAATAGAGTTCTTACCAAAATATCCCATATTTCGACCTGACTGAGGAACAGCATTTGGTCTTTCATGTTACCTGTCATTTTCTACCCTTAGTGCCTTGTAGATGATTTTGGAAAGAAGATGGTCTACTTTGCTGTGACTTAAAAAATATCTTCCTTGCTATATTACTTTCTTTTGTTAAGAAGAGAACAATTTGCACATTTTTTTATGTTAAATGAGGCTTCTATGTTGCACTCTGAATTTTTAACATTAACAATAACTGATATAGTTGCCACTAGGGATCTAACATCAGTGCTGCTTAAACTTGTTCTGAGCATGCTGCCTTATTAATTTCTATATTTGCTGTCCTCAAACATGCATTCTAATGCTGTGTCATACTATATTTCATTCTAAATGTTGCAGTCCTATTAACCCTCAGTAGAAATGTCCAGGTAAGCGTCTTGTAGTAATGATCTTAGTATAACTTGCTTGCATAGGACTTGGAATCAACAGCACTGGTTTTGTCCTGCACTTTGCAAAATCATCATTTACATTAGGGGGTTAATTATTTTACCCACTATGGATTTGTAAATATTGACTCTTTGCTAATGTAAAGTGTGGTATGCCAAGGTTTACAGAATGTAATATAGCTCTTATTCTATTGCCAACAGTCTGACATCGTTTTATTCATTACGTTTGCTAGTATCTCTCTGATTGTATAGACCCATTCACATCCTGGTTTTATGGTAAAGCCATAATGAGTTTGTACATACTATCAGATGTGTAGGGCTCAGTTGCACTTTGTTTAGTAAATGGATGAAAAATGCATTTCTGTCTTTTTTTTTAAGTATTTCAGGTGTTGTTTGTAGCACCTGAAATAGGAAGCTTAAATACTGTTGACCTTTGAAAAAGTTGCATTTGTGGGGTAGATGGTGGCTGCTGTTAGGAAAATATCCTAAAGCCTCTTTCTAAGTTAGGAATATATGGATGTCAAGTTTTGTTTTGTTTATAAATGAAGAAAAAATGTGTTTCATAATTGGAGACTTTCATTACTGGGGAGAAAAATTTGGAACAGCCAAGTCAAAGCTGAAGTAACATTATTTTTGTATTGTGATAATATTTCAACATTTTAACAGCCAAGTGACATGGCATCCTTTCCAGTGGAAATAAATTTTATCTAAATCAGAGTAGTGTTTCAAAATATGCTGATGGGAGGAAGTGGATCAGTTGAAAGGCTTCATGTATGTGTTTTGGCATTCAGGCACACTCTGAAGAGCCACAAATGTCTTGTGGAATTCACAAGTATCTTTGGATTCTTCCATGTTTGTCTGATCTCAGGAAGGGAAGTAATTGTAGAAAAACTTCCTATAATGGCTGGCCTAAGCAGGACCAGTTGATAATAGTAAGCAAATAAAAAAATGAAAGTTCCCTCCCTTTCCTAACTAAGAATAAGAAATCAGAGAAAAAAACAGTAGATGACTTGAGTATCTGCAAGTTGTGATGAATGTCATTGTAAGTGTCCAGGCATTTCTTTGCAGCAATTTGACTCCTTGTGACATCATCCCAAGTTGCTTTTCAGCTTCAGGGTGACTTGGGATTTCCTCTGAATGTATTCGCATCTTTTCAGTATGCAATATTGTATTAAAATATAGTATTTAAGACCATTGCATTCTAATAACTGTAGTAGGCCGGATTTCTTGTATGCAGTATTTACAGAAGGCCAGTTTTATGCAAGTTGTTACTTCAAATCAAATTTCTTACTGTATAGCTGAGGAGTGTCAAGGCTCCAGCACTTGCAGTAGTTTCCAATCACAGACTGATGTTTCAGATTCTGAAATCTGTATATTTAGTGCAGAGGTTTCATTTGACTGGTAGATTGGTGACAACTAATTGTGTAATTGCATTTGTAAAGTAATGAATAAAAACCGACTGTGTTGTTTGAATTTAACATTAGCTACACCTTGCAATTCAGACTTCTATTACAGAGCCAAGCAAAGTGTTCTCTCCAATTTATTTTTTTAGGATGAGTGTTAACTGGAAGCAGAAAAAATACTTAATGGCAGAAAAATGCATTGTAAACCAAAACTGAAATAGCACACCCAATTCTATGTATTTCCCTTACAAAGAAGTTTCTGGAGTAAATGAAGGAAGCTTAGCTTAATTAACAAAACAATGGAAGTTTCTTACTGTTATGACAGAACTTTGTTAGTAATTTTCCTTTTTTTGTGTAAGAAACTCAAGAAAACTCAGCAGGTTCTTATTTTCTTCTTTATGTGACTATATTTTCAAAATGTTCTTTTCCAACTGAGAGAACAGGCAAGCCGAATGAGAGTTCTAGTCATTGCCAGCAGTGGATGCTGGTCAGTCTTCAGTCTTGCTGCTAAAAGAATTCCTCTTCAGTCTGTGCTGACTTTATTGTATTCAGTTCAGAATTTCTCAACCTGATTTATCTTGTTTCTGTGAAGTGCTGTGCCAAGGTGAGAGCACCCAGAGCTAGAGGAGCCCCTGGTCTCTCTGGGCTGCTTCCTGGCCACCCTGTGCTGGGTATGACCAGAGATACAAGGCAGAATAAGGTCTTGGCTTTGCTTTCCCACCCTTGTACCTTTATCCCCTTCCTGTGGGCCTGGCCACGTCCAGTGCCACAGGCTGCTCTGCCCACAACAGATTGTCTGTCCCTGGGTCTCTCCTAGGCACTGCAGGCACTTAAGCACAGAATATTAGTATTTAAAGTTTACATTTTAAGTTTGTAAATTCTGTACATTTTACTTTGTCCTTAATTGTTAATTGTATAGTCTTCAAACCATGAAAAGGTCTCTTTCTGTGTTTTAATAGACATTTAAATATGTGGCCATAAAGCAGCAAGTAAAGAGTATGAGCCAAAACTGCCATTTACAGTAAGCTTCATGTTTTAATAAGTAGATAAATTTGCATTAAAATGCAAAACCAGCACGCAGTATTATATTTGCATCTGAAAGACACAGGTTCCATAGCTCACTTAAAGATAAAGGCAGCTGTTAATACTGCTGTGAACTCATGCACTTCTGCCTACAGGTTCTTTTTGCCTTGCCTGTCCTTTGCTTTAACATAATAACATTCAGCATTGCATCTCACGAGACTGAAAAATCTAACTTTTGACAATAAAGAGTCAGCATGAATTGGCAAACCAGTTTATAGAGGATACTTCTTAATTGGAGAAAGAATTTGTAGCAATATAACAGAGATAAATGTTAGCAAAGTGTAGTGGAAGTGATAAAGTGCCTTGACTGGTTCCAACAAAAGAGAAAACGTCATAGAGAGTAAGGAGAAAAGGGAACTAGTAACAATCAGTGGTGTGAGTTTGCAGCAGATTTTTAAAAGCAGTTACAGTCTACCAAGTCAGTGTTTGAATGTTTCATATAAACATGTTGACACTAATTTTCCTTTCTAGTTTTTATCTAGGAAATATTTGGATATGTATCTAGTAACTTTTGTATTTAAGGAGTACTGAAGTATTAAAGAATACTGGCAGAGCATCAAAGCTCTTACCTACTGATTCCCCACTTGGATCTGTGAAGTTTTACCATAGAAGGAAAAAAAAGTGTTCTAAGACATGCACAGACAAGTCTAGGAAGTGTGGATTCTGTTGTAGATGGGTGACTTTAAAACAGAAAACATTTTTGCTAAATCTGGTGTGGTCTTGATAAATAAAAAAAAAAGTTCCTATGCTTTCCTTGATAGGTACAAAACTCCATATGCAAAAACATAAATACATGTTTATTATTGTCCCACTATGACAGTTTACTACATTTACTTGTCAACACACTACCATTGGAGCAATAAAAATGTCAAGCTATTAATAGTCAATGTAAATAATTCATCATTTTAGTAAGTAATGTTATGTGATTCTTCTGCCATACTTTTTGTTTTCTGCTTTTGGTGTCCTTATGGTGTTGTAACATTACTTGTACTGCTTAAGAAAAGTGGTTTTGTTTAAGCTGTATGAAACTGTTCTTAATGTTTTTATTCTGTTTACAAGTGAGCAGCCACTTTTTTAATAGGACCTCACATCTTGAGAGTTTTCTCTTTTTTTTTTTTTTTTTTTAATTAAAATAAAATTCTAACTGGGCTCGCTTTCTACTATTTACTGCACTGGCTTGTGCCATTAAATGAAGCTGGAAGTCAGACATGCTTAATCACTTTGAGACCTTTTTCTTTAATTAAATTTAAACATGAAAACTTTTGAATAGTGCAGTGTGTTTATGGGGAAAAAAACCCAGCTTCTACATCTCTCCCTGTAGCAGCATGCTGATCAGCTGTAAATGGAATGGCTGTAGTGGTGGGTTTTCTTTAAATAAGACACAATTCTGATACAGCCAGACCAGGTGCCTGTATTTGGACTTTCAGTATGGATTGGCTGATTTAAAAAGCAAGACTTGGAAAGCTTAGGAAGGCTTTCCAAAAAAGACAGCTGCAGAATGAGCATTGATTTAGTCTTCCAGATACTGTTTGGTTGACTTACAGACCCTCTGTGTAAGGACTTCTTGTAGGAGTCTCTTGATGCAGCTTTCCTCTCTGAAAAGCAGAAGGGTTTCTCCTGTGCTATTGTAGTTGCACCTCAAAGAGAGCCTAACCTGAGAATGGGTAGAGTGTGTTAATAAAATAAATCACTGGCTTATACAGAGGCTTGTGAACGCAGGACAATGCAGCCTTTTGTGTGTGTGTTAACAGGCTAGCTTTATAGCT
This sequence comes from Athene noctua, assembly GCF_965140245.1. Lineage (NCBI taxonomy): Eukaryota > Metazoa > Chordata > Aves > Strigiformes > Strigidae > Athene > Athene noctua. The sequence goes on along the minus strand of NC_134047.1, from coordinate 11,883,406 downwards.
GTGAAAGCAGGACTTAAAATTAAAGCCTATGGCTCATCCCTGAGGGAAAAATACTGCATTCCTGAAATGGGCATGTGCAATGTTTTTGTTGAAAGTTGGTGTCCTCAGTTGTTTTGGACAAATACAGGAGCATCTGGGATGACGTGCTGTTTAAGCATATAACTGTTACTGAATATTGTTTGAAGTTAATGCCGTGTATGGGTTTATGAGTTTATGAGATGTAATTGCCTAGACTACTAGCAAAGGTCCATTTAAAGAGTATTTGGGATTTCGCCCCAACTTCTATTGGCATGCAGTTTCAGAATTGTTCAGTAGTGAAACTTACTATAATGTCTGTGCCGATGTATTTATAATTCTATACATCTGTCATGTCAGATTGTTCTTCAGCATAAATAGTTGTAAGTGTTCCAGCTGAGTTTATTTTTCTAGTTAAGCTTATAGAGACTTAAATGCTCTTAGTCTTCATTTGCTAGACAAAATGAAATGTTAGTCTGGAAATCAAAGTTCTCTGTTTCTATCATTCTGCTTGCATTTGCTTGTGTTTATTCCAGTCTGAATTAATTTTCCTTGAATAGGTGTAACCAGAGACAATTAGATATTCCAGATAGTGGCTCATGGATAAGGCACCAGGTACTTCAATGTAGAGAGTTCCCACTCTTCTGTGAAAATAATGTAATCCTTTAAATTAATGGATTAATATCCTTAATGGCTGTATTGTATTTCTGATTCATAGCCATTCTGTGATAAATTTGGGACTTTATCTCCTCAGTCACTTCCAGTTTGTACTTTTTCCAGTGTCTAACAGACACTCATTACTAGTCCCCGTCAGTCCAGACTCATCATTTGACACTTTGTACTGTTGAATTTCTTGTTACTTATATTACAGTGGTCTTCCCAGTCCTTCAACTCTTCTCATATATGTGCTCTCATTTTTCCTATTAAAAAAATCTTTGTCACTGACTGATTCCATCTGCAAAGGTAACAAATGTTTTTACTAAAAAGTAGTTTCAAGATTGATGCCTGAATTCTGCTTGCAATTTCTAAAAGCCCCTTTACTTAGTTCCTTACCTGATGTAATTTTTTCTATTATTTCTCCATTTAGCTGAACCAGTAATTTGCTTGTAGTTCATCTGGTAGATTTAACATATTTAAACTTTGTTGATTTACACATTTTGTAAACATGTGGCAGATTTGGGTCTAGCCTAAACTACTGAATTGTAATCATTGGATCTGCTTAGAGGATTAACCTTTTAATATAGTCACATTTTATTTGACATTCTTTAAATAAACCATAGGATCCATAGTAGCCTTGTCTTGAACAGTAAATTAAAATTTCTGCAGGAAAAAAACCTGCCTTAATTTCACTGATAACAAATATTATCTGAGCTTTCTTCTAGAAAAAAAAACACTTTTTAAAGAACACTCTCACATAGGATATCCAGAATTGTAATAAAACTGGGAAGAGGAATTACAGCAGTTCTCATCAAAGGGTTTAAAATTAAATTAAAAGGCATATCTTTTACAAAAGGTAATGACTGTGATGTGCAACCCTAAATGAGTAATTGAAAATTATTGGTTCTCCTGACAATATCTACAAGGATATCATTGGACATTGATGACAAGGAAGTTTCTGAATAGGGCAACAGAAGTAAAAAGGGGTTATCACGTTGGCAGTGTTGTAGACAATGCACTAGTATGCCTTGTGGTTGTGATGGGTGCCCATATGACTTGCAGAATGTGGTCTGTAAGGACTTTCTGCAAAGAGTAGCCTGAAGGATGAGTGCGTAAAGTGGCTCAGAGTGCCCAAATAATAATGGGAATGGGTAGGAGAAACCACAGCGGTATGGGACAGCTCATCAACACAGGGCAGCTCAACAACTTAATTCCATGCTAGTTTCCCACATACCTGAACATTTCATCCTTCATCAAAGACTTATTTATTTTGACCTTAAAATGACAGTCTGTTGGATGGTAAAATGTGTAGCCAGAGAGTTAGCCCACATCTTAATCTGAGATAGATTATGAATTACAAAGTTGTAAATTGAAAACTAAGCCACCAGTTACCCTAACTGCTGTTTCCATCAAAGAACAAATAAGTTCCTTTCAGATCTAATTTAATTCCTGTTGTTTTTGTTTGTTTTGGTTTTTGGGTTTTTTTTAGATAATTCTCAAGTATTTGTAAGGTTCAGGTGTTATTTTGGGACCATCTGAAAAAAAAAATAAAAATCTATTGTAAAATCTGTTAATACACAACGAGAGTTGTTGGCCACTGCTGAGGCTCTTTGTATTGGTGGCAGTTTTCCACCTCTGTGAGTTAATCTGCAACCATTGGTAGCGTATGACATGAGGATATCGGGGGTTGACTCTCACTATAGTTCAGGGGTCCTGGGGAACAGTTGTCTAATTCCTATTCCAGTTGCCACGGTGAGCAGTTGTTCAGCGTTTCTTTCCACCTGTAGCAGAAAGCAGGGGATGATGAGGAGGAATGGATCCTAGCTACACTTGAACCATAAAGGGAAGAGACGCTTCCAAGGTAACTTTTTGATATATTTGTTGTCATTGTTGAGTGCGTGGAAAAGGTAACTTGCTTTATGATTCTTTATCATTTTTGGTAGCATCAAGTAGTGCTGAAAACCACATTGCTCTAAGTTTCCATGTAGTACTGATGGAATTAAGAGCTTTGAAACTCAGTGACACTAACTTGGTATGGCTACTCTAAAGCAGAAGCTGCCAGATAGCTTTGAATTGTGGAAGAGAGAATATCAAGCACTACATCTTCAGGGTGTAAAATGTGAAATTCACTTATAAGCTGCAAAGCCAGAAATGGGTCATGTAAATCCTATCCAAAAAGTACTCAAGTCTTTCATAGCGTCACCAACTGTTTTGTGAATACCACTGTATTGTCAGAGCAGCCGTTAGGACTTCTGAAATGAACACAAATAGCAGCAGCATTTGCCTCTGGTCACTCCTAAAAACCTCTTTGGGAATTCTGCTGGACTCATCAATCCGTTGGAGGAGCTCCTAGCATCAGGCGCAAGAGTCACAATGGCTGTGCTATTCTGCTCTCAACGGTGAGCTGATTTGAGTAGCTGAAACTCTCTGGAGCCTTAATCTTACCAGACTCATTGTGAAGGGCTGAAGAATATCTTCGTATTTTAGAAAAGTTTCAATGTGACATCCCCATTGCCAGACAGTGCCGTTGTAAAATGCTGGCGCTTGGCTGTGCTTGGGAAGCAGTTGTTAAACTCAGCCTGCGGTGCGCGTCAGATCCTACAAGGGCTGCGGCCGCAGGGCACTACACCAGACCTCGTCAGGGAGATTTACGATGTGAAGTTGAAAGACCCACAGATGGGGTCGGTGACGGTGAAACCCCGTGCCGTTCATGCGCGGTGGGGCTCTCGGGGCAAGGCTCGAGTCTGACTGGGAGACGGAAGCCAGCTTGTTCAGCTGGCGAGTGTCTGCTGCGGCTGCGGGGCAGCGAACCGCGGTACCCGCCCTCGCCGCTCCAGCCCGCCGGGGCGCGGCGCCGCGGCCGCCCCTTCCCGCTAAGCGCCGCTGAGGGACGCCGGGCCGCGCTCCCGCCCTTCGCGCGCGCCACCGCCGCTCCCTCGGCGCATGCGCCGTGGCGCCGCGCATGCGCCCTCGCTGGCCCGTCCTGCGCCGAGGCTCTCGCCCAGGGCCCGGCGCCTTTTGTAACAGCGGAGCGGGCGGCGCTAAGGCCCCGCGGCGGCCTCCGCGCCCGCGCCGGGGGTCTCGCCCTCCTCCGCGCCTCCCTGCCCCCTCCTCGCCCGCAGGAGCCAAAGAAAGGGCAATGGCGGCGCGTTAGCGAGGCGGCCTCGGCGCGGCCCGGCGGCTGCGGACCCCCCCGCCCCGTGCCGACCGCAGCGGATGCGCGCCTCGCCTCAGGCCCCGGCGGGAGCCTAGCGGGGCCCGGGCGGCCGCCGCCGCTTCTCCTCCTCCGCCTCCGCTGCCGCCGCCTCCTCCCCCTGCTGCTGCGGGCGCGAGGGAGGGCGGGCAGCTCGGGGCGCCCCGCTCCCCTCAGCCCCGCGGCGCGGCGGCCATGGCCACCGAGCTGGAGCCGCCGGCGGCTGGCGCCGTGCCGGGCGCGGCGCCGCTGGAGGCGGAGGAGGATGAAGAGCACTGGCTCTACGGGGGTAGGTACCACCGCCCCCGGCCGCGCAGCCAGGCCTCGCCCCGGCCCGGGGTGGGGGGCAACGCAAAGCACCCGGCCGTCCCCCAGCGCCTCCACCGACCCCGCCTGACGGGCCTTCCCCGGGATGGGGGGATGGGAGGTCCCTACTTGCCCCCCGGGCGAGCCTCCCTCTGGGGCCAGGCGCTTCAGTTGCTCTGGTTTTGGGGCTTGGGGGGGCGTGTGTGGTTGTGTTATTGTCCTTTTAACAATAACGCCGTGATGCAAAGAGGTTAACGTGATGCTTTGTTGCACTTTCAGTTTCCTAATCATCCAAATTTTGTTAATCTCATTGATGCAGGTGAACCTCTGGGTTAAGAGGCAACTGGGGAGGGTGTGTGTGTGTGTGTGTCTAAGAAAAAGTATAGGACTTTATTTAAACGTCTTTGTCCTCCGTAGACTTCCCAGCTGAATACTTCTATCATTCTTCCCTGGCATGTTAAAAGTTTCTATAAAGATCTTCATAGTTGACAAGTTACTTACATGATGTTTGCCTTTACTGTTGCTCGGAGACTTTGGATATGTATTTTGAATATGTAATATTGTGATATGTTGCTGTGGTGTGAGACTTCACATCTGCAGATAGGTTTTGTTTGGGTTGGTTTTTTTTTTTTTAGTTGCTCCATTTCTAGTTGAACTCTGAAAAGAGAACATTTGGGTTATAGTGCTTTGGCGCTACTAGGTGTTTCTGTAGCTGTGACGCATTTTATGCTTAGATTTAGCATTTTTTCTTTCCCTTGAATAATTTTTTGTTATTGTTTTTGCAGATGACACCACTGGTAAGCAAGAAGATGGACCAATTTCTGGGTGAGTCCAGAGGCTGTTTATTCATTATACTGCATATAATACATACTGCAAAGAAGATGAAGCCATGTTAAGCATAGCTTCATGAATGCTTTAGGCCATCACTGTTGCCAGAAACAGCAGCTTCTTTTCCCATCCCATGGGGTCATCCCCAGCCACCACACTTGGACTGGCACAGCATTTATGGATTTGGAAGGTGAACTGGATGAGGCAACTGATTTGACTTAAAACCAACTTTTAACCCCTTATTTCACCCTCCTCAATTAGTTTCAAATAAGATCTGTTTTCCACTTTAATTCCCTTGGAAAAATGGTGCCTTGAGGGTCGGCCTTTGTGCTGGCCTGGCATTGGTAAAACTGTGGCCTGTACTTTAGCCTGGAAAAGCTAAAAACCTTGAGCCTAGGTTAAAATCTTGGCATGAGCAAATTACGTGAAATCTATGAAGTATGTGGTTTGGGTAAAACTTTCAAATAAAAAACACTGGGGATAACTCCATGATCAGTTTTGTTTTCTGTGTATGGAAAGTATTGTCTGTCCTTGATTATAACTGCCCTATATTTGTGGCAGCGTGTTTTGCACCAGAAGAGTTTTCTTTCAGCAGTATTATCTGTTTGCTGTTTTTAAATGTAACATGGTTTCCAGAAGACTTGATCTTCTCTGGACTTGTCTGTGCTCAGCACCTTCAAAAGTTCAACAATATTTATTGTCCTTTAAAGTCATTGTGTATTCAGTATCTGGAATTTCTGAGTTTGGTACAGATACTGTCCTACTTCTGTAGTAAGTATCCTGTGCTTAGGGAATATGAAAGCTTTTCAAAAACAAGTTTTAGGCAGAATTGGTAAATTGGTACCTAAAAACATCAAATGAGCTTTGAGAGAATAAACAACTTTTAGTTTAGATAGGTTTACACAAGTTAGCAGTAAATTTCTGTTGTTCCTTGCTACTTTTATCTGAATGTAATTTTACTTTATAAGCAGAATTAAAAATTTGAATTTCCAGCAGCTGTCCCCAGTAACTGCAAGATGTGTGAAGGAAAAGTATTAGTGGTCATGCTAGCTCTCCTTTATTTTCCTCCTTTTTTTTTAAATTTTCTTTGTTGCACAATGAGAGTCTTTCTAAATGAAGAGCTGTGGGGTGGTTTAAGAAAAATGACTCTTTGTTTGCTATGTTGTCAAAGGCTGGAGCTCCAGGGACACATTGCTGGCTTGTCTAAAGTACTTGTCTCTACCCATGAAGCAGAAATCAGTGTAGTTCGGGATGCAGTATCCATTAACATTCCTTAGCCTAAAGGATGCATTAAATACCAGCAGTCTGTGCAGGATGCTGTTACATCGGCAGTGCACGGGGTTATGTTGGCATTCTGGGGAAATTAAATAGCTGCAACGTTGTTTTGCATGCAGATGATGGCTGTGGACTTGTCAGATTGGTCATTCCTGGGAAGCAAACAGGTTAGGGAATGACTGTTACTTAGCAAATGTTTATTTGAACTCCAATTCATAAATTTTAATGCACACCCACAGATACTTCATGTGACTTGAAGCTGAAGGTAATACTTGTCACTCTTCCTTAATTCAGTCATCTTGGATTCTTAAGAAAATTCTGGGGTTGAGGTCAATGTTATGAGTTGCTTGGATTTGACAAACAAGACAAAAGGTTTCAGAGCCATCTGTGAGATTTTCTCCAGTGGTACCTCTTTTGGTCCTTATATAATAGCCTATGTCTGCAGCTTTGAAATACTTTGAGAGGCTGATTTTCCCCTAGACATCTTGGCTGCTTTTTATAACTTGAAGTGTCTTCAGCTGCCACCCCAGGAATTTGGCGAAAATGGGACCTATGCTTCCTTGGTTAGCTGCTGAACCTTCATCCCTTCTTTTTGATCTTGGCTTGATTGTTGAATTTCTTTGTATATGGGACTTTTCTAAGATGGGAGCTTCAGTAACTGCTCAAATTGTTCTTGTTCGTTTGGTCTTTTTTTATGCTCAGTAATGCTTTCTGAGTTGTGTTAGTGCAATCTTTTGGCTTCCTTGTTTGGTGCCTCCTTTCCTGCTGCCTCTGAAATGGCTTTAATCTGACTGGTGTTTGGATTCTGTTAGGTGTTACGTACATTTCTTTTTAAAGAAAATCTTGTGTATGTTTATTATCCGACACGGGGTTTTAACTTAATAGCAGTGTCTCCACAAAGTACTGGTGGAGAATTGAGTTGACTGGGCTTGGTCTCTTTTGAAAAGCCGGAATTATTTTGAAGTTCTACTAGGTTTTACCTATGACATTAGAGAAAAATCATCTCTCTTTGTATTTTAGTTTTGTAACACTTATCATACTCTTTTCTAGCATGTGTATTACCAACTTGACTTTCTTGCTTGGCTAATGCAATAAACAATGTTAACATTCGTACGAACTCTTTAATTGGAGAGAAATCTGAACCTGCCTGTTGTTGCATTAGGACTAATTTGTAATGAATGAGAAGATTGGGTGGATAATTATCTGTCTTTTCTTCTTTGAATTTTAACTACTCGTTAATGTAAGCTATTTGTAGAAACACTAAAATCACTTTTTCCTTGATTTCTACGGGACAGATGCCCTTACTGCTTACTAAATATATGTATAATTATTAACATTCTTAAGGACAAGGTGAAATTTTGATTATTATGGTCTTATTTCTATCAGTTGTGGTTGTGCTGGACCAAAGCTGAAAGCTACTATATCTGCCACTTATATATTAGCTATTGAGTGGTGTTTGGCTGTCTGTTGGGCGCTCTCTGGAAGTGCTAAACTAATTCTTTCCAGTGAAGGGGAAGCCAAGCAAGGATGATTAATTTTTTGTTGTATAGTTGAGCTAACTGCCAGCAGAATAAACACACTACATGAATAAAGCCATTATATGAAAGTCACCTGGATGAATGCTTTAAAAATGTTTATAGGTGAACCTCTAGATTGGGTTTCTCCACTTTCTTTTATCTGTCACATTTACTAGACATGCAGAATCTTCTCATCCTTTGCAAGATGCTCCTCAGGAGAACCGGCCTGTCAGCAATGAAGACCGAGAGATGTCACAACACGTATGTGTTCTGCTGCAAATGGTAGACATAGTTATTATTGTGCCTATCAATACTCATAGATAAAAAGATGTAAATGTAAAGATGCTGGTACTGCCTAATACATTACGTTTGTGCTGTAGGAGTGTACTGGTAGTCAATTCCCAATGCTAACTACAGCAACAGGCTTCTCTTCACAGCCTACTGTGGGTAGTGAACCCTGATCTAAGTACTGCTTATGCTCGCCCAAGAGACAGATGAGGGCCTTTGATGCTCCAGTCTGGCAGAAAAAGCAGAACACGATGTTACCTCCAGCTCAATGTTTAGCATGACTTCTCGAGGGTCAGTAATAGTTGGAAACACAGGGATAGAAAGCCTCAAGTGCTGGGAATCACTTTTGATTCAGGCTCAGACCTCGAATTCATTCTAGTAACTCAGGGTTGAAAGAGGAGGAGGAGGCTTGCTTCACACCCCTCTTCCTCTGGTCTTTTTTACAGGTTTGTTTTCTGCCACTGTGGTCTGTCAAGAGGGCTCATACACAGTTCTGACAAACCTGTGTGCCCTGGAAAAGGAGGGAGGGTTAGGAACACCTTCCTCATGCTATTTTGTAGTGGTGAGGTGTTAATTCAGCTTGTGCATCTTGCACAACTGCACTGCTGGATATCTGGAAGGCTTCCTTTGCTTTTGTGCCCCAGCAGTGGTGTATCACTGGAGTTGGAATTGGCAGCTATAAAGTTCTTATGTAAAGTTAAGTGAGCTGTGGACTGATTCTGGCAAATAAGCCAAACTGAGCTCCTCAGCAGCTTCCTACTGCAGAAGTCGTGGTGAGAGTATATTTGCTTCAAGGTTCCTAAATGAAGCTTGGTGAATGTATTTTCGTGATTTTTATTTGTGATTCTATACTTTCACCATGGATCTGGTGAATGAGATGTGTCAGTAAACCCTTGCTCTTTCAAAAAGAGTAGGGGAGAGGAACTGTAGGACATGATGAAATTCTTAGAACTGAGCTAAACCTTCCCTACTTTCAGAAATTTCATCTCGATTCTCTTGTAGGGTCACTTCTTCAAAGGACATAACAGTTTCTTTGTGGGCACCTGTCCATTTATGTTGAAGGCTGGGTGCTTCCATGGTTTTTGCCTCCAGAGACAGCTTTGTATAGCCTTGGAGTGCAGTAGAAAGTTATGTCTTTATATCAGAACCATTCTGTCCAGTAGTCCTTCCATCACACAAGCTTTGTAAGATTTGGCTTACTGTCCCAGGGAATTTATCAGTTTTATGTATTAATGACCTCCTTTGTGCTTTTGTTGTTGCTAGGCCCTTCCAAGTGGTGAAGATGATGAAGATGACAGCGATAGCGACAGTGATGACGATGATGTGAAAGTTACTATTGGCAACATTAAAACAGGAGCACCATCGTACATGTATGTATTGCTGATCAAGGTGTCAGTTTGTGATCTGAGGTAGCTCTGGCATGTTGTTTGGGATTGAAAGTGGGGATGAGAGCTGATCTGTCTTCTGGGAGACATGGGAGTAATGGCTAGAACCCTGAAATGGGATTAGAAGCTGATGGGCAGCTCTGTCCTGCAGTTGCTTGTTGAAGAATCTGTCTGTAAAATAGGAATGATAATTCCTGGGTCTGCGGTTGGAAAATTAACTAAATAATTACTGTGCTTCATCAGGCAAAATCAAAGGTGGGAAGTTAAATTTAACTCATCATCTGTGAAAACTTCAAAAACCAAAATCTGAATTGATAAGAATTTGCATAAACTGTGAATTTACTGATTTTCAGCTGTCTGGGTTTTTTAATGATTTAGAAATGGTGAGCCTGGTTTGGCAAACCAGGAAATTATGTCACTGACTTAAAATTCTACCTAATTTGCATTGAATAAAAATAATAAGGCACTGTTTTTGCTTGCTGCTAACAGCCTCTCTATAAAGTGAATGTCTTACATGTGCTTTGCAGCATATTCTAATTCTTCCACTTCATGGATATTTTCTTTCTCTTGTAGAGGTGGTTTCAGTGCATCACTCTGAATAGCAATGCTCCATCCGTTAACAGCTCACTAGATTGTGCAGACATCCTTTTCAAAATCTGCCTCTACCTTTCTCTCTTCATTCTGTGTTCTTTGTGCAGCTATTATTTCCATGTTCTTCAGTTCCATTTAACTACTAAGTATGTTCCTAGGCAGAATGGTAACTACCACTCTCTGAAAGAACTTCTCCCTTCATGTTCAAGACAGTTCTCTTGTGTTCTCTTCTGTTGTTGGTCAGCAAGCATGTTTGCTGGGTTTCTGTAGGGTTAGAGGAACTTACATGGCGAAAGAATCTCATTTTTAAGGTGTTGAGACTTAGTACCAAAAATTGTAGCAAGGCATGAATAAACCCAAGTGAATTAAGTGTCTTCTAAAGGATGTCAGGGATTGAATATATTTTGTGTGAAAATCTTCAACCAAGTAATTTGTTCAAATACCAACGTAGTGATTCTTTTCCATATATAGGGGAACTCCTATGAATCTAAACTTAAAAACGGGTAGAGGCTATGGAGCATCTGCTTCAGGTATTGCTGTTATTTTTATCCTTCACCTTTTGCAATATTTCACTTATCTGGCAGTGACAGTTGCAGCAGCTACAAATCTTGGTCTCTGTTTGGAAGGATATAAAATTAGTGCAGCTTTTTAAAGTAGGAATAATAAGTGTGTTTCCTAAAGATAAGCACTCCTAAGACAGTCTGAGGGTCCAGTGTGCAATGGAATGATTTAATTACCCATCACTGCATCAGCTGATTATTATTCTATTTAAACTAGAAAAAAAAAATACATTGATTGTTACTTCTGTAGTGAAAAAAAAAAAAACAACAAAACAAAACCAAACCAGAATATTTCTAAACTATATTGTTGCACTGGAGCCAGTCTAATTGCCTAGAGAAGAACTTTAACTCTGTGGTCAGTATACTGAGCTACTTGCAGTGCAAGATACTGAGAGAAACAAACTGGCCTTGAGTATCAGCTATGCATATTTCTGCAGATGAAATCTTCCCCACCATTCAGTTTAGTGTGTACTGTATATTGAGACTTGGATTCTGTCCTTCCTCACATGTGAGACCGTGCTTTCATAGACTCATATGCCTCCTTCCATTAATTTCAATCTGCAAATTGACTTATCTTCTGATTGAGAAATTAAGAACAAATTACCCTTGAAGATTCTGTACCTGACAGATTTTTACTGTCTCCAGTTAGTACACGGTCCACTTAAGACTGATACTGAAAGTTTCTTTTTATGAGAAAATGTGTGTATCTTGGGAGAGAAAAATAAGTATTTTGCCTGGGGAGAAAAATACATTTTTTTCATTGGGGTAAATTTCTTGCATGCTCTAAGAATTTACTGTGTTTCTCTGTAGTACAAGTCTGGGTTGAATTTGCTTCCCTGCTGTTCAACTGCAAGGGCTGTACACCCTAGCTGTTTATTTATAGAATGACTAAAATAATTTTTATTAAAAAATTGATTGTCGTTCCCTATGTGCTATAAAGTCAGCAGTGAATTCACAGTAGTGCTTTATTTTTGACTGGAGTAATTCACTCAGCAAATTAGTGGATTAAAGACATTGCATTAAAAGTAGTAACAGTTTCTCTTTCTCCAAAGCCAAGTTGCAGCCCAAAGGTATTGACTTAGATGCTGCAGGGAATATAAATGGATTGCCTGTTATTGAAGTGGATTTAGATTCATTTGAAGATAAGCCGTGGAGGAAACCAGGTGGGGCCTCACAGTTTCTTGTGGTAAATATTTTCTGCAGTTTTAGTTGTCTCTATTTAATTTCACATTTAATTTCTGTCCATTTATTGCTGCCAGGGAACAGGGAAGTTGGAACAATATGTATTGCTCAGCCTCTGATGCCTGTCTAGACAATGTGACATTTAATGATTGATGAAGCCATGCTTCTACCTAAAATGGGGTTGCATTTACTCTATTAATTTAACTTTCCTAAGGGGAACAACTTTTTTTTTAATGTTCTGTTTTATTAATTCCCTAGTTCCAGAAAATATGACACTGATATCAGTACAATAACATTTGTTGGCCTTGGAGTCAATTGAGTAGGATCAAGATTTGGCTGTTGATGATGTGTGGTCTCCTTTTCATGTGCAACAGCTTGCTTATTCTGTCTCACCATGGCCAAGCTCAGTCACCCCCATGTACCCTTCTCATTTGGGTCCATGTTTTTGCAGGAAGGTACCCCTTGCAGAGGGCAGCGGTGGTAGGAGTTACCATGTAAACCCATGTCACAATAGGAAAGCCATCTTTTTGTGCTGAACTCTCCTGCTGCAAACAGTTGAATAAAAGGAAAGAAAACACTGTCTGCTCTCACAAGAAAGGCTGGGATTTTTCTTTTAGAAAAGCTGCATTGCCTAATTCTTTGCTAGATTCTGCCCTTAGGTGTGTAACTGTGAGTGAGCAGTCCCCACTTATTTCTTCTGGACGATATTATCTAGACTGTGTCGAGACAAATAGTACTTTGCACAGCATGTATTAAAATGTATATGGGCTCTTTTGTCTTCCTGGTTAGTGTTGGGGAGATTTCTACTCCGAAGCAGCTCTTGCGTGACAGCTGTAGGATGCTACAAATAAACTTCTGGTTTTCATTTGACTTTGATATGGAAGTAAATGAAGGAACCCAAGAGATCCAAATCTTTGCTGTGCTACACTTGTAAAATGTGCTATGATGGAAATGTTAACAGAAGCAAAAAATCCACTTGCCTCTTCTTAGAAATAATTCTTTTCCCCACCAGCCCCTGTACTTTATCTTTCAGAAATATTGCTGTGCAAAGTAAGTAGTGCTTTTATAAGGTTGTCTGTGGTGTGGTTTTGGTACCTCTTGCCCACCTGAAATGAAGGGCATCTGAGTACATAACAGTGCTGATAACTACATTGATGTGTCATGGTATCAGACCAGCACTGAATCACTCTGTGATGAATAAGTACAGATGTAACAGAAAACTTAGCCTTTCTTCTGCAGGGGATTTTCTGTTGATTGTGAAGTGAGAAAGTGAGCTTGGAAGAAAATAAGTTAGAAGGAAACAATGAAGTGAAGTTCAGAGATGAAGCATGGAAATTGTTGTGGTCATGCTGGCATCCCTGGACCAAAATGAAGCCAGATAGCCTTAAAACAGTATTGAAGTACAAACAGAAGGAAGGTGTCGGGAGAGGCTCATAACCTGTGAGTTTATTTTAGATGGCAAGTAGCTGGTTACTCAACAGCCTTTCAGGTTTATGTCCTTTAATTGTTCAGCAAGTTGGTATCTAAGTGAGTGAGAGGAAGAAGAAATATGGTGTGGAAGAACTGATAGAGGGCTGAAATATAGGCTGATAAAACAGATAATGTAGATGTCATGTTGCTGAGTCTGTGTTGGTGCAATCTTTGTATTTGGGTGGTACAACAGGAAGGGCGACCTACCTAGAAGATAAACCTTGTTGAATAGATCCAAGCTCAGCATGGTCAAAGTCCTTTGCTTAGCCCTTATGTATTGGCTCCTTGTTTTAGAATTGATCTGTCTAGGAATACCTTTGCGAGAGAGATGTTTGAGGGACACCTCAGCAGGGCTCGGAGTTGCTTTGTAGTGCTTCCAGTTATGAGGTATGCCCTAAAGAGTTAGTTGCAGCTGTTTGTCCCTCTGCATCTACATTTTCTTGGCAAGCAGTTTGTGGCCACCTCTCTTAGTCAGAAGTGCTCATGCTGAATTGACACTTTTCACAGAAGACTGTCAAGAAAGATAACAATCTTGGGAGGCTGTAGTTAGGATCATGACTGAACTGTAATTACTTGTGTGGTCTGAGATGTATCAATAAAAAACTTCCACTTTAGCCTTGTTTCACAAAATGGGTGAGTCCCGGAATCTCTTCTCAAAACAGCAAAGGTAGTGATGGTCAGGAGCAGGATGTGTTGGCTTAGCTCTGCCAAGAAAAAGGTTCTGTGGCACCATCCCGTTTTTGTGGTGGTAGCTGGAACTGTCATTCCAGTGCTCTCCCCAGCACTTGGCTCATTTGGACAATTGCAAGAAACCACTCTGAAAAAATCCAGTTGGTGAATAAATGCTTGCAACCATCGCTTTTAATAGCCTGCATACGTGCTGTATTTTATGTCCCAAACAGTCCCACTGCTGTTCAGGCTGTAGTACCCCTCCCACTGAAAGATGCAGCCATCTTCGCTGTGGTACACAGCAGCTTTCTGACAAAATGAAATGGAGAGTAAGCTGTGCTCTCTAGAAGATTTTTGTTTTCTTAACTCTTCATTTAAGCAGTTACAGGACAATTTGAGAATGCAAGTCTGCTTGAATCCCGGTGTTAACTGCTACTCCCTTTGTCAGGTGCTGATCTTTCTGATTACTTCAATTATGGATTCAATGAAGAAACATGGAAAGCTTATTGTGAAAAGCAGCGAAGGCTTCAACTTGGGCTGGATCCTGCTCCTCCCATCAGCACTGAAAATAAGATCACGGTAGGTAACATTACTCCTGCATATGGCTACCATAAAACTGGATTTGGTTTTGTAATCACATAGATGAGAGTATAAGAGCAGAAAGTACTTTAATATTTAACTGTTCTGTGTTCCTTTCAGTGATGAGAAATACAATCTTTAAAGATTAGATTTCTTTACAAAAAATCTTTTCTCTGTGGAGCAAACAGTTCCAGCTGCCTGGCAGGGCTGAGCCACTACAGTAGCAAATGAATTTCCAGTTGACTGTGAGGCTACCCAGCTATCGGGGGGTCTGGTTGGAAGATCCTGCGGATGTGAGAGGTGTAGCGAGGGGAGCTGGGCATCCAGGGCTGTTTTGCTTGTTGCTGTTGACTGTTACCATTGTGTGGCTGCCTTTTGTGTTTGGAGACTGCTTTGACCATCAGAAGTCTACCAGGTGGCCAACATCTGTTAATCAGAACTTCAGCCAAAGAGTCAATACAGCAAGTATTGTTACTTCCAATTTTGAGTTAAGGACTACGTGAAAAAGGACGTGAGACTTATGGACTTCTGACAGGAGAGAGTAGACAGCAGTTTACAGAAGTGTCTGTTGCCTTGACTGGAGAATAGGTTGTTTGTTTGCAAGAGCCCTGTGATTGTTTCTCAAGGGAGCCCTTTTCCTTTGCTGAGGGCTAATCTCTCTTGCTACATTCAGTTGAAAGTAAGGGCATCAAACCTGTGTGTTACATACTGCCTTCCACAGGTTCAGCAAGGAAGAACAGGAAATGCTGAAAAAGAAGTGGAAAACAACATAATCAAAACAGAATTCAAAACAGACTTCTTGGCTCTGGTGGGAGGACGCATGAAGGCTGGGCCACCTCCTAATAGGTAAGAGATGATGCAGACATAAAGCCTGGGTGCATGATGTTCTTCATAGGAATAGCTGGGATCCACCTGGGCCACATCTGAATCTCCTCAAGCTTGAAACAGAAGAAGCTTTTAAACTTTATAAGGAAGCTACTGTGGCCACTCGTTAACGATTGTCTTCAGCGGTGCGCTCCTGGGGGTTGTGCAACCCCTACCTACACATTTATGTCTCTTGGCAATATTGTCAGTATAGTGCCACACAGGGAGGGAAACCTGTCTCGCAGCTGAAGGGACACATTTCTGGAAGTGAAAAAAAACAAGGCAAATACCTCAGCTTTCAGGGTTTATACTGCTGGCTGCTTGTGCTTACTTGGCTTATTCTTACTCCCACGATGTTAATCTTTGCCTCCTTAAGTGGAAGTGGATTACATGTTTGGCAGCTGATAAGAGGAGCTATTGGTTTCTGAACCTGTATGCTACACTGCTTGATGCGTGCTGATTAGTTATTCTCTCCAATGAGAAAGAGGATCCGCAAGGCTGGACAAAGCAAAACAGTTGAGTCGTTTTGATTGGCAGCCACTGCTGGGAAAACTGCTTTGATTTATGAGGTTGATGAGTTTTTATCAAAAGCTTCAGAAAAACAAAGCTATGTGAAACCAGAAGAGCCAGACTTTTGGGATCTGGATGTTTCTATCACTTTATTCACATTACATCTTTTGCACACCTGTTTTGCAGAAATCAGTCTTGCATTCCAACTTTCCAATTTGTCTGGGAAACAAGTATGTGCTTCAGGTTTAAGCTTTAAAACTCTAGTTTGTCTGTTTACATTTAAGCACTTTGGTATCATTTCTGTCCCCCTTCATAGTGCATCGAATGCAATCAGGTTTGTTTCCAGCTCTTAGCGTATCTCATGATGTTTTTGAAAATTTACACCACCGCAAGATAAGCTGATGCTATTGTAACTATACAGTATTTTTGTCCATTTTAACTTGCAGTCTGGTTTTGAAAATACTGACAGAGAATATTCTGTTCCTGCAGCAGAGCTTTTGGTCAGGACCAGAACAAGTATCTTTATACACTGCAGTAGCATCAGAACCATGGTCTTAGTAATGAGTTGTTTGGATTTTTTTTCTTAAACAAAGTGAGCAGACTTCAGTGAGAGAACTTTGAACTTTCTCTCTAACTAGCCAGCATTTTTATAACCACTTTTTTCCTACTGAGAAAATTCTGCCATCTGACTTGGAAAATTGCTGTCATTTTCCCGTCCTAACTTCAGAAAGGCATGTCTAAGGCCATACTTGCACAAATCAATTGTTGCATGAATATAGGATGAGGGATTCTTAAACTCACTTGCGAGTGCTTCTCTCTCTGACAAACCTTTACTTGTGACGTTACAATGAGGTCCTATAAAAATGTTCTTCCCCTAAGAGTGACCTGGGTATGGAGATAAAAGAACATGGAAAATTGTAGGTTCTGTGACTGGTTTCCACTGGTGCATAGACAGCACTGTTTCTTGGCTACATTGATGTTTGGGGGTTTTTTTCAAGGATCTAGCCTTGACTTCATTGAAGGCAGTGGCAAAACTTTTGACTTTAATAGAAATAGTGTAGACCTCAGGGAGGTGAGCTAGAAAGTGTCTGAGAATCTGACCTGTAAATAACTTCAGTGTTACCAGCAACATTTGGAATATTAGACAGAAAGTAGGAAAAATCTGGGCTGATAACATTAAAGGCTTCTGATAAATGTTCTCTCCTTTCTCTGAGCCTGATCTGGGAATGATTATTCAAATCTGGAGAGTCAGTAAAGGATTTCAGCTCTGAACCAGAGTGTGCGATCAGTGTTATTAACCCATACATGGTGATTCTTTAGGTCATGTTTCTGGGCAGAGAGACATAACTTACCTTTGCAAGAAGAGCTCCAATTGCTCAGAAATGAAAAAGGGCTTCTCATTCACCTCTTGTCCGATGTGAGTGCTGCCTCTAAAGATGTTTGCTGGTGGAAAAGAATGTACAAGAGAATTTTGTCTAATAGTGGGAAAAACTGGTCCTTCTCATGTCTTTTTGCCTAAAAAGATGCATCTGCTTTGTACCAGGAAGCTGGGTGGGACAATTGATGTGATTGGTGGCCAGGCAGGCACAATCCGGAGAGTAGAAGGAAGACGACGTGATAAGCATGCCTCTGAGGAAAACCCAATCCAGGTAAACGTTTTGCAGTGTCTTGACAATTTTCTGATTTTATTGCACTTCTAGTGAACCCTGAGCAAATGTCAGTGCATTCCTGACCTCCCATGTCACTGTTTGTCTGCAAAACAGTAGGTAGTACATGAGCCCTGTTGAGGTGAGGTGTATGCATGTATCAGTCCCTTCTGCAGGTTGTATTAACTTCTGTTGTTAAAAGCTTTATCTTGCTAGGAGCTAGGGATCATCCTTTAAAGACTAGCCTCCCCACCTGAATGATAAGACCCCAGTTTCTTTTCTCATCAGCTCTCCTGCAGTATTCGTTGGGGTGTGTAGCTGGGACGCTCTTACATGAATTATTCCCTTCCCCTCCACTGTCGGGTTGGAAGCCCCAGTTCTGCAGGGGAGGACTTCTACTTGGGGCTTGTGTTTGTTTTTAGTTTGAAGTAACATTTGGTCTAAGCATCATTAGATGCAGCCTACACTTCAGACTTAGGGTGGGCCTGTGTTACTGGATCTTGTCCTTTATAAGAAATAAAAGTCTGGGCTTTAAAACTGGACACAGTTCTGACCTTGTATGTCCAGTGTGTGACCGTAATGTTCTGGTTGGCTTCTAGGTAGGAAGGTGCTACATGATGTGTAGTGTTTGAAGACCATCTGCCAAGAACTTCTCTTAACTGCTTTTCTCTTACCAACCACTCCTAACTCAAAAAAAAGACCCAAACCAAAGATGAAACCTTTCCCCTGTCTAGACATAATTCCTGGTTTTGCTTTTACATGTGTGTTTGTGGTCTGGTTTTTTTTTTTTAGTGGTCAGTTTTCCAAATTTTGCCAACAATGGTCCAAAAAAGAGTTTGCCTGAGAGAAAGAATTTGCTGGGAAATAGTTGTAGTTCCTCCCACTTACAAGCATTGACACCTGTATTTCCAGGTCATTCTGGTATCTCTGTGTATTGATCATTCCTTCAGCAGTAGTGGGTAGGTGACCTGCTCTTGTCTGACAGATGTGAATCCAGTCTTCCTTCGACCTACATGAGCATAATCTAGAGCAGAATTTGGCCTCTTGCTGCCCTCAGGAAAGATAAATTGAGTTTAAAAAAAAAAGCACTACTGTGTCACCCTCAAATACGGCAGTTTTTAATCTGAAGCTTCCAACAGTGGCAGTTCCTGTAAATAGAAGTTGTTCATAACACTGAAATGTCAACTGTCCTGCACAGTTGTGAATACAGCTAGAATCTAGACTTGCTGCTGTTCTGCATAAGATACCTTGCTAAGCATATTGAGTGCTTTGATCACCCTTCCTTCCTCCTCAGAAGAGGTTAGCCCCCAGTATAGCACAGCTTTTACTCTTTCCAGGTATCACAGTGCTGCCAGTTTTGGTGCTATGCCTCCTTTATGCCAACACAGTGAGGTCCTAGCTGCAGGAGCAAAGAGATTAAAATGCTCTCTTCTCATTCCTCTGCCTTCTAAGGTCCTTGGAGACCACGGAAGTAAGCCACAACCCCCACAGCAGCCCCAGCAACCATCACAGCCCCAACAGCCACCTCAGCAACAGCCGTTTGCACCACCAGCAGGCCCACCGCCTCCCCCGCTCGCTGGGCCACCTCCACCACACTTCCTCCACCCTCCTCCACCCGTTACTTCTGTTCCACCTCCCCTGCATCCTCCAGGTAGGTGTTCACACAGCAGTATGTGGAAGTCTGAGGCTGCAAGTTAGAACATCCTGGGCTTGAAGCAAATCAGAGGTTTAATTGTTAAATGCTATGGGACAGTTGAGCAATCGGGTACCAGGTCCTTAGACCTGGCCAGTCTTTGTTCAGTGTCTCCATCACCGTACTTAACATTTGTCCTTGAATACCTAAAAAATGGCAGCTGTTCCTTGTGAACAAACTCTAGGCTTTGTTTCCTTGAGAGCACCTTTGGGTGTTACCAATCTATTAGCTTTATTGATAAATGTGAAGAAATGGATTCCTGTTTGTGTGAAGGATGTTAAGAATATAAGAATGGCTATCCTGTGTCAGATCATCAGGCTGTTTAGTTCAGGATCCTATCTGGCTGTGACCAATTCCAGACATTTCAATGGTGATGCTGGAACTGGCAATTCTGCAACAGCAGCTCTAACAAACAGCTTTCCTCCTAATCCAGGTCAGTTCTTGGTTGGTTTATGCCTTGAGATACCAAGATCTGTATCTTTCTGTATTTGTTTCTATGCGTTTTATTGTACTAGCTGTCACTGCAGGATGATTCTTACTGCTACAAGAGTCTAATGTTCAGTGCAGACACTGGAACAGTGCTTCATTTTAAAAGCAAAATATAAATAATATAAATGAGGTTTTTACCACTGGTTTCTAGCCCATTGGGTGTGGTCAGTCCTCAGCACTGGCAAATTCGTGTGCTCTGATCAATAACCAGATAGGTTTGTATTGTGCTAAGAGCACTTGACACTTGAGAAGACACTGTCGAGATAAGTCCTGTGTCTGCAGGAGTGCCCTTTGCCCCTGCAGTTACAGACTGAGTCCTGAAGCCTAGTGAGATAGCATAGGTAAAATTTCTAACTTTTGTATACTTTGTTGTCCCGAGCACCATGGTACAGAACAGTTTCACTGTCTCTTCTGTGCACGTAATAACTCCGTTTCCAGTTACTTAATGCATCTGCAATGTGGAGACCAGGAGTACTCTTTCTGGGTACCAGGCAAAATAGAGCAATACTGGTGGAGAGAACAACGAACTTTGCAACTGAAAAGGCCAAATAAGCATACTCATGCAGCATTTTCCAGGGGAGAGAGTTGCTTTTCTGTTGACCCTTTTCAGTGCAAGTTTACAAACATACTGGCCACAGCCTAAGACACATTTTTCCATCTTCATTTCCTATGAAATCTGTGCATCTTCTGATCCAGTTTGAGTCATGTCTGTGCCCCTGTTGCTTCTGCCTTAAACAGTGCATCAAGGTTGAAGGGAAGGTTGTACTCAGGCTTTCCTTGTGAAACCAGCAGCCGGACTTCTGAGGAGTCACTAGGAGCATGTTGTGCAGTAATTCTTACATTTTGCACTGGCTCCACATTCAGAAGATACAGAACAAAAAATACAGTAAAATCTTTTAATCTGATGAGGATTATAACTGCAGTACTCACTGGTGGACCATGGTAGCTTTTCCTACTGCCTTTCATTAAAATGATTGGCAAAATCAAGATAAATTGTTCATTCTTTCTTTTGGTTATCGACCAGGTTGTCAGATTTCAATATGCAGTTGTGATTGAATTTAAAAAAAACCAACAAAACCACAACAACCAAACAACAAACAGTAACAAGCAAGAAAAAGAACACACTGGCATCTGCAGGAGTTTGTCCTCTTCAGCTCCTTCAGTTGTTCTGAAGGCCAAGTCAGTTGTGTGTTAACACTTGGAAAAAGGAATTCTCCAGTGAAGAGAGCAGCAACATTTAAAATTATAATTTAAAGAGATCAGCATTTGGGAAAATGATATAGTTTGTAGGCTAGTTACTGCTTAGCAGCACCATTTTTTCTACTGGTCTCTTTGCTCAAATATGTGAAAATTATTCAAGGTGTGCTTTTAGGTTTATCTTGAGGTACAGAGATGAGGTGTTTTACTTGTTGTCCTCACTTGTTTTGCTTGCTTGTTTATTTCCATAGGTCTACCGCCACCCGGTCCTATTCCAGGTAGGTGTTAACTTGCTCTTAATAACAGCAGTGATTCTGAACACACCAATGGCCCTGTCTGAGCATTAAGTAACACGAGCTAGGATGACACCAAGACTCATTTTAAAGAACAATTAATTTAATGCTAATAAACTCCAATGCAGCCTTGAACTCCAGCTGCTTATCTTATATTCTGGACCTAAATAATAATCTGTAAGTCTTCTTAATACTCTCTTGTTTTTTCTGAAGACCAATCTAGAAAGTGAAATGGAGAACTTCAGATGGCAAAAGCCACTTAGATTTGAAATGGTTTAGTTCTTGTTACGGCATTTGCACAGCAAAAGTCTGAGTGACAAATTGCTGCGTTGTATAGGAATTTGGAGTGTGAAACTGAGCAGAACAAATGCAATTTCCATCAGAAGCCTTTGCTCCCTGGTGCGCAGAAGAGATGGTGAATACTAATAAAAAAATGTAACAACTAACCTTGTGCTTAAGTTAAGAACCCCACTAATTCAGAGCTACTGTAAAACTAAGTTTCCTCTAGCTGTAATGTTTTTTTTTCTACTGGACATTTTGCCTAGTCCAGGAAAAACAAATTTAGCTGTTTGTCCATTCAAAGTGATAGTTCTGAGGGGATGCCATACATCTGAAAATCCAAGGCTGATGGTGACTGGGTGTATGCAGTCAGGCTGTTCCCTCTGTATTACATTTGATTCACGTACTTGCAAAAGGTCTGCACCCAAAGGACTTTGGAGTTGATGTGCTTGTCCTCACTATGTGTCAGACATGTTGGACTTGATTGGCAGCTTTTGTATCCGTGCTTTTGTATTCATGCTCTGCCTTGGGCTTTCCAAGTGGAAATATGGAAAACTACACTAAATGGGTTGTCCCTCGTACTGAGAAAATTCCTGTATTTGTAAAATGTCAATTTTCTTACTCATTTCAATGTACATTAATACTACAGAGCTGGTTTTCATTGTTGTACTAGAAGGAACCTGCTCATAATAAGCTTGGCTTTAAAAGAACTATATTGTAGTGAAACTGGATGCAAATTGGTCTTGACTGTAGACATTGCAGTACCCAGTTGCTAGTCAAGTGCATTTAGATTAAAGTTGTTTGGGAAGGGTGAGGTCTCCAAAAGGGCCAGGCTGTGGCAAAGAACTTCCACTTCAGGTAACTGGGTTGGAAAGGGAGATGAGGGAGAATACCTGCTAATTATGGTGGTGATGATGATGATCCACCACCACTAGAGTTAGTTCCTTATAACAGTAGTACTTTGAAGTACTTGCACTTGGTGAGCGATTGAAATGCTCGAGGCATTGCATTTTGTTGGAAGATCTTAGCAAAAGGATGGGGGGGAGGGAAGCATCTGAAAGTGAAATGTGCCCCCCAACTTGTTAGCAGCATAGATCTCTGCTAGGTTAGCTGGAGACTTCAGGCTACCTCTTTTTACAGGGAGATGCTTCTAGGGAGAGGTTCTCCTGACCCATTTTAGGTGTTCACAGTAAAAGGTGATGAATTGTCCCACAGTTTCATTGACTATGCTGGCTCAGTCTCCATTGACTTGAAAAGGAACCTGGAGCTGCTAGCTTCAATGTAAATGACAGCAGTTAGTCAGATGACTCAGAGCCTTTGTACAAGTACAGTTTGCTCCCTTTTTTGTTTAATAATAAACAGAAGTTTTTATGCAAAGTCAAGCCAATGGGTGGTTAGTCTGTTCTTGTTGGCATTAGTAATTGCCTATAGAAGTAGTAGTTTCTTGTAGTTGTGGAGACAAGTTTGAGAAGTTCCCTTAGGAGCAGTCAGCACGTCCCTCTCGCTTTCAAATTGATTAAGGTTGAAGACTTTGGCTTCCAAGCTTATGTCACTTTTAGAAGTGGCCTTCATAAACTTATGCTTAATTCTGCCTTCTTGAAGATACCGCCCTGTGATTTTTGTATAATAACTCTTCATGTGTTTGACATTGGGCCCATTTTAAAGTGTCAGACCTTTCAGACAACTCTCGGCATCATTGGTGCTATGTCTTTTCCTGATTTTTACATGTATATGTGCTCAGAAAATTGACTTTCTTCAAAAACAAACAAAACCAGGTAAATTCTGTTACGTACTTTGCAAGAGACGAAGTTCCTCATTTTAATTAATGTAGCAATAAAACCTTTGCTGTAGTTGCAATGTGTCTGTGTCCCAAGAACCAGGCTTTCTTTGTTTTCCACATAATGGTAAGCGTTAATGTTTACTACTTAATAAATCTTGCATTTAAAATGAATAAGCCAAGATAGAAGGTAGTTCTTCCTTTATTTTTCTTTCCATACCCCTACAGAACTAACACTGCTGTAGGGCTTTGGTAGGAGATACAACCCTGAAGGAAAATTATTCCATTTCAAAGAGGGCCTTGTTTGGAGTAAAAAGGTGCTTTAAGTGCGTTTAACTGTAAACAGCAATGAAGTCTTGTTCCCTCATGGCAAACTGTGAGATCTTTGTGATGACTTGCACTTCTGTCTCTAGGGTTGTTCCCGCCTCCTCTGGCACCACCACCAGCTCTCCTCATTCCAACCTTGGATGGGTAAGACTGCACCTGGCCTGAGCCATTGGTACAGCTCCCCTGTAGAGAGTGGGGGAGGAGAATAGGTCTAAAATTAATGGCAGTAGTTCTTAGTCTGGTCTTGGATCAGGGTGAGGGGGTGAGAGCAACGTCTGTAGTGAATGGCTGGATGGTTGTACTCAGAGAGTTGCAGTCAACAGCTCGATGTCCAAGTGCCGTTCCTCAGGGGCTGGTGTTAGGACCAGTGCTGTTTAACATCTTTCTTGGTGACATGGACAGTGGGGTCGAGGCACACTCAGCAAGTTCACCGACTACACCAAGCTGTGTGGTGCAGTCACATGCTGGAGGGAAGGGATGTGCCATCCACAGGGACCTGGACAGGCAGGACCATGCAAACCTTATGGAGTTCAACAAGCCCAAGTGCAAGGTCCTGCCCATGAGTCGGGGCAATCCCAAGCACAAATCCAGGCTTGTGGATTGAGAGCAGCCCTGCGGAGAAGGACTTGGGGGTATTGGTGGATGGAAACCTGACTGAGCCAGCAATGTGCGCTCACAGCCCAGAAAGCCAACCGTGTCCTGGGCTGCATCCAGAGCAGTGTGGCCAGCAGGGCGAGGGAGGGGATTCTCCCCCTCTGCTCTGCTCTTGTGAGACCCCACCTGCAGTGCTGTGTCCAGCTCTGGGACCCCCAACATCAGAAGGACATGGACCTGCTCAAGCAGATCCAGAGGAGGCCACGGAGATGATCGGGGGCTGGAGCACCTCCCCTGTGAGGACAGGCTGAGAGAGTTGGGGGTGTTCAGAAGAGAAGGCTCTGGGGAGACCTTATAGTGGCCTTCCAGTACTTAAAGGGGGCCTACAGGAAAGATGGGGAGGGACACTTAATTAGGGGGTGTAGGGATAGGATGAGAGGTAATAGTTTACACTGACAGAGGGCAGATTTAGATTAGATGTAAGGAAGGAATTCTTCCCTGTGAGGGTGGTGAGGCCCTGGCACAGGCTGCCCAGAGAAGCTGTGGCTGCCCCCTCCCTGGCAGTGTCCAAGGCCAGGTTGGACGGGGCTTGGAGCAACCTGGGCTGGTGGAAGGTGTCCCTGCCCATGGCAGGGGGGTGGAACTAGGTGATCTTTAAGGTCCCTTCCAACCTAAACCATTCTGTGAATCCTTTGTGCATTTATCATGATGTGTCGTTCATGACACAGGAAGAAGTCAATAAAATCTAGGCATGTGCTTAGGTCTAGTTCAGAGTAGCTGATAGAATGTTACATTACTCCAGATATTTTCTGTAAAGATTGTCCAGGTACTTTGTAAGCCCTGGGTATTGCCCAGGTAGCCTGCCTGATATACCGAAAGGAGGGATAAAGCAGGGCAAGCACTTTAGTTACAGCTGTCTCAGAAGCTGTGGCAAAGCAACTGCACCTTTACGCATTTCTGATAGGTTGCAGTGTAAAGTGAAGGAGATCCACTGAAATGACTGGTTTCCCATGAGGATGTTGTACATACCTTCAGAAAAAAATCGGGTAAACTTGCAGCACAGACATACCTGCAAGGGCTCACTGATGTTAGTAACTTGCATCCTTTTCTCTCTCTCTCCAAAGCCAACCGGCCAGCTACAATAACAGGCAGCCTCCTCCATTTGGTTACAACTCTGCAGGTGAGCACTGAGGATAACAAACCGTCAAACTGCTTATATCTGTTTTCAGGTATTTGGTAGTTTAGGCTTTTCTTAAGCTGGATGGACATCATGCTTGAATTAACTTTATGGTCTTGCTTGTGCCGCAAACCATCCCAGTCACTAGACACATGTGCTGAGTTTGACTGCACCATAAGGTGCTTGGAAAGTTGAATGTTTTGCAGCAGTGGTGAATGCAATTTTGTAGTTGCATGCTAAGCCTCAGATCACTGTTTTCAGTGCAGGTTCTCAGCAACAGAGGAGCTTCCCCGTGTTCCTCAGCAACACGCTCTTGTGCTTGTTGGCACACACACTTGCTCACACTCTTCCCCCACCTTCAGCTTTGCATCTCCTCCCTGAGCTCTCTAATGCCCTCCTCTCCCACTTTATCATCTTTGCATGTGCCTGTAGGCAGGCATTTGTCTCTTTTTGTTTTGTAACAGAAGAGGCAGTGCCAGAATTTCGGTGGATTTCCTTCCCTGTTGCAGCCCTGCCAGCAATGCCCATGATCTCTCCCATTTCCTTAGTGACCAGCACTTGGAGTGGCACCTCCTGGCTGTGCTGAGCTGGGTCACAGGCAGCACCACACTGTCACCTCTGCAGGAGATGGTTGGAGGAGTGGGCAGTGTGAGGCCTTGCCAAGAAACGGGAGCCTGAAGCACTGTTGTATGTGCAGTTTTTCAGCAGCTGGTGCTGCTTTGGGGTATGACCTCACTGGTCCAGCTGGGCAGGCCCCAGCAGGCCAGCGTCTGGATGGGGAAGCACTGGTAGCTCATCAGGTGGCATCCTTCATTAATAGCTGGTGCCCCTGACCCTCCCCACGTGCCACCTCTTAGGTGAGAAGGTACCTGGTGACAAGTGAGACCTTGTAAGGGTGAGCCTAGAGCTGACTAAGCTCAGCTGGCTCAGCAGCAGGAGAGGGTGTCTCAGCATCGCAGGCACCTTGGCCTTCTAAGTCAGGATGTCTGGGAGGGGTGGATTGAAACTTTTCTCAGTGGAGACCTTGTAGCCTGCCCTGTATATAGCAGGTCCTACAGAGAGCAGGAGTTGGGGGAATGCATAGTCCTTGCAGTAATGTGCTGTGTAAGGGGCTGTGGAGATTTTTCAGCAACATCTGTAAATACCTGGTCTTGCATGCATCTTCCTCAGGGAAGAGGTGTTCACATGTTCTTGGCAAACTCCTGAAAGTAAAAAGAGAGTGGGGCCAGGCTGAAGCTGGGCCCTTGTGGTCTCCTTGGATTCAGCTGTATCTCCAGAGGGTGTCTTTGGAAAGGGAGCAACAGAGATGCTGCTGTTAATGCTTCAGATGAACAAGGATTCTGCTCTCTCACTGCAGATTCAGGTTTCATCAGCTACCCACCCATCTCCACATCCCACACGCCCTGGGTGACGACGGTGGACAAAGGCACAAGCAGTTCCAGCAGCAGCCATTGGGAATACTCCGGCTCGAGACGCGAGAGGGAGCGTGAGCGTGAGCGGGAACGGGAGAGGGAGAGGGACAGAGACCGCACTCCGACCACTAGCGAATACAACAAGTGAGTGCTTCCCAGTACGGAGCTCTGGCCTTGCTCTGGAGCGCAAGAAGGTCAAGGTCTAGGATTACAGATTTATACCAGTTTTGTAATTTTCTGAAATGTCTGGGAAAGAGATACTTTGGATCAATCACTAGAGGACAGACTAAGAGCCAATGTCACTGGCTGATTTCCTGTGTCTGTGTTTTGTTTAAATCCAGCAGAACCAGTTAGGCTTGCTCTCCCACCTGTAATGTGAGGCCAGTAGATGACATAGCCCCTCTTTCTTTACTAGATATTTCACATCTCTGTGTGAAACATTGGCCATAGAAGCTACTGCTTCTTGTTTCTAAATGTAACTGTTAGATCAAAGGAAAAACCACCCCTGCTTTACTCAGTTCTCCTGTAGAGGCTTTCAGGGCCAAGGAGTGCTGTTCACCAGGAGTCAACCATGAAATGTTAAGCCTTAACCAGGTGTTTCTGCAAGCAGCACTGGAGACAACCACCCACCTTGGTGAGAGCCGGTGTGATCTCTGGCAAGGCAGTACTGGGAATGCTCGGGGAAAGAAGACTTTCAGTCTCCCAGTGCTGGTCTGGAGAGCTAAAATGAAAGCTAGGCTGCAAAGCCTCTTTCTACACTCATCACTTTTTTGTTCTGTCACAGGCAGTGTCAGTGTTTTACAAGCTTCAGGCTCAGAAATAGCAATAGTAATTCAGAACATGATCAGAATGTGCATTCCTGGCAGAGAGGTGCTGCCTGCCAGGGAACTTCATGGCCCATGGGGTGAGCAAGTAGGGCAACACTTTTTTTTCCCCCTCTTCTTTTCCCGTTTTCCCGTTACAAGCTTGTGGGCACTGTGGGTGGAAAGAGGAGGAATCGAACAGAGACAAATGTGCTACAGTTTGAAGAGCTCAGACTCCTACACTTCTTGAGCAGGTTCATGCCACAGCTAAGTCCTGTGATCAGCACTCCTGAGCACATTGTTAGCATTTCTGGGTGCTTTCGAGCATGCTGACCTCTAAGATCGTGTTTGCCAAAGCAGGGCAGGTAACCGTGTGCAGTGGAGTCCTTTGGAGCACTCCCAGGTGATTGATACTGGACATTTATTTCTCTAGCTTATTTCTGTGAGTGTTAGCACAATGTTTCAGACCTCCTTTCACTCACAGTCTGAATATTGTTTCCCACAGTGGGATTTGTCAACCCTCTAGATTTTGGCTTTTAGAATTTTCATGGGAACTATGAGATGTAGACGGAAGGGGAGTGTGGGATGTATCTGAATTTGGGGTACATCGTGCACACTCCTGTACGTGGATTGAATGAGGTGCCTTGAGCAGGTGGATAGGTACAGGCAGAAAGACCACATCAGCTATACTCACAATTTGAATTTTTGAGCTCATGGGGAATAAAATAGTCCCTTAGTCTAACTCACAAAAGAATTACAGGTTATCTGGGTCAACAGTGTTGTGAGGTAAAACCCAGCACCATGGGAAGCAGAATGGTAAGAGGAGCATGTTTCTGTTGTTTTTGAACAGGGTAGCCAAATGTCTTGGGCATATTCCAGAAGGATTGTGAGGGCAAAAGCCCTGAGATGTTGGCTGCGTGCCTGCTGCTAAGGTACTCCCTTGGAAAATCTAGAGAACAAATTTTGTAAATCCTTTGCCTTGAGAGGCCAGAAGAAAACCATGATACTCAACTGTTTGGGCTTATGAGCTAGGCGATAGGCAAATGGAGAAAGTTATTTCACTGTGGTTAGAAACTGGGATTGGGTTGCAGCTTGGGTTCAGTAATCAGCAGCAGCTTATTGTTACAGGTTTTTTTCAGAAGCATCACAACAAATACCTCAGCCTGTTGGTAGAGTAAGAGGTGGCATATTTTGTTGGTGAGGATGGGATTCTACAGTCCTGTAAACATGGCTCCTGACTTTCAAGTCCACGGGGGGTGTGTTCCTCTGCCTCACTTCTTCTTTCATTTCTTAAGCGATGATGAACGATACCGCTACTACAGCCGAGAGCGCAGCTATGACTTTGAGCGTGACTACCGCCGGAGTCGAGATCGCAGCAGGGAGCGAGAGGATCGTCACCGAGAGCGCAGGCACAGAGACAAAGAGGAGAGCAGCAAGCATAAGTCTTCAAGACGGTAAGAACTGGCTGAGGTTGAACTGGGCTGTTGATGGGAACACACCTTAGCAGCAGACAAGAAGTCTGATGCTCTCAGAGTGACCTGTCACCCTGGGTCATGCTGGCTTCCTGTGACCTGCCAACACCCTGAGACATGATGCCCAGGCAAGAGGAAGCAGTCTCGGGCACGTACCTGGGCAGGAGGCAGAGCTGTCTGTAACAGGGAGAGGAGACCTTGGTGCTTGTACCTTCTCAGTAAGGCCCCTCCTGGCAGGATGTCGAATCACTGACAACAACATGGCGGCACTGGTTGACAAAGGAGAGGTTAACCTGGGCTAAACATCACATCTGAACAGCATAGCTCCCACTGTTAGAAAGGACACACAAAGTAAATGCAAAGCCATAACAGAAGCATCAGCTTTCAGTAGTTCGTGTTCTCATGCAGAAGAGAAGAGCTTGCTTCAGCGTGGAATTGGAAATTACCTCTTGGAGCAGGAGGCTGAGCACTGTATGGTCAGGGCTCTGCACCCCGTGCTTCTGATAGGGAGGTCAGTGATGATCTGGACAAAGGTGAAACACTTTTGGAGCAGAGCGGGATGTCTTAAAATCCCAGCTTTTCTGGAAAAAATGTATTTGCTACAGATGATCTTCCTGTGAGAACATTCTTCTAGCAAAGTCTGGTCTCTGGTGTGAGGCAATGCTCTGTTGGTGTGTCAGCTCACATCCTGGCAATGACTTGAGCAGACTTGCTCTTTGTTTTTTGTGCTTCAACTTCCTTCTTTTAGATTAAATTAATATCAGCTCTGTTGGCAATTACCCTTATTTTGAAATTTATATCAGAAAAACTCTTACATAGTGACTGGAGGCAAAAGGCTGTTCTTATCCTTAAGGAGATGAATAAGTTTTCAAGGAAGGACTGACTGCTGAAGGCTTGGAAAGAACTGTAATCAAAATTGGATACAAAGCAAATTGAAGCTGAGCTGATACTAGACTAATGAGCCAAGAGCTTTAAGGGTTATTTCTCAGCTTCCTCTGCTCAGAATTGAAATCTAGTGTGAGATACCTGACTGCCTGAACAGGATGGAATTCACCACATCAGTGTCAGAATCTGCTTGAGATCTCAATTTACAGAACAGGGCTGTAGCATGAGCTGGGAATGAGGGGACTTCTCAGCTCCTCAAACCACACACAGATGCTCTGTCTTGCTCAGAGTGATAGGATGGGGAGTGTTTGTTACCTAAGGCAAATGGAGGAATATTTTATTTAAGGGCATTTCAAGTGCATATCAGGGTCCCTGGTTGAGGCACTTTGAGATTTGAGCCTGTTTAAGGCATTTGCAGGAAGATGAAAGGGTTTTCTTGTAGTTTCCAGTTTACTGCAAATTGACCAGTCTGAAGGAAATTGCTGATGCTTGTTTAAATATTAAAGGACAGTCACATTGTTCAAGCATAAACCACTGTCATGTTGCTCTCCACAAGGTGGCTGAAGATGTGTTGAGGAGAGGCAGGAGCCTTTTTTTATCTTTTTTTTTTTCCCCCCCCATTTTAATGACTATGAAAC
Organism: Athene noctua; assembly: GCF_965140245.1. Lineage (NCBI taxonomy): Eukaryota > Metazoa > Chordata > Aves > Strigiformes > Strigidae > Athene > Athene noctua. The sequence continues at coordinate 11,852,835 of NC_134047.1, read as the reverse complement.
CATTTATTAAACAAGTCAGAAAATTACTTGAAGCTGGGAGCTTTTCAGCCAGGGCTTCAGTGGTTCAGCCAGTTAGGTGTCTCTGCTGGTAGACTGGTATTCAAGCCGTGGTAAGAATTTGTCTCTACACCTGACTCTCCCCACTCGTGGGGCTGTGTGTCTGTACTGTGTAGCCATACATGTTCCTGTGACAAATTTATCTACTTTTTCCTGTACTCTGTACTCTGTTTTAATTCTGCCACCTTCACACCAAGATCAGCTCTAGAGAGCTCACTTGGTTTTCAACCTGTGAGGAGAAATAATTGCATGTTTGAGAAGCAGCAGAAACTCTCCTCCCAGGAGGGGCCAAGAACCAGAGTGGGCAAAACCAGAGCTCCCAACTTCCCACTTTCCCTGATGGAGACAGAGGCTGATCTTGGGGCATGGGGGTTGTCAGGCACGTGGTGCAGCTGGCTGTGGTCAGCAGCGCTGGGCTCGGAGCCATGCACAACTTAGAGTTACTTCTGGCTGGGATTTCTCCCACATCACAGACAACCTGTATGAATGTCCACAGCTATCCAGCTGCATCTGGAAAACAATTCTGGTTAGGAGATAGAGGAGTTTTAAAGCACAAAGCTAGTGCCAGGTCATTTATGTGTAAGCAGAAGTAGAAACAGGATCTGTATCCCATTAGGGATGTTCTCTAGCTACACTGATCCCTTTCTTACCTCTAGTCCAGGGATTTCCCCAGGATGTTCAGAGGAGTGAAAGTTTCAAACACCTCTCAGATTAGGACTGTTGTTTCTCTCAGCAGCCTCAGTGCTTCACAGTGAAGCTTGAGATGTGTCAAAATTGTTACAGCTCCCTTAGGAGTAGGAAAGACACGAGATACTGCTTCTAAAAACTATACAAAAATTATTCTGACAGCAGTCTGTCCACTATGGCTTGATGTCCAAATGGAGAGCAGTGACGAGTGCCATTCCTTAGGGGCTGCTGTTAGGACCAGTGCTGTTTAACATCTTTGTTGGTGACACGGACAGTAGGGTTGAGGCACCCTCAGCAAGTTCATAACTACACCAAGCTGTGTGGTGCAGCTGACACACTGGAGGGAAGAGATGTGCCATCCACAGGGACCTGGACAGGCTGGAGAGGTGGGACCGTGCAAACCTTACGGAGTTCAACAAGGCCAAGGGCAAGGTCCTGCCCATGGGCCGGGGCAATCCCAGCACAAATCCAGGCTGGGCGAGGAGTGGATTGAGAGCAGCCCTGAGGAGAAGGACTTGGGGGTATTGGTGGATGGAAAATTGACTGTGAGCCAGCAATGTGCGCTCACAGCCCAGAAAGGCAACCGTGTCCTGGGCTGCATCCAGAGCAGTGTGGGCAGCAGGGTGAGGGAGGGGATTCTCTCCTTCTGCTCTTGTGAGACCCACCCCCTGCAGTGCTGTGTCCAGCTCTGGGACCCCCAACATCAGAAGGACAGGGACCTGCTCAAGTGGGTCCAGTGGAGGCCACGAAGATGATCAGGGGCTGGAGCACCTCCCCTGTGAGGACAGGCTGAGAGAGTTGGGGGTGTTCAGCTGGAGAAGAGAAGGCTCCGGGGAGACCTTAGAGCGGCCTCCCAGTGCTTAAAGGGGCTACAGGAAAGGTGGGGAGGGACTCTGCATCAGGGGGTGTAGGGATAGGATGAGGGGGGTAACAGCTTTAAACTGACAGAGGGTAGATTTAGATTAGATGTAAGGAAGGAATTCTTCCCTGTGAGGGTGGTGAGGCCCTGGCACAGGCTGCCCAGAGAAGCTGTGGCTGCCCCCTCCCTGGCAGGGTTCAAGGCCAGGTTGGATGGGACTTGGAGCAACCTGGGCTGGTGGAAGGTGTCCCTGCCCATGGCAGGGGGGTGGGACTGGATGATCTTTATGGTCCCTTCCATCCCAAACCCTTCTATGACTCTCTGAGATTCTGTACTGTGTTGCCTGCCTAGACCATGTGCTGATGCAGCGTGTGGTGTAAAGCACCATCTCCAGCAGTTTGCGTAACCTGCCCTTGGTTCAGCCACATGTGATATCAGATTGTCCCAAATAAACATGACGGAGCCTTTCAGTGGCACCATGATGCCCTCAGCACCTCTGATATGTCTCCTGTTTATTTGAGATCAAAGCGCCCTGTCCCCGTGCATGCTGCATTTGGGTCTCTTCTGTGGTGGAGCTGTGCTGATGCAGGCTCTAATGTAATTTCTTCTCCCCCTTCTTCCCCACCACAGCAAGCAACATGAGAGTGAGGAGGGGGAGAGCCATCGGCGTCACAAGCACAAAAAGAACAAGCGTAGCAAAGAGGAGAAGGAGGCCAGTGAAGATGGCGCCCAGGAGGGAGAGGAGCAGGATGCCAAGGAGTGACTCAGGCCCACTGTCAGCCCTCAGGAGGAACTCGCTCCTTTTGAACCAGCGTGGCATTGGTGATGTTTTGGTTTGGGGGTTTGATTTTTTTTTTTTTTTTTTCCCTTCCCCCCAAGAGAAGAGAGGCTGACTCTGGGTGAGCAGTGAAGCATGTTGCAGTGGTTTGAGAGCTGAGGCTTCACATGCGGTTAAAACTTCTTTTTTTTGGATACAAGACAAAATACAGCAGTACTAGTATACAAAGCACTGAGCTACTCTACTCATAAACATCCCTAGGGAGAACTTTGTTGTATCAGATCCTATGGTTTCTGATGGAAGATGGCTTCAGCTGAAACTAACGCATTTAGGTAATAGTTTTTGTTTATTTTTTGTCATCATCATTCCTTTTTGAAAACTAGGACAGTAAGTGCAACTTGAAATTTATTGTCCAAAGAAAAGTGTGATTTAGACCCTGAGAGCCAGCTTAGAGTCTGGCTTCTAGTAGTGAAAAGTCTCATCCCCAAATAAATTTCTTTATAGCTACAAAAATATCTTCCGATTTCTCTGTGGCCAGCCGGGCAGCATGTGAGGAAGAACTGCTTTTACTGGTGGGTCACAAGATCCCGCTTTGGTCTGACAGCTTTGAGAAGTGTTGTGTGTGTGTACACAGGGTGTGCAAAGACTTTAAACCTAGCTTTTTTTTTCCCTCCGTTGCAAAAATAGTTCTGTCATGTATTACACCTCTAAGTGGGAAATCAACGGAAGACTCATAGCAAGAGCATGAATGTCTCTTTAGTTTTGACTAACTCTTTTTTTTTTTTTTTTTTAAACTAAGAGTTGACCTGAATAATTTAGCTCAGTAGAGAATGTGAAGTCCCATCTAGCAGTTTGCCCTCATGGGGTTGGCTTATTTCTATTTGGTTATCACAACACTCCTGTGCAACGCATTCCTTCCCCCTAGAGCTCAAAATAAATTCAGTCAAATTCCAAAGTTTGTTTGGACTTAGTATTGGTTGCAGAGGGTGACAACAGAGATGGTTCTGGGTGGGAAGAACAGGGGAACTAATTTTGAGGGGGTTTGGTATGTCTAGTACTTAGGATACTGCATTTCTGTTCATGTAAGTCCACAAGTCTCATTTTTAAGTATTTTCACTACTTTGACTTTGTTATTTAAAACTGTCTTAAATCTTTTCCCTAAAATAATATGGTTCTGAAATGTTATGTTCTTTTTCTTTTGTATTGTAATCTTGCGAGTCTGAATGTCATGTGAAGCTTAGAACAAACCTTAGAGCCTTGAGCCAGTGTAGCACTATGATAATATTTTATATGCTATGACAGTGCATTTGATGAGTCGTTAACTGCAAATCCTGTGGGGAGAAGAAAAAAGTGAGGGGTTTTGTTTGTTTTTTGTTTTTAATGCAGCTTTTTAAACATGCTTTCAGATCATGGGAAATGTGTATGCAGCGGGGAGGTGTGTGCACTGAACCAGAGTTCAAGGGCAGAGCCTGGATCAGGCTTTCAAGTCTTCCTCCCTCTGCAGCCCTGTCAGAGCTGTGGTAGGACGCAGCATTTAGGAACAGGGCACGGCTCCGTGGCTGCCCCGTTGGGCACCAGCCGAGGGCAGCGGTGCCTTGCCAAGAGGTGAGCTGCACCAGCCCCGGCTCCTGGCGTGGGGTCAGGGCAGTGGGTTTCAGCCGTGATTACCTGATGGCTTTCAGGAACTTGGGGTGAACTTGCTTTTATCCAGTTGTGGTATGGTGTGGGCGGAAGGGAAATCAAACCAGAACTGGTGAGAAGGATGCAGGAGCGCTTGGTACGGGCACCCTGGAAACGCCTGTCTGCAGCGCAGCGACAGGTGTGCCTGCCCTCCATGTCCAGCACACGTGGGAGCGTCAGGGGGGAGAGGGGCCAAGCATCTTCCCTGTGCCTCCACGAAGAGCCTGTATTCTGTAATTCTGAAATCTGATTTGTTTTTTTCCTAGAACATGAACTCTGAAATGGCTAGGGCAGCTGGCACCAAGGGGAAGGCCAGGCAGTGCCCCCAGACCAGACTGAGCTAGTTTTTGCCTCTCTTGAATCAGGGGGAAATGCTGGCAATAGAGTTTTATGCTAAGCTAGGTCTCGGGTTTGGCCCCCAGTCCATATTTCTTCCATTTTTTGCATGCTAAGATGTACATGGTGCCTGTCCATGGGTGGATAGAGCTGTTCTACATCCACTCCTCCAGTCTCTTGCTCTGTTTATGAAGGTGACAGTAGCTATTCAACCTGTAAATAGGTGTAATTAATGGTGATCACATCCAGTCCACAGCACTCTGCACTGGGCTTGCTGATGGGGGTGAGGGGATGGAGCATCTTGTACTGACAAGGCAGTGCTACAACTTCCTCTTGTGGTTTTTGAATGTTTTTACAGATGGACCCAAGTACTTTACTGATGTTAGCAGGCTTATGTTGCCAGAAGCAGCTGTGAATTTAAGGAAAATAGTTTGAAATGGTTTTATTTTTATGAAATAAATAGAGGTGAAATGTTTGCCTTTAATGTATTAGGGAAGTCTAAAGTTGGGGCTTTGGAAATAACCTTTACTTGCATCAGGTAACTACTGCAGGTTTCATGATCATGTTCCCTGAAGATACAGAATGGTGACTAACAACTCTCAGAAAAGAGGCCAGTCCTTGGCTGGTGGCATCAAGACTTGTTCCGGAGCAAAGCTGGAGATGAGAGATGGGCTCGTGTGTTACTGAGTGCAGAATGCCCCAGGTGCTGAGTAGTGCTGCAAGGGCAAGCATCACGGCCAGGGAGAAGCGCTTGCACAAGCCTTATTACAAAAGTGCCAGCCAGCTTCATGTGGAGAGAAGGTGTAAGGCAGCTTGGGGAACTGGGGCAGGTCCTGCAGCTCCCAACAGTATGAAACAGGCACAACGTGAAGGAGGAGAGAAGCTCACTCCATGACAGTGGTGCAGCATATTGTTAATGGCAATGATGTCTTTCTCCCAGACCCTCGGAGGCTGCCCTTCCCCTCAGGGCTGTTCTGCAGCAGCAATCACACCAAAAGCTAAGCCAGCCCCCAGCCTGGGCATGCAGGTCCTCTGGGAGCGGCAGACCCAGCCTTGCCGCGTAGTTGCTGAGCTGTGCAGCACACTGAATCAGGGAGTTAAGCCTCATTAAATAAAGCTTTATTTATTCCCTGGGTTAGGCTTTACAGTCCAGTCAATTCTGAGCCCCACAGGCACTAGTGGGCTGCAGGCAGGGGCACAGCTGAGGGAAAGGGTACATGTGATTTACTTTTGTTCAGGTTTTTTTCCCAGTCCCAGCTACAGGATAGTCCAACTCCTTTCCTGGGAACAGCAGAAGACTATTACACTTGTCTCCTGCCTCACAAGGTCAGTTTCTTGGTGAAGTGTCTCTTGTTGAGGCGACCTATTCTGGGGGCATTAACTGATACACTGGAAAGAAAGGTTAAAAAAAAACAAAACACGTATAATCCATGTTTTTCAGTAATATTACAATAATTTATAAAGGCATCAAAATAAATTCAACATCTATTAACAAGCTGATCTTGGAAACAATACATAAATTACCAGGACATTTTGATGAAGTTGAAGGCACCTTGAAACGCAATGGAGTAATAGTAAAAATCATGCTGCCTTCTGCAGCATCCTCTTCACTTAAACTGTCTGACCACCAGCTGCATGGCTTTTTCCTACTGTACTTTATACTACTCAGCAGGAATTGCCTTCTCTCTATCTACATAAATATTTACTGTTCCATACCAGGCACAGATTCTGCACATTGATTGGAAAGAGACAAAAATTGCTTCAGGTTTTTCTGTGTCAGACAGAGGTCGAGTGACCAGTTCTCCACAGGCAGCTTTCTGACTTTTAAATTATTTTGCTCTCAGCATGCAGTAGGAACAACAGGAAAAAAAGGTCCCAGAGCCCAGCTGGCCACAGTGTTCTTGCTGTCCAAGTCCTCAGCAGTATTTATCAACCAACCAAAGGGGCCACACTGTGTGCCAGGGAAGTTTTTGTGACGATTGGATTCTAAACTATTTCTGTGTAATAGACTCTGATAACAGGCCCTGCTCTATACTGCCTTAAGCTAACAGCCAAAGGAAGAGAAGTCACTCTGTATGCAAACAAGTGTGTCATGTAACAAGGAACAATTCTGCTCTGCAGTAATAGCTAATTATGAAGTAGCCAGCCCTAAAATGATGATGGGCAGTTGCCTGCAGGGAATTAAACATTCATCCTAGGTAGCATTTTTACAGGGGAGAGAAACTCCTTTGAGTCTTACAGTCTGAGCTGGCCCCATAAAGGGCACAGCAGAAACAGCAGAAGAGTAAAGATCTTGATCAGTGTGACCTGATTGGGAACGGTCCGTTATTTCTACTGCTGATTAACAGCCTCCTAAAAAAGGAGGGAATTGTTTGCAGGTAGGAACTTCACAAATCAACCTGCCTTGGTTTCAGTTGTTTTATTCTGAATTTTAACTATGCAGTGGATTTGAACTGAAGCCAGACCTGGCCCACTGACCTTCTGGAGGTAGCCTGTTTTCTACGGTTGGTACAACATGGCCAAGACAGACAGCCAACGAGGCTCACCCTGAGCCAGTGCAGTGAGAGTTTGCTCCTGCTGCAAGAGGGACATGAACAGAACTGCAGGAGCTCCTCTCACCTCCCTGACAGTACAGGGACAGCCTCCTCCCCCCTGCCTTAACTCTGCATCTGATCACTGGGAAACTGATAAAAGTAAGACAGCAGCCTGGGACAGAGGTTTCTTGAAACAAGCCTGTTTACTTAATCATCTACCTTCTGTAGGAAAAGCTGGCCATTTTGCCAAGTCATAAAATCAGGGAAACCAGGTTGAGGAAAGGGATGAAAATTAAGCAAATTCCTTATCTCTGGCTACTGTGATGAATGCACTCAACTCCTTACCCAAACTAGCGGTAGTCTGGTAAATGCTGCAGAGGAACAAAGTTGTGGGTACAAAGAGTCCCATTTATACCTTTTCCATCACTTGTAATTTACTGCAAGCCAGCCACTCTGTTCCATAAATGTGAGAGCCTTTGAGCTCTTCCTGGTAAGCATCCTGGCTGCAGCAGTGATCTCCCCTAGAGCTGGGACACTTTTCACCAACAGCAGATCTTTGGTAAGCGACCAACATCACATGTAACTTTATAGTACAGTAAATTTGTGCAGTGAGCAAACCTTGCCCTTGAACTTTCTTAAAGTTGCACTTCTACAACGTATTTCAATGAAGCCACTTTTGCTGATACCGTTGATGGCAGTTTTTTAAGCAGTCTAAATCGCCCATTTGTGTCAAACTGGTGTAGTCAGCAGAATCTTAAATCAGGATTCACAACAAATTGGCATATTTGGCAGGATTCATGATAGCTGCCTGGTGGTAGGACCTTCATACAGGTCACCACAGCTCCACCATGCTAACATAGCATCAATTCACCTGTCAGCTGAGACAATTTTTTTTTCATGTATGAACACCTTAATTAGGTTTCAGTAGCCTGAAAATATCAAGACTAGGGGCTATAGGAACTGCTTAATTGGGTCCCCATCCTTACAGTTTTATTTGTGGCTTTTAAAAGTCCATATAACATGGCTCAATGTCCAAGAACTGCAGTCAGAGATAAGCAGCAGGACTGTCTTAAACTAGCAGGGGAAATCGGACACTCATGTCTGTTTTAACCTGTTCAAAATCTTATATGGAAAGCAGAGCTCTGAAATGGAGGAAAGTGCCTCAAAGGCAATTTGTAGAGAAACACTGAGAAAAAGAGCTTTCTCTGCAACACCAATCCTACAGCGCTTTAATGTGCCCAGGAAGCTACAACAACTGTTTGCATTAACTGTTACTTTGAATCCAAGAACCAGATTTGTTGATAACCTCAGCACAGTAAAGAAATAATCTCTGCAAAAATGAGGGCAAAAGTCTTCCATGGTGATACAGTGTGTAGCAGGAGTTCAGCATTCCCTTGATTTATCTGTGACACATTTAGCTTTGGGTGACGGCCAGCTGCTACCCGATACCTGAAACTGTTGTGGGTTTTGTTTGAGCTTTCACACGAGGCTTCCTGGCCAGGACACCACAGTCAGCGTGACTTTGTTCCTTTGCTCCTTCAGCATTGGGATTAGTTCTGAGTTGCTCATTCCTATTGCTGGCACTCCATTTACTGCCACTATTTCATCTCCACACCTAATCAGAAGACAGGAAACATGCTTGTCAGGACTTAACAATAATGAATTAATTAACACTGCACCCTAGGACCCCCAAGGTCATCTAGCCCACCTTAAGACAAGACCATCAATTCCTTGTTGAAACAACATTTTCACTTTCGAGTCAAAGAGCTCAAGGGAAAAGGAGGACACTGCTGGTACTTGAGTGACACAGCAGTGAAAGTCACCAAAAGCGTGACCAGCTGGCCAGTCAACAGAGGGAGGGAAAAAGATAACAGAAAACAAATCTGGCTGATAAAGACACTCGTCACCAAGGTCACTCCTACAGCTACTTGACTAGCACTTGCTCAGGTGAAGTGCTCAATGAGGCAGAAGCAAGCTGGCACATTGTAGCTCAATAAAACTGAGGTTTGAGAGTCCTACTTGACCTACCCGTTCCATGGCAGTGTGGTGCTGAAGCCAGCCAGCTCCCTTCCTTTGGCTGGGTGGGAAGACACGGCTGTCCTAGCACTCACCTAGCAACCCATCTGACCCCAGTCCTCCCACCAAGGCTCACTCAGCTCTGGTCTTTCACACCATTCTCAAGGGAGCAAAGCGCAGCTCCCTACACCATAACGATGTCCCCTGCAAGACAGCAGCCTCACTTCTCTCTTTTACAGTACTGCGCTTGCAGCCCACTGCACGTGTGCTGAGAAGCCAGCTCTGTTGCTTCCCAGAGAGAACACCATAAGAGTTCTGTGGGGTCCTCCAGCTCCACTACTCACTCCTCCACTCGCCCTGATTACTGACAAACAAGGCAGCAAAGCTCCGCTTCAGTTTCCAGCACAGAAGGGCTCCCATTGCTTCCACTGGGCTACTTTTCCTAATCCAGGAGATTCTATACTCTAGAACCTCCAAGATTCACCTCAAACATCCTCTTTCTACTTTCATCTAATTACTCAATTAAAACCTTTACAGCCTTTTAAAACAGAACTGTTAATTCCTTTTAGTTGCACCTTTATAGAGAAACCAAAACGCTCATTAATACAAGACTTAGTTTGTTACAACTGTGCTAACTATTAACTGCACAAAGGAGTGTCTAAGAATTAGAAGTCATTAACTTTTAGCTCAGCTAGCTAAAAGGGTGAAAGACAGACAGCTCCTCATTAAAACAGTGCAGTGACACAAGTATTGATAGTGGGTTTGATACAAACACCAGAGACCCGCAGGGCAGCTTGTACATACTTCAGTTTCCTGTCTCGGAAGGCAGGAGTCCCGGGCACTATGGTTTTGATGAAGAATGGCTGGTTTCCTTTGCTTTCCTCAAAGCCTCCAACAATGCTGAAGCCCCAGCTTTCCAGGTTACCTTTACTGAGGACGATATCTTGACAGCAGTGAAGGTAGCTGTGAAGACAAGGACAGTCAAAACCAGAGAAAGCTTACGAGTGTGTTTCAAGGAAAACTGCCTGACCAATATTAGTTTTCCCTTGTAGAAAGCACAGCTATGTAACAGCCTTATATTTGTTTTCTTTCTCTAAGGATTTGAGGTAATGCCTTTGCAGGGCATGTTACAAGGATAATTCTCAAATCTGAAGATGCCTGTCCTTTAGCAATCTTTTCTCAGTATTGTCAGTGCTAGTTGCAGTTAACAGAAAATTACCATTCTCTAAAGGGGTTTGTGACCTGAAAGATTCATGAATAACTTCCTGAATTCTACTCATGAACAGGCACAGTACTAAGTGACAAAACCAGATAAATCGTGAACAGCAGTTACACCCATGCAATTAATGAGATTCCAGCTCTTTTTATTCCATCTGTATACTACACGTTTGGTACAATGAAGGCATTCAGCAGCTCTGTATCACTGATGGAAAGCAAACATAGGAGGTATGGCAGCCTTTCTTCTACTAACCACCACATCGGAGTATGACAGGTCTGTGCTGCAGGAACGGTGCCCAGGATTGCTGTGCACAGTGGACTCCTCAGAGGGAGATCACGGATCGCTGTTTCTGAACAGCAGCCATGAGGTACCTGTCGGTAAGGCTGGGGCATGCTGCGGTGCTAGGGCTGCCTTGGAGAGGGTGATCTGTAAGTCCTAACAGCACCTGCTCCTTGAGTTTGTAGCACAGAGACACACAAAGCCTTTGCGAGGCGTCTCAGAAGGTGTGGCAGGAGCACAGGCAAGCAGCCGTGTGTGCTGGCTCACAGTCAGGTTACATTCTGGCACGGAGGCACTGCCAGAGCTACACTGTGTGAAACTGCCGCTGATCACCCCACTGAGGTATTCCAGCAGCTAAACTTTTCCTAATAAACGTTTTTGCCTGAAGGGCTTTGCTTGAGCAGTTTGCAGATGAGTTTCAGATTTCAAAAGCCTTCTCCATTAACTTCTCACTGGGAGAAATATCCAATTATCTACTTTCAAACTGTAATTTACTTTTGTAGGAGTTCTTCACACATAAATGCTGGAAGATCCAGCTCTAGCTTACTGATGCCTCCATGGTTTTCTTCTGCTAGTACCTATCACACAAGTGTAGAAACACGGCTATGAGAAGTTTATGTGGCAGGTAGTGCAAGTAAGTAGCCCAGAGAGCAACAGTGGTAGGCACTGTGCCAGCACAGAATAATATTAGACATTCTCCAAGACTTGGAAAAGGCTGATTGCTTAGAAACCAGTTTTCCATATGAGAAAGGAAGATGTGTAATGTGCATCTGAGGGTTTGTACTCAGGCCTGGGCTGTCCAGGTGCAGCTCAGGGCCTGCACAAAACAGACAGGCCGATGCCCTGGGAGAGCAGAGGAAGTGGGTAGGATGGTGCTGAGTACAAGCCAAGTTACAGTCACTCGAGACACAAAAGCTACCTTCCTTGGGCTGTTTTGTTTAGCATTTACAGGCTACTAAGTAACACAAGAGAAACGTAGCAGAGGCTTTGTTAGTATTTCTTTCAGATGCCTCAAGAAACAAGGCTGTAAATAATCTGGGCTTCCCACAGAAGGGTTTGGCTTTGTTCCACGTGCATCTCCCGCACGATCCTCCTCCAGTCAGCTGGAATGACAACAGACTCTCAGAGCTGAATGTATTTTTATGAAACTGCAAGAGTGAGCAAACCAGAGGTTCACCTCTTCAGGACGGAGAGAAATTCAAGCTTTCAAAGCCCTAAACCTGTCAGCTGGAACTTACCATGTTGTTGCTAAAATCTGTGCTGTCTATGGTCCAAAGCTTTGCATCAGGAAAACTCAACTATTCAGAATCATTTCTGCTTCATGCTAAAGATGACACAATCATGGCAGCCAAAAAGAATTAGACTGAAAGAATGCCTGCCCCCGAGATGATCAGATTAGAAACTATAAAATAGCACAGGTAGCTGTTGGCTCCTATTATATGGTCCAGAAAAGAGTGATTTCAGCATATATTTTAACAGGGACTGTGTCTATGTTGACTGTATGTCAACTCAGTGCCTCAAATGACAGAATCTATACTTCCTATTTTCTGTGTTAGTTCCCTTGGGAAAAAGGGTTTTCAGGAACTTCTGAAATACGGTTACTGTCCAACAGAAGTAGGGGAATGATGGGTCACACCATAAAAAGCAGTGGAAGTTTCTCATGCTTTCATTATACTGTGATCTCGTTGGCAAGGCTTTTCACTGCCTTAGAGCTATATGAGAATCCAAATAATGCTTCCAAGTCAACCACCAAAGAAATTAACTTCTAGTGTTTGAGTGAAAGTCAACTCGCTAACTGAACAGACCTCTATACAGTCACCGAACAAATGTACCTGGGCAATCCAAGCCATGTGATCCAGAGGGGAGACCAGCTGAATCCTTGCTCCTTGATGTCCAGAGATGGCTCTGTCGAGTTCAATGAAAGGATTTCCAAGGCTTTCAGTATGACTGAGTGGGAAGCTGCATTAGATTTCAGTGCTGAGACAGCTTCATAGTAGTTCAGATGGGTCAAGTCAATGCCATTTATGCTCAGAAGTACATCTCCTGTTGATTAAATAAGATAGGATTATTACAGACCTTTCGCTATGGAGGCCATTGCTGCCTCAAGGTCTCATGTGGAACCCTGTTTCCAGCCTCACTTTAGTGTCCAAGTCCAACTTTCACTGAAAACCCCCCAGTTCCTAAAGAATCAAGGATCTAAGAGACTTCTTACCTCGCTTGATTCTGCCATCCCTGAAGAGGCATCCGATGGGCTGCACACTTGTTACATATATAGGGAGCTTGTTTTTGTTATCCCTTCCACCTCCAATTGTTATTCCTAACGATTCCTTTGGTTCCTTTTTTATTGCAACTGTCTTTTCATGACTTGCATATCCCTGAGGTAAATCCTACAAAGTAATGACAGTACAAAATGCAGCTTCACTAATGCAATTAACATGAGAAGCACACATCTGGAAGAAAATAACATCTTGTATCTTTAATCCAGAACATTTCAGCAGTGTTGCTGGATGGCAAAGTCATCTTCTCAGGTACTTGCTCTGGGGAGAAATACTATCCTGTATTTCCAGAGTGATACCACCACAGCTCTCCTAGCAATCCCACATTCATTTGCTGTCGAGAGATGCTCACTCTAAGGAGAACAATTTTGCACTGAGGAACAAGCCACGAACTAATTTCAAGGCTATTTGTATCAAGGAGTCAAACTCTCTCTGACTACTACTAAAACTAAAAGCACACATTATAGCATGTGCTGTAGAAACAAGATGTAAATTATATGCTAGGATTTAAATCAAGGAACCACACTCCAGCCGTTTATGACAGATACTTACTGAACTCCAGAGACATTTAAACACAGAAGTCCAAGCAGTTGTAGCAAGTTTTCTTACTCAAATGGAAGTTCTAAACAGAGTAAATCTCTGTACAACAGACCAGCAAATCTCCTCTTGCTCATACTGTTTCTTAGAACATGCAAATGGATGGCACATCCAACACTGAAGTCACTCAAGCCCCAGGAGCACTACAGTGTAATTTATGTAGTTTCTCTTACCATAACCCCTCTAGCTCCACACCAGCAGCACACCTGAGTGTCATGATGCAATACTGTGAACGTGTTGTGCTTGATGGATGTCAAGAAGCAGGTCCCAAGCTTCTCAACTCCCATAGTAAATTTCCCCTTGCCCTTTCCTGACATGAAAGGATTAAACACTGGTTCTGCATTAACATTAGAGACATCTGAAGAAATCTGGACATGTTTTTCCCCTAAAAAGTATGTTTCCAAGTAGATGACAAATGTATGGTTCTCCATACTAAAAGCCACAGACCTGCTGCTTTTTAATAGCTCAAGAAGAAATAGAACTGCTGATCAGACTTGTATGATAAATTGCCATCACAGAGCAATCATAATAGATCTGCTAGAACAAGAATAACCTGTGCTTTTGCCATTATCTACAAAATTTACCTTCTGGTAGTTAGATTTCCGTCTATAGTGATTCTGCTCTAATCGTCTCCGGTGGTGCACCGGGCTTCCTCCATTGCTGCTGCTGCTGCTGCTGCTGTTATTCGATGTGCTGCCATCTTCTACCGTGTCCGACAGCTGTACGCCTGGCTGCCTCAAGATGACAAAGTTCACTTTTGATTCAGTGTTCTGCCAGGAGAAACAACAAGAGTGTAAATAAAATAGACAGATAGAAAAATAAATTAGAAACCCTGTCATTTTCTTGGGGAGGGAGAAGGGTTGGCATCAGTTTCTACAAAGGGTCTGAAACAAAACTATGCAACAGGATGCAGTGGTTTTTTGTGGAGAGCCACAGAATCCATGGTAAGAAGGAATTAGCAAATGTTAGAAGGAAGAGGAGTAGACGCAGGCTTCACTCATGCCTCCCTCCCCCACAGATGCCAAGCAAGAGAAAGTAGAAACGGATAATTAATTGCTCCACTTCAGTACAAATAACCAAAATAGCATGTTTTGCTGCGATACAGAATGAACAGGGCTTGAACACTGACTGGTCCACACAATGGATGACCATGATACGAGCACTGGATGCTTTTTCTTTTATTGTAAAGAAACTTGTTAAATCTCTTTCCCTCGCAGCTTATGTACCACGTCCATTGTTCAACATCTCCCACCCATTTTTTTCCCAGAGTACCTGACGACATGACCTTTTGTCTAAGATTGCTGCCAATTAAACACTTAACCAGCTGTATGTCTGGCCTTGGCAGAATTACAGGGAAAGTATTCACTATTGTTACTGCTTTTCTAATTTGGTTTGTTCTTTCAGATAATTTGACAAAACCTTATTGTGAAGGACTCCATTGGGGTAAGGCGTAAGTGCTTACTCGGGGCATTTCCTGCAATGGAGGAGAGAAGTACAGTTGCCACTCTGACTCTGTGACATGGGACCCTGTTTCTCTGGTGCTGCAGCACCCTGGCAGCAGTGAATTCCCAGACCCTGGAAGAGGGGCTGCATCAGATGGCTTGGGTATTCTCTTTTTAAACTCTTATAGGGGAGTTTTGCTTTCTGAAACAGAATTTGAAGGGTTTGCCTCCAAAATCACTTCAGATAGTGCAGTTTTTTCCAGACAAGCTGGCATGCATCCATGTCTTTATAAAATATATCATAAATATCACATCCTAAGATGGGGATTTGCCCTCCCCTTCAACCAGGAGTACCAGATTATGTACAGTATGTGCATATATATACACATATATATAGCTGTAAATGGTACTTTACAATACGGGTAGAAGGACTCTTTTCTGCAAATGATTTGCAATTAAAATTACATTTAACCAAGCATTTGAATTAGCCCTCAGAAGAACAGATAATGTTTGGAAGACTGTCAAAGTTTTACACAAATGTCACTTCAAAAGGAATTCAATCCCCAAACCTAATGAAGCTGGTTCTTAGACTTTGGTTACTAATTTCAGTGGGATCAAGGAAGAGTTCCCCATATGGGAATTACGTTCGCACATTACAACAGAAATACAGCAGCACCTGTGGGATGCAAACAAAATTCTAAGAGGCCACAGAATGGAATCACTTATATAACATTGAAAAGAATCTCAGTACTGAAGCTCTGCCCTTCCTCTTCTTTTCTCCCATGCCACTGCACTCCTCTGCTGATTACCAGGAAGAGAACTGGCTCCCTCTCACTGCTGACCTCAGATCCTTTCCGGGATATAAACAGTATGTGATGAGATGTATTGTGTCAGGATCTTTAGATAAAAACAGAAACTGGAGGTCATCACCTAGGGAGATAAAGAATTTAAACTGATGTGCATGGTATCTGCTGCACATGTAGCAATCCTTAATCCTTAACCAAAATTCCTTGCCCACTCCTTTCACCAAAACATTTGGCATGCTGCAACAGAAACGCATACCTATTGTACAGGGAAGGACCACCTCCCTACTACCCATTTACTATTTTAGAATGTTTTTAGCCCGAGGTGCCTCATGGTGTTTTTTAGACTCCCTTCCCAAGTACAGGTAAAATCAGGAGGGCTCTAGATCAGTCAAAAGGGTTCTGTTGTGTTCTGCCAGCCTATCACATCTCCCGAACACCTTCAGTTTGACTGTTTGAAGCATGAGAGGTTGTCCTAATCTCTCCTTGTCTCTGCTGCATGCATCTACACAGTGCATACAAATATTCATTCGGCAAGGGAGGCTCCAAACACCACACCACAAAGGAGATCCAGTTGCCTGAGCTGAATTAAAGTGCTATGAGCAACTGCCTCACTTCAGACTTGTCAGTGATGACTCACGATGGATTCCCACTCTTCGTGTTTATCTTCATTTGGAAGTGGTGCTTCCCACACATCCGCAGAAAGGTCACTTTCCCAAAGAGATATTTCAGGGAACGCAGTTTGCTCTAGTGTGTCCTATTAGCCCTTGGGTCAGAGCAGGAGCCCTGCCATCAACGCAGACAGCTGCAGAGTCATTAGCCATACAATCTCACCATGTCATAAATTACCTGGATTATCTGCGCAGCAGCCTCAGGTGTTCCTTGCCTCAAATCCTGGCCATTTATTGACAGGACTCTGTCATTCCGACTCAGTTTTCCATTTTTGGCTGCCAAACCTCCCTCTAACAGATCTAGAATAAAAATCCCTGCCTCATCTGTCTTCCTGATCAGTTTGATTCCCAAGGGTTCGGATCGGTCTCTCTTTATCAAGGTAACATGGATCACTTCCCGATTTGTAGCAGAAGCAGAATCCTGCTGTGCAGTCTTATTGGAAAAACCCTTCTCCTGCAGGACCATGAGGTGGAGAACAGGACCTGGGTGGCGCAGGAAGGAGACAGCTTGGCAGTGAGTCACACTGCTGATGTTGACGCCATTCACCTAGAAAGACAAACAAACCAGAGTCACTAATCAGAACCTACCTAATTTAGGCACTGTCCACAGTGCGGAACATCACAGAGTTTGAGACAGGATGTACAACTCCCTGTGCAATGTCGTGACTGAAGCAGCTGCTTCTGATGCACATTAGAGAGCCGGGTTTTCTAAAAAAGAATGCAGAAGAAAGCAGATGAAATTAGACCATATTTGATGGTGAATAGCTAAGGACAGGGACAAGACAGGACAACTGACATAACTAACAAATTTGAAACTGCAAAATATTAAATCATTACATCCATCCCCTGGCAATGCAGAACTGCTTTCCCTGAACTTCCAGCATTCAATACACACTTGGAGAAGACTCAAATTGGAGACTACCCATCCTCACTTTTAAGTTGAAGAGTGGTCCATAGTCTACAAGCTTCTGGAATCATCAGTCTAATCATGGTTTTACCATGGTAACTCTGAGAAGCTACTTTTTGCTTTGTCTACTGTCACATAAAGACACTGTGCAGTCTTCTTTTAGGATGCCAACAGGGCTACTAAGTGTGGGGACCTGCCCAATTTACAGCCCAGCCAAGACTGAGACATGTACAATTCAACTTGGATAAAACAGAAGTTACTCTATTGGTCTAAGAAACCAATTCAGAGATCCTACCAGCCACTTGTACATGTGGGGCTACAGCTAGTTCTTACTGAAGTTCACAGTCCAAGAGGGTAAGTAGGTCTTTATGGCTTGTCAAATGATGGAGCAGCCATAGCCGGGAGGTGCTAACAGTTGTGGCCACATGTAGCCTCCACTGCTGCATACAAGCTTCTGGCCCCTTGATTAGCCCACTGCCACGCAGCGTGATTAATCCAGAAACTGAATCTGGCCGTGGGTCAGCATGGTATGAGGTTGGTGCTCTTTAATACTCACAATACATATCTGATACCTACTTCAAATTGTAAGGTCTTAAACTCTGGACCTGCCATTGAGAATATGCAGCTTAAGCAACATAGTAGAGCAAGCAATTATAATACTTCCTAACTAGAGCACCATCCTTTGGAGAAAAATGGTGCCACTGGGTGAAATTTATCAGATAGAAATCTTTTTTAATTTATCCAAAATGGTCTAAATTTCAAAAAGCTATTAAAAAAATGCAAGGTAAGTATGAGTACAACTGCTAGGAACCTCAGAAGCCTGCTTCTGGGCCCCAGCAGATACACAGCACGACTGACACACAAGTCTGATCAGTGCTTTTAAACCCTCAGCTGTAGAGCTGTCCCAGTTTTTCTAAACAACTCTCCTCCCCCAGCCCTCATCTCAAGTCAAGAGAAGCAATGGGACTACCAGTGGGGTGTTACATACCTCAAGAATATGGTCCCCAGGTGCTATTCTTCCATCTGCAGCAATGACAGAATCCCGCAAGACTTCCTGAACAACGATGTTTCCTAGAGGGGTGTCTTTACCCCCAACTATCCTCATTCCCAGCTCCTCCTCTGGGTCTTCTCGATGAATTTCAATTGTGGTTGTCTCAGCCACAAGACTCGTTCTCTGAGGAAGGTCTGATTGTAGAAATTGAAGAGAAAAAACAATATAGTAATAGAATTTTCCTTCACAGAGCACCACAGGATTTGTAACACTGGCAGATCATCTCCAAAGTGGTTCTGGAGGGAAAGCAGCTATCAGGAGAGGGAACAATAGGTCAGATTAAAAACCTTAAAGGCCCCCAGAAGGTTTCCAATCTCCTAGTTTATGGCAAATTTACAGTCTTTCATTATTATTTCTTGAGTTTTATTAAAGGGCATTCAGTATGTTTCACTTACTATTTAGAGATTTATTTTTCTACTGTGACAGCTGGCCTACTAGAAGTGCACACATAACAAATGCCAATTTCCACAATGCCCATTAGAAAAGGGGACTACTGAGCTGTAATTACTGGTCTGCCCTTGCGGTGACTTTACCACAGGCAGCTCACTGCAACTTCCCTCCTCTAATTTCCTTTCCTCCTCTTTTCCCATCCCCCTTTAAAACAGGAGTAATGTTTACCTATTTACAGCATACTGAAGACTAAGCAATGCTTCTCAGACACTTTGAAGATGAAAGTTGTTGTTAGCAAGTTGTATTAAATCTGCCAGCACTGCAACATTTAGGCAAGCCCAACACTCCAATGAAGCCAAGCACACTGCCTGTTAAGGTGAACTGCAGAGATGCAAAACCTGCCCCAGGTGTACTTCGGAAAAAGCCAACAGAGAAGTAAACTGACCTGTGTATTAACTCTGGCACAGGCACAGCAGTTGCCAGCTCCAGCACCTGCACTCTTGGAAACTGAGACTAACTTTGAAATAAGGCACAGAGATTTCCACGCTGCTGTCTTCTAACAGGGTTTGAGACAAGCAGTTCTGTACTGAAGTGGAGATGGTTACTTTCATAAGGAAGGCTTTCATAACTGACTATTAATCCAAAAAAATAAGTTAGGCGATAAAAAACATATTTGCTGCATACATTTAGGGAGGCACTGACCACTCCAGGAAACTGTATATTTAACTTTCTTAACGAGATTAAGAAGCTGGAACATTTCCTACTTACTAATTATTTGGCTTCGGCAAGTGCTTTAAGTGCTGCATGCTCCCATGGACAGGGACTACCTTTGTTTGCAAAGAATACTGCAAATATTCACTGCAGTATAACAAGGATTCTCCAAATTGTTTTGCACAGACAGCTTTGTGCTTGTGAGCAGATCCTGCCACACCTGATGCACATGCATGCATCTCCCTTCTGCTCAAGGACAAGCTGAGGAAAGAGATTACTCCAAAGGCTACTAGTGGCTGAATAGCATTGAGGATATCTAAGAATGTTGAAGATACTTTAAAAATTGAATTGCCTGAGATAATTACCTCATTTTTATATTATAAAAGGTAATTACATAATTACATTTCTGTATCAAACTCTCACCTTCTTCAGTCTCCTCAAAAGCTGGATTAACCAGTCCAGGCTCTGCAGTCCCGAGCGATACCACAGCAGCTGCAGAGCTTTCTGCCACAAGTGACGATCCTCCACTTGGTACCTCTGGATCCTTGGGTGTGTTTGTCTCCACCTTGGTAGGAGGATCTTCCTTCCCTTTGGAAATGGGATTCTTTTTCCGCTGTAGTTCAGATTTGTATTTCTTGAAACCAGGACACCTAGAGAGAGAGAGAGTGTCAGTGACTAAGTGGCTAGTCTTTGCCCTTGTGGCCAACCCAGCACATGCAAGCTCTGACTGACAAAGGTACGTGAAGAAGCATGTTCAAGATCTCATCAGCTGCAAAGATTGTAACACAGATGCTAAAATTTATTCTCATTTGACCTTCAGATTCTACTTGTACTAGGATCAGTTTAAGAGCAGTCTTGTTATTTTATTATTTTCAAAATTAAGCAAATTCTTTAAAAAAAGGAGACTGTAATAGGAACAGGAGTCTCCCTTGCTAAATATTTACCTGGCAAACTCTCAGTGAAGAAAACAATACCTCTTAAAATACAAGCAAATACTTAGCTCTGACCTTTTAGAGATGACTATGAACTGTATCTTTATGCAAAGGAAGCGTCTCAAGTTTCAAGCTCAGCCTTGAATTAAGCTTCATTTTTAACAAATCAGTAACATGCAAGCAGAACTTGCTTTTTTTTTCTTCTGAATGAGACCTGACCCTCAGACAGCAGTCCACCTCCAGTCCATGCAGGTGATGGCTCTACTTGAATGGGAGCAATTTAGAGGAGTTTATAATCCCACTGACTGCTCCCCACACAGAGGTTCAAGAAGTAATTACACATTCAACAAAATGCACTCTGTATGCAGTCACACCAAAACCAGCCTATCTCAGCAAAAACGAGTGAGGAAAAACAAGCTCTTTTATCAAAAGTACTTATAAAAAAAGTGGAGGTAAGGAGGATGATGAATGCAAAAGCATCACTTTCGGAGACATGAGTAGTATTGGGTGTTTACCAGAATCACTTTTCAAATTAAACTTGACTATTCACATTCTGGCTAAATAAATTTCAACCCAGTATTCCTTTCTCTGGTTCATTCCGAGTCATTTATTCTCCAAACAGTAAGATGATTCTGAAACTTAAAGACAGAAGCTGATTGATCCACTTGTGCACATGTCCCTCTTAAGATGTCAAGAAACAAATTCATTTTACAAAGGGCAAAGAAATCCCTCATGAAAAATAGTTGCCAGATGCTTCTTATTCCCTTAAATCTCCTGCTATCGATTAATCTCACTTCAAACTAAGTAACACGAACACACAAATCACAGTATTTTTTTTTTTTTTTTCCCTTCTTCATTTTTCAGTCTAACTATGGTTACAGCCCAGGTGAAAGAGCCTTGATTTTTAGAACACACCCGCCCCAAGAAAGATACAAAGAAATATGAAATGTATAAGATTGATACAGTTTCCAGACAGGTCTCTAATGTAAACATTTAAGGGTGTCTCCCTCTTGTGCGTTTAACTCCTGTGCCAAAGCGATTAATAAGCAACAGAAGTTTACTGATACCAGAGTAGATTTACAAAGCAGAGAGGAAGGCCAAGCCCCAGCTACAGATCAGCTGGGCAGCCCTGTCCCTGCAGTCTAAGCATTCAACCCTGACTGATAACAAGCAAACAGTACGAAGAGTTATTTCAAGAAAAAGGAGATGCTAAGATTGAGGGAAAGGATACAAGAGCATCTTCCCTCACTTCCCCTGGCTGTAACACCAGCTCTCAGCTCAGTGGGTACCAAAGACGAGCAAGAACTGCAGGGATACATCCTTGGCTGGAACTGTAATAAGCATAACTGTTCCCTGCGCACTGGTTGACTTATTTTTAAACATGTCATTGCCACAAAAAGCTATGACACAGCTAAAGGGGAACAAGCCTGTTGCATTTCTCATTGCACAAAACACTGACAAAACACTGCCAATGAAGGTCTGCTTCCACCTGCAGTAGGGCTTGTACTTAGCTCCCTTTCCTGCAATCATTAACTAGGTAGGACCAAGTGTTCTTCAAGAGTCATGGCAAGAGCTCTTTGTCACCTGCTCTTCTTTTAAAGCTACAATATTCTGCTAGCCACCAGCTCAACCAGCAGTGGAAGCACCAAAACACATCTCTGCTGACAAGCACAAGAAAAAAGTCTCCCTTCCTCTAGACAAGGGGAAAAAAGGACAAAAAACCCACCTATTTTTCATTTGCTTCTCTTTCTTAGTAGAAGAATAAGAGAAGATAATGGAATTATAAGTAGGTGATTCAGCAACTGCGTAATGTGCAGCTTGGAGGGACTTACATTATTTGGATCAAAGAGTTATGTATTGCACGTCTTAATTGGACCAATTAAACTGGCAACACTGCACGATCTCTTGCTTCCAGAGTGTTGACTTTGTGCCTGTCTTTCTTCTCTGCGCAAGTGAAACAAGAATAAGCATGTTTATAATAATTTTGAGTCAGGTGCCCCAGATCAGGACACACAGATTTATATACATTTGATAGGTCTTGTGTCTGTGGACAACTTGCATGCAAGCAGGCAAGCACCTCACCCTTCGTCTCTGAAGCACATGTGAGCTGGCCTCCGTAACACACACAATGACGCTGCCTTCACCCACACACCTCTCTGGCCTCACCCTCTGTCACCTCTGGTGTCCCATTTTGTCCCAGATTAAGAACTGTTCTGAGAATGGATCTTCCTGGTCAGAAGCACAGCAGAGAGATGGCATTATACAAGGAATAATAATGTAAATTTGAACGTACCTGTTCTGCAGATGAGCTTCTAGTTCACACCGCTGCATTGTCTGCTGACACTCCGCCTTGAAAGGACAGAAGACGATCAGCTTATCCAACAGGTTTCGTACTAGAAGGCTGGACTTGTGGCACTGCTGGAAGGAGAGCTTTTTCCGATCCATAGGACAAAAATTATACTCCTGCATGAAGTTTTCGAGGCACTTAAAACAGTACGTATGTCCACAGGGGGTGTCCATAGGTTGGAGCAGAGGCTGAAGGCAGATATGGCAGATGAGTTCATCGTCCACTTCATCCTGGAAGTTGTAGAGATGATTGTCCAGCAAGAGGTGGAACTGACCACATTCGCAGCAGAGTTCACTAGCTTGGGAGGTGTGATCTTCTGCTACAGGATCAGCCATGATAGCCAGCATCAGGCACTCTCGGCCCAGCAGCAAGGAAACCTGTCACGGAGTAGCTGTCTGACAGAGGACCTCTAGTGAAAGGGAAAGAAAGAGAGATTTCCAGCTAACTGTCTGGTCTAGATCTAGCCAATTAAAAATTAAATCGTACTTCTGCCTTAAGTTTCTCTCCGGTATCTTCACCCCCACCTACACCCCGCCAAGGGTTCTTCCTTCCAGATCGACCCTGTGAATGATCAACCCAGGGACCAGAGAATTCAAGAATCTCCTTCAGTAAAATGATTTAGCACATTTGATAAACTGAAGCTCAAATTCTTTTACAGTGACACAGACTAGATAAAACCCTGCTAAACACACGAACTAGAAAACCTGAGACAAAAGCTGCATGTTCTTGAGGGAAAACAACCCAGAGAGGGAAGGGAAGGGAAAGAAAGGATAACCAAGATAATGATTTTTAAACTGACAATTTTTCTCTCTGGCTTTCCAGATTATACCAAATACTTCAAAAATATGTATGGTGGAAACATCAGTCTAAGGACTTCTAGTTGTCTGGACTTTCGTTTCATGTTTTGTGGGTGGATGACAAAAAAAAAAAAGAAGAGGAAGAAATTTCAAAAGAAACAAATCTAAACCACATTTTCTTCCTTTTAAGCCCACTCCCCTCAAAAAAGTTAGTTTTAACAAACAATGCATTGTTCCCCACTCATCCATGCCTAAATTCACCCATGGAAACAATTTCCTATAAAAAATTAAAACTTTCTAAGTCAAAAAAACGTAAAATATTGTCCAAATCACAATTTGTTGTAACGTTACAGAAAGGCTTGAGCTTCAGCTTCTTACGGTTAGGGACAACAAGATAAGGGACAAACTGAGTTCTGTGTTGCTGTCACTCTTCGATTTTAATTGAGATGTCTCCAAACACATCCATTTTGAATCTTGTCTATTGTAATTAAATATAAAATTCCCTTGAATTTGCTAGCAGATTACTCTACAGAGACTACTGCAGGAAGGATTTTTTTAACCTGGCAGTTATTTTAATGAAGAAGGAAATGTGGCACCAGATGAAGATAACACTGTATTACACAGTGGGGAGTTTTGTTGTGGTAGTGGTGGTGACGTTTTTGTTTTGTTTTTTAAACTTTACGTTAAAAAAAATCCCAAAGTCTTCTAAAACAACAACAAAAAAATGGCAGAACTGTGATGAAATGGAAAATTTCTGAGAGACAGCATGGAAAAGATCTGAAAACAATTGCTTTATCTGGAACAGGTAAAAGCCTAAGCAAGAGTGAACACTGGTCTGCACCAGTGCCTGGAGGACATGGCTGGCACACAGCAGCAGCTTTGGAGGAGGGTAGGCAAGAACAATAAGATAGCAAGAACGGCAAGAAAAAATTAGTCATGGGTTTCTAATAAAAATCATACATCACTCCAATTAATTGTCAAGCGTAAGTCAGCTATTTAATTAAAGGGATAACGTATCACCAACAGAATCAAGCCATTTTACAGGCGAATTTTTACCTAGCCATAGAAACTTGTTCACTTCAAAAGACTAAAACATTACTGTCACGGTTCCAGGTGGGTACAGGGCATGAGTTGTTTGCTTCTCCTGCTGCTGCAGTGCCAGAAAGCATCTTCCCCTTGAGGAAAGCACTCAGGCTGGATGTACATACCTAGCTCTTCTGTTTGCATTTACTCCTTAACTCTTGCATGACTGGCTCAGTGCTCCCCAAAAGAGAAAGCACAGTTCACAAACAGCACACAAGGAAATTCAAGCAGATGTATCTATGTCCTCTCTCTTAGAAATACCCCTGTTCTTTGGTACTTAGGTCCATCTCAAACAGGCATCCCTACTGTTTGCCTTATAAAATGTCTTCATGTGATCTTAAATTATCTTACAAATGAAAAAGAAATATTTCAACATCAGACAATCACTTAACATCACCTACTAATTCTAATCAATCAGCTCAGCACCAGCAGTCAACGAAACACCAAGCTTCCAAGGCAAACATCTACCAATAAGAAATACTTGTGCTTCGGGTTGTAGTATTTGCATAAAACTTTGGCAGGTGATTAAACAAATCTACTTTCTCAGTGAAAACAAGCCCCATGGTAATTTTGCTGATAAACTACTTTTATATGGGGATTTTTCAGATTATTTACTAAATTCATTCTCTGTTCTCTGTGTTTAAAGGTTATACAAGATGAATCCCATTTATGAGTCATTTAAAAACTTGTGGAAGATAAAAGTATCAGCACAATCTTACTGCTTTTTTCTTCCCTGTAAATCTAAACTGTTCTGCTCTTTCAGTTCTAGGTCCTTGAAAACAAGGTGTGAAGATTTCATTCAAAAGTGTCGAAGTAAATTTGCTTGTACACCACTGTCCTTTCAATAAGGAGGACACTCCTGCAGACACCAGGGAATCTAAGCCTGACACCTCTGTGATGAAACCCAGCCCACACCCTTCGGCAAGGCAGGAGTTAGTGAGCAGTGCAGAGAGGACAGCAGGCTCAAACAAGCCTACCGCTTGTTCAGTGATTCAGTCAGAAAGCAGATGTTCTGTAAGAGGAAAATTGCTAACATCTCGTTCAGCAAAGATGACTACTTCAGCACAACAAGACAGATTTTAAGTGTCTAGAGAATGCACTGTTTCAACACAACAGGCATGGTTCCCCTCCGCTTAAACAGACCAGTTTGATATATACTCAATCTTTTGCAGTTTCCATCAAATTTCAGTTACTCATTCTAACCTGTAGAATGACCAAACCCAACAATCCCCTTCATCCTTGTGTTGCTCTTTTTGTTATACTGTTCACCCTCTCCAGCTTCCTCCCAACTATGCCACCATGAATGGCATGTTCCCTGCTCCTGTCCACCTCTGCAGCACTGGGCTCTCTCCCTAGGCCTCACACATGTTTTGGCTTACACAACAATGCACATAGTATGAGGAAATCATAAAATCAGGATCTAGCTTGGTCCCAAGTTACTACTTACTGACTATATGAAAATGGTAAAGCCTGACATATGCTGCTGCTCTGATGGACTCTGCTCTAACAATATAATGCCTCTGGAAAAATGCCTCTGGAGTCTGAATTATTTAGAAAGTAATACACCATTCCTATACATGACAAAGAAGTGAAGGAAACAAACCAGCAGAAATCTCTTTGTATTTCCCCATTTCTTACCCTCTGTGGGCTAGAGAAAAGATTTATTTGGTATCACCTTTATCTTTACTGTATTTTTTTAAAAAGCACTGTTAGCTTTTTTTTTAAAGTAGGATTTCTTGTACTGTAACTGACTCAAAGAATAGGCTTTTTTTTTTTTTAAGGAAGACTTATCAGGTTGTCTAATCTATTTCCCTGCCAAAGCAAGACTATTCCTGACAATATTAGCACATTGCCTATTCTTGTTTTAACTCTGTTAGGGCACAGATATACACCCCCTCTGCACATCTACAACACTGTTAATAGCTCTAGTAGGGAGTATGCCAAGAACCACACTGACAGTGAGCCACTCGGCACCATCCCTGATGGACAAACTTGGTTCAGTTCTCCAAAGCAGCCCAGACATGTAAATAGAACCAGTAAATTACTTCTACCGATTATTTTTTAAAATCCTTTTAAAAGACCATAATTATCTAAGAAATCTTGTCATCCCTCCACTTGTGCTACAGTGACTGAAAAGGGGTTGTGGCAACCTGGCTACCCCAAGAGCAACATCCCTGCTTCCAGTATTACCGTTTGAAGGCTCAGCATTTCCAAATGCAGCTCTCGCTCCCTGTTTCTAAAGCACTTTACTCCACCACTGTTACTGTGGAGCACAGATTATGGCACAACTCAGTCCAGGCCTGTCTGCTCATACAATTCCAGCATTTGATACACTCATGAGCATATTTCATTAACATATTTACCTTAATGACATCTCTGTGAGGTATAATATTATTACTATTCCCATTTAAAGACTGAGAAATTACATAAGGATAGGCTAAAATACAGACCCACAGAGACATCAACTCATGGGAATTTAACACTTTAGTATGTCTCTGAATAGGATCTCAAGTGATCTACCTAACATCACAGAGGAAGCTCGGGGGGGGGGGGGGGGGGGGGGGGAGAAACAAAAAGAAGAAAATAAGATCAAGCCTGTTTCTATTAACTAACTATTAACTAACTGATTTATAAAACCACAAGTATGGTGAGTGAGTCTGACCACATTCCATATTGCAAAATAAAGAAACATGCAGCCAGTCTGCGGTAAGGACACAGAAGTGTAAAATTTTTCCTAACAGATTAGGATGACTAGAGGAACGCCTCCTACTGCTTTAGTTAAAAAATAATTTGAAAAAGAAATCTGGCAAATAAGTAGTTCTCAATATTAAAAAACTACTTGTGCCATGGCAAATATTTTGGAAATACAATGGGTTTTTGTTTTTATGCACTTGTAGGTTAGCACTTAAATGCTGATACAGATTGTTATTGAAAGCCCCAATATTAAGAGTTGGCTTTGAGATTGCAGGGCGCGTGCCCTACGTATACTGCTATGTAATAGTTCACTGCAATAATTATGCCAGTTATTATATTTATAACTACATTTCCCTGGGAGACTGGAAATGCAACATTCCAATTGAAGGCTAAACAATTAATTAATTATTTTTGGGGTGGACAAAACAAAGCCAGCACATTCTGGATTAAGATGGCTGAGGGCACACACCAGCAGGGCACTAACCCAAAAACCATCTGCTTACATAAAAGCAAGTTCAAGATGGATTCTAAAATAGCAAACCCAGTGCTCTAGCAAGAAACCATAAGAAAAAGTGGCAGAACTTTTGCTAAACGTTATTCAAACAGTTTTTACTCAGTTAAGAAGTTTTGTGTTTCACAGAGTGGCAATTTTCTTCATTCTAGAGACAGACAGACATACATTGTGAACACGTTCTGTAAAAGGGTTTTTCTTGCTCAATTTCATCTCTACTTTGAATGAGGATTTCATCTATAGGTTTTATTTGAAATGCACTACTGTCCTGACTGAACACTTCCAGTGTGCTGCTGCAGTGTTTCACAACCATGAGTACTGTCCTTAGTTTACCATAGTGGCACAGAAAATAGCATTGAAATATCAGAGGATTTTTATAAGTAGGTCAACTGTTACAAAACCCACAATACTAAACCCAAGAAGAGTTTCAAGTCATGACACAATGTCCTATTATCTTTGTTATTTTCTGATATTGCTGAAGATCGGGCCACTAAATGTAAAAATAGGAATTCAAGGCTTCTGTAAATGGTAAATTTATGCAGCTAAATAAGAAGCAACCCTTTCACTAATTAACCTTGCCTTCAAGCCAAAGGGTTTCTAATAAATCACCTCCAAGAGTGACTGCTCGGCACATATATGAACACTTTGATTAGAAACTCTAAATCACAGCTGCTTTACTGTATTCAGTATAAAGGAATATCAACAATTTTTAAAGTTTTCATTGCCCCCATCATTTATGTTCATTCTTTAACCAAAAATCTGAAAATAAATTGTATTCTGACTCCCTGGTGTTTCTCTGCTCATTGGACAATCTTGTATTTAATCTGCTTGAACTTCTGGGCAAGTATCTGGTTTCTCAACCAGAACACAGAAAACCAATTGTGTTTTCATTAATTATAGTCAGAAGCATTATCCTGTTAGACTAGAAAAGACTTATTATTCCAGGAAACTCTATTCTGAGAGATGTGCTAAAAGGCTTTGTTGACTTGAGCAAGACTATCCCAGGGAGTTTTCTCCTGAGCAACTTTGCAGTATAAACTCTCCAGCATGGTACATGGACTTAAATTTTTAACGTAATGCACTTCCAAGATAGATTTTTTTTTTTTTTAATGTTTTGTTGGTATATTTGGAAGTTCAGCACAAGAAAAGATGTCTTAGCTTTGTATTACTTATTTTTAAAATCTTATTAGCAATCAACATCTTAAATTGCAAACATACACCTAATTTTAGAAGGAGGAAAAGCTGACATGAAAAATTAAGAAGCTGGCACTTACAATTAATTTCTCTCCTTACCATATGCTCTTAACATTTGCTTCTCAGCTCAGTTAATATCACCACAGTACAGTAACTGTCTCACCAGTGACCCAGCATGCTAAAATAGTGGGACTACGCAAATGTCATTTCAACAATTAATACCAATCCTTTCTACAGAGCAGGAGATTCTGGTGTTATCATTCAATTAATATTATCTGGGTAACAAGAACCAATACATTTCCTCTCTCCTCCCTTCTTAAGGAATTAAGTAGTACTGTAAAATGCTTTCCACCTACACTTTTCTTCCAAGGGGATTAAACAGTGACTATTTTAATACACTGCTCTGAAAAAGGAATAATTTAAATGCCATCAAATAGAAGTGCTGCAGAAAAATCCACTTTATTAATAGTTTTTTCTGCTTTCTCACCTTGCTACATACACCATTCTTTCTATGCCCTGTCTTCCATGCAAATGTGCAAGTTGCTGGTTTTATGCTCACAGAAATTCTTCTCTTATGCCACTGAAATCAATTTGCTTCTTTGCAGAATTTGACCCAAAGACTCCTACGGAAGTTTCACCACTGGCAGCATGCATGGATTTTCTTTGTGTGTTCTTTATTTTTTTCCTACTGTGTTTAATCATCTCTCTCTAGGAAATTAAATACCCCCATCTCCACCCTCACCTCACCTACCTTTTGAATTTGGCAGCTATCTGCAATTCCATACCTAAAAATCAGTTTGATGTTTGTGGGAGAAGTTTTCTATAGACAAAGAAAGAAGGAATCCAATGCTATAATTTAAGGATAAAGAACCTAATCTGTAATTAATAACCAAGGCTTCTCTTGCAATTAAAGCAAAAAGCCCAAAACCAAAACAAAGAGGGATTAGGAGATTTGCTGCTAAAATTTAGGTTTATCTAAATAGTTGGTAGCATGCTTACTTTCCAGAGAGTTAGATCTGAGGACAGGAGGTAAAGATCATGTGTCTATTGGCTATATATGAATACCAGATGCTCTTAGCACATCACTCTCTGTGTGTCTACCTGTAAATTCCTTGTATACAGAAAGAAAACAGCACCATGGTTTTCAGAATCTGAAATAAGCATGTAATACCCAGAGGCTTGTCTTGAGTATAAGCCTTCATAACTAGCCAGCCCTGATAGCTACTACTCTTGCAGTAGCCTGACAAAAGAAAACCTGTACAATGCTGTCCATTTGTAATCTGGGGGGTGTATTTGCAATATAGGTCAGAAAAAAAAACAGATGCTTTCTTATCACAAGATTTCTGAAGCATACAAGGGAAGAAGCAGACAGTTCATTATATAACTGTATGTTTTTAAAAGTCACTGTTTGAATACCCTTACCAAGGCAGTCATCACTGTATATATGTAAAAGTAATGTGAGTAGGGGGAGAGGGGAAGAGACAGACTGTTGCATTTGGTAGACATACTGTATTTCTATAGCTCTAAGCCTTGCCTGTCTTGTGAGAAAGTCCTACAAAGCTTTAATCTCTAATCACACTCTGTCAAGTGTTACTTTAAAATTAAATAAAAATAATTTCAGTTTAAAGAAATTAATCTTGGCTATTCTCAACCTTGAGCATGAAATCATCTGTTTTCAAGGGTAGTTTAAAAAAACCCGAACACTTTCACAAATATTGTTTTCTACATAACTTTACCATAGGCGATCCAGCAGCATAAAAGCAGTTTTGCACCTGGTGATGAAATATTTCCTATCAACAGACAGCTAGCTACAGCTGTTAACATCAGAAACATCAGATTAGGGCTTGACTGCAGGATATAAAGTAGCACAGAACTTTTCATTACTCACACAAAGTCAAATTCCAGTCTCAGTTGCAGTAGCATTTTTTTTTTTTTATGGTGTTCTGTTTTAAGTTAGAGCATTTGACACAACCTAGGACATCATCCCTTCATAGCAATAGGCACTTGGAATCTAAACTCTGCAAAATAAACCCAATGATCAGTGACAAACATGCAGCATGGATGAGTGCTATTCTAGAAGGACCATCAAGTTTCTCTCGGTCCTCGCTCTTTTTTCTCAACGGCTCCAGACTGCCCCAGCCTTTACTTGATGCCGTCAGCAACAGGAGGGCAGATCACCCTGCTCAGTATACAACACCCCAGACTTCCTTTCACAGGGTAAGAGGGCATTTTATCAAAACCGGTGCAAAGTACTTTCTAGCCCAAGCTTGTTCCCACTAACTAAACTGAATTAAAAGATAATTTAAGTCTGTAATTCCCCTTTACATTCCATTTTACCATCAGATCACGGTAAAGGGAAAAGAAAGAAAACAAGTTATCTTCATTTAAACAAAAAAACCCAACACCTAATTCCCTAGACCACATCTTCTTAGACTGTGACTCCTCAGGGTGGCGTGCAGCTACATTTGAAGTTAGTTTAAACTCGCGCCAGTGCCTGTGGGCAGGCAGAGCTGCTGCAACCAGTAGCTGAAACGGCCTTTGCCACAGATGGCAGCTCCTAAGTAAATAAGCACTCTAGTAGAAGTAAAAAAAAAACAAAAAAAAACCAAAAACAAAAAAACAAACAAAAAAAAAACAACAACAAAAAAAAAAAAACCCCACACCTTTCCCTAGAGATTTAGAGAACAATGTTATGGCTCATTTTTAAAAGACCTGAGTCGAATTCTGCTGCAAAGGACATCTGTATTTCAGGTTCATGAGTTTAAGTACAGTTGCACGTGTAATTTAAGATGCCTTTGCACCACAGAGTTTCTCCCGATGTATCTTGTTGACTTCAGACTTAAAGCAAACAACTCTCTCAGCTATAGGGAAACAAAACTGCATGAGGCATTTTTTATTTACTTTTGGCCTTTTTTTTTTTTCAAATCCTATCCTGATTTAAAGCTGTGTCCAAGCTGGTATCAGAAACAGGTCTTTAACAACCATTGTTATCTTACCTTACTGGGCACATATTTACAGTATACATAAATCGGTAATTATGTTATTGTTTCCCTTGTTCTAAAAATAATTTTTAAATGGGTATGGCTGTGTCACCAGTTAAGAGAGCTGGAACAACAGACCAAAGTCCTTCCACTATCCATAAATCAATGCAGCAACCGCATTCTTCCTTAGCCACCGTCCGGATATATGTAGGAATGGGGAAGCAACCTCCTTTCTCTGTTCAGTTTTCAGCCTGTTGAGATTAGAAGTAAAGTAGCCAAGTAGCCCCAGGTGTTAACCTCACAGGGAACTTTTTTTTAATCCTAAATACAAAAAGGCCCAGAAGACCCATTACGTTTATTTTTATGTATCCTACTTGAAATAACCATACAGCAATTTTTGTTCACTACCAGTTGAGATCATGTAAAAGAGGATATCCTCAGATCTAAGGTTCCCAGGGCAGGGACTGTTTTACTTACTTATTTTCTATTTAGAGACCAGGAATAGCACTTACTAGCTGAGAAGAATTTATCTGTTATTTATTAGTCTAGGGGCGGGAGGTTAATAAATCTGAGAACTTTACAAATAAGGCTGATCATGATTTACTGGACTTTCAACAACTGATGTCACAGGTGAGCCCCTTAAACTCTCAGAGGAACAGGTCAAATTTTACCTCAACCCCTTTTTAAGAGGTGTCAGAAAAACAGCTTTTAAAGAGAGTCTGCTGCAGCTGTTTACAAAACTTGCATGAGTTAAGGCCCAGCCAAAGAGCAGACAAAGCTAGACAACACAGTCTTTTAAATACATAATCACTTCCAGTATTTCCCTTCCAGAATATTCCAAATAAGCAACACTACAGTCTTCAAACAAAATTTGCATAGAGACCCTCTAAACTCAGGGGACCACTATATAAACATAAAACCAGCCTTCGCCTGTAAACTGATGATTGCCTCTCCAAATTCCTCCAGCTTTATTCCATTTCTATCCTTCCAGCCCTGAGTGTTTTTTCCTGGACCAGCACAGTAATTCCTACTACTCATGTTCATCTAAATCCCCTCTAACACTTCAGATGGTTCGTGAGATGGGCTTATGAGCAATTTCTTACCCAAAGTATCAAAAAAATTGCCAGATGTTTTCAAACTCAATTCATGTCAAGAAATTTATAAGCCAAGAAGAACATTTTGTGTGTTATAAATCAGGGAACAAACTGACAAGGGACTGTCAAAGACAATTACTAACAAATGTATGAACAGCACCACTAAAGTAAGCTGAGAAAGAAAAGCCAAACAAGAGGGTTTTGTATTAAACCAGCAAAACATACACAGGCCTGTGAGTAAGACAACAGCTGCAACTACTCTGGCAAGATATACACGATCAGAATGAAATGATGCAGCTTAATTTTCAAAGTGAAATCAATACAACAGTTGCAGCAAAGTTTGGGGTTTTTTTTTAATGCAGAAAACAAGAAATATATGGCAATGCAAAAGGAAAAGTAACAAAATAGAGCAGGGGGTGCTTTGTGAACTACAGATATTTTATTCTGCAATTATATTTATTCTTTTAAATTTACTCCTATTATACTATTAAGTCTAAGACTCTACAATCTCATAAGCATGTGTGGATTGATCTAGTAGCCATACTTCGGGAAGTACAGCACTACAATGGTTTACAAAACCATTAATTACAATTTCTAATTGAAGTTACTGGAATCAACATTCAGGTAGCACTAATGTTATCCAGAGTAGTCCTCAACCTGCTTCATCCAGTATCTTTGAACTTCATGGAGTTTTTTTTGAGGTCTTTTA
This sequence comes from Athene noctua, assembly GCF_965140245.1. Lineage (NCBI taxonomy): Eukaryota > Metazoa > Chordata > Aves > Strigiformes > Strigidae > Athene > Athene noctua. The sequence goes on along the minus strand of NC_134047.1, from coordinate 11,819,200 downwards.
GCTGCCAGGTCCCTTCTGGAGCTGTTTCTTCCACCTTTTGCAGCTCTCATTCCCAGGCCATATGGTCGGGTTTGTTTCTTAACTCTTGTTCACTTCCCTCACTATTCATTTGGTTAGAAACTTTAAAAGAAACTTGGCTTCAACAGACAAGGTTCCTTTTTGCTGCACACCACAGGTCCTTCTCTCTGTTTCATTTTGTTGGGGTTCTATGCTAGTGCAACTCCGTTATTTAAATGAGTTACATATACCTCAAGCTTGCATACTAGAGCAGACATATAAATAAGGTGAATGAAGGTGTGGATTTACAGCACAGCTGAGTTTTCCAACAGCTAGTGAACCCCACATAAAGTTGGCCTCCTGTTTATCATTTCCCTGCTCAGTCCTCAGCCACACGAGTCCTTTGTTTTTCCCTGCAGAAGCACTGGTGCTGTTCTGACTTCGTGATCTGGTTCAGAGAGCAAATCTCTTTGGGGGAGGGAATAAATATTACCTCTGCCTTAGACCCTTTCCATAGCAGACACACTACATCTGTTTAGTCACATTGTAAAAGAAGAGTGTGAGTGTGTAATTTAAGAGAAAGAAGTTTTGTTTTGAAGGAGCCATGTGCACAATCTGCTTTCTCTTTGCTGGAGAACTGCCAAAAGAGCTCTGGCCTTCAAGCATCAAGGACAAACGTCAGTGCCATCCCTCAGAGGCACAGCACACAACTGGCATTGCTGCAGGAGGACAACTACAGTTCTTTAAACTACACCACACCACCCAAACCTTGGGCTGCTCTGGAGTCTCCAGAGGCTAAAGGATTAGACTGGACAACTCTGGGGCTGTGTGTCAGTGACAGAAATTTCCCACGGCTGCCTACTATCTCCATAGGCTTGTACACCGTGACCCTGCCCTGACATACCCTTTCCACAGCAGAGACCCCCCTCAACACTTACTATCTGCACTTGAGCTGGAATAGCGTTTCATATGGAGTCTTTATACAGTTCTGGTCCTTTCGCCTTGGCTAAAAACCTGGAGCAGAAAGTGAAAATATTACCCCTTTTGGCTTGTTAAGCAATAGGGAAATATTCATTTTGCATTCCTTACTTTACCAAGGTAAAGTAGGACCAAAAAAAACACTCAAGGAATTGAAAGTGCTATTTCAAGCATGGTTTAAAGCAAACTAAGCCTACACTGCCACCGAAAGGGGCAGTCCCGCTCTCCCTGCCACCTCCTATGCTGGCATCAGCTGGCAGCTGCCTGTTCTGTTCGTTTTCAATCAGATAAAGAGGCTAATGTCAGAAGTAGAGAGAGGTCAAGTGCACACAACCGAGCAGCGAAGCAGAGTGGGATCGTCCCTTTTAGCAGCACATGGCCCCACCTCGCTTTAAATGCCCCACGAAAAACTCCTAAATAAAAAGCATTCCAGTCATGTAGCATCCCTTAAACGTTTCTTTCCAAGCCTCTTACAAACCTCTCCAGAGCACTACTTCATATTTCACATCACCTGTATTTCTTACCTTTAAGGCATTTCCAAAATGTCCACATCATCACGTTACTCTCCTTTGCCTGTTATCTCAGCTCCTATTTATAGGCTTTTTCTGCATTAATTACCAGCACGGCACCAGAAACTTGCCAACTTAATACCTCTCCATCTGCTAGCCAAGGAATTTTGCCCGAGCGTCCTCCTCCGACCCACACAAGCGGCCAGAACGCCGAGTTTGGGGTGTCCGGCCCAGGCCCGAGTGCTGCTTGCCTGCCTGACCGACCTCGGAAGAGTTAAACCCCGGGGGCAGGCGGGCGGGCGGGCAGCCGTCACCTGCGCTGCCCAGCCCCAGCCGTGCTTACCGCACGGGGTGAGGATACCAGCCCCAGCTGACTCTCCCCCCTCGCTCGGTCACGGCTGGGAAACCCTCGGCCGGGAGAACCGGGCGCCTGGGCAGGAGCTGCCGCCCTCCGCCGCTTCCACGGCGGATCCGCGACCCCCCGCGGCCTCCCGCCCCTCAGCCGCGGCGGGAACCCCGCGCCCCTCACACACACACACACACCCCGCCGCCCCCCCTCACCTGCAGGCGCCGGGGGCGGGAAGGGGGCTCGCTCGCCCCCGGGAAGGGGAGGGAGAAGGCGAAGGAAACCCAGCGCCAACTCGGCCTGCGACGGCGGCAAGCGCGGCTCCTCCACCAAGTTTCCGGGCGGGGAAGAAAGTCGAAACCTACGTGAGAGGAGGAGGCAGCGCAGCCGCCCAGGTGTCGCCCGCCCGCCCGGCACGGCTCAGCCCTGCCCTCCCCGCCGCGCTCCCCTCCTCCTCGGGCCGGCCCGGGCCGCCCACAGCCCCAGCAGCCCCGCTCCAGCCCCGCCAGAGAGCGCCGGGCCGACGCGGGGCGCCTTGTTGTCCTCGGCCGCCTGCGCCGGGCTCTCCCGCTCCCCTCAGGCTCTGCCCGGCCCCGGGGCTGGCGGGGCCGCCGCGGCGGGCGGCTGGGGCGGCTCTGCCCCGCTGTCCGGTCGCGGTGAGCCGGTGAAACAGCCGCGGAGGGCAGGGGCTGGGGGCTCACCTCAGGGCGGGACCCGGCCCGGGGACCCCGGCCCTGTGGGGAGCGGCCTCTGCCCTCGCCTAGCGACATCTCTGCTTGTGGGCTGAAGTGATTCTGCCCACCCCAGCAGTGCCCTTAAGCCTCTGCCTTACAAAAAAAAACCCCTGTAAAATAAAATAAAGTGCAAAATCTGATGCTGCTCGAGTGCAAGGAGCAAACTAGTTCAGCGAGCTGAAAGAAAAAAAAAAAAAAAGGACAGAATTTGAGGAGAAATTATTTATTTGCATTCTGCCCGCTTTCAGTGATAAACAGAAATACTGACAATTCAGAAGTATTTGGCTTGCACTTGCATTTAATTTGCTGGCAAGGCAAATCGTAGAAGTCTAGGAAGTTAGTGAGGTGGTTGCTGATCAGCTGTCGTGCTGTGGGAGGAAGCCATGGGACTGCGGGGCACTTCGTGCCACTTTGGGGCTGGTAAGAGCCAGGGAAGGGATGGCACTGGAGACAACAGAGTGCTAATTTCTGTGCTGTTACTATGAACAGGAAATAGGTCCAACTTCCAGCACTCCTGTTTAGGCAGCTCCCTGTAGCCCTCATGCTTCAAACCAGCAAAGTGCCAAACCAGGTGGGGCCTGAAAGTTTTCAAGCTGTGTTAGCATGTCCAAGCTATGAGTTTATCCCAGAGGAAGAGACCTTCCTGGATGTGTATCATCCCTTTCTTTGTACCATATCTCATTTAAGTCCACACAGTGAATTAGAACAGTTTCAAGCCAAAAAAACCCCAAATCAAACCAACCCCCAACCCATAGTATTTTCTGGGTTATAATTTCTTTCTCTGGTTCATCACACAGCCTTGGAAATACTCTTACTGCAGTCAAGAGGGTCATGAGTAATAAAGAAAATGACATTTCTGCCAATAAAGAACAAAAATATAGAACATCAAGCCATAGTTTTAGAGGAAGATCTATTAGGAAGGAAAGCTTTGTACATTGGCATAGGTAATAGCACACGCCTGTCTGCATTTGATCATTTAGGCATGTCCCACAGTTGCTGAAGTAGACTTAAATGGAGAGAGGAGTAAGTGCTTTCAAGGCCTTGAAAATACCTTCTCTGCTTTAGTAGGGCTAGGGGTCTGTGTTCTTCAAGTAAGACTATTCAAGAAATGTTGGTGCAGAGAGGAGATTGTCTTTTATTTCAGACATGGACTGATTTGGCTCAATTTACCCATCTTCTGTTAAATTTCCTATGTAATCATTTTGGTTCTTTGCTACCTTACAAAATCTTTATGTTCCCTGTTTTTGTCTATTGAAGTCTTTGAATGAGGGGCTGTGAGCTATGCTTGTTAGTGTGCGAGAGGATCTTTGTGTTGCAAAGGTGAGACAGTAGGGAGATGCACCATGTACCGAAAATGCAACAAGACCCTTTCTTTTAATTTAGATCACTGTTGGAAATATAATGGAACCGAGGAACACCAGCAACACATCTTTGCTCGAGATCCATGTTACCACAGGACATGAAGTGTAAGGTATTTTTGTAGAGCTTGACTAAGAATTGTGATCTAGATTTGCAAAACCATCGATTTCGATTAGACTAAATTAATCATTTGCAGAATTTACTTTGAAGCACCAAGGCTGAGATGGCTGAGAAGTCTGGATAGCATCACTTCTTCCAACCGTTCTGAACAAAAAAAGATTTTAGCAATAAAGTGTTTGGCTGGTCTGAGACTCTGTGCAATTAAGGTCAGGTCTGGGGAGGGAACAGCAGTCAGCAGCAGGCCAGAGCTGTGTGATGGCTGAAAGTGTGTTGCCAGCTCAGACACAAGCACTGGAGCCTGGTGCAGAGACATCAGGCTGTGTCTGCACTGTCAGCCAACCTCACACCAGAGCCAGTACACATTAAGTCAGAATTCATTTATATGGAACACTGGCTTGCATGTAAACAGGTAAAGGTTTAAGCTAAGCTCTGTGGAGCTGGAGCACTCTCAAGAGGAGAGGTTTAAACCTTAGCACAGAACCAATCTCTCCTTCTTGCAGCCTGCAGCTGAGTCTGTGAGGACAGGAAATGTGTGGGTGAACTTGGGGTATTAGAAAGACAAACCCCAGGGAAATTTCAAATGGATGCAAATCTTTAAAATTAGGAATTCTGTCTAGTTAGCACTTGCTTGAGATTTCTATCATGTACCATGACCTGTTTTTCTGAGTGGACAGTGTGCCCATTTATAATTAAGATATGGTGAAAGTTTATTGTATAAGTGTGCTGGAATTTTGGTTTGGCTTTGCAATAAAGGAATCACACTGAGTCATGGTTACTAAATGGACTCATGGAGGATACAGGTCTCTTTTGCAGAGCTAACACAAATGTAAGGAACTGAAATTAATTTCTTTCCTAGTCCAGGCAAAAGCAGCCACATCATAAATAAGGCTGTGGTTTGATGACATGAAGCCTTTGCTGTATTACTGGTTCCTACCCGCTCCTAGTTATTGCCCTTGCAACAGAGCACACCAACCCTTAGCTGTGTCTGCAGCTCTTTGAATGGCTGAACTGTGAACCAGATCAGGATACTGATTGATCTGGAAAATAAACCAGGTGAAAAGCTCTAGAAATATATTTTATTTAAAATACTGAAACATATTTAAAATAGATGCATATATTTTTTAAGCCAGATAGATCAGTTCCCCAATCTAGTTTATAATTCAGAAGTTATAGGTGGATGATATTCTTCCCTACTAGTACAGAAGCAACAAGTTAGAAGAGCAAAGTGGCTAAATATGAAACTGATCCTGGTGAAGAAGCATCCCAAACCACAGCTGACTCTTCAGTCTGCAAAGTGTAAATGGATTGCTCCATTGGATTGTTGTGCTAGCCATTCATGTATTATGTAAATCTGAAGAGCAGCCCGTACAGTTTCAGATGTAAACATTTTGCCTGAGAAACATCGCAACATTTGGGAGAGAAATACTTTCTCCAGTAACACTCAAATTATAACTTTGGTTAACCTTAAGTTGATGAGAATCTCAGTCTGCTCTGTCTTCACTGACACCTCTTGCAAACCCCACAATGTGTTGGTTTTCACTCTCTATTGATTTTGAAACACCAAAGTTCTTCTGCAGAACTAGATGACTTTTTATTTACTAGCAGTTCTTCTAAATTACTTGTGTAGATTTTGATAACCGAGAGAACTCTCTATGAAAAAAGACAGAAATCTCGGTTCAAGCTTTTATCTGCTCTAACTGCTGATAATTTCCTCTGTGTGATGGTGTAATTTGTACAGTAACCGCTGTGATGCTATGTGGAGAGAGATTGTAGGCCACATACCTGTGCAATGCATATGTCAGGATTAAAATGCCACTTTCTGACAAACAGAATTAGATATAAATATATTGATTTAATGTACTTGTGTCTTTACAGAATATTAATATTTTTAATATACTTGCATGTTTACAGAATATTAATTTTTTCTATTTCACATTAATATTTAGAAAGCTTTCTTTGTAAAATCTGAAAAGAAAAATAGACAATAAATAGGAAAAATAAATAGGAAAATTGAATGGGGTAGCAGAATCACATCACACAAATGTTTACAGATTGGTTTAATCCCAATAATGTTGCATAAAACTTGGTAACTGTGTGTGTTTCTGTTGTCCTCTTGTGGGAAGGTGCAAAGAGTATATGACTGCACAGTATTAATTTGAGACTCAACTTTGATGTTTCATCACAAACAAACCTAAATTCCCAACCCACACACAAGAATGTAAACACAATTAAAAAACAAATCCCACAAACAAGGAGAGAGAGTCATCCCAGGAATTTATGATTAAATGGCCTGGAATCTCCCTTTTGTGGAAAGCAGAGCAATGGAAGTACGCGTGCATGAAGACACAGTGGATCCTGGTAAATCCAAGGCCCTAAGCACATCGGATTCATTCTGCCAGGTTCTATAGTACTTTTGTTCTTTTTGCAGTATTTTATTATTTTTGCTGCAAATTGTTGCGACATATGAATTGCATACTATACATTTATGGGAAGTAGTCAGAGTTCCAGTGGTTGAAATTTATAAATGGGAGCCAACAGAATATTAAGAAATACAGTATGAGAATCTTGAATGTGTTAGTAATATCTTAGGACTATTTTACATTATCTTTCCTTGTGGTGTTTTATTAACAGTGGTCAGTTATTAACAATGCTGGAGTACTTTATTTGATGGATCTGTGGAGTGTTTTCATTAGAAGTAAACAGCTTGATTCTCTGCTTATAGAAAAGTGTGTCTTAGCAGATATAAAGAGGGCATCTGGCTTTTCTTAGGAGGGGAATAACCCATCTGGCTTTTTACAGTGGAGCAGATATGATAATGTAAGGAAAAAAAAAAAGGTACATGAAGCAAATTGCTTTCCTGATTTGCTGTGTTGAGAATAATATTGATGGCTATTTCATAATTTTTAAATTATACTGTTGAAATATTGCAGCTGCTTTGTAACCAACTCAGATTCCTTTTATCACAATGCATCTGTTGCAGTATTTTAAATGAGACTTCAGAAATATAACACCTGTCAAGAAAGATATTGTAACAATAGATAAAATAGCATTTTATTAGGCCAGTTTCAGGTCCCACTGAATTTTCTGTTATTATTTTACAGGACTGGATTTGATCTTTTGCAATGCTGAGCCCAAATGCCTTGACTTACTTCCCTTCTTAACTTCTTGAAGAAAAGAGATAAGGTATCATCAAGTTTCTAGCAATTATTTTTTATAAAGCAACTATGATGGTCAATTTACTTTATAGCCTGTAATTGCATCACTGTTCTCTTAGTTAAAACTGATAACAGGTACTAGGTAGACTTGATCCAATTCAGGAATATTACCTGTATTAATTTTGTGCCTGGGAAGTACTGCTGCTCCCTGATTATAGTGTATTAACTAAATAAGGTGTTTCTGCAGGGTTTAGAGTTTGACATCTAGCCACTTTTGTCCTGTTAACTGTTTAAAAACAAATGCTGACTTTCTGCTGTCTGTGTTTGTGAACACGGCTTGTTGGACAGTTGGGTCAGAGGAAGAGGCTGCGTATGACAAGAGGTATTATCCTGTCTCTAACAGGAAACTCTTCCCCTTACAGTCCCAACTGAGCCTGTAGCAGCTTGCTGCCGTCTTCCTGGAGAAGCAGGAGTCACATGAAGTCTGCAGCACTACTAGCGTAGGTAAACTCCCTGCCACAAGGGTTTAGTAGCAACAGCAATGAGTATGTCTGTGTTACGGAATATAGAGCATAGTATGGTGTTTCTGGAGTATGTTCAGGTCTCGTTCATTATTTATATCAAGGTAAGAGACGGAACACCTTTATTTCTCTGGCGTAAGTGTAAAATACTCATTAGATAGGAGCTTTGGGATTTTAATCACCTTTCATTTTTAATTGTCTGCCAGTGGGTACTCTTTGGATGACCATAGGGCCAGTCCCCTTCCAGTCTTACAAGGTGTGCTGTCTGCTTTAACAAGGTTTCTTCTAGGACAAAGGCTGTATTCTGCTTGGCCATACAATGTTTGCTAGGAAGACATCTACATTCAGAAAACTAAACCCGAGATCCCCTTGGTTCATGCCACCACAACATCTTTCAAGTATTTTTCAAGAGCGGTATCTTTCAAAGTGTCTATTTTTGGTTGCATTTCATCCAGCCATACAGGTGCAACCTCCACCTGCATTCAAGAAATTACTGCATCAAGTCCTGCATGTCAAACTAGCCATCATCAGTGGGGCAATGTGCTTTGATAGCTATGCAAAGAATGTTAAAGAATAAAAATTAAGATCCTAAAACTCATAAAAACTGGCAGGTTACGTTCATAATCTCTCTACCAAGAGCTTGCTGCAAGCCATTCAGCACAGCAGGTGCCAAAGTGATTTAAATATGTATGTAGAAAATACCTCCTTAGGGATTACTGCATTGCTGCCTGATTTAAGATGAGACTCAGTGTCCATGTATTTAATAGGGTATAGCACCCTCCTACAAGAGAGTGAAGAAGCCTCTCAACATCAGGGTGTTAGAGAGGCAAAATGTACTGAGACGCTTTGGAATTTTTTTTTCTCCCTGGAGCTTTTAGTTACTAAAATTGCCCTATAATACCTTTGGTATTTACAGCAATCAATTTTTAATAACAGCAATATACACCCAAAAGGATTGAAAAGAGGAATGTGAGATGGCTGCAAGTCTCATCAAGTTCTAACACAGATTTGAACACATACTAGGTAAATGTACTTGTTCTTCAAAACTCTGTTCAGGCAAAGTGACATTTCTAGTGAGACTGTTCAGTCTACACCAAGAAAAAGACATGTCCTGAGGAAAACCAAGATCCATCCAAAGTAATTGCTATGTGCTGCAGCTGGAGCTCTGTTTCCAGAAAATAGCTAAATATAAACATTCCTGACTGAATGGGTGGGAAGCCAGGACTGCCTTGCAGCAAAGATACCCACTAAATAGGATTACCCATCAACAAGCTAATCTAGAAGAATTAATTCTGCCACAGGACTGAGAAAGAGATCAGGGAAATAAGCAATATAGCTGCTTAAAGTACAATTACACCATTAATAGGACTTTTCTGAAAATGCCATTGTGGCATCTGGTATGAGTTATTTCTCACATTCCTAGACCAAGCTACTCCATATCCAAATCATGAGGTTACATTTTTTTAGCTGACAGTTAGGAACTCTGCAGACCATCCCAGGGGACCTGCAACTCTAGCTGTTTTCTTCTGCTTGTTGCAGTACCACTGGAGATAATGTGAGAAGGAGAGCACACACAGTTTCAGTGGTTGTGTCCCAGATGCTAGCTTGGAAAGGACACCACAACCTTGACTATAGGGCTTTCCATAATCTTTGTACTTGCAGATCACTTCTTGTTTTTTAGGTGAACTCTGGGACAGAAATCTAAAGTGTCACAACAATAACACAGCTGTGAAAAAAGAATAAACCTTTCCTAGGAATACTTTATTTTTTTTAATAATTCTGCCACAACTTGGAACCATTACCAGGCTGGTTTTTGGTGGACCAACAGCTGTTAAGTCCTACATGCTTCTGTAACATGTACTTTAGGCTCTTTTCTGGAGAAATATAATTCTGTCACCTTCAATTCTGGACCAGATGCCTCAGATTTTTCTGAGAGTTTTCATGGGTGTAGTAAACAAGTTTCTTGACCATAATTATGAATATTTGCACTAATGAAAGTCCTCTGTTGTGCTTCTCCATTAAGCTGAATTCTGATGCAGAATGTGGTGGCAAGTTCAGTAAAAAAAGGTACCTTCATCTGACACAGAATATTCCAATACTAATTCTCTTCCTAAACATTCAAGTCACTATCTGCAGAAACCAACTTTTTTGTGTTTCTGTACACAAGAATATTGACCAATAATTTTATAGGATCATCTTGTCAAACAATGTAAGCAGCCCTGAGAGACTGTTCTGACCAGTTTTAGCAGCATGCCTTGAATTTAAGCTATGCATGACTTAGGAAGAAGGACCTTGTTAAATACATTCCAGTGGTGAGTTAACATAAGAAAACACATCTCTTCCACAGAATGTTAGCTAAAGTGCTACTAAGTCAGGGGTTTTTTTACTGTGAAGAATTTGCTTGGTTCAATTTATTGAGACTCTGCAGTCTGGACATAATAAAGTAGTTTTGGGTAAGGCGTGACTCCTTCCAGCTCAGTCATCCATACTTGTATGAGCTTCAAAATACTGAGAGAAGTAAAAATATTTTTACTGGAAAAATGAAGGAATCTGACTTTGGTCTGAAGCAGTTACTTTGAGAAATAGAATATGTTTGTGACTGCAGTCAGATATTTTAAATAGACCTTCACCAGAAGAGCTTTCATTTGTGTTTTGACCACCATGTTCCTATGATGGATCTAACTCTGAAAGGAGGCTGCTCCATGCCAGTTGATGGTATCTGTCCTTCTTTCCTGAATTAGATTCATTAGTGCATACAGTAAGACAAATCTTGCTGCTTATACTCAAGAAATACCTTTAATAATCATTTTAATAAAAACACAAGAGACGTCAGGTGAAACAGGACACAGATCTATCATATAGTATTCATTGAAGTACATACCTTGAATGCAAATTAAAACTGCTCTTTTGGTCATAGCCCACTTTAACATTCACTTTTGTTTGAAATCTGGAGTCTTGCTCTGAATTCATAAGAAATGCAATAGCTACACTGTTGGTTCTTCTCAGAGAAGATGTATTTAAGAACCAGCTGCTCTGGAAATATCATCTGGTGTATATCCTAGTGTGTTTTCTGACATGAAGGGAATTAATATTAAAGCTGTTCAACTATTAAGACTAGAAATCATCACTCACTGTGAGTACTGTCCTTTTTACATTTTTCAGAAGATTCCATCCTCAAAATAACAATCCTTATATTATAAAAAAAAAAAAAGCCCAAATCATAAGTGCTGCATCCCTGCTTGAGTGAGGGACATCTAAATTATTTATCTGTATACCAGGGTTTAGATAGTTAAGAAGAATTTCTTCAACTGTAGGACTGAAATATATCTCAAGAAATTATCAGAAACAATATTTTCAACTGGCTGCTCCATGTCATGGATACAGCAATTCTCTCCTGTGGTTGAAGATGTTTTTATTTCAGTTTTGCAGCTCACATGACATCTTTTGATTTCTGGTCTAACTACATTCCTCATCTTCCATGGAAGTTCCCCTCTGCTGATGAATCCATTAGCAAGTTTGCCTTCTTTGCTAATAATACTTGGTCCTTCTTAATTTCTTTTTACCTAATCATCAAAAAGCAGTTTGCAGATATTAGTTTGCAGATTTGCCTCCTGGTAGTCTCCCAGTTTATAATTCATATTACTGATTTAGAAACTGAGGCATGTAGAAGTTTAGTCACTATAGCACTACAAAGAAAATCTGTGTTTAATACAGCCCAAGGGACTGCTTTTATTCTTATTTATGTCAGCCTGTATATTTTTTTATTCTTTTGATAACTGTGAAAATTGGTCCAGTATTTATCTTGCTTTCTACAGAAAAGAAGCTTCCTGAATCATTTAATTTGCTGGTGGGGAGAGGAAGGCTTATGTGTGGAATTTTTTGAAGAGTTTGCCAGATAAGGCCCCAAGTCAAAGACAGGCATGCTATATTTATCTCTGATATCACTCTAAATTGCAGTAGTGATGTTACAGTAGCAGTTAATTTGGTGCTTAGGGTTCACAACAAGGTAAAAAGCAGCTTAGTACTCAGTAATTTTGTATTACTAAATATTGGTTATGAAATTTCACTTCTTAAAAGGCTATGTTGTAAATACATAATTTTTTCTGGGGATTCTTGGTGTCAGGATGTTGCTTCCATGTATCTTGGCACCAAGCAGTGTGTATCTATCATGCTTTTCCAATCCAAAGCAAAAACAAAGGTGGGGAGGAAGAATCCAAGTAGTGTTTTTGTTCAAATAAGGTAATAAAATAAAATAAGGGACAACTATGTTAGTGATGGTTGGTTGTCAGTGCAGAAACAAAAATGCTGATACTAATATACTTCTCTGTTCCTCTTTCCAATACTGGATGTTCACCAATGTTCTGCTACTTTTAAATTAGAATTTGCTAAATTGTTGAATACAGCGGTACTCCTGCAACACATATGTTCTCTGCTTGACTAACACAACATTGTAAGTAAGTCTGAGTAGTAAGTTAAGGAGCAGCTTAGATACTTGTCTTATATGACACCAAAGAAAGGTTAGAAAAAGAGTCCCCAGGTTCTCACCATGTGTGGTCAGACTGCAACAAATTAAGATGAGATTGCTCTAAATATGCCAGCTAAATTCCAAGTTAGTCTTGAAGGTATAAATCATGTGATAGTTGAAGCATGAACTTTTCTTACTGCTCTCTGCTCTTAAACTGCCTTTATAATAAAAAAATCTCAATGCTTAATCTCCCTTTTCCATGAGGAATGGCTGCCTTTTGGGCCTTTTTGCTAAATATCCTGGCTACTCCTAGCTCATCATCTACCCTTGTGATGGAAGCTCAGGTCTCATGGAGAATGAGCCCTGCTCAAAACCCAGGTTTTGTAATAGTGTCACTGTTTCAGCAAAGAGATTTGTGGTTTTTTTTTTTCATATCAATTAATGCATACAAGCATACACAGGTAAAGCGTGCTTATATTCTGTTACTTTCCAGTCCTGTATTGCTATGAGCATGTATATACTGATATTACTTACACTTGGACTCATATTTCCTTAGCTGTAACGTTTTAGCTACAGAAGCATAACAAATAAGTTTATGATAGTTTCATCAATCTAGCTGTTTTATAGTAGTTATGACCTTCTGCTTGTCCTAGAAGACTGAGGGTTAAAGAGCAGCTTTTTGGAAACAACCTATAAATCATTGTCTTTGGCTACATTTTCAGAGTTTGATTTATGTTCTTTTTCTTGCTACATTACTCACAGCTGCTCCTAATGAAGCTCTTCAGTGACAGGAGAGTGGTAAGCAGCTATGGGCAGTCTTTCGTTCACTTCAGTACTGCTTACTCTTGAAGGTCCCCTACTGTCCTCCAGTGCTGTCCCTCCAGCCCTCAGGAGCATTACAGTGCACACCGTTGCTGGGATATTCAAAGTGTGAGTACCCTCTGCTGGCATGTTTTTGTACTAGGCTTGGTCCTATAGCTCTTCAGTCTGGCTGTATTAATGCACAGTACATTTCTCAGTTATACTTATCTCCATATATTAATTTTGGAATTTATTGCAGTAACAAAATTTTGTCTTTGCATAAAGTATTCACAATGAAAAGGTATTCTCTTTCTTAATTTCTCCTCATTTTATATATATATACATATAAATATATATATATATAAAGGATTTTACTGCATTGGTTCAAAAGTTTGGTGACAACTTGTTACATTATGAAAAGATGCCATTCAAAATCAGTGTTCAGACACAGAACACTGTTAGGAATAGGTGTCCCTTCAGAGGCATTTTAGTACTTTAGTAAGTTTTAATAGTGTACCTAAATTTTATTCTTTTTTATCATAGTGTGACACACATAGGTCATTGTAAGTAATTTCTTTCCCTGCTTGGTGTGTAGATCCATTTTCCCCAACAATCAGCACTTTGACAAAATGTATTACCATTTGTTTTTAAGTACTGATACACTTGATACCATGCATGTACATTCAATGCTGATAGTTTGCAGGGATCACAAATCAATGGTGAGAGTGTTGAGGAAGAATCTGTCAATGGAAATATAAGAGAGCGGGCATGAGCATTGTTTTACTTTCTACCAAGAAAGTAAATAGCAAAGAAGAATCACTCTTCTGGAGAAAAGACTAGGAAGAAAAAAATATCATGGACTAGAAGTAATATTTGGTTGGTGGATCCAGGCCCCGTTTAGTCAGTCTTAGCTGGAATTTAGAGAGGAAACCCTTTGGTGAGTCTTGAATACAATGGAAAGTTAGCATAGCTGGAAAGAAAGGAGTAGCTGCAAGTCAAGATTAGAAATCCCCTGCAGAGCAAGGGAGAAGGAGACAGAGATTGTGCTGACTGTAATTCGCCCCGTATCTGGTTCTGACTATTCCCTCTCATAAAGGGTTCACTACATCTTTAGAAATTAAAAGCCCAAGTATCCTCGGGCCCCTAATTGTCCTGCTGTGTTTAACTCTCCTGCTGTCTACACATCTGTAGCATATAGGAACCAACTTCCTTCTCTGGGGCCTCTCACAGATGTTTTGTAGGCTGCTTTATAACTGGACAGCTGTTGTAAGTTCTTGGAAACCCACATAAAACCATGACAGTTGCTTTTAAAAAACTTCAGTGACAATTGTCTAAAGCAAAACCTGGTACCTCTGGTTTCCATAAAACATCAGACCCATCTAGAACAATAAAGCCATCACTGAGTAAGAGACACAGAAAAGATTCTGAAATAACACTTTAGGCTCTACACCAAATAGTAAATGAATGTATTTATTTTCTGTCTTTATCTCAACTAGTCCTTTGGGGGTCTGAAACAGAAGTAAGGCAGTGCTTGATAGATGCCAGTCCTTTGCGACTCATTCCATAGCTTCACCACAGCACCCATCAATTGGGTAACAACTGAACTGAAAAGTAAAACAGCACAGCTTGATTTCCTTTCCTGTCCTTGATACCTGGGGGATCTCTGATGACAAGCATAGTCCTGCTTGTATGTGCCACCTTATGAGACACCAGTTCTTTAGTACAGCACCCTCCAGAGGGACTTGCATCAAAGAGGAATTCAGTTCTGAATGGCGGCGTTTCTCCTGGTTCATATTGGCTATGAGTGCTAATACTGCAGCCCAAAATTGCATTGTACTCCCAATTCTGATAATAATAATAATAATTTCAAAATGCTTTGACATCTTTTCTTGAGAAATGAGATCTGCTTTCTTTTCCCGATAGCTCTGTCAGACTGTGCAATGTAGGTGTGAAATACCTGGCAGTTTACGAATCTGCCATAGTAGTAAGAGTTTGCAAGTCTGCAGCTGTATGCTAATTGCAGCTAGAGAAGCCTGTCAAACTAATAGATTTGGATTTTTGTTTCTCTTTCTTGGAGGGAAGTTGTACTGTTTGGTTTGCTTTGCCTTGCTACTCTGATTCATATTTGGAGCCAGACATGAAGTACAGCTTGCCTCAGCCCCTTTCTTCTTTCAGGGGTGATCTTGGATTCAAAATCTCAGTCACTAAAGTTGCCGGGGTTTGTCTTAAGATCATTGGGCTTCTTTTCTAGGGTCTTCTGATTTGAATGATTTGTTTTCAAGAGGCTTTATCTGTCTTTAATTGTATTTTGTAAACTGAGTGGCCAGATCCAGCTGAGATCAAAAGGTTCCAATCAGATTAAGGGAGGTAGGTAAATAGCTATTCTGAGACCCCTTTCAGAATTCAGAGACACAGACAAAGCTGTGTCATTAGCAAAGCAGACAGTTGGTAGGATTTCTCTTCTCCAGCCCTAACTATTGCCCCTTTCACACTTGCATGTGGTTGTCAAACAGGGGACTTGTACCATATTATGATGCTAATACCTGATCCAGTATCCTGCTGTCATTTTTGTTGGACAATTACACACTACATGGAGTACGTTCATCTGAAGTACAGAAAATAGAAATGGGAAATATCTGTTAAGGTATTGGCCCAATAATGCATTTGTTAGTGGTTTGTCAGAAGAGGGTAGGAAAAAAAATTGGTGCATCTTGGCTTGACACTTTCCAAAACCTGCTTTCATCTTCCTCTTCCTTCCCATCCTCCCAAAGACAACCCTCACATCAAAGTGCTTTGACTGCAAAGATCTGCAAACTTGAAATACAATTCCATGATTTTCACATCTCCATCTCTAAAAGTCTCATCCAGATCACCTAAACTGTTTCCTAAGCATATGCAGCCCCCCTTAAAGTAAATTATTACTGCAGGTGTTCAGCAAATTTAGAAATATGGATCAACCTGAACTTTTCTGTTCTTGTTCACAATGGAATGTCAACAGTACAGTCAATATTTATAATTAATTTTCAGCTATCAAAAGGCAGTCACAATATTTGCCCAACTTTTTAAAGTGATTGGAAATCTTTCAATGCTACTTATTAAATAGCTTATTTTGCCAGGTATATGGCAATTGAAATATGTATAACTGCATTGCATATTGTCCAAGAGACTCGCATGATCGTCCTTAACATTAAAGAAGTATTCAACTGAGGCTTCAGCCTGGAGACAGAAAGCGTGTGTGTGTGTCTGGGAGAGGGTGGGGTGGAATATTCATGCCGTTGAAAAGACTCATGTTGTTACTTAACAACTACATTAACCTCATGTCACAAGTCATGACCTTGTGCTGACCCTGGCTAGCAAAGCAGCACAGCTCTGAAGTACAAAACATGAAAGTGGGAGAAGTAAGTGGCAGAGGAGGAGAAAAGATCAGCTCCTCATGGAAGAGGCTTCCAAACCTATTCAGACAAAATGCCGAACAATAGCTGCAGAGGGGCTGTGCATAGGCCATCTCCACCCAGTCACTCACTCACTGTTGAAGTATTTTCATGGTGAGCCTTTCATAGCCAGCTGCAGACTGACACAACCTTTAAACTGCGAGATTCCTTTTAATGTAAGGCACCCTGATAAAGCAAAGGGAAGAAGCCTGAGAGAGTACAGACAGGAGCCTTTAGATCTCTTGTTTCTATCCTGCTCCCTTGCTTTGTGGTAGAGCCCTATTCACACAAGTGACTGCATTCAGAGGTGAGCCTGGAAGCTCATCCCACCTGAATTTTGAAAATTTGGGGAAGGGAAAAACTTCACTAACCAAAGATGCTTTTTCCTTAGCTTTTTGGTCCCTGGAATCT
The DNA here is from genome assembly GCF_965140245.1 of Athene noctua. Classification (NCBI taxonomy): domain Eukaryota; kingdom Metazoa; phylum Chordata; class Aves; order Strigiformes; family Strigidae; genus Athene; species Athene noctua. The sequence continues at coordinate 11,802,373 of NC_134047.1, read as the reverse complement.
TTTTGGTAGTGGTGGTGGGATTTGCAAGCCCTGCTCTGCAATGTCAGTATCGGGAAATGGGCAAAATTACTCCAATCTTAAGTGAGAAGGAAAGAGGTAGGATCTGATTGGAGAGCAGAGCAAGGGCAGGAGAGCAACAGGAATTTGTTCTGTGGGACCTGTAAAGGCAAGCTGGCAGTCTGAACAAGAGCTGCGGGAAGAGAATCGATGGCATGATGAGAAATTTCTCTTAGTGAAGGGCTCTGGGGAGAAATATCAACTCACAGAAGCTCAGGCAAAGTGTTTTTTTCCCCCCTTATTTTCTAACAGAGTAGCAACAAAAGCAGTGACACCACAGGATTGACAGGGTGGCTTCAGTGAGCCTCTTGAGGAATTACTCACATGTTTTGCTGACCACATATTTTGGTCAGCAGGCACCTTACTGCTCAAGGAACTGCTAACCCATCTGACCGGTGGCTCATTTACTGTTGTTTGCCATCTCCAGCAGACGTCAGAACAGGGTGTTTCAGAGGAATTTCCATAAAGAGCCTTTCTAAAATAGCCTACTTCAAAAAGAGGCTCTTGGTGCAAGCAGAGATTGGCTTATGTTCTGAAGTTTGAGGTTTATGAAAATTGGTGTTTCTCTTTGATTTTCCAGTAGTAAATAATTATAGGTTTAACATCCTCAAGCTTTTAAGTATCATGAGTCAGGCACCCAACTATGAGACCGTTCATAAAATTCTCACTAACCTAAAAATAATAAACACTGGGTTATTTTTGCTTTCTTCCTGGATTTGCATCCTTTAGGGTTACAGCTTTTGGTTTTTCTTCTTTGGCTGTTTAAAGTGTACTCCTTATTACAAAGACTGAGGACTCTGTACAGGCACAGCAAATTGCAGGAGGGGGGTCATTCAGAGAAGCTGGACAACTCTCAAGAATTGCAACAAAATCCCGACAGCTAGCAAAGGAGGTCTGGCATGAAATCCTATATGGTTACCTTGTGCCAGGCCAGGAAGTTCCCAAATGTATATAGTCATATATTCTCAAAGGGGCTGTATCTTTTGTTTGATCTACTGGGGCCAGCACCAGATAGACCTTCCCGTTTGACAACAGCCAGGCCAGGCCAGCTGTGCTACGGACCCTCCCACTTCCCTCTGCGGGTCCTGCATTCAGCTCAAGGCTGCTGGCCCAGCTCTCTGTTTACATGTTTCCAAATTCAAGGAGGAAAAGTGAATATCAAACAGACTTGCGCTCTTTTGAAGTGGCTAAAGGATGCTATCAGGTCTGGGGGGGTGTGTTGTGCCTTTGAGGCTTGTTTGTCTTTCCCTGGTCCTTCTGTGCAGGCCTTTAACCAGCCATTCAAATCTTCAAAGCTGCCCAAACCCCAGCGGTGCAGCTTCTTTGGAGCTGGCACCATTACCAGGGCTAGGGGGTTTTGTGTTGAACCACTTTGCTGTGTGGTTTTCAGACATGGAAGTTTCTTTATTCTTTTGAAAGAAATAATTGGACTGAAATTAGTTACTGTCCGACAGGAAGAAAATAAGGGATTTGTTTTGTTTTTCAAGCAGGAGGTTTCGTTCCTCAGCGGTGAGCTTCCTTCTTTTATGTCAGCTGCAATGATTGCCGTTTAGAGAGCTTTTATCATACTTACACATTAGGAACTGATGGTCTTAAAAGGCACCCTACTTCTTTTCTCAGCTTTAGCACCTTAATTAACCAAAAGCTTGCTGTGGCTTCAGGGCTGTATCCTCAAATTATTGTCAGCGTCTGCCCTCTACTGCTAAATGGTTGAAATTGCTACTTGAACATATTAAATCGTGTTGAAAGGAGACACACTCGAAGCACCTGGAATTTTTTGTTTTATTTTAGGACCATCTCACTATGTCAAATCTCTTTTAATGTGAAAAATCTTTGCTTTTGCTAATTAGAAAGTAGCGAGGAAACTAAAATTTTGAAACTCCAAATTCTTGAAATAGTTACAGATTTAATATCAATATTAGAAAAACAACAGTAAAAACATTTTCAGTTCATTACTAAGAGCTTTTTTTATCCAGGATCCCATTCATCTGGTCTGCTTATAGGTTTTCCAAGAACTGGACTAAAAGCAGCTCAGACATAGAATCACAGAATCATAGAATAATTTAGGTTGGAAAAGACCCTTAAGATCATCAAGTCCAACCGTAAACCTAACACTATCTACTAACTAACCTAACTACTGACTGTAGTGCCATTTCTACACAACTTTTAAATATGCCCAGGGATGGTGATTCCACCACTTCTCTGGGCAGCCTGTTCTAGTACATATAACACAAAGTTGTCCTCTGGCTATATGCAAGCAGCAAAAGGCTGAACTATCTTTATTCAGATTCCATGTACTGCTGTGTTGTGCTATCTTAAAAATTTTTAAAAATTAAACTTAATTTTAAAAAATAATCTGAAAAGCAAAATAATCAACATCTTTCAAGAAAAAAAAAAAAAAAGAGAGAGAGAAAAAAAAAAATTCTGGACATTTATCCAGGTTTCATTTTTCCCATTTGTTTTTCACTTTAACAGAAATATCAATTCTGTTTATATAAATCATCTTAGGTATTTTTGTTTCCTAGACAGTTGCAGAACTGCTATTTTTATTTGTAGGTCAAGTAGTTGTGCCCTAAATGCAAAGCAGCAGAAATTTTGTATTCTTGTCAGTGAGTCCAGGTAACCGTGAAAGGTGGCAGGTTTGAAGTTTTAGAAGGAGATAGATTGTTTAGTATCTTATCCTGATCAGCCTTTTGGTTCTTATATCTGATAGGCCTGGTGAAGGCAAAGCTACCTCTCAGCTCTCTGTGTGCTGATTTCTGGAGCTTGCCTGATTTGTGGAGTAGCAGAAACCTGCTGTACATCTGGCAACTCAAAATGACTGCCAGAAAGCCATTCTCAGTCCAACTGATCTATTTATCTAACTTACTGTGGCAAAACAAAAAATTTCACAGCTTGCCAAACCCCTCTACTTTGTAAGTAGCATGTGAACCTGTTCCTTCATAGAAAGGGAATCACCCTCCTTGAGAAAATGCCCCTTTAATGAATCCTCCTGCATCTGGCTCTTTAGTGCTAGCAGGGCAGCATATATGGCCTAGAATACAGCCTGGAACAAGAGGTCTCTGCCTTCTAGAAGGCCTTTCTTCTTTGCTTGCCAGATGCCTTGGACACCTCTGCAAAGTTTGTAATTCAGCAACAGAGGGGAAAGCATCTTTCTCTCCTCTGTTAAAATCAGTTTCCACATCCATTTCCTTATGTAGTAAGAGTTTCCCCCTGTTGTTAAAAATCTGTCGGGTACGATTCAGATTATTTTCATGTAGGACCAATTTTATAAAGGTTTAGAGACCTGGTGATTGTACAAGAGTGTCTATGACAGGTATAGTTTGCAAGATTCAGGTATTAAAATGGTCAGAAATCTTAATGAGAGCTTTATGTTCTGGTATGCTCTGTTAGATTTTGGTGTGTGATGCTTAGGACAAATGGTTGGAATCAGCCTGAGATGGCCTGGCCAATCTTTCCTGGACTGCATAGGCTGCTCTATATTGAATTCTGAAAAAAAAAGTCTTCTGCAGATTGTTAGATTTTGTACTTGCCTAGTTACAAAGCATGGGCAGAGATTAGAGAGTAGTCTTTAATTGGATGCCTTTTAAGGGTGCAAAAATGTTGTGTGAATTTTTTTTCCTTGTAAGTATTGTCTTATGCCAAAGTATTCTCCTTCTCTATCTCCTGTAATTTGTCATAAAATTGTTATCCTAGTCTTAGGGACATGGTGATAATTTCCATGACAACACAGAAAGATTCCAGAAACAAAGATTTCTGACTAAATATATGAAGGTTGTCAAAAAGCACAACTGCAAGAATTCTGCCTACTCACTGTAAATAACAGACAGAAAAGTTAAGGTTACATGATCTCATCTTTTGAAACTGAAATTTTCTTAACACCATGTTGATTTACTTCATGTTGGATTTTTTTAAATCGGATGAACAAGAATTTCTCCAAACAATAGCAATATGCCCTTAATATGCAGATCCACAAAGCCAGCTATATGTCATAAATCTTAAACTGGTCCTGATTCCACATAAAAATACACAGAACAAATAGCCACAGAACTGAGGCTTTATGAAAAGATGGCTAGAAATAACTGAAACTTCTAATCCAACAGTTTTATCCACATTTAAACTGTGCTTAGATCTTAGCCTGCAGTTTAAATCTCTCCATAATAAGTGAAGTCCTAATGCGTCACATTTGGAATTGTTCAAAAGTAAAAAGACTTTGACCCTGAGCTGTCATTTCCCATATTGTCTGATCTACCTTTGATGGAGTACCCTGTTGTCCTGACATCAAACAGGTTTTCCCCCATATTTGTAGTAGTCTTCTGGGATTTTAATAATCATTCTTTATTATACAAACACCAACACTGTGTTTGATGCTCTGAGATAGGGATTAAGACAAATCCTGGTTTCAGCAGGTAGCAGTTTAAGAAGAGAGCAAGTCACCGTGCCTTGCCCAGGGGTGGTATCAGGGTCAATTACATGCAAAGCAGTTACTCCTTGCACTGTAGTTCTTTACACTGTAGTGTTGGGTAAGGAGATAACTTTTTAATAAATTTGTTTATGGATTTAGAAAAACTCTCACTGAAAGTGATCTTGATTATTCTCTGTGTCCTGCACCCACACATTGCAGTGACTAACAGTTTCTAATTCATACTAATAGCTTCTCAGAGTAAAATGGAAATGGTTGGCCCTTCATAACTGTGTTGCTCTTTTATTGTGGTTCCTCTTTATATATCAACAAGCAATGTAATTTAACCTGCCGTGCATTGTTCCTTGGAGAGAATTGGCTGTTCCTAGCTTTCTGCTGGCTCGATAAGTGCTCCATTTGCATGGAAAATAATGCAAATCGGTTGTTGAATTTTTTGCCTTACTTAATTGCAAAGCTGGTTACTGTACTATGTAAACAAGCTGATGGTGTTTTGTTTGCCTACAGAAAAAAAAAAAAAAAAAGGGACAGTTTATATTTGGCAATGCTTATTTTTTGTGGGTGGTTTATGGCCTAATCCTGATGGAGACATTTGGTTTCTGTTGTATGTTTGAAAATAACAAGATTTTAGAAAAAAATCCCAAATCTTCTTGGTGTGAAGTGTTTGATTCAACTCCGGTCCCCTGATTCTTCTTCTGTTATATTAATAAAACCTGAAAATGAAAACAGATTAATTGCATGTTGGCATCCAGCAGTTCTGATTCTCTGTTTTCCAAAACTTTCTGTTGCTGCTTACATTACTAAAGGGCTGTAAAATGCCACAATGCTGTATTGGTGAAATTTCATTTGTTTCGCCTTTCTTTATAGAGGTATAAATAATTATAAAATGTGGAGAAAAGGGAACTTCTGCATGTTAGGTTTTCCTCTGTCAAGTCTTGCACCCTGAGAAAGTCCAGAAACTGCATATCTTTGCATATGGTCGCATCCAGGGACACCATCCTTCTGTCTACAACAAGCAAAAGAATAATGCTCTGGTCTGGGGCTCAAGGGGAAAAATACTTGAAAAGGGTTGGAGGCACATGCTGCACTATGTGAAATATTGGCCTTTGCCAAATAATGTCTGGCTCTCCTGAATCAGTTTCCAGCCTTTCCTTGTTTGTTTTCATAGTGTGCCTCAGGATGCTTTGCTGTATTGCCTCTAATAAGACTTTTCAAAGAGTTTCTTTGGAGGTATCTGCCACATTCCAGGGCATTACGCAATAAGAAACATACTCATTTTCCCTGCAGCCTTTGTGTATGTGTGAGAATGTTGGCACCATGTGTAAATTCATGAGATTAGCATCTCCTGGTTGTCCCACTCATGCACAGGGATGGTAACTGGGTATCCCTCTACTTAAGGAACTCATCCCAAGAGAAACACCTCTTCAATAGTTTTATAAAGAACCGAGTTTTTCCCTCACCCAGGTGCTTTCATTCTTTGACAGCATTTGTCCTGATGAGTTTTGTGTGAAGGGTATTTGTCTCCTAAACGCTAGGAACACTAAATTCACATCTAGTAGATCTCTGGAAAAAAACTTTTCAAGACCTTCAACTCTTACTGAAGTGACATTAGGACTAACCCCACTACCTTTTCAGCTCCCAACACAGCTAGCTCCCTGTCACACTCTGTTTTCATTCACATTTATCTGGCAATCCCTGAAGTGACAACAGTGGCTTGCGAATGTACCTGAGCTGGCTGTAATACTAACCCAAGCCCTGTCCCCACATTAAACTAGCCCAGATTACTTGGTCCGTTAAACTAGCACCAGCTAGGCTATTGGAGAGGGGAATTCAAGCTCAAGTGTTACACACAGTGGGGATGCAGCAGCTCAAGCTGTAATAGCTCATCAGCTGCTAATTCAGTAGGGCTGCTAATCCAGTCTTTCTGTACAGCTAATCAAATCATGCTGTGTATCTTGAGTGGTTTTTGATGGTGACTGCTCCTTTTCAAGATAACTGTTGGTGTGAAAACAAGCATTTGAATCCTGGCAATTCATGCAGGTAAGGTAACACGTAGCATTATTCTTTTATCCTTGAAGATACTATCATCTTAATGTGTCTAGAAAAGTTTTAATGATAATGTAATTTTGGGGAAAAATGAAATCCATCTTTTCTTAGGACAGACTCTTAAATTGGATCAGCTTCTCGGATTTTCAGTGATCCAGAGGACATTGGCTTAGCCTTGTGACTCCTTTTCATTCCATAATAGCTTGTGGTATTTTAGTGATAGGAAACTGTGAGGACCTACATAAGCCTTGTCATTCTGGGCCAAAAATATTTTCACAAGAAGTGACTCCTGCCAAAGAATTGGTTCTCTTAAGTCACAGACTTTGGCCTCAAAGTGTTGTGGAATGCCATGAGCTCTAAATGCAGGAGGAAAAACATATTTGCAGGCAGAGTTCTCATTTGATTATATCAGCAGGGACACCAAGTAGTATAAATAAATGAATTTCAAGAACAGCCTGTATTTAGCTATAATTAAAGACAGATTTCAAAATTTGCCAAATTAAGCAAATACTATATTAGCCCTCTCTCTGTTATAACCATGGACAGACTAGTCCATTTGGAAACTAAATTGTTTCATGGAGACACATAAAAAGATAATGTGTTCTACATGTTATTTTACCATAGAAAGTTTTGGATGAGCAAAGTGCTACTTATGGCCAAATTAAGGGCTCAAATGATGCTCTGCAGTCTGTGATGGCTTTCTACGCTGGGTAGGTAGGAATTGCCCCTCAGTGACTGTAGCTATATAGCTCCCAGAAGCACTGTGCTTAATGCAAGGGAAAACTTGTAGGATGTTACACCTGCAGCTGACTTTGCTCCTGATGACTCAAACAAAAGAGACCCTTAGTCATGGGGTGATTTGATAGTAAAAAAACCCCAATTATGATGTAAACAAAATGGCCTCCAGTAGTTGTACTGCTCATCAGGCACTGGCGCTGCCACTGTGACAACTCACTGGTGCACCCTTGGCTGAGTAGTTTTGTGCCACTGTGAGAGACACGGGGGGCTCTGGGTCCCCAGCCTTGGACCATCTGTTATTACAGTTGTTATTTGTCACATTTGTGTTAATCAAAGAGATAAAGGTAAGCTTAAAAGTGGGCTAATGTGACTGTAAGATATCACAGTGCAATACCTACTTCAGTTGAAAATTTAATAAAAACACTGTAATCCCTTCCTAAAAGGAATTATCAAGGCCTCTCATTATGCCTTCACAGTAGAAGTTCATGCTATGTACAGCAAAGGCTGTTGCAAGATGGTTTATCTCTTAACATGAGGTGAGAGAGTTCACCTCTCCACACTAGATAATTGCCAGGGATTTGCCACACCAGATAGTTGTCCAGAATCTCCTTACAGGATCTTTTATACAAGGCTTTTATATATATTGTATAAAGTTGATATATATGTTGTCTCCATATAAGGGAAAAATAGGTTTTTCTCTGAGGCATAATTCATCTCACCCTGCAGAGGTATTTCCAGATGTCTAGGATGAGAAGAAGGGTGCCCTTCAAGTACTCATTTCTCATAGCTGTAGAGAGAAGTTGGAAAACTAGCCCTCAGAAATTTATGTCTACTCTGTAGATATCCAGAGTTAATGAGATTAATCTAGGCTGTGTACTCTTCAGGGATGCCAACAGATAATCCATCTGTCCAACTCTTTACCTGTTTACAAATACAGAACATTCTTGCTGCAGATTTTCTTTAATGCAAATGAGTAATTTCAATCAGCTGTTACAGTCTTAGAAATAATTCAGGGAACTTTCATTTATTTATGCATGGCTGTAGTGCCACCCAGAAATATGTTAGAAAAAGACAAAGGAGACAATTTAAAATTTGGCATAAATCCGAGGAATTCAGTAAGAAAATCTCATGTGGGGTTCCTGAGTCTAATTACTTTGCTTGTATTTTTCCTGTAATTTATGGCACCCTGTACAAGCATTAATCATTCTGTGGTGTTCCAGCGGACTGACAGAATACATACTAAAACCCATCCAGCTTTCAGCATATTTTCAGTTTCTGCCTCCCCACTCCTCCCTTTCTTTCCATGTTATTTCTTCAAAATTAGAAAGCCTAATGCTAACTCTGAGCTGAGGACTGAGACTATTCACAGTTTGGTCACATCTGCCTTTGGTTTGTGAAGTGCTTAGCGTAACAAAGGTTTCTGAAGGAAATGTACTATCTCTGGCTCTGAAACTTTTCAGTGTTAGGTTTTAAAACAAGACTTTTATCAAATACTGCTGGTTTCCTTTGCTGTCTGCAGTGGGACTATTTGATTTGAAGTGATGTTTGCTTCATTTCACCAGTTCATGGGTGATCTTCTAGGTGTTAACTGCTGACAGCTACAGTCACTTTCCAAGAACTTCAGAGAGCAGTTAATTAGGTGCTGAGCACCAAGGACTGCAGTTTGTGGGCAACTCCTGTCCTACAGGATAACGGAACTGTTAGTGTGGAAGTATAGGAGTGGTCCATGAGATCTTTGTCCATGCGATACACACCTGATTGACCTGGCCCGAGGTGAGAGGAGTAATGTGGACCCGTGCCCACACACATTAGGCACATGCACCAATGTGTTTCAGCCTGGGTTGTTGAGCTCAGGACAGAAAACAGAAATGGTAACTGAGTGGTTTGCAAATAAGCCAGGCTAAACAGAGCCCAGCTTCCTGCGCTTGGATGTACAAAACCACCGTGAGGGACCTTGATGATGGAAAGCCAGGATATAAAAATAAATCTCTTTTAAGTTTGGAAGCGAGCAGGCTCACGCTGTTTGTAAGCAAGAACATCTTTGATTGGTTACCAGTAGGTGTCATTGCAGGTTTGCGGACAGTGGGAATTCACTGGGGCCCCAGCACTTGCGACATGTACTCAGGCCATGGCCATGCTTCTTGGATAGGCATGCACCGAGGGAAACCTCTGCATCATCCCAACTTTATGCTGCAGCTGCAGGGTGGTGCAGAAGAAAATCCTGGTTTATTCCTCATCTGTCATTCTGAGTTGAATTTTTCTCTGTGTAGGATCAGTCATCCTTATTACAACCATTTCTTTTTTAGCCATAGTGGCCAGCTCCTCTTTTCTGTGTATTTAAAACCCTTGCAGTCAATCTGCCCAGAATGGAAAACTAAAGTGAAGAATGCTATGGGGATAAATGTGGTGCAACAGTTCAGCATAAAAGAGTAGGATATGACCTTCTCCCACTTACTTTAAGATTTATTCCTTCCAAGAAGAAAGAAAGGCCTTGTTCTCCTGTCTTACACATTGTGTGGTTGATCTGTCTTGAGATATGTGAGTGAAAAGTGCTGATAAACAATAGTGGCATAATTCGTACTGCATTGCAAAGGTACAAAATGGAGAGAAATGGCCAAGAATTTTTATTTGTTTAGAGAAATGTGCTGTGCTTCGCTACACATTTTACTGTATTCTGTGACAGAGATTGTTGGAACTTTTTGCTTTCTATGTGCCAGGTCCCTGTAAGGGACCTCCTTGGACACTTACAACTCTTGCAAAACTGTCTTGTACAGTCCCTAAGGGGCAAAATTCCTCTTAAAACCAGTTAAAGTATTCCCCACTGGAAGGCTCTTCCAGAACATCACCTGCTCCCATGCATAGAAACCATCTTCTAATTCCCAGACTACTGGGAATTCATGGCCACTTTCTTCAGTAATTCCTGCTCAATGTTGTTCATTAGCTCACATTTTTTTTTTTTACTGCTCTAATGGGTATGTAGCCAGTCATTTTTTCTCTTCTCAGCATACTTTCTGCAAGCCCAAATAGGGCGCCTTTGTGAAGGCCTGCCTCTACGATGAAATGCAATTTTGTTAAGATTCCCAAGTCACCATTGACTGAGAAAATCTCAGATTTCAAAGAAGTCCAGACCTATTTGACTGTCTAGAGACTTGATCTTGAAAAATGACCTTTTTATTGTTCTTTGGGGGGGATCAGTTTTCTGACTCTGTTTCCAGGTGACTGCAGAAATGTCTGTATCAGCACGATGGAGAGAAGCAGCTTTTGGGGGTAAGAACAAGATGGAGGCTCCATCAGGGGCAGAGGAACTGTGTGTGCAGCCCTACCATGAAACATCCAACCACATCTGAGCTAATATTTCTGTGTGCAATGTGCTATGCCATGTGGACATAAAAACAAATTTGTAACCTGCTCCAGGATCTTTGGAGGTCAGAGAGATAAAAGTATCATCACAGCTTCAGCCTCCTTGGGTATGTCAGGTTTCCTACACTCAGTAATTCCTCTGCCTACACCTGTCCTATAATGAGTATGGGTAGCCAGGGCTGTGCACAGTACTCAGGGGAAGGTCTCAGGCAGCAGTGTACAGTGCCACTCATACGCCCAGCCTTTGCTGTAATTATTTTGCCCAACACATCCTCAGATCACATTTCTTGTTTCATAGCTGCACATTGATATCCATAAATGCTACTGTAATATACTTCGGCCTTTCTCCTCCTGTGTTGCTTCTGACTGATTAGAGAAGTTCTTGTTCTCGGTCCCTAGGCGTTTGCTCTTGCATCCTATTACTGTGATTCAATTCTCCAGAGGAATGTCATTCTTCCTGTAGGGCACTCTGATCCTTCTGTATATTGCTGGTGCCTCCCAGCTTTACATCATCAGCAAGTTTTACTCGCATATTCTGACAGTTTGTGCCACGGTCATTCATTAAAATATTTAACAAGCCTTGTTCCAAGTCTGATTCCTCAGAAATTCTAGTATTTGGCCCACACCAGTCCAATCCTTTTCAGTTCATTCTATTATCATTTCTCTTTTAAATAGTTTTCTATTATCTACAGCGAAATCCTTATACCAAGACTTGTTTTCTGTGGTTTAACTATGAATTTCCCAGGTGATATTTTGCTGAATTCTACACTGATGTCCATATAGCCTAGGTCAATTATCTGTCCTCAGACCTCTGATGAACAGCTATTCTCTTTCATTAAATCCCCAGATACTTATTTGGATGCCTGAGTGGGAGCAGCTAAAGCACATAGTTTTGGGAACTTGGAAAATGTTGGCCCTAAATTCTGATATAAAGCATACCCCTGCACACAGCCCTTCTGTCACTCAGAAATGGTACGATATAAAACTGAGTTTTTAATGACACGTAAGTGCCTCCATAGAGTATGTAGAGAGGATGTTAAAGAAATGAGGTAGAAATGAAGAACTGAGAATAATCATTTATTCTCATATGTATACAATATATTAACTAGCTTAGTAGAATGCAAAAATACCTTGCTGTTATCCTTCCTTTAAAACCTAATCTAGCCTAAGCTACAAGTGCCCAGAACTTGTGGGGCTATAGAGTGCTGTTAGCCATAAAGAAATGGCTGCAGATTGCCATGCACCTGCCCAGCATTTTCAGTTGAAAATTTGAAAAAGACAATGTGGTTTTGTGGGGCAACTACAAGTCTTTTATCATGGCCTTGTAAACCATCAGTGATCTGGGAACCACAGCTATAGCACTAGACAGTGTTCAAGTTCCTTTTTCCTGCTTCTTAGAATTGAGGTTAAAATATCTTCCTTAAAAGAGGCTAGAATTTCAATGCAAAAAGTTATTTAACAAGCTGATTCACTGAAATCAAATGAAAAATCTCATGCATAGAGAAGTACTAGTAATAGAAAAACAGGTTTAGAGTGGCAAGGCTATTTTTTTTCCTCTACATTTGCTTAAAATATGCTGGTACTAAATTTCTGTTTAATTTTTAAAATTTTTGGACTTCATAAAACTCACATAATGGGCCTAGGCCAAGTGGCTCCTTTTATTCATTTTACTTCCTGCTCCTTACTTTACAGGTAGTGATGACATCTTCACTGAGGCATCTGGACTTACTGGAACATTGAAAGGTAAATTGGGCATTGATAGTCCGAAAAACACTCAAAGATCTTGATGCTTATGTAGCTGCCATCATCATTAGAAACAACAGTAGGGAAACAACAGGGAGGGAAACACACTGAAGAAGGAATATAACCATAAAACTGAATTTAAATAGTATGACCTAAATTTTCCATGACTGGTTTTCTCAGTATCTCTTTAATTGCTTTTATGCCCTGCTAAATAACCAGATGAGAGAGTCCTGTTTAATTTTATGTGATAGCTCTTTCTTAGACCTGGATTTCTGGGCATGCACTGCAGTGGCATAGCTACTGCCACCATTGATGTTATAATAAATTGACATGCTTTGGTGAGCTTAGATGTTTACAGAACACTGTGTCTGTCACATCTCCAGTTCACAGCACAGTAAGTGTGCAGCAATTGTAAAGGCTGCTCATACCATAGAGAATTTATTAAACACTACTTGAACTTTAAAGGCAAGGAGATGATACTGCTGATGAATTTAGGCTTTGTTTTGCTCACTGAATTCTTGTGGTAAGATTATTTACCTTTTTGTGCTATTCAAAAGCAGTGGGGAGATAATTCTTTTTCTGTGTATTTCTCCAATGATGTTGAGCAGTGCTGTATGATTATATGGGTGTGCTTTGTTAATTATGACCACTTAGAAAAAAAATCACATTGCATTGTTTCTGTGCCGAGTGGGTGAGCGTACGGGCATTTCCAGAACAAATATCCAGCTGTATAACTCTAAGGGCATGTCCACATCACACAATAGAGTGTGGGGCAGTGAGTTCTCAGTTAATGCCGACCAAACCAGCTCCAAAACTGGAAGCAGCAGGTCTGTGTTAGCATAGTGCTACATTTTTGCAGTTAAGCAGGGATTATTAGCTAGAATCCAGCTTTGTGCTAACAGAGCTATGCTGCTTTCAGGTCTGGATCTGGCATTGCTGCGGGAGCAATTGCTCTGCTATCTGGATGTACTGGCATGGCCAGTGGTAGCTCATGACCTTCTGCACCATGCTGGTACATAAATAAACAATCTATATGGTTGTTCCTGTAATATCATATTCGGTTTATGTTAGTCCAGTAACCCACAGGTGAATCAGGACTCCCACATCCATCATAGTACTCTCATGCTGCACAACAGAGTAACTGATATCCTGAAGACATCAAGCCTAGTCACTAGGAACTCTTGTGCCAGGATGAATCTCACTGAATCTCACTGGCTATTCCTGGAAAGTGAATGTCAAATATGCGTGAGGAGTTTAAAGCAAATCAGAGAGCCACTAAACACGCAGAGCTTTTGTTTACACAACTCTCAAAACTTTTTCCATGTAACTTAATGGAGACAACCAGTAAACACAACTACTACCTCGCAATTGCAGAGGGCTTTGAAAAGATAGCTGCCCTACTTTCTCTACCACCTTCCTAGCCTCAGAAATGGTTTTTGCTGTGGGTGATTTTTAGGCTGGGTTGAATCCTCAGCTAATAAAAACTGACAGCTGGATTTCTTTTGATCCGTAATACTCTCATGGTGCTATGGCAATTTACACCACTTGAAAATGTGGCTTAGGCACATATAAAAAAAAAAATCTCAGCTGCTTGATGTGGAGCCTGCACAGACCATTTGCAACAGGAAACCCTGTGTCAAAACAGTTATGTTCCAGATCCGTCCCTTGGAGAATATTCACAAGGTGAAGAGGAGGCAGGCTGCCAAGCCTGCCCTTGTTTTAATTCAGCTCCCTGTGAGACATCAATCTGGGTTTCTACTTCTGGGATTCACTTTCCTTAGAAATAGTTGTTCATTCCTAGGTTTACCCAGAAGTTACAGAGCTCTTGTAGCTTTTGTTTGTAATTAGAGAGCAAAGTTTAATCCCTATTTCCTGCTCTATTAATAACAAACCATAAACTCTTCTCCACACAAGGGAGCAGCAATAGAATATTGAAAACAGTATGACACCTGGTTTACACACAGGAGTTTTAATCAATAGATCTCAAAACACTTTACAAAGGAAGGAAGTATAATTTTAATTTTATTGGAACTGAAACACAGGGGTAAAACAACCTGAGCAACACCCTGCAGTGTTCTTGGTCCCTTAGATTACATTATGTCTTGCACTAGCAGGAAAACATGCCCAAGAGACAGGGAGTCTGAAGATATGGGACTAGAGGAACTGGTAGTGTCCCACAAAGGATGTTCCAAAATACACATAGTAGCATTAAAAAGGAGACTTAAATTAGAATCTTTCAGTTTGAAGGCTGAAACTGCATGCTGTAAACTGGTAGGTCTGACCAAGGGAATTTTCATGTGACCTGTTTTAGAAATAAAATGTTTGGAGCTGTGGGCAGGAGTTTGACCTTTTCCTAAATCATATGAAATTGTTTTCATGCAGAACTCCTAAAAAGAGTTCTAGAGTCTTCCTCCTTGGAGAAACTTGCATCTTTATCCTGAAAGCATTAGAACCCACGTTTGCCTGATAGCCTTAAAATAGGATTTGTACCTATCAGCCCACAGAAAGTCTCGCTGACCAGCTTTTCTGGCTGTATCATTCACTGGTCAAAATCTACTGTTAGCAGCTCTGTTATTTAAATCTTTCTGAATCCTGGTGACAAACTGGCCTGAGGATTTCCTGCCATGAAAGGAGTTTGTTTTCTTCATGCAGCTTAGAGGCCAGTGGTGTTGAGCAAGAGGATTTGTCAGCTGATTCCCTTCAGACATTTGTTATCATTTGGTGGGAAGATGCAGAATTTATTATTCTCAGCAGTAGGCTGATCTACCAAATCTCTTTGTGTTCCTGCCATTATTTGGGGAGGGGGGTGTCCTTATCTTTTCTACTTAGGAGGAGTAAATATAAGTTGTGGGGTTTACTGCACTGATGTGTAAGCACCCAGTTAGTGCATGCCAGGGGCTGCAGAGGTGACCCATGGAGGAGATGACCATGAAGTTCCACGAGCTTGTCTCCAGCAGCTCTGACACTCATGTAACACCCCATTGCGTGCCAAAACATCAGCCTGCCAAAGGAGCATGTGGTCCCCTTGCTCAGATATATTTAAGAGAAAGAGATATGTTTAAGAAAGGGAAGTAAGCAATTGGGGTGGACTGAGTGTAACCCAGGGTGAAAACAGGGAGGTCAAGACTGTTGTGTTTGGTTTAAGGGGGAGGGATAACAAAATGTGTTTACTTAAGTATTTGTGTAATAGTTTATGTTTTCTTTTTTTCTCATCCCTGTATCAGTGCTTAGAAGTTTATGTTAATTGGCAAGAAATTAAATAAGTAAAAATTCCCCAAATGGAAACTTTTGCCCCTGGCAAAGGAGGTGAAAACTGACAAGGGAAACAGACAAACATGTGATGCACTGAGCTGTAGAAATACATTTTGACATTGTGATAGTCATGAATGAGTGATTATTTTGTCCTTGTAGGAAGGCCTGCAAATGAAATCAAACCAGGCCAGTCTCTCTTTGTATAAGGAGTGACCTGTGATCAGGCTGGTCCAAAAAAATCAAATTAATTTGAAATCTGATGAGTTTTTAAATTAAAGTTGATGCACTGGGTAGAGCCCTTTGGTGTACAAAACAGATCTGGTAACATAGGAAAAGATCCACACAGGCAGGAAAAATAAATACAGCAAGCAGTACCCCCAAAGGAGTCCCACCTCCTGAATTTGCAGGGTGCAGGAAGGACTGGAGCTGCAGTTTGGGTCTGGGCAGAGATACTGTGAGAAACTCAAGGCGCATTTTGCAATGAAGCGTGGGAACTGTGCCCAGAGCAGAAGCACGCACACATGGGAGAAGCAGAGGCAGCCCGGAGCAGGAAGCCCTTAAAGTCATACACACTTTGCCTATGGCTCCACCACAGCTCTTCCAGATGGGTTGAAGTTGCTTGAGAAACCATCCTTCTTATTTCTCTGTGTCTGTGTGTTTGTCTGGATTTACTAGCTCACTACTCCATGCTCCCCCTCTTTTCTCCTCATCTCTCCCACACTTTGACCTCACACCATGAAACTGTCAGAGTGAGGAAACAGTTTGAGCTGAAACATTCATTCCACATTACGTGATTCTAGATTAAAGGCAAGGAAACATTTAACCCTTTGACAGCCTTCTCCCCTCATCCTGTGAAGCCTCCGTTTCAAAGCTCCTTGCAAACCATGTGTAGATAGGTGGTGAGCACTGATGCTTTCTCAATGTATGTTCTTGTCTTACCAGTGGATCTTACCAGTAGCCACAGCACAAGGATTGAGGAGTGTCTGGGATTTGCAAACTGAATGTATTCTTTCAGCCCTATTCATGAGTCTTGGTTTTTCCAATGTGGAGAAATATTTGCAGCGTGGGGAAAATGTGCATTGCCAAACATATGAAGAGATGAACATTTGGCTCCATTTGTTTCACTTCATTCCTCAGTGCGAGGTTCGTAAGTGCAAATGGCTAAAATTAAAAATACAAAAATAGATAAAATGAGGAGTCTCAATGATTAGCACTCAGGATTTAGAAACAAAACTTCTTGCTTTTTCCAAAGCTGCCTAATAAATAATGCTAGCAGAATAGCACTTACATATAAAATGTATCATTTCACAGTCCTGACACAAATATGTATTCTGGGTTTTAAAAGCTGCTCTTTTGGCAGATTATGACTCTCCTGAGAGCCAGTTACTGCTCTCCAGCACAGACTGATGAACACTAGTCAGATATATTTGGTATTTGGTACTAGCTCTTGGACTCTGGTCTTCATAGGTGGTCTTGGCAGTTAAAAGGGCAGATAAGAATGGCAACTCAAACCCTCCGTTCATTGCTGGAGCTGTACTCCAGCAATACTACTGTAGTCCTGTAGAAGTGGCTTTGACATAGGCATAATGTAACCACGTGGGCTGAAATGTGACGAAGATGTGGGGTTTTCACCAGGGCTCTGAAAGGATGTAGATGGGAAATGCTAATGACTCTTCAAGGCCTGGATTCTGGGTTTCCATTTCAGCAGAGCACCTCCAGATATGTAGTTCACAGAAATGACACTTTGGTTCTGCCTCAGAGAAGCCATGGCTTCCCAGTAATCCCTTTTTGTGCACTTGGGAGGTTCTCACAAATGTTGACCTCCCCCACTGTCCCCAAATGGAGTACTTACTCTTGAGCCAGAATTGTCATCACCGCTTTCTATTCAGCACTGCCACCAGCCTACTACCTCTCCCAGTGCTTGAAGGAGAATCAGTCTCTCTTACCGAAAATCAAATGCACACAAGAGCATAATTTAGAGATTTTGTGCCTCTTTTATTCCCCTGTCTGACTGCTTTTCACTGACAGTCACAGAACTGCTGAGGTGTACAGCAATATACCTTGTTCTGCTAGTTAAATAATGAAAAGATTTGTTCATTTGAAATGAACACCATTGCTTATAGAGCAAGAGTTCTAGCCTCCAACAAATGTAAAACCAGCTCAGACACCCATGATCTTCATCAAAAATAGGGAGGCAAGAGAACAGGCTGTTGCACTTCAGTGCAATGTTCCAAAGTTGTTTCACTATTTCATCATGGCATAGGAAAATATTGAGAGTTTTGAAGTGAAATATACAATGCAGAACACTATGAAGAGGGGTGGCTCCTGCAAGCATCTGGAAACCTGGATCACAGTCAAAAAGTGACATAATTCAACTCTCTTTGCGAGAGTTCAAAGGCTGCATCAGAAAAAGCTCAACCCCTGCTTATCTGGTGAGCTTTCTAACCAGCAGAGAAGGTACAGTGTGTCTCCAGATTCAGCAAACAAAATTAATATCTTTTCAAAATGACCAGTTGCTGATTGCTAGCATTCTGCATTATTGCCCAGAAAGAAGAAAAACATTATCCTTAGGAACAGTCTCCACAATCATCCATAATAACAGCACAAGGCATGCATACTTTCACCCATCATATTTAGAAAATGTGCAGCTTCCCCTTGACCTGCTACAGAGAAGACAGTAAGTGTCTGTGTGATGAGATCCAGAGGCTGTGTCTTGAAACCCATTTGGATAAAATGGAAAATGTAAAAAATGTATCTTCTAAAGAAAAGAAGACTGGTATGACAGCTCCTGAATGAATTGGATCCTAGGGTTTACAGAGCCTATCAACTCATCTCTCTGCTTCATATTTGGTGTTTTTTCCATCTGTAGGAACCTGTGCTGAAACACTATCATTTAGGATAAACTTTGTCCACTATGTGATGGATAAAATTATTGTCACTAAAGAAGGCTGACAGATGAAGGGAGACTAGAACTGGGTTTGCTGCATCACTTTAAATGCTCCTGTTTATACCAAAATCTTCAATAAAGGGCAAAAATCTCACAGAGCAGAAAATCACCAGCTTCACTTGCACAGCTGCTTAGAGAACTTGCTTGATTAAATGGAAGAGATTTCAGAGAAGAGCAGAAAAACTTTACAGGAACTAAACAGGTTTAAGTAAGCAATGGCTACGCAACACAAATGAGCTCAACATTGTAAGCACAAAACAAGGGAAGGGAATATTGGACTAAACCAATGAGAGCACTTGGGGAGAGATGGCATGAATTCAAAGGTTCGACTAAATACAGAGCTGTACCGACTTCATTTAGATGTGCTTTAAAATGCTTTAGGTAAATAAGGTCAAAAGGCTAAGTAGACACTCTTCTTTTTCTATAAACCATGTTTGGAAAATAAGTATTTGGAAATAAATTTTAAACTAAGCAGCAAAAAATATATTTCTAAGACTATGGAAGAACAATTGCAGGAGTTTTTGCTTGCAAAATTACATGAGAACAAGGGCATGAATTGAGAGGGATAAAAAATGGCAGAGCCAGTGAGAACAGGGGTAAAAAATTATCAAAGGAAGAGTTTTGCTTTGTCTCCAGAGGTAATAGATTGGATTGTCTTTTCTAGCACCGTTGTTCCTGCTTTTGAGATTTTTAGAGTGAAACTGGAGATCTTTTTAAACTTTTAATTGCATGGCCTTCCTGTGTTAGCCCCAAAGGAGATAAGGACAGCTCCTAAGAACTCAGAAAATACATGAAGAGATGAATGCTAGCAAATACGTCATGTTCTGCTGCTTCAGGGTCATGTGCTGGCTCTGCAAACAGCTGCAGCTCTAGCAGAGTCAGTGTGATTTTGACCCAAAGTCTTCTAGCTTGCCAGTGGGCAGGGGGAAATCCAGCAGTAACAATAAACCGGCAGCCTTCCAGTTTGCCTTGTAAAACAATTAGACAACTGTTTTCTGGTACAGATTAAGTTTCTTTCGATGTTTCAGAAAGTTACTTTTTCCTCTTCATTTGTACACCTGACGTAAATCCTGTGAGTAGCCAGGTACCCTGGATACAAATATTTCTGTCTGAGCTGTTCCTTGAAATCAAGATCAGAATTTTCCGTTTTTTTTCCTATGTTTCAGTTGTAAATATGGGATCCAAACAACTCTGAGTTTAAGGAATCCAGAATCAAGATCTAAATTCAGATGTTAAGATTTAAGCCATCCCTACTGCAAATGTGGACAATTCCTTTATTTCTCATTAGTGATTCCCTTCCCTGGATGCTGAAGTGCCTGGCAAATATGTGTGAATATCCTTCCTCTTACTTACAGACACAGTAACTTCAATTAAGAGGTCTGGCCAAGATCATCAAGCAAGTGACAGGAAAAATTAAAAATGGAGCCTGATTTTCCCATCTCCCAAGTCACACTGTATTTCCATGGGGAACCCCTGGAAAGGTGTGAGAAATGCAACTGACAGAAATACTGCAGAAAATAACCATTTACAAATATCTTCAATAACTCATAAGTCAGTCTTGGTATTACTATAATTGTGCATGGTCCCAGCATGTCAGTAATACTTTGCTCCATCAGTTCCTAACAGAGTTTGCAATTTAAGTAACTTTTTCCAACTTTTAATTACATTTTTGTGTAATACGACTCACTGTGCTTTGTGCATACCTTGAGGGAGGTAGTATGGTCTGGTAGTTGTTGTAAAGAGTTGGGAATTAATTACAAAGGACACAGTTTTTGAGTTCCTCTCAACTACTTGCTCAGCTGTGTAACCCTGGGGCAAATCACTCAACTGCTTTGTGACCAGGTAAACCCAGCTGTAAACCATCTTGAAAACCAGATGGTGCACAAGATTTAAACTGCTCAGGAGAATGAAGAGGGGGGGAAAAAAGGTGAATTCTACAGCTTGTTGCTTCCAAGTGAGTTAATCTGAATTTAACCACTATAACTGAGGATTTAACTTGATATATATATATATATAAACCAAAAAAAACCCCAACCAAACAAAGAACCAAAAAAACAACAAAACCCACTCAAATCTTTGCTTCCTTTTCTCTCTTGACTTTATGTCAAGTACCTTCTCTCTAGAAGCTTAATTTTAAACCTTCAGTAGACTATATGTTTTTCCCTGGCAGCCTGAAGATTCTAATTCAGGATCAGGTTCTACATGACTAATCTTTGATATTTTACATTATTATTTTTAGGCACTTAATTCTATAGCATGCTCTTCTCTCTGCTTTTCATGCTACTATTCTCCTTCCTTAGTCTTGCTTAGCTTCAGTGGCACAGCCATGTGTTCTGGTGCTTAAGTACTGCTAATAAAAATGCTGAGGTCTATTGTCTTCTGTAGATGGTATGTCCTGGCTTAAAACCAGTATCAAAGCTATTACAGGATTTGTATTGCTGGTCAATGAACAAAGGAAATACTGTACTCAAGTTTCTGTAGCAGAATAAATGTTTGCCACATGTTAGTATTTAGGAGAAGACTTAAATGTTTCAGTATTTTTTGGCCTTAGCTAAAATGTAGACCTTTTTTTTTCCCACGAGTGCCACAGGAATGTGAGAATACTTACGTAGGAGTACAAATGTAGGAATATTTGTGTATACTTCCAAAGCAGGGTGTATTAGGTTATAAGAAGGGAAAAAAAATATATTTTTAGTCTAGTATAAACAAGGAACATTTAAAGATGTGAGACATGAAGGAGCCATTTTATATGCTACTCAGGAAAGACCTTGCATGTTTTTATTACTCATTATTGAAAATAAAACATTGACAAGTTTGAAATTTATTGAACTTTCTTCCCAAATAAGAAAGGATTAGAGCTGAGAGAGTAAGTTACAAACAAATGTAACAAGCTAGAGCACCTAATGTCTTCAGCAAATTTAGCCCTTGTTATACAGTACTGGGATGGTAAAATATTTAACTGCTATTCACAATTGGTGATAATTTTTCCACTTTAAACAATTTTCAGTGTGTGTGTGTCTTACAAACTGTTTACTCTGTTTCATGTTGTTGAATCTTTCGACTTGGTATTTGATCTATGCTATCAGTAATTTAAGATATTGAAATTCTGTGCTAATAAGCACCATACCAAAAATGCCTGCAATGAATAATGACACTGCTCAAATACCAAACTGTTAATTAACTATAAGCTAAAGTAGAAATCCTATTACTGTTTGAGTTGCTACTTGGATGGTCTAGCTTTCCTTTTCCCTTCATACTACCACTTGAAACTAATTTAAAAAAAAAAAAAAAAAAAGAAGAAAAAGGTGCAGTTCTTGTATGCGAATAAAAGAATTTTAAATTAATCAGAACATGAGACATTCTCAGATGACCAGCTGCGGAAAATAATAAATAAAACAGAAAGTGAGCTGTAGATAGAGCAAATAGAGCAAATCCAGGTGATAAGGAAAATCATGACTAGAGTTGTCTAATATAGGGACAAGAAAAATATAAAATACATTTTCAAGTCCTGAGCTATATAAATAATCATCAGACTCAATTTACATTTTTGCTGCTCAAAATGAGTAAAAGGTTGATTTAGCTCAGTATTGCCAGCTGAAACTGCAGCTGGGAGTGTTTTTCTATATCCACTAAACTAGGGTTTTCCCCTCTGTGTTCCTGAGTGTAAATCATTTCATGGTCCTGTGACCTCATATGGTCTGTGTCAAGAAAAGATTTTTGCATCATGACTTTAACATGGTCCAACCCAGTTTCTTTCCACTCTCACTGAGAATAGAATGATGGATGCTTCTTGTTGTTGTTATTGCTACCATAAAACGGGCCGGTTTACAGCATACAGCTTCAAATCCCTTTGTACTTGCTGAGACAGAATGCAGTGAGATGCTGCCAGTGAAATACATATTGATAGACTGGTGATTTTGATGTGTTGCGAGGTATTAAGTAAAGTCTAGTCTTAAGGCAAATAATGATGAATTCCCAAAGCCAGAAATTTCAGGCATCATAAAACCTTTTCTTCTTTAAAAAAAAGGAATATAATTAATTAAATATAATTTATGTGAAGACCTTGTTTCTTTAAAACAGTATTTTGAAGTTAAAATCTAACTAGTTTGGGAAAAAAAAGTTAAATAGTTTTAGATCACCTCCTTGCTCATGATTAATAGAGTCCATTTTTTTGCAGGTTTTAAACCACACTGTGCTATTTGTCCCTCTCATTGCCATGTAGGAAACCTACAGAAAAATGAGAAGTATGCCACTGAGAAACTGACTACAAAATGTTGGTACAGGTATGTCTTTTGCCTATATAATCACTTTCAGAAACAGTTGGCATGCATTCAAAGGAAGATAATCTGAAAAAATAGTGATTTTTATAAAATCTCCTTCTAAAGAGACACTGTAAGGCTAAAGCTTGCATATGAACACATCTCTCCCCAAGTTGCTAAGAACACTTTCTAAACTGCAGTTTAAAAGCTTTCAATTACTACTTTTCACTATTTACGCTCTTCTTTTACTTTTTGCCTTTATTTTCCAGTCTTGTGACTAAGCAAATGTGGTAAATTTTGCTTGCTCAGTATAGCTCACCTCACTCTCCTCATGTCTTGCTGTAGCTTATTGCCTATGTTTGGGAATACAACCATCCCCGGGATAAGACACTTCTCTTAAAAGTAGGATTTATTATCTTTATTAATAAAATCCACATTTTAAGCCTAAACTATTTGACTGTGTCCCTTTCAAAAAGGAAATAATTTGGGACAATCTATTTTTTAAATCACAGTTTCTAAATTCTTTTGCCCCAAAGAGAAAATTCTGTAAATTCCTTTGCTGAATGAGGATGGGATTTTTAAGGAAGATGTAAAGACAAAATGAAAGACCCTCTCACACAACCTGATTGCTGAATTTCAGAGATGCCCCTTATTACCAGCTTATTTTCTTGCCTTTTTTTCAGGGCTGTGGAAAACAATTTCTGTCAGCTACATCAAAGCGTAGTGGCAGATTTCCCTTTGGAAGTCAGAGCCTGTTTCAAACGTCTCTTTAAGTCCTGCATATTTGGAGACTTCGGTCGGACAAGGTGGAGGCCTCTTCGTTTCTCTCCATTGCAGCTCCCAATCATCCTGCTGACCTCCTGGCAAAGCTGCTGGAAGGCTTCATGCACTCCCTCACAGTTCTCCCGGGCTGAGACTTCATAGTAAGTACCTCCCAGTTCACTGGCCAGCTGCAGCCCTTCTTTGGAGGACACCTGCCTGGCTCGCAGGAGGTCTCCTTTGTTCGCCATCAGGAGCAGGGGAATGTTGGCATTCGGGTGAATCTTTCGGATGTGCTGGTGTAGGGGACGGATGACTCGGTAGCTCTCGTAGTCTGTGATGGAGTAAACAAAAACGAAGCCATCTGCCCAGTAGATTGAGCGGTTTATCTGCTCTTGGCAGCATATGCTGTCAGTGTCATCCTGCCGTCAAAACCAAGAGGTGTGAGATTAGAAAACTGAGAATAGGGAGCAGACAGAGCAAACAGTCATACAGCACTGTTAGCTACTCAGAGCTTTGTTTTAATGTGTGGCTGTTTCTCAGTGTACAGGCAGAAACCTCTCTGACTGCCAGGGAATGTACCAGGGACAGGAGAAACTTCTGCTGTGTCAGTAACACGTTACAGGTAAGCAGTAATGTGGAGTGGGGAGGGGTCAGAGCAAACTGGTTGAAAACAAGAGAACAGCCAAAATACTGATACTGAAAAGTTTGTCCCGTATTCTATTGTACTAAACCAGCGTGACAGAAACCCGCTCTTTTATTGTTGGATAAAATTGTGATGGGCACAGTAAGAATGTTATCAAATTCAGCAGTCTAGTCACACTAGTGCAAGTGAGCCAGTTGTCCCCCAAGGTGTTTTTTTAGGGCTTTTTCCAATTCTGTATTCAGTGTCTCCATGGGTGAGGGTTCTCAGTAATTCTGTTTGGTGAAGCCTGATAGGTTTTTCTACCATGTAAATCTCCAGATAGTCAAAGGCAAAGTTACTTCAAAAAAGCAATTGGTTACAAATAACTAACTGCCGGAATTGAAAATGAGGTGAAACCTCACTGCTCATTTGTAGAGCAACAATGGATTTGTATTATTGCTTTGCTGGTCACACATTTGTTCAGTCCACCACCACTCCTACTCAGACAGCCGTAACAATCACCAGCATTGGGAATATAAAGCTGAATACAATACTGTGGGGCTTGAAAAGAGATCAGCTCACTTTTCAAGATGAAGCTATTTTCAGCTAATCCTCTACTCTTTGTTATCCGTGCTGGCGGGTAGCCCAACCAGATAGGAAGATCACTGCTGCAGTTACTGCCAGTGTGCTTGGTTTGTAAAAACTGACATTAATATTACAGGCTTTCTGGAACTCTGTAATTTCTTTCATATCCAACAAGCACTACGAGTATTCAGTATTCAGCTCTTGATGAAGTTGGTAGGAATTAGAGGCTTTTGTGTATTTTAGGGGGAGTTCAACATCACGAATACAAAGCCCAAACTCTTATTATTGTTATTGCTAAATTCCATTCAAGAAATCTTCATCAACTTCAGTAAGACTATTAGAGCATATGTTCCATTATCTATTTATCTATATAATATATATCTGCCATTCACATTAATTTTAACAGAGTTTACATGTGCTCAGCCGTCTCCCAAAACAGATTACTTTTGTTTAGACACCTAAATATGAATTATAAAGCCTAACTTCAGGAAGAAGAGGTGGAGAAGAACGAA
Source organism: Athene noctua (assembly GCF_965140245.1). Lineage (NCBI taxonomy): Eukaryota > Metazoa > Chordata > Aves > Strigiformes > Strigidae > Athene > Athene noctua. The sequence goes on along the minus strand of NC_134047.1, from coordinate 11,777,070 downwards.
AGTAGACAGTAAAAAAAGGACTAATTCTGTGAGAAGAAGGAAGCAGAATTTCTGAAGGCTCAGAGTATAAATTAGACTTACAACTTTCAACAGGAGTTCTGATAACTAATTGCCCTTTGTAAATATATCAATATTGCCAATAGAGACACTGGCTCATCATACCTAGTAGTTCTTTGCCCTTGCCAGCTCACAGTAACACTAAATCCTGTTAGCAGTGAAACTGTTTAACAGATGCTCTTACCACTCCTCTCTCCCCCCAAAATCCTCAAATCCAAAAACCCAACAGAAGTGCACATGGAATGCAGAAGGATCCTCACTAGCAGCCTTGTTTAAAAGGTCAGTGAGTGTGAACTTAGGCCAGGACAGGGCAGGCTGTGGGAAGAAGGGCAATTTTCACTGTTGGTGTCTGGTTTGTAGCCAATCTGTAGATAATTAGCCACCCTTCAAGTCCTGCTAGCCTCTTTTCACCAGCAAACTCCTTTCATGGGGAAAAAGAACTAATTGCTCTGGCAAGCGTTTGAAAATGTTTTTTGGAGAAGGTGTACATTCAGAGAGCCCTAATGAGCAGAAATTCTCAGTTACTGCAGCTAGGCCCACCCAGTAGTGAGATGGATGGATAATCCCCAACGGAATGCTTTATTCAGGAAAATCAAAGGGTAATGGGCTACTTTTTAAATGGAAATCTCTGCTCCAGAATGAATTTTGAAACACAGTCATTTGCCATGTATAGACCAAGCAGCAATGAATCACCTAACAAAACCAGTTATCTGTTTGCTTCTGTTTCTCTCTTAAACATTAACAATTCCAGTGTGGCTAGAATCCTGAGCGATTCCACGTGATTTCCTCCCAAAACACTGTACTCAGCCTGCAGAGTGCAAAAAAACTCTCTTCCTTAAGGATTTTAACAGAAAATTCAACCTATTTTCAGTCTTAACAAGTCCTGTTCAGGAACAGTCCCTTCAAATTATTTCAGATGCATCATTTGATGCAAACAGAGATACAGGCTAAGATAAGTGTGTCTGTGGGAACTGTTGAAACAGTGCAGACCTTTGACTAGAACAAAGAAAATGAAACTCCTTCCTAACTAAATCAAAATCGTTTCTGACTAAGAAACCTCAGCTGTTGGCATTACTAAATTTTGTGGAGCTCTGGCTACAGTCACAGAACTACAGGGCACAGTCTTAATAAAACAGGGAAAGTGGAAAATAAACATATATCTGGTGAAAGAGGGAATTAAATTATTTCACTCCCTCCTTTCTCCATGGGATAGAACAGAGAGGGGATTCCCTTTGTTAAGTGTTTATCGGGCAGTCCCAATTGTGCCTAATCACCACCCACAGCTTCTCTTTGCAGGTCCTCTCTAAGCAAGCTGGCATAGGGCCTTTGTACTATTAAGTCCCACTTGAATATTTGGAGAACTTCCATAGCAGCTTTTGTTTGCTTCTTAGTGTCCAGAGTAAATGAGGGGTCCTCTCCTCTGCTCTGTGCACCCCCAGCAGTAGAGGGTGTGGAACATTGTCAAGGCTTTCCACTTAAATCTACTTCCAGTGATCAGAGAAAATGGAAATGGAAACTGAGGCTGTAGGAACTTCACTTACTGTTTTCTGTAAACTCAGGATGGAACAGTTCTACAGCACAGAAATAAGCCCATGCACACATGGGTCTGTGCAGACAAAACAAGGTATATAAAGCTGTCCAGGGCTAGCCTGAAAGAGGATGAGAGAAGGTGGTCTTTCCCATGCAGAAATATATTTGGCCAAGTGTGACCTTAAACTGAGATTAAGGCCAAACCTAGAAGTTTAGGTTTGATGGTAGCAAGAGGATATGGCATTTTATCATGAAATCTCAGCTATTCCATAGGAATTATTACTCTCATGAGATTTCCATCGTTCATGTAAAAACCAGTTTCATTACATTTGCTGCTGCTTTGACACTATTTTCATCCTCTTGTTCTGCATGTGAAGCAGATCTTCAAAAAAAGGTATCTTAATCTTAAATCCTCCTTGGAAAAATATTTCTAGAAACAGGTTCCTAGTCAAATATTAAATCTAGAATATCTAAAACACCCATAGAAAGAGGGGTGTTGATAAATGTTAACACCTTAAAAATAAGGAATGAATAAAAGTAAAATTAAAAAAAACCACAGAAGTAAGGAAACCACTGAAAAGCACCAAAGTTGGAATAACTGTTGTGAGGCCTGTCCCCTTGGAAAGAAACACTTCTAGAGAAGAGCAATTCTGGGTGCGCAGAAAGATCTAAGCTGAGCCAGCTGGGCCTCCAGACAGGTGAGTTTTCTGCCACACAGGGACAGAAACCATTTTACAGGAAATAATCAAGGAGTTGGCAGGAGCAAGCCAGATTATGATTTTACTGCTATTTAGGCTTGGGATGCAGTAATGTGTTTGAAACAGATTTGTTTTAATTTCAACTTACTCTTAAAGGAGCCCAATTTAACCACTTCAAGGGCTCATTTTGGTGGGGCTTAAGGTACCCCCATTAGTTTTCATTTGGGCTTGAGACCAGGTATTTATTTTTCTGATGATTAAATGGAGTTACTTACAGATGGAAGTGCTGGCAACAAAAAAGACACAATAACTGTTGTAAACTACTAATGCACTGAGCAGATGTTTTACCTCCAATGAAACAAAGGGAGTATCCTGCACCTGTAGAGAGATCTGTTCCCCATCTATGGTGAACTTTCTTGAATATAAAGCGCCTGGTGGAAAAGTAAGATCATTAGAGTCAGTGACTGTAACAAAGAATAAAGAGTACATAAAGGCAAAATGGAACTGTTGAAATCCAGATTTTTGAGGTTTATGATATGTAGCTGCTTATAGAAAAGTGAATGGCACACGATGTGTGGCTGTTTACATAAGTAAACTGGTTTAGTGTTGGCTATGTGGTCAGATGTTTTGAATGTATACCTAGGATGGTATCTGGGAAAGCTGGCACTCTGTATTGAATCAGTCAAAGTGCGCATATAAATCCCATTCAGGTTTCCAATCCATATTGTTAACTTTTAAAAATGTGGACTGCTTATATCCGAAACCAAGATATCCAGGAGTTGTCTGTAAAAGGAGTGAGCTGTTTCCTACTGCATTTTTCTGAATTTTTTTGAAAAGGATTCTAGTTTTGGATACAGAGGAAGTGACTGTATACAAATTGCCTGGATGCTCTTTGGATTTGTATGGCTTTAGCAGTCAGTTTGGTTGGAATCCCCAAAGACTGGACACTTTGAATCTGACTTTGGTTAATCTGAATGACACATATTCAGGGCCAAATGCTAGTTCAAACCATCAGGACTGATCCAGCTCTAATAAAACCATCACCATTCTGGGCTTTAACTTGATTTTGTTACTGGAATGTGGGTTAAGTGACAATGAAAACTTAAGTTTTGATCTTACAAACTATCTGTGGTTGTGATAAGGACAGCTTCAGAGATTGATGACATTATAATTTTTCTTTAGAACTTAATACCAGTCACATGGATATGTGAAGAAATGCTATATCCACAGCTGTCGTATACAGCCTTGTCCAAATACAATTGTCACTGCTGCATCTAAAATAATGTACTTCATCTCAAACATAGAGAAAACCCGTCTATCGAAGAGTAAGGAATTCAGATTAACAGGAAGGTCAGTCAATGACAATAATGCCATCACTTCTGAAAATCATCTTTGGTTCAAGGAAAACAGGTGTTTTGATTCTGGTGGAAAAGTCTCTGAGATCATAGAAACATTTACAATATAAGGAAATTCAGTATGGCAAAGTTTGCTGCATCTGAATCCAACATTATCATATTATGTTTTAATATAGGTTGTGTGAAGTGATCTAGCCCTTCTGGGACTTTTTTTTTTTTTAAAAAAAAAAAAACAACACATTGGATTTTAAGCTGAAAAGATGTTACTGTTTTGTGGGAAGACACTGCACCCCTTAACCAATATGAGATAACATATTATTCCTACACTAATGCACTGCAGAAAAAAGAGCAGGTACTTCCAGACACTGTCTGTGTTCTGCCTTATACTCAACTGAAGGAGAAGCATGGTTGAATGATCACAAATACACTGCCACCTGTTTCTTATTTCTGGCATATTTATTTCTTCTATAGCATGGCTGTTGGGCTGGTAGCTTAATGAGAAAAGCATGTGGTTCTCAGCAATGTCTCTGGCAGCAATCCACTGCAAAGCTCAGAAGTCTATCTGAAATACAGTCTCCCATAGAAGAGATGAAGGAAAAGAAAGAGAAGTAGTGCAGCCAACCATCAAGGTTACTTAGGGTCAGTGAGAGGGAGCTGTAAGGAGGAGCTTTCAGATTGTATTTCATCAGACAGGCAGAGATCAAAGGTGCCTTGTACTGCCATCTCCTTTCCTAACTCATCATTCCAAATTCAGCATGCATCTCCAAAGTGAAGCAATCACTGCTTTGAATCCTGTCCTCCTTCACCCAAAAACTGTGAGATGGCCTCTGTGTGGGATGTGCTAGTAGGTATGAGCACGGTGTACATAGATTCTTTGTACAACATGGGCCAGTACAGTTGGCACTTTCTTAGAACAAAGGCTGTGAATTAAACAGTTCACATGAACACATCCTCTGAGGTGTCAGGATTAAACAAGAAATGCAGTAGAAACAGTTTGCATGGTGACTTTGTTTATCTTACAGAAAGAAGACTTCAATTTGGAAGTGTCCCATGGCATAAAAGCTACTGAAAAAAAGGGAGTATACAAAAAAAGTTCTGAACTGCCTTTTACGCACTTTGGAATTCCTCTGGCTTCCCTGGGGTTGTAGAGAGAGCAGCGTTGGGTTTCCGCGGTTTAGTCGATATGCAAGTTGTTCCTTAAGGCTGCATTTTAGCATAGGTATTTCCCCAAGCAAACCTTTTACTCCGATCCTTTTCCATCAAGTTGGAAAGAAAAATAGCTAAAAGGATCATAAATAATGAGCCTTTGATTTATTGCTTTCATAGCTTGAGGCTATTAACTGAAAATATGCACCTTATGGACATCTAACACTGCTTGGCTTTCCTGTAATATGCACCAGTCACAAAACAGAGAAGATTTCTTTCCAGGCTATCTGCAGTACTGCAGTAGAAAGCAGACTCACCAGTATTGGCTTCATAGTCTCCAATAAATCTCTTTGTGAGAAAGCGTACAACCAGAGCTGTAAAACAATGAAAAAAATATGGGTCTTTAATGTGAACCCAAATCAGTCTTTGCAGAACACATGGAATATCTTACTGGAAGAGTTAGTATATATGGAACCAAGTTAATCTTTGAACTGCTCACATATTATTCTGCAAATGCTTCTCTCAACACTCACAGAAAAAGATCTGGGGTCAGACTGTGATATCCATTGCAGAGTTTTTCTCAACTTGTACTGGAAATTACCCCTTAAATTCAGTGTGGCTATTCAGTGTAGGACACGGAGGTTTGCTTGTTGTGATTGCAGGTATCTGACCTTTGGTTTGAAATAATTTAGAAAAAGAGTAGTAAGCCAATAAACTGAAACTAATCCCAGTCCCACATTAAGCCCTCTGTGTCATATAAGAAGTGAGGCAGATGGATGTAATGGTTCTTCCCAGCCTTAAAAATCCTCAGTCCTTCTCATGAAACCCATTAGTGATATCTAATCACATCCACCAAACAAACTGCATGTGCTCTGCACACATGGGTCATGCTGCAGCACCCCAAGCCTTCTTATCCACCTTAACCTGTGGTGCTTTCTTACACTGTTGGATTATAACATTTGCCTTTTTCTTGATGACTTTATAATACTTACAATCCCATCATGGCAACAGTGACCTATATTCTTGTTGTGTTTTCATCTCATCAGATTCCTAATCATTTGCAAAGCCACTTAGTTAATAGTTAAATAAAAGGGTTTATTCCGCAAACAACTCTATCGCAGTTTTCATTTAAAATAATATTTTTTTCACAGTGGATACTGGCTCACCTCTTTAGTACCCTTAAATGAAACTGATTGTGTAGCTATTTTCAACAAACTACTTTTAAAAATAATAAGAAAATGTAACTGCTTCAAATCCAAAACAAACATTTTACTGAGTCCTGTGGAACTTCAGACGTAGTAAAACAGATCTGGCCTTAATAATTTCTGAAATCATGGACTCTATTTTCAAAAGCATTAATGCTTGCTTTATCCTCTTTTCTCTTTTGGCGAATAATACAGGAAGACACAACTTGTATGCTGTTATTTGTCTGCAGAGCACAAACCATTTACAGCAGGAGAATAAAAACCACTAGTCCCTGTTTTGGGGTGTGGAAATTTAGACGTGGTTAAATAATTTGCACAAGACCAGGTAGAATAATTTGTGAGTACAGAGGTACCAACACAGTGCCCTCTACTCATAACTGCCGTCTCCCGTTGGCTGCTCACACAGAGCTACCGCAAATCTGTCTCACAAATTATTCAGTGCATTTTCAAAAAAAAAAAAACAAAAAAACCAAAACAACAACTTAAAATGTTCAAGCTGCAGCAGTTAAGGCTTTTAACAGCCTTGGGTCTATCTGAGCTGCAAATGAGCTCTTAAGTGCAGCAGCAAGAAAAAGCATGGAACTACACCTGTGGACTTACCTGTCTTGCCAACGCTACTGCCACCCAGTACCACGAGCTTGATGATTTTGTTGGGCACGCAGTCTAATACAGGATACTCTGGTATGGGGAGCAAGAGAAAGTTAGTAGAATACTGTGACATAGTATCCTGAGAGATGAGACGCATGCCAGAAATGAGAGCTGTTCAACTCCGGTAGGAGTTGGGGGAGAAAAGAAGGAAAACAGCTTCTCGGCGTCTGTTGGCTGTATATCCTTGGATAGAGAAGCCTTCTCATTTCATTTAAGTAGCTTTTCTGAGGAATGTTAGAGCGACTGGCCTCCTCTTCCCGATGCCTCTGCTCAGACAGCAACTTTGGAAAGCAAAAGGGAACTTTTTGATCAGCCCCCGTGAAAACTGACTCCTCCATTCCCCAGCCAATCACAAGTGAAACCATGACATTCCTCCAGCCGGGCACCGAGCGTGTGCCTCCATCAACCACGCTCCCTCACTCGCTCGCTGCTTTATCTCTCCCCACTGCCTGTTTTATGCGCTGCCCCTTGGCTCTTTACTAAAATGAGATCCTTCTGTTTCACAGTCATCACGGCAGCATTTTCAGCAAGATACAGTCACCCTCGTGCTCTGCTCTAATTCCACTTTGAATAATCCCGTTCTGCCTGTCTGGTTTCTTTGCGTTTTCAATTGTCTCCAACTCCATGCTCTGTTGTTCTCCCTGTCCTATTGTGTCCTGCAGTTGGGCCCCTTCAGAGTGCCGAAGCTGATGGGACACTCCTCTTCAGGAAAACAAACACATTTTCCACCCACACCCACACCCCCCTAGTTTTTAGGCAGCTGTGGATTATTCCAAAATACTATCTCAATATGTATCCTCCAGGATACATTTGATCTGCTGGTTTATACACATTGTTAGTCTTAATGGCCCACTGGAATGTGGGTTAGCATTGGGTTGGGACACTGCAGTTTCTCCAAACATGGAAAAGTGAATTTCGGGCTGGCGACAGTCTTGAGAAGGCTGACGAAGGACTCGGTATCCTTCAGTGGAGAGAGCCAGAGAGAAGGAATGAAGAAAGAATGACTTCTATAGGAAAACTCAGCATAGTTTTAAGACAGCTGGCGGCTGCAAGGTCTGTTGGGATGACAGCATGTAACCGTACACTAGCTGCAATCAGCTCTCAGTTATCAAGGATAATGGGGAGGGAAGAAAAAGGGAAGAGCAGTAGGGAGGGAATGACCCAGATAAAGCAAATCTGCAAATAATATAAACCAGATATAAATTAAACTACAGAAAATATAGTTAGAGCATTCATCTTTGAAAAACTTCTCAAAAGAGGTCTGCAAGGGGCAGGAGCAGCTTTAGGCAGCAGTGGCAAGAGACAAGCCTGGTACAGGCAGCATACTTCTGAGACGTGTACTTTGTCACGCTGTGTGGGAGACATGGATATTAACGGAAAGTGGCACCACAAGCTAATCCACCCACAGATCATGGAGACCCGAGGATGCAGATTTTTCCTGTCTTCTGTACGCTCCTAGCAGGCAGAAGGTAGGCATGGCTCATTATGTAGAGACTGCAGCCACCAAAAAGACATTTTCTGCCCAGCTACTTTCACACCACTGCTTTCAATCATAGCATACACATAAGTTCTCCCCAGTAGGTTTTAGAGGCCAGGGGTACAGTTGCAAACTAGCACAAGAGAATGAGAAATCAGGTCAGGTCTCTAGATGCACTGGGGGCCAGGTTGTCAAATGATCCCAATTTCCATATTGGCATCACAGAGGACAGGCTAAGTGTGAACTGGCTTTAGAAAAATCTAGCTTTGGTGCACAGCAGTCCAGTGAAATTAAGCACAAGATTCAGAAGATTTATGGATATGTCACTTTTCTAAGGCTCTGTTTCCCCTCTAAAAGCTACTTCTGAAGCAGTATTTGTGCAGAGTTGTGTAAGCACCAAGCATTATTACTTTGACCATCATCACAGTCAGCTGATGAAGAGGTGGAACAAAATGTCTGGAGGGCTACCCAGCTCATAGTACTGGGAGAGAGCCACCAGATCATGTGTCTTTTGGGACATGGCTCCTATGTGAATGGTTTTCAAATCTTCCAGTGTAAATTTGTTTCCAGATTTTTGCAAACACCCAAACACTGAAAAGTCTTTTCTAGGAAATTTCATTACCAGGGTGCTTTAATCTCACACAAGTTTTGTAAGAACAGGCAAAATGAAAGGAGGAATAGGAAAATGCTCAAAATCTTGTGGTTAATTAACAGGACACTTTGAAATGTGTTGTTGAGCGAGACACATAATAAATTTTGGGATTAGCTAGCAGCAGTCTGTAGCTGTCCACCTCTCTAAGTGTAGGATGTTGGAACCTTTATTACCATTTGCTATTAAAAGCATATGTAGTGAGTAATATAAAAGTGTTCATCACAATAGTCCTTCTATAAAAACAAATGGTAATATATCTGTCAGCTTCTAGGTGGCCAGAAGAGCCAGGTAAATTAAGCAAGATCCAGAGAATACACCATATGAGCAAAGACATTCCTAGAAGAATACAGATCTGCTGGCTTGCTCCAAAAGAGGCAACACAATCCACAGAAACAAAAGTTAAAGTCCTTTTGAATAACTAAATGTTGTGCCAGTGATGAGGAACTCCAGAAGGTTCTCACAAAAGTGAGTGAGTGCTCATAAAGTTGGCAGGTAAGCTTTAGTCCAGATAAATGTAAGGTAATCTAGAGAAAAAGAATATAAACTATGCTTAAACAATGCTGAACTTGGATGTGGCACTCATAAATTAGAAAACATCACTGGCAGTCCACAGTTGTCAGCTCAGTGTGCAACAGCAGCAAAAGAAGCCAACCAAATGTTGAGTTTTCTTGGCAGGTGAATGGAGAAGGACACACTGGGTAGCATTTTGCTGCTTATGTACACACTCAGAGCATCCACAACGCCAGTGTGGCATGCAGTTCTCTGCATCTCAAAAACATAGTGCGGGCTGCAACGGCACAGAGCAGGGCACCAAAACTGATCATGGGCCTGGAGCAGCTGCTGTATCAGGAAAGATTGGAAAAGCTGTTTACCATGTGCCTGTATAGATGCTGGTGCTGACACGAGAGGAGATGTGTGGGGGAAAGGAGTGAAAGACCAGTGGTGGAGGAAATGTTGAACTGCTGCTTTTGGCAGCTGTGATGGCTTCTGGTTGCTTAAAACAAATGTGAAAGCAGTTTTAAAATGCATCTTGGAAGCAGACCAATCGATTTCTAGTTCCTTTGCGAATATGCTTCAATCTAAATTTCTTATGCACTAGCCCAGGCTTTGGGCACCTCAAACCAAAGCCTGTTTCCACTGTGTGCAGAAACCTTTGTCCAGAGAGAATAGTTTTGAGTAATAATAAAAAAGTAGCATATTCTCCAAAAGTTTTAAATCTATTCTCAAGCTCATTCCCCCCCACCCCAAAATTATAAATTCTAGGCTCTAATTCTGAAAGAATTCGAGTAAGATGTAGAATCAAAGCCACAGGTTTTCAAATCTGATACTTACCTGATTTTCTAGATTGTCAGAATAGCCTTTTCATTGAGTTAAACCATGCAGAAGGATTCACACTATTTGAGATTGTATAACCCTTGGCATGTAGAGTAAGTATTGTTTTTAAAAGACACTTTCATTGTTTGTGCACAATGGACTTATATTTAGCTAAGAAAGCTATGTTTTAAATTCAAATTCTCTTGGAAAAACAATAGCTTAAATTAAAGGGAGAATGTTTGCAAAACTCAGAGCAACTTTGAAAACATTTGTAAGATTCTGGAGATTTCACTAACCACTTCTTGGGTTGCTCCACGCAAAGATACGTGCCTTTACATGTTGCACAGAGATTATGTTATTTCCACACCAAATTTTTTGCAGATTTATTTATTGGTCTGTGTTGCTTTTGGCTATAGTTTTTATAAGATTTTTTATTTTTATTGTTGTTGGCACTCCCACACATCTTCAGAGATGAAGCATTCTAAAAATAAAAATATTTGCCATTACCATAGTGCTTTTCATATGAGGATGTCAAATTGCTTTTAAAACTGGACACAATTATTCCTTATACATTTTACAAAAGGAGTAACAGACGAGCAGAGCCAGAGTGATCTTGCTAAGATCCCATCATGTTGGGGAAACGATGATTGTTGTCACTCTTTGCCCTTCTGCCTTGTACTAGCAAAAATGATCTTTCTTCTAAAAGTCTAGTTGTAATGGTTAGTTACATTTGCCTCCAGTATATATCAGGTGGTTTTGTACGGTATATTGATGTTATGGTGACATGGCTGGAGAAGTACAGCTCATTTCTGAGCAGAAGTGCTAAATGTGGTTCTGGGGAAATGCCGGTTGCTTTGGCAGATGTTGTGATAAAACTCGTAGCTGGCGGCTTGTGTACACATCCCCTGCTCCTGAATGTATTCCAAACAACAACAGATTGATCTTTGCAGCTTTGTCTGACCGTCTTTGTTCTCTGTTGCAAACTTGGGCCCCAAAGGCCAGTTCTCACATCTCACTAAACAGAAGTAGTGTTTCAACCACCTTTTTGCTCCCAGTAACTAAATACTCTCATAGTTGGGAAAGGCAAATAGAAAGCATCTTTGCAGGAGTTGAGAAAGGAACAGAACTTGAATGTGATTGGGCACAGGGAGCCAGCTGTGCTTGGGATTTCACCTTGTGTGGAGCCTGATCATGGGTAAAATGTGATAAAATTTCGGCCGTCTACTTCAGCAGTAACCTCAGAAGATGTTGTTTGGGGACAAGACGGCCATTTTAGTACCATAATTGTACCCAGCACAAAGTTCTTCGGATCCTGAGGCCAAAGTGAAAGGAAGTGTCCTCAGATGCTATTGCGACAGCCGTGGTAAATCATATTTGATTCTATTTTGGGATGTAAGGGAGGCGATCATTTAAATATATAGTTCAATTTGTTTAAATATGGTACAAATTCCACTATTTTTGTATTTCCTGTCCCTAATTTTGTTGTGTTGCCGTTCATGGAAACCCTGTAAGGAGCATGTGTCCTTTTTCACTTTTAGCATATTTTGTAAGGATTTTTTTTTTTAGGTTGCCGAATACTTTCCCTTGGGAGCCTGTAGTAGATGACATGAAAAGTACAATGTGCATAAGAGAACATCGCTGCAGGCGAGCTACTCAAATAGAATGGAAACATCTTGGCCTCATAAAAGTTTGTGCTTTGGTAACAGAACCATCCTCCATTCCCCATGGATATTCCCACAAGGTCAGGGCTGGAATCGGGTGGTGTGTGGAAACAGTCCTATCATGACTGACGGTGTACTTCATGCACAGCATGAACAGAGGGCTTCCAGCCACCTCCATCAGCACTTTTCAGCAGCACTCTGTTTATAGTTAATACAAAATATGAGCCAGGCTCCTTCCAGGTTTGACACACTTCTGTAGATCTTAAGTCAGACAGATGACAAACATTTCTACCCATCCCTGGCTTCACGGGGGATGTTTCCCTCTGACGTGTATTTGCTTTTGGTAAGCACTGTGTGAAGTGCAATATGGTGACTTGGCAACATTTTTCACTCCTTTTCCTCCCGGGTTTACAATAGACACTGTTGTCATTCCTAGTGCTGTGCTCTGAAAGAACCCTTTTTGTGATTTTGCTGAAACGGGGACGCATGGTACAGAACAGCAAAGGATTACTCGGTGCAAAACCACTGTCTGATTCCATCATCGCATTGGGCATTGTCGTAAAAACCCCTTTGTGGGTGCTGACAACCACTGAAAAGACTCTCAGGAATCGCAGAGTTTGAGCATGCACCTTGGAGCCGTTTTCGGGCTCCGGGGTGGCCGTGGTTTCCCTCGCTGGGGGGTTCGGCAACATCCCCCAGCTCCACTCCTGCGGGGACGGTGCCTTCCTCCAGTCCCATCGCCATCCCACCGGCGCCTCCAGCCACCTCCCTGGGCCGAGGCAACCGAAGCACATCCCGCACCCCCAGGGCGTCCCGGGCCCCGTTTCGGCTGAGGGGGAAGCCGCAGCCTAGCCCTGCGGTGACCCCGAGGGGGGCCTTGCCGGGACGTCGGCCCGCGACACGCCGCCCTCCCGGCCCCTGGCTCCGCCGCCCGGGGGTGAGGGGAGACGAGCGGGCAAGGAAGGCGAGGGAACCCCTCGGGGCGCGGCGCGGCGCGCAGTCGGCGCCGTTTGGGCGCCGCACCGCCGGCGCCCGGCCCCGTTTGGCGGTTGCGCCACCTGCGGCTCCGGCTGCCGCTGTCAGTTGGGCGGCTGCGTCCCAACATGGCGCCGGCGGCAGCGGGGGCGGCCGCGGGGCGCGGGGCCGCGTCGGGCGGATGGAAATACTGATGACGGTCCGGAGACTCGCCTCCATCTGTACCATGGTGAGAGCCGCGGCCAGCCGGGCGCCGCTGTGCCGGGGGGCGCCGGGGGCGGCCGGCGGGGGACCCCGCTGCCGGCCCCGGCGGGCGGGAGCGGCCCCGGCCCCGCGCCGAGGGGCCGAGGAGGGCCCCGCCGCGGCCAGGCGCCATAAGAATCAGTAAAAGTAGTTAAAAAACAGGGTTGCTGGGAGGCACCGCCGCCTGTCCGAGCAGAGGGGTGTCTGTGGGAGGTGGCGGGGCGCCCCGCTGCCCGCACCCCCGCGGGAAGGCACGGCCGGGCCGCAGCGGCGGCGCTGGGAGCCGAGCGAGGCGCCGGGGGGGCCGCAGCGGGAGGGGCTGTGCCAGGGAAGGGACAAGGGAGGCGGTAGTAGCTGAGCGGGGAGTGCCAGCCTGGCTGCTCAGCGCCGCTGTTTTGACGGTTTTGGAGTAATTAGGCCCCAATGCCGGGTGGGGAAGGGTGGCCGGGGGAGCGCGGAGCCTCTGCAGAAACGACAACTCGCTCACTTGTGGTGGGTGTGTCAGCTGCCGGCCCGCTGGCAGAAATGTGTCTAGGGCAGGTGGATGCTTTCTTTCAGAGAGGGAGGAACTAAACAAACTATTGAACATCAATTCTTTCTCTGGCTCAGGTCACAGTCATTTGTTGTGATAACTAAGCTCAATTTAAAGGTGGTTATACTAGTTTATAAAAGCTCTGTAATCATTTCACATGAATGTATATAGCAGGGTATCATCCATATTACCAATGAAAATCTAGCAAGAGCCAGACTGATAATTGCATGATTATGCAGAATTTTTAATGAAGTTATGTTGCTGCGTAAATAGAGGCCAGCGAGGGGTTTGTCTAGCACTAAAACACAGCTGACTCATAATAAAATATTGCATCTTGTTAATGATATGCCATCTAAATATTTCACCAAGATTCTTACTGTAACAAGTTTAATCAGTATAAACTACAACAGGGGTTTGAATTGCCAAAATTCAATTTAGAATCAGGCTGATACTTTGTTCCAAGTGGTCGAACTTCAGTTGTATCTCATTTGAAACGGTAGCAAACCGGAGAGTCGGCTGCAGTGTCAAAAGGGGCTCTTGCATACCAGCTTGCCGAGACTGATTTCACATGTGTGTAGAGTGCAGGGTTTTTCTGTTTCTTTTCCATGCAGGTACTGACAACCGCTTTTGATTAACTTGAGATCCAACTGAACTGAACCACAGTGGTGCTGCACAGAGCTGAGTGTTTGGAGTTCCATAGTAATAGTCTCCACAAGAGAGTTTATTTTGGGGTTGTTTTGTTTGTTGTTTTTTTTTAAATTTGTGGCAATGGAGACCAGATCTTAAAGTATTAAGTACTGCAGACTTCCCAGAACTTCATACTTCACTGATCTCAACATAATTTGTATTTTTAATTGCCCATCATAAACACAGGTGAAATTAAGGTCATGAGAGGTGGCTGAATCATGACTTCTTTGTGGGGTTCTGGACCCCAAAGGCAATTGATTGACTCAATCCTATATAATATTTTGGATGCATTCCTGAGAGCAGTTGACTGAGCCTCAGATTAAGAGGGCAAATGTAAGGCAATGCATTTTTCTATGAGTATGTAGCCCAGCCTGAATACAGCCATTCCAGTGTTAGTGATTTGATTTTAGAGACTTTGGCTATACCTACTCAATCTTGAATTCATTTTTGCTCCTGCGCTTACCTTGATTCTGGTTGGGATGATAGAAGAAAGCTAAGCAGATACTTGTAGCCTACTGATGTCCCTTCTGAAGTACTGTGAGTTTTTTGAGACTTTTTACAACATTGCAGCTTTGTAGAAGCAGGTTCAACTTACTATTTTTGTTTCAAGTGGAGAACTTATTGTTTCATTTCTCTGCAGAAAATGTTGAGCAGTGCTGCTAGCACTAAATAATTGTATGAAACTTGCTTCCAAATTTCTTGTATAGCTGTTTAATCAAATGCTATGGAGTTTTTCAGCATCAGTGGTTTAGGTGCATATATGGCTTGGCTAAACTTACTGTCAGTCTCACTATCTTTTCCTTCAGCTAGCCCAGGAAAATTAAGGTCTGGGTATTTTATTTTAAAATTAAATGTTTATTTGCATCTACTTCAATGAATGTCCAGTAAGTAAAAACACTGTTTGCTTTGCTGTAATAAAGTATGAAAAAGCTAAGCTTTCTTTATAAAAACATTTAATTACATTAACAAAGTCCCTTTGGGAAACTACTTTCTTCAGGATTATGTTGCTATGTAGTGATTGTACAGTACTTTACATCTTTTTAGTAAAATATGCAGTTTTTACAAGTACTTCTAGTCATCATCTTGTGCTTCAGACTGGAAAACTGAAACATAGGTTTATGACATTCTCAGACACCTCAGTCAGTCAGCATCACAGGGACTGGTGTTTCTGACTTTCTGTCTCAGACACTTCACTCTTCAGCAATATCTCTTTAAAAATTAAAGTAAATGCCCTATCTCATTAGAAGACAGTAGTGTAGTTATAACTTTCATCATATCCCCCTCCCTAAAATAACTTTCAGATTTTTGTACTGTAGATCAGCTCTTCTGTGCTTCACCATCATTGCATTTCCTTTATGTGAGCACCATCCCTTTTTCAGTGATTGCATAACATTCATGTGGCAACTCTAGCATTGTGAAGATTGGAAACTTACAGGAAAATACTTGTCATTTGATTATGATTCACTGCTTGGTAAGGCTGCTGACACCATATGGCAAGACATATCCATAGCCAGGAGCTACTGACCAGAGCTCTGGTTCTCTGCTGTGTCCCTTTGACTTAATTTTGTTTCCTAGCCTTTATCTTTACCACAAACTTTAGGAGTTTTTGTTTTCTTTTTGCAAGGAACTGCAAAATTAACTGGGAGGGTGAATGAGGCATTTTGTTACCCTTCATGAAAAATGCATAGCTCCTGCCTCAAAAATATTTAAAATCTTTGTAGTTCTGTGGCATATGCATGGTCATGAACAGAGGAGATAGCTCAAGGATTGCTGAATTTCCATGGATCTGACTGCATCATCTAATCCAGAATATGCCTGCTGTTCTTTGAGGGGGCTGAGACAGTCAGTTGCAGAACTGAGTTTTTGAGTCAGGAGTCCGGGGTTTTTTGTTGCATTGACAATAACTTGTTTTTGTTGGAG
The DNA here is from genome assembly GCF_965140245.1 of Athene noctua. NCBI lineage: Eukaryota > Metazoa > Chordata > Aves > Strigiformes > Strigidae > Athene > Athene noctua. The sequence continues at coordinate 11,760,970 of NC_134047.1, read as the reverse complement.
AAGCAAAACAGAACACTAGAATGGAGCAAGGTGTGAAGCATAGATCTGATCTTTCACTCTCTGACAGCTCATTTTCTGAAAAGTCTGTGGTAAGCTCTTAGCAGAAATATTGTTGTTTCTTGGTAAGCCAATTAGGGGCACTTCCCCTAGTTCATGTCTAATTGTTTGCTAAACCAGTAAGACATGCCTGAAGAACTCAAATCCAGTATACAAATTGGTGGTAGTCTTAATTCTACTGTTCTACTCTTCTGAATCAGTACAGCGTGGATATAATTATTAACTTAAGTGCTAGAGAAGAGATGACTGAATCATTTGTAAGTAATATGTTTCCATTTGCCACCTCAATAATTTACACTGTTCAGCTCAAGCAGGGCTTTTGTGTCACTGATGTATAATGTTTGCCCTACTGCTGTTTCACCTATATTTGTAAAACTTCGTTTTAGCTTTATCAGAGAAATAGCATTTAGAGCTGGGAAGGTATCACTGAGGAAGTGGAAGCAAGGGAGAACAGAAGTAGATTGAGCTAAGCAGACTTCTGTTTCCAGAAGTGCTCTGCTTATTGATTGGCTTGTTAAGCTGAAGGAAACAAATATTCATCTTTGCATGTAAAACCCAGCTTGAGAATAATCTGCTTTGTTTTAGGGGAAGAACCTTGTGTAACCCTTTACAAATTAGTTGGTAAGTCACTTTGTGCAAGGTTCTTCCACATGCTGTTTGTACTCTGGCTTAATACTGTGAGTGTGATGGGTAGTTACTGACGCATTCTCCAGATTTTGGACTCGCAGCAGTTTGGAGCTGTAAGCCTATGCAGAGCAGCCAGCCAGCCTGTAGTTAACAACCAGCCCAGGTGGATAGTACACAGGTTTCCTTTGAATAATTTTTAGGATTTTACAGAAGTCCTGAACTACCCTGTGGATGAGTTTTTCTGCTGTTCTGGTGCCCGTTTTGATCCTAGATTGTCTATAAACTTTTAAGCTTTCATGATTTCACTGTCCCTGGGAAAGTGAGAGATCCTGACTGTGGTGTGTCATGGAGCACTGAGGAAACTATGGGCTGTATATTCATTAGTTGAAACTATATATTAATTGTACTAGAGGACCTCTACTACAGAGCTGTTAGAATTTTAAAATGACATATGAATACCTGGGAAAAAGATGTTAAAATAACAGTGTAGCTAGTTCAAGAGGTGCTCTGTATTATTGAATTTTTTCATTTTGGTCTTTAATCAGGATTTAGAGCAAATGCTTTTATACATTAAATTAATCTGTGTTTATATGCACATCATGTAGTATCTTGTTCCTATTAAAAAAAAATAAATGGCTTCCAGTGTTTGCTCTTATATATGTCAATTTGGGAGATGACTGGACTTGTAGCCAAAATAAAGGGCTGCACTGTAGATCCTGATGTCTTGTTTCTTGTCATATTTTGTATTTTCAGTTCCTTTCTTAGTGAATACTTAAAGGGAGCTTATAATAAAGATGGGGACAAATTTTTTAGTAGGGCCTGTTGCAATAGGACAAGGGGTAATGATTTTAAACCAGAAGAGGGTAGATTTAGACCAAATAGAAGGAAGAAATTTTTTATGGTGAGGGTAGTTAAGCACTGGAACAGGTTTCCCAGAAAGGTGGTGGATGCCCCATTCCTGGAAACATTCAAGGTCAGGTTGGATGGAACTCTGAGCAACCTGATCTCATTGAAGATGTCCCTTCTCTTTGCAGCAGGGGTTGGACTAGACAACCTTTAAAGGTCCCTTTCAACCCAAACCATTCTGTGATCTATCCACTTAACCTCTTGTGTACTGAGTTGTGAATATATGCACATTCAGATCAGTGGATGGGCCCAGTGTCTGAATTTTACTCCCATGCCTCTGTCACTATTTAACCTGTACGTGTGTAATATCTGAAGTTACAGCCTGTTCATAAATCTAGTGTTATGTTTTGCCTTCCATCAGCATCCACTTCCTCAGCTTTTTATAGTGTTGTTGCTCTGCTGTTTGATGTGTGAAGGTCATGAAAAAATCTTACTTTCAACTCGCAAAAAACCAATAGTGGTAAACACTGGGCCTTGAGTAAAACTGTGGATCTGTTTGTGTTTGGTTTTTTAGAGGGCCAGAAAGCTGTAAAATACTGAGAGCTAAACATTTGCTTTTATGTGTGTTACTAGGTCATTTGAGAGAAACCCAGGGTCAGGAGAAATCTTGCAGAGCTGTTCTCAGCTGGATGAACTAGCTGTGAACATTCTGGTAATCTCGGAGACAGTGGTTAAGAAGGGGGAAGTAAATTGCTTACAGTAGCATGTTACAAAGGTTGAGACTAAGCAGTAGTTTCTGTACTTGCTACCCTTAATCCAGTATCCTTTCCATATGTTCTTTTTACTAGATACTAGCTTTACTATGAAATTTTACAAAGCATAAAATCACAGAATTTCTCTAGTGTAGGTGACTTGCTTTACCTTTGTGAGGCATAGATCCTGTGGACCTTGCAAGACCAGCTCCTAATTGAATAAACATTTACATGAAACAGTTTACAAAGCATTTTGTATTAATTTCTTTTAAAACACTCTAATTAAGACTTCAGGTTTTAAATGCTTCATAGTAGTAAACTTACTTTTAAATAACAGCATTTTCAAATTTCACTGTGGTCTTCATGATACTGGGAGTAGGCCTTTCCCGTGTGCACTGAACGACTGTGCAGATTAAGAAGATTCTGTAGTATTTGGAAGCATGGAGTCTTGGAAAGTCTGTGACACTGTTATACCTGCTCCTTTCATGATTATCAGTTTGTTTTGCCTGCATAAGCATGCTAAGTGCTAGAATCCAAAGTTCAATTTATTGTAATTTGTTATGCCTCGAACGGCAGCCTTCCTGGATGCATGAAAAGGGATAATTTCAAACCCTAAATCATAGTGACTGATAGTTTAGCTGACAACTCTTTTTGTCTGACTTCAGTGCTACACAACCAGGAGGTTTTAAAAGATGGGGAAGCAACATCTAATTCTGTGTTTAGAAAATTGTGACAGTATTTTTTGTAAATTTTCAGAAATACAACCCCAGTTCAGCTCCTTTCTGCACTCCCCCACATAATAATTATAGTAGTCCTGAAGCTGGAACTATTCTCATGGCTAATACAGCAAAGTAAGTGCAGGCAAACTTTATGAAATGCTTCATGTCATTCAGATTTCTTTCCTGAAAGCTTTTAAATAGCACTGACTTGGCCTACTTGTTCTTTTTTTTCCACTTTTTTTTTTGTGTTTTGGTTTGTTTGTTCACTTTTTTAATATTACCCGTTAGTCATGCAGTGTATTTAACCAGCTTTTCTGATCTGGAGGGCTGCATGGTGTCCCTTGGAGCCTTTCTGCACAACTTGAAAGCTGCTTCCCAGCTTTTTTCAAATGCTAGATCTTATCCTACTCTATTTGTTAAAAAGAAAGAGTCAAACGACTAATTAGAGACTTTAGCAAGACTTGTGTACCAGATATGTTCTGGACACTGCAATATCTCTTAGATGTCTTTCCCTTTCTTTAAGTGAAATGTTTTTTGCAGGCAGGTGCATGCTGTGCACTCAGTGGGAATAAACTGGTTTCAATCCAGAAGCTGAGTAGTTATGGTGTTGAGCCCAAGCTAGTATATCATAAGGGATTTTTATTTCAACAGGCTGTTAGCCATGCTATGCGGCTTCTGTGTGTGCATACAGCTGTAATAAAAGTTTAGAGATATCCTAAGTTGCAGTGCTTTAATTACTTCATTTGAACTGAATGATATTAATTGCAATGAGAGAGGGATAAAAGGCGTGTGTAAAAAGCATGTAATGTGGAGATTAATATTTTGCACTGAGCTAAAAAAATAGTGATTTATCCTTGAAGAAAGGCTGTATCTTCAGATTTTCATGGATTGTGGAGAGCGTTTAACTGATTCTCTCTAGCTTGTTAAAAGTAATCTGCTGATGAGATTAGTCTTGTGTGTATTTTAGATAGGGCTAAATCAACTGAAGTATATAGGCAAGCATAAGAAACTACAGTTTAGACATTATACAATGTACAGATAGGAATTTTTCTGGAACTTTGGGAGCTGTAATGCATATACATTCAGATTTTAAGAGTTCTCCTCTGAAAGTCTCCCGCTGTCTACAAGTGCACTGTAAATGGGGCATCTAAAATGGCGAAGTGCTTCAGAATAAGCACAGCCAGGATTTACTCAGACTTCTTGTAGATTTTGTCAGAATCATTAGTATTAAAAAAAGAAACAAATTGCAAGTTTGCAGTTGTGTTTTTTGAAAAGATGAGAAGGGCTTCACAATTCTAATTACTTCCTTTTCTTGTACTTTAAGTAACTGCTTCATCCTTGTTAGCATTTAAAAACTCTGGTAGCAGTTTTTTGGCAAGCATACTGTTCGTTTAGGTGTCTCTAAATTTCCATGTCCTGAGAAACTGAACAGGTCTTTAGTATTTTGTCTCATTATGTTGAGCTAATAATGAGTGGTTATAGAATGGTTATAAATCCATTGAGAATCTGCTGTTGCATGGATTTTCCTGCATAATTTCAAAAACACTGTATAATTAGAATGTGTCAGAAATACGGCTTGCACTGTAGCCACCTTTAATGTCTATTTTAATGGTTATTATTTTTTGTATCTTCACTTAATGCCCTTCTTCTTTCTCCATAGTTTCTTCCCATTTTCTTACTGTACTTAATCTCTTCCAGCCCATTCCACAAATGTGTCACACATCCACCTCTACAGTTTAGAAAATACACCCAGTTGCTAATAGGTGGTGGATTGTGCTAATGTGAGACACTCTACCATTCAGTCAAAGCAGATGTGAAACCAGCACCCTCCCAAACATGCAGGACAGCTGCCTGAGCCCTACTCATGTGATTGTCTTAATCCTTGATCAAATTGCAGTTTAGCAACGGTAAATGCCATAAACTACTCGTCTTCCCCTCACCAAATCTCAAGCCTGTTGCAAAGAGAACAGTGGGATCTTCCCACTTGTAACCCTTTCCCACTGTCTGCTTTGTGTTTTTTTTTTTCCCTTTTTTATAGCTTCAGTGCCTCTCTGCTCACTGTTTGCTCAAGCAGCAGTACAGCACTGACCTGATTATTTTTGACAAGAGCTCTGAATAACAGCAAGGGTGCTGACCCAATGTTGTGCTAATTTTGATCTTTTTCTTACTAAAGCTATAGCAGCAGCTGCTTCATGCTCTGAAGGTCTGCTTGCATGTGTATCAAGATAGTACGACATTGCTTTTATAATCATTCCCACGTCTGCAAAGTTACCTTCATAGAAGCAAGCGGTAGATACTTGTAAATGGAAGTGTGAATTCCTTCCAAGTGTGAAAGTGCTAGTTCAGGATAAAAAATTTTGGCTGGTAATGTTGGTTAGTCTGTAATAATAGTCCACTTATTCTCAGCCAAGTTTTGCAGAGGGTCAGGATTTTACTGAAACTTGGTAGAATTCATAGTACTAAAAAGGGAAAAGGTTCTAACTTGAAGCAAGAACCATGTGGATGCCAGACATCTTCAGTTGACTGTAGTTATGTTCTGAGCTATGTAGTTGTTACTGATCACTCCCAGCAGTTTTTCTGTTTATCAGTAGCTTCAGAAAAAATCTTCAGCTTTGGGCCTTATTATAATTTCTACCTTAAAGCTTCTTAGGTATAGTGAATAAAAAAGTGATAACTTTTCTTCATCTTCCAACAATAATTTCTTCTTATGATCTTTGTTCGATGAGTGAATGCAATCTATAAATCATTTGTCTATAAGAATAATTACAAATTCAAATGAGTTTAACAGCGTAGAAGTATTTAAGCCCCTGGAAACTGTTGATACATTTCCAGTTGCTGAAATCAATTAAATCTAGGTGGAGCAAAATACTTTCTTTGTAGCTATAGTCGCAGGCTGTTTGTTGAGCTTGTAAGAGACCCTGGTGCCTAAGCATCTTTTTTTCTCATTTTGGTGATGCAATGAGTTAGCAGTGTAATCTGGCTAAGAAATAGAAGTCTATTACCGTTTCTTCCGTATGCGTGGTGTATTGAACTGGAAATATATCTTTAAGACTTCTCTACTAAGCAAAAAGGGCTCACAACTTACAAGCTGGAAGACTCAGTAGATCTCTATTCTGATTTTGGTGGGTTATTCAGTTAAAATATCAGGTGTACTGTGGGATCACTTCCATCTGTGATGACCTAGTTAGACAGCTACCTCAGGTAAGAGTTTTTGAAACTGGTCACATCCCTTTTTGCCACTGCTTTGTGCTTTACCAAACTCAGTGAAACCTGCCTTAGAGACCTTTTTGTATTCTTTGGGTGAATACTATTTTTACTCAACCCTATCTTCCATATACCCGATACATATCTAATGTTGGTGTGATGTCCCTCACTGAGTTGGTATGAAAAATGGAGGAAAACTTGAATATTAACAATATTCAAGTCCCTTTTTTTAATCAGCTAATATGCATAAAGTAAAATCACTGCAGCTATGACAGAATATATTTTATTATTGGTTTGTTGGGACTGTCCTGGCCATTGTTAGCTGCACTTATTATTCTGTACTGCTAAAATGGTTATAGTTCACATGGGCCCGGCAGCTTTTCATTTTGCTCTTTGATTAATAGTGCTGGAACTGCAGAAACCCACTGAGCTAGGCTTGCTTGCTCTTCAGATTCAAAGTTAGTTCTGCTACTGGGGGTGTGAACGGAATAGGGGAGGTCTTGAAAAGTGCAACCAACCTCTGAGACAACACTTTAAGTCACAGTAATTTCTAGAAAATTACAAATCCTGATTATAAGTTGCTGAAAGTTGCTATAAGTTGTCACCTCCCCCACCAATATGGAAGTGTTAAATTCGCATCTCTCTGAGAGTCTAATTATATAAGTAAAACAGTATTACCACTTTACTTAAACTAGGGGGATATTTTCCTTGTCAGGTAATTATGTGTTGGCTGTATAAATTTGTCTTTTGTTCCTACTCATAGAGCTGTGTACGGAAAGTTTTATCATCTCTTCCTGAACTGGAGTAGCAGAGCAGTTCCTTGAGAGCATTTTCTTGGACCTCCTAGAAGTCTCAAGGATATACTTCTGGGGTTTTTATAGGATGTATTTATTTGTCTTGCACTAGCAATGAGAAGTCAAATCTAATCTCATGCATTAAACTTTATATTTAGCTGTATTTTAGTGTCCATTATTTGCTTAGCTTTTATATGTCATGCAAACTCAATTGGTATGAGTGATTTTTTTCTTGTCATTTTTTATTACTCCCACAATGTGTGTCATAGTTTAATAAAAAACTATTGATTTTCTTATGTTTTAGATTTGTAAAGTACTGTAAGATGCAAAACAGTTTGTCTGTGGCACCCCAGAAGAGATGCATCTCTCTTGATTCCCCAAATAATCAAATATAAATTTTCATACTTTGGACACTTGCCACTTTGGTTATATTTTATTTCTAGATGAGGAATGTGACTTTTATGTTTCTGAAGTTATGAAGTGTGTATTGTTTCTTACGAGCAAATATTTATGTGATCTGAGGCCAAAGTATTTATCCAGATGTAAAAATCTTCTGGGGGGGTGGGGGTGGGGTGGGAAAATGTGTGTAACACCTATCAGTCTGAAGACAAAGCTGCTTATTAGGCTTCATTACAGCAAGACCCAGTTCATGCTGCACTAGATTTGATCTCCAGTTGATTAATTTTGTATTTGCAAATTTATTTGCAGAGATCACACATTGTGAGTAGCTGAACTTTGTCTCCAGTTATGCAGCCTTATGCACAAACATGTCATGTATTTCCATCTGAAACATGACCAAGGCCAGTTTCTGCTGTCACCATAAAGTGCTTTTTTTTTTTTCCTCTACATATTTGTTGCCTTGTCTAGTGTAGTTCTCCTGGACATTGACTCCCATGATCACTTAATACTGTTTGCAATGTAGTTATTTATTGTGGTATGCTAGGCATGTACATTTTCTAGAGTTTCTTCAGCATGTTACATATTACTTAATTTGCAAGTTAGCATCTTCAGAACTATTTATGACTAGTTTGTGGTGTTTTGATTCCTCCTACAATTACTTTGATTCCTGTTTTGTTTTTTTATGACTTTGATATGCTCATTTAAAATGTTCTCTGACAAGAAACTTCAGAAACATTGCAACTCAATGTTAGGTTAATTTAGCTTCTGCGGCTGATTTACTTTAGCATTTCATTTATTAAGGAAACCTTATTTTTTTTCATCTGCCCCTGCAGTTAATTTACCCAAATTTGCGAAGTTTGGGCAGTGGATACAAAGAAGCGCTTGAAAAAAAAAGGCACATGTAACCTGTTAGATTAAATTGGGTAGATACATGTGGAATACAGGTCGGTGGTTTAGTTGAGTCGCAGCACTGGTTTATGGTTGATTATTAGATGCTTTATAGCATACTTTTATTAAAAATTACAATTCTTATGCTTTTATTTCTTTGTTCAGATATTTATTCCATATGTTGCTTTACAGACTGGAGTATTTGGGTTGTCTGGTTTCACTAGTTTTATAAGTTGTGGTACTTGCTTTAGTTGTCTGTTTCTTCAGTGTTTCTCTAATGCGGTATTGGAGAACAATCATGGAGGAGGTGAGAAGACTGTTCAGAGAAATTTAAACTGTACTTCACAAGCTTGCAGATTTTCACACATACCCCTTAATCTCTAAACATGTGGAATGTAAAAGTAAAGGAGCCTCACTTAGCAGTCAGTTCTGATTTTAAGACTGAAAATTTTTCAAAACCAGCATCACCTCTCGTGCATTTACATTGCACATAGGTTATAATCTTCTATTCCGCTGTTACCCAAAGTTAGTGCTGATCAGAACAATGTAAGTGAAGAGTTGAAGTAGCATTTGGAGAGACCTGTATCGGCAGTTCTTCCTTACAGATCGATATTCTTATGTCTGGATTTGGTTTGGGTTTTTGAGGGGGAGATAGTGGAGGGAAAAAGAGGTACTTGGAAGCAGGGAATGGATGTAGGGAAACAAATGAGAGGAGCTGCTTGAACTGGCACTGGTGCCTCAAAAAATTTCAGTGTAATTGCTGCCTGCGAAGAGTCTTGCTTGTGAATCTGTCAGCACCTAGTGAATGTTTTTGTGTTTTTTATAGTACCCAATTTTGAGCCTTCCTAATTTTCTGTCCTTTTTTTGATATATGTAATTCACTGTAAATCTGATCTGGGAGATCCAACTGCAGAGTTTCCATTCCTTCTGTTAAACTAAATTATTTCCTGTTTCTTAGAAAATTTGTAGTTATTTCTTTGTTAAAGACAATCTAGATGGAATTGTCTGTACAGTCTTTTCTGTGGTTTATATTACTAGCAGGATGTTAAGGGAAATGATTGAAATATTTGCTCAGCAATTAAAAGACATTACTAGCTTCAGGGAAATAGATTAATTGAATTTTTCTGGACTGTAATTTTTGTTTGTTTAGTGCTTTTCTGAGGTGTTTTAAGATGGCTTACCTGTGCAGAAGGATTTCTGTTTACAGGAGGTTATATATGGAGTGACTTGAATATTTAAAACAGAAGTCAAGAATCCAAGGTGCTTGGATTCTGCACGGAATGATGGTAACTCCTTAGATAACAGCACAGATACAGCTAAGGACTGTTGGAAGATCAGCAGAAACATTAGAGAACATGATGGAGGTATGAGGGAAGGTACCAAATCCCAAGTGGCAGCTCAGCTATAAGGTATTGGTGAATTAAAAAATGAGGAAAAAATGGAAAGAGATGCATAAACCACTTTGAATTTGAAGTGGACAAAGTTAAAAATGTTGGTATGCTTTAGTTCTTGTTTTATGTGACAAGTAAGACCATATGGATGAACAGTGGTATTTTTCAGTTGTATCTAAAATAGTAAGTTCTATCCACGTTATATTGCTGGAGAATCAAGGATGTATCACAATGCACTGTAAGCTTAATACATCATCCTTAAATTAAGGATAGCAAAGCCAAAGCACCTCAAGGTGATCCAAGTTTGAGGAATGTCTGATAAAATCCTTTCCATTCTTCTTGTTTTTTGTAATCATGCTTCACTTGTCCATAGTACTTTCCAGAAATAAAGTTAAAAAATTATAGTATTTCTAATGTAAAATGTCAGTAAAGGCAAGATTTTTTTCAAGAATTCTTTCTATGAGATGCAAATAATAAACAGCCACACCAAACCTTTTGTGCTGTTCACATCACAAAGACTTTTTTTCTTTCATGGGATTTGTAGCCTGTGTGGTTTCCGTCCTCTAGGTTTAGAAGTTCTCTGTGTGTTACAAGTTTCTTTATTTTTACAATGCATTCTTGGCTAAATTTAAATTGGTGTTTCTAGGTCACTGTGACTAACCTGAAGTTTTAAGTGAGAACAAATTTCTTGCTGTTAACTTTCAAATAAATTCAAATGCAAAAAACCCTTCTCTTAGATCAGATAGTTCTAATTCCAGCTGATGAAATCAAGTTTGTAAGTGTAATCATGGGACCTTTTATAATAATAAAGCATCCTATTGATTTCATTTTGAGGAACATAGGAAACATTAAATGCTAATTCTCAATGGAAGTAACATTTTCTTAGCTTCCTTGGTTTTATAGGAGTAGTATGAATTCTGTTGGATTTTTTTTTAGGAAGGTTTTTTTTTCCTCTAACATAAACATAGTGTTTCTTTGTAGGGCGCCAATGCCTCTGCTTTGGAGAAAGAGATTGGTCCTGAACAGTTCCCTGTGAATGAGCATTATTTTGGCTTGGTCAATGTAAGTGAATTTTCTGTTATTGAAGTCATGTTTTTTTAAATTCGTATCCTAATTTTGAATTTAACAGGATTATCTTTTAAAACTTTATCTATGAGCACTTCTAATTTAAAGTGGGACACTGCATAGACATCACATCTTGCAATGTGGTGCTATGCCTTGTTAATAACCAAGATATAAATTTCATCTTAAATACAGAAAAGTAAGTATATTATAAAGAGAGAAACCTTCCTACTCTGGTATGTTTCTATTTATAGGATTTTAATATTTAACTGGAGAGGACATTATTAAAGTATATACATTGTTCATATTCTTTTCTAGAGAAGAGAGGTTTGATTTTACACTGATGCTGCAGTCTATGGGAGCCTTGAGGTTTTAACATGAAAATGTGTTGCTTTTGTAAAAACATAGTACTTGTGGGATTAGTGGAAGTTCTTCTATGCAAGGACATAGCCAGGAGATAAATGACATTGACTTGGTAAATAATTTTCTTGCATGTAGTAATACTCCTTTTTTTTAATTTTTTGACAACCTTGTGTAATAGTGAATCATTCTAAAAAGATGTAATTTTTTTTGTATCTGTCAGTTTGTATAGATCTGACTTGACGGGGATCTGTTGGACAATAAGGGTTGTCTACCTAAATTAACTATGGAGAGACTGGAGCATTGACGTTGATCTTGCCAGTGCTTCTGGAGGAGAAAGGCAGCTGTTGTGCCTATGACATCTTTTACCAATGAATATAGGAAGTTAGTTAATAGAAACAAAGATTCGGTGGCATCACATTTATGATGTGAAAACACTATTTTGGCAAAACTCACTAGAAACATAAGTATACTTCTGTTTGCTGGTCATCTAGGTACGTTTTGTTGAAAACTGAAACATGATCTGTCTTTTGACACACCAAATAAGGTTAACATAACTACTAAAGTGTTGCAGCTCCTTACAAATGCATTTCACTGACTTGTGTGGGTTTCTAGCAGTTTGTGTTCTCAGACACCAAACTATCTAAACACATTGAGTTATATTCCTTAAGTATGGTGTTAATGGCCATTCCAAAGCTGCTGAGGTTTGCACCATAATGAGAAAAATGGAAGGCATCTCCAATTGTAACATAAATAGCAGAGCCATGAATAGTGTGAAGAGGAAAAATAGCATTCTAAAAATAACCAGAATTATTATAACCACATCCATTCTCTGTTTTGAAGGACAAAATATGACTAATACTGCTGTGTTTTATTCCTTGCACCCAATTTCTTTAGGATGATCGTTTTCATGCTGTTGTTCTGCAGAGCTTTTCCTAAACTATTTCTAGTTCTTTCATGATTTGAAGTTAATTGGAGCACTTTAAAAAGGGGGCAGTTACATGGCTTCAGCATCAATACTAGTAAATGTGTGGTTGCACTGCAAATAGAATCAGGTGTTGAACCTGTGGACAATGGAGGCTTTAAAAGGTTTTTTTAATAGTTATTTTCTCTTTGGATCAGTAAGCTGAACCATCTTGCTTGCAGTCAAACTATTGCTAAAGCCACTGCAGCAAATATGGGAGAAGGGTCTGACTGCTCCTTCTGACAGCCTGTTAAAATAGATTATGTGTAACTTAGAACTGAAGTGCAAGAGGGATGGAACAATGTTCTCGTTCCAGAATTTCATCTCAGTTTTCATTTTAAGAAGCTTCTATCTTAAAAAGAGCCTTCAAATTTTATTTTTACATTGAAAGTGTAAAATTTTACAAGTGCTCATGAGGTCAGGTTTAAGCCGAAAAACCTGTTTTGGCATCTATTTAAAATATTTATGCCAGAGAAACAATGACAAAAAGATTTTAAAAGCTACGTGTTTGTACCTGTTCTTCATTTGTGTTCTAGGTGATGTTACACTTCATACAGTATCTGTGTATTTGATCTGTGCATGTAGCTCCAGGTTTGGAAATATCATCAGGCCATTGAGAACTGTCTTGTAAACCTGTTTTTTGGGGTTCTGTTGAAGACAAATGCTTAGAAGCCCCCCCCCCCCCCCCTTTTTTTTTTTCCCGCCAAAATTTCTAGCCAAGTTAAGGTCATAATTGGAAAGATCTGACTCCTGTGTACTTCTAAAAGCAAACCAACTGCAGTTCAAAAATGTGACACTGCTATGTAGTAGTGTTTATTTGTGGAGAACTCTCTCCAATACAGAGAAGTGTAGATCAATAATTGAGATATTCAGAAGTTCCCCAAGGCCCTGAATTGCTCAAAGTTGGACGGATTTAGTTCTAACATGAAAAAAGTCAGAATTGCTGAAATAAAATTCATCATGTGGTCTTTTTGTAAAGTACTTGACATGCAGGAAAGTATCTAAAATGCTAATGTGCAAGATGCTGATTTCAGGAATAAAAGTTCTTCTAAGTTATTTTATGTAAAGGTGTTAGGAAACAGAGTTGAAATACTGTTTAGAAGGACGTTTTAAAAACCTAAAGCATGTAATAAAGTGAATTTTTCACTTTGACTACTGCAAAGTGTCTTGCACTTTACTGTCAGGAATTTTTAAAGCTGTTTGAATGGAATTTTGTTTCTTCAACTCCTTTAACTCTTCCATTTAGTTTGGTTCTAATAATCTGTGTGGGTAGCATCAGAGCTGGATATGTATAACCAGGTAACTTCATGCTTTTTGACATGATTTTCTATGAATACAGTCCTGAAATCTCATTAACTACTTGCTTTGTAAACTTTTTTGACTTGAGAGGAACCATGACCTTGCATTTTTTTAAGATCACTAATTTTTAGTTTCTTCTGTCTCTAATTTTCTGGGATTATTATAGACAAACATTAACTACCTCATCTGAAAAAACAATAGTATTTGGTATTTCTGTTACCTATTTCGTCTTGTATGCAGATTTCAGTGGCATGGTGCTTATTTGTTTTCCTAGGTCACTAACATACATATGAATTAGGTGCTTTCCTAATTCACGTGTTTGTTCAGCTTGCATATTTGTCTTCCTCATGTCATAAGTTTTAAATGTTGTTCCATGCTGTTTGTATATGGTATAAATTAATGTAACTATAATGCTGGAATCTTTTTAGCTGAATTAATTAAACTGTTAATTTTCTGTTTCAGTCAGCAAACTGATTATTAACTTTGAAATCATTCTGCTACAGTAATCACACCAAATTTTAGTGAACAGTAGTGGCCGTATTCTCTGAGTACCACTTAAAAAAACAGTCTGTTCTGTAGTCAGATTTGTATGCTTGTTTTGTTTATTTAAGATATTTTTCTCTCAGTGCTCTTGAGATGTAGAATCTCATTACCAGAATATCTGGGGACTGGCACACCCAGTATTTGTTTCACTTTTTTGAAGCAATAGCATTGTACAGTACAGTTGCCCAATAAATTGCAAGGAAAAAACTCAAAAAACCCATGGTGTATTTCTTGTGGATGATATGCTAATATCTGAGTGTTTCTTCTTTTTAAGCAATGTGGAACACTGCCTCTGGAAGTTGTTGCTGTCTTCGTTTCTCTAAAATGACACTGCCTTCAGATGTGGCAGATGTAAAACAGCTGCTCTTTGAATTTGCCTGCATCATGTACTTCTCCTAATATTTCATTATAAGCAGGAAATATTTAACATGTACCTTGCTAACTATCTCTAAAAAGTACTTTGCATATCTGACACAGGCAGCTTTTGTTACTCTCATACCGTTGAGACGCAGTGGTGCTGCTGATGGATGCTGTCTCTTCCTTTTTATGTTTTCTTGTCCCTCTGTTCTGCTGTATCATTGGCACCCCTCCACATCAGTATCAGCAGGATCTCCCCAATCATCCTATGTCTCCAGAAGTTTTGATTTTATGATGAGCCCTCAACTGGATCTTTTTTGTCAGTGTTTCCCTGCTTTTTTTTGTGTACCCGGTATCACTGTGACAGTTGTCTTCTCTTCCTTTTCTTGCTGTTACCAGCTGTGATGATAGAAGGATGAGTCTCTTACAGCATGCCTACTAGTATTTCCCCAGTAAATTAACTCTGACAGATGACTTCCATTTTCAGTATGTGACATTCTTAATGAGCAACCTCTTTCTGTTATTACTTTTTAACAGACCTAATATGAAAACGTTTGTTTTCCTTTTGTTCTGTTTTAACCAGTTCGGCAATACCTGCTACTGCAACTCAGTCTTACAGGCACTTTATTTTTGTCGTCCATTTCGGGAAAAAGTTTTGGCATACAAAGTGCAGCCTCGAAAGAAGGAAAGCCTCCTGACATGCCTCTCTGATCTCTTCAACAGTATTGCAACGCAAAAGAAGAAGGTGGGAGTCATCCCACCCAAGAAATTTATTTCCCGATTGAGGAAAGAAAATGGTAAATGAAAATTTTATGCAGATTTAAGCATTGGAGATTTAAGCATACAAAATGTAAACACAACTTCCTTCTTAAGTGAGTCCAAACTGTCAAGTTTTAACAGATTTCTGGAAGATTTTTGAACTCGTGTTTGTGGTGTGAATTTCACCACCTCTGTAGCATAGGAACAGAGATTATATCAGAACCATGCTGTGTTGTAAGAGGATTATCTAGCTATCTTTGTTTCTGTACTTGCTTAGACCATGTACAGAGCATGTACTCGGTCTAAGTACTCAGTATTCCAATTTTTCCACACTGGCATCGTATTCTGTAGAGGTCTGCTGCAAGTCAGCACACTTCAGGTCGTTGCTAGAAACTGTCATAGGCTAAACAGACCTAACAGAGTTGGTTAAAATTGAACTCTCTAAGGAGGCTTAATCACTTAGCCTGCTTTTTTACATTTGCGGTGGGATAAATTCCTTATGATGAGAACTAACTAGTGGTTGTTTCCCAGGGTTACTTTGTGAGGAAAAGTTCTGTATGTTGATTTATCATCTCTGCTTGAACCTGTAAACATAACAAACTTATAGTAGGGGATTTTTGCCTCTTGATGCTGGTCTTGATGAACTAATGGCCCAAGGCAACACATCTGAATGTCTTTGTTTCTTTCCCTCTCCAAAAAAACACCAAAACAATAAAACCAATCATGGTTTTCTTCAGTTCCAATAAATGTCCAGACTAAGTTTCTTTAATGTTATTTTTCAGTTGCCTGTTTCTTACAACCTGAGGAATAGGTGAGGGTAACCTAACATCCGTTGTAAGAACAACAAAGTACAATTCTTCAAAGATACTTCACAGTGTAACCCACAATTGTATAATAGGATAGAGAAGGGGGAAGGGCACAACTGATTGCTAAAAGTGTAGTAAGTTGATATTATGAAGTATCTGTATTTTTTCTTTCTCCTTGATCTCTTCCTTTCCAGAATTATTTGATAATTATATGCAGCAGGATGCACATGAATTCCTAAACTACCTACTTAACACTATTGCTGACTTACTACAAGAAGAGAAAAAGCAGGAGAAGCAGAATGGCAAACTCCAGAATGGCAGCATTGAGAGTGAAGAAGGAGACAAGACTGATCTGACGTGGGTCCATGAAATCTTCCAAGGAACACTAACCAATGAAACCAGATGTCTTAACTGTGAGGCTGTACGTTTAAAACAAAACAAAACCTTTTAGATTTTTCACAGGTTCTGGATCGTTTTCCCTAATACTAAGCACACTTTTTCATTTATTAGGATAGATGAAATTGCACTCTCTCTATTAAAATATGGAGCATAGCCTATTTTATGACTGTATCACCTCTATGTTCAAACCAATGCTCATTAAGGTATGTTTCTCAGAAAAAGCGTAGTGTTTTTTCTGTTCCTCCTCCCTGTTTCCATCAAGGCAGTCTGCACCTGGCTGATACAAGCTGCCTTTTTGTCTTCATGTTATTTCCTGTGTCAGTGATTGATAGTTTATGTTGTGTTTCTACATGAGAGTTGCTCACTATTTATTTAACTCTGGGATTAACTGAATTTCTTGAACTGGAAGTCTGTGCTTCTTGGTGCTGGTCCATACCCACTGTATTTGAAAGCAAAAGAAGTGCCACAAGGTCTAGAATTAGAAGACCCACACCAACCTTCAGACCAGAAATTTGTAGTTAGTCACATGCTATGTCTGATTTAATATTTCTAAAAAAAATGAAAACCCAGATGGGGAGAGGAAAAAAGAGAAGTGATTACAACAGAAATTACTGTTCTTGGCATTTTAAATCTAAAATTATGGCTATGTGGTGAATAGAAGCTCTAAAAATGACATTAATAAGATTCTGTCTCAAGAATTTTGAAATTAAATGTGACTGTTCTGCAAATGGAGAGATGGTTTTCCTAACTGCTAACCCATTTAATTGAAAACCCATCTGCCTGTTTCTGCATTTCCTATAAGTATTTACTGTTAAACTCTGAAGTGCAGCAGAAAGCTGTATCAGTCTACAATGTAGAGTGGAATACAGTCAAAGCTTCTCCATCTCTGAGAGCTCCAAGTGGTTAAAAACTTGGTTTTGCCAGTGAAGTAAGCAGATGTGTCTTGAAGTCTCAGGGGGGAGAGATGATTTGCAAGAAAGATTTTTGGGTTTGTTTTTTTGTGAGTGTTTTTCTGGGTTTTGATTTTTTTCATTTTTTTGTTTGGTTGGTTTCTTTCAGTATTCCTCTCTGGATTTGTAACAACACATCAGATTATTTATTAAGTTTTAGTTTACCTCAAGAAAGGGCCTGTGTGTGTCTCTGTGTGTGTATTTATTTTTTATCACAAAGCTCTCTCTTTGCAACAAGGACATTGCACCATTCCAGAAATGAATGGTTAGAAGAAATCTGCCAGTTCTAAGCTGTTATGAAATTTTTTTTCTTATTTTTTTCAAGGTTAGTAGCAAAGATGAGGACTTTCTGGATCTATCGGTTGATGTGGAACAAAATACGTCAATTACACACTGTCTAAGGTAAATGAAATCATTTGGGAATGAGACAAATACCTGCTCTTGGTCAGAAGAAAAGAACCTAGCTTAGTTTCTCTATTGGGCAACAACTGTAGGCTTTGTCTTACAGTAAAATGTATTATTTTCAGAGTGCTGTTCATTTTATCTTTATCATGGGGTTTTGAAGCTACTAGTTTCTTAGTGGTTTTTAGTAGTTAATGAATATGATAATTTCTTAGTGGTATGTAAGATTGATTTTCACTTCCTTCTATGGGGATTTTAATTTTTTATATCATATAGGTTTTATCAAAACTAAACATGGTATGTTTGATATAGTAATAAGTTCTTGTTTATTTTAATACTGTTATTGCATTTCAGTTGTCTGGTCCTGATGTTTGTGGTCAGATTTATTTTTTTTACTCTGACAGAAATTTGTTCCATGTATTTGACTGCTAGGCCCAAGGCTTATCAGCTGCTAGGATACTGCAAGTTGCATATAGCATCTGGCTTTTTAATAGCTGATAATGGATGTATAATTGCTAGGAGCTGAAAGATAATCCAGACTTTGGCTAGTCAGTGGCTAATGGCTATAGCTCTTAACACTTAATGTCTGCCACCAAAGAAAACATGGAGTGGCTACTTCTGGAAACAAAACACAATCACCTTATCCCTGTTTATTACCTATGGTGTTTGACTCCTGCCCAGAAAGGTATAACATTAATACTTGAGGGTGTAATTTCCACATTTTTCCAGCTGAACATTGATACTACATCCCAGGACTGGGACAAATACATCTAAAACGTGTTGGGAAGGTATGAGCGATATGAATAAGAGGAATTTAATCCTCTGTGTGTATTTCTGGGCTTTTTTCAGCATTAGCAGCGGTAACTTTTAATTGGATGGTCTGACTGAATATCCCTGCTTATCTGACTTTTCTTTAATTTCCACAGAGGATTTAGTAATACTGAAACTCTGTGCAGTGAATATAAATACTATTGTGAGCAGTGCCGCAGTAAACAGGAAGCACAGAAGAGGTAAGGTTCGAATACTCAGGCTAATGTAAATATTCTTTTAAAATGGGCAGCTGTTGGAAAAACACACCTTGTGAATTCAGTGAAAAGAAAATGTAAGACTATTTTGGTCTGTGTTTGGACCAAAGAGAACTGAAGAGGTTAATTTTGTATTCCTCCCTGAAGAGCTTATATCTGGTGCTTCCAGACATTTGCATTTTCCCCAGTTAGCATTAATCAGCTTAAAGCCACTGAAAACCATCCCATCTGCTTTCAGTATGACTACTATATACAAAAATCTTATTTCTCACCTCATACTTGGTCACAGGCAGAGCAGCAAGACAGATTTATTCCATCTTTCTTCCCATTGATGTGATGAAAAATTAATATTTTCAACATAGACAGTTGTCCTGCATTCAAATGTCAGTTGTCTAGTTAATCTTTCAGAATAAATGCAATGAACATAGATGAGAAAAGCAGCCTTTTGAAAATCTTCAACATTTTAGATGCTTTTTAAGAAGCTTTTCATCTTGAATCTGTTCTTGAACAAAGCTTTGTTTTAGGTGATCTGCTAATACCTGTTCTTTGTTTAACATATTTTTGTGGTTCAGAATGCGAGTGAAAAAGTTGCCCATGATTCTAGCTCTGCACTTAAAAAGGTTCAAATACATGGACCAGCTGCATCGATACACCAAACTCTCCTACCGTGTAGTCTTTCCCTTGGAGCTCCGGCTCTTTAACACTTCAGGAGATGCTACAAATCCTGACAGAATGTATGACCTTGTGGCTGTAGTTGTTCACTGTGGCAGGTATGTTGGTTTTCTGCTTTCTGGACTTTAAATGCCTTTTTTTGAAATTTGAAAGGAGTCTGTCATCCATATGCCATTTTATAAATATATGCGATATATATATCTATACATCATGGCTGATAATATGGGAGTGTGCTAAGCAGCATCAGAACTAGAGAAAGTGTTTTGGTCTTTTACTACTTTTTTACCATTTTAAGTTTTGCTTTCTGACTACACAGTCTAAGGTTTGCTCTTTTATCAGCTTTCAAAGAAACGAGTTGTTTCTTTGAGCTGTAGCAAAGTAAGAGCAGTCTTTAAAAAACCAAAACCAACAAGAACAAAAAAAAAAACCCACCCCCAACCCTACTTTCCAGGAAAGCGAAATGAAATAAAAAGAAATCTTGGAAAAACACTTACTAAAATAGAATTAAGTCACAGTTTATATTCCTACTTGCTAAACCACTGAAGGTTTTTTAGAAGCTGGTGCCACCATGTGGAATAAACTGTGTACTGCTGATTTTTAAAAATACCCTTACCCTCTTTGTTATTTTTTTGTTGTTGTTGGAGTGGCTTTAATTCTGTTTTTAAAAGCAAAGAGGAAATATTTTTAAGCACTTTTAGGCAAAAATCAGTCATGGAAGGCAAAAACATATTTATAACTGCCTTCTGGAAGCTTGAGATTTAAATTAATAAGTTATTACAGCACATAAATGTTTGAAACATCTTTGTGAGGAGCAAGACAGTATAATCAACACACTAATATTGCAGAGATTTAGTAGAAATAAAGGACATATAGTTCTAGGTGATTTCTGTTGTGGTATAGTTGTGTTATTTTTAATTTCTTTTTATTGTTTTAAGATCTCATGCATTTTCTTCTGTAGATTCTTAATTTGCTATATCTGTAACTGCACTTACATGTTTTAAACAATGGTGATTAATAATTCAGATGTATTAAATAGCTTTGCTTTTTCTTCCCAAACCTGTTGATTTATACAGGGCTTTTAGGAGTCCTGTGACTCTCCTGGTTTCAGTTCTTACTAGGAACTTACCAAAGGCTGAAGATAAACTGTATTTTATAAAATAGTTGAGTTTTCATAATTTGTTTTAACCATTTTGCCCTTATAGTTTTACTTTTCATTTAATTGCTCTAAATGAAGACGTTTCATTTTGTGACAGGTAGTCTGTATCAGTAATTCTGGAAGGACTAGAGAATTACTTTCTTTTGCCTAAAGCTGATATAAATATATGTCATTTTAAAGCCTTGTGTAGATCCAAGTAAAATCTAAAGCCGGGGAGGAAGGTAATTTTTTTATTTTCCTCACTGCGTTCCTGGACTGTTCTCTCAGAATTTGAGCTTAGTAGCTTGATAGCTCATCGTTTTCCACCCATATAGTTTATTATCTCAAACCACTACCTTTTCAGGGCAGTCCGCCTGCCTTTACTCTGCAAATCCGCATGCCTTTACTCTGCAAATCCACCTGCCTTTGAGTTAGGTCATTTTGTTGTCCCTTCCCTTCAAGGTAAGTGTTCAGGATACAGGCATTGGAATCAGACTGGGAAACTGAAACCAGAAAAGTGGGAACAGCAGTTGCAGAAAGCCTGTCTGCAGTCAGCCATAGGCTAAACCACACTGAGAATTAAAAATAAAAATCTCCTGTGCAAATAAAATCAGACGATTATTAAAATTTTTGAACAGTGGTCATAACATTCAGGAGTGATGAATACAACAAAACAGTGATTGAAATAACTGGCTTTTAATTTTGTTTTTTGAAATATATGAATGACTGTGTGAAATATTTATGAAATTCTGTATTTTGAATATATTGTATTTGGCAAGTAGCAAAGACAGAAATTTTATTTCAAGCAATTTGGCAAAGTCTAAGAACCTAAACAATGTTACGAGTAGTGTTAGACAACATTAAGAGCCAGGAAATCTAACTCTGCCAGTAATAGTTAGAATCATGTGGAGAGCAGTGATCCTGCCTTTGTAGGCACAGGAGTAATAAGTCTTCAATCCTTTTTTCTGGCAGTGGTCCAAATCGTGGACACTATATCACCATTGTGAAGAGCCATGGCTTTTGGTTGCTGTTTGATGATGACATTGTAGAGGTGGGTATGCTATTACATGGTGAGAACAAGTGTAGACAGCATCACTCTCCAGCTCTGTTTTTATGTCTGGGATTACCTTTTGCACCTCTGAAAGTATTTCAGCAAAATCTGTGCACAGAATAATTCTGAACATTCCAAAAGTAAACATTTCAAAAGTAAATGCAAAAAAACCCAAACATTTTTGTGCGTCATTGTTGTAGAAGTAGTATGGAGAAGGGCAAATGAACATGAGGATTGTGTGGGCACCTCAGACATGCAGTGGTGTACACCTGTTCAGGCTGAAATACCACAACTGTCTTATTCAAGATCTGAAATGCTCTTATTTCAGCCCACCTTTTGAGCTCCTTTTTGTGGCTAATTTGCTTTGTGCTAGTTGCATTTCATTGCTGCATTTAAGAACTTCTAACCTTTTTTTTCTGTAGGCAGTTTTCCCCAACAAATTGAAGTGTAGAAACACTGTAAGAAAAGATTTGAGAGACTGTAATAAAGTACTGAAAGTGTACAACAATGTTTGGGCTATTTGTGTTAACATTTCAACAGTCCGCTCAAGAAAATTTTTCCTTACCTTTTCTACTAACATATTTGTAAAGACTAATATCCAAAATATATATATATCCATGTATTTCAAATAATTATTAAGCAAATATCAAACAGTAGAAATACCACAGTAGCACTGCTTTTTGTAAAGATGAAAATGTACTGTTTTCCTCTGAGATCTCATGGTCAAGGTTAAGGCCTGATGCTAAGTGTCTGAATAGGTACAGCAAAATCCTTGCTTGTGTTGAAATAAAGATGATGTAATACGTGCTTCTTTTTTTTTTTTTTTTTTTTTTTTTTTTTTAAAATCTTTGCTTAGCTTTGAGCATCAGGGGTGACTTCCTGGTGATTTGGATGGCTTGTATGACTATGAACAGTTGCCATTCCCCCGTTACTGTATTTTGAGGGTTATTTTCCTCTGTTTCTGTCATGGATGAAGTACATAATTGTGTCATCTAATTTTGGAAATAGTGTTCACTTCAATATTTTTAAATGCAAATATTCACTGTCTTTTCCATCCAGGAGATAAACTTTACATTTTAGAAGTAGATGTGAAATAACCATCTTGTTCTATATTTGTTTTCTATCAGTCACTTCTATGTTGTATCTTAGCTTTTAGGTCAAAGCAGAATTTCTTTTTATCTGCAAATGCTGTTGGCACTTTTATAGATGTGCCAAAACATAGCTTTTAAATATGCACTGTCTGTTATTGGACAATAAATTCAAGGAGCTGTCACAAGTAAGCTAGAATGTAGTTCCTCTCTCTTGGAGGGATGCTTTTTTTTCCTTTAAGTTGCTTTTCTAACTTTAATCATGGCTTTCTTTTTTTAAGTTCATCTTTTACAGAGGTTATCTAAGTGCTGTAAAAATAAAGCTCTTTGATCTGAAATTTCTACTTTTTATGTCTTCCATGGTTCTTTGTTTTCACTGTCTTGATTAGTGTTAGTAGTATAGCCCTGTCCTGTAGCACTACCTCTGTCCCAGCTGTGGATCCAGAAGTTTGACTCCTTTTCCTGCTAAAAGATTCTTCCTGGCTGGCATTTGCACGTGGTGTTTGTTTTCTGTGAAATTCAGGCTTTATTTTTTCTGCTGGTGGAGGGCATGAAAATTTGCACATGAGTTTTGCACAAGCTATTTGAGATCATTGGCCCTTTCTGATGACCTGCTTTGAGGAGTGTAGCATTAAGGATTCCAGTGGGGTTTATCCCTGAGGATCTCTTCACTGACTATCCATCGTAGCTGCTCCTGCCTTGTAAGAGTATGATGAACATGAAACTTACCTCTTACCTCCCTCTGTCTAGGAAGTACCACCCTTTCTCTTTTCTCAATCTTCTAGAACTCGCCTGCATTTCTAGTGATTCAGTGATCAAGTAGAACAGGATAGTGGAGACTGCTCTTCCTTTCATGATGCTACAGGCTGCTGGAAGAAGTAGCTGCAGTTTTACTCATCTGTTCTCTCTCCCTGCTTAGTCATCAGCTCTTGAGAGTTAATTCCTTACTAGTGCTGTAGGCTATTCACTGAAAAAGTGAAGTAAAACCGCAACCACTTTTGTTAGTTCCATTTGCTTCCTAAAGAGGTTTAAATATCTACTCTGTACTTACTGTTTTCAACCTTCTTGTGACTGGCCATAAGGTGACACTACAGCAAATATATTGCTGTGTATGACATTACAGAAGTTGTCCTCAAAAATGGAGTGGCAGAAAAACCCCAAAGCCCCAAATCCTCTAAAACATGAATTCTGCATAAGTTTCTGGATTTAGGGCTAACCACAGGAGTCTTCTACTCTTCACAGAGTCTTAAGAACCTGAAAGCAGGTGGGTTGGGTTGGTTTTTTGTTTGTTTGTTTTTGAGGTTGGAGACTTAACATTCTAGGTGTGAACAGGCTTCATAACAGAACAGGTATGTATTAGTCATTCAACTTCAGAAGATGAGTCCAAACCCACTGTACCTGTATACAGATACTCAACTGAAAGAGAACACAGGAGGAAGCTTTTGCCCTTACATTTAAAAAGCTTTGTTGCATTTTTGTCAAGGGATATGAATTAATAGCTCTGAACTGTCAGTAGGAAGTAGTTTATCCTTATTACACACTAAATGTCAGAGGTGGTGAAGTCTTATTTATTTATCTATTTAGATTTGCTTGGAAGGCCAACTTCCAATTAAATTGAAGACAGATGATAATCAAACATACTACAGCATATGTAAAAAGCAACTGCGTCAAATCCAGGAGGCAAATCAGTCCAAATAATATACTGCGCCAAGCAGAATTAATTGAGAAACCTGAGTAAATGATCTCTGGCTAATTTGACATGTTGTCATTAGAGCAGCTAAGTGATACATCATAGTGACAATGTTTATCTGAAACAGAGAGGGAGAAGTGTCCATCCAGGAAGCTCTCCAGATTGAGAAAAGGGGGAGAATGTCTTTGCTTAAATATTTGTCCAGAGATTTGCAGCATTCAGTTGAATGCTATGAATGGTATGCAAGAAAAGCATTTGGTTTGAGGAACCAGAATAGTTGTCTGGAAATGAGCAAAGGATACTTAAGCTCAATTAACAGGAAGAATCATCTTAATGCCAGGTGAGGCTGCAAAATCCTAAAAATAGTTGTGAAACCATCAACTGGTTGTTACTCTAAAGCTGCAACCGGGTAAAACTTTGCTGTCCACAATATACATGGTCAACTAAGGATGGAAAGAATAGAGTCTATATGATCATCTTTCAGTTCCACTGTTTTCTGTGGATAGTGAAATTAAAGAAGGAAGTCAGTTTTGCTGTGATAAAACTAAAAATATCTGTAGGATGAATTAATCTACATCAAATGTTTGAGTTGCATTCAAAATGAGTAGTGGAAATAGACTTGATTGCATGGCAAGTTAGTTGGCACTTAAAATAAAACATGTTTGAGTTGTCTGCTAAATATATTACAAGGAATGAAGAATGTTCTTTTGCTATTTTTCTGTTAAAATGTGTATCTAACACTTTGTAGTAGACGTTATGTTAATAAATTGTGTGAAAATGCAAAAGCCCTCAATATGGTATTTCAGCTTCTCTGAAGTCCGTAAATGGAAATGAGAGAAAGACAAAATACCTTTTTGGGGTTCCCCCACCCCATTTTTTTAAAAAAACCCTCAAACTATTCAAAGGAAAACTTATGCAGCTTTGTCCTGCAATTGATTCATCTTCTGGAAACTTACTGACTTTCTTTCTTGTACTTCAAGAAGGCTGGGAAAAGGATGGCCTAAACTTGCAGTTTGTTTGGCAGTGCCACTTAGAGAAGCCAATGCTTTTGTGTTTGCTGGTGATGCTAAAGTCTGTTCAGTGAGTGATGATTTAGCACACTGCCAAATAGATTCTGTAGCTGAGGAGGCTTCTTGATGGAGTCATAGTGTGGTCCCTTTCTTTAAGATGTAAGCACAAGCTGGTCTCTGCTACTCCCTCTCACGATCAAAAGCAAGTGTTCAGTCCAGAGTCTCGTGTATTCTGAACGTTTCTTTACTTCCTCAGTGTTATTCCTTGGGGAACCTTTGAGCTAGTCTCCCTTTGGTCCTCCATAACAAATCCAGTTTACTTTAGCCTTTCGTCTCTGTGGATCCAGAGTCCTAAAGGTATTTTCAAATACTAAACCACACAGTGGAGTGCTGAGCAACACAGTCATCGGGAGTATTTTATTTCAGTGTTTCGGTCCTTGTGCTTGCTCTCCCCTGACTTGAGAATCAAATTCAGTAATGTAAAGCCAATTGTTCTCAGGAGCGGGATCAAGATTGTAGAACTTGCATCTTTAAAAGCCCTTTAAAATGCCCTACAGGCCTTGCTGGTTGGAGTATAAAATGAAAAACTGCATTTCTGCAATAGTTCACAACTTTAAATATAAGCAGACCATTTAATTCTATTAATATAGCAAAGAATTTATTTCTTTTAAAACACAAACCTTGTGGCAGTATTTCAGTAGGCATTGTACCAGCAAATCCTAAGGAAGCAAAGCTATCATAAGACCAGAAGATCATAATCAGATGAGATCCACAGATTTCATGATATAATTACCAGTAGCACTTGCAGGACTTCTCTACGTAAGAGGGTCACAAGAACTTTAAAATCTGCAGTTATTTTAGCCGAGTGTTCAAGCTGTTCAAGATGGTCCTTCTGTACTCCCAACTGTACAGAAATCTTTGCTGATCAGTGACTGCTTTTTTTCATTTACATTACAAACATATAGTCAGGAAAGTTAACACTAGACTGAATGAGAAAACAAATATAAAAATGTTGTGTACTCTTTTTAAGGGTACATTTTCATGGATCCCCTTTTTTATAGCCCAGTTTAAGAGTGCACCACTTCTGAGAGGCTTATTATTTCATCTTGATTTTCTTTTTTTTCAATAGTGAATAAGGTATTAAGTGGAAAAAATGTTTTGTTTTATTTGATTGGATTCAATGATACTGAAATATTGCTGTATTAATACTGCGTGGCTTTCCAGCATCGTCTCCAAGAACTGAAAATAATGCTTTGTCTAGGAAAGGGATTCTTAGGATGGTATTTTGACTGAGGCTAATTATAACTGTCATTGATTTTCAGAAAATTGATGCCCAGGCCATTGAAGAATTCTATGGGTTAACATCAGACATTTCCAAAAACTCAGAATCTGGATATATCCTCTTCTACCAGTCAAGAGACTAAAACAAAAAGATACATGTATACAAATGAAAGAAAAAAGGGATCAAGATATGTCCAAATGGAACATATTTATGACAGCAGAAGCAGTTCCTCATTGTTGCTGTAGGACCAGGACAGATCCAGCACAGCGAATAAAGGTTTCTCCCTGCCATTTCGTGGAGGATTAGTGCTGACTGCCGAAACAAGAAGAGCTTTTGTTCCAGTTTTCTTTCTGGGCTTTTTTTACGTGCTATCTTCCAAAATCTGTGTTACCTCTACTTGAAACCTGGCTGCTTATTTGTTCATGAACTGAAGAAGAGATTTAAAAGTAGCATTGTAGAATTTTACCATTTAATGTTGGCCTGAGGCTATACCTTGGTTTCTACCATCGTCGTTTTTCTGTATTTTAGCAGAATGATTTCAATATTCAGTGTCAGCTGAAGGCATATTTTAGGATATGAACAGCAGCTGGTTGCTGGATATTTTTGGTGACTCAGACTTGAGAAGCAGTACAAAGCTAAGACATATTGGAAATGTCAAGTCTGTAATTTTTATAAAAAAAAAAAAAAAACAGACAAAAAACTGCAGCATTGTAAATTTCCCCATTATGCATTATCTTGGGTTTAGATAACACTAACAGTACTGCTTCTTTTTATATTTTTGTTTTTACTGTTCTGTTTCTTCTTCAGAAGGTATAGAACTTTATCCGTATTCAGCCTAGTCTATTGTGCATTTTTATTTTGAAGCAGAAGTTTTGACTCATAGCCACATTGCTGCAAATTTAAGGGGAGCAGAAAAGCAGTTACCTTTTGAAGAATATTTCTGGCAACCAGTTGCTGTAGAAAGTTTGAAGTTACAGCATTTCTTGGAGCTATTGTGTAAACCAAAAGTGCCCTCATTCTGAAACAGGATCTGTTCAACGTTTCATTCAATACATAGTAAACTGATGCAACTAGCGTTTTGAATCTATGCTAATACACAGAAACAGCACTAATTGTGAAGGGTTAACCAAGGGAAGCATTATTTATGTAACTAATCCAGTTGTTCTTAGTCTTCAAGATAATGTAAGAAGGAAAACAAACCAACCAACCCAGACATCACCTTGCTAAGTGTTCCTCACCATCTGTTGGTAATGTTTGTAGTGATCTGGGAATCGTAACTCCCGCCTAAAAATGCTTCTGATTGTTTTACCTCTATAGGCCTTGCTTAACAGGGGAAATTGTTAGTCTTTTAAAGACTGAAACGAAGTAATTATCCGTTACGTGTGTATATATTATAATCTCAAGGATAACTAGAAAGAAAAGACTGAGGAAGTTTGTAAGAAATCTCAGAAAATCTTCTGTAATTTTCTTTTTGAAAAGTCCTGTTGCCGTGCCAAAGCTTGTCACAGCTGGCTCTAAACTACCAGTGGAAATGAGTATTCTCCTTTCTTCATCTTGTTAGGTAACACAAGAGCTGTCCTCTGTGTGGTTGTTCCCAGCACAGCCGTTCGTGGTATATACCAGTAATTGTTGTTCTTGAGGACATTAACTTATGCAATTCTGTGGTGTGTACAGGATATAAAATATTTTACCAAAATATCGTCCTCAGGTAAACATCATCTCACGAACAGTTTCTTGTGGTGGCTGTATGTATCTGTTTCTTCTTACCATGACCAGAAACTTAATGTTAGCAATTAACTCCTGTCTTCAAAATGCAAATTAATCATTACCACTGTATTACACCTGGGTACAGGTTCCATTCTCCTGGCACATCTCCTCTTCCAGAAGATAAAATATGGACATTGGGTTTTTTAATTATTTTTTATTATACGGAGTACTGTCATTTTAAGAGACATATTCAATAACAACAAACCTTGTCATCTTGTTCCTATTGTGTGAAAATTGTTCCTGGCTAAGAGTCTTCTCCCCTTGTTCACACACAAGCTGTGAGTCCTTTCCTGGTGGCACTACCAGAAGACTGTCATCACTAATTCTTGCAAAAAATGAAAAAAAAAGAGAGCACTGAGTTAAAAATAATCTTAAACAGTAAATACAAAAGTTAATGTAGTACACTAGACATGTATTTTGTATATCTGGTGATACATTTTTACAAATAAAATACCTGACTGAGAGATAATATTGAAAGATATATACTATAGATTAAAAACTGTTAAAAGTGCACTTTTGCTACAGATTTATAAGGAGACTAAAAGGAATTAAATTGGAAGAGAATGGTGTGATGTTACTTCTGTATAATAAATGACCCCACCTGTCTCCAATAAAGGTCATGTATGATCAAATGCACATGGCCCAAATGCTTTTCCTTCAATTTCAACCCAAGGCAGAAATAAAAGTAATTGGTTAGTTGCTTGCTCTCCTTAGCTTCTCCCTCCATGCTGGCTGGCTGAGGGATTGTGACCCCTCTGTATTTGCATGCATATAACCTGTGCATAAGGGGTTGAAACCGAGAGAAATGAGTAATTCAGTGTCATAGATTGTAAGTGGTGTGCTGGTAAACTGAGGAGAGGTTACCCAGGGCCTTTTCCCCTGACACTCAGCCCACTGCTGGTATTCCTTGATCTCTTCCATCATCCCCTGTAGCTCTGCCGTTGCCTTTCTCTGTGATTTCTTTTTCTTTCTCCTTCTTTTACCCCTTGCTGTCGGACTCTGTAAGACTTTGTTGCAAATATTATCCGACTGATCTAGAACACAGACATTTAAAAGCAAAAATAGTACCATATGCTTGGAGCTTTGCAGGTTCATTGCAGGACAGGTCTTCATTTCTGTGTGGTTCACTGGAGTTCACTTCTGTATGGAGAAAAATTGATCAAAGGCTGCTCCTGTGAGTAGGAATTCATGGGACTAGGTCAGAACACATTTGAAGCAAATGAGATTCAAAAATGACAGCTGCTCTGTAAAAACACGTATTAAATCCAAAATACTCTCTGGTCCTTGTCCTGCTGGGTCACACATTAGCAATAAATAAATAGAGCTAATTTTAACTCTAGTGAATGTGAGTTTGACTTTCAGTCACTTTAGAAAGTATTACCCAGAATTAATTTTGTTGAGGGCAAACAATTAAGATCAGAATGTCTGAAAGCAATGTGGTTTTAGCTTTGAATACCAGTAAGGCAGGATTGATATTAGGATTTGGGGGCTGGTCTTGTCATTTCACGTCTTCTCCAGAATTTAGCACTGGCGTCGGGGTGCAGACCATCCCATGATTATTCTTTGTCTCTTCTAATCGCCAGTTGAAGCAAAATGCACCTGTGTTAATATTTTGCTTCACGTTCAGCAGATCATACAGTTCCTTTGTGAAGAGGCTCTGCATTAAAGACTTCAGAAATGGAGGTTGTTTATGAATTGGTGTTTGTGCTTGGCATGTTCTAGTTACCAGCAGGAGCTTTTAAAGTCACCATGCCAGCTCAGTTTAGGGTATGTTTAAAACAAATCATATTTGATTGGTACAAAAAGGAAAATAGACTAACAAAGGTCCCTGAGACAAGTAAAACCTTCCCATTGTAGTCTTCGGCATTCATCAAAAGGAAACAATCTCCTGAAATAATTGATTCTTAACATGTAAAGTCCTGCTAGCATTTGCTGTTGTTGCACTAATTAACCTTCAGGCTACTTCTGTCTGCTTCCCTCTCGCTCCTGCAAAATCAGTCTTATCCACAGAGTTTGTTTCCACCTACCCAGCAGCAGCCAGCTGGGCGGGCTAGGGTGTCTGTAAGTGATAGCTCAGAGTACATAAGGTTAAAAATGAAGCAGTATTGGTGGGATAGCCTGAGTGTCATCTTGTCCTTTTGTTCTGAAGACAGCCCTTTATGAAGGGAAATGGTTTGGTCCTTTCTACTATCTGGCTGTTCATTTTAACTAGCTTGCCTTTGTGTCAGCACATGTTTGGAGGGGATGCGTGCCGGCTCTGTCGCATCTGGGAAGCTGCGCTTGAGTTAAAGCAGAACTGAGCAGCCCTAGGCCAGGGTGAGGGTCTTGCTGCTAGAGGTTGTAGATACAACACAGCCTGTAGCAGCGTTGGACCTGATGCTGTGGACTGCAGAGCGTTGTGGTCCCAGGCAGCCTGAGCTCCTGCCTCTGGTCAGGCTGTTGTATGAACCTGTTGAAGCGTGCGCAGTCTTTCTGCCCTGCACCTGCAGGAGGCAGAAAGCCCTGAAAGGGAAGGGTGAATTACACAGTGGCAGTGCGTTATTTGAGTTGCTAATAATGAGCACATTTAGTGGTTGTCGGTTGTTTTAAAAGCTCCTTAATACGAATAAACACAAACCACTGCAGTGGTTATCAGCACTTCAGCAATGTACTTACTGTTTTCCCCCTTTGTCTTTATCAATACAGTACAGTCTTCTGGATTTTTGTCCAGAAACTACTAAAAACTGCATAAGATTATGAAAGTCTTGACTTTAGGACCTTGCAGTAGGAGAACTGGTTACCTCCTGCAAAGATTTTTCTTGACAAGAAAGTGTAATGAGATCAGCTGGGCCTGGAGAGGTGGAACATGGCACTTGAGGAGGTGAGAGGTGGCCAGTTTCCTGTTGAGGTCCCCAAAAGGCAAGGGGTGACAGAGGGAGCAGCAGAATTGCCGAGCACCGTTTGGAGACTGGTGTGTTAGCGGCATCCTGAAGGAGAGGAAGAGTGAGCTGCCAGCAAGGGAGAGCATGAGGCTGCTGCACTGCATTGATGTGGAACTTGCCAGTTCTGGATGAAAAGAGTCTCCAGCAGCTGGGGTTGGTAACTCGACCCTTCTTCAGGGCACCTCATGTTTGTCTGGGGAGGTGAATCTGGAACATGGGAGATGATGTGTGCAGGAACAGATGCTCTCTGAGACCCACGTGGCATGATGGAGGCCGGACCCATGGGCCAGTGTCAGCTTGGGCAGGGAGTGAAGCCTGGAAATAGAGGGTGGCTTAGAAACCCCAAGGAGTTGGACCTGAAGGGCAAAGCTAAGAAAGGATGTATGAAGGCCTTAAAATATCAGAGCCCCCAAAGTATTACTCTAGATACATTGGCCCAGATTTATTGAGGGCAAAATGCTTTTGGTGCCATGATGCTGAGAAGTGTCCTCTGCACCTGGATCCAGCCCCAGGGAGCTGCACCAAAGCTGGGGCATGCAGTGGAGGCACAGATTACACAGCCATTTGTGTAGAAAATTCAGATAGTCCCAACCGGGTCTTCCCTGGTGATTTCTAAATCACAGGCAATGTTCAAGAGAAAGTCTGCAAAGGAAAGGGAGAAAGGGCTCAGACCTGTGTTTGGACTTGGGAACATCCCCAGATCTACCCAGAGTTCATTTCCTTTTCAATACGGTTTTTATCTGGAGTGTAGCTGCTTTAGCAAAATATATTGTGTGAGGAATATAGAGGTGGAAAGAGACATTTACTTGGCTTTAGGGCCTGGACTTAGAAGGGACAAGCTAACAGGAGCTCCAGCTGACCAGCTAGAGTGAACCTCAGACTGCAACTGAACCACCAGACCACAGCCATGACCAGCACAAATGCAGCTGAAGCTATTTCTTCTGTCTAGCCCTACGTGTAGACACAAAAGAAAATAGCAGGTGGTTTTCAGCAGGACCTAAATAACTTTTTAATTAAGTATCCTAATTAGCACTCTATTAGTGTATTTGTTTCCTTCCCTGAGAAGCAGTTTGCTTCCACTGCAACAAGTCACTGCAGAGCTGTAAAGCAGAAAGCAGGGACTGTGCCGTGAAGAAACAGAGGGAGGGATGGCCTGAAAGAAGAGAAATTGTATCTGGAAGCTTGGCTATTTGGGGCTGTCTGTAGTTGGGAGCCGGGGGTTGGTATCTCAGAGGTTTTTGTGTGATAGACCCTTGTCAAAGTCAGCAGGAAAGGTGTATTTGGCCAGGAGCTTCACACTGGCATCAGCACAGATTTCAGACCTTGTGAGATCTCCTTGTCTTGACTCATCTGCACGCCCTACATTTTGGGTCTGTTGTTCCTTTTCCTTTTAGCCATGGGAAATTTGAAATATGCTTGATATTTTGAAAGCATCAGGTCTGCAGCAGTGTCTTTGAAGGTCTTGGGGACTCTGTGTGTTCAGGGGGCTGTGGCAGGTGGAAAGTCTCATCTCAGCAGCACGTCTCTGCATCATGGACAGTCCCTGGGTGGTGAAACCCATGTGGGTGGATGTTTGGCTGTAACTGGGACAGCATCAAGTTGCTACGTGTTTTGCAAGTCCAAGCCACATCTGTAGGCACCCCTTTCCCATCACTTGGACAGGCTGAGGTAAAATACATCAGTGCCAAAAGATTGCTCCATTATGAAACTTCTCCAGATCCCTTTGCTTCTGCCCTTGCACCAGCAAACCCTCAGCTCCTCCCCATCAAGGGTGCAGTGAACTGCATGAGAGAGAACGTGGTGGTGATGGAGAAAAAGTGTTATTCTTGGCAATCCCTTCCAAGTCCTCTTTTAATTATTTTTTTTTTTTATGTTAAACTGTTCATTTTCAGATTTTGAGTCACAATATTTCTCCAAGTGAAAGGCCACGAGTTTGGAAAAAATCCAGTTTATTCCTTCAAAATTCTTTGCCATCACTTCAGTATAAGTGAGCCAAATCACGTTGGTACCTGCTGCTGATGTGGATGGAGGAACATCCCTGAGACCTCCATGTCCCCATGCTGAGGGCACTCACTGGCATCTTTCAAAGCCTCCTGCCAGGCACTTGGGGTGTCCCCTGAAATGTGGGGACAAGTATGAGGTGGTCAGGATCAGACAGTGAGTCTTCAGACCAGGAAGGGGCATTAAAGGATGTCTGAAGCCACTAAACAGGGTGAAACAGAAGTATTTTCATTAACTTGTACCTAAGGTACAGTTAAGTGAAGAGCTGAAAGAAGATTTTACCCTTATTTGCCTGGTTTCTTATGGGTGGTATAAAACTGAATATAAACCTAGGTGTAAATTTTCAGGGCCTCTTAGTTTCTTGAGCCTCAGACCCAGCAGAAAGGGCAAAAGCTTTGGTTTTGCCAAATTTTCCCATTCATCCCCCAACAGGAAGATGTTACTGGATTTGGGAAAACCAGTTTCTCCACGCTGTTTCTCCACAGTTTGTGGAGTGCTTCAACAGCAATGACTCGGGGACAGGATTCCCGTGAGAGCTGTCAACCAACTTTATCTTCTTCTAAAAATATCACACAACAAAACATAAAACCTCTGCAAAATAACCCATCTGAAAGAGTGGGATCCAATTTTGGGCTCTCCGGAGGCCGCAGCTGGGCTCTCGGCTGCAGTGCAGGCTGTGAGTCGCAGCTAAAGGGTGGTAATTAGAGCGGTGCTGCCTTCGTCCCAGGGAGAGGCATCCTTCCTCGAAGCAAGGCTGGCGAGGAGATGAGCTTCGAGAAACCTGCTGTGTTAAAAGGGCTTTGCTGGGAGGGAGTGCAAACGAGAGCATCCTCTGCAGCACCACGTGTAGGTGCAAGCCATAGGGGAAACAGGAAGGGAAAAATAGGAGGTTGTGAGGAAGGTGGCCTGACTTTTTGTTATGATTGTGTCCCTGCAGAGCAGCTGTGGTTACGAGCATCTTGGTGACTCCCACCACACCAGCCATGGCTCTGAGCATCCTTGTGCTGGGAGGAGCTGCAGGGCCACCCAGTGTGACTCTCCTCAGCCGCTGTCAAAGTTTATTCTGCTCTCTGGGACTGCAAAGTGGCCCCTGAAGTTTTTTTTTTTTTCTTCCCAGGGAGGAAAAAAAAAATTAATTTCCCTCTCCTCCTTCCCCGAGCGTGTTTAATCATTTGCCAGTTAGTCATATTCCTAAGAAAAGCAAACGTTGCATGATGGTGAGTGACAGCTTCTGAAGAACTGGCACTAATTATATCTCGGCACTGAAAAAAATAACATGCCGGGCTGGCAAATCTTGCTGGAAGGGAGCTGGCTCTCCTCCAAGCGCTCGTGTGAGCGGCTGAGATGCCCCCAAATCACCTAACAGCCACTCTCCTGGCCCACGGACCCCTTCTCCATCTCTCTGCTGTAGGTTTAGGGATGGTTAACACCATCCTGCTTTGGATTTTATCCCATCCTTTTCCACGCTGATTTTCCTCCGAGCCCAGTGGGAAGCATTTAGGGAGATCTCCCTTCGACTTGTGTGTCTTTGATGGATTCAAACTGCCGCTCGCCCCCTCGGCAGCCAACGCTCCCCAAGTTGGCACCGTCAGCTGCTGCCTTCCCCAGCGCTGCTTGAGCGGCATCGCCTCTTCCTCGGGTGCTGGGAGAAGTTGGGCATTTTTTTTTTCTCCTGTTGCCCTCACTGCAGTGTTACTCGGGGCTCACTCAAAAGATGTCAGCAGCTGCTGTGGAGCTGCAGATGAGTCAGGAGCAGGAGATGGAGGGATGAGACGGATGGTCTGGCTGAGGGATGTTCAGCCAGCTCTTATTGTGTATTAACTCTATTTATCCTGATGAGTGGGTTTTTTACCTTGCTGGGGCATCTGCGGCAGCCAAAATGCCCTGTTTTGGGGACTGTTCTCCTAAGACATTTCCTCCTGTCCCCCATGGCTGGCAGGGACTAGGGGCCAACAACCATCTCACTGCAGGACACAGGGAAGATGAAGACTTGGCACCAGGACTGTGTCACACTTGATGTGCTGCTGTGGATACCAGGGTCATGCTCACCTTGAAAGGTTTTGAGGACGAAAATACTGTAATTCAAGGGAAAAATATGCCTCTTGTTTTGCCTCGTCATAAGTGCAGTGGCAGGGAGGAAGGTGCTCACACATGGCCTGGTGGTGGGATGCCTTGGGGTGCCTCTGCTGTGACTGCCAGACCAGCACAGGCACGGGCCTGAGCTGCCAGGTGGGTGTCCAGCCAGTGAGGGATGGCTCCAAATCTGAAACAACCGCAAAGGGCTGAGCCAAGCTTCTGTGATGAGGCTCCTGCCGTGCCCTTCCATGGGTGCTCTGCAAACAAACCCTTGCTGCCATCCACTTCCCCTTCCCTTCCACACT
Source organism: Athene noctua (assembly GCF_965140245.1). Taxonomy (NCBI): domain Eukaryota; kingdom Metazoa; phylum Chordata; class Aves; order Strigiformes; family Strigidae; genus Athene; species Athene noctua. The sequence goes on along the minus strand of NC_134047.1, from coordinate 11,725,369 downwards.
TGCTCAAGGTTAGAGCTGAGGCACCAGTTAGTGCCACAGCATCCATCTAGCATCCAGACTGTGCACCAAGTAACAGCTCTGACCCTGGTCAGGGCATTCACCTCCCTATTTCCAGTTAAATAGAGACAGGCGATCCAAACAGTCTGTGCCTTGGGGCAAAACCCCCTATATTTCTCTAAATGTGCAGTGAGCCAGGGCTGGGAGTCTGGTCCCCAACCCCCGTGAAGCACCTGTGACCACAGGAGGGTGCAGGATGCTCCCCAGAGGGCACAGGATGCTCCCAAGGACCAGGATCAGGGCTGGGTTTATTTTTCCCAGTGTATCAGCAGTGGTTTTCCTGGATGGGTTTTGTTTTCTTAAAAAGCCAAGGAGCTAAAAATAGCCCTCTGCTCGCTCACCCGCGGTATCCCGGCGTGAAGCCGGCGCAGGCTGTGTGCGGAGCCGACCTTCAGAGCCGCAGCTCCCGCAGCAGGAGCACGGCTGCCTCCTGCTTCCACCTCTGTGAGCTGCCTCCTGTGCTTGGCTATTTAAAGAAGCTATTTTGCCTCTTGTGTGTCTCAAGAAACACCTGATGGGGAAAGCAGAGGGATTTTTTCCTTGCTGAAATAGCCACCTGGCCACAGATTATCCCAAGCTCGGCAGTTTTGGATCAGATTTAATTACGCACTGGGCTGTAATGACCATTCAGTTGCATGGGGATATAGCACCTCCCCCTCCCCACAGATAGGGAGGATGTGGGCACGGCTGTCCCCTCTGGGATCATGGGCCTTGGGGGTTTAGGGGTCCAGAAAAACAGGCTTTGAGAGTCAGGGACTCAGTGAGGCAGGATCTGGGGGGTTAGGATTTGGAAGCCAGAGACTCAACAAGGCAGGATTTGGGATGCAGGGAACTAACAGGGCAGGATTTGGGGGACTCAGCCTGGCAGTGAGATCTGGGGACAGATACCCCATGAAGCAGATAGGGAACTGCTGATCCCTTCTCAAAGGACAGAGGGTTGGGTTCTCCAGGGTCTTTTCGCCACAGCAGCCCTCCTGGCCCTGGGAAGAGCAGGATCTGCTGCGGTGGAGCAAAGACACAGGAGCAGCACTGCACCGGGCTGGGTTAAGGGGATTCACTTATATCCTCCCTGAGGCATCTGAAACATTGCAGGGGAATTGTGTGTATCACTAAGGCACATAATAGTGCACAAAACTTAAAAATGACCTTGACACTGGTTTCTGCAGTTGAGACAGCAGGTAGCTGCTCTGGCATGTGGCCACCCTGCAATGCCCAGTGTGGGCTTCATGAGGACAAACCCCACTGGAGCTGCCGGCACCGGGTGCTGGGTGCTGCGAGGTGCCCGGTGCTGCTGCCTGTGGCTCTGCAGCTTGCCCCCAGCCCTTGCTCTCCGCTGTCATCTCTGCAGCAGTTTTCACCTGTGTAAACTGCCTGGAAAAAAGTAAATAGTGGGCTCCAGGCTGCTGCACAGCTGTGACCTCAGCTGAGCTTCTTCCTGTCTTCTTAATACCTCCTGATTCTTTCTGCTGGGTCAGAGGCAGCAAGTGTGGGATGAAAGGGGTGTCTCCCCACAAAGGGGATGTCCCAGGTTTGCCCCTTGTACCCCTATCACTTGGTGCAGGTGGTATGGGTGACCCTTGTGCAGGCCTGGGCATTGTGGGCAGGGACAGCCAGACCCAGCTCCCCTCTGAGCCCTGGAGCGAGCGGAGCAGCACCCATCCCTGCTCCCAGGCACTCGCAGCCGTATCGCACCAGCAGCACCACTGGGTCCCCAAGGCACGGAGCCACGCGTGAGTCACGCTGCAGCTCAGCACATGCTGCCGTCCCCATCAGCCTGTTTGCAAACAAACAGAGAGGCTGAGAGCTGCTGCTTGGGAAGCAGCACGACGGGACCCAGCAAGGGTGGGGGCCCCAGCAAGGCCCTGCGGTGACTGTGCAGGGTTTGGGGTCTCTGCCCACAGCCAGACCCTGTGCCACCATGGACTGATGTGCTGAGGACAGCAGCAAAATGTGGGGGACTGCACTGATCCCTGTGTTGTACCCAGGGGTGACATGGGTCGGGCAGAGAGGGCTGGAGCACTTGATGTGCAGAGCCACATTGCTGTGCCCGTGAGGCCATGGCTTTACCAAATGTGGGGTTTTCACCTGTTGCATCTCCTCTAGTGACAGCTGCTCCCCCCGATGTCCCTGTCCCTGGAGCTGCTCTGGGACCAGCTATGTTAAAGGTTTTCTTGCGTGGAGGGAAGCTGTGGGACCCAGAAGACTTGTGGCAAGCGGTCAATGGAGTGGAGGGGGCAGTGGCCCAGTAATTCCCCTTCCAAGGGCATGCTGTTGCCCAAAATGTTTGGGGAGCTTGTGGGGTCAGGCTTGATGGGGCCACAGCTGCTTAGAGAGCACAGAGATGGTGGGAGAGAGACTTCCCCAGAGCTGTCAATGTAACTGTGGCATCAGAGCACCCAAAAACATGCTCTTCTGCAATGTCTCGAGCGTTGCCTGTCCAAGAGGCAACAGGCTGGCTGGTACCCAGGAGGTTCTGGTCTCCTGCAGTACCATCCTCCTTTTATCTTTCCCATCTTTTATTTTTCATGGTGGGATTTGTGAAGGGGAAAGAATGCTCCTTTCTGAAACCTAGCACTGCTCGGAGGCCATTAAGGAGCTCTTCAAACCCCACTCATGTGGGAGAGAACAAGTACAAACCTTTTTGGAGAGTATGTCTAAAGGCTGGAGGTTTCTCCCCACTCTTCTTCCCACCATAAAGAGGCACCAAATTATCTTGATTTGGAGGAAGAAGTGTGAGCGGGCAAGCTGCATCGCCGGCAGGAGCAGTGGAGCTAAATATAGCCCATTTACACAAAACGAGAGCATTGCGGTGAAACGACATTGATGGTCGTAATTAGCGGTTCCCTAATGAAGAGCTGGGAAAGCAGGGGTGTCCCAGGGGAGAGTGGCGCCTCTACTGATCATCATGCAGATGGTGGCTGTTTTGGCAGCAGTGAGGGTCTGCAAGGATGGAGCTGGCAGAAATCCCCACCATGTCCCCTGTAGAAGTGGCCAGGAGCCTCCTCTGGGATCAAAGCAGGGAATAAATCCCCCAGTGTGGCACAGGAGAGAAGAAGATGGAGCGAAGGGCAAAGAGACCGAGCAGGCAACCCTGGGAGGTGCCCACCCGACTGTGAGGTTGTGATGCCCCAAGGCAATGAAACTGAGCAGGGAGAAAGGCTGGCAAACACCTGGCCGGGAGGACATGGGTCCCTACGAACTTGGTGGCTGGTCTCAGTGACCCAGTGGCCTCATTTCCAAAGGTGACAAACAGCTGCAGCTCCCCCAGTGCTGCCAATATCTCACCTCTTCAAATCAGGGCCCTGGCTGTGATGCAAAGGGATCAGTCTTGGCATTCCCAGGAGCCACATGCTTTCCTAGGATATAGAGAAACAGCTTAAGGAGGGATGGGTATTCAATAAGTTGGTGGCGGGGAGCTCATCAGCGTCTCCTTCCATCACCCTAAAGCCACTGCAGCCCCTGCACCTCCTGGTTTCCCCATGGTACCCAAGCCTAACATTAAGCACCACACTCATCCATATCCCACCCTGGTCCCCACCACCTCTCAGCTCTGTGATGTCCCCAGACTCAAGCTTGTCCCATGCTCAGAGACCTGCCTGGGTATCCCTGCAGCTCCAAGACTGGGGAAAGAACCCAGCATATCAAACTCTGTCAAAAAAAGTGAGTGAAGGGGAGTTTGGCCTGGTATTGTCTGGAGTTGTGTTTTCTCCATCACAAGCAGTGATTAGGGTAATGAAGGGATCCTCTCCCCTCTGCTACCATCCCTATAGCAACCAGCAGCCTCTTCCCATTAAACAAGTGACTCATCAAACACGATTACACTGATATCAGGGAAGATGATTGTGACTTCTAGCTCTGACAAGGGAGCTGACCTTTCAGGAGAAAAAAAAAAAATAAATAAGGGAAATAGCTCAAAACTGGATGGGAATGTGCAGTTCCGTGTCTCATCCTCCCCATGTGTCCCGCTGTTCTTGCCCTGCTTGGGGACTCCCAGGTGGTAAATAAAGGCAGATCAGATGCAAACAGCCTCTGCGCTGTGAAGTGTAAATCCCCCGCTGCTCCGTGCCGGTGGTGGGAGGCAGGATCTGCAGTGGGCAGCCAGCCAGCACCGATGCCAGCACTCCCTGAGGTGTGCATGACCTCTGTCCTGGAGTGACGTGGCCCTGGGACCAGGCATGACGTCTGCCATGCACCCTGCTTCTGTCCATGCCACGCATCACGTTCCTGTTTGTGCCACGAACCCTGCTTCTCTCTGTGCCACACGTCATCTTTCTGCCAAAGCCGTGTATTGTTCTTCACATGCCAGGGAAACTTCTGCTCCGATCCCAGAAACTCCCACAAAGACCCCTCCAGTCCCTTCAAATTTAGCAGGTTTAAAGTACTTGAGGGTCTTTTCCCACTGCTAGATTTCTACTTTCTCACTCCCTCTGCCAAGTGCCTTTCTGCCATAAGTTCATCTGTGGGAATCTCAAGGAGGATGATGTTTCTCAGCCAAGTGACATCCAACACCACTGCAGGGAGAGGCATGGCACAGCTCTGGGGTAAAGTCCCCAGGGCAGAAGTAAAGCTTTTGGGAAAAGAGGACTTTCCTGGTTTAAACTCCAGCCTGGAGGATAGAGAAGGCAGATTCCAGTATATTTAGCAGCTCTCCACTCTGGATGGATGTTTGTGCTCCTTGAAATGTCTCTTTTACCGTGGTGAAATTCCACCCTACTGAGACACAGCTCTGGGCAGTGGTGCCAAAGGAGAAAATGCAGTGCCCAGAGGGGGAAAAATGCCTCTGTACACCCAAAATCCAGGTGTGTGCAGCTCAGGCTGAAGGTTGGGATTAGACCTAGTTTGCCAGCAAGCCCGATGCCCACAGTGGCCATAGCCAGCAGCAGTGCTGCCTGCAAATGTTACCCCATGCCCAGGGAAAGTCAGGGAGCCTTTGCCACTCCTACTGAAATATGCATAGGCAGAAATAACATCTCCTGCATAATTAATGAAGAGAGGACTTCACGCCTGTGCCCTGAGCTGGGGGAACAACCAAGCCCATCAGGTGCAGAGGGCTGAAATCTGCCTTTTCCATGTTGTTTCTCTTACTAAGAATTTTAGGGGCAGCTGGGCATTTTTAGCTCCCTTGGGGCCACATCCTGGTGGGCTGAGCAGAGGTCCAGCTTGGGCACCCAGGCAGCGGGAGGGCAGGGGGAGGCAGCATCTCATGCAAGCCCCTGAGAGCTGTTCCTGTCATCTCCTAGCACTTGGCTTTACTCTGTTGTAACTCTCCCCAACTCAAGCTGATTTTTTTCCAAGCCAAGTACTTGCTTTATATGAATTATTTCTCTTACCAGAAAGCAGCTGTGGCCTTTTTCTGACAAATGTCCTAACCCACCCCATGTTTCAGACCAGGGCTCCGGATCTGGTCAATCTCCAGCCTAATTCCAGGGGCTTGGGAGATGCTCAGAGGGGAGCCAGGCGCCGTGACTCCAAGTAGGATCCTGTTTAAATGTCAGAAGCCAGAGTTAAAATCAATAAATAGAGAAGACCGGCTGTGCTTGGGCGAGGGGGTGTCAGAGCTGCCTTTTGCTCAACTTCAAAGCTGAGAACTTGTTCCCCAGGTTTTATGAAACCTGACGTCCTTCCTGCCCAGCAGGAAAGGAACTGGGGAGGCTGGAGGTCCTTTGAGTGCTGCCGCGGGGGGCTTTTCCCCGCTGGGTGGGCTGCCTAACAGCCCCCCCGTGCTGGCATGTCAGGTTGGATAAGCATGGGGGTTTAACACTTGCAATGGAGCAACAAATCCATCCCCACCAGCACGCGGTGTCTGCAGATTTCTTTTGGTGCTGATGTATTGCCGGCTCCAGGGCAGCCAACGGCTTTTCTGCGTGGACCTGGGACCTTCCTGGTTCTCAGACCTGTGTCTCTGCCAGGGATCAAGTATTATGGTGGTCCCAGTGCAGGTGCAGCAGCCAAGCTCCTCCAGATCAGCTTGCTCCAAGCCTGGTTTTAGAAGGCTCATGTTGGTGGCAGCAGGTGGCAAGGCGACCAGAGAGAGGGAAGGCTGCCCTGCACTCAGCTGCAAAGAGAATCCAGATTTTTTTTTAAAGAATCTTTCTTATTTTGCCACTTTCAAAACCACAAAAAACTTCCTTACCTCTGTGCCACATCAGGTAAATTAGTTTATAGTTAATTATTAATTATCACAATCATCTGCCCTATTATTTTGCCTCTCATCCTTGCACACTCATAGCATTCACTATGGCTTGATGAATGGCAGTGTAGGGGAAACACAGTCACTCCTGATGAAGTAGCCAGCCAGAGAACCAAATACAGCCTGGGAGAAGGAGGAAAACACAGGGCAAAAGCCCTTATTTCAGAAAAAACTCCTTGCCTCAGAAGCCCTGCTTGCCAGAGCTGAGCTGACATATGGCAATGTGGTGTGTGCCAGCAAAGGTGCCTCAAAACGTGTTCCTCTGGCTCAGGCAAGTGGTGGAGCTGAAGGACTTGGAGCAAAATCATTTGGGTGTGAATGATACCACTGAAGTAAAAGGAAAAATCCTCCCCCTGGTTTGGCCTGAGTGGTGAGAACAGGGAGAAGCCAGAGCGAGCCTTCAAACCATGCAGGGCTGCTCCTTCCCTCCCGACACAGGTTGGCATTGCTGCCACTCACCCACCCTGGGGTCCTGTCCCCCTGCACGTGACATTTGCTCCTGTCCCCGTGCATGCACCAGTGGGGTCCTGTCCCTGAGCACATGGCAACAGGGTCCTGTCCCCGTGCAGGTGCCAGTGGGATGTAGGGTTACAGGCTGTCCTTGAGCAGGGCTGGTCCTGGGAGCCCAAACCTGTAGCCAGAGCATGGCTGAGGCCAGCCCCAGCGATGGGAACCCCAACAGCCCCCTGGGCCAAACCTGTCAATGCTGAGGTTTTGTGTGAGCTGGGGTGCAGTACACTCACCATCTCTGCTGTGAACCATCCCGCATCCCCCTGGTGCACGCACCTCTCCAAGGCTGCTGCTAAATGGGGGAGTGTTCACAGCAGCTGGATGTCAACAGTGCAGTGAGACACAGTGTCCACACACTGGACAACCCTGAGATATTTCATTTTGGTGCTGGAAGGTCTCGCACTTCTCTGCAGAGCAGGGAGGCTGGGACCTGTGTTCCCCAGTGCTGCCAAAGCCAACCATCCATCCATAGGCCTGCAAGAGGTAAAAGTAGGATTACAACAGTGCTGCTGCGGGCAGGATGGCAGAGGTCACTTCTGCAAGCTGGGCACTTGAACAGACTCCTTCCAGATACCCACAAGAGGGATTTTTTCAGCCAAATCAACTGTTTTTCAACAGAAATGGATGATTTTATAAGCCAGGCTCCTGCCTTCCTGCCTCTATCTGCTCTGCTGCCTGGGTTTAACATCAGCACCTCAACCACCCAAACCCATCACTGAGTCCTGATACTTCCTCCTGCCCAGCTGGGAGCACCAGGAGAAGTCCCCATTCTCCAACAACAGTGGCAAGAAAATGGCCTAATTTCCACCCCGTAGCTGCAAAGATTATGCAAAGCCTTTGAATGTAGGACTTCACGCACTCTCCAGCAGCACACGGCCCCTGACAGCCCTGTTTCGGGGAGGCTGGCGGGCGCAGCGTGCGTGTTTGCCACCCTGATTAGTCAGCACTGCTAATTATAGCCACGCTTTTCTTCTTATAGCTCTTCAAGCACCATTGGAGTAATAGGGAACAACAGAGACACTGAAATAAGTGTGTGTCCTCTCGCTGTGGAAAAGATGCCGGTATAAAGATGAGGGTGAATTTCTAGCGGTGCAGCTTTGCATGGTCTGCGTGGGGGGTTTCAAGGCAACGCACACGTGGGTTTGCCGGATCTGCCACAGGATGCTCTGGTGGAAGTGGGAGCTAGGGTGGGAAAAGCTCGTGTGATGCGGGGAGGTAATGATGTTTCCACAGGAAAAGAAATAAAGCTGATTCTAATGCTTTTAGAGAAAAAAAAAAGATGGAGGATCGCATCCTATGCATCTTATCAAATGTGTCGCAGGTGTGGTTTTATCACAGCCCATGATGGAGAGTGGAGGATGCCCAGACGGGCTTCCTGCCCATCTGTGGAGCCAGGGCAGGGCCTGTGAAGGCCCATGGCATTACCAGCCGTTGGCGATGGTGCAGGGCTCACCATGCAGCCCAGGGGAACTAAACCCCGCTGCCCACTGGCTCGGTTGCCTGTGATTTTCAGGGCATTTCAGTTGCTGTTTGTAAAACCAACACACAGTGGCGAAAATGCTGCCAGTCCATCCACTTTTGCAGATTATTGGCACTGTAGTTATTCCTCTTGGAGAGCTCTGTGCTACCTGTTATGTCTGTTAAGCATCAGTCCTTGTGCAGAATTTTGTTATCAGTGGGCTCTGCCTTGGACAGCCAGGACATTAGTGATTGCCACCAAATAACCCACCCAGGCATTCGTTAGCTCCCACCTAATCACCACAAAGACCTGGCTATAGAAATAGCTGCAGAGAAGCAAGTCAGAGATGGGGATAGAGATTCAGGGGCTCTCAAGTTCATGTCCTGCCTGTCAGGCAGCCACATTGCCAGCCACTTGTTTTTTAAACAAAAAAAGCACAGTTTCTAAGGCAGGATGAGACCCAGGTAAAGCCCTGCTGTGGGTTGGCAGCACCCCACATCACTGCAGGGCAGTGCCAGGGGAGGACTGTGTGTGATGTTTAGCACTGAGCTTCCTCCCAACAGCCAAAAGCCAAGGAGGAAGATGGGAAACGAAGATAGGAAATGACAAGGGAAAACCTTCTCCTTGCTGAACAGCATTTCCAGGTGAGGCTGGTGGCCTCTCTGTGTAATTAAAGCATCAGGCTTTTGCTGATGTCCTTGATTAGCTTTGATTTTTGCTCCTTACTATTAACTCTGTAATTTGAATAGAGATGAGGCATACTTAATATATTGTCCAACTGTTCTTGCAGATACCCAGGTAGCTCAGAACATCATACACAACTATAAAAGGCAGATGCTCAAATACTACAAACACGATGCACAGTGGTACATGCGCACAGATGCAACGCAGCTTGCATTCAGGACAGCTCTGGAGGCGGCATGCCTTGGTTTAAAAATGGCCAGATAAGGTAATTTTTGTCACCTGTGCCTTAAGGAAACCACAACGCTCCTGGGGTGCCCCAGTGGCCCTGGCACAGACAATTTTCCCTTTCAGACAGACAGACATGCCAGCTCCTGTGCAGTTGTCAAATGTTGGAAGCCCATCCGCTGCTGCTCTGCGCCCAGCGCAGGCACCAGCACCACTGGGAGGGTCTGGGGGCATCCTATAACAACTCCCAGCTAACAGGGAAATAATCAGGCACAGAGCTGTGTGGCTAGCACACCGGAGGGTTTATGTCCTCCTCAGTACGGGACCAAAGGCAGAGGAGTCTGGAGGTGTGTTGGCACAACCCGGAGACCTCTTTCAGTCTGTTTTGCCATCCAGAGGGGAGACTCTCCCTGGGGGCACAGATTCCACCGGCCAGCCCCCACGCGATGCCAGGCACAGGGTTGCTTTGTGCCATGGGGCAGCAGCATCGCACCTGCTGAGGTTCGGCGGTCTGCAGCATCCGGGCAGAGACCTGGCTGCAGCACAGGGGGAGAGAAGGAGAAAAAGCTTCGGGTTTCTGCCAGTGCTTCCCAGTGTGCCACCAGCCTGGCACATCCCCTTGCACATGGGGGGGCATAGCCAGCTGGTGAAACCCCCCAAAATCTTATCAGAGATGTGGACCCTCTCCTCCCCAGGCTGTTGAAGGAGGGCAAGCAGCTCCGCTTGCTGGGTGAGAAACCCATTGCGGTGAGTACATGGAAAGGGGGCACTTCTCCAGTGCAGGGCGATAATCCCTGCGGGGTCTGGTACTCACTGAGGGGCGTGGGAAAAACATCCTGGGATTGTGCCAAACTTGTGGTGGGATGTTAAGGGGAGGAACTGAAGGTGGGGAAGGGAGGCAGCAGCATGGTTTGGGACTACCAGGGCCACAGTGGGCTCTGGGGGCCAACCAAGAGACCCAAGTGTTTGAGAGGGTTCAGCGAGTGAGACTTCAGGAGGGGTTGGAACCTGGAGGGAGCAGGAGGTCCAAGCTAACTGCCATCGAGACCACGGGGTTTTGGGGACAGCTGAGACCCATTGGAGTCTGTGCACAGAGGCAGCTACAGATGAGAGGATCCAATGGCCAGACTGGGGCAACTGGGTGTCTGAGAGCACTCACTGGAGGGATGCACAGCACGTCTGTGTGTGCACGTCCCTGCTCAGCCTTGCTGTCGGCTGGACCTGGGGCTTGGAGCTGCAGCAGCCTCCCCTCAGCCAGGTAGGGGATTTGGCAGCCCCCAGCAGATCCAGTGGGGACAGCAGGACTGTTCCTGCTCAGACCTGCAGTTGCTCATGAACCCATCAGCGTGGCTGGGCTGAGGCCGCCTGCACTCGTCTCAGCCTGGGGGCCCTGGGTGGGCCGTGTCCCTGCAGAGCACCTCGCACAGCCATCACATCCCCTCTGCTGCAACAAGCTCGATCCAGCCCCTCTTCTGCACCCACCTCCTGGCAGAGGCAGCTGCTGATGGAAGTCAATCAAAGCTCCTCACCGCCTCCCCTTTCCCAGGCGGTGCATAATTACTGAGAGCGGGAGCGAATTCATTCAGCTCTTGCTCAGATTTCCTCCGCCCATTTTCATGCTGCTCATGTCACTCGGCACACAACAGCGCTCAGTCACGCGGCCGGCAGCCCCAGGTAGATGACGATTCAAGTCCCCTGGGGTGGGGCTCATCCTGATTAAGAACCCAGATGCTCCTAAGTGAGGTGATTGGGTTCAGCCAAAACCACCGATATTCACCTAAATATCTTTGTACACCAGGAGCTGGAACTCCTTCCAGGCATCGAGCTGCACTGCATGACTACAGCCTGGAAGAGAGAGGGGGATGAAAGAGTAAAGCTGGAGTGTTATGAAACCAGTAGGAAAGGGGGGGGAAGGTGTAGCTGAAATATTGCGGAACCGGGAGCAGAGCATCCCTGCTTTGAGGATCCTGCTCCTGAGCTGAATCACAGAGCCATTTGTGGCCGGAAAAATAATCGTGTCTTCAGGATTTGTTCCTTACCATGCTGATCCTTTCCCAAAGAGTCAGGAAGGAAAGCCTTGGGAGTGGGTGGGTGCTGTGGTGCAGGGAGAGGGACAGATCCCTGCACTCACCTTCTTCGGGCAGGTCCCCCCGCGCAGGAGGGTGGATGCCAGGCTGTGCAGCCCATGTGAAGCTCCCAGGGGTTGATCCTCCCCACCCCAGCTTTTACGCTGGCTGGAGGGAAGCCCGGGCAGGGCGAAGGCTCTAGGGTGTGATGTCTCCCCCGGGGGGGAGTGTGTATCTGCCCCAGCCTGGTTGCTCAGGGCTCCCTGATCACCCCTGACTGCTGGCTCCTGGGGGTACAGGGGGAGCGGCACCGCTGTCCCTGGGCATTGCCCTTGAAGTGTGGGGCAGCTGAGCCACGCCATGCTGGATCACCCCTCCGCTTCAGATCCTCGCATCCCTCAGCACAAGCGGTATAAATAAACCTTGCCCAGCCGCCTTCGCGAGCCGCCGGGGCCTGGCTGGCACCCAAACTGCATCCGCAAAAGGCAGGTGCAGAGGGCCCTGACCTTGGGGAGGTGCGTCGGGGTGGCAGGAGAGCTCATGAATGAATGGCGGGGCGGGTGCATGCATGGGTGCGTGCATGGGTGCGTGCGGGTGCGCGCACCCCCTCGTGCCTGCGGGTGTGGATGTGGATGTGGAGCAGGGAGCCAGCCTTGTTGTTATTCTGATCACAGCGGCTCTGATTCACAGACTTGGATCATGAATATAAGTGAAGACTTTGACGTCAGAGTTGAGATTTATCAGCAGATCCAATGGGGCAGGAATATTAAGTGCAAGTCGATGCCAGCTATCTGCCAGCGTTATTAGCAATGCTCACCGAGGAATGAGGCTTAACACCGAGAACTGGTAGGACTGGGAAGGAAAAAAATAAAAACGGGGGGAAGCAAGCTGATCTTCGAGCATTAAAGCCAGGTAAAACAACAACCCTCGGCGGTCACGGCTGCCTGCTGGCTGGGCTGTATGCGGAAAGGGGGGATGCCGGCGGTGGGGGACAGGTAGCGGGCTGCGGGCAGAGCCCCCCCGACCTTCACACCTCTGCTGCCTAACTCCGGGGGGGGGAATTTACTCTGCAAGGGGGACCACGCCGAGCAGGGCAGGATCTTGCAGTTGTTTGCAGCCGGCTGGCAGCATTTTGCACCAGTCTTTTCCAAAGGAGGGGAAGGAGGGGGGAAAGGAGAAAGTTAATGCAGGCTGTCCCTTGTCACTACCTTCTCGTTTTATCAGCGGCTCCGCATCCATGCGAGGGCTGGCCTATTAATAGTATTTATTTTTACTCACCTCACGCAAAAAAGAAAGGGCTGCGGGGCGGGGGGGGAGGGCCTTTGTGCTATAAATAGGCGGCAAAAGGTAGCCGTGCCCCGGGGAAGGGAGGAGGACGGGGCAGCCGCACCGTGCTTTCCCCGGCGGCGGAGTGCGCAGCGCCTGCGGATCCTGCGCGGGGCCGGGCCGGGCGCGGGGCAGAGCGCATGGGGGCTGCTGCCAGCAGCGGGGCGCTGAGTTGTGCTCGGCCTCAGCCCGCCGGGAGGAGCAGGAGCTAGCGGGCAGGCTTCCCCCGGGCGAGGGGTGCGTGTGGGGCCGGCGGTGGGGTGGGGGGGTGCTACCTCCCGGGGAAGCCGCAGTCGGGCTGGGGGGAGGCGGCCGGGGATGCGCCCTGGTGCGGGGCTCGGCGCGGGGTGTCCCGGGGCTCGGCGCGGGGTGTCCCGGGGGCCGGCGCGGGGCTCGGCGCCTCTCCCCGCAGCCCGGTACCCGTGCCGGCCGCCGGCGCCCCTCACCGCATCCCTCTCCCTCTCTCCCCAGCGATGCTGCACGGCCCCGCCGCCATGGGGGAGCCGTGGCAGCCGCAGCCGCAGCAGCAGCGGCTCCCGGGGCTCGGCAACGGCTCGGAGCCCAGCGCCTGGCCCTCGGCGGCGGGCGGGCCGGGGACGGCGGCGCCGGGCGGCGGCGGCGGGGCCGGGCCCGGGGGGGCCGTGAGCCCCTGGGACATCGCGCTGTGCGCCACGGGGACGGCGGTGGCGGGGGAAAACGCGCTGGTGCTGGCCGTGCTCTTCTACACGCCGAGCCTGCGGGCGCCCATGTTCCTGCTGATCGGCAGCCTGGCCCTGGCCGACCTGCTGGCGGGGCTGGGGCTGGTGGCCAACTTCGCCGTGCGGTACCTGCTGCGGCCGCCCAGCGAGGCGGCGGAGCTGGGGGCGGCGGGGCTGCTGCTGGCCGCATTCTCCGCCTCCGTTTGCAGCCTGCTGGCCATCACCGTGGACCGCTACCTGTCGCTGTACAACGCGCTCACCTACCACAGCGAGCGCACGCTGGGCTTCACCTGCGCCATGGTGCTGCTGATGTGGCTACTGTGCCTGGGCGTGGGGCTACTGCCCCTCCTGGGCTGGAACTGCCTGCGGGACCAGAGCGCCTGCAGCATCCTGCGGCCCGTCACCAAGGACAACGCGGCTGTGCTGGCAGTCACCTTCCTCCTCCTCTTCGCCCTCATGATGCAGCTCTACCTGCAGATCTGCAAGATCGCCTTCCGGCACGCTCAGCAGATCGCCGTGCAGCACCAGTTCATCGCCACGGCGCAGGCCACCTCCACCCGCAAAGGGCTCTCCACCCTCTCGCTCATCCTCGGCACCTTCGCCCTGTGCTGGATCCCCTTCGCCATCTACTCCCTGGTGGCCGATTCCAGCTATCCCGTGGTCTACACCTACTCCCTGGCGCTGCCCGCCACCTGCAACTCCCTCATCAACCCCATCATTTACGCCTTCAGAAACCCCGACATCCAGAAGTCGCTCTGGCTGGCCTGCTGCGGGTGCATCCCTTCCACATTCTCCTCCAGACCAAGGACATCCAGCGATGTGTGAGGACTGAGCACGGAGCGAGACGCGCTCCCTTGCTCTCCTCCTCCTCCTTTTCCCCTCTGTCGTTATTGTTTCCTACCGGGAGGAACCCCCCCGGCCAGCACATCTCGTTCCATGAAAAGATGGCCAAAAAGAGAAAAAAAGGAAAAGGTAAAAAGAAGGGGGAAAGAAAGAGAGAGAGTAGAATGCTAATGGTTTCCTTTAGAAATGTTATTTTCTTACACATTTTATTTTTTATTTAAAAACACAAAACACCAAAAAAAAAAGAAAGAAAAAAAAAAAAGGATCTCCTTACGATGGCGTTTGTCTCCTCTCGGGGTAAGGAGCCGGGGGAGCAGCGGGCTTGCCGGCCCTGGCCGGGTGGTTTTGACCCCCCCGGGGGCACGTCCCACGAGCGGCAGCCGCCGGGAAGGGCGCAGGAGCGGTGCGGGGGGAGGTGGGGTGCTGGGTGTCGGGTCCCCCCACGGTGGGGCTGGTCCCCACTCGTGGGGTTGTTGTGCGGGGCGCCCATCCCCCTAAAATCAGGTCTCTTGCAATGCTATGCAATAATCGGGAGGGGGGGTGGGGGGCGGCGTTCAGCACCGCGGCGGCGGACAGCTCCGGCTGGGCGGGGGGCGCGGGGGGTGGCGGGGGTGGGGGGGCCGCGCGGGGGGACACACGGTGCCTCTCTGTTTCTGTGTCGTTTGCGAAGCACTTTGAGACCCCGCGGGGCGAAAGGCACTTTAGGGTATGGCCGTTGTTTTGGGCTGCCGCAGGGATGGGGGTACCCGGGGCATCCATTCGCCCCCCCCCCCCCCCCCCCCAAAAAAAAAAAAAAAAAGGTGACCGAGGGCAGGGTGGGGGCTCACTGAGGTGGCAAGGGCAGCCGGGGCGCCCCGCACCCCGAGGCTCTGGGGAGGCCAAGGAAGGTCTCTCGGGCCCGGTTTGGGCCCGTGGGGTGATGCGCTGCCCCGGCCGCGCTCCCTTCCACACCGCTGGTTTGAGACCATCCATCCCATCCCGCGGGTGGGATTTTCATCCAAAGACGGGTCCGGGCTTGTTGGGGTCCCCTAGAGGGAAGCCTCTGTAATGACGCGTGTTATTCCGGATGTTACCATTTTAACGTGCTTCATTAGGGAAGCTGCGGTACCCTCACATTCCTCTCCATATCATGTGCTTTGTGGTGTTAGTGAGACCATGACGAAGTGTCCTTTATCTTGTGCTTTCTTTTGGCTGAGAAGTGGAATAGTGCATTCACTTAAAAAGCAAGCAAGAAACCAAGCAACCTTCAGAGAGATGGCAGGGCTTGGGGTGAAACACCCAGGGTGGCTCTGGCAGAGGTGGTGGGTGCTGCTCTAGGGCCTGGCACAGACACAGCTCAGCGGTTGCTGCAGGAGGCCCCCCGCCAGCAGAGCCTGGTGTCCCAAACACATTGCTCTCCTTTAGAGAAGGTTGCTGAGATCATCAGCATCTTAAATTACCCCCTTGAAAGCAGGAGCTAGGTTCCGCTGCACCATGGGCAAACCAGAGTTCCTGTCAACACAACCCAACAGCACCGCCACCACCAAACCACAGCATGTGTACACCAGTCTCACGGAAGACAGAAACCTCCTTGTCTTGTGAGGCTATAGTGGGTATGAAGCCACTTTATGGCTGGATCCAGACACAACTGTATTTTCTCTCTGGATCTGTGCAATGTATTTCTCGCTCCTGAGAGCTAAGTGCACATGAGAAAGCTATGAATCTCCAAAGTGTGCCTGGGGCTTGGACTTATTGTCTACCTTTGAAAGGTGGCCAGTTTCTTTTTTCTTTTTTTCCTTTCTCTTTTGAATACCTTGGGCAATGGGTAGTAGGCACAATGTTGAATCAGCGTATGTGTAAAAGAAAATATACATATAAGAAAGAGTAAAAAAACCATATATATAAACACTTTTCTCTGCTCATCTCATTTCTTCTGGCTTCTGTAAGCGCAGCCAGGTCCCTGCAGTTCCTCCGTGTGAAAACTCAAGACAGAGTTAGTTTAAACCATTTTTGAAACATTGTGAACATTTTTAAATGTTTTTATACAACTCTATCTAGAAGACAGTATTTGTTGCTCTGGGCAGGTCATTTTGTATCTTTAAATTAAATGTAGTATTAACTAATCAGCCTTAGAGAAACTTTGACAAGAAAAAAGTTGCATTTTCTTGGCTTTCCAGTCAATTACTATTGCTGAAGATTTTGATTTTAATGGTTTTTTTTAGAACTTAATTGTATACTTAAAACCTGTCTCAGTTGGAGAGTTGCATTGGTAAGTTTTGACAAAGGCATACAAGGGTCAGTGGAAAATAATTTCCCCCTGTGGCCCTTCACAGCAGTAGGAAAAAGATTTCAGATGTGAGGAACTAACCAGACAGCTAAGTTAGAGAGGAGGTGGCGATGTCCTCACAGAATGCTTGGTACTCACCCAAACACATTTGCAGCAACGTTGTCAAAGGCAAACTCTGCTGCCTAAATTCTGGTCCTTGCATTAAGGACGCTTTTATTCTGCTGCACTAATCCAGCTCACAGTCAGTATCAAGTTTTTGTGCAAGTAAATTGCATGCTCAGATTTAGTATAAAATGCCAATCCAATTCTTTTTCAAGTGATGATCTAGGATCTCTCTCTTGGAAACTGTTAAAGGCGCACATGGAAGTTGTTAAAAACACTTGATAGGCTTCAGGAAAAGTCTTAAGAAATCTGCTCTAAAGAACATTTTGATTAATCGGCATTTTTGCAGTCTTTCCACTAAAAAAAAAAGATATGCGCTTTCTAGATTATTTTTTCCTTTGCTATTTTTTCCTCTCCTTTTTTATCAGTGGAAAGAGAGGAAAACAAGGAGAAGTGACGAAGAAGGTAAACAAGTATGAGTTCACCTGCCATGCATTGATTTGTGGAAATCTGGCCCTTTTACTGCACTTTTGCTTTTCCTAAAGAAAATCTTTCACTGGCAAAAGTCTTGAGTGACAATGTTGGACATCAGTGAGGACACTGGATGTCAGGGCCTCCTTATGTCAGATGTCAGGAGAACTACCTTAAAACCTTAAAATACTTATCAAGTTAGGAATGCTGGGTGGGAATGCTCTGGTGTCCTTCAGTGATGGCTTTGGGACATGGTTAGTACAGAATACAGGGCCTGACTTTGGATGAGCTTGTGTCGCCATAAACAAGGAGCAGCTCCCATGAATGTAATGGTGTCACATGTGGATGAGGCACCAACTATACGAGGAGCACTGGAAAACAGAAAGGGCTCCAAAGCATCTGCAAATATGGTGAAAAGAGTGCAGCAGCCCCTGTCTTGCTCCTGAGCATCGTGAGAAGGACACAGAGCAACCAGAGTATGGCCTATTGTTCTCCATTTTCCAGTACTGAATGTATTGGCAAGCCTCCTCGAGCTGGGATTCTTGTGTCACAAGTCATTAGAAAAGCTGAGGTCTATAAAACCCATTCATTTAATTCTTGTGCTTTTCAGATGAGATACACAGGGACAGTGGTAGTTTTGCAAAGCACAAGGTGTCTTTAGCTGGTGGAAATTTGCAGGTGTCCTTTGATTTCCACAGAACCTCTGTAGCCACTCCAGTTAGAAACTGGACCTGCTTAGAGAGAGCTGGTCTGCATTTAGTTGGGAAGATCTCCATGTCCTCACCCTGGTGAATGGCCCAGATCTTTCCACTGTACCTTAAAAAACTGAGCTTTGCAAATAGCTTTTGATAAAGATGAAGGGCCAGAGCCTGTCCCTGCTTACACTCATGTCACTTCTGGAGCCTACAGGAGCTGGTCTAGATCTACAGCAGCAGAAACAAGCAGAAAATTAGTTCTACGCAATTACACGAGGTATCTCAAGCTTATGGCAGAGATCAGCATTGCCAGGGAAATGAATCTGCTGCTTGTTTGGTTGATTTATTTACAGGTTTCTGCTTGCCTTTGGCTTTTCTACCATGAACTGGTGGCAAGCAGACTATAGGTATGAAATGCTTTCTGTGTTGGTGGTCGGCTGTTTTAGTCAAAGGGGTGAGGAAAGGGCAAGGAGGAGAAAGAAAGAGAAAACATTCCTTGAATATATTGTGAAGAGGCCAGGGACGCTGCTGGATGGGACATAACCACAGCTGCACCAACAGCCCTTAGTTTTATGGAGATGTGCTAGGGGTGGGTGTGAGCTTATGCATTTACAGCAAGCCCTCATCCCTGTCCCAGCATGTTTCAACTGAGAAATTAAAAAAAAAAAAAAAAAAAAAAAAAAAAGCAGCTAATAAAATGTATAGACTCTACCAACAAAGATGCTTAGCTTTCTTTCCTTTCCATTTTGTTCCGTTTGGGACTTTGAGCAGTGAAAACATCTCTTTTTAGCCAATTTCATCAATAACCAGCAGTAAGTATCTCAAGGATCTCAGTCATGATGTGGCAGCCACAATTTGTTAAGCTCAAACAAAGAGTTTTAATTGAACTTTGAATAAAACCCCAAGAAACCATTATTTTTTTCAGTAGGTGATGAAGTACTTCTTTCTTGTAGAAGCATCAAATTTGGGGTGGGGAGGTCTTTAAAAAGCCATTGATCCTGGTAATCACTTTGTACTGATGTGTACTGACCAGCATTGACAACTCATTTAATTGTTAACAATTAATTAACAGTTCACTTTTAATTGTCAGGAATAATTGCTTGATGCACATGGTATCTTCTTGTAACTCCTTTAATTCACGCACAATCTTTTCTCTCTGTGAGGCAGTCATGCTGCTGTTCAGCTGACGGCCTCACTTGTACCATTTGTACCTTTTCTGTTGACAGTGCAGTTGCCTACTGCAAAATCCCTCAAGAGACACTCTTCCCACTGTCCCTGCCACACCAGGAATGGAGCTTTCCCATTCCTATTGGAAAACTCTGCAATACAGAGCTTTACAGAGATAAAATGGATTTTCAGTAGAGAAGACCCAAATCAAAAGGGGTGGTCCAAAGCTCTTTTGTCTCCGACTTTGAGGGATGTGAGTAAATTGTCTCCAACTCCAAGGGTAATAGATGCTTTCATAAATTCTGCTTGATGTCAAGTGTAATTGTGTCTAAACCAAGGTTATTCCTTCACAATTTGAGCACACTGCAGTGGGCAGGAGGCTG
Source organism: Athene noctua (assembly GCF_965140245.1). Taxonomy (NCBI): domain Eukaryota; kingdom Metazoa; phylum Chordata; class Aves; order Strigiformes; family Strigidae; genus Athene; species Athene noctua. The sequence continues at coordinate 11,706,227 of NC_134047.1, read as the reverse complement.
GATGTCTGATGGCACATTGTATCAATAGACACTGAAATCACAAGCACAGGTTTATGACCTTATTGCAGAACCCAGGAGTTGGAAAACATTTGGCTTGTCCCAGGAAAAGTTCTTTTCCAACTGGGCACTATCTGGCTAAGGATGAGAGGTAAGGCTGGGCACTGCTGGCAAAGCAGGTGTCCTCTCAAGCCTGCTGCAGCTTGGTCTCTCAGCTCTGCCTTGCCTTTCCTCTACACCATGTAGAGAGCGACAAGGACTGGGCATGTTTCTGATGTCCCTTGTGAATAGGTCAGAACTGGGACCCAGGCAGGATAAACTATCCTCCCTAGAGACAAATACTCTAGCTTGGAGGGAGTGATGAGTTTCTGGTGGTAAAGCTCACCAAGATACTCAGCCAGACTGGAGTGGCCTGGGCCCAGATCCTGCTCTGCAGTCACCAGTCAGCAGTGTGGCCCTGCAGTTGCCCTCCTGAAGCTCTGAAACCCAGATGAGCTTGTCCAGGCTTCGGGCAGTGTCTGTTGGAGTTGCCTTTGGCTGCACAGTCGGACAGAATGGGAGTCAATCGTCCCCGTTCCCAATCCTGCCTCCAGTCCTATCTGCTTCCCAGAAACCAGGACATTTCAGAGCAATTAAAACAGCAACTTATTTTGATGAGTTTTCGTTAACCTTTTAACTCAACTAGGAAAGTTGATCTCAAAGAAAAATGTACAGTTATCATTCTATTATGGTTAAATCAAGCCCCTTCAATGCACTTTATGAATGAGTGAAACAAATCAATGCTGTTATTGCACTGTATCTCTATTGTGTATAATATTATACATTCATCTGTAAGAGTAATTTATTTTTATTACTGTAAATAAAACTGTTAAAGTGATTTGTCAAGAGGATATAAAAAATAGGGGGAGGGGGGGGTTAAAATTAAAACATTTGAAGATCTGGGCTCCTGTCCCAGGTATGTGCCATACTGTGTGTGTCTGGTTTTATTTCAGCTGAAGTGAGTCTAGTACAGGTTTCTGCCTTCCCTCACCTGAGGCCTGTGTTTCTACTTGGATTGCGATGAGCTGGTTGAGGATAAGAACTGCTCAAGATATTGATTATGTGGGTTAGGAAGCAACGTCTCCTGCCACCCAGAGCACAAGGGTCTTCCCTTCCAAGGGAAGTGTGCCACTTCTAAGCACAAGGATGGAGACTTTTCCATCAGCAAGCTATCCTCTGCCCTCTGATTATCCAGGCGGTCAGGAATTAAATACCCATGGGAATTAATTGATCTTTGAGAGTTGGTTTCTCCAAATTAAGGGTTATAGAGATACCACAGATTTCTGCCGCTACTTCTGTGCTCTGGCCTCTAATAGAGAAGGGAATATCACAGGGCTCATAACTCACAGCAAAGGAACCCAGCAAGGGCAAGCTGATAAAAAGCCAAACTCAAAACTACTTTAACCTCTTAAAATCTTTATTATTATTTTTTTTTCATTAGTACATGCATAAAGTGTCAACAGTTTGGGATTATGACATCTTTTGAACAAATGTAGTTACAAGCGGTGCTTCAGATCGTTCCAAGTTTCCTCTCTACACTGTACAGAAGAAAGCTTGTGTTGCGACCAACATAGTCCCTACCTTTCCATCATCGTGTCACGACAGGCAGAACCCACAACACTGGGGAGAAACACTTGTTCACACGTAGCAACTGGGTATGGTAGATAGATACAAGCAGCAACATCTACTCACCTATTGACTAAGTGCACATGGTTAAAAGACCCCATTAGACAGTGAACATCTCCTTCTTTTTTAATGTCAGCTATATAATTACGTAAATCAAGTTATGGCCTGTAACAGGTGACACTCCCACGGGAGAGACACCCATCTCCCATCAGCTGCTTCCATCAAACAGCAAGTCAAAGGAAATACGGGTAATACTTCTGCCAGTATTAAAAAATGAGCCTTTGGCAGGAGCAGCGGGGCAGCCCCACCAATGCTGAGCACCCTGGGAAGTCAAACGCAAGGTGTCACTGGGCTGGCACCTCCCTGTCCCTGCCGTGCCACCCCTGCAGAACTGGAGCCAACTGGCCCCAGCCCTGGCTCCTGGCTGTACATATGAACAGCTGGTGCCAAAAGGGGAGAAAACTGCTTTTGGAATGCTCAGCTCAAGCTGACTGCTCACAGATGCTCTATTTTAGGAGGATTGATTGCCCCAGTGCTCTGGGAGATCCCCCTAGCTCACAGCTGCTGAATGTGGGTAGTGCAGAGGGATTTTTGGGGTGTCTGAGGTGCTCCCAGCCTAGCCTGAGCTGGCTTGATCCCTGGGCTGCCAGGCAGGGCACAGGAGATAATCCTCACCTGCCTTCAATGTCCCCAAAATCATGCTCCTGCAGTGCCTGGCCTCACCCAGAGGTGCCTGTGCTCCTACTCACTCTAAAGGTGATGGGAACCTGGCAGTGAGATGAATCCTGTCCTGCCAAAGCAGCTGGCATTGCCCCAGGAGCCCTGGGCTGGGGCAGGAGGAGGAGGAGGAGGAGGAAGGCTCTCCAGCCTGAATGCTTGTCCCACAGCAGCACAGTGCACGTACCCTGGAGAAAACCCACCAGCACATGCATGTCCCAAAGCAAAGTGATGACAGGGTTTGTCCCCTCCCTGAACACCCACTATGTCCTCTTGGGGACTGTCCCCATGCCGAAGGTGCAACATTTGCTTGTGCACTCAGAGACGTGTGGTTGCTGGAGCAGGATTTCCTTGGGTTGGCCAAGACTGGAGTAAAAGCTGCACCCAAAACTACTCCTGTGCAGCTGCAGGGGTAACAACAGCCAATGTGCAAGGGAGGACAAATACCAGCAGATACCTTGGGGTCTGGGCAGTTCCAAGTCTCCACCCAGGTGAGGATAGGCTGAGCATCAGAAGTGCTTGGTAATGCCCTGCCCTTCCCCAGCTGGGTGAGCCCCCTGCCCCATGAAGCTCCTTGGCAATACAGTGGGGACCTCCAGAAAAGGCACTTGTGTCAGTAAGGAGCTGCCCTGCCACTCTCCCGATGGGAAGAGGGGGCCCGAGCCCTGCATGTGACGTGGCACAGCAGAAAGTGGAGAGGAGGGAAGTGCCAGCAATGCTTCAGCATAACCCAAACTCATGCCTGGAATATCCTGTTTCAGATTCCCCCAGGCAAATCAAGCGGCCCCAAAATGAAGGAAGTCTATTAAGATAGGGAGCCATCAGCCCTGAAACACTTCTAAAAATGCATCTCAGAGAAAAAGGTTTCTTTTTGGTGGGGATTACCTTTCTTTTTCCTAATCTGCTCTGATCTGAGATGAAAGGCACCACAAAGAGAGGCCCCATTCGTGGAAAACTGGCCAGAACTAAAGGTAGACCTGAAACATCTCAGTATAAAAATAACTTTGGTGGGGGTGGTGGTGAGGGGGGGTGTCAATGCTCACAGCAGTATGATTTTTGGAGACCTGGCAGGACTGTGCCAAAGATGTGCCTGCTGCCAGCAGGAAATCAACATCTCCTCAACATGCATCACAGTAACTTCATCAGGCTCCAAGTCTACTTCATTTCTAATGCAAGATTTTTATACTTGTTTCTTTCATGTCAAGAAGTTACTTTTTCTGGAGCAAGTATTCCCAGCTGAGACATCAGGCACACACAAGCACCAGGAACAGGTGAAAATCAATGGGATTTGAAACACTTGAGCTGGGATGGGGCCTTCGGGGACAAAAGCACCTCCTGATATTGGTGTCTCCTTGTTGCACTGTGGGCTGATATGTTGCTTGCTCTGTTCTTAAACACTCTTTTCTTAATAATTGATTTTGGAAAGTGGATATGGCAATAACTGCTCTATTTTTTGGTGGCTAACTGGGAAGCAACATTGGGTCTGACTTTCCCTCAAGGTCCATGGGAAGGAGACAGAACAGATTCTTCTTCACGCAGGCACAATTCTCACCTGGAACAAGTGGAGCTTGAGCGAGTGATCCTAGAAAATCTGGAGTTTGTTAAAGGAAGATCAGATTCACACAAAAAACCCTCCAGAAGATTGAAATACTTCTAAGTCTAGGTTTGGGTGTAAGTGCCTGAGCTAGAAAGGCATCACATGAATTGCATGGACAGCTCTAAGTGTTGGCAGGTAGCCACAATGGTGCGTCTGGACAAGTTTCCTATTGCATGCATGGCCATCCCAGAGGAGCACAGCCCTGTGTGACATGTGGGGACCGTTCTGAGGGCATGGTGACCCATTCAGAGACAAAACCAGCACATCTTGGTGCTCCTGTACTTTGCTCAGGCACTTTTGTGGGGGGATAGTGGAGGGGCAGGAGACCCCCACTGCTGCCATCAGCAGGGGGGATGTAGTTGTGGTGCTAGTTGTGGAGTCACCTAAGGAAGGGACAACAGTCCTCAAGGTGCTGCTGCCCAGTTTGAGGGTAAATTCATGGTTGAGTGAGCATTTGAGGCTTCTAAAGTGCAGTGCAGGTTATATGGTCTTTGCTGTAAACTGTAAACTCCTCAGGACAGAGTCCTTGCCCTTACTTTTATTTTTATTTTGTAAAGTGACATCTCAGCTGAGAAAACATTACCTCTAAATAACTACTACTACTACTAAAGGAAAACAGTAATCATGGTGAAAGGAACAGCCTATGCTCCCCTTGCCAGCACCCCATGATGGGGAGCACTTCCTGGGGCTCTCCATGGTCCATCCACAAGGAAACAGGATGATGCTCCTGTTGGAAATGCAGCTCTGGAAAGTACTCTCCAAAATACTACATCCAGTGCTACAACCTGCCTCCCTCCAAGTGAAACTTCCATTTATTGTTAAAGCTGAGGTGTTAATTCGGGCTCTGTTCCCAGGGGAGTCTGCAAAACTTCTGTTCAGGCTGTTGGGTGTCTTGAAAGGAAGATGGAGATGTAAAAATTGCTGTGAGGAAATTTGAGGGCTCTTACGTGAAGGGAGTCTCTGGAGAATCCCTGTTCAGCCTTACATTTGTCACCAGAAGAAAACCTTCCCAGGATAAAATAGCTGCAAAACCAGGAGCTCTCAGGATGTGACACTTGTTCCTCCCTAGGTCTCTGCCCAGGGTGGAAAGTTAGAAGCTACCCAATTCCTTCTTCATCCTTCAGGACACTGATGCTCTAAGAGTTACCAGTGTCAACAGCCAGCTCCAATGTTCACACAAAATCCAGGAGACACTGAGAGTGCAAAGCCAGGACGTGAACACTGCTCGACTTCCACCAACCTTCATGGAACTTGAGCAAGACCAGACTTCACATCTGATGTAGCCCTCACAGGCAATGACTGGTGTACCATGGGCACAGTGGTCCCCATAATGTCCCTTTTCAGATAAATCAGAGATGTCCAAGACGTTCCTGATGGACCTCAAGCACTATACCAGAACAACACTGGCTTATTTACTCTTCCACTGACTGGTCCAAATAATTTGGATGCACACAGAATATACTTCCCCCTGTTGGCAGTCTTATTATTTTTAATCTAAGCCTATAGACTGGCAAGTAGGAGAAAGCAGATAAAATGGAAAGAGGAACTCCCTCAGGAGATTCATTGGTCACATTAAATGTTTGGCCCTCTGTGATTATCTGTGGGCAATAAAATGTTGCTGCTATATTTTAACATGGAATGTGATACCTTTAATGTACAGGAGAATCTCCTCGGCCCATTTCTGGTACACTTGAGAGAGGAGAAATTAAATCATCTGTGACCTGGATTGTACTTTTAATGGCTGCCAAGATAGATAAAATATTTAAATATTCACTTTTATATTGGCCCACATGAGGATTTGAGCATTTCAGGTTGTGTAACACAGCGTGGCCTACTTTTGGAAGAGTATATGGAAACAGGCACATATGTACAAAATATTGAGTATGCAGCATATAGGTCAGCCAGTGTTAACCAGTATGGCACAACCAATTCCAGCAGACCTAACCCAGCCCAGACTAACCAAGGAGTTGGTGTTACTTATGTTGGATTTCATAGGTCACCTGGTCAAAAAATAGATGCATGCACCTAAAATTATGATGGTAATTCTCACATGTGGCTGAGTTTCTCAAGCAAAGGCACTGAGGATGTTGGCCTGCCCGCAGAGCTGGCCTTGCAGGAACGGCTGTATCGTGAGACTGCGGCTCTCAGTGCCACCACTGAGCCTGCCAGGAGAGAGTTGGGAGGAGCAAGGCATGCGGTGATCAGACCAGAAATGGGTGTCTACAGCCCACGGTGACTATACAGGTTACTTCTCTACCAGCTACACAAGAAACCTGAGCAATGAGCTCTGATATAGACATCTCACTGGGGAGAGGCTACTACCTGTGGATCAGCCCCATATCCCTGGCATCAAGACAGCCTCAGTGGAGCTCAGGCAGTTCAGATCCCTGGAAGAGCTGGATCGTGATGTCTTCAAGCAGGGCGCAATGCCAGGACGTTATGGTCCTGCTGACTTGCTTTGGAGTTGAGCGTATGAAATGGGCTTGTGTTATCAGGGGCTGGGAATTTCCTTAAGCAGAATACAAAGAGTGAGGATATGTTGGGATGTCTGAAGAGGATAAGATGGTGTAAGAACATAAATGTGTGAGGATATGGGAGTAAACCTTGCTACCCACACCCCTGAGACTCCCAGCTGTGCATCTGCTCTGCAGATGTGGCCTGTGCACAGGGAAGACAAGGCTTGATTGTCGAGCGCTTTGCCATGCAATGGCATCAACCCTGATAGCACAAGTTGACCAACTGCTGCCAATCCCAAGCATAGCAAAGTTGCTGTAAGGTGACAGGGAAGGGGGAAGCTACAGGGACAATCCTGACCTGCCACACACCAATGGAGTCTTACCAGAATGATCACAGCTTCATGTGACACACACAGCGCACCTGGTGTATGAAAAGAAGTGACCCAGTCTTCTAGGAGAACAATGCTCCTCTCCAGTTCCCACCAGAATCAGCTCAGCTTCACAGAATTGGGACAGTCACAGACCTGAGGGATGAGCTAGCCCCGCACGTACCAGAGCCCTTTCCCTGCCTTCACGAGCTGGTGAGACTCCTTGGCTCTGCCCAAGCCCCAGCTGGATCCCCACAGCCGACTCTGCAGCCCTTCAACCACCATAACAGCCAACAGCAGCTCCAACAGCCTTCTGCTACTCTCCCTCTCACAAAGGGTTATTACTTTCTAAATTGTCCAAATAAACCCAAATTCTCTTCACATACAGAGTATCACAATCTTGTCTGTATTAATAACGCTTCATAATAAATACTGCCAGGTGACTGCTTAAGTGTTGCTTTGAAATTTTGTAAGACTTTCTTCTGAACTTGCTCCAGGCCAAACTCCAGCTGCCTTGCCAAGGAATGCCCGTCGCAGGCAGCACAGGGGTTCTCTGCCTGGGCGGAAATGCCGGGCTTCACCCAAAAGCTTTTGCAGCCAGTTCTCTGCATCTCAAGAGGGTCAACATGAGAAACAAGAGCTCTTGGTGAGCACCAAGCCTCAAGAATTTCCTGGTCACCTGCAGTACAGCATGTTTCCCTGCCTCCTTTGGTCAATCCTGTTTCCTCGGGTTTTGCAGATGAGCTATTCCATGCATCCTATTGCTCTGCTGCTTCTTGCCTGCCCTGCCTGCTCTGCTCTGCTTGCCTGCAGTGGGAGTTTGGCAAAACAGGAGGCTAGGATTGATCTGTACAGCTAATCCCATACTGCCAGGTCTTCCTCGTGGTGGCAGAGGCTGTCCCTCAACAGGCAGAGCGGGACCAGCACCCAAGCAGCTTAAATGGCATCAGCACTCCTGAGATGGGGAATTCTGGGGTTAAATCCAAGGATTTTATTTGCAGTTCCTGTCTGACAATCAGCCCAACTGAAGTCAGGTGGGGCACCCCCCACTAAACCCTTCCCCAACCACCCTCGCCATCTCCCACACCCACACTGCTCCTCTGTTTGATCTCCCAGTCAGCACCACAGCTCGCAGCCCAGATGTGGAGATGGGGGAGGTGTCACATCCAAGGGACAAGAGACCATTTTGTGCCAGTCAAGGGAGGGCTTCTGGGGACATTTCTCAGCAGCTGGGCAGGGAGGTTCATTGCATCTCACCATGAAGGGTTTCTCACCAGGGGAAAAATGAGCAGACGCTCAAGGCATCGTTCAACACCAGCATTTCTCAGGATGAATCTAAGGATCAGCCTTTGAGCCTTTTGGGTCCCAGACATATCCTCCCACCTCCTTTACAGGTCTGGCTGCTTCTCGATAGTCAAAACACTATTTCATAGCCATCAACTACATGGCTACTGGGAGAGCCAGAAAGGTGGGCTCAGAGCCCAGCTTCTCCCTGAAGAGATCCAACATGGGGACTCAGTTTTCCCTCATTCAGGGACATGTGGTATATGGGAACAGAAGAGTGGACCTCGGGACACTGTGTCAGGCAAGTCCATGGCTGGTCCTGTCCCATTTTCTGCTGGTGGGGAACTGCTCCCAGCTCTCTGCAGGCTCTTACTCCTGACTTGTGGTATTTCCAGTATTCCCCACCCCTCCACGCTGCCCTCCCATGCCTCCTCCCTTTGTAGCTGTGTGAAAAGCCTTTGATGAATCATGCTCCATTCTGACAAGCAAACTGGTATTTTCAGCGCTGTGGCAGGGGCCGAGCTCTCCAGATGTCCCCACCAGTGCCCGTCTGTGGGGTAAGGGACAGGGCAGGATCAGGCCAGTGGGACTTAGTGCCTGGGTCTGAGTTGATCTCAATTGTATGGGCGCAGTTTGTGGGGCTGCAAAGTGCAAGTTGAGAGTTTACCTAAAAGCAGCATTTTGTCTAATTAACTTTTTTTCAAATAACACTGAAATGGTGTAGCACTAAGGCCGAGGGGAGCTGGGTTTGGGAAGATCCCTGGACATTTCTGCTCCCTTACCAGCAGCTTCTTCCTCCCCAAGGACAGCACACATTGCACCTTTCAAAGCCTAGAAAAGCGCCGTGTCTCCCTCCCAGCCTTGCCTTCACCCATTTCTCCCAAAAAACTGGTCCTAAGGACAGAAATGGGCTCAGTCACCAACACCTTGGTCTGATCTAGGGAGTGACAGCACAATGGTGACCACCCCTACACGACTGCCACAAAACAGGGTGCATCACTCTATGGGGAAGGAGGCTCCTGCCCACAGGCAGCCTTTAGAGCTGCCTGATCCTACAAATGCAGGCAGCAGAGCATTCCCAAACCCAGTGCACAGCCATCCCTGTGCGCCCATGGTGGCACCAGCTGTGCAATCAGGCTTCTCCAGGAGCTTCTCGTTAACACATTTAGCATCTAGCTGAAAAAGCACTACTGCCTCTGAGCTTCTCTTCTCTAGCAAAGCACACTCAGGGCCAGTTTCTGGTCTTGCTCCAGGTGTAAATCTGGAGTAATCCTATCAACCTGCCTTCAGAGCATTTTTGAAGTCATTAAATGTGAAGGTGCTGCTAATTTCTGGTCTCACTGCCTCCGAGGTGTATCCTACCAGTGCTGCTGCTGCCCGAAGGGTTTTTGACATAGTGTAAAAGCAAAGCTCCTGAATGAGCGAGGCCGCCCGCGCTTGTTGGCATCGAGGGTTGGGGAAGGCGCCTATACACACCTGGTACGGAGCCGGGGAGCTCCGCGCCAGCCCAGCCCCGGGGCCCCTCAGTCTGACCACTCGTTATCGTCCAGCTCGGAGTCATCATCGGACTCACTGTACTCCACCGCGATCCGGCGGGACAGGATTGTCGCCACATCATTGCCCACAGGCTCTTTTTTGGCCTCTTGTTCCCATTGCTCCTGGACTTTCCGGAGTTGGATTCCTGCGATAGGAAAGGGGAGAAGGCTTTAGGGGCGACATGCCCAGCACCTGTGGGTACACCCACTGTGCAGCATCCTCCCAGTTAAAAGTATTGGCTGAAACAAGATGGCTGCAGCCCTCTTGCAGGAAGATGCATACAGTAATAAAGCTATATGAGATAATAATGCAGTGTATGTGATTATAAAGCTATATAATAGAATAAAGCCCCTCCTCTGCTTCCACCTGAACTGAAGAGGTTGAACCTTCTCAAAGGCTTAATCTACCATTTGACCTGAAAATCTGCAGGAAGGGGAAATGGGAGAAACCTTGGAGCACATCATCCGCTACAGCCTGCGAGGTCATGTGCACAACAGTTGCCAGTCATCCCTGTGGAGCTCTGTCCCACCTCAGGCGATGGGTTTCCTCCACCTCCCTCTAACCCCCTGTACTGCATTTCCTTCCCTCCCCAGCTCCCACCTGGGTGCCACCATCTTCATGCATCACCTGGCCGCCCAGGGCTCATCTTGCACTCAACTAAGTCAACACCACCCAACTCTATGCCAAGAGGTATTTTGCCACCATGGTGGCAGCACTTGGGGACGCGTCCCTCTCCCCTTCCTGCTGCTGCCACACCCACAGCTCACCCCTGCGGATGGCTGCCAGCAGGTCGCTCCGGGCGTCGCTCATGGGCATCAGTGGGATCTGCGGCTTCCGGGGCTCCACGGCAGGGGCTGGTGGCGATGCTGAGTGTGCCGGCGAGGCAGTGATGGCAGGGGGCCCCGGCGGTGGTGGTGGTGGTGCCACCGGGGGTCCCATGGGGCCAGCCTGCGGCGGGGAAGCGGAGTAGGGGCCAGGGGGTGCGGGGGGTGGTGAGGGTGCATAGGAGGGCGGGGCGGCCGAGCCAGGGGCCAGCACAGGGGGAGCCGAGATGGGGCTGTCGAAGGCAGTCTGCGCGGAGGGGATGATGGGCGGTGGGGGCGGTGGGGCGGGCGGCACAAAGTACTCTGCCATCGGCACCGGCTGCGGGCTGCAACAGGAGGGCAAAGACATGTCAGTGGTATGGGGAACAACGGCACCCATCACCCAACCCGGACACCCACCACCCTTCGCAGGCATCAACTGGCTGAGCTGTGGCTTGGTTTGCTCTGAACTCCTGTGTAAGCTCTGTCCTAGGGTCATGGAGGTGGGGGGGCTCTGACAGCAGGATGGGCTATGGGGCATCTGGTGGTGGGAAGGCAGCCAACATCCCAGGGGAAAATGGTCCCCTCTATCCACCTTGTCCCCGTATCTGGGATGAGGTTACCCCTAAAGCACTCCTGACAAATCAGGTGTCAGTTCTCACCAACAGTTTCAGAGCATGGCAGCTGCAGAGGAGGGCTCTTCCCCACTACATCAGCTCAGAAATGGGGTTCAGGCCCCCACCAAACCCCCTTTACCCTGGGCATCCCTCTGCCAGGAAAGAAGAGGCAGGCCAAAGCCCTACCCATAATCCTTGACTAAATGAGGTCTCGGCCCGTTGAGGATAGCCTCGGGGGGCTGTGGCACATGGGGCTGCTGGAGGCGGTTGAGGCTGTTCTGCCGGCTGCCCGCTGCCGGCGCTGGGCGGTAGACGTGCTCCTGGGTGGGCGGGGGTGCCAGCACACCCTCCTTGTGCTCCGCTGGGGCCAGGTGGGATGCTGGGGCCAGCAGCTGCGCGGGGTGGTTGGGGCTCGCCGGGTATGAGTGGTCAGCCACGTCTGATGCGTAAGATCTATGGCACAGGAAAACCCAATGGTTGTACTCCTGGGAGGGGGGTCAGCTGGGCGGGGGGAGTCAGGGGGACATGGGTTTGAGGTTCTTTGGGGTTGAGACAACAAAACAAGAAAAGGCCACAAAAATATAGATGTACAAGAAAGAGAGGTAGCAGAGGGGAGGAGAACACCAACACAGCTTAACAAGTCTCTTCCCTTAGCTGCTAAATGGAAAGCGCTCTGACTTTATCCCAACACCAAGGCTGCTCCTGAGGTACAGGGTGCAATCCCGGGGGCACCAGCTGCCCATGAAGCTACCATGGATTTATAATCACCCCAACCCTGCTGCGGGCAACACATCCCCCCCCCCCAGATGGAGAAGAGAAAAGCAAAGGAGAACCAGTGAGCTAAACGTGTAGTAGGTAAAACCTGCCTATTATCTGGGGACAGTGATCCTTCCGATGATGCCATGTGATAGGGGGATGGTGAGAACCTGTTATCGGGTCGAAACTCTTTATCATACGCCATCATGTTCCACTCCAGGCGCCGGTTGCGGGCTTTCCTCACTTTCTTCACCTCCCGGGTAGAGTCCTCCACCAGCCGCTGCTCCTGGGGACACACACAAGCCATGGCTCCATGTCCAGCCTGGCTCCTCTGGACCATGAGCAGAGCACAGGGAGCAACTCCCAGTCCCGCAAGATGCACCCACCACAATGCAGGAGGAGCGTATGGGTGACCGTCCCCCAGGTCCCGGGCAGCCCCAGCTCCCGTCCCCACACTGTCCCCTGCCAGCCTGTTACCTTCTGCCTGCGCTTCTCCTTTCTCTTATCTTCTGTTGCCTGCAACATTTTCTCCTTCCATAAGTTGAAGAAGTATGAGGGGTCGGTGTAGAATTTGAGGCCATCCTTTTTGTCATCCCTGGGAGGTTGGGAAGGGAGGAGGATGGTTATCAGCCACAGGAGAAGACCCCCCTTCCCCTGCACAGGGGGATTTGGTACAATCATGGCCATAAGCTGTTGCCCCACCATGAACATGTCCAACACAGCAGTCACTACCTGCAATACCCCTGCATGGGGTCCCTCATCCCAAGTGACCTAAACAATGGGGATGGTGGCACAGCAACTGGAGAAAACAGCCTCTCAGCCTTTGCCAAGCAGCAAATGAAGTGCACCCCCAATGCCTCTCCTGGAAAGGGTCCCCCCAGGACCCCCTCAGTCTCCCCAAGGAGCGATGCACCAGCTGCCCTACCTGTAGGGCGTGAGGATGTTGAGCGGCGGGGGCTTGTCGCAGCGCTGGTACATCTCCATCACTGGGTTGGGAATGGAGTTGCGAGACACGACCTGCTGGTTCTGCACTGTGGAACTCTTGAAGGCTTTCCGCATGTTGATGTCCTGCAGCGAAACTGGGGGCACAGGATGGAGAGGGGATGCAGGGGTGGCCTCAGCCCCCTGAACTGGGCACGGCAGAAGGTCTGGCCCCAAGCACATGTGATCCACCCACCTGCACCTGGGTGTCACCCCAAAATAGCCCCAGCTCCTCACCTTCCTCCACAGTGGAGTCCAGCTGTGTCACTTTGATGACCAGCAGGTCCACCCTCTCCTGCAGCGAGTTCATCCGCATGTAGAAACTGTTAGCTTCGTTGAACAGCTCACCGAAGATGTCCTCCGCATGCCTGCCTGGCAGAAGGCAACGCGCACCTGTCATGGGCAATGGCAGGCAGGCAGGCAGCCCTCTCCACATGCCTCCCTGCCAGCTCCGTGGGGCTCTCTCCCCAGCCTTGGTTTTTTGGGAGCTGAACTTCATCCTCTCTCAGACCTGGCAAAGTGCTGCACAGAGGGAGGGGAGCACAAGCCACCTGCCCTTCTCTGCACATGAGCATCCTTTTTAGCAAGAGCAGTAGCACAGGAGGCACCAAACCATGGTGGTGTACATTTGGATCTACGAGAGCAGATGCTGGCAAAAAATCTACCATCACCTCCTGCCATGGAGCATCACCCACAGAAGCCTAGCCCTAAAGGTGGAAAACAGAGCAGGGCAGGGGGGAGAGTGCTAAAGCAGGGAGAAGCCACAATTTGTTTCACTTTAGCCATTATTTTCCTGCAGCACTCCGTGCATGGCTATGATAGCTGTTCATTACAGCTGTTATCACAGGGCTGAGCAGAGCCTGGCAGAGCAGTGCTGACACCTGCAGGCTACAGCACCCATCCCATCCCAGAGCCCATCCCATCCCAGCACCCCACATCCTCGGGGTTTCCTCCAAAAACACATATCAAACAGCTCACGAGATCAAAGCACTTTTGATATCTGCTCAGCCTGTCACTCAACTCAGTCAGTTGTATTTGATTTCCTTTTCCCCTGGACGAGGTAGCATGGCCTGAGAACCTATGGGTGCTGGTCATGCAAGCCACCACACTTCCAGCAGCTCCCTAAATACAGGGTTTATTTTTCTGGGAGTATTTTAGAGAAGAATCTAGTTCTGGAAGGAGGAAAAGGAGAGGCAGTCCTGAAGAGCCTGCACTTCTCTCTCTATTTTAAGTCAATATTCACCAGTGAAATAGGTTGCCCCTGTTAACCCTTCACACTGGTGTGTGCAGTGCTCTTGTCCACCCCTTTTCTGCTGACATCAGTCCCAGGGAAGGAAGACAGTTGAAGATTTAGACCTTTCATATAGATCTCTCTTTCACATGAAGCTCTAAAATTAAAAAGAATAGGTTGGGGGGTTTTTTAATCTCACCTGGCCTTCCTATTTCTGCCCAAGTTGAGAAGCAAGGGGCTCGTGAAGGCATTCCAACCCCCACTACACAGACCAGCTATGGGAGGAAAATGGGTCTTAAAACTGTCACCAAATTCCCACTTCGGGCTTGGCCATGAGCATCCTCCTTCTTTTTTTAGCTGGATAATTTCCATTGAATTAGGGGTGGCTGCAACCTGCACAGCTCTCACGTAGCCCCTGTTTCTTGGAGCAAGCAACTGCAGCATCCCACCATCATCCCACCACCCCATTCCCGTTCTACATCAGGGTCACTGTGCCATGACTTACTGAGGCTGCCCAGCTGCTTGATGATGGCAGCCAGCGTGCTGTTGGTGACACACTCCAGCTCACTTGTCACCCCCTCGGGAAGAGCTCCCCGGCATAAGTGCCGGGGCTCGATATTCCTCTTCACCAACGGCATGCTGCTGGTGAGCCCTCACACCTCTCCTGGGCAAAGGAGAAAGAAAGAAAACAATCAAAACTACAGCTTTTGCCATTTGCCCATTTTTTTCTCCTTATTCCCTCTGCTCTCTGTCCAGGGGACTTGTCCTCCCCACACTGGGATACAGAGGATGCAGCCCGTGCAGCTTTTGTACACAGGGGATGATCCATAAGTGAAAGCCTCTGGATGTCTATGAGTACATGGATGCCAGGATGGAGGTGAGGACCATGCTGGTGCCCTGTCCCTCCCCCTGTGCTCTGCTGACAAGCCACCATGCCCAGGGAGCCTTTCCTGCTTACCTTCCCCGAGCTGCACTCAAACCAGGAGCAAACAAACCCCCACGTGCTGCAGCCCTTCAGCCGGCCCTGAAAAGCTTCATCCAACCCAAACAGTGGCCAGAAGCGAGCAAGCGCTTGTAATGCCATTATTTCCAGCTCACTGCAAAGCTCTCTGGGGTTTTATTTGTGCATGCACTACACCGAGGCAAGCTGCTGCTGCCAGCTTGCCCCTGCTCTCCACAGCATTCCTGTGTGCCCCCTGCTCTGCTGCCATCTCTGACTGCAAGGGGGATGGTTCATTTTCTATGGGGCTCAAGGAGATGTAGGGAGATGCCCGCACCCAACGGCCTCATCTCCAGCAAAAGCACCCATGGGAGCTGGCAAGGAAGGATGGGCACAGTGGGGTGTGGGGGTGGTAGGGGCAGGCTTCCCTGCTGACATAAAGGGTGAGTGGTGTGAAACAGGCTGAGAAAGGAGAAAAAAAAAAAAAAAAAAAAGGAGCATTTATTAACCACGGTGGTGTCCCCTGGGGCGCTGCAGTCTGGGACTGGGACACAGAGAGGCACAAAGCAGACAGTGACCCCACAGGCTTGCACAAAGGGGTCTCATGTGACATGAGTGCATCAGGCCTCAACTCCACTCCCAGTGCAAAGGCCTTAGCTGATGGCTTTAGCATTTAATTCATCATGAATTGGATCCCAGGTTGATAAGGAACAGAGAGCAGGAAGAGCCTTCCCAGCTTCTGAATGGAGCAAGCTGAATCACCTCGTTTCCCATCCCAGGCACCCCCAGCCACCCCATCTTTCACAAAACCCCACTCTGCTTTGGCAGCAAAGGAAAACCAGCTTCCGAGCAGAGCCTTTAATAGCTGGGAGCGGAGCAGTCGGGCACTGACAACGGAGCCAGCAATTCTGACCATGAACGGAGCCAGAAATCTGCAGAGTTCACATTTTTTGGCCCCGGGAGCGTTAGGCAGAACAGTTTCCCATTGATAGCACCCGGCCAGTGCTCCCGTCCCCCCGCCAGCTCCTCCGCAGTTTTCAAATGCAAATGCAAGCTCCCTCCATGAAAGAGTCCAAAACTTGTTTCTAAATCATTCATATCGAGCTTCCCAAAGAGCTGATTGTGCTCGTCGATCTGTACATACGGGGAGGGTGAATGGCTGGGCTCTGCTCTGCCCCAGGGCAGTCAGGGCGCCGTGGGAAGAACCCCAGCCCTGAACCCTTCTTAGGGTTGCGCGATGCTTTGGGCTCAGAGCAAACCATGTATCCTGCAGCGCTTCCCAAAGTCACTGGACATGGATGGCAGGGCTGGTACTGTCCCTGGCTCCCAACAAAACCAAGAGGCTTCTGCCAGCTGGTTATTTTTCAGCTAAGAAAACTGTGCCGTTGTTTGCAGGGGAGGCTCTGGATACCTGCTGATGGACATCTGCTCTGACCATGTACAACTGCTCTTTCTGGGCACCCCCTGAGCGCCCTCCAGGCTGCATAAAGAGATAATCAACACTGGCAGCTTTACCTCAAGCTTGCTTTGAGCCAGTTTTATGTGTCACCCCAAAATCTGCACTCAGAGGATGAGCCCCAGCATTTCACCACGGGGAGGTTTCCCCCTAAGCAGCAGCTGCAGGGGTGGGAGGGTACAAGGCAGAGTGGTTAATGAGTTGCGTGGGCTCAGCAATTAGAAAAAGGGAACAAAGAGCCATTCTCAGCATCCCTCTAGGACACAGCCACCAGCACCTGGGGCTTTTTGCCCCCACGAAGGGGGCCTAGGAGGAATTGGAGCCACCGTGCCTCCATCCCCCACAGGGACCCCAGAGGAGAATGACGGAAAAAGGATTTGAGGTCTGAAACTCTTCACAGCAGGGACAGACTTGAAGAGGGGCAGAAGGTGGGTATGTGGTCTGATAACTGCATTTGAAACCATGCCATGGGAGAGCATTCCTGGAGAAGAAAGATCCACTTAATCTCCCCTCAAAAAGCCCTGACAAGACTCAGACCTTGCAGCAGAAGAAACCAAGGAGGAGTTAGCACACACTTTAGGCTAGGGTAGCCGGGACAAGCAACTTTGGCCAAGCCATAGGAAAAGCTGCTTTTTAACTTCCCCAATTAATGGCTGCTAACAGGAACACAGGGATTAGAAACCCCTGCCATCCCCTTGTTCAGTAATTGTAATCTCAAGCTGCTGTAACAGCATCCCTTGTGCACCAGTGGCATCAAATATCCAACTTCTGGGTTGAAAACCCAACTTCTGACCTAAAACCCGCAATCTCAAGGCCTGTCCCGACTCAGGGGATCAAAACACTTTGGGTGGGGATGGGCTACACACAACACAAACTTAATTTTCTTGAAGGCATGTCTTGCTGACACCTACCAAGAGACTGTGCACAAATCCTGAGCACTGGCAGCTTGGCCCAAGCCCCAGTGAAGGGATGCACAGTTATGCCCAGCACTGCTCCTGCTCATGATGATATTTTGGGTAATTTCCAAGCCTTCGAGGGGGTGATTTTGGTGGCAAGTCCTCAGAACTTCAGGAAAGGGCTCCCACGAGCAGGGATCCACTGAGCACGGAGGTGACTCCCAGGTGCAGGGGGGAAAAGCTCAAACATGGATAGAGTTTGGCCAAGAGCAATTCATTATTTCGTCTATATATATGGCCATACCAGACCACACCTCAGTGCTCAGCATCGCAGACCATCACCAATGCACAGCGTGCACCAGGCTTGGCAGAGACCAGTGTGCACTCCCAGCACAGTCCAGCTGGGCATTGCCATGTCAAACTGCCATCTTCCCATGGGCACTACTTGATGGCCCTGAGCACCCTCACCTGGAACCCACCCCCACCCATAGGCACAGAAGGTTATTTAAGATCAGCTGGGGGTGCTAATCCTGGCCATGCCTCACTAGACCTCACTCCTGTCCTCCTGACGGGTCCCTCAGGGGGGTGCTAGCACCTGGGGGGGCAATTCCTGAGTTTGGCACGATCTTCAGGGCAGGCACTGGACCTGTGTCACAGCCTTGTCTTTGTCCCCAGCCCCTTTGGTTCCTGCCTCCTGGTCACTTGATTCTGGGTGCATCTGCAGACCCTGCTGCCTGCTCTGCCTGCTGTTCACTGGCCCTGGGGTGGGTGATGGTGAGCTCCTGTGCTGGGGTCACCCTGGGCTTCCACTTGCCTTCTGCCTGAGGCTGCCAGCCCTGCTGCACCCCAGCAAGGGCAGAGGCGGCAAGACTGGGGCAGTGCCTTGCCTGCAGCGCTCACTTAGCGCACGCTGAGGTGACCCCGTCCTTGTGCTGCAAGAGCACAGCTGGGGCGGGAGCAGCTGGGGAGTTGCCTCCGTGCTGCTGCGGGGGAGACAGGTGGGAGGTCTGGCCTCGGTGTCCGTGCTCATGCTGGATGTTGAGAAGGGTATTCCACCTTGCTGGGCTGCTCCAGATTTGGTGGCAGGTGTCTGACCATGGCCAGGCAGCCCTGGACGAGGCTCTGCTGTGAAATGCCTGCTCTGGCATGGAGTGTGCAAAACCAAGTTCCTAAAGCCCTTCCCTGGGATACACATGTCTTTTCTCACTTTTGATGGATGCTTGTAGGTGGGGATGATCTCTTCCCCTCCTACCCTGCTCCTGCCCTCTGCTCTGACTGCAGCTCAGGAAAAAGGCCAATCCTTGAGGGTTTGGGTCTTTCTTTCCTCTCTAGCTGAGCACACCTTAGGAGAGGCAGCTGATGGTTGCGAGGTGGCAGGGAGACTCCAGCCCCAGCCAGCAACGCTGCCCTGCCCAGCTCAGCATGGCCCCTCCAATCCCACCCTTCAGCTGCTTTGGGATAACCATGCAAGCCCCCATAATGCTTCATCTTCCAAGCCCCACTCAGGTTTAGGTGGTTATATGGGCTTTTCCAACCACCCCCAGCAAGGTTTGCCTCTCTTATTTATTTTTTATGCTATGGCCTTAGTTTCTTACTGGCACTGGCTGTTCCATGGGTGCAGGACTCAAAGGTACAACTTCAACCAGCCAAACTTTCTTGCAATGACCTGAGCCTTCCTGTGTCCCTGCACATCTATGGAGGGGTGTTGTAGGGTGAGCATCTCTTCTGCTGGGTCTGGGAACATCAGCCAGATTCTGGTATTGTTTACATGGACTAAAATCCACAAGGTTTTGTTGTCTCCTGAGTGGAAGAGGAGCTCTCAGTGGGATAATGCTGGTGTCAGGCTGCAGGAGGAGGAAAACAAGTGCCACAAACTCAGCAGGAATTTTCTGGAGGTGGAAGGCGGGAGTAGTGGGACCAGCTGGGGGCTTCCTGGGAGCCACTGCCACAGTGCAGGCACACTATGGGGGCTCTCCCATCACTCATCTTCTCTCCCCATCTGTTGAAAGAGTCGATAACTCTAAATCTTGCTGTATGAGGCACTGCAGGCAAAAGGCAGGGGTGACAGCCACAGCTGTCAGACTAAGAAGAGACTCGCTGCTGCTGCTGGTAACTGGAAAGCGCTCGCTTCTCCACAGCACGTAGCTGCTTCCCAGCTAGCACACTGCAGTTTCCATAACACATCTATCAAACCTCCTCAGCACCTCGCCGGGGCAGCAGCACTGACTCCCCCGAACTGCCTGTGCTCTGGGAGATGTATCGGGCTACTAAGACCAGTTCCCCACCACCACTCTGTCTAGTACGAGGCAGCTCACAGCAGGCATTGCTTGTGACTGTGGGCCGGCTCACAGCCCTCCCCAGCCTGCAATGAGCCACAGTGCTCCCCATGGCCACAAATCCTCCCCAACACCTGCTGTATCCTACTCAAGCTGGGCATCAGCTTGCAGAGATGCAGCCTTCCACCTGCTTTCTAAACAAAGAAGCTTGGAAGGGAACAGTGTCCACCTCACTGCTGCCCCAGCAAAGATCAGCTGAGATGCCCAGGCAGGGGAGGTGATGAGACCAGAAAAGAGCTTTACCTTCTGTCCTAGGAAGCTGATTTATCCCAAGGAACAAACAGCAAATTGACCGCAGCATCCCAAACCCCGGAGCTGCTGGTGCTACTGGAGAGCAGCCCCTGCTTTCCCAGGCTGTGCAGAAGAGCACAGGATAAGCAGCTGCCCCTGACCACAACTGCCAGCCCCCGGGTCCTTGCAGACCAGACTGGCAGCATTTGTGGATGCTGGCTCACAGGTGACCCCTACAGCTGTCTCCTTCCAGATGTCATCCTTCATCTCAGCAGCCATCACATCTTGGGGTCCATCAGGGGCAGAAAAGCAGCTCTTATTTTGCAAGATGGTCCAAAAAGTGGAGCTTTGTGTCCAGCCATTGCTCCCTATATTCTTCGCAATAGCTTTTCATGTACATAACTATCTCCACACCTCCACTGTGCCCCCAAACCCACTCGCCCTCTCCCACTGGGCAGGGGATTGAGCTGTGACTTGCAAAGCCAAGCTGGATTCCTGCAGAGGGGTCCAAAGTGGCCTGAAGATCATGCATGCTCTGTATGGGTCTGCAAGGAGGGACAGGCTGTGTGACAACATGTTTCTCAGGTGCTGGCTAATTCCCACGACAGATGTTTGGTTTGGTAAGTGCCTGATACCTGCAGTCTCAGTCCCAGTGCCCTGCTTCATACTGCATGAGAGAGAAGTCCCACTGCTGCCACCCTTCTTCACTGGGTCAAGGTGGGACAGAAGGCAACTCTGGGGTTTGCTTTCTATGGCTGGCTGCTCCCTACAGGAAAAACCTGGATTGGGAATGGGGCCATGGCAGAGATAAGCAGAGCGGGGCTGGGAAGGATATCGCACACTGCTGCCTCACAGAAACAAATCAGCCACTGAGGTATCTTTAATACCTTGTGTGACAGTATTGAAGCACAGCACCCAGCCACCTGGACAGTGTGTGAAGCAGCAGCTGAACTTGTACAAGTTGGCCAAGGAACCCTAATTTACACCCACAACGTGGGTAAATTGTGCAGTGAGCACAGTCACGCCAAACACCTAAAGACTGAGAGTTTGGGTCAGCCCCTGCAGCTAAGCCCAGTTCTGGGCTAAGCTTTAGGGGCAGTCCATTTGCTTGGCCCTTGCAATCACAGCTCTTACTGGAATTGGGCTCCCCTGGGCGTTACTGAGCCCCGAGGATCAGATGCTGCCAGGAACTAGAGGCTTTTGCAAGGGAGCAAAAGCTTTGGTTGGATGCCAGGAGACAGAATAGTGCAAAAAACCAAAGTAGTATATTGAAAATCTAATATCCTTGAACAAAAGACAAAAACATTTACAAAGTAATATCAAAAGAACAAGAAGGGCCAGATCTTGCAGTGCCTGTTCAGGACAGCAACCTGTGTTTTGGCGCAGGCACCCTGGGAACAGAGAGGTGGGGAAGGGCTGCGGGGGCAGGAATCAGGAGACACAAGGCAGTCCTGAAATATTGAAAGGAGCAAAAAAAAAAAAAGCCGACTCTGGAGTCAGGAAAAGGACAAGAGGCGGAGGTGGCACTCAGCTGGGCTCGTAGGTGCCAGAAGGAGCTTGTCCTGTGGAGTTTGGCAGGACAGATATGGTACAGGAGAAGGCTGGGAAGAATCCCCAGGGTGTGCAGTGTTTCTGAGCAGACAGAAGTGGTAGCTGCAAGTGGTGGCTTTCGTGCTGTTGATTTGTGGAGCTCTGCCACAGAAGATGTTGGAAATCTGTGCAGGAAGGTTCAAGGACCAACAGGACAAACTTGCAGAAGAGAGACAGGGCCACCAGCAGGTACCTAATGGCTTAGGGGCAATTTCTGGCTCAGGTGGCCCTAAACTGCAGCTTCTCAACCTCAGATGTTTGGCTGTGAACAGCCTTGAAGGGAGGGCAGAGTCTATAGCCTATAGGGGCTGAAGCTTTGCTGTCTCAGAAAAAAATCAACCAGCAAAATCTGTGCAGGTGGCTCTTTGCAATGCAGAGAAACCTGCTTGCTAGAGCTGGACCAGATCTGCTGATGTATTTCACACAAAATGGAGTGTGATCTGCACCACAAGGACTCGTTGCTCTAATTTATGAAATGCATCTGCGACCAATTTTTAATTTGTTGTTAGCCCAAATGACTGTGAACACTACCAGCATGACAAATGTCATTGTTTTGTGTGAAGCTGATAATCACTCCAGAGCTATTGTCCAAAGGTTAATTAAATATATTAAAACCGGCTGGATCTCAAGCATTCCCCTTGCTTAAAATAAACCAGAGGGCAGATCTCCAGTGAGTAAATTCTCATGATTACACTGAGGCTGATGGGCATGGGAGAAGCAATGCCACTGCCTGCCCCGTCCTTGAAACCTCTGCATCCAGGAGTCTGGCTTTACAAATGGTCTGGTGCCACAGAAAGTATCCCAGCTTTGTCCTGAGCGAGAAGGGTTAGCACATCTCACGGCAAAGCACTGGGTGGCAAAATGCCTTGGGGACTGAAAAGCTGAGGGATGTGGGATGCTGTTTCTAGTCCCCCATCTGCAGGCTATTGGCTTGGGAGAGGCTGCAAGCCAGGGCCACGGACTTGTTGCTCCTGCAGCACATGTGAAATGAGTTGAGAGGTCTCAGCCCTGATCCTGAGTGGCACAGGAATATTTGCTGTCAGCCATGAATTGATTTGGGCTGAGCTGCAACTGCAGGGCAAGGGTCAGGCCCTCCAGCCAAAGTGGGGAGGGAGCTGGACATCTGGCTGGCCCTGAGGCAGAGCTTCATCGCTCCCTAGATTGGGGCTGAATTGGTGACCTCTGCCCCACCGGGAAGGCACATCGCCCACCCCGGCTGGGAGCTCTGCCCGCACCTCTCCTCCGGTCCATCTGCAGCTCTCCTCCTCTGCTAACTCAAAGGCAGCTCCACCATGGCTAACAACTGCCAGGAGGCTTCAGCGAGCAAACACTTCACAGCGAAGTGCAACATAACATTAAATCACAGCTAAAAATATTCCTAAAGAGTTTTATTAGTAAATGCCACACTATTTTTTTTTTCTCCCTTCTACTGCAAAATGTTTCAGCTCTAGGAACAGCACTTGACTAAATTGCCTCTAAATCACAAACGCCTCTGAAGGCTGGGCTCCGCAACACCAACCTTCGCCAAAAAGCCTGCTTAGGAGGATGCCATAAATGTAACTGCCTCGCTACCTTGGGGTTAGTATAAAAAGCTCGTCCTGCTGTGTGTCTGGTTTAAAACAAACAGGCTCCTGAATGCTTTTATCTAAATGGTGTTTCTTTACAGGTACGCAACTAGCAAACACTGTAAACCGGCAAGTGGGTTTTCAGGCAGTTGTTTTCCCTGGGTTTTAGTTAATGCAGGTTTTAGGTTCTGTCATTTGATTTTCCAGAAACGGGGAGCCCTCAGTGACCCCCAGCACTGGTCAGGGAGCTGAGGGCTGCTTCATCGGGTCCTTCCCATCCCAGACAGACCTGGCACCACCACCTTTTGGCTTCATCTCTGCTTCGGATACAAACTAAATCCATGCAAATGCAATGCACCAGTACTCTAATGCCAAAGACAGAAAGGGGTGGAAAAAAAGGTGTGGATGAAACTATGCGTGACCCTCCTCCATCATCCTTCAGCCGCTCGGCGCGTGGCTTCTGTGCGTGGCTCCTGTGCTGGGACCATCTGAGAGCAGCAATGTCTGCCTTGATCTTCAGAGGAGGAGTCAGGGGATGGGGCAGTGTGAACAGCAGCACGGATCCTGGCTCTGTTTTGGCTGGAGAAGATCCCTGCTGGCCCAGAAATCATGTGTTGTTTTTAAAGACTCTCTATCACCAAAGGAAAATCTTCAATGACTTTTTTTTTTTTCCTTTTGTGGTCAGCTCATTAACAGAAGGATCTCTCTCGCTCATTGGCAGTTTGTGTGAGCAGGACGCTGCTGAACAAACCAGCCTTATTCTCCCCAATATAGAAGACGCTTTGATAATCCCAGGAAACCTTCAGCGAGCAGCAAGGGTCCTTCTGGAAACCCGATGCTCGCTGCCTTTGGGAACAGCCGCAGGACCAGCATCTCCAGCCACAGAGTGCTCCCAGCCAGCTCAAATGCAGTTCCCTGCCGGGGCTGTGCTGTGTGCCCAGGCGGTCCCTTCCCAGGCTGATATTGCTGCTTTGCCCACCAGTGCTGTATGTGCAGCCCTACAAAAATCTGGGTGGGATCTGGGGGAGTGGGAGCAGCTCCTGCCTGGGGGCCGGTTGCACCCCCTCTGCTCACCGAGACGTGCAAAACACTGTGTCTCTTGCCTGTGGGGTGCAGCTCAGAGGATGGCTTTTTGGATGAGCAGCTCTGCAAAAAAACATTCTTGCTTTTTTTAAAAAATTTTAACACTTTTGGCTTGAGGGCTGTTGTTCGTAACTTGTCAAGATCTTGGCATTCACAGCTGATTTGTCATCCACCATAAAATGGAGGATGAGCATCTTTGGTTCAGAACTGGGCCAAGGGAGATGACAGCTCAAAGCAAAATATGCTTCATCTCGAGTTTTCTCTGTGGGCCTCAGCTCCTCGGGAAAGGAGAGGACATTTGGGGTCTAAGTTGCATCACAGGCGTTATGTGTAAGAGCCCTTAGCATGCTCTGTGTTTGCGACAGAAAAGCACAGTGCATATTAACCTTCTAGCTGCCAGAGGAAGTTTTGCTGGATCGATGCTGTCTTCAGCCTCCCCTAATCACCGAGCTGTTCAACCTGTCACAGAGGATGCTACCAAGACACAGAAACGCCATCAACGTATTTTCTTTTTTTAAATGAAACTAGCAACCTCTCTAAATACAGGCAACGAGATGCAGCAAATGAGGGGTGTGCCTTGGCACGCTGAAGTTTTGAAGATGAATTATTAATTCTGCCATTGCCTGTCTGCCCTTACATCCAGGTCCTGCACTCACCTCCTCCGGCTTGTGTCCGGCAGCGTATCCGGCTGCTGTATGCCAGGCAGCTGCAGACAAAGCAGCCACAAACTACACTAAAAAGCATCTTAATCCATAGGTATTTTATCACGCTGACACCACCACGAGGCAGCAAGAACTCGAGTTTTAAGCAATAAAATTAAAGCTCCCTGCAAGTAGCTGAATCACTGAGCGTGGAGGCCCAGGCTCTGCACCCTTGGGGGGGGCGTGCCTGCCTGCAGCCTGCCTGTGGGGGTGCCCCGGGCTGGGGGTACACTGGAGGGGGGACTTCAAACCCCAGGGAGGGCCCTGGGCTGGGGGGGCATGCATAGCAGGTGCCACCAGGCTTCTGCCCTGCTTGGCGCTGTCCTCCCTGCTTCCCCAGCCTCACACCAGGCTACAGCACCTCAGCCCCCCCAGTTCCCCAGCCAGGAGGTGATGAGCCCTGCCCTATACTGGCTATAGGTGCCTCTCCCTGCACAGGTGACCAGGGGCCCAGCTTATCCTCCACAACGATGTAAAAATGAAAAGCAGTGGTGGATCCTCCCTCCCCAAGATGCAAGGATGTAAAGTGATGCCCTCCCTCACAATGCAAGGGTGCAAAGCAGCCGGGTACCCCCTTCTCCATGCAGGAGTGCAGAGTGACAGCACCTCCTCGCCATGCAAGGGTGCAAAGAAGCCTGACACCCCCCCCCCCCGCCTTGCAAGGTTGTAAAAGCTGCTAGGATTCCCCCGCACAAGATGCACAGCAACGCCCCCGCCCCCCATGCAACTATGCAAAGAGGCCCGGAGCACCGTGATGCAAATGTGCCAAGTGATTTGGGGATCCTCCCCGACCCCCCGATGAAAAGGTGGAAAGCAGCCTGACTCCTTCCCCTCCACGAATGGGTGTAAAACGATGGAGGATCGCCCCCCCCCCCCCACCCCGCGACGGATATGTGCAAAGTGACAAGGGACCCCCACGCAAGGATGCAAGGCAGCTCGGACACCCCCCTCCCAATTCAAGCATGCAAAGCGACACGCACCCCCCTCCCACCCCCCCCATGCACGGATGCAAAGCTATGGGGGACACCCCTGCAGTACAGGGATGCAAAGCGGCCCGGACCCCCATGCAAGGGTGCAGAACGGTGGGGGACCCCCGCCATGCAAGGATGCCCGCCCCAAGGATGCAAAGCCATGGGGGACCCCAATAAAGCGCCTCCCCGATGCCCCGTGATGGTGTGTCCCCCCATGCGAGCCCACACAAGGGGGGGGGAGGGACACGATCCCCCCCACCTTCCCCATGTCGCGTCAATTCCGCATCCCTCCCTCGCTCACCTCCGCCGGCTTTTGGGGGGCGGGGGGGGTCTCCCCGCGAGGCTGTGCAGGGCTGCGGCGGCCGCCGCGCTCCCCGCTGCGCGCCTCTCCGCGCCGCTCCGCAGTGCGCGCACGGCGCATGTGCCCCCTCCGCCACCGCCTCCGCCCCGCTCCGCCCCGCTCCGCACGGTCGGCCCCGAGGCGCGGGGTCGGCCGTGTGGACCTCAGCTCTCTCCCTTATAACTTTGGGGTGGGTTTTTTTGAGAAATACCTGATTTGCCATAGTTTTGCAACCTGGCCTTGCCATAAGCTGAGGGTTTAGATCATCCTGATGGAAATCCTTCAGCTGGCAAGATAAAGAGCTGAAAGGATGCTCCGGTATGAGTAGAGCGGTTTGTGCATCGTCTTCTCCGGTTTTGGCCGTCTTCTTTGCGCTTCCTCTGCACCCTGTGATGTCCTTGGGTCCCCCGCCACATGAGGGTGATGACCTGGCTGGTGGCTGAGCCCAAGAATCAGACCAAGCAAGCCCTCGCCCACCTCAGGTCGCCACCATTACCAACTCCTGTCGCCCGTGGATTTTCGGTCCTCTCCTTGATCATGCCCCAGAGCCAGCACTGGACTGTGCTGAGATGTCACGTGGTGTGAACATTCGCAAAGGGCTTTGTCTCGTCATTTGGGGGTCTCTGGCACTGGGGCTGGAGGACTGAGGCTGCTACCTCCAAAGGAGCCCCCCTCTTTCCACAGCCCATGGGTGCCACTTGGTCTCAAACCAGCTCAAAGCTTTCACTGGAGCTAGCAGAACCCCAGCCTGGGTGTCCAGGAACGATCCCACCTCAGGGCTCTCCTCTTCTTGGGCCACTCCAGCCCACACAAACCCCTTTCCCCGGCTCTGCCCTCGCTCCAGCCCCGGTGACCAGCAGGGATTTTCCAGGCTGGCCAAGGAGTGACACGAATGACTCACTCAGGGGCCAGGACTGTGGGAAAATCATGTGCCAGCTGCACATCCATGCCTGGGATGCTGGCGGAGCCAGGGCAGGCTCTGGTGCCCCCCTACCCCCTCCCATCTCCCTGGTCGTGCCTCTGCCCAGCCAGGGCAGCCGAGGGGCAGCTCCACGCTGGAGGCTGGTGGTGCAGCAGAGCAAACCATGGCACAGAAATAGCACATTGCTGTAAATCCAGCCGCTACTAGAGGGCAGAGTGAGCCTGGCGAGATAGGTTTTTTAGCTGTGCAAGGATCTGGGAGGTGGAAAACTGATTGCTTCCCCTTTTCACTTCCACTGAGGCATGTGGGGGAAGAGGAAGAACTACAGCAGAGCCAGGGATGATCTGTGACACGGTTTGAGGTTTGGAATGGGATGACTCACATTTTGATTTTTTTTTACAGAGCGCTCCAGGGCTGGATTAAGCTGTGTTTGTAAGGAAGGAACCGCAGCAAGCACCGTGGAGGCAGCAGGGCTGAGCTCCCCATTCCCCAGCATATCAGGCTGCTGCACCCCAGCCCTGAGTGCTGCTACAGCTACTCCCAGTCCTTGTCCAGAAGAGAAGACAAGAACGGATGCATGGCAAGTGGATTCCACAAGGGACAGCTGCTATCTCCTGCTAACTCACTAGGCTGGATCTAAGGTTCTGGCACACAGCTATGCCCTGTCCCAGTGCCTGTCTTTTTTTGCAGGCAGTAGTGTAAGGGCAACTCTGATGTGCCTGAGGTGCTCAGGCAGGTCTGCAGCCTGCACCAACCCCAGCTGCTGCACCCTCATGCCAACCCCACCTAGGGGTGTCCCTGGGACCTTTCTCAAGCAGCCGAGGCATCTGGGTCACTCAGGCCAGTAGCTTCAGATTCAGCCTGGGTTTCCTTGGCTGGCTGTGCTGTCCCTATGCTGGCGCATGAGCTAGTGCTACCAGAGGTGTTTCCATCTCAAAAAATTAAGTAAAAGTTTTTCCTCACCTTAACAAGGACAGAAGTGTAGTTGGTCAGGGTGAGACAGGCTGATGCTCCTCCCAGGAGCATTGCAGGGACAGGGATTTGGAGGACTCACCTTCAGCCAGGAGGTGTGAGCAGCATCTCTGCCACGGCCTGCTGTGTCTGAGCCAAGAGCTGTCCGACCCTGCCTGCAGCCATCGGTCATATCCAGCTCTTCCTTGGAGCAGGTCCAGGACTCTTTGTGCTGCCAGGGCTAGCAGGAGCAGGTCAGCATGCCATGAACCCACAAACTGCCAGGAGCAAATCTGATGGGTGTCACAACCACCTCGGGCCTCAGCCCCAGGAGCCCCCAGACCATCTCCTGTACCACCTGGGTGAACATGGTCAAAGCCCCCATGCACGCCTGAGCTCAGAGGGCACAGGCAGCGAGCAGTCAGTGTGCCTGGGGTGCCCCATGCAGCCTGGTCACCTGGTCCATACTGCAGGGATAGGCAGAGAAAGGCAGCATGCTGCTTCTGTCACAGAAAGATAGAGAGCCAGGGAGCATCAGCTCCGCTCCTGCGCACAGGAGACCTTCACTGTCTTACCACAGCCTCAGGTGGTGGCCAGGCTACAAGCTAGGGGGCATTTTGGCAGATGGTCTGTTGACAGGACATCCTTGCAGCTCTTCTCTCCCTCTTAACTAACACTACGGATTAGGAACTTCCCTTTCCATGCCCGCCCCAGAGCTATGGGAGGCTATGCTGTCTCTGCCAGTGCCAGGGGTGTTGCAGCATGGTTCAGGCAGGGTGCAGGCAGGCAGCAGCACCCACAGAGCTGAGCAGCACCCTCTGCCCAGACTTTTCCCGACTTTGTGCAGCAGGTGTGGGATTTTTACCAAAGGTTTTTTTCTTTCCCACTTGCAGTTTGGGTTTTAAACTGGCAATGCCCTCATGCTTGAGCTCAGCCACATGAGCGAGCTGCACTGATGCTCCTCTGCTCCCAAAGCTGCTCGCCCTAGAGTTACTTACTGCCCCATGGCCCAGAGCAAAGCTTTGGGAGCAGGCTTTGCTCTGGGCCATGGGGCAGGAGCAGGCAGCTCTCCTCGCCTTGCAGCTCGCAGAGGTGCTCTGGGCTTGCCACAAACAGCATGGGGCCAACTTCATGCCATGCAGGATCTGGGATATGCCCCCCAGCCTCCAAAACAAGGAGCTGATGGGGAATTCACTCTACCCCTGGATAAACTATGGGATTACCAGTTACTACCACTAATTAATGAATCATGGGAACAACTTATCCTGGGGGCACATCCACAAACTTCTCTGCTAATGATGCGATGCCCTGAGCACCTCGGGGTTTTAACCTACTTGGAGTCAGCAATGGCTCCCACATCAGGGGACAAACAGGCACGCACTGGCACAGCAGGTAAGCACCCAGCCAAAACCCCTTTGACTCCAACCCTCCATCACACTCAACTCAGCAAACCAAGTGCCGTGCATCTGGAGTCAGATACCAGGAGGTTGCCAAAACCCAGCTGCTATTCGGTTTGGGTCACAGACCCCCAGTCAGAGCAGGAGGAGCTGCCAGCTGCTGTGCCACCACTGCCGCACGCGCTCACCTCCCGCGCAGGCTGCTGCAAGGGGTGAGGTAATCCTGGGTAATTCCTGACTTCCATGGAAATGCCTCCAGGCCACGATGATTATCTCTGTAATTAGCCTCTCTGATTTTTCTTGGTGTTCTATAAAATATTAATTTACAGCTGGATTCTTGCCTCCTTTGTGCGTCGGCTTGAGCTCTTCCCATCAGCAGAGCATCTCTGGCACCTCTTGCCGAGGTCCCATGGGGTTACACAGCACAGCCAGGGCGGTCGCTGGCATCTGGATGGTGGTTGGGGTTAGTGTCTCCATCCAGAGCTTCCCCACAGTAACATGCCCTTGTAGCTCGTATTTTAAAGAAAAGACTCAAAATCAGTGAAGCACTCTGAGAAAGTGCCCTTCACCTGGACAGTGAAGGTGAGTAGGCAGTTTACTGCTCCAGAAGCCCTTTAATACAACATAGATCCATCCCATTGCTCTGTTTGGGCCAGAAATAGCATTTTTGCTCAACTGCATGGTAAATCAGGTAGGGCAGCAGCTGTGGCTGAGCTGGACCATGTTCCCAACCCAGCTTCCAGCTGCTGGAGTGAACCCAGTGCTGTGATTTCTACCACCAAAATCAAGCCAAACATGGGGCTCAATGGCACATTGTGCCCTGAAAACACACTGCTCACACTAGCACTTTTAATTTGCCTCATTTTTCAGCCAAACTAAGTAGAATTGACCTTAATCTCACTAACACGGCAGAAAATGCCACCTCTAATATTTTGATCCCAAACATTGGGAAGGTCAGGCAGAGAAAGAATGCTACGGTGTGCATTTTGCTGTGGCTGGGTATAATGGGCAGCAGCCTCACAGTGCTGCGGGCGGCCCGGTTGCCCGCCGTCGGGGTTGCTCTCCTTTGAAGGCAGCGCTGGCAGCGTTGCAAGTCCTGGTACTCTCACTGCCTTCTCACCATGACAAGCCTTGGGCTCTAGACCCTGTGTCCCAGCATCCCTGCAGTGGGTGACTGCTGCCATGTCCCTTCAGGCTGTCCTTGAGTTGTTTATTCCTCTGGGATAAAGTATTTGTTGTCTTTGTCAGGCCAGATGTAATGGCTGTCTTAACTATGGCAGAAATCTAAAGAAAAAAGTGTTGCTTTCTCTTTAGGGGTTGTGCCCAGCATGCGCATGTCTCTGCCAGGAGCTGCTTGCTACTGGAGCTGTTTTCCTGGCACTTCTGGCCAAGCAGCAGACATTGTCGGTGATGTTTTGTCCTCAGGACAGCCCTACGTGTCCCTGTGCCACTGTGCAACGCCCACTGAAACAAAGCCAGGCTGCAAAGCTGCTGGGAATTTGTATTCTCCTCTGAGGCCACGTCCCACCGCAATGCTTCCCAAGGTGTTTGCATAAGATATTTCCATTCGGTCACTCCTCCCCTTCTGCAAAACCAAACACACACGTTTTGTAGCTGCCAATCCCTTTGGCAGAGGCTTCGAGACAAGCAACAAGCTGCTGATAGCCACGCTTTTCCCAGGCAACCAGAGGCCCGTCGGCCGTGACACAAGGTGCTGCCTGCCAGCTCTCCAGGGATGTGGGTCCCAGGGAGCCTGGCTCAGCTGCAGCCACCCACTGTGCCCCTTACCAAGCCAACAGGTGGTGGCTTTGAGGAAAGCCATGCCATGGACATAGAAGGGTCATTGAGTGCAACCAAGGAAGAGCAGCTTTTTCTTTTTTCTCTCGGTGTTTCATTCAGCTTGTGGTTACAGAGCTGCAAATCCTCAGGGGTGATGCTCCAATCTAATCCAAAGCTGGTTTTATAGCAGCAAGCAGAGCCATTTCTGCCTGACACTCCCAGAGCTTTCCAGGCTGCAGGTCCCTCCTGGTTGGGGCCTCTACCAGCTCACGCAGCCGAGCCCTTTAACCCCCCCCTTCATTCAGTCCCCCCCTCCCCGTGATTTTATCCCCAGCCCCACTAGTGTTCAGCCCAGCCCAGCAAGCTGCAGTGATGCCTGGCACAGCCGGTGCCAGAAAATTCTTTGTTAAGACACAGTGCAGCCAACATCCAGAAGAGATGCTACTCAGCAGGGTTTGTGTCTGGCTCAAGGTCCACAGTAATATTAACCTCTTGCTTCCCGCTCCACAAGAGCCTTCTACAAAATGTGGGTGCTATGGCAAATGGCTCTCCCACCTCTCTGCTGCTTTTAACCCAGCCTAGGCTCTGCTGCTGCGGGGAATGAGCATTCTGGAGGGCAGCTCCCCTGCGCACAGCCCAGAGGTAACCCAAACCCCTTCCCTCTCAGATTTCCGGGGCTTAAAAAAATAAAAGCAGGCCAGCAACCTCAGCCGGCCCTATGGCAAAATGGTTATTAAAATTCAGCGTTGCGGCTCCTCGTGTCGGCAGAGGGCAGTGGAAGATGGTCCCAAACCTCCCAAGCCTTCCCCAGCCGCGCTGCAGAGATGGGGATCCGGGGAGGAGACTCCACCAGAGAGGAAGGGAAATAAAAATGCAGTTCCTCCAGCAGCGAGGCTGACCCAAGCGTGGCATTACTGCCGGGCACCCCGCCGGGTAGGGGATTTGGGCTCGTTGATCCGCGCGGTGACGAAGCGGGAAGAGGAGGGGAGGAGGCTGAATCTTCCACCGTTGTGCCCCTCTGGCTTGGGTCTCGCCAACGCACAGGCGGGCTGCTCCGAGCCAGGAGAGCCACTGCTCGTGCCCTGGGTGGGACCAAGGCGGATGGCGATGGAGGACTCTGGAGCGGCAGCGATTTGCAGTCAGGAGCAGGCGAGCAGGCCGAGGAGAGGTTTTTCTGGCTGTAGCAATGTCCCGGAGGGTCTTCGCCAAGGCCGGCGAGCCGCAGCACGTAGGCAAACGCGTTCCCAGCCCGCAGCCCGCCCGCCCCTGGCCGGGTGCTGCTCTCCGGCGGTGGGAGCAGCGGGGAGACGGTGCTGGTGGCGCGGCCCTGCTCGCTGCCTCCCTGCCGGCTCCGCACCCTGCCCTGCTGCCTCGCCAGGCGTTTGTAATTAATACCCCTGGAGGTAAAGAAAGAGCAGCGTGAGGTTGGGATGTATTATTTTACTCTGATAGGAATCTGACACTGACACAGCCATTAGGGTAAAGAAAGAATAATAACTTAGACTTGGCATATATTAAAGCATAAATACCTTCAGCGTGTGAAAAGACAGGCTTTCATATATCGGTGGGTTTGTAATTATTTATTGAAAGGAGAGAAAAGGCAGAGCTTATTGCAAAACAAGACAGAGGCGAGGGAGCCGCTCCTCGCCGGGTTTGCACCGCCACCGCTAGCCGGCCCGTCCTGCCAGGCCAACCCCATGCCGGGGCGACGTGGGGTGACCCGCGGCCCTGGGGAACATCCCGCTGCCGGGTTGGGGCGCAGGCCCCTCGCCTCCCCCCACGCTGCGAGAAGCTTGTGTGGCTCTGGGGCAGCGCCACAAAAACGCTCTCAAAACTTTTCGGGGTAGGGGATGCCGGCGAGTCCAAACATCCCGCTGGCAAACCCGGCATGAGAGGAACTCGACCCGCCCGCCGGGGCTGCGTTCTGCCACCCGCCCGGCCCGCTCCCGGGGCCGCCCTCACCCCGGCCGAGGCAGAGGGGAGCAGCAGCAGCCGCCCGCCGTGGCCATCGAGGGGCCCCCTCGTCCCCCCCAGCGCTTCCCCGCCGGGCAGGCCCCCCCTCTCACCCCGTCCCGGGGAGGCCGGAGCGCGGGGCCGGGGCTCTCCCGGGCCGGGGAGCAGCGGGGGGGGGGGGGGGGGCGCACCGCCGGTGGCTCCCGCGCCCCGGCCGGGCCCCGCAGGGGCGGTGCTGGCGGCGACCCGCCCCGGGGCTGCGCCCGCCGCAGGATGCGGCGGCGGCGGGGGCGGCCCGACAGGCGGTGCGGGGCCGCGGCCGGGCCCGGGGCCGCCTTTAAGCCCCGCGGGCGGGCGGCGAGCGCGGTCGACGTCCGGGAAGCGCCGCCCGCCGCTGGCCGGGCCCGGCGGGGGAGGGGGGGGGCGGGGGGGCGCGGGCGGCCCCCGCCGCAGGTAGGGACCCGGGGGCCGAGCGGCGCGATGGAGGAGGAGGAGGAGGAGGATGGAGGCGGCGGAGGGGAGGCGGGGAGTGAGGCTGCGGCAGGAGGGGGCGGGCGGGGGGGCCGGCCGGGGGGGGCGGCGGGCATGTGGGACCGGCTGCGGGGCAGTCGGGCGGCGGGCGGCGGCCGGAGCGCGGCCGCGATGGCGCAGCGCGGCGAGAAGGGGCCGGCGGCGGGCGAGGGCGAGGGTGAGGGCGAGCCGCGGGCCGGGGCCGGGGCCGAGCAGCGGCCGAGCGGGGCTGCCGCGCCCTTCCAGCCCCCCGAGGGCGGCTTCGGCTGGGTGGTGGTCTTCGCCGCCGCCTGGTGCAACGGCTCCATCTTCGGCATCCACAACTCCTTCGGGATCCTCTACATGATGCTGCAGAGCGACCTGGGCGAGGGGGAGAAGGACCCCGCGCTGGAGTTCAAAACAGGTACGGGCTCCCTGGCCCTTTCCCGGCCCGGGCAGGGCGAGCAGGGGGTGCCCGGGTCGCCCCCACTCCCCTCGGGGCTCGCATGAGCGGAGCTGTCAGCCCCGCGGAGCCGCCGGGGCCGGGGGGAGCGGGGCCGCGGCGGGGGAAGGTGCGGCGGCTGCGCCGGCTCTGCCTCCGGAGCTCACCGAGGAGGCGGCGAGGCTGGAAGCTCCTTCTCGGATGCGTTGAACCGCGATTGCTCCCTACCCCTTCCATCCTTGTAGCCGTGGCTATATTTATCTCCGACAGCATCATGTGTTTCTAAGCTCCTATGTACTCAATTAAAAGTAATTCATCTGAAAAGCATGCCCTTAGCTTGTCCTGCCTGGTGTGTTTTGGAGTAAGGAGAGCAACGCTGGTGAATCAGCTGGTGTGTGTGAGCCACCCCCTTTATTTTTTATTATTATTGTTATTTTGTCACGGGTTTTTCAAGCTGTATGCCTGTCTGCCTTATCTGCCGGATCGTGCTCGGAGGTGGCTGCAGGAGAGCATCTGCCTTGCTGACACGCTTCCTCCAAGTCGTACCCATTCAGTGGGAAAGCTGATGTAGGGCAGGTCTGCCAGCACCGCCTGCACGGTCACACCTAGGGCGGTGAGGGGTCTCGGGTAGTTAACGTCCGTTAGGAGCAAGAGCCTCAGACTACACACAATTGTGTGTTTGGGTAGGACCTACGGGCTCAGCCAGGATCAAGACTGTGTAATGTTAATACAGAGAAAAGGGATGTTTCTCCCTGCAGAGACCCCACTGTTTAAGTAGACTTGGCAGAGGGACACCAGCCCGCCGGGGTGGCAGTCCCAGTGGGTCCGTGATGGACACCAGTGTCAGGAGGCCCAGCCTTGTCCCAGGTCTTGGTATCCTCGCCGAGAAGATCATACCCATCCCTGCAATGGACACTCATGGCCCACCTTGCTTTCATCTGGTGGGTAGAGACAAGCACTTGGCGTTGAGGGAACCTGCTTGCGGTGTGTCCTGATTCTGGATGGGATGTGCGCAGCAATCAGAATCCAAAGTGGGACCATGCTGCGGAAAGAGGCAGTGCTGGGGAGGTGTGTGAGGACCTGGAAGGCTTGTTTTGGGGACCATTGTTGCCTGTGTTCCTCCGCTCAGCTGGCGCTTGACCGGTGATCACAGCGATGAGCGCGCCCAGATGAAATGCATTATGAGATGCACTGCATCTACAGATCACAAATTAACTCCACGATACTGTTACCGGAGAAACGATGAGATCGTGTAATTATGGGCAGTAACGGAGTAGTGCAGAGAGCTGCGGACGTGTGGCCGGTTGTAATTAGGGTGATTGATGGGCTGTGTGAGTGTGCGTGTGATCCTCAGGAAGCTCATCGCACAGCTTTCTCTTTCCTGCTCCCCGTGATCATATCTAGAAAGCCTAAGGCAGAGCTCTAAAGGTAGAAGCAGTAACAAAAGAAATTAAATACTGCAAGTTCTGGTGGTTTAAAGGCTCCGTGCCCAAGACAGAGGTTGTAGGAGTCAGCATCTGCCTCTTGCTCCTGCAATCTATTTATTTATGGCTATGACCGCACAGAGGCCTCGAAAAAGAAAGGCGTGTGGGTGTGCAAGGTGAACCCGGGCTTGGTAATTAAATTGCCTGGGTGACGAATTTATGCATTTTGGTCTGGGTGCTTAATGAAGAGGCTGTTAATAACCCCAGTGCTGTGTGACATGCTGGCTGAGTGCTGCCTCTGTGCTCGGAGGCTGTGGTGCAGGGGCTTGGTGGATGCCGGTGGCGGTGGAGCCCACCTGCCGCGGGGAGCGCAGTACCTCAGGGGCTGCAGCTGCGCTGCCTGGGGCCGAGGGCAGCGGGGTGCAGTGTGGGGCTCCCCTCCAGCCCTTCCTCCCTCGCTCCCACCCCTCCCCACTCAGGGTTGCATAATTTCCCTGCGGCGCTCGTTTGCGTGCAAACATAATCGGGAGAATATTGTAGCTCCTTTACAAGTGCTAAGTGATATGGCCTTCCTGAAAAGGCCGGCGCTGTCTGTTTGTCCTTCAATGTCTGTCTGCTCCTGCTGGCTGCAAGCAACAGCTGGACCCTGGGGTTACCCTTGTCCCTCGCCAATCAGGAGCAAGTCAGGGGGTCAAGGACCCGCTCCAGCACCAGCATTTGGCATGGCCATGGGTGCATCGCTTAGCCTTTTGGCTCTGCTCTTAAATCTCCTCTCTGTTCTCGGGAAGGTGGGCTTCTATCAAAGAGGGGGTTTGGAGGCAAAACGGGGAGTAATACTGTAAGCCAGTCAAGCATCCCTTTAAAAATAGGGTTATGTTTATGCTGAAGCAGGTACTAGTCTGCACTAAACAATAGCCGCCCCAGCACACGGCTATAATTATCAAGGTTTATTTCTTGTTTGCATTGGTCACGTTTTCTCGCTTTTGATCTTGAGAAACGCAGGATCCGCGGAGTTCAGATTTGGGGTCAGGCTTTGAAAACAAACCCGCTCGCAACAATGCATTGAATGCATAGGCTCCTTTGTTTAAAGAAATATACTGCGTGGCGTATGTCAACAAGCAGCACCAGGCTGAGGCGGGCTGGCTGCTGGGACCACCACGTGCCCCTTCACGGTGGGACACATAGCTGGGACTTTTGCAAGGCACACTCTGTGCTTTTGGGTTTGTTTTCTTTTGGGGGGAGCAGAGGGCTGGGGGAGAATGCTGAGACTGGAATAAAAAAAAAAAATATACATCTGAGCACTCCGCCAGGAAAAAAAATATTGGTCTCCTCTGCTGGAGAGGTGTTGAGTGATGCTTGAAAGCATTTGCTGGGAGATGAATGGTGGCGTTTCCCTCCGGTTGTACAAGGCTAGTTCCGGTGCTGAGGGATCCATGGGGCACAGCCGCTCTGGTGCTGGCCCTGCCAGGTGCAGGCTCATGCTGAGCTGAGAGACAGATGAGCCATCATGGTCATCTTCCCCAGCTCCAAAAGCTGATTTGAGTGGCAGAACAGTTCTGATTAATCATTAACTGAGCATTGACCCTCTTAAATCGATGTCTCTTCTGCTGCTGCTTGGATGCTCTCCCAACCTCGGGAGAGGGAAAGCACAAGGTGAGCCTGTCTCTGGCCAGGGCGCTTCCCTTAACCAAGGTGCACCCAAGGGTCCCAGTGGGGTGCTCTGACTACCCAGGGAGAGTTGGGAGAGCAGCACTTCTTAGTGTATTTAGTTCCCCTAAATGCATCCTTGGTGCCGTACTTGAATGTCTGGCAAGCGCCAGTGAGGCAGCCTGGAGAGGCACATTGATTTTTTTTTTTTTTTTTAAAAATGTTTATTTATCTCTTTCTTCTCCCCTCCTCCGCTTTGTGTCAATATCCCAGGTATAGATTAACTCTCTTTGCTTAATATTTAATGTTTTAGTTTCTGGAAATGGGAGCTGCAAGCACTCAGAGAGGTAGCCTGAGGAGTTGGTCTGTGCAGCTCCTCTGAGTTTGTCCCTGTGTCCAGCAGCATCCTCCAGTCTGTGTGCAGGAACTTGGGGAGCAGCCTCCCCACTTTGGTCCAGCCCCAGCTGGGGACCAGAAGCTGCTGGAGTGCCCTGTGCCCAGGGAAACCGGGCTGGTGCATGGACCATGGCCCTTGGCTTATTGCATCTCATTGTGCCCACGAGGCCAAGGCATAGTTGACATCAGCCAAGGCATAGCTGATATCTTTATACCTGAATTCCCATCTGTTTTAGGAGGAATTTCTTCATGAGTACTGATTTCACATCCTTCAGACCAGTGAGCTTAGCTGGAAAAAGCTACTTTTACTCCAGCATCATAATGGAAGTTTGGTAAGAAAGAGAATTTGTTTCTTTGAGAAAATAAAGCATTTCAGTGCTAATAGTCATAGTGAAAGATGGGGAGGAGAAGCCATGGAATCCTCTCTGGGCTGAAGAAGAGTCCCAGGGTGGGTGAGTGTGGCTGGAGCACTAGGAGCTGAGAAGGGAAATCCCAAGAAGAGTGTAAATTGCAAAAGGTAATTCTTGGAAATGGTCCCAACTAATTTTCAGCAATACTCCATGGCCTGGGAGACAGAATAGGGGCGGCTGCCACGAAACTGCACTATATTTAGCCTGCTGCAATGAAAGACATCTACCCCAGGTGTTAGGTTTGGGCTTTGGGAAGGGTGAGGACACTATTACTGACCCTCTTAAATATAAATTACCAACTGGTGATGGATCTGAGACCTGTGATGGATGTCATCACCCAGTGCTGACGCTTGGGAGGCTTCTGTTTCCTGAATGTGACACTGTGGTTGCCACTTTCTTACCCAAATCTGCAGGATTTGGCATGCTTATTAATTGCCAGGGAGCTGCACTGGCCCCATTTCACAGATGCACTGGCTGAGGGCACTGTGGACCTTGGCATTCCTGGGGGCTTCCCCATGTCCACCTGGGTTTCCAGCCCTCCTCTGCATTTCCTAATCTCATGGAGTGATGTGCTGTCATGAACAATATTTGCATAGCCCGGATGGGGATGTAAATCTGGCAAAAAGAGCCATAAAAAAGCTTTTTATCACCCAACCCTGCTAGCTGGGGAGTGCAAAGGGCACTGTGGAGCTTTCCCAGCTTTACCAGGGCAGGATGCTGGTGTACCAGCACCGGGCTCTTCCCCAGCTCAGCTCCCACCATTTTTGGGAGCTGGAGCTTGTGATCGCAGGGGAACAGGCAAATTTTTGAGGAACTGGATTTTTGTCGCTTGAGCTGAGTGCAAGGTGCCATGTGAGATAAAGCAGCCTGAAAAGCAAACAAAGCACAGTCATGCCATTAAACCTGGTTCTTGGGGATGTTGGGAGTGATTAAGGTTATTAGGAGGCTGGAGCGCTGTTTCTAAGGGAGATTCTTGGTTTTTAAGACTGCAGGGGCCCTTTCAGCCAGCACATGTGCCATTTTAGTGTTTTAAAATTTATTTTTAAGTGTCCTCCACCAGCCAGCCAAGGAGATGCTCCAGTCTTGGTTGTATTTTCCAGTGGCTGTCGTCCTTGAGTGGTGACAGCTCCCATGACCTCACTGTGGTATATGAACAAGCAGCATATGGGGTTGTGCAGTTGGTGTGGGGTTTATTTTTTTGTCCTTTCAATTACAATAAAACAAACCCACCCCACCTTGTGGGGCTTTGATTGTAGTTTAAACTTTGAAATCGATGGGTTTGAGCTCCATCACTGAGACTGGGCTGGGAGAAGGAGGGATTGGAAAGCAAAGGAGGTGGATGCTGCAGTGTGCGGGGCTAGGATGGGCATGGAGGTGTGGGGTGCAATGGGGCACGATGCGATGCAACACCACGGGGCTGGTCAGCAGCAAAGAAGCAGCTTCATTTCCCTTTTGGGGGGAAATCCAGGATTTTGATAAGTTGCTCTTTAATCCCCTTAAAAGCCCTCAGCAGCTGGAAGCCGATCATCAGCTGGGATAGTTGACATCCAGCACTTTAAAATAGACCTAACCCATCAGGTTGGGTGAAACCCTGTAGCCGGAAGGCACTGCTGACCTCGCTGGCAGTGCCCGTTGGGCCGGCTGCGCATAGCTCATGCGGGCGTTGTCACCAGCATCGCGTCTCCTGTCCCCGGGACAGCTCTGCTGCCTCCCTCCCTCCCTATCCTGTGTGTTACAGACACATCCATTCACGAGGCTCATCCCGCTTGTGGGGTGGCACCATCAGGCACCTCATTCCACCATGTACTTGGCAAGTGGTGAGAGAAGCTGTCTTCCCAAAAATCTGGTGGCATGATGGAGATGGCCAGGCTGGGCGGACACGGAGCCGGGGCTGCCAGATTCCCTGTGGGAGAATCCAGTGGGGAGGGAATACCCTGGGTTTCCACCATTCCAAGGCGGGTTTTGTATCCTGCGATGTGCAGGAAGAAATTCCCACTGGGAGCATGGGTGGCAGTAAGCATGCCCCACTCCTGCCATGCTAACAGGGAGCTAATCCCAGTGGGATGGTGGCACTGGTAGCTGCTGCACCTGGGGGGATTTGGATCAGTCAGCACCATCTCAATATAGGGCCTGGGTAACCTTTTCCTTTTTTATCCCGGTGACTCCTTAGGACCTCCGCCAAAGCAGCATCGTGTGCGTGCCAGCAGTGGAGTGACAGTGCGGCTGGGCCAAGCGATGCGTGGGCTGATGGGGACCTCGGCGGCGTTTGGGTCGGTGCCATGTGTGCTCACTCTCACCCGCTGCCCCCCACATGGGCTCCCAAAGCAGTCTCTCCTTGCTGGAAACAGCTGAGGCTTCACCCCAGGTCAGTAATTGGGGTTTTGCCCACTTTTGGCAGGTGTCTGGGTGCCACACGGAATTTTCTGGCACATCACCAAATACCTGAGTCTCTCCCACTCGCTTCTTTTGGGATGATGACCCCTCAGGGGTTTCCTACTAGCTGGGCAGAGAATGGAGGAGGATGCCAGCATTTCCTGACTGGGATAGTGGCTGTGCACCCACCTCTTGCTGCCAGCAGTTTCCCTGGGGAATCACTTTTCCCTGGCTCTCCACAACCACGAGCCTGTGTGTCCATGACATCAGTATACCTGCTCTGGCAATGAGGGGCAGGATGACAGGGTACCCCCCGTACACAGATATAACATGTATGCAAAAACACTGCTGCACCCATTACAGCAGGGATTTGTTGGCTTTTTCCTTCCTCTTCCTCGAAGGATTGATTATTCCCTATTGCAAGGGAGGGAGATGCTGCCTTTTGGCATTCATCCCTGTGGAAAAAGGCCTGGTGATGGGCGTGTGCCAGGCTGGGCATTGCCCAGGGGCCCTTCTGGGCTCTCGCGCCGGGGTGCTGCCTGTGCCCACCACGGGTGTTGGGGAACTTGGTTCACTCCAGGCCCTTTCCGTTCATCCACCCTGAGACAGTTGGGGCGGTTGCAAAACCCACATGACGTGTGCTGGGAATTGCTGCAACATGCTCGCAGGCGCGAGCCATTCCAGTCTCTCCCAGGCACCTTGTACAACAGGTCTTGCCAGCTGCTGGGGCAGGCGGGACGCGGGGCTGCCCGCAGCACCCTGCCTGCACCACTGCCTGCCCGTGGCACCAACCGCAGGCAGCAAAAGTCCTGCCACTGTTTCATCCTCCATCAAGCACACGCCACGGGGCAAGGGTGCAGCCGTGGAGGGTGGCACAGCCCTGGCTTCCATTAGCACATTTCCAGGATTTTTTTACTCCCTTGCCCTTTTATTTGTAGATCCTTAAAAAAATTACCTAATGCAAGAGCTGTCCCCTGCCTCCAGCACGTCCCTCGAGAGCTGGAGCAGGGTGAAATGTGGGGGGAAAACCCTCGGGAATGGCTGCCAGGTCACAGCCCTGTGCCTGTGGCGGGTTGCTTCGCTGGGACTCGTCTTGGGCATGCCTGGCAGCTGTGCCGTGCCGTGCCGTGTTGTGCCGCCTGCTTGCCCTCCGTGCAAGGAGCAGCTCAGGGTCCTCTGAGCAACCTCCTGGGGCTGTGCAGGACCGGAGAGAGGATGGCGGTGGCGTGCTGGCAGTTTATCCCCATCACCCCTTTGCACCTTTGCTTTGCACGCCCCAGGGGAGCTCCAGCCTGGAGATATCCTGTACCTGCATCCCGCAGGGCACGGACAGAAGAGCATTGCACCACACTGCTGTAATATAAGCTCCCAGCACTGTGTATTTTGGGGTATACGGTATTTTGGGGTCAGTGCTGCTGGTAGCCTGGCTGAGAGCACCTGGTCTGTAAAACACTACAGTGAAGGAGGTGAGGTCACCAGACCCTGTTTCTTCCCA
Organism: Athene noctua; assembly: GCF_965140245.1. NCBI lineage: Eukaryota > Metazoa > Chordata > Aves > Strigiformes > Strigidae > Athene > Athene noctua. The sequence continues at coordinate 11,664,432 of NC_134047.1, read as the reverse complement.
CCTTTGGGAATTTTTTTGGCTCTGATTTTGGATTTAGCAGCTCAGTGATGGTTTTTAGCTTGCTTTCAGTGATGCAGAGCAGAGAGCAGGGCCATCAGCTGCCCCAGTACTGCTGGAGCAGCGCGGGCGCTCGCTGCATGGGCTGACTTGTTGGGGTTTGCCCCGGGCAAACACTGGGGCCCTCCTTGGGGAGGAGAAATAACCGTCCCACAGTGCCTGCAGCAAAGGAACCTGATTTGAGCACCCACCCATCACCCCATCCCCAGGGACCAGCTGGGACGGGGACTCTTGGGGCACGCAGCCCTCCCAGCCCTGCCCAGTGGCATCTCCAAAAGCCCCTTTCTTGGACATCTCGCATCAGGCACCAAAACAAAGCTTTTGTTTCAAGCTCTTGGCCTTAATCTGTCCGCCTGCAGATCCTGTGCGTAAAAGGGAGATGAAATCCTTCCCTCTCGGGGGGGATGTTGCGCGAGCGGGTGTGTTGGTGCTTGCCAAGGAGTCAGGCGTTTCGGCCGGAGGGTTTGTACAAACCCGGTGCGAATCAGCGGGAGCTCACTTAATAAAGCTGGAGCCCGCCAAGGTGGAAATCAAATCTAATGGCAGTTAAGTGAGGGTTGTACCTCCTGTGCACTGTCTGAATTGGGTCCGATGGAAAAAAAGTCATCTGTGATTAAAGATTGACGGTAATTACATAATGGGTATGCACCAGATGATGCCCAGACAAGCTCCCTCCTGGGATTTCCCAACTTTTGGAGTGTTTAACTTTGCAATCATCCTAAAGTACTTCTACCATGGGGGGTAATTATTGATATTATAGCAGCACCCGGTGTGATTGCACAAGGCGCAGCAGCGGCATTGTGGCCACTGGAGCTGGGCTTGTGGGCAAGCTAACCTCCTCTGATAGTCAGGGCAGCTCTGGGGCACCATCAGGCACTAGAGATGGATCTCCTGTTCCATACTCAGCATTGCAACAGCAGAAAAGAATAAAAAATAAGAGAGGAAAGCTGCCTTTTGGGTCTGTTAGTGAAGCGAGTAGGGCAGCCAGGGACATGTGCTTGCTCTGTGGCCAGCCGGTGGTGAAGAGGCAACATCAAGACGTTCTTGATGACGGGCCAGCTATTAATCCGTGCATTTTAGCAAAAACCTGTTTCTTTCTTAAGGTTTGTGTAAGCAATGGAAGCGGGGAGCAGTGGGGGTGGGGGGAACTTGTCTGGAATTAAACTCGCCTGAAAGCCAAGCACGCCAAGCTCGTGAACCCAGGGAGAGCTTAATTAAAGTCAAAGGAGAAGCGTTTCCAAGAAAATAATACGGGGTATTTAAACGGGATATTTTTGTTCTGGGCCCAGAATGTCTCCTTTCCCTCTTCGGTGTCAGCTTTAATAAAACAAAATGAGATCTCCAAGAAAAACAAATTGGAGCTCTTAAAAGGCTCTGCGGAGATAAAAATCAGTAACACTGTTGCTGGTAACACCTTGGGTTATTAAAACGGAAAGAATGCTAACGATGCGATTTGCATCGGCCTTTCTTGTGGCTGCGCCCCAGTGGGAGCCCGCTCACCCTGGGAGGGGGGCATGGGCACTGCACGGCCCCAGCACCCCTCACCGTGGCCTCTGGGCTGGGGTGGGAGTGCAGGGAGGGAGTGGGCAGCTTCGCTGGCTGGGCGGATTGGGGTGTATTTGTGACACGGTCACGCGGTGGAGATTTTGGAGGGCTTTATTTTTCTTTCCTAAGACTGGTGAATACCACTCTGCCAAAAACTTGCGGGGTTAGGAGTGGTGCTGAGGTCAAATACTGAAAGATTTGAAACAGTGGCAAGAATCGGGGTTCAGGGGACACCAAACTTAATAAAGCAAATTAAATCAGGGCTGATCTTGTTGAACGGGTGACATAGCCCATCATAGCTCTTTCAGAGGCAGTGAACGTGTGGATAAAAATACCGAGCTGGACTTATTGTGGCCTGAGAGCTGCTGGGTGCGGCTTTGCTCGGCACGCTGAGACGCTGGGCTGGGGAACTGGAATCACCTCATCTAAAACAAGTGCCCCGATCCAGCTGGTACGGCTGAGCATGCCGAATCCTGTACTTCAGGCTGCTCTCAAAGTGCCCCGGCCACTGTCAGGCTCTGACGGCTCTGTGACTGGGGAGCAGCCAGTGACGTGGTTTTGCACTTTGGTCCCTTGACCATCTGCTCTGCCTTCCAGAAAGACGGGATTAAAAGCTGTCCCTGTTTTTCCATGTGCTTCCAACCTGGCCAGAGCTGACCATCTTGTGGTTGGAACCTGGTGGAGGTCATCAGTGCCTTCCCTGGGTACCACCTGAAGCCTGCGGGCAGGCACGGGTGTGATGCTGCTGACCCAGGTTGGGGGCGAGGCAGCCCAACGCTGCTGTGGGGTTCTGTCTGTCTGTGCCAAACAGGAGGATGCTTTTGGGACAGTGTGGCTTTAAAATGGCCAGCATGATGCTGTCCACCCTGTAAACCCAATCCGCCCCTGCCTGCCAGTGAGACAGGGGTGCAGAGGCCAGAGGCCAGCTCCTGCCTCGCTACCATGCCCAGCTCCATCAGATAAAGCAATTATAGCTTTATCGCTTAATTGCAGAGTATAATAATAGCAGAGGGTTATTGAGCTAGGATGTTGCCAAGGGGTGAATATCAGCAGTGTTGTGGGTTTTTTTTTTTCTTTTTTCAAAATAAACTCATCAGGGCCTCGGCGCTGTTGGAAATGTGAAGTCTTCATGAGGCTTCTCCTGCCAGTACCCCACCATGTCCCCTGGCCACAGGGAAATTCAGCATCAAATAAAAGCTGTGACAATTGCCCCAGTGCCAGGGAAACCTTCACTCAGTGAGAAACCAGCCTGGGAGGCGAAAGAGTGAGGACCAACAGGGATGTTGTCAAGCACTTTCTGGATGACTTTTCCCTTGCACCTTGGGAATGCAGTTTCCATCCTGTGCCGGTTTTTCCTGTCCTGCTTGGCAGGTTGCAGGGTACATGCTCGCTGCTGCACGTGGGCATTGGGCTAATGCTGTGTAACTGAATGCCCTCAGGAGGGAGAGATGGGTGTGCATCCTAAAGCCCTTGCATGAGGCTTTTCTGCTCTTGAAAGGCTTGCCCGGTGCCCCTCTGCTGAGATGGGCAAAGGAAAATTTCATATTTGGCAACTATTTCCTAGCCTGCTGGGGCTGGTGTAGTAGAGGTGAGCGGGGCATTGGCCCTGATAACTGGAGCTCTGCTTGTCTCTGACCCATGAGGTCTCAGTTTTACACCGTCCCCATGGAACCCTGCAGCTCTCAAGGTGGCTGAGTGCTCCCAGCATCGGGATTTGGGGCATTTCCCTGCCCAGGCTGTCCTGATTGGGGATTTTCTGCCTTGAAAATGGGGATTTTCAAGACCCATATTGGTGTAGGGTGCTTTTTTTACCAAGAACTGATGTTTTAGTTGAGTTTGTCCTGATGTCTGCAGGGTAGGGTGATAAAAACTCAGTATGTCTGGAGAAAGGGATGGTGTCGCAGGCTTTTAGCTGGGAGAGCCTGGCCCTTGGGATCTGTGTTTTGGGAGGGGGGCCTTTATTAAGGGAGATTGATACAAAGTCAAGTATGTTGCCCAAAGCTAACAAATCATGGCAGATTTTTTTTTTAAAAGCTGTTAAACTCTGCCCCGCTTCAGTTCATCAACCAAAGCATGAACCAAACAGCCTGGGAGTGGAGGTGCTTCAGGTCCTGATTTGACCTCTGTGGCTGGCTGTTAACCCTATCCTAAACTACACCCAGAGATAAGATTAGCTTTAATCTGGATTTTGGAGCTTGTTTCCCTCCCTTGGGACAGTATCTCCCTGACCTCGGGTTGCCCAGCCACCCCATCTGCAGCCTCCCCTGCCACAGTTTGTGCCCCACTGGCCTATAAAACAAAACATGCCACAGAAAAAAGCAGAAAGCAGTTTTCACAGCAGGGTGACTGAGAGTTTTTCTGCTCAACGAAGGTGATTGCTTAGATTTTTATTGCGGGATGAAGAGGGAAGGAGGAGAAAAAAACCCCAAAACAACAAAAAGCTGTTGGGAAGATGCCAGACAGAGCAACATGAAAAGCAGCATCTTTGGTGGGTTTAATGTTTCCTCTTCTTCCAAAGCAGGAATTAGCTATTGCAAAATGTCAGGTATTGCCAGGTGATGTTGGCCCCCTGGCCACATGCTGACACTTTTTGTAGTAGATAGCCCTTTATTTTATCACTCAGCTATGCTGGGCAAAGCTTGGGCTTTGTCTGAGCTTTTGAATTTGGGAAGATGATGAAGAGCTGAAAAAGCAGGGATGCCAGGGCCGGTGTGCAAAGCAGCAGGTTGTTGGCTGGTTTCCCCATTAGTCAGGGCTGGTGACGAGTCGATCTCCTTTTCCATTTTCTTATGAATGAATCAGTTTTGGCTCAGTGTGATGGTCAGACTGGTTCAGCTGGTATTAGTCTCATTAGCAATCGAGACAGAAGAGAGCCTCTCCCTGGCTCTGCAAATGCCACATGATCCCCAGCAAGCCCACAGCCACCGTTTTAATGCCCAGCAGGACTGGCAGCAGTGCAGGAGTACCCCGGGCCCTATCTTGGGGGATTGTTCACCTTCTCCATCACCCCATTCCTTTACATCTCTGTGTGTCTCCCGGCTCCTCAAAACACTTTGTGGACAGGTTAAACCAAGTGGCAGATGCAAACAGGCATCTGCGTCCCATGCTTTCTGCTGTTTTAGTGCATTTGTCCTTGGTTAGTGCCGCAGCACAGATTTTTGGCAGGGGAAAATTTCAGCTTCAGGTTGCCTGCAGTTGCTGCTCAGCTGTGGCCTGGGAGCATGGCTCAGCTGCATTTACCATTCCAGTCCCAAGGCAGCCCCAGTTCAGAGCTGATCCTTGGCCAGCAGAAAGGGCTTGACATTTTGCTGCTACTTTGGCTTTAGCAGTTGGGATTTGGGAGCTCTTCCTTCTGGGTGCAGGGGCCCGGGGAAGGGGCACGTGGGCAGCAGTGAGCTGTGGACTGCCTCTGCTTGGCCTCGTGCCTGCAGACCCCATGGTGCAGATTTACCCTGGTCTCATCAGTCTTCCCTTCACTGCTGGCACACAGCACAGCCACTTGGTCCCGTGGTGGCATTTGGCACCCCTGCCCTGCTCTGCCCATCCGTAATGCCACTGCCACACGTGTGCACCAGCTCACAGCAGCCAGGAAGGGCTTGGGAAGGGAGAGCCCTGTGTCAGGGTTGTTGCAGAGGCTGAGCCCTCCCTGAACAATCTGATGCTGTTTCAGTAAACAGACCATCCCCCCACTGTCACGGAGCAGCTGATGGACTTGTGTCCTCCAGCAGATCTCCACAGTCTGGTGTTGGGCTGAGTGGCAGGGTTAGATCCACCCCACACTTGGGGCTTTGCATCCCAGGGCTGCCCATGGCCCCTTACATCCCTCCTTACCCCAAAATCCTGAGGGGCTTCAGCTCTGCGCCACTGAAGCCACTTGGCCCCTGCTCTTCCCTTTGCCCCTGGGCATGGCTGGGCTTCATGGGAGAAATCGGAGCTCAGGCTCTTGAAAACAAGCCTGGGGACTGTGGTGTGTGTTACCTACAGCAATCCCCAACCTGGAATCTGTGGAAGCAGGATAATTTTGATTCCCTACCACAGAATGCAGTATTTCCACAGGAGGGAAGAGGAGGCTCCCTGGCCACAGAAGTAGGATGTATGGCTTTTAAACCTGAATAGCAGGAGGACCAAAACTTACCCAGTAACTGATAGAAACCTTCATTAACCTGCCCTGTTATTTATTCCGATTTCAAAGCCCTTGATGCAGCAAAAAGCGATGGCATTTCTTGGGGGAAGTGCATTAATGTTTCACTGGGCTTCGAAGCACTTTGCTGTCGAGGCACTTTAAATGATCTGGGCTGTCCCCAGTTCCCCCCAAGTCTCGTTAAACATTGTGCAGCTCCGGGGAAGCCACTGCGTGGCTCTGCCCGAAGCCATCATGTGGGCTAAAGCCTTCCAGGGGTTGCTTTTTTAATATATATGTATATGTGTTTATATACATAGATGCACACAGACATATATATATATGCACATATATGTATGTGTGTGCATATATGTGTTACGGATCCCCATCCGCATTGGCAGGAGCTGGAGGTTCGGGGCTGGGTTCCTGAGACACTAATGGGAGACACGAGGCTGGGTGCCATCCCACGCAGGAAACCCTGATGCCTCAGCTGTGGCTTTTCTCCACCTGCCCGGAGCACCAAAGGGCAGGGCTGGCCCTTCCCTGCATGGCGGGGCGGCTGTTGAAGCCACCCAGTGTCTGAAAAATTTTCAAATGAGAGCAGGTCAGCCAAAAGTAACAGCCCATTGGCAAAGGGGTATAACCTGTTTCTTGTTGGGGAAAAAAAGTTAAGTAATATATTGTTGTTCTTCAGTTTCCTTTAGCTATCAGATTTGCTTAATTACAGCATGGTCTATTTTTCTGAGATATCCAGTTGTTCTCAAATGTGTGCTTTAATGTAAGGAAACTCCAAGAGATTAAAATCACATGGATATTTTAGCCCTCTTTTGGCCTCCAGGTGTTTGGTTTAATGATGATACACAAGTCTTGTGTTGTTTGGGGATTTTTCTCCCTCATCAGCAGGCTTCAGAAGCACTATCCAAAGGTGTCAGTGTCTCTGTGCTGGAGACCCAGGGAAAACTCACCGGCACCAGAGGAGGAAATAATTTCCCAATGGCCATGAGGAGAAGAGCCCAGATCCTCCACGATGGAGCCATTTTGCCCCATGGACACAGCTGGGGCAGCCCAGGATGCTGCCCTGGCTGTGTGCCCACTCAAGGCTCTGCTCAACCTGCTTACAAACAGCTTTTCTTGATTTATTTTGATGTTTAAAGATACTCGCTCAATGGAGGAGACTTCCCAGCAGATTCCCCACCTGTGGTCAGTCACCACCTTGTAACATCCCTTGTGCCATGAGAGGGTTTGGTCTGGTGCTGAGCACCAGGACCAGCCTGGGGAGCTGCCGGTGTGGTGGGAGAGCCCAGATGGAAGAGGCCATTGCAAGGAGATGTTATCTCCTTTGTGAATGAAGCTCAGGGGCAAAACAACTTAAAAGCTGACTCGCGCAACCTGGAGAGGGGCCTCCCTTTGGCAAGCGCCCACAGCAGCCGCTGCTGCAGCCTAGATTTTCCCTTTCATATTTCTAGCCCTGTATGTAGTCTGGTATTGGGCGGACTTTGTCTTCGGGGAAACTGGGGCCTTGTTAGGTGTAAGCAAATAAGAAACATAACTGAAATATTTTGATAATATTTGGGTGGGCGGCTCTGCTTGGGTGCCGTGGGGAGGCATTGGTGCCACCCCAGCACTCTCTGTCTTGGGGTGCTTGCCCCAGGGAGCCTCTGGCTGAGGTTGCTGCAGCATTTTTTCCCCCAAAGCTTGGGGGGTTCTGTGGGGTGGTTATGGGCTGTGGGGTGGTTGGGGGGAGAATGCTGCTGTGTGGCACTGTGGTGGGCAAAGTCAGCAGTGCCGGTGCTGCATCTGTCTGCATTTGGGAGAAACGCAGGGGATGCTTTCTTCCAACCTTGCTCATCCTTGGGGTGCCCCAGCCTTGGCTGATGGGTATTTGGGAGATTTGGCTCTTCCCACACCATCCCTGTCCCCATCCCACCAGAGGAAGTCTGCCAGCAAGTCTCTGCCCTACTCCTCACAGTGCACACACCCAGCCGGGGCACAGCTGTTGCTCCCTGGCACTCTCCCAAGCATCAATTAGCCTTTAGGGTTCAAAAGACAGCAAGGTGGCTGCAGGCTGTGGGGAGGACACCCCAACACAGGGCTAGGGGTGGTGCAGCCATCGGGGTGTCAGGAGCCATCCCTCCCTGCAGGACTCCCACAGGGTGAGGGTTTTGGGGAGATGCCTTTACAGACTGTTGGGGTGCAGTGTGACAAGAGCCAGGCACAGTCCCCAGGAGGGATGTGGGAAGGTGTCTCTGCTGAGCACCACATACCTGAAAAGGGTTGGGCCAGCTGGGAGATGTGGAGAAGAGTAGGGGGAACAATGTGCACTGCTGAAACCTGGGCTGGGGTTGTTCCTGCTAGAGGAGGGAAGGTGCATCACTGCCTTCAGCTCCCTAAAAAGTTGCAAAAAAAGCTAATAAGTTGTTCTCTCTGTCCGGTAAGGGTCAGGCTGTGAAGTGATGCTTTGAAATCTTGCAGCAAGAAAGGTGTTGGTTGGGAGAAATACTTGGAGTGCAAAAAGAACAGCCCTTGTCTAGGGGAAGGCCGGAGATACCCATCAGCAGAAGAAAAGGCTGGGCAGAAGCTTGCCAGGGCAGGGCGGGGACCATAGATGTCCTGCAGTGGCACCTATTTGTCTAAAAAATGGTGGTTTAAGTGTCTGGGCCAGGTGGAGGAGCTGTGGCCAGGCTCCTGGGTTTGGTCTCAAGTGTGCTGTGACTCTCCCCTTAATGGTCAGGGCTGGCAAAGGGCTGGAAGTGTTTTTCTTTGTGAGTATCCCTTAATTAACTGAAAGGGAAGGCTGTCAAGTACCTTACCAGGAGGGGAAAAAGACCTTCATGAGTTTTTGACCAGTCCAACATTTCGCCTCCATTTATATTCTCCAGCCTCTTTGTTTTCCCTTTGAAAAAAAGGGTGTTTTTCTCTTTCCCTCCATTTAACTGCTATTTATTTGCTGGTAAGTGGAAGGAATTCAGCTGGGATCAGCCCGACTCCTGCCAGCAACTGGAGTTGAAAAGTTTCCGTGGGGGGAGATGTAAGAGCAGAGCAGGAGGGTTGTTTTCCACCCACTGCCAGTCTTCACTGTGCAGGTCCCTGCGTCATGACCAGCCAGGTTGGGTGGGTTTAATTCTCCTTTTTTACTGGGATGTTGACAAGTGCCCATGGGAGTTACAGTGGGAGGAGTGCAGACCCAGGCCGGAGGGTTTCTTGCTGTTAATGGGAAACAGAAGATGGCTTGGGAGAAATTTGGCAAAGAGGGAAACTTTTCTGTCTCGTTCAGCTTGGAAAAAAGCATCCTTCTCACCCCAGTCTCCCCGCAGAAGGCGGAGGGTTCCCAAACACAGCCCAGGCGAGGTTTGTTGGAGGTGGGGAGAGGAGACAGAGAGTGCCCGGTGATTTCACAGGGGATGGAGTAGTCTTGGGCCACCAGCTGTGTTTCAGGAGGGGTACCCAACCTGCCTCCTGTCAGGGGCCAGGAGCTGTCCTGTCTTCTCCCTGAGGCATCAAGGGGTTGGAAAGCCCCAGGTGCTTTCACCCCAGAGTAATGTTAGGGATTTTTGGGCTCCTGCAGCTGTGCCTCAGGTATAATATTGCTGTGTAGCTGGATATGTGATGCTAGCTGTGATGGTGGGTTTGAGCTAGGCATAGGCACCTGAGGGGTACACACGGATGCTGTGCCTGGCCAGGAGATGAACCACTGACCTTGGTGTAAAGAGCCCCATTGGCATTGCCCTCTTGGCCCAGCCTTCAACCTATAGTGCTGCTTTGCCATCTGCTCTGACATGCACTGGCCAGGAGCCATGACCTCTGTGTCCCAGCAGTGTATCACAAAGCCAGCCAAGCTGCTTTGAGCTGGGAAAATGCCATAACAGCCACGTGTGTGGGACAGCTGGCAAGGTGCTGGGGCACAGGTAGGCATGGGGCAGGGGGTGAGGTGCCCCCGAAGTTGCCCTCCTGCCCTTTTTGGGTTTCAGGTGTTCCCCCAAAAGTGTCAGTGCTCATCTGAGTCCCAGACGGGGAAACAGTGGCCGGCACTGGCCAGGCAGATGCCCCAGTGGTGCTGGCCTGGCTGGGGACAGGCTGGGACAGGCTGTCAGGCTGCCCCTCAGGCTGCTCCCATCCTCACAGGCACTCACCCCCTTGCATCCTCCCTGCCCCGTTTGTAAACGTGATGTTTTTGCCCAGGATGGATGAACACGTCTTGCAGAGTGGTCTCTTGGTGCTGGTGGTCTCCAAAGGGAGACAAAGCAGTGGGGCGAATTCCTGAAGCTCCACCATCCCTGCCCCGCAGCTGCACTGTCCTCTCAGTTGTCTGTGCATTGCAGAAACTGGTTACCAGTATGAGTCTTCCAATTACAAGTGGCCCAGTGAGGATTCAGAGGAGATGACACATTTTGGGGCTGGGGGAAGAGAAGGGGTGTCACCACCACCCTGTTGGGGATGGGAGGATGGCCATGGCAGGGTACGAGTGCTGAGATGTTCCTGAGTGATTCGCATGCTTGTACAAGTGACTGGAGGAGGTTAATCATAGTCAGAGCCCAGTGAAGTTTGGTCAGGTCACGGCTTTTCCAAAGGCTTAAAATTTCAGACGTGCAGAAGCCAGTGTCTGGGGCCATGGCTGACCCACATCGTCCTGCCAGTGTTAATCATTGCCGTCGGCTCCAGGACCTGCCTGACTTCAGCAACGGGAACCGTTTACCTCCAAACACAGGGTGAGGAACCAGCACATGGAGCCATGGAGCCTGCCAGGGTGCATCGGGCTGGGGAGAGCCGGACGCCCTGACCCTGACTCAAACCCAACCCTAACCCTGACCGTGACCCTGACCCAGACCCTAACCCTGACCTTTGCTCTCCCTCTAATTTTGTAAGGAAGGTACTGTGTTTATTGCCCTATTGGAAGCAATGTGTTCATCCAAATAGGACAACCTGGAGCAGCTTCTGGCAGCCTCTCAGGAGCCCCCCACTCTCACTGCTCACCTCCATGGGCCCCGTGCTGCTGTCTGTGCTTGGGGCTGGATGGGGTGGGAAAGACCTAGTCCTCTTCAGTCACCCAGTCCCAGCTGGGAGGTCCCTGGGGGCTGCTGGTCCAGCCCCAAGCTGCTACACTAGGAGATGTGGCTGCTGCATGCCAGGAGTATGTAAATCCCAAATCGCTTAAAATTAAGCCCAGGAACCATGAAACTTGGGGTGTGGCTCCCATCTGCTCGCCTCACCTAGGATAGGTTCTCCGAAGGGTCGTTTAGATGAGATGTTGAGGGATATGGTAGAGTAGTGCTGATGGTTGGACTCGATGATCCCAAGGGTCTTTTCCAACCTGAATGATTCTGTGATTCGGTGTGATCCTGGGAAAATGGGGCTGGGGGCTATTGGTAGTTTCCCCACTGTGTTTTCCCCACCCTCCTGCTGCAGAGCTGCCAAATAAACATGGGGGCTCCTGTCCTTCGGGCGAGTGTGCTGCATTGCAGGGGGGACATTTGAGGGGCATCACAGCTAGGGAGAAAAATTATATTAAAAAAAAAGGAAAGATGGAAAAAATCAGGAAGAAGACCTCCTGGGTTTGGCACCATGTGTCTGGGTGAGCATTAGGAGCTGGGGGGCAGCCAGACCCTGGGCCGGTGCCTGCAGTGCTGCAGTCACTGCTGGTGTTCCTGACGCTGGAAGGTTTTTTTTTATATATATATAAAAAATACTTTCTTCTCCCTGTGGGTGTGTTTTGAAAAGGGGCTTGGGAACAATGAGGATTAACAAGCAGATAGAGAATTAAATGCAGGGTTTGCGTCTTCAAATGTGTGCACATTTCAGAGCGTGTGTTTATGCCAAGATAAACTCCGTCAGGAATAAACATCGCTTTACATGAAAGACTAATTACAGATTGGCGCTTTGCGGGTGGGAGGAGGGAATTTTCACCAATTAAAATGGAACTTTTTTGTTTTTCATAAAATTGCTGGATTAAAACACAGCCAGGGGCTGGTGAGGTGTTTGACAGTGCAGCTGCAGGAGGGCATGCTCGCCCCCAGGACATGCTTTTTTTCCCCCAATACTAAAGAGTCTCTGACAGTTCTGTGTGAGGGCACTGGTTTTGCCCAATAACAGCAGTTGAACCCCAAGATTGGCCCTCCAGGCATGCAACTCTGGGCTCTCACCCAGGGAGATAGGACATGAGCAAATTTGGTCCAATCCAACAGCACTTGGAGTCACCCAACATGAGGAGAGATTGGAGTAATAAGATGCCCAGCCTCCTTGAGGGTGTAGGTCACGGAAAGACGTCTGGATGGGACGTGGTGGATGGGCGACCATATTGAGATGAAGTTGTTGCAACCATAGCTCCTATTGTTGGGTAATTAGTGTGTGGTAGGTGAATCATCTCTCAAAAAGCATAAGCCAGAAGACGACGCAGAGAAGAAGAACCTTCCTGTCCTGCTGAAGGGAGTGCTGGGGAGAAAAATGCAGCCTGGGCACATGGTGGGTTTCAGCTGCAGAGCACATGCTGCCTTGTTGCTTTTGGATGGATTTCACAAGAATTTGCATTTCTGGACCAGCTCTGAAGCCTCTGAGGCTGAGCGGGAAGCCAGGCTGTGGACGGGGAGGACGTGATGCAGCTCAGACACAAGCTCAAATGCGATTCTGCTCTAACTGGGGTCAAATTCTATGGTTTTGGAATGCAAAATGTGTCTGGAGCTGAGTTTCTCCAAGACGTTCCGCACACGAACCTCAGGCAAACACTCTGCGCCTGCTATTTGCCAAGCAAAACCACAGATTTGTCTCCATCTCTACTTAACATGGCCACAGGGCAGCTAATATTGGGACTTTTATCTCACATAAGCTGATATCTGTCACTTAGTGGTTATGGGAGGTGGCCTGGGCATCATCTCTTAAAAGTCCCCTGTGTCCTTGAGAGCGAGGGAAGGCAGAGAGGCTTGATCAGGAGAGATGTGCTGGGTTTTTTTAAAGCAAAGTACATTCTGAGTCTGCTCTGCTCTGGTGTCCTGTTCTCCTGAACCAGTTAAAAACTGATTTTTTAAAAGTCTCCTATGGCAAAGACTGGATGGATGCTTGATGGATCTGTTCTCTGAGAAGCTGTTGCCTTATCCATGGTCATGGAACCATGCTGCGTTGACGGTAGCTGCTGCTTCTCCTACAACATTCATATTTTCCCTTAGTCAGTACTAATACTGCCACGAACGGGACACTGAAAGGGTCTTTAGTCAGAATAATTCCTCTGAATAATTCAATTTATTCCAATTTTCAGGCTGTTATGGAATTGTTTTCAAAAGAAGGGAGGGGGGGGAGAAGTCAGCCAAACCTGATAAAGGAGGACTTTGTTCTGAAGCTTTAGGGTATGGTACCAATCAGGGCTTGCTATACAATTAATGAGTTTATCTGGCTTTTAGCTGCACATGATGCATGGGGGCTGCCACCGCACCACCCCCCCCCCCACCTCCCATCTAGAGGAGCCCAGCTGCTCCTCAGCTTTGGTTTGCTGCTCCTCAGCTTAGTTTCCCTTCCTGCCGTGCATCACAGTGGCCTCCTCAGATGTGACTTTGTGTCTGCCTTTACTTAAGCCATGACCGAACCTCCCTGGGATGGGCTCACTCCATGGGGGGTTTTGAGCACATGGGGCCAAGCCGCTGGGAGCGTTTCAGGCTTTGAGCAAGCAAGAGGATGACGCAAATTACTTTTTAAGGGCAGAAGATAAAACAGCTTCTTTTCACTGCAGATGTGCTGCGGGCAGCGTGCATTAGCTCTGCAGAGAAGGGATACAGCCGTCCAGTCCCCATAGTGTCTGCGTGGGCAGGGTCACCGGGTAGCTTGGGCTCCCAGGCCACCTGAAAATGGAGCCAGGTAGGGCTGGGAAAGGGCTGGGAAGATACGTGATGAGGTTTGTCATGCCAGCAGAGCTTCCTTGTCCCCAGGAAACATGAGTTGAGAAATTACTTATTTCCTGGAGGAGCGGTGCAGATGGGGAGATGGAGGCGCATTAGCTATGGCTGCCCCATCTCTCCTCTGAGAAATGGCAAGTGCCTGGGGAAGGTGACTCTCTGCAGCATGTCCTCCCCTCCAGTGGCTGCCTTGTCCCGGCTGTGCAGCGCGAGCGGGAGAAGCCGCGGGAAGTGAGGGAAGACACTTCCTCCAGCGGCGGATCTGAGGTCACCTCCTGGCCCTTGATCCCTCCAGCCTGGGGTATTTGGGTCAGCGGGGAAGCACAGCTGAGAGCGACATGCCTTCCTTCTCTCTCCCTGGAGAATCATTTTTAAAGGAACAAATAGGCTCAGCCGCAAGTACTACACAGTACGATTTTTAAATTATGTTTTTTGGAACAATGAGCTAAATACCAGGGGGGTTTGGATCTGCATCTCAGAGTGGTGATGTTTTCCTCTGTTGTTTCTCACCTTCCTGTGCACACCTTACTCTGCTCTGCCATGACCAGAAACGTTTTTCTGCTTGGGAAAATACTGAAAAGGAAGGAGATTTCATCCTTTTGTGATGGCCTTTCTGGAAAGAAAGCTGAGCTGGTGTCTGGCACATGGGACCCACCTGGACTGACCCTGGGGGCCTTGCCCACCTCTTACTGCCATGAACATGTGAACATGGTGCTCACAGCCCTCCCTGGCCCCTCAGCATCACCAGCCCTATTGCAGGTCCTGACCCCCATGTGCCAGTCCTCCTCTGCCACAGGGTCCCCAGCAGTGTTGTCACCCACTGGCAAGAGGAGGACCTGGTGGGCAAATGGGTCACCTCCCCAGTTTTTACTCCATCCAGCCCAGGGTGAGCAGTGCCAGGGAGGATGGCTCGGCTTGGCCATGTTAACCACATTTCCTACACTACTGCATCGCTGTTCCCCTTGGAGATCTTCAACCTCTGTATTCCCCTGTCCATGTTGAAGGCTGTGTTGCTTTGGACCTGGCGCAGGCCAGCAGTTTGGCTGTCTTTGTTAAGTCAAGATGGGATGGAGCAATTTGTGGAGTTGGAGCTTTACACTGTGTGATCATGCTGTGGCAGGGCTGCATGGGGGATGTTCTCCTTGGTCAACCTCTCTGCTCCAGCAAATGAGCACCAGCCCCATGCTGGGTTCATCCCATACTCCAGAGCATCCCCAGGACCACCAGGAAGGTCCCATGAGCTGTAGGGGAGGCCAGGGCTGCAGGTGGCATGGGCTCGGGTGGCAGGTCGGGCTGCTGCTGTCCCCCAGCCTGCTGCCAGATCGAGCAGGGAGGAGTGGGGTGTGTGTACCCAGGGGTCACAGCTCCCCAGTTGCTGCTTTACTGCCTACAGGAGGGGCTGTGGGTGGGAGCAGGGTGGCCTGGACATGGGTGGTCTTGGAGTAACTCGCAGCACCAAGCAGGGTCAGCAGAGAGGTGGCTGTCAGGGAGGGACAGCATGTGTTGAGCAGCCTCTAACACTGCCAGCCCCCAAATTAGAAGTCATATTCACTTCCTCTTGCAAAAGGAGAATGCTTTAAATGCCTTTTTATTTTTTTAACTAAAAAAGTAGTTGCTGAAGCATTTGGTGTTTCTGCAAAGTCATCCCTTGGAGAGGGGGTTTCTTCCTGTCACCACCCAGTCCCCCCCACGGCACCCAGCCAGACAGGTCCAAAACCAGCCCCTTCAGCTGGTGCTCCCAGGAGGTGGTTGAACTCATGGCACCTTGAGACTCGATCAAGTCTTAACCTGACTTCTGTCCAAGTTCTGCACAGCTCTTGAGCTCTTTCCAGCCCTTTCCTCAGCTGGATTTGGTCCATCGTTTCTTTTAGGATCTGCTTGATCATACTGCACTGCTGATAAGTCTTCGTGCCTCTTGTGGGGGCTTGTCTTTGTGTGTTTCAATATCTCACCCAGATTATCAGCCACAAAGAGTTGCGGGGTGTGGCCAGGCTAGGAATTAACCATCTCATCCAAACCCCATGGAAATCTGAAGCAAAGATTCCCCCTTTCTTTTTTTCCTGTGGGCTTTAAATCAAGTTGTAACTTCTCCAGCATCAGAAGAGCTGCCGAAGGGAAGCTGGTTAAGCCCTGTCTGGTTTCCACTGGAGGAATGGCTGCCTCTGCCCTTTATGTCCAGGAAAGTCCAGGAGAAACTTCAATACCATGTTACTCAGATTGCCAAAACCAAACCCTTCATCCCCTGGAGAGGATCCAGGGACTCTGTCTCCATGTCCAGAGGGTTAGGTCTGGGATTACACCTGAAACTCATTTTTTTCCCAACCCCTGTTTTTCTGCCATGGCTTTCCTCCATGGTCATCCTTGCCCTGACCCTGACCCAGGTGGAAGATCACTGGTGTCACGCTGGGGCTAAAATGGGGGTAAACTGTGCAACCTGCTCTCCAGGGGCTGTTTCGGTGTGAATTACACCAGGACCGGAGTTGGGGCCATGGAGGCTTTCTTATGCCCCCAGATTTTGGCCAAGGTTTCCTTCCAGCGCTGGAGCTCACCCAGCCCTCCTGGCTTCCCAGGGCTTCGCTGGGAAGCGCTGGGAAGACAAAACCCCGCTCTGGAAGTGAGGCTATTGTTCTTACTAATTTTAACTTGATGTTCTTCCCCAAGCCTATTTTTATTCATTGCTTGTGGTAAGCCCTTTCTTTAAGGTAGAGCAATTTGCCACAGGACTCTTTTTTTGTGTTTACCAATTTTAATTGAGCGATATCTCCCTTTTACAAATCCAAAGCTGGAGGAGCTTTTAAGCATCCGTTACTGAGCCTCTCACCCCAGGTTTGCTTTGATCTCTGCAGGTGAGTGTGCATTTTTGGGGCCAGAGATTGATACTGCTTATTTGCATGTAAATCTCCAGGTTATTAAGATCAGAATCTGGCCCTTTAAATTTAATACTTTGCTTTATGCTTTTATTTCCGCATTTCTTAAAGCAATTTCCAAAAATAACAAACTTCAAACATGACGGGGCCATCTAACGTTTTACTGCCTTGGCTGGAGTAGAAGGAACATTTCTGGAAGTATATTATCCAATTTAACGAGCCTTTCCAATCTTGGCTTTGCTCCCACCCCTCACCCCCTCTTGGAGTTGTTTTGGACGGCTCTTTGGAGCTGTGCCACCTAATCCTATTAGAAGGACTTTCATTACACTGTGCCTTGTGTTTATAACCAAGAAAATCAGCCGAAGAGGGGGGTCCTCTCCCTCACCCTTGCCCTTTTACATTTTGCCTGGTGTCGAGACGAGAGCCTGGACAGTCCCACAAGGTTCCTGCGCAGCCCTTGCTTTTCTTTTTATTGCTCCACTCTGCATTTATTAAGGAAGACTTCGGAGTAAATTGGGTCCTTGCAAACTTATAATTAATTTGGAAGGGTCAGTTCTTCCCAGGCTAGTGAGGGCTTCTTTGTGTGGTCCTTTTTGAAACGCAGAGGTTGGAGAGGCTGTTATATAGCCAGTATTTGCTTTTAATAGGGACCTGGCTATTTTCTGAAAATCTCATGGCTCTTGAAGGATGGGTTGTTATTGTGGGGGGTTATGCTAAAAGGGTTTGCAGAGTGCTTTGTCTGGGTGCAAAAAAAACAACCCTGAAAAAGGAATAAAAAAGCAACACATGTCCTAGGGTCCATGCGGGGCAGATTGTGCTCAACAGCCCAAAAATCAATGCCTAAAGCTGGTAGATGCTCCAGGAGGTCCCCCACTTGGGTGCTGGGTAGGGCTGGGGGCCCCTTTTCCATCCATCTGTCCTGCACTGCCCCATGTCCCACAGAGGGGACCTCTTGTTTCTCTGAGCTGGTAGACTGACATTTTTTTTTCTTACCACTTTGCTTTTCTCAAAAGTTTTCCTTTCCTCCCCAAAATAATCATACAAACCATTAAAGAAAGAAGATGGAGGGCAGGATGATGGGCTAAAATAATCTGTGAATAATACAAGTTTCTGAAAAAGAACAACCAGCCAGTCAGTGGTTTTCTCAAGAGGTGAGTTGCAAGGAGACATGAGATCACGGCCTCACCTGGGCATTGCCCAGCAGGGCCAGGGATGTAATCTAACCTGGCACAACCTGTATGTCTCCCATCAGCTCAGCTGCAATGAGAAATCTCCACTGAACGTGGGCAAGGGGGAGGCGGGGGAGGCGAGGCAGTCCTGCCTCTGGGAAGTGGGGACTGGTGATGAGTGAGTGTGGTACCTGGTAACACAGAGCTGTAACTCAAGATAGGAAACTCATCATAGCCAAAGCCAGGGAGAACAGGGCGCTGAGGAGCTCGGGGGGGCTTTTGTCTGTGGAGATGTCCCCTGTGGAAGAGGCATCAGTGGAGGAGGCGTTACACTCACAACAAGGCCCATTAGAAAAAAAGCATTGAAAGCTCGGCACCTTCCCTAGGACACATATGAACCCAGTGGGGGGGAATAAAAAGAAAACCTGGCCATGC
The DNA here is from genome assembly GCF_965140245.1 of Athene noctua. Taxonomy (NCBI): domain Eukaryota; kingdom Metazoa; phylum Chordata; class Aves; order Strigiformes; family Strigidae; genus Athene; species Athene noctua. The sequence goes on along the minus strand of NC_134047.1, from coordinate 11,646,365 downwards.
ATCCATCACACAGGTGAACAGCGAGATGCTGCAGATTGTGCTCCGGCTGTGATGCTGGCAGGGAGCTGGGCAGTAACCATGTTATTTATGAGCTGCACTGTTAATTAGTGGTGTGATGGGCTGCCTCTCTGCCAAGACCACCTTGAAAGCTGGAGTCGGTCCCTGGTTGTTCCCCTCCTGGCCCCCATTTGATATCCTGCCCTGACCATCGCCTTTCTTCTCTCTCTCCCTAGCATGGGTCGGCTCCTTGGCCATGGGCATGATTTTTTTCTGCTCTCCCATCGTCAGCATCTTCACCGACCGGATTGGCTGCAGGACCACAGCAGCCTCAGGAGCTGCCATCGCCTTCATTGGACTCCTCTCCAGCTCCTTCACCAAGTAAGGCTGCAGAGGGGCTGTCTAGCTCCTCAGTGGGCTCCTCTTTCTCACTGTTCCCTGCAACACCCCTGCCTACACATTGCTGCTCCCTTTTGGGGCAAAGCAGGTGGTTTCCATCCACAGGAGAGGTCTCCTGGCATCCCTACAAGCCCATGTGTGCACAGCTTGTTTCTCTCCAAATCCAACCAAATTGTTCTTTTGTCCTTATATAACAAGAGAGTGAATTATACCTGAGCAAGGAGCTTTATTTTGTGGAATTTCAGCCCTTAGGTCCTTCATTTTTGATCTTTAAAACAGGCAGGGAGAAGTTGGTGTACCTTTTGCAGGCAGCTCCAAAGAGACACTTGTGGACAAAACTGTTCTTTGCAACCAATTTCACATTTGGTACTGAAAGTAAATTAATGCTTAAAATAATATTTTATGGGTTACACCTGGCAAGAGGAAGTATCCATGCAGGGCAAACAGGGAGAGGGATGCATACAACGTTTGGAGCAGTTTGTGCTGTTCCCACACCGGCTTGGGTGCTTGCGGCAGCGCAGAGCAGTTGCTGCTCCTCGTTTTCCGTGGCTGATCCCATGCCATGAATTTCTGCTGGCAGGCACTCATCAGTGTGCATTTGGATGGCAGGTGTACCTCATTCGATGTGAGAGTCTTTTCAACCCAAGACATTTGCATCTATGTGGGAGCAAAAAGAAGTCAGTGGGCTCTTTTATGCGGCACTTGTTAAATGCAGTCTCAAAGGCACTGTGAAGACACCCTCCAAAGCATCGTCCCAGCTTGTCTGAATAAAAACATTGCTTTGGGTTGGATTTCAATTAAAATCAATATTGTTTTAATTAAAATGCTTCAAGAAGTGTTGGGGTTTTTTTTAAGGCAAATAGACACTAGTTTCTCAGAGGGAGACTTGCCTGCTCTGTGCTCCTCCCTGCCCACCCTGCCTGTGCAGGGCAGCAAGACGCCAGCTCCCTTTTATCCTGGCAACAAGACCCTCATGCTCACGCCAACCCTGATTACCTGTGGATATGAGCTGTATGATGGGTCCCTGAGTCCCCGGCTGAGGGACCCCCCCATTACACTGTGAGAGGGGAGACAGCTTCTGAGCCTCCTGACAAAGCCCCAGAGCCTGTCACTGATTGCAGGCAGGGGATTTGGGATGCTAAAACCATCTCAGGCAGCAGCACGGGCAGCAGCGTGGAAGGAACCACCCTCTGCGACTTCCTTTGCAGATGCCACCCCTTTGTATTTCAAAAGATAAGAGTAATCAGGGAGAGTGCAGCCAGTCCTGAGGGAAGGTATGCCCAGGCTTCTGGCAGTGCAGATCACAAGCGCTTCCCATGTAATCCTGCTTTCCTTCTAATCCACGAAGCTTGGACTTTTTTTCCCCCCTCATGTTGTAAAATGTTCGTGCAAAGAAAAAAAGCTCTTGGGATCACATTGCTGCCAGCGGCTTGTTGTGTTGGGCGAAAAAAAAAATCAAACCAGTACAGGCAGAGAAGAGTATTATTTCCAGGAGAGCTCCAGAGCTGAAATCTCCGTTTCCTGCCTTCTCGCTCTCAGTTCACATTCCTTTGGCTGCCTTTTAAGGGAGAAAGGAGCCCCTTTGCAGCTGGACCGTGGCAAGGGAAGCTGCCTTCAAGCACAGCCGAGCCGGAGGAAGAGCAGCGGGGCTGTGGGATTTGGCAGCACTCCATCTGGATGGTGAAGGCTGGTCCCGAAATTCAGAGCTAGCGGCTCCTGCTCACCCAGAACAATGGAGAAGGGTGGGTTTTTTTGGTCCCGCTTGCCAGCTCCCTGCAGCTGCAGCTGGAGATGACCCACCCAGCGCCAGCTGGGTGACATGCACTGGCGCGAAGGGAGCTGCTGTTTGTAAGCTGCTGCTCTAAAGGGAGATGCAGCCTGGGTTTGGTGGGCTCAGGCAGGGCTGGATCAAGTCTAATCAACCCTTTATCTCCTGATTTCTCTGAAATGGGTTTGCTTTGTCCAAACAGAGGAGCAGCAGTTGCTGGCACTGCACCGAGCCAATCCAAAAGCCCACTCAGCCACCGAGCCTGCATGGCAGGACCCCAGCACCCAGCTCAAACCCAGTGCCTCCTACTCTCAGAATATTGGGAACTTTATACAAAAAACACTAAATAAACAAAATATGCTGAAAAGCAAAGCTCTGGGTAAGGCTGAAGTTTTCTGGCTGGGGTGGAGGCAAGGCTTTTCCTCTCATTCCCGCATTGCACCGGCATGTCTCCTGCACCTGTAATCAGCTCGAGCCACCACAGATCTTAGGCACCCTCAAGAAATCCTAACTGTGTTAAGACTTCACCTTCCCTTCAGTTTTAAGGGGGATATTTTAGCATGAGGAATGGGAAAAGACAGCCAGTTCAGCAGGGCTGTCCCCTAGTGCCCTCCCATTCTGCACTGTTGTGTTCCATGGTGGGATTTGAGTCTTTTTTCACCTGCCTGTCCTTCCCCTCCACAATTTCTGCCTGTTTTTTCCCGCAGTAATTCCCCAACCTCTGGGGACCATTCCCGTTATGAGCTATAAGTAAGAGGCAGCCATTGGAGGGAGATGTCATTATCTATGGGGGGGATCTGAGGCAGTCAGTGCCACACTTCTCAGAGAGCAGAGAGCAACCAGTTGATTCCCAGCAGGCAGGGAGGGAAATCCTGCCTAAGAAGCATGGCTGAAAGGAGCCCCTGCTCATGCAGGGGTGTCTCAGCGTCAAAGAGGAGCAGATGGAAACTGTGGCATTTGTCTCCACTTATCCAACATGTCAGCTTAGCCGTAGTACCAAAGCTGGTGTGACCCAGCTGAGATGGGCAGGGCTGGTGCGTGGGAGGTCGGAGACAGCCTGCATAGCCCAGCTGCCTGCCTGGCTCCTGCGGAGAGGGTTTCTGATGTGGCTTCATTCTGGAGTAGCTGGAAATTGCCTTTCATGACAGTCATTTGTCTTTGAGCTGTTGGGTACAGCAAGCATGTTCTGCTTTCTGCTTGGCTAGCTAGAGAGATGAGCGTGTAATGGAAGAAATGATGTGCTTGTAAATGTTTTCTCAACTTTGAACTGCTCTGTTAGATCTGGGCTGCTGTCTTCTCGCTTGCTTCATGAGCAGCACTCCGTATTTCACAGAGTCGTTCTGAGCATTGGAGTAAAGACCCTGTTCATGCAGCACTGCTTGCCCAGTGAGCTGCCCAAATGTTTCCATCACACTCTCCTCCCGTGCACTATTTCATGGCAGACTTTTGCAGCTGAATGTATTGCATGGGGATGAAGAAAAAAATCTTTCATCTGCAGAGAAACACAATTGGTTATTTGCACCACCTAACTTTAGGCTCATTTCTTAGCTCCTTCTCTTGGGAGAACAGGGCTGGGAATTGGGAAACAGCTCCTTCCCAGGGCTCTCAGGACTTTCCACCTGTTCTGTGGAGCAGCCACTTTGCTCCTTCCTTGAGTGCAGCCACCAATGTAAAGTACAAATGAAATCTCTTAACTGTCTAATTGAAGATCCCAGAGGAACTTAAAGAAGAACTTAATTAACAAGCCTGGAGCCTGGGCAGAAACACAATGTTTCTGTCCTCCGTGCCTAACAACCATCAGGGTCAGTGTCTTCTTCTTTCAAAGGCTGGGTGCAGAATGTTTTCAATTAGTCTTTTCAGTGGAAAAAAAAATTGATTTCTAGCTAAAAATAACCCACCCTGCCTACCTTAGAAAATCTTGCTTGCTGTAATTTAAAAACCATTCAAGTTAGGCCAACTTCCCAAGGAGGGCAGGTTGGCTGCTGCCTTCTCTTTGCAGAAAGCACTCCCCAGCTAGACTTCATTTTCCCAAAGATTTAACATGCCAGCTGTGAAATGAGGATAATCCTTGCTTTGACTAGGGGATAAGCTCTTTGAGGTCAGACTGTCTGTGTAGCACCTGTCGTGTGTGAGACCTGGGTCTTGACTCCAGGTTATGCAGGGCTGTGGGGGTGAAGGCTTCCTTACCTCTGTGTAACGTAACAGCCTGGATGTGTTTTTTTCCCACTAGGTCTCTGGAAGTTCGTTATTTCACGTATGGGATCCTCTTTGGCTGTGGCAGCTCCTTCGCCTTCCAGCCCTCACTGGTCATCCTTGGTCACTACTTCAAGCGCCGCCTTGGCTTGGCCAATGGCATCGTGGCTGGTGGCAGCTGCCTCATCTCTGTGCCGCTTCCCTTCTTCCTGAAGATGGTCGGGAAGGCCATTGGGCTGGCGCATACTTTCCAAGTACTCAGTGCCTTAATGCTCATCCAGATATTCTTGTCTCTGACCTATCGTCCCATCTTGCCACCTTCTCGTGACTCTCAGCACGATGGGCAGGACAAGCTGGGCAGCCGGAGCATGAGGCAGCAGTGCTGGTCCCAGACACGCAAGTATTTCAACTTAAGGGTTTTCCGGAGAAAGACCTATCGGATTTGGGCCTTTGGGATTGCTACTGCTGTCCTGGGATATCTTGTACCTTACATGAACCTGGTAAGAGCCTTGGCTGAGACTGGAAGGGGAGGGAGGAGGTCCCTTTGCCTGGAGTGAAAGGTCTCCTCTGTGCAAGTGAGGAGGAGGTGGGAAGGTGGTGATGGGCAGTAGGGGCAGAGCCACTGAAAGCCTCGAAGCTAAGAAACTGCTGCAGGCATGTCCTGTAAACAGGAATAGTGATGGGAGGAGACAGCTTTTTAATGCTCCTATGTGTTCTCTGTGCCAGGGTGGGCAGAGCAGTCACTTCCCACAGCTCCCAAGGACAAACATCAGTATCAGGGGAGGAGGGGGCTGTTGGGTTGGGGGTGAGCGAAGGTGGTGTGTGCAGGTCAGTGCAATGTGGACATGAGGGTTACACAACAAGCCCAAAAGCCACTAGCCCTCTGCAGGAAGTCTTGTCTCTTTTGGGGATATGAGAGGGATTAATTTCCTGAGAATTCATGTCCTTGAATCCTTCCCTCCATCCAAGGTAAAATATGTGGAGAAGCGATTTCAAGAAACCAAAAAGGACTGGATCCTTCTGGTTTGCCTCGGAGCCATGTCAGGGCTGGGGCGCTTGGTTTCAGGCCGTATTGGCGACTGCATTCCTGGGCTGAAGAAGATTTACCTGCAGGTATGTTGTGTTCAACCTTCTGTGTAGTTGCTGGCTAACTGCTGCAGCTCAGGGGATAGCATCTCTACATCAGTATCGACACTCTGCTTAGTAACTGTCAACCACAGATCACAAATCCTTTACTATTACCTAACGCCCTTGTCTGCTGTTAGGGAGGAAAATTTGTTATAGAAAGGTGTACAGAGAAGTTACACACTTGACCTGAGGTCTTGGCATCTGTTCAGCACTCAAACTCTGTGGTCCCAACTCTTCCCAAACTGCTGGACACCTTCTTGTGGTTTTTGAAAAACAAACTGATGAAATCTAGCAGCTAATCCAACAGATAATCCTTCCTAAAGCTTCTTAAAAGGTTATCCTTAAGGGTCTCTCTGAGACGAGAGCAAAGGATGGCATTGGTGGGTCCAGAGGAGGGGGCAATGTTACTGACCTGTTCAGTGTCAGCTTCATGGCACTTCCTGCTGCTCATCCTGCACCCCAATGACTTGCCCACTTTTGTCTCCTCAGGTTGCGTCCTTCATGCTGTTGGGCCTCCTCTGCATGATGATCCCCCAGTGCCAAGGGTTCGAGGGTGTCATTGTCATCTGCCTCTTCCTCGGCCTTTGCGATGGCTTCTTCACCACCATCATGGCCCCCATTGCCTTCGAGCTGGTGGGGCCCATGCAGGCGTCACAGGCCATAGGGTACCTCATGGGGCTGATGGCTGTGCCCATGACTGCGGGTACACCGATAGCAGGTTGGTAGCACCATGGTGCCAGACCTGGACCCAGCTGTTGGGAGGGAGCAGATTCTTGTAGCAGCTTTCACCTGTGATGATATTTTGGCATGAGACCAGACATACAGTTTTGAATTTTCTGGCCTGTCGTGTCACATGGGGGTTGGAGTATGGGTGTAGCATCATTCCATACTATGTCCTGCAGCATCTCAGGGCCTTTCTTCAGGTTGATGAACGGTGACCAGTGGGGAACAGTGAGAGCGATCTCCAGGTCACATCAACTGATTTCTGTTTGAAGAAATAAAATTTTCTGAAATAAAAAATGGCAAATATTAGTTTTCCAGATGTCCTTTTAGATATCTGGGGAGTGACTGCTAATCAGCCCCTGGATTGTTGAATCCAAGTTGGAGATGGAGACACCTGAGCCCTTGTCTTCCCAAGACTCAAATATGTTTTAGCATAATAATAACCACAGCGTCTTTAACAGCTATGACTTTGCCCAAGCTGGCCCTTGAATGGCAAAACGTCTGCATCAGCAATCGCTAAACTAAAACTGTATAACCACTTCTGATCTTTCTGCTTCTGGCAGCAAAATTCAGTTTAATGCCCTCGTGAAGGAACATGGGGGTTGCAGACATCTCGCTTTTGGGGTGCTGCTGCAGGACTCCATGCATCAGACTCAGTAAGCACAGGGCTGGATGAAGGGGCTCATTTAATGGATGCAATCCCTAAGCAAGTGTCTGTGCAGGGGAAAACTCAGAGGAATTTTCCAGTGCTGATAAATGGCAACGTGTTATTCTCCAGGGATGCCTGGCTGTGTCAGAACTTGCCGAACTAACAAGTGCAGAACCTCATTGATTTTTAAGTGATCAGTTATTGTTTGTAACTGGCAGCATGTATTTTCAGATGACACCCCTGTGTAGATAAAATATCCGTAAGCAAATCTTGGCTTCCAGATGGAGGCAGTCTGCAGAGGAACAGCCCCTGCCTGCTTTTCCTGTTACCTCCTGGCTGGCAAGATGCTAGGAAGAGCCACCTGAAATGTTTGATTGTCTAACACTGTCTCAGCTTGCATTTGGGTTTGTTTGGGATTTGTGTGATCGTGTCCTGTTCTGGTAAAATAGGTGGGATGGCTGAGGCTTTCCTTCTTGGCTTCCTTGCTACATAATGTTGGCGGTGCACATCCTTTAATCCAGGGATAAAAACTCCAAGGAATGCAATGGAAAAAAAAGATTGTTTTAAAAACTCAAATCTCCCCAAATCTGGTGCTTGAAGCAAGCTGCAGCTCCCTCAAGGGAGGAGACAAGTTGGTCATTAGACTGATGTGTCTATAACAGCCATTTTTCTTCTCTTTCAGGATACCTCAATGATTATTTTGGGAATTATGATGCGGCCTTTTATTTTGCTGGAGTCCCCCCCATCATTGGTGGCTTGGTGCTCTCTGTTGTTCCGCTGGTCCACCAGAGGATGCTGAAGAAGCAGCGCCTGGATTCTGGCAAAGACAAGATGCTGGTCTCAGAGGCGGTGGTGAACGGGGAGCTGCTGCCAGGCTGTCCTGCCTCCGAAGCACACATGTAACGCCTCCGCTCCCCGACACTCACTGTCACCACCAGCAGCCTCTCCATAGCCCAAGCACAGGCCCTTTTCTAGACGGACCATAATTCTCAATGATCGCAGATGCACTATGTTTGTAAAGAAAAAAACATAAAAAGTTCTTCTAGTTAAAGGCTTTTAACTAGCAGAAACGCTGGTTTTTGGGACAGTTTTGATTTCAAAGCCACCTTTTTGTTTTTCTCTAACCATTTTTCTAAGGAGAACTCTCACCAGGATTCAAACTTGATCAATCTCCCACTCCTTTCCCCAGTTTTCTATACATCACGACAGAGGTTTACAGCTAATAAATGCCTTTTTAAAGCAGGCCACAGATGGAGCTTGTTGAACCTTGCAACTGTCCATTCTTCTCCTCCTGTGTCACGTCTGAGACAGCCCCCTCCCCGTCCGGCACCAGAGGCTGTTGTGGAGCCAGCAGATCTGAAGGAGGAAATGCTGCTTTAGTCCGGTGCACAAACCAAATAAATGGTTGGCGAGTCCCACTTTAATCTTCTTCTCTCCTCCTTTTCCACCACTCTCCCACACACCCAGGGAGCTGCAGCTGGGATGATGGGGAGCTTGGCCAGCTCCAGTCTTGCCACCCTCATTGAACGGAGCCACATGCAGCACCCTCTTCCTGCAAAATATGCCTTAAAAATGCGTGGACAAGATCAGCAGGTCCCTCAGCCACTTTCTGCCTCTATTTTCTCACCCAGAGACTAATGATTGGGATTTTGATGTGCAAAAGAGAGGGGCAGCTCCCAGAGAAGCCCATTGCAGGCAAACTGTGGGCAAGCTGCTGAAACAGGCACTTTGGAGGCATCAAGGCACGCAGGGTTGGGACAGAGCCCCATGTGTCCTGGGTCTGCTCCATGCTGGGAGGCGGCTTCCCTGCACCCAGGGATGCGGGGATGCAGCCAGCTCAGAGAACAGGGGCACCCGTGGATGCGGGGATGCAGCTGGCTTGGGGCACAGGATGCCACTGCTCTTTTTTGGGGCCACTTGTGTATTATGCAGCAATAACCATGAGTCAGTATTGACAGGGGAAGCCTGGTGTTTCCAAAGGGTTTAAAAGCCCTGGCAGCATTTAACCCGTGTGTTGCCGTGCAGAGCCGGTGCAGGGTCAGTGCCACCCCGGGGGGAGAGGGAGAATGCTCAAGAAAATAGCACAGCCCACGGGTACCCACCACACAGAGCAAAGGCAAAACTCAGCCTTGTGTAGAAATTCATCATCTACAGGTATCGCTAATGAGCGTGACACAGAGCAAGGGAAGTCCTCCTGCCCTGGTGGGTCCCATGTGAACAAGGTGCCAGCGGGAACTGGCGTACCTTTTTCTGGGAATAATAACCCAGGAGAGAGCAAGAAACAAAGCTCACTTTTATCCTGGCTGCAAAAACATCCTTCACTGGATTTTCATTTTACTCACCCGTCATTAAAAAATGAGAAGCTTAAAGAGCCACGTGTGCTGTGGGAATCATCCCTCAGTCCCTGGGCGAGTGTGGGGGTTTGTAACACCAAGTCTTTGCTGTGGAAACTTGGTTTCAGTGGAGGATCTCTCCCACAGGCAGCGGTGGGACCTTTGTATATAGGCTCAGGATCCTGCATGCCTCTTTGGCCCCGTTTTTAATCCATGTAGGCTAATGCATTATATGTTCTTGTGGTCTTGTGGCCCTTCTGTCCCCGTACAAGCTGGAAAATTAACTGGTGTGTTGTGACGTGCCTGTTTATGACTATAAAATGAGATGTCCGTTTGTCTCTTTCTTTGATGCGCTTTTCTGTGACTGTTATTACCCTTCACTGCCTGTATTGCATCATCTGCTACAGCTCTGCTGACCCATTGCTTGGTTAGGAAGCCACAGGAGGCAGTGGGAACTGCATTGGAAGGCAGGGCATGCATACGCCCATGCATTGGTGGGATCTGAACCACGGTGCCCTTGCTCCAGCACTGGTGGGATCTGTCAGGCTTAGCCTAGGGCCGGGCATTAAAGTGCTGCTTTTCAGGTGGGAGCATTGGCAGTGGGGCATCTTCAAAGCTGTCTGACATCTGAAGGAAAGAAATATGTTGCATCGTAACTCCTTTGGTGAGTTTTGGGGCTTTTATTCTCATCAGGGTTTGATGAAGTTCTTTAAATCATATTTTTGACCTTAATGCCCCCGAAGGAGAGCTTATGAGGGATTTAAATTCAAGAAGTATCTTCTTCAGACCATCAAGAGGATGAGCAGAGCTGCCTCAAACCCACATGTGGCCTGAGCAAGCGGCTGCACGGCTGAGCCCACCAATGACTGCACCTAGCTTTGCATGAGACTTTGTTGCGGTAAAACCTCTCTGGCTTATAAAGCAATTTATGGTTCAAATCCCAAATTTATACAGATTTCCACTTGCCTTAAATGCTCCACCTGCCTGCAAAGGTCTTTGCCCTGGCAGGAGCCTGCTTTCGGTGCAATGGGTGCTTAATGCTGCTGTGGCATCAGACCAGCTCTGTCAGCCAGGAGCCAGCGCTCTTCCCAGGAGGGATGGTGGTACCCATGTTCATCCCCTCAAAATTCTGGTCTTTGCCTATGGTTCTTATTATCAACCCTCTAGGAGATTTCAAGTGATGAAGTGCATTCATGGGCCCCTGAGTCTGGCCAGAGGAATCCACACCTCATCCTATCCCCGACCAGTACCAGCCTCCCAGACCCATTCTCAGCATCTTTGTCTGGTCAAGATCCAGCCCTTGGTCAAGATGAGGGCAAATTCTGCAGCAGGGAAGGCATGTTTGAGCAACAGCAATGAAAGGTTCGCCTCATCTGCAAACACAGATGGGAATGGGAAGGGCAAAGGTTGGAGTAGTCTGTCAACATAAAGGGAAGTATTTTTGGGTTTGTTTGTCAGATAAATGCTGCTGCTGTGCGTCAAGTTTGTCCCTTGAGTTATCAGGCAGTTTGCAAGGATTTTTGCAGACTTGTGGCATGTGAGAGATGGGATTGTGGCAATCTGAGCATCTCTAAACAGGGAGAAATCGCATCGGTCTACAAAACATCCTTTTAACTGTTGTAGTCTGGTGCTGTGATGCCAACCCTACCTGTTGCAAAAAAGCCTTGTCCTAAAACCCCTCCTGTGTCTTCCCATCAGAATCTGCTCATCCTAGCCCAGCACATCCATGTCCTTCTCTGGGTGCGTGAGGGCTGAACAGGAGGCAGCACTCACAGCAAAAACTACCTTTTACTCAGATTCCTAATTAAAAAAAATACCCCAAACTTCTCCCTCCCCTGCAAGTGCCCTGCTCCTTTGCTTCAGGAGGGGAATGTGAAACCCAACACTCTGGGCTCGGCCATTTTTGGGAGCCAGAGAGGGCATGGGAGCAGGTCGAGTCCCATGAGTGGGAAGAGGGTGGAAGTGAGTGGGGAGGGAGCAGTTCTGCTCCATGCCTGGGGTGTTTGGAGAGCTGCAGGCGCGCGCGTAGCCTTATGTAAGTGTACAGCAAGCACAGGACGTGTCCCAGCAGCGCCCTGCTCGGGGCTTGGCTGGGGCTGCCTTTCTAAATCTTTAGCTTGAGGGTGTTCAAAACCAAGTTATTGTCTTTTCTTCTTTTTTTATTTTTCTTTTTTTTTTTCTTTGCTGCTGCAGAGTGAGGCGCCAGGCTTAACTCCTCTCACTCTGGCTGAGGGGTGGAGTGGGACAGCCAAGTTGGAAGGGCTCCAGGGGGTGGTTGTGTTGTCAGCCTTTTGGGGCTGCCCCTGCGATGTGAAGTCTGGCAGGGCAGTGGCTGCAGGAGCTGCTTGGGAAGTGCCATGATTCATGGCTTGGAGCTTTTTTGAGTTGTGAAACAAAGCTTGAAGCAGATGCAGGAGCTGCTTCATTGTAGTGTGACCTGCCCTGAAGTCCTGTGGCCAGGGACAAACATGTTTCTAAGTCACATAGGTTAAATTTAACATATTCTGGCCACTCATTGGCTGGGGTTGAGGTTTCCCAACATTTCCCTGCTGTGGGAGTTGTGGGAAGGCCACGTCCTAATTGCCATCAAAGCTTGAGGGCTTTTTCAGGTCTGCTGCGGTACCGTGGGGTTTGGGGACCCCCATTTTCAAGATGTTCTGGCTCTGCCTCCCACCATCGTGGCGGTTTGGGGCTGCCAGTTTGGCTACTCCAGCAGTTGAGAAGCTTCATAACCCTCCAGGCTGAGCTGCCTCGTCCAGAGGAGCCGGGAGAGGGAGGTGGCCTGCAGCTGGGCAAGGACATTCCTGGCCCTCTGTGCGTGACAGTGCCACAGAAGCATTTCGCACAGCAATAGAGGTCTCTTTTGGCGTTGGTACGTCGGTACTAAGAGCAATTTGCTCTGGCAGTCTGATTTGGTGCTGAGGGTCTCATCTATGCTTGTTCAGATCACTCCGATTCAGCATCTTGGGAAGCTTAGGGTGGATTTTCACCCTGACGGACATCTGCATGTGGCCATATGGTCCTCCTCACTTGCATATAGGTGAACTTGAACAAATCCTCTGGATGCAGAGGGGGACAGATCCAGCTGAGACCCTTGCCATCCTTCCATCCTTCACTGCAAACTGTTACCCAGCTTTCACATGCCTCTGTACCCAGTAGTTTTGTTTGGGGGTTACCTTGGTTATTTTAGCTTCAATCATTTTCACGCTGGCAGAGTTTGCTTCTCCTTATCCAGCTGGAAGCAGAAAACTGGAATGACTTTGAAAGCCCTAGCTACTTTGCCAAGGCAAGTGGGGCAGCCCCCTCCCACCACTGGACCTTCTGCCTTTCTACTGCCAAAACCTGCACTCAGGCAGCTCTTTCAGGCACTTTTGTTTAAATCTCAGCTGCCCTTGTAACCTTTGGGGAGAATGCTGTGATTGACAAGTGTTCCTTAAATACTCCTCCTACATCCTCTGCGTAATGCCAGGCAGGAATGGGGAAGACACTGTAGAAGGGCTCCATTGGCAAGCATTAGACTGAAAGAAAGTTGTTTCCCTTCTTTCCGAGAGCCCTTGGAAGGAAAGCAGAGAGGGGGCTGGATGGAGATGCCATCCCTGTGCAGTTTTGCATAGGCTTTGTGGCTGAGCCCTGGGGGTGGCAGGGGTGATCCTCCCCATGGCTGGGGCTTAAGCATAGCTCTCGGTGCTTTATCAGCTTGGCACAGACTTTAGTCCTCATGACAGCAAGGTTATCACTGGGTTTTGGTGGGCTTGTCCTGCACAAGCCCTTTCAGGGGTGTTTTATTGTTTCATTTTTGCAAACGTTGCAATGCCCTTAGTGCTCCCACCAAGGACAGATGCTGCAAGTCCCCCCGTGTCTCCCCTTCCCACCACAGCTGTGCTACCATGGCAGCAAAACACTGACACCACCCATCATGGGCATGGGGCTTGGCACCCCACTCCCGGGGGAGGCAAGGCAGGAGAGGAAAGACACAGCCCCTCCAGTTTTCTGAAAAACATGTCTTTGGAAGGAGGTTTTTGTACCTCCAAAGTTTCTCCGTGTAACATACTTCTCAATGCTCACTCTGTCCACCTCTGACCAGCAAGGCAAGTGTAGCTCTTAACCGTAGCATTAGAGGCAAGGCTTAGTGTCTATTTTACTAAGGAATTTAGCTTTTTTTTTTTTTTTGTACATTTCTAATCGTGGCCTGTAAGATGAGTTGTTTACTGGAGCAGGATTTTGCGTAGCATTGATGCTCCGCTTCTGGTTGGTGACAGCCAGATTGCCTGAATGCAGTTGGGTTTTTGGCTGCTGAGGGCATTCAGTCAAATAATTTTGGGAAAGAGCATGACTGCTTGAGGCCTGAACTTTCCCAGCATATCTTGTTTCAGCCATTTGAACCCATTAAAGCCGAAGACAGGACTTTTTTTTGGAGGCTGAGGCAAATTAGGAAATTACCCTGCTCTCCCTCCCCCACCCTGAAATCCAGCAGGATGAAACCAAATATTTGCTTTTGGATGGGTGAATGTTGGAGCCAACTCCACATAACAGCATTGAGGTGGAGGCTTGAATTTTTGTCATTTTGGATAATTCATGAAATGGCTTGTTTTTAAAGCAGGACCTCCAAGCCTGCTGCCATCCCACCCCGGTCGTGAATCCCGATACCATGCCTTTCTCCAGCCCTGCTGCTGTCCAGGGCTGTCTCACTTGGTATTAGCTCCATTGCTGATGGAGAAAAACCCTGCCCACGGCTTTTTGGGGTGGGATGCATTGTTTTGCCCTGCTGATATGCTGGTAATGCTCAGCCTTGCGGTGTTTGTACCCACTAGAAAGACACAATAAAAGGCTGCAAGCACTGTCAGTAGCTTTGCAACCTCATTTTTTTTCACTGTGCGCCCAGCTCTGCCTCAGCAGGAGCCATGCAGGCTCCAGACTGGGTCTTGTGAGGTGCATGGGGATGCTGGGCACCCTGGGCAGACCAGCAGAGCCAGTGGCCTGAAAGCAGCCACTCAATTCAATGCAGAAGTCAGACCCTGAAGTCTAAAATTATTCCTTTTTTTTTTTTTTTTATATCGGCTCCTTGTAAGCAATTTATATTCCCTTAAAATTTTGTATCTGAAAGTAAAGTATTTGAATGTGTGTCTTAAAAGTATGACTATCCTTTCAAAATGTGAATTTTTGATTGTTGGTATACAAAAACAACAACAACAACAACCCCATATTAGCACATTTTTGTAATTAATGTTTTATGAATGTTGTTTTTAAAAATTGTGTAGAATAAAACCAGTTTAAAAAGAGAAGGGGTCTGTGCCTGTGTCTCACCAGATTTCTTCTCACCATGGCCAGTCATGGGCACTGGTCTCCCAGCAGCTTTCCTGGCTGCTGCCAACCTTCTGCCCAGTGCCTGCCCAGGATGTCAAAAGAAAAGGAGCTGGAGAGGTGGCAGTTTAATATAGGAATTCAGGAATTATTTTTATCAAGCTTTCTGCACACCTTGAGGAAATGCTGTGCCAAGGTTTTGGAGCCTGATGGGGCAGAAGAAGTTCCTGATGTGACACAGAAGGGTGAAAGCTGGAGGTGGTGTCAGTGGGTGGAAAATGGTCCTTGTCTCACTCAAGGCATCAAAACCTAAAAATAATAGAAAGAGAAATACCTGAGAGCATCTCAGTGCCCAAAATGGTGTCAGTGCTCAGGGTGAAGCCCTAGTGACCCGAACGTATTTCCCCTCTGTTCCCCTGGGCACAGCTTTGGGTCTAGCTTTTATCAACCATCGTCTTCAGGGGACTATGGCTCGCTGGCATCTTTGCTCTGTGGGGGCTCTCACGCAGGCACAGCACCAGAGCTTTTTAAAATTATTGTTAGTAGTATTATTTCTCCCTTTTGACAGTGGTTCAGGAGCACAGAGAGGCCTCCCAGGTATTGTTGCTGGTCACAGGAGGGCTATTCTTTTCTGTCAGTAAGAGAAGTTATGGGAGAGTTGAGGTCAGGAAAGACTGGGGATTGATTATTCATAAGTGAGGTTGCAGTGGCTGTGAGATACTGAAAACGAGGCTTTTATATTAACGATTTGTTTATGCTAGGTGCTTTAATTGACATTAGATGAAAGCTGACATATACATAATTTTATATAGCTCAGTTGTTTTTTTTTTTAATGTGCATCTCAACTCTTTTTCAAGTTGGGGATATTTACTGCAAATAGTATTTGAAAAAAAAAAAAACCACGCCAGGAGATAAGAGATGGTAAATACAGATTCAAAGGGAATGAGACTACGGCAATGAGCTCGTCCAGAGGACTTTGTGCTGTGCCTTCAGGGACAGAGCAGTGCGTGGTAATGTTGCATCCCATTCCTGAGAGTGGCAAGCACTGCACAAACATGTGGGGCTGCACGACGCTTCATTTACAGCTATCAAAAAAGCAGTTCTAGCCTAATGTTACAACCGTCTTATTGGGATAGCTGCAAATTTTGGGGGGAGCGACTTGGGAGGATGCTGGGGTGTGTGATAAAAGAAGGCTGCACACCTATGGGCACACCCAGAGGGGCAGTGGGGGGGAAGCCCCTGCCTAGCTGCTGCCAGCCCCCTCCAGGAGCATCAGCTCATCACAGCCCATCTCCACAAACTCTGTGTAAATAAATAAATATGTACATACATACATATCTATCTATCTATGTATCTCCATAGGTGTGTTTGTGCATGTGCCCACTGGGAATCCCCACTCAGCCTTGCTGCTGCCTGAGCCCAGGGCATGGAGCAGCAGCAGCCTCCTGTGGCTCTGACAGGCTGCTGGATCTGGCCCTAATACACAGCAAGTTGAAAAAGTGCACAAAAAAAGTATTTTGGATCAGAACAAAACCCTGAGTTTTTCAATACAAAGGCTGCAAACTGGAAAAGACCAAACAAAACAACAACAAAAAAGTTTTCATGACTATAACACAATACTTAAGTATTTATGTATCTATTAATACATTAAAATTGAAATACCATGGATTAAAACAAGCTGATTACATATAATAGTTTACATTTGTACTTACAAAATGAAAAATTTACATGTATGTTTTATATATTAAATATGAACCACATGTCAATGTTTTATATTAGTTTAATAGTGATAAATGACATGGTTTAAATATATATCTGCAAATGGCATCTATGATATCTATAGTTACATTTAGCTGGTTTTTAAATTTATACATATATACACACACACATATGAAAAAAAAAAAAAAATATATATATATATATATGAGCAGTGTGTACATGCTGCCATTGGGTGAGGCCGACTGCCTGCAAGTGGTTACTGGGCATTTGGAGGCCATGGGCCCGTGCTGTGCCTGGCCGCTCCTCTGCTCTTCTCCCTGCAGGCTCTGGGCTGGGCTTGTTTTCTTTCATTGTCTTCTTCTCCATCTGTTTTCTTTTTGCAGGATTTAAATAAAATAATCCTTAAAAATAAAAAAAATACCCTGCCTGCAAGTGCCTTTGAAGGACCTAAAGGATGCACTGATGAGTGGCAGGAGCTTGTTTTTCAATCACCTCTGCCTCTAAATGCAAATCTTTCCTAGAGCCATTGCTTTGCTGTCGTTATTTAAAGCAATAATTTGGAAAAGCTCCCTTCCCAGGGCTGTTCAGCCACACCCACACTCGGCAGGGCTGCCAGGACTGTTGCTCAGGCATCAAATTGGGGTTGTCGTGGAACCCTCTGCCTTGAGAGCAGGGTGCCCTGAGAGCAGGGTGCCCAGCACCCATGACCAAGTACTGGGATGCATCACTGAAGGAGAAAGGAAAACACCCAGGGTGCAGCTGGGGTGAGCTTGGGATGCACTCGCTTTCCTTCAGGTTGAGTTGTAGGGGCTTTTTTACGTGCAATATGGGAAACCACTTAATACTGGCAGCAGGGCAAAGCAAGGGAGGAAAAAAAAAAAAATATATATATATATATATGCTTAGCTTTAAGGCAAACACAACATAGGAGAGGGGGGAAAAAAGAAGGAGGAGAGGTGAAAAAAGAGAGCAAGAAGGTGTGTGTGGCTGCAAGGGCGAGGAGAGCCCAGGCTCCCCGTAGTCCCGGTGGTGGGAAGCCACTGACCCCAAAGCCGATGCTGAACACACAGCACCCCTGGGGCACCAGGCAGCCCGAGCCCAGCCTGCCAGTGCGGGAACAGAGAAACACGTTGGGCCACAAGAAGCACTGATTGCTTTTGGACCAGTTCACTTGTGCATGCTTTCTCCTGGCCAAGGCTTCAGGGTATGCTTGTTTTATCTTTTTTTTTTTTTTTGGCCCAAGAGATGCACTAAACAAGTCTCTCCCAATCATCTACAGCCCCACTCGATCCTGCATTGGAAACACAAGGAGCATTCAGGGGCTTTTTCGGCAGGGTTGTGTAAACAGCCCCTCCCGAGGCTGCAGGGTGGAGTGCGAGTGGGGCCCCATGTGTGTCCCCCCCGCAGCCCTTGCAGACTCCCGCTATTGTTCTGGCATGCACCTCTTCTACTCAGGATTGGGATTTTATGGTTACAAATCTGTTGCAGCCTCATCTTGAGCGTTGCTCAGGCTGGGCCAGTCCCAGTGTACACGGCCAACACCACACTGACCCTGGCAGCACCTGCTGTCCTCCTGCTCAGCCTCCAAAGGGCCGCAGACCGTGGTCCCCAGGTTTCTCCTTCTGGACCTGCTCTGAGTCCTCGCAACCAGACCCTGAAGATCCCTGTGGTTTTGCTCCCACCTGTATTCTTCTTCCACCTGTGTTGATGTTTTTCCCAGTCCCACTCAGACGAGTGC
This sequence comes from Athene noctua, assembly GCF_965140245.1. Taxonomy (NCBI): domain Eukaryota; kingdom Metazoa; phylum Chordata; class Aves; order Strigiformes; family Strigidae; genus Athene; species Athene noctua. Next base: position 11,628,417 of record NC_134047.1, on the reverse strand, counting down.
AGTTCAAAAGCCTTTTCTTTTTTTACCCTTCCTTAGCTTTCCTTCGGTTCGATTCACCTCCTCTTTACATTCCCCTCCTTTGTCCTTCATCCCCTTTCCATCATTTCCCACCCACCACCTTTCCCTCCTGGCCATGCCATGTGTGCAGGGAAGACGGAGGAGCAGTGTTGCCTGGACGCCAGCTGACAGTAGTCAGCTTTCAGGGCTTTTCCCAGCCTCCCTCCCTCCCACAAGTATTTCAGTTTATTTAGATCCATCTTTAAAAATTAAAGCAAGATCATCCCAAAGGTGCCAGCAGCAAAGGCCGAGTCATTTCCAAGTTTATTTAGGATTTATTTAGTTTATTTATAAGTCAGCAGTAACTACAGAGATTAAACTGTTTCTTTCACTGCATATTTTCCTGCCTTTCACCTGCCTGGCACTGCCTTCCCCTCAGCCAGCAGCAAGCAGTGCCCAGGGCAGGCACACAGCAGTCCCACCACCATTCACCTCTTAGCTCTGGGGCAGGAGATGAACCCTGTGGGCTCCTGAAATGGTTTCATTTCAAGAGCTTACGCACCCGTAACGCCCTCCAGTACCAGCAAAACCATCAGCCAGCCTGTGGGCAAGGTCTGGCTTTGCAGGCACAGGGCAAAACGTGGGGTTTTGGTCTGAGGCAGTGTCATCAGGGCCATTTCACTGCTGTGAAAGGAAAGACTAGAGCAGGTATCAAAGTCAAGAAACCAAGCCAGGCAGTTTTTGTTTCGTGGCATTTCTACAGGACCCATCACAATGAGCAAACCTGCTGCACCACAGCAAAAACCCACCAGCCTCAAACTTTCAGCCTGGAGAAATCACATTCTGCAAATCCATCCTGAGAAATCAAACCAGTGCATAAAAGTCTTCTCTGCTGGTGACCAGGAGCGTGGCCAGCTCCCCTCCTGCAGGGCACTGCACAAGGTATCGCTCTGCTGCCTGCTGGAGCTGCAGCCCCATCCAGCTCCCACAAAGATGCTGCTTTTTCCTTGAAAACCCAGGACCCTGCTGGCGTAGGGTGCCAAAACTCAAGAAACCCTCAGCAAATATGGGATGGCTCCTATTTTATGAAGTAATCATTGTTGAGGGGACCTGACGCCTGGATTTTCATGTGCTTGGTTTAACAGGGGATTTATTCAGGGGAACAGTTGGAGCATGCAGCATCAGCATCTCATTAGCGTCAGAGACAATGCCACTCCAGTTTAAGACTAGTTAGTTTTCCCTATATAACTTTATTGTAAGTGTTTAGACAGCCACAACAGAGCTCAGTTTAGATTCATTATATTAAAAGCCCCAAAACAGGTTCAATCACAGTTGAAATAGTTGGGAAGGGCAAGTGAGCAGCAGCCAGCATTTGCTTTTCTCCCCACCTATTTCCAAACACTCAATCCCACCGAGGAACAGTCAGAAGAGCCCTTTTGAAGGTGAGAAGCCCCCGAATGCATGATTTGTTCTGCACTCTCATCGCTCTGGGATGGACAGGTTTGCCAAACACAACCTTTTTCCTCCCACCCAGCAGCAGGACAGGCAAAGCAGCCAAACACACTCCCCTGTGAAGGTCTGGATCTGCCACGGAAATACACCCTGAAGAGAGGAGTAGGACAATGTAAAAGGTTACAGGGTTTAAGCACTGAGAGGGAGGAACAAGGTTATATAAAGTTTTACAGGCCAGAACAAAGACCTCAAATATATTAAAGAAAACAAACATAGGGATGAAGTCAGCCACACATGTGCTCCAAGGTTGGTTTGGATTCTTCAAGCAATTTGGGGGCTGATTGACAGTTTTTAAGGAATAAATACAGGGCTACCCAAACCAAAGGACTTCCTTCCTATGGGGAGATGCGGGGCTGGACTCAGTGACCTGGCAAAGAGCTCCTGGTACTGAAAGTGTGGGAACCACTTCATGAATGAAATCACCAAAATAAAAATTAACACATTAAAGACTTGGTTTCAGATTGAACTGTATACTTGCAGAGCAAGATAGACCATGGAGTTCAAGATGAAGCATTTATGAATGTGGAAAAAACCCACCCTTATCCAAGAGTTCTCCCCATGGAGAGTGAAACTGGAGCAGAATCCCAACTCAACACATCCCTGAAGAAGCCCACAACTTTCCTCCTTACTGAACAGGAGCATCACTCACAGTGCTGTCAAGCATCAGCCCAGCTGTGATACTGCTACCCACTGCCGTGGCACCCAAAACACCAGGTGTTGCGTGTTGTCAAGCTATACATCAGCTACCTAACCCCTTCTTTTTTTTTGCTATCAACACGCCCCTCTCAGGGAGCTGCTCCCACTTCCCACTCGAGGAATGGGGTTGAGGTGAGGGAAGCGCTGGTAATAAAGGCAGCTTCCCATGTCCTAAAAGAATTTCCTTCCCACTCAAGTAAGCATTTGTACGTACATCAGCTACTAATTTTAGGATGAAGCTTTTAGGCATATGTGAGAGCTTCTCCTGAAAGCTGCTGAACACTGCAAAGTGTATTTCCAGGGACAATCTGCCCTGACAGCTCTGACCACCGGGCTCTGGTACTCATGGGCACCCGAAAAAGTCACAGCTACTACTTGAAAGACCACTTGCAGAAACTGCTTTTGTATCTCACATTATCCACTGACAGATTTACAAAGTCTGGGACTTAGTGAGATTTATTGCTTCAGTTTTATGTACTAAGGAGAAATAAATTCTACCAAGAAGTTAACTCTATACCATTCCAAATCTTTCCTTTCTGCCCAGCCTCAAGGGAAAAGGCATATGGAGGAAATAAATTCCTACCACATCTACCACCATTTACTCCAGTGCGTTCCCACCATAGGAAGAATAAACCCAAGGAGTGATGATCAAGCACAAAATGAACACTTCATGCATTTTATTGAGTCTATTTAAATTTGCATTATGACATCTTACATAGGGAACAAACTCCTCCTAAATGTTAGCTATCAAATCTGGTCAAACTGTTGTCCAATGACCTCAGAGTACCATTTGTATTAAACAAGTCCCGTATAAACAGATGTAAAGCACTGTACAAAAAAAAAAAAAAAAAGAAAAAAAAAAAAAAAGAAAACTGTTACATTCTCAGTTGAATTCAGGGCTTCCCAACCAACAGCCTTTCTAGCAGACAGTGAAATTCAGGAAGGGGTCTCAGGTATTTTGCTTAAGGGAACAAAACCAGATAAAACAATCAAAACAAATTCAATGGTATGTTTCCCCATAAGAAGAAAAAAAAGAGATACCTCACATCAAAGAGGTTGGGAAGCCCTGGTATAACAGATGCAAACTTTTTTTTTTTTTTTAACACAACACAACTTATATGTATAACTTTGGGTAAGTTACCATTGATTCTGTTTCTTGACCCTCCTTCTTCCCTTCCTAGTCAAGGATAAACAAACAAAAAATCTACTGTATGTAAGGGTTGGAAATATTTCTGAATTTGTTAGAAATTCCCTTACCGTGGTTCCAAGTCAACCCTCATCCAAAACACCTCCTCCTGGGAGAAGGCAGAGGAGCAGGCAGACATTTCCACCACAACAGCGTACCTCATCAGCCCCACACTTGCTTACATACCCTTACACAAGCAATGCGAGCCCCCACAGCAGGAGCAAGGATGACCGGTGAGAAAACCGAGACATCAGTTACATGAATGTACATATTAATGAAAAGGATCCCAAATTAAAGATAAGGTTGCGACTAAACTGGCAAAGCTGGAAGAAACTTTGTATTGCAGTGTGATGGTGAAGATCACACTGGGAGATTCAGAAAACCCCTCATTGCACTGCTATAAGTCAGACTGCTGGTCAGCCTTGACAGCATTTCTTTTTTCAGCTTCTCATTAGACCCTCATTATTATGAGACCACTGGGAACCTCCTCTTTGTGTAGGCACCCATTGCAAATAAACATGGACTGCAGATATACCAGGGAAAGAGTCCAGTGGACTCTTCACATTTGCATAATCCAGACAAGTGACAGGAAACTGGAATGACAGTCATTATGGTCCATTGTGCCAACTTTGGTGGGAAATCCATTCCTTTGCAAGTTGACACAATGGACAATTATGGCTCCTTCAAAACTGGTACAGTATCATGTCAGTGCAGCTGCTGTGCCTGCACATCAGTACTTCTTACAAAATGCCTTTCAACTTTTATTAATTCCTATGCATGCAGTACCTAGACTAATCAAATAATTTTAAAAACAAGTCAATTAACTGCCCACAGTTCTTTGCAAAAAACCCAACTTGTTCAAAGAAATAAAAAAGTGCATGTGGAAGGGAAATCTAAGAAACCCCAGGAATAACTCTTCAGTCTTTTAACAGATAAAGCCCAGATTAAAAAAAAAAGCAAGCACCCACAATTTTGTGACAGTTCACAATCTGAGTTAAACTATCAAACACACTCTTAAATAGAAAACACTGTGCGTTCGTCTAGGTTTTGGCCTCGTGACTGCTTTAATTGCTGTGTATGAAGGTCCTGCAGGTACAGGTCTGTCCTGTCAGAAAGGAATTAGGCTCACATGACAGATATATACTCACACCAGGAGCCTGGGTGGTTTGCAGTTTTAAAAAACCGCGGTAACTACTGAGGCGGCCAGTAACAAGGAACCTCCTTCAAAAAATAAAGTGACAGCCTTCAATGCAAAAGGAACCACGCTGCTCCGAGCGAGGAGACAGTGACCCTGGCTTTGAAGGAGGCCGAGAGAGGCTCCCACACGGTGGCACTGTGAACCAGGCAGCTGCTGCAGCAAGGCTGTCTGCCTCTTCAGACTCCTCATTTCTGCACAATCAGGCCTTTGAAAATGACAATGATAGCCACTTTAACCCTTCATATGGCTATAAGCATGCATGAGTCAAGCGACCATATCCCTCCTGTAACACCAAGAAAGGATCAACTGAGGGAAGTGCCAAGTACAAATGCAAAATGATTCATAAACTTAGGCTAACCATGAGCCTTGTTAAATTAGAATCTTTCATATTTTGTTAGCACCTGAAGTGTTAATATTGTTTTTTCCTAATCCCAATCTAAAAGAATAGAAATTGAATTACCACGGTGGCTGACATGAGTCAGCTACATAGAGGTCTTTGCTATATCAGCAATTTAATTTCTGCCAACTCCTCCAGACATCAGACAACAAATCCCCAGCGCCTTTAGTGTTGGAAAATGTATATAAAATACTGAGAACATTTAAGGTCTTCTGAACTGAGGTTAAATTATTTGTTCTTGGTACCATTAGGGAAACCTCCAACATTTTATTAGTTGCTATTGTTACAGAAAAATAAAATGTTAAGGCATGCCACTATTAAACTATTATAAAGCTGTAAAGTCGATTCTACCAACGCAAACAGTTACTGGAAACTCAGAACATTAAAAAGAAAGCTATGCTGAATGACAGTATCACAGCCGTGCTTCACATTAATCAGCACTAGTGGGCTCCTTTCTTTCTGGTCAACAGCCTTAGTCCTCAGAAATGTCCATCAGAGTTTTAAAATCTAACATGGTATTCACATAAAGAGGGCTTTTTCCTTCTAATTCTATGCTCCAGAAAGTCATAAAGCTACAGGAAGCTGCAACTGATAGCATGTATTTCCTATGTGAATGCTACTGGAGTTAATTCAGAAGTGTTATTTTGTTGAGGAAATTTTGGCAGAGTCCAGCACCTGAAATTAACAGCTAAATTCCAGTTTTACAGTGATGGAAGTCAGAGGGCAAAATTTAAAAATATTATCTTATTTTTCTGTTCATAAAGAATACACGTAACCCCTCTGCCACAATGGTATGTCCCAAGCTCAATAGCCAGTCAGGGTTTCCCACTGAACCAAACACTGCAAAACACACATGTAGAAAAAATTTGGAATTTTGGGACATCGTGGAATCCTTAAGTAGCTGATGAGATGGTAAAATGGCTTAGAGCTGATATTATAGTTTATGCAACCACCACTATAAAACATCAAAAATGTTTTTAATTAGGAAAGAGATAGGCCAGCTTTGGTTTTGTCATCTGAGGAACAAGCAACGTTTCCCATATAGCCAGCAAGAGCAGTTCATATCACTTCATAACTACTGCCCTGGAGTTGAAATAAATACTGCTTTACCTCTTACAATGTAAGCTAGGAAAAAAAATAGAATCATTAGAGAATAAAACAAAGAAGGGGTCATTAAGGGTGAAGGATGTTTTCCCCTGACTGATGAGATTAGGTACATTTTAATCTGTCCAGTAGGAGTATGAAGTTTGTTTTTTTGAAGTTATTCTATTCTTAGAATTTGCTACACATTTCAGTGCACTCCCACAATCAATTATAATTTTCAAATTTTACCTAACACACTCATAAATATTAACTGGAAAACAGGTTAAGTTATTTTTCTGTGACATGTGAGTCACAGGCTATGAACATGGATATACCAGCATGTTCACTCAACAGATCCAGATATTAACACAGCTGAAGCTTGTGGGGAATAAAAAAAAAAACCCAACCCTGTCAATACTTGTCTGCTGAATAGTTACACCGACTTGCCTTGAAAATTGAATGTAAAAGGTGATAGAAAAATTGGGCATAAATGTCACTGACTGAACTGGTACATACCGGTTTGTATTATTACATATTAGCAACCATACCAAGAAATAACCAGCCATTAGAACAGTTTCTAATTTTTATCGTCTTTTTTTGGTGGCATTACTGAGCCAAAACACTGCAATTATAACATTTAATTTCTGGGTTTTTTAATGCAATTAAGATGTCTAATTCAACTGTTTTTATATTACAGTAGCTGTTCACATAAATAGTACAGATATGCACTGCTCTTGACAGGTACACAGTTACAAAAGCGCTCTCTTGTATTTAGTTTGCTCTCTGTGTGGTGGGTTTTGTATGAAAAGCATTCTTGATTTCTAAGCATGGTACAATTTTAATTCTTAATGCATTAGTACAACAGTGCATTGGAAAAGTACTGAGCTTCTACAAAAAAGCTTTACAATTTTAAAACAGATTTTTTTTTTTTTATTTAAACAAGCATAGGCAATTCTTATATTTCCACAACAAGATAAATATCCCAATTAAGCTAACAGCTCATCCTACAGCGTGCCATAGTGATGGGGAAAGGGCTAACATTAGTGTTATTTACAGAGCCATGTCCAATATTAACCCAGTATGAAAATTAGAAGTATGTTCAAGTGTGCAATTAAGTTCCTATTTTTTCAGATAGTTGGATTTCTTGCAAAAATTCCTCTACAACTCATGTACACTTAGATGGAATGACTTCTCAAATAACTCCTCATAAGCACAATCTTGAGGACAAAATGTTTATTGGACTGGGATGGCAGGGGCTGAGTGAGGGGAAGAACTTAATACTTTTCACAAAGAAACAAAATATTTTTAAGTGAGTAGATGTCTTTGGACAAGTGAAATTTAACACCCAAACCAACTAGATCTTGAAAACCCCAATTAAAGAAATTTTCCAATTTTAAAAGCTTGAATCCAGAGAAAATGCTTTCATGAGGGAAGATTTACTCCCAAGTCATTACTATACATTGAGGTACCACTCAAAAAGTGGCCATAAAGGAAGTGACTTCTTTGCCCATCACTATCACACTAGCTGCTCGGCCATAAATTCAGATCTCATTTAGACAACACTCTCTCTGTTACCAGAAGCTAAGACTGCTCTGCGACAAATGGGACAAGTGGAATTTTCTGATAACCAGCGATCAATGCAGTGGACATGATACTCGTGCGAACAAGGCAATTTACGGAGCTTGTTGCCTTCTGTGTACTCTGTAATACACACACTACAGGTTTTCAGAGCATCGCTCTCACCAAAATTCCTCATTGCTAGGTTGTCAATTTGTTCTTTGGTGAGTCCTCTTGGTTGGTCATCATCATCTTCGTTTAGTAGGAAAAATTGTGCTAGGCTAAGGAATGGTAGAGAACCACTTTCTTCAAATGTGACCGAGCCCCTTGTATTCCGACCTTCCCGTCTGGCACCAGATGTTGAGCCACCTTCATTACCACCTTCATACACCTCCCCTGAGCTAACATCTGCACCTTCATTGCTTGAAGTACCTCCAGCTCCATTCTGTGGCTCAGAGGCATCCACGTTCTGATTTGGAGTTGGGCCACTAGGATCTGCATCACTATCGCTATACATAAAGTAACTCAGCTCTCCAAAGCCTGTCATTATCTGCCTTAACATAGTCTGAATAGCAACTGATGTAGTCTCACTCAAGCCTGTGTTTAAGATCCTACGGATAGGAATCCTAATGGTACTGACATAAGTTCTCACTCCAGCTCGTTCTGAACGTGAAAACGTGCGCCTAAACCCTCCTCGTTCACTTTCGTAAGTGACTGTGTTGTTAGGTGTCTGGGACCTGGACCGAGTTCTGTTGGCTATGCTGTCTCTTTGCCGATATTCTCCTGGACGAACTCTTCTGACCTGAAGATCAAGTACTATGGTAGGAGGCCTCTGCCCAGGAGTTGTGGACTCACTGGTGCCATTAGTTTCTGAAGAGCCTGCTGCTTGAGGAACAGGTCTTGTTTCAGGGGTTGAAAACAGAACCGCATTTTCACTTGGCATCTCAGTCCCCACTGTATGCTGCCTTAATGTCACATGCTGCCTAGTTCTAGAGCTTCCCTCAGCTTCATTCACTGAGGAGCGGTCAAGTGTTTGAGATGATGTATTGTGATGAGACCTGCGAGGAGTCTCACTCACTGGATTAATAGGTGACCTACTTCTATCAGTCCTAACCCGCGTTCTCCGCTGTTCTGGACTCCTACTTCTCGCTCTCCTCTGCCCTCTAGGAGGGGAAGCTTCCTCAGTTGTTAGCTCCTCTGAAGTGCTCCTTTCTGATCCAGGCTGCCTTACAGATGGTGAGTCAGACCTTGGAATTTCAGAGTCACTTTGGCCATTTTCCAAATCCTCCCCACTGGAAGGCTCTACAGATGACTCACTCTCAGTTTCTGGATTTGTGTTCCCATTATTACGGTTGACATTTATTTCCAAACTGAATCTGAAGTCACCACTATTCGGGTTAGTCCGGCTTACTGCTCTCCAAGACTGGTTTCCTCGCTGCCCGCTTCGTGTTGTATTTCCAGTCTGTCGGACTGAATTAAGCCAGTCTATTATAGAATCTCCATTTGAAACATCTTCTGCGGACTCTGCACCTGCGAAAAAGACAGGGAACTACCAAAATTAGAGTACTGAGCTAATTTTGGAGTGATCTTTTCCAAGAACATAATTGCTTAGTTTAACAAGTGACAATTTAGAAGTGCTTAATCCTATCAAGTGCTATTGTGGTTTCACACACAGCATCACAACTCTTATCTACCAGAGCTCTTTTAAGGGAGCAGGAGTGGACATTTTTCTAATATGTACACATAGGCTAGCACATAGCAAGCAAATCATCAAAATAACACATATTGTTTATCATAAGTAAATGGAAAGTCACAATCCAGGTGTCATAACACATCAATATTCTGTGTTTTCCTTTCCAAACCATTAAGTATTCTATCGACCACTAAATAGAGAACTAAGTTTTTCCTGACCCTTCACTTAAAGAATAGCTTTATAACAAATCTGTCTCACTGAAGAATGAACCCTAGTGGTAAGCTTCAAACATCCTCCACCAGTCTCTGTAGAAGAGTGATAACGAAAGCAATACAGCATCTTTGGAAGGGAAGAATGGCAAATAAAAAAAGAAAAGAGGCACTGCCAAAAAGCATCCCAGAGGGGAGCAGACAGGAAGGCAATCTTAAAAAAAAAAAAAAACCACAACAAAAAAACCCCAAACCTAAATGAAACTTTATCTTGATGCAAGTAACCGATGTGTTATGTGTGAAATCTGTCCCAAACTGACCTCTGCAGCAGATATCAGACATAATGTTCACTTAATTTTGAAACAAAGCTCACCTTGCACCTGCCTAGGCTTAACTTGTTCCACTCCTGCACTCAAGTTAAGGTCCGTATGGGGTGCTAAAGTTAAGAGTTTTCACAAATACTGTATATACCTCTATTCTCATCACTGTTTTGCTGTGGCGGACCTTCTTTAACTTGGTGTAGCCTTCTCAGCAACTCTTCTTCAGTAATTTCACCTTAGAAAATAAGCAAAATTTTCTAAAAATATTTCCAAATCAGATGTATGGCAAGCATTATCAAAAGCTTCTAAAGAAGGTACAAGCCACTGCTTGTCTTTTTTCTAATTAAATCCTGCCATAATGAGACTGCCGAATACGTTGCTAAGGGGAAATTCAGACACTTCAGCACCATTATCCTAAGTTAAGTTTTGCTGAAACTGAAAGATCCAACAGTTTCAACCTATTCAAGACAGATGTGCTTTCTGGTTCTGTAACCTCTACAACTTACCAGCAATTTTCATTATCCTATACCAATTAAATGGCTGTCCAGAGTAAAATATTTAAGATAACACCTTCACAAGCATGAAAAAAGGTTTAAATTAGTTGAAGTCATGTTTTAAATTAGAACTGGTTTGAAATAGATATCATCCTATAAAGAGTCAAAGTAGTAAGTCAATTGAAAACTGACATAAAAATGCCCATGCAGAATCTCACACCAGACTACGTATCCTAGTTACAAACACAAAATTTTCACAGAGATGCTTAAGGCAGATTACTTTTCAGTCAAAAATGTCTAAGGGTCCATATAACTGAAAATGGGTCAACTCTGGGTGTTCCCGCCAAGTTATGTAAACACTAGGCATTTGTAACTGATAAACCCACATCATCCTAACTACCTTTCCACTACTCAGGGGACTGCTCAAATTTGAGTATGCACAAGTTAGCAAGAAGCTACTTCCTACCATGCAATGCAACTTCAGCACACAAACTAAATGGGTGAAACAATCAGGAGAACAGAAAATGACACAAATCGCCTACAAGCAATTCTAGTAAGATGTACATACACAAGCATTACCTACCTGGTGTTCCCAGCAAATTGTTATCTCTCATAAGCCTGTAGTCCTCTTCACTCAGGTTGTTTACAAACTGATAGAAAGCTTCTTCTCGATCTAACCGATCTAGCTGACTCTGACGTTGTGCTTCTGATTGATCAATATTTCCTTTATCACTAGAATCTGAGCTTTCCATCTTGATGAGTGGAAGAGTACCTAAGAATGAGAAAACAAACTCTTCATCCAGTGTAGTGAAATACAGTATGAAATTTAGGCATGTTTAATCTGTACTACATTCTTCATTGTTATCCTTAAAAGGGGGCTGGGGAGTAGTTTGCTAATGAAGCTTCAGTTAAGATGAGGTGCATAACCACAGGGATCAAAAATTAAATCATTCTCAAAGCATGAACCTCTTCATGAAGTACATATGCCCATCATTATCAAATACTCAATAAAGCAGCAGGTATGAACATGTGGAATATCATTCGCCCCAATCCTTAGTCCATCTACACATTCACACAGTTGACTAGATGTCCATGACTATCTGCTTTTTAGCATAAAATATTCCTAATACTGCAACTGCCTCACAATGCATGCCTTGTACTGCACTGTTGTATGGCACTATAAGGCATAAGACATCCTTGATCATGCTCTCTAACTCTAAAAAAACCCCATGGGATTATATGTTCATTGCTTCTTCCTGCCTGCTACAAGAAACACCCTCTTCATCATCCAAGTGAATTTTAACAGAATGAAGAGGTTATGAAGAATTCAAATATAGAAGACGGAAGATGCTATGGAACACTATGTGTGGAAAAAGAAAAAAAAAGAGGCTCTAAGTTTCCTCAAAAACAGTTTGTAAAATCAACTGTATAGTTTTGTGTCAAGAGAAGAATCTGCTTGCATGTTTCAGCATTTACTGAATTACTGATGTTGATAACTAAAATTTCCAGGACAAAACTTCACAGTGTATACCAGCTATAACTTCTGCTATAAAAAACCTGCTTTCTATATTGCATATTTTAAAATATAATATTCTCCTCATATTGTTTTTCATTTGGATAAGATCTTTGTCAATGTGTGTCTCAAAAAAAAAATTATCAATGAATACCATGTCTATATTTGATAAATATTATAATAAAATACATGCAAATGCAGGAGACATTCTGGCACTAGTTGCGCCATGCAAATATATCAAATGAAGTTAGAATAATAACTGGTTTCCTTAATCACTGTGCCTCACTATTCACAACATCAAGAATTTTCCTGTACAACTGGTAGAATCTAGTTACTCAGAGAGGTGATTAGCAAGCTAATCCTCTGCATGCTAAAAAGCTCTGCAATAACATCCCCCATCAGAAAACATTCCTTCCATTTAAACCATACTTCATGTGACATGAAAATACTGGAAGAATAAAGCTTTTCTGCTTCTCACTGGAAAATTTCCAACACTTAGACATCTGTCTAGTGCAAAAAGCATCTTTTTTTGGTTTGTCAGCACAGCTGTCAAGTCAAGACTGCCCACAGTTTACATCAGTGCTTCTCCACAGAAGAGCAGCACTGCATGATCTCCAAGAGTAGTTTATTTCAGCTGCTATTGTGAAAATTAAAGTGCACTGACAACCTCAGTGTGTAACAGTAGAAAATGCCACAGGATAGGACATCTCATCATTGCAGACTTGCAAATAATAAAATAGCTACTCCAATCCTCTTTATCTTGAGTTCTGATGCAGTAGAACTTGTTTTTAAGTTAGTCATATTAAGGCACAAATGGCTCGTGGCCACTCAGAATGAAGTATACAAGGCTACTGGCATTACTTGGTTCTGTGAGTTTCTGCCATTTTACCAAAGAAATTAGGCTTATTTTTCACCTTTTTATCAGTAAGCATCAGAAATCACTAGGGTTGCTACCATTTCAAATGGAAGCCTATCAGCTTTCTCTGCATTACTAAATCTCTGGTGCAATCTAAAGACTTCATGGCCTGTCTGAAGACTCACATGTGACGTGCTGTCAAACACACCAATAAATGAACCCATTCAGTGAAAGTTGCACAATAGTTTCAGCAGGTATGTTCAACTCTGACTGGGCTCAGTTATGAAATCTCAACCTGTATGCCCTTCACATCTCAGACAAACTTCTAATGAGAACATAGCTTGCTTGAAACTCAAACAACTTTTTACAAGCTTTCTGTAGCAGAATTATGACTCCAAGTAACATCACTTAAAGACATACTCATTCTAGAGAAGATACCAGAAATACAAAGACAGGTGCTAATTTTAAAAGAAACACCTGAACAAAGCCTCAGGTAGAATGAGAGACCTGCATCCAAAATAAAACTCTGAAAAATGCATTAATTCTCTGGGGATACGCACCAAAACTCTAACCAGCACTCCCTTTTTTAGGACAATAAATGAAACAAAGTTGACAGTAAGATTAAGAAAATAAGGAAATGTAATAAGTTGCTAAGGGACAGGAGCAGCATAAAGTTTTGTAAAACATTTTCCCCAAAATGACTGCCACCTTGGTGTTTACTGACTTTTAAGACATATAGAATGTCTTCACAAAGATAGCAATATTACCATATTTGTAAGCATTAGATGGATTCTACAAGAGCTTTTAAAAAAGAAAACTGCACTATGCATACAAAGCACAAGGTTTACTGCTTACACTTTGTAACTTTCCTTTTAACTGCAAATTCCAGTGCTTGCAGGCACCTTAGCTATATAATCCTGTTTGATTTAAAGACCTTTGCCTATTCCATTTCAGAAGATGAAGGGGCACAGTTCCTGATCAAGGAAAAAGGGTCAAAACAAGTGAAGTGGGGGTGGCGATGGTGGATCTCTTCTTTACCAACAGACTGACATACGCTTTGACATGTGAACCCTTAGGAAATGCTCAGAATAAGTCAGTCTGTCTTTCTTATTTCCAGGTTTGCTCCTCTCTTCTCCATCATCTCGTTTCTTCCCTCCTAAACCACAAAATCAGCTATTAATCAAGACTGAATATGCTATTGCTAAGAAAAAAGCCTCAGAGGTGGGTATTTAATTAATTATGGTTTAAATATTAAATTGAGCATTTCATTTACATTACTATATTATTAAAAATTGATTACTTAATTTACATTATCCTTACTAATTATTATTAATTTACATCAAGTATTTAGTTTACATTAGGAATATTTCCACTAGTGATAAAATGACTGTATTTTCCTATTGCAAGCTACTGTAACAGATTATACTAGCCCACTGTACCCTAATTTCATGCTGTTTAGCTTCAATGTCCTAGAAATGCCGTGTATCTATATGGGATGTTTACACTGGAAACACAGATGGCAAAGAAATGCATAAATGTGCATCAACACATTCTCCCTGTCTTACTGTTGACAGCAAATGGGATGATACTCTTCAAACCAGAGCTCCAATATTACAACCAATAAATGGAAAATAGGATTTCTACCCCAAGGCTTCTGTTACTTTCTATCTCTTCACTGTCCACTCAGCTCATTGTCCACATTGTCCATTTTAAGCCTCCCACACCACCACAGCACTACATTACCAGACTGAACTTACTAGAATATTTAGACGACTACTGCCTCAGCATGACTCCATAGGTTCCATCTGGCTGTACAACAGTGGCAGTTACTATGTTACCTCACTCCTATTTCAGCATGGAAAATGTTGCCCAAATAACTTGAAAACCTGTCCCTCATTCAGGATTCTGCTCTCAGCTCATACTCTACAGAAAATTAAGGCTAGCTTAAGGATTCTGACTACAGTAACACAGGGAAACTTGATGAGGGAAACCCAACAGGTATGCTATTAAGTTACAACAAACTAACCCATATTTTATTATCTAATAAGCAGGTAATCTTCAACTCTGTTTCTCTTTCTTCCAGTGGTTTAGTTCAACTCAAAGTAAGACTGTTCTTATCCAAGTTAAAAGATTCAGAATTTCCTTCTTTAGTGTCCTTCCTTGTCAGCACTGAGTTGACAAAGGGTGGGGAAGGTCACATCTATGAGCAGGAAGTTCAGATCTGTTGATTATTGCTAACTTCAGCTCAGATACCCAGCAATGAAAACCTCTTTATGGGAAAACAGCAGGTGGAATCACCCAAAGGTTGCACAAAACAAAAGAATCATGGTTAGAATAAACAATTTGCTCCTTTAAAATAAAAGAAATTAAGAGAAATATTCTTCAGCAGCTGAACAGCAAAACACTAACTAGAGTGAATCTTAATTGGTGTTCCCAACCTTCCACAAGTCAACAAAGTCTCTTCCCTGCAATTATGCTTCAACAATCTTGGCGATTTCAGAGCACAAATGACTGTCTCTCCATTGCTGCCAGACTGTAGGAGCAAAACCAGTAAGCCCTCAAAAGGTATTGTTTGTTACATTCTTTTATTCAAGAGGAAGTAATGCTATGCTCTTTTGGATAGGAACAATCTGAGAGTACCAGATATTCCTTCAGCAATGCAAAGTTATCATTCTTCCAGCACAAGAAGTATTCTACATTTTCTCTTATGCCAAGTCATGTGTAAACTAAATCCAATCAGCTAGGAATTTACTACTGCTTAAAACAATCTAGTGGGGCAGCAGGCAGTGATAAAATACTTGAGTTGTCCATTTACCTTCAACAAAACCACTGTGTATCTTCATCCTACTTAGCATTTATGGACTACAGAATTCTTTCCAGAAAAAGTACTAATGGACCATAACACACAGTGATAAATCACTAGCTCTTCCTCCTTCAAAAATGTGTAATATCTCCTGGCATTAGTTATCCGTATTGAATACCAAGACACTACCTCAGCCTGCATTCCTGATTTTATAAATTTAGAAAAATTACATAAAAGAATTCTCATTAAACTAGGTAAAATTTATAAGACCTGAGAAATTCATAAGTCACTAATTTGCAGGGTTAAATGAAATAATAAAGTTATAATCTTCATTAGATTTAAGGGACAAGCCTCAAATTTTGACAGGCACTGAATTAAACTGCAGAAACAACTCAGATAGTCACAAACTAGCTGTGCAACAAAAATTTCCTCTAAAATTCCCTCTATTTAGGTGTTACCAGTATTTCAACGTGAAGTGAGCATTTGTAGTGCCCTGTATGTTAGGAATGTTTCCTGAATTACCTCATGTCCCAGCAACATAATTAATACCTTTGTATAAACAAAAAAGATGATGGCAATATGAATAAGTGTTTCATAGATGTGCTCAGCAGAAGGCTAATTTCTCATTTATGATTCATAACCTCATCTTAATTAGGTACTTCAACTGGTAGAGCACCTTGCTTACTTCCAGTCTGCAGAAATTATCAAACCCTTTGACTAAAAGAAGTGACTCAGTAGTAGAAGCCAGAAATACTTATTTTCTGTTTGGGGTTGATACAAGATTAACTGGTTTTTTCCTTCCATACTTTCACTGAACATACCTCAAAAACATTTTAGCTCTACAACAGAAGTACAACACAGCTGTCTGTTCAAAGTGCTTTCCATGAACTCTGACTTCAGCAGCTCTAACATACCATCCCGTTTGGCAGGACTAGCCCCAGCCAGAAGTCTCTCCAATTCCATTTCTCAAATGACACAGGAACAGCAGCTAGAACAGGCAGTTCTGTCACCCCACAGTCTTTAAGCACAAACAGAACCAACTTCACGTGCAGTATTCATCTGACTCACCCCCACCTCCCAACTACTAGGTTTTCCTGTTAGACTTACAAGTTGAAAAATAGTTTCCATGCCAGTCAGTATCCAATCTCTCAATACTCAAAACTAGAAGAAAGACATAACAGAAACTACATTTTCATCTTAAATATTTCACCATTCAAGTCTGCAAGCTCAAAAGCACATGAAAAAAAACGACTGTTAGGGAATCCTATCATTAAAGGAAAAAGATACCAGAAAACAGTGAAATGAAACAGCTATCTATTTGCATTATACATGGAACTTCATTATGTCAAGTTTGTCTTTTTTCTTTTTGTGCAGGTGCACAGGCTTCCTTTTGTGATCACACCAAAGGCTTTGGTAGCATAGGTACAATTCACTCATCTACATCTTAGAAACAGTAACAAGTAATGAACTTTCAAAGTTGCATCATGAATTTTGGATCTACTCTTTATTTTTTCCTGCTAGTCTTGCGTTCTATTGACACTGTGATGAACAACAGATCTTACTAGATTTCTACAGGCACCGCAACTTTTAAACACTCAAGAACTCCCTATGTCCTTTTTTTGCCTCAAAAAGTATCATGGAACATATAACACTTTTGGAAAGCTGGAAGAAAATTTTGTCTTCTATGAAGTGTTCCCTGTAAAGTGCTATAAAATTTAAATGCCAGCTTAACAAGGGGTGTTAAGCATCAACTCAGCTATTTCACTACCCCAGTGTGTTTCAAAGCAAAGGCTGTAAAACAAGATGTCATTCTGAACATACTTTTTAAACAATAGAAAGCAGATGACTACTTTTGCAGAACAGTTGTAGAAAATTCAACAGAATAAAAAAAGTAAAAGAGAAAAACACTCCAATAGAACCAACTGTTGAGATGGAGAGAAACACTCCTAAATGTACTATCAACTCCTGAGAAGTCCAAAAGAAGTGAAGAAATAAGGGTACAGAATCCCAGCAGTCTCCAACAGTCCTCAGTATCTAAGGCAGACTAGCCATCTTCCCGTACAAATTCCCAATGCAAAGAGATTCAGTTAAAGAAGAAACAAAACTCACTGCAGTTTTCCAATGTTATCTTCCATATGAAAGGGTAGAGCTTAGCAATTCCAGAATACTGAGAGCATGTGGAATGAAGATGGAGCTCTGAAAATAAATTGCAGCAAGAACTGCCAAAACCCAGAGCTTCACATTTTATCATCTGCACTTACTAAAACAACACTTTTCACATAAAAGTTAAAAATAAAATTAAGATAGTACTGCCTTTTGCCCTCAAATTCAGATGATAACACAGACGAGAAAGCTTAGCATATACAAGGTGTAACAAGTTTCCAGCACTGGAGTCCCAAGAAATTATGCTCTTTTGTCCCAGAAGTGAGCTTCCTGCTAGGTCAGCAAGCAGAAGGCACACTCTGAAGCTCAAAGGAGGAAGTAACACTGCACACAATTAACCAGTGTTGACACTGAGAGACAGCAATATGAACAGGATTAACATCCAAGGAAGTTGTACCCACAAAACTACAGGATGACCATCATGTAGTGTTTTGATTTCTGAAGAAACAGAACTTCTGCTTAGTGAAAGCACTAAGCCAGCCATAACTCACTGAATTTCAATTAAAAAAAGAAAAACCCATCTGTAAATTTACTACTGAATCTCAATGTCCCCACAAAACTGCTAATACAGCTACTACTGAAAGTAAAAGGCTGTCGTGGTTTAAACCCAGCCAGCAACCAAACACCACAGAGCTGCTCACTCACCCTCCCCCACCCCAGGGAATGGGGGAAACAACTGGAGGGGTAAAAGCAGACTCACAGGTCAAGATAAAAATAATAATAGAAATAAAATAAAATTAAAACAATAATGATAATAACAAAGTACAAATGAGTAATGCACAATGCTATTGCTCACCACCTGCTGACTGATGCCCAGCCTGTTCCTGGCTAGTGATCCCAGAGAAGTAAGAATCCCGAAACTGCAATCCTAAAAGCAACAGCGAGCTTCCCAATCAACCCTTATCTATATACTGAGCATGATGCTGTAGGATATGGAATACTCCATTGGCCAGCTTGGGTCTGGTGTTTTGGCTCCGTTCCCTCCCAGCTTTTCGTGTACCTGCGCACAGGCAGGACATGGAAAATTGAAAAGTCCTTGATTTCCTAGCAACAACTGAAAACATCAGTGTATTATCAACATTCCTCTCATACCAAATCCCATACTGAACCCAAAACACAGCACTATTCTAGCTACTAAGAAGAAAAAAAAAAGTTAGCTCTATCCCAGCCGAAACCAGGACAAAGGCCAATAAAACAATGACAATCACCACAACCACAACCCACACAGGAATTCTGATACATGGATTTTTGTTGCTGTTGATGTCTAGTGCCTAACAAATATAGTAGTTGAAAATAAAATTAAGTAAAATTTATTTTAATTTAAATAAATATCTGTAAGACTAGTATTCTATTTCTGATGATATACCAAGGCAGGCAATCTCAAGCATTTTAACAAGACTATGTGCACATATATCTTGCATATTGAAATGAAGAGTGCTCTGAGCAAAATGTTTTTAAGTTACTAAGGAGAAAATGCGCACTGACTTTTCCTACACATTCAGTTGTCATTAGATGGTTTTATGACACCATAGAACTCTGCAGACCTCCCCGAGTAAAAAGCTGAGCTTCAACACTGCGTATCAGCAAAGAGTTACCAACAAGTACCTTGTTAATATCAACCTCAACAGTTTGAAGGAGTCACAGGCTTTTATGTTTCTTATGGTCCTACTTGCAGCCAGGAACCTGTGCAAAAGCAAAACGGAGTCTCTGTGATGCTTCTGGCTATCCCTACTCACCATTCAAAGATCCTGACTTTAAGTTATGACACTGCTATGCTGTTTATAAGTACTGTTTTTGAGATGCACAAGGCCATCATAAAAATATCTTGAAGATGGAGATGCTGACGTTCGTTTTACCCCTTCAAGGTTAATTTTTGTGAGCTCAAGTTAATCTCAGTCTTGATGAAAACTCATAAAATCAAAAAAAACTTAGATAAATACCTAATAACCTTGTTTGGATTCAAATGTTTTAACAACTGGACACTGAGTTCTCTACAAAAATATTCAGAATAGTCTAGTTACGTCTTAAGCTACATCAAACTGGACTTAAATGCAATCTTTAGACTCAAGTATATGAAGTCAGAAATTTATTTTTTTAAAACAACCATAACAAAGTACAACACTTCCACTGCAACTAGAAGTATTTTATTAAGATCAATTATTCTGATACTTTCCCATAAAGAAGAGGAATAAATGAAGCAGCTAAGTGGGTATATTAATATATAGGTGTTTTGAAAACATTTTCATTTAAGGATCACACTATCCATTCCCCTAAAAATACCAGTACAAAAAAGAAAAAAAAAAAAAAAAGACACATGTAGCAGAGAGCAGACACTTGTAACACTGTTTTCCAGTACACCTTGGCATGTCTGTGAATTCAGTAATACGGAAAATAAATAGGATACAGATGACAACCGCTACATGCTTGAAAAATGCTGCTGTGGTTACTTCAGTGACAAACATTATGTAGTCAGAATTGCTGATGAAGAGAACACTGTGGTTGTTATGCTTTAGTGGTCTAACACAACAAGAAGCCCTTAATTTTATAGTGTGTGGTGTAGCTTTCCATTGTCAGTAACAGGCAAGACATAATTTCAAGCCATAATTCTTTTAATTCCGAAATGGCAAACCTGTAAAGGTGATACAGTCAGTTTAACTGCTAGTTGACCCCTATAACAAAATTAAGCATCTGACTCTCAATTAAGATCATTAACTGCACAAGCAGCAGCCAACTAGTTTTTTTAAAAACACTTGACAAGTCACTGCAATTAAAATTCAGGGATAAACTGGTGTCAGAGCTTCTTTAGCATTTTGTCAAAGATTTTCAACTTGAAATTAACCAGGACTGCCAATATGGACAGGGAAAAAAAGTCAGATGTATGATGGTACTATTGGGCACAATCGAGTCTGAATTCTTGTTTACAAGCTTCTCTGTATAAAGGCTCTATCTTCCTGAAAAACGGCAACACAAACAAAACTATTATTAAAGAAATCTGTATTTTGTGCTGTGAAACCTTTTGTCAGGCTCCTTCTACTACACATGAAAATCAAGCACATAACAAACCTTAATAATGACATTATATATGTAGTATTATATACAACCTGATATTGCTCCTCCATTAAAGCATATAACTGAAAATAAAGTAATACATCTAGCTGGACTTGACAATGGTTTTGAAACACAGTAAACAGAAACCTTAAATGTCAACAAACGGTATTAAAAAGGGAAGAACTTGCATAGGAAACTAAGGTGACAGAGCAAAAATGACAAGATTAACTGCAGAGAAACTAAGACGATAGGAATAGCAAACATCACAGGTTTTTAACAGGTCACAAGCTGATCAAAATCCTTACAACGGACACGGTGAGATATGAAGAGTTCCTCTTGCCTGTCTCCCACAACAAGGCTTCTTGTCTCAACTCACGGGAAGAAGACTGAAAACACGGTCTTGAAGAGCTGTGATTTCTTAAGTAGGCACTAAACAGTATAGCGAGGCCCAAGATAGCGGCTATAATTGGCCCCCACACTCCACCCCTCTAAAAAGGGGCTAGTTTCAATTCCTCCCCCAGACCAAGCGGATACCTAGAGTGTGAGTGTGGCCCAGCAGCACCCCTGAGGGGGGGAGCGTAAACCCTCCCCCAGCTCCAAATGGAGGAACGGGTTCGCCCCGCTTCAGCGGGAGGCCCTACCACACGCCCCGGGAGAGAGGATAAAAGTCCCCAGGGTGATAGAGCCCGGCCCATCAGAAGGAGACGGCGGCCGAGAATCCTCGCAGTGCCCCGGGCACACCCGCGCGCAGACCGCCATCACCGCCCCCAGCTTCATCACGGCACCCCGCTCCGCCTCTGCCGCGGGGCGGTTTCGGCCTCCCGAGCCCCGTGGAGCCAGCAGCCGCCCTGCTCGGGACCTCGCAGTCCGCACGGCGGGGACGCAGAGCAGGGGCAGAGGTACCCCGCGTCTCCCGGCTGCCCACGGCTCCGGGCGGGGGCCGCAGGCGCCGCCGCCTCCCCTGGGCCTGGGCCTCTCCCTTCTCCGGGCCATTTTGAGAGTCCGCCTCCGGCCTCGATACTCACCGCCCGCCGTCGCCGCCCGCCGCCGCCTCCCCAGCTCTCGGTCCACTGCTCTCCCCACTCCCCAGCGGGCTCGGTCCTAGCTCGCCCCACTCCGTCTGTCTCCAAACAGCCGCAGCGTCGCCCTCCCTCCCCTCTCAGGCGGCCATTTTCTGCTCCATTGTTACCAAGAAACGGGGGCCCGGAAGCGGCCGCCGGCAAACGGAAGTGAAGGCGCACGATGCTCTGCGCAGGCGCCGCCACTCCCCCTGGGGTAAGGGAGGGGGCGAGCGCGGCCCAACGAGAGGAGCGTGGAGGACCGCGCGGGTAGAGCGGCCCCAGCGCCGCAGGGGCGCCGCCATTTTGGAGAGGGGCAAAGGCCGAGGGCTGTGGCCGGCTGGCATGGAGGCGTGGTGGTTGTTGATGCCCTTCGTGGCCACCCCTTAGCCCACGGTCTCCTGCTACCCCGGAGGGACACAGAGGGTCCCCAGTCTCTCAGCAGTGCGTGCCTATGGTGCCATATACCCACAGGAGCCAGGCCTGTCAGTGTGGGGGGCCGTTTAATGTCACCTCATGGTGTGTGCAGGGCATGGGTGCCAGCACTTAAGGCTGACAGTGGCCAGCATTTCCAGAAGCCAAGTTGACAATTGGCAGCAAGTACTGGTGGCTGTTGATGGGGACATTCATTCTCCTTAACCCCCTAACCCCAGCAGGGTTTCCCCTCTCACACCAGGTTTTCTCTGCTGCCTAATATAGCATTGTGTATTAAAGACAACAGTCACGCTATATAAAAGCTAAGATATACTTGATTTCCCATATGAACCTTAACGAATTGAGCACTCGACTTCTTATGTTCTGTAAGTCTGGTCTTCAGTTAAATTTTTCTGCGGTTCTTCCCCTCTCACTTCTGAAACTATAAATGGCAGCTGTGTTACCTCCAGGGTGAGACCATCTCCCTCATGGCCTTCTGGCAGAGAATTGAAATCAGAAATTGATGAGACATATTGGGAAGAAAACTGTGGCTGAAAAGAAATAGGAGAGAACCAGGAGAGAAGAAAATACAATCTCAGTTTTGAAACCAAGGGGGCTTGTGCCATATTGAGTATTGGTACTAGTTTAAGGAGAGGGAAAAGGGCTCTGCAGACTTGTCTCCCATGGAGTTTTGAAAGATCCATTTTTAATGCCTGAAAAGTCTGTCTTGCAAAAGACTTGCAAGGAAGTCATCTTCATTTTCAAGCAAGATCCCATACATAGAGAAAAACATACCTCTGAGGGTTTACATAGTTTCAGGAAGCCCACAAGACGCCTTTGTTTTTCCTTTTGGCAATTTATTATAATAGATTACTGTCAAGTTTAGGGGTGGATTGCATTTAAAGGCTGTTGAAAAGTATATGTGTAGAAAGCCCAACTTTCAGTGTAAATGAAGTGTTTGTCTATGTTCACAGTTTAGATTTCTCCCTTCAGACTTGAGAACTCCAAGGCAGCTACAGTGTTCATCCTACAGAGAATGGAGGGTCAGGTACAGGGCATATTTCTCACCAGTTTTATTTGCCACAGCATGGTACCAGGAAAAAAAGTGGGTTAGAAACTCACTGAACTGAAGGCCATGATGCCAAAATCATTAGTAATGGAGAGCAGAAGCAGTCCCAGTAGCTTCCCAACTATATTTTTGTTGATATAACCAGAACATAAAGCATGTAAGTTTATTCCAGCTGCAGAAGGACAGATGGTACGGCATACAGTTGGAGTGATGGAGAAGTGATACCTAATTCACCATAAAACTTGCTTGCAGCAGGTTAATCTGTTATGTTTTTAAAAGCAAATTGGAGTTGTGAGTGTGAGTTGAAATCAGATCAGTCCTTTGCATCATTGATGCAGTATAGGTCCTCTATTACATTTGGTTATAATGTAGGGTCAACCATGATGTAATAGCTCTGGTTTGACTGTTCAGTGTGAGTAAAAATAAAAAAAGAAAAATTAAGAAGAGTAAATTTAATGTCACAAAGCAATTTTGCAGTTTTAATGAACAAAAATATTTGTCATCGGAAAAGTTGCCTTGTTCCTGACCCATGACAAACAGATCTTTTTATGTAGACAGTGCTCCTATCTCTGACACATTCCAGTAGTTGGAGAAACTGTATCCCCTGATGAGAGAGACCCTGTGTGTGTATGTACACTTTCATTTTTGGCAGACATCTTTAAAGCAGGCAAAAAATTCATTCTGTTGTCAAACATCAATAATTCAGGGAGCAGATGATCGGCACACAATTGATCCAATTTATCATGGAAAGCCTCGTGCCAACAATTGATAAGACTGCCACCGAGTGTGAGTATTGGCAATTAGTAAATCAGCAGGACATCTGTCAGAGTGCTCCAATGGCAGACCTCAAAGAACTGAAGAAATAGGAGGCAACGTGACTGCGACAAAGTGATTTATGCATGAAAGTGAATCCTGTCTTTTCTCCTTACCTTTTCTGAATACCAGGCAAGGTCAGAGGAGGATAAAAGTGGCTTTGTTATACACCAGTAACCTACGCAGCAAAATGTTAGGGATTATTGAGCAAATGGGAGGTGAAGCATATTCTACTATTTGAACAGAGAGCTAAGATGATGGTTTATGTTCCTGGAACAGCCTCTTGGTGTTTTATGACGTGACAAGTAATTTTGTTTGTCTCTTTCTTTTCCCCTCAGTAAAATATGTTTAATTGATTAATCTTACCAAAAATCTTGAAGATCATCAGATGGCAAGCAACAGAGGAATAAAACATGTTATTCTTTAGCTCTGTGGGTGAGTTTAGACTCTTCAGGCAGATATTTGCCAGTTTGCTGGGATATGAACACTCAGTGATGCACAGAGATGGCAGCTGAGTTCTGCTGATTCATGCCTGTGGTAAAAACTTGTAGATGAGGTCCTGGGCAGACACCTAAGGAAGAGTACCTCTCTCAGTGTGATTTGGTGGAGTTTATTTGCAAATGCCCTCATAGGTTCCATCAGGTGCAGAATAAGATCTGATTTTTTCAAAACCATGTAGTAGATTTCAGTATCCAGTTGACATTAATAGCAATTAATGACCTGTGCACACATAGCTGCTTAGGAGCTTTGAAAAAATTAGGATCAGCATAGCAGTGTATTTCAAAAAGCTTGTAAGGGGGAATATATTTGCATAGAAAACTTTGCAGTATAGGGAAAAAATCCAAAATCTATAGCAAAAGCATGGTGTAATTCATACTTAAATGCTTTCAATTTGCTAATGTATGTATAGCGAAGGAGAATTGCAACACTTTTCCGTGGTAAGTTTAATGTCGTTTCCTTCAATGAGGGTAAATAAATTTGCTTTAAATCCCCCCGGGTCTTAAAAACTGGTTATTTGGTATGCAGCAATAGATGAGAAAAATGTTGATTTTTTTTTTTCTAAAAAGATATTAAAATAATTTATTGACAATATAGATAAGTAATAATCCAAATGCAGTGAGGTAAGAAAAATCTGAATCCTCTTGAGAGCTTCTAAACCTGAAGCAAAAAAATAAAAAAATGTCCTGCCAAATTCAAATCCTTATACACTCAAAGTATTAGCAGAGCCAGGTACTGAACAGGCAGATGAAGGCAATTTACACTAATGTATCAGCCCAGAACAAACCTGAGAGGAAACCTAAGGATATAACAATTCCTAACAGTTTACCTTTGCTCTTTTCTCCATCTCAGTACTCTGCCTACATTTCTCTTCCGTGCTGATAACTGGCCTTCTCCTTCAATAGACAGGTGGATGGAGGGTCCCTTTTCTTCTGGTGGGGAGAGAAGTCTATGGCTCATACAACAAAGTATTTTCCATTCAAATAATATCGCAGGTTATTCCAGCTGCTTATTTTTAAATCAGCAGGTCTGGCATGCTAGTTTTAAAGAGCTGGAGAAGAATCTTGTACCTTAAAGAGGTATTTTTAATGGTGTTCAGTAATTTGCTAAATTCTGATCTGGATCTTGTGTGTCTGGCAGTGCTGTGCTCTTGGGAGACTTTACATACAGGTACTATCCTTCCACATCTGAGCTTTTAAATGGCCAGCCTGTTTGGGGAACAGGCAGAATCATAGAATCATAGGATCATAGAATCATTTAGGTTGGAAAAAGCCTTTAAGATGGAGTCCAACCATTAACCTAACTGCCAAGTCAGCCACTAAACCATATCCCCAAGTGCCACATCTACATGCCTTTTAAATACCTCCAGGGGTGGTGACTCAACCACTTCCCTGGGCAGCCTGTTCCAGTGCTTGACAACCCTTTCAGTGAAGAAATTTTCCCTAATACCCAATATAAACCTTCCCTGGCACAACCTGGGGCCATTTCCTCTTGTCCTATCCCTTGTTACTTGGGAGAAGAGACCAACCCTCATCTCGCTACAGCCTCCTTTCAGGTAGTTTTAGAGGGCAATGACGTCTCCCCTCAACTTCCTTTTCTCCAGGCTAAACAACCCCAGTTCCCTCAGTCACTCCTGATAAGACATGTGCTCCAGACCCTTCACCAGCTTCGTTGTCCTTCTTTGGACACACTCCAGCACCTCAATGGTATCAATCTAAACCTGTACTTCGAATGTAAATCTCGTGGTGGACCTTGACCTGTGCTTGATGAAAGGTGGCAGTAGAATTAATTGCCTCATTTCTGGCAAAATATGTTCTGGAGCAGGAGCTTGAGAGGAAGATGGCAGCTAAACACAAGAGGAAATGTATAGGAATTTAGCACCAACAGAGGTGCTATTTGTGCCTTTTAAAATTCTAAATTCCTTGTATAAACAGGGAGATGATTCGGTGACTTTCTGTGCAGTTGACTGAAGTGTATTTTTAAGATAGGAGTATCAGAGCTTGTCTGAAGCCATGAGGATTTACAGGGGCTTTCTGAGCAGGTTCTTGTCTCCCTTCTGGATTTGGTTCTGTTTACAGCCGTGTCATTCTGTCAGTGTCCTTTCCCTGCCAAGCAGCAGCAGCAGCAGCACTACAAGATCTGCAAGGCAGTATCCCTGGCTACTGGCTAGCTGCAGCACTGTTCATTAGGTAGTAGATAAAATCAGATTTTGTCTTCTAATTATTATTATAACAGATGTCTTTATGATAATGCAGCTATCCAGCTCAGATGTAGAAACAGCTTTACAGGTTTCCAAGTAACTTAGTAACTTCTCTGGGAATTAGTTACCGCTCATTTTGCCCTTTCCTTAAAAGCAGCTCAGCCTCACTTGGTTATAACAAGCTCTAGTCCAGGTAGAAACAATAAATAGTTTGAAAGCTTCAGAACCACTTCAAATCAATATTCACACATCGTATTTTTGAAAGGTTCGGAATGAAACGTGAAGCAAATACAAAAGTTGTGTAAAAATGAGGCAGAGCAAAACATGGAAAAAACGCATGTGTGAGTGGCTGAACAAGCTCCAATTTGTTCTCTTCTGCTTACTTCAAGGAGATATCCTTACACGACGCCTGGCATTTGTACTGTTTATGCTGCTTTCCAGTGCCACAGAACAGTCGGGCAGGTTCCTCTGCATCCCGGGATTAAAGCTGAGTGCAGAAAGCTGCAGTGAAAGGTGGGTGTCCAGGAACACAGCGTCAGCGTGGCGTTTGCTGGAGACATTACGTGTCCGTGATCTTCAAGGCAGCATGTAAATGAACAGTCAGATCCCTGTGGGGAAACCTAGTGTTTCTGAAGTACTGATGTTGACATCTTTTTTCTTTGGTGCATTTTTGCAGCTGATGCTGCAAACGTAATTGCAGATGGCCTACTAAGGAGCATTCAGTTTTTCCAATTAGTATTTTTGGCCTTTAAAAAAGCTGCTAACTAGAAATCCGGGCAGCCTAAAAGCAGTAATTTTGACTGCACCCCCTGCTACCTGTGGTTTTAAAGCTGAACTGCTATTTACTTTTTAAATGGACTTTTTTTCCTTCGCTTCTGAAAAAAAGTTGCATGCAAAGAATGTGATAAATGCCAAATGTGTAAAGTTCTGTTGAATACTCTGGGTAGATGCACTGAAAAACAGGAATTCCTCAGGCTGGCTGTAGTCACTGCTGCAGGTAACAAAAGAAAGTATTCAGCCGAGGGCATGGTAGTGTTTTTAACATTCAAATAGCTCTTTAAGTGGTGAAACCCATTTCCACTTTCTCTGGTGCAGTCTGTAGGATAGGTCTGTATGATGCATTGTGGAAAGGGCCCAAAGGATTTCTCTCATGACGTTTACTGTCAGTCTCTACCTAGTTAGGTGCTGTAAATCCAGTTGCACCCAAAAAATTCAGGCTATAGAATAAGTAAGTTAAAGCAGAGATTGTAGCAATTTATACAACCCCAACATTGAGATGCTTGACTTTGTAATGAGAGAGGGCTTTGTTACTGCACTCAACTCAGAGTTCAGGCAGCAACTGACCAGAACTGATCTAAATCAAGTATTTCCCCCTTTGACCAAAAAGGTTCTTAAGCATTCCTCAGGCAACTCAACAATAATAAAATGTAGGAAAAAACCCTCTTGTAAAATACAGTCATATCCATTTGTTCTGAGTGTGTCAGTCTGTTCCAAAATACTTCTGTCTGAAGTGTGTTGGTGCAACAGGATGGACTTCTGTAGTTAAAATGGTGATTTCTGGGAATTCCTAGATGATAGATTTGGCACCTTTCAACAGACCAAAAAGGTCTCAACTTACCATGAGGTGTGGAGAATAGGCTTAGCAGGATAATGACACTGGGTTGTACGCCATGTTCTACAAGGACTTTGACAGCCTCAATGACAGTGTTACCAGTACCTAAAAGGTGAAAAAGGGAGATTTTTTTTCTTTCCTCCCCACCTTGGTTGAAGAACTTGTCCTTGGCCATCCAAGACTGTCTGTGTTAAAGTTGGTGTGTGACTGAATGATGATACTGTCCTTTCCCACTGGAAAACTGTCAGCTCTGCATGTATTAACTGTAGAAAACTCGTCTCCTGTTGAAGGAACTTAATCTCTGCTCTGAAACAGCCAACTCTGCCAGGTTTTAAGCACTGAAGTTGGTGGATTTTATTAAAGCCCTCAGGCAAGAAAGCTCATCTAAAATAGTAAAATGGCAATTAAGACCTCCATGTGTAGAACCAGAATGAAATCTTAGACTGGAAAAGTTACTTTATCCTGAAAAACTCCTTACCATGCTTACCAGGTTGGGGTTTTTTTGGGTTGGTTTTTTGTTTTGTTTTGGTTTTTTTTTAGTATTAACTGTATTTAATTTTAAAATAATTTACTCCTAGGATTATGATATTAATCCAAAAATGTCTTTTAACAGCATGAGAAAAAGGCTGTTTGAGTCTTTTCTCATGGCAAAATTTAAAAAATTAAATTTCTATCAAGTCTTAATGCTTCAACTTCTCTCACAAACGCAGGCATGCCCAGATGATTTGCTTTGTATTCATGCTGGTGCAGGCTGACTAATATGTATTCTGGCACAGCCTGATAAATTCCCTACTAAGTCACCTAAACCAAGCAATAAACCTAATCAAAGCCCCTGAAATTTGGAAATTTTCCTTTAAGTTCAGCACACTGACTGTTGAGATGAGTCAAACTGTACATAATGATGGAAGACACTTACTTAGTATTGGGTACATGAGTAGAACTTTTCTCCTGTAAATGTCTGGTGGAAACTTAGCATAGCACACTTTCGCTCGTTGCGTCTCCTCGTCGCTCTGTATCAGGATTTTTCCTATGCGGATTGATCTGCAGCAGTCTCGTAAACCTTGTTCCATTGCCTCTCCTCAAAATGAGCAGCAGAAAAAACCCAGCAACAAGTTGTTACACGCTAAGAAATGGCACAGTTGCAAGATGTTACAATTAAATAGACAGTCCAAATATTGTATTGGTGAAGAGTTCTGAAAAGGAGATTTTTTTTTTCTTGCTTCCAAGTGTTGAAAACACTTGAAGGTATTTTCCTTTTTTCTCTGTTCAGACAGAAAAATGAGTCTACTTGGTGTTACTTAGCTCCTGGGTATTAGCGTTCCCACACAGCAGCGCTAAGCTCTCAGAGGCGAGAGCTGGAAATGTCAAAACTAACATGTGGGGTTTGGAGAACATCTGTGAGCTCTGCCCAGAGACACCGCAAAATGTAGTGCAGGAAGCTGTGGGGCCACTGGACTTTACATCCTAGATACAAAGGTTTCTGCAGCTTTGGTGTAAGTAACAGTGACTCTGCCAGCACTGAGAGTAGTTTATTTGGAGACCTGTCTCTGAGCAGAAGTAGTTGGCAGCAAGCAAGGAAGGACAGTTGTCTCCTAAGAAGTTAATGAACATATTCCTTGACATTCTGTGATCGGGGAAACCTAAGCAAGAGTAACAACTGGCAGGTTTGGGTACAACTTAGCTGTAGAGAAGTGTTGCCCATTTTTCCAAGGAATTTGCTTACAGGTTTCCAGAACGTTTAATTCATGCTCATTCAACAACCAGAAACTGCCTACCACTTCTCATTATGCTGACTCCGCAGTTTCCTTTTTCAAATCTGACTCCTTCATACTTGTGTCCTGTTGGAGTGGTCACAAACAAGCACAAGCCTGCCTGAAAAAGAAAAGGTAGGGATATTGCATTTTGCAATGAAACAGGGCCCTACAAAAGACTTGGTTGAAGGCTGAGCCCATCTGTGGATGGGGGTAAGTATGACCTTTACTGGAGCACATGCAGTGTGTCTCTGTCATGCTGACAGCAATGTCAAACAAAATAATGTAGAGCAATGTAGGTAAGAGGCCTCGCTAATAAATAATTTCAAGATCCTGTAACATTATGAAAAGTTGTCTTTGTCAAGTTAACCAGATACTTTCCTTAATGTCATGGTTTAAAGTAGTAGTGCTAATAGAATAAACCTTCAGTTAGTAAGACATCTGATCTTGCCTTTCATGATACTTTGATTGAAAAAGAGGAATGATGTAAGTCAATATGAACAATATTAATTGGACTGAAAACTAACTGATAGGTCTCCAAGTGTAATTGTAAGCAGAAGCATCACTGAACAAGGCACAGCTCCTTTCCCATCAGTTCTTGACCCCACACTGCTTAATGTGACCTACAAGAAAATATAAAATCATTACTGGTGATCTGCAGGTGCTCAGAAGTTAGGGGCAGGTCACTGATACCAAACCTAACCTCGACCACTTAATGAGCTGAGCTTAAGTAAACAACATGTTTTTCAATGCCACCATTGATGTAAAACCATCAGCCTAAGAATAGAGCAGCAGCTGGACTAAGGGGTGGTGACAAAGTCAAAGAAAACAGTGATTCAGAAGAGGAATAATCAGCTGAACATGAGGTCTTAATGAGATGCTCTGCCAAGAGGGGCTAGTGCTTCCATGGAACCAAAAAGGGAGACACCAAGGGAGGCTTTATATTACCTCTGTTGTGGGCTCCAGAAAGACTTCCCCGAGGGCTGGAAAACACACCTTCATGAGAAACTGCCCAAGGAACACAGTTTATGAAGAAATAAAAGGTTAAGGGACATTTTAAATGCTGTCTCTAGGAAGGTACATGGCAGATTTAACACTAAAGGGTTCTTTGTCTGGCAAAGTGGTGTTTGGTAGCTGGACATCAAAATCGGTTGCTGTGTATTTTTAGCAGTGGGGAAAGTTGTCCACTGAAACAGTCCACCTACAATTTGCTGACTACGGCAGAGTGCCTGTCACTGGAGAATCACTGGAAATAGTTAATGAGATTTTTTTTTTTCCAAAGGAAAGACTCTAGTTTGAACCAGAATTAATTCAGAGGAATCTGGCAGCCTTCATTAGGCTGGAATTGGGAGCAGGTTATTAGAACAGCTCCTGCTAGATTTCTTCTGAATAAATACAGAAACACTCTGACTGCAGGCAGGGGAGAAGAGGTGACATAGGCAGGCACAGGCAGCCTTAGTGTGTGTGTGTGTGTGTGTGTGTGTGCTCCCAGTTAGGTGAAAAGGCCATTTTCAGTCATCTCTCCTCTCTTTTCAGGTTTAGGCCACATCCATAACAGACTACAGCTTTCCAACACTTTTTTATTGCCTGCGCAACATTGCGAGTGTGAGCCATAGCTGCCCTCGGCAGCACAAGCCGCAGGGCAATCAGCATTTGCAAAAAGACAGCTACCAAAAGGTGCTGCTGACAGTTTTATTGCCATGCTTTTTGCTTTAACTCCGTGCTTGCTGTAAGAGCAGTGTTAGCCACTGGGAAACTTAAACATGTTATCAGGTGAAAGTACTACCGAATAACATCAGCTTTATTGCTGTCCTTTAGCATTTTGAAAGTATTGGGTGCCTGCTGGGTTTTAGTTATTGTTTAGAAGAGGCAAGGACCCTGGGCAGGCTTTATCTTTTCATTCATTTGTGTTGAGTAACCAGAATGGAGGTTTCTTAGATGTCAAAGTCCTTAAGAGAAAGATGGGGAAAAGAGAAAGTGGGAAACACAGGATGGGGTTAGAGGGAAGAAGGATCTTTCAAAGACATTTTCTTCTTCAGTGTTGATGGTCACTCTCTTATTTACATCCAAACCACAGTTTTGATGGTCACTCACCACCAATCCTTATCTTCAGGCATGATTTCTAACATCTCATGTGCAGCTTGAGCATGTGTCAGTGACTTTGGGTACTGCCGTCTGGTTAATCATAGGTCTAGCAGGGGGGACCTGGGGTGCATTTCTGCCTATTCTTTTTTGCAGCTGTTTCAACAGCAAATGCTAATTCCTCTCTCAATGTTTTGCTCTTTCTGGGAATTTAAAAATAACTTGCCTAATGAAGCAGTGCTGAGCAGCTCATATGTCCAGACAGATAGGAGTGAAATGCTTCAGTTCAGAAAGCAAAGCTGTCCACAGTGGCAGTGCCTTTGAACAAGTCCCCCAAGGCCCTTTTTCAAATAATCCCAGGACTGGCTGAAATTAATACAGGAAGAAATTCAGAGGAAGTGGGGAGAATCACGTCAAAGGCCTGGGACTTGGAAAGACATTTCTGGGTGAGCTGTAATCAGCCCCATCCTACAACCTCCCTTCAGCAGTGCTGTTTAATTACTCCATTACAGGCAGGGTTTGATGTATGTGTTCTATAGCAGAGACATCCAGAACATAAAAGAAAAATGTGGTGCCTACTGAATGCTTTACAAAGATCAGTGAAGATCCTTGTGCCTTGTTAGAGCAATGAGAAGCTGAGCACAGAGCGAGAAAACTGCCTGTCCAAGGGCGTCCACCAAAGCACAAGCGGAGATACTTACAGGCTATGGCAGTTTTCAGTTTCTCCCTCAAAACCACCTTGCTTTGTTACTCATCTTTTATTTTCTATCCTCTGTACCCAGAGATCACCATCCCCATTATAGTTTAGCCTGCAGTGAGCACAAACATCTGCATCATATGACAGGACACATGAGAACCACAAAGGGTGAACATCCATGTATTTCCAAGGGTAGCTGCAAGAGTGATTCCAAAAACAAGCTAGGCATGATATGCTGGGAAGCAAAATTGCTATGGAAAGGCAGGCATGGGGTCCAGGGAGATACTTGGCTTCTTACTTTGGGCCAAGGCTGGAGTCAGAAACCCTTCCCCTGCCCACTTCTAGCCCTCTTAGCCTCTTGGATTGACTTGTGACAATTATTTTCTTGCTCGTTAGAATTAAATGATTCATGGTGCAAGTCCTTGAGGTTTCAGACTTAATTCCATGGGTGCCATAATGCTTATCAGAGAGTAAATGATACTCTTTCTAATATATCAATGATAAAACCCTTTTTTTCCCCAGCTAGATGAATGATTATTACATTCTTCAAATCAATTCTCATTTTTCTTTAATTGCTTCTGATGCCCTTGGTACTGTTGAGTGACAGGGTCTGCACTCCAGCCTAGGATGCTACCAGGGTAACTTGGCAATCCCCTCACCTGCATGAGAGGAGATTATTGATCTAAAAGGCTGGTGGATTTTTTTGGATGAGGAAAGCATCTGTCAGAAGAATTTTCCAGGCAGAGACTCATGGTACCTCCTATGTTAACCCTGCAAAGAACGTAAGATCTATTTCATATGCAGCATGTCCATATGTTTTTATTGAATTGTCGTTAGGAAATGCCAGCTCTAAGGGCAATTCATCATTCCCTTGAGTCTTGCATCAAATATGGTGTGCTGTAAAAGGATGAAATGAAGCCAAAACAGAAAGATCATGTGTTACTTCAGCTCTGTGCTTGTGTCAGGGAAATGGAGAATTTCCACCACTGGGATGCAACTGCTAAAAAACGGGAGCTTCTCTTCCTTTGTACAGGATAATGGATTTCATCATCATCCTTCCATGGCCTGTGTGATGTCCAGTCCAAGCAATGGCACATTTCCTTTTTTGAACTGAAATCTTAACCCAGTTTTTAACCATAGCCCTAAAGTTAAAGCTAAACACAGCAGCTGCTCTCCGTGGCTAACATGAGCCTCCATCTCAGCATATTTCCCAAGATTAGTAGGCTTTATAGACTTGTTAATAATTGAGAGAGTTGTACCTTTGTGTTCTCAAATACCAATCCTAACTTTAAGCAACCTTGACCAAAGCTGTACACTGACTGTCTCACATGCACCATGAGCTCCCTGAGCTCCCTGGGCCTTTCAGATTCAACAATAAAACTTATTCTTTAACTCTTGGTTTCAATAATCCTGGCATCATAGCGCCAACTGAGACTGGAATTTCCCACTGTCCAAGAGAGCAACTCTCCTCCACTCTACCCCCAAAAAACCCCTGAGAGCATTAAGTCTGTTCCTAGAGAGGGTCTATAATAGTGCAGCCCGTCCCCCTTGCGTCAGGGCACACTGCGGGAGGAGTCATG
This sequence comes from Athene noctua, assembly GCF_965140245.1. Lineage (NCBI taxonomy): Eukaryota > Metazoa > Chordata > Aves > Strigiformes > Strigidae > Athene > Athene noctua. Next base: position 11,593,918 of record NC_134047.1, on the reverse strand, counting down.
CTAAGCACGCACCTTCAACCAGAGCCAGGGCCGAATGCAGCGTGCGCCTCAAGGGCAGGACCTTGTAGCCAGGGGCAGACCACATCCTCAAGGGACTTGAGTCAATGCTAAATCTCTGAGGGAGCTGTTGGACAGATTCCACTCACTGAACACTATGCCAGGGACTTGTTTCAAAAAAAAAGATCTTAAATAGTCTCCATAGGCATTTTGCAGCATTATCCAATGGGAGATGAAGGAGGGATAAATTCCTTAAAAATAATCCTCATGGTGTTAAATAATGTGATTAAGCAGGCTGTCTAATTCTCCTCCTTGGTATTAAACTGTCCTGTTTATCACTGGTTTCAGCTCTGCCCCCCTCACTGCCCTGTCCTGTGCACCCTCCTCTGCTGCAGCACGAGGCTGACTTGACATACCGCTGCTTTAGCAGCTGCCTGCAGTAAAAATGTAGCCTTATCTCTCAGTCTGCAGTTTATGCTCAGTCTCTTTATTTTCCTTCATGTAATCATCAGACATTTCGGCGTTTCGTCGTGATAAATACCAGACTGTTGAATCTCTAGAGCTGCCAAGAAATGCATCTCAGCGTAGCACAAATAGAGCTGCTATTTTTTTTTATTCCTTCCCTTAGTTTAACATTTATTCCTGCTATTGTTGTCCTTAGAAGGATAAATAGGGCTGCATCTTGCTAGCAAGTTGCTCCAAATACATTAGATGAAAGAATAAATAACATGATGTACTGAAGGCTATGAAGACTAAATATATTATATTGAGATAGTCAAGCAAAGGATGTGATAATGTGCTATTCATTATACAGGTGCACCAGAGCTCACTACAGGATAAAATTAGATTGTCTCATCTGTAGGTCATGTACCTTATATGGCTTGGAATTGGCAGAGATTTTCTTCTGTCTGTACTGGTAGTGCACTGAAACAGGAGCATGTCAGTCACAGCCCTGCACTCCAAATAAACGTTTCCATGATCACACTGTACTGCACAGCAGAAGGTATAAAGGATCCTGGTCATCATGGCTTTGGTACCACCTCTGAAAATATCTTTTCTATTTCCACTTTTTAAATGCCATAGGTTTCTCTTTCCCCTCCTCTCAAAGGATAGAACATGTGCAATGTGCAAAAAGATAAGAAACACATGGCGTCTGATAGACAGGTTGGTATGTCAAGCATTACCCAGGTTGTTTGCTCTAGATCATCATCTGAAGGTACATTCAGTGAGGCTGAGTGACTCTCTGAAGTGGTGATACTTTGATAGGCAAAACCAACTTGCACAAACGATTGCTGTTTGCTGCTGCAGTAACTCGTGATGCATTTCAGACAGCAGGACAGACTCAGCACTCAGGGTGCCTCTGTGTTTCCTATTTTCCTTAGTACCTGCATCCCCGCTTTGCCAGCTTACAGCCACCATTCTTGAGACACTTATGCCACACAACCCAGCTATAAAATGTCTTGTGCTCCAGAGAATGCACCCTTTTAGTACTTTCCTCTTTGCAAGTGGATTTGCTGCCTGAAGCTGTCTTTAGAGCCACCCACCTCTATTGTTATTGCCATTAAAAGGCTGGAAGCCTAATCTTGCATAATCATGCAGTCTAGAAGATCTCTAAATTAATTCTGATAGTAGAGAAAAAAAAGGTGGAGGTATAGACAAGAAGAAGTATCTCATGCTTTGTGCAGGAAGCAAAGAGATGCAAGATGCAAAATTCCACAGAAACTCACCTACATTTGTTTAAGTCCTTCGGTCCCCCAGAAATGGGGTTCAGTTAGAGCCTGCAATGTCATTTTGGCTGCCTGGGTTATCTCTCTGGATGGCTTGTCTGCAGGAAAGGCTTTTGAATGGGTACCCTCTAGGTATATCTGCTGGCTGGTCCCTCTCCAGATGACAATTGCTTCCCCTTCTGCAGTTTAAGATGGCTTAATATACAAACTTTAAAAGAAAAATCCAGTGAGGGCTTGTGAGTGCCACTTGATGACTCAGACTTTACCTTTCCCAGGTGGCCTGCAACATTGTTAGAATCACAGAATCACAGAATTATTTGAGTTGGGAGGGACAGTAGAGATCACCTAGTTCCAATGCCTCAACTCCTTCCACTAGCCCAGGTTGCTCACAGCCCCGTCCAACCTGGCCTTGAGCCCTGCCAGGGAGGGGGCAGCCACAGCTTCTCTGGGCAGCCTGTGCCAGGGCCTCACCACCCTCACAGGGAAGAATTTATTCCTTATATCTAATCTTAATCTAATTCTCTTTCAGTTTAAAACTGTTACCCCTCGTCCTATCCCTACACCCCCTGATGCAGAGTCCCTCCCCACCTTTCCTGTAGCCCCTTTCAGCCCTGGGAGGCCGCTCTAAGGTCTCCCCGGAGCCTTCTCTTCTCCAGCTGAACACCCCCAACTCTCTCAGCCTGTCCTCACAGGGGAGGTGCTCCAGCCCCTGATCATCTTCGTGGCCTCCTCTGGACCCACTCAAGCAGGTCCATGTCCTTCTGATGTTGGGGCCCCAGAGCTGGACACAGCACTGCAGGTGGGGTCTCACAAGAGCAGAGCAGAGGGGGAGAATCCCCTCCCTCGCCCTGCTGGCCACACTGCTCTGGATGCAGCCCAGGACACGGTTGCCTTTCTGGGCTGTGAGCGCACATTGCTGGCTCAGTCAGGTTTCCACCCACTTATACCCCCAAGTCCTTCTCCTTGGGGCTGCTCTCAATCCACTCATTGCCCAGCCTGGACTTGTGCTTGGGATTGCCCCGGCCCATGGGCGGGACCTTGCACAGAAGATAATGCCAGTACTCGGAGGGCTGCCTGAGCTGCTTGCAGGATGGAAGTGCACAGCCTCTGCTCTGAACTAGGCTCACTGCAGGGCAGGAAGCCCAAGGGTGAAGGTAAAGCACCAATGAAGAGCTAGATTTAAGGTTTTACTGCAAACACACAGGGTTCCTTTCAAGAACACCATTACAGCCTATAGGAGCAGAAACTCCCTCTTTCCTGTCAGTTTTTTATGAGATTAGTTCTTACCCAGTGTCTGATCTCCCATTCTTGAGCCATTTCCAAGTGTCACATTTAGCCACTGTGCTGAATGTCGCTGCAGCTAATTATGGCCACTGCAGCTAATTATGGGCTGACCCTGAAGCCCTGCCATCCCATCCCAGCAGGACCAGTTGGCCAGAGCACACCACGATCATTTCTGTGAGGCAGCACACAAAGCCGTGGCAGGCTGTGCTCTCCATCCAGGTACCTTTGCACAGCCAGAGCCATCTTTTCCTCTGTCCATAAGCAGCAGCTAAGGGTAAAATACATCTTCTTTGCTTGTTTGTTGACTGCTACCAGCAGAAAGACATCACTGTTGCTATATGAGGATTCCATATGGCACAAAAAACCCTTCATGTCCTTAAACACAGAGGTGGATGCAGAGCAGATTAGAGCGACTTAGGTTTACAGCATCATGGACACTCGTCCTCTCATACAGTGCCCAGAGACATGCCTCTAGGGTAGTACTGGAATAGATAAAGTAGAAAAGGCATTTTAAAGGATGTTGCAGAATAAATGTCTTTTTCGTGGCTTGGATTAATCACTCCAAGCAGCCAGGAGCCCAACTAGAAGATGTGAGAGGAGGCTGGAAGTGCACTGGTGCGGGAGAGCTGAGCACGCACACGACCAATGTGATCAAGCAATACCCGTTTATTACAACTAAGAAAGCCCTTTTATAGTGTTCTCCCGCACACATGAGTAACATGCAGTACAAGTCCTCAAGACTGGACAGTTAACTTAGGCCACGCTTTAAACCTTCTTCTGAGTGGATAAAAAGTGCTACATCAGCCTTGCCAGGCTTCCTGCCTTGTGTAACTTCCTCTTCCGTCCCAACCCCTTCCGGGGGTTGTTTGTCTCGTCGAGTTTCTCCCCCCCTCATTCAAGGTTACGTCCTTATTGCATTCTTGCTCAGGCTGAGGCTCTTATCAGTCTTGTTTTCATGCAGGATTGCTCACATGGCCATTCTCTCGCAGAAAGTCCTCTAGAATCCCAACACACTGGGACAGGGCAAGAGGATGAGCTCAGATGGGAGCCAACGTGGGGAACCCGGAGGTATGCAGATGGTGGGAAGGGATGGATGACACTGACATCCCAGTCCTCCCACAGCTGGGACCAGTGCTGTGAAAAACAAAAATTCACCAATACTGACAAGAAGGGCAAGTGGAAAAAGCAAGCTCATATGGCAAGGAATGAGACAAAGGTGGGAAGTGATGAAAAACCTTGAGATAGAGAGTGATAGGCAGGTGGAGATAAAGACCAGAAGGGAGGAGAGCAAATGGTTGGCTACAGGAAATTTCTGAATTTTTGGGTCAATCGGCAGAGGGATTACTTTTTCAGACACAGAGAAAGGCCAGTGCCATGCCATGAGGGATATGGGCTCTTTATCCTCTCCACAAGATATCTCCCTAGCATAGCAAGGCCATCAATGCCAGGGCAAAGCACACTGTAGCCATTGTTTATACTAGCATGTTCCCAAGCCCAGCAAAATAAAGAGGTAAGCAGTGCAGCCAACAAACTCTATGACCCTCACAGGAGCTTGCCACTTAGTAACAACTATAGCTATAGCACACTTAATACAAAACTGCTGTTGTCTCATGTTCCATGGTGGGCACCAAAAAAGATTATGGTGGGTTGACCTTGGCTGGGTGCTCTGTCACTCTCCTCAGCAGGACGGGGGGAGGAGAAAATAAGATGGACTCTCTGTCAAGATAAAGGCAGTTTGATAAAGCACAAGAAAAGGCCATGCATGGAAGCAAAGGAAAACAAAAGATTTATTCTCTGCTTCCTATCAGCAGGCGATGTCCAGCCACTTCCCAGGATGCAGGGCTTTGGTATGCATAGCAGTTACTCCAGAATATAAACATTATAATAACGAATTACCCCTCCCTGTCTTTTCTCCAAGCTTTTATTGCTGTGCAGACATTGTATGGTATGGAATATCCCCTTGGTCTGTTTGGGTCGGTTGTCGCAGCTGTGTCCCCTCCCAAGATCTTGCCCACCCCCAGCCTGCAGTCTTTGGGGATGAGAGGGGGAATGCTGGAGAGTCACCCTCAATGCTGTGGAGCACTGCTCAGCAGTAGCCAAAACACTGGTGTGTTATCAGCACCTTTCTAGCTACTGACACACAGCACAGCACTAGGAGGGCTGCTGTGGGGAACATTAACCCCATCCCACCCAGAACCAATACACATATGTTGTTCCTTTTCTCTTGGAAGAAATCAGACAGATGCTTTGCAGACACAGAAGTCCAGGCAGAAGGAAGGGAGTGCTTGAGAAATAAGTTTTTAGATGCTAAGAAAGTGGTAAGAATTGAGGATGGGGGCGAGGTTCAATGAAATGGGAAAAATGGAAATTTTGCATCTTGAAGGTTAATGAAACCAGAAAGAATAGGAAGAATCAGACTATCTCAGTTACATCTTTACACCCAGGACCTGGCACCATTTGGATGTAACAATTGCTGTTTTGGGAGATATGAAGTACTGCCAAACACTGATAAACAACCTTTCTCACATTGCTAGGATTTAGGCTCGTTCCTTGTCTTAATTTCCTCCAACCCTTCTGACTCTCAGCACCTCCTCTCACATTTGCATGTGTTTATCTCTTCCAAATACTTGTAGACAGCTATCACGTCTTTGCTTGCATTGCTAATAATGTAACTTTAACTAGGGACAGTAAAATGATAAAAAACCTGAGCGAGCAAACAAAAAAGGCAAAGAAAAGACAAGGGCGTTTTGCTGCAGTAAAGCACATTGACTCCTGTACTTCTGAGTGGTATCACTATTGTGTATTTAAATCATACACGCTTTCCAGGAGAGCAGTAAAATAAACATCCTAACAAATGATTCAGATAAGGTAGCAGACCTGTCTGTCTTCTGAGCACATGTCAGCTTGTGAGCTTCAGAGCATCGTAAGACATCAGCAGAGTAGGAAATGGAGGAGCAAAGTTTCTGTTCCACAGCAAGGTGGGCACCATCCATCTTCAAACATCATCAGCAGGCCTGCCTCTGTCCCAGTACCAGAGAGCGAATGCAACTGGAGAAACAGAAAACCAGTCACTTGTTTGCATTAAACTTGTTGGATCTTGGTATCCTTTTTTCCCCCCTTCAATTAGATTAAATTTATCACAGAGTTCAAAAGTTATAGAAATGGCTCAAAAGACAGGCTGGTGATGCATTTGCAGAAGCTCTCTTTCTTTAGGAAATCAGCTTAAAAACCCTAATGGTTGGAGAAATGGCCCCACAGCCCATTAATTGGTGGCCATTTACATTTCAAGGTCCCTGTCTCCAATGAGAGAGAGAGGATGTCTGAATCCTTTCTTTCTCATAATTAAAGCTTATAAGCTGGAGACTTATTTTTAAGGTGCCCCTTTCCATAATGCCACTTTAGAGGTTATAGCTAATAATATTAGATTTCAATCAACTCAGATTTGGTCATGGATGCTACTTTCAGCTACAGGAATCGAGTTAACTGCCTCCTGCCTTTTTCCTATTTATGTTTTAACTGCATTGTGTGTGAATAATGTAGCATCTTCATTCAGACAGAATTAGTCATTTACTTTATGTAGAAATCTTTAGCATGTAGTAATTTCACCCATATTCAGCCAAGCAGGTAAGCACATACTGAAGTCTACAATTAAAATCCTTAATTAAATCCTTAAATTAAGCACATACTTAAATGCTTTGCTAAAGAGGGATATAATCTCCAACATGCTTAAGATAAAGTGTGTGTTTAAGTGCTTTATTGAACCAGCGCTTTCACTGCGACACAAAGTATATCTGTGAAGCAAAAGCTGCTGTAGGTGTAATCCCACAAAAAACCAGCAAATTGATGGGGGAAGCCTGTGTGCATTTATCAACATAAACCACATGTCATCTGTTCTGACAGTTTGTACCTGGAATTTTGCGAGGTGTAAAAAAACATTTGGATGGGACGTTGCCAGGCCAGTGGAAGGCTGTGTTGGGACTGTGGCAGCAGAAGCAGCAATGTTCACAGCTCAGCTGCGGGTCGGAGGAATGACAGTCCCAGCTTGGATGCCTGGCTGGGTTTTGCATGGCTTGCTGGGCTGGGGAGGTGGCACTTACATCTGAGATTTGGAGGAGGTTTGGTCTCCATGTTGACTTCGAGAGAGTGCGAGGGTGGGAGACAGTAAGAAGACTTCCTCCACTCCACCAAGCACTGGAGCTGCACGCTGTGGTGGAAAGGTGTATTTATGGAGCAGGAGAAAAGACAGGCTTTAGAGATGGCATCAGGGCTAGGGCTGGGTCCTGGGTCTGAGAAGGAAGGGTTGGGCTTTCTACCAGGGTTTCTGAATGGGACAAGCTGAAGAGTTTAACTGATGAATCTGCAAAGGCTCACAGGGTGAAGGTGATGGTTGATTTTGGTATGAAATGGCTCTTGTTTCAGGGCAGGGATCTGTCAGATGGCTGCTCTTAAAGCTAGAGTTAGATTGGGTTTAAAGCTGAGCTTTGATAAGCTCAGGGTTGAGTATCTTTGGTTGGTAACTGGGGACCCGATGACACCTGATGCCCTGAGTGCAGCTGAACCTCCTCCTCCCCGCCAGAAAACCTACCAGTAACCCCAGTGCCATTAGCTTGGATCTACTCCAAGAGGAGTCCAAGGAGATCTGACATTTGGTCCAGGACTGTCAGAGCTATGGCAGGACACTAGCCGAGGAGGTCTGGCTCTTCTTCTGGCACCACAACAGCTAGGCAGCAGCCAAAAGCAGAAAGGGAAAGCAAAAGGAGGAAAATCAGTTTTGTTTTCCCAAGAATAAGGAAAAAGGGGCTGGATTCCCTAAATCTCCTCACCCTGACTGTCTTCAGTCCACAGGCAGGTCTGGCACTTACCCAGCTTCAGGTTGGCAGCACCCAGTCAGACAGGAGCCACTCAAGTAAGCTCAGGCCTGGGCCAAAAAGGAGACAGACACATCATCATGCCACAATCGAGTCCTTTCCCTGCAGACTGGGCTTCACTAGACATGGACTGTGGTCAAACATACCAGCAGGATCTGTGAATATCCCTCATTCCTGCCAGAAATGATATTAAAAGAATATTATGAGTTGTAATTACCATAGCATGCACTATTCCTGCTTCAGGTCCCAGTGTCACTTAGCACCCAGAAGGGATGCTACCCGGTTGATGAGCAGCTATGTGATATTTGTTTTAACCTCATGACCACTGTGTGATTTCAGGCTTTATTTACTGCCTGCTATCCAAACCCAGCCCCAGAGACAAGGTTATTCGTTTCCTTACATACTTTCCTACTGGAGTTCATCACTCCAGTACCCAGGAGCAACACACGTATTAATTAAATTAGTGTTGTGGAAGGGTGGGGGGAGGATGTGACAGATGACTTGTAACTCCCCAAATCAGGGCCTGAGAGAAACAGGCCTGCAAGAAAAAACAGCCTGAGAAAGAGATATGGGATGGGGAGGGGAGGGGGGGGGAGTGGAAGGCCTCCAGCCAAGGAATGTCTCACACATTCACAAGTAATGAAACTATAGTCATGGGGTGGATAGTGTGGAGTTTGGATTATTTCCACATTTCAAATTTGGAGTTTAACTGTGCTCGTTTGAAACAACCTCTCACTTTGGATCCACAATTTGCAACAGCCAAGTCTTTATTTAATTTGCAGCAAACATGATACTATAGAATAGTAAACCATCACGGAATCAGAAAAGCCTGACATGCATATGGGTGTTAGCACCGGCGCACCCCCAGTCCTTATGAGAAATGATTGCTCCAGTGGTCAGAGCTTGGATGTGTAACACATTTAATACAGAATAAGTCTGTAAAATTTGAGTTTATTAATCCTAGCCCCAATTCCCGCTTCAAATGGTGTAATGCCACCTGTGTACAGCATAAGGCATTGTCTGCAGTTTGGCTATGGCTTGGCAGAGATGGCATGGGAGCCTCACGCTGCATCCACTGAGGGATCAGCACACGTCGGCTGCGTTTGCACTGTTGCCGTGGATTAGAGAGCGCTGCAAAGCCCGCAGACACTCTCACAGCACTGCAACAGGCCTCCTAATTTGTTCCCAGAAACACTGTCATTTCTAAGTTTGAAATATAGTTAAGAAATATAGTTAAGAGAAGCACTTATGAATACCTGACACAAAGCAATTCCCAGTTATTTTGTATCGACTTTCTTGCATGAAGAGAGAAAAAAATACATCCACAATTTAAACTCATTACCTGACACCCTCTAGAGGCCTCCAGCCTGCAAACGCTTCAGCACGAGCTAATTTTGTGAGAATATTCCCACTTTGTGCTAACTTGTTTCAGCTAATGAACCCAGGAGGGCCAGGGGCACGCGTGCCCCGGGCTGGTGGCCGGGTGTGCCGGGGCTAGCGGAGCAGCAGGGAAGGGTTCATTAGCAAGACAAACACCAGCCCGTAGGCACAGGCTTGGGAAAAAAAGCTTCAAGTCCTCGAGATGTGATGTTACCAAGTCGGACAAAGGCTCAGCAGAGAGACCAAATGGTGCTGAAGCCCACACAGCTTTTTTTTTGTTGTTGTTTGGAAATGGCAGGTAAGAGATCCAGCTGAGGTCCCGGCATGGCATACAGACTGAAATGCTCAGCAGCGCTCACACTACAGCATCTCTCTCTGACATTTGTGTGCCCATCCCTCTGGACCTGTACCATCCCTAAAAACCCTTGGGATGCAGCCCTGGGTCCAGGTGGCTGGCACTTCTGACCCTTTTTGAGTGTTCTTTGTAAGGTCACAGGGCAGTTAAACAGAGTTTAGGTGCTTTTGGATTATTTTTCCCATCGCTTTTCCTCTCACACTACAGCTTCTTAGGTTTTAGCATATTGCAAATTTTCCCTTCGCATGCTCTGCAGCAAGATATGGATTATATTAAAGCAAAAAACAAGTAAGAAAATGTAGAGTGAAAGCTCAGCTTCCACATGTAATTCAGTCCATGCCATTCCCCCATGCGTGAAAATCCACGCACAACTATCTGGTGCGTTGCTTGTAGTGCAGCTTCACAGCATGGGGTGAAAGCAGTCTCAGCTTCACAGTTACTCGTTGCTCTTCATAAGGGATGACTCAAATGGTATTGACAGGCTTCAGTGCGGTTTGTATGTTTACAGAGATATAATCCAGTAGTTTTGTTACCAGTCAGGGACACAGAAGATGGAGGAGTAAATCTCCCTTCTATCATATGTTTACCATCCAATTCCTGGTAAGTCAAATATGTCCTGCAGTGTCCAAGGACTTTGGCAGGGCCACAGTAGAATTTACCTGCCTCCATCCCAATGTGTCATTGTCAGAAAATTCATGCCTAATCTTGTGGGCACCACATTTCTAGACAAGCCCGAGGTGATTTGGTGCCGAGCAGTTCAGCAGTATCTCAGATCTCATTATCACTGAGCTTCCCAGATCAGGCATGTCCCAAATTAATCCCTCTGAGGGCCCGGCCCATACTGAACTGCAGCTCATCAACCTGCATCGAGGTCACCCTGAACCTGGAAACAACCAACATGTCCCCACTGGTGATATGCCACCCTTTCTGCATGGCCACCTGGGAATAGGGAGGCCCGAATGAGTCCCTCGTGTGCATGAGGGCTCGTCTGCCCTTAGCCAAAGCAGGTACTCCAGCAGCTGGGAAATTGCACAGCTGCAGTTCCCAAAATGGGTATAACCACAAGTAATGCACCTTTCTAGTCCCAAACCCATGCAAATGGCACCCAGAGAATCTCTGACTCCTCTCAGCATATGCCCTGGTAAGAATAAATTAAACCATACTGACCCTACCATTTAAAATAAAAGAGCCTCTGAGCTTTGGCACTATAAAAAGAAAAAAAACCTCACCAAATTAATTGGATAACTGATCAGCTTCTTCCCTTTTCATGTTCTGATCAGGTAAAAACCACCACATTCCAACCTGGTTGAACTAAAACTGGATGTCTCCTCTCCCTGGGCGTGACCCCAGACCCTGGGTTAGCAGCCGGAGGGGAATGGCACAGCTGAGCTGCCCATCCTCTGGTGGATGCTGCTCTAGGGAACTCATGCCCAGGCCTGTGGGGTTTACCTACCGCATAATTAAACAGGGTGAGAAAGACAAAGAGAGCAGTGGGCTATCAATCAAATGAAGTGGCTTGATGCCGTTGTTCAGACCACTCCAGAAATTCAGGATGCTGCATGTGAATTCCCACCTGGATTTGGATGAGCTTCATGAGCATGCTCTGCTTAAACACACGGGATTGCTGTGACCAGACAGGCATGTGGGCAGGTCTGCGCCCCACCAGCATCTCCGCTCCTCTCCCTTCCCTGGCCACCAGCAGCCATACACCACTTCATTGCTGGCTGCAGGAGAGGCAGAGAAAGCAAGGAAAAGTGATTTAATGCATCCCATTTCCCAATAACTGAATTGTCTGTAGAAAGCAGTGCATGGAGGGGTGGGGTTTCTCGCGTCACAGCGGCTGGGGTGATTAGGATGGGTATTAAGGCAGCTTTGAGACAAAGTACAGCAGAGTAGCCTTTAAGCAGAGGTAAGTTCATAATGGAAAATGCTATAGGAAATAGATTCCAAATTTAAATCTTCCTGGGATATGTGCAGGAGGACTGCTTGGAAGTGCGGCGGTATTTGCCTCCTAACATCGCTGTTCCTCCTTCTGTTAACCAGGTGAAGCTGTTAAATAGGCTGAAAAGTCACTGTGCAAAACCTCCTGAGCGCAGGTGAAGGTGTTTGAAGCCATCCTAGGGAATCAGATGCAAAACTGTATTGCTGCTTCAGGACTCAGGGGAGGCAGTTAGACCAAACCAAGAGCCACTGAAGGAAGCCTGGTATGACCCAGGGCAGGTTTGTCCCCAGCCTGCCTTTGCCAGCCAGAGACAGCAACTCCCGCTGGCAAGACAGAGAAGCCGGTGATATTAAATTACATCCTAATTAAAATCTGACTCTGCTTTCATTCACAAGGAAGAGTCACTGGGCTGTATGCATAGATGGATGATGGTTCATCCAGGAGTTATGAACATTTGAATTATATGTGCATATAATATAAATGTACTAGAGAAACACAAACCCACTTTAACAAGCCCTTTCTGTAGCATTACTCAAATATATGAAGGCTCCACTGCTTAATTAAATGTGTTTTATTTGGGTAAAAGATGGAGACTTTATACAGTTAACAGGTGTCTTATTTTTTAGGGTAGTTTTCACTATATTTTAATTTCTTAAATGTGGGAATTTATCCCTTTAAAGGAGCACTACCATGAGGAAACTTCTGTCTTTAAAATACTACAAAGGTAAGACTGTGCAGTAGAAGTGGAGGTAATCTTAACCCTAATTTACCCTTCCCAGCTGGACTGTTTGTCTTCTTTTTAGTACTCTGCTTTGCCAAGGCAATGCCATTTCAGCTGTACTCCCCAGCTCTGGTTAGTTTTGGTCCCACTTGAATGCTGTAGCAGAGGCTGCTACATTTATCCTGCTCAAAATTCAGAGGAATCTGCACATCAAAAATAGCTCCCCCAGGATTTGAGAAGCAAATCATGGAAACATCTGTACTGATGGGCCTTCCAAAAAAAGTACAGCTGGAACTGAAGTTACTTGAGTCCCTCTTTTCAACACCTTTCCTAGAGCCACAGTTCTTACACAAACTACTCTGAGGATTCATGCAATGCTCTCCTACAGAATGGCAGAGCATGAGCTCCCGGAGCTGGGGCTTATCTGGAAAACCGAGGTGAAAAATTTCTGCTCTAGGTGCTGAGCAGCTCTGGGCAGCTCCCCTGAAGGATGCGTATGGACAATCACAGCTTTGTTCAGCTCTGCAATGAACCACCGACCTGGGAAGCCCCCATATGGGAGCACTTCCCAGTGCATCCCTGTGATGTCCCTTCCATCAAGCCATGCCTGGGGTCAGCAGCTCTAATTACCAAAGTGAAGCAGGCAAATGACCGAACTAAAAGCATGGGAGGCACCAGAACAGCAGCATTAACCTGTGAAAGCTGGTTTGGGCTTTGCTGAGGGAAAATGCCTTGTGTAGCTCCAGAAATACTGCTGGGGCTCAGCAGTCAAGCACTGATTTCTGTTTTGATGGTTTGGATGCTGGGCAGTGAGATTTGTTATGTCTTGGCACGAGTGTCAAGTGCCCATTGGTCCCAGGCAGAATTTTCAATCTGTCCATGGCAGGAGGCTGCTAAAGCTTTTGGGTTCAGTTAGTTTGAATGGCTCAGGGGATCTGGTGCAAGCCTTCTTCAGGGACCTGCTTTTAAGTTTAGTGAATCAGTGGGCTGGTAAATACACTAAACCTTTGGTTTATACCAGGTAGTTATTCACAGAGTTCAGCAGAGTTAAGACTTTGGAGGCAGAATAGCTGGAAACAAGCTCCAAATGCCCATTTTCTTTAACACAGATGGATGTGAAATTAGTGACTAATGTGCATTTCTTGTCACTCCTCCACTCCTGGGCTGATTCCTGGGCATCCCTCTTCCAACCGTATCACCACTCCTTATGTACACTCACTCCCCCCAGCCTAGTGACCACGCTAAACCTCTGGCTAGTCCCTGTGCCGGGCAGCACCACTCGCTTGGCCACTAAATGCTTGACTGCAGTTAAAAATCAGGAATTTGAACAGGCTGCTTCATCCCATTCCCAGCAATTTCCTCGTCCATAGGGAAGTTCAGAGGGTGGGATGCTGCAGCAAGTGAAAAAAAGTGCCTACGGAAGCATCTGCCATCCATGACAGCAGCAGAGGAGCCCCTGAGATGGTACAGTCCCTCTGAGGAACAGCAGAGGTTTTGGGAACTACAGCCTTAACCACTGATGGGAATTAAGGCCACAGGCACCGCCCTCACCACGCAGGAGTGATTGCAGCCAGAGAAGCTCGAGGCTTTCGCTTTTTTTCTGAGTGAGAAGGGTGCTGGCAGCCGTGCCAGCTCATAGCCTGCAAGCCAGCCATGAAAGAGCCCAAGAAATTGGGTATTTCCTAAGAAATGTCCATCTCATTGGGACCTAGGGGATCAGAAACTGAAAGAGCCACTTTAGTCCTCCCTGGGGAGGGTGAGGACACACCAGCACATCTCCAGACCCCAAATCTTGGTACCACTTACGCCAAACACGTGCCTGCCAGTATTGCAGCCGCACAGACGGATGGCCGGGCCAGCTGCGGGGTTGTGTCAGTGTCTCGGTCTCACTGCACAAAGCACAAGATTGCAACAGGGACTCAGAAGCATGTTTCTGAGCAACATAACCCAGATTTTGGAGACAACCTGCAATAATAGCCCAGAGAAACATCAGCCTTCTTGCCTACCTCTCACCGCCTGCCCGCAGGGCTCCTGCTGGCACCTTCCCTGCAGCGCTGGGTGCGCCAGGCTGGCGATGCTCAGGGGAAGCCTTTTGTTGACTTGCTTTGTGTTTGACTTGCTGCCCTTTGCCTTGCGCTGCTGCAATGTCACTGCGTGTGCACCGACTTCATAGAATCATAGAATGGTTTGGGTTGGAAGGGACGTTTAAAGATGATCAAGTCCAACCCCCCTGCAATAAGCAGGGACACTTTCCACTACATCAGGTTGCTCAAAGCCCCGTCCAACCCGGCTTTGAATGTTTCCAGGGATGGGGCATCTACCACCTCTCTGGGCAACCTGTTCCAGTGTTTCACCACCCTCGTTGTAAAAAATTTCTTCCTTATATCTAGCCTGAATCTACCCTCTTCTAGTTTAAAACCATCACCCCTTGTCCTATTGCAATAGGCCCTACTAAACAGTCTGTCCCCAAGACTTGCACTAAGGAGCTAGAATTACTTTCAGTCCACAGGTTGTGGGGCCAATCCCACACTGGAGGGCAGACTGGATGGTTTTGGTGGCCATGGGCTTGTCCCAGCACCTCTACACATTTTACTTACCAGAGAGCAGACCCTTCCAGCGCCAGATTGGGTTCAGTCCTTCTTAAAGCCAAGCTGCCAACAGCCTTCCCCAGCCGGCGGCCCCACTCCAGTGCTCGTCCCGCTCACTGATCCAGGTTTTCAGCATCAGGATCCGCACAACTGGCAGGAAGCACTAAAATCCTGTGCCCTGTTGTGCCCATCTGGCACAATTTTGGGGCAGCAGCGCTCATCTGTGAACTTAGGCAGCTTGTAGAGGTACCAGGTCTGCTTTTGGGGGATCATTTCCCACCCCCTTGCCAAGGGATCTGGTTGCTGAACGTGGTGCCTGTGTCCTGTTGCTGGCAGGGCTTGGCAAGACCTCAGCCTGAAGGAATGCCTGCCTCCATTGATCCTAGCAACATTAAGTGCTAATGAAAGGAATGGTATTTTTTAAAAAGGTATTTTAAAAAACATTTTCCACAAGAAAATGAAAAGGAAGACAGCAGCACTCAGAACCACTGCACCCACCTGCTCCTTCCCAGGAAAAGGCCGCTCCAGGGGTGTGCTTCCAGGCGCCGCTGGGACGCTGCCGGTGCCGGGGACCCCGCTCTCCCTGGGCACGGTGGGCTGGGAAGAGCCTCCGCTCCTGGCAAGCCTGGCTGCGCCACCCTGCCCCATCTCTGCGCCCTCAGAAGGTGAGCTGGTAACTCTGTCTGTCGATCTGATGACGTTTCCATTTCTCAATTAAAAATAGCCACACTTCTTTAAAGCAGAAGCGATCCGAGCACTTTTTCCCCATTTCTTCCCATCCGCAGCCGTGCCTCCATCCCTTATGTGCTTCACTGTAACGAGCACCAGCCCAGTTAAGGTGGTGGGCTGGGATCAGGAGTGTGTGCAGAGGGGGCACCCAGACTGATCCTCATCTGTAGTAGCGGTTTGTTTAAAGAAACGATTCCTAATATTCAGTAAATGGCAGTTTTAATTTCTTCTTCATATATGATCTTAAAATGAGATTTTAAATTTTTTTATTTATTCCATAAACAATATAACAAAACTCAGCAAGTTAACAATATGACGTTTTCACCATACAGAGTCAGTCACAAATATTTAAAACCTTTGCAACAAGAACAACAAAACCCAAAATATTACAAGAATAATTTACAAGAGGATCTATAAAACAGCAAAGCTCTCACAAATTTTCCAGTTTCCTTTACACAATATCACTACACTCTTTCACAACATTTCTTTTTATTACAAAATTCCCAACAAAAGTTTAATTTTTTTCTTTGTATTTTGGTTTTTAAAACCAGAAACTTTTAAGTATACATCCTTTTATTAACACCCGAAGGTGCAAAAAAAGGGAAACCTCACACATACAAACACTTCACAGCACTTTTCTAAGAAAAATATACACTTACAAAATATTTTACAAATTGGCACACTTAAAAATATACAAGATTTTGTAGGCGTCTTAGAGTGATCCTTAAGAATTATACTTCAATTGACTCTACAGAATATTTATAAAGCTTATTCTAAAAGAAAAAAGGCAAATCATTTCCAAACATGTTAAAATTGCAGTGTAAAATGTGGAACAGAAATGGATATGTTACATTCATAAAAAGGGCCATTTAATAGTTCTTAAATGCTCAAGGGGGGATAAAAGTTTTCTTTAGCACCATAAAACAGGAGCAACTTCCTAACGAGGTGCCTCTAGTTCTATGGAAGGGAACTCAAGGAGCAGTACATTCACATCTCTGGAGGCAGCAGTCGAAATGCCCCAGCTGGCGCCGTGGGCAGCGGAACAGAGCAGCTCCTTGGATTTCTACCCTGCTTCCCACTGGGAGTAAGAGACAAAAGGAGTTTAACTGGTACCTTTCTTTTGTGTGTGTGTGTGTGTGTGTGGTTTAGTCTATGTTTAAATCTTCCCTTTGTGCTTTTGAAATGGACATTTGTCTATCTAGCGAAGGGTAGTGGTGAATACCAATTTTATTTCTTGTTTCCTTTTGCACCAAGTGTTCAAAGGCTCAGTAAACGTGTCTGGCAACCCAAGCATCCTGCGAGATGGAGGACATCCTCCTGCTTTAGATCCCAATTCCCTTAGATGGCTGTTACTCCACTGTCATTAGTGTCACTTGTTTACCTGAGAAACAGATTTGAAAAGCCTTGCTTCTACCACAGACATTGTACTTTGTTTATTTTATATTTTTTCTTTTTTTTTTTTTTGCATTATTTCACACACTGAAGAGATAAAGAGGCACATTCTCAAATAGATGTCAGTGGCTTGAACCATGCAACTTCCACTGGACCCCCTGGGAGCTGCATAGGCAAAGTCCAACACACCGAGTTGAGAAAGTAAGAACTGAGGGCCTGATCCTGCACCAACTGAAGTCCACACAGCTGATCCTCTCCTCACTTACACTGACTTCAAGGGAGTTTTTTATCGTGACTTAACGGCAACGGCCAGCTGCCATCCAGGAAAGCCTTTAGGGAGCAGGAGCCCCTGGGAGCGAGCTCCCGTTTAAGTGCTTTGCTGGATTGGGACCTTACGGAAAGAAGAATATGGTCCAGCAGGTAAAGGATGAAAATGCTTAAAATATCTTTATTTTGGTTTGTGGCTCATCTGAGCCATAATGCTGAAAAAAATAACAGCAATCCTGACTTTTTAAAAAAGAAGCCATGCAGCAATGGTTTCAGAAAGCAGCCACCACAGGGCTGAAGCCAGCCTTGGCTTTTTCTCTCCACACAGACCCAGCTTCAGCGGGACAGTGCAGCACAAGCAAGGGACAGCCCTGCATGCTGCTGCTGACCTCCTCCTTCCAAAATGCCTGGCTAAATCTGGACTACAAATCATTATTCTCAAACCGTTTTTTTAAAAAAAACATCCTCTTATACTTAAAAAGGGAAAAGCAAGATGTAAACCTGATAAGATTTTTTTTTTAAAAAAAACCACGATTGCTCAAATCCCCATCACTGATATTTTTCTATTTACAAAACCTCTATATGCAAGTACCTCCAGCAAAACTATGGCCATTGGGTGTGGGCTGACTACTGCTAGGTTGCTGTAGGGTCTCTTTCTGCAGGACACCCTCGGCACAGTGTGGTTGCCGCAGGGAAACAGATGCTTTCCCCACACCATGGGAGACCTGCGCTCCTCCAGGAGGGCAGCCAGTGCCACCCTGCCCTGCTCGCAGGCAGCTTCTGCCTCCAGCTTGGAGGTAGAGCAAGAGCCAGGGGCTCATGCTGAGCTGCCCCACATTGGTCTCCTCTCAGATGGTTTTTATGACCTTCCTTTGCAAGCAGCCAGTTTTTGCTTCCTAATTTCGCTGCTGATTATAAATTGCCCAAACCACAGTGTGCCAGCACAGTGTGGCTTAGAAGAGCAGCATCACTGACACTGGTCCTCTCATACAGTGCCTGGTAGGACGTCTCTAGAGTAGGAGTGAAATGATAAAGTAGAAAAGACAATTTAAAGGATGCTACAGCATAAACATCTTTTGCGTGGCTTGGATTAGTCTTTCCAAGCAGCCAGGAGCCCAACTAGAAGATGTGACAGGAGGCTGGAAGTGCACTGGGACTGGGCAGGAGGATGAGCTGAGATGGGAGCCAATGTCGGGAGCACGGGGGTCCACAGATGATGGGCAGGGATGGATGGGACCAATGTTCCCGGTCCTCCCACAGCTGGGAGCAGTACTGTGAAAAACAAAAATTCACCAATAATGACAAGAAGGGGCAAATGAAAATAGCAAGCTCACACGGCAAGGAATGAGACAAAGGTGGGAAGCGATGAAAACCTTGAGGTAGCGATAGGCAGGTGATGAATTTTAGGAAAGCAAACTTCCAGCTGTTCAGCTAGTCAGTAACTAACTGTGAAACTGCCCTCAGGGACAAGGGAGCAGAACAGAGCTGGCAGATCTTTTAAGGATGCTTTCCATAGAGTGCAAGAGCTCTCGATCCCCAGGTGTAAGAAATCAGGAAAGGAAGGCAAGAGACCGGCATGGCTGAGTCGAGACCTGCTGGTCAGACTAAAGGGCAAGAAGGAAATGCACAGACAGTGGCAGCAGGGAAAGGTATCCTGGGAGGGGTACAGAAACACTGCCTGGTTGTGTAGGGATAAGGTCAGGAAGGCCAAGGCACGGCTCGAGCTGAACTTGGCAAGGGATGCAAAGAATAGTAAGAAGGGGTTCTACAGGTATGTCAGCCAGACAAGGAAGGTCAAAGAAAGCGTACCCCCCTGATGAACAAGACTGGCAAACTGGTAACAATGGCCAAGGAGAAGGTTGAGGTACTCAACAACTTTTTCTCCCCAGTCTTCACTGGCAACCTCTCTTCCCACACCTCTCAAGGGGATGGACCGTAAAACAGGGATTGGGGGAGCAAAGACCCTCCCACTCTAAGAGAAGATCAGGTTCGTGACCACCTGAGGAATCTGAACATATGTAAGTCTATGGGACTTGACAAGATTCATCCGAGAGTCCTGAGGAACTGGCTGATGTACTTGCCAAGCCACTCTCCATGACATTTGAAAAGTCATGGCAGTCAGGTGAAGTCCCCAGTGACTGGAAAAAGGGAAACATTGCACCTGTAGGGAGGACCCCGGGAACCACCAACCTGCCAGCCTCACCTCTGTGACTGGGAAGATCATGGAACAGATCTCCTTAGAAGCTGTGCCAAGGCACATGGAGGACAGGGAGGTGATTTGAAGCAGCCAGCATGGCTTCACCTAGTGGCCTTCTGTGATGGAGTGACTATACAAGTAGAGAAGGGAAGAGCTACGAATGTCATCTATCTGGACTTCCGTAAGGTCTTTGACGTAGTCCCCCACAATATCCTTCCTTCTAAATTGGAGAGATATGGATTTGATGGATGGGCTGTTGGATCTAGGAACTAGTTGGATCGTCACATCCAGCGGGCAGTGGTCAATGAATGGCTCAATGTCCAGATGGAGATCAGTGACGAGTGGTGTCCCTCCGGGGTCTGTACTGGGACCAGTACTATTTAATATCTTCATCAATGACAGGGACGGTGGGATCAAGTCCACCCTCAGCAAGTCTGCAGACAATGCCAAGCTGAGTGGTGCAGTTGACACACCTGAGGGATCTGATGCCATCCAGAGGGACTGGAGAAGTGTGAATCTCATGCAGTTCAACAAGACCAAGTGCAAGGTCCTACACTTGGGTTAGGGCAACCCCTGGTATCAATACGGGCTGTGGGATGAAGGGATTGAGAGCAGCCCTGCAGAGAAGGACTTAAGGGAGAAATTTTGTATGATGAGTGGTGAAACACTGGAACAGATTGCCCAGAGAGGTGGTAGATGCCCCCTCCCTGGAAACAGGTTGGACAGGGCTCTGAGCAACCTGATCTTGTTGAAGATGTCCCTGCTCATTGCAGCAGGGGTTGGACTAGATGATCTTTAAGGGTCCCTTCCAACCCAAACCATTCTATAATTCTAAAAAGATCAGAAGGGAGGAGAGCTCAAGGCAATTTTTAAATTTTGGGGCCAGTCAGCAGAGATCACTTTTTCAGACACACAGAGAAGGGCCAGTGCCACACTGTGAGGGATGTGGGCTCTTTAACATCTCCCTGGTCAGAGATTTTTGGGGAGGACATAGGATGATCACTGAAGATGGCAGCAAAATTGAAGTGACAGACAGACTGAAGGAGAGCTCAACAAGGCAGCTGGTATTTGTGATTAACACTGTCCTGAAACACCTAGCTGGGTATTCATGGATTTCCAACATACAATAAAATAGTCAATATGTTTTATGCCTTATCTTCATGCCCTATTGCACATTTCTCAAATGCAATAAATATTGCTATCTGGTTCAGTACAAGGTATTTTATTACAAGTCCCATATTCATAATATTAAGCATAACGAGCACAGTGCAGGCCAGTCAAAATGTGCTTTCAAATGATGGTTCTGGGTCAAAAAGAAGGGCCGTGCTACACCCAGCCCTGGATCTGACCTGTCTCCGTAGCAGCTGCAGCCTGAACATCTGAAAGAAGGGAGCTGGCAGCCCCTCATCCTGCAGCATGGGGGAGGAATGCTGAAAAAACAGGATATGCCAACACCACAGCAGTGGCTGGAGCTTGTAGTATCTGATGACCCTACAAATAGAAAAGACAGCTGCTGGGGAAGCAGGGGAGAGCACAGTGGCTGCAGGCAAGCCAAATGCCCAGGGATGTAGCCCTAGCACAGCTCTTGTCTCCCAGATAAATCCTGAGCATCTTCTGGATCTCCCTCCTGGAGTTAGAGCCAGGGTGGGAAGCTGCACCCCACTCCCACACACTGCAACCTATGGGGCACCCAGGGACTGCTCTCATCTGGAGCAACTCAGGGCAATGCCAGCATTTTGTTTCTTCATGGAATAAATGAACTTATAGGACGCTTTTCAGAATTATTATTTTTTCAGAGTTCCTTCTTTCATCAGTTAAATAAATGCAGTGCAATTACCGTGCTGTTCTCTCTGGGATTGCAGAGCTGAGCCTAAACTATACCTCAAGATCTGCAAATGCTAAAAACATTTTGATTCTACATTGACACTCTGCAACTCCAGTTTTAAGCGTTCAGTCTGCTTATTTGCTAAATTAACTTAAAACAATTCTGCTGTTTTGCCTTGCGCTTGGCCTGAAAAAAAACCTACTTGTAAGGAAACCCGAATCTAGTCCTGTCCTCTGTGAAACACCACCTCTATGCTCACAACCACGTCAAGAATGTGACCTGCCCAACTGCTATTAAGGCTCTTCTTCCTCATTGTTTTCTATTGCATCCACATGTCCAAGCCTTGCATCCCTCTGCTCCCAATAGCTCCCAGTTAGCAGGGCTCTTGCATATCAAGGTTTCATAAGAAATCAGCAGCAAAACGCACAGGCTCTCAGTTGCACAAGGAAAATAGATATTTGTTGGGTTTGTTATTCTCGTGGAGGGCGAGGGTGTGGTGAGTAGGGTTACAAATAAGGCCTTTTGAGAATACATTTAGCATTCAATATTTAATGCTGTCTTAATAAAGTCCACTCATGTATGATCCGGCCCTGATCAGTGAGATCACAAATAGCTCCGTTTTTTTTTTTTTCTTATCTTATGAACTGAATCAAAGAAAAGGTTCAGAGTTGTATTTAAAACTAATGACTTTGCTTTTGAAAGTTCAAACTATATTGGCATTGCAAGGTTAGACATTTAGGAAACACCAAAGCTATGATAGGAGAGCGCTTTTGACAGGCTCTGCATCAAAAATGTTTAAGAAACTACTCAAAGGAAAAGTAAATAGCAATAAATGTATGAAATGTATTAGTTCTGTTTTTATAACTATTTTAGAATTTATCCCAGGTTCTTATAAAATATATAAAACTGAGATACAAAGAATTAGCAATGTAACTTTGCATTTCAAATGATCTTCAGCTACAGGTTTTGCTTTAAGAAAACAGACACTTGAAAAGCAGCTGTTCTGTAGTCTCTAGATGCAGACACTTGAGTTCCTGGCAAACTTACCGTCAGTGGTTTTCTGAACTCCTCCACCATTTCAACTCTCTCCTATAATGAAACTCAACATTTCACCATAAGTTTTTCTGCTCATGGTTTCAAAGAGAGGACATTACCATTTCCCAGCATCGGTTTCAAAGTTCCTTTTTTCTTTTTTTTTTTTTTTTTTTTCCCCTTTTTTTCCTTTTTTTTTTCTTTTTCTTTTTTTTTTCCCTTTATGAGCTTTAAACCACAGGGTGAATCCATGAAATGAGGTAAGTAAATTTGGCACACTTTTAGTCATGTCCATAAAACTTTTGGTAAGTTGTATAAGTGAGCAATATCATTTTCATTGTGAGTTACAGGTGCTTTCAAAGGGGGGTGGTTAGTACTTAACAACTGGAATGTTTCTAGTAAAACCAAAAGGCATAGCTGCAGAAAACACTCACAACCCAATGTTGATAGAGAAGTAAAAATATATACAATACAGTCACTTGTTCATAGTTTGGCACAATTTTTGTTGTTGTGGGTAATAGTGCATAAACTACTGTACAACAGTATGACTTTTAAAACAGTCTTTCACAGAGAATACCAGATTAGGTTTGCTTTCAAATAATAAAATTCCCACAATTTCAAACTCTTCATTTCAGCACTTACATTTCAACATACCACAAGGCAGATTTTGAAAAGGAACCGACGGGAAAAAAACCCCAACTGAAAAAAAAAAAAAAAAAAGAAACAAACATCAACCGTCTTTCTAGAAAAGGGAGTCTCTTCTTCAAATACAGGAAAACCCAAAAATGTTGTTTCTGCTTTAAGAAGAATGGAGTCTGATTCCCTGCAGGAAAAAATCAAACATTTGATGCCATCTTAGTTAGCTCGTCTGGAGTCACCACGACGGAGCGTACGCGCTAAAGGCGGGTGGGTACAGAAGATGCAGCTTTAGATGATGCAGGTTAGGAGATAAAACAGCAGAGGGGGCCAGAAAGCACTCAAAATTGCCACGTGAAGCTCAATTAGGAACGAGTTCTCATTTGCAAAGTAAATAGCCTTTTAGGTTTCGAGATCTTGGCTTTTGGATGCATAACCTCTTTTTTTTTTGTGGTTTATTTTTTACAAAATGTTCCAAAAAAAAAAAGTCTTTCCTCATCAAAATCATTAAAAAGAGCATGTAATCATGTTTTGTTTTGTTTTTTTGCCCCAATAAATAAGTAATTAAAAACTGAAGAAGCTAAACAGCAGAAAAGAGTAGCCTTGTTAGTTTTTTTAACCCCAGCCAAGCCAGAAAATTGGTCATTCTTTTAGGTAGCTTGCAAGTAATAAGTATTTTCATGCATTTAAAAAAAACAAATAAAGAAAAAACCCAACCCCAAAACCAAAACCAACCAAAACTGTAAAAGGGGAATGTCTTTTTTTCATGCAACTTTTGCTTTCAGGAAGGAAAAACTGAGGAACAGCGGGCTTAGCAGGTGCGAGGGAGGTTAAGGGGCATTCCAGCCAGTTTGGTGCAGCATTACCTCAGTTTCTCAAAAGCAGCTGTCACAGGGGGGTCCTTGTGGGGCTGTTCGCGGTCCGTTCGCTTTATTTTACAGTTCTCATCCCTCAGTGATTTCGAACTGGATTTATGACGATAGAGTTTTTTATGGGTAGGTCCGTTATTGCCTAAAGTGCTCAGGTTACTATAGTTTTTATCAAAAAAGGGAGCGTGAAGGTCCGTGGTGTACCCGGTTGAGCAGTTAGGGCGACCGGGATCGCAGGTTGCAGCTTTGCCATTTTTGCTTGAGCCCTTGTTGTTCGACTTGTGGTTCTTTGCTGCTCCCGGCGAGCCGCCATTCGCCTTCTTTTTCGACTCTTGGGATGTCCCTGCCAAAATTTTAAGAGTTTTCAGTTTTAGGCTGTTGGACTCCGGTGACCGGAATATGTCTGGAACGCTGTTGTGGCCAACAGGCCCCCACAAGGGCTCAATGGAGGCCATCATAAACCTCTGGACATCCGCCATTCCCGACGCGATGTTGGACAGGATGTTGGAAGGTTCCTCAAACTCCCTCTGATCATCGTCCAGAAGGCTGGTGGCGTTGCCCAGGCTGGCTTCTGACCAGCCCGTGCCCCCCTCTTTTCCCAGCGCCCACTCTCCGGAAAGCCCATTGTGCTTGCCCAGCTTCACTCCGGCCGGGCTGCAATGCTGAGCGCTCTCGGCAAGGCCCTTGGTGGTCGTGGCCACATTGCTCAGCTGGTTGACTGCCCTGCTGCCAACGGCTGGAGCCTTCTCATTGTTGACTCCTGCTGCGTTCTTCCCTTTCCTGGTTGATTTGGGTGCCTGTCTGGAGTTTTTCCCTTGCGGCTTATCGGTTCCTTTGTTAGTTTTGGGTGATTTTTTCCGGGTGGCTTTCTGGGAAGAGCTTTGGTTTGTACCCACATTCTTGCTGGATGAACTTTTCCTCTTCGATTTTGACACTTTGCTATTGGTGCTAATTTGACCAGATGGCTCATTAAATGTTGACAAGCATGGACTCTTTTCGAGAAGGCTGACAGAATCTTCATCATTGAACATATGGAACTGGAACTGGTGATTATTTAAAGCAAACCCATTATCTGCCTGATCCTCGGTCTGCAGGACCCCACAGTTCCATTTGACCTTCTCAGAGCTGTTGAGGGCAGCCTGAGGGCTCTCCTGAAAGCCCTTCAGTGTGCCCAGAGGCTTGGTGTCGGAGCCAGCTATCTGTGGGGACAGGTTGGGAGTGTCCGGAGGGGACATCTCTGAAAGCGATGACTGGCGGAACTTATCAGGCGTGAAGTTGGAAATATCTAAAAGGTCCGTGGACTCCTTCAAAGGGGTGATTTCATCTATGCTCTGCTGGATCACTAGCTTGGGACTGCAGTGGGCCAAGAAATCATCATTAATATCATCCTCGCCGTCCTTTTCACAAGACTTCAAACTTAAAGAACTGTAATTGCTAGAACTAACTGACAATGAACCCACTGAATCAAAACTAATGAGCCTGCCATCATCTGTACTTAGTGTACCTCGTTGGAAATGAAAGCGCCCCTCTCCATTATTAAAATGACATGACTGATAAGAATCATCAGACTGCACTTGTTGGCTATCCGGCATGTAATTTTTTTGGTATAGCAATTTGCTGCTATTCAGATTGACTTGAGTGTATCCAGAGGCGGGGAGGCCGTCTGCACCCGCAGCACCGCCGCCGAACTCGCTCGGCAGCCCGGCCGCCTCCCGCACGTCGCCGGGGAAGTCCTGGTGGTTGCTGCCGGCAGCCTTGCTGGCCGGCCACACGCTACCGAAGCTGCTCTGCTCCATCTCCAAGTGGCCAGGTGACTGCTGCAACTCCGACTCAGAAGGCGGGGAGAGCACGCAGCTCTGCGCCGGCTGCAGAGCTGGGAAGGGCTTTTCTGCTGGGACGATGCTGGGGAGCGGGTGCTGCTGCTGCTCGGAGGGATGCTGGGCGAAGTATGAGATACCGGTGTTGCTTGACAAATCAGAAGCATCTAACAACGTCTGCAGATACCCTCCGGGGATCAGGGGTACATTGGTGGTGATATTAGCAGATGGCAGAGGCTTGTCTGAAGAGGAGGTGGATGGTAGGAAAGGAGAATTTTTAGCAACTTTATCCTCGTGGCACTCCGGGAGATGGGAGCTGTCTGAAGCACAAGGAACGTTTTCGTCCTTCAGACGCGCTGCAGAGTCCTGGTTTTCCAGCGCTGGGGAGCCCTCCACCGTACTGGTAGCAGCTTTGATCTTCTTGCACTTCAACCTGGCTTCACTTTTGAATTTGATTCTGCGGAGCACTTTCCTCTCTGTCCCCTTGTGCTCCCGCTCCTGCGATTTGCATTTCACGGCAGCAATGCCCGTGATGTCATGTACATGTAATCCGTTGGCACAGCTGGGGGCGGCGATGGCTAATGCCGGCAGCCCTTTCAGGCCCGCATCTTCTTTACTGCTGCAAGGCTGCTTGTGATCAGAGGAGCAAGAGCCCAGCTTGTTCACTGATTGCTCGATGGCTTTAATTCTTTGAATCCGGTGCCTGTTTGCTAGCTTGCATTTTCGCTTCCGTGGGTGAGGGAGGAATGAAGCATCTGAGCCGTTAAGATAGAAATTCTGCTTGTGGTAGAGAGACGATCTGAGCAAATCCAGCCGGCTCTGCTGCCTCTCTTGCCAGAAGCCCTTCAGTGGGGCCAGCTTCTTGTATTTGCTGAGCAGCTCCTCATTTAGGGTAACAGTTGTCTCATTGGCATCCACTTTGCTGAGCTTCACCAGCATATGCTTCTCCCCTTTAAACCTGTTAATGATGATGTACTTGATGATAACGGGGGGCTCCTTGCGAGAGACTTTTCGCCGTTTCTTGGGGCACCACTCATCATCATCCTCTTCCTTCGGCCCATCTGGGAGCCACTCCTTCTTGTCCAGGATCTTCTCGTTCTCGATGGAGTCCACATCGTACAGGTAATCATCGCTGTATCGCACTTTCCTCTTTGCCCGCAACCCGTAGTTCTGCTGAATGAAGGAGCCAGAGTGGTCCCGGGACAGGTAGCGGCTGCAGTCCTTGATATCCCGCAGCACGTCGTAGGAGGATTCTGTGCAAGTGCTGTCATCGCTGAACTCCCCAGAATCCTCTGTGGAATTCACCGAGTCCAAGAAGTGGCTCCTCTTGGAGCCCACGTACTGCACCATCTCTGTGCTGTTGCAAGATTTATTTAAGGCAGCTTTCTCCTCCTCCTCACCATCCTCTTCCTCACCATCCTCCTCCTCCTCCCCCCAGATGATGCCTTCCTCAGATTTGAATTGAGAAGGGTCGGTGGTACCGCTGGGCCCCCTTTTTAGGGTGCTTCTGCTGTCCCTTTTGGTGCAGTTCCCAAACACGCTGGGGAAGAAGTTGAACTGGGCGTCCTCTTGTAGGGTGGTGGTCTTCTCCCGCACATTGTCCTGAAAAGATTCATATCTAATCTTTAGGGAGCAGACATCGCTTCCCAAGGTGGAATCGTCATCATCGAACATGTAATTATCCACGTCTTCCTCAGAAAACAGATTTACAGAAAGCTCATTTTTGGAGCAGAGGTCAAGCAGCTCGATTTTACTTTCACTAATGAAAGATTCAAAATAGCCCCATTCCTGGTTGGGATTTGTTAGTAAAGGTTCCTCACCATTGCATTTGTCTAATAGTAATCCCTCGTAATAATTTTTCTGAGTGGGGTCCTCTGAATCACTGTCAGATTTTTCTGCATCTCTTTTGTCCGCTGCCCTCGATTTATGCATAGGGAAGCTTAAAAGCTGGTCTGAAAGCAGTTGATCCCCATATCTCATGGTTTCTCCTGTGCTCATGCAGTGAATCCCTATATCAGAGACTGAACAGGTGTCATAATCCCTATTTATATCCCCCACTTTCAAGCTTATTCCCGGCTCTGCATCAATGCCGTCCTTTGATTCAATAAAGCAGCCCAGACAGGTCCGGCTTGGCTGCATCAAGCAGTCTCCTGTCAATGCCGACATGCCTCCAGGCTCCATCATGGTGAAGGGAGCCTTCTCGCAGTCGCCCGGCAGCGACCAGGAGCTCATGCCCTTTGTCACGCAGGACGTGAGGGAGATGGCGTGGGCAGAGGAGTCATCCGAGGCGTGCTCGGGTACATCCGTGAGCCTCAGAGGCGACGGGGGGCTCAGCAAACAGGGCTTCTTTGAAGTCAGGGGAGGCAGTGCCCGGTGGCACGCGTGGTTTTCCTTCTGAGCTGTCGTCAAGGCTGAGAATGTGACCGCGGCCTCAGCGGCGGTGCAAGGCCTCTCATCGCCATCCAGGGCGTGCGATTCTGGGCGGGGTAAAGGAAAAGGGAGGGAGAAAAGAAAGAAAGAGAGGGTTTACAACCCTTGCAGTTCTGCTCAGGCTCACTACCCTACTCCCCTTCTCCCTAGGGCTTGGTGGCAACTTTTCCCAACCGCTCCTTTGGGAAGTGGCAGATGCCCTTCTTGCAAGAGCGTGATCCTTCCCTTAGGGATCTAATTAATGTGGTGATGTGCAAGGAAGGGAGAGGTAAACACTCTCCCCCCTGCAGCCAGCTGGAAGAGATACAAGACTACATTTAAAAAACCAAACCCATCCGTTCTTTCCTCCTCATATACATACCGTTACCTGGATACTGCCTTTCAAATCTGACAAGGTTATTAAAAAACAAAACAAGCCTAATAAAAATGTTCCCATTAACATTGAAAAAATTAATGGAAAAATAAGATTCTTAAAGAAACAAAGCATCCCCCCTGCAGTGTCTGCAGCTTAAACATACCTGAACTGCATTACTACTTGAGAGTCAGAAAGTTACAGCTATTTTTAAAAACCCAGTAGTATTTTTGTCAATGTCCACGCCAAGGGAAAGTAGAAGGTAACACAGAGTTTAAAGCAATTATTGTTAGAATTATTGAAGGTTTTGCCATTCTTCCCTAATCTCTAAAAATGCCTTTTTAATAATGTAAAGAATTTTTTTTTAACCTAAGGATTTTTTATTTTTATCTCATTGCATTCTTTTATGGCAGAATAAAGTTATGAATATACTTTTATCTGACTTCTGGCTCAACGGATAATATGACTCTTGAAATTTAAATACAGTGTCTTTTCATCCACAAACATGCTCTGATATCTCTGTATTAAAAATATATAAACCGATGTGTGCATTCACACCAGCCAGAGACCTCTGCCTACTCAGAGCTGTGCCTGGTGCTTTTCTAGTGGCTCACATCTTACCTTTTCAGTGGCTCCACTGAAGGCTGCAGGGGTGAGAGCAGAAGCAGCACAGACTTTCTGAGGTGGGACAAGCACTTTAAAATGCAAATGCAGCACCAGGCTGTTGCAAGAAACGGGGCATTCGAAGGGATCTGGCACCCACACAGATGCTACGACCCTCTGTGACAAGTGTTTTTATTCAAAACATTAGAAAAGCAAGCCTCCTCCCACACCTATGCCAACTGACACCAGCTGGTAAGGGAAGGCTCACGGAGGCACATGCACCACCGGCAGGACGAGATACCCCTGTGCCGCCCCACTGGTGCTGCCAAGCAGAGCAGGGCTCCCACCTGCAGGTGGACAATATGAAAAGGAGTGGGGTGAGATGGAGGGCTGCCTGCATAACACTTAGAGAAGGTCCAAATCCCCCTAATCTCATCCCCAAATCTCCTGGCAGTTTTGTGCTACAGGGACCTTAGGGACAGAACCATTGGTAAAGTCTTAAGCCAGTACAAGCAAGCTGCAGTCAGAGCCTTGCAGTGCTCTAAGGACTTTAAACAATTTTCCAGACACTATACAAATCAAACCAGAAGTGCAATGCAATGCCTGTAAAAATCCTCAACATGTGTGGCTTGGAAAAGACCAGACTGGCTTGTTTGAAATCTGTGCTGCTTCCCTTTCCTCAAAAAGGGTTAAAAAAATAAAGATGATTTTTGAGTCCCTCCCACCAGTTTTTAGATCAGAAATGCAGAGGTGGTATCTTTTTCCTTAAGCACCAAAACAAATTAACCAGTGCAGTTCCACTTCAGAAGTAAAATAAAATAAAAAATCAGCTTGGAGCTGACAGGAAGAAAGGAAAATTTGAGGATAAAAGAAGAAAGTCTGTGAATGCTGTAAGACTCAAAAAAGGGGGAGGTAGAAAGCTGAACTTCAATCTCAAATGCTGCATTCAATACTCAGAGATGCTATTATATAAACTAAACTGTCTCTGGGTGTTTCTTTAGGTTTATGTTTGTGCAAGTGAACTACACAAGCATATAAATGCCAAAACTTGATTTGAAAATACAAATACAAATGCCAAAACTTGCTTTTCTAGGGCTTTTCATCCTAAAATTGGGCACATGATCAATTGATCCTCTAAAGTAAACAATACTCCAAAAGACTACAGCTAAAAAAGAAAATGCTGGAGAAGCAAAACCACTTCCCAGTTTAACTCAACAGCCATCCAAAAGCATGTGGGCAA
This sequence comes from Athene noctua, assembly GCF_965140245.1. Taxonomy (NCBI): domain Eukaryota; kingdom Metazoa; phylum Chordata; class Aves; order Strigiformes; family Strigidae; genus Athene; species Athene noctua. The sequence goes on along the minus strand of NC_134047.1, from coordinate 11,563,667 downwards.
CCTGAGCAGAAAAATACTGAACCATCCCACTGTCAATCAGCTTCAAAGGGAGGCCAGTCCCTAACTGGGGACTCCAGCAGCCCAAGGGCTGCTCTGGATTCCCTGCTGCCAGCAACCATTTATAGTTAGGATGAGAGGAGGCAAAAAGCATCAGCTCCATCCCCAGTGCCATCAACAGGGAAGTGGTGGCATCAGAGCTACTTGCTGGCTCACTGCTTTGGATTCAGCAGCAACTCCTACACAGCAAGGTTTAATTAAAGTGCTTTTAAAGCCCTGTTTAATTGAATTTCATGGAAGCAGTATCAGATTCTAGAAATCACCTATCTTTACTGAGCAGGTAAGCACTGATTTTACTGCCTATTGGATTAGACAAGGGGACCATGGCTAGAAAATCTCCTTGCACCTCCAGCAGCTGTGACTTTACCACGTGTGGTCGTGAAGGAGATGGGCTGATAAATACCTCTAAAATTACATCATAGGGGCAAGCACAAGTACACACTTCACCTGCCACCAGAACACATTGCAGGGTCCTCACAGGTACCTGTATGTCTGGAGTTGCTTCAGGTTTTTGTTAATGAAGAAGAACAACGTTTGCCTCTACGCGCCTTGTTTTGAGATGACAGAAGGATATGAACATACAAGATGTCAGAGGACCATGTCCTTGATATCTAATAGGGTCAGATTTCCAGAGGCATATTTATTTCAATCAGGTTTTCAGGTAGCAGAGCACTGTTACTCCTAATTAGTTATTGCTTTTGAAAGCAAGTATGGAATCGATTAAATAGATACAGACAAAGTTAGGTATTTTGGGCAGGCTGCAGGAGGGGGCTGATCCTTCTTGATGCTGATGAAAGCCAGAATTACTTAGTGGCTCCCAGGAGCATGACGGAGGCCAGCAGCACCTGTGCACACGCAGAAGCAGTGTTACAGGCTCGGGAATCCCACGTGTTGGCTGACGGGCCATACAGAAAAGGAAATAATGAGCTCACAAGTCCAACCTTCCCTTTCCCCAGCTGTTAATGCAGGTTTGTTTTTTCTATCCCAATCTCTAGTTTTTCCCCAGTTTGTAGGGACTAAGTATCCTTCAGTCAAATTTTGCTGAGATTTGCTAGTGGGTTCGTAAGTAACTGCTAAGAGAGGGAAAGATTCCCAACAGACAGAGAGGCTACATAGTCTTGTATGACTTTTTTCCCTAATAAACCAAACTAAAATCTGTAATTCAAACTGCATGTGCACATAAACATTTCCAACCTTGCATATGCATGGGCAAAAGCAGTATTTGTTAAGACCTAAAAAGGTACAGATTCATAGCTGGAGTGACATCTGTGCAGAAAACACCCATTTACCCTACTGCTCCACATTGCAGACATACCTGCAAGCCCCTAAAATTAAATACACTAAAGGAATTAGGAAAATAAGTTGGCTTGCAACTTGTCACTGCTCCCTCATGTATGGTAATTAAATTCCTTACCATTTTCTTTCACCCCATTAATCAGGATAGTTTCTTGGTCTTCTGAGGCACAATCCTGCTCTTGTTGGTCATCCATCAATTTAACCTCTTTCTGTTCACTCCATGCCCCACTGCATCTGGCCAACCTGCACATTTCCAGAAACACAACCACAGTCAGTACAATTCCCAGAATCAGCTCAAGGAACCGTGAATAAAAACAACAATAAAAAACTCCCGCACAACCTCATATGCTGCCCTTACCCTGCTTAAGAGCACAAATGCTATTTATTTAGACTATCGTATTTTCACTTTTCCACTCCAAAAGCCAAGTCCAATATATTTTGGCAAGGTTAAAATGCTATACATCACCATTTTCTTTCTCAAAGTCCATCTTTAGAAGGCAGAGCAGTGCTCTGCACCTCTGCAGCACCCTTCACATCACCAAAAACTGCTTTGCAAAGGCAGGTAACTGTTACTATCTCCAGATGGGTGAGCGGAGACATGAAGAGGAGAGGACTCAGAATCACAGCATCATCTAAATTGGAAAAGACCTTGAAGATCATCCAGTCCAACCATTAACCTAACACTGATCATTCTCAACTATACCATACCTCTTAGCGCTGGGTCAACCCGACTCTTAAACCCCTCCAGGGATGGGGACACCACCACTGCCCTGGGCAGCCCATTCCAACGCCTAACAACCCGTTCTGTAAACAAATGCTTCCTAATATCCAGACTAAACATTCCCTGGTGCAACTTGAGGCCATTCCCTCTTGTCCTATTGCCCCAATTCAGACAAGAGCAATTCTGCATTGGAGTTGCAAGAGAAATGCATATATCCTAAATGATAACTGCCCACCTTAGCTACCAGCTACTGCTCTAGTCTTCCAAGCACTGTCAAGTATGAAAAACTCCCCCCAAAAGTGATTTTTGGTGAAAAAAATATCTCTAGTCTCATTCTTCACTTCATCACGAGAGCTTCCTTGGAAGCCTCAGTCTCCTGACACCTACCATCACCTGCAACCATCCCCTTCAGGTGAAGCTTCATCTCAGTAGTATGACCACTAGTTGAGGTTGACTGGACTTGATGGTACTTCTCCAAAGCAACAAAAGAAGATCAGAATCAAGCCCAGATTTTATCCCTTCCTCTGCTGAAGATCCCCCCGCATGAAAATTATCACCTGCCCAAGGAGAGGAGACCATGCAACGGAGAGATGTGGCTGAGTCCCCAAGCACATGTGGCATAGGATAACCCTCAGCAGTGCTCCTCATGGACAGAATTTCACCCCTTTGATTGTAAATCCCACCTTCTTCCTTCTGGCAACTTGAACTCAACTTTTTCCTGTCTCACAAAACAGGTACTAGATTGAAGTATTATTTAGGTGGGGTTTTTTGTGGGTCTTTTTTTTCATTTTGTTTGTTGTTTGGTTTTGTGGGGTTTTTTTTTAATCAACATTTGTCAATGTCTGATCTTCACACAGTATTCACTGCCCTGGGTTCAGCAGCCAAACTTCATTCATGTTCGGATTTGCAGTGGAGTCCTCTTAATTAACATGAAATCTTTACAACTGTCTTAGTAAGTGAAACCTTCCCTGAACTTAAAGATGTTGTGACACCAAGTAAGATAAGAATAACAAGCATCAGTAACTCAATTACTTTGCATATTTAGAGGGATATTTAACTAACCCTGAGAGTTCTACTTTGATGCAAAACCGTATTTCAGAGCTCTCAAAATGCAAGTAGGTTTGCTGCAGTAAGACCCCTCTCTCCCACCAGCACCTGCACCCTCCCCACCGCCCCAGGCTCCCACTGCAATTGAGAAAAGCTCCAGCTGAAGCATCACTGACATGTTGTAACACAAGCAACCTGAAACACCAAAGCACAGATCAGGCATAGTTGGGAGTTATTGCCATGCAATTTGATGAAGATTAACTTCTAAGTATGAAAGCTGCTCTGTGTTTTCCAGTAACAGTCTATACTTCATGCCTCCTTGATAATATCTCCTGCTTATTAAACCTATCGCCATATAAATATTAATACATTTTTACAGTATCTATTAATGAAAAATTAATAAAATGTCTTAAGCCTCAGGAAAAGCAGAGGCTTCTCAGGAGACCAGAGAACCACCACTGGCCCCACACATGGGCCAGCATGACTTCTGGGGAGGGGCCTGTTTGCTGCCTGAGGAAGCTCTGGGAGAAGGAAAAGTTGAGTAAGAAGCTTTGATAGCTTGTGACCTGGCAGATTTGTTTTGCACACCCTTATGGTTTGCCAGGTGGGAGAAATATGTGCAAAGACTTTTCATTTCAATTAGCTGTGGTCAGGTAGGGTTGGAGGACGGAGCATTGGGCTATGCATGTTTACAGATCTGAACCTGTTGTTCACTTCAGTGAACTCAGTGTGGATGATGGGACCATCATCTTCAGTATACGGAAGGCTACAATTAACGTTTCTTTATATTCTGATCTCCATTGTCTTTCTGAAGTGCAGAGGTGGTGCTCTGATAGAGGCTTATCCATGCATGGTCACCAGCAGATGCAAAGGGGAGAGGCCATGCCATCACATCTCGCTTGCAACTCTCTGTGGCTGAGGGGCTTCAGCATTTGGAGACTACATCTGAAATGTATTCTAATAATTTCTCTAATTATTTTCAGCCCAGTTGACACTGCTGGCTCCTGTGGCAATGCATGTGGCAGCTTCTGCGCTGCGTGACATGGACCTGCTTTTGTTTGGTTGGAACATGCTGTCCTTCAAAGGATGGGAGGTGTTTTCTCACAGGAACACAGCCTCAGTCCAAGAATGGACCATCATTTAAATATTTAATAATATCTACATTCACAGAAGAACATAGCAACATTTCAAGCCATCCAAGTACATAAGCCAAATCAGGGTACTACTGAACTTTTCCTTACTGTTCAATGTTTAACCCACAGGAACCAGGTTGAGGGGGAAGAGCTGATCCAGTGTTGCTACAGAAAGCTTCATCCTGCAAGTCAAGTCTTTCTTTTCTCAGGATGGTAACTGAGACCCGCAGTTGTAAGCTCAGAAGCACAAGCATCATCTCTGCATAGCTTTGCTGATCTGATTTTCACCTGGGTGTACCGGTTTATAGCAATTTGGTGCAAAATGCCACAGGTGGCCTGTTTTCAACCAGTAACATAATCACAGCCATATTAAATTAATGGCTTGCAATGAATAAAACATAGGACAAAAGCAGAAACAATAATTCTTCCATAATATAAATTTGTCACTTTCAGCACACAAAACATCTCTAGAGAGAAAATAACAATGCAGACATAAAACACTAGTGAGCTCACAAGAAAGATCTCAAGTATTTTAAAGAAGGCATCATCCTATTAACCGCTGGTCTTTCCACCAGAGGAGGAAGGAGCAGGGTCTCATGCCTGGGGTGCACGCATCTCTGCCTCCTTCCTTCTTCCTCTTTTAGTTTGTGGAGTTGGTGGTTTGACTGCAGTTTGCAAACAGGTATGTGAGGGAGGCTTCTGCCATTCCTTACCTCTGACAGATACTCAATGGTCAGCCTTCGAGGAGAGGGCTCTTTTGGGCAACAGACTGAGGAGGCAAGCAATGGGCAAGCAGGCAGCCAAACCAATGGAGGCAGAAAAATAGAGTTTATAAGGGAGGAAACCCGTGGGACTTTTAATCCCTTATTATTATTTTCTGGGATGTGTGTGCATAAGGCGGAGGGATGCGCAGGGAGGACATTTCCAGTGGATGCAATCCAGAGGTTGGAGAAGACAATGAAAACAATGAAATGCAAGAACAAATGGGGTGTGCCTGCGGATGGCTGTTTGTTTTGACCACAGTAACTCAGAGAGCAGAGCTGAGCTCTAGAAATGAGCTGGAAAGAACTGAGAAGAGTTCAGACAGGGCATCTTAACATACGGTCAGAGAGAGATGAAGTGCGAATGAGACAGACAATCTAAAGTTTGCAGGGACCTGCTGAACAAGAGGACCTTTTGGGAGTGGTGTGACCATGAACGGTCAGATCCCAAGAGGGACAGGGAGAAACACTGGTGGCTGAGAAAGAAAAGCTGACAAAGGGGCTTGATGCGACGCAGAACAAGAAGAAACCAAAGACTGGGAATAACAAAGAGGAGAAGAACAGCTGGGTCCCTGGGAAGAAAAACTAAACTGAGAGGTCTGGGGTATAAAGGTGATGGTCAGAGAATACACCGAGTAGCAGGAGAGCACAGAACACAGAGCCATCTGCGGACAGAAATATAAAAGGAAAAGAATATGGATTTCAGACGGCGTCAGGCCATTGAAGAGATACTCGACTGGGGTCATGCTATTATGAAGAACCGACAGGAGGAAAATCAGTCACCAGCTTGAAGTTTATGAACTTGACTGGAGCTGGACTGGATGGAGGAAGACGATGGCGGGCAGAAGATGATGATCAAAGATGTGGAGTCACATGAACTCCAGGTCTCTGGAGGAGGAGGAGGAGGGCAGGAGCACATCTTGGCAGGCTGTGCTTCAAGGACGGTCACAGGGGATTCAGTCATAGGGAAGAATTCAGAAGGACTTTTCTTGATTGCACCAGGTACTTTAGGGCATTGGTCTGCTAAGATCACAGCTGGCATGACAGAAAGATACTGGCTAAGAAAGGAGATCAAAGGGAAGAAGTCCCAGAAAACAAGCAGTGGAGCTAAAAAATAATCCAACTAGTTTTAAGCATGGGACAGACAAATTAATGGACAGAAGGACAGGATGCAGTTGCCTGTGATATCAATACTCAGGACTTCCGTGACCTAGAAAAATAAATCTTTTTCAGCTCTATGATTCACATCAGGTGAAAGACTGCAAGTGCCTCAAAAAACCCCTCAGCATCCCAGCTGAGAAAATTCTCCATTCCTCAGGGTTCCTGTCAATTTTCCCACTGCTTGTGCTAACAAGGTTGTACAAAAGCTGTTACCGTCCAGATCACGTGCACAAGTCTGGAAGAATACAAATGCAGCACCTCAAATGGACCCTCCATTGCAAACCTCTCGTTGCCTTGTGAGCAGGTGTCCTCAGCCCAGATGGCTAAGTAACCCAAAGCACTTTTTTGTTCTGTTTTAAAAGCCCACATGAAATTTGAGAAGTTTTATGGGCATTGGTGCTGCTGGAGTGGAGGCAGTTGTGGTCAGAGAAGGAAAGCCGACTTCCCAGCTGATACCCCACTAGCTCCCCCTGCTCCCAGCAATATTTAGAGGCAATATCCTGGTAGAACATCCCTCCATCGGTTCTTTGGAGTAAAACCAGATTATTTCTTCTCCTATAAAGTCAACAGGGTATGCAAAGCAACAGCAACACAAGCAATGCTCCCTATAAGAAATGAAATCGAGGTGTGCCAGTTATTTACCTAGAACAGAGGAGGAAACACCCCAATTAGAAAGCTAAAACATCTGGACATGTTCCCACATTCATCTCCAGTCACAAATGATGGGCCTTATGTTCACTTAAAACTGGCACTTTTTTGTACAGCTTGGATTTAAGTATGTTCCTACTAACATTAATTTTATACAGGTGAAAGGGGAAACACCACCAATTTATAGAACCATGATGGAAAAATGCATCTGCTTGATGCCTGTCCTCTACAAAGAAAGCCACAAGTTACTTTGCTTGTTTCTTCAGACAGAAAATGTCCATTTCCCCCCAGTATTGCACACGTCTGTGCTGAGTAGATATTTACAATGTGTCCCTCACTTTGCTGCTGTCAGAGGTGCCACAGGGAGGGGACATGCCCTTCAGCCTCCCCAGCTTGAGAGCCCTCGCTGCCCAGATGCTTGCCCAAGGAGAAATTGTGCCAAGGGACCTGCTGGAGAGATTGCCTCCTGCTGATGGGACTCTGCAGACTCTTCCTTGGGAAGGAGCGGTGATTTGGCTCATGACGTTTTCCAGCAGAAGCAGTGATGGTCGCAGTAATGCCCTGGAAGCACTTAGAAGGGATAAGGCCAGCCAGCCAGCCATGACTGCCATGTAATCCAGTGCTTGGCCACTTATATATATATCCACCATTGGTTGAACATCTCCTTGTTCGTATTTCCTGGGCACCAGCATTATACTGTTGAAGCTTGATACACTCCTCCCAAGCAGAAGAGAAAAAAAAAATAAATCTACCAGGTAAAAACAAACAGCCTACTAGACTGACTGAAAGCCCACCTATACATATGGGAATATATTAGATGGACTATATTATAGGTTAGTGAGAGCTATTCCATAATTAAAGATGCAAGAGTGTTTTCGCTTAAACCTGAATAAACAAAAGGTCACGAGCACCCAGACAAAACTCAGTGTGCCAGTTCCTATTTACACATAGCTTTTACATACCAAGTGATTTTATTTGTTGTAGATCACGAGGGTATATGGAGAGGGAGTATCCCAAGTGAAGGAAAATCTTTTTATGGAGAAGTGGGCGAAGAAAGTGAAGAAGATGTGGCTTTTTTTCCTACAGAGTTGTGAATAAGCGCAGGTGTTCTCTATATACAGTTGTATCTTTCAAAAAAAGAGCTTTAGAGAAATTAATTACATGTCAGAGCCTTTGACAGGTCTTTTAAGAATTATGATACTTTTGAATGAAAACATTATATACTTAAAAAGAAATACCATGTAAATGTCTCTGAGATATTTACATTCAGCAGAGTAATAGTAGAAAAGAATTCAGCTCTCTCTGTGGTACGAATGGATGCTGAACATGCTGTGCTCTTCCTAACAACGACATCTCCTGCCCTTGCAGGACTTCATTAACTCTCCTGCAAAAGCACAAAACAGAGTTCAGGGGCAACTGCCAGGACTCAGCCATAAACAGAAACAATGTTCTGCTGAAGAGCCACAACCGCTTCTCTTGCTCTGCAGGCTGCGTCCCTGAGCGCACAGCTCCTCTCCAAAGCAAGGCCATCACATCACACGCCTCCTCCTGTGCTGAAGTGGGCACCAAGACCTCTGCAGAGGAAAATATCCAAGTGGTTTTTGGTTTGTTTTGTTTGTTGCTTCTTTTTTTTCTTTTTTTTTTTTTTTTCTTTCAGCCCTGACAAAACCTGGGCAGGACATAGGATAGAGAGATTCCCATGGAGAAAGTGTGGTGGGGCTGCGATCTCACCATGCACCAGGAGCCGCTGCAGTGATGCTCATCGTTCACTGACCTGAAGGATGCTGTTTCCCTACAAGATTCTGAAATTCCCAAATCCCTTTTATTCCAGAGATTCCATTTGATCCTAATTTTTTCACTACAATTTGATAACTGGTGGGTGAAGTGATAAGAATTTTCACTTGGCAGCAGGTGGGTATGTATTTTACCACTAAGTCTCTAGAAGTACCTTTCCAAGATTTTATATTTTTATTTAGGCCAAGGGTCTCTGAATTTTGCCCAGTACCACAGCAAGAAAAAAGTACAAAGAGTACACGGGGTTTCCAGAACTGACAGGGTTGGAAAAGTGAAGTTCATAAGGAAAGGTAAAGTGCAAAACCATCCTTCCACTCTGCCCATCATGAAGTACTGCTCTGGTCCACGAAAGGGATGCTGGACTTCAGGGTTCTGGTTTCGAGGTTATTTTCCCAGGAAAATCTCACAAGGAAATCCTATCTCTCAGCAGTTCCCTGGGCTTTTCCTGTCAACGATGGAGAGGACATGGGAGAAAAGGCCAAGTGAAGGAGAAAGAGAAAACAAAGGTGGCCTTTGTGGGTCAATCCCAGTAGTGAGATATCTAAAACCCTACAAGAAGGTAAGGTTTGACAGAGTCAATGCTTAATTGAGAATAGGTTTGGCAACCTAGGTATAAATACAGATAAAAGTCTCAAATTAAGAATAAAGCTGGAGGAAAAAAATGAAGTTGATAAAAAAAGAGCTTGCAGAGAAAATGGAGAACACAAAAACCATGAAAAGAAGAAACAATTTAAGAACTAGTGTGTTCCCAGAAGGTGTAAAGGATGGATGGCTTGTTAATATTCATAGCAAGCCTCCACTTTTTCCTCAGCTGAAAGCAGATGCAACAATTATCACAGAGCCTGAGCCCCAACTCCAGCAGACCCCGAGATATGATATTAAGAGCTGACTATTTTAGAGCTGACTCTGGAATAAATGACAGTTTCTGACCTTACTCTGGGAGGACATAAGGTGCAAATGTTTCAAGACCTGTCACAAACAACTTTAAGGAAAAAGGAAGGAAGTGAACAAAATTATAGCCTTCCTGACAAAGCACACATAAAATACAGAAGGAGCTTTCTCTGTAAATGTATTCTTACACATCAAGAACAGCAGTATATCATAAAGGGAAAAAGGCGGCAATTAAAATCCTTGAGAAGCTGAAACGCATGAGGGAATGTCTGAAATATGGTGTATTTCAGCATAATACTTTACCATATTAGGGGAAGGAAAGCTGCTAAACCCAAAAGATGAGAGTACCAAAATGCAAAGAGAGTGAAGAATCACTGCACCACCAGTGTGCAAAGAATGGGTGTGAGATGGGGCAGTAAGTGGGGAAAGGGGGAATTTTTGGGGAAAAAAAACAGTCCAAGTAGTGAGGCAGAGAATGAAGTGACCAAGAAAATGGGAGGAAAAAGGACGATCCGAGTCCAACAGCAATGGACACAGGCCTTGGACAACCACAGCTCAACGCCACGTCCCCAGATGGCAGTCAAGAACCTGTTCGAAAGTTGATGGCTCAGCTAAGGAAGAAACAAATATCCCTTTTCACCAGACATGGGATGAATTTACTCCATAGTGCCAGGGAATAACGAGGGTGAAGAAATGCAGGAACCCAGGCAGACTCATGAGGGTTTCAGTGAGTACACCTGATTTTAGGGTCAAGAAGCATAAAGGGGATTCCTGGCTACCAAAAGCAAGGGAGGACTATTAAGAAGAGTCACTGGGTTTCTTTTTGGTCATCCTCTCTCACTTTATAAAAGGGGAAGGAAATTAAGCAATAATTATTGTCACAAGTTGCACAGTTTTGAAAAGCACTGGCAAGCTGAGGGATAGATTTTCATCTCCTGAAAATTAAAAATACAAACTTTGGTTTAGCTGTGATGGCCTAAAGTAAAAACATTTCGGATAATTTTTGAAAAAGATGAATAGCCTTACCCAAAGAAAGACGGTTTTACAATTGACGACAGACAGACCCAGTATTAAGGCACTGGTACAAGCCTATTAAAAAACTCAGTGATGAAAAACTGTGACAGGTACAGCTGCCACCTTGCTCCCCAGGACAGGCTTGTAATTTCATGAGCTAAATACATCCTTTCTGTCTTAGCAGGCAGGCTGCTGGATGAGGACTTCTGGTCCACTCTGACCAAAGGTCACCTTAGAAGAAAATTAACAGCAGCAGCTATCCAGCAGAGGTTAGCTACTTCTTTTTACAGCTTATTAGGATTACCAATATATTTACAGAAGCGGAAGTTATCTTGGTCTGAGATGGGATGAGGGGAAGACAAGAGAGGATTTTAGGGATTTCCCAAAGTTAGCTCTTGATACATCAAGACTGTAAAGAACAGAGGAAAAGGGGGTATTTGTTGAAAGAGCAAGACCTGAATATATCTAAAAGAGGAAGTATCCTGATACCACTTCTCCACAGCACAAACACATGTTTTAGGACTTGATACACTCTATATAGCTCCGTGAGGGTCATAAATCAGCAGGTCTCATTATTTTCTAGCAGACCTGACTTCAGTAGCAGGTAACTCAAATATAAACAAAACTCAGGAACAGCACTCATCTACCCTATGATGCCTCTCTGAACAAGATATATACAAAGATTTTTCAGGAGTATATAAAAGTAAATCAATAAACTGTTATGGGAGGCTGACAAGGCCGTGAGGAGAGCGAATAGCTCATTAACAAGGCTTGTTAACAAATCATAAGAACACAAACCACCACCACCAGCAATATACTGAAAATCAAATAAAGAGTCAAAACAGAGTAGCCTGGGATTGAGGCCTTTCCAACCCTGGAAGTCAAAAACTGGCTGAGTGGTCCCAAAACTTCACTGAATACCGGAAATTAGAGGTAAGTAGACTGTTGCACAAGTTACTAAAGCAAATAAACTTATCGTCTGAAATAAATACTAGGTGAGCCAATAAGAAGCTAAAAAAATTTGTCAATCCTGTTCATAAGAGATACTAAGGAAAACAGATGTTTGACTTGGGAGAGAAAACAGATACGTTTGAACAACTTTAAAAAGGATCTCCTCTGTCTGTTTTAGCTGGTGTGAGAGGTAAAACCCTGCCTCACCCAGAACCAGGAGAGAAAGTCCTTCAACAATCCCTCAGTGGAGGGGAAAGCAGATACTGCCACTTATCCAAAGACTGATAAGCAAGCAGATCGGTGTCGGTTTACAACTGAATTCTAAGGGCTCTGAAATGTTTTAATGGCACTTAGGGGATACTCCTTCCCACTGGAAGGGACCAAAGAGAGCTGTAGTAAGCATACAGGTGTCAGACAGTACCAACTTTCTGTCCTATAGACTCACTTCATCAATAGATGTTAACACCCAGCATTGGCCATCATGCTGGCAGATGGCCACATGGTGTCTGAGTTGGGTGTGTGACTCCAGATCACTCAGGATTCATAGCAGGCAGCCAAACCGCTGATAAAATTAAGAGGCCTCTTAATGCACTACATGATAGTTATAAAAATAACATTTAAGAAACCATAGCAAAGTCTTGGGCCAAACTGAACGGGAAGAGAGCAACAGAAGCATTTTTCCTTACAGATGAGTTGAGAATTTACATTTTTGCTTTGTCAGGAAGAGCTAGCATTGCTGTGCTAGCATGTGGGATTGCCTCAATGGGGTTAATATTAGCAAGCAGGGTCCCCACCGCTGCCACTGCCCCATGCTCTGTCTGCCAACGTGCCAGCTATGACAGGTAGAAGAAGAAAAGACGCCCAAAGCCAGCCCATAATGTTGCTTTTTGCCTTTCCTCCTTAAAAGCAACTGTATTCCAAACATGTAGTTTTCACTCAATCTCCGGATATAAAGTTAAGATAAATCAGAAATGTTAAGGGCCTGCACTTCTAAGAAAATTAGGCTGGAATGATTAAAAACCCCAACTCTCATAAATCTGCAAAGGTTGAAAATTCAGTGCAATACTGTGGTATTAACCTTACAAAAACACGAGGACCTCTCCAGAGCTAATTATGTATCAAGTCTAGTCTAAAATAACAAAAGCCATTAAGGAATAGTTCGGGATGGAGATTTCTTGATGGGCAGAATTGCTTCATTTAAATGAAGTTATTACCAAAATTCTCCTTCTGCTGCTGTATTTACGGATAGGTCTGCAAGACAATATCTTAAAAGCTTAGCAAACTCTTCCTATGAACCTAATAAGGAAATATGAGAGACCAAGGTCAAGCGCATTAATATTACAGAAGCTTACTAAGAAGGGGGATGTTTCACAGTCCCTTGCACACTGAATATTATCAAATAACTCAGCAAAGAAGGGTGTGTAAAATTTTGTTTAAAGATACGGATTAATATGGAGCCAGAACAGCACGAGGAAATGGATTTCATAGAGGTATGCTGAAGAAAAGGCTCAGTCCTAAACTTTACGATTATCTCTTGTCTTGATTTCTTAAAGTTCCCTATCAGAAATACTCTCTTCTCATCCCTGTTAACCACCAGGTTTAAAAAAAGAAGAAAGAAAAGAGGGATTTTTTTTCTGTACAAATTTATAATATATTAAAGTTTGGACTAAGGAGGGCAATTAAGCTGGCTGGTGCTGGATATGAAAGCTCATCAGGATATTTGCAGTAACCCTAGTGGGGTAAACATTTCTCTTTTCTAATATCTTCAAATTAGAAATTTTATAGGAAGAAAGAAATCTTAGTAAAGCTTGTTTGTCTCTTATTAGCAATTAGCCAACACGGACTCAGGATAAAAAGTGTTAATTTCTAAAGTATACATAATTTTCATAAAAGCAGAGATAGTAAGACCAAACAACTGAGTGCTTGGCTTAGGCACAGGAAGAAATTAAGCTAGAGCAATGGGAGGAAGGGCTCATTCCTCCCATATTTTCGCTGCATTGATAAAATGTTAAAATGGGGGCTGTCATTGGCTTTCAGAAACTGAAGAAAGCAGATTGCTAGAAAAGAAGCAAAAGTGAGAGACCCCCCCCCCCCAAAAAAAAATGGGTGATATTCCTCATGGATGTGGAAGACAAAAATCCCATAGCCATTAAATCCATGTTCCTAGCCAGATCCTTTGAATATTCATGAACAACTTGAAGTTTTATAAGGATCTTTCCTTTTTATATACATATAAATGACTGTATTGGTAGCAGATGGGCTCTTCCATATGATTTCCTTTTTAAACTTTCAACTTCATGTAATTCCTGCATATTCCTTGTGCTGGGAAAGGAAAGCCTGTGCTTTTAGCTCTGGAGTACAAAGCTGGGGTAACTTCTGTTCATTTGCTTTTGCTTTCAAAACCTTTAATTACACAACCGGGTAGCAGCTCTTAAATACATTATCATCATAATTTTTTCCCAGAGACCACCTTGGTGTGTTGGGTCTGCCAGGCAAAGCAAATCTAAAAGTGACTTACACTTATAGAAAGTATACAGTACCTACTGACTTATGTATATTTTCATAGTAGAGTGAGTAGTTTCCTATAGCTGACACAGCTGGACCACCAAATTTTATGGGTGAAATAGCTTCACAGTCTCATCCCATGATGTTCATCTGAAGGAGTGAATGCTTCTGACTAAAAAGGGAATAAGGGTAGGTAGGAAAAGCAAATGATCAAAACATTTATCACAGCGAGAAAAGACTTTCTTAAGCCCGATAAGGAGTCTGAATTGATGTCAATTATAAGATACCATCCATTTTTAGCTAATAATTCAGGAAAAGGATGAATTATTTGAGGAATAATATGTGATCACTTATTTAAAGACTTATTCTAATGTATAGGCTGGAAGGAGCAGAGTTAAGGTTGTATGAACACTTTAACACTTACATTTCCGGATGGTTATCCCTTACCATTCAAATGCAGAGATTTAATAGCACTGTATTTAGTTTTAAAATACAGTGGCTGGTTTAGTTTATAGGGCTCCTGCATTTATAAAACAGCAAGCCATTTTACAAGGCCGTTTTATAGGCATTCTACTTTTCCTTCACTTTCCTATTCACATTTAATAAATCTGCCAACATTTTCCTTTGAGAACTGGTTCATTTATTTAAAATTCCCAAACAACCCCATCCACAACTCTGCATGCCTTAGCAGTTCACCCGATTAGACGAAAGCATCAATTAAATATAAAGCTACGTCTCTTAATTTTCACTTGGAAAGATTCTGGGTTCCGCCAATTGCTGAAGGCGATTTCTGAAGGCAAAACCCCTGCATTAAGAGAGACTGCAGCTCCTAAGATATCAGTCCAAATTTCCATTCGTATCCAGGTAACAATCTGGAATGTTGATATTTAAGAGGAAAAATATCTGGACAGCTGCCCCAACTCCCTGGGAAGCAATGTTTAGTTAAAGTCTTGGATATCACTGAAAGAAGATGTGGAGATGTCACACTGCGGCTGAAGCATTTTTTCAAGTGCTGAATTATTCACCCGTGAATCTCAGATGTGAAATCCAAATGCTCCGGTACTGCCCTGGCTTTAGACAATGTCTAATTCCTTTCTGTGCCACTGCAGGGTCTCTTCATCAGCTTTCTTTCATCTATAATCACAGCCAGGTCATGGATTATTAGTCATATTCACCACAGAATTCAAACCAATCAACCAGCCTGGGACTCCCAAAATGCTCCCCTGGTGTCAGTAACCACGTGGCTCACTGCCACGCCAGAGGGCCCGAATGTTCCCAGCACTGGTTTGCAGGGGACACAAAGAGGTACAAATCACAGCAGCCATCTGCCCAAGAAAAGAGCTGAAGTACTGAGTTGGGGAGAGGTCACCAGCACAACCTGCTGCTGCTGCAGCTCCGCTCACCCATCCCACCGGCTCACTGCTGGCAGCTCCGGGCATGGCCCAGGAGATGTGCAAGGGCCTGCATTCGTATAGCTGTATGGCACCAGGAAAGCCAGCTCTCCACCTCCATGCAAGCTGTAAACTTGAGTTATTTTTTCCATGCACAACAGCCTTTCCTGGGATGCAAATTCCTTCAATTTAGGAATGAACGGGAAAGCTGTTTGATGCTTTGGGCTCCTCTTTCACAAGCCCCATGTAAGGCGAGTGCTACTCCCCATCCAACATGGTGCCCGGCAAAGCAGGCTGAGCTGCCTGATATGCAGCCCTGCCAGCACAGCATCCTCACTGGGGAGCTGCTGGGGACTGGGGACTCCTCATCAGCTGGCACCAGCCTCGGCACAGCCCCCTTGCAACTGCAGCAGTCACGCATCACCTGGCCACACCACAGGCCACTGGTCCCAGAGATGCTCTGCAGGTCCCACAACCATCTCCCCTCCACAGCGTCCACTATTTTCCTTTATGTTAAACTTATTTTAAGCTCAGAGGAAGTCAACATGTTTCCTCATTCTTTCTCCATTCGAAAATAGCAGGAAGAAAAAAAAAATCATAAACAAAAGCATTTATCAGCTTTTGCTGGAGGTGTTACTCTGCATATTGAGCCGCACGGCTGCAATTGTTTCATTAGGAGGACTTCGGTTATGTTTGCTACGCTAACGAGTCTTGGAGAACAGAAGAAAAAAGTACTACGGGTAATGCTACAGCAAAGATAAATAGGTAAACATCCTATGCCTGACATTAGTTAATACATCACAGCTTTATTCACTTAGGGCAGCTGCGAAATCAATTCTTCAGTAAAAATAAAAATTTGTATCCAAATCTGTGCTCACAATATGAGTGAGGCAAGGAACAATGTAACAGGGAGGGAAACCTTGTTTTTGCCTAATGCAAAACCCGGCCAAGTACTTTGTTTTCCACAAAACATGATTTTTGTCATTCTTTCTCAAAAGTAAACAATCTGTCTTTTTTAAAACTTTCTCAGAAGTCAGCAGTGATGTGTTCCCAGCCTCTCAAGGACACTTTATTGTAGTTTCCAAAGTATCCTGGCTAAATTGGTAGCAGTGATGGAAATCACAGGAACTGCTAAATATAGAAAAAACACCTTCTGTTTGGTAAAGCTAAAAAACCATTTTAAACCGGTCAAACCCCCCTCTCATTTCTGAATAAATTTCTGAGCCTCACACCATAAAGAATGAGACAGCAACAAAGTCAAAACCAAACCAAAAGCAGACTCTTAAATGCAAATCGAAGGCTGAATTCATAGTTTCATACCCATTCCCCTGGAAAACCAAGACCAGATCAAGAGATAACTCATCATCTGTGACAAAAATGAAACTGTTGGAATTTCCTGTAGATCCTGACCTGGCTGTAAACAGGGCTTGCTCTTCAAAGACAAGCAGTCATGACATGCAGTCCAATAAGGTGAATTCTGCCTAGCAACTGAGCATTACAGCCCTCCAGCAGCACGCATGCCAGGGCCACCGACAACCTCACCTTGAATCAAACAGGCTTGGATGAAGGAATCCGGCTCTTACATGAACACTGTGAGTGTGAGGGTATTTGCTATTGCTGCAGACAAGCAAGCAACTGCTACACAGTATTTTGCAAAAGCAACACGCACAACGCACCCCGAGGCTTTCCTCTTGGGTGCACTTTGCTTGCGTCCCCGCCATCACCCACCCTTCTGTCACCTGCCCACACCACCCTAAACCTCAAACGCACACACAGGTTTACGGGAGGACCACCCTCCTGGAAGCGCCTGGATAAATGGCTGCCCAAGGGGCAGCACATCTCAGTTTTCAAGAGAAGGATGCAAGTGGTGGATGGGCACCCAGCGCTACCCGAATGAATTCTCCATTCACCTAACAAAATGATGGCTGACATTCATTACAGACCCCTGCAAACAGTGACAAAAGGGGAAATACAAAGGAAAAATGGAGCCTACAGGCTCTGGCTTGGCAGTAGAAATATCACTGGGGAGGAATGGTGTCATCAAGGTGGCTGCACAGTGCCATCTGTACCCTGCCGCGCTCGTAGCTTGAGCAGTTGCTGCCAAGACTACTGGCCTGATCTGGACAAAATCCAGTTGCTTCCACCCCTCAGAGTAAGTGTTAGTAGATGACAGGGGTGCACATTTATTATCTAAAGGAGGAGAAAGTAGCTTCTTTTCTAAACATTACAGCCAGCTCTACTGCTGGGATAAGAGGAGGTGGGAAGGATGTGACCTTCACATCCCATGGCAGCTCAAGAAGACATGGCCATCTTCAAGGGATTTAGCAAAAACCATACAACATCTTATTCCCTTTTAGGTTTAACAATCTTATTCTCCATCTGCAATTAAAAGGTCACAAGGCAGGACCTTGAGGATCCTGCACATCATACAGGCACCTTGAATCCCATTCGGACTTTCCAAACTATTTAGCGTTTTTTTGGGCAGCAGCTGTCGATTATGCCAGGGCTTTCATCTATTTTAAGCTCAAATTGATTGGCAATTTTGAAGAACGCACTGCAAATTGCTCTGCTAATCACAGCAACTCCAGCAATGTAACTATATTAAAATAACATTGGTGCTGAGACAGAAATCCAAGAACAGCTAGGAAATGCTGAGTTGAGGTTGCCTGCTCTGCATCCTTCATCTTGCCTGTTTGTATCGGGATGCTGCAGCCTCCCTGCTTTTTCCCCCTCTGCAGCGATCTGGTTCCAGATTCCAGATGGCTGCTCGCACCAATTCAACAATAATAACACTTAGTATTTCAACGCTGCTTTATGTTTCCTAAGCACTGGGGTGCGTTTTCAGAAAAGTGAGTGTTTTTGCAGCAGCCATGCTCAAGTGGTGGGTATTGAGTTTCCCAGGCTGCAGGCATCTGCCCGATGCCACCCGCTGCCGGCAGACATCGCTCACTGATGCAGAGCTGCAGCCCTGTATTTTTAAAACATGAGTGTCAACTGTACCTGGAAAAGGCCACTCATACAGCTGAAAAATAATGTATCCCTCCAAGGAAACATTGACAGACGCAGAATAAGGAGAAGATTTAAAATTCCTCTTATGCCAAGTTGCCTCTAAATCCTTTTACCGGAGATAGGCAGAGACAGGGCTTATCAACAAGACGGGGAAGCTGGCAATCTGCTCTGAGCACGTGGCTGCCTGCATCTGCCCTCAAGCCTTGCGCAGCTCTGCCTTTCCCCAGCTCTAAACCAAAAAGAGCCTTAGGGAGCATGATCTTCTCCTCTGTTCCCTAACAGCCTGGGAGGAAAGACTGGGTTTCCATGCCCTGCGGTGAAGACAGCTGGCTCCCTCCCTTCTGCACGGGCAGGGTGAGATCCCAGCATCTCCCACCAGGGTCTGGAGAACTTGGGGCACCAACTCCCACTCAGAGGTTATAAGAGTTCTTCTGTTGTGGAGACGTGATGACACCATGAAGCATGCTTTTAAAAGTGTCTTTTGTGTATTTTCCAGCTCATCAGTTAAGATTTAAGAAAACCCAAAAAAACCACAACAAAACCCAAAAACATTTCATTTGGATAAACCAAACATCATCCTTCAGACTCCAAGCAAGGACACACCCCCAAGGCTGGTCCTGGTCACTGCCAGGGGTCACCCCAGCCATCATCATTTTGGGTTCAGTGTATGGTGCTCTCTGAGTTTGGAGAAGAGGGCAAGACCCTGCTCGGGAAGGGGACATGCTGCATCCAGGCTGTCTGCATGGGACAGTCATCAGCAAGCACGGGGGAAAGAGGTCTTCGGTAGATGTGGATTAAAAGACTTCAGGCAGAAGAATCTGCCTCCTATATGCTGAAGGGTGTCCCAATTACTGACTGTCCTAAACAACAGATAAAAAGGGAAGGGGAACAATACCCTCACCACTGGCTGACAAACACAAAGGTCGATACAGAAGGATAAATCACCCAGTTCTCCCCTTCCATGCATTTCACTTACACTGGTGAAATATCCTCTACAATAGATTAAATCAAAGTCCATCGCCAAGTTCAAGAACACATTTAATGCAGATCTATTCATTTCAAGGAGGGTCTGTACAATGGATAGCTTTCCCCTTCAAAAATTATTCAAAACTGCATGCTTCCTTTTCATTCTTCTGCATCTTAACATTTAAAAAAGAAATACAGCATATTTGTAACGAAGAAATATGCTGTAAAATTCATAGCCTGCTGTAAAAAGTGTATTTCACAAAGACTTTCCATGGTACAGGGACAAGGACCACTTGTTGATAAATTACTTTCACTTGGAGTGTGGAAAGACATATCTGTATGCAGTGTAAGTGGTGCTATTGTTGAGCAATTTGATGGAAGACCAGTAAAACGTGTTTGCAGGTTTTATTTAACCTCATTTAAATCAAATTAACAGACAGGGACGGTATTTAGGGACAAAGCAGAGTCCTAAACATGCACCAAAGTGTATCTTTTGAGTTAGGGAATATCTATACCAAATCATTCGCTTAGGCTGCCCTTATCCCTTTAGGACTTACCTATAATAATAACAACCTGAGGATGTCCATGGTGCATCATCAATTCTACATGCATTTTTATGTCACATGAGGAATGGGCAGCAAGGAACGCAGCACAAAGCACCACCATTTCAGATAGCTCCACGATGCCACTAAGCTCTTACACAAAACCAGAAACCTGCAACGAGAGCAGCCTCCGTTCCAAGCTCAAGACCGTGCACGTATTTGCTGATAGAAAGAGGTTTGGTACCACTGCCAAGAGCTGCAGGTAGACACGTGCATAAAAAAAGAAATAACAACAAAATCTCTACTACCATGAAGCCAACGTGGAAATGGAGCCCAAGGCCAAAATGTACTCAAACCATGCAGCAAGCTTTTAAAACCAAAGACATGGGTAAAAAGTGTTTTGGGTAAATGCTGGCTGGGAAGTCTGGGAGAAGAGCCAGGGTTTTGTACCCAAACCCTTCCTGCAGTGCAGGGGAAATGAGTCCCAGGAATCTGTGCTGGCGAAATGCCATGTCCACCCCAAAACAAGAAAGTTCGTTTTGAAGATTTTGACTTGTGGAAATCAGTGCAGAGTTCCAGATCACAAAGATAACAGGCTGCCTAAAAATGACCGGGGATTTCATTAGGGCTAATAACTGTGGAAAAAATATGCTCCCAAACATGCCTTACAAATTCAGACTGTAGAAATTCTTTCAAAGGTATCTCGGTTAAAGCAAATGATGTGCAGGCATTTGATTTGCAGCAAATAGTTGTTCTGCCTCTGGGAGCAGCAGTGGGAGCAGGAATGGTGGGAACAGAGGCTACAAGTAAAGCTGGGGGCAGGCTGAGCCTCTGCCAGGGGTGGGATGGGAAGCACACCTTTGCTTTGTGGCCCAGGACCTCTGGTGAACTCTATCTGCACAAGTGTCTACAGCTCCAAAGCAGGAACTGATTGAATCTTCTCTTTGCTGAACAAAATGTAGTTGCAGCACAGGACCGTGGTGAACTCTAGCATGGAGGAAAACCATGGGAGGGACAAAGAGTGAAGGTGAGGGGGCAGAGGCACCAGGCACCTGTTCTTGTGCTGTCACAGCACCACACAGCCAAATACAACAATTTGCTGTCACTGCAGGCTTTTTGCTGATTAAAGGGAGCTTTCCTGACTGAAGAATGGAAGAGGATCTCTCTCGTGGTCTAGCAGACACTGACATAAACCAGCAAAGTGAAAAAGCCAGCCTACAACTTAGCAAGAAAGATGAGAGTGATGACCCACTGAAGAAACTTAAGAGCATTGCATAAACTAAGTCTTAAACTAGTCCTCTAGCTGTGTCCATGGCTCTTGTTTAAAGGAAAACATTACCACAATGTCTTAAAATTACTTAGAGGATTCTTGTCCATTACCATGGAGAGGTGACACCGTGAATGATGCAGCTGGCAGGGCCTGTTTTTTCAACCTGGATCTTAAAAATGGGGACTGGCATGTCAAAGTATGCCTAAAGCACAGGGGACAGGCTGCTTTCACAGCAGGACAAGGCCTGCAGCAATTTAAAGTGATGGCTTTTGGCTTGCTACGTTGGAGAGGTTAATGGAGAAGGTATTGGATGGCATGTCCCTCAGCCTGTTTGTTAAACCGACATGATATCCTGGTGCATGCTAAAAATCTCTGAGCAGGAACTGATAAATGGGCTGCAGTAAGCTTAGGGCTGCAAAGCTGAAACTAGACCCAAAGAAATGTGAGTTGTTTCAAAAACAACCAATTTGCCCTGGGCACAGTGAGGTGGAAGCTGTCACCACCTAAATGAGAACAGAAGCTGTCAGGACCGGCCAGCCCCTCACACACTCCTGGATACAGAGTTTTGAAGGGCTTGGGTTTTGTGTTATAAAAGGTTTATTTGCAAGTTTGTTAGTATTTAAAAATACTGCGTGGGAAACAGCTTTTTCAGCAGCAAGCAGAGTGGCACGTAGCACCCCGAGAGCTATAGCCTCACTCACCCCTGGTTTAAAATGCTTTTATGGGATAGATGACAGTTTTAGGGCTTCTGCCTCAGGTTCACCCCCACCTGAAAAAACAAAAAGGTATTGACAGAGGAGTGGCTTATCACAGCAAAAACTAAGCACTGTAGAAAAGAAGCAATTAAACCACTCTCAGTGATTAAGTCCATAAAACATTTTCACTGCTATTTGTCTGGGAATAACTTGATAGAAATGACAGACCCCACTTATGTGTAATAGGTTTAGGAAGCTGTAGAAATCCCATGGGATGAGATGCCAGGCATCCAGGCATCCTTGCAGCTCTGCGATTTTGCAATCAAATGCAGCCCAGGACCTATCAAAGGTTGCACTGACACCTTGGCTGCAAAGCTGAACTGGGAGGCAAACCCTATCCAACAGGAATGAGCAAAGCACTTGTGCACAGGAGAAAACTGTGCCCAGAAAAAGAGATCTGAAACAATGGAAATCTGTGCTAGCAAACAGATACAGCTCAGATCACCGTGCATGTAGTTAGAGGGTTTTTTGCCAAGTATTGCAGAAAAAAAAGCCAAACCCAAAGAAGCAAGGAACCACAGATCTTCAGGGTGAAGATCTTCAAGGTTCATGTTGACTGAAGACATCTTTAAAATCTGAGAATATTAATAATTTCCTGGTCTTTTTCTTTAATAAGGAGGCTTACATCAAGGAAATAACCTATGACAACATTTGCTCTCTTACCCAAAGTGACCCACAGAACTGGATGCTGTAACTACTGGGGATAAGGGTGGTGGTGCAGAAGATGCTCGGAGCCCCAGAGCTCAATCTACATCTCTACATTGGGCACAACGAGCTGCCGCTCAACCACATGGACAACTGCAGTGCAAACCGGGGCTGGGAGGAACGTGGATTTTTTTCAGCATCCCCTTGGGCAAAAAAGGCTCTCAGTTGTGATTTTGGCAACTCATCCACCTTTCACCTCTGCGCTGATACTCCAGATGCAGCCAGTTTCCTGCAGGAATCTGCCATGCTCTGTTAGCCCACAGACAAGCAGGAAATTTCCATGCACAAATCCAAGCCCTGTAAGATTTATTTACACGGGGGTGAGTAGTCCGGTTACATGTCTCAGTCTGCCAGGTGACAAATGCCCTCGGCTTCCATTTACTTCAAGATGTGCTGAGAGCCTTTCAGAAATTAAACCTCTTTATTCCAAGGTAAATGACGCATGTTTTGCTGTACAGTCTCTTTGCCTATTATCCACTGTGCCCATTACTGAATGCAGGTGTCACAGATGGTGCAACTCCATCGTACTGAAGGGCTTTCGTCCTCCTTTCTTTGAACAAGTAATATTTTCTCTCAATAGCAACCAGATCTCTGGGTTGAATTGGCTCAGTCGTGTCAGGTCACTGCTGTAACTCCACTGCCTACCAGCACAGATTTCTCTTCCAGCTTACTATTGCTTTTCCTGGCATTGATTTGCTAATATTTCATTAATATATCCCTGATATGTGTTCTTTGTATAGCTTGGGAAAAAAATGACATCGTTACTCTCACTCTTTAGATCCGATTGTGGGAGGGAGGTGAAGTGCCACTGAATTTATGCTAAGATTTAAAAGGATGCTATCAATTTGAAACTCACCAAGTACTTCAATTTTTTTTCACCTCAGTTAACAATCTAGCAGCACTGCAGAAGTGAAGGATTTTAAATGATCTAAATTTAGTGCTTCCAGCTCACCCAATGTGATCAGCTCTGACTGGTGTTTTTCCGAATGCTTGAGCTCCTGGAGTCAAGCGATGACATGACAGTCTCACCTAAAACAAAAGAATGTGTCTAGCGCAACAGACTGCAAAGAAATACTTGAAAATATGAACCAGTACAACCTAGAGGCTCAAAAAACAACAGGCACATAAAAGAAATTTTTTTTTTCTTTAAAAAATCGTGTGGTTTAAGCCAGTCTTACAATTTCTGAGCATGTACAGATTAGCCATGTTCCTTATCTTTTATCCACTCTGTTCATATTTCACCCTGAGCTCATACTCACACATTCACAGTTACTACAGCTCCTGTTCTAGTTTACCTGTATACATGATGTCACCATTGCATTAAATGAGGTTGATCCGATTGGAAATGTAAAGCTACAAGATACTGTATTATTTTCCTCTTTTTACAGAGGTTCAAACAAAACAAAACAAAAAAGATTTTGGGCGGCAAATGAAATCAGACTTAAAATAGCATGCAAATAATAGTTGTGTTTGATACCAATTCACTATGCAAAGGTTCCTTTTACATGCATGAGCATTTTCTCACCCTACAAGCTAAAGAAAAACTAAAGAAGTACAGGAGATTTTTTGGAAGTCACATTCTTGAAAGCCTTGTAACGTGTAGACGTATATAATCCATAAAAATATTCCACAGCAAGTTAAAATCTGTCTTTTAAAAAGACAGCTCCAAAATGGCTCAATGGACAAAAACCATTTTTGGTTTTCAATTTTTTTTTATTTTTTTTTTAAAATTACATCTGGGCTGACAGCTTGAACACTGAGTTGCAGCCCGTGAGACAGAAATACCAACTCAATCTTAACAGTAGCGCTGCTACCAGTTGCTATAATGATCTTAATCAAAGAGTATTGTGATAAAAAAAGGACTCTGGTTTGACTGCCTTTGGCATATCCTAGATATCAGTGACCAGATTTCACATGATGCAGTCAGAAAATCAAACTTCCCTCTAGGGTAAATCTCTCCCTAAATCATTCTCTAGTAAAAGGGTACATGTGCAGCAGTCTCAATGTTCTTGAAACTCCAGGTTATCCCTCTACACCCCAAAGTCAGCAGGAAGCCAAGGGGAGAAATGCTGCTTCTTGCTCTTTCCCCTCTTGCCCTCCCTGCAGCAGAACCGCTGCCTGCTGTTAGAAGGAGAGACTGCACTGGGTGAAACGAGATGTTAAACATCTATTAACACTCACTGACCTCGCGTTTTTCAAAACCAGAGTGCTGCCGCTGGGTGACAGAGTGGGATTTCCACACCACATTATACCAAACACAAGCCTGTGTTTGGAGGCAGACGCACCCGCACAGCCGAGCACCGGTGGTTTCACCATCACTGTAGGAAAGAGCACCCAAGCAAAAAGCCAGCATGAAGGCTACAGCCAGGGAACCCAGCTAAAAGGAACTGAAGCAACAACTCTTCAAAGTTGCTGATGGTATTTCACCACATTGTCTGGGCTTAAAAGAACAGCTGCCCACGACCATCTCCCCTTGCTGGATCCCTGCCGCCACCCTCCCCGCTGCCGCGCGTGGTGCCCACGGACCCTGGGCAGGATCCAGCCCCGCAATGCTCAGAGCCGCACAGGCGCAAATTATCCCTGCTGTGAAAATTTTACGGTCTGATTTGTGACAAAATGCAACAGGTGCTACAACACAGGCGGGGGAATGTGAGGAGGAGGAGAGTAACACCAACGGGAACAAGTGCCTAGATAGACAAGACATGCACAGGGAAATGCTCTATTTAAATACTATGCCAGTTAAAAGTTAAGCAAACAAGTCGATGAAACAAATAACGCACTCCTACCTCCCACCAACCGAGAGACACCTCGGCAGAAATAGGTCATGTAAGTTCAGATAATGAAAGCATATAATGAAATACTATTTATGCCACATACAACCCCACGTGGCTGTGTATCTGCTAGATACAGGCAGCTGTAGCAGGCAGGCTGTGTCTGTGGGCACGTTAGTAACTGCACGAAGAGGCTTTCCCTCTGTTAGGCTGGCTGCAGAGGAGGTCTGTCTGCAACCACAAAGTCATATCTCGTGTGGGTCACGTGTGTGCCAGCACTGCAACACAAAGCATTTGAAAAGCATCATGCGCTTGGGACACATCTGCCTGTATCAGACCTTACAACCTCCTGGGAATCTGCACTGCTGGGCAAAAGCAGGAGAATGGTTTTGAAGGCAGCAAAAAAGCCAGCAAGTGCAGTATCCTGGGTTGCACTGACTGAGAAGCCAGAGAGAGAAGCTGAGGTCCACACTGCCTCCTGGGCAGAGGGCACTTTGTCCTGAAAAGACTTGAACGATGATACTAATAATAGCAACCTCTAAAAACCCTAATGTATTTATACTGGGGAAAACTAAAAAAAAAAGAGTTAGCATCTGTCACCAGCCCTCGCTTGCCAAGATGCAGCATCCAAAGTACTTCTTCGAGTCCAGATTGGCAATTCTGGGCAAGCCTGGCCAGAGCGGCATGGGTACGCGATCCGCACGCATGTCAGCAGCCCGCACACCATGCCCGTGTCCCAAACACGCTGGCACCTCCTCCACCAAAGGACACTTCGCAGCTTCCCCTCAGGGTGACAGGGATAGGTCTCAAAACCCCCCAGGAAGACAGAGGACAAGTACAGCGGATGCCACAGTTGGAAGGATGCATTCTGCCTGTTAGCATCGCACATCCCAACTGCAGCTGCTTGGGCTTGCTTTTATAAAATTATTTTTCATTGGGAAGAGCCAATGCATTGTAAAGGTGTTTCAGCTCCATGAGGGCATTTGTAGTGCCCTGCTGGAGAATCCACTATGAAAAGCAGGAGAAATTACAGAAATTCGCTCACTTCGTGGTATCTCTAAGCACAGATTAATTACTGTGGTTTAGATCATAACAACAGTTCTGTAGCTCCTGTGCAGAGATAGGAAGAGAGGTATTTCATGGGAAGCTAAGAGAGATGGCTGAGAGATTGCAGTTACATCTGTAAATCCACGTTAGCTTTCCTACCTAACATTATCAAGCCACAAACTCTCCATCATTTCCTAATTCGCAAACTGGATTACTATCATCTTTAAAGTTGACACTTATTTCGCTGTATTTATCCAGGATGCTAATGTATAAGGTGAATTTCCTTCTGTGTGTTTTTACTAAAATAACTAAAGATCACTTCCTGCAGTATTACTGGAAACAGAACAATAACATTTTCATTTCACTCCAGAAAAGTGTCTTTGCTAGACAGAAACATTCTTACACTATGCCTATGTACTGGGGAAGCGAAGCACAAACAGAAATAAGAATAAATGTTCACAGGGAAACACATGTAGGTTTACGTGCACCTTCAGGCTTAGGAACAGCATTGTTTTATATAGCTATGATCAAAATAAATGTTTCCTCTTTATTAGCTTCAATTAAAATAGTTATTTTGTTTGAACTTCCCTCCCTGCATTTATGTTCCACCAAATCCATAGCATTGTATAGACATAAGAGTGGGAAAGACATCATTGGAAAAGTAACAAAACTTGGAAGTGGCACTAGTAGATGTCCACGTCCAGCAAAGTGCCAGCAGTAATCAGTCCCCATCAGTAGTGAAAAGGGAACTGCATTTTAAAATTCCTTTTATTTAAACAGCATGATGCCATTATGGCTATGCTGAGCATTGATGGGAAGAGCTGACAAAACTCCCTCTTTCCCACTTTTTTCCCTCCCAGTGTTGTGTGTTCGGCAGAGGACAAGACTCGCTCTTTCACACAGTTCCACTGGAGGGAATTGCTGCAAATAAAGGCAAAGGCCCAGTGCCTAACAATTGTCACCTACCAAGCCAGGCGGCAGCACTGCGCTTCACTCGCTGGCCCTAGACACACGGATTTCTACTCATCACCCCAGGTAGCAGCAACAGAGCTGGATGAGATTCTGCCAACGAGGAGAAGAATAGGGATAATAATAATAATTTTTAAAAATTAAAATGCTGCCTTAAAGCCTTTTTGACCAGGAAGGGATGGATGTATGCAGGAGGGAGGTGGTGCAGATGGGTGCAGTATGTACTGGGGGCTCGGTGGCTGGGAGCAGGCCAGCAGCAATGGGTCCAAGTAACAATGGGTCCAGCACATCTGGGGCCTGTCCCCGCTGTAGAACTGCAACCAAAGGATCCAAACCCATCATGCATTTGTATTGATGCCAGCCTCCAGTAACTCTGCTGATAGCGGAATAACTGAGCTCTCGCTGCTAAAAAGGCCTCTTTGAAAGTATTTGAGCGTCTTACATAAGATTGCTATAAACTGGTACCAAAAAAGAAAGCAAGTAATTACGCTACTGCCTTGTGAGCTTTGATTCTGTGCTGTTTGGGAACAATCTTATGATTTTTTGTTAGGCTTATGAGGGTAATGCAGAGAACAGCAAAGGTTTGGAGGTGGGGTGGTCTAGCTTTCAAGCTCTTATGTAAAAAACAGGTTTCCTTAGAATTTCACAGCTTCACAGGCACGACTGGTGAGAAGCAGGAGACATTTCTGCCCTTTCCTAGCAGCTTATGCATTATTCCTTAAAAAATAAAAAATAATAAAAAGGAAAAGAAAATAAAAACTTTCAGAGAAATGTGGTGCCTTTATTCCCATGTGTTGTTTAAACCTTTTTTCATGGCACCACACAATGAGCTTTCTTTAGGAAGTAGAACAGTAGCTCTTCCTTAGACCACAGTAAGGCAGTTACAGCTTCAGTGCCTTGAGAAGGTGGTGAATAAAAAAAAATTTAAAAAAAAAAAAAGGAGAAGAAGAAACCAAAAAAGAGAAAGAATGAATGAGGGTATGATGGGAACTTGAATCACTGAAAGGGAGGGGGGGAAAAAAAAAAAAAGAAGAAAAAGCATCAAGTGTAGGTATAATTGCAAAGCACCAGCACACTTCTGGCACCAGGGAAAAAAAGGAATTGTAGATGATTCAGGAATATGACAAAGAATCCCTTCAACAAGTTGTCTTTTATCACAACTTTGCTGCTATACAGCTACACTGAAACAGGGAGAAATTGCATCACGTCAACAGCAAGTTTATGAAGATAAACTGACTCTGAAGACAGTGGAAATATGCTGGCAGTTACCTTGTGTTTTGCTTATCACACTGCAATAAACTCACTGAGAACAGCATAAACAGGATATTAGAAACAAAAATACACTTGCACCTAGAAGGGTCAGCTTCATAATATTCTGGGGCACGGCCCTGGTGTGCATCAACCGCCTGTGGAGGTGGAAAGGTCCAAACCAGCCTCTGCTGCTGAGCACCCGTGTGTGCGGGGAGAGCACGCAGCCCGACGCCCAGCCTGCTCCTCCGGGTCACCCCAGCTCCCAAACTGCAATCCCTGACCAGCAAAGCTGAGTGGGCTCAAATTCAGGCTCTCGTTTAAAACAGGGCAGCTCCGTACGCCAGCTATTACAAAACGTCAAGACATCCTTCTTTGTAGCAAAGATTGAAGTCTCCCAATACAAAGTGCAATAACGCTATTAGCTTACGGCTAAAATATTGACTGTGTACGGGTGACTGAGCGCCGCATCACATTTTTTTGTCCCAAGGACGGTGGCAGGAAACCAAGAATAGCCGAGAGCTAAAGGGACCTTTCACCACCTCATGTGGGAATTGAAAGCACAGGGTTTAAGATCACGTCTGTGGGGACCAGAGAAACCTTTACAAAGTACCTGCCCCAGCAAAACAGCAGCTTTGCCCTAGCAAAGCCTAAATGACAAATGAGTTAGGAGCTCAGGAGTGAAATACTCTTCACCGCCTCTTTCTGATCATTCTCTGGCCAGGGTGGTTGTGCTATTGTACCGAAGGGCTTCTCCTGCTTCCTTTCGTAAGCTCCTTTGCCCTCCTCCCCAGCCTCACCCCTTTGCTCCATCCCAGAGAACGGCTGCTGGTTTAAATGCAAATAGTGCACATGCAGGCATAGGATCTTTTTTTAAATTCTGAAAGCTGAGACTTCTAAGTTTATCTCAGAAGGACACTGGAAAGATGAATAGAGAGAAATTATGCAGAGAAAGAGAAAATATTCAAAGAGTAGAATTATGTATGCATAATTGCCTGGCTCCCTGGGGTGCCTGGGCGAGTACACCAAGTCACTTTGTGAAATCATTCCCCACAACTCCTGTATCCTAATTATAGTGCTGTAAGTGGGGAGAAGCTAATTTTTAAACAGTCCTGATGGGGTAACTGGAAGAACCTAGTGAGGATGCTGTTAACCCTTTGCCTACTGAGGGTCTTCAAGCAAAGAAGCAGCTACAGAAGAAATAAATGAAATGCCAAACCCAATGCATCGTCCTCTGGTTGATTTAAAGGTGTCCAGTACGAGAAACAAGCAAGCACAAACTTTCAGGCTAGAGGAGAAAAAGGGCAGACCTGAAGAAAGAGGCCAGAATGAAAAAACCACCAGTAAACATGACCTCTGCCCAGATTTCAAAGAAGTTTGGAGTCAGCGTTATGATGCTTCTGTGTCCCTTTGCCCTGTGCAGCATGTTCTCAGTCAAAAGCTTTCTAAGCCCTAAATATGCCTTTACAGGAACCATTTTATCCATCCAGAAAATGCAGCCACAGCTGCATGGTACCTTGGCACGTCCCCCAGTGCAACATGACTACTTGGAGCAGGAAGAGCTCAGTTTGGTGCACCCTAAAAGCAGGTGGCTGGTTCGCATGGGAAGGACCTGGTTCCAGGGAGGATATGCTAATACAACGCCTTATCATGCCCACACAGGTCATAGACATCGATGCAACAGCAAGTGAGAAAGGTCAAAACTACGTATTTTTGAACCATTACCTATGCGATGTTCAAACCTGACTTCTTTCACAGGAAAAATAAAAGGCACAAGCAGGACAGCCCTGCCTTCAACCCATGCTCACACTACCCTGTGATCTCAGCTAATGCAGAAATCCACCACCAACCGCCTTTTGTTCTCACCATGCTCAACAAGTTTAAGCTAATTAAAAACACTCCTGGAAGTCCCTAAACTCAGATATTTGACTATAACTGTCACTAGCACTTTGACCAAATTCCCTTTAAATTTCTCAGTCTGCTAATGTTTGTTCTCATTTACTACAAACCCCTTAAAAACGTTCCAATTAGTATTATTTTTCCTTATTGGAATAGATGCAGGCACACAATATTAAAAAGGGAAAAAGATAAAATAGTCCACTGATCCACCTTAGGCAGGCAAAGAATTATTTTCTCCCTCAGCTATGCCTTGCACAATACCACTAAAAGCATGAAAACAATGCTTAGGGCTTCCTTGTGGCGGCTGGCAGGGACACAACACGTGCGCCGGGCGGCGGCTGTTTCAGCCCACTCCATGCAATACCTGCATTCCAACATCTGTCACCGAGAGAGAGAGGAAGGCGAAGGCTTTCACTCCAGATTGCATTATTTTGAATCCCCTGGGTATTTGGGTCTTTGTATTTCTACCACACTCGTGCAGGGAGGGCTTCCCATGGCCACCCCCCCAGCAGAAGCCACCCATGGACATGGATCTCCTTCAGTGCGTGCAAAGGTTATTAGTCTGGGTAATGGAAGGCAGACATTTGCAGTTCCTCTCTCTGAGCAAAGCCACCTCCAAAATTTTATAGATATCCATGGGATTTAAGACCAGAAGACCATTTACAAGGACCTCCTACAATAACAAGCAATTAAATCTTACCTCTTTGTTGAGGCCAATTATTTGTTCAGAGGAGAATTTCCAGAAAGACGTGCTTGACTTCAAGCGTTGATCTCGGCACGTGAAGAACTCTCAGCGCAGTCTTACAAGTGATGAACTCTCTGCCAAGCCAATATTAATATCTAACCCTTACATTCTGAAAATTAAATATTCAAGTCAAATTGAATAGTTATTTTTTGGTCAAAGTAATAGACACAATTTTACTACTTAATCCTCTAACATCATCTCAAGCTCACTCAAATTACAGCCATTTGAACTGTGATCTGAGCTCCCCTATGCTTAATGAACTAATTAGACCAAGGACAGCCAAACTTCCCAACTTCCTGAATACTAAAATCATTGTCTGGCCAAGAGCTGCAGGACGAGCACCACATGGTGTACAAAGGAAAAGGAGAGGAGCGAAGAGCAGAAGCAGGTCCCAGGTGGGTGACTTGGCCCCAGGGACACCCCAATGCCCCCCTTCCCCCCCCCCTCCCCCATCAGCTATAAGGCAGGGGGAACAACCATAATGAATTTAAAAAAGAAAATCAGTACAGACTGGAAGAGATATTTATTCTCCTACATATTTTTTATGTTTCCTTGCAAAGTAACGTTCTGTTCAGTTTGAAGAAAACATGTCATTTACAGAACTTCATTAGACATGTGAAGGGTCAGACCTGCAACACTGTTCCTGGGGGAGTAAGAGGTGATAGCAATGGTCAGGGACTCCTTTATGTGAACCAAGGGACTCCGACCCACTTTCCACTCTTTCAGAAGAGAGTCATAAGCACCAAAAGAACAAGATATTCTGAAGCTGTTGCACTCAGCAAAAGCAACCACAGACTGCAATGTCATCTTTTCACTCTGGACCAAAGATCATTTTGGCATTCAGAGAAAAATGAGTAAGTTCTAACAGAAAAATCTGATGGACAGCCTCAAAACCTTGTTTTTTGGGGCATTTCCTCCAAAAGAGGAGATTCTGGTTTATAATCTTATTTTGGGTGATGGCGAGATTCCAGCTCTCTCCTGTTGCTATTGTCTTCAAAAACCTCAACAAGGAGTGCTCAATTTGCCCAAGTTCAGATGGTCCCCTCAGGCAAGTGGGTTTCAGCTTGTACCTTGTATCATTCCCTGTCACGTCCTCTCCAACAAGGGAGGATGACACAACTACAGGATGGCATCAAGCTGCGGCACACAAGGTCAGCACTGTAAAATACAGATATACAATACTGTCTGTGCAAATTTACTTCTCTTGTTCTTAGGACAAGAGAGGAAATAAAACTCCCGGGGTAATAACATTTAAAAACAGATCCAAAGGAATATGAGGGCTGGAATCACAAC
This sequence comes from Athene noctua, assembly GCF_965140245.1. Lineage (NCBI taxonomy): Eukaryota > Metazoa > Chordata > Aves > Strigiformes > Strigidae > Athene > Athene noctua. The sequence goes on along the minus strand of NC_134047.1, from coordinate 11,531,078 downwards.
ATTATGACAGCACCACCTCACCTCTAGCTCAGATTTGGACCCAGATCAGTAGTAAACAAAGAATTTCCTGATAGATGGTCTACTGCTGAGCCTGTTTTTAAGCCTGCCGTAGACAACAGCGGCATGATAGCCTCCTGCTTGACAGTACAAGAAAAGTTACACCACCTAAGCAGAGACTGAAATTGCTGTCCACTTAAAGGTGTTTCAGTCTGAACAAAATTTTGTAAATAAATTTGCACCGCCTGGGCTAAGTTCTCTGTGTGAGCTTCAAGGTTCGTCAATATAAGACCCATCAACTACACTAACTTCTTATTATCATTATTATATGTCAAAGGCCCAAAGGTATTCCCAAAGAAGAAAAACATGCAGACATCATGATGATACAATCCTAGCTTCAGTTTGATGCAGCATCACTGCGCTTGCCATCAGCAGACAGTGGGAGAGGAGATCAGAGTGGGTAGAAAGGTTACAAAGGTGAGGTCACAGGCTTACACAACGACTTCATAACGCCAGGTATATCTACTGCCCTTTTATACCATCATCTCTTGCAGACAAGATGTTAGAGAAGAGTTCAAGGAGGATCTGTAGGCACAGAAGATATTCCTGCAGGAGCCTGTTCAAACCACTTTCAGCATAACACAAGAGTAAGATTGCAAGTGTTGGAAAGACACAGCCAGGATAATCCCCAGGAGACACAATGGGTGGTACAGAGGCAGAGACTGCAGGACCAAGGACCACTGGGCAAGGGCAGGAAGGAGGAACCCTAGAAGAACAATGAATTCAGGTAGATTTCCACAAGGATTTGCGGACTGGCTAAGAGTGTGTCAGGGGACTAAGGACAAATCTGCTCCAGTCGCTTAACTGGGTCCTTGGCATCTCCTGGAGACAGATGATCACGTCGAACTGAGCCACTCCACAGTGGGGAGGTTCTGAGGTGGGTCATCCCGCAAAGTAAGATCCAACCAAGTCCTACCCCAGAGTCTGTCTCTCAGTAACACCAAAGGACAGGCCTAGAGGAATTGAGTGCATGTGTCACTCTTCCACCCTTAGAGCTTCAATTTGGTGTGGATGATCTTATGACAAGATCGATGAATCCTGATATAGCAGCACTTGAGATAAATGTTGCTTCAGAAGGGCTCTTGTGTGCGTATTTGAAGTGAAGAGGAGCTTGGGAGGGACAGATGACGAATGAGAAACAAAGGAACATCACCAGCTGTTGGAAGCACTGTACCACCTTTTGTACAAACACACCTTTCTCAGGGTGGTACTTACAACTACCTGCAAAATTATTTCCTATTTCCAAACCTTATTCCTGTAGCACTTGCAAAAGCTGTTTTGAATCCACACAGAAGGCAACTACGGATGTGGGTGATGATACAAAGAGAGCTCCTATGCAATTTGCTCAAATGCACTCCTGTAGCCAAGCAGCCTCAGGTAAGAGGCATCACAGCAGCTTTCGCATCCACGCCCATGTAGGTGAGCACATCTCCCTCAGCTCCTGTAGGCGAGCGTTGCACTCACTTCCTTCTCGCAAGCCCCAGGTTCTTCAGAGGGATACACTCTGAAATCCTGGGCATCAGGAACCTGACGCTGCTGCAGACCTGCCAGTACCCCAGCACGTTACAACGGTTAAACACCTCCAAGTAGACCGCAACAGGATACATCTCTGAAATGCCTCTGCATTAGACCACAACCTCGTCAGCAGAAAAATAATCATCCTGGTGCCTCTCGAGACAAAGCTGCCAGCAAGTGCTGCACAGCAAGTCAGGACGAGCACCGGAGGCTTGCATCTGCGAAGGGCTGGCAGTGCACAGCACAGAGTGAACCCCAGTCCCTGCAAAGCCAAGAGCTAGCTAGGAGCTGAGGCACACCAGTGCATCATTTGAGCAGGATACACAATCTAGGACACAGATCCACAGACAATGGCTTCTTCAGGGACCCAATTCCCATAATCACATAGTTTTTAATTTCTGCATTGACTTTAATTATAAAAAAAAAAAAAATCCACACAAAAAATTAAGAAGTTTCCCCCATCCTTCAGCGAAGTAAAACACACAAAAGCTTCCAGCTCTGGCTGGTGTAATGGACAGTATCACAAAGGGGAGGGAATGTTTATAAAACGTTTTTAAACAATTCAATTTTAAAGCAATTTGTGCGCAGTGGCAGTAGGCAGCCTTGACTGCAGCAAACAGACAGCAGGCTGGATCAATTGCGGGGTGGAGGTGGGTGCAGGAAAGCAGGAGCAGCAGACTGTGGCATTGAGGCTAATAGCTTTGTAGCAATTTATTCAGTGCGAAATACTGCACAGAGCGACATGGGGGTCTGCACAGAAAGTAGGCAGAGAGTACAGCAATGCCTAGGAGGGAGACGGTCCCCGACTCCACAGTGGCGGAGAGCAGAAAGGATCAATACCAAACACTCCAGGAAAAGCAGGAAACTCTTCTTCCCTTACAAAAAATAAATTACAATTAATGGATCCAATCGGGCCATCTGTAAAAAAAAAAAAAATGGTGTTGAAGAAGAGTCACACAAAAAAACCCTGCGAGATAAAAGCTCCAGAGCTGTCACAGCATTGCTCCTGGCACAGTCCTTCCACTCCTAGTCTGCACCCTTAGGGGTTTGTGGCCCTGCTACCTCACCCTGAAACAAAATATTCTTGCCAGCAATGTGGATGGGCTCTTCGTATTCTGTACCAATGACAAGGGAAACCCCATGGAATAATTTCCACCCCCTTCCCCAGCTTGGTTCCATATCACTTCTTCAGCAGCAAAGCTTTACCTGGAGACATGCCACAACACCCCCTCTCCCTGGTGGCCTTCATCCATGCATTGGATGAATATTTAAAGAATGGACAGGGAAAGCTAATTTTGGGATAGAACAAAGGGAGATGGCTTTCTGGAACCTGGTTTTGACAAACGATCACAAAAACTGCATTTGATCGTTATGCATGTCCTGTGATGCAAGCTCAAGAGCTCTGGATCTCCTTGCAGACCAAATTTGCTCTGAATTGCTCCTGCTGGTGTTTGCAGCCCAAGGATAATGCGATGCTCTTTCCACATCACACTATCTCCATGCCCAAGCACATATGGTCTGGCTAAGTAAGAAGCCTTAGAAAGGCTGTCAACAAGACTAGAGGAAGGTGTGCATCTGTGCAGAAACATATGCATGCCCCAGCACTGCACAGTGAGCCACGAAAAGGATGCTCATGCCCAGAATCCCACCAAAACCTGCCTGGGTCCGGCAGAACCATGGTGGAGGACCAGTGACACTGCTGCTGCCACTTTCACAAACCCTTCCTCTCGCTTTCTTTGTGCTACATGGCTGAAAACCCATCAGTCTGCTTCCAAGGAGCCTCTTGTCAGGGCATCTAAAGGTGATGCTCCCTCTAAATTCAACCAGCACAGGCTTTCACAGCACTGCTGCTCCAAGATCTCATTTGTATCCTCACTTACGTGTTTGCTTGAAAGTATGTGCTTTATGTTCATCTACGAAAATCTCCCCCATGGTACTAAAAGCAATGGAATAATCTACTATTTCAACTCACATCCCTTAGAGAATTCTGCAGTTTAAAAAAAAAAAAAAAAAAAGAAAAAGAAAAAGAAAAAAACCTGGTTGAATTTGATTAAACCTTTGGAATCTCTCCAATATTTCCAGTTATTCCATCTGTAGAAACACTCTACTGGCACTTGCCACATTTATAGCATTAACTGCCTTCTAAATCAGCAGCAGTTCTGCCTAACAATTTGGCATTTGTACATTGCCTTGTAAATTACCCACCTTACATCTCTGGGTACGAGGACCGTCCCCTCCAAAAAGCTTATTACTGCCTTGTAGAAATCCTTCAGGAAGAAAATATCTTCTTATGGGCTTGTCTCTTGACAAAAAGACGGGGGGGAAATGGCATTCAGTGGGCACGGTATTAACACTGTGGCTCATGGTGTTACTATGGCAGTAAAATGAAACCCAATGCAACCAGCTGGTTGCTATACTGCTATTAGAGCCTCTTTCCTGGTTTTGACCTTTCTAGAACTCTCCAAAAGGCATTAATCTATTCAAAATACATCCAGGATCTAAAGCACAACGCAAGGTGAAGGTGTTGGCGAAGAGGTCCTCCCGGCGGGCACCACACAGGGAACAATTACGATTCTGCTGGTGAGGATTTGCTTGCTTTTTTTGTGCTACAGCACCGCTAAGTCAGGAACCAGGCAAGGAATGGCTGCAGCTTCAAATCAAGCCACAAAGCAGCAGGAAACCACTCAGTAATATCAGCAGTGATTTGTGCATTTCTTGGTTGAAAACAAAGAGCAGAGAAGGTCGGCATTATTACCTCCCTGCTTCCAGATCACCTCTCCTCGTTTGTCTACCAAAATCATTTGAGGCAAAAACTTACCCTTCCCAAAAAGCTCTGGGCTCCAAGCTCTCTTGAAAATACTTTCTCCTTATCTTTATCCACCCTTGTGCCATTCTTCTTATGCCTCCCCATTGACATAGTGTAGGAAAATAACCAAATTAAGCACCTGCCCTCCCACAGAACAGCCTTCTCCCTTTTCTGCAGCTCAGACCTTGTTTTCTGCTGCTGAGCTGTGCTCTGGGTAGCTGGTCCTTCCTAGCATGGATTTGGTCTACAGACTGTGGGGGGGGGGCAGGGGGCTGAAGAAAAGGATAAGGCAAGAAAGAAAAGAAACACATTGAGCTAACTCTCTTCCTCCTGCCTTTTGCCTCTCAAATATGCCTTAGTGATTTTTATATGTATTATGACCATGTAGCATTAGAAATCCAAGATCACCTGAGGACTTTGAGACAGTCACTGTGCCATGCACCGTGACTACTTGGAATGTGACATCAAGACAGAGTTCAGAGCTCTGTGCTTTAAAAGGGCTGGCTGCAATTGTTGAGGCTAAAAAGGAATTTTTTACTTCTTGTTTTTCAGGTGGAGATCCAACATGCAGAGCTGAACTGCTCCAATCCTGTCCCACAACAAGTAGTAGTGACTCAAACTAGCTTAATCATTATCATTCTTTTGGAAAGAGCAACTTAGTAATGCTCCTCATGTGAACATTTTAAAAATCGCATCTTTTCTATTCTTTTGTATTCTATACTCTTCCCTCACTTGGTCTGTTTCTTCTCTTAACTCCAAGGAGGAATGATTTCCCTTGGCTGCAGTTAACTGCAAAGAGCGTCCTGCAGCAGCAAGGACCCACAATCTTCTTCACCTTATCTTCACCTAATCTTATAATCAGTTCATCAAGGGGAGCAGGGTCCCATCCTACATCTCACCATGTATTGGCATGATCCCATCCCACATCCATAAGCCTGGGGTTGTGGGTGACGAGGCACCTATAGTTCCCTGGTAAACAGCTTAACCCACCCCTCTGCAAGGGGCTGGCAGGGACTCTGTGTCACTGGGACACCAAAGGATGCTGTTGCCCCCAGACCCCGGCAATGTGCCCCAGCACCAGTCTGTCCCTTGGGCCTCCAGCCCAGGCCCTGGGCAAGGTGCAGGGACTCCAGCACTGCCCCAGCACAGGGGGCTGGAGCAGGAAAAAGGATTGTTGTCGTGAGGCTTAAAGAGGGAGAGATAAGATGAGCTAAATGCTCCCACAAACAGGACTGTGAGAGCGTGGCAGGCACCAGCCTCTGAGATCACCAAGAAAACAGACAAGTCTCAACTCTGTGGCTGCTTTGCACTTGATGAAAATGTCTGCTCCCTCACACACACAAAAAAATTTAAAAAAAAAATAAATACAGCTCTCCCTGCAGCCAGCGATGCATACTAGATGACTGCCTTCTCAACATGAGAGCAAAAGGGCAAATGAATCACATTACACTCCATGAATAAAAACAGTCTTAATGCAACAGCAACTTAATGATTTCATTTTCAATGCACTAGACTGTTTGGCCTCATTTGCAGAGGTGCTGAGCATCCCCCAGTCCCACTTCAGCTAATGGGGACAGCAGGCACTTTGCACTTTGGGACTCTCCCCCGAGCCCTGTACACACCTAGGAAATTCTCCTACCTGGCAGGGAGGCTTTCTCTGAGCTCTGTGAAATTAAAAGATGATAGCAGGGATGAGCTTGGGCCAAAGACTCGGATCTCAACCTGCTGCACCTGGCTCCATCCTCAGGCAGGTGGATTAGGGTTTGCAGCTCCATTTGAACAGGGTTTTATTCCCTGTGCAGTGAAGAACCACCAAGCCCTGCCCGTGGCAGTGCCCAGGCAGCACCGGCAACTTGCAGCAGAGGGCAAGCCCTCTGCTTGTGGGGATGTTTGCCATCAGCACTGGGAGGCAACCAAGGCGTTTGCCTGGCCAAAATATGCACATCCCCTATGCACAAGCTGAAGATGGCAGTACGAGCCCCCCTGAAATGGATAAAAAGGCCCTTCCAAACCACCCCCCCCTTAGCAAGGTGCTGACAGAGGAGTTATAGAAAAGCATGTAATGGAGGGATGGCAGAACAAAACAAAATCCCACTGTCACTGCATTATCGGAAAGAGGCTTCTGCAACAGACCAAAGCCAGCCAAGTAGCAACACCAGCACACATGCATATTGTGAATAAACTCTGCTCGGACCCTGTCAGGGTGTCAAACATGCCACCTCTCCTTCCCGAGCTTTTTGGGCTCCCTATGGCATTTAAAACAACTCCTGTTCCCGCTCTGTTTGATAAACCTTGCTGTTTTCTTTTAAACATCCTGCACTGGCAGTGTTGCTCAAAGAAAGCCCTGGTGTCCACGACCCTGTCACAGCCAACAGGATGGCAGTGAGATGGTGTGAGCTGCACCCCAGCCTTGGTACCATGCTTCTTGGGAGGAATTTAAAAAAAAAAAAAAAAAGAAAAAAAGACCTTCACTATTTTCCTGTGTCTGTTTGGAAAATACATCCCAGGACAACCTCTCCAAAACAACATCAGTCCTCTGGCAAACAAAAGGAAGTCAAACGCAAACTATTTATTGCCAAAACCTCTTCCTTCGTTGTAAAGTACTGTTTAATTTTATCCCTTAGGCATCTATTATCTCATAGCCCATATTATTTTTCCAGCTATTACTGCTTAATTTTCCCCATCCAAAAAGTACGTACAGACACAAGCCAATTTCCGTCTTGGCATAATTGTTTATGAGAAACAAACAGCTGTTTCACTGGGGTCCTAACAAACAGATAGTGAATCGATGCTTCTCATCTCTTCATTAGCTTCCCACAAGAAACCGGCTGTCATCACGTGTCCTCTGCCACCAAGCATCGTCCCCCTCCCAGCCACAGCCACTAATGAGCGAGGACCCTCGCTGATGAGGGGGGACCTTGCAGAGGAGGGAGGAGAAGCTGGGGGGGATCCACCGGAGCCCCTCATTTACAAACTCACGCTGCGGTGGAAATAAGGGCTTACGCTGAGCATAAACATTTCTTTTTTTTTTTTTTTTTCTTTAAATAAAAGCTGCTGAATTTTAATCAGAGCTTAAAATAAAAAGTAAAAACCATGGCTAATGGAATATGCTTATCAAAATGCTTGGACTGCTATTCTTTTCCATTCCTGGTAGAATTTGGTTTTGTTTGGGTTTTTTACCAGCAGAGCTTCTGTGAGGGCTGAAAGTTTTTTGTAAAATGCTACTGCTGACCACATAGGTAAGCACAGGACCTTCTCAAGATACAAAGTCCATAACCCTCATTTTACAGAGACCATTGCAATGTGATTGCCTGTGCAGCAGCGCAGGAGGGAGCAGCGCACACCCAACAGAGGTGGGGTTTGCAGAACAGACACAAGGAAACAACCTCTGCTTCCCAGACTATAGCATGGAGTGGACAAAGAATGGCCAACAAGCTTAGGAACTCATTAAAAAAATTATTGAAGCAATTAAGGAATATGCAAAATTGCAGAATATTGTAAAGGAATGCAAGACACTAGCCAGAGTTACTAGCAAAAGCTGGGAAAGACAAGGTGTGTCTGTGTGTGAGATGGACAGAAAGCTGGGTGCCAATTCTTGTCTGCATTCCTGCAAGTATTTTCCATATAGAAGCATGTAATTCAGCCTAATTTCAGCTTGGGTTAAACATTTGCTGAACCACCGCTGACATTATCTTCCCTTAACATGCAGCTATTTACAGTAGTGTTGGGGTACTCGGTGCTTGCAGAGTTTACTTTTCATGTTGTGAAGTGCCCACACACCCAAGGGTTCCCCAAAGAGTAAGCAGAAGAGGATTTCTGATAACAGAGGGAAAACGGAAAACATTTCTCAGGAAGCATGCAAGAATCTAAATGGGCTCAGCACCTGGGTACAGTGCAGAGCATCTCCCACCATCAACCTCGTCTCAGCAGCCAGTCTCAGGTGGGAGGCCTCTGGGGACAGAGCCTACGTCAGACACAGGGACAGCAGCAGGCCTTTTCAGCCCAAACCTTCATGCCTGCCTGCCACGTACAATGCAAGAGGCCTTTCTTCTGCTCCTCCTTCATTTTAATACTTTATTCATGCTTCCGACAAAAGGCATCGCTCACATTTTCCTTTGTCACCTGTCCTGGTTTTAGATGCTCAATTAAAAAAATAAAAGCTCCAAAAGCAGTTGCAAGCATCAGTGCTTTGCAACGCTCTTGTCTTGTCCAGTGGGTGTTACCGCAGCAAATAGAAATTGCAAGCAGAGGACGAATGGCAATGAGTCAGGAAGGCAGAAAGGCGTGAAAACAAAATGAATGGAAAGGCAATAAACCCGCAATATTTCACCATTGGTACTGAGTTCCTGGATAACCCCCATCTATCAGCATTATCAGTGCCTGGGAGCTCACCAGAGCTGTACTTAGAGTACATTAGTGACACTGGCAGAGAAGAGGCTGTGGCCACGTGGGTGCATCACCGTGCCACGGGCTGAGGCCACCATGAGCTGTGGCAAGGGCAATGGCCATACACCATCTGCAGCACCTCCGGATCCTCCTCCAGAACAAAGAGAAAAACACTCAAGCTTTTACTGGCATCCCACATGAAGCAGAGGACAAAACTGATGGGGCAATCCCCGGTAGCAAGATGCCCTGGTCCAGGGAAAGGATCAACCCAGGAAGGGGATCAATGATGGATGCATGTGCTGAAATGCCGTCCTGCTTGGGGATCCTGTCTGTGAAGGTGGAAAAAGGCTCACACACCTCGGGTCTGACTCCAGCAGCAAACCAGGTGTACTGCTTAAGGAATAGAAACCTGAGAAATATGTTTAAAAAGTAAAGTTGTTCCCTGTAAAAAGCTGGAGAACAAATCAAGGAATCAAATTGGAAAAGGGAGACCCTTTTCCAGATGCCCTCAGAAAATACCAGCGCCCTGTCATTCCCCATTTCTCATGAAGTCATAAAGCACAGCAGCTCCTCTTTGGAGCAATGATGGACAACCCCCCTATTTCCGTATCTACAAAGAGATTATAAAAACATTACTAGGAAACAGAGGATAGGTACTACCTCAATCCTTTATTTTCCAGAGCACCAAGTACAAAATACCCAGCCAGTCCACTTTTAGAAACAACCACTTAATTTTCACTTCTGTGCAGAACAATCTAGACAGCTGCCTGCATCTCCTGCCCATCACTGCCTGTCCCTTGCACCATCCCTGCCATGGCAGCAGGAGACCCAACCACGCTTCCAATGCAAAAAGCAGTCACATACGGGATTTGTCTGCAAGTCAGGCTCATGGTGTCACACAGAAAACTGGCACCCCCCGAAAAAACAGGGCTTTTTGTCTCCCTCGATGACCTACAGCTTGGACACAGGTTGGGGTCTCCTGCCCAGGCTGCAAATAAAAATCACCACTCTCTCCCCAAAAAGAAGCTAATTCCCCATTAGCATTGCAGAAAACTCAGGCAGCCAGCAAGAAGAAAGCTTTTTAAAGAGATATAAAAACAGGATTTTTGTATTGAAACACATGCCACAGATGGTGTAGCAGACGAGGATTAATTCATGAATCATATTTCTTAAATGATACAATCTCTCTTTTCACTTCCATACTTTCCCTTTTTGACTCAGAAGCAGGGATTTAAGATGCCCTTCCCAGATATGAATTTTGCATGAACAAACATTGCAGGGGTAAAAAAAAAAAAAAAAAAAAAAGCAGCAATAAACCAGAAAACCCAGATGTTTAAAGCTAAGTTCTCAAATGTAAGCGGATGCATATCCTGTCCATCTACAAAAGAACAAGTGTGGAAATGCAATATATGCAGGTACCAATCTGGGACTAGAGTGGGAAAACGCATTCCCTAACATTTGGAGATTACTAATGCTTCAGCCAGGGTTCTGAATTTCACAAAAGCTGATTTTCTATCTCCTCCTAGCTTATTCTCCACCCTCGCAGCAAAAGAAAAGCCTTAAGGCAAACATTTCCACCGAGAGGCCCTCCTCGCTCTGCCATTCAGCTTTGTCCCTCCTCCAGCCCCCATCAACGTTTTCCTTCAGAAAACGCTGATGCAGACACCGCCAGGTTGCTCTCCAGGAAAGGCTCACGGAGCCCACAAAACCAAGGGGATTGCAGAAAGCAATAGCAAGCCAAAATATCTTGCACCACGCAAACAGATCTACCGTAGCTTGCTATCATAGTTGAGTAATGTTTTAAGTGGAAAAAAACCAGAAGGAAATGACAAAAGAGCTCTCCAGTAGATTAGGGAAGCTGAACTCCCAGCTCTTTCTCAACTGGAAAGCTCTTTCAGACCAGCCAAACCCATGCACAGCCTATGACCACGTGCCTGTGCAGAACCACCACTTTCACCCAGGTAGGAGCGCAGATCAAACCAGGGCGAGAAGAAACAGTACCAACATTCAAAACTCCCAGCACACTGCCCTTCTCGGCACCTTCTCACCTGCAAAAGGTGCTGCTATACCCTTCTTTCATCACCAAATCAGCATGTCAGTCATTTTTTTCAGTTTGCACATAAAGCAGCTGCATATATGCTTAACAGCTTCTTTATGCAGCCTTGCACTTAAACACGAAGCTTCAGGTTAAAAGAAGGGTGAAAAAAAGTACTTACCCTTAAATTATTTCAACCTTTCCCTGCTTTGTGTATGACGTGGGCTTCTCTTTTGGTTACTATTTCCAGATTTGGTCTTTGGGTAGGTGAATGGAAGAGGAGAATGAAAGGAGTTGTATTTGATGACGATGGAGACTGTAAAATAAAGAGAAGCACTTTAGTGCAGAACAGTCCTCTCTATACATACATATCAGATTAAATTAAATTAAATTAGTGACACCTACATAAATGCTTCCTACTGTTTTTATGCACACATACAAATATCACAACTGTCAAGGAGAATGCAGCTGTCAGTGATACAGCAGGGGGGAAAAAAAGAGCAATTTCTAAAATGGAAGGAAAAAAAAAAATAAATCTAACATAACAACCAGCATTTGAACAGCAGCGAAGGGACTTCCATTGGTTTGCAGGAGGGCAGGCAGGCAGGCCACAAGGTAGCTGCCCAAACTGGGCTGCCTACGAAACTGAAATGGATCAAGACCACACGGGAGCACCTGGAAAGGGCTTGAGCAGCAAAACCGCAGCAACAAAACCTTACAAACACTCTTTCACCTCCCAGAATACTACATCAGCTCAGCTGCTTTTGAGAAAGCAAAAAAGGATCCAAGTTTCAAGAAACACAATTCACCCGTACCCTGTAACGATGAAAGGACTCCCAGCACAGGAAGAAATTAATAATTTGGTCACCATAACAGTAAGTACCCCACTAAAAACCAGATTAATCTCCCACCATCTGCTTTAACAGCAGAATTTCTGCTAAGTGGTTTTTCCCTACACAGACCCACATATATCCATGTAAACACACAAACAAACCATTTGGCTTCCCGCAGTCACGGGGTACGCAGCTGCTCAAGAGAAGGGCTCGGTGCCTTTGACGCAATGCCAAGGTTGAATTCCTGCCATCCCATTTACTCCTACACCTTTCTCCCCACTGTCTCCATGCCCTGCTCCCGTGCACTCTCTAAGGCTGCCGACTCATCAGGTGAAGTGCCTTGGGCTAGCTCCCCTCCGCTTGCCTCCCCAGATCACGGTCCATGTAACATGGCAAGTTGAGATCCTTAAAATAAAATTTCATTGTAAGTAACTGAAAAAAAAGAATGAAGATGAGAGGAACGGACTTCCATGTTATTATTTTACTCTCATATTTTACTCTTATACAACCCTCCCATCTTCTGTATGCAACTAGCATCCCCAGCACCACAAGCCCCAGCGCAAACACTGAAAGCACCCCCAAAAATGAGTATGTACAAAATTGCTTAGAAAATGCCACGCCTGCTAGTGGAAAAAACCCAATAAAATCCCTGAGTCAAGGAGACTGTCCTTATTTGGTTGGAAAAGCAGAAAGGTCACCAAAGTAGTATATAAAAATACATGCTAACATTGAAGAGATATAAACACAACACTAAATAACACTTTTTATAACCAGCTCAGTATTTAACACTTGCCCAGTGGCCTTTGATAAATCCTAGGTGCTTTAACAAAGGAAGCAAGCTTTTCATTGCTATTTAGCAGAATGGAGAAAGTAAAGCATAAGTGAATAAAACTGCTCAAGACATCAAGGACCAAGTCAGAAACAAAAAGCCAGGTCATCTCATGCAGCTCCTCCACCACTGAACGCTAGGCTGCTGTATTTAAATAGAAATACTATTGTTAGCCATAAGCAATGCAGACTCATTAACATTTATTTTAGTGTTATAAAATATATTTTTAAATACTTGAAGAAATAATCTGGAGGAAGTGCTAAAGCTCTGAGCATATTTTCAATATGTCCCAGCTTTTCCAGAGAGATTTCAGACCTCCTGGAAAGACACAGACCATCTAAGAGGCTGCAGCACAGGGAGCATGAGGATACCTCCAACCAACCCAGACAAGCAGCGCATGCAAATCCCTTGCCCTTGCTTCTCCTCCCAGATTGTTCAGTAAGAGGTAAATCTAAAAATGCCATTGATTTGAATTACTCATGGACAGCAGAAACCTGAAACTATCATTTCCCACATGTTTTTAATGCGTGTGGGTGTTTATATGTGAATAACACTTGGAAACAGAGGAACCTGATGCCTGTAGAGACACCTCCTCGAGGAGCACACACAGTTCCTGCTGGAACAACTTCCACAGAGCCCAAGGTCAGTGTATAAGTCCCGGCCAAACTGCACCTTATTCCAAAAGCTAATAGAGACAAACCACGTTTGTAACTTTTTATTAGCCCGGCAGAGCAAGAGCAGGACTGGGGAGAGGAAACACTGCCTCTCCCCATCCTCGTGAAGAGCGGGCAGTAGAGGCAGCAGCCCTCACCGATCCCATAAGCTGTCAGGAAAGGGCTTTGGGGGTTGGTTGAGAGGAGCAGCAGTTGGTGGTGGTTTTTCCAGTGGTAGCCGTAAGTACATCCAGAGAAAACCACCGTGTGGGAGGATGCCAAGCCATAGAGGCAGAAGATAGATTCAATGCAGAGAACAGAAACCAGAGGCACACACTGACATATGGAGCACAGTGCCCTATTTTTACCAACTCCAAATGTATCAACAACATAGAGGATGCATTTTATTTTATATATACATTTTATAAGACAACTCCAGTTTTCCATAGGACCCAACTAGCCTTGGACTGCCTGGGACAAAACAAAATGGGAGGAGGCAAGGAGGGAGAAGAAATAGTTTTCTTCATTTTCAGAAAAGTTATTTCACAGTTAGCATTTTACAGGCTCCCCATAATTTAAGAGTGATCTTTAATCACTGTTTCAGTGGCGCAAAGGAAGAACCATGACAATTTCTGCAGTTTCAGAGTGAATTCAATATATGCCCACCGCTCTTTGCCATCCTGACCTTGGAGTCAGTGCCCTCCCCAGGACCAACCTGCCACCCCACTGCTCCTCCCCAGGTATGGGCGGCCGGCTGTGGCATGCCACGATGGAGCTGGAGGAGCCAATGTTCCAATATTTAAAGACACACATCTTTTCCCCAGTGTGGAGACGGAGGGACGTGCTCTGGAGCTCAGCCACGGTGGTCCCTGGCACTGTGCAGATGGCAGTGGTTTGGTTACCCGGTGCTAAACGCAATCTGCAGAAGCTACAGCATACACCAAGTTCAAAGTCAAAATGAACATTTGTTCTACAACAAAACACATTGCAAATGATCCTTAACAAATTTTAACTGTTGGTACAGTCAGATAAGAGCACAGTAGCATATATCATACCCTGTTGTTATTGCAAGCTCAGTGCTGCTAAACATGAGTGGCAATGCAGAGAGATCTATATTTTGTATTTCAGTATAAATTATAGAGCAGCATAATAGACCTGAAGGGGCAGCTCTGCTCTTCCCTAAATTGCTTCCTTCACGTTTCTAAGCCCATTAAATTTCTTCCCATTTAGTTGCTTTATTTTGGTTCCTTGCTGCATAAAATTGTACTGCATTCACCAAGCGGCGAAGCCGAATAAATAATCGCAAAACTTCCCTGCAAAAACTCTGAGCTGTTATGTAAAGCAGAGAGAGTATCAGCAGATAGAGACAACTCGGAGGCAACCTGAGGTTTGGTATTCTGTGTCAGCTTGACACACAGGGGAAATAACCCTTTAATCCAGTGCAGTGTATTTCATTTACTGTAGTGTTATCCAGTTCGAAGATGTTATGAAAGGAATCCCTGGAGAGACTTAAGACTTCAAAACCAGCCTGAGTTTGAACTTAATTCCACCGTTGCAAAAGGCTGTAGCCGTGGAAGATGACCTTTTCCGTACCTTGCATGCCAGGAGCCATTCTGCCTCATAATGTCATGCCAAATTAGAATATTCTCTTTTTGTTTTACTCAGGATTTTGTTTTGTCTTTTCTTTTTAATTAAAAGCATCTGTCACTATTAATGAAGGGGGGGGGGGGTGTAAAAAAAAAAAAATCAATAACACAGATTAAAAATGGTGGCATCAAGAGGTGGAGAGAGCAAAGAAGCTAGGTAATTAACAGATGGACTTTCACCTCTGTGTGAGCTCGTCACCAGAGCCCAGGTCAGGACCCAACAAGCACTGGCACCATCTCCTTGCTGCTCATTGACCATCTGAAACAAAGGGATGCTCTCACCCCATCACCACCCTGGCCTCCTCCCAGATACATCCCCCAAAACTCACCGGTGGCAGAAGCTTGGGTGGTCTCTTTCCTCTTCTTGGATAGGAAAGAAGAGGGGAAAAATACCTTTAAAGTGCAGATCTCAAAGTTGCTCAGGTCTTGCCAAGGTTATACTGAATAAAAGTTCAGATATATTTTTAAAAAAGACCATAAATCCCTGTTAGTGAAACAGAAGCTGGTGGAACTCCCTGTGATGGCAGGGATGAAGGCGTGTGGTCTGATCTTCAAACAACTGCAGGAGCTTCACTGACCAAGGGGTATTTTTAAGCAATGCTGCAGGAAGCTTATTAAAAAAGTTATGGAAATCCCAGTTAAAGCTGATTGCTAATGTTAATCATGTTCATGGACTTTACTGTTTCGAGGTGAACCATAAAAGGCCAGTTTTCACTCGCTGTATCTTACAATTCGGATTGTGAATGTAATTAAATGGAAATTTCTATTTTCAAAAAATACAATTCCCTCACAAAATACTAAATTAATTACAAAATGTCTCCATAATGTGAAATTATTTAGCCTGTTAGAGCAGTACAAACAGCTTTATTGTATCATTAATAGTTAGAAATGTTCAGTCAGCACAGTTGAAAAAAACGTAAACTAAATATGTCAAGGATACATTGCTTTCTACTCTCACTATTTTTTTAATGTCTTATTTCATGGTAGATAAGTGAGAAATCTTTTTACATGACTTAGTGAGAGGCTCATTTACTCATGCAAATTTAAAACCAAGTGTCATAATACAATGAAATTATAAAAACATATCAAAAAGAAGTTAGCGAGTCACTAAATTTAGCTCCTAATGGAGTTCAACCTGTCTTATACAGTTGTATGTTAATGGGAAGAGCTACAGTGCTCTGTAAACATCAGAGCGCATCTTAGAAACTATCACACGTGCACAGAGTTTCTGAAGGAAGCCCTTCAAGTATACAGCCTTCCACACCTTGATCTAAGGGAAACTCAAATTTTGAACCCTGCCAAGGTTATGCGTACGTCTAGCATAAAATAAATTAAAATGCATTGCAATGATCTCTGTGCAAGCGCTGGGTTCTGCAGAGCCGCTCTGCAAATGCTGGTACCAGTGCAGACCTGGGATGATTCGCAGGCTAGATACTTAACATGCGTAGGGATTTTCTAAATCTGTACAACATATTACGGCTGACATGGTGAGGCGCTGACTTTGTGGGCTGGAAGATACTTAGCAACTTAAGGGCTTGGCTCTGAATCTGGGTAGATCCGAGTAACAAAGAAAAACTGATGCATCTGAAATAACAGCAGCAAACCACACACTGAGGCAGTAGCAAGATCCTGCGTTACAACCTGCTTTTTTTTTTTACTTGCTGATAGTCCGAGGATAGCACTAACATGAGGTCTTTATTCTTGGAAACAATCTTTTATTCCAGGAGTAAGCCAAGAAGATGAAAGGGTTAGAAAAGAAGGAAAAGGGAGAGACAAGGGTAAGATATGACCAGTCCATCTGGTAGACCTTCAATATTCATCAAAACCAAAGCACCAATTAGGCACAGTGGAAAAAGATGCCTCTGCAGAGAAATTGGCTTAAGATATAGGGAGGCAATCTCCTAAAGATAATAATGTCCATACCCCTGCCCATCAGACTGGGGTCCCACCTGGGGGACCCCCCAAGTTCACCGATGGGGCAGCTGCAGCAGAAACCACAGGCGGGAGGGAGCAATACTTCCTTGTGCAACCCTCTGCCAGCTGCCACCTGCTTGACCGCAGCTGAAGCGTGAAACTGGGGTCCAAAGCCCCATGAAAGGAAGAAACAAAGATTCCCTGTGCTTCCTGACCAAGCAGAAAATTGTGAAAATAAGACTCTGTAATGCGAAGAGGTAAGGAAACTAATGGAAAAACATCAAATTGCATTAAGGGCTGTGTTAAAGGTTTACAACATGGTCTTCAGATAACTCCACTGATATTCCTGAACCCTTATTGATCCACAGGTCAAACCAGAAACAAAAGATATCAATTTTAGAAAATACCACTTGTGATACACAAAAACTACCCTGTCCCTCTGCACAGGTAAATACAGAGACCTTTCCACATGAGAAAAAAATCTGCTGCAGAGCTAAACTGTAACTACAGAATCACTAACCTGTCCCTGTCTTGTGAAACACAAAGGCTCATACAAGGAATTAGGGAGATGTCCTACATAAAAGCTTTAATCAATTTGTGAAATTTTGCACCCTTCTTGGAGGCGTGCGACATGGCACTTTTTGCTCCCTTAGATTGCCACAGTTCTCAATTTTATTTTTATCCTGAGTTAGATATGAATCAGGATTTGCAAAAGACAAAACAACACACTGTAATCATCCAGCATGCCAATTAAACTAAAAGATACCCTGGAAATTAAAATTAAATGCCATATCTATGAAAAGAAACAGACAGCTTCCTCAGAAACAACAAAAAAGCCCATATTACAGGAACATGACTGTGGCAGTCCAAAACCATAGCCGAAGCAGTTATATAACTTACTATCATCCTTCACATCTGCATACTGTAGATCTTCATCAAATTGTGTATGTTTTTGCACATTTATCATCAAGATTTATTGAAGTTGATTCCATAAATTTCATTTAGTTGTTCACTGCTGCTATTTGTTTCCAAGGCAACAAATGCACTTTGCCCAAGCTGCACAGTAAATCATGATTGTTCGGAATTTGGGGGTCCCTGCCCCTCGTGCTGCACAACGCCTGCACCTCCCAATGCAAACAACAGCACCGGCTCGGCAGCAGCAATAATTAGTAACAGATTTGGTAGGCATTTACAAAAAAAAGAAAAAAATAAAATCCATGTTATGGAAGAAAAATGCAAAACTAAGCAGGCAGACAGTGGGCTGCCGGCAGGGAGATAGGATTCATGCAAAGCCCCCTCTCCTATCTCATTTACACCTTGGATGACTGAAGGTTGAGAAATCCATTCGCAGGTTCAGGAGGAGTCGGAAGGCTCTTTCTGCAAAAAATAATGATAAGAAAGTCATCTTCTCATTGTAGTCCTTGCAAAAGGGACAACTACAATACTAAGGGAAACAGAAAAGCCAAGGCTTTACAAACATTGCACACACGCCTGAATCTCCCCATCGGCAGCATCTGATGGCTCTGCCTCTGTGAGCACGGGGAGCAAGAGCCTGAGGCACAGAAAAGGTACAGGCAACTTGGGAAAAGTTCAGCTCGGGATAGGGAAAACTCTCAGTCTAAACTGTGATAGCGTAGCATTGTTATTTCAGTTTTCAGGAGCTGAACTGCAGGAGGTGGACAACTCCAAGCACTAACTCAGGGCAAGCATTATTGCCCAATTTCATGCTATTTGAAAAGCAGCATCAAAACTGTCCCATCCACGCCACAAGGTCAATGTTGAAAATGCTCCGGAGCCACCCAGGAGCACCCCTTTCCTCTACGCTGCAGACCTGCACCACCAGTCATAATAATGACCCACCACCTGTGACGTGGGATCGCTAAAACACCTTTTAAATAAAGTGTAGTAAAAGAGGAGACCACAACTGCAAGAAAACAAAAATCAAACGCAAGAGACTGAGCTAAAACACGCTCTGCGCTCCCGGAGACTCCTCCGGGGAAAAGCCTCGTGCAAAAAGCCATTACTTCAGCATTTCTAAAAACAAAACCAATCTCGTACGTGATGCTGATACTTTAATGAGACACGACGTTTTTTGAAAGACAATGCAGTTATTTTTGTTTATCTGTCATAAGCAAATATCCATGACTGCAAATCTGCCATATAAGAGGTAGCTGACAAACTCAACACACTGATGCTGGCCAGTATAGACCAAACTGGAAACTTCACAGTGTGAATCAGGGAAACCCACATTCAGCTTCCAAACCCAGTCACAGGAGTGCCGTGTAACTGCAGCGACTGCAGAGAAGCCAGCCCCAATTATCCAGTGCACAGGAAGCTGCAATCCCTTCCCCTTTTCCCCTTTTTTTAAAAAAAAAATTGCTCTCAAACCCTCTTTGTTGGATAGCACATTCCCTTGGATTCACAAATTATTCCCGGAGTGATTAACAAAGACAGCATCCCTGATGACGAAAGCCACTAGTTTTGCTGCTTTCAGCCTCAGGAATGTTAAAAGATTGTTTGCTTTCTAAGTGCAAGTCCACGTTTAAGAAGAATAAAGAATTTGCTATAGCAAGCTGGATCAATGATGCAGCAAGCCAAGCATGCGACCTCCAGCAGGGTGGCTGGGTCCAGCACTCCTGGAAACAATAAAATAACCTTACACTGCTCCTGTTCAACTGCACAATGCAGGAAATGGGGAAAACATTTACTCCTGACCCTTGATGCAACGAGCGGCCTCCTTCAGCTGAACTGATTGTTCTTATTAACACTATTATTATCAGACATATTCATCCCCTTCTCCCCTTTATTGCAATGACTGGCATGAGAGATGCAAACCTGGCTTTCATCTGTCTACCTGGCTTTTCCATCTATCCTGGTACAACGGAAGCAGGATAGATGGAAATTAAACAGCATCACCTCCAGCTCAGTAGCAGGGAAGAAGGGTCCTCTCACTATCACGTTACAAAGATGGAGCACGGTGGCAACGTGCCGGGCAGCAGCTACGTCCCAGACAGCACCCAGGCGTAATCACCATCACGGGCAGGGATGCTACGCCTTAACAATGGTCACTAAACACAACCTCATTTCTCTGACTGCAGCAAATGAAATCCACCCTGAAAACACCATCATCTCTTCTAACAAGAGACAAAGGTACCGTTGCACTGCTCGTCAGGCTCCAAAGTGACAAACTACATTAACTATCCCAATTAGAGGAGCACTCCAGTGCTTCAGCCTCACCCCTTTACTCCTGACTGCAGTCGCTGCTGTTTACCTTTTACATGACTGTGAAAAATAACACATTCCAATGGCAGCTTCTCGATTTACACTACAAAAAATGAAAAGTAACACAGAGGTCACTGTCCACAAATCACCCTGTTCTTTCAGGAATGGCGTTGGAAATGTATGGTCCTGCAGTCAGGTGATGGCTGGAGAACATCCCCGTGTCACTGACAACAACTCATATAAGAATATTCTCCAGCCAGCAGCACAAAAGCAGGGAGAGGGCATAAATAGCCTTTAAGGAGGGTGTATAAATAGCTATAGGTAACATTTGTATGCTATAAAAATCCCCTTATTTTTGGCCCAGCTTTGCAAGCACAAGTTTCCTTTCCAGTGTTTTGCTTGTGCTTTGGGGACACGCTTCCGCTTCCCTTCCAGCCAGTACATCGGGGAGAGGGCAGGGACTCCTCCAAATCCCCTGTTACACCCTCAGAAGAATGGCAAGCAAGAGAATTTCCCTTGCCAGCTGTTTACAAGAGATCCTATCAAGGCTGATGAGACCAAAAATTGGATACGTTGGGCTAGATCCTTCCGAGAGTTACAGACGTGGGGTGGCTAGAGGCTGGAGAAGGGTTGCAATTGAATATGTCTTCCTTAGACATAAAAACCAAGCAACTACGTGCATGCACATGGGTGTACACAGATTTCACGTTCGCTCTCTCTCCAAAATAAATACTATCTGCCCTCTGAAGTAAGAATCGCGAGCTGCCAGCCTCTGAGCTGGGTGAAAACACATCGAGGAGAGCAGCCGGTGCATGTGCATGTGACACAGGCATCTGCATATCACGCCACCCCTCTGCCTCCCTCCCTCCCGCTCGCCGGGTCCATTCTTACCAACCAGCAGAGGATAAAAATGCTCTTAAAAAGACCTAATTTTCCTCCCCGGCTATTTGTTGGCGATGCAGCCCACGGGTTCATGCAGCCAAAGGAGCGCTCCCTGCTCAGAAAGGGAATGTCACAGTGACAGTCTTGGCTCGGCAAGGCTGTCCCCTCTCTGCCGCAGTATCTGCATCCCCAAAGATGCTCCAGCCCAGCTCTATCACTCTCTACATTTCCCCCCTAGGTTCTCCCCCAGATGCAGCAGTGTCCTGGCACATCCATCCAGCCATGATCTCGCCTCGTATCCCTCTCAAAATCTCACACGAGGGCATGGCAAAGCCAGGGAGGGAGCGACCCCCTCCTGTGCCGCCTCCCCCAGCGCGCTGGGAAGCGGGGCTGCAGAACAAGGCTCGGCGATGAGCGCTGGCAAAGCTCGCTTACCACCCGGTGAGCAGCTCCCCGTGGCGTGCAGGTGGCTCCTTTGATTTCTGATTATTTGTCAGCCTTGCTTCTGGCTGGCATCGTGCCCAGGCCAAACTTTGCAGCAAGCAGGTCAACCCCACCGAACAGCCTCTCCAAATGGTCTCTTGAAGCTCATGCACCCACAAGAAGGGAACATATAGCCCACGCCTGCAGGCATGGCTGCAGCCCGGATTGCCCTGTGGTGGTCCCAACTGCCTTTCCAATAAGGGGTCCTCACCAGCATTTATTGAATGATCTCCTAGCAAAAACCTCACACAGCAAGGAACTGTGTTCCAGCTTTCAACTGGAGCTATTAGAAAAAATCCTGTGGAAAAACACTAATTCATCAAGGCCAGAATGTGGTGTGGGAATATGCCAGTTTTAGCAGAAATCCCATCAGGAATGTCTTGTAAACCTGAGATGCCCAGAGCAGCTCACTGCATCACCTCCCAGCCAGGGAGACCTGGGTCCAAGTCCCTGCTGTGTCCAGCTCCAACCAAGAATTATCTCCCACGCCCCTCCAGGGACAAAGCACATGGAGCAAAACCAGTGGAGTAAAACCGTCCAAGGGGGCTCAGCACCAAAAAAAAAGGCACAAGTGTACGGACAAGCCACTACAGAGCAGCAAACTGCCCTGTCAAATCCACAGCTCCACAGGCTGATAACAGCAGCTACCTCAGTCCCACACTCTTAACAGAGAAAGCTGGAGAGCACAAGACTGTGCTGAGGAGTCTAAGCATCCTTCAGGTTACCGTACAAGCAGCTGGTTAGTTTAGACCTTTTTACTTTGCACAAAACCTGCTTTAATTCCCCCAACATTTCGGGCACATGTGTTTCTGAATCTGGGTTTGGCCCTTCTGTTGAAGTTCCCTGCATGCAAGAGTGTCTATACACAGCGGAGACTATTCATATTTGTGGGAGAATGAGGAAGCTAATTCAGGGCTTTGGCAAGATGAAAGGAAAAACCTTAATTAAAATAAGTTTTAAAACCCATCAAGATTTTTTTTTATCTTATTCAGATTAGCAGCCATCCTAAGATTACACTCTGAATCTAAATGTACTGCTTCTCTTCAGACATTGTGGGCTTTGCACACAAAGCCCTTAAGACATAAAAACTCTTGCCAACCTAATAAAATAAAAATGGGGGGAAAGTACACTGACAGTCACTAAAATTACATAGACTTCGTCAAAGAATACAAGTAATGCCCTTATTTTGTAAAGAACTTCCTCCCCCCTAACCCAGCTCAGAGCAAGCACTCCTGGACGCACACCACTATTAACGTAGGGTCTAAGCAGCTCTTCCTCTTGCACGAGAAAGCTGCCAGCAAAAGGCCTGGTTCATGCACGGGTTCGCACAATAAGGACACTATCCTGCAAATTCTCTGGAGCTGGCAGAAGACACCAAGAAAAGCAACTTGACCTAGCAACTGACCCCCCCATGCTGGGCTCCAGGCACAAGTCCTCATCCTCAGTTTAGGGAACCTTGTCCCTGGGCAAAAGCAGAGGCAGGACAAGGATACATTTCCATCCAGGATGATTTTTAAAGAAAATTCCCGAATAAGAACCACTGAAGCTCTCTTCCTGTTTGCAACACTCATATTCATCCCAACAGAGATGGAGTAATGAGTGATCAACAGTGCAGGATAAAATGCAATTTATCATCACAGTTCCCCAACCCATGACTTTGCATTCACTGTTGTGTATGTAAACCTCAGGCATCCAGCAGCACCTCCTGCAGAGAGTTTTTTTGAGCAACATTTGAAGAATTGCAGCAATGGTCTCACACAAACACATTTTTACAATGAAGAGCAAGCACAGAGAGTGAGAGTCTTCTTACCATAATTCCAACTAAAGAAATTACATATACACAGGGAAAATCCTTCCTGCTTGGTGGTTCCTCCAGTAACACCTATCCTTACCTTCTAGTCAACTAACTGCCCCCCAGCCCTAGAGTACAGAAAAGGATTTGGACTGCTCGCAGCAAACACAGCCCTTCCAACCCTGCCTTCAGGGCTGCGTGGCTGATGTAGCCTGGCTTGCTGCAACATACAGCAAGGCAGGAAGGAGGAAATGCAGCGTCTGCGAGCAAACTGTGCTGTTTGACAGATTTTTGTTCTCCATCCCCACCCGATAGCAGTCCAAGTGAGTGCATTATCCATACTGCATACCAGGTACCATTAGTTTGATATTGAGTTTGCTTTAAGAAAAAGAAGCACCAAATCAATTTCTTGGGAGGATAAACTTGCAGCTAAAGGGAAAAACTACAATTACACTTTTCAGCCATGAAGAGTAAATCAGATGGTGCTGAAATCCCAGCAGAAAACACAGATTAATTAAAGTCTGCACTTTCTAAATCTGTTATTCAACTAAACACAGCTGTTAAAAAAATGATGCCTTTGCTGTAATTTTCATGTACATTCATACCACTGAAATACAGCTAAAAACATTATTAAGTGCGTTCAGTTAGCTGCTGAAGTTGTGCAAGAAAAGAAAGCACACATATATGTTTAATTATGACAAAGATTGTTTTTATTTAAAAGAAGAAATTTTATTTGGGAGCTCAAATGCTGTCTCTGAGGAAGGGACCAAATTTATTCAGTGGGGCGAGAGCAGAAAGGGAACCTTGTGGTGGAGCAAACCAGCATCACCTCAGCAGGGCGGGAGCTTGGGCACTCCCTCCTCCTGCATCACCGGTCCATGCCCATGGCACGCGCCATCCATCAGCCAGATCCCAGCCCTCCTTCTGGTGCAAAACCACTTGTACTTCCAAGTGCTTTTGGCCATCTGTCCGTCACAGGCAGCGCTTCCCAATTTCACTGATTTCATTAACCCTAATATATTTTAAGATCTTACAAAAAACCAACCACAAAACAGTTTCTTTACGGAGTCTCATCTAAAACCCATCAAGGCGAAAGGAGGCTTGTGCTGAACCCTGTTAGCTTTGGATCGAGCTCTGCTTCCACACAGAGCCAATTTATTCATCAGGAGACGGCACAGTTACCGACGCAGAGCTCGGTGTCGGGAAGATGGTACAGGATACACAACCCAGTCCCCCCACGCGCCCCGATCCCCTCCCCCCTGACGCTCTGCGGGGGGCTCTGTGCAGGGTGTGTAACGCTGGCAGAGCACAGCTACCACTGACACGCTGTCAGGTGGGGAAAACACGACATGCCTGAAACAAAAGCTTTCCTTCTCTTTTTTCCCCCCTTCTCTCCAAGTCTACATCAACGATCAAAGTGGAGAGCTCCTTGCTCTGTCACAGAGGGAAGCGAAATTGCCGTGATTTGAATGCAACCTAAAAGGCACTCTGCAATTCAACTCAATCAGTATAAACTTACTTCCCAGCCCTGACGCAGCTGTTCCTCCCCTATAGAAGAGAAAATAATACTTGAACCGTGCCTCCTCTGCAAGGGGGAGAAGGCATGGGAGAGCCCTCACTGCCTCTCAATCCTTTTGAAATCACTTCAGCTTAAAATATAATTAGCATGATCTAATACAGTAATATATTAATATTGGCAATAGCTCCTTGCCTTAATATCAGCCTGTAAAGCCTCTCATAATCTAGACTCATGATCTCCACAGTCCATGGAAAGACAAGGACGATGCCACCAATGCATGCTCGCAGGTATTCACACCGGGGAGGACTCAGGCCCAGGACCTTAGAGAGGGGAAAAGCTGCCCGGCAAACACCAGCACTGGACTGCCTATGCTCAATCAGCGTATCCCTACAAGATGCAACCACAGGTGTGTGATGGTCACCCAGTGACAACACATAACAACATCTGGAACTGCAATTACAACTTGAAGTGTAATGAGTGCTTATTTGCATTTAACCTGCAATAAAAAATCACTGTATTTTCATTCCGCTCATTCTTGTTTTTGAGGAAAACAAAATTGGATGGGAAAAAATATCTTTAAATCCAGGATGACTCTAAAAAAGTGTTCTCAGGTCCAAGAAGACCCCTGAGTCTCTAGAGGGCAATGGTCAGTCAGCTATGTATAACAAGAAATGTGTTGAATAAACTGGTCTAAGTAACTACTCCAAAGCTTCACAGAAAAAGGCATTTCTCAGTAGGTTTTATTGTCACTGGCTTTTGCATAAAACACCCCACTGCATCTACTTACTATTACTCCTCTACCTAATCTACCAAACCATATCAAGCATGCACCTTTTGCAAGTTCCTGAAACATGATCAACTGGAAGAAAAAAACAATTAAAACCAAGGAAGTATCAATAAAGAAGAGGAGCTATATTTTTTTCAGGGATGAGCAAGATGCACTGGTAGCAAAGTACTTCCTATAATCTTCCATTACAGGGTGAAGGTTTTAATAAAAAGAAATAAAAAGAGCTCACATTTTGATCTTTTCCCAGAGCTAGACATGGTTTAATTAGCTTGATCTCATTATGTAAACTAGAGAGGAAAAAAGAACACCATTAAAGCAATATCCCACTGGCAAATGAGACAACCTTGACATCAACTAAGATATTTTCTTGGAAAAGTCTCCCCTGCCTGTGATGCAGATTCCACACCTCTTCCTCATCACAAGGTCTTCATCATCCCACCTCTTCCAGCTGCCCTGATCAATTCAAAAGCATTTCTTGATTTCTACTTCCCTCCAAGCAGCCTGAAAAATGCCGGTAGTAAAAAAATCGAGCTAGACATTGACTTGGTTCTATTTAGCCTGAGATCATTCAGCATGTTCTTTAGAAAAGATCAACTGGAACTAAACATTGCCATAATACACTCCATCTGTTAAAGTACATACTTTTGTAATAACACATTTAGAATTCAATAAGAAAAGCGAGAATTACAAACAAGGTGTCCATAATGAGCCTCAATATAATTATTAAACCAGATAAAGTAGGCCTGGTTTTCAATACAAGAAAGTTATTTGTACCTTAATGATAATGAAATGTAAAAAGCATCTGTAATTTCCGCTGAAATGTATTGCAGAAAGTCAACTTAGTGCATGTCACTTTGTTAAGACTATTCTTATTATTGTGTTTGCAATGACAGCAAAATGCTTCTTAGTTCCAACTCCTGGGATATATAAAAATATGATTAGAGCACTATAACAATACAACAATGGATTAATTTGCCCAACCATTACATTTGGATCTGAAAGACTTTTATAATTTATTTTACCAACTGAAAGGTGGTTATTTTGGGATCCTGGCTCATAGTTCAGTGCGGCATTTTGAAATATGTTTTATATTCCAGCACTGGCAATACTGCAAAGTTACAGTGATTCTTGCCTGTTTGCCTGTCACCCTGAGCTTTTGTACTAGCCCTCTGCCATGCCTTACTCTGTGATTTAGCTTGGGCTGCTCCGGAGCCGGAGCTGGGCCGCCTACTCAAAAGGGCATCACACATCCCTGCAAAACAACAAGGCAGTGGTGATTTATCTGGTAAAACCGTTACCCAAGTAAAAGAAACTGACATTCTTAGGGGATGCTTAACGATATTACCTACATCAGGAAAGGAGAACATAAAGAACTAATCAGTGTCAAACAGTACAGCTAACAAACGTAGACCAAAAGGTGTTGAGAAATCTGGCCTGAAGGGCAGACAATATAAAGGAAAATAATTAATAACTCATCTGCTGAATGTCAGCAGGAGCCATCCTCTACAACTGCAAGATTAACATGGAATAATCACAGATTATTAGCAAATTCATGTGCTCACCCTCAAGTTAAATCAATGCTGTTTAGAAGGGAGTGGAAGTTGCCAGTTTGGCCTAAAATGGGGACCAGAACCAAGTTTTGTCAAGAAAGCAAAAGCCCCTAGGACCTCAGTTATGATGCTATTCAAAAAGAAGTGAGTACGCAGAGGCAGGAACAGCCCAACAATCAGAAATAGAGACTAAACCAGAAATGCACACCACGTGTGATATCACAGACAGGGCAATCCAAGATGCCGTGATTCTCCTCTTGCCATCAGGACCATCACAGTTTGCTTTGACTGGACCCAAATTTCACTTGTTAAGGCAAAATCCCTTCCCAATCCTTTGCATTCTTCTGATGACTCCCTCTGTTAAATTTACTCCTCTGCTGTTTTCTTCCAGGTGACCTGGGTGCTGTGGCTGCTGGCCCTGGAGACCACCCTGATCTGAGCATCTCTCCCAGGGTAACTTCCCCATGCTGCTTAGTACATCGCCTCACATCTGCCCTGCCACACATATATACAAACATGTCCTTGGCCAAATTCAGAAGAGCTGGCAGGATGCAGTTTAAGGTTGAGCTAAAGGAAAAGCATTCTAGCAGAGTTTCAGGAGGCAAGCAGTGTATTTCTGGAACACCACCAAACCAGGTCTCCTGTTAGCAGCCTGGTCATTAGAAGCACAGTTCTGACCCCTGGGGTCTTGTACCTGAAGACCCAATGGCAGCAGAGTCTTCTCCAAGTGGTTTAAATCGATGACAAAGGATACTCAACATTATGGAGGAGACCATCTTTTGCAGGAACTACTTGATAGTTTAATAACATTATGGGAAAATACATGTAAGTGCTATGTTTCCATGAGTCAAGACTATATTCTCAGTTTTATGCTCTTGTATTTGTCTCACATGCTTTGTACTACACTGTAAACTTAGACTGGCAGCTTTGTCACCAGAAAAATAAAGCCTTTAGTCTTGCTTTGAATGGTGACATCAGCCTTCGCTGTCCTTTCCCCAGCCCCTTGAACCATACTGTTTCTTCTCATCTACCCTGAATGCACTACAAGCACCCCCAAGATGATGGCACTGCCTGGGTTAACAAGGAGAAAAATTAATGCAATGTCCCTTTTAATTGCAGTGGCAGGGCAGAGAAAAGAAAGTGCAAAGGGATGCTTTACTTGCTCATGCTCTCTGCTTTTAGCCAACACAGACTGTTGCGGTATGACCCACTGACATTGTAAAAACTGAGCTAATGTAGGCCTTCCATGGATTTAACCCATCACATACAGATAACACAACTACATCATTTCTGGATCATTGTTTCACTAATATCCTCAGCTTTTAGGCAATGAGACTTATTATGTAGCAAATTGCCCAAATCTTGCAACAGACTTTTTTTCCTAAAGGAGATTTTTAAGGGAGTAAGAAATTTATCTTCTCTTCATTGTCCTATTTTGGAATTAAATTTTACACTTATTTTGGGGTTTTACAAAAGTGAATTTGACCAAGTAGAATATGCCACACACCCTTCTTCATTTGGGGAGTAAAACAGAACAGAACCTTTCAGGTTATTTCCAGAAAAGAGGAAAACCAATGATGGGGTCAGGCTCAGTGACAGGGCTGTTAAAAAGTGTCAGTGAAGTCTTCTGAAAGGTCTCATGCTCCAAGTTTTTAGTTAAAGTCATAAGTCTGTCTATAAAGGTTCTATCCCAGATTTTCTTCCTTGGAGAGTTTGAGGCAGAAGCTACCATCCGAGGATTACAAAAAAGGGTGTGCAACTGGCATCTCAAAATGGCCATGAGGCCAGAAGGAATCAACCTGAATTTTCAGGGGTTTTGAGCAGTCTGAAATACTGTGGCTCAGATCTACATACAGTATTTCATATGGGTTTTGTCCCCTCCCCAGCCTGCAGTAAGACTTGTTTACAAACTAGACAGTGGTATAGCACGGATTTTGGAAAGGAAGAGGAGGATAAAGGACAAATGCAGGCATGTGTGCATACAGAGTCGTCTTAAAACTCTTCCTGCCCTGCTTTCCATATGAAATCATACGAGCTTCCCATTCATTACTATCAGTGCTCTTGCTAGATTTGGATGATTGCCCAATTGCTACTGTTGCCAGAAATCCAAAACATCAGAGGGGGTGATTCATCTGATGCCTTGACAGCTCTGGAGATGGGCTAAGGAGGGGAGGGGAACCCAAAAAACCAAATACTGTGATGGAGTCCTCTCACAGCCTGCCGGCTGCTGCTGCAGCAGGAACCACTAATGCAGGTACGGTCACTGCTTCAAGCTGCATCTCTCCCGCACACTCACAGCATTACCAAAGGATGGTTTTCTTATAAGCAGTAACAAATACAGTTTTACCTATATTTTCTTTGTCTGCACCACAGGAGCTAATCGTCTTAATAGAGCAAAACTGTATTTCCATACTGGCAAAGCTCTTCCACATAGATGCTGTTTAAGTCTTGTTTATCTGGTGCTCACTCATCCAAAGAGTTAGCAACTAGAGAACAAGAGGGGCTTTGTACCTCCATGCTCTGCTATGTTAAAAATTGATTTAGCATAATGGTTTCAAAGAGATTAAAATCCAATTTTGTAAATCAAAGCAGGAACTGTACTGACTCACTTCTACAGCAGCAGCAAAGAACCTGCTGAATTCTGAAAACGACAGCCCTGATCCTCTATTAATGCGGAGAAAGTAATTAACCAATCAAAACCACAGTTTAATAAGCTATATTTTACTGTATGCATCTGCTCTTTATCCTCACATCAATAACAAGATGGGATTTTCACCTGGAGAAGAAGAAAAGGCAGTGTCTGGGTTAGCCACAGCTTCTCAGGTAGCATCGTCCAGCTGAACTACTCAGTGTGGAGGGGCTGTTGGGATCCTTTCTCCTCAAAGTATTTATCATCATTCAGGATTCAGCTTTGCATTATTCCAGTTCTATGTCACCTTTAGCGCTAAACTTCATTAAAAAAAAAAATCCACACCACCAAACCACAAATGGATAAAATAAGATCATTTGAGATAAAACAAATGAGCTCTGCAGATGTCCTAAGAACTCCAACACACAAACTATCTCCTTCAAGGAAAACACATTCCCTTTAATATCCTGGATATGCAGATACAGCTGTAAAGAAAAAAAAAAATCCACACATTCAGAATCATTTATAGGAAGTGTCTCTGATGATTATGGCATCTTCTGAAGAAAAATGCAGACACACTTAACAGGGCCTGATGCATACCACGCAGCACAGAGATGTTATGTGATGCAGACAACCCAGGACTCATTAGATCTTTTAAACAAATTTTGCATCATTCCGTACAAGCAGTACAGAAATCTTATCACTAATTCGCATATGAGAAAGCAATCTGAGCTTTAAAGAACACCTGAAGCTTTACAGAGGCACATAAGAAATGGTGGATATTCAAGCTCATGTATTTACATAGATGAGGTGTAGTTTAAGTTTTTTAAAATTTTGTTTTCTTTTACAAGGAGGATATCAGCATTTTCCCTGACTTTCTTTTTAATGCAGAAGTTAGCCTTGTTTATGCTACTTATTTCTCACCTAAATCAAGAAGATCTCTGTGCTACTACACAGAAATGGTTTGTGTCTATCACTATTCCCCAGCTCTACAAAATCTATTTTACAAAATCCCTGTAGAAATATGAGGACTTGGCCCAGGGACACATTTAGGGAGGTTTGAAGCCACAGAAATGGGAGGCTGGGAGGAAGTCCTCATGTCACAGACATTATCCCAATGAATTTTTTAGAGCTGGGAGCAATGAAGAGCAAGTAGTCACAAATTTCCCATTGAGAAGAATGAGATTAAAGAAATTCATATAGAGAATGGTGCACGTGGGCATTGGTGGGGAGGTAGCGTCAGATCCATGCCATGCCCCTGGGACGCAAACATTGGAAATGCCCTGGCCAAGCCCAGATCTGAGATGACTCCAAGATGCCTTGAACGAAGTGAGTGAAGTTCTTCATTCATCACTCTTTTATTGTGGTGTGCACTCAGCCTCCATCGCAGCATGCTGCGGAGGTAGGCACCGGGTACCACCAGCTTTGCATCCTCCTTTCTCCTCAGCTGGCCAAAGCAGCGTGTCCCAGCACCACGGTGGCTCTGCTGGCTCAGGCACCCCGGGAAGGAAAGCACCAGGCTCTGCAGGGGCAGGTCTCCCAGGCACAGCAGCTTTGCCAGCTCTGCCTGTGAGCAGATCCATGCCACCAGAGCCCAAACACAGAAGTATGGGACCTGCCCTGTTGTGTCTCAGCTAGGAATTGAGAAGGGGAAAAAGTAAGGAAGAAATTGTTCCTTCTTCTCCCACCAGCATATGAACCAAATACAAACATCTTTTAATTAGTAACACCCTCCAAATCCCCCAACAGCTGCAGTTTTGATGGGCACTTCATCTAACCCAGCAATTCTTTGCATGAAAAGCAACCACCTTAGCCACACTTGGACAATTACCGATTTAGGTGGATTTCAGCTGATGCTGAGTTAACTTCGAGCAGCCAGTCATAGCCAGACAGCAGGCATGCCACCAGGGGACAGAGATCAACTGCCTTGGCTCCAGCTAGGGCTTCCAGTCCAATTCCAGAATTTAATAACTGGAAGAGAACTTGCATGATCACACTGGTACAGCCAGCAAAAAACAAGTCTCTTTTTTTTTCTGAAAAACTGTGAGAAAAGCTTTGGAAATGCTATCTTAATGTGCCTCCGTCTCTCACTCTATCACCGTCATCAAGAAACTTCAACATGCAGCAGCAGCTCTCACCTCACCACTTTTTAGCCCTGTTGCTTTTATCTCAAATGAAGTTTTAAGAAAAATGGTGGGATATTATTTCAAGGAGAAAATGATCTTGCACTGAGAACTGGCTTTCCCAGGTGGTTTTCCCAGCTTCCACACTTTCCAGAGGGATCCCTTCTGGGAGCCACTGGTTGCCACAGACCCAGGACACCCCTGAGATCCTGGCCCATTGCTGCTCACAGACGAGGACCCAGGAAAAGGTACTGTACTGAGAGAGGCCTGAAGCAAGTTATGCAAATGAGAAAAAATGAATATTTAAATAAAACATTTATTAAGAACAGATTAACTCTGTCAATCAATATTCACTTTTGTTTTCCTGTGCACACGTTTGGAGGGGCTGCACAATAACCAGTTTCAGTTTTTGCAGGGTGTATTTAGTTCTGTATTTAGAAGTGCAGCTTCCTGAAAGATTTTTTTTTTAAATGAAGTGCATTTCCTTGTGTAAAGGAGAACAAATTGCTACTTAAACTTTCTTCTATTGTCTATTTGCCTGCAATTTCCACCTCATTTGCAGCCTTTTTGTGTCTGCCCTTTTGTTTAGTTTTACCTTTGACATTCTCTTAATTTCTCTTCAGAGATACCTGACACCTTTACATTAAACTCACAATACGTATAATACAGGAGTTTTTGGAGAAACGCTGCTCAACAGCAGCAGCTCCCAGCCAGACAGAGAACCCTGATGTCTGCCAGGAGGTGCGGCTTTGAAAATCATTTCTCAGCTGCAGAGAAAATTTTGAATCATTTTGAAAATGACTTCTCGGCTCAAAAGTTTGTAGGGAGAGCAAGGAGCGCTGGCACGCTTGTGGGACCTGGTGATGCTGCCAGTTTCTTTGCAACTCCAGCACCCTTACGTTACATAAACCGAGATCCCGGGCAACGTTTACCTTCTCTTTGTGCCCATGTGTTCTCAAATGAAACGGGAATAAACCACTGAGCTGCTTCAACAGTCAGGCTAGCTGCGAGGAGGGAGATGGAGGAGTTTGTTATTTAATGCTGGCAAGCTCTTTAATATCTATCACTGCAAGGAATCAAGCTTTAAAATTAATTGATAATATGATAAAGAGCTTTGGGGCTAGAAAGCCATTTAAGATGACCATCCCTTTCAGGTTAGCAGAATGTAGAAAACCCACATAGTTGGCTGACAGCACACCCGACAACTTGATTACATATTACACCCAGACTTTGTGATCAACTATAGATAAAGTGAAGAATTCACTTCCCTGCTTCAGTCCTCACTGGCAATGCAGAAAAAACAGGGGTGAAAGGCAGGGAGTTTTGACGATTCATGGCAGAAATCGGGATGATAAGCAGTTGCATCTCCTCTAATGTTTAAACCGGAGGCTGTGCGGGGGGTGTGGTGGTTCCTCCCTGCGACCCCCTGGCCAGAGGACACAGTCGGCAGATTGTCTTCAACAAAAGGGGTGGTACCTGGACCTGATCCCAATTGCTAAGGCTAGGAGGAAGCATGATGGTGCTCTGTGAACAAGGCCACGCTACTACACCTTGCCCTTCTGTGCATCTGCCAAAGGCTAGCATACAATGGATGAACTGCTTCAAATGTTAATTTGTTTTCAAGCTTTTGCATTTGTTTGAGTGCTGGGGAAAAACCCAGCTTTGCTCGTTCCTTCACCTCACCTGGAAGCCCTCCTCGATTTGGCCAGACCTACCAGCCTTGCAGCACAGTTCAAACACAATTTTGGCAGCAGTGCCAGCTCATGGTTACTCCTCCTACCCTCCTGGGGTATCCTGCAGCTGGACCAGGTTCCCAGCACAGCACACCATGCAGCGGCACCTGCCCCGTGTGCTGTCACAGCAAAGAAGGATGACCATGAATCATGACTGTTCAAGCCCAAAGGTTATGCACAGACAGCCCCCTGCCTCCACAACTCCCTCTTCCTCCTACCAGTTGTTTCTTAAAGTGCCCTTAGATCCACTCTGCTGTGCATGTCCAGGGCAGCCTGGTGCCCAGCTCTCCTCCGATATTTGAGGAGCAGGAGCTCTACAACCATCCGAGGGTCTCAATCTTCCTCAGAGCTGTCACAAATTGACAGGACTCAGGTCATCACTAACGCTGAGTGGGAATGCAACCCTCGCTCAGGAACAATCCATCCAGCAGAGATCCCCACTTGTCTCTTCCCCACCTCTCAGCAGACTCCCCTGATCAGCAGCAACATAAATCCCACCATCTCCTGCAACCCCAGACCCCGCGCCTCCCGCAGCCTGGCCACTCCTGGGCAGGGGGTGGGGGATGACACACCCCAAGTGGGTCCCTGCTCAGCCCGGCAAGTTTTGCTTCTCAGCCGTCCCTTCCCCAGGGCTCCTCTGGGTTTGCAGAGGATGCACAGCACCCGTCTGTCTGCAGCTCCCCATCCTCCTCCCCAAGGCCGGTCAGGCACTGGCACACCAAACTTAGCAGAGCCAAAGCATTTTGCTACATCGTGATCCTTTTCATTCTCAGTTTCCTTTCAAAGAGTGTTCCAGTTCAGAATCTGCCGATAACAATAGATGGGTTATATTATATTGCTGTTAGAAGAAATAACAAGAGTCTCCTCCACCTCTCTGTCTTTCAGAGACCACTGAAGCTGGAGCGATACTTCACTTGTATGCCAGGAAGAGGGCACACTCTAAATGGTTATTCTGAAAAGCATTAAGCCCATCACCCCAATCCTCAGTGGATCAGACACTCTGCTTTTGCTAACGCTTCCATTTTGTTTGCAGAATAAAGTGAAATGGGTTTTTCCCTAAATGTTTGCATGCTCTCTCTCTCTCTCTCCAAGCACTCATTTACTCTTGCTTTCTCCCCTTCTGATCTAAAACCACACCAGCTGTTCGGTTTTGCTCCCCAAGCAGGACAATCTGCCCGTTTTCTTTTGCCTTTAATAAGAAAAAAGGAAAGGGGGGAGGGAAACAAACAAACAAAAAAACCCCAAAACCTCAAACCAAAGACAGTCAGAAATTGGCATCTCCATCAAACACACTGTAATGACAGTAACATAAAAAACCAAAAGTGACAAAAAGACTCTTGGCTGTGAAAACGTGCATTTCCTAGAATTTCCACTGGCTCCTGGGGCTGCAGAGCACGCCCGCTCCCAACATGCAGGAGCCAGGATAAAGCCCTGTGTGGTGTCGGCAGCGCAGCTCCCCCTTCCCCAGCACCACGCTCTCCTCCTGGAAACACCACCACCGGGACCGCAGAGCGCCAGGTCGGAAATTCTGAGAGCGCCGAGATTTGATTTTCATCTACTTTGTTAAATTTCTGCTAATTGCTTTTAACGTACTTCCTCCGCCAGAGTCTTTATAGCTTAATTCCTCATGGGCATTCAATTCTGGAGTTTTACTAAGTACAGAAGGAAAATGAAATCTAACTACATGGCAGTGATGTAATCGCTAATGGCCTTTGTAACAAATGCAAGCAAGGTTTTTTTTCTGGTTGGGTTTTTTTTGCCACCAATGGCCTTCATCAGAGTTTCAGAGTTGATGAAAACCGAGCAAAAGAAGCTGCAGTCCTATAAATACTATGAAGCAGTGAGGCTGGATGTGATGTAATGCAGTCCAGTATTTTATAATTAGCACATTAGAAAGTACAGTGAAAAGACTCCAAACTTGAGCTCAAGTTTTAATAAAATACATCACTAGCTTCCTGGTTTAGACTAAGATAAGTTGTCACCACAAACTAAGAAACTTCAGATAATTTTCAGTCATCAGCAAGCTACAGCTAGAAGTAGTTAATGCATTAATACTTTTACTCTCAGACAACAAGGATGTAAGATCTGTAACTCCCAAACAGTATTATGCATAGAGCATACTTTTCATGATTACACATTAATAGATTTGGGAGTGAAAGTTGGAGGGGTGGTGTTACGTGTCAAAATTAATTATAATGCCAATAAGCTGAAATTCAACGGGGAAGATCAGGTTGACTAAATTATTGTGTTGAGTTATCAGCACTGAAAAATCAACTGAAAGAGGCTGTAGCCTTTTGCTGTAAATCCAAAGGTGGATTGAAAAATAATGAGAAGTAAAAAAAAAAATTCCCAGAGCAATCCATTGCAGAGGGTTCAAGTGACTAAGGACAGTTCCAAATCAGCCTAATTTTACCCAGGATATAATTTTGCATTACAGCTATTAAAGAGTTCAATTGGATTTTAGCTCTCCATCACAGGCTTACTAAAATTTGGGCCCAGCGGCCATAAACTATGTCAATTCAGGTAAATCAGGCTATTTCCTTCCTTTGTAATGTAAAGCCATAGAGGAAACCAGCTCCACTTCTGTAAGACTTTCTCAGTATCTTTCCAGGTCAGGCACCCCATTCATCCAACCTGTACCAGTTGGCAACTTCCGAAGAACACCGCAATTAACATAACATTGCTAAAACAAAACCAGAGAAAAAAACCCCCACCCAAACCAAGCCAAAACACCTACAAGCAGAGATCCGCCCCCCCCCCCCCAACTCTAAGCATTTAAGCATTCAATGTGTCTTCATAAAAGCTGAAGTGCTAAGAAGAATATTACTGTGAACAACGATGAGAACAAACAAGTAAGTACAGCAAGTACTACATGGACATTTAATTCCTACAGAGTCAATTAAATGTTAACAATAAAATACAGTGAGTTAATGCTAGACAAAAGGATTAAGGAATAAGGGAGGAGTTATTTATAAACATACAAATGAAAACCTGGTTAAGAAGAAGTAGGGGAATTAATAAAAGATAAAAAGCATGATTCAAATATGGCTAAGAAGGGGAATTCCTTTATTAAATTTGTCTTCAAAAGTAAATTAAGAAAAGATGCCTGCGCTATCAGAGAGAGTGATGGCGAGTTTATAAAAATAGCTACCACCGAAGGAGAGAAAAAGGGAGTATCTGGAAAATGCAGACATGTGCCAAATCACTCAATCTGTGCAATTAACCAACGAAATCAAGTGTTGTTATTTGTGAAGATTTTTTTTTTAAAAAAAGGAAATTTAGCAAATTCTTTCAAAACATAAGTCTAATACCTAATTCTGGAAATTACTTAAATGGATGGATGCAGTTAACTTCTATTCCTAGCAAATGAAAGGAAAAAAACATTAAGAAAAAAGTATCTGTTGCAGATAGCAGCTCAGCAAGCTGCAAGAAGTACAGATTTGCAGAGAACACCTCTTGTTATGCACAGTTGGTTTGTTAGCACGAAATATTTATTTAATGAAAAGAAGAAAGGAAATACCACATGGATTAGGGTAGCAATTTCAAGAGTCAGTCCTGAAATTAAAAGCAGTAGTCCTGCAAAAATCCGAGCAGCCTCAATTCTCCCTACTTTAGAAGGGATTAGGATTTAGCACCTGCAAGACTCAAGACCAACTGAAAACACTTTTTTCCTGCCAAGGCCAGACTCAAATCTTACCGACAGCCACAGGACCCTGCCTGTGCACTCCACTCCATGAGACATAAATTAGACCCCAAACAGATCCACATCAATTCGAACCTCAATGTATTTATACAACTGAAAGGTGATTAAAAACTCGCAAAACAAAGGAGTTGGAGGAAACATGGATCTGCGTTAGATTTAATCTGAAAAGCTTTGTTAGCAATCTGGAAGAGGAAAGAATACAGTTTATTAAATTTCACCTACTATGCACTGAAATGCATTGTGGGACTTGACAATAAAAATAAATACATATAAAGAAAGTATTGTTTTGATTGATTGGGACATCTTAAATTAAGAAAGGTGCCTATCAGGACCACCTTGTCGGCAACATTCAAAGAAATTTCCCCAGCCTCTTCAGGAGGCCCTCACAAACCTGCCAGATCTGAAAGAAGATGGAAACCATACAAAGATTTTTCTGTTTGGAAAAAAGAAAACTGATGCTGAAGAGATCTATCATCAAAACACAGCCATGCTCTGAGGAGATGTTGGGAATGCATCCATCCAAACAGAGCCCTGGAAAGGCAGAGGGCAAGCAGCTTGAGATGAAATTGCAGAAGGATGCGGCAGCTAAAAAGACAGTTTTGTTTCAGAGACAGAAAACACAGAAACACGTATTGCAGGATGTTACAGTCTCCTCTCTCTACAGATGTAATTAATCCATAAATGGAATAATGTATTCACTTCTGGACACCTCATTACCAGAAAGACATTGACAAATTGAACAGAGTACAAAGAAAACAACAAAAATGTTTAAGGGTTTGAAGGGAAAAATTTCTAAGGAAAGATCAAAAGATTTGAATACGTCCAGCTATAAGCAAGAACATAGCTTAGCAGGACAAGATATATATCTATATGTGTTTGAAAGGCGTAAATATCAAGCAGAAAAAACAGCATGGGGGGCTATTAGTAGGAAAAATGGAATGAAATTATAAAAAAGAAAATTTAAGATTAAAATCTTCTTGTACAATTAGGATGCACAGTTAATCTCAAGGGATGTGGTAAACATACCAGTGCAAGAGAACTAGACTAGACTGGACAAATTCTTAATAAATGTACAGCTCAAATAATCGCACACCAACCAGAAGTGGGGTTGGGAACTTCTTATCTCTGATGTCTGCTTCTCCTCTTATTTTATATACTGATACAAAATCCATTTGTGGACTTTCATATAAGTACCTTATAAGGATCTGGACCAATATTTAAAAAAAAAAAAAAAAAAAAAAAAGAGGCATATATGCATGGCAGCCCCAAACCAGATCAAAACTGAAGGACTCAATCCTGTCCTCACTCCCAAAACTGCAGCAGCTCTCTAATGGTAATGAACACTGCAAAGGCAGCCAAAAGGGGAAAACAACATGTGCATGACCACGTGCATGAAGAGGTAATGAAAGCTGATGCATTTCAGCCATTTATCACCATGTCTAACTGATGCTGCTTTGAATAACCTAAACTACCCGTATACCTCCCTGCCAGTGCCACAAACCTCTGTCAAGCGAACACTGTCTTCAAGTCAGTCAGACTTTGCCCAAGGAGATCCTGCTGGGCCACATTAAGCCTTTGTGGCAGGAAATGTTCAATACCAACATATTGCTCCTCTTCTACTTACCACATAGTATATATCAAAACTTAACATTATATTGAAAGAAGATAATTTTTTAAAATTACATTAAGCCAGATGCAAGCCCACAGCATCTTTTAATGACTGCTGTCACTGAAATCGGACTGACACTGGGTAACCGTGCCCCATCTCACAGGTTATCTGAAGGATTAAAACATGGAATTTTCTTTAAAGAAAAGTCTTTCAGAGTGGTGAGCTGAGCAGGGAAAAAAACAAAACCGAAACAAAACACCCAACTTGATAGGAAGACCCACACCAAGAAAGCCTACTGCAATCCTCCCCTCTCTGATCCAGCAGCAATTCTCATCTAGGCAATACCTTTCCATCAGCAAACTGCACTGTCAGACTGTCCTTGGTGTGAGTTTCTGCAGTCAAGAGCAGTGATAACATGAGATATATGTCTCCTTCCTAAAGGATGGCAGACATAGCTTCCTCATCCAACCTGCAAACCTGAGAACCTGAGTCTCAGACTGAGCCAAGTCACAGACAGACCTGGAGTTTGTGGTCCCCGATACCCAGATCCACACCATAAAACACCCCTTTATTTCGCTCTAAGCTATTTCCCTTTTTTGTATTCCCAGGAACTTCAACAAAAGGTTAAACTATAAAAGAAGAAAAATCTGCAAGACGGGTCATCTAATGGCTCTCTCCTGGCTATCTGCACAAAGCTGTGTTTATAGCTTATTGATGTGCTTCAGACTGGGTCAACTGCGTGTTCAGCGGCCTGTCTCTCTCCCTTTCTCCAAACAGTCTGAACGAGAACAAGAGAAAACCACTGCAGTGGCTGGCAGTGTGTGCTGCCCAGGCACTGGCTCATTATCATGACAAAGGGAGGTTTGAACATCCTTCAGCAAACATGATGGCTCCCTTCTAGCATCCGATTGAAAATCTGGCAATGAGTGTCTCCCGCTCCTCACATCCTATTTACTCAGGCAAAGGAATAGGATCAAATACATTTTAGATCCTTTTGCGGTGTTCCACTGAATTGCCTTTTTATCGATAGGATTCCTCCCGGCCTCACACCACTGCAATAGTCCTGGGTCGACCTTCAGCAGCTCGAACGCTGCAGTCCCTCAGGTAGGTCACAATAAGGACATGAATTTTTTAATCAATTCTTCCCTCCCCAAAACACTACAAGGAGGGATGGCAAGCTTTTACAATGTGAAAATGTCAATGTTTGTTGCTTGCAGAGGCCAGATTTACAGCAAGCCTGAGCCAAGCAGCTTGTTTCACACCTTCAAATTTAAGGGGAACAGTGTTCTCCTCTGGAAAACGCGGCCCAGAAGTTGCAATGAAGCAGACACAGATATGTCAATCACCACGGATGCAAAGCTGTGAAAGCTTCCCGGAGGAAAGCATTTTGTACCCAATACAGAATGGTCAACTGAAAACTCTACCTCGCTGCTCCCCGCAGCACGCCTGTCTGGAAGACTGCTTCATAACACAGCCTGCAAAGAATATCACTGGAAACTCAATATACACAGGAGAACAGTACAACAAAGAAGAAAGTCCTTACAAAAACGAACAGGATTTTGGTAGCTATATTATGATACTGTGTGCTAATTTGCAGGTAGAAACATGGAAATTCTACTAAAGCATCACCTAATGTAAAGACAGAGCCAGCAAGAAACAGGTGCTGTGGTCGGCAGACAAACCCAGGGAGCCCTCAGAGGGCACACTCCTCCATTCATCCTTCGGCTAACGTGAACTTAATGCTGAGATGAGAATAGATCTGTATTAACTTCGATGGGAAGGTAACACCACATGAAATAATCATGCTTAAGAGGTTGCTATCCTGAGCATAGGGGGGTTTGTGGGTTAGATGAGCCTGGTTAAACCGCATCAATCTCTGCAGCCAGTACTACGCAGGTAAGCGATGCAATTAGCACTGCACCTCCCTGACTTTTCCTCCAGCCCTAAAGTCCAGGCAGGTTCTTTCAGCTGAGCTTATTTGGAGGAGCCTTCAGCACAACACCTTCAGACCTCTAGATTCATAAGGAGGTATCTTCACTGACGGGATTTTAGCAGTCTCCAAGCAAACAGAAACACACCTTGCTCACTCTCTTTTCTGCAAGATACTCTGCCCCGCCATGCTTTCTGCTACCACATGTGTGTCAAATTAGTCTCTCTACAAAGGCTCTAATTTCCTCCCATGTTGCACCCAGAATGAAGTTCAAGGGTGGCGTGAACCTGAAGCATTATTCACCAGTTTGCCCATGCACAGCTCACAGACTGAGCCCCCAGCATGCTCTGGGGCTACATCTATTGATGCTACAGTACAGCCTTTGCCCTGCCACTGAGATCCCATCTCCTTACTCCAGAAGCATCTCTGCAGCGATGTCCAGCCATACTTCAGCCTCCCTGCCTAATGCTTCACCTCCACAGAATGACGTCCAGTCACAAAGCTTACACCTGAGACATTACCGAGCTGAAAAAGGCATCTCACCATCACACATTATATATGTGCTTCTTTCCAGCATTACTTCAGGATACGGTAAGACTCTCTGCCTATGTAAGGGAGGATTTTGCAGAAGGTTTCTGTGACCAGATCTGGGATCTCTGCTGCACCTTCAACATGGGTACCTGCAAAGTGGACAGGCATACCTCAATGATGCTCTCCCCACTCAGCTGAGCCCTGCTGTGGAAGGGTACCTGCTTTTCACAGTCAGACTGCAGACAACACCACATACACCACCAGCAAGCCCTTGTCTCCCAAGGCTGGCTTCTCACCCACAGACAGGCTTCTGCCTCTGTGCAAACACGGCCTTCATCCTGACAACAAATACAACAACTCTACACCAGCTGCTAACAAGACTCTGTCTGCTTTTATTTTATTGTTCTAGATATTCTGCACAGCACAACCAAGTTTCTCTGTACAAATTGTAGGTGCTAGAAAACAAGATGTTGAAATGACTTCGATTACACTGAAAGAATATCCTACTGCGTCCTTAGGGAAAGGACAGAGGAGAGAAAACACATTAAAAAAAAAAAGTACTGGCTCATACATAAACCTACTCTTACACTGGGGGCAAAATTTAAAAAAAAACCAAACAAACAAACCTTTGTGCAAGTTCAAATGGGAGGAAGGTGACTCCTGCTAGCAGCCCCACTCTCTTACTCAAGATCTCCAGCAAAACCACAGAAACAAGGCCTGAAGCTGAAGCAGAGCTGTGCAAGGATACTCTCCAGACTAAGCAATGCAGCGCGTGGCAATAGGAGTGTGAAGCTCTGGGCTGTGGTTGCACAGCCACTTACACCCAACATAATGGAAGCTGCCATGGGAAAAGCCCATTCTGTTTGATCAAATTTTTTCAAAATATCTGAACATTTTCTTTTTCAGTTCTTAGGGGTTTTTTTCCCTTAAATTTCTCATGGAGCTTCACCGGCTCCGCTTACAACAGTGCTTGTCAACCCATCGGGAAAAGACAGCAGGCACGGATTAATTTTTGAGGAAAGCTGCTTTCATGCCAATGCACTTGGCAATAGAGAATACAAGAAGAGATATCCCAAAAATGCAGTATTTATGAGAGGAGTGGTTTCTAAAATTGTTTTCACTATGGATACCAAGAAGCACCACCTGATTCCTGACTACTCTCTTGTGCACATGTTTTCATATGATTATTTTTAAAGGTGACTTGAGCATCTATTTCACAGAACTCCTACCTCAAAGCAAAGCAGTTCCAGCTGGACATTCAGCATAACTGTTTTCCAAAAGTCACTGCAGAGAGTTTGTAAATGGAAAATGCACTTTTATACCTACAGAAAAAATAAAACGTTCCCTGCAGAAATAGAGAGATTCTCTTGGTGCGATTGTGATTCTAAGATTTAATTATCTCAGCACAGAACTGCAGGTATCAATGCTTCAGAGATAAAGAACAAACAAGGCAATTATTCCCAGAAGTCCTCCTTTTTCCCCTTTAACAATCGCAAGGGTTACAAACATGCCAAGGTCAAAGAATGTGCAATAAAGAAATTTATTTCCAATTGGAATGCACAGAAACCTTGCACTATAATGGTGGAAAAGCAGTGGTGTGAAACTCAGCGGAGCTGAGATTAATGCATGGCTAAAGATCATAAAGACTATCACAGAACCGTGTCTGAAATGACAAGGAATAAAATTAACAAGCATCTTTCCAACCAACTCAAACTCTTTAGCCCTACAATTTCCCGCTGAGCTGCATCACACACACCCAGCCCAGAGATCTGCCATCTATTAGACATATACTGTATGTATTAGAGATGGCTCCAAACTGTACAGTGTAGCTCTGGATTTGAACTTCTCTGGGGTTTGCCCTCTCTAATGTGAATGGATTGGATTAGAGAGCAGAGAAAAAAAAGCCCTGTACAGTGGCAGCCTCAGAAGCTTCTAAAAGCATCACAGAACAGGATTGAAACACATTGTTCAATTCCCTGGACTTATTCCTCAATTGTTTGCATTATCCTAGGACATGACATGAAATGTTTGTTTGCAGACACCTACCCCACCAGCCCAAACCAGAGCCATGCATGCCATGAAGAGGGTGGAAGCATCAGACAGCAACTCAAATCCTGACTAGTTGTCTACATGGACAACATGGGCAAGTTACAGTCATGAGGGCAATGTCAGCAAGCCCCCATCATCTTATTTTTCTGCAATGGCAAATCGTAATATTTTCAGATATAAAGGCAGGAGAAGTGTTACTTGGTGTATAAAAGGGAGAATTACC
Source organism: Athene noctua (assembly GCF_965140245.1). Taxonomy (NCBI): domain Eukaryota; kingdom Metazoa; phylum Chordata; class Aves; order Strigiformes; family Strigidae; genus Athene; species Athene noctua. The sequence continues at coordinate 11,487,639 of NC_134047.1, read as the reverse complement.
CTATGTACTTCAGTGGCCTGAAACCTAGTGCCACATCACTTACAGCACAAAGAAAAAAGGCATCCTTAAGTGAAAAAAATTATTTCAACAGTTTCAAGTTTTATCCTTTAGACTTTTTAAAAACCCCACAAAAAGTATTCTAATTTTTCTTTTAAACACATACATACTTCCTTGCTATTCAGATTGCAACAACAATATTTTACTCAAACTTTCCAGGTGGTCTCCCTCTAGGAGAGAGCCCAAACAAGAAAGTTTTTGCCATCAGTTATTTATCTGGAAGTTTTTTAAACAGCAACACACAGAGAGTAAAACTGTATTCATCATATGCAATTTTATATGAAGTATGCATATTTATGACAACGGACATGCACCTGATACATAATCATAGACCGTATTTATAGAAATGTTTGAGCATAAGGATGTTAAAATACACTACACACGACTCTAAACCTTCAACCTCAAAGTCAGACAAGTATGACTCACTTAATTTTGCAGGTGGAAATTAAGTGATTTACCAAACAATGTAGAATAGCAGAATAAGTAGTCAGACATGGATGTCCAAGCTTCCAGTCCTTCCAACCAGCAGATATGCCCTCAAATGATTACACTGGGCATAACATTATACACACTTCCCGAGCACTTTGGCTAGCCTTTGCTACAGACAGCCTGCTTGGCTGACTCCCTATGGCTGGTTTTATGTAAACGATAGGAAAAAGTGAGGGTGGGATCATTTTGATTTGACTGTGTGCGTTACAACTTGTTCACTGACACATGCATAATCTTTATGCTGCATTCTCAACTTTTTTAAAATTGAAAAGTCTGAATTTCTTGCAAAAAATTCCACCCATTGACTACTCTGTGTTTGGCAGCAAAGGCAAAAGGAATAAATAGAGGATGCAGCATTTAGGTTGGGAAAAAAAATACTATCTGTGTTCCAAATCATAATTTTAGTAGAATAATATTGCAAAATAAAACCACCCCAAATTAAATAATAGTTATAATGTTTTGAACTTTGCCAGTCTTCCAACCACATTGAAGCCAGCTCCTAACCCTGGCTCCCAGCACTCTGGGGCTGCAGCCTGAGCCCAGCAATCCTTCTGAGCCTCAGCAGGTACCTCAGCTCTCTGCAGTTCACAGCCTGGCTAACACTCTACTAACAGATCCCTCCAAGGACTTCTCAGTATGCAATGAGCAAAGTCAAGCAAAGAAATACAAGTTTTTAGCAACAAGGTAGGGAGAAAATACTGCGCGCTACCTCATCGAGCAGGGGAGAGATGTGCAAAGCTTGGCTAACACTCTACAGGTCTCTCTTTCTGCTACCTTTTTTGTGCATACTATGATTCTACAACATGGGTAAGCAAACTATTAATGGATAGGAAACCTCAACTATAAGGCAACAAGCTTTTTTTTTAGTTGAAATCCACACTGGCTGGCAGAAGGACTGAGTTATCACCTCTCCCAGACGCAGTTGCAGGGCTGCCAGCCCTGGTCACATTCACATCAGACAATGTCCCACTCGAACAGAGGACAAAATAAACCAGAGAAGGGTGGATGAGGCAAGGAGGATGAGGAGATAGACTGAAAAGGATGAGGAAAGGTGAGAAAAAGACATCAGCAACAGATGTGCTGTACTGAGCCAGTGACCATTCCAGCCACAAATCAATGGGCTTCCCCCACACAGGCAAGGCACAAAACGGTGGTGTAAATCACAGTGGCGTAATTGCAAAGTGACTCACTGTCATATTAGTGTCCCCAGTGCCACAAACCTCCAGGCAGGAGGCTCTGACTCTGTTATGTTCTTTGTATGGGGGCAGTCAGAGATGCCACGACCATTACCAACAAAGTGAAAATGTAATAATGCAGGATGCACCAAACCCTGTCTTGAGAGCTAAGAGATGAAGAGTAGTACTTTATACCTCTACCTTAGCCAGGCAGCCCCTGCTTCTTAATTTCCTGGGGAGATACTTCTAACTGAGTTTCTCTTATTACAGCAACAATTCTCCACTTCTCCCTGGGGATCAGCCACATGGAGTGAGCTCTCTTGTTGTTGCAGCTGTTGTTGAACTGTGCTAAGTGATCGATCCATGCCTGAAAAAACTTCAGGAAGCATGTGCTCCTGGCCAGCCCTGCAAGGAGGGCGAACCTTCCATGTCCTGCCAAAGAAAAGCTCCTTTGACACCCTCTTCCTACACTATGGGACAGTTCATGGGACCTGCAAGCCACGGAGAGGTGGAGAGGGGGAAAAAAAAAGAATGAAAAACCAAAAAACTAAGTTCTCCTCGTTTTCTAACTGAACTGTTCTTTGTGCAGAGATCATTTTGGGTGTGATGTCTTGCTAGGCATTCTTAATGAACAACCACGCTAGGCACTCTTAATGAACCAAGAGCCTATATCTATTTTTCACTTCTTATTTTTCACTTTACAAACAGGCAAATATATACAAGAGCAAGGCTTAGGATGTTGGTTTTGAGACCTCAGGTAACTAAGAACATTTTTAAGGTGCACCAGTCAGTAGGCATCACCGTTCCCCTTCTCAGGCCATTTTGCAAGTGTTGCCAAGAGGACAGCATCGTGCGAGCCATCTCCCCACCATGCTTGCCACAGCCTCCAGCTTTGCTTGGCTCCAGAGGAGCAGGGGGACACCACAGATGCCCACCACAGTCCAGGAAGCAACGAGGGAATAATGATGAACAAGTTTTGCATTGCCCCTCAACAGTTTTCTCAAGGAAAAAGCAAATTATGCGCAGAAATTAACTGTACCGGTTTGCAGTTCAAAGTGATTTCCTCCTAGGATAAAGATTTCCTACTGACTTACAGACTGCTCCACAGGTACTGCAGACAGGCAGATTTTTCATATATTAACACAGAAAGACAGTCTCTGATATAACAATAACACAGTTCCTGGCACTTTGAAAAGGTCCTTCACAACCCCAGTTCCAGCAATACAGCAGTTTCTCCAACTGCTGCACAAAACAGCAGCATTTTCACCTGCTTGTACAGCCCTGAAAGTAGACAGGCGCAGATTTGTGTCTGCCTGAAACCTCCTCTTTTCAGCAAAATATCGCCAGATATAGAGCTAACCTGATGTTTCCAGGAGTGACTGAATATACATGTTTATTTTTGTTTTCCGGAGGGATTCCAAGCCCGCCTGCCCGCAGCCCCCCGCAGCACACACACAAAGAAGGGAGGAGGACCATGGTGGAGCTCCCAGCATCTGAAATAGCACGGCACAAAGGTCATGTCTTTACTGCAGCAGTTGGTGACCAGGGGAGAACAGCTACGGGTTAAAAAAAAAAAAAAATTGGAAAAATAAATGCATTTGCTAATTCATTTTTATTCTGTATGAAAATGTAAATTGGGTGCAAAAATAAAACAAACAGAAGAGGCCTAATTATTTATACAGGCATTTTAATCAAACAATGAATAGCACACAGCAACCTTCTACATCAATTAATAAAGCTGGCTTCTGCAAAACAAAAGAGTTACACCATGTGCCCTAATTATAAAATCCAGCCTGGAGATGCTTGGGGGTTTTTTTTTTCCTCCCCCCATACACCTGGCTTAATATATACCCACTGCATTCCTGAGCTGAGGACACTCTTAGCCCCACTCTCTATTTACAAATTCATCGCTGTACTGCGTATTTACTAATGTCTCTGACAGTAGGAGTGGTCATAATGCAGCACTCCGAGGCAAAACAGCAGCTAATTGAACGCAGGGGCTGGGGGGGGGACAAGGACAGGGGGGTCTGCCTCCCTTTCTCTGTGCAGGAGGCAGCTGCTTCCACTTAAGCTTAGCACATTTCACAAGACGAGGATAAAATAGGAGGTATTAGATGTTTGCATTAGATTCCAGGGACCCGCCTCTATGTTTTGCATTAACAAAGCATGCTTTACAACGTGTTTCTTCACGTCTTACCTTGGGCTTCACTTGATCAAACATCATTCACCACCGTAACATATGTGACCAAACTGGCTAATGATGAGCTGTCACCTTTTTGACGAATCAGTACATATGCCTTCTGAAAGCAGATCTATCAAAAGAAGCTCCCAGTGCCTTGCAGCTTCACGCACATCCACAGCGCAGGGTTTTCGGACTGCCTCGGAAGGGCTGGTGCAGCAGAGCAGAGGAGTCGACAGCGTCTCCACACAAGCAGTCCATGCTAAACAGCCCCAGCGATAAGTGTATTTTGTCCCCAGTTCTGTTGAGTTTGGGGGTGCAGGGGATGCTGCTTGTTTATTTTTATGTAGCAACAACAAAAGGCACCATAGAAGTTGTTAAAACCCCTCTGAGGCATGAAGCCCAAGTTAACGCATGCTTTATGTATTGATCACTTTCTCAGTGCACAAACCCCAAAACTACTTCAGGGTTTTCTTTGGGGCTCAGCAACATGTGGTTTGATCTGGGGCACTTAGAAAGCGGGGCCATTAAGCCAGAACAGACTCCTTCACTGGAGTCAGTCTCCCCTTTTAAAAAGCATTAAGAAGCTCTCCCCCATTCTCATCTAAACAAACACAAAACACACCCTGGAGCTCAGAAAATGCCTCAATTCATGTTTTCAAAGCACCTCTCCCTCTTCCCTGCAGCTCATGGGTGGGGAAGGCACATGTGCATGAGCTTCCCAGAAGGGATGAGGTCTCACACAAGGAGATAAAAACCGCGCAAAAAGGGCAAAGAGGACATCCAAACGCAAACCAGGGCTCAGATTCCCATCGTGTCCAGCAATGTGTGTTAGCATCTCCACACTAACAGCCTACCATGGGTAATGCTGGCAGGGAAAATGCAACAGTCCAGTGTACCTTCACAACAGCGGTATCAGCCTCCAGGGAGCCAGGTCCATCTTCTGCATGCTCATTTAGCGCTTGTGCTCTTCCCCAAGTTCACAAAAGATGTTGGCACTGCCAGGGCTTGGGAGCTTCCACTCGACTAGGGCAAGCTAAAAGCTTTGGGTGCATCCAATCGCCCAGCTGTACAAGTGGGTTACAGTGGTCACTTATGAGTACAGAGTGTTTTGAGGACTATTTCTAAAAAGGGCAGCTCATATTTTGTTTTTACAGAACGTCTAAAAATGGTGAGGAAGTCAGATCAGCATCTATTCACACAAATGGAAAAATATTTCTGTAAAATAAAACTAAATACGAGAGACAGATTCCCTTTTAGCAGCATGAGGCAAGAGACTGATAAATTAATTTTTAAAATTTCATGCTAGAAAAATCATACTTATTTAGTAAATTTGATCTAAACAATAATCTAGAAAAAGTTTTACATGCTTTAGGAGTTTGGGGAAGATTACTTTAAAACCCAAAGTGTATGTTTACAGATTATGTTCTGTTTCTCAACAGGTAGGATAGGTTGGAATAAGCAACAAAAGTGATGACCGTACTTGGCACCTTACTGAAACCATCCACACTTACTTTGTATACTTGCAAGTCCTTCATCCAGAAGTCAGGCACTGCAGTGCCAATAATGCATTTGGTACTTTCCACAAGGCACAAAAATACAAATATAGAAATGCAATTGCAATTGAAATCTGTAAGAAAAATTGATTTTTGAAACTCGCACCAAATGTAATCAGATACTATTGAAGTTCAATTATTCTTTGTTATGTTTAAAAAATTTTGTTAATATGTGTTTGATTCTACTAGAGAATATCATTTAATTAGAAAGCTCTCCAAATTTCAGAACTGATGCTTCTGTGTAGTCAGAGAAAATGTTCAAAAATGTACTTGTCAGCTTATGTTGCATAATAGACCATGTTTCAAAGGAAAGCAAGTTGCACACTCAGTGCCTGCAATTACAAATTACCAACATGAGTCATGTTTTGGGTTCAATTGCACGTAGGTGCCTTATGCCCTAAATCTGAGTTGCCAAAGTTGAAACAATAGAGTTTTCAACAGCACTTGCACTGATAACCAAAGCCAGACACCAACAAAATACTTCATAGAGACTACAGAACAGAAAACATCCACTTCTCCATATTATCTTGATATTGCAATTCCAAGAAATAATGAGAAGAAAAAAAAAAAAAAAGCGCAGCAGTTCTTGAGTTGCTTACTCCTAACTCTAAATCTGGATGTGCAACATGGGTCTGTGCAAGTGGCACCAGCTGACTCCCCACATTAATGTTCCCAAGAGATGCTTGGATGCCACCACATAAAAGTGAGACACATTAAAAATGAAGACGATAACAATGAGTACCAGGTCCATTCTGCCACTAAAGGAGTTCACCAATTTGCAGTCATCAATGTGCAAACCTCAGTATCCACAGCAAGAATAACCCTTTCTTCTTCCCTTCCATCCTCTCAAAGTCTTCTTCAGAAGTACAGGACATGACCATTGAACAATACCACTCTTAGCCAGAGAAATATAATACATAATTACTGTTAGACTGTACAACTTGATGCCAACCCCTCCTCCTGTAGACCCTGTAACAATCTATTAGTAACATTTATTACTGTACTTTAACAACTCCTGTAATGATTCGCCTAAAAAATAAAATAAATCATTTTTATTGCAGTTCTTTGCCTCTTTAGGAAGATACAGCACACTGACAAATAAAATCTACCCACTGAACAACAAGACCTTAGCTGTGACATTGTGAGCAATGAAATAACACTTGGAGAATAGATGTATTCCAGAACCAGATATCCCCAGGGAGCTTGGATGTTAAAAGCAACAGCACTTGCAATTTTGGATATACACATCTGAAACATCCTTCCAGGCTACACCACAAATTTCACAGGTAAGGAAAAGGAAAAAAAACAAAAACCCCAAACCCTAAACCTAAGTGCTAACCAGAAATGTGATTCAGAGAGGAGAGATGCTGCAAACAGGGCTGATTTCTCAGCTAGCAGCATGACTTCTCCTCTTTGTGATTTACAGATACTTAAAAACAAGTAGGTTAATGAAGCAACAATACACTGACTGCAGAGCGCTGATTAATACAAACTTCAGAGCATAGTGATCCATGAGCCAATTCAACACTAAGGCAATGTCCAAGCGATTTGGCTGAGTTTATTAAAAAAGAGGTCTTGAAAAAGTTACAATAGCATTTATTTAATAGTGTAAACTAAATAAAATAATTCCTGAGAAAGAACTGTATGCAACTCCACTGTATGTGGACTAAAAAATACGTATGGATAGTTTACAGAATTCCACTTTTCACTCTGCATTTTGATCTCAGCTTGCTTTAATATTTTCGCTATTACCTTTTTAATAGTTTAATTTAGAATGAGCTTGGTCCACCGAATTGATTGCGCAGTTAACCATCAGGACTCTAAATGAGCCTCTGATGCTCAGTGAGTCTCTTTGCCTCAGTCTCCTTTTCTCTAAGGTAAAGGCAATGCCACAAAAATGCTAGGGATGTGTTTTGAATACTTAAGAAGTGTGTAATTTCATTTTCTGTAGGAAGCATAACAGCATCCGTCCCTTACCCAGCAGGACCAGGAGCCCGCATGGCACCGCTGAAGTGCCGGCACAGCTCTGGAGGCTCTCACCGGCACCTTGACCCTGAGTCTCCTGATCCACCGGCAGGCCTGGCCAGGACCACTTGGTTGGGAAGAGATGGGGTTCCAAGAAAATAAGATGCAGAAGCACCTTCAAATTCTTAAAGGGCTTTTTTAGGGTGTCGTGATGACTTACAAAGACTCTGGACTGGCAGGAACAAGGCACCCACCTAGGAGTGGTGTAGGGTCACGTCATCTTGGCCATTTGCACTAGCTCAGAAGTGCGCTCAGTCCAAGCCTAAGTCTACATGTGTGCAATCCAAGCATTACTTCCCAGAGTTGCATCTGAACACCTGATGCCATGCCTGTGCTAGAAAAAATATGCTGCTGGAGGAGGGAAACCATCCAACTTCTGTCATCACCTCCAAAAACTAAAACATTTGTATGCACCCAAGCAAGCACTGTGGTCCTTCCAGCTAACCACAACATACCACAGCGGTATTTTACATTTTTCTTTTTTTCACAACAAAAATCAACACAGGTACAATTTCTCATTTGTATGTCAGTATTTCTACCTAAAATGAAGATCTCCTGAGACGCACAAAAAAAAGAGACAGAATTGACAGGGAGGGGCCTTGAGTGGGGTTGGTAAGACCATACAAGGTCATTTTCTTAACCAGCTTTTCCATCTCTGACAATGGTGTAGCCAAGCCCAGAAGTGATCTGAATTACATGATGTCTCTTTAGCAGTCATTAATACACTACTGGAGGTCTCAACCCAGTTCTTTGTGAACAAATGGTTGTATAAAAATAGCCATTACCTAAGATGACCATTTTCATTCCAGGACAAAAGAACATCAGGCTGAAAATTGCAGAATTAATCCCTTGACACTACAACCCACCACAATGTCTTGTGTTTAATTTGCAGTGGAAAAAAAAAAAAACCAACAAAAATCACATAGTCGTGACCAAGAACAAAGGACACATCATGAGAATTAATTTCGACATAACTACCACTGAAACACAGGGCAAACCACACCCTCTATTAAAAGTTAGGCCAATGGCTACTGGGCATCAACTGAAAACAGAGATGCTTGCTTTGTTTCTGCTTGAATTGTTACAACCTGGCTTCTTTGCTATCAGACTCAGCCTGGGATTGAAGCGGGAACAGGCACCAAACACAGAGATATCAGGGTGCAACAGGGGAAAACTGCTCTGGCCATGCTTTGTCTTCTTTACAAGGGATCTGCAGTGCTGCAAGTGTTGCTCCAGGACCAGAATCTCTGCTGCTGCAATCGGTATGCTGAGTTTGTCACCATATAACCCAACTGGTTAACAAAAAAAAGTTAAGAAATCCCCAAACCACTAACGACATATCAACAAACAAAGCAAAATAAAGGTTTGTTTTATTTGACTCCAAATGCCTCCACTATTTGTAGATTATTTTTTTTTTTACATCTATATCTACCATCACCTAAAGAAAGGGCACACTTGTTGGAAACAATGGGCCACCTAAGGAAAGAACCCATGTGTTCCCTTCCATCTAGCCTGCTGCATCTCCTCGTTCTTCACAGTAAAACTTGTCAAATTTATGACAACAAAAACCTGTCCTTTTGAAACCCCGGGGTGGGGCCACGCTGGGACAGAAACAAAAGTTTACAAATCAATCTTCAAGAAAATGTAGCAGGATGAAAGGGCCATTTATACAAGCAGAGCAGTTATTTGTTGTGACTCGAATACTATTAAATGAAGTAGTAGATTAGTGCTGTGTTAGCATCAGATGCAACAGCTCGTTTATAGTGACTAACCAGGGCAAATAGGGATAACTTTTAATGAAACAAGCAAGTCTGCAGCTTAAGCTGAGTTCTCAAAAAAGATACCTAAAAGAGCGAAGGTGTAGAAGGAAGAGTAAACAGTGATCATAATGACAGAGCCAGCTTCCTCATGGCTGCTGTGCTGAACCTCATGAAAGATGCTCTCAAGCGAGACTGGCATCAAGACATTGCCCCCCCCCCCCCATCCAGCTCCCAGGCTGGCCACATCCACCCTCCTTGCTTACCGACCTTCCCTTCCTCCAGTGCCACCAACCTCAAAAATCAAGCTCTTGCAGATGAAGGATGAAGAGAAAAAAAAAAATTAAAATAATAATAATAAAAAATAATCAGTGAACCCATTACTTAGGGTTCACAGAGAACCTTTTAGGCAAGGCCTAAATGTCAGGGTCCCCCTGCAAACACTGGTCTGCAGGTGGCAGCTGCATTCTGCTGTCCTCGGATTGTATTAAAAACATCTGAGCACTCTCCTGTGCTCCCTGTATATTACTCAGTATTTAGGGAGGTGCTGGCAAAGGTTATGCCTAGAAGTTTACCTCTGAATGAATACTGATAGGAACGAAAAGCAAGCAGATGTTGGATGACTAACTTGAATGCGCTTGAACAGGATTTTGGAGCAAATCAAAAAAGAAAAAGTCCCTAGGGGATCTATTTAGATTTTATGTTCAGCATAGTGCATATTCATTAAAAGCACAGTCACCGGTGTAGGTATGCACTAACACAATATTGGTTTAGCACACAGGGAGTCTGGGACTGATGCACATCTCTCTAAATGCCTCTCGGGTGCCCCACCACTGCCCAGGGTAACAACACAGCCCTGGCTGGGGAGAACTGCCCTCAGTGAAGCTTTTATTAAGCATGTTATTGCAAACGTTTTAAAATGTGTTTCACTGTTTCTACCCTGTTTTCATAAATACACGCCTGATGTCTCTTAAGGAGGTGTCTCAGCTACAAGGGAAAGCAGCAGTTCATTTGGTTTTCATTGTCCAACTGGAAAGAATGTTTTGGAATGGAGAACACTTGCAGTTTTCAACACCTAAAGAGCGACTGCTAAAAGAAATGAGGAAACGGAGACAAAAAAGAGGGACTAATACACATTTTGACTTTAAAGTACTAATAAAATCTGCATTTAGCCAAGTTGCAAGTTGTAGCTGAAGTGCCTGCTGCAGCAAGGCAGCAGTCCTGAAGCCCTGAAGGCAGAACCGGTAGTGCTGAGCGGCCCCTGGGGAGAAATGCAGCTGGAGGAGAGTGAGTGCCACCTCAGACAGCAGGTCACAGCCACACCAGGTCACACCAGAGGGCGAGAACCGGTGTCAGATCCAGACCACGCATACATCTACAGCCAGCCGGTCCACTGGGCTTCTCCTACCGTGGACACTGGCATGACCCACCCAAACTGACCAGGCTGCACATCATCACATGGCCTACCATGAGATCGCAGCTGTGTGTCAGACATAGCATAGCTTTGGACCTGCAGTACAGCTGTAAAACATCTCAAGAAGCCAGTACTGAACGCAAAGTACTCTGACTTGATGTCCTGATTTCAACCAGGAGAGTGGTCATCTGGCCAGGAGGTTCAGCAGGGTCGCTGGTATCATCCATCCCGGATTGCTCATAGTCTTCATTACATCACTTTACCCCCCCAGATGACAAATAGCACTTTAGCACCATTCCCAAGTACATGCTTTCCTCCTTCACTGCCGACACTTCCTGACCCCTCAGGAACTTCAGCCGAGAAGCCGAATGCTGTCAGCCCCACTGCAGAGCCTCGCAAAAGAACACATTTAATCAGCTCAGCCTTGATTTATATGTCTGCCTCTTACGAAGCCCAATTTCCGACGCTGGAATTCTGATTTGCTATCACAACCTCTAGACCTACAGCCAAAGACTGTCATTTTTAACGCTGGTCATTTGGCAAACCACAAAGAAAGCTCACAAATCCAATAAAAGAGGTGTTTAAAAAAATAAAAATAAAAATAATTTGAAATTCCACACAACGGTTCTGGCCTGCTGCATAGCAATGGGGAAAAGCACACAGTAAATCACTCGTTTGACCGCTGGGCAAGGGCCAGCATTCACTGAGAACCTGGCTGGCAACAGCACTTTCTCAGGTTCCTCACAATGGGCTGCTTGAATTTGCTTTTTAACTACCCAGAGGTCTGACATCAGCCTTTGCTGGCAAAATAGTCTCAGAAAAAATTGCCTGAGTACCTGGTGTGCTGCAGCTGCATGTGTACATAAAAGATTCAAATTCAGCAGAGCCTCAAGGATCCAGGTTTTTGACAGAGGACCCCACTACAAATGAGTTATAAGTAAAAAAAGACCTAGATCTATTTAGAACTGAGAAAGTAAGGCTAAAGAAGTAAAACCTTTACTTAAGATGTGCAGTACCCCACCTCTTTTTTCTGTCTTCCCATCCATTTCATTCACCAGTTGCAGCTCTGGAGTGGGACTGTCACTCAGTACGTGTGCACCCTCCATCTGCATCCCACACATGGGAGAGATCTCCACCACTATGTCTTACACACCTACAGCTACTTTTGTAGGGAAACTGATGCTCAGCTTTGTGTGACTTCAGATATTGTTCTGGTACACCCAAACCAGAGCCCTGTACAAAATTAGCTTGTAAATACCCACAAGGAGCAAAAAGACAATGGATACTAGTTAGAAGAGAGGCAGGCACACTGTTTACACACAACATAAATCTGATCTACATTTCATTGGTGTGTAAAATCAATTTAACAGCAAAGGGGCAAGCAAGTCCTGTCTCTACCTGACTTAGTGGGTTTGTAGCACCTACACATAATTTTCCAGACACTATCTGCAAAAAGTGCACTCTGGAGAGAAACTGAGGCAGCAGGCTCAGTGATCCAGCTATCTCATTTCCACCTGTGTTTAGCCTGTTTCTCTGCTCCTCTGTGAGTTGCCAGACAATACAAGGAGAGAAAACCACTCACAGGTTAAGCTGAAAGCAAACACAGAGGTAAAAGGGATGACTTCATGCTACAGAGTTCAGGCAGTCCAGTAATGCTGCACACCAGTTGCTCCCAAAATTTACCCTGGTGGCATTTCTTATCCATCTGCAATGAGAAGAAGCACATGTTACATGGCAGGCTGCACGCAGTGGTTAGAGAGAGGACTATATTAGCCTGTTAATGCTACCCTAGTATTTTGTGCCTCCAGGCACAAAATATCCTTAGGACAAGTGGTCTGACAATTGGTTAAAAAAAGCAGAGAGGGTCAATCTCTGAAACATAAGGCTTGTGACCACCTATATACTCAATTTCAGCACTAATTTTCTTCCCTCCATGGTCAAATCCTGCTGTTTACTCCCACCTACATAACATCATGCAGATGGGAAACACTCAGCATAATTCTTCACTCTTATCTGTCCCCATGCCCCTCCAAAACCTGATTGGATTTCCTATGCATCAAGACAAAAATCATATTAAACTGCAGGGAAAAAAAAAACAACAAACCAAACAGCCAGCTATGCTACACACAGGATTTGCATCTGATCCCAAATTTCCTTCACACCCAGTGCATACGTTTTACAGATTTCTACCATAGCAGGACTTTCATCCCTCTCTCTGCGCAGCCACTACTTGTCTTGCAGTGTGAGATTGAAGTAGACAAGTGTGAAAGAATCATATAGGGCTCAACATCATTAGGCTCATCCTGAAAGCACAAGAGTTGACAGGTCTGAGGAAGCAACTTCCGATTTTCCCCTGGGGCTCAGATTTGGGGGCTTCGAGGTTGGGAAGAGAAAGGAAGATCTTCAGAAAATAAAGCCAGGGAGGCTGGGTGTTTGTCTTTTTCTTTGCAATCCTGGGGCAGTAGTGAGGCTACCAGGGCATCAAAAATTATGAAGAATTAAATAACTATGAAAGCCTCAAGTTAAATGTAAACCCAAACTGAGAAAACACAATGAAAGTTCAGCCTGTTAGAAATAATGTGCTGGGCAAAACATTAACACATTTACACTTGAAAGTTGTGAAAGAGTCAGAATGATCCTGCTTAAAATTTATCAGTCAGACAAGATCTGATTTCAGGGCAGAGCATCCTGCAGATACATAAAAGAAAGTACTTGAATAGGCACCATAACACATATTAATTTATTTTCTGCCAAATAAGATCAGTGTCCTTTCTCCACAAAATAACACTCCCTGCAAAATGTTGGAGTTCAGTGTGCTCACAGAAAAAGAGGTCAGAAAATCAAATGCCCCAAAATGTTTCACTTATTAAGCAGGCTCAGTTGCACACTTTAGGGCATTTGGCCTTAATTCAAACTGCTGTATTTGTACAAAATAAAAAATAAAAATAAAATATCCTCACCTTAAAGGCTAGCAGATCAACTTTGCCTGAAAGGTCAACCAGACTTTTCCTGACTGAATCAATTGCAAAGTCAAGACTTCACCCACTGGAAAAACCCAGTGGTTTAAAGCTTGTGTCTATTACATATGCAACAATTACCTTGCAATCATTACAGGTAAAACCCATCTTCCTCAGTGGCTCGTGGAAGGATAACTGGCGTCTCTAAATGATAGCAGCAGCTTAAAGTAATAACTGCAGGGGTTTGGTCTGGGTATTTTTAAAGTTTTTTTTATTTGTATGTGGAAATAAGCGTGAACTGCTGAAGATCAAGTCAAACACATTCCCTGCAGCTACAGCCATCAAACAGGCAGGCAGCTACATTTTGTACCAGCTATAACTTTTCACTGGCCTTTTAGCTTAGCCTTGTTCAGAAAACTCTGCAATAACTCAATCTGGACAGCACAGAGGCTCAGATCAGAGAGGAAAGGTCACTGATACATAACCAAATCAAGGTGGTGTGTAAACATACCAACATGATCTATCAGTCTGGGAACCCCAAATCACCACCCTCCAAAAGTGCATTTTTCAGCTCAGAAGATGGGCAGTCTTCTCTGTGGTACATTTGGTTGCTAGCTAGGAAAAGATGCATTCATCATTTGAAATTGCCAGGTTAAAAAAAATAATTGAAGTTCAGTAATGCTCTGCTTCCCAAGGCCTCCTCTTCCTACCAGCACTGTAGAAGCAGTGCTTAATGGTGAATTTGGTAGTGTTAAGTTTAGGCTTGGACTTAATGACCTTAAGGGTCTTTTCCAACCTAAATGATTCTATGTCATCTGACCCAACAGCCCTCAGACTGTCCTGGGAGGCCCTGAAGCCATCTCTGCTTCAGTTTCAGATTCCCCAGGAGAGAAAAGGTTCCATAACCTGCATGGGTCTGTAGTGTCGTGCTTTCACAGCAAAACCAAGGCAGAACGCTGTGCAAGTACAGAGAAAGGCTAAACTCTTGTTCAGTTTAGCAGCAATGGTAGTTCCTGTGATTCTTACCATGAATTTTGTAGTATTCATCTTGATGCTTCTGTTCACAAACTCCTTGGGCTGTATTAAAAAAAAAAAACTTTTTTTCCCCCCTCCAAGCTAGACTTCCAACTCTCATAGCTGCAAATAAAAGACTGGAAAAGCAATAAATGTGCATCCCAACAGCTCAGAATCTAGGTGAGAAATAAAAAGCAAACTCAGTTAATTGTGTAAAAAGTATCACCTGATTTTGAGGAGGCCACTTCATGATTTTTTAAATAAATACATCTGGCATACTGGTTACAATGGGAATATATACTCATTAATTTCCAATCCAGTGTCAGCTTTCTAGATAAACTGAAAACAATGACTGTAACAGAATACAAACATTCCAGATCATCATTATGCCTGGGGTATTAAACAGCACTGAAGAATAAAAGGCAGAATGAATATTTCAAGGGATTGCAGGCAGCAAGAGTAATAGATGGGGATGAGAACCGAGCAACTCCGCAACTGAGCAGTTCCAAGGCACAAAGCACACTGGCTTTCAAAAGCCATGACTGGCCAAAATTTCCAAGAGCGAGCCACAATCTGCAGCATTCCCATTTATAACACCCCCAGGTGAGATATTTCAGCTGCTTGGTTTCTGGAGGATAGGCATTCAGCACTTCTGAAATCATTCCTCTCCATCACATGTGGATGCCCAAACACTGATGTTCCTAAAAAACTGTTTTTATCTTTCTGTGTCTTGGTTTCTCAATTACAACACAGCAAAGTTTCTTCAACTATAATTTCGCAGTTCCCAAGGTTGCTGGGAGGGACTGATTAATCAGCATTCACAATGTTCCCTGAAAAGAAAACAAGTGATGCATGTGGAGACTCCTCTTTGTAATTTACTTATCTCTGATGCACCCCAAAACTGATTGAACAAGTCCTGCTTATTAAAGTGAAAACCAGACAGGAAGAAACTCTTCTTGCTATTAAGGTGCTTGCCAGAAAACTCAACTGCTAATATCTCTGTGCAGCACAGAAAGCCTCTCCCAAAACCTTTCATGTGTCTCTCTATCCGTCAAGCTCCCTTTCTTCTTCCTTTTATCTTCATATTTAGATAATTCTCACTAAAAGCAAGGTGGTCGTTCTTGCAAAATTACCATAACGTCTCTTGATGGACTTTTAAGATCTCTCCTGCTTGTTACACAGTACTTCGGATGTGTTTTGCCAAGAAGCGAGACATTGTTTATTCTTGTATTAGGAAGACAAAGTGTTTCCCACTTAAGGGCTTCATTTCTCTTAAAACGCACGGCGTAGCAGAAAGCAAGTGGCATAACTGAAGGGAAGAGACTCCTAACGGCAATTGAATTTCAATTTCATTGATTAGTAGTATCGCCAGTGTAAGGAGATTTAATGCCGAGCCGGTGTAAATTGGATTCCAATTGCTGTCCCTGTGTAAAAGGGGGTCTCACATAAAGGATTAAACTCAGGCCAAGGCTGCACAATGAACCCACTGGCTCATTCACAATCAGCTTTGTGTACTCATTAGAAAAGGGAGCTAATCACCCCAGTTTGTGCTGGTTTCAGAGCTGCCAGCACAAAAGGCTGTGACCTCCCACTGAGAGTCAAAGACAAAATATCCCACTTTCTCCCATGTACGAAAAACTCTCATTTTGTGCCTCCAAAATTCAACCTTCTGATGGACCCACAATAAAAATTAGCTATGGTCAGCAAGATTCAGCTAACCCTAAAATCACAATTATGTTGCTTAATATAGGGGATGAAGTAGTAAAATTAAACATCTGTCCAGTAAGGAGTCTACCCATGACCTAGTTTTGTCCCATTGTGTGGCTTGCTTGTAAATGTATTAGGAGCATGTGCAATACAACAAAGCACAGAAATTTCCTAAGCAATCTCACAGGTAATCAAAAAGATCTTCCGCATTTTAAGTGGCGCATAGAAATGTATTCCTACACTTGTTGGTACAGCATGGAGGAGTTAAACCACAAGTCACATGTAGTAGAAAGATAGGAAACTTTGCTGGCAAGTGAAGCTTTTGAAGCAGACAATGAAGCGCAGGCCAGCAGGTGGGTAGCCAAGTGGTATGTTCCCCCCACCTCCCCTTTGGTCCTGCAAACAGCTGCTTGAAAACAGAAAATACTCTGAGGCTGGACACCAGCCTACGTGCTCAGCCCTTGCATGCTACATGCCTCTCTTCAAATTTACAGGCTTTCGGCAGATGCCTGCCAAGGAGTCATGGCATCCCACAGATGCGGGATGATGTGCACCTCCGTGCACCGCATGTCCTTGAACTCTCTTCACATTTCCCCAGTGAAACAACATGTGCTCAGCCCATCAAAAACCCTGAAATCACACCGCAGGCAGACAGAGCCCCAGCATGCTGCCTGGTGAGACCCCACCTTGCAGATGCTCACCATCCCCACTGTTCTCCATAGACCCTGGGTACACTTTTGGTCACCACATTTCTCCTAGCAGTTCTGTATCATTGCTCTTCTCATTCATCATCTTGAAATAGCTCAGTGCCACTGCCATGAAACGTAGTATCAGCAATGTGGCTGCATATTTTTAGCACAACAAAAGTTTTGTCCTTTTTGAGATTAGTTAATTGCCCCGTTTCCTCTTCCTCCTCTGTTCCTCCCCATCTCCTGGCTGTTTCCCTGCACGGTCAACCATGGGTCCACAAAAAGCAGTATGGATCTCACCAACCATCTCATGAAAAATACCACAGACACTTCTGAGGCCCAAAGCATCTCCCCAGCTGGTCCAGCAGCCTGTGCACACCCTGTCACCAGCACACAACAGATGTGGCACAAAAGCATCATACAGAAGAATGAATGGTGAATCCACTTACCCCTCTCCATACCCCTCCCCAAGCAAGCTTATAACCACAAGTAGGCACAACCCAGAACAATGTCAGGTTTGCCCTCCCAATTCCCTCCCAGCTCGGGCAGTGGGACACATCACTAGTGCTCCAGGGAGAGGAAAGCAAGTCAAGGCAACTGCAGAAACATGAAAGAAAAGGTCAGGATGGTAATTTTTATATTTTATATGTTTTATTTTTTTTAATAGGAGATGTTTAATGGGTTGGAGGAAATCAGTGGACCTTCAGGAAGGAACAATTCCGAAGGAGGACAGTCCAAAAACGTGCTGAAGGACCACTCTTGTCAATGGGGAAAAATTTCTTTGTCCACAGAGGCCTTTGTCAGGCAAATAAAATCTTCTGTCAGCAGCTGCACACAAAATCTCAGTTTCTGGAGGATAAAATCTGATTGTGCGTACAACTGAGATGATGTTATCTATTCACTTCCTATTGGCGCATAACGCAGTTGGTAAAAACAGTTCAACCTAAAATCTCATTCTCCTTTCTCTTTAAAAAAAAGCAAGAAAAGATGTAGGTCTATGGCACCAACTACAGACAGATTTCTCTCTCTGCCAATTTGTATATAAATAGAAAGTGTTTTATTAAATGATAATTTGTTGGCCATAAGAAGGCAGAGTACCCTAGATGCTTTTCAGTGACATAAATTTTAAACTTTTTTTAAGGATATATGAGGAAAAGTTAAATGCAAATGACACAAAAACCACAGAGCATCAAAATTACCTCCTTAGATTTGAGACTGAACAATCCCCCCAATACCTAGTAAAAATGCACATATTCTTTTTGTTGGAGTTGCAACATACGAACTGTTTCAAGTCTCTGTGTCATTTAATAGTATTCACTGATTTATTGTCCCGGGAAGTCACTGGTTAGTAGCTTGGTATTTCATTAACATGATGCCCTTACAGCACACTGAAGCACTTCTTAAAATATTTCACCTAGCATTTATGCAGCTTGACCAGCATCCTGCCACAAGCACATGAATGTCTGCTTCTCTGTCAATATATTCACAAGATTCTCCCACCAAGATGATAATACTCAATCTGCACTTATTTTCCAGATCATCAACTGGACTTCTGCATGCCTTACAACCTGGTCTTTGGCATTCTCAGCAAGAGCAGCATTAGGTCCAATGATCGTTATCTCCATGACTTCAATTTTCCTCTCAGCCTCTTGCAATCTTAAACCAATGCTTTCCAACGTCTTATCCACTGCAGCATGAATAGCATCTCACTTTTCTATAATGTCTGCCAATCACTTAGCAAGCCCAGCACTGCTTGATAAGCCAAATCCATGCCTCCTGACGGTACGAAGCTGAAAGCAGTCAAGCCTGACCCACCCAGCTAGAATGAAGTTTGAAAGTGAAATATCAGGTCTTCAGCATGTCCAGTCTGACTCATTTTTCCCCAGCAGTTACTATTACTGAAAGCAAACTAACATCCCATTCCCAGGATCACACCCACTAGCTCCTAGAAGTTGCCCACCCTTGCAATACATCAACCAGCCTTAAAGGTCCACACAGGTTTATTGCAGCTGAGCCAGATAAATAAGCTTTTCACTTCTAAATATTGGACTGCACATGCCAGGTATTATATCCCAGTTCCAGAGGTAATAATGGCAAGGCAAACCAAGGGAGGCAAGTGTATAATTTGCTGTTCAGAGCCACAAGAGGTGAGAGAAGCGTCTGATGTTGCAAGCCTGCTTCCCAGTATGTGCTCAGCTGCTGTGAGCCCCAACACCGCAGTCCTTTCCTTGTGACTCCAAACATGTCAATTCAAGATGCACAGACCAGACCTCACACAAGCAAGTTTCTTCCTATCTTATGGCAAGTGAGCAAAAATGCTACCTAGGTATAAAAAACCCACACCATCTCCCTTACAGTAATATGCTTATTGATTTCCCTTTTACAGACTTATTCTGATCCCCCATGTTAAGGTTTGGGAGCAGCGTAGTTCTCACCACACCTCCCCATGGATTACGCTTGCTCCCAATGACAAGGCTGATCTCTTCTTACTGATTTAAACCTACCCTGCTTTTTGCCAGGGATCTATGAGGAATCAGTTGTGGGCTAAGGAAAGAAAATCTGTAAAATATAGGGGGGGAGGGGGGCACAGAAGAAGGAGGAAGGCTACAGAAGACATTATCTCTCTTAAAAACTCAAAATATAATGGACTAGAACCTATTTCTTCCATCACCAGAAGAACACAAGCAGCACTGAACCACACACGCTCTAGAAAATTAATACCTGAAGGACTCAAACAAAGTATTTGATACATCATCCCCTAGTCAGCTCTGAATTGTAGCCTCTTTCAACTAGGAAACAAAATAGGGTAAAATGGGAAACAAATGGGTGGTGGAGGACGAGGAAAGATTAGGAAGATAGCTACCTGTAGTTTTCCCTTGTTTCCCTGCTCAGCCACCAGCACCTCTTAACATGCTCTTGCTCTCCACGTGCCTTGTACATGCAGAGGCTTGTGTTTGGTTTTAAAAGTGAGAACTTGGAGCACTGGGGATAAAGGAATGGGGGAGGACGGTGGTGCTCCTCAAGAGCCACTTCTGGAGATGGAAACAAAGACTGCAATGAGTAGAGGACATAAGGATGAAGCGACTTCAGACTGCCATGAAATGCTGCTTCATACAGCATGCACCCACAGCAGGCAAGTCCCTGTCACAAAAAAGCAGAATCCAACAGCTTAATTTTATTTTTCTTTCTTTAAGAGCTACATAATTGTTCTGACTAATAATAATGGACCTGTTACTGCTCCCACTATCCTCAAAGGGAGTAAAATCAGGTTTGGCATTTGTAATTATGAATGCTAAAACAGAAGTTATCAAGTGTCATGTTAAGAGAATAGAGAGCATGATCCTGGGCAGTGCCAAGTGCTCCAAGCCTCACTCAGCACAATGGTTAAGCATCTATTAATTATTTTTTTTTAAAACGTACCTAAATTCATTCCGCTCATGTCTAAAGGATGAACTCAAGTCACACAGCTGGACCATGGCAGAGAAGTGAGGTCCACTGAGAGCAAGGAGAAAGTCCACCCCACATAGAACTCATCTCAACCTGGCTGAGAACATCAGGCATGGGGGACGCTTCACAGCTGGAGGCAGCAGATGACCTATCATCCGTGTCACCCGGCGCCCTCCTCCGTATTTGCTCTGCATTCAGGTGGGCACGTGACAGAGAAGGAAATCAGGGTCAGACAGAACCAATTAGGCTCCAGGAGTCCAATCATGAATTGTACCCTTAAGGACTCCAAAGCAATTGTTGCTAAAGCTAGTGGATGTCTCATCCTATTTACATAATATATGACCTAATTTTGTGTTCACTGAGTATTTAATTACAGCCGATTGAATACAAAAATGACTCAAAATACTCTCAGCACTAATAAATAATGTTTTAATTGTGGTTTTTTATGGGGTTGTTTCTTTTTTCCCCACATGCAACATTTAAATATTTTGAGCACATACCAAAAAAATATATTTTTTTTAAAAATGCAATACTCCTCCTGGAGCCAGCTCTTAAGGGACAAGTGCTTGCTCAGCATGGTGGCCTCCTCTTTCTCCACAGAAACAGGAATTCTGTATTTCACACTCCTGCTACCAGAATTAATAATTCCAGCCAATTTTGTGAACTAGAACCTCTGTCAGTTCACTCACCCACCTCTGTCCCTCTGGGACAAGGCCTTGTCAAGCGTGGAGCATCATCTGCTTGCCTCGGGCAGAGCTGAGACACAACTGTGTTGAAAGGAATTTGAACACAGGTGCTTGAGGATTGCTCTCCCAGCACAAGACAAAGTGCCTCTATGAGTAGTATTAAACTATTCATCAGTATTTGTAAAATACTTAATGGGAACCTCCTTAATAAGTGTGTCTTTCCATCCCACGAGGAGCTACATTGCCAAACTGTTCACAGGCAATCCAGTCCTGACCATTTCTCATGGCAGAGTGGGAATAGCTTTGTAGTATTATATTTCAGCTAATCTAAAGACTTTGTAAAGGAAAGACCAGTTCAAAACGTTTCCAAAACAGGTTCTCACTTCAGAGATAGTGACATAAAAAAAAAAAAAAAGAGATTAGCAAAAGGACTAATAACCATAGGACTGTTCACATACCTTAAATTGAAAGGGCTTATGTGTTCTTAACACATCAGGAAGAAATCCTTCAAGATATCACTACCACAGTGCAAAAGAGAAGTATCAGTCTTCCTGTAGCATATCTAACAGAAATACTCTCCGTATTTTCTTCCCTAGGAGTGACTCAGATAATGATAGCAAGTGGCAAATTAAATCATACCAGTGCTATCTGAAAGCTGCACTCCTTTATAATTTGGAGGTTTTGTTTGTTTTAGGGAAAAAAGAAATACGAAAAGCTTATTTTAAGGATAAGGGCCCATTGATTTTAGACTTCTTTTAATGTCAGTTTAAAAAAAAAAAAAAAAAAAGACCAGAAAAAAATAAAAGGTCTTCTAAACAGAGGTTTATCATAAATAAAACAAAGCATTAGCCTGTAAACCACTGTACCTGCAGAACCAACAAGTGCTCAAAACATATGCAATGTTTTAATCCCACTCAAAGCTATCCACTATTTGTTTTCACCTCAAACCAAACAACAGGAAGAAATTAACTATTATTTCAGGAATTACAGTTTTACTAAAATGATAATGTCCTCCTCCCAATTCTTCTGCTGAAAAGATAATTGCACTATTATATGGACATAAATGAGTAATTAGACACCAAAAAAGCAGAAAGTTGAGAAAGGTCTTTTAGCTTTTGAGATCAATAAAAATTATTATGCTCAGCATTACTCTCTCAAGATATTTATACCATGCTCATCACCTTGGTATCCAAGTTCAATACAAGAAAAGCAAAAACTTGTTCACACGCAGCACATTTAATCTTCAAATGCTTGACAAGCATCAGCCAATACTCAGAACTCCCTTGGGACTTCTCTGAAGGAGCAACTTAAGCGCTCAGGTTAAGAGGCTGAGCACAGAGTGGGACTCAGTGCCTAGAATGGGGCTTGAGCAGACCTTGGGCATAAGAGACAAATAAATGGACAAAAAGTCAAGAAACCTGATCCAAAAAGCCCACATGTGTAGCAGCTCCCTAGATCTGCAGGTACCTAGGCTCACAGCCACTTTCCCTATGCTGTTGAGCCTGAAACTTCGCTTTGCATCTCTTCAACTCTGTGCCCCTTGTCCCTCTGGATATAAAAAAAGAATTGTCCCCTTGGTCTCCTCCTGCCTGGGCAACTCTAGAAGGTCATCCAGGCTCCCAGGCCCCAAGCAGTCAGAGGCCAACAGGATTTCACACTCACATTCAGCTCTGTTGGTTTCATTGCTCTTGTTTGTTTTGGTTTGGTTTTTTTTTAAATCATCACCTTGTCCAGTGTTAAAAATCTATGCACTCTGCATTTAACTCAAGAGTTTGGGGCTCCATTCTGGGATCCAAACACTTAAAAATATGATGCTGCAGCAGCCAAGTCTTTTATTAAATTTAATTCCAAGTGACCTCTGAGATCAGAACCATGGTGAGTAATCAAGCAATTATCAGTGAATGTCTTTGGTCAACACTCAGTACAATCATGGGAAGAAAGATCAGAAACAATCTCAGGATTTCAATCTTGTGGAAATCTGGTCCATGGCATGTTACCCACACTGATCCTTGAGAGGGATGGCAGAGTGATGACTGTAATCACTAGTGTCTTTTGTTCAAATGTAAGAAAACCAGCGGTTAGAGAAGGCTACCTCATAGGTAAGGTCATCACAGACAGAGTCGGTGACAGCAATGACATTCACATCTGCTTCTGCCACCATCTGACCAGGTATGACGCAGGTCCCCCTGACCTGGGGGCCTGGGAGACCTCACAATGCAGAAGAAAGATCAACGCTACCTATAAATACCCTTTAACGCATCATTTTTACTGCTTCTAATTCCTCAGATTAGATTTGGTTTCATTTTTAAATGGAAATTAGAGCTTCATCAACCTTGAATGCTCATTCTCCGTCTACCAGTTATACGTATTATCTATTCATTCTTGCTGGGCTTTAGCAAGGATTGCTTGAATACCTCTTGGAAATGAACAGCACTTTGTAATTACTAGTCTTGATTAATAAACACAGCCTCAACTGATATCTAATTTGACTTCTAACCATAGACACCCTAAATAATCTTACATTTTTTAAAAGTCCAGAAAATGGGGGGGGAGTGGAAATCTGGAAATAGTACTCTAAGGGCTTGCTTTATTTTTTTTTATTTACTATCTGGTATCATTCAATTTCTTAATCAGCCATTTCTTGTGAAGGTTTTATTAATTTTAATAGCAAATACACAATGCAACTCCATATATTCATGTGGTTTAGCCACTAATTAACTACTATTGAACACATAACTTCTGACTGGAGCTTGAACACATTTTTTTTCTCAATAGAACAGCTACAAAGCTTCCCAGCCTCTTGTGTTTACAAGGTCCACAAACATTTCCAGGAAAGGAATACATGTGATATTATCTGAATCATTATACCCACAAGTTAATCTATGAAGGACAGATTCAGAAGAGAGTGGTTAATAAGTAAGGAGGAATTTCTAATCTCCAGCAGTGGTTTGATGGCTGCACATCCCCCTGCTTCCTTCTGCCCAGAACAGGATTCTCCGTGTAGGAGAATAATGAGGCAGGGGGAGGGGAGGAGAACAGAAAATAAAGCTTCCTTTGTCTTCAACAGATTTTGTAGTTTCTGTTTAGTATTTTAATTAAATATTTACTGTTCTTGTGTTTTATGCTTTAATTATTCATTACTGAAATCGGTTTAAAGAGCTGCCATACTCTGAAATGCAGTTCTAAAAGTGATACCTTGGAGCTCCCCATTTATTGTAGCTTAGTGACTTCCACCTCAAGTCTGCTCTGCTTGCATGTCATGAAGCCCCTTGACAAACTCAGCCTAGACACCAATGTGCAAGGTGAGCTTTTTGTTATCCTGATGCCACTTCCACCAACACAGTGGTAAGGACTGCCTACGAATTGTGTGCTGAAGCAGCAACAGATGCAGAGATTGGCTCATTCTGCCCCAGCACGATGGTGAAAAGCCATCACTATGGCTGACCACACGGGTAGAGTATGCTTAGGTAGTGTGGAAGGGCTTTTGCGTCACCAAGGGTCCACCGCTGAAGCAAAAGACACAATCAACATCCAAAAAACTTTAAAAGCAAAAGATAGAAAAAAGAGGACAGAGAATTGTTTGATTCATGGCAGTTGGTGACGCAGTTGGTGACACAGCTGGGAGCAGGACCCGTGGACAGGCTCCTCCACCCACAGCCAACCTTCTCCTTTCAGGGTTACTCTTTCCATGCAGTTCCTGTGTGTGAGGAGTACCTGAGATGGGGCTGCTGAGCGTTTTGCAGATAAAGCCTCATTCCCTTCCACATGCGGAATAGAATAGCAACATACAGCTACAGAAATGCAAATTTAAAGTTCACCTTCTGTGTTTTCACAGCTAGGAGTGTGCCTGGACGACACAAAAACCTGTTGCACTGGCAGGGCCTAAGAACACAATTCTTGCCTAAAACTTCTCAGTTTGTCTTTGCAAGGAAAACAAGGGCTCTCATCACCTCACTTTCACTAAGGCAGGACAGCTATCAAAAGCAAAATCTCATCGAAGGTTGCAGTTTTTGACAAATGACCGTGGTCCGCCAAGCCTGAGGGTCCCTTATCATCTGCCAACACATCTGAAAACACATTCCTCAGTCTTCCCTAGAAGTGCAGCTTGTGGCGGTGACAACCACAAGTCCCAGCTACTGGTGCTGTGAAAGCACAGAACAGAGAGCTGATTTCAAACAGCTCGCAGTCCAACTTTATATTGCTGCTTAAGGGAGAGGGGAATAGAAACAAGCAGACTACACTACACTACATACTACTGTATGACAGTAATTTGTCACCAGCTTAACTGTTGTCAGGTTTGGGGCATTTCATTTTTTTCACCTCTTAATCATCTCCTTTGCCATGATGCTGAAGAATACAGCAGATATGGAGAGAAATCTCCCCAGGAGAGAAAACAAGATGTTTATTTGAGCATTTAGGAAAGGAGCAACGAAAGTTGACAGTGCAAGCTCAAGGAGGGCTTGTTAGAAAGATGACTGGCAAGACAAGCATTGGACACTAAAGTGGAGGCAAGCCGTGCCTCATGTAAGGGAAGAGAGGCTGAGATGGATGGTGCTGAACATCACCCAGGCCAAGGAAGGAGTGATTCTCCTGGAGAAGTACACTTTATGG
Organism: Athene noctua; assembly: GCF_965140245.1. Classification (NCBI taxonomy): domain Eukaryota; kingdom Metazoa; phylum Chordata; class Aves; order Strigiformes; family Strigidae; genus Athene; species Athene noctua. The sequence goes on along the minus strand of NC_134047.1, from coordinate 11,461,876 downwards.
CTCCCTGCAGTAGGCAAATGGGCCAGATCTCAGAGGGGACTGAGCAACCTCTCAAGTTGTCTGCAGGCTGCCTTCTGTTCCGCTTTAAGTAAACTAGGATTTATTAGCAGCTGGAAAGAGGGGAAGTGGAGCGGATGGAGGCCAAACCAGGCATCCCCCAATAGGGAGATAAGCGCAATAAAAGGCTCTGAAAGGTTACTTATGCAGAGCATTGAGGAGGACTCCAACAGGGATTCGGTACAAAGCTCAGGTATTTGCTTCTGTGAACTCATGCCTCCTAGAAGAAAAGGAGGAATGAGACAGTAGGAGAGGAAGGTGTGGTTACAAAGGAAAGAGAAAAGGGGGAAAAAAAAATCCTAGTTCCTTCAAAAGGCATTGTTTAGTTTAACTAATATTTTCTCCTGCTGTACATGCATCTATCTAAATACCTAAATAATCATTTGCTGAAAAATACGCTGCTATTATTTCTTGAACATTAGATACAATGTAAAATCGGACCCTGAGAGTAATTATGAGGTTCAGGATAATGCTACTATTATTTCTGGTGCTCAGTTTCTGTAAATAGTGTCTAATGCATCTCAGAAGCTCACTATTAATCACAAAAAAAAATAATGTCTCACTACCTAATTCATAAACTGTGAATACTAAATACTTTCAGACTGGGTTTTGTTTGTTGTGTTGGTTTTTTTTAAGAACACAAATTTTCCAAAACATCTAGAGGGCTCCTAAGGAATAGCATAAAACAAATACTTTGCATTTTCAAAATTAAAATTCTGCAAGAGGCTCCAAACCTAACACCAAACACTTATGCAACTTGAATTTTAACCATCTTAACATCCTTAATCTTCATCATGTTTAGTACATTACATTTCTTTGACAACTAATCAATCAAAGTCATCATATCTTCTGTAAAGCTGCCAATTTAGTGTCATTTTGCCCTCTCTCAACAATGATTTATTTTCTACAGAAACTTCCTTGTTTGTTTTATATATGTATATTTTTTTTAATATATAAAAATATAGCAGAACAGATAGGGAAATAAGAAAAGCAAAGCAGTCAACACAATATTGCATTACTCAGGATTGTCAAGAAGAAATCCATGGCTTTCACGGCCTCTAGTCAACAAATCATCGAGGACACCCCAACGACTCAGTGTCCAACAAGGGAAAGCAAAGAATTTGCTCTAAAAGGGCTAAGAAGCTCTGGAAAGAGGCCATCAAAGACCCAACAGCAGTAATAAGCTCTTCTGAATGAACAGAGAGGAGCAGTTAACAGTTCTGGCAGAGGAAAAGCAGGAGACAATTTTGAAATACAGTCTGCTAGTTATGCTCAGTGAGGAAAGCACTACCAAAAATAAAACCGTGGAGTACATAACTATTTGTCCATGACCTGACATAAATGTCATAAAAGATAAAGGAAGAGTGGAAAGAGATCGACATTAAAAACTAACAAAAACAACAGCATAAAACTACTCAAGGAAATGCCAGTTCCAAAAATCACAGCAAATCTCCCCCCAAAGAGCAAAGCGAACATCAAGGGATGCCCACCAAGAGCAGATGTCTCCAGGGGAATTCTGCCTAGTAGAAAGGTAGATCCTTCTGTCAAGTTCTGCTCTTCTCAAAAGCACAGGGGTTTTCAAAACAAGATTGATTTCCTTAATGGGAACAACAGCACAGACTAATTCCATTATTTTCAATGGAGCTGAATTTGAAAGGTCTATTCACGTGTAATAGTACCTTCTGGGGAAAAGGCAGCAAGGAATCAATTCTACAAACCACGGTGATTGAGGCCATTTAAAAAACAACAAAAACAATCAAACCTTTCACAACAATTCAAAGAACCATCCTCTAAAGCATCTGATAGCCACAAGAGCAGATCATCCTTGCAGCGGCGCATCTGGCCGCATTTCCCATCCCTGTTTGCCCGCAGATAGTCTGAATCCACAGCTGCTGCCTCCAAGGTTTCACGTTACTTCTGGAAGAACGTTTCTCTAGACAACTTCAGGGCAAGGAGAGCAGACCCAGGACTTACTCCGGCTAAGTGGTCTGAGCTAATGGTGCAGGGCCATCATCCCTACAGGGGCCTTGGGAAAGGGCAGGGTGGGGGAGAAGAAAAGGCTGAAGTAAAGCCTGGAAGCAAGTTATGCCAACACTGACTGGTAGTTGATATAAAGATATATCCAGCCTACAAGCCTCCCCCTCAGTGTAAGAGCAAAACCGTCCCACTCCATGGCAGCACTGCTCTCAGCCATCTTTAAGAAGAATCCAAGTGTTTCAAATCTGAGCCTCTGAATTGCTTCCTAAGAGAGGAGGGGAGGGCATAGGGGAGGAAAGCTTCCACCTGCAGGTAGAGCTCACAGCTGCTCTTAAACTCATTAGCAGAAATCTGCACTGAAAGATAATAAAACTCTAAATTCAAATACATGGTTAGGGAAGGCATCTAGGCACACAGCAACCTCTCAACTCCTACAGTATGTTTTTTTTAGGCTATTCATAAATTTTAACAAAACTTTCAGGTTACCTTGGCATAAAGTGACCTTTTCACACCACATTAGTGTCCATAATTTGCTGAACTAACATTCCCTCATTTTGCTGCTTTTGAATGTATTAAATTACTTTTGAGGTACCTCAAGTCTGAAAAACTTGTTACAACCCACCCTAGCGTGGGTTTCAATTCAGTGTGCTGGGCACAGAAATCTTACAACACCCTGTAAGCCTTTGAGATAAAAAGTTCTGCTTAAGTTTTACATTTAACTGCACTAGCACTAAGAAAATAAAATTAAGTGGTCCAAGGTTCTAAGTAGGTCCTAAAAGTACCACAGGTACCTCTCATTTCTAGAAGTTACATCAAATACTTCTTCAGAAATTCTTGTAGATCTATTTCATCTCTCTACAAGACTTCAGAAAAACAATTATACTCTTACACTGGGCAATACGAGACACAAAACTTTGTACAAAAGCTATAAAGTACTTAGTTTCTCTTTAACAAAATGTATTAGTCCAGATTTAAGTATTTTCCTCCGTTCAGGTCATGTTTCAGGGATTCTTGTGAACATCACAAACAAACAGCAATTCCTCCACCCCAAAAGTCAACCGAACAAGACACTCGCTGTGCCTTGCCCTGCCTGTCCAACCACCATCAAGATGGTTAGTCAAGCCTAGAAGGAATTGTTATTAGCTGTCTGTGAAAGCATCAGTGAGTGACATGCTAGAGCTGGACATCCATGATGGGATGGAGGACAAAGAGAAGCTATCATATATTAATCTTCTAATAAAGAAATACACAAATATTTGTAATCTCATACTTACCCCCCACATACAATCTCTATTCTATATAGCTCAGGAAACACCTTACAAAAGCAGATTTGTCATCTATGAAAAGGTGTAAGACAACACTGCTCCAATTTCTGAGGTCCTGGACCATGGTGCTGGCAGGTGACATGTCCCCACAGTTATTCCTCCTTCCTCTTATTCTAATGAATCTTGTTTACTCCGCTCCTGTGCGCCTCCAGACAAAAATGGCCCTTCAGCTACCGTACATCTTATTTGTCCTTGCTTCTGCAATAAGCACTCACATCAGTGAGTGTTTAAAACAGTGCAAAATTCAAAAGAAACTCCCCTAGGTGGTCTATGCATACAAATAAGTATATATTTTGCTTTTTTCATAAAAAGACACCCTGCAGGTTTCAAGCTTCTCTCACTGCAAGAGATATTCTCAGGCAACAATGCTGATTTGGTGTAAGCTGATCCGTATCACTGAATCCTGCCTTTGTTTTTGGCAGTCCCCTTTCAAGGTGACTAAATTAAAGTGAAAGTACAGTTCCAGGCAGCCCAACAAGGGGCAAGGCTGTTCTGCAAAATCTAAAAGGCTAAATAAGATGAAGCAGACCTTCAAGCTAAAGAATTAGATCATTAAAAAAAAAAAAAACAACCCAAACCAAAAAACCAAAACAAAACACCAAAACCAAAAAACCACAACACCACAACAAAACCAAAAAAACCCCAAACCAACAACATCATCCATGCTGCTCTGAGAATGTCACTAGTAATTTCAAAACTGGGAAGATTACACCAGCCAGGAGAAACCCACAGCAAACCTCCTGAATTGGATTCATTCAGAACACCTCAGAATGGTCAAGGACATGGGCAGAGTTTAAGCAGCTGATTTATATGAACACAACTAGTTCGGATCATGTCAAGCAATAAAATGGGTCAGCCCAAAACTGACCATGGCTTGCCACTGACCCCAACACTTTCACGACCAGTATTCATGCTGCATATAAACAGGCAATGAAAAACATATCTACATTCGTTTTAAGTGTATGAGCCTGAAATCGCTAAGAAAAAATATTTGCTGTCTGCACCTGTGTGAAATTGAGATTGCGGCTGTAAGTGCTCTCAACACTATGCATGCTACAGCACCAATATACTAATCATTGAAGGATGTTCAGCAGTCCTGTTAAAATGTGACAGTGAAGAGCAAATTTCCTAATCTGACATGACTCCAAAGATTTCCTTTGCAGCAAAACAAGGGCTTGTCAATACGGGGACCTACGTACACTTTAAACTAAGATTTCAGTAAATTAGCCCATGCCCCAGTGTGAACATCGGCCACATGTAATGTGTAGATGCACGCTCTTCTAGAGGTGCTAAAGCATATTTTCAGTTTTTTCACATGGTAAATCACCTCAGATAGAGGTGTTCTTCACATACATCAAGACTGTCCTTGACACTCCAGTTCACTGCACACGAGCCTTTCAGTTTGTCTAAAAACAGCATCTTTAAAATGACATGGCATGCGAAAGACTGAAGGTAGCCTTAGCAAGTCATTGATGGATCTTCACAGCACTCTAATCCCAGCAGGAGATCTGGAAAGCAAAATCTCCAGGTATGATACCTCCTCCTCCTGCCAAAACAGACTCCTTGTGCTGGAGTTGCCTCAACAGCTTCTGGCTCAATCCCCTCTACAGCCCAGCCTTCACACAGGCCAACTGTCCTCCTCACTGCAAGATCTCTTCCAGCCTTGAAGAAGCTGGAGAGTAAAACTAAATGCATGACCACATCTACAGCCCAGAAGTAGGTAAATCAGGCCATGTGACCAGAACATTAGTTAGAGAGCTGAACACTGACAAAAGCAGAGGAGGAACTATCTGGGTCACGTATACTAACAAAGCATGGCAAAGCTTCAGAGCCAGCGGCAGGACCACAGGGAGAGGCCCAGGGAGGTATGTTGCCTACTCTGCAACGAGCACGCCTTACAGACTCAAGGCCAGACTGCTGCAAACTAAAATAGCTGCAGCATAAAAGGCACAGCCAGCTCTGCATATTCAAGATCAGAGCGGAGATAGATGATGAGATTCTCTGTGCTATGCACAAAAGCCAAAAATCACCAGTGCATTTACAGTTCAATATTCTCCTAATCCCATCTTTATTTCTAGTGCATAAATAAAGCTCATTACAAATTATTTTCTTCAGAAACCTACTAGCAACCCAAAATAATTCATGAATGTGCTGTTTGCATTTATACATCCTTGACACCCACAGTAAACATCAAAACAAGGAATTCAGTCACTCACATTGGTTGTAATACATAATTTCTCTTTTCTCTGTAGATTCTGTCACAGCTACACCCAGCAAACTCCTTCAGCAGCATCTTTTATATTATATAGGTATACATATATACAGGCACACATGTCCACTTTATGGGGACTCTTCTCAGTCCACCTTGCTTTCCTGCATGAGCAAAGGCATTTTGTGACAATACACTTACGTGTATTCAATAATTTATTTGTGCAGAAAAAATACATTAAAAAAATAGAGCAAATGTTTTCTTTCTTAGTCGACCAAACACAAAGCTACCTGCTTTCTTTGTTCTGATATTGCACGGTGCCTCTTCTCCTCACTCCCGGCACACTATACGGTTTGCCCACCAGCTGCAGTAAATAGTGCAGCTCTGATGTGCATTCACATGCTGGGGATGGCAGCGGAGGTGCTGGCAGTGGAGGAGTCAGACACCACCACAGCCTCTCCCACACGGCGAGACCTGGAGCATCTGCCAGCCCAGGCAGGGCTGGTACAGGATGCTACTGTCCCAGCCAACTGCTGGGTGACTCCTTCCCAGCACCCAGGGGGCAAAGCTGGTACATAGCAGGACTTGCTTTGCTTTCAGCATTTCCCTCCTTGAGCACTTAAACTGGATACTTTAACGAACAAATTTAGAGATAGAATTCCCCCTTTTTAAAAAATTATAAGACAACACATGCACACACACACCAGAAACAAGACATCACCACACAAACCAAGGACAGAACGAGAAGCACAGACAGATGTGTGCAGTGGCTGCACACCTTGCATGTGTGAAATACAAATGAAGTGTAGCCAGGTGTCTCTGCTTGGTGCACGGGCCGCTGCAGGGAAAGTACACTAACCAGCCTCGGTGTCTCTACTACCACCCGATGACAACTAGGCATAGCGGATGTGTATAACCTCTGAAGCATTTTTAGTGCAGTGTATCTTTAGCACAGAACACAATGCAAGTATTAAGCAGAAAAGCTGTGGCAGGTGACAGCCAATCAGACACGGGAGATGCTGGGGAGGAGGAAAGGATGCACAGTGGCACCAGAGGAGCCTCATACACCTCCCTCCCCTTGGGGCTGCACTGCAGGTGAGACTGTGGTTGGTGAGGAGGAGCTGGCTCAAGTCAAGGGGCCAACCCACAGCAGGGCCGACGGGGGAGAGCTTCCAGCACTGCTACCTTTGGCCCCTTGATGAAGATGGCCAGCATAACAGTAAAGGAGACCCATGCAGCTCCTAACAGCTCTCATGGGCACACAAATGCATAGAAACCAGATCTCCTGCCTCCCTGACACCCAAGAACATCCAAGTAAGCAGCTGTGCAGGATCTGATCTGGCCACCTTGGAGAAAGCAACTGTCGCAGCCTGAGCTGCACCACAACTCCCTGAGGGCTTTGTGTACTGCAAGAATCAGACACAAAGAGGAACTCTTATTACCTGCTCTGCACGGAATTAGATATACACAGTCCTCCTGATTGCACACACAAGGTAAAATTAAGCATCATCAATTTTCTTCAAAAGAAAGCATGCGTGTCAACCTTACTCCATCAACCAGTACAACTTTCCTGCTTAGTTCTTGAATACTGGTTATTTTATGCAAAAGTCAATGTTTGGACTAAGTAGTATGGCAATTTATGAAAAAAAAATAAAAGAGAGAATACTATGTTTAACACATTTGGAAATACAATTAGTCAGATACAACTTCACAAATAAGTACTCCCTCTGCCCCTAAAACAAAAAAAAAACAAAAAAAGAAAAACTACAGTGCAAATTTAGGAAACCAAGAATGAAGCTTGGAAATCTGCCACTAATGGAAAAGAACGGATACAGCTTATGAAATAAACCCACCGTTTCTGTGTATAATCATGATTTCCAGTTTGGCCTTCCTAAATTAAATTGGTTTTAATCTTCCCTGCTAAACTGGCACAACACTGACTTCAGCTTTTTGGTGTCCATTTGTTCTACCACATGACATCACGAGATGCCTGCCAATAACAGAGAGATGCCTAAAAGCCTTGAAATTCTTGGCTTTGGGACTCCAGGTTTTCTGAGAACTGTTAATTTACTTTGGCTTAAATCCTAGATTTTGGCTCCACTTGAGAAAAGTATTTCTCACACAGTAATTAAACTTGTAGTGGACAACACCGAAGCATTAGGAGACAAGCTCCAGAAAGAGTATGTTGTGTAGTCACGTCTTTCTGAGGTTTCTCTTCTTGCAGCCACATGAAGAAAGCAGTGCAGGAACTGTGCACCAGTAGTGCAGTTTAAGTTCTAATTAGACAAATAAGGAAGAAGAAATGGCATTTGTTAGACAAAACTTTATATATTATCACAAATCTGGAGAAAGCCTAGCTGTCAATTAAAAAACAGCTTAAATGTAGTCCATGTAAAATTCAGAACAAGCCATACAACTTCACAGCAGCAGCAAAATTACCTTTCCCAAAGCAAAACTTCATGAGGTCTTAGTGGCACCCCTTTGGTGGTGCAAAGCAGGAGAAGCTTCACCTCTCCCACCTGCACAGGGACTTTCCTTCAAAATATGATAAAACTGGGGGGAACAGTATAAAGACAGTGTCTTGACCCTCAAAACCATCGGGGATACAGGCCCTTGGCCTGCTCCTTCCCCAGATCTTAAGAGGAATTTGGCAGTATTTCCTGCACTGCTCGTGGAGCAGGAGAACATAAATGGCACAAGACTGCAAGTTCAAATACATTACAAAATAGTCTGCAAAAATAGCTGGGACCTGTAAGAAATATACTTCTCCATGGAAACCACCAGACGCTCTGAATTCTGGCAGACTAGAGAAAACGGGTTTGTATTATTAAAGGAAATGTCTATGTATTTGGGCTTTTATAATTCTAACCTTCAGAAAGAGAGAAGCAATTGCGGGTCTCCAGAACAGGTCAGCTGAACTTCCTACATCCTTCCCCCTTACACCTCTCCTCATCCAGTGACACCACGATTCCCAGGGGACAGAAGGATGGGCGGGGAGGTGTATTTTGCAGGTCTCTGCAGTGCTTTTAATTACAGATACAGAATGGAAAGGAGGGAGAAAAAAAAAATGCCCTGGGGTTTTAAAACACCTGTCCATACAAATAAGACACCTCCACATATTTAGGCACAGAATAAGGCAAAGCAATGCTCCTGTAATACATTAACGAAGGTGACGTGTATATCTCAACATCTGTGTATTCCAAACCTCTCACACTCGAGCAAGTGCAAGATAAGCCATTACTATTCTCTCCCTCACCCAAAACAGTTTCCACTTTGGATGCCAGGTGGGGAACTATAGATTAATTAACTCCCAACTGGCATTGATGGGATAATTATACTCGCCTGTCTCTGGATTTCACTATTTCCAGCTGAACTGCCACACCAGAAAACAAATCCTAACCATGAACCTCCACTTCTCCGCTGTATCCCAACAAGGCGCTGGCCTCTTACCTGCGGAGGCTGGGATACACAATTCAGAAGAACTTAATAGAATATTTTTAAAGAAATAAAAGCGCTGCAGCCTCAAAACATGAAAGGGATGGGCTACAAAGGAGCACTCATATAGAGAGCAATTATATTTTTGATATCTAATGGTTCTGCCTCAGGAAGCAAGAGCTGGCTAGCATCAAACTGTATAAAAGAAAGGATTATGGGCTCACGAAAAGAGAATGCCATTTTGATTTAAAACCCAGCAAAGCATAGTGCAGATTTGTTATTTTAACTCGCAGCGCTTAATTCCTATAACGAGCCAGAATGCCATTAAGGACAAAAAATACACGAAATACTTATGGTACAAGAAATTAAAAGTAACCTCACTTTTCATCAATGGCTGTTCACCGAATAGTCCATTCTTTGCTTCTTGAAACTGTCTCGAGCTGGCACAATACATCTCAGCTACACAAGATTTCAGCAGGAAGAAAACAAAAAAAAGTTTAAATACATTTCTGAGAACCTGCTACTCCACAGCATTTCCCAGGGCCAGTTTACAGTAACTCTAAGCCAGCAGAGTCCAAACCCTCCTCGTGACTTCCCAGACAGCGTCAAAAGCAGCTCCCACGTTTCTGTGATTTCGTACAGTGCCATGTACACTGGTGCCACAGGTACCATAGTAAAGTTTTTAAAATAAATTCTCAACATTTAATCCTCAGTCCTAGCAATCATCATCAGGGGCGAAATACAGAGTTTGCACAAAAAGATTTACTTCTTCCTCAATTCAAGAAATTAAAGGATAATCCCCAATTATCCAGAATACTTTTGTAGTTTAGTATCTCAATTTACCATTTTACTTTTATAGTAGGGGGTTTGGTGGTTTTGTTGTGGTTTTTTGGTTTGGGTTTTTTTAAGTGACTTGTGTCCAGAGGATTTAGAAATTACGCAAAACTGATTGCTGCTCCTTATTTTAAAGAATGGGTATGTTCAGTGTCCCTAGTTTAAAACAAGCAATATGAAATATGATCAACTAAAAATATATAAATACCTACTTTCTTCATTAGCCCATTAAAAAGTAAAAAATTCCAAACCAGTTCTGATGAGCAGACATGGAAGGGGTCTCTACAGCACCTGCACCATCACCACAGCAACATGTGACATTGGTCAAACATGAGAAACATGGAAGACAGGCCAAGGCACAACACAGGACTGGAGAACTAGATCTGTGTTAAAATGTGGTGCTTTGGAGAGGGGCAGCAGCGGCACAGGTTGGCTGCAGGTATTTGGAGAACTGCAGCTGCAGACAGTCCTGGAGGGATGCCTGCCTTGCAGTGGTCCCCCCCCGGAACCGCTTGCATGGTCCCACCCAGAGCAAGGTCTCCTAGGGATGCCCCCAGCAGCAGGTGCTGTGCAAAAGGCTTTTGGAGACAGGGTGGGACTGCTGGCCTCTGCACCCCAAGAGTGATTCCCTCTAGCTGAGCACTTCTGCCTGGCCTGAAACGGCTGAAGTGCAGCACAGGGCATCATCCCGCACACAAAGCGCCACAGGCTGTAGAAAAGTGTAAGGAAAGGGGATATCCATGACTGAAATCCCACCAAAAATTTTTTTAAAGAATTTTTCAGATCCTACATTTGACCCAAATCTCTCTGCCAATTTTTTGTGCTGTCGCAATCACTTTTTCAGGGTTTTTTTCTCCCCTCCTTCTTCATGTTTGCATGTGAATGTCCTCCAGGAACAGAAGGAAGAACTTAGTTACCCTGGCAAGGCACTGGGAACCCAGCAGTGTGGAGACATTCACCTCCTTATGAGACTGTAACAGTTAATGCTTACAGTGGTTAAAAATAAAAATCAGAATTACATCTTTTTCATTGGTGGCATTTAGTCTTTCTTAATCTAAATGAGTCACTGTCTACACAATTTCCTAAGGCCCCCAACCCCTGATAATATTCCTGAGAGGTGAAAGGGGTTTTCATGTCTGAGTGGGTTTATGCTTGTTTAGATAAGCCAAGTCTAAAGGATAACACAGCTTTCTTCCTCTGTCCTCACCTCCTATTCACACAAATAGTTTTTTCTTCTTTTTCAGCTGCAGTTCCTGAGCCACAAGACACAGACTGTGTGCCCTCCCACTCAGAGACAGGCCAAAGATTGGCATTTTCAAGGTTTTTAACACAAACAGTTCCAACATCGTATCACCAGACTTCAGGTGCTTGTACTTGGCCAAAATTACTAAAGCAGACTTTCTCCAAGACATCTCTTCAACCACCTTACGCAACTTCAAAGTGGCATGAGGTTTGACTGCCAGAGACGTCACCCTGGCTCCTCTGCTGCTGGGTGGAGAGCAGTCAGCCTTTTCCCAAAGCAAAGCTCTGATCACATGTACATTTTGAAGGCTCTATTTACACACTTGAAATCATTCTTGGACAACAGAGACCTAAGCAGACACACAGAGCCTGTTAGCAAAGGGTATGCTTGTCCTGTCCAACAGCAAGTCCATGGAAAGACACCTGCCCTGGGTTCAAGGCTATACAAGGATGGTTGGAGAGCCAACCCAGCTGGGCTATCTCCATCCTGGGCTGTAGGTAGCACAGATATAGTAAATAGAGTTTCTTTGATACTACATGCATTCACAAAGACCTGAGCAGAACTGGCACCCCAGGCATCTCACAGCTGGGGGCTCAATTTAAGCAGTTTTGGTTATTTAAACACTGTCTAGCAGTACGTCATTCCTGCTCAGGCAAGGGAGACAAGTGACTTAGATTCGTAAATCCCCAACGGAGTGGACAACAGTGAGACAAGTCTCAAAGTCCGGACACCTATTAACTTCCCACAATGTATGAATTGGATACATGATAATTGTCTAAGTATATAACAAGTTATGGCAAGCAATATATTATGCCTTGCATTACTTAATAGTAGTGAAGGAAAAGAGGGAAAAGGAAAGGAGGGAGATAGAATAGAGATGTAGAGATCACCACTCCAGGTTCCTGCGTTGATCCTGTCCGAGTTCATCAGGGATGCATGTGCCTTCTTCATTTCCTCATGTCTTTTTTTCTTTTTTCCTTCTTCCCTTTCACTCCTCACCCCTCCCCTCAATTTATACACACTTTCCTTGAGTCCATCCCCTAGGCTGATCCACACACCTACATATCCCATGTATGGGGAGGGGTAAGGTGCTTCATGGGATGATGTAATTAGCATGATCTTGTTAATCTTTATTAGCATATTCAGGGATGTCAACTTTAATATGCATTTCGTGGATGATGAAGCAAAGGTCGTCACCGGACAGATGGCCCTTGAAACTTTACAAGATGCACCAGAGCAGAACCATCCTGTCTTCACACGGCTCCCTCCTGCAGCTGCATTCTGTGCTATCCAGGCAGCCTTATCAGCTCCAAACTCCACACTATCCACTCCGTGACTATAGTTTTGCTACTTGCAAGTGTTTGAGACATTCCTCAGCTTGGAGGGCCTACGCTTTCCCCCCATCCCTTATCTCTTTCTCAGGCTGTTTTTTCTCGTAGGCCTGTTTCTCTCAGGCCCTGTTTTGGGGGAGTTACAAGTTGTCTCTCACACAGTGAAGTCCAGCAGGTCAGCGATGTCCCCTTATGTCTGCAGCCCCAGAACCAGGGAAAGGGGTATGAGCTGTAAACAAAGCTCAAGGCCAGCAGAGCCCACCACGGCCCTGGCTGGCACTCACTAGCTTAGTTGTTGTTAGGAGGCCCTTAAACACATTGCTGAAAGTAAGGTGGCCTCTGAGCATAACAAAATCGATGGATCCTGCCTTGCAGCATGCAGGCATGAGGGAGCGTGACAAATGCCAATTGCCAAAGACTTCACCACTCAACAAGTTGGTGACATTATCTCAATGCATTATCCAGCTTCTTTACACTGCAAAATTTTGCCCAGCTTTTCAATAACATATCAGGGAAAAAAAAAAACAAACCAGACCAAACCATAAAAGCAAAATGTTTCTTCCCATGCAAAAGGACCTCTTGACTTGGCCGTAGCAGTACAGCTTGTGGGCTCTCCTCCACCAGGACCTCAGCATGACCTGACACCCCCACAGTCAGCACCCACCAGACTACAGCACCAATCCAGTCTGGGATCCCTGATGGATCTGCAGAGATTGCACAAGGATACTAATTTCTGCTGGTTTATTATAATCATGTGTATGATAAGAAGAGCTTACTGCACATTGAAAAACTAACGCTTTTTCTACTTTATGAAAGAATATTGTGCTAGAGCTGACTTGCAAATGGGGCTAAGAAGAAACACAGGGACATGTTTTCTTGCTCAAATAATCACTCCCTATCGTGTTTGAAACTTCACATTTCTTTTAGGTTAGCTCTAGATAAATACACTGGTAGATAAATAAATACACTGGTAATGGTTAACAAGCCACCTTTTGACAAGATTGATAATCCATTTATACAAGGTTCCTCTGTATGTCAAAAAAACCCAATCCCATAACATGCACATGTTATTCTTCAGAAAGAAGAAAGATCACCTCCTGTCACACCCCATCTATCCCAACCCACTCCATTTCCCCCCAAATGCCATCTTCATCTGTCCACTCGCAGGCTTTCCCAAAAACCCCATCTCCTCCACGCCTAATAAATGCAGTATAGAAAAACACATGAAAGATTTCTGTGAAAAACTCTGGAATGGTGTCAGTGACAGAACAAAAAATGTTCTGCTGAGAGATGCAATACAAAACATCACTTACTTTCTGTTATGAAATGATAGCTATATTTCCTTAGATGCCATCTCTTGCCAACAATCTCTGTGGCCATTACTTTTGCTTTCTTATAAACTGTCCTGAAACCCATTCACTGAAACTTTACATTAAATTATCCAAAGGGATGAAACAAGGGAACATAAAATTATTATTAAACCCCCCCCCCCAAAAAAAACCTATCTGAAAACCAAGTCATTCAAGACCCATTTAAATAACTCCACTCCCTTTTCCCTTCTTCTCTGCCCTTCCTTATCCCATGATGCAGATCCCAAGCACAGAGCTCGCTGACACAGGAACATGCCCACGGTCCTGAAGGGCTTCTGGACACCATCACAGTTCATGCAACACTCCACCAGAGCACCCCAGATTTTGATACATTTGTACGTTTTGGGGGTGCAGGCCACACTGTTTTGACTAATTCAGGCTGGATCAGCAGAACAGAACAAGTGTGTCAGTAAGATTTGGGTGTCTCAATCTGGTTTCTTTAAGAATGCTCCTATTGAAAAAAACAAAACAAAACAAAACCAAACCAACCAAAAACCCCCCAAACTACTTTCCCAAGACTTCCTTCTGAGTAAAAATTCTGGGTTTATTTTTCCTGAATCCATTAAAAAAAATGTATAAGGGTTTTTATGACTCTCTTGATTTTTATAAGAGCCCTTTAGAAGGGAAAAAACCCCCTACTGACTATCCAGGACAATAAAAATTTTGTACAAAAAAAGAGCTGTCAAAAGCTTTGGTTAATTAAAAAAACTTGCTAATTTCTTTAAATCACAGTAAGCTCGTATTTTGGGTGAAGCCACAGCAGGTACATAACTTTAAGGCAAAAACGTAGTTCTCCTCTTGATGTCAGATAAAGGAGACAGAAGAAGACGAAAAAAAATCAGTGGTTTAAACTGATGGGAGTATGCTTCTGAACAGCTACAAATTAATATAAAAATTTAATATATTTAAATATATTTAAAGATGGAAATTGAAGAAAAAAAGACAAGTGTATCACACACCAGAGTATGCCTCCAACCTTTCAGAAGGCTGGAAGGGGGAAGATCGTTTTGCACCATTTTGTGTGTAAAGGCACCTCCAAATGCTTAATTATAAAGTTTAATCCTGAGCAAAAAAACCCCACAGAAGATGCAGTTATGCTTCTGCATGGTTCCAGCTTGGATTGACAGAACAAAACCAACCCTGGCCAGAGGGAAGAAACTTCATCACATTTAATATGGAACAAAACTCCAACACAGTAAGCAGCTTGTCCACTGACTTGTGTTTTACCAACACAAAGATCAGGTTTTTCTTGTTTATCTTTCTAAAAGATCCCAGGAAGCCATAAGATAACTGAAACACAGCCTACCTTTTCCACATGGCTCTCCCAGGCATATCACCAGCCAAATTAAGATTTTTAGCATCTGAACACTTCATGCAAACTTACCCCATCCTTTCAAGCACCTCTACAGTTTCAAACAGTAGAAAACTAGCAGGGAAGTACAGAGATCCACAGAAATACATGCTGCAGGCAGTGGGCACCTCTGCTCACTGGGGTCGGGCTGCCCATGCTCAAGGACAGCCCCAGCCTGGCTCAGCCGCGTGTCCTTGGAGCAGATGCTCAGCCAGGATGAGCTCCACAAAAGCTCATCCAGGACCCATTCCCCTCCCATGCAATGAGAAGTGCATTGAGGCTGGGGCAACACACACTCGATGGACCCATCCGCAGACAAACCACCTTTTTGGTTTTTACACTTTAGGAAGCCTTACAACTCATTTAAAGGCAACATCTTGGATTTTTTTATAATGTTTAAAGCTCCATTTTTATAGGCTCACAGCATATGACAGTATCACAGCTCAAAATCTGTTGTGCCACACATATGAAAGGCTTGTAAGAATAGACACACTGCTTCATCACCTGCCCATCCACACAAAACAAATAACATCCAGTTTGCTTCGTGCTGAGGCAAAGAGGGGAAACTCTTCAGAAACACATTTCAATAGTCACCAATATTCAGTCATGTGAGGATTTAGCCATAAAGCCTGTAACTCTCCTTTCACTGACCTGTATTTGCAAACTTGCACTGAAAACATTTTTTTCCTCATTTTAATTTAATTTAATTGAGAAGCAGGTGCCTGCTGAAATCCCGCAGGGCACATTTATATAGTCATGCTGACGTTACAGAGGTTCCCTACCATTACTGCTGCAGGAGCCAAATCTGGCTTGCCAGCCGTGCAGGGACAGCCATCACCTCTCCCCAGCCTCTGTAGCAGAGCAAAAAACTGGTGCAGCCTCATATCCTGCTGAAGGACCGAAAGCTGAGCACTTGGGTACTAACCCCACCAGAGGCACAGGTGGATGGACAGCCTTCTCCTTGCCCTGGAGGACAGGTGGCAGCTCCCAGTGGCGAAGGTTTATCCAGGGTAATTCACACTGCTACGGCTACCCCCAGCAGAGCTGTGACGCAGGGTGGTGGCCACAGGATGCTGGGGTTTGGTTCAGCTGCACTATCAGGTTTTCTTCACAACTGGTCCCCTTGCAGGAATAATTCAAAGCATTAGCTGATCATACATGATTTGCATATTACCAATGTACAGAATTAAAAGCACAATGGCTAAAATAAAACCTCCCTGGGGGTGACACAAAATTCACACCAGGGACAAGGAACTCAAACAGGGCAAGGAAGAGCAGGGGAAGAAAGGACCAGAAATGGAAAGCTGGAGTGGCTCAGTTACCTGGGAGATACACCCCTCTCCAGGTGATACGATCTACTATTTTCTCAGGCTAATACGATGTCAAATCCCAAAACTGCACCAAGGTTGCTCAGTTAAAGGGTCTGCTTCCAGAGACCAAGAGATCTCAGCATCTACTGAACTCGGCATGAGCCATATTCACATGCACAGCCCATTGATAAAAATAATGCCCAGCTCCTCAGCTGGTGCTTTTCATCTGCCAGTCTGGACGCATGCAGGACCAGGGAGGATGGCATCATTAGCTCCATTTTACAAACCGAAAAGCTAAGAGAGTGAGCTAACATGACTTGTCCAAAATTCATCCTTGCAGAGGCAAGGAGAGACAACCTCAAGCCAGAGCTGTTTTTCATCATTTCATGCTCTGGACCCCTCGATGTCCAGAATAAGGCACAGTTCACTAAATGGACACACTGACAGGAGCTCAGACCATTTTGTAGTCAATTTTTAAATAGATATGAAACCCTCTGAAGTCGAAGCAAGTATTTCCCCAAAACCATAGAACTGCATGCTTTTTGCTCTTTTTTGGTGTCTTTTTCTTTTTTAAATGTATTAAAGTCAAGAATATTCATCATCATTCTGTCCACTCCTTGGGAGGATGGGTAGGCGTTCAGCACCAAAGGTATAATCAAGCACTCAGATAGGCTTAGGAGTTTTAAAGCAAGACATCTGTAATAAAAGCAATCACAGTAAACAAACTACTAAGAAGAGCAGTAATGGGATTATCTGTCAACACAAACAAAAGGATAAATACAAGCAAAACCATCAGTCCCTGAAACTTAATTCTCATGTATTAATCTGAGACTATGGCAGAGAGATTAAAGAACCTGAGTATCCAATAAAAAGTTATTGATTGTAAAATTCTTGCTTTAAACAAAGTATTTGTTTATGGTTTAAACTAACCAGTGTACGAAGTGTATGGCAGCAGCTAATTTAACCACAAATGACAAAGAAACTGCACCATCTCCATCCAGCAGCCAGCCACAGGTGTAGAGGTCAGGCACTAGCGCTGAAGCTCCTGTCCACCCTGGCCCTCTTCCAGAGGGAAACTTCTCTCCCTTTACCACATTCAAACACCAGGAAAAAAAAACAACCCGCCACTAAAGCACAATGTAGCTGAAGGCAAACACACAGTTGCATTCAAATCCCCCTTTCATTTTGCCAGCTTTACTTGTGTGAACAAGGCCAAAGCTGAAACACTCTCCTGTAGAGCCTCAGGACTGGGAAGTCAGAACAACCCTGAAAATGCGATCTGCAACAACCTCCATTGCATTAGAGGAGAGCTAAAGCAAAGAGAGACTGATCCTGGAGCAGTCTCTGCTGCCTGACGCTCTCCTGAGGTCTGCATTTTAAAGCACGAGTTTGCCTCTTAAACACAGTAACTGCTGGACGTGGCGTTTGACAGAAAAAGCACTCCTGGGCGTTCACACATGGTGGCAGGTGAGCAGAGACAGGTGCACACACATGCACACGCATGCACACGCACTGCCCTCACAGGCAGCAGCAGAGTGCAGGGAGGGAAGGCAGGCATGTTTTTATTCCTCCCACTCTTTCACAGCAAACCTTGCCAGCTGCCCTCTTACCTTTCATATGTTCAGCACAGCTGCCAAGGCTCAATCCAGATGAAAGGTTTGAAGCATGACACAGAAGCATCTACCCTGCTTCCCTTTCAATCTAATTACCGGATTCACCTGAGCGCACGTAGGAGGGAAGAGAGGGGGCCCGGGAGCATGGAGAGGCTATGGCAGCTCCCAGTTAATTTGATGGGACCCAGCTTCTGATCCAATTAAAATCCAGCATTCAGGGACCAGCAAAAGCTATTTTCACTATTGCCAGCCCTACCTACCCAGATGATGGATCCCAAGAGCTTACAAGCATCATGCTCATTTTTTAGGGCCAGTACCCTCATATGCTGTGATCAGTGAAGAGATCTTAATTTACATAATAGGCTGGGATCAAGCCCTCATTGCACAAAAAGCCTCAATGATGCCTACAAAACCAGCAGTGCAGTCACTGAGAAGGCTGCCTCAGATAGGGATACCTGCCTGTGTCTCTCATAAACAGGAGACCTATTTCCCTACCCTGCTCTGCCCTAGAGTAACAGACACCCCAACACTACCTGCCTGCTCCAAGATTTTGGATCCCCCCAGCATCTTTTTAAGAAACTGTTCCCCCTCCTCTCTTTACACAAATGCCTAAAGTCCACTCTAACCTCTCCTTGTATGATACACCCAGCTACAAGCTCCCAAAGAAGAGGATATAATTGACCAGAAGGCTCCATATGTATTTTTCATCTTCTTACGCAACCGTGCCCCTCTGCACAACTGAGATTTTCTGCAAACAGTTCAGCTATCCACCTAATGCTTACTTAATGGAAGTGTTTTCAGAAAAACACTACAAGAATTTTCAAATAGAAACAATTAGCATTCACAGTAATTTGCATCTACTCTTCCCCATATCTAAAGCAGCATGCTCTGCTTTAGTATTAACCCCTGCTTGTTCATCAAAGCCCAGTGCAGGGGAGTTAGCCACACAACTCCCATTAGAGACCACAGGAGCAATTCAATTCAACAGTGAAAAGATTACATGGCAATGCTTGAAACTTGGGGGGACGACCCTTTGTTTTTAAGCATCCTGCATGTCAGCAAAATAAGCTGCAGCATGATGGAAGTTGCTATTTTCACCAGCACTCTTTTATTTCCTAATCCGTTCTCCTGTACATCCACAAACCTCGGCAAGGGACTAGCAATGGAATTTAGAAGTGTAGTATTCACTAAATTGCTCCCCCCATCACCTAAGGTGCCCTGAATGCTTGACAGGCTGAGCCCAGAGCATCTAAGCTCCTCCAGAGGCTGGAAGGAGCCCAATGCCTGGGGTGGAGAGGGGGATGGAAAGGTTTCATTAGCCTGAAATTTTGTTCCAGGCTCATTTTTGAAAGACAGCTATCTCATGAACATTTACATCTCAGAAATCACAGTAAACACCTTTACACTGGGAAGCCTGGGTTTTCCAAAACATGAAACAGCACATCCTACCTTTGAGACTCTGCAAAATAACAGAACATGAATATCTCACTCGCTATGTGGATCGCATCTCTGAAGACACATCATGCCTTGTACTCACAAGGTAGTTTGTGGCCCAAGCGGGTCGGCCCCTGGGGTAGGCGCCATTTTCTATGCCCACATCATATAGAAGGAGGTGAGTGGATGGGGACGAGAAGCAGCACAGGATAATTCCCCCGAAACAAGACTGTATTTGCAAAGGTGCCCAAGAGAGTTACGGCTCAATCAACACGAGATGAGCATACTCTATGAGGCAAAGAAGAAAGGGAGCAGCTTCTTATTAAAACACAGCATCTTTTTTGCTGTCTAGCACAGAGCTCCACAAGATAGTGCGGGTTTTTTCCCCCCTTTTAAAACCCTAAAGAATTCCATGAAAAAAAAGTCCAAGTTTAAAAGACTCCACATCTGACAGCATCTAAGCAGAGCCCACTTGTGCAATGCAGTGCTGTCCCCTGTGTACATGCACTGCTATTCAGTCTTTAAGAGATCACATACTTCTTTTCCTGCAGGACCCCTGCCTCCTCTGGCTCGTTGATTTGATGGGAAGCAGCAAGTGAGGCAAAACAAACGGGAAAAGTCTTGTCAATCTCTGCCTGATTCAGTAACAAGTTCTGTCGGCAGTGTCGGCAGGGCAGATTCGGATTTACATTCACGTTACTGAAATACCTGAGTTTTGTAAACAAGATGGCTGGCGTGCAGTGAGTAGATAGAAATACAAGGAGGATCTGGATCATTCAGACGATGGTCTGGATTATTCATGATGAGCTCAGTGGCTAGGTATAAACACCTAACCACTTACTGAATGCTACCCAAAAGAAAGAACACACATAATCAACAAAATACTGGGTTGTTTAAACTGTACAACTGAAGGATTTCTTTTACAAAACATATTCTTTTAATGTAGGTGTTAAAGGGCTTTTTGGGTAAGAAAGTTTTTGTTTGTTAAGGATAAAGAAATCCAGATTGCATTATATTACTAAATTACTGAAACGTGTCTGGCATCAATAAGATGCGTAACAGACTAAACAGAGGTCCCATGTCAACATCTCCTGAACAAGGTAAATGCAACAGGTCCAAGCTACTGATAAATGAATTTCAGGACAAGGGCTGCTGACAGCACACCAAAAGACCCCCCCTTGCCTTCTGCTCCCTAAAATAATTTCAAAGCCTGCAGGCAAGTAGTAACTCCAGCAATCTCAAATGATGCAACTGTGCATAAGGGAAAGGATATATTTTATCATCATCCAAGCAGCTAACCACAGGAACTTAGTAACATATCTATATATGCACTCCTGCTGCAGAGAAGCCTGCAGAGCACAAACACTTCTTGCATATTTTGACTTGACTATTTCCTCCACACAAAAATAAATATAGTTAAAGATAAACCTCAGGAAGAGGTAAAACTAAATCTCACACCAGGCTTTGCAAACACCTTTCCTTGCCTACTGCTTGATATAAGTTGTATTCTGTAGTTACTACAACACTAGAGAGATGAGGGTGCTAACTGTGTTTCTATTTTCCTCAGAGACAAAGCTCAGAATAAAGTTACCCTCTGAAAGCCATACCATGCTCTCCTTTTTTTTCTTGTGAGCTCAGTTAAAGATATGCTCAAGCTGCCTACATATAAAATCCAGTAGCCTGTAGGACTTTGAAATGCATTACAACCTGGTATGGAACAGCCCCTGGATTATTACTACTCCAATGTAAACGTTTAAAAACTGTACAAGAGTTGAAAATAAGATCCACCTCTGCCAGTGTGGTTTGTACACTACAAAGTAGGATCTTAAATGTTTCAAACTGCCACCAGCAACTACATAGAGCACAGTGCAGTGCCACCTTGCTAACAGCATCAGGGAGGAGGCTGATGCACCAGCAACAAAATAGCAGAAAGCTTTTGCTGAACCCAGAAGACTGCCAGACCCAGGGTGGGCTCCAGAATTAAATTCAGATGGGAAGGATTTTTGTAAGAACAGAAAAAAAGCTTCCCACAAAAGCTTTCTTTGGAAACTAGCTTCCACACTTTAAATTCAGCTGCTTATATTTGCTTTTTCTGCCTGGTACAACGCTGATGGCACCTCTCACACTAAGAGCTGACACATTCTCAACCACTGAAAACACAAAGGAAGCAGAGATATCTTCCATCACCTGGAGATAAAACACAAGTCATCCCAAGCATGCCTCCTTAGACTCTGGCTCACTGCAGCACACAAGCACAAGCTTAAAAGTGCTCGCTAAATAAATCACAAAATACATACAACCAGAATCGTCCCTGACTCCAAAGTTTTGGAAACAGGAAGATCCCATGCAGCTAAAGCACTTCCAAAAACATTTTTCAAATAACAATTCATCCTGATATTCCTTTAGCTTATGCCTGAATTATTTACCTCTTTTTTTTCAGATGAGAAGCTATAAGAAAAGGCTAGGGAATACTTTTATGGGAAGCCAATCACCTGCAGCAAGATGTTGAGACTGTTCAAGCACCTCCAAAACTCTAAGGGGAATTGGAAAAAGAAAAAGAAAAAAAAAAAAAAAAGAATCAGAACTGGATTACATTTCTGGAGTGCCTATACATTTATCTGTGGGAGTGCCTATAGACCAAACATCAGAAGGACACCACAGTGCAAAGTTATGTGCAAAAAGTAGTTTGCAGTCCTTGTCAAAATAGCTTGGAGTCTAAACAGGACTAAACAGGAGTCTAAACTGGCAAACTGAAACAGCACCCTCAGTGAGCTGGCCAGAAATTACTATCTGTTCACGTGATTGTATTGACGGGGATAGCTGGGAAGGTAAAGCATTAGGAAAGAAGAATGAAAAAAATAAGGTACAAGGCAAAGGAAAAGAAGAAAAGATCTGGAGTGCAGATGAGAAGAGCAAGAGAGATAGCCAGCGATTCCAGCTTCGTTCTCCCCATCGCTGCTCCTGGCTGCCCCAGAACAAAGTGACACCCACTTTTTGCCAGCCCCTTTCCTTCCTTCTAAATCTGTGTGGACCACGAATTCCCCAAGCACCCAGAGTGCCCTCGGTACTTCACTAACGGCTGAGACAAGGACGCTGTCAGAGCCTGCACGTCCGTGGCTCGCGGTCTCCCGTTTGGGAAGCTGTCCACCCCCAGAGCAAGTCTTCCACAGATCCGTGGGCTGGATGCCTCTGATGGATTAACTGTGTAAATGATGAATTCAAAACTAATTTCCTTCTTCCCCTCTTTCTACAAGAGGTCTCAGCAAGGTAACTGTAGGCCTAAGAATATTTGGGGTTTATTTGGACATCTCTGTTTATTTTTGGAAATGGGAAGAAGGTGGGTTTACCCTCCTGCCTCAGCAATAATGGCTCTGTTTTTAAGATCTGAACTAGGAGAGCCAAGGCAGCTACTACCTGTGCTAATTTCATAAGGACTGATTGGAAGGAAACAACAGTGCATTTTTTAAAGGTCAAAGCCTATGCAATCATAGATTTTGCAGGGGTGAAAGTCACTTCTGTGACAGAGTGAGTGAAAGAGTGACAAGAAGGTAGAACAGCAGTGGTAAAATTTCAATATCCCAGGTAAAAAGGAAAATTGCTATTCTGTAATTTGCATGTTTTTGGGAAGGTGGTTTCAAAAGCAACTTTAGTATTTTCAACAGATTAATACCTGATTTTCTTTTTTAATATACTTAGTTTAGAAAAATCTCTTAAAAGCATATTCTAGATGTCAAATATTGTATCAGCAACAATGGAAAATAAAGGCTTAGGCAAAAATATATACTGAAAACATCACCTTTTTCGATTGGTTGAAGTCATTTACTCCAGTAACACTGTCATGCTGAGAAAATGATCTTTTGTCTATAACTGCTACATAGCTATTAAGTATTTTAGCATATAAGTATGATATTTTTCTTCTTTAGCATGTAGCTCTGCTTAGGCAGAAATAAGGTGTGGGGGAAGAAAATAAAATCAGCATTTAAGCTTGGATAGGAAGTTCAAAAACCAAACACACAGTCAACAATGAGACGGTGTTTACACTGCAGAGAGAGAGAAAATTAAAAAAGCATTTAAGTAGAAGCACAAATGGCTGCCCCATCACAAAATCAATGATAATGCTACATCTACGACATGTACCTTGGGTCACTCATTACATAAAAAGTGCTACTTAGTAAACACAAAAAAATTTGCCCCAGCAATCCCATACCTGGGGATGCTGATGAAGTAATAGGTATCAAAGCATGGATTTCTTAATTTTCAAATTGTCTTTATCAAGCAGAATAACTCTGTGATTGTTTTTTTCTTCAAAAAAAAAAATTTTTTTTAAATCTTAAAGAACCTGGACAAAAAGGAAGTTCAAGTGGTTGCCCACAGCCATGCTCAGCAGCCAGAGCCGGGGAGGGAGAAGGGAAGGGAGAAGGAGCAAGAGAGACATCTTCCCTTTACTATTCTAAGGTGTAAAGACTTCTCCATCAAGACAGGTTTTTTTAAAAAGCTATCACACATTCATAACACTAATTGATTTTCATAGAGAAGAGAGCAGATGAGGTCTCTTTGGGAACTGCCTGCTACATTTCTGCTTGAAAGGAGATCACTGCTGGTGTGCCTCAGCTCCTTCATAAAAAATTTAATTAACAATATCTCCAAGAACGAACCCACAGTTAGGTCTCCAGCTATCATGTGACTACCAGCACTCTGATGCACCATGGCAAATTAAACCTAAGCAAACGATACCTGTCGCGCGTCGAGCAGCCGGCATGTTATTGTCTGGGCAGGTTCTCGGGGAGGAAGAGGGATGTGATGGGAAGCAGGAGAGCACACAAAGGGACTGCGAGATGCCTGCATCCAGCCTGGCAGTGACAACTTGTTTTCCTAGCTGCCACTTTTGATGGCTACACATTTCTATCCATGATCCGGTGGCAATGCCAGAAAGCAAAATGCTTAATGAACCACGATTCCAGCTGAAGATTTTCACAAAACTACATTTCAGGAACAGCGGAAACTGTGCACATTAGCCCTTTGCTCTCAGATACAGAGGGACGACCGTGCAAACGGAGACTCGCGTGTCCCGCGGGAGAGGCACTGCACCGTCATACCCAAACGGCGCCAGGAATAGAAAGCCACCATGTGCCGGTCTGGAAGTCCCATCTGGCACAGCAAAGGAGGAGAGGAGACAAGACTGGATTTCTCTTCTCTTCATCACCACTGCCACCCTCGCTGCCTTACCCTGTAGGAGCTCTCATCCTCAGAGGATTTGTTTCTTCGACAAACTGAAAGCAGGGGGGAAGAGATCTGAAAATAGCAAGAGGTCCGATGCTATAAACAGATTACCAAAATCACTTCTTGTTTCTGCATATGGGCTCTGGGCTTGCATGCAGCACAAGGAAGCGCACGTTTTAAAAATTTTCCAACTGCACAGTAATTAGCGCTGATTTACAAGATGATGGGCAGCGGATACTGCCTATGCTGTATTTTTAGCCTCTGTTTTGTTATCCTTTAAAAACTTTTACCATCACAGACGCGATACCAATACGCTTGATTTATTATCTATAATGTCAAAACTGAAAAGGTTAATCGCCATTATTAGTCAGTGAAAATGAGGCAAGATTATCACTCGAATGCCAACGCTGACACTGGGAGCAGCATAAGGGAGGAAGGGCAGGCACACTCGGGCACCGTCAGCATTCAACCTACCCAAACTGTGGGTCTGCAGTGCAGCCATCATCCACAGGAAGGTTAGAGAGCATAAAGGGCTTCCACCAAACAAAGACTATACCAAAAACACAAAACAGGCTTTTAAAAAGTACTACTTCATGCAGCCACAGAAGTATTAGCAGGATGTTCTAGTTATTTCTTATGGCAATTTTTAGTTATTTAGTTAGCTTTAGTTTCACACACCTGACAAAATTCAGTTGGCGATGCTGTGCCAAGGGCCACAAACCTGGCAGAGATGGGTCTGCCAAGGGGTGGATGTTTACACAGATGAATTTACAAAATCATTCTCAAAGAAGATTTACACAGGGATGGTGGAGCAGATGTCCCTTACACACCCTGCCACACTCGCGTGACCTGTAGGTGCCCAGCACCCCAGCCGAGCGCCATCCCGCACGCACATTGCCCCATCCACGTCTGCAGCGCTTCCTGTCATTTCAACCGAAGGTTACGCTCCTCAGGCTCAGTGCTGAACTGAGCTGTAACAACTGCTTTGATTCACCTCGGAGGGAACTGCATTTCAGTCTCGGGTAAATTTATCCTTAAGAATGAGCTGCAGACTCCAACGATGCTAAAGCTCTTTTGAAAGGAAGGCCGGGGGAGGGAAAAGAACATTACAAATATACTATCCACCTAGCTCGTCTCCACGACAGTTGGCAGCATTATCTTTTTCTTCAGTAGTTCAAAAAAACCAACCACCGAACCACCACCACTAATGGGATGCAAGAAGAACTATTTTTATATATGTTGCGTTAACATAAACACCATAGCCTTATTCAAAAAGCCCTGCCAAACCAGCAATCTGGAAAAGAAGAGCTCCTGAGCACCCTGCCGCACTACTGCCTGTTCTGTAACCACCAGAAAAGGAGTAAAAATCACCACTGGCAAAAGCCAATGCCATCCCGTATCCAATGAAAAGCACTGGACCTATGTGTACCAGCAGTATGTTTAGCCCGCCACAGGTGTAGACGTGAAAAATCCTACAGGTTCCAACAGTTCTGGAATACAGAAATACTGGAGCAATAAACAGTAAGACTCGTTGATACTTTGTTGATACTCGTAAGATACTTTGAGTTAGAGGTCTGTTCTAATCTGAAACATGGCCTCAGAAAACCAAAGCCCTGGATCTACTTAACACTATTTTCCAAAGCAAACAAAAGTGTTAATAATACACACGTTTTAATGCTTATATAAAAACAAAAATGCGATTATGCCTTGCAGTTGTTGACTGCTGATCCCATATGTGCTTGTAGGGTGGGAGACACTTCAAGAAGTGACTTCAAACAAAAAAAACCCCCAAATGTTCATAAACATGTCTATTGACAATTTTCAAGGTACAAGACTATTTCAAAAAGCCTGTTTCTTGTGCAGATTATATGCCATTATATGCTCATAAGAACAGGCTTTAATTTCACCATTTTTATGTAATTAACACTTAGTGATTTTTTTAAACAGATTTAAACTTGAAAAGATCTGTATTTACATTAGTCATTAAAATTTGATTTCTGTGTAACAAGCAACTGCACAACTATTTTTCTCTCTTTTTATTTATTAAGCAGTCAAAAGGTAAGGAAGACATGCAAATCTAACATGAAATATTTATACTCAGTGCAGTATCTCCAGGAATAAAAAAATCAGAATTTAAACTTTGTTTTGAGAGGTACAGGGAAGGTACAGGTGAGCGAGTAAAATACTGCTCAAATCAGACAGATAGCACTAGTGGTGGGGTAAAAAAAATCCTCCAATGCATGCAGAAAGTTCAGAGTCTTGCCTGCCACTTAATTCACCATTTGAGAGGTTTTTCATTCAAAATGTGGGCAAAAGCTTAGCAAAGACAAAATAATGTCATTCCCAAAAGGCCACACGACCAATAATTAGAGATGGTATCAAGTATTTTCCCCTCGGTCTTGCTCTGGAAAAAAAAAAAAAAAGGCAACAAACCACAAACCACAACAAAAAAATCCAAACAAAAAGCCCCAACCACACATACAAAACAAAACAGAAAAAAAACCTTCAACATAAAAAAACAACCACAGCACCGGGTGGGGGGTGAACCATATGTTTTCATGCAATGCTCCAGGATCGAAATTCAGCAATTAAAGAGTTAAGAGACGCTCTAAAAGTATCTCACCCTGATATGCTGAGAATTTGCTGGGATCTCACCGAGAAAGGGTGATTCTTACATACCATATGTTCTGCAAACGCTTGCAACAACACAGAGGGGAGCTGGGGATGGAAATCCACCTTGGCTGCCGAATTTCCCCGCCTTCTCTAAAGCAATGGAGTCCAACGGACAAGACTGGTGTAAATCCAGCAAACCCCACCCCACCACAGCAGCGTCAGGGCACCCACTCCAGCTTTACCTGAGCCCCATCAGCAGCGAAGGCAAAAGTGGGGAGGAGAGCTGGGCTGGGCAGGGGACCAAGGGTTTGCCGCTCACCCCAGCACCCCACTGCCAGAGGTGCATCATCCTCAGTATCATCTCCCCTGGTGGTGTTTTTTCCATCTCACAGTGGGGCAGGGCAATAGAGCTGTAAAAACTTTGAGGAACAACTGGAAATGGGCAGTCACCACACTTCAGTGGTGTGATAGGATGCAATTCTAGATGTGAAAGGATGCAGCGCTCTTGGAAGATGCAAGACTGGACCTAAGGATACCACTGGAGATGCTTTGTTCTGGTTTGTATCCCCCTCCTCAAGTAGTACCTACTATGTTTTAACCAACCCCAGGTTAGATGCCAACAAAGGCCTGGCAGGTGCACTTTTATTACATTTGTTAAGTCAAGGTAAATCTAGAAATCTCTATTGTTGCAAACCTCCACTTGCTACAGATACAATGCCTGGCCAGACCTTGGATTTCCTTACCTGAGCTAACCCTGGCGAGCACATAACTCTACCCAGGCACTCCTGCAGCACCAAGATGGCACAGAGTCCCCACATTACTCTGTGCAACATGACTGTCACCATAAAGTTACTTACTTTATAGCTACAAAGAAAGTTTCTAGGTATGTGGTAAGGCTTAACATTATGTTTTGTCCACCGCATTTTTCTGCAAGGGAAAACTCACTATTGCACTAATTTCACTATTGCACTAATAAATGCAGACAAAAATAACCTGGAGGGAAAAAAAAGAGAACAAAAGCACAAACTAGAATTAGTAAGGAACACATCATAGAATCACAGTACGCATCTAAGCTATTGTGAACTGATCTCAAGAGTTTCCACATCGAGATTTTATTACTGATGAAAAACACACAGAGAATATAATAATTTAATTTAATTGTTCATATTGCAGGACAGCATCTGGACAAGATTATAAAATAAAAGGCCAATCACTTTTTTAAATCTATTACAATTTATGGGACTTAGAAGTTAGCTTGCCTGTCCCAGTTTTCACCTACGAATTTACAAATAATACTTTTTTCCAATATGAAACCTTTGTTCCCTACTGCAGCTACGTGAAAAATCTATACAAAATAAGAAAAACTCTTTGAATGTACTTGTACCAGTATCTTCACAAAAATAGCCTGGAAAAATACAAGAACTCTGATGATCTTTTCTCAGTATTGCTTATTTTAAATGCTACTCGCAACATTGGGAGGTAAAAAAGCGTTCTTACAAACAACAAATTTTGAAGGTGATGACATCCCTTTGCAAACAGTAGCTGCTGCCAACAACTAGCCACACATTTTTTTCTTCCTCTTTACCATACCTACATTTTTAAGGAACACTTCTTTTAATTAGAGTGAGAACACATAAAATGGGAGGCCACGGGATTGTATCCTAAAAGCCACATGCACAGTAGATAAATGGTGCATTTCTGCTGACCAGAAAGCTGATTCTTTCATTGCCAAAAAAACCCCCAAAACACCATAGCGTCCAAAACCAACCAACCAAAACAAACCCGAAATCCTTCTACCAGCTCTCCCCCAACATTCAGAAAGTAATGGCGAGGGGGAAAAGGAAGGAGGACAGGAACATAATAAACTCAAACTCCAAATTCAACCTCTACCTGTACTTCTAAACCAGAGTAACCCATGCTGAAATCATTAGCTGAGAATTAATTACCAGCATTTAAAACATTTTTTGATAACTTTAGATACAAAAATTCTGTAATGCATTTCTCACAGGGGTATACAGAAATATGGAAAACATGAAAGCAAACATCTACCTGAATGTCAAAATGTTCATTCCAGGGTGCTCAAAATGCTTTTCATGCTAAATTATCACATACAAATATAGGCAATACAACATTTTTTGAGGTGAAAGAGCTGGAGTGTGTGTGTGTGTGGTGTGGTTAGAAGAGGTTGGTTACTTGCGATTGGGCTTTTCTCACCAAATCTGATGCATTTGATTTTTAGAGTTAACATATCCTCTGAGATGAGTTTCTGAAGCTCATGTCTCAATACACTGCACATTCAGTGCAAAATGAATTAAGAGATTACATACTGAAGGTCAAATAAATATCTAAAAGGACTGGAAACAATTTGTAGGGGGAAAGAAAAAGCTTCAAGCTAAAAAAAAAAAATTAAAATTGCCACTGGAATATTACTGCTGAGGAGTGAACCAATGCCCTACAAGAGCTATGTTAATTTTAGATACCATGCCCTGCCAGATACTCATCGCAGCCTAAACATCATCATCCCCAGCTGCAAATCAATGTGACAAAAGGGTTCCTTCGAACTATTACCTATGAACTACTCATGTGTGCTCACACACGTGGCAACATAAAGTGAGAAACATGGAAAGTTTGAAAGTTAGAGCATTCTCAAGCAAACCAGCTGGTTTTGGCTAACATTTGGAAAATTGCCCTTGGAGAGGAAGGAGGACAGACTGAGAGTATCCCCCTCCACCGAACTGCAGTCCTGAGTGGCTGCAGTGTTTCATGGAGACAAAGATAGTGGACGCTAAATGCCAGAACGCAGAACGTAACAGAGAGATAATACATGCACACAGCATGCACTCCACACTCAAACTGTTTATCAGATTGTAACAGCACTGCGGCATCCAGGAGCGTGGATGTGCTGTTTTGTTCACATTTTAATGTGCCATCTTGCAGTAGATGCTTGCACAGCAGAGTAAATACAATCTCTATATATACCCTGCGTGGGCGTCAGGGGTTATTTCTGACTGTCTTCATTACACTTCGTTGGCAATTTAAATGTAAAAAAATAAAACCCTCAACAATTCTCAAAGTGATTTCAGTCTGATTTTTATAATTATTTCCAGAACCTTTTCATTATGCAATTTCAAATAGTTACTGAAAGCTCTCTCTCTTACAAAGTTATCCTTGATGCAAGTCAACGAAACCAGACAAGCTAAACCTTTTCCTGCTTCCTTCTTTATTAATAAACACAGGCATAACATTCACAGTGTTTAGCCCCGAGAACAGCTTAATAATAATGCTGCATCTTGCTTTATAGCAAGGGAGCTAAAAAAGAAACTCAAAGGCTAATAGGTACAAATATTGTGCTTCAATTGCAATAAATAAATAGTGCTGAACTGTAGAAATGTAAGTGATAGCAGCAATCTGAAAGATGTGGGTTCTGGTAACCCTCAAGCTAAAGCCGATTAGGTTTTGTTACATAGGTCCTTTGTGTATTTTTGTGCTGCTGTACCAGTTAAATTGACCTCTACAGGCATGTGTGTTGCTTTTACCATTTAATGGCTTCCCATTTTAAACCTAACTTGGGCTAGCAAAACCAAATAAATAAAAGACTCCCCCTCCAACCTGGTGTATGTGTTAAGCCCACCTGGGAAAAGGGAGATCTCCCCACGTAAATACCATGCTCTAAAACCCAGGGAGCGCCAAGGAATTAGCATGATGGCAGGACGACACGCGAGCTGTCAGGCAGGATGCTGGGGCTCCAAAATGGAATTACAGTAACATATGCCAGGCAGAAATGCCAGGCCACAGCCAGTTCAGCTGCCCCACCAAACCAGGCTGGATTACCCAGGCAAGGGCTTTTTACTTTCCCCATGCTGCACTGGTCAATAGTGAATGTTTCGGAGTGGACACAGAACTTGCAAAGCACAACAATGCCACACAAAGCTCAACAAAAGGAAACATTTCTTTCACAGTGTTTCCTTACTTTTGACAATTGCCTGCCTTTAATCAGCTCTACTACAAATAAAAACCAGCAACTACAAATGAAGTCCTTTGTAAATCCAGCCACTTCATTCCAATTCACCCATTCCAGGCACAGCAACCAAGCTCCAAGTTTGTCTCCTCTCTGCAGTGATACTGCAAGCAGTTGACCCACTCTTTTGCTCTGTGTGATGATTTTTTTTTAAAAGAGAGACCTGAGCAGCTTATTTATGACACGTCTTCTGCATTTGAGGATGCAAAGGAGTCCAACCAGCATGTCCACACAAAATAAGCCCCCTTGGCTGAAACGGGGTCCAGCTGCCACCAAAGACAGGCTCAAAAAAAGAAGGAGAGAGACAGATGGGAAATCTTGGTTTGAAATTTTTTGTATTTTGAAACACCTTTATTTGCTCACTTAGAACAGCCTGACCTGAGGGAAACGTCATTGAGTAGCTAAAGGGAAGTTTTAGCTAAGTTCTAATATGTATATTTTTCTGGAGCTTCGAGGAAGCAAAATTAGTCAATTTGGCTACAGGCCATAAAACATAATTACTTATGTGAAGTATGTTTAAATATGTAACTACAATCGCTAACAGGAGTGCCCAGCCCCATAAATACGCAGCAATTTGATAGGCTAGCAGCTCGGGCACAGGCAAAACGCCGGATATGATTCCCAGAGGAATAACCACCTCCTCAGAAAGAGAATTCAGGAATTAAAATCTCATTAATAGGTATACAATGCTGAAACGTAATTGGGCACTGATAAGGAAGGAAGGCAAAATGGTGCATTTTTAGAACATGTTGCGCATCAAAAAAAGATAGTTTGGGCACTGTGAAAAGAAAAGCAGGAGGAATCTGTTGACAGAGTAACAGCCCATCTCCTGACTTCAGGAGATCAAGGGTTAGTGGAAAACGAACTTCTACTGGAGACATGAGAAAGCCACTAGCCGAAACCAGCAGAAAACTTCACAGACACCACTGAGCAGTAACAAACCTTCAAGATATTAAAATAAAAGAATGGCATATTAAGCAATGTGGCAACTGCAGTTTGTCATTTAGCACTGTGAATCTATGGATTTTAATGACAGGGTCTCATTTACATTTAACAATCAGTGTACTAGAACATTTCTTGGAAACTGGGGATATTTTCTTGTCTCAGTAGGAATATTTAGAAATTTCTTCTTGATTAACAACGGAGTAAAGGAGTTCTGCCCTGAAATCTCAGTCCTTTGGTTTCTCTCTAGAGCTGGATGAATATCAAGATACCAAACTGCAATCCTGACAAGAAAGCTCTTCAAAATTCAGCTGTTTGTAATAATTATGTATTTAACAATTCTTCCACAAGAATAACATTATAAAGCACCTTACATTTTATTGTTCATTTATACCACACATCTGCTTTAAAAAACATCAGCAGCATATCTTGTTCTTAATGATACATTTTGGATGTGACTTTCAAAAGCACTTAAAGCAACTTAGGAGCATAAATCCCACTGATACTCAATGGTATTTGTGCCCTTAATGCCTGTAGCCATTACTGAAAATCTCATTCTTTTCAAGAGCTTTGGAGTTATTCCAGAGGTCGTACATGTAGAAAGAAATGGCAAGTGTCACAAGGTATTTTATACTTTACAGAAATGCTGTGCAGCTCTAGGACAGACATCAAGAATACTGAATACATGTACTTAAAACAATAATGGGGAGTTTAGGAAGAAGGGAAAAGCTTGAGTCAAATTTAGCCAGTGAATTTGGGGATAAGGTTGATCTCTGCTGCATCCAAGCTGGCAAAAGTGGGATTCTCATTCTTTTTCATTCCACTGGCTCATGGGGTGAGCTGCAAAGTAACTACGCATTTCCCAAAAATACGACTGACCACTACATACCAGAAATGTCTTTTCCCACTTTGACAAGAATAATCAAAACATTAGGCCTTAGCTACAGCCACATTAAACTGTTAAACTAGGCCATTTAAAATGCATATTTTTTGGCAAGTTCTAATTAGCTTTCATCAAGTAGAGGAAACCCCAGCCTTGATTAGCGACCACCTCATTTACTATGAGACACTCCTGCAACTCTCAGCTCAAGCACCAGCCGAGTTTCCTTGGTGCTTTCCATGGACATGCCAGTGTACAGCAGGCTGGCCGTGTCACATACTCCCACTGAGCGCAATCACAGATGGAAGAGCTACAAAGCTGCCAGGAGCCCCTGGTGAACATTAGTTGCACTGATCAGTGGAGCTCAGAAGTTGGCATGCAACTGCAGAAAATTTTAAGTTGCAAGTGTACATGCAATTTTAAATGGACTGGACAAATCTCTTTGCAGTGGCTCTTGTAGCCACCACTGCCTCAGGTTCTCCCAGATCATGTAAAGTACAATTTAAAAAAAAAATAAAAAATCACTTCAACACTAATTCATGGATGAATATCCACCAAGTCCTGTTCCAAGGAATGAATTGCCTGATTTGATATGAGCACGCAAGCTGGTTTTGCTAGATTAACCAGTCTCTGCTGCCTGATTCTCATCAGCCTCACCAACATCCTCGGGAGCCGAGTGCCTACAGCACCTTCACACAACTGGGCCACTAACTTCCTTCTCTCAGTTTTACCTTCTGTGGAAAAGGGATTAAAATATATTGTTAAACAACATCACTAGTATGTTACAGGGCCAGAGTCATTGCTTTTGCAGAGAAACTGGCTAAAACTGACAGATACCAAGAACATCTAGCACGATTACACAGACATGTGATGTTTCTGTGTTAAATTTCTACAGATTGCAAAAAGAATTTTTATGAAGCAAAGTGCATGGGAGTTTGTTCATAACAGACGTGGAAGTTGTCTTCTTATTTTGTCATTAACTGAGAAGCATGAGTAAGCTAGAAACTTTCCAGAGAACACAAAGGAAAACCTATGCTCCAAACATCTGTTTATATATTGCTTACAATCAAGCTTTTTACAAAGCCTTATCTTTTTATTCCCTCCTCCCTCCTTCTATACCATCACTTTTGGTTTGCTGATTTCATTTCTTGAACATTTGTGTGCATTTACTGGTTTGACTGCATTATTTGCTTAAACCAACAACAAACTCCAGGTAGTCGTGTAATGAAAGAGTCAGATCATAATGAATTTTATGGTATGCCAACATTACAGGCTACTGTATTCTGTAAAAGGGTATTGCAAGCACTAAAAGAGTCTTGCAAGAGCTCTGTGTGAATGACTTTGCTCAGCTCCTCAGCCCCAGTGGCTGCCAGCACGTGGTCACTTCCAGCACCTCGCCAGCTCATGCATCCCTGCTCCCCGTTACCATCTGCAGTTTGAGACATGGCCTCCGTGCCAGAAACGCAAAGGATACAAGGCAGGGGAAGCCAGGGAGACAAATCAAACAGACAGGCCGTGCCCAAGCTTTCCTGCCAGGACTGTTAAAGGCCAGTATGATCACGCCGCACAGATACCCCCACCCTTCCGGTAATGGCACAACGTTTGAGCTGGACCAGTGTTTACCAAACTACGCAATGAGCCTTTGATAATCACAAGTCCTAGCTTTGTTTCTTAAAAGCAGCACTGCTGCCTGTACAACACTTGGCTTGTCAGATGACTAAATCTCTACCATGACACTCAAGAGACACCATCGCCATAGAGCATCCCAGACTAGAGCTGTATTTCTTGGAGATGGTAGGATGTCCCCTGCACCTCCAGCCCTCCCTTCAGGCACAGTCTATCATCCAAAGTTTTTTTGCTGGCCTACCCTTCTGCCCAGGAGGGATGGAAAGAAGAAGGGAATAGCAGTACAGCTGCAGCAGATGAGCGGTCATTCCTCCTGCCCTGACACAAACGTTAGCTGCAAC
This sequence comes from Athene noctua, assembly GCF_965140245.1. Taxonomy (NCBI): domain Eukaryota; kingdom Metazoa; phylum Chordata; class Aves; order Strigiformes; family Strigidae; genus Athene; species Athene noctua. The sequence continues at coordinate 11,426,747 of NC_134047.1, read as the reverse complement.
CTCACAGCAGGCCTTTGAGTCCCAGGGCTGCACTCTCATCCAGAAACCCAGCACGTGCTCCCAAACCCCGACCTCCTGGGTCAAATGCATACATCTGGCAAGCGACTTCTAACTCTTGATTAGAATTGCTGATCTCGTATTACATGAGCTGTGTATCATTTCCATACGCCCTTGATTCTTTCTCTTACAGTCGTGTTCCTGGACGTACTTCAGATACGTCTTGAGACTCTCTCTCGAGAATGCACCTGAGTTGTCGAATCAAGACCTTGAATAGACTCGCTGCAAACACACTGTTCAACCCACTTAATCCTTAATTAGGGCTTCATTTTTTAATATAAGGCTTCAACAGTCAGCTCAGGAGAAACTGTAAAAGCAGATGCCAGGTCACCAAGGACTTTTTCCACACGCATCTCTACTGGTATGGCTACAACATTACAACACTGATTTTGCAGTCGCATCACCCTACCTACCACTTGAGCATGGACATGGTTGCACCAGTTTGGCAGCAGTTACACAAATACAGAGCACTATTCTGGGAAGTAGCAGGGCACCACAATGGGAACTGGCTCAAGCAGGGCTCTCCCAGCTTTGCAGTCAGACCTACAAATGAGGTCTTTATTGTTTTCATAATGTGTATTTTTTTTTTTTTTTTACACATACAATTTCATAAAACTCACCAGTAACAGTTCATCTGCATAATTAACTGAGGTAGGTGGAAATCAGAATAAGGATTAAAGAGAGGTTTCATCAGCTTAACTCATTCAGTCAAAGTAAGCTGTTGCACCTTCCATGTGCTGCTGCTGTCCTTGTCTGCAAAGCTGCTGCCATGGGGAAGAGAGAGCACTTCCCATTTTGGCATTTCCAGTTTGTTCTCTGTATTTGTCTGCACACATCCACATCCACTGCTAAGAATTTAGAAAAAGTTTGAGTTTTAACTCAAAATCTGAGCTTTAAATAGCAAAAAAACTCTCCTATAATATTTTGACTTAGTAAAAGCAAAACTTAAAACTTCTTAGATAAGAAACACATACAACCACTAGGAAAAAGAGCTTTAAAAAAAAAAAAAAAAAAAGATGATTTAGGACTAAATCTCCACGATCATCTGATTACACTATTTATACCTTGCATATGCATTTTCTGCTCTGACAGAAGCCTGCCAACAGTCCAAAGTCAACTTCAACCGAAGTTGGTCAGTGGATCGCTGACCCCTTCCCATGCGGTCAGCCACCAGCAGACACAGCGAGCCTGCCCACGGGGTGTCCTGCCACCGACTGCCTAGCTAAGGAGGCTGCATGACTTCAGAAGAGCTAAACTATGGATTTTGTAAATGTCATCATAGAAGAGATCTTTCTGAAGAAAGGTTTTAGTGTGAAGTGAAGCTTTGCCTGCCCACTGCTAAAGTCATTCCCGTAAGTGTACGCCGTACACAAATCACACAAATAACGTGTACTTCCAAGGTGCACTCATCCTCAATTTCTGCGTTTCTTTTAACACTGTACATTTCCTTTGTATTTATAAATCAGGTTTGAAATGGAAACAAAAATCAAAATGTTAACATTATAAAGCACCAACTTTACTAATTTACAATGGACTAACAATGAAGATAGAAACACTCATTTTATTCCTTTCAAATTAGACAGCATAACAGAGTTCAACTTAATATTATATTATGTAATTGGCTTGTCCTCTGCCTGCCTTTTTCCCCAGGATTACATGACGTTCTACCACATATTATGGAAGCAACACATGCAGCTTTAAAAACAATAAAGACCACTTCCAAATGTGCTGCTCTGGTTTCATCATGCTCATACTTCACCAGCAGTCACTTCTACAACAGCTCCAGATCCGCTGAGACCTTCTATTAAATTCTGTAGGAACCAGACTCCTGAAGATGGGCAAACACTCATATTCACTGCTCCTGAAGCATCTGTCTGAAAAGTGCTGATTTTAATGGTACTGTTTACCACTAACAATGCTATAATCCATAAAAGCATGAGTTTATGGGTTTCTTCTCTGCAGTAATGTTTATCTGACAATAATTTTGCGGATCGCAGGTTTATGGAGCAGGAAAACCAGGTCACCAATCTATACTGAACTCCTATCCAGTGGCAAGCAGTGGTACCACTGCTGACCCATCCTCGCTCCTTCAACTCATCCACTTGGAAATTTAAGCCTTCTCCTCCTCATTTACCTTTAGGTCTTATTTAATTAATGTTACTTAAACTACAGTTATCTTCAGTATTTATCTGAAATCTCTTTCCATTGAGTGTCCATGAATTTGTCTCTATAACCCTACTGTTGTCTTAATTATGATCGTTCATGCTTATATGAGTTACTCTCAGTCTGCGAAGGAAAACTGGAAAATTTAAACCAAACAACCTCAGTTTCCATTTAACTCCAGTAAAAAGACTGTTTTCTGTTCTTAAGACCTGAAAAATGCACTTCATGTAAAAGACTCGAGAAGATAATCTTAAATTACCTTTCAGTAATCTAAAATAAGTGAGGAAAAATTATGAAGTACAACTGTACAGGCAGCACATAGATTTAAGACCAGAGACAAAGGTATAACAGCTGATAGCCACAGTCCTCTAATTTCAAACTTAGAAATGAAGTTAATAAAGAGCTGAGATTCTAACCTGAAGTTAATATTCTACCTCAAATGACAGCATAGGAAGTTTTGAAGGTGTAACCTGAGCACCCAATAATCAGAAAACAAACAGAAGAACCTAACATTTCTTACTAAAAAAATGCAACATAGTTTTAAATGCCTGTGTCTCTGCATGCTTTCTTTTTTGAATTCATATGGAGATTTTCTCCGTACAGAAAACTCTCTCTTCCTTTCTTAAGCTAACATTATTTGCCAACCTTCCTTTTCATTGTTTAGCATCATAGTTCCCCCTCTTTCATTTACATGCTCTTTGCCGATGGTATTCATGAAAATCCTCTGAATTCTTATCCTTCTTCCTTTCCACCCCTCCCCACACAGACATTCTTTCTTAACATACGAACATATGAATCAACCCAGTGATTTGGCCACTTCCCATCAGGGAACATCACCAGCATCCAGAATAGATTTAAGAATACAGTTTTAATTCGTGACTACCTCTCCATTCGCAGTGCTTTCCTCGTTTGGTCTCCTTGGCAGATGGACAGGTGCCCACACCTAAGAGCATGATCTGACATACATAAAGCTGCCAATACCAATTCTACATACTGTCTGCAGATGCTTACAGCCTACCAGCACATGCTCGATTCTTGGGAAAGAAAACCAATGTTTTCAATAAAATACAGTCTCTCCTCTGCAGGATACAGCTCTCTGCATATATCTGCTAACAACATCTCAGTATTTCTCCACCCCCTCCCCATGTTTCTCCTTTTTGTCAAGCTCTCTAGCATTTGTTCTGGGATCTAATTAAGGTCCCTTATCACCATGGCAAGAGGGGGGCAAGGTCTAACAAAACAGCATTAATGAACTGATTGTTTTCATTGGGTACATACAGAGTTATAATCCCCAAGACTGATAAGTATCTACACTCGGAAAAAAAAAAAAAATTAAAGATGTCTGTGTGTTTACATTTTTACAAGAGTTTAACTTGAAGCCCACCTAAAACTGGCACAATCCATATTTTTAATGGGAGATTTATTCCGATTAGGAGTCAGCTTCATTTTGTTTTCTTCTGAGCATATGCAGAAGTCTTGTGCCTACCATCTGACTTTTCTTCAAGGAGATGAGCTTCCCGTAAACTTCATTAGTTAGATGCCATTTTATAGGTAATTCAGAACCTCTTCCCACCTTTCTGGGTTATTAAATCTATTAACATCCTGGGATATTGTTATGTAAGTACTGCTCATCTCCATTATGCAGCAAAAGAATTAGAAGAGAGCTATTAGAACCAAGTTTGCCTTGTTTCATCTCATTCTCTGTGTGAACTCAGACACCAGAAGCAAGCTAACCTTCAGGGGATGCACGTTTTGATGCTGAAGATAAAGACAAGTAAAGGAGAATGGAACTTTTCCCACAAGGGGAAAGTAACACGAGCATTTTAGGTGAGCATTGTAAGGGATAAGGTATGGTGTTTTCTTGCCCTGCAAGAGTATATTTTTCACTCCTCCCAATATTTATCTCCTTGTTCTCTCTCTTCATCTTCAATCCAACTTCCAGTCACATCCAAGAATTTCAATACCACCTACCTAGACCAACACTCGGAAGGATCCCCTCCAAGAAATGTCTAGTTTAAGCGCTACAGAAAGTGTTGTTCTCAACTCTGCCCCCTCTTGGTTTAAGTTCACCTGGCTCCTCAGATGCTTTTTGAAGAAACTGCTAAAAGAGGCCATTTTTTGACAAGAAATCAGTCCTGGCCAACAGTAATCTGCAGAAAGATCTCTCCACCTTTTACTCAAATAGAAATCTTCAATCAAAATAATGCCATGAACCTTTTAATTAAGCATGATAGCTCCTCTATGTCACATAAAAGGGAAGAAAGTTTTATAGGCCAAACTTTGAAAGTTGCCTTATTTTTTCAGTACTTAAAGAGTATGCAATTTGAAACACTCAGGGTCTGTTTCACTCTAGAGAGTCTAACAGTTGGCTGGTCCAAAAGCCTTTGAACTGCAGTTGCATTGGAGCTATTCATCCTTAAAGAACACGCCTGTGGTCACCACCTTGTCTCAGTACTGGAGAGAGTGGCAGTACTCAAGATCTCAACTCACACCTCCAGATCCATCCCCCTATACTCCTGTTAGCCTGCCTCCTTCTCAGCTTTCTCTAAAGACACAGCTAACATTGTAAGAGCTGTAAGGATCCCTCCCGGTCTAAACACCTTCTTTAAATAGATGCGATGGAGTATCATTGTAAATATGTGTCAATGCATACATGACCCACAGACATTGCTCAGCCGGGAAAGCAGCAAACATGAAGTTTCATCAGCATAAAGCTTTTTGCCTCCTATTCACATTTTGTGTAATAACATACATCCTGAAAATCTGAATCTCAAGTAGAGGATAAAATACAATGTTTTACAAAAAGCACATATCCTGAAAGAGCCTAGGGACACTGCACACAAGCAACACACAAAAATGCGAAGAGTAAACTCCAGCAGAAGAGGAAATATTTTTGATACAAAAAATAGAAAAGTGTTTTTAAAGCAGTAGTTGTAATAATGATCAGCACTGAGAGACTTCTTCAACGCACTTTTCAAACCTTAACTAATTTTCACAACACTCCTGGGAAGCAAGCACTTCCCTATTAATAATCCCATTAAACAAGCGGAGCGAGCAGGACACAGAAATGATGGCACTCTCGTATGGCCAAGAGATAAGTCAACGCTGATGCTAGGGCTCAAACTGAGTTTGTTGGCTCACACCACTAAATGATACCTCCTGTGCGTTTTCAACGTAAACCTACTTCCCTTGTCAACTGTTCTACTGTCATAATGCATTCTGGAAAATAAAAGCTAAAGCCGGAGAGGGAGACAGTAACTTAAGCCCACTGCTTCAGAGCACAGGTTCAGATCCCATCCACTTGTTAAATACTCGTCTGCCCAGCTCAGCCTACTCCGTCATCTTCCCTTCTGGACAATAAAGTATCTTCTAGTGTAAATGAGTTCTGCTCAGAAGAGCATTAAACAATGCAAATAATGCTCGTCACATGTTGTTTGTTCTTTCATCCTCCCCGCAGGAGAGAAGCATGTGCAACGGTTGTGATATTTTTTAATAAATGTGTGTTTGCAGTCAGTGTGGCACAAGACCATAACGTATGACTGATAAGAATACAAATATAAGCATACGTGTTGCTACATGTTTATGCTAGATGGAAAAGGCCAAGAAACACCCCTCACTCCAAACCAGCATTTGTTTTGTAGCTGTCCTTTGTTCCGATGTTTATACTCTTACTGTCCTGAGCGAACACTTGTTTCAAGACAGTTTTTTCAGAGTGGATTAAGACTAGAAAGTTTCACTGTGCCAAGGAAGCAGTGCTGCCAGCTACAGTCTTGATCTTGAAGACTTGTTAAGTCTTTTAGCTATCATCCACAAAGCACTTGCTTCCCTAAAGATAAAGGCATTGAACTCCATTCAAAATTAGGCAAGAGGCTGACAAAAACACTTGGCTGGGTTGCAGTGGACTACAGCACAGCAGGGTGCACCCCATCTTTCTCACCCCAGTCCTGCCTAAACACAGAGGACTTCATGAGCCAGTGTATCACACTGCTGCTATACGGACAAGGCAGACTGAAAAAACAGATGTGGTCATCATTCACCATCATGAGACGGACTCATAATCCCCCAACGATAGCAAACAGCATCACTCAAATGTACTGCTCTGCTGCATCTCGGCATCACCACCTGAACCAGAAGAACTCCTCAGCTATGGAACAAATGGATCAGGACGGTACAGGCCTTCCACCAGAGACTTCACAACAACTGAAACACTTTCCATGTTTTCCTTAACCCACCAACAGAGCCTGCGTGTAACTTGATTTGCGTTTAAATTTTGGAGGCTGACTCTAATAATGTTTTTTGTACAAGAGTGTTCAACCTAATTTTATTTCAGACACAACTATAGTACAACTACTTCTTATTACAACATGTAATTAGTGGCCAACTTTCCAAAATAAAACTGGCAGTGAAATTCAGAATAAGGTTTATTCGTCTACAAAATAGTGATATTTTTTGGCTCAAGCTCTCCCCAAATGTAAATCCACTGTTGACAAATGTCACACAACTACAACTCTGGCCTATTAACTTCAGCCAATGTGATTCAAATTCCAGAAGTCCTATGCTTACAGAGACAGTCTACTCGGCACATACATTCAGAAAATAAATACAATATATAGATGTAGTAAATAGATTTGTAATGAGTGTCGCTTATCCCTGTCAACTGTGCTGATGAATAACACTGTTAAAATGGATCAGATCGCCCACCAACTACGATCACAGCCTTCCCATGTCCAAAAGCCACGTACTTCCCCAATTAGTTGCTCAAAACTAATTGTCAGATGTAATTTTCAGTCAGCAGTTTCTTCTTCCTTCCTCCTCCTTAATATATTCCTTTCGCACGCATTCCCCACAGCACCTGACTTGCTCAGCAATCTTTCCTCCCTTCCTTACACACTCATGCATTATGTCTTAGACCTAATCTCTCCTTACAGCTTTTGAGCAGAGCTCTTCCAGGCAGCTGACATTTAAATAAGCTCTGTATTGACTTTCCTCTGCTGTACCTCAAGTCCTCCTCGTTTTTCTTATGTTCATATTCTGATTCAGCTTCTGTGCAGCTCCTTCTGAGGGTAACAGGAGCGGAGCTTGACTGATAATCAATAAATACCTTTACCCGGCAATCCCTCAGACACAGAGCCCAGGAGGAGATTCCCCTCTCTTTGCATGCATATTCACTATTTTGGATAAACTTTAAAAGGCAGAAAAAGGTTTTTCCCAAATCTGCAGCATGTTTCAGACAACAGTAAGCCTGTGAACTTTCCTTTAACTTGCATTAAACTGATACAACTTTTAATTAAAAAAGTAATTTTGAAAAATTGCTTGTGCGGTGCATAAGGTGATGTTCAGACAGCATCACTGATCCCTGGAGTTCTGCAGCCTTGAGTTTAATAAACTGAATTTTCAAAAGTAAACACAGCTTGCATCAGCACAAACCTTCTATTTTAGACTAATATTTTCCATCCATTTCTTTTTTTAGCCAAAAGAGGAAGCTTTCAGAGCACCACACACTAAACATCACACAGGTGTCACTGGAAAGGGAGAAAATTTCCAGACCCTGGAGGAGCTTTGTCCACCTGCCAGTCAAGGACGCCTTGCCTCTGATAGCGTGAGGCAGGCAGGCAAGACGCCCTGTCCCCCATCCAGGACAGCAACATCAACACCCAGCACCAACATGGCTGTGAGGACAAAAGGCCTCAAAAGCACCGGCCGTGGGAGCTGAGGCACGAAGTCATGACCCCCTGCTTCTTGCTGAAGAAAAGCCCAGGCACAAGGACTGCCATAAAATTTACACCTGAGCTTGTGTATAATCCTATACTCACACAGCAGCTCCTGCCTTCTACAACTATAATTTAGGATTTATTTTGCCTAATTCATTATTTCCTGTAGTAGGTAATCCAGAAGAGGAGAAAGCCAAAGGGGAGAACAAAAGCAAAATGAAAATCAAACCAAAATATTTTGCCCTAGGCAGAAACAAGTAAAAAACACTCTCAGGTTTCCTTCTGTTTGTTTTTATAACTGTTCACCTGTTCTTTTTGCAAGCTCTTTTAAATGAATCGTTTGAATTCTCTTTTATCCAAGAGTTCAAAAAGACACTCATTGACAGTAACTGTCATTTCCCCTTTTTCCCTCCTCTTTCCCCCTTATCAATTTATCACAAACAATTATCTTATTACCCTGCACACACACACAAACAAGGGTTGGGAAGTCAAGATTCTTGGGTTCATTGCATGACTGCATTTCTAGCAGGTCATTAATTTCTCTGCGAGCTGGTTAGCTCCTCTACAGCTGGGAGAGGTGGGCTGTGCAGCTTTATCCAGTGTTTATATAACAAACACTTTGTGAATCAAGGCACACTGTGCTGATTTGAAACACCAGGCATTTTGTTATTATACATAAATAAATATAAATATAGCATTTACCATTTTCATCTCTACTTATTTGCATTTCTACTATTTCAAAACTTCTAATGTTGCTAGAAATGCCAAAAGGAGACATGTTCCCATGCCTATTCCACCAGTAAATAGTAGGCCTGCACGTAATTTTTTCCTTCCGTTGAAACCCAGTGTATTTCTAACTGTATTTCCTCAGTCAAAAATTTATAAGAAAGCAGCTTTAGAGGTTTTGTTTTCAGTTGCAGCAATATAAACACTTAAACATTCAGCACTACCCATGCTGAGCAATGTATTTCATCTTCACATCCCTTAACTCTAAGCACCATTGCTGATTATCCTGCGAAACTTCAGACAACACCTTATTTTATTAAATATATGTTCAGATTTGGTCTCAGTTCCACAAAATATTTAAGCATATGCCTAAACATTAAGTGTGCAAGTACTCCACCAAGTTCTGATTTGAGGTTATCTGGAAACACATACAACAAACTCCAGAAGATACAACACTCATTCTTTATCTGAAGAGCTCCGCTCCACAGATCAGCCTTTTAGAAATGTGCCAGCTTTGGCTCTAACAAGCTCTTCACACTTTTTTAAGACTAATAGGCTCCACATATTCATCTCCAGAGAGTATAAATTCCCTTCCTCCCCTTTCCCTTTTAAATATGTCAGGCAACATTACAAAAAATAACATCTGTGCCACAGTTATGCAATAAGCAGCATGATAACCATTAAACTGCACTTTATAAAGAATGGACTGAATTAAACAAAAAGAAAAAAGCAGAAAAAAAAGTTCACCTTTAAACCTTGAGATCGGGGAGGTTTTCAGTGCTACCTCTCTTCCTTTCTTATTCTAAATTCCCCACTCTCTGCCCCTCTTCACTGATGTTTCATGGCTATTAATGGGAAGGTCTGAATATACATGCAATGAACAGTACAAACTGATTGAATCTGGCTGGAAAGGGCTTAAATATCCAGGATGAAGAATCCCAAAAGTGTTTTTAGTATGTGTATACATTTCATCAGAGTATACAAACAGTACTATACCTTTTCTTGCAACACTTAGCAAACCTCTTTTCATAAATATAGGTCAACAGAGCTAAAGTCTGGTTTTGCCTCAACTCCCACTTTAAATGCATAAAGAATTCGATTTTTAGGCAGCAGAATGAAAGAAATGGTGTATTTCATGCTATTATATACCCAGCCAAGGATCCCAAAGGGTTTGTTTGGGCTTTAAAAACAAAACAAAAACCCTTGGCATTTGTCAGACTAAAACCATTTTTCTTTGGTCTTTGCACAACCATCCTTTCCAGATTTGAATAAATAACATCAAACAAATTCTTTTGACTTCCATTACCATGCAACGCACAGAAGTCGTTCAAGGAGAGACAGAGCAGTGTGTGAAAGCATTTGATAGCAAAGGACTACGAGGAGCATCCTGCATGACCATCAGATCTGGAAACGCTCATTCCAACCCCTCAGCTACCCTCCTGTTATTTAAGCAGTCTATACTGCCCCAGAAAGAAATGATTCAAACAGCCACAGAGACCAAGTTTAGGAGCTACCACCACAGGATACTGCTTTACTGTAAACACATGGCAAGGGGGTACTGAAGGTATTAACAAAATAACAAAAATACTGACTAAACAGTGAGCTACGCATCACGTTTTCACCTTGACTCTCCATTTACTGTCACTTGCAAATTTAAGTGTGGTTTAACACGGTCCCTTCAGCAAATGCCCAGGCCTAATCAAATAGGGGAATATAGTATCGTGTATCCTTCAGCTTGCTTTTGTTTCAACTTTAGTCCACAGAACACAGGGCGAGAACTCATAGATAATACTGGCAGCTGCAGATTTTATGTATTTTATGTTTATTACAGCTTGTAACAGGGAAAATAACCCCTACGCTTTCACACAAAGTTTAAGGTACCACATAATCATGAAGCATTTCTGATATGATGTTTGGACTCCACCATGCACAAACTTATTGATCACAACACAGATGAAGACTTTTCCATACCACACCACAATTTAAGCAGCATTTTCTTCTTCTCCTCATCAACACTGATATGTCAAACTTGCTATATGTCGCTCCAGCATTACCACCTATCCCTTCTTAGGGGCCCTCTTCCTCCATTCCTACTCTTGGCTCTTCTATTTGCATTGACAGAGCTGGGGTAAAACACCCCAAGGTGAAGTCTGGGCTTGGGTTTTTGCTTACAGTTTCAAGCTGCTTGTGCTGCAGAAATTCCCCTCCAGACTACCTGCAGTAATTGAAAAGTTAATCCAAGATGCTTCTGAATTCATCCTGAACTAACCTTTAAGAAGTCTTAAACTTGTATTTGCAGTGAGGAAATCCAGCACGCGTGCTGGCAGATTGTGCATATAGAGGTAAATATCCTAAACATGGGAGGAAAGGAGGATGTAATTAATAGGTAAAAAAAAAAAAGCTGAGAGGACTGGGATACCAGGGTTTGCTTAACACATGAATCAGAATCAGTAATTCCATACACCAGTAACCATGTACCAGTCACTCAGAAACTAACTCTACATTCAGCTCTGCATCATAACCAATACTCATCTTTTTTTCCAAAACCAGAAATGCCTCAGAAGCATAAAATCAGCACTATAGCCTGTCGATCATTAAGTACCAGGTCTTAACCCTCTACAGAAGAAGAGGGAACCGTAAATAGCACATGGCTCTTAGCTTGACACTATATTTAAACATAAACTATAACCTGAAGGCAAACCCCGAAACATAACTTTGTGTTGCCTAATACAGCAATAAATTCTAAGATTGAGGCGGTCAAGCCAATCACAAAATTCACCCTTCCAAACCAGAGACTTCTTGGAAATACAGTGCACGTTCAGAAATGCTGGCTGGCTGTAACAGCTGAGATGAGGACAGGCCCAGTTCAAACTCAGAAAGAAGCAGACAAGGAATTAGCACAAATTAAAGAAAGAAATAGGCACAATAAACAAAACTGGTTTTACTGCAGTACGAACTCTCCATCAAATGATGTTAACCAGACAAATAAGACAATTAAGTAAGTGAAGGTTACTGGGTTAGGACAAATTATTTTTTCTGCAGGAGGTTTCAGCTGACGGGTTTCTCCACATTTGCCATGCCTGGCTGGGTTAACACCACGTGGCTCCTCTGCTTCAGAGAAACTCGTAGGCACCGTGGGCTAGTAATGGTCCTAAATTCCAGTATAATACATTAGCCATGCTGCTTGCATCATAATCTGCTGTATTTCTGCACAAGTTGACAATGTCTGCTTGATGTACTTCAAAATTAATATATCACACACACCAGGAATCTAAGACAAGCCACTACATGGACAGGTGATTTTGATATAGTGGATTTCCTTAGATACAGACATAAACAAACCATGGGAAATTATTGCATGTTGCTCCCTACAGAGCCAGCGGTGTCAAGAAGATAGGGGTTTGCTGGTTTGCCTTAATATGAGCTGAAAAACTGTGGTCAGCAGCAGACTTTCCCTTCTGATCTTCCCAAAAATTCTACCCATCCTTCCGTATTAAAGGCACAGCTATTGATTAAGTAATTAATGTAAGCAAAACATTAAAAAAAAAAAATCACATCACAACTTTTTGTAGCTAAAATAATCCCACTCCCCAACAGTTTTCTTCACACAAATGAGAACAGCGACCACCGTGAAAAGAGGCAATTTTCATTTTTACCCTTGAGGTTCAGAGAGGGCTAAGAGTACTAATTGCTCTATTCCCTGAAGCAATATGAAATAAGACCAAGCATCCATCTGTATCATCACCAAAATACCAGCATGAACCTTAAATTCATATTCAGTGGATTAAAACACGACCTTGCAGGCTACAGGGAAAAAGTGCTGCTAGCTGGCCAAACAGACACCGGATTCACTTTGTACTTGTTAAACTCCCACCCACATTTCCGTGAAGCAATTATTTCTCTGAAGTTATTCAGCAACTCCGAAGGTCAAGTATGGTCCTAACTGGCCGGCTGCAAACAAATGCACCTTTCATGTTGGCATGTACTTCAGCCTGCTACCAGCCATAGAGTAAAACCTAATCAGAGGAGAAAAATGGCAGTAAACTGGTAGCAAAGGGTACACATCTGGTCTTCAGAGTATAGTCAATCCTTGCAGAGGATCTAGCAGACCCAGCTAGAGACCTGAAGATTGGGGCCAATGCAATGGATGGGAAAGAACAAATTTTTTTATGTATAAAACTTATAGTTTCAGCTAAAATACTAAAAATTAAAAAAAAAAAAAAAAAAAAGGCTTCAGTGGCACTTCTGAAGAATAAAAAGAAGGCTTTGGAAGCTTTAGATTTGAAGCTTCACAAGCTTCTTATGAAAAATGCAAGCTTTGAAAAACTTCTGAAGATTTAATATTCCACTTTGGGCTCTTCTACTGCCAACGGACTATGGATGCTGTAACTAATAAAAAATAATTAATGCCAATAAACAGGCCCTTCATAAGGCTTCACCGTCTCTTCTCCATCAAAGACTCGAGTCATTCATTGGGACACTGTACAGGAAACAAAATCCATCCACAGAGCTTGTCTTTTCTACATTCAGTTCTTCTGTGCTATAACTCACAACTGAAAACCTTCCAAGTGCAAGGAAAGGAGTTTGATTTTATTTTAAGTACGCAGCTCCAAAGGCAACTCCCAAGCATGGCAAAGACCTTACCTAGAAGGGGACTGAAAGAGATGGGATTTTTTGTGCTAACTCTCTAAAAAGCCCAGGTCTCATGTAGGCAATGAAACAACCAGGCAGTTTCTCAGGAGTGCTCTGCACCGAGCGGTACCCTACAGTCCACCAAGTCACACCCTGGCACTCCTGAAAGTCTAGCCACATCCTGCAAGACTCACAAGAGATGATTTTTCTGATAACCTCCATTTGGGAGTCTGAACGCCCTCAAAAATGCAACAGTATCATAGCACCAGCCACCTTCTCACCAGTTTCAGCACACCAGGAAACATACAGTGACAATGCTCGGGCTTTAGTACATGAGAAGCTCCTGACCCTGGGGAGAGGGAAGGCAGAAACTGCCTCAACTATTTTGTTTTATTTCAGAAATCCTGACGCTCCCCTCTCAAAGTGGCTCAGCTGAGAAGCGTGTAACAACTTCAGACAACAGCAGTGAACACCGCAAAGCAGTAAGGATGACCTTCACAACATGAACTGGCCACCCGTGCATGAGGAGCCATTCTGCATAACAGAGGCATAGTAAGCAAGGTGAGAAAGCTGATAAATTGGCAAAAAAAACAGTCAGCATCTAGGCCAAGCATACAACCTCTGCTGTTCCTGCCAGTTTCAATGACACACTGAAGACTGGCATTGCAACGCCGTACAAGGTGACATCCAGAAGACTGACCTCAAGCTCTCACGGACTCTTAGGACAGAGACATTCTTGCTCTCATGCCTAGGAATAACAGGAGCTATCTGCAGAGACAGTGATCACAGTCATGATAACGACAATTCAGAAAGGTCATAAAACTGCTTTGATACATGAATCAACCGGGGTCCAAGCAGAAACAATGCCAGCCCTTTTGGTCCAGCATACTATGGTCCTACCCTCCCAAGGGGCAAGAACAATTAATCTAGACAAGATGATCAATCAGAAACTTCTAGTGATGCATCCACCCATATTCTGAAGATACAGCACAAGAAAAACAACAACAAAAAAATAAATACAGGATCAACAAAAGGAAAAAATTAGTCAGCAGAATTTCCTATCATGGGAGACTATCAAGACGAGAGCTCAGATAAATAAAGCAAATCAGGCATGTCTTAGTAAAAAGTGCTTCCCGAGCTTTGTAAAAACCAAACAAAACTGCAACTATGAGCTCACATCACTGGGTGTAAATCGCCTTCTGAATACTTAAGGGTCAGAAGAAAACTTTGCCCGAGGACAACACCCGCCACTGCTGCCCGCTTCCAGATCTCCCTGCAGCGTCCTCCAGCGCAGGCAGCACAGACCTCTCCTGCGACCGGAGGGCACTGGGTTACAGCCCTGTCTTATTCACAGAGCTGATGTAGCAATGCAGACACAGATCCAGCTCATATGTATCACTGTTTGGAGACTGCATAATCATCCGGCTCAGCCCATGTGAAAGCAATATGAGAACACCTTCTGTACAGAAGAAATTCTTGAGATTTAAAGTTTTAACACAAGCTAACAAACGCCAGGGATGAAAGAAATCCTGGGATGAAAGATCTCCATGACACCTGCTTTGAATAAAAAGACATTGCTACAAAAATATCAGAGACCTGCTGGTCTAGAGCCTTTGCTACATGTCATTCCCCAGACATCAATTTGCAATAGAGGCACACAAAAGCAGTATTACACAGATTACATGCTACTCCCCTGAACTGCAAACAAAATCTACCCAGCACTACCACCTCGCCGTCCAAAGCACTACTGAACTAAAGCCACCTTCCCTTGCTGTTCCTAAAATGACTTTGCTAAGCATAAGGCATGCAGCCGGGTTCAACACCAATTTGCAGAACCGACAGCTCCTTCCACAAACTTCGCCCTGGCTCAGCTTTCCCAAATACTCCCGATTTCTCCTCATGTCCGCAGGCAGGGCATCAGTGGTACCAACATTTCGGCACTGACAGCAGGATGGCTAATCCTCAATTTGTGCATCCTTCAGGCAAAACTCATGCCCAGCGCCTGGATGCTTAAACCAGTTAATCATCTTCAGCATCTGTAACTTCACTTTCTACACAACAAAGTAACACATGCTAACTATTTAACATTTCGTTGTAACAGCACCCAGGAGCCCTAAAATCGAAGGGCTGAGATCCCACAAGCCTCTCACCCACCACATACAGGGAACAAATCAGGCAGGTCCCTACACTAGAACAGCCCGGACCCCCTGCACAAAGTGACACCACAGGCACGTATGACCAACTCGAAGGAAAGAGGGAAGAGCAAGGTACCAACAAAACATGGTTCGCTCGGTTTTATGCCACATGGCTCATTTACTCACTGCTGGCAGCTTCCACAAAATCAGGCTCGTCAAGCACCTGACTGTATACATAGGTAATGATTATAAAGCCAACTCAAGCGGGGCTAAAAGTACACAAAGAGCTAGCATAAAAGTAAAAAAACAAAACAAAACAAAACAAAAACCAAAAAAACAGTTCTCTCCCAGGTGAAAATACAGGACTTTGAACGTAACAAGTGGATTATGTAAAAATTATTTTGCTTCCAATTCTCAAAATATTTTTTTTAAATTCCCTCACAGACCAAAAATCGTCATTACTGAGAAGCAATAGCAATTTTACTGTGTTTAACATACTGACTACCCAGCTCTCTCAGGGCCAAACACAAGCTCAACTATGGCAGCATCTGCACAGCCCCTGTGAGGACTAGAGCAAGGCCTGAAGTGTCCATGGCTCTCCTCCCTGGATTCTGCCCGAGGAGAAGATTATTTTCTAACGTTGCTTTTTGTTTGCAACAGGGCATAAACTTTAAGGGGGGGGTTTGTTGTTGTGCTTGAAGAAATCAGCATGGTTGGTTTGTTACTACGCTGGAAAAGCCTCATTATCTGAGAAGTGCTGCTGCACCTTGTATCGATGGTTGCATCCTACACCCGGGACGCCAACCTGAGTCTGGACCCCTTTGTTTGGGAACACTTTCTCCCCAAGCCTTGCCTGCGTTCTTCTTGGTCCTGCAGGCACATTTAAGTCTTTTCATACGTTTCTCTCCAAAGACAGGAAAAAGATACGCACGTGATCGATCGCAAAAACATCCACAAGGAATCATCACCTCAAAAGGGGAGGACACCATCAAAGCGCTGCCCCACACAGCCCTACTCCCTCCCCCTGTACAAGCCACGGAAGTTAAAGCCCACTGGCCACAAGCTTTTCCTTTTTTGTTTTTAACCCAAAAGAGTCTCCTTATGATTCAGAACTCAACATTCAAATGGGCGGCCAGAGTCTCACCTCCAAAAGGCAACAGCAAACACAAAAAAGGAAAAACAAAACGACAAAAATCCCCCCTCCCCGCCTCCCAAAGCAAAGCGCAGGGTGGGGTGCAGAGAGAGGGAGAGGGGGACGAGGCACACAGGGAAGCAGCCGGTTGCTCCCCTTTTCTGCCTCCCTTTTATTTCTGCTGAGTGTAGTAACACTTGAACTGGCTCTCTTTATTTGCAGCCGGATACGCGCTTTCAAAGATACTGTACTACTGTGTAGGCCAAGCAGGGACTCTCTTTCTTTCCTTAGTTAGGGCTTTTGGGAAAATAATTATTCACCAGAACTGCCATCGTGAACAGAGAAAGCTAAATCAATGTAGCTTTGTATGGGCCATTGCCACTGCAAAGCAAATACTCCATCAAGACATGGATCAGTGAGAATTTTATCACTAGGAATCCTTATGCACATCTTTGTGTATTTTTAATATCCATCTTATTACTCGGTGTGCCCCTCCCCTCCCCCTGCTCCTGCACCCCACCCTCCCCACGGATTTCTCTTGTGTCACTGGCAGCGACAGGGCTTGGCCGTAAGATTAACATGCTCAGTAGAAACATCTTAAATACAGTCAGGTTTATTCTCAAAAAAAAAAAAAAAAAAAAGCATTGGTGCATAGCAGATTTATTCACTGAACAGGTTGATTTATTTAACAGTCTTGACATACATCAAAACCTACTATGGGCTTACATAATTGTTACCCATTTAGCAGGTCTGTTTCTTTTGTCAACTATTTGTTTTTAAAAAGTGATTCACTAAAGACTGCTGCCTTATGCACAGTTCACATACCTTAACAAATGTAGCCTTGCATGGGGTATTAGCTGAAGTGACTTTAAATTGCATCCTACCTGCTTGAGCACTACCCTTTTTTTTTTTTAGCTTCCTGTATTCTTCCCTCACCCAAACTAAAAACAAAAAAAATAACCCAAACCAAAAACAAAACCACAAAAAAAAAAAAGCAAAAAAGCAACAAACCCACAAATCAAAAACCACAAACAAAACCAACAAGCAGGAGCGTGTGTACAGGCACACACAGAGCTCACTTTCCAGCAGTCTTTGCTGCGGGCACGGCGGTTACCGCATTACCACGCTGCTCCAGCGCTAACAGCAGGTACCTCCAGCACGGAGGACACACAATTCCGAATACCAGGATGTTGATGGTTGCACAGAGGTTCCGGGCAAAGCCGGCCGGAGGGGCTGGCGCGGGGCAGAAGGGACGAGCGAAGCACCGAGCAGGAACCTCAGGGAAGGTTTAAGAACCACAGAGCCGTTTTGTTTTCACGCAAGAGGCTCATTCAGGCCCTGCTCGCACAGGCGCACCGCTCCCCTCCGGCCGCACGCATCCACCCACGACACCCATCCACGAATTCCCCAAATACGCACCCATCCTGCGCCCGTTCCCCGCGGGAGGCGGAACACCGGAGAGCATCACCGAGAGAAAAAACAAACCCTTTGCTTTCATCGCCGGTCCCATTACAGCTTGTTTGGGTTAATATATCATAAACCGTATTGCTCACGAGCAGCACAGTTCATTTCGGAGACGAGGATTTCATTATTCCCCCCCACTCCCGTTTCAGCATCCTCCACGCACACACACAGGTCACATCTTACACTTAGTAAGCAAAACACATTACCGCTGCCACCGCTGCACGGACGCACAAGCGGTTCAGAAATTAAAGAGACCGGAATAAAAACCACACGAACCCAATTCTCCACCGCTCGCTAGACAGATGGTTAATTATATTCACAGCCGCATTTTTCGCTGGGATAGAGTTTCAGACAATGAGCCAGTTTTATTTGATTAGCCAGTTTTCTAGTTTAATACGCGGAATGACAGTTACTTCCAGGGTTGGGGCTTTTTTTCCTAAAAGAAAAAATCCCATCCCCCCCTTCTTTATTATTTTTTTTTTGTTCTGGCCGAGGCTGAAGTAAGTGCAGCCCCCCCCCTCCCTCCGCCGCTGTAAATAAACCCCGCCGGGGCGGGAGGGGAGGCGGCGGGAGCACCGGCGGGCAGCAGCGGGGCCGGGGGGGGACACACGCTCCCCCCGGGCCCGGTGGGGCGGCGCCCCCGCCCAGCGCGGCACCTGCCCGGGGGGGGACGCGGCGCCCCGCGGGGGGAGGCGCCAACTTGCCCGGTGCAGGCCGCCCCCCCTCCCCCTCCCCACCACACACACACACACACACACACACACACAGACACACACCCCGCGGCCGCCCCGCTCCTTCCGCCGCCGCCGCGCAACTTCGCCGCAGGCCTCCGCGCCCCGCGCAGGCCGGCATTGCCATCAGCATCGCCCCCCTCGCCCCAGGCCTCCTCCTCCTCCTCCTCCCCCGCTGCCTCACGCCGCCTCCCCTGCGGCTCCCGCGGTGGTGGTGGGGGGGGAAGCGCCGCGGCGGCGGGACTCACCTCAGCGCCGGGCCCGCGAGGGAGGCGGCCGCGCGGGGCCGGCGGGTCCCCCCGCCCGCCGGGCGGTGTCGGCGGCGGCGGCTGCGGCGCTCAGCGCTGCTCCATGCGCCCGGGGCCCCGGCGCGCGCAGGTGGACGCGCCCGCCCCCCCCCCCCCGCCGCCCCGCGCGCGCCGGCCCCCGCCCCTCCCCCCGCGCGCCGGCCCCCGCCCCTCCCCCGCCGCCGCCGCCGCCGCCGCCGCAGGGCCCTCGGCGGAGCCAGCGCTCCCGGCCCTCAGCGCCCCGGCGGCTCACGGCCGGGCCCCCCGCGGCGCGCAGCCAGCCCGCGCCGGCCCCGCGCTCCCTGCGGAGGGAGGGAGGGAGCGAGCGGCGCCCGCCTCGCCTCGCCCCGCCGCCTCCGCCTCCTCCGCCGCCGCCGCGGCCGCTCCCTCCTCGCCGCCTCCCCCACCCCGGCCGCCTGTGCCCATTCAGGAGGTGCCGGGGAGCGCCGCCGCTGCCATTGTTCCCGCAGCCGCGGGACCGGCGCCCGTTACACACACACACACACACACACCCTCCCCGCCCCCCCCGCTCCGCCCGGCGGGAGCGCGCGCCGCGCCGCCACCGGGCATAAAGGGCGCGTCGCCGCGGCCCCGGACCCCGGCGGGGCGGAGCGGGGCGGGGCGGCCCGGCCTCACCTGCCGCCAGGGCCCGGGGCAGGTGCCGCCCCCGGGGTGGTAGCGCAGCCGCCGGGGCAGCGATCCCGCTGGCCCGCCCGCCCCGGGCGAGAGGGAGAGCAGCCCCCGGGGCCGGCGGGGGACAGCGGACCGGCGGCGCCGTTCTCTCGGCCCTCGCAGGCAGGGGTGGGGAGGGAAGATGGGCGCCGGGAGGAAGGCAAGGCAAGCGGTGGGCGGTCGGAGCTTCGCCCGCGGCCCGCTCGGCGGCCGGGCAGGGCAGGGCAGGCCCCGCCGTAACGGGAGGTGGGTCAGCACGGGGCGGGGGGGGCGGCAGGGGCCGGGCCGGGCGGGTGTCACCCTCTGTGCCTGCGCCCAGGGCACCGCTCCGCCAGAGCGCGGGAGGGACACCGCTCCCCGGCGAGGGCGGCCGAGCCCCTTTAATTCTCCAAAACGCAAGAGCTGCCCGAAGGGAAGAGGTGAGAGGGATGGCTCGGCGCGTGAGGGTTTGCAACAGCTCTTCGGCTTTATTTTCATTATCACATTACAGAGACATGTAACAGCTTCCGGAATTACGCTTTAGGCTCAGATGTGCATTAACACGAAGAGGCTGCTTCATCCCAAGAGTGCTTTGGACGTGCTGAGATGCCGGGCAGGGATACGCCGGACACTGCCTTGGGGGGAACGGCAGGGCAGGAGAAACAGGCAAGGCAGGGGACTACATCTATAGAGCCCGCGAGCTTATAAAATACATCCATTCTCGCAGGACCCCCACAACAGCTTCTAGTATTGCAGCCCTATTTCTCCACGACACCCGCAGCGCTGCTCGCCTCACATGTGCGCCATGTCCAGAGTTATTGCACCGGGACCTGGCGGAAAGTTTTCTTACTGATTTGGAAGGTATAACAGAATTATTTAGCAAATAGAAGGCAAACCGGACCCAAGTATGTTAAGTGCAACTGAAGAAAAGCAACATGAGTATTAGCCTTTTAGTTGAATTAAATTCACTGTGATATTTAAGAGAGGTTCCTATTCATAAGTTACCATGTGAGCTTACCCCAAATTCTGTTGCCTTTTCATCTTAGACGACACAACCCATACAGCATTAACTAATCAACTTTTAGACCGTGACTAAAATTTTAAAATATTGAGCACTTCAGTCCTTGTTCTCACAGGATGGGAGAGCCCCATGTGTATATAGAGTACTAAAATGAAAATAACTTATAGCAGCATATCCAATGCTCTCTGAATTCGGAACACTTTACACATCAACTTTAAGTACTGCAAAATAAGCAACTAATCTCATTCGGTCTTCATTAACAGTGGTACCCAGGATATACTATACACCACATGCAAATTATTTAGTCCCACTGCAGCAGGGCACATGATTGAAGCATCACGCCCTGCTGTAGAAACAGAGGTGAGCAGTAAGCGATGTAACTAAGGCCACAGAGCAAGTCATTGTCATAGCAGTAGCATCTCCCAGTCCTATCCTGAGCTACTGTTTTCCTCTCCAGCATCACCACGTTGCTGTGGAAATCACACAGTCCAGGCCCTATACCTTTGCACATTTGTAGTCTCTACCACAATGCTGCATTTTATTTCTCTCTCACACACACACAGACACACCATCACCCCCCCATCATTTTCCTGACAGAAAGATTCAAGTAATATAATGAGTAATTAATCAGGGTCAGGTGAGATGGTTAACAGTGCACCTAGCAGTGCTCAGTTAATCACACATACATTTGGATGGCATTCATTAACTAACTGCTTCAAATTTCATGAACTTGGGGGAGGTTTTGCCCTCAGCCACTCTGCCCTTAGCACACTCACACACGGGCTATATTACCTTCAAAAGTGCCACCGAAGGCATCCAAGCAAATCTGGCAGCTCCTCCACTAAGGCACCTCGCTGCGCCCCGCTGCAAGCAGGAATGATGTGGTTAGAAGCACCGGGGTACCAACACTAAGTTTGTCAGACCTACCCAACTCCTCATGATGTCTTTGGAAAGGAGATGGCAGCGGTGCTGTGTGCTGGGAGGCTGGCAGCTACAGCAATCAGCAGAATATAATCACATAGATAAGATTAGACGTAAGCGTGGGGAGAGCCATGGTGGAGATGAAAAGATACATTCAATTAAATAAGCATTGCACCTGGATCCAGTTTAGAAGACAACAACCCAAGTATTCATTTAAATGCTGTCTTTTAGAGAGAATACAAACATAAGGCTCAAAGATTTTCCTTGTAGCTGTGATACAATATAATGCCTTTAGTTTCGCATATCCACATGCTACTCATTTAAGGTACTTCAATTACAGAACTACCACAATACTCATCGATCAGCAGCATAAAATTCTGCACAGCATCTTCGGCAATCTTTAAAATTAACAGTCTGTGCACTGTGATCTTTTTATGTACTGCCACAAACAGATGTAAAAAGTGCACTGACATGATGGAAGTGCAGCTACCCATCTTGGCTGGGTATTAATTTTCCAGACTGTCAAATAAAGAGACTCACAGGTGTGAGAACAAGGTGCTAAGAAACTCTTTTGGCAGGAAGAGATCAACAAAACCCTGAGCGAGGAGCGATTGCAATGCCAGCCAGCACCTCGCTCTGCCCTGCCGCACACCCTCACTGCTCTCCTGACCTCCCCAATACAGTGCAGCTGCAACGTGCATCGTAATCATTCACTACAACCTGTAAGACCGAGCAGATCAGACATCTACATCTGTCCCATCCTCCCAGCTGTCTTCACACAAAATCCATGTGCCCAGACACATCTATATGCTGGGAGCCTACGCTTGCTTGTCT
Source organism: Athene noctua (assembly GCF_965140245.1). Classification (NCBI taxonomy): domain Eukaryota; kingdom Metazoa; phylum Chordata; class Aves; order Strigiformes; family Strigidae; genus Athene; species Athene noctua. Next base: position 11,404,282 of record NC_134047.1, on the reverse strand, counting down.
GCCTAGGAAGCAGGAGTCAGACACTAAAATAGCAGAACCTGGATTATGGCAATAGGCCAATGCCACGGTGCTTTCCAGTTCTCCAAACACCTATTTTAGGATCATTCCTTCTTTTCATGATGGCTACTTTTCCTGACACACAGGAGGGTCACTAAGGCACACCCAATAAGGGTTAAATCCTTCATTTGGCATGGCCTGATTCATTTCTGCCATACACAGTCCCTCTGCTAAACAGTACCAGAGAGAAAGGCAGAGGTTCACAGGAGGATTCTGGTTTGCCTGTGGTACAAGTACGTGAATGTGATTTTTCAAAGAGCTCAAATCCTACGCTCTTGGATAAGCCTGGAAAATCAGGGGTCAAGCAGAATGCTGCCCAGATGTTATGAACCTTAAAAACCCAGAGAAAAAGGAAGCAGGATACCAGGAGTTATCACCCTCCTATTCTCCACTACCACTAAGAGCTGGAAAGGATTTCTTCCCCCACTCTGTCAGACTTTGAGGACCAACTTCTGAACAAGAACGGTGTAATGTAGACCACTGGTAGAACGGGAGGCACTCCATGTGAAGGTGGGGCTTTGGTTCATGTGCGTGACGGACTTGCCTACTTCCTTCTTCCTTCCTAGGTCCTGATACGTGATTCAAAACTCTGTGCTGGGGGAAATAATGCCGAGGCTGCAAACAGGGATTCATTCTCACCAAGGCTGAAGCAATTCCTGAAGAAACAAAGCTGGAATCATCAACTGCCACATACAGAATTTCTCCTTTCCTGTCTGTCATACCTGGCAAGCCTTAGCAGACCTTTTGTCAAGAAAGCATCGAAACTCTACCCAAAACAGTTGTTCCTTATGAACCCCACCGGTTCCTGGCATGTTGCATCCCCCTTCCAGTGTGCTGCCTAAGAAGGACTGGAGAAACAGTGCTGCTATTTAGTCCGTGCCTTCTCTTTGCCCTGACGGGTGATGTTTCAGACACACTCGGCAGAAACTCAAGGCTGTTGGTGACCTCTTCGGGTGAGACACATTTCCAATCTGTCTGACCGAGCTGTAGAAGGACGGAAGGTGAGGAGGGTCCCAGATTAGTTTTTCAGGCTTCTCCACTCCTTGATACGCTCCTTGCTCCAACAGTCAACCCCCCCACCCAAGAAACCCCAACCCTCCTTTGCAACTCATTCACAAGGCTAAAAAACTCCTTATCAAGTCAGAAAGTTCCAGCCAGTTAATAGCTTCTGAGGCTTGCGTGGCCCAATACAACATTAAAACTGTGCTGCTAATAGGCTCTGATCCCCCAAATTAGCCTGTATCTATTTCTCTGTTTCCCCCACCTTCCTCCCAACAGTTCAAATTGTAAATCTTTGTCTAGACTGTGCATTTGTCCTACTGTGTTTCCGTGGCCAAACGCCTCATTATTGGTGGCTTCTGAACAGGAGGAAATAAAAGCTTACCTTTGTGCCTTGGCCAAGACGAATGCTCTGTGGACAGAAGGCTCTGTGTTCTCTCGTTTCCTTGGCAGGACGAACAGTCTTGGCCACTTGAGGGGAGGCTACTGGATTAGCAGGGGAGAAAAAAAAAGGGGGGGGTGGGGGGGGGACGGGACACCAACCAGCAACAACAAAAAAGGCTCAAGAATGGTCTGGTGTGTTTGCAGTAAGCCAGAGCACAGGTTAGAACAAAACCTGGAGAAGGCAAAAGGATCGGGATATGTCAAGGTAGAAAGCCGAGCCGAAGGAAGGAGGGACCGATATGCTGAACAACAGCTTCTGAGACAGCACGGCCAACTGCAGCAGCGGAGCTGTTGGGCCGTTTGGCTCCCGCCAGCCCCCGAGCTGAACCTCCCGATGCCAACAGCCATCAGGGTCCCCGAGCCCCTTCCGCACTCCTGTGTCCTCCAGCCCGCTGAGGGGACACAGTCGGAGGGATGAGTGTGAAATCGAGCGGGTGGATGGTGTTCCCTCCCTTGGGTGAAGGCTCCTGCTTTTCTGCACAGAATTTCGGCGTGTGTGCAGTGAGCCCCCCGCAGCCAGTGCACACCTACCTGACGGCTCAGGCATCGATCCTTGGCCCAGCACATGCCTGCAAAAAATCAGCGCTGCTGCGGGCTCATTAAAGATTTGGTCGCTCACGGCAGCAACTCCAGTGACCCAGATGGGGTTGGACGCCTCTGCTGTGTGCGCTAGACTAGCGAAGGGCAGAGATGCAGTAGATGTTCCTGGATAGCCCACAGACCAAACCCAGCTGCTGCTTTGGCCAGGCTGGCTGGATCTAAAACCCCTGGATGAAAACTGCAGAGTCAAAAGAGCTGGTGAGCACTCTTTGTGAACAGGGGGAGGTGTTACTTGTAGTGTCCTCATAAATTATTTCATTTCTTTAGGAAATGCTGAGCTCCTTGGGCCTGGAGGCACCTTATGCCTTACGCTCTTGCTTCAAGTACAGAGGATGCTCCAGTAGTGCACAGCGGGTACAGAGGGCAGAGCTGATGCAAATGGCTGGGTTTAATGCAGACAGGGCAGCAACGTGCCACGGCCACATAGGCTGTGCCATCCCAATTGCTGCTTGCCCAATCTTCAAAAATAAATCCAACTTAGAGAAATACGTAACGGTAAATTCATCTTGCCAGCAAAAGTGTTCTCTAAAGTGAATGTTCATTAAAATGCTCGCTTCCTTCCAACCTAAACATCCTCAAACTATTTTCCTGAAGCCCTGAAAGCTTGGCAAGTTCTGTGAGTTAGTTGCAATTCACCTCTGCATCGGCCTACAGAGTCACTGAAGTTTAGCTCTGACCTCTTTTAAGCTCCATCTAATTATGCAACTGAACTGCAACAAGAACAAGTTTTGCTGAATGTGCAACAGTCTCGTCACCATATTTTGATGTGGGGAGACAGAAGGAAATGTTGTTTAAAGGTCAAGCATTTCTACGGGGCTTGACTGATGTGGAAAAGACAGAGCCCTCTCCAGAATCTCTGAAGTCAAATCCTTTATTTCTGTGGGTCTTGGATGTGCCCACATCTACCTGAACAGGAAGGTATCAATCTTGGAGTTTACCCATTTTTCTTCAGGACTGTAGTTCATTAACTACAAGAAATGCAGATTCATTAATGTGCATTAACCAATGACTTTCCTATATTACCACTGCTGTCTCCAATCAAAGAGTCATTTCTGGAAAGCAAGGGCGGAAGGAACAACATGCTTTGGCAGCTTTAAGATGATACGCCCAAAGCTTTATACCCTCTGTCTTATATTTTTACGGTAAAGTATCATGAGCTATTACCATATTTTTCATTATTATTTGTAGCACTAAATACTGCAGCACACAGTGCCAGATGGCTAATATTTGGAATAAAAATAATGCAAGGCCAATCTTAGAAAGACTCAATGAGAATGTAACAGCATGTATTCATCCTACTTTCCTAATGCACATAGTTAAAATATTAGCAGACTTAAAATCTGGTTTTCCAATTTAGCAGAATAGCATACCATAGAATTATACGCATGCATAGATACATATGTTTAAACACGTAAGTATAAAAATTTTAATTTCTTTCCATTTTATTTACATGTTTCAAGGGTCTTAACATAATACATAGGTACATCTTCCTTTATCCTTTAGAAGGTTATTTTGACCAGTAAAGAAAATGAAATAGTTTCAAAATGCATTAAGAACATAAGCAAAAACCTTTTTCCAGAAACTGTTATTGGTACGAAATACTTTTTTTACATTTTTTTGAAATATATAAACAGCTTGAGTCCTAAACTTAACCAGATGGAAACGTGCCTACAAAGAGTTGGATCTAATTCAGAAGAGACTGACAGCCAACAGATGAGCCAATTTAGACCATCCTATGCCAAAAATGGTCAATCATGTTATCTTATGTGTGACTCTACTCTGGCAGATGCCAACTCTATCCAAACAACTTCAAGCATCATTTTGGAAGACAGGATTACTTTACACACACTTAAAAAAAAAAACCAAAAACTTGATTTTTCTGGAAACATTCCACTTAGTTTCAGCATTTTTGCAAGAGATTTTTATTAATTTAAGGATAATTTTTTTTAAATAGCCTAACAGAATAAATGCTTTCCAATCCAACAAAGACTGATTAAAAAACCACTAAATTGCAGTTCAGTGACAGTCCCCCATTTATTTAAATATTAATAAAAGGAAAGCTTTATACCTGTGCAAACCAATTTAACTTCTTTCTTAAGGCAAAATGCCTACTTTCAAACACACAAAGAAACACGACAGTAAGTACAGATTAAATGTACTTCTTGCATCCCTCAAACTTCCCCAAAATTAAGACTAAAGTTAAAATTAAATGACTTTTTTTTTTAAATGCGAAGTGATTACAACTAAGGTTTTTTGTTAAGTGTGTAATTCATAATCACTCAGTGATTTTTTTTTTTTTTTTTAACCTTCTGGAAGACATTTTACAGCTATGCTGTTAACCTGCCTCAGACTGCAACAGGAAAGGACCACCTCCTCCATAACCTATAGACTCTCCTCTAGGGAACATAGTCCTGGTATGGTTACCTTTTTTTTTTTTTTTTTTTTTTCCCCTTCTTGCCCCCAGTTTGAATAAGAACAGTCAAAAAGGGGTAAACCACTTACTCAGTTATTAGTTCACCCTAACAGCATAGGACCATTCAATTAATTCTCCAATGCATCACATAACCTGTATCTGCTGTCAGCTGGTCTGTGTTTAAACTCAGTCTGAATTTTAGCTTCACACTAAAGCCCTAGGTGATGAGATTTCTCCCTTAGATTGAAAGCTGCAGAAACCAGTGTAAACACTTTGTAGGTCATCATCTTTCACAGGACACTGTGAAAGGCCACATTAGAAAAGATTAACATCTCCAAATCTGTTGTTTCCAGAGAGAATAATGCAAGCTCTTCTTCCAAAGAGGAGGGCAGCAGTTCTGCCAGATAGCCTGTAGTTTGGATATCATCTTGACAATCGCACACAAAGTTGCAATTTCATTTTCCATTTGTACAGTAGGTAATTGCACTGCCTGTGTGAAGTAACCTTACCTCATACAACATAAGGAAGCCAGGCAATTATCTACAGGACTTATAGCAAGGTCTCAATTTCCAACCTCCTTATAGTGTCTTTTGCGATGACAGTCCCAAGATTTTGAGATCCACAGAAATTAATCTAGACTGAAGTCTCGACATTTGGAAGGTTTTAGAGATCTTCCTTATAGGACAAGAATATATTCTCAGTTGTATGATCACTTTCTTACATTGTTCCTGCTTCTCTTCAAGGAGATGGTGTCAAGACATGTATGACCAGAGAGCCTGACTGCAGATGTTTACTTTTCACTTGAGGCAACTCTCACAGAAAGGTTCATTCAAACTGAAAAGATTCACATATGTGTTTCCTGGGCATACAATTCAATTTTCAGCTGATGAAGACACCAGGCTTTAGGTAACCACACCCGGCTCACATCAAACTTTTCCCTAGCTAGTCCTAACTTGTCTGTAGATTGTGTTGTTCTTGTACCTTGGCAGCACATTGGGCTTCACTCTAGGACCATTCTAAGCTGTTTCAGCTGATCCTTACAAAGCCATAGTGGCTTTTCATTACATCCAACGGTGTAATCTGCTGCCGACTGATCCACAAAGATCACTTTCCAGTCTGCAGTGGGGAGCAGCTTCAAGGTGACTCATCAGTAGGATCAGAGATGCTCTGTCCCAACCTGACCCAAGGCTGGTGAGAAGGTATGGAGCCTGTGGAAAGAACCGCAAACTGCTGGAGAAGCTCTTGGAAAGAATGGAAAGTTAAAATTTATCACCTAGGTGGGCTTGTGTCTTTTAAATAACTAGTTTGTTTCCTCTGTTTATGGATAGTCAATGGGTAAAGAAACATATGAGTCAGACACAACCAGGCTGACGACAACTTTTCTTCACTTCTAGATAAACTCCTGGCTGAATAGCAAGAGGCAGCTTAGTTCCAAGGGCTTCCCTTCACATAGTTGTTACCATACTCATAGCTGTTGCCCACCTCTGTTATATGATCTGAGATTCAAAAATTGTGTTGGCAACAGTTGGGTGATTCAGCAAGTACATTTTTTTCTCTGGTCATGTTCTTTTTTGTACCTATTTTAAAGAAGAGCACAGGCTGAATTTAGTTGGCTACATTGCCACTACACAGTAAACCAATGTTTTCTTCAGTTTCCATGCCACTGTTCTAACAGGTCTTAAAGCAGGCTCTAGGACAAGTGTGTATTGAAACAAGAAAAGGTTGCTACAAAAAACATCATAAAGGAAACTATGTTACACTGCGAGGACCCATACGCTTCAGTCACAAGGGCGTAACCAACTAACCTAGCAAGGAATTTTTTTCTTGTAGAATGACATAGCTCTTCTACTTGACTGTTACACTTAACGCATCTTGCACGTTTAAGGCCTTCTACACTTAGATGACATATGTGCACGTGTGAGTTTACATCTCTAATACTGTCCGTTTCTTTTCAAATGGACAAGAATCTTCGCTAAACTGCTTTGAACCATAAGGCCATTAGTCGGTGTTCACTTCCCATGCAGACAGCACTAGTCATGTCAAAGTACTCAACGGCAAGGACTCTGAGGTTCTCCTCATCTCTTCTTCTGTTTCCTGCAAAGTTCATTGGCTATTTTCACTTCATTATCTCCTGCAGTCAGAGAGAAATAATCTGTTGAGTAACTTCTTTTTAATCTGTCTCGAGTGTTAAGAATGTGTCACAGTGATTTATATAGAAATTCACGTGAATGACAACATGCATCCTTGAGGAAGACTTTTAGCTCCCACTTTGGAACACAACCACTCCATTTCCATGAAATACCACTTGCATTTTCCTACAGTCAATAGGAATAAAAACAAGTGTGTTCAACAGATGTCACAAACAGTTTCCAGATTGTCACAGCTTTACAACATTTTCTAGTTGATTGTTATTACAAGATTCCTGTAAGTCACCAGCAAGCAAGGCAGCCTCTTACTTTGCTCATCATGTTCCGACTGATGACGTGAGCTGTCAGACTGTAAACTCAAAGTTGTCAAATAGCTATAATTTGCAGATTTAGTAAGAGCTTAACATTCCTTTGAGCAAAGCACTTAGGAGATGTATTTAGTGGAATTTATGGTCTCTGAAAGTCTGTACAGGTTTCTACTTAGAACAGGATCTCCACAGGACAGCTCAAATATCAGTAAAGCACCTTTGGTCTAAATCAGGGACTGCCATGAGCTTATATTCCCACTGAATTTTCATAGAAACTTTAATATCCCAGTCTAAAAACATAGCCATTTATAGGATTTGCCTTTCTAGACACCTATTTGGATCACTCAGACATTTATTTCCTAAAGCTTGACTACCTTCCAGTAGACTAAATAACAGCTAGAAAGTTTGGGGACTTAGAAGAAAACAAAACCAACCCTACAAAATAATCAACAGAAAGGTTGCTTTGAGCAACCTGATCTAGCAGAAGGTGTCCCTGCCCATGGCAGGGGGGTTGGAACTAGATGGATGATCTTTAAGGCCCCTTCAAACCCAAACCATTCTATGATTCTATGAAAACACTTTTTCTCAGCTTCTCAGCTTCTGGAGCAGATCATACACTGAAAAGTAGTTTCCTTTTTGTTTTCACAACTGTTATTTGCATTTGACTTGCTGACAATTCTCTTACACTATTTATATTAGGCGATCTTTTCAATATTGCAGTCCACCTTCAGTTGTTTCCTGTTCCTCCTTTTATTAACTGTGGTCTCTGTGTTTATATTTAGTACATATATATGTACTCAGGGTTTAATGGTGTGGTATGATGGCTTTATCTGTATGAATTAGGAGCTGACAGTGTTACTCACTTGTGAATTACATACACATCTCCTAGGAGAAGATATAAAGTGTTTTAAACACACCACTCCAGTGCATATTGTACACAAGGCACACATTACAGGCTGTTTTGTGGATAAATACTTTCCAGATTGTGGCTAAGAGCCATTGCATCATGGAAGTATCCAGCTACGTCTGACAGAATTATGGTAACTAATGTACAAACCTATGACACTAAATGCACCAAGGAAGTCTTAGCAATGTTTAAGCAACTTTTTGGTACAAAATATTTTATGATTTGAGAATCTCATACATGATGGAGATTCCAACCACCAATTTTGCTGGGAGCATAGCTCAGGCAACTGCAACTGCTTTTAAAAGAAAACCCATCCTAATGTTCTACATGCTGCTAGCATGTATAGGAAACCTCTGGTTTAGTGACAGCTAAATCTTGCTCACGCCGAGATTCAGGAGGTAAAATTTTAGCCGTGGAGTTCTACATTTGGTGACAGAAGGTTTCTGTCGTCAGCTGGAGATTTCTAGCATCCAAAATTCTAGGGGACTGATAAGAAAGCATAAAGCTAATGGGAGCTGAATTCAGTTGCCTCCACAATTTACAGCAATACAGCATGCAAACACACTTTTCATCAGATAGGTATGCTGCATTTTGCAACAGCTCTAAGCAGAAATAAAGGGTTCTGGTAAACACTTATCTTCGGTGGACATGACATTCAAAATAATTCCACACACTGAGGACTGTGTGCATGTATCACTCTTTGCAAAGCTATCTCTGCCCATTTTGGAAGCACTGCTACGTAACATGATCACACACAGAGATGCTACTGAAAATTAGATGCCTGCAGAACTCAAATAATACATAAGCCACAGTGGACAAAAGACAGCACCAAGTAGGCTGTTGTTATCAGCTTCCTCATATTTCAGGCTACTTGCCTGCCCAAACTGGAAAAAGCAGATGCTGTGGCAGAGCTCCCCAAGCAGCATTTCATAAGCCAAACCTCTCCCTGCAAGACAGCCGCTACGTGAGAGGTCCAAAGGTAGAACAAGGGCCTTCATTGTGCAGCATCCCATCCCACAGAGCTCACCTGAGAGGGTTCTTTGAAAGGCAGCACTCCTCCATAGCACGCAAGGGAAAAAAGGCCAACCCTAAGACAGAAGCTGTTAATGTTTCCTCAAGTTTATAGACAGGAAGTATTTTAGGGAGAATTACAGCCCAGTTATGGGGAGAGGGAAGGAAGAAGGGGCAACAGAGCAAAGTAAGGTAATGTTCAAGGAGAAGTGATCAGCTTGCGTGCAAAGCTGCAGGGAAAACTCCTGCAAACAGCTGGTGTTATGTGAGGCCAAGATTAGCATTCAAAGTTTGCAGTTAAGGGACTGAATTTAGAAGACCCTCCTTCCCCCACTAACCCAGGTTCACATCTCTGAACTTCCCTTCCTCTGGCATTTATATTTAAATACTGTAAAATATTGCTTAAAAATAAAGTCACTGCATTGTACAACTTAAGGTCATAAATTTATTTTTACCCTAAAAACTAAGGCAACACTGTTTTCTCAGGCAAATGACAATTTCAGTCATTTGTCTGTTATAGCCACTCTATGGTCTATACACAACCCACACCACTAAATATTAATCAATTCCCTCCATACCCTCAAAGATAAACTTCAGGTGTTCCATGATACAGTTTTTCAGGTTACTAAACTTTTCAAATTCCTCCCAGTCTCCACTTTAAACAATTCTCAGATACATACATGTACTTCATACATGAACAGAAGTCTGGATTCAACCATTAGAAAGTCTGTAGTCTGCCAAAAATCTTTCTCTTGTTAATGCTACAGATATTTGTGACGCCTACTACACAACCTGTGGGAGTGCTGGCCAAATACACTAGATATTCATCTACTTCATACATCAGCTTCCCCAGGTTAATGGCAGTATGTTACTCCTTAGCATTTCAGTCATTTTGCTTAACATGCTAACATTTTATAACCTGTTCCTCAGTTTCGCTCCAGCAGGGACTATAGGACTGTCACAAGACTTAAGCTGGTGTGTCTTTTTTTGGTAAGGTTTTATGATCCCAGGTGCAAACATGCAAACCCCACTCCTGGCACAATCCTTATATAAGCTTTACAATAAGCCAATGTGAAGTTTGCACAAGGCAGAAGTAACAAATCCAGCCTAAAATACTTCTTCCTTGTGCTCTTCCCCCTCCCTTTTATCCTGTCAAGTAGCCTGGATTTCTTGAATCACAGAACAAGTAACAGTGTCAAGAAGCCATGTCACTCATTACCTTTTACAAATTCTGCAGGCACTATTTTTCCCAGAAAATATTCCCTGGTTTTAACTGTAAATAAACTCAATTTTTTATCTGTGTTCCTCAGAAGCCATGAAGTTCTTCAAATCACTAAAGAAATAAAGATTTTTACACCCCTGTGTGAAAATACATGAACGTGTATTTCCATTTTTTAAAAGCTGCATGGCCCATTTCGTAATTCATACATCAACTGTATTTGAAATGTTCACTCCCAATTACAGACTGACCTTCACATTCCATTTTCTCTAACTAGCAGAAGATGGAAACTTTTCATCTTTTCAACCTCCACTGTTCTAAATATTTGTTGGTGTACACACAAGGCCAGAAAAATCTTCAGATGACACTTGCAGAGCACTTTACAATGCATTCAAAGGACACAACACAACCTGATATATCATGTTTCAGCCTGTTTCTTCCTCTCCATAATGGAGGGGGAGAAACTCTCTTTTTCTCCTCTCTCCTCTCCAGGATAAGCTTGATAGTTTTATAAGACACGTTTTAAGTTGGTGTGACATAAGTGCTGTTCTTGACAATTTTATAAAGGGCTACAAAGCATTGAAAACTGGAAATGAAATGTGGGGGAGCTGTCACATTAGATTTTCAACTTTGGGGATGCTATTTTAAATTCTGCCCTAAGACACTAGTAAAAACACATTTTTCCTCTTAAATTAATTAATCAACTGTGCACCTTTGTACAACTGATGTTCCTCTTCTGAGAGTGATCCTGTACCGAAACACTAAGGTGACTAGTCATGATGACATTGCAGCTGTAGGAAACCTACATAGCAGCCCTGTGAATTCATGGAATTAATTATGCACACAAACCATATTCCATCAACCCCACTTTCACAAGTGCCCAGTGACACAAAAGAAAATAATAATTTAGTCTCAGAGGACACACCTTAAATCTATTTAGGAAGCTACCTTTAGCCTAGCACGCAGCTTGCCAGTCTAACCAGCAATACTTCATTTAAAGAGAATCGTAACGGGAGGGCTGACTAAATGTCCGTCTAGACAAGCTTTGATGGATACCACACACCAGTTTTTAAGGCTCTTAAGCATTCACAGGACAGTACACAGCAATACATCCCCTCACAGATCACAGAATGGTTTGTGTTGGAAGGGACCTTACAGATCATCCAGTCCCACCCCCCTGCCATGGGCAGGGACACCTTCCACCAGCCCAGGTTGCTCCAAGCCCCGTCCAACCTGGCCTTGAACCCTGCCAGGGAGGGGGCAGCCACAGCTTCTCTAGGCAACCTGTGCCAGGGCCTCACCACCCTCACAGGGAAGAATTTCTTCCTTAGATCTAATCTAAACCTGCCCTCTGTCAGTTTAAAGCTGTTACCCTCATCCTATCCCTACATCTCCTGATCAAGAGACCCTCCCCAGCTTTCCTGTAGCCCCTTTAAGTACTGGGAGCATATATAGCAACATATAGCAACGCTTTTAGGCATCTGACCGGTGCTTTACAGGGCTAACCAAGGTCTGGCTATAGAAGAGTGTTTCTTACTGTAGGTGCCACTGATGGGCTCTGGCAGGATCCTGGTGGGAGACAAGAGGGAGCTGGGGACTGGATCAACCTTAGTCTGCAGACCTTCCTCTCGAGGACTGATCTCTCAAAGTTTCTGTTGGTTTTCCAGGCTGCATAAAGCTCACGTCTTTTACCTAAGTTTAGTCACAACATCTGCAGAAACTGATCAGAAGTCACATAACAGGAATTTAAAATATATTTTTCAGGGACTAACCATTCAAAGATTTTCTTAAAAAGAAATCAGATTTATACACTGAAGTCAAGGAGTAGCTGAGCTCTAGAGTATCCATTCTACAGGATGCTCAGATATCTACAATCTACCTCCCTCACCATTTCATCAGTGACATCATTTCATTAACAAGACAACTACACATCACAGTACTGCCACATCACTTCAAAAACTTTTTAAAAAATATAATTATTTTAGAAAAATGCCCTGGCTCTTTCCAAGAATCAAACTCTTCAGCATGCAGTTAAAGCATCCAGCTGCCACCAAATCTCCCATCTTGTGCACAGCCCCAAACTGGAAGTTTCCAGCAGACGCCAGGACTAAAGGTAGGGAAGACTTGTTTAGATGCTCAACTAACCAAAATAAACATAATTGGAAATTTTTCACTGGGAAGCAGCAGATAATCGATAGAATACTAAATTGCCACTTCTGCAACCATTGTTTGAAAACAGATAGGAAGTTAAATGAGCATGGTAACCTCAAAATTATTCCTAATTTATGTGAAGATTAAAAACCGCTGGATTTGTAATTACCGTTTTCCTTGACGCACACATGAAACTCAAATTAGCACTAATAGAAGTTATACGTATACATGAAGAAAAAAACCCCAACATCCTCCCGTTATAGCTCTTCCCCCTCAAAAATTAATGACTTTTTTGTCAGTAAACATTTATGGAGTACTCCTGCACAGGATTTAAAGATATTGCAAATGAAGCTTTAGAAACAACAGCTGGAAGTTCATCCAGTCGTACTTGAAAAAACCCAGCCTGCTCCAGGATCTCACATTCATTCATTCCAGACATACGGTGCATGTTGCAAGACCATGCAGAACACAGTGACAACTGCTTTGAGACAGTGACAGCAGGACTGGTGGCTACTGTAGCTCAGATCAATATAGTACATGTGCATTAGAAAAACTATGAAAATTACATGTAAATAAAAAAATTTTTTCCTGCTTTCTCATTCAATAATGAGAAACTAGTTACAGCTGCACAAAAAAGAAATCCAGTCAGTAATTACACACAATGTCATGTCAAGGGCTCAAGCAAATCCTTAAAACAGACCTACTTCTATTGTTCACAAGTTAAGAGTTTACATTTATAAAAATACAGTATTTTAAAGTAAGGAACAGTCAAGCTTTTAACAAGAATTTTCATTCTCATCAGCATGATACATTTAACATGAGTGCTCTTCACATGTTTTTGCAGCTCCATACACTGAAAATTAGGGGATATAAAAGCTGAGTGGGAACAGAATTCAGGTGCGGTATATTAACTTACCTTTCTGATCAATCATCAGGAATTTGGTCGCCTTATGCTAACCCACATCCCCATAATTTGTTACCAGCTTCACTGTCACTACCAATCACTGAAAACAATTGCTTTTAATAAAAAGGCCAATTTAAAGCTTCCTTTTCTGAGTGGAAGAGACATACTTCCATAGATGTTCTTAAAATCACTGCTGCTTTTATTCCATACCAGTGACTGATTTGTTTCCTCTGGAAATTGCTGCAAAGCTAGAAGAGCCATTTTGACAGGACACCCATTTCTATTCACAAAGATAAATCCTTTATTTAATAATAATTATCTATACACAGATGAACAACAGGAGTCAGGGTAAAAAGTCTTCCAGCAGAATGTTTACACAATATGATCTTAAACTAGATTTTTTTTGTTGTTCTTGAAAATCTATCATCTTACCGTACAATGTGAATTTTACATTTCCATTCTGAAAAGAAACTTGAACATAATTTAAAATCTTAATGTTAAGAGATGTAGGTAACTGCTAATCCATGTAACAGAAATGCTGAGAGTAAACTAAGGGATCATCTGCAAGTAGCAAATTATGAATTTCCATTTGTAAAAAGCAAAACAGTCTCCCCACCAACCACTAATTAAATTTTCTAACTTGGAGGTCAGAATAGCCAAAATTTTGTGTGTTTTGTCTTCCTATCCTGTGCCTAGTAAGTTTTTACATAGGAATTAAAATTAAATTCCGTAAATTCACAGTTAATATCTGACTATACACTGCAAGAACCAGTTCCTTTTTAATGTCCATTTTCCACAAACACATTTCCTTTAAAAACAGAGACTGAAATGGAAAAAAAAAAATTAAATGGCTTTTTCCACTGTAAAATTGCAGACAAAGATTTTATAATGGTAGTAGATGACTTGAATTTTGAAAAACAGCCAGCTAAAAGTCCAGAATATGAAAAGCTGCTGTTTAGAAAAGTGGTGTTCCAGATTACAGAAGAGCAGAATTACCAAGATCCACAGAGGCTGTGAAAGAGTTCCAAAATAAATGTTTCGTGTAAGAAACTGTAAGACTTTTTAAAGAGATGCCATATATACTGTCTTAAGAGTCAGTGCACTACAGCAAGAGTCTCTCCAAAGCCATGACTCCCCCACTCAGCGTTCTAAATGTCTGCTTCAAATGGTGATGCTCTGGAGTTACAGTAAATGAATAAAAAAATAAAAACAAAGAGAGCACAAGTTTTACTTTTGAGCTGACAAGAGAATTGCCAAGTATTGCTACTGCTTCTCTGAGATGCCTGCTCACAAGCAAAACCTAACGCTCAGCATTTTGTCCTTGCATCTGTTTGACAGAATTGTGAGGCTGTGGCAGTAGAGGATCCTGCTCATTTACAGCTCTTCAGCTATGCAATAACTTTTCTGCTTTTATAGGAAGTTTTTCCCATTTAATTTGGGAAAGTAATGGAAGGAGAAAAAACTTTTTCCTCTCATTAGTACAGATACAGTTTTTTTTCTTTCTTCATTTCTTGTGTGTAGCTGCTAAATTTACAATTGTAAAGTGTATTTTTGCAACCCGTGTCAAAGAGGCAGATAGACAAGAATAGAGAGCATTCATTCAAATAAAGCCACAAACAAGTCAGGAAGGCTTATCTAGCAACTCCATGACACAGGAATTTTTCAGTCATCTCCAGAAACTCACTGCAATTCTTTAAAACAAATATTCTACTGTATGACTGGCCTTTTTTAGGAAATCCCTTTGTTAAGAGTTACCTCCCATCATTCAGTTTGCCTAACGTTGGACAAAGCTGCATCAAAGACAGAGGTAGGTAATGGCCTTACAGCTATACCAAACCCTTTATAGACTGAAACAAACAATGGTCGTTTCTGGTCCTTACCACCTGAAAACGGCCCTCATTCCAAACCTATGATGGCCAAGAGTACTTGCCAGGCCCATCCCCAGTGATAAAATGCATCAGCTTTGTATAATCACTTGTTCATCTGAAAACTTCCCTTCACAATCAAATTTGGCATTATAATGGCTTTTGGTTTCAGACATTTAAAAGATAATGCTAACTTCTGTGCTCTCTGAAGACAATTACTGGGATGTCTAAGCTCTGCAATATGGAAAACTGCTCACTGAGAAAAACCCTTTCCCTTCACCTTTCCAACCTGTGACATTTCTAATACTCATGCCAAAGGAAAAAAAAAAATCTTCAGTATTGAAATACTACTATTTACAGCCTTTGCACATTATCTGCTGCATGCAACAGCAGACAAATTAATTCCAAGAATTAGCTGTTGCAGGGTGGGGAGGGAAAATACATTGTTTGGGGTTTTTATTAGCCACAATACAGGAAAGGGAAATGCCCCATAAAAAGACTTTTTAATAAACCTTTGCTAACTGCTTCTGGCAGTTCAGAGATAACTGTACCTTTATAGTCAACCTTACTGCTGTCAGAAACTAAAAAAGGAGACAATTAGTGAAAATAAAAGGAAGACTGTAAGCTAGAATTCTGAACTGCCACTACATTAACAAGACTTCACTTTGCTTCTGTACTCCAAGGATGAAAATAAAAGTCCTCGCATTCAATATACTTTTAAAATAATTTTTAACTGGAGATTGATGCCAGGATGGGTTTTTTCATCCATCGTTTTAATAGAGAGAAAATGAGTAACTAGCAGAAAAGACAGCAAAGGTTTCACTCCCTTTAAGTTACTGTTCCTATATTTAGTTGCAGGGAAGGGTATAACAAAAAAATAAACACTATTTGCAACTAAATTTCCAGAAGCACCAAATTCAGTGCTTTGCTAGTGCCCACACTGAGAAATCTTGCATCTGATTTACAAATGTAATTATATCAGTGTAATTATACTGGTATAATTCCCCAGGAAAAAAAAAAGTTATTTTTCAACATCCAAGAGAATGATCTTTATTTTTAAAATCAACACGAAAAATTATACCAGAATAACTAGTGATAAACAGATAGGGTAAGTTTCCCTGAAGAGGTAAGGCCTAAAAATACTATTCTGTTACACCATGCTGACCCTGGCTGGACATCAGGCACCCACCAAGCCACTCTATCACTCACCTCCTAAACTATACAGGGGGAAAGAATATAACAAAAGGCTCCTGGGTTGATATATGGACAATGAGAGATCACTCAGCAATTACCACCACAGGCAAAATGGTCTCAACTTGGGGAAACTAATTTATTACCAATCAAGTCACAGTAGGGTAACGAGAACTAAAACCAAATCTTAAAAACACCTTCCCTCCACCCCTCCCTTCTTCCCCAGCTCAGCTTTCCTCCTAATTTCTCTCCCTCATCCACTCGAGGCACAGGGGGATGGGGATTGTGGTCAGTTCATCACATGTTTCTGCTGCTCCTTCCTCCTCACACTCTCCCTCCGCTCCAGTGTGGGGTCCCCCCATGGGAAACAGTCCTCCATAAATTGCTCCAGCGCGAGTCCTTCCCACGGGCTGCAGCCCTTCACAAACTGCTCCAGCGTGGGTCCCCCGCGGGGTCACAATTCCTGCCCAGCAAACCTGCTCCCGCGGGGGCTCCTCTCTCCACGGGGCCACAGCTCCTGCCAGGAGCCTGCTCTAGCGTGGGCTCTCCACGGGGTCACAGCCCCCTTCGGGCACATCCCCCTGCTCCGCCGTGGGGTCCCCCCCGGGCTGCAGGTGGGTGTCTGCTCCCCCGTGGAGCTCCCTGGGCGCAGGGCACAGCTGCCTCCCCACGGGCTGCAGGGGAACCTCTGCCCCGGGCCTGGAGCACCTCCTGCCCCTCCTCCTGCACTCACTTGGGCTCTGCAGGGCTGTTTCTCTCACATAATCTCCCTCCTCTCTCGCAGCTGCTGCTGGTGTTGTGCAGGTTTTTCTTCCCCTTCTTAAATACGTTATCCCAGAGATGTTACGCCCATTGCTGATGGGCTCAGCCTTGCAGCCTGCTGGCACTGGCTCTGTCGGACACTGGGAAGCTTCTGGCAGCTTCTCACAGAGACACCCCTGCAGCCCCCGGCTACCAAAACCTTGCCATGCAAACCCGATACATCTGCAGTGTTTTGTAAATTGCAAAGACTAAGGTTTCTTGACACTGAAGAAGTTTCAACTATTGAAATGAGGAGAGTATTATAGCAATGCTTTCAACATTATCCAGGTCATTTTCTCATATATTAATGACATAATAGAAATTTATGGAAGTTTTTATTGAATCTTAATTGCTCCCTAAGACCATGACGGAAATTGAAAAAGTGACTGCATTCTGCTTTGACTACTACAGCAGATGTCAAGGATACAGAATCCTGAACTCTGATTTTTTCATTTAAGGGAAACTTCCAATTCTTCATATTTACATACAACATCATGTATATTTTCTGTAAAGTCACACAGTATTTTGTCAATTCCAGATTTTTGCTGGCTCTTCAAAATACTTAGTTTTCTTTTAGAATACCACCAATACATTTCCTGATAGTCGAATATAAAAGGTGTTTTTGAAGGGTCAGATGGGTAATTCCAAGATACAGTTTGTTACTAGAAGTCTCCTAATATTTTGTTGAGGTTTTTCTTATTCTTTACAAGGTAGAACATTTTAAACCAGAACACCACTGATGAATTTAAATTGCATCTTCCTCACTAGCAAATGAGTTCAAATTAGCCCAATTACAATTAAAACATGACATATTTATCAACCATTAATGATGAGAAAAAATGTAAATCAAGGACAAATCTGTTTACAATTTAATAATCCACCTCAAGTGACTACCAGGAGAATTTACCAATGCCTAAAAATGGCCATAAATTGTACTCTTAGTTGAGAAGTTTAAAGTTTTTGAAAAAGCTCAGCTCTTGCAGATGCTATTGAATATTACAGATTTCTAAATATGTAAAAATAGAACTCCTTTGGTTGAAATTATATCCCTTTGAGAAACTGTAAAACCCCAAAACCCAGGAAGTTTTTGAACACTGACTTAAAAACAAGAGCTGCACCTCACTGTAATCTTGTGCATTTTTAACCTCTTATAGAAGATTAATCCAGGATCATACTTAGCATGAACAGTTTCCACAGCCTTTCACACTATTGATAATTTCTTCTTCTAGTTTCTTCCTTTCCTCCTCTTTGGATATCTGATTATTTCTCTCTTCCCAATCTGGATTGTTGTGACTATTTAGTACTTTGCTGCTCTGTGTATGCCACATTTCATAATAGAGGTTGTTAGGACTTGCAAGAAGGTCTGCATGTCTACCACGTTCCACAACTTTACCCTGTGAAAGAAAGGGAGTAAGTCAGTAATCATTATTATCAGACCTATAGGAATATAAATGCCACCAACATATAGGCAACAGTTTTACAGTATATATTTTACACCAACTACTAATGAGTAGGAGCTTGGGAGGACAGTAATGAAAGGCTGAATGTGTGGTGCACTGAATTGTGTGCTACACAGCAAGCTGAAAACAAGGAGCTGTGTTTGTTCTCAAACTTACATAAACAGGAACATAGATGCCTTTTGACCATCTGGACAAACTGGAAAGCCCACCAACAGGCAAAGTTTTACTATGTAAACTGGAAGAGTTATTTAAAGGAAGCTTAGACTCTATATGAGCAGCAAGGTGTTAAAACTACTAGTGCAAAGTTATAAACAAACATGCACTTGTCTTTGCTTGATAACAGACACACTTACGCTAAGAAGCTAAAAGAAAAGAGTATACAGAGAGGGATTTGTACTAGCTAAGCTGAACATTTAAAATCAAATCCTAAAAACAATTAGTGTAAATTGTGGTTTTAGATGGGTGCTCAGTAACTTGTGTCATTGCAATTGCCACCGTGAAAATCAAGTGAGCAGTTTAGTTCATCTGTGCTGTTCTCAAGAGCAAAGATGATTTATTGACTATCATTTTGGAAACAGGAAGAGTTGGAGAGGAGAACTCAAATCCTATGGACAGTGAAACAACACTACTCTTCAAAAAACCAGACTCATCTTTTTACTTTGAGATACACATTTACATTCACTGACTTCAAATTAAAATAATGTATTCATTCTCCAGCTATTCTTTCTTTTGGGAAAAGGCAGCATTATACAGACAACTACATGGGTTTTATATTAGTTCTAAATTCTGATCTACAATTAAATCTACCTCCTTGTGACAGCTGCTGATGAACATGCTGGGAAAAAAATTGGGTCTTGTCACTTCTATTACTAGATGTGCTGGTGGAATCTGAACAAATATACACTTGACCAACATAACTGCAGAATTTATTTAAAAACTCTAAGTGGTTAATTTAGAGAGTTCATTGTTGTAGAGACTAGGTTTTTGAATTATGGCCTTCTTTTTAATAACTTTTGAACAATCAATGTAACTTCTCTGTTCAGCTTCACAGAATTAAGATCAATATCAATGTTTGTTCACTCAAGAATTATTTTGACTTCACCTAGGCAAAGGTGCTGAAATTGTGATGCCATATTTCCATTGCTAAGCAAAACCAGACACAATCATCTTGTCTCATCTCCACTACTGAGCCTTATTTATCTGGTTGCTAACACAGTGCTCATCAATCAAGCTGGGACGACAAGAGGCAACTTTTTGCTGAGCAAACGTCAGTGATGCCTCATGAAGCAGTCAGGCACTAAAAGTGATGCACCACGCTGCCTTACTCATTCACAATCTTTATTACACTAACATCATTCATGAAAGTGAGCACCCTAGCTGTTTTACAGTTTTAGGTTGTGCTTTTATTTTTATTTTAACAGTTACACTATAACACAAAACACACTCTTAGTAAGCTGTGAAAACTTGCATCGACAACAGAAAGTCGCAGATTGCCTTATAACATGTTAAAAAACATTTGCAAGATGTTTTAGCATGCAGTTACATAAAGGATACACCTTAGGAAATTACTTTTTCAGCAAAAGCTGAAAAAACAAGTAGATCAAAACCAAACAAAAACTCCACAGAGTGATTTATTCCACTACTGCATTTTGAGATTCATATGAAGCTGAGATCTGTATAGCAAAGATAGTCGTGAATGCCACTGTTTCATAAGATTTTGTTCTGATTCCCCGTTAAATCATTTAATGTACTGTAGGAATAATTTATTTTTTTAAGTCACTAAATACACCTATGATCACAGCATATAAACAGCAACTAAAAAAAATGAATGCAGAGATAAATTTAACATCTATTATCAACAGATTAAAGCACTATATTTTCAGCATTATCAGTTAAAGGAGTAAGTATGAAGTTATAATAAGGACATTTGTTTATTTTAAATCTGTAGCCAGATATGGGTAATAGAGAAGAAAATGGACTTAGGACACACAATATAACAGCTGAATAGTGATATTAGTAAATCAAATGGTGGAACTTTGAGTTTGTTTTTTTCTTATAAGAGAAGCATACAGAAAGGGAATAATCGTGCTTTTTTACAGGTACAGAGAATGGTGTTCAGATTTATAACATAATTAAACTGAACAATCCTGTAACAGTTTTATCTGCATGGAAACAGAACATGCTGTCCTCTCTCTTTCCAATGAAAGAAAAAAACAATGGATGTGAAAAACAGACACTCGCTGAGTGAAGAATGAAGCATAAATTGGGGGAATACATTAGAAAACCTAATCTGACAGAAGTATGTAATAAATTAGATTAAAAACATGCAACATTAAGACAGTCCCAGAACACAAGTGAAATTTGTCATAATACATATAAGGAATATGTAATTAAATGAATTATGCAAATTAAGTAAAAATACAACATACAAGAGTCCCACATATGAGTTTCTGCAGATGATAGAACTGTTCATTACAAAGAAGAGGAGTATATAAAAAGCCTGGGCTACAATTTTCTAACATGGCTCACTTCCAAAGAAAGAACTTTCGGTAGCTTGGTAGGAATTTAGTATTTGAAAATGGACACACAGACTCTCTAAAACAACACTGACATTATATGAAAATTACAAAATTACACATCATGGGGTGATCACCTCACCTGATCCAGCACAATTATTTCATCTGCATCAACTACTGTTGACAACCTGTGAGCGATGAAAACTGATGTTCGGTGTTTCACTATGTCCCTCATGGCACTGAGAATATTCTGCAAGATTAAAACAGAGACAAACTCTTAGACACTCCTAAGTGGTATGACAGGCCAATGTCAACTTGCTTCTTTCCCACACCAAAATGCTGTCTGGATATATGCGAGTTACTGTAAATAAGTTTTGAAAAACATCTCCAGTACTGCTATAGCTTCAGAATAAGAAACAGCTACAAGTATCTGCAGAAGAAATAGAAGTTTCCCAAGCATGAATATCTGTGGCTCTGATAAAGTCCTCAAACTGTAGAGTAAGCTTATATTCATAGAAAAATGCAGATATCCCATGGGACAAAGGAAGAGAAGTGTTACTTGATTTCAGGAAAAATCTCCCCATGCAACCATGCTCCAAAAGCAACATGAACAGCAGTAGAGGCAGATGAAAATAATAAGTCATCATTACCCCAATAATACTTTTCAATCAATGAAAGTTAAAAAATCCCTCTCAATCTCAATATCCTGCCAATGTGGAATATAAAATTAAAGCAATCCTAGGAATTATTTATCTATCCACTGCTGCCTTTGTGAGCAGTTTTCCACCTTCCCAAACTGCATTCAGACGCAAGCAGCACTAATAGGGAATTTGTGCCCTCACTACAATAAGTGAAGTGTCTGCTTTTTCTTCCTGAAAAACACTTGCCTTTGTCAGAAAACATTTCAATTATCAGATGTATTTTTGTGGAAAGGACTCATTTTCATTTGCTATCTTTAAAATGCAGTTCTGCTGTGAACCTTTCAGCTTTGCTTATGATTCTTGCAATAAATACAGCAAAACAAAAGAGAAAGAATCCAAATAGTGTGCTGTAGAATTGTGTGTTATGAACATTTCTGGTCCAATGAGGAAGCTGTACTATACAGATGTACAGTTTGTACTCTGATTTCTTTGTATCTGGAAAGTGAAAGTAATTTAGTGATTACAGGTCAATAAATTTGCTCAATAATCTGCAAAAGTGAACACAAACATAGCTCTAGTTTATGACATTAGTTTGTGAAATTACTGCTGGTGCTGAGAGCTTTGTGTTTAAGCAAAGATGTGGTTATGAAGCCTGATGCAGTTAGTGTAGTAGTGTCATGACATCTATGTCACAACACTCTGATGTTTCACAGCCCTTCCTGTGAAATGAATACAAATTAACACCAGCACTGCAGGTTACACCTACCCGATTTGCATCTCAGAAAGATGCTGCACAACAAATAAGAGGTTTTCTGTTCTGCATTATGTCACAATTATTTATAGGACATTTTTAATGAATGCTAGATGTCATCTAAACATCTTTTAAAGTGGATTGGAAAGCTTTGCACTTCATGGCCACATGAGGTATTTGCAACAGTTTCAAAAGATTAAATATTTTACGGTGAATGGGACCTCAAGAGTATAAAACAGAAAATATGCCGAGAGACAGAGTTGATATTCTTAGCTACGTTTCAAGGTAGACAGACTCAGTATCTCTACTTTGGCCTTTAGGAAATGAGCTAAAACATAGAATCTCTTAGTTATAATACTAGGAAAACACATGATAGCAATCTGGCAGAAAGAACAGAATTCTTTCTGAGAGGAAAGGAACATGGAAAAAAGCATCAGAATCAGACATCATTACACCACTTAAGTTTTATATTTTTTCATCCCAATTTACCTCTTCTGTTATTGAATCTAAAGATGATGTGGCCTCATCATAGAGAAAAATAAGTGGCTCCTTTAACATTGCTCTAGCAATTGCAACTCTTTGCTTTTCTCCTCCTGAGTGGGGGGAAGAGGAAAAAAAAAAAAAAAAGAAGTTATAATTGTGATATTCTAAATTCAACAGCAGACATAACTGGGTTTGGGTTGTTTGGTTGGTTTTTTTTAATATACATCATAGTTGCTAATGATTAAGGTCTGTACATGTTACATAAGATATCACACAAGTTCCTGCTCCCTCGTAAGTGCAGAGGGATTCAAGATTGCTTATCCTTTTAGAAGAGGACAGAGAACTACGAGAACAATTGGCCACTGGAACAATCTCCCCAAGGAAGTTGTGGATTCCCCAATATTGGACACTTTAAGATTCAGCTGGACAGGATGCTGGGCCATCTTGTCTAGACTGTGCTTTGCCAAGACAAGGCTGGACCAGGTGATCCTTGAGGTCCCTTCCAACCTGGTATCCTATGATTCTATGAAATATTTTGTATATGCCACAATGCAAGAGCTTTGTACAGGTAACTCACATCAACATACAGTAACTCACTCTATACATCAGGGAGGATGAGCTCATTTACCTGGTCTAAGCTATGCCCTGTACAGTAACTTTGCATACATACATCTTGTTTTCCCTTGCAAATAAACAATGCTCTGTCCGTGCCTGCTGTATTTGATTTCATGCATCTTGCACACACCTTTCTTCTTTCAGGTATCTCTCTGAAATTCATCTAACTTTCCACTCCATAAAGGCCCAGATTTAAAGCGTCCATACCTAACAACCTTAACCAGCAAATTTCACCAGAAACCACAATTAATACAGTATTGGAAATCATTTTCATTATGCAGTCTACTGCCTGTTGGTTTCTGATGTAACCAAGTTTCAGGCTAGTTTCCTTCCTTTGCAATTCTTGCAGCCAACATCTACTCAAGAATAACTTAGGACAACTTTTACAGACAGGAAAACAGGTGCATTTGAGAACTTAAAATCTGCTAAACATTTGGTATGCAGTGCAAACATTTCACATTTGTGCACTTGTCCTCCTTTGTTTTATTCAAGACTTCAAAACATTCTAGTTAATACCATTTATTATTGTTAATGTTCCATTCCTATCATGAGAGAACATGCCTTAATAAACCATAATATCTTATGATAATAATGCTGCCATTCAAATTTTAAACTGTCTTTGGCAGAAGTCAGTAGAAATTAGAATTGTACAATTTACTCAGACTCAATATACTGTCCCTCTCTCTCCTTTAAAGCATGTTCAAAACTCACAGCTTGACAATATCCATGTTTGAAAGACATACTACAATAACAAAATCTAAGGAAGGTCTTTCCTTGCATTTGTAGCATACCGACTCATTTCATGTTCTTCTCCATTCATATTCAGAACACAGCGTGTTAACTGTTTCATTCAGAAAGTCAGCGGTTTGGGGTGTTATAGCTGTTTATTACATATCTATTAGAAATCACTGAAATGAATGCTACTTGAAAAAGCCAAAACAACTTCTTTTTCATTATTTTTGATGAATCAATCACTGAGACAGTAAGAACTGCACTAAATGCTTACTTCACCATTTAAATTAAGTTCTCATTGCAACAAAGACTTCCTTACGCCTATTTTTGTACCGCACAAAAGGAAACCACAGTAGGGGAGAGAAATTCAGATACCGAAGCTTGTTATCTATGCTACTGTACTGCCATTAGGAATTTTTGTTCGTATTAAGGCTCTTGACAATCATAAAAAAAATCCACCAGGTTTAAAGTATCAAGACAGCACTTCTAACGTGCAGTTTTCCAGTGCCAGTCCTCAAATAAGTGAGCTGTTCATCTGCTGGAAGAAAGGAATCCACAATATGCATACAGGTAGAATCCAATTTACTTACTATTTTTTAAACTCAACAAATTTAGCTATTTATAGAACAAGGGCCTCAAATTAAGATCACAGCCTTTACTGGTCCCACACCTTACTACCACAACCGGGACCCACGTTAACTGCCACTGTGTCTTTCACTGAGACACCCTGAAGGGTGGTGAAGGTCCTGAAAACCTTGGGTTTTCCATCATGCATATAAAATGCCTGGATATCAGAGGACCACTTAAACTCACAGATCCTTCACTCACAGTATTTCTCCCAGAAAATATTCTAAAAAGACAAAACAAGTCAGGACTTTGTGTTTTTCTTAGATGAGAAATATAAGAAGCCTCATCCAACTTAAAAATAAACTAAACACATTCAGAAATGAATCTAATATATACCTTTATAACAATTTAGGGAGTAATTCTACTGTTCAGGAAACTGCAGAGATTCAAAGTAACAGCTGCCCCATTTTTACAGAGCTACTGAAGGAACTCAGTACGCATTTGACACCTACAATCCATCAAACTAAACCATTTCTGGCCATTACGACTCATTATCAATGAAAATACTGATCTTAGCAAAAGCATATGGGATACAGCAGTCACATTAGCTCCACATTTCAACCTAATACCACCAGCTGGCACCTGCAAGCAAAAGCACACAGAACCAAATTCCCCAAGAGCTGAGCACACAACTGCATTTAAGATCACTTCAATGCACAATTTGAGGAAGCTCAAGATGAGCTGACATTTCTGAGACCTGTAGCTTAAGACTCCTGTACTCTGACTGTAAACATTACTGAAGCTTGTTTATTACTATTGTTTGATAATTAAATTGTTGAAAGTAAGAAACTGAATCTGCTACTACAATGACAGATGCACACTCTGAACTCTTTTTCTATCACCTCAGAAATCCAGTGTTTATCCTGAGAGAGATTTTGCTTTTTTTTTTTCTTTAAATACAAACAAAATGGGAAAAAAACACATTACCCTTCACTTTCTAAACAGCACTTTAGCTAAAGCACTGTTAGAGGGGTACTTGTGACCATCAGTGGTAGCACATAATGAAGGATGAATTAAAGGCACAACTCATTTTCAGAAAGACTCTGTTAAAGGAGCCTTGAGGTCAGAAGGAAACTCCAAGATGCCCATACACACTTCTCCAGATTTAGAATGGGACATAGAATCATTTAGATTGGAAAAGGCCCTTAAGATCATTGAGCCAACCATAAACCTAATACTGCTAAGTTGGCCACTAAGCCATGTCCCAAAGTGCCACACCTACATGTCTTTTCAATACCTCCAGGGATGGTGACTCCACCACTTCCCTGGGCAGCCTGTTCCAGTGCTTGAGAACCCTTCTGGTGAAAAAATATTTCCTAAAATCCAATCTAAACTTCAACATAAGGCTAAAGCCTTGAGCAACCTGATCTAGTGAAATATGTCCCAGCTCAGGGCAGGGGGGTTCATCTAGATGATCTATAGAATGCCCCGTTCCAACACAAACCATTCTATGTTTCCATAAACACCAAAACATTTCAAACCTAGTGTCAGTCAAATCTTCTTTCTAGAAATTACCTGTATGGGGAGACAGACAGCACAAGAGAAATCTTTCATCACTATCATAGTTCTCTACAGTTCTGCCAGTACTTGTTTTGTATCTTCTACTCGCTCACACAGATTTGTGCCTCACATATTTTATTTCCCTTCCAACCTTCTTTGTATTCCCCTTTTGCGAATGTGCATGCTTTCTCCCGCACATACATTCTGGATACAGAACGTAACCTCTGATCCTCTATTTCAAAGAGACCAGGACTCCTGACTTCAGCAGCTGCATAGTAAGAAATACCACATACAGCTTGCTGTCTTTGCAACAGGCAGTGTCTCTGCCCAAACCTGCTGCATTCCTGCACTCCTGTCTCTGGATCCCCACCAGCCCCACATCCCCCCAAGATACACATCCCACTACCATTCTCAAGCAGCCTCAGTACCTTGAAGTTTCCAAGTAAGTTTCTCTCTCCTGTAGGGTCATACCTCATTCCTAACAGAGCAGCATAGTCTGCGCTCTACCACTCCACCCTACATGCAAATGAAAAAAGATGACCTGTTCTTTGGTTTACCAATAAATGGTGTCTGGTACAGGGAGTCAGAGTAGAAGAAAATTAAGCTCTGTCACACATATTTGGAGTTTGTTGAAGAGTAAGGTCTTGTATTCAGGAGAAGCTGTTTAGAAAGACACGTCCTACATGTTACCAGTGACATGGCCTCTCCTCAGGCAGTGCAGTAGTTAAGTTGTGTGTGTACTGCAGTTTCTCTACCACTACTCTTTGCATGCAGTTCAGCATTACACTACCCACCTTGTCAGAAGCCTTCCAAATATTTTCAATAACCTCAAACTTATCTAAACACCTTTAAGATGGTATTGGAAAAAGATAACAAACAAACAGAAAAACTGTGCCCCACCACTGGTTAGCAATTTTAAGCAAAACTATATGATGTTTTGCTTTTTCAAAACAACACAACAGGAGATGGTTTTAAAAGAACTTTGCAAATGCACCTTCTACTTCTTGTAACACCCATCAAGGAGGGGAACCAAACCCATCAGTGAATTAAATGGGGAAACCTCATGAAACGAGTATCCCATTTTATCTTGCATCAAGTATCTCTTAAAAAACTAAAAGCCATGAGACTTACTTAAAATATAATAAAATAACCTAATATTAATAGTATATCCTTCAACCAAAACAGTAATTTTGGTTTTGTTTCATTTAGTAAATGTTACAATGCGCATTTAGTATATGTTACATTTATGTGACATTATTAGCTTTGTCTCAATGCAAATTCAACCTAATAGATTTGAGGTTGAAAGCATTCCAGTAGAATCTAGCTACTAAGAAGTTCCACTTAAACACTGTATTTTAAAAATCCTATGTCCTGCCAACAAAAACCAGAAAAAGGACAGGGGAGATGGCTTAGACATTTCCCAGTTTCCATGTGATCCCTCATCTTACATTATAACTTTGCCACAGGAAGAACGTTTGCTTTCAAGCACCATCTTCCCTACAAACAAGTGTATGTAACTTTAATATTACAGGCAGCTGTAGAGAAGGAGTAAAGTGAATTTTTTGTAAGAGTGGCCCTGAAAGGTTAGCATGACTAGCAAAACCTGGCTAACGTCATATCATCTTTCTAGTCTAGAACAGTTATGCTATTTTGTAAACTGCATACTCAAATACAGAGAGACTTTGAGAGCCTAAACTCATGCTTTTTTTGTTTTAGTACCAAAGTTGTGTAATATAAACCCATAGCTTGCAGATATGCAGACACCATTTTCATGTTGTTTCTTACACAATTCATGGGTAAGATATGAAGGCCCTTTTATTATGAACAGGGTCCAAAATGGCTACACTGCAACACAATATCCCATTGCCTTACTTACTAGCAACAGCAAAAGCAAAACACCACCTAACTTTCAGCTGTTATAAGTTTAGATTTAAAACCTCAAATTTGGAAGGTCTGTGCATATATATATATATTTAAGCCTATCACATCCTACATGCAAAGCACACAAAGTTCCCAATTCTCTTCATATGTATTCCACTACCCAAACAGATTACGAGAAAGATAATTTTTACTTAGATGCACCTACATGCTTACGCATCAACTCATTTAACACTCTCCCCTGAAAATACACTCCTTTAAATACCTTGTCGAGTACAGTTGCCTTGAACTACAGATCTTCATATTAATTCTTTGTATTAATATTCAGCCTTACAATTATGTTATAATGTAAATAAGCTAAAAGCAAGTCTGACTGAGGAATAAACTGTGCATTGAACTTTGAGGCAGCAAAAGGGATAGAAAGAACTTGTGTGCTTAAAAACCAACCTGAGAGCTTGAGTCCTCGTTCACCAACCTGAGTGTTGTAACCATTTGGCATTCGAAGAATAGCATCATGAATTCCTGCCAACTTTGCTACTGCATACACTTCTTCGGGTGTTGCACTAATATTGCCATAGAGCAGATTGTAATAGATTGTATTATGAAAGAGAACAGCATCCTACATTTATGGAAAGATTTTAAACAAGAAGCCATGAACAACAGTTTAAAAACTATTCCCAATCCATGAAAGAAATCAATACAGAGTAAATAACTTATATTTTTCTACAAAGTATGAAGGCAAAAGTATTTGGGGAAATTTATTTTCCTAAAAATGGGATTAATACACATTGCGTCCTAAAGATATATATGTGTCATGCATACTTTTTACCACTTTGCTAACTCATTATGGGCAGTAGTCAACTATAAAGCTGAAGCACTTAAAGCTGGAGGCAGTTTCTCATGACATTTCAGAAACTGGATCTATATGATAATGCAGATAAAAACATAGTATTTCCAGGGGTGGGGGTGAATCATGGTGACTTTCAAAGGAGCTAGACAATACCACTGCATTAGGATTGGCTTTCATTGAACCACAGTGTCAGAATACTGGTAATTACTATTACGATGGACTATTTGGGAAGAATGAAACATGGTATACCTGAGGTACAACTCCTATTGCCTTTCTTAGACTTTCCAAACTGACATCTTGTATGTTCTGGCCAGCAACATAAATATTTCCTTTCTGAGGTTCATAGAAACGAAATAATAATCTCACAATTGTGCTTTTCCTGAAATTGAAAAGAATTCAAGTTAATGTTACATTCCTGGTTTGCCATTTACAATCTCCAAACAGAACTCATGTCACAAACAAAAATAATAAAGAGTGAAACACAACAAGCGCATTTAAGAAACAAAATTCTGCATCACTGATTGGCATATTTAGTCCATTTACCCACCCTGACCCACTACCTCCTACAATGGCCACTTTCTTTCCTGCAGGGACTTCAAAAGACACTCCAGCAAGGACTTTCTGCCCCTCAAGGTATTCAAAATGCACATTATCAAAGACGATGGCAGCAGTTTGTTGTGTGATCTGCAGGGGTGGAGCCAGCTCTTTGTCCTATTAAAAAGAAGAGTGCTACTTTATATGCTGCCCAGAAAGAACCTCAAGCAGTTCAACAAGCTGAACAGTCCATTTCCTAGCTCAGAAAAAGGCAAATAGACACTCCAGCTTGGATATGTTGAAAATAATTATAATCTGCCACATAAGTGAAATTGGTTTGTTCCTCCTCTTCCCCGAAGAAGGTAAAAATATCTGCTGTAAACACTCTGCTTCACAACTTCTTTTGCAGTAATACATTCTGCATCATTAATTACAAATAAAAACTCAAGCACAGGGCATGAATACTTAAATTTAAAAAAATCTCAATACAAGCACAGCTTCCGCGAAGCAACTTTTACTGTCACTAAAACGTTCTGCAAGAAAAAAGCAGTTGCTATTGCACTAACTGCACTTAAAGGAGGCAGAAAGCATTCTTGCACAACATCTTTCTTGAACAGAAATTAAACCTGGAACGTAACAAAAAGGTGAAATGATGGCGTTGCCAGAAAACAGCCCTATTAAATACCCAGATACTTTAGGAAAATAAGCTACTACTTACTTTAATTTTGGTATCTACACTGAGAAGTGTAAACAAGGTATTCATATCTATAAGTGCTTGTCTTGTCTCTCTGTATACTGTTCCCAGGAAGTTTAGGGGAAGAGAAAGCTGGAACAGCAATCCATTCACCATTACTAGATCTCCAACAGAAAGGCTGCCTTAAGACAAAATGGATGTGAGAGAATAAGGAGACTTGAAGGGTTGTCTTGTTAGGAAGCACCAAAAGATTTAAAAATAATAATCAAGTCAATCAAGTCTAGTTTCTTTTACCCCCATGTCTAAAACCAGATGTTTAAATAGTAAACAAAATGCATTCCCAGATTAGATTTTATATAGGAAGGTGCCTGAAATGAATGGCTGTGTTTTTTCACTTAAAAAAAAAGAAAGATATAATTTCACTTAAAAAAAAAAAAGATATAATATCACCTGGAAAATAAGACAAGCAGCATATCAGGAAATTCACAGAAAACAGATTGTAAAGCTGTAAATTCCACAGAGAGAAACATAAAAGCAGCTTAAATAAAGTAGAAGGGGAGGAACTAATATATGAAAGCAAGAATCAGGAAAGACAATCTTAAGTACAGTTACAGACAAATCCAAATGATAGAATTTGTCATGATCAAGAGAGAGGACTTGCATGCTATACACAACAGAGCTGCTGAAACACACAGTGAGGACCTCTGGGCAGCTTAATATCAAATACACTAATCAAGGGAAAACTCAGGATGACACATAGCTAAAGGTATGTGCCAGGTCAGTTCAGCTGAAACAGGTCCAGAAAGATGATTTAAAGCTGAATTTCTACCATCCTGCTTAAAGGCTATTCTAAATTTTCTTAAGGACAGACATAAACTGCACCTACTGACTTATCCATTCACAATGTAACTCTTCCCTGTCCTGGTATCTCTTAAAAAGAGCAATGCAGATGCAAGAAAGACAACATGATACAAAGGTCTATGTTTCAAACACACCCAGATGCTAAGTGTTTAAAGCATCGTTATTTTTACTCTAAACCCACCTTGCTTTAGCTGAGCCTCATCGCAATATAGCATTGATCTATTGTATTTGAAGCTTGCACTGTGTCCTCCTAACCAAGCAGGCTTTATTTTATGTACTAAATAAGACAAATATAGATGAAAAACTCTAACATATGGAAGTAGTGGTTTTAATAACGTGCCATTATTAATCTAAGGAAACTGAAGGACACTGGTAATAAAACTACTGTAGACAAAGCACAGGGATATACACACGATGGGGAAAAGCTCTGAATCTTGCCAACATGGGAAGGAAGAAGGGTAAAAAGAAAGGATCTTTGTAGAAGCTTCACAGAAGTATTGGTATTTATGTAAGTGTCTTCCAAGACTTTTCAACAGAAACTTCCCAAAGTTACATTTTCTTAGGATCTTCCTCTAACTGCTAAACTTTTAAAATGTTTCTAATAAAATCATATTGGTTATTGCTATATAGATCATGTATTAATAATACTCCAAGAAGCAGAAATACCCAAAACTCTCCAACAAAAACTCTGTAAATGAACTATCACATCAACCTTAAGTTAATTAAAATTAACAGCTCTATTATGGACGAATGAAGGTAAAGGAGAGTAATTTTTAGCTTACAGACAGATGAGTTACCTGCAACAATGCCCTGGCTAGCAAGCACCATGATGGACGTTAAGCCAATGCTAAATATAGCACTCTGTCCAAAGTTCAGGAGAGCTAAAGTAGAGGTAGTCTTCAGGGAGGCATTTTCATATGTCTTCAAGAATTCATCATACCGTTGGGCTTCGTATCTTTCATTATTGAAGTACTATGATGTACACAAAAATAATAAATGTCACATTCTCAAATATACTAGACTGTATAACTAGTTATAAAATTCAGTATGAACAGACTACATGCAGTTACACACACAATCCCTTTCCAACAACTAAAGAGAAAAGAAGATAAAAGATTAGCGTGTGAACAAAAAAACCATGAGCAAACACTGGCATGTTCCGCACCGCAATAAGAGACATTATGGAGATCCCTACCATAGACATATTCTAGTAATACTGGGTGTCTGTCTTGCAAAACTTCTACCTGATTAGTGTCAAAACCAAACCAGCTGCCATTAGATACTAAAAAGAAGAGAAGTTACTATCCTCTATATACTAGAACATTCTTGTTACTGTTATGATGGCAAATTCTCTACAACAGTACTTTTCACACAATGTCTACTTCTGGGTCCTTCTTCACAGATAGGTTTACCCTTTCAGTTCTATAATAGCTCTCCAATTAAAAGAAGTATAAAATAAGCCTCAGCCTGGACAATTTCAAAGTTGTCCACAGGATTTTCTAACAGTAGCAGTAGAGGAACCAACAAAGACCTGTTCTTTCATGTGAACACTGCAACAGAGTGCTACAAACCACAACAGGTAATGAAAACAGTACGCGTAGTCATTTGGGAAGACAGGATGTTGCATGCTGACATTCAGAAGACAATTTTGCAAACAAGTGAAGAGAAGCTTCTTAAAGAGTAAGTTTACATTTTGCAGAAACTGATGGTTGAGGTGATTCCGTCATGAAAGAAACTTCTCACCCTATTCGCAGATAGTTTTTTCAAGCCTCACTAACAACTTTCATGCTACTCTGTCAATATCATGTAGTACTTTTGAAATTAATAATGTTTTAAAAATATATTATTGCTCCAAATATGTAGCTCCATAAAAGATGAATCTTACGACTCACTTTCCATAGGCTGGCAGAAGACAAAGAGCCTAGTAGTAAAGACTGGTCTTACCTTCACAGTCTCGTAATTTAGTAGTGAGTCAATTGCAGCATTACCCGCATCATTATCTGCTTTGTTCATTTCTATTCGAAACTTAGTCCTGTAAAATAAAGGCTTAATACAGTCAAGAGTTCAGGCTGAGGCAACACCAAGTGCCCTGATGAATCTGAGGTCATTCTTACCTCCACTGTGTAATTCCTATCGTGAACGCTGCATAGGCTCCTAGTGTCCCCAGAGTTACTAAAGCAAACTCTGCACCACATTTGTAATACTAGAATAATTAAAAGAAAAAAGTCATAATAATTTTCAAAATTTCGCTGTTGTCTCAAAATTATGATAGCTTAGCCCAAGGCAAGAAGTCTGAAGGTCCCTCCCAACACATTCCCTGCTCTGAAGAGCTTAAGACTAAATACAGGCATAAACTCAAAAGTAGCAAGGAGAAGAGTATAGATTAAAAGGTTGAAAGAGGTAACAAAGAGCTAGGGTATAACATAATACTGAAAAGTTATTTTTGCCATTATAAAACATAAATGTTGCTGATGTTTTGCTGTTATCACAAATAAGCATTTGTTTGCATGCTTTTTGGGTGGATTTGGAAAGAAAGCCAAAGCCTGCAGAAGAATAAATAAATGGCCATGCAAAACAACTTATGGAGCATTTTCTCTACTTCAGGGTATGTCAGGAGAGAAAAGCCATAAGGAGAAAAATTAAAGTTACGTAATCAAGATTTAGATTTTAGCATACAAATATCCAGAGATCCTGATTTCAAAGACAGTAGGTGTGATTTATAAAAGAAAAGTTTAAAATTGAACTTATTAAGCTTAAAACCTGCAGGGAGGAGATGCCTATTTTCCAAAAGGTAATTTTCACTTTACATTCTGTGTAAGAAAAGACCAGTATTCAGAAGAGACAATAGTCACTCCCTCCTATCACTATCCTCACCACACTAAGACACAACATTCCTGGACATTTATGTTTTGCTTCCTCGGTATTCACCCAGATTATGTTTGACACTTCTGTGCACAGTTTACTTTTCTGGTTTCATTTTTTTTTAACAATTCTGAAGAAAACTATTAACAACTATCCACATAAATAACACTGGCTGTAGACAGGTTTTAAACATGAAAATAGTTTCAAGTAAGCTGATTTAAAGCAACTAATATTTGAAAACTATGGATTACTCTCTTTTACAGTAGTTGCTTTCACAACCACCTTGTAAGTTCAATTGTTATTATTTTTTAATACTTAATATTATTAACACTTTGGTAAAAGAAAATCAATGTATTATTCTTAAATGAGACAATTCCAACTCATGAATAAACAACACTTACCAGAATTCCACTGACTAGGGCCACTTCAAACATTGTAGGTCCCAGATTAAATACTAAAGCGCTAAGAACAAAACTGATGCCTCTTGTTCCTCTGTCGATGGTTTTTGATAGAGCTCCGGTTTGCCTACTTAGATGGAATGCCAAATCCAGGTTATGAAGGTGCAGAAAAACATTCTTCGCTATCCTTCTGATTGAATTTTGAGCTACTTTCCCAAATACTGCATTTCTAGCTTCATTAAATAATGCCGCCCCAGCTCTTGAGACACCATCTAAAAAAAGATTTAAAAGTTTACAAAATTAAAATAATTCTATTTCCCACTTCCCTTCATGCATGAATTCACATTAGACTCATTCTCTACGTATTTTCAACATTTTTACTTCAAAGGTAATTTCTAATTAATTGGTCCAAAACTTTATGCTATTTCTCATTTACAAACCATTGCACACACATTTTGAATCAGTTTCTTTTGCATCTGGTTATAAGAAAGAAAGGGTAGGATTTATAACCAAGAATTGCTTTTATAAGCATTATTTCATTTTTTAATTGGAATACCAGAAGCAAGATCACAGAACATTAGAAACAGATATCAACACAGAAGTAACTATGAAATAGTCATCCAAGATGCTCAGGTCAGGAGCTCTGCTATCCCACTCCCTTACCAAAGAATGTTAACACTCGTCAACAGATCTAGGAAGAGCACTTACAGCCAATGAGAACAGCAGTTGCCACAGTTGCCACTGTATTTGGTGCAGCACCAAGGTTGAGTATGTTTCCAGATACCTGGTTGAGGTTGTCCACTGCATATTTAAACATGAAGGGAACCAATATATTCATGGCCTAAAAGCATAAGAACACCAATTAGTCCATATACATTAAAACATGTATCTATGTAGCTTGACTATTTTTTTCTGAAATTGCTCTACTGTTATATTTAGTTCTTAACCACTTAGTGTGGGTGAGATGGCTCTCTTGATTTCAAGCACAATGTTCTCCATACTATTAAGTCTTTACCCCTGGGACTGCAGGGTTAGTTTGTCTCTCTCACAGGCTCCTTTTAAACATCAATTTCTATCCTAAACAAATTGTACACTACAAAGGCACTTAAACTGAGGCTGAGCACTCAGTACAGCAATGGCAAGACTAGGAAATGAATCAAGTAGCAGACACTGCATGACGCATACTCACAATGTTACTGAATTATGTTGTCATTGCAGGCTGTTTGCTCTTTGTGCTACTGGCAACATTCAGGATGAAGAACTAATACGACAAAAGAAAAACTCACCCACACATTGCTAACACTGGGTCAACTGAGATGTATTAAACCAAAGCTCTAGTGAAGTAAAAAGAAAATAAGTTAACCTATCCTTTGTCTCTTCTGACTGTTAATACCACCTTAATATTAAAATAATGCTTTCCATTTGCCCCATCACTATAAACATTTACTGAATATCTACATTAACCCTAGCATCTGGCACAGCAGCACAAAAGACCTTCCATACAGTCTACAAGACACTACAAATTACTTTAAAATATCAGCTTCCAAACAAAATACCGAAGTCATATCCACAGCCTAACATATATCACTGGATATTTTTTCTAAGAGTACCAAAGCCCAAATGCATCTCTAACAGTAGTGTCTCCTCTACATTCAAAAAACAAGACAGCTAGATATGTAAATAAACAACTTTCGGAATTTTATTTGCACAATTGTAGCATGAGAAAATACCGAAAATCTTAAAAAAAACACACAAAATTCTTAAGCCTGGTTAACGTTCCATTGTTACATCACTTATTCATACTAACAAGAAAAAAATATTACTTTTCATATAATTAATACAATTCACTAATTCAAACTGCTTCTAATGGAAGATTTGAAAATAAGGTATACATGATTTTTAGCAGCTGAACAAACATGCTGGCAGATAATCGTACAATCATGGCAGATGTTAAAATACTTTGCAGTGAGCAGACTTTGCTTGAAGTTGGGGGTTTTTTTCCCAATATTTGGAAAAAAATTATGGGTAGACGACAAATTATTTTACATGTGAAGAAACAAAAATCCAAAACAGATTGACAAAGATATTTCAGCTCTCTCCACCAAATGTTTTGTATAGCCACACAGATCTCAATTGTATTTAGGGATGTCTGTCAGAGCTGAAAGCCCAGTGAAAAAAACTGTAAATTAACTGGATAAAACTAGGTTTCAAGCAAAAAGGGTGGCAGAATCTTTCATAACTTTAGTCCAAGTCCAATCTGGAAGGCAGGCTTTTAGTAACTTTAACAACTATCCCAGTATCAAATATTCCCAGTGTTACAAATTCCTGTAAGTAGTAGAAGACAGATACTTCCCTAACAGGGGAAAATGGAGTTTTGAAGATACTCCTTTTAACTACAGGATTAAAGTTTAAGGTTGTTTTTTTAATCTATTTATTTTTTAAAACACTATTTTAGGCAAAAGTTTCAAATGCAAATAAGGAAGGAATCCACTGTCTCCTCTTCCCTTCTGTGCCACCCCTATGAAATACACTATGCAAGGAAACCAACAGAAAAGAAAAAACCTAACAAATTCTCAATACAGCATAATCTAGACAACTCCTGACAGGAGACAGATGAGATCTGTGAGCATCTAGGTGAGATTATTACTGGTTAGTTTGTGACTAAAAAAAAGAAAATGGCTGAAAGATCAGGTCCTACTTCAAACACATTTCTTCTGAAATTTATCCAGTGCAAGTTGTTCAGCACAGCTTCCCTTTTAACAGATTGGAATTGTGGAAATCTCCATTAAAAAAATACCTGAGGTTAGCATTATCTGCAGAAAACCAGCAAATACCATCAAAGCAGCAGTATACAATAATGTCTGATAACTTCAATTATACACAGCAAACAGGTTACTGTCATTACATGCTTAAACCTTAGGCATATAGCCCCACAAAGAACTGAGGGTGCATTAATAAAGAATCTGAATCTTTACAATACTGAAATTCAAATCTCTCCTCCCTTCCCCAGTATAATCAAAAACCCTTACTTTCCCTTCAGAGTTACAAAACTCAATTTTTGGATGGCATTTTGTTCTTAATAAAGACAAATATACTACCATATGTGTTACAGTGATGACCAACATGACAAAGTGCAGTTTTTTTCAGGAGAGACTACTCAGTAGAAAATACGAGTATTGTAATGCAGATTGTCTTGATTTGCTTCAGAGTCTCCCAAATCCCTCTGCAGGGATTTTACTCTTCAGCAGACTATGCTACACTACAGGTAGTTTAGAAACAGAACTATAGATATATTTTAAAGTCCATTTAAAGAAAAGAGATGTATTCTTTAAACTGCAGTTCTCCACTCACAATTAATTTAACCAGTAACAGCCTACAATTTTGCAGAAATGTCTTCTTTTACATCAATATAATTCTACCCAGTAGAGTTTTAAATGAAATTTAAAGCCTGGTCTCAGGTTATAGTTGTTCTGACTCTTGGAGGGTAAAGCTTGAATAAGAACAAGACAGCATGGTATTGCATTTCATTAGCAATCAAGACAGTCTGCTTTCCAGTGATTTAAAAAAAAAAAGTTAATCTTACAAAGTTTATAGCAAGAGAGATGAGAGGCCATTATTAGAAACAGGCCTTTCTTACTCAATTTGGTAAGTCAATGAGATCACATTCACATTAATGGAAACAAAATTTCAGCCTTCCACATAAACTCACAGCTATCTCTTTAGTAGACTAGATTTGCTGGCACAGAACAAAAAGCTTTAAGCACACCTAGCTACACTACGAAAAGCTACCATGCAAAGCAACTGTCTTACACAATACATCTATATAGGTTTCTTTTCTCTTCCTAAAGCCTGAAAGCTTGACAACAATTCCCATTAAAAAGACCCTTTTAATATAAATTTGTACCTTTTCTATTTATAATTTTGAATTAATAGCTTACCCTTGTCTGAATTTATTGGAAAACAAATACAGCACCCATGAAGTCATTCCAACTCAATTGCCCACATTTAATGGCACGTTGTACTGTAATGTATCATGCTTAAATGAGTTTAAACATTTTTTTAAATGACTGCACTGTTTTAAGATGACAATGCATCATCATCTCTACTCCCTTGTGGGACTACACTACTTCTAAGGCAAACAGTCTTATCTTTCATTTTGCTCTTCCCAGTATTTCTTGTTTAATAAAGATGATGAATTAGTGACAGGCTAAACCCCAACAAGATAAAACTGGTCTACAGTGAACTCTTCTTTTGCCAATAATTCAATGAGAAACATTGACATGAAGATGACTGAATTTATTTCTGGACCGATATAAATGTACACATCCAACAACTTCATCTATGGAAATATAAGCAGAAAACACCACCCCTTGCAGAGGTAAGACAGCTAAAGAAGCTACAAAATGTGGTCCAAAAGAAGGAAGAAGCATCTGGTTTCATGCTTTCTTTAAATGTAATGATGACCTGAAACATACTTTTTCCAGTAAGAGAAAATTAAAATGTAAAAAAAAAAAAAAAAAATACTTTTCACCTGAAACTTCTCAAAAACCTAACAGTTTGTAAAAGCTTATTTTAATCACCTAACTCCATCTGAGCTCACAAAAAGGGGTCAAACACCAAGATCATACCTACATACTTAACTGATCAGATAGCACAATCTTTGCATGCAGACAAAATTTACACTGCAG
Organism: Athene noctua; assembly: GCF_965140245.1. Taxonomy (NCBI): domain Eukaryota; kingdom Metazoa; phylum Chordata; class Aves; order Strigiformes; family Strigidae; genus Athene; species Athene noctua. The sequence goes on along the minus strand of NC_134047.1, from coordinate 11,365,175 downwards.
CACTTGTATCTTGCCACCTTAGCCAAACAATTTCTTCTTCTTAAACTTACAGAATTAGTAGTCAGTAGAAATGCAGATAGTCTGAAAGATTCCTCTGGCTCATGAATAACACATGGTTGGTCTGTGACCAAGAGGCCAAAAACCATTACAGGCTGACAGAGGTGACAAGCAATTTTGTCATATTCATGTGTTTAATCCAGCTTCTCAGAAGTCAGAGCAGTTTTTCTTCTTGTGCCACAGAAGAAAAAGGGAAGAAACAGAAAAGTAAAGAAGCATCTACTACAAATACCCCAGTAGAGAAGACAAAAAATAGGGTCTTCTCCCATTCTAGAAAAGAAAAAACCAGGTATGTAGAGCCTGAGCAGGCTAATCTGTGTCTGAAAACACAGATAATGCCTTGTGTACTCCTCTCACCTGTTTTCCTGTTCATCTTTCAGATCACACACATCTAGATAGGCTATAAATATTTAAGGTAAAAATTTAAAGCATGTCATAATACAACAAATCTTCCCAGGAAAAAAAGACCTTAGTAGCCCTAGAGCAGACTCCATCCTGTCAGCTCCCAGTCATAAAAAGCCATACAAACAGCTCTCTTTGAAGGCTAACAATACTACTTGTGGTTATGTGTAGACAAAAAGGAACCAAAAATCACAATAATTCGTTCAATGACAGGCAACTGAGCCTCACAAAAGGTGTCAAGACAGATTGTAACTGCAGGCTCTTCAGTAGCTGCACACAAATTGGCTTTTGTTTTGAAACTGAATTTTACTGAACCAGAAGATTTAAAGAGACAAATTATTTCTCAACCAGCAGGACAAGCAGGTACAATCTCTAGCATTTTTGTGGGTATGACCAATGGGTGGGTGTGAATTCCTAATTTTTTTCCTGTGGCTGAAGATTCCTTGCCAAATTCTATTGTCAAACTCAGAAGAAACTGGCCACAAAGCTTACAAAAGTATTTGTGATTGGAAAAGGTGACTACTTTCATGCATCATGATCAAATAGTTCTCTAAGCAAAACCCTTAATAATGAGCAGCCTTTACACAAAATCTGTAATAAGGATGTAAATCCTCCGGATGCAGACAAGTTCATCATGAACAAAGAAATTGGGCCAGGAATGCAGCAAGCAGAAATATATGCTGGCATGCTTGTGCTGACATAACTATACAGCAGAGAAACTTTAGCAAACTGCTTGTGTGGTCTATCAAGTATGTGGTAATTAACCTCACAAGCAACCAGAACAAAGGGCTCCCAAATGGGATAAAGAGGAAACTGCACAGGATTATACATGGTCCAGGAAAGCCACAGGTAAACTAATTTGTATTTAATTTTTTTCTAGGACAAAGTGACCTTTAGTTTGCTCTGGAAGAAAAGCGGATGTTCAGCGCTCAAAGATATGACAGACTAACTATAGCTCTGTAACAAACTACTGCATGTCAGTTATGCCACAATACATGTAAAGTATGAAGCAATTTAAGAAAATTTACCCCATAAAGGAAGAGTGGGAATACCTCAGGTGACAAGGGGTAACTTGTTAAATTGCAGTTATTCAAAAACGTTTGAGTTCTAACACAGCTCAGGTATGACAGAAACAGAACAAAACATAAAAAGAACATTAGCGAAGGATAGCTAAAAGACATCTGTGAAATTTTTCACCTCAGCCAGTTATAATATATATTCTGTAGACAGCTTGCTGCGTGTTTTCCCAATGAAATCCTTGTTTGACAAAACGAACATTCTCACAAAACACTTCAGCTTTAACACGCATCTCTTGAAACCCAGGCAAAGCTCAACAGGTTTTCTGCTCTGCTTCTGGGAATCTGCTCTGGACATCGGGGCTTCCAGGCTGCCTTGTACAGAATCTGAAGTAGGAAATTTAGAAGAACACTTAAGAGGGATCCAAACATAGAGTTACTTCCCCAAAGTGTCTGATTTTCTGACAGAGGGAAACATCTCTCTCCCCCAGTAGAAATATAATAGCTCTATATTACACCAAATAAAGAGCCATTTGCAAGAGCCAGGCATCCTGGCCATCAATTTTGTTTTCATTATGCCTCAGAAAGCTGCTTGAATCATTAATAGATTTCCTAAAAGCAAAGTACAATGCTGCCACATGCAGGATTAGATTCTGGATTCACATTCTCCATCATATTCACATAACCCTACAAATTAGGAAGGTGGAAGAGCAGAAGAGAAAAAGAAAAGAATACTTCAAGCTTCTTCCAAAATTGTCTTCAGATTATTATTAACATTACTAATAAGAAGCTTTAAAAAAATGAGTTAGAAAAATTTTCATATCCATCTGATAAATGGGATATTCTTAAATATACATCACAAAACTTCAACAAGCCAAGCATATAATCAGTTAAATACTGTAAAGGCAACGGCACAGTTTACAAGGCAAAATGCTCCTAGCATCTGCATTTTGAGCAGATCGTTTCTAAGTGTATTCAAAAGCATTGCTGTATATTTCATACAGGCATACAAAAAGGGTGGAAGTTTACTTGTACAGACATGACATATTCTGCATGTCATCACCTGCATTATCAGCAACGTCCTGAACAGCAGCACAAACCAAAATATCTATTATCGACAGTACCAGCTAGCACCTGATAGAGTGCTCATAAGAAAGAGCTGTACACCAAAAGATTGGCCTTTCCTCTTCAGCTCAGATGAGCACATTCCTCTTCCAAGTACTCTTTTAACACCTGCATAGCTGAAATTTGTTTCTTCTCTTTTCATAACATGGCAATGTTGCTGAATGCTAACAAGTTGCTAGTGCAACTAGCTTAAGTGCTAAAACTCACTGTTAAGTACCACCTACTTTAGCTTATCCCAGCAAGATACTAATATTAGCTTTATGTTTGGTAAAAATTTCATACTTAGAAGCAACCCAGTTCATGTCTCAATGAAATTTACAGAATTTACTCCCAACATTTTGCAATCAAATATTTCTTTTTTTTTTTTTTTCTTTCTCCAAAAGCAAAATATTTTTTGCAGAAAGTTAACATTTGCTCTTGTGAACTACTTCTACGAGGTTTGCACAAAATTTGAATGACAACTTCCATTAATCTGCAGAAACCTTTTGCATGCCTATTTCTACTAAGAACAAATAAACACTAATTTCGTTGCAGGCAAGAGTATAAGAGGTCCTTTCACACAACGAAATAAAGGTAAAAGCAACCCTCCATTTAATAATCAAAAAACTACAAGAAAAATAATTTGAATGAAAGCATTGTTCAATATAAAAAATAAGTTATACAGCTTCTTTCATATTAGGATGTCAGAGGAGTCCCTGAAACAATAGAAATTCCGGTGTCATCTCCCAGAGAAATACCAAGAAAGGACTGGAGCTCAAATCCCCTTTTCCATAGCACAGCAAGAACTGTGAGTAGATACCACCACATGCTCAAGTTCAGAGTTAAGAATGGGCACAGAGCCTTGTTTGACAAGAATCCTGTTTGACAGATACAGCACCACACAAGAAGAGAAGATCTGTAAGCAACATTTAACTCATATCTCCCATAACTTATGGTGTAAATGATTAATCAGCAGTGGAAAATCCTGGACTAAAGTAATGTGAGCAAAGGAAATAAAAATTCTGGTCACCATCATCATCTATACATATCACATGCATACACACCCCATTAAAAACATCCAAGCTATTATTTCTAACACTACATGCTCCTCATACAGGAAATAGATAACTTATGATTGTAAAAGCCCTTTAATAAAAAATTATTCCTTTTACGAACTCTAGATGAATAGTAATTATCAGAGTACAATGAAGTATCTGTTCTTACCTTAGCACTTGCTAAAAACCCCAGAGATATGGCTACTCTGGCTCGCAGGTCTGGTCTGTCTTTGGGCCACACATAAGACAACATTGCTCTGATAATCTTTTTGGCATCTATCTCTTTCAGCTATCAGAAAGAACAAAGAAAGGCATCATATTATAAAGAGACCCCAGGAAGCAAAATAACAGTATAAATAAGAGTGAATTTTATACATTTGGATCACTTCTGTATTTTATTTGATAGGCAACAGACACTTCACAATGTTTGAGACTAGGACTGCATATTAAAATTTCAAGTTTTAAGTTTTTAGATTTATATCCATGACATGCTGTTAAAACAGATAAATTGTTCTTAATTCACATGTCCTCAAGAGTGCAAGTATAGCTAGCTATAAACAGAATACAAAGAAAGCCACAATTCACCATAGATGAAATACTTCACAGAACAAATAAACCAACCCTTTTTTTTATCTTAAGATTTCTGTACAAAATGCAAAGGCTTAGTATTTCTTCTTTGGAAGCTGTTTCAACATAGCATATAAACAATGGGAAGGAAAATGCAAAAAAAAAAAATAAAACGACCCCTAATGCAATAACAAAAAACTAAGGCAAGAAGAAGGTCTGAAAGGTCCACAATAAACATCAGTAGTATGGACAACATTCAGTGAGTCAGAATAGAATACATTATCTAAAACTGAAGAAAATCACAAGCATTGTAGCAACTCATGTATCTCCAAAACTGAACACTTACACTGATATATAAATTGAACTCAATATAAACTTCTGATCTGGTTGTATTAGTACAAATGTAAGCATTCCCAACAATCACTTACAGGGTTTTTTGTTCATCTTATAACCTTTGCAGAGAAGTGAGAAATACTCTTATTCTGCCCATGACTTTTAGGGCATGTTTTCAGGAACCCAAAGGGTAGTCCTTCAGTGGGTGCCCAGTGAATTTATGACTACCAGCAAGAAAACTATTGCAGTGGCCTTAACTCAGCTTTCAATGTCACCACTTTATTTAACAGAACGGCCCCTGAAGTTGGGTAATCAGGCTTCACAAGACAGAGATGTACATGGCCACACGTTAGCTTAACTAATTATGTCAATTTTTAATGAATTCTTCAAATAGGTTCTCCTTCTCCAAACCTCAAATTTTGCCCTAAACAAGACCACAATTCAGTTAACAAGTCTTCCTCCGAAATATTACTTTCTTTGGTTTGGGGTTTTGGAGGGGGTTTGTTTTGGGATTATTTTTGGTGGTGGTGGCGGTTTTGGTTTTATTTTATACAGAAATACAGGTTATTTTACAAATGGATAGATGTCTGTATCACTTACGCTTGAGATATATTCCATTAAATTCCGAACCTAAATATACTAACTAAAGCCTCACCCACACTATGCATTTGAGAGTAACAGCACAGGCAGTAACATACAGCACAAGTATCAACGACCCATTTTTCTGTGTTGGCTACCCAGGGACTAACTTGAAAGACAGGAAGGTTATCTAAAGCTGAAGGGAGGGCAGCCAGTAGCAGCTAATCTCTCCATTTCAGGCAATATTTTGTAGTCGTGAAGAGGGGGGCAAACAAAAACTTAGTTCTCACAATTTAAAGGTGACTTTTCATTAAAGAAGTCAGTGGAAAGAGGGAATTTTAAAATATACTGTAGTATTTCCCTCACTAGATTGTATACTTTAAATTTTCCCTTTTGACTTTGAGAATAAAACAAATTAAATAGAAATTATCTGTTAAGGTCCAGTGTGAATGAGCAAGAAAGGGGAGTTCTTTTAACAGATAAGATTGCTGAGACAACCAAGGAAGCCAATCCTATAAATGTAAGCTTTTAAAAGCACCAGAAAATTCATATCAGTGTTTCAAGTCATAGCTTCAAAGAAAACCAAAGGGTAAGAGATATTGCATTTTGTCAACAACTGCAAATGTATTGGAGCATTACAGAGTATAAGCACATTTCAAACAACATTTAAAAAATGGATATATGGAAGATTTGTATGTGAAGAGAGGAAGCAAAACTGTTTCCCTTGTGTCCTACCCATTCAGGAGATGGAGGTATCTGCTGCAGCATATACATGAATCTTTCCATTTGAGCCAAGGACATGCATAAATAGCAGTTCAAACATTTGGCAAATATCTTTGATCACCACTTACAGGTTAAAAGGAAGTTTAAAAAAAAAGGAGGTATCACATTAACACAAGATACTAGTGCAACCAGAGCAGTTCTAATTATATGCTGCTATTGGCTAGTCAGACTTCGCACAGAAAAGCTATTAAAAAGAACAAAATATACACTTGGCTGCAAAAAAGGAATCTATTTACGTTTCTTCATGGCTCTGAACAGTGACAGAAGTAAATCCGTTCAGAAAAAAAGGTGAGAAGGCAGCCAGACATTTGCCAAAGGCCTTGCAAAGGAACAAGAAGAAATATCAAAGGAGATGAAAAATGCACATATATTACATCAAAGTTTATCATGAAATAAATGTTACTGTTGTATAGAATCACGAGTTGAAAATGGCTTAAATATGCAAGTGGCAACATTTAGAATAAAAATGAGCAATCTGTTTAATGGACTCAGGCCCTTTTTTGATTCTCTGTGGTATATAAAAAGGTTAAGAGATGCATTTATTTCACCTCCTTTTAAGTAGCAATAATGTTTTATATTTTCTTCCAAGGCTCATTTCTACAGAAATGGAAGGAATGAAAAGTATTATAAATCTAATATAGCAGGGAGCAAAGAAGAAAAGCCTTTTCTTCTTTTTGAATGCAGCATATTTTTAAAACACACCACCAAATACTGAGGACTGTTCACAAAGCAATGAGCATGGATCATCTTCTTGTCCCTCCCCCCCACCCATCCCATCCAGGTTCTAGACCTTTTGAAATACCTAGAGGGGAAAAAAAGAAAGTCGTCGTTCCTCTTCACAATCTCTAAGATTACTGAGTACTGCAAAGCATTCACTGGGCTGACCCTGAGACTTTATGGATAAAGCCTATGCCAGGATGATGAGCTAACAGAACCATCATGGAAGAAAATGGCAGTTTGACTCACATTTAAGCTGCCACTGCTGACAAATAAGAGACCCAGTTCTGGTTCTCTGTGTACTCACTCACAAAGCTGTATCATCCTCTTTACTGTACTTGAACATACTCTCTTACATCTGCATGAGGTTATTCTCCAAACCACTAACAGCTTGCATCCTCCCCTGCTTTTTTCTCTCTGCAGCACTCAATTGTACAGTCCCAGCCCATTTCTCACATCACCTCTGGAGCTCATGAAACATCTTGATGAACTGATTAAGTTTATAAAACCAGCAGAAAACTCTTCAGTGTTTGTTGCAGGGTCTCTTCTCAGTAAAGAGAGTCAGATAAACCTACAAATTCAGTAGCAGGAGAAAACGCATGGCTGAGAACAGAACTTTTTTTTTTTTAATAGCATGAGGTATTTAGATTGCTTCAGTCCATGATACGCAGCTTACTGTGAATGAAGCAGCAGTAGTTGTTTGGGAAGTGATTGGGTGTTCCCACCATTTGGGCACATTATTTTTCAGGTAGATCATGTCATACTAGCTCACTATCTGACCATACAGTGACTTATGTAGCAAAACACCAAGGTGGGGAAGGAGGTAAGAGTCTTTTTTCAGTTGTCTTATATTAAATAAATGTCAACTAGGGCCTGAATTTTCCTTACAAACTCTGGGAAAAAAGTACTTAGTGTCCTGGATTCATACTATCTATCCCTCCACAGAAGGCAAGCAATGACTAGCAAACTAAATAGTAAATGGTTGTAGGGGAAGGCTAATTAACTGGGATTCACTGTGACTATCAGTCTTTCCATAAGAAAGAAATATATGTCTGCTTAGCTACAAGTCAGACACCACAGTTCTTATTTGTCTGTTCTGTGTACAAGAGACTAACACAAAAAAAGAACAATACTGCTTTCTGTTTCAGTATTCAGCACATCAGTCACTGCTTCAAGTAAAAATTATTTTGTAAAAAATCAGCTGTGTAAGCTTTGCTTCTAGTTACTGAGATGAAGGTAACATGCCCTTCATACTCTGTGTTTATCCTTAGCACTCAGTTCTGTATCCCTTGAAGCTGCTATAAAAGGGGCAATTTAAAACATCAGTCCCAAAGTCAGTTTCCAGAGTGAACACACACTGGTTTGTCAAAAAAAATTTGGAAGAAAGGTGTCATGTAGCTGATGTGTATCACCTGTAGTTTTCCTAAAAGCATAATCCTAGGGTAGAAAAATTCTTATGTGATAAACTGGGTGCCAGTACTTTTACGCACTGAACACAACTGCTTGTATACAAGTGCAAGAATTCCACTTTAACATCAGATTTTCTTCATTTTTGATGAGAACCTCTTGGCTTTTGCACCCAGTGTTACCCTTTGTTTTTTCCACTCTACATGCATTTCACCTCTTCTACAGCTAGTTCTTGCTGCTTTCTCCTGGACAATCCTTAACAGGTGGTATTTGTTCAGTTAGACAACAGCCTTAACGGACAATGTCCTATATTAACTACATTATAACTCCATTTATTGGAAAAGTCAGGGGAATGGCTTATACAGGAACAGCTGCAAGTAATGGGTGAACAGAGAATGTCACTGGAACATTTACACTGCCTAGCAGACTGAAAAAATATCAGCTGGCATCAAAATTTCTGGCTAACATATTCCTAGTGAAACATCCACTGTTCCTTAACATTACTAGTGTTTTGGTAAACAGAACTTTCCATTTTCTTTCTGACCAGAGAAAACCCTGAAATTTAAATTTCTGAGTGATGCCAAACTGTAGACCTTTGAAGAGCAGTAACTCCAAATAACATACATGATGATTAAGTACGTAATACCTATAATGATTAAACAGATTTGTCCTGGAAGTTGCCCATCACATGTGAAGGGGTTCAGCTGAAAAATGTCTGCATTTCAAGAAATAGCTTTTTATAGAAAGAATTATTAGCCCTTTGTGGTGTTTTTGAAGACAGGTCAGTTGTGAAGCCGAGTCTGTGAAATGGATTTGCAACTGAACCATATGAGGGTGAGTTTGTTCTATATATATATACACATATAAAAAAAAAGTCTTTTCCATGGAGTTCTGAAAAATGAAGTTATGACAGCAAACAGGAAGCATTCAGCTGAACATACCCAGATGAACAGAAATTTTGGTAGGAAAACATCCCCAAGAACAAATACTTAGGCTCAACAGATGTGCGATCACCAAAGTGACAACACAGGGGATAATATCCTCCTCCCATTTACAGGAGAAATACAATCCATAATAACTATATTTCATAACATATAATTAGGGTAAACATGGACAAGGATAGCCTGCTTGCTTTGAAGTCTGTTTTGCTTAGGAAATCTTTGAAAGAGCATATATTGTTGCAAGAAGGGTCTTAAAATTAGTCTAAAATTAATGTTACATGCAGAGCCAGTAGTACTACTGACTGAAGATGTTCAATTATTCTGTTTTGCCCTGTGCCTTATGCAGAAAAGATCACAGATGTTTGCTAAAACAAGTAGGTTATTAAAATCCCTCTTACTATCAAAGCATAAATTTTGGTAGCATCTCTCCTGACTTCTGCCTGTAGCACAAACAGGTTTGGATTCAATGAAGGGACAATTCCCAGATCAAAATTTAACAGGAAATCCTACAGTTAACTCTTCCATTTCTTTACAAATGAGGCTGGAGGAAAGACATCATCAGAACAGTTAAGCATAAGCAAACCAGCCCTGAAAGACCTGAATCCTGCACTGAAATTTAATTTTGTCATTGACACGGTCTTCACCAGTTTTAGGAAGATCCCACCCAAATTTGAAGAAGTTATAATCATCACACAGAATCGTTCTGCAAACACACAAAGCATCAGAAGTTTGCACAGGAAGTGAGAAAACAAAAGCTATGTAAACTCAAGAGCTTTGATTTTGCAATTTTAATCATGCAAAGTTTATATTGTTTTTAACAAAAAGCTTGCATCGTTTCCAAACTGTAATCATTTAGTCTAATAAAAGATACTGCTTCCCCTTACATACCTATCATAATTATTTTAACATGTGCTTCCTGAATATAAACACAGTCAAAATACACCAGATGCATTAACATTAAATCCAAGTAAAAATACATGCAGTTTAATTACTTCTTCCCCCCAACACTTCCAAGTGCAATTTTACCAACTGATGCACTAACTGGTATCCACAAGTTGACTTCTACTGTCTTGAATGTCAAGTCACAAAGTAGTATCAGTTATGAGCAAGAATAATAAACCACAATAAATTACAGGGGAACATACTTTCCATGAAAAAAAATCTAACATAACGTGGGCCAATTTCAAAGGAGTGCATGACACTAAGATCGCATTTTCAGTAGAACAGCTGAAGCACTTGAACACAGTTATTACATACATTTGGTGATTTAAGAGCTAGTAAGCCTACATTGACAATTAAGTAGTATCTACTCTGCTGCAGTATTCACATATCTACCAGTGCAGTTCCTCATAAATTGTTGCTTGGGGTCTTCAGCTTTTTTAATTTGGGAGGGGTAGTAGGGGAAGGAAGCTGAACACATTATTTATTTAAAAAGCAATACTAATTAAAAGCAATTTTTTTACCCCTTCCTTTGGATCTGTGTGAAGCCCTCCACCTGCATGACCATGCCAACACATTCTCTTTTCTATCAGTCGCCACCTTGGGAAGATCTGTATGAAAATGAAAAGTCAATTTGCAAGAACCTCAGGAAATATGCACATAAAAGCCAACAGAAAGAACTACTGGTCTGTCTTCCTTCCCTCTGTATCGGCTTGCTTTAATAAAAGATATTACCTCTCTCTAAAACCCTTGCCTGGCTTAAGGAAACAAAAGTAAGGAAGGGACTATAAATCTAGCAGTATAGTAAAGAACACGTTCCAAAGAGCCAGGAGGTAAAGATAACAGAGCCTTAAATATTTCAGTTAAAAGGACACCTAAAATAGTTAAAAGTAGCCTAAAGAACACAGAAAAGAAATTGAAGTTTTGGAGGATAAACATACTCGGGCGCATTAAAATATAAAGTGAAACACACTTAAGCAGTAATACTCTTTCCATGTACCTAAACTGTAACTTTACTTGGGGACAAAATAAACAGATAAATCTGCTTCATACTTCTCTTCCCTATCAGGATGAGAATGGCCTACTGGTGCCATACGACAGGTACAAGTTAATCAGGTCCAGAGCCCCTACTGCAATCCATGTACAGCATGTACAGGTGCAGTTAGGAAAAGAACCTGCTTTTTAAAAACAAATGCTCACTTCTCTTAGCACGTGGCCAAGATTCCCTGCTACATAAATACGGAGAAAATTTCTGAATCTATTAATGCTTGTACATGTACTAAAAAATAGTAACTCACTACCCCATGACATTTCTCTAAGTTCAATTTCAAAGTGCCTGCCACAAACAATGGATGTGTTAAAGCTTTTCAAAGAGTGCATTCTGTTTAAAATGTTTGCTACATGTTGACAGTTTCCAGGTTCAAGTTATGTAAAAGCTCTTTAGGAATCTCATTTTATGTATATGGTACGGTAGCAGACCGCATGGTTTCCCAAATCAAAATTTTACTTTTCGTATTTTAAAGAAAAACATTATAAGAAGCAATCTAAGTAGATTTCATGCTTTGAAGTTCCAATGAATCTCAAAAGAGTTTAACTGCTTAAGTCAGTTCTATGAGTAATTATTTTTTTATAATAAAAAAACAAAAACCAAGCTAAATACATTTTCTAGCTTCACTGAAGCAAAGTGAGGTACTTAGAAATGTGTCATAATTATTCCATGAACAGAAAAAATTGCATCTTCCTTATTTCTACCTTAGTGTTAAGGCAAGCAGACCTCATAGGAATAGGAGCCTGACATCCTGGCACTCAGGATGAGAATAAATTTCCATGGTTTCTTGATACTCCACAATCTAAGCAGAATTTTGAAGTAATAAAACCCTACATACTCAAGGCAAACTCACAACTTCCTATGCATTGCTATTTTCTATGCCTGACAACATGAATCTAATATCAATTCAAAACCTACATTTTTAAGAACTCTTCTTTGTAAGTTACCGTATTATCATTCATTTCTAGAGATTCATAAAGACCTCTTGAGGAGAGTGGAGTCTGAAGCTGCTAAGCAAAGTTATCTCCTTTTCTAGATGCAGAAATGTAACTTGCCATTTACCTTGCTACACTTCAAAACTGTAAACAATGAAATTAAAAAGAAAAAACAAACCAACAAACCAGACTAAACTGAAGGATGCTGCAAGAGCTTGAGTTTCCTCTGACCTGCAAGTAGAAGAAAAATAATTTATACCTACCTCTGAAGCCTCTAATAATTGCCTTGAATAGTCTCCTCCCAGACTGTGCCATGACCTTTGCCTGCAGATTGGTGGAATCTACAGAACATAAGGGGGGGGTAAAAATGGAATCATTCAGAACATGCACTTCACATTCAGAGAATATTAATCTAGTTTATGTAAACAAGCTAACATAAAAACAAGGCAGATGGCTTTGTTTTTCAACAACTGACCACAGAAAAAGAAAGCTGGTTGGGAGCAGCTGTAAAATAAATTACATTCAACCGTTAAAAACGCTAAGTGACAATGAACCTTTCCCTTCCCCGAATCCGTTTCTTTTGTAGCATTAAAGCTCAAAGTTTTCCCTTTCCTCTCATTTTAATTTTATCCCACATTGTCTTCTGACTTCTTCCAAATATTCTTCTGTTCTGTTTTTCACTATGAATTCTTATCCTTATAGGTTCTGCTATTTCTAATTCCTCTTAGGTCAGCTCATGCCATGCTTGTCACATTGACCACAAGGCTAATCAAAGCACTGGGACTATCAGAAATTAGAGCATGGCTGACTACAAGTTTTAGGCAGGCAGGACACAAGATACCCAGTATTCACGTATCTGTCGATGGATCTTCAATAGATATACAGCTAGGTACCAACTGTAGCATGCTTTACATGTTCTGTTGAAAACAATTAATTTTCCATAAGAGTTTCAAAGGACCATTTATCTTCCTTAGACTGAGTAGCTGGCAGTGCTTCCCCTGGAGCAAAACAGGGATCCCTCTTTTGGTTAGCAATGATGGTGCCACATCATCTTTGACACATTCAATATTAAATCTTTTATTGCTCTGTTGCAATATTAGCCATACACCTCACACTATATAAAAACCACAGAGCAAAACAGCAGAACTACTGCTCATCAGCCCAAGGGAAAGGACACATGTCAAAGAAGAAAAAAAAAACAAAACAACTTGATCATAAAAAAGGGTATTTTTAACCTTGACAAACAGCAGCACCATCATATATTTTATACCTTGCCTTAAACATTCCTTTGCTCTTGTCCCAAGACATATACCATAAATTACAATTTAGTTGGTCATTTTTAAGAAAATGAAGATAATTCCCCTACAAGTCACCACATTGGACCTGTTTATTTCAGACATTTCCATTATATGACATTACATGCAGAGAAAGAGTAAACATTACAATTATACATTTTGCACTTAGTAGAGCTAACTGGCCTGGGTGAACTGCCCTGATGCTTCCAAGACCTGGGTTAAATGAAGGAGCTGCATTTATGAAGCACTTTGTTGTAGATACACTCATAACTTTACAGTTTCATGCAAGCACACAGGATTCCATCTAAACTAATACAGTCTCCATATGAACAGTGACAGTTTCATAAAACGTAATGGAAAAAGAGAAGAACTTCAAGATGCATCAGCATATCCCAGGTTACTGCAGCATGGTTACTTTGGACAAGAGTTCCCAGCAACATGCAAGAGGAGGAGTAAGCACTCCTAGCAGTGACCACTATTGTGGCATCTGAGAAGTACCTAGAATCCAACACCAAATTAAGTTGTACAACCAATACAAAATGCAGGTGTTCTCTAATTCAGCAAAGACAGCTACATCAATACAACTCCATCTGCTTCACCAGGCAGAGGCCATTTGGAAGCATGGATTAAACTATGATGATTTAGAATTTAGCGGAGACATGATCCAGGGTGAGAGGCTTAATACCAACAAGTCCTACATTCACACCAATGAGACTGAGTTCCCGTCTCCTACAGCCTAGAGTGCAGTATGTTGAAACCCTTAGCATCTTTATGCCAGCTTTTATACTCCTTTAAAAACACATGATGCTGGTAAGTGTCTGTTAAGACACCATGCCAAAGAGAAGTTCAGGGGCTGATGAACCACTACTCACAACTATGCTTTGGCTTCTCTGAACACAGTTGGAACCTCTCCTGAGCAGTACCATTCTCTCCTGCTTGGCCTTGCAAGAAAAAACCTTGAGTACTGTAAGAACTAAAATTCAGGTACTTAACTCTGAATGCATTTTTTTTGTTGTTGTAGGACATGGGAGTACACAACTGATGATACAACAGCTATTACAAAGAAGCTATTTACTGTTCTTCTAAAGTGTACTCATAGGACATCATAAAAATATTTTAGTTCATACCCTTTGACCCCGAAGTTTGCAAAGTTATATTCTGACTGATGTATGAGACAACACCACAGAAACAACTTCTACTGAAACACCAGCAGATCTGGTCTCAATTCCTGGATTAGATAGCCTACTTACTTCACTGAAGCTATAAAATGTCATGGGGTTGAGAGACACAGCAAAAGCATGAAAAGATTTGCTCTAGGTACACGGGAAAACTTTTTCTTATTTTCAGTCTTGAGCCTGGAAGACTGCGGGTTTCAATTGTCTCTCAAGTTCCTGCTAAAAAAACAATTCTCAGCAAAGAATTAAACAAGATGAACAACTTCACTGCTAAGTCCTCCAGCCATCACAGTATTATTAGCAAAACTGCCCAAATGAGTGGGACTGAAGCTTACTCTGTCACTCTCTGCACATCCTGCAGGCAGACGTGGGACTCCCGTTCCCCTCACTACAACTCTTTCCTCAGAGATTCAAGACTACAAAAAAAAGGCATACCTGAACCTCACTGCAACAGAAAAAGTAGCAGGTTACTGCTTTAAAGGAGCAGAAGCATGTCCTGCTTATTTCTGAATTTAAGAAATTATGCAGGGAACTTTAATTCTGGCAGTTCCTAACTTCTGAATGCCTGACTCTGCACCATTATGTTCTTTTAATGTATTTTTGGGTATGATTCTATATACTCTAAAGGATGAAACAGATGTCTACTACTGATTGCACATAAAAGTCATGTTGCTAAAGTGTCATGACTGTTGGTAGTTGTTTAAATACTATAAATGCAAACAAACAACAGAGATTAAACACATTTGTGCAAGGTCAAATCCACACTTAAAAGCTTCTCTCTGGAGTATGTTACGTACCATTCCAGATGCACAGCACTAATCTAATGGGATGGGGTTTTTTTAAACTACTGTAATAGAAAACTGAAGGTAGGATTCAAGTACCTGTGCAGTATTCAGGTCCCACTGTTAATTTTGTTGAGTTTGCAAGGCAAAAAAAGAAAAGATGAACAGGAAAGAGCAGAGGAAGATGAGAGAAAAGGTGAAAATATTCTGGTAGAAATATAGACTGAACTGTCACCAATATGAACAACATGAACTTAACTGGAGTTACACTTAATGGCCAACGTGCAATTGCTCTGTACACATACCCAGAGCAAATGAAAGCAAGGTTAACAAAAAGATACCTTAAGGAGTTTCCACTGTAACATCTTACTAATATACCCTCACATTTGCCTTGTTTTGGCAAAACACATCTCAATGGCAAAACAGAAAACCTTGTTGCTTACCCTGTGCCCCCTCTGTATTCCCCAACTGACTTTCAGATCAATTTCCTGTATTTCCATCTGTTCTACTTCATTATATATCCTTCCTTGCAACAATTTTCAGTATTATTAGATGTCCATTTTTATAGACAGACATATGGGATTGCTGATCTGCTCTGCAGAAATACTTCCTCTATAAAGGGATTCTGAAAATTCAAGGAATTTCAAATACTCTATTACAAAGCATATACCTGTCAGTAAGAACTGTCGACTAAAGGAAACAGTTAATAGTTCCCATGCATCAAGTTGTTCAACTGCACCATCGAAGTCTAGAGAACAGAATTCAGCAACGTCTGAACAATAAACATCAGGATAATTTTACAGAACAGAGCAGGCTTCAGGTAAAAAAAAAGGCAAAATATAAATAAATTTAACAAAAATACCTGAAACTTCTATAATAACCACTTCTAGAGCAAGGGATATTACTAAATTATGCAGAAAAACACATTCTTACCACATCATGTGACAGCTGTAAGGACAAGATAATGCAATGAAAAAAAAGCCTCTTCTGCTTTTTACCGTTACACTTACAATAACTTACAAAGCCCCACTCTATACAACTTCCAAAGTCTTCTCTGAAAGAAACCCCTCGGTGTATTCTTGACTTATAGGAGACTCCTAGCAAAATAATCCTTAGTTAAAGGCTGTTGGACCTTTTCAGTCATATGCTATTTCCTTCCATTTAAGTTTTAGATCAAACAGAATTTGCTATTGGTTTTATTTTGGATGCAGCCAAGCAGTTCTACAAAAAAAACCCTAAGCTTCCTAGAAGAAAAATCCCCAAACAACAGTCTTTGGTTACTTTTCAAAGTTTACCAAGCAGGCCACATCCAACATGCCCATTCTCTCTTACTACTCAGCAGAGATACTAAATTCAAAACACAAGTTTTGACACGATGAAGCCCTGCCTACTCCAACCACAGAAGCATGAACTGAAGGAGCTATGTTTATGAAAATGCAAAATGATCTCAGTATCAGGAAATGGAGTCTGATCACTGTTTCACAACATTTAAGATACCTCTTTTCCCCCCTCCATAAATTTAGCCATTCCCTCTCCAGGATACAAATGTTACACGTCTTATTACTTAGAAAAGCAAGACTCTAATAAAAACTACTGAAAAATATAAGTGTGAGGGAAGAAAGACATGGATCTGTAATGCAACAGCACCCAAACAACTCTACTATATTTGAATCTCATTGTACTAAACACCATGGAAAATACATATATTGTATTATAAACCAAATAAGCTTACAATTAATTGTAAGCTTAAAAAAAGCTCACAACTGACATGAAACAATAAAGATGGGGGATCAAATAGGTGCAGAGTAGAGTAGAAGGATGACAAGCAAGTTCTTGAAATAATCTTTTTCAAAAAGAATGGCTAGTAACTTTGCTTTTGTGGTCTGTCTCACTGGAACTTTTTCCTTCCTTTAATGGCATTTTTTCTCACGAGTTAAGCTATGGCTATACAGTTTAGCAGTCTGAGCTGTAAAAGGCACAACTCTTCACTGACACAGTTACATTGTCACAAACCACTGTTATTTGTGGAGTTTTATTAATAAAAGCACAACTATGGTTGTACAGTTGATTTTACTACAGCAGTGAGAAGCACTGTGTTGCTGGTATACCCATGTCACATTAGGTGTCCCCTCCTGGGAAGGCCCTTACTATTTAGGAACACTTTGGGGAAGACAGGCCATTAAAGTCAACTAACTATCTGGACTTCACAAGTGGTTGGGTCTTGCCAGTCTTCCATCCCATGTGAGATTAAGAGGCTGGATCACAGGCATTTATTTAACATTTACTGCTCTTCGTTATACTCAACAAGCTAGTGCAAAATCTAACCCATATTTGATACCTAAAATATAGCAATAAAGGTAATAGAAGAGCTTTCCCACACACTAAAGTATATATACTAAGATGTCATCACACTGTAGCCTGGAGGCTTTCACAAGAACACATGCTATAAAACACTACTTTCATTACCCAGATGACTGTGAAGCATGCAGCTTAGGACCACAGCAAACAAGTTTATATTGTTTTAAATGCAAAACCAGGTGTGTTTCTTCATTCTTTTCATATACAGAAAAGCTTTCAGAATAAGCCCATTTAAAATATTTACAGTCCTCATTAGTGCACAAACATAGCAAAATAATTAACTGAAACTAAAATAGGATGCACATACTTGCTCCCAGAAGATTTTTTTAAATGCTGAACTACCTAATTAATAAAATCAATGGCTAATCACTCTAAAGTACAACCTGCTGAAGTGCCTAGCCAACTTCTGACAGTCACTTCTGTTGGTGCAGGCACAATACTTCTTGAACTAGTTGAAAAATGAGAAGAAAAAAAACAGGAAACCGAAATCACAGGACAGTGCATTTTCCTCTGTCAGCAAATTTAACTAAATTTTTAAAAATTTATGTCAATCAGTCCCAAAATTTTGAAGGACATTATAATCAAAAACTCCATTAAGTTTGAGCCTCCTGCTAGATAATAATCAAATAAATTTGCACAACACACATAAAATGTGTTGCCTATTTGTCATAGTGTGGCACAAAGTTTTTATTTAAAAAAATGTAAGATCTAGCTCGTGCATTTAATAAATTATAATCTTCATCCAGAGCTTGATGTATAAGTGAAGTAAAAATTAATCACCAGAATGTAAAAGAAGAAACGCATAACTAAGCACTTTCTAACACAGAAATGCCTAGAAACCAAAAGGCCAAAGAGATGAATACATATATATATGTACTACAGACATAGCCTTAGCTTTCTAGCTCAGAAAATTTAGTGCAAATCAACATTTAGCAACATGCAGCAATTAAAACTTATCAGCAAGGACTGGTATTTCTCACATGAAATTAAAAACATTCAAAAGGAAAACAGGATCATAATACTTTTATACATGACAACACCGTTGTTTATTCACTAACATCTGAAATAAGCTTCCAGGAAACTAGACAATATTGAGTACCCAGATATATTTTAACGTATCCAAATGCATGGGAAAGATACTCGGTCTGCATTAACTTCAACTCTCAGCTTTTTATCTCGGCTAAGTTTCAAAACTAACACCACCACCCCACCCCCCTCCAAATTTACTACTTCAGCCCTGCTCATCTTACTACTAATTAATACAAACTGGACTGTAGTCCATGACAGAGTTCTGTTAGAGGCAACTGATCAAGGCAGATGATAATTAAAAGCTAGTCAGAAACAGCAGTACTGGGGGGGGGGGGGGGGGGGGGGGGGGGGAAGAAATTAAAAAAAAAAAAAAAGGTTATGATCAAACAGAAGTAACAGCTATCCAAGAGTTTACAGGAAGTTCATTCACTCGATCTTTGAGATACACTTCCTTCGCTCACTCTGAAAAAGGCACATGAATTCCTGAAAGCTGGACTTAGTCAATTTGAGACACACACTCAATTCTTATAGTAAAAAAAAAATAATTCACTGGAACACATTACAGCCTTCCACTGCTGACAGAAAGAAGTCCAATTTCAATTTCCTTTCCCTACATTAACAGCAAGATTAGCTGTCAGCCTAAGTTATTCTCTACACAAGTGTTCAGCATCCGTTCAAAGGCATTGCTTCTTAATGCTTGTCCACAAAAAGGTGATCAAATGCTCGAACACACCGTAAATACACAGAAGGGTCACCTAAACACGACAGCAAGGGACGGGGAGGTTCAGCATGAACTTGTCTGGGCCCAGACTTGCCCAGGAGTTTATCAGGCACGACCAAACGAAGGGAGCGCCACGCCACGCCACGCCGCCCCCAGCCGCGGTGCGAGGGGCTCCCCCGCCGGGGCGGCCTCCGGGAGCGAGGCGGCGGCACTGGCCCCCCTCCACAGCCCCACCGGGCCCCCAGCGCTGACAACCGGGCAAGGCAAGGCGGAAACAGGCCGTCCCCACTGAGCCCCTCCTCAGCCCCTCCCCGTCCTCGGCCGCGGCCGGCGCCCCCACGCACCTGCCCGCTCCCCGGGACCGCGTGGGTCCGCTGCCGCCCGCTCCCCGCAAACCAGCCGTGCGCGCAGGCGGCGGCGGCCGCTGCCGCCGGAGGCCGCAGCAGGGCAAGGGCGAGCAACCGCCGCTTGCAGGAGGCGGCTGCCGCCAGGCTCCGCGGAGCCCCCGGCAGCGCCATCTTGCGAAGGCAGGGCAAAAGAGGATTGTGGGACGGCGGCGGACCCGCTGGGAGGAGCGGCGGGGCGGAGCGCCCTCCCGGCCCAGCCGCCCTGAGGGGAGGGCGGGGCCGCCGCCCCCCGCCCTGCCACCGCGCCCCGCCCTGCCACCGCGCCCCGCCCTGCCACCGCCCCCCGCCCTGCCGCCGCCCCCCGCCCTGCCGCCGCCCCCCGCTCTCTGGCTTGCCGTGTGGGCCGCGACGAGGCGGGAGCGCGCGGAGGCTGCCCTCAGCCCTGCCATGGCGCCCCGAGGGGCACGGACGCTTCCCTGCCGAGCTGGGGAGCAGCCAAGCCCTTCCTCAGCTGTCACCTCCTCAAGAGGGTTTTTTGTTCTGACTGTACAAATAAAGGCATCCTTTTTGAGAAATTGGACTGTTGAAATACGGGGGTCCTCAAGCCTGAACCACGCAACTGCAAGCATCGCTCGTGTCAGCAGCCCCATTAACATGGCGGCACTGTATCAAGTTTCTCTTGTTCTGTAGGGCACTTCTTCCAAACTGCCGGCTAGCGCTCTCACACTTTCTCCACACGCAGCCAGACACCGGTATTGCTGCCAGACGAGAAGAGGGGCCCAAGCTGGCACAGGTCCCTCTCAGCAGATTTCGGGGAACCCCCAGAGCAGCTGCCCCGGGGGTTTCCTCGGCTGGGGTGCAGACAGGCCTCGGCCCGCAGTGCCATGAGGGGAGCACCGGCCGGAGGGGAAGGTGTAATCCAGACTGAAATCTGTATTCTGCACCCTTCCCGCAGTTAAGATGTGAGCTACCTCAGAAAAGTCCTTCAGCTAACACAGCTCACAGCTCTGCCATAGTTCCTCGGCGACCAGAATAACGCAGCAGTAGTATGGTTCCTAATTAAACAGCAATTTAGGAATATAGAGATATGCCATGGATTACATTTACAACGGTCTATACACTCCCATCTGATTGGCATGCAGAGCCATGAGAAAGCTGTAACTGCCTGGCGTTTTTAATCACATAAAGATTTCTTCAAAGCTACCAGAGCTTGACTACTGACGCTCTTGCAATGACAGTTGTAAGCTCATTTGTGGGGCAGAAAGACAGACAGAAAGGAAGGGACAATTGGATTAAAGCTGATTTTTAATGAGGTAGGCTTTCTCTAGCTTGCACTTTGATACGCAACTTTGCTTCTGACCAGGATTCACTTTAAACCACATGCGACATTTCTCTGGCACTAATCTAATTCTTCATCATAATTGCATCTGACAGAGCTTGGTCTGAACAGTGCCGCCCAGTGGCATCATTCAGGAAAATAAACAGAAAATCTAGGCTTACGGCTTCCATGTATCCAGTTCCTTTGGTATGCCCTTTTCAACGTGGAACTTTGGCCAGGCAAAATGTGATAATTGTGACTCTGTCTGGGATAGCCTGGACAGACAGGCTGGACAACACTGCAGTATCTTTCAAGTGATTTCAAGCATTTCTGCAATGCTTCCACATGCATCGCTGAGATAGCCTTCATACGTACACTCTATGAATCAAATTGGGCCAAGCTGCAGCACAGGCTCTCAGCCAAACGATACGTGTCCAGGATTTCTACCGTATCAGGATCTTGGGACATGTGCTACACTGCACATCCTGCCTGTGGGTAAGGAAACCCTGAATTGTGGTATCACAGCATTGATAGAGCTCCAATGCCTCTCTGAGGGAGATCTACAAAATCACTCGACAAACATGCATTGCCAAACCTCACAATGCCATTCTGAGAAGACCGTATTACTACAGTCTTGTCTTTGTTAAATAGGGAGCGAGGAGCAGGTTCCATATGCCTGTACACTGCATCAGCGATAGAATCTCTCACATGCTTCCAATAAGGCCTGAAAATTGAAGGTGGAAAACATGCATTTGATGGTTACGTTCATACTCTCTTTAGTACAGACTAGCACTGATTCGTTGTCTAACATAGTTTCAAAGTTCTGAAGCAAGCCCCAGCTGCCTAAGAAATAAATCTATTCCTCTCATGAAACACAAAGAGGAATGTTTAGTGTTCTGACGGAATGTTGGAAATGGTGCTCTGTCATTCGTCTCACACTGAAAAACTCACCAGCAGACTGGTGGAGAGGAGGTGATTAATTTTGAAAAAGGGATTAAAAGTGGGAAATGCGAGCAGCTTGGTTTACAGATAACTAAGGGGTGACTATACCCTGTGCTGTGAACGTGTAAGAAGGGAGAGAAATTATTAATGATGAAAGAAGGAAAGAGAACGGGAAATAAGGGGATCAAATGAAATAGAGAAAAGCTGAAGGTAAGTATCTGGCAAGTAATTGTCATCATGGAACTGTGACAGGATACTTGGTATCCCCTCATTTAAGATGTTTAGACTGAAAATGGCTAAGGCATGAGAATATTATCTGCACTGAAAAATCTGGCATCACTTATCTGTGTACAGCTGTAACAACATCAAGTGGCTATGTGGTATTTGAGGGATAATTTTATGATTCATAATTTTAATATTCCATTATCATGCACTAAGAAAAAAAATCAGCCTTAGAATTTTGACTTTCTGTGCTAATGCACAGCATTTTATTTTGGCCACACTTTTAAGGCTAATAAAGTGCTTAATATGTTTGACATTAAAATTTTCCCTGCAAATTTTGCCTTTACTTGCTGTTCTTTCTTCAGTAACTCTCCCATGCTGCTGGTTTCATTTCCTCCCCCTACTATTTCAGCCTTTTTTCCAGTTACAATCTTCTCTTTCTCCTTCTGATATCAGTTTATTTACAGGATACTGGATGACTGGTACCTGCACAAGGCACTGCACAAACCCCAAGAGAGACACGGAAAGAAAAAAAAGAGGCCATATATACCTATTGTGGTCAGAAACATGGCAACCCCTTCTCTCCCAGTGACCTCACCTGAAGAACAAAGCTTATGCTGTAGACAGAGAAAGCTAACAGATGAGTTTTATAAACTTATACAGTTCAAATTTTTTTGCCAAAAAACAAAAAATCTGTTTCTCTGCAGATTTAGTGTAGAAGTGGAGGATCTCCTTGGAGACAGACAGAAATCAATGCATGCTCCAGAGCTGTCATCAAGAAAAGTTTACAGAGGCAGCTCTGCAGAGGAATTATAAGCCCCAGCACATGGAGGCGAAATAACACCTTATTTAGAGTTTATTAAAGTTTTTAAGTTCTTACTCATTAAGGATGTTCAATATGATTATAACATTGTAATGAATTTCACTTATAGTGACAAGTACTTGTTTCTTAAGAAAGCAGAGTTCCATTTCATAAAGACTATTTATAGTACTAAGCTTTACAACAATGAAACATTTTTATAAAATGGGAAGAATCAACACTGAATGCCAGATAATCAGTATGCCAAGGGGAGACTGAAACCTGTATTTCGTATGGTAATGTTGACAATTCCAGTTATGGCAGGCATCAGACTAAATGAAACTGCTGCCAGAGCTGTGGAAATCAAAATGAATTCAAGAGTTAGGTTAGAGGATAAAGAAAAGTGACAATGCTTAATCACCATTTAGAATCAATAGTACTGGAAGTGTATGACCACAAGGAGGTGAATGTTGTTTCACCAAAGTATATGAAGAAAGTGGGAAAATTAACGGGAAGAAATTAATGTGAAGAAAATTTAAAATGGGAAAACAGGACAAGGTGGGGGGTGTAGAATCTCTCACCCAGAGATATAAATTTGGTTTTGACAGGTGTAATATGTGCCGAAAGGCACAGTACTGATTTGCAGATAGGGACACTTGTACTTTTTTCTAGAAACATATGAACTATAAATCGTCAGATCTTACATTTAAGAACAGAGCAGGTACACGTACATTTGAAGAGTAGTGTGAATTATGTTTTGTAGTCAATTAAATAGGGAGCATAAATGAGCTGTATTTTAAAATGTTTCATTACATTACAAAAATGGCATTTTGATTTTCTTAAAAAAACCATGTTTTTATTCACCTTAACACTAAGCAAGTCTTGACCTATATTTTATTACAGCAAACAGGTTACATGTTGTACAGCTGTTAGCTGTTTTACAAATTATTTAAAATTTGTCATGTCAGTTAGTTCCATTACAGATAACACAAGGCTACAAAACTATCTCAAATCCTAACCAGAATGCCAGCCACTAAAAAAGCCTGTTTAGCCTCTCACACTACAGCCACAAGCCACCCTAATTACCAGTGACTAATTCGTTGCAGTGTTTCCATTTTTATTGCTTCAAACACTTTGCAGTGGATTTTAACACTGTGCTAAGCATATATCTTTTGAAAAATTACACCCATTACAAGGTCTGAAGACCACCAAGGACAAAGTCCCCTGTATCCAAGCAAAGACAGCAGTTTTCCCTCTGACCATTGTTAGGCAGGGCTGGCACAGCACTGGGATCCGAGAAGACACTTCCTCAGCCAGCCATGGTGCAGGCACATGGCATCAAACTCAGCTGGGAGTAACTTCATGCAGACAGTGTATGTGGTGTTTTCCCTGCAGCTCATGAGCCCCTATCAGCTGCAGGGTCCACTGAGCAAGGAGCTGAATGTCAAATGTCACCCTGCTGGGCCTGCTGTGTGTCACAAAAGCTCTACTTCAAGAGGTTTTAATTTATAATTGGTGATATTTTTTTTTTTAATTTGGGGGTGGGGGGGAAGTTGTGGGGTTTTTCTGTTATTTTTCTTGTATGATCTGTCATACATTTTGGTTATGCCATCTCAGCCTGCTCGAACACTTTACATTTTTGACAAGTGTTGTATTGGTATTACATTCTCAATGAGTCCTTCTAAGATTGGCCTTGCATTATTTTTATTCCGAGTATTAGCCATCTGGCACTGTGTGCTGCAGTATTTAGTGCTACAAATAATAATGAAAAATATGGTAATAGCTCATGACACTTTACCGTAAAAATATAAGACAGAGGGTATAAAGCTTTGGGCGTATCATCTTAAAGCTGCCAAAGCATGTTGTTCCTTCCGCCCTTGCTTTCCAGAAATGACTCTTTGATTGGAGACAGCAGTGGTAATATAGGAAAGTCATTGGTTAATGCACATTAATGAATCTGCATTTCTTGTAGTTAATGAACTACAGTCCTGAAGAAAAATGGGTAAACTCCAAGACTGATACCTTCCTGTTCAGGTAGATGTGGGCACATCCAAGACCCACAGAAATAAAGGATTTGACTTCAGAGATTCTGGAGAGGGCTCTGTCTTTTCCACATCAGTCAAGCCCCGTAGAAATGCTTGACCTTTAAACAACATTTCCTTCTGTCTCCCCACATCAAAATATGGTGACGAGACTGTTGCACATTCAGCAAAACTTGTTCTTGTTGCAGTTCAGTTGCATAATTAGATGGAGCTTAAAAGAGGTCAGAGCTAAACTTCAGTGACTCTGTAGGCCGATGCAGAGGTGAATTGCAACTAACTCACAGAACTTGCCAAGCTTTCAGGGCTTCAGGAAAATAGTTTGAGGATGTTTAGGTTGGAAGGAAGCGAGCATTTTAATGAACATTCACTTTAGAGAACACTTTTGCTGGCAAGATGAATTTACCGTTACGTATTTCTCTAAGTTGGATTTATTTTTGAAGATTGGGCAAGCAGCAATTGGGATGGCACAGCCTATGTGGCCGTGGCACGTTGCTGCCCTGTCTGCATTAAACCCAGCCATTTGCATCAGCTCTGCCCTCTGTACCCGCTGTGCGCTACTGGAGCATCCTCTGTACTTGAAGCAAGAGCGTAAGGCATAAGGTGCCTCCAGGCCCAAGGAGCTCAGCATTTCCTAAAGAAATGAAATAATTTATGAGGACACTACAAGTAACACCTCCCCCTGTTCACAAAGAGTGCTCACCAGCTCTTTTGACTCTGCAGTTTTCATCCAGGGGTTTTAGATCCAGCCAGCCTGGCCAAAGCAGCAGCTGGGTTTGGTCTGTGGGCTATCCAGGAACATCTACTGCATCTCTGCCCTTCGCTAGTCTAGCGCGCACAGCAGAGGCGTCCAACCCCATCTGGGTCACTGGAGTTGCTGCCGTGAGCGACCAAATCTCTAATGAGCCCGCAGCAGCGCTGATTTTTTGCAGGCATGTGCTGGGCCAAGGATCGATGCCTGAGCCGTCAAGTAGGTGTGCACTGGCTGCGTGGGGCTCACTGCACACACGCCGAAATTCTGTGCAGAAAAGCAGGAGCCTTCACCCAAGGGAGGGAACACCATCCACCCGCTCGATTTCACACTCGTCCCTCCGACTGTGTCCCCTCAGCGGGCTGGAGGACACAGGAGTGCGGAAGGGGCTCGGGGACCCTGATGGCTGTTGGCATCGGGAGGTTCAGCTCGGGGGCTGGCGGGAGCCAAACGGCCCAACAGCTCCGCTGCTGCAGTTGGCCGTGCTGTCTCAGAAGCTGTTGTTCAGCATATCGGTCCCTCCTTCCTTCAGCTCGGCTTTCTACCTTGACATATCCCGATCCTTTTGCCTTCTCCAGGTTTTGTTCTAACCTGTGCTCTGGCTTACTGCAAACACACCAGACCATTCTTGAGCCTTTTTTGTTGTTGCTGGTTGGTCCCCACCCCCCCCACCCCCCCCTTTTTTTTTCTCCCCTGCTAATCCAGTAGCCTCCCCTCAAGTGGCCAAGACTGTTCGTCCTGCCAAGGAAACGAGAGAACACAGAGCCTTCTGTCCACAGAGCATTCGTCTTGGCCAAGGCACAAAGGTAAGCTTTTATTTCCTCCTGTTCAGAAGCCACCAATAATGAGGCGTTTGGCCACGGAAACACGGTAGGACAAATGCACAGTCTAGACAAAGATTTACAATTTGAACTGTTGGGAGGAAGGTGGGGGAAACAGAGAAGTAGATACAGGCTAATTTGGGGGATCAGAGCCTATTAGCAGCACAGTTTTAATGTTGTATTGGGCCACGCGAGCCTCAGAAGCTATTAACTGGCTGGAACTTTCTGACTTGATAAGGAGTTTTTTAGCCTTGTGAATGAGTTGCAAAGGAGGGTTGGGGTTTCTTGGGTGGGGGGGTTGACTGTTGGAGCAAGGAGCGTATCAAGGAGTGGAGAAGCCTGAAAAACTAATCTGGGACCCTCCTCACCTTCCGTCCTTCTACAGCTCGGTCAGACAGATTGGAAATGTGTCTCACCCGAAGAGGTCACCAACAGCCTTGAGTTTCTGCCGAGTGTGTCTGAAACATCACCCGTCAGGGCAAAGAGAAGGCACGGACTAAATAGCAGCACTGTTTCTCCAGTCCTTCTTAGGCAGCACACTGGAAGGGGGATGCAACATGCCAGGAACCGGTGGGGTTCATAAGGAACAACTGTTTTGGGTAGAGTTCGATGCTTTCTTGACAAAAGGTCTGCTAAGGCTTGCCAGGTATGACAGACAGGAAAGGAGAAATTCTGTATGTGGCAGTTGATTCCAGCTTTGTTTCTTCAGGAATTGCTTCAGCCTTGGTGAGAATGAATCCCTGTTTGCAGCCTCGGCATTATTTACCGCAGAACTCAGTCTGTTTGGAATTGCATATCAGGACCCAGGAGAAAGAAGGCGGTGCTGCGAGACCCCATCTTTCATTTCTCCTATATATTTTGTCATTGTTGTGAGAGATTGGAATAATCATGAATGAAAATTTTACTTAAAAAGTCATTTTTCTGCTTCTGTTCTTTTTCTGGGTTTGTTTCTTTGTTTGGGGTTTTTTGTTTTTTTTTTTTTTTAGTGCCCTATCTTATAATATTTCATGTTCTCTTTGTGTGGACATATTGGAAGTCTATTTTTACTCTCCCAGTGCAGCCAGGCAAAAAGGTAAGAGTCCAAGCACTTTTCATTCATTGCAGAATGAAAGCAGGAATGCTAAAGAGAACTCAAAAATCCTTCAATCTGGTTGATCTGGACAACTGATCAGATTTCCTAACGAGATGGAAAGTGACCTAGACTTGTCCATAAAAACCGAGTCATTTACCATTCTGAGAATCGTTTAACTCCCCACAGAGCATGGTTTAAATCTGAGAGTGTTAACTTAAAGCTGCCTTTTCAGGTGTTCCAGGAGTTGATAGGATTTTTCATGTTGAGAATAATAAGACTGATGATTATTAACGTGGAGGCTTTGACCTGTTTCTGCCAGAGAAGCCAGAGAATTCTGAAGTAAAAAGCTGCTATAGAGGCAATTATCAAAATGGAATGTATGTAAAGTCTGAGTAAATGTGGAAGCCAGAGGGAAATGTACAATTTGGTGTATCGCTTTTAAGCTGGTTCTATGCTTTGCGGTGAGGATCGCTCCCCACATCTGCAGGTCTCCAGGAGAATTCTGAGCATTGCTTATCTGATTATGTCCTGGCAGCAAAACTCAGCTGCCAGTGCACTCATCTTTTGAAGTGGCAGAGGAAAGAACATGGGTAGTTAGGAAGCGAGCAGAATGTTAACTAACATGTGAAAAGAACACTTTCCTATTCTTTGCTATTAATGTGCCTCTAATTTCAGGTATTCGATTCTGTGATAGGTGCCAGCTAATAAAACCTGATCGTTGTCACCATTGTTCCGTTTGTGCTATGTAAGTTACTGGATTGTTTTTCACTGAAGTGAGTATCATCACCGCTGAGTTATGTGAACGGGCTGGTCCTTCACGTGTCTTTTTACACGGAAAGGTGCCCGAGTACCTTGGGTCCAGCTGCAGTCAGCAGTGGATGTTGGTGTGTGACAGCAGTACCATGGGCATTGCTGCTATTTGTGGCCCTGAAGGGTTTGCAGTTCCCACACCTACAAGGGTATCAGCATTAAGTCGCTAGAAAGCATGTGCCATCTAGTGAAAATTAACTGTTTAACCTAGGCAGGTTAAACTGAAGTATGATTTTGACATTTTTAATTTTATTTTATTTTTTTTTTTAAATATTCCAGGCCTTTACTCGTGGTGTTTTACAAAAGTTTTAATCCCTCTAGGGCAGAATTTATTTTCATGTCTTTTTATCTGACAGAATACCAAGAACACTGGTTGCTGTTGAAAAATAATAAATGTTCCATCTTTAAATGATACCTACCTTAAAAAATTCAAAGAGATATTATCATCTTGAGATCCTGTTGTGTAGAAATCTCACAAAAAACAGAGGCTTTTGCTATTGATCTGCAGTTGGCAATTAAGTACCAAATATAAATCTTTGATTTTTCTTTTTTGTCCCTTTGCAGATGCGTGCTAAAAATGGATCATCACTGTCCGTGGTATGTTCTAGATACCGGTTTGTACTTTTCTGAAGAGAGAGGTTGATTAAATACATTTCTGCCACAGAACAGTGTCTGTATGCCTCTCTCATTTTAGACCATTATGCTGGGAAATTTATAAAGTAATTACACTTTGAAATTGCCTGAAATATTTGGTGTTTTGAAAGCCAGATCACTTGTGTTTGTTCCATGTTCTATGTGTAAAAGAGCTGTTTTATCAATACAATTTAAAACCCAACTGCTAATTCACTCTCTGACCATTATTCAGATTTTAAAGGGACTTCAACTTAGCCTTTAATTCTGGGTATATAATCATTTCAGCCTGCAGTTGGTGGTTGCTTTCAATAAAAATATTTGCACACAGATTGTTTCTGAAATGATGCCTGTCACTTGTGCACAGTCAGGGACAGTTTGTATAGACTGATGCATGGATGAGTTAAGCTTTATACTTTTTGAGAATCGGTGCCACTAAATTTCTTAAACTCCTTCTTTTTTTTTTGAAAAAGAAGGTTTCAGAAATCAGAGGCAACACAAACATTTCCCCACCTGAACCTCCCTGGTAGTCCTAAATCGTAGAGGATATTTCAAACGGGAGTTTTGAGGCAAATACCCACTATTTTTGTCTGCACTCCCTTGTTCCTTTTTAGAGTTGTCCTGTTGTCCTGTGCATGGGGAATTACAATCAAATTTGGGGTTATTGGTTTTGTATGTCAACAAACAAGCAGTGGTGAATCTGGCTGCTGAGTTTTGCAAATGAATCAAGTAACACAGACATCCCAGATCTCGTTACCTTTGCAGACAAGAAACAGACACGAGTAATTAGAGCCTGCCTCTGTGACAAGTTCACCCGCGGCACCAACTTTAAAGCAGATTCCAAAACTGTGAACTGTCCTTTTACTTGGCCTAGCAAGAAGTGGTCAAGTGAAAAGCAGAGTCTTCAGTTCCATTTCCTTTTGACCACTAAGGGGAGCTATGTATTGAGGAAATCACGTTGTAGAATCAAGAGGCTTAATAAAACCCCCCAAACTGTACAATTCATTGTGTTACAACTGTGTGCTGTACATGCCCTGACTTCAACTTTGCTTTTGTTCTCTAGGGTGAATAACTGCATTGGATTTTCTAACTACAAATTCTTTCTACTGTTCTTAGCCTATGCTTTGTTGTATTGCATGTATATTGCTGCAACAGTCTTCAAGTATTTCATTAAGTATTGGACAGTAAGTTGTGAGACCTGGTTACTTTTTCATATCCTATGAGTCTGGTGGGGTTTAGTCACTCTTGGTACTTTTTTGCTTTCAGTCTCCACTGAGAGATGGGTCTGCATTTCTTGTGTAAGGTATTTCCTTGTGCCCTTTTTTTAGTACAACTCCCATTATACGTCTGAAATGCACAAAGCAAGAGGCAAATAGACTTCTGGAATTTCAAATTGTAGGGTTAGCTTCTGGCAAAGAAGATATATCCTTTACCTGGTCTTGTGTTTGCATGTATGTATCTCACAATCTTTGGAAAATTACCAGAAGTTTCTTTCTTTGGAGAATTCTAATGTCATTCAAAACAAGACACACCTCACCGAAAGAGAGCCCAGGATTGCTCTTTGGAAATATGTTCTGGTACTTTTTCAGTACACATTAGGATACATCATGACTCATACCACTGAAATCAGAGGTGTTATAGAGAGATAAATATCATATGAGTTAAGTTATACTCTTAGATATAAATGTGGTTAATCTTCCCATCTCTAAACACAGCTGCTGTTGTCTGGCCATATCTTTGTGCTTAAAAAGAACCCCTAAACTTCTACTGATTATGGAAATAATTGTCTTCTAAACAGAAATTTTTAGCTGTCAACATTTGATGCTTTTAAACTGATTGGAAGAATACCTCCTACATATTTGTCATATTACAGGAAACCATTAATCATGGGTAGGTGGTTTTCTTTTATGTTGCTTCCTGACCTGCAGATCCTGAGGTTGCTATCATTCTGCTTAATGTAACTGATGGTTTCCAAAATCTTAATTTCTTGAAACATATCTGCTCCCTTCTCACCTCTGGCATCAACACGTAACATACTGGCACTGATCTGTACATATTTACTGGAAAATATCAAAAAGCCTTGTTCATTTTCTAATCCCCACATGACTCCTTTCTCAATTTAAAAGTTGACGGTAACAAGGTACGCTTCTTATTCAATTCCTGATTATCATTCATACGCCAGCAATGCCACTGACAGCTCCTGTAAGAGTCTGGCCTTCTGTCTCTAGTTTTTTACATCCCCTCTGCTGCTAACTCTGTATAGACTGTGTTTAAGTAACTTAACTTTGCTCTGCATTAATTTATTGAATTTCTGTTGTTTTAATGGCTAATCAGTTACCTAAGATGCCTCCGGGGATGCTGATGGGACAGTAGCAGGAATAGTTTCTTATGCTAAGAAAGGCACACAGACGAGCTCCTGTGGCTGCACAGATGGCATGAGCAAAGGCTGAGAAGTAATTTTTAACTTCGAGCTCCCCACAGCCTCTCTGTAGATGTGTGCTTATGAGGACCTCTGGCACTTGACTCTTCCCCTGTAGAAGGGAAGAAGTGTTTCTTCTGCTTGTAAGATCCCACTTGGCTTTTAAACTTTTCCAAACCATCTCTGCTCAGTTCTAAAGCTACCTGATTGCTGTAGCTATGGAGGCCGGGTTTTCTTGGCGTGCCTTCCAGGGCAAAAGGGGCAGAATTTTCGTATGTGCACAGGAAACCCAGGAGAACGTCAACAGGTCTTCAAGAGCTTGTGCCTGCTTCTTTCCCTGTGGGCACGGGGCATGTTTCTTGTGCCTGAGTGGGAAGCTGTGATCGGGCTGGCTCTGTTACCTTTGAGGAGCCAGTAGCAAAGCCCCACGCCTCCTGCTTTGGTTACAGGAGGGGAAATGAATCAGAGCATTTCTTTGTCCCTTCTGGCTTCTTATAGTAGGGTGTGACTTTTGTGTATACAAGTTTGAGAAGTCTAGATAGGAGGTTTGGAGGCTATCTTTCTTCTCTCTAGAAGCAAGGAATTTCCAGCTCTTGTTTTTTCCTACCACTTGTTCTATGTTGCTTTTCTCTCCAGGGTGAACTGACTAATGGACGTTCGAAATTTCATGTCCTTTTCCTCCTCTCTGTGGGGGTCATGTTCTTCATAACATGGTGGCAACAGGCGGTGCGATGCCCTGCCAGAACCAGTGTCTTGGCCTGCAGTTGCAGGAAGAGCAGCCCTCAGTTGTGATAGCCAGTGCAGCTCCCAGATGAGCTGCTTCACAGAGCCCAGTATTCTCTGAATGCTTATTTGCTATTAATGCTTTCTTTTAACCAAGTACTGAAACATCTACAATTTGAACTGTTAATTAGCTGACTCGACATGCCCAATAATAAACATCAATATATCAGACTTCAGCTGTCTGCTTTGTATTTAAGGTTAATACTTCTAGTCCCCTGCGGACAAGAAAATATGTTAAAGGGAAGGGAAGCAGGATAACACAGAGATGGGGACAGTTAAGATGGGAAGACAAATCCATTTGCGGTACAGGCAGATACAACAACAAAAAAGCTCTAAACATTTTCTTCAGTATTGCCCTTCATCTCTGAAAGTAATTTATTACAGTACTGAAAGTCTAAGTGCATAGTTTCAACAGTCTACTTATTATTAGTGCAGTAATTCCTTATCGACAAAGTCTAGCCATTATTAGTGCAGTAATTCCTTATATACACGTACTAAACCAGTCTAGTTGTAAATAATTACAGTCTTCAGTAATTGTCAGTTGTTCCAAACTTGCTGTGATCCCTCAGCGTGCAGGCACCTTCTCCACTGCCTTGCTGAATGCTAATGAGCTTCCACCTAATTTAACCACGGGAAGACATCTTGTCCACATCAACACCTATTACCAGCTCCAAAATGGGGTTGTGAAGCTTACTAGAGATATGCCCATTGATTTTTTTTCTGCTTGTAAAAATTGGAAGTCACACCAAGCACTGTAAATTAGAGCAATAAGACAGGCATGAGGACCATTATATCATGCCTGTACCAGGGAGCTGTCTTAGTGTTTACCAAATAACTTGAAACCATTCCTAATGGAAGATAGAGAAGGTAAAAATGAAGGAAGAAACTATATATGGAAATCTATATATTAACAACACAGTTACTATATTTAGAGGCAGGCATGAAGCATTACATTAAGGGCACACGTAGTTATGGGCACCTAGCTATGCTTTAGGCCAGCTCTGAGATTCTTCTCCCTTTCTTCCAGCTATTCGTCTGACAGATGGTGGTGTAGTTTTGTGGCTGAGATCCAGAAGTCAAACTCTTGTCTGGGATTTAGCATTCATCAAAGGGCATCCGGAATTAGGACATGTAAGTGTATATATATATATATATATATATATGTTAGGACAAGCTGTCCCTAACTTTTTATTCAGACCTTTCTCTTCTAATTATTTCCTGGGATTTGTAATTCATTTTAACATTCTCCTTGAAGGGTTTAGTGTGCCCTAACCCTATGTAAAATTTCTTTAACAACCTATGTTTAGAAATGCTTTTTCCTTGGATGGAGTGAGTTGAAATCATCTTCTATCTATACAATGGGATTGCTTAATATTTCTTCTGGTACATCAACAGAATGTGTTCACAAATCTATTAACAATATACCTATTACCTATTAGCAATGCTCCCTCCATTTGGATACATTCTTTGAACAGTGAAGCTGGTTTCATATAAGCATGTAAGCTGCCAGTGCTGCTTCTTACCAGACTACAAATAAGCATGTAGCTTGTTACTGTTCCTTGATCAGGATTAAATGCAGTCATAATCAAACATATTCAGGATGAGAATGGGTTTATAAGGAATGATATTAACCCTGGCTTTGAGGATTCTGTGATAAAAACTGATGCTTCAAAAGGCCTGAATTAATATACCTATGGGAATAATGTGAACCAATTTTTACAGCTTTTTATAAAAACTCTTATTTTATTGCAAATCATTCTTTCATTCTGCCCTGTATTTCACAGTTCACATCCATCCGCAAATGTAATTTTTTTCTCCATTCTGACTCCATTTTCCCCCATTGATCTATTTTGAAATAAATTGAATAAATTAATTCCAGTTTATTGTCTCTGAAATGCCTTGATTTTATGAGGTATGTAATAACTACACCTGGAATTTCTGTGCTTCTGCATTACACCCTGATGTATAGTTTTTACAGGAAAAAAACCTATCTAAGTACCCACTTCTAGTATTTTTTATTAGGCAGATGATGCTTTGAAAGTGTTGAGAAAACATGAGTAAATTAGTCTTCATGCCAACACCCATGTCAGGGGTGCCATCATTTTTTGTCTTCCTTTTGCTGTTGGGGATACTGAGACATCCCTGACATAGCTGTACTGCATGTCAGGGTATAACACGCCCTCGTTCAGCACCCTGACCTTGTTCTCAAGCCCTGGTTTGCTGTCTGCACAGCTCTTGGAAGGACTGATGGCTGTACTCCAGAGTATACCCAAGTGCACCCCTCCAATTAGTACAATATTAGTTTGCCACAGATTTTTAGCATTCAGTGTTTTAGTATTTTAGTATTAGCAGCATAATATTTGGTGGTGCTTGGAGCAGTGATGTGGAAAGGTCCAGATTAGATATATTTTAGGATTCTATTCGCAAATCTCCTCTGTGCTATTTCCATTCCCAGAGTTTCTATTCCTTCTACTGAGCTGCTTCTGTTATCTTTTCTGAGGGTCAACTCTGGAGCATGCATTGATTTCTGTCTGTCTCCAAGGAGATCCTCCACTTCTACACTAAATCTGCAGAGAAACAGATTTTTTTGTTTTTCTGGCAAGCTGCT
The DNA here is from genome assembly GCF_965140245.1 of Athene noctua. Taxonomy (NCBI): domain Eukaryota; kingdom Metazoa; phylum Chordata; class Aves; order Strigiformes; family Strigidae; genus Athene; species Athene noctua. The sequence goes on along the minus strand of NC_134047.1, from coordinate 11,330,371 downwards.
TTAAACTGTGTAAGTTATAAAACTCGCCTGTTAGCTTTCTCTGTCTACAGCATAAGCTTTGTTCTTCTGGTGAGGTCACTGGGAGAGAAGGGGTTGCCATGTTTCTGACCACAATAGGTATATATGGCCTCTTTTTTTTCTTTCCGTGTCTCTCTTGGGGTTTGTGCAGTGCCTTGTGCAGGTACCAGTCATCCAGTATCCTGTAAATAAACTGATATCAGAAGGAGAAAGAGAAGATTGTAACTGGAAAAAAGGCTGAAATAGTAGGGGGAGGAAATGAAACCAGCAGCATGGGAGAGTTACTGAAGAAAGAACAGCAAGTAAAGGCAAAATTTGCAGGGAAAATTTTAATGTCAAACATATTAAGCACTTTATTAGCCTTAAAAGTGTGGCCAAAATAAAATGCTGTGCATTAGCACAGAAAGTCAAAATTCTAAGGCTGATTTTTTTTCTTAGTGCATGATAATGGAATATTAAAATTATGAATCATAAAATTATCCCTCAAATACCACATAGCCACTTGATGTTGTTACAGCTGTACACAGATAAGTGATGCCAGATTTTTCAGTGCAGATAATATTCTCATGCCTTAGCCATTTTCAGTCTAAACATCTTAAATGAGGGGATACCAAGTATCCTGTCACAGTTCCATGATGACAATTACTTGCCAGATACTTACCTTCAGCTTTTCTCTATTTCATTTGATCCCCTTATTTCCCGTTCTCTTTCCTTCTTTCATCATTAATAATTTCTCTCCCTTCTTACACGTTCACAGCACAGGGTATAGTCACCCCTTAGTTATCTGTAAACCAAGCTGCTCGCATTTCCCACTTTTAATCCCTTTTTCAAAATTAATCACCTCCTCTCCACCAGTCTGCTGGTGAGTTTTTCAGTGTGAGACGAATGACAGAGCACCATTTCCAACATTCCGTCAGAACACTAAACATTCCTCTTTGTGTTTCATGAGAGGAATAGATTTATTTCTTAGGCAGCTGGGGCTTGCTTCAGAACTTTGAAACTATGTTAGACAACGAATCAGTGCTAGTCTGTACTAAAGAGAGTATGAACGTAACCATCAAATGCATGTTTTCCACCTTCAATTTTCAGGCCTTATTGGAAGCATGTGAGAGATTCTATCGCTGATGCAGTGTACAGGCATATGGAACCTGCTCCTCGCTCCCTATTTAACAAAGACAAGACTGTAGTAATACGGTCTTCTCAGAATGGCATTGTGAGGTTTGGCAATGCATGTTTGTCGAGTGATTTTGTAGATCTCCCTCAGAGGCATTGGAGCTCTATCAATGCTGTGATACCACAATTCAGGGTTTCCTTACCCACAGGCAGGATGTGCAGCGTAGCACATGTCCCAAGATCCTGATACGGTGGAAATCCTGGACACATATCGTATGGCTGAGAGCCTGTGCTGCAGCTCGGATGGATCAGAATGTCTCTGCAGACATACACATAAATGTGACAATTGGGCATTTGTATTCAGGGAAAATTCATGATTACACATACAGACTTCCTTGAATCCTACCTCCTCTCCTCTGACCCTGAACTAATGTCTACAGTTTGCATTGTCTTGAAATTCCCCGAAAACCAAGCAAAAACCAACCAGAGAGAAACCCCCTGAGGCAGAAGTTCCGCGCCATGCGGCGGGTGCGCTGGGCCGGCATTCGGCCCTCGCCGAGTGGGTCCTGCAGCTGAAACGGGATCTCCGAGGAAAAGCTGCCGGAACGCCGGGGGCGGCGGGGGGCGCCGCAGAGGGCGAAGCTCCCGCCGGGCCCCGCTGGCTGGCGGCGGACCCCGACCGGCCCTCGGCGCCCCCCGGCCCCGCCCCGCCTCCCGTGCCTCCGCTCCCGCCGCGGCCTAGAGTGGCGGCGCCGCCAGCCAATAGAGCGAGGGCGGGCCGGCGCGCCCCCCCCCCCCCGCGGCGGCGCAAGCGGGGCCGGCGTGGCGCGTGGCGGCAACGACCGGCGGGGGGGGGGGGGGGGGGGGGGCGGGGGCGCGCCCCGGCGCATGGAGGCGATGCCCTGCCAGAACCAGCGGCTCGGCCCGCGGCCGCAGGACGAGCAGCCGCCAACGACGGCGACAGCGACAACGGGCGGCGGCTCCCGGCTGATCCGCTTCGCGGAGCCCGGCGGGGACAGCGGTTGCCCCAGCCCGGACAGCAGCAGCAGCAGCAACGGGGTGGCGGCGGCGGCGATCCCCGCCGGGGAGGGCGGCGCGGCGCCGATCGGGCCGCAGCTGAAGCTGCTGCCCATGAACGACCAGCTCCGGGAGCTGCAGACGATCATCAGGGACAAGTGAGCGGGCGGCGGCGGGGCGGGCGGGCAGCGTCCGCGGAGGCCGCGCGGTGCCGGGAAGCGTGGCCTGAGGAGGGGCCGGGCCGGGCCGGGGCGGGGCGGGTGGGGGGAGTCCGTGGGGGGATGGCCGCCCGCCGGCCCCCCGCCCCGTTCCCTCGGGGAGCCGCAGTCCCGCCGAGCCCGCTCTCGGCCGACCCGCCTGTGCCGGCTCCCGTGCGGGGCGCAGCCTCCTGAGGGATGCGGCGGCGTCCGCCGCTCGTGGGCTCCCGGCGCGGCTGCCCCGGCAGCCAGGCGACCCCCGCCGGGACCGGTGGCCGAGCCGGGGGACGGCGGACGGGCCTCTGTGCGGGGCGCGCTCCCGCGCCGGGCCCAGCGCCAGCGCCTCCGCCGCGCGGCCATTGCTGCTGACGTGCGGGCGGGGCGGGGCGGGGCGAGGGGACGCCGCCGGTGGGCGCCAGCGCTGCGCCCGGCCCCGCCCCGCCCCGCCTCAGCGGCCCTCGCCGGCTCTTCGGTCGCCACCTCCGCCTCGGGGCCGTGGGTGACACATTCATTCGGCGGGTTTCGATACCTCGCACGGGTTTTTTGCGTCCCTGCACGCCGCGGGCGGCTCACGGCTTGCTTGCCGCGTCACCATCACCGTGCAAAGGGGCATAAAACCCTTGGGGACGCGAGCTGTGGCTCACTGCCGCACCGGCAGCCGGGCCTCGCCACCGCTGTCTCGGTGTCGAACGCTGAAGGCGGGACGGGGTGGGGACCCTTGCCCGGTCGCGGTGGCTGCAGGTACTTGTGAGCGCTGTGTCCCGCATCACGTTGGCAGGAAAACTTGCCTCGCAGGATACACCACCACCGCCTGGCCCGGTGCCAGCCTGGCCTGTACAGGTGTCTGAATTCTACATCAAATAAACAAATGCAAATTTCCCACAATATTCAGTGCTGGCTAGATGTCCGCTGCACTGTCTTACCAGTCCTCAGAGTATGTTAACAACCCAGTGCCTCTCTCCCGTCACACATTCAGTGAGCTTCTGACGGAATAGCAACTGCATCTGTAGTGTTCTTGTGAAGTGGGTTAAGACAACGCAGGTGTAGGAGCACAGACTGGATTTAAAGATTGGTGAAGGACAGGAGCTAGGTTTGAGAATAAATGGCAGGAAAATCACACAAGTTTGCTGAAGATTGGGACTACCACATCAAAGAAAATGTAAGGGCCAAGTCTTTGTAGACTATTGGGAGTGAGTGGGTGTGTGTGTGGGGCGTGTGTGTGTTTTAAGTATTTTGGAACAAGGGTGGCCACAAGAGTAGCCTGAGAGAGCTAGAAATAAGAAAAAGATCGGAGAAAAGTGGGACTGGCTGAAAGGAAAGTGGACTGGAATCAGATGTTTGAGGAGCAGGGACTGGAACAAATTAGGCAGAAATAATGGTTTTGGAACAGTATGTTGGGGATAGCATAGGGACTAGACCATGATGTGCTGGGAGGAATGCAAGAGAGACAGTATTGGAGGGAGGCAGACAAGGAGAGAACAGTTTGTTTGTTTGCCTAGGGCATATTACCTGCAAAAGAGACTGCCTTTATTGAAGGCACTGTTGTCAGTTTGTGTCAGCAAGAGTCCTTGCTGCCACCGTACCTTGTGAGTCACGAAGGTGTTTTAGAAGTCTACGTATGACAAACATTAGTGGCCATCTATTAAAAGCACATTTGCCTACTGTGATGCAAGAACCATTATCAGGCACAGAGGTGTGAAATCAAGTTTATCCATAGAGTGGTCAGGCTCTGCATAAAACCTTCTCTTCCTGCAACACACTGGCACTTCTAACCTCTGCAGTAACAGACTGGGTTCTTCCCCTTGTTTCCTAACTGTCCATCTGCATAGTCGATGTGTTTTGGTATTTCCTGGTTCTTGAGTGCTTAACTTTGTAGCTAATAACACTAATACATTTTAATGCAAAGCTAATAATCATCTCTCAAAGACAATATCTAATTTTATTAGTTTACATGAGCCTTGTTTCCTTAAACTAGTGGCTTTTTTTAATCTTCAAAGCATTGTGGAAAAACATAATCTCATTGCAGGCAGGAGCACACAGGGGTAATGCAGTCTGGATGTAAGGAGGGCGATTGTGGCAAGCCCATACGAAAGATCTCTGCAGGTGAGAGTGTCTGCCTGGCAGCTTCCTTGCAGAGCAGAAAGGGAAGTTGCGAGTGCGCTAAGCAGAGAGAGAGAGAGGGGAAATCCAAACTAGGCTTGGTGATGGCCTGTGAAAGGTTTTGAGCTTTGCAAAAAGGAAATAGCATGTAGTTTTGATATCTAGGCAAGTACTAGCACTGTGGTTATTGTACCCAACTAGGCTTTTTAATTTTGTTCTAAGTAGGTTTTGAACTCTTGCAAATATGTTTAATGAAGTTTCTGGTTATAGTGAGCTTATCCAGAAACTAGCAGCTGGTATTTTAACTCTGAAGAGTTTTTTTTAGAGTTGCATCAGCTTCATGCACAAGACTTTGGTAAGGGGAAGTATAGAATAAGACTTGTAAATAATGAATTAAATGTACTTTATTCTGAGTGTGGCACTGCCCTGGCAGTGGAGATGTAACTGTCACTTCCAAGCTCTCTTCCCAAGCCGTGAGGAAAACTGGTCAACAACCTGCTCAGAAAGGCAGGTGTAGGCTTGGTATGTAAGGACAGTGGGGAAACTTTTATTTTTATGTTCTGTCTCAAAGTCAGCTGCACCTCAGTAAATGAGAGACCTCAGACTGGCCTTTTAGTACCTGTCATTCAGAAAGATGCTAAAACATGCTCAGCTGCAAGGCTGAGAGGATTTCTTATGCACTGGTTAGAAACTGTTGCAGTGACCTTTTTCAGGGCAGGTGAAATCTGCCTTAAGAGGACTCTGTGACCACTGTAGCATTCAAACCAAGTGCTAAAAGAAATTCCTCAGAAGAAGTATCATATTTATGAATAAGCAGCTTTATAGCTAAGAGGAGCTATACTGTTCAAAAAATCCCATTTAAACTGAAAAAGGGTATGTTCACATACACTGCTTGGGGAAGGGGGAAGAGCTGTGTCATCTACAGGACAATTAGATACCTATCACTTACTCTTTCTTTCTGGATTAAAAAAAGAGCAGGTAACACCAGAACTGTCTTAACTCAAGGAGGATATTTGGATTACTTAATGCTGCAGAAGATGCATGTTCCAGGTATAGCAGTCACCTGAAAGGGCAGAAATTAAAAGGCAAACTACTGGGAGGAGAAAAACAGAACAAAAGTAGGGAAAAAGCAGTCAATCTAGGACTTAGTGTGAAGTAAGGAAGGGATAGATACTCACAGTACAATGTAAGTTAGAATCAGGCATGCTTATGTGGAGCGAAGGATGGTCAGGCCAGATGCAGAAGACCTCAGGGACCATAGTGTTAGCTGCTCAGGAAGGTGGAAAGCTCTTTCCTTGTTCCTGAGAGGATTAAAAGAAATCATGACCTTTCAATGGAGTGACTGTCCAGTTTATAAAGAAAAACCCACCTTCATGTGGCTGGTCATCATGTCCTGTGGTGGGTTCAGAGACAGCTGGCTGAATCAGTAGTGGCTGTCTGATAGACTAAAATGACCATGTATTTATTTTGCTTCATTAAAGTTAACAAGAAGTAGGTCTGTGTGCCAGAATCGGGGAGATGGATAGATCACCTCAACTCGAGTGCGCATGTGTTTGCTTGTTTTTTCCTCAGGCTTGTTCACTTTTCCTTCTAGTGAATGCTTCACGAGTCGGCAGATGCCTTTTACGCTGTGTGTTGGATATGAATTTTGAGCTTTCTATTGGGATGTGAACTGATGCATTTAAGTATTGAACATTTGGGAACAGTTCCAGCCTCTTTCTAAGGAGGGTATGATCTCAGAGTCATTTCTGGCCTGCACAGATTAGAACCCAGGGATCTGCAAGCTGAAATGAGTAGTGCAGCAGTTTGTAATGTAGAGCTGTGGTTTCTGTAGAAGCAAGTTCATTAGCTCAGTTCGGTAGTGTCATTTTAACTGATTTAACAATAGACATGATGTAAATGTAGGTATTTGAAGGTTATCGTGTCTGTTATGTGAGATCATTCTGTTGTGTTCTGCTCAGGCTTCTTCTTCCCTAGGGAACTGAGTGAACAATATAGAAATGAAGACAGAAAAGCAGTAGGGCGTGCAGTCCTGACTGCTGTACAGAGTAGGATGATTCAGGAGTGTGTAACTTGCCTGTGATGAGTAAAGATGACTACTGCAGGCAGGAAGGGTGAGATCCCTTTCATGTACCACCCCCCCAGCCCAGGCACTGAAGAAAATTAAGTACTGAAGTGCTGCAGGTAGAACATGGTCCTGTTTCCCAGTTACATCATCTCCACTTAATGGCAACAGTTCATCCAGTGTCTTAAGCTTTCTTGTAAAGGCCTTTTACAAATTCTGTTTAGGGAAGTGGCTTTTTTTCAGTCTTGCCTTCACAGTGCCCTGCGTGTCTCTGAAGAAGTTCTGTAAGGTAACTAGAGAAACAGGAATTACTAAGGTGTCAGAGCATGACCTGCATAGCCTACAGCCATAGCAGTGGTTGTAACTAGTACCAAGTGCTAAAGCAGGAAGAAACCCTGCAGTTAGATTGTGTTACTGTATGTTCCCTAAAAAGTGTATCTTCTCATCTCTTTAAGGCACACAATGTGACTTTAATTGTACATCAGGCATGCTTCCATACCTTTAGAAACAAAATGAAACTATTTCTATTGTTCAGCACAATCTTCGTGTTGTTAGCCCTGTGCTACAAGTCAGGGTTTAATGCTTCATTTTTTTAAGCTGTTACCTTGTTACTTTGATTAAGAAGCTGAGGAAGTTTCTAGTCTGCCATGGCTCATTACTTTCTACACTTCTATCTGGTATTTAAGGTGAACAGTTACAGTGTTTTCACATAAGCATTTTTTTCTGGCCCCTAGCAGTTCTCATATGATGTGGTGCTTGAAATCTGGTTACAGCTTTCCAGCTGCTGGTGTGCAAGAGGTCTGTCATTTTTCAGTATTACTATTATTCTTCTCTCACTTTTGTGCACCGTTGCTTTCTGTTGTCCTCCTCCCCTCCAAAACCAGGCACAACTGACTAAGGGTCTTCAGTGAACTGTGCATAAAAACATCTGTGTCTCCTTGCAAAAACAGTTAATTTAAAGCCTAGTAATTTGTATTAATAACTCATAGTATTCACTCTAAACATGTATTGTTTTGCAGTCAAAACCACAGTCTTGACATTGTTGGGTTTGTCTTACCACTCATTCACAAAACATGGCTAAATTTCCTGAAATGCTGCAGTCTGGAATAACCTGGATGCACCACCTACACGTTTTCTACTTCCATTTAAAAAATATATTTATACACACCCCAGGTGGAAATATGAATCCCTTCAAAAATCTTAATAAAATCAATTTGTATAATTGTAGCAGGTTTTGGATTGGGGTTTTTTTTTGAGCATTGCTTGTCTGGTTAATGTTGAAGTAGCAAAAAGTCACGAATATCCTGTCATTACCAGAAGGAAGGAAAAAAATCCCAACAAAACAGTGTTAATAGTGTGTTATTAGCACAAGGAAAGAAATTAGCTTAGGCTGACACTCTTTTTAAAACTTTTTTTAGCGTGGCTGAGTTACCAGTTGCCTAGGAAATAAGCAGACAAATGTCTTGACTTTCACTCATGTAAAACGTAAGATGTTGCAGAATCTTGGGGATTAAATGCAAAACTCTATGGTATTTAAGGAGATATCCAGAGTGTCATGGCTTGAAAGTAAGAGGGGTATGCCTGCTGTGATTAATAGAAAATTTCATTTTAAAGTACCTGCTTATGATGGTGATGCTTTGTCTTGAGTGTTTTGAAGGCTAGCATAGTGTGTTGGCTCTTTAATTGGAAAATTGTCCTACTCTTGTGTAGTGAGAGTTGGTCTTGACATGGGAAGCAAGGTGTTAAAAACTGATTTTAAAATTCAAGCTTTTAACATGGCCTACAATGGCAGTGTGTAGCAGGAGGCAGTGAGCTTGTTCTGGCTTCTGAATGGGCCCAAAGCTGCAGTCACACGGGCGAAAGGTTGCGCCTAAGCTAATACAACAGCAGAGGTGTTTTCATGGGAATACTCGTTAATCCCTGCTCATTTTAGTCTCAGATTCACTAATCTAGTCACACTATGAATGAATTCCAGATAAGATATATCCTGCTTATCAGGTATGTTGGTCTCAGGGCTAGGGATCTGCGTTATCATTGTCCCCTGGTTTCTGATTGACTTAAGAACAGGCGGAGCAAAGCTCTCTCACTCAGAGCTGTAGGGAATGTACCAGGTCAGTGCACGTCTGAGCTTGTGAGGTGTTTTGGAGCTGAGCTGGAATGGTAGTACGATGGAAAACTTACAGAATATCGTCCTTATGCTTTAATCGCTGCTGGTACAGTGCAGCAGTGTTGCCAGTAGTAAGAGGCAAACCCCTGCGTTAGCTCTCTGCATCTCAATCTTTACCACCAAGTACAAAACCCGTGAAGCGGAATCTCTGTGCGATAAGTTTTGTGTATGGTAGGACACTCTTCTCTGAACTGCCTTTAGTATATATTGCCCTTGAATTAATATTATATTTAAGCAATGTCCTTAAAATTATTCCCCAGTTTAAAATATAAATTATTACCTTTTTCAGGAAATCCAGTAGAGGAGACTTCGTATTTTCTGCCGATCGTCTGGTAGGTGAAGAATTTCTCCTTCTTGGTATTGTAGTTTGTAACTCTTCTATAAGATGGGTCTTTCAGGACAGAATAATGGTGGTGTGCGAGCAACTTTTCTACACAAAGGAAATGATGCTTGACAGCAACTTTCTATATAGGGATTTATATTCTCTGCTATGGACTGCTTTCATCTCAAAGGGTTCCAGAAGCCATGTTATTATCAAACACAACTACTTCAGGATAGAGAGCAGTAGTAAGAAGAGAATACTGTTTAAAAACAGATGCACAGAGGCTAGAGATAATTCAGTTTTAATTTGAAACACTACTTTTGATCTTGCCAACAGAGCTGTACAATTTCTTCCAGTCTGGATGTTACCAATCGCTTGCATGCAGGAGTGCCTCCTGGCACATGGTGTGTATTAGATTAGTCGCTCTGGGTGCATCCACATGGGGAATTTGTTTTTGGCCATATGGTAGTTGCTAGCAGGGACAAATCAGTTTCAAGTTTTCACACATTTTAGTAAGTCAGAACAAAGACTGCTGGGAATGCAACCTTTACCTCATCTAAATTACATGCTTAGAGAAAACCACAGCACGCCCACACGTATACTTCCTTGTATTCATGAGGGTGTTTGCTGTTTGCAAATCCATGTTCGTTAACAAGGAAAGTCTTTTCTTTCCCCCTCTAGCAGATGAGGCTACAGCAGGCAGGTTTCCTGTGATGAGTCCAATCTTAATCCATGCCTGATCCAGGCTTGCTCAGAGCTTTAGATATGACCGCAACCTAAGATTGTGACTGCAGTGGTTTTTGTTTTGCAGCCTTTTCACTTTCCCCTCTGCTTTTTCCTTCTTGAGGATGTTTCTTGCATTCACCAAGAGCAGTAAAGGCCCAAGCCAACAAGTGCCATCACTCATAATGTGTAGATCAAGTGACTGACTGGAGTGCCTTCTTTGCCAGGAGTACTTCATAAGGGACAGGCAGAAAGTCGCAGCCCCACCTTGGTTCTGTGCCAGCAGTTCTCAGCAGATACCATTTAAATAGACACGTGTCCTTTACAGTTCATTGGACGAGTGGGAACAGCCCAGGAAACATCCAGCACCCGTGAAAGACTAGCTCAGCTATGTGTCATTCTTCCTGGGTTTTCTAGTTTCAAGTTCTTCATGAGATTCAGGAAGCCAGTGAAGGCCAACACCAGCAATCCCACACATTTACAGGGTACAGGTCTCCAGTGCAGGGGTCAGGCCCCTTCCCCACTAGTACTCCTTTCACAGGAAGGGTTTCTGGTTAACATTCTTACTTTACCTTGTATTAGGTTCCCATCATGCTGCACCCTTTAAGGAGCATTCATTCCTGCCAACTTCATTGAATTAAAGAGAAGCACTATATTGCTAATGTGTATTTTTAAAAAAGATATAAACAATGACTATTCTAATACTGACAGGAAAACCCTTAACAGTCTTGACTGTACCTTATTGTCATTAGTTAGTGTGAAGGATCTGTCCCACGTACCTTCTCACTTCACTGGCAGGTCCTGCGCCATTCTGAGGGAAGCAGTGATTTTTTCCCCCCTCGTTGCTAGAAACTGCAGCTTCCAGGCAGTGAGATAAGTTCAGGCACTTGTACCAGGATCTCCTATGGGCTGGCCAGCACTTGTACAGATAGGGAGCTGGTCTTCACAGAAACACCTGTTTGCTGATCATGCAGTTGTTTGACACAGAACCTACCAGTCTGTTTTCCGTTTTGTTGGAGGAATTTTATGCAAAACAATATGTAGGAATATCTCATTTTCTGTATGCTATTCCTAGGTGTGACAAAGAACAGTTACAGTTTCATGTGGAATGTGGTCTTTACTAAACTTGGTGGGGCCCAAACATAGTTAAGACTTGTTATATTTTCCACCCAGTTAGCAAAGAGGAGCTTAATGGCAAGATGCAATATATGAAAAGAAGAAACATATGATATGCATGGGATTGTAGGGTAACAAAATAGATCTTGTCGCAGAGAGGAAATGAGCGTGAGGTTAAGCTTGCTCCCAGCTTGGCAGCTGTTAGTGGCAGTATCTCATAAGAGCACCGTAGGAAGAGGTCTTAAGGAGGGACACACTGAAGCGGATTAATTTCTGGTGGTATGTTTTTTTCTTCTGGCAATTTGTTTCACATGTAAGGGGATGACACAAAAGAAATGCTCAAAGATACTTGTGAGAGAAGGGAGTTAACAGGCAGTAAAGGTTAGCAGAGTTTCTGAAAGCCACTGCCAGTGCTGTGATCCAGAAGTTGAAAGATGTACCATGGCTGGTTTCCTTATTTAGTGATTACACCTATTCTAAATGGGAGTGCTGTCAGTCTGCTTTCTGTAGTTTCCTGTATCCAGATTTCTCTGTTCATGGACTCTGAGGCACTGCTCAAACCTGATTTCTTCAGTGGTATTGGAGTGTGGTGATGAGACTTTATTCATGTGCTTAATTGGTTGAACAAAGGTAGATTTCACTAACATTTTCATATCCTTGAAATGTTTATGTGGTAGCTCGCTAAAACTCCTTGGACCTCTATTAACTGTTGTTTTTGCTAACAGTTCTAACAGATCTTGTACTAATGAAGGTTCAAAGCAAACAGTATTTCCCTTTGCTGACTGCAGAGCTTCTGGGGTAAATCTTAAATGTAGAACTATAATAAGTGAGCACGTTGACATATAATTTTGTATATAAGCATTAAATGCTTAATCTAAAACTCCAGTGTAACTCCGTAAGCCTTGACAGTTTAACTAGGCCTGCTAGAAATTAACAGCCCTTTTAGCTTTTTTTTTTTTTCCCCAATTAAAAATGGACTTTTTGTTATTGGTAACTTCAATTCATGGTTTTAATTTCTGGTCAAACTCTTCTACCTTGTGACCAAAGCTTTATTTCCCTGCTTTGTGTGGGGCCATAATACTTGGTTTAGCTTCCAAGTGATGGTAACCAGCTCTCAGGGAGAGGAGCAGGCCTGCTCGTTCTCAGAGCCAGAGAAAAGAGGTGGAAATTATAATCCCAGAGCATGGAGGCAGCAGGAAGCATAGTGCAAAATTAAATGTTTTATCAACACTGACAAGTTTACAGAAGAATCCTTCCCAGCCTCTGCATAAAACACTGATACATGTAGTAAACCCAAGGAAATTATTTGACTGTAGACCTTCACTGGTTTACTCTAAACTTTTGGCAGATTATGTGGAGCAATGGTAACCCTGCCAGCATGACAGCAGTATGAAAAAAAAGCGTTTCTTCCAAACCTGGCTCACAGGTTGGATTTTTTGTGAAATAACTTAAAAAAACCCCCCACTGTGTACAAATGTCCCAGAAACCTAAAATTAAATTAAGGATTTCTTGGCTTGTTTATGTGAGAAGATGTGTCTTTCAGTAGAAGAACACTGGTGTCTTAAGTCTCGGGATTAAAGTGACTGAGTAAAAAGACTAGTCAAAAACTCTACTTGCAGAGAGACAGGAGGAAGAGGAGGAGGAGGAGGAGGAGGAGGAAGGTAATAGAGCTGGCTTCTATGCATATGCTTCCTAGAGTCACCAAATATGCAATGAGTCGAGCAGAAAGGGGACTGACAATTCTGAAGGATGTTTCCCATATGCAGTTTTGCTACAGTGGAAATATTACCCCATTAATTTTTTTTTCAGTCTCTTCTCCCGTTATATGTCCATTGCACCCTTTGACCCCTTCATTGATTTTGTCTGACCACCACCCCTGAATATGGCTGCCACAAACCCAACTCTACGAAAAAACTGTCATACTAAAATGACTAAAAATAAGTTCAAAGAGAGTTTGTAAATTTAAGGGACTGTTTCCATTTCCTAGCAGAGGCTGCCTGTGTGCCAGGAACTAGGGCAGAATGGAAGGACAGAAAAATCTTCCAGTATGCTCTGCCCTCTTTCCAAAATAAGAAATGTCTGAAGTGAGCAGTATACTTGCTCAGTCCCAGGAGCAATCACCTCATTTCTGCCATCATCTGGTGACTTTTGCTTAACAGGTTTCATCTTTGGCTTGGCAGTAGCTTTCCTTGAGCAGTTCTGGCCTGTGAATCTTTGTCTCTAATTTTGACATCTTTAATACCCAGAGCATCTCTCCTTGGCAGTCATTCTAGGTTCAGATGAACGTGTTTGGGTAACTTTGCCTGGGATACAGCTGCAGGGCCAGGACTAGGAGAGAGCTGGAGTTTTTCTGGCCACTCGAAGCTGGAGGGGTGTGTGGCTTACTCGCTGCACCTCCAGTAGAGATGTCCCTGCTGAACTGGGTCGTCTGTGCCATGGGAAAGCACAGGTGCTTGGCAGAGCGTCTTGTAGTAACCACAGCTGGCAGGTGCCAGAAGAAGAAGGTGATAAAGAGATTTCTAAATCTGCTGACTTGTCTTTGGGCACTCGCTGGTGCATATACATTGCTGCAGCTTCTGTGGCTGTTCTGGCAGCCTGACTGCAGTTTAGTCATAGAAATACGGATGTGACAATAAGCCTCAGAGCCTAGCTGATGGGAACTGAGAGATGGTGATTTTTCCCTTTTTCTCACTAGTATTTTCTGTCAGCAAAATGAAGATGCATTGGTGTTTCACTCATTTTTTCAGAAAAAATTGTGATGTCTATACCTGCCAGACACAAATAAAGTCAGTTTTATGATTGCCAGTGAATCCCCCCCTCCCCCCAATTTTGTTTTGTGATGCCTCCATTTGATTTGTGGACAAAACATAGGCATCACCCCCAAAAGGTCTCTAAATTCAGTACCTAACTACTACTAAAGAGACCCCTTAGACCCTTCAGGCTGTTAGGTGTTCACCTAGTACTTGTAAAAACTACTGACATCTAGTAGCTTATCTCCACAGATAACAAATCCCTTTAAGCTGACAGATCTCTTTCGTTCTACAGATCAGACTTGTGGTTGAAGAGGGACTGAATCAACTGCCATACACAGAATGTACCGTGACCACTCCAACAGGTATGTGGGAAATTACTCCTCCCCTACGTAGGACCGGAAGTGAAAGCTTAACTACCACCAAAAAACGTGGAACTGTTACAAGAATCATAGAATGTGTCGAATCGGAAGGGACCTGTAAGGACTGTCAAGTCCAGCTCCCCACTCCTTGCAGGACTGCCTAAAACTGAACCACGTGGTAAGAGCATCATCCAGATGCTCCTTGAACTCCAACAGGCTTGGTGCCAAGACCACTTCTCTGGGGAGCCTGATGCTGGAACAGTTTAACATTCAGGGTAGAGTACAGAGTTAAGGTCCCTTCTGATTTTGAAGAAGCTAGATGGTGCCTAATGACACAATTGAGCAAAACATACAGTCATAAAGTTGTCATTTTACTGAGGTTTTAAATTGGCCTTGCAAAACCATGATGAAGGTTTACATGTGTATGTGCAAGATCAGTTTACTTGCCCATACTGCAATGTTGAGATAAAACTGATGACATTTCACATGCCCATTAAAGAAAAAGTACTTGGCTCAAGCAGTTTTGCCATTCCATCTCTCTTTGCAACTGAGGGCCAGTTGGGAGTAATAATAAGCAGGCAATAAAAAGTGGCTGTCTTGACACTAGAGAAAACCCATTGCAGTAATTTTGGTTTGCTCCTGTTAACTGTAACTATACATAAGGTCACATGTATTACTCAGAGGCACTACTTAGTGCATCAGCAACTTCTTACAAACCCGCGGCACACCCATAAGACATACACCAGGCAAGTCCTCTTCCCCCTGAGAATTCTATTTGCATTTCTGCAGGGTGAGAGCAGCTTTGTACATTCATGCCTTCTTCCTCTTTGCCCTTCTCAGTAAATCATTTGTACATCTTTACTTTTACTTAGAGAAAAGATGTACTGAAAACACTTAATTCTGAAACTAAACGGGGTTTAGAAAGGCACTCAGGAGGCACAATCATTACCTTTGCTCCTCTTCAAATAAACAGCAGGTGCTTTACTTCTTGAGCATTGGCATCACATCTGTTGCTGGTCAGTCAGTGATGGATAGATTGATGATCATCTCCTCGCTGCATTACACAGTTTGACTGGCAGGTCCCTGCAAGTAACATCACTTGGAAGCTCTACAGTGGTTTTTGAGTGGACCACTGCCCTGGCCATGGGCCAAGACTCTCGGACTTTGCCCTCTGAGCACACATTGCCTTGGTGAAAAAACTTGAGTTCCTGCTGCTGCTCCCAGCCACACTGTGGGTAGAGTCTTATTGTCTGAACCCATCTTAGCTCTGCAGGCAGGGTGGTTGCCCCTTCACACCAATACCTGTGCCCAGTGAAGGAGCTAAGATAGCCTCAGGCGAGCCCTTCCAGTAGGAAGTGTCCCTTGAGAATTCGGATGCCTCTGCGTGAATTCCTGCTTACCTATCCTCAGCTCTTCCCCTCCAAGCATTTGTAAGAATCCAAAGCAGAGCTGATTTCTGCTTTTCCAGGCTTAGAAACAGAATACCCCTCAAGGACATCAGTAGAACACCCTGTTTTTTCTCCTTTAAGGGCCTTGGGACTTTTTTCAGTCAGGCAGGGGACTATGTGACACCTGTAAGGAACCACATGTTCCTCCTAGCAGTGGTGCTGGGCAAGCTCACTACCAGCTTCTGGGGTTGGATCTGAAGAATGATGACTGTGACAAACTTGCTTTGCTGTCTTTATTTTTGAAATAATAAGAGACCTGAACTCGCAGTACTGATGATTGTTATCTCATCTCTCTCATATGCATACCATTGCCCGCTTTTTTCTTTCAGTGATTAACAGCACAATGACTGTAGCATTGTAGCATCATATTTCAGTTCCAACTCTTGTCACCTGCAGCACTGGACTGCATTTACCTGACTTCTTAGGGGGCATACTGTCTATCCTTATTTTGCATAACATCTTTTATTTAAAATAATCACAGAATACCTGAATTATAAAACACATACTTGGAAAGAATCACTTCTGTGCCAATTTGCTGACATGACTTTTAAAGGTAAAAAAAGCACAAGTTCTTTTCCAGTTATGGTTTTGGCCCCATTACCGTGGCTTGTTGGAGGGCCGCAGGGTACAGTGTGCAGGTGGGTTCATGCCACCTGCTGAGAGACGGGAACCTGCTGTTGTCCCCTGGGTATTCAGGGGAATCTCAGCTCCACTCACACTAAGGTCACTTAAAACAGCATCCCCCAAAGGGGCATTAAGATGGGGCAGAAGGGAGCAACCGCTGCCACTGACATCTGGTTTCTTTCCTCTCACAGGACACAAGTATGAAGGAGTCAGATTTGAAAAAGGAAACTGCGGAGTCAGCATAATGAGAAGTGGTAGGCAGTTTCTGGTTGTTGAATGAGCATGAATTAAACGTTCTGGAAACCTGTAAGCAAATTCCTTGGAAAAATGGGCAACACTTCTCTACAGCTAAGTTGTACCCAAACCTGCCAGTTGTTACTCTTGCTTAGGTTTCCCCGATCACAGAATATCAAGTAATATGTTTATTAACTTCTTAGGAGACAACTGTCCTTCCTTGCTTGCTGCCAACTACTTCTGCTCAGAGACAGGTCTCCAAATAAACTACGCTCAGTGCTGGCAGAGTCACTGTTACTTACACCAAAGCTGCAGAAACCTTTGTATCTAGGATGTAAAGTCCAGTGGCCCCACAGCTTCCTGCACTACATTTTGCGGTGTCTCTGGGCAGAGCTCACAGATGTTCTCCAAACCCCACGTGTTAGTTTTGACATTTCCAGCTCTCGCCTCTGAGAGCTTAGCGCTGCTGTGTGGGAACGCTAATACCCAGGAGCTAAGTAACACCAAGTAGACTCATTTTTCTGTCTGAACAGAGAAAAAAGGAAAATACCTTCAAGTGTTTTCAACACTTGGAAGCAAGAAAAAAAAAATCTCCTTTTCAGAACTCTTCACCAATACAATATTTGGACTGTCTATTTAATTGTAACATCTTGCAACTGTGCCATTTCTTAGCGTGTAACAACTTGTTGCTGGGTTTTTTCTGCTGCTCATTTTGAGGAGAGGCAATGGAACAAGGTTTACGAGACTGCTGCAGATCAATCCGCATAGGAAAAATCCTGATACAGAGCGACGAGGAGACGCAACGAGCGAAAGTGTACTATGCTAAGTTTCCACCAGACATTTACAGGAGAAAAGTTCTACTCATGTACCCAATACTAAGTAAGTGTCTTCCATCATTATGTACAGTTTGACTCATCTCAACAGTCAGTGTGCTGAACTTAAAGGAAAATTTCCAAATTTCAGGGGCTTTGATTAGGTTTATTGCTTGGTTTAGGTGACTTAGTAGGGAATTTATCAGGCTGTGCCAGAATACATTAGTCAGCCTGCACCAGCATGAATACAAAGCAAATCATCTGGGCATGCCTGCGTTTGTGAGAGAAGTTGAAGCATTAAGACTTGATAGAAATTTAATTTTTTAAATTTTGCCATGAGAAAAGACTCAAACAGCCTTTTTCTCATGCCGTTAAAAGACATTTTTGGATTAATATCATAATCCTAGGAGTAAATTATTTAAAAAATAAATACAGTTAATTCTACCAAAAAAAACCCCAACACTCCAACCTGGTAAGCATGGTAAGGAGTTTTTCAGGATGAAATAATTTTTCCAGTCTAAGATTTCATTCTGGTTCTACACATGGAGGTCTTAATTGCCATTTTACTATTTTAGATGAGCTTTCTTGCCTGAGGCTTTAATAAAATCCACCAACTTCAGTGCTTAAAACCTGGCAGAGTTGGCTGTTTCAGAGCAGAGATTAAGTTCCTTCAACAGGAGACGAGTTTTCTACAGTTAATACATGCAGAGCTGACAGTTTTCCAGTGGGAAAGACAGTATCATCATCCAGTCACACACCAACTTTAACACAGACAGTCTTGGATGGCCAAGGACAAGTTCTTCCACCAAGGTGGGGAGGAAAGAAAAAAAATCTCCCTTTTTCACCTTTTAGGTACTGGTAACACTGTCATTGAGGCTGTCAAAGTCCTTGTAGAACATGGCGTACAACCCAGTGTCATTATCCTGCTAAGCCTATTCTCCACACCTCATGGTAAGTTGGGGGGCACGAGGGGGACAGAGGAGTGGCCCCAAGCACACTTAATGGGGAAGAGTTACGTTAGTCACGTGCTTTGGGCAGCAGTGAAGAGCTGTTTCTTTGCAAATAACGATAGCAGCATCACTGTGCTCAGAAGAGAGGGGGGTTTGGGTTTGGGGTTTTTTGGCTGAACTGGAAATGTTTGATGTGAGCAGTGGAGTGGGCTAGCACAAAGGAACGAGCCTGTTACACCTAATGACAACACTGCAACTGGTGAAGTATTCCTAAAAGCAGGAATTTGCAGCACTGCCAGGTACAGAAGATGCTTCAGTATCTCACAAAGCAATGCCCGTCCTGCTGTTGCTCTGGGCTGTAGCAGCCCGTGGATGGTGTTGTGGTGCTTTGCCACCAACAGAACACCAGTTCTGTAAGGAGCGTGAGGTAAATGAAGCTATAGATCTGTTCCTGTCTGCGTGGTAAAGATCTTAACTTGTAAAAGGGGATCCAAAAAAGAAAGTTTCTGCAAAGTACAAAAATGGATTTTCTGCATTGTTCTAAAAATTAGCTACGGCAGAAATCATTATCAAAATAGTCAACTGAACTGCAGAGCATTATCCCTGGCAGCCTATAATCACTCTGATGATTAGATTGGGACTATCACTTACGGTAAAGAAAAGAAATATCCACATAAGAAAACCCAGAAAAGCCATCCACTAAATTCCTCATAGACAGTCAGCTAAGGCATAAACATGAAGTGGAGATAGTAGAACAGAGACTGACTTGTCTGCACATTTCTGCTAATTGTGATTTAACACGTGGTGCTGAAATTCAGCTGCAGCATTGTAGTCATTATTGCCTTTGTCCTCTCTCAAAAGGTGCCAAATCTATCATCCAAGAATTCCCAGAAATCACCATTTTAACTACAGAAGTCCATCCTGTTGCACCAACACACTTCGGACAGAAGTATTTTGGAACAGACTGACACACTCAGAACAAATGGATATGACTGTATGATTTTACAAGAGGCTTTTTTCTACGTTTCATTATTGTTGAGTTGGTTGAGGGCATGCTTAAGAATCTTTTTGGCCAAAGGGGGAAATACTTGATTTAGATCAGTTCTGGTCAGTTGCTGCCTGAACTCTGAGTCGGGTGCAGTAACAAAGCCCTCTCTCATTACAAAGTCAAGCATCTCAGTGTTGAAGTTGTATAAATTGCTACAATCTCTGCTTTAACTTATTTATTCTTCTATAGCCAGTCTTGTGGCTGCTTGCAAGAGCAAAATAAAACAACTAAATCACACAGATCTGCACTTTATTTCTCATGGTAATGTTTACATCACTCCAGGTCAGCTGCTACAGCCGCTCTGAGCACTTCCAAAATGACAGGTGCACTTAGAACTCGACCCAGTTCTCAGCAGTCACCTTGAATTCTGGCAGAAATTTCAGTCTTTGGATGGTGGTCAAGAACTAAAGATACAATTCCGAATTTTGCTCTGTATAGGTTATTTTCAAATAGGAAAACATCCATGGTTGTTTTGCCTAATGGTGCTGCATAAAGCAGCTTCCTCCTGCAGTGCACATGCCCTGGCCAAGCGGGTGGGAGCAGCGCTGCCTGCAGAAATTCTACACACACACACAGTGCTTCAGTTTTGCCTCTTAAAACGTTTGTGGTTGACTGGGTATCACCAGCCCTTCTAAAGAAAGGAAAGCTGTGGCCAAAAGCTGGACTTAATTTCTCGCTCTGTTTGCAGAGCAACAGGGCTTAAAGTCAGAAGGCAAATATGGTCCCCGTGGCTTAGTGCCCTTTCAGAATACTCAATGCAGTAGTTCTGTTGATCAGATTAAACATAAATCTGCAGCCAAATACTTTCTTTGGCTTTAAATCCCCTGGCACCAAGCAGACAATACCAACACTTAAACTTGCTAGATCTTACCTTACTGTAACTTCAGGAAAATTTATATACTCCATTATTGCTCTTTAAATACATCTATATTCTAAAAAGTGCAGGATTACAGAAGGCTGGCACAAGCAGAGTGCTTCACACCCCTGGTCAGCACAATGCAAAGGCCCTGCCCCACCCCCCTTACAGCAAGGGGCAGTTTAGCTATTCCTTTTTTGACCCAGATGAAGACCCTTCCCCACTCCCAGCAGTCATTTCAATTAACTGAAGTTGTGTAAGGCTTCCAGAGAGACACTGTTTTGTCTGAACATACGCTAACTCATAGGAAATAACCATTCACAAGTATAATTAGCCAAAAATGGTTTTAATGCAGTTCTTGCCTGCAGTACAGTATAAACCATAATATAAAATGACAAAGCAGACCGTACAGGATATTCAGCTGTAAAAACCATACAAACACTTGGAAAATGCTAGTGAAACATACACAAAGCATTCAGAATTAAGTCAGAATGTTTGTTGGACAGTAAAAACGAGTATTCAAAGCTTTTGTAAAAACCCACTTGATAGCAAAAGTCTCAATGCCAGCAGCAGCATTAAACTCCCAAACCCGACTAAACATCCCAAATGTTGTCAGCAGACCAGTTGTGACATCCACTGGAAAATACCTACTTCCTGTTAAATAAGGGGTGAGGAATTGGTGTTGAACAACATAGCTCTGAGTGGCAGGTCTTCAGCTGAGCAGAACAGTTGATTGTCCACAAGATACTTACAAATGCCACCACCAGCCCGTACTGGTTATCTAAAGAGCAGCTGCATGCAATAACCAGTCGATACAGTGAAATTCCTGTTCCTGTTTCCAGTGATGCAGCAGTTCTTGGCACGGGGTGCAACTGAGCCAGCTTCCTTGTCACGAGAAGGGCGCTGCGCTACGGCCATTTCTGGTGCAGGGAGTCTGACCCAGCGGGCGAGGTAGGACACTGCTCAGCCCAAAACAGCTCCTGCAGCTGGTGCTTTACTCCACCCAGGTTTTCCTGCCAAAACACCTGGGAGCAAAACCAGCTCACTTTACCTTGAAGCAAGGTAAAAATCAACTTCTGATGCTGAACTCTTAACATCCAGATAGGTCTGCGATGATCTGAGCCTGAGATTTAATTAAGTTTTATCTTTGAGGGACCCATTTTCACAACAAACATAAATGAGTCACTTTCAGATGAAAACCAGCCGGACAGAATAATCTATAAAATAACATTACCTTTTCGATGTTATAAATTACTAGCAAAAGGGAAGCTGTTAGAATTCCCTGCTCCAAGAATGCAATTAGGAATTCCTCTGGAAGACCTCCTGCTTAGAGTGCCGGCGAGTGCAGCAGGAGGCTGTACGTTAATGTAGTCGCTGCAGAATAACACCCCCCACACATGGAGTTAATTCTGAAGAGCACAACAGGTTCCACCCACCTCCTCAGACAAGCTCCTAGCCATGAAACCCGCACCTCCTCCTCGGGGAGGCCCCTCTGCACCAGCCCAGACAGTTCATTACATCATCCCGATACCGGATGCTGATACTGGGAATTTTCTCTCCCCCACACATCCTAGAGGCTCCCGGATCCTCCAGAAAAAGGCAGGGGAAAAAAAAAAACAACAAACCAACAACCACCACTTTCAAGAATCCACTGGATTTTCATTTCTTTTACAAAAGGAAGTTCTGATCTGACACCTTGCCCAGTTCAGAAAGGAGAGAGGACAATTTTTTTGCTGGCTTCCAGGCTTCCCATGGGATTTAGACCAGGTTTAGCTCAAGAAAAGTTTAAGTCCAATAAGTACTGGAAGAGCAGGATGCCTCCAGGTAAAATACGTGCATGCCATACAAGCTGTTTGATACCAGCATTTGATGCAAGCAGGCATTTCTTTTTAAGCACAACTGGAATAAGAAGCAAAGATGATCCCTTTGTCCTTTTTGTTGGATTTTTTTGGTTGGGGTTGGTGTTTTTTTCCTCCTTTTTTTTTATTAAATTAAACAGTGGCTGTTACCCACTAAAGTTTTACAAATGCTGCTGTAAATCTTAAAACCTCATACAGAAAAAAAAAAGTATTTTAAGCAGCATGAAAGCATAACCAACTAGCAGGCTCATAACTGAAATGTAAACTTACATTTTATTTCACAAGGTTTACATTTCAAACTGAAGCTAGAAAATGAAGAAACAAGATTTTTAGGAAAGAGAAAAGCAATGCAGCCAGTTGGATCCCACTGCTCTGAGCAAAGCAAGCTGAGCCTGAACAATGAGAATCACAAACCAATACCTGACAAACATTAAGATTAGTTACAAATAAAATACATGGCACAACTGCTTAAAATGACACCTACTCACCTTCTTCATAGTATCCAAAAAACCAGCACAAACAGCTGAAAACTGGTAATATTTTAACTACACATTCAGGAGGAAGAGGAAAGACTCTCAAAGGGAGATGAAAAAAGACAAGAAGAATAGAAGTGCCGAACAGTGGGTATGACCTCAACGTTAATTACCAGAAAAGGAAATAAAGCATTAGGCTGGAAGAGCACACGGTAATGCCACAGCCATGCAATGCTTGTCGCTGCCAAGCTGTTTGACAGACCATTACTTTTAATGAAAAAAGCCACTCTACCATGCAAATGCTTTAACTGATGGTTTCAGCACGAGTTTAATATTGCGAGTGTTCCATAGCAAAACAGAAGCTGATAGAATTGGAAAAATATCAATAAAATTAAGGTATTTTCAAGTATTATGGATCAATTTCAAAAGTTTGTACCACAGGAGTCACTGAAATGAAAATGTGACCCTTTGAGTTAATTAATTCTGGCTTAATAAACAAGGTCAGCAGTGCCTCTTTCACCTGCTCATGCAAGGGTTCCGTGAGTGAGCCAGCTATGCAAACAGAAATCTGTTCTGCTGGCGTAACGACTACGTGGGAGGCAGCTGGTCCCTGAATACATTTTAGCATATCCTTCTTTATATGAACTTTGGGGAAGAAAAGGTAAATTATTCTTATTTTCCCCCCTGACACTTTACATTCATATTATGTTACAGACTTTATGCATCAGGTTTGGTAACTAAGTTGTGCTTTCAGTCCATACCAGCACACAGAACTAAAAAACTACAGCTAATACAGATTTTTCTGAATCACATTTCTGATTTCTTCCAGGAAGTAAAATAAACATTCATTGCTAGAGTTCTATTTGGAGGCTTCCCGGTTCTTGTCAAGGACAGCACACAACATGCACTAGGTACAGCCTACTAAAACCTTACAGTATTGCTTCCTGTTTAAAGGAATACAATCTTATTCTACTCCAAAAATTCAGCAAGAAGCAAAACAAAATTGCAGTGCAGTGAGGCTCACAGAAGTCCTAATTCCTTGAACAGGACTCACTGGCCAAGGAGAGGACTTACCACATTATCCATAGAAACATCAATATGATGTTCTCCTTTTTTTTTTTTTTTTTTTTTTTTTTTTTTTTAAGAGTACAGTGTACCTGAATGTAAATGGGAGAGAAGGGGGAGAGGGGAGGAGGTGGTTGTTAGAGGTCAGTTATTCTGGAGCATTAACCTAGGAGTGCAGGGATGAGACAGAGTGGCAGGTAGCACAGTAAAACCCAGCAAGACTGTTCCTTCTTTCACACAACATCCACTTGGAAGGGTTGCTTATAGCACAGAAAATCCTGACTCACACAAAGGATGTGAAACGCATTTGTAAAATGCTGAAACACAGACAACAAACAGACCAAAGGCAAGGTAGAACATGCTGTACCTGGGTTGAACTCTTACACTTCTGTGCCCTGACTGAAGCCAGCCAAACCAGGGTTGTGTCTTAACACTTTCAGAGACACTCCTGGCGAGTGTCCAACACCTGCAATGCTGTCTGTCACTCAAGCCATGATTATTACTACCAGATGACTCTTGGTAGAATTACAGACAGCATCTGGTGGCCCAATTCCAGTTTCCACAGTCTCACTGGAATAACCCTGACAGCAGCAGGCACCACGGCTGCCAGGTGGAGGCCCAGGCAGACTCATGGCTGTGTCAGGGGTGCTCGCTCTCCCGCCACCACCCTTGGCTACATTAAGCTAAGCCAAAATTCTTCTGTGAATACAGATGCTTCTCCACCTCAAGCTCTACTGGCAGTATGAGACCCACTAAGGACAAAAGCTGTTTCTGACCCTGAGCTGAAAACCCCTTCTTTATGCTTTATTCTGTAGCAGAGATCTGATGCTAAGCCAGAGAAAACAGCCTCCTGGTTGGGGTCAAGACAGTTGTGCTGCTTCCACACTGCACTGGGCAGTGGTTCAACAGCTTAATGAGCACTACAGTCACACCACTTAAATCAGCATCAGAGCTGAGATTCAAATCTTAGGAGTTTTACCAAATTTTTTGGATGCAACTGGACTTACAGCACCTAACTAGGTAGAGGCTGACAGCAAACGTCACGAGAGAGAAATCCTTTGGGCCCTTTCCACAATGCATCATACAGACCTATCCTACAGACTGCACCAGAGAAAGTGGAAATGGGTTTCACCACTTAAAGAGCTATTTGAATGTTAAAAACACTACCATGCCCTCGGCTGAATACTTTCTTTTGTTACCTGCAGCAGTGACTACAGCCAGCCTGAGGAATTCCTGTTTTTCAGTGCATCTACCCAGAGTATTCAACAGAACTTTACACATTTGGCATTTATCACTTTCTTTGCATGCAACTTTTTTTCAGAAGCGAAGGAAAAAAAGTCCATTTAAAAAGTAAATAGCAGTTCAGCTTTAAAACCACAGGTAGCAGGGGGTGCAGTCAAAATTACTGCTTTTACGCTGCCCGGATTTCTAGTTAACAGCCTTTTTAAAGGCCAAAAATACTAATTGGAAAAACTGAATGCTCCTTAGTAGGCCATCTGCAATTACGTTTGCAGCATCAGCTGCAAAAATGCACCAAAGAAAAAGATGTCAACATCAGTACTTCAGAAACACTAGGTTTCCCCACAGGGATCTGACTGTTCATTTACATGCTGCCTTGAAGATCACGGACACGTAATGTCTCCAGCAAACGCCACGCTGACGCTGTGTTCCTGGACACCCACCTTTCACTGCAGCTTTCTGCACTCAGCTTTAATCCCGGGATGCAGAGGAACCTGCCCAACTGTTCTGTGGCACTGGAAAGCAGCATAAACAGTACAAATGCCAGGCGTCGTGTAAGGATATCTCCTTGAAGTAAGCAGAAGAGAACAAATTGGAGCTTGTTCAGCCACTCACACATGCGTTTTTTCCATGTTTTGCTCTGCCTCATTTTTAGACAACTTTTGTATTTGCTTCACGTTTCATTCCGAACCTTTCAAAAATACGATGTGTGAATATTGATTTGAAGTGGTTCTGAAGCTTTCAAACTATTTGTTTCTACCTGGACTAGAGCTTGTTATAACCAAGTGAGGCTGAGCTGCTTTTAAGGAAAGGGCAAAATGAGCGGTAACTAATTCCCAGAGAAGTTACTAAGTTGGAAACCTGTAAAGCTGTGTCTACATCTGAGCTGGATAGCTGCATTATCATAAAGACATCTGTTATAATAATTAGAAGACAAAATCTGATTTTATCTACTACCTAATGAACAGTGCTGCAGCTAGCCAGTAGCCAGGGATACTGCCTTGCAGATCTTGTAGTGCTGCTGCTGCTGCTGCTTGGCAGGGAAAGGACACTGACAGAATGACACGGCTGTAAACAGAACCAAATCCAGAAGGGAGACAAGAACCTGCTCAGAAAGCCCCTGTAAATCCTCATGGCTTCAGACAAGCTCTGATACTCCTATCTTAAAAATACACTTCAGTCAACTGCACAGAAAGTCACCGAATCATCTCCCTGTTTATACAAGGAATTTAGAATTTTAAAAGGCACAAATAGCACCTCTGTTGGTGCTAAATTCCTATACATTTCCTCTTGTGTTTAGCTGCCATCTTCCTCTCAAGCTCCTGCTCCAGAACATATTTTGCCAGAAATGAGGCAATTAATTCTACTGCCACCTTTCATCAAGCACAGGTCAAGGTCCACCACGAGATTTACGTTAGAAGTGCAGGTTTAGATTGATAGGAAAAATATTTTCAGCACTCAACAGCTGCTTGATGACAGAACCACCCAACAGATGGTTAAAGTGTTAAAGTGGCAGAAGCAGGAACATTCAGCATGTTCAGTACCACTTTGAGGAGGAGAGAGAGTAACCTGCGCTGAGCCTGGGAGGGCCACCCAGACTCCTAACCACTAAATTTCAGCAACAAGACATTCTGCAGAGGTTGCTGCTTGCTCTACTCCCAGTTCTGGAGGTTGATGTACAAAATATCTGTCCGCAGGGCACGGATTATACCAGGTAGTTAGACAGTCTGCTCTTACGGACAGAAAATCTCTGCAAGGCTCTTCGGTTTCACGAACACATTTCCACTGGTAGCAGCAGCAAAATAAACACAGGAAAAAAGGATTTAGTGTGTAGGCAAGGCCTTTGTCACCAAAGAGATACTTATCAGATGATTTCTCATGACATGCACAACTGCTTCCATAGTCACTGTCAACACAAATGGGCTGATAAACACAAAAATGGGATAGAAAATGGTAACAAATGATCTTAAAGGCAGTATACTAATACTTTTAAGCATGCACCTAATTCAAACATGAGTGATGGAGTTGCTGGGTCAGAATCATGCAGATAAAAAAAAGACTCAGGTCTAGAAAAATGCATATAATCCTGCCAGCAAATTCTCAGTTCCATTCCACAGAATAAAAACAGCAATACATTCCTTTGACTGCAAATAGCGGAAAATGAAGAAAAAATCTGATCACCTCTTAGTGCTGAAAAACCTTTAAACCACCAGTCAATACATTTACTTAGGAAGAAGTTTGAAAAAATTCAATGCATCAATTTTCTCATCAGCATTATGGGACTAAATCACCATTGTGGAGCGTAAACTCCAAACACTGCTGTTGGAGCTAAACTTTCAGTGCACATTTCCAACTCATGTGTTTCGAATTTACGTCTTCCCTTCTGACTCCATAAACACTCAAATTTCCATCAACCACTGATCCAAGAATGAGCTGATATTTTAGCCCTAGGAATTAATGCAAACTGTACTGTCTCAAGTTCCCTTTTGCATTTGAGGTGCCTGCAAGTAGGACTGGGCTTGAAGGGCACTATAACTCAAACTCTGAGACAATTACACCCTCCTAAAAAATTTTTTCTTTAAAAAATCTGTGGCCAATATTGGCAATGTGAATATTTTGATTTCATACACAGCTGCACATGTATGTATGCATGTTCAGCAATTTTTCAACACACATCCATCTATCAGTTTAGTGCCAAGTTTAAGTGGGTCTGTCTCTCACTGAGTCAAACTGACTCAGAACTTTAAACGCATTAGAAAATGCCACTTGTCAGAGGAGGTTGGAGAATCAGTCTCAAAATAAATACCATTCCAAAGAATATTATGGCTTGGAAGAATTTCAAGAACTTGAGTCCCTGATGTCTGCAAAATGAAAAGGCCTTTGGAAATGCATTCACATCAATATTTTTACCTATTTTGAATAAAAAATATATATTATTTATAAAATAAAGAGAGCAGGCCAAAGAAGATTGGCCAGAATTACTCTATAAAACTGTTCTGTTCACTCCATAACTTAAACTTATAAAGCCTTGAAACATCTGGATAGCAGGATTTCTGGAGAAGCACTCTAGAATGCAGGTTCCAATCAGATGATACTTCATGATGTTTTCTCATCTTGAAGTTCCACTTGTTTTCTGCCCCTCAAAACTCAAGTCCATGCCAAGAGAAGGGATGTTGACTCCTGAGAGGGAAGCTGAAATTCAAATAAAGAAAAATGTGCAACTATAAGCACTGATCTGATGAGCAATAGATGGCTGTCTAATCTTGACTTCCAGCATTATTTTAAATCCATGTGGAACGACAGGGAAAATGCTGTCTTCTCACTCCCCCAGCAGAATGGCAGTATGTGGTCCTCACTGACCATTGGCAGAAACAGTACTTTGTGGTTTTTCTTCTCAGTGGAAGAAAATGCAATCGCATCTATAATATGCAAGGAGCCCATATATAAAAACCTTGAGTTGCCCTATTTGTGTGCAGGACTCCGCAGTGGATTACAGTGCTTTGCCATACAACACAGTCATTCAACACCCACAGAAAATAGAGGGACAAATGCTAGCTGATTGTTCCACCTCCTGCAAGCGAGACAGCAGAGGATACTTCTCAAATCTTGCTCACTTACACTCCACAGTGAAAATGTTTTGTGGAGACTGAAAAGGACACAGCCTCCCGCTTACTGCAACAGTATGTATGTGGGATATCTCCCCACTATTATGAGAGTCACACAGGTTACAGAGCAGTGAACATTCAGATTGCAGCATCTTCCCCAAACTGCATCATCTGTTGTTGTACCCAAGTTTCTCCAGGGTGAAAAAAAAAAAGATAAGAGTAGCAGCTGATGTGGGCATTACAAGTTACTTCCATTTATTCCAAACTGCAACTTGGCTGTTCTCAAATTCAGTTCTTTTTAAGACTGTATCTGCACCTTCCCACACCTTTCATGAATCACTGAACAGACTTCCAATCCTGTAATTGTACAGGCTAGAACAAAAGTCGTTCCTACCACATTTATCAGGAGAGCTGCAGGGTTTGCACCCTCCCCTACGAACAGGGCTTTCAGCTCTTGTGTTAACTCCATCAGCATCCAGCCCGGGGCTACTGAACAGCCACTGCTTTCTTTTAAGTTCTCTTAAACAATATATTGCTGGGTAAGATGGAGAAATATTGGTGAAATACTACCACGCATAGATGCATCAACACCATCCTGTGGTGAGAGGTTCTGTGCTGTTCCGTAGGCTCAGAGGCCTGCTGCTACCACAGCTGCACCACTCTCATGCCAGCGTGCAGGTCTGAACCCCGCAGCCTCGGAACCTCAGGGGACTCTCCCCGAGCCCCCACGTGCACCACTGTTAAAGTCAAAATCTGCCCGATGTTACCTACCAATGACCCTGCAAAGCGGCTGTTTTGAAGATAATGAAGAAAGAAATACTGACCTTGACCTTTCTGAACAAGGTTTATACTGCTGCATTTTCAAACTGCTATGTCTCCTTTTCTATGGCAAGGGATGAAGCTTCACCAGACTCTATACAATGAAAACCAAAGTAGTTAGAGGTAAGTAAATCTGGTTTTCCTCACTGAGAATATATTTTCCACTAAGTAAGGGAGTGTGTTTTTAAGAATTATTCCAAATAAAAATAGACAACCACTTGTCAGAGATAACTGAACAGCAGTTTTTAAACTGAGATTATTATTGGCTTTATCTATTTCATAACTGTTTCACAAGCATTAAAGCCACAAAGACAAATACAGATCCTTCCATTTTAATGGCACATTTTGGGCCTTCCTGCTTAGAAAATTATACTGGTTTACGTCTATTGTGTAAAAGGGAATCTGAAAACACTAAGCTTAGATTATTTCACTTGCTGATGCCTTACAAAAAAGAAAAGCAGTGGTGAGAAAAAAAGGAAGAATAAAACATCATTTGTGTCTACAGCGCAGTCTCCTTAAACCCTTCTGTTAGATGGGAGTGAGGGTACCAAAGCTTAATGAACCAGGAAATCATGTTCTCTGAATACTGTTGGGTTAATACAGCTGTGGTAGAAATATATGGTAATACATTTCATGCACTTCAAACACAGTTTATTATTAAACATTTTCACTTGCAAAATAATATTTTTTTTTTTCTATGAAGACACATTTTAGCCCAAATCTTGGAAAACTGAAAGCTGTGGAGGTCAGACTTAAGCCATATATAAGCAGCACAGAAATTTCTAGTTTAAACTTATGTAGAGAGGTTGAGGTAGTTGGGCTTGTTTCATCTGATGAAGTGGAAGCTCGAGGTCAATCTAATAGAAGTCACTAACAGTGTGGAGACTGTTTAAAATTACAACTGGCCTGAAAGCAGGTCATACCTCGTATTCAACGGAAACAGCATACTGCAACATTTTGCTCTATATCGTAGAACAGTATTATTATAGTAACTAATACCCCAGAAATTCAAAGCAATTTATATGCCTGAGAAACAGGAAAGTTATCATGCTGCATTTCTCCCCACCTGCAATACATGGTTAAGTGAAACACACTGTCCTATTAAAAAATAAATCTGCAGCAGCTATAGGAATAAGATCCAGATCCCAAATTCATACTTCCAGAGTTGTTTCCATGCCTGCAACAAACAAGATTTCAAAACTGGGTTGCTCTGTAGACTTCTTACACTGATCTTGTGCTGTTCAGTTTTAAGATCCAGAACTCGTTGTAAGACATGATGGTCAAAATGCAAGAATGGCATCGAGCCGTGTCAAATATCAATTTGACACAGAACTTTCTTTAATTTTCTCTGTGAAGGTAAAGGAAGACAAACAAAAAGGAAACACTTCCCCCTTACCGCTCAATGATACATACACAATAAATAAATAAATTTGCCTAGGCCTCTTGTTTCCTTATTATGTATAAAGAGAATCAGTGCTATTGCCATTATCAGGTTATTTTCCTATTTATTAGCATAGACATCTATTTTACCATGTAAAATCTAATACATTTATTCAGATGGGAGGTTCCAGAGAGCAGCCCTTTGTTCTGCATACCTTTAGGAAAGCATCTGATCTGAACGTCAAAGGGAACTGATAAAAGGATATATAAGACCTGCTGGCTCAGGGACATTACTCCCATTAAAATTTCACCATCAAATTTTTATGGAATATCTTTTTTTCATCTAATTGATTTAGCAGCTACAGATCCACATACAAAACCATACTGGTTTTACTAAATATATTCACTAATTAATTTAGTTGAACTGATGCAGATTCCTGCACAGGTACCTCTCCATCGTTTCAAAGCTGATTACAAGGCAGTCATTGATGCAGGGTTTTGCACTGCTTTAACTTAATCTTTTTCTGTCAGACACAATTTAACCGTTTATATCACGCCTAAAATCCAGAGATGCAAACCTCATCTTCTGTCCCAGTTTACTGATTGCCTGATACACCATTGTACTGTCTGAGCAATCTCTGCTCACTTCTGACATCCAAGCAGCTTTTTAAATTTCTCAATGGATAGAAATTCCATCCCTACAGTCACCACAGATGAGTTCTCTACTTAAAGGACTGCTATGCCAAATTAGCTGGTATCTCAGGACTTGAAGCTCCTTTAATTAGACTCCTACTGATTTGAATTTAAATTCAAATCACACGCCTTCAGACACCTGAAGCTTCATCACACCAAGAGGTATCAACTTCCACCTATTACTCAGGATATGCTGGTTTCTGCTGGAAAGATGTTACTTAATACAGATGACAAATTTTTGAAGGTGCAAACAATTTGGGAAAGATCTGATTCATACTGAAGCCTTTTGTACAAGTTTGAATAAAATATATGATTAAATTAATAAATCAGTCCAAGAGACGAGATGTTGCTATAAATGTAAGCTGTCCTGTCCCAGGCTCCACAAGACAAAGTGTGCAAGCATCCACAGTACTGACACACCCACGACCAACATGTCAAAGACATTCTAGATGAGTTCTTTGAAAAAAATGATAGCCTTATAAGCTGCCAGCTTGTGAATTGGGGTAGCTCTCTGGCTAGACAGATTAAACAGATGCCTGTGAATAGGGATGAACATTAATAAATCTGAAAAAAATTCAATTTACTATGAATTTTGAAGCAAGTGTTTTTGCCTTTGGCTAAGAAATGAAACAAAAGGTTCTCCACAACAGTTTTCTCCCTACATGAAACAATAAAAGTCTTAGCAAGGCCAGGATTAATAAAAAAAAAAAAAAAATCCAACCAGGAAGGGCACATTCAAACATCCATATCAGGAAAAAAGGACAACCCTGTGGATAAGATGACTGAGACGAACGCTTGTACACTCCTGGGACCTGGATGAAGCTACCTCATCTCCTTGCTTTCAGTTGGGCTTGTCCTCTCCTCATGAATGTCCCAGTCCCCTTAATGCTCATCTCCCCCAAGATCCACATGTGAGCTGATTTTGCAGTTGTGGGAGCTTAAATATGCCTTGCTTTATCCAGACACAGAATAATCAGAGTGGAAGCAAAAGGCTGCAATAATGCTGTTAGACACAATACCATTACATGAAGAAGTGTTTCATCGAGCTCCTCGGTTTTTTAATTATTTCTGTGGTGTTTCTCTCTTCTGCACAAGCCTGGAGTGAGGGACTCAACTGATGAGGAGACCCCTCATTACTCTTGCTACCTAACACAAGTGCATGAACAATTACAGATGAAATTCCAGGAGGTGAGAGACCCCACTTAAACACAAGAAGGCAGTTATTATTCTGATCTTGATGCAGCTGGCAGTGCCATCTCCTAAAACTGCAGAACTTAAAAATCTGAACTTTCATGTCCTCAACTCCTGTTTTGCCTAATGTCCAGGTAATATGAAAAACCCAAACCCGGTACCTTTTCTTATACAACTCCCTCTCCCCCAACAAATGTAAGAGATACACAGACATTTAATATTGTGCTAGCAGAATGGTATAGTCAAGAGCTTAGAGAAAATGCTCCATGAGATGGATTTATGCTGTATCACAAAAGTACTTACTCAAAAATATTTTATATATGTTGTACAGTTGGACTCAATGATCATCGAAGTCTTTTCCAATCTAAATGATTCTATGATTACTGAATCAATCATGACCCTACCTGGTGGTCATTGAGGGCCACAGAACTTGTCAAGTGCAAGATTCAGGCAACCTTGCCTGTTGTGGAGCTTTTTGATGAAAGCATCACACTCTGCTCCTGAAACCAGATCAGCAGCAGGGCTGAAAGCTGCATTACCAGTGTCAGCTACTCTCAGTCCTACAGCACTGGCCACAGAAGCATCCAGGGAAGGGTGTCAGCTTCCTCCCCTCCCAACCACACACACTGCTCCCAGTCTCCATGTGGGATGTCTTCTTGCAAAATTCAGATGTGCAGACTGAGAGCTGAGAGAAGGATTTGCTTCTTTTTAAGAAAAATAAAGGGAAGTGGATTTCCCTCAGTATTTGGTCTAGCAGCTGAATTACAGTTCCACATCACCAGTTTGTAGACACACAAAGGACAATCTCCTTATCTAGGGCATTATTTTATTTGTAACTCCCACATTTACCTCACGGCCACTGCAAAAAAATTAAAACTTCACCAATCACAGACCAAGATCCACATACTAACAGCTAACCATCTATTCACAGTGCATGTTCAGCCTGTTTTATCACTTTTGTCTGTAACATTGTATAGGCTCAGTCTGGCATTTAAATTACAGTAAGAAGTTCCAATTCTACCAATATTACAGTTCTACATCTTCTTGAAATAAGATTACAAACTCTTTTTTCACTGAGAAAGAGTAGTTAGAATAGGATAGAATATTTCAGTTGGAAGGGACCTACAACAATCATCTAGTCCAACTGCCTGCAAATGTAATTTATTTTATAAGCACTATAAATTGTGGGACTTCATATAAGCTCTAGATTCAGATTCTAGGGTCTGATCTGGCCAAAAATCATCTCACTGTCAAATGTTTTCATACTTAAGAATTAATTTTTTATTCAGAGAATTTATACTTTGTAAAAGTTGGAAGAAGTTCTGACTCATTCCTAAAGGAGTTATTTTAAGCATCATAAACAATATACAGAGATGCCATATTTTGTTATCTTTAAAGCCAATTTCTGTTATAACTGCCAAAATGTATAGAACAAAACAGGAAGAACAGGTAGTTTGTAACACACAAATACAAACTAATTAAAGTAGTTAATCTGAAGAAAAGCTGAAATGAGCCCTTTAAGTCCTGGAGAGCATATTTTCCCAGGAGTCTATGAAGTGTGCCTTGGAAAAACCAGACTGTTTATTTTGCAGTGGAACAACTTAAACAAAGAGCTGCAGGTAAGACCTAACCAGAGCCTGAACAGCAAATACCATGCTGTTAGGATTAAAGAGCTCATTGCACACGTATAAAAATGCTCACATGAAAAGACTGTGTTACCCCCTTTAACCAAGACTACAGTCTTCCTCACAGGTTCCCAAACATACATTGTGCACATGACTACAATGTGTACCCTGAAAGGGAACATTATCAGCAAAGTTTCTGAAAACTTCTGAGGCAATAAAGAATATGATTAAGGAAATCATGTTCCTGAACAATAAGCAGTGATATTTGGTTCTTCAAGTATACTTGCTTGATTCACTAATACAGTAGCCTGAGAATTAACTAACACTTTCACCATTCCTTAAAGGTAAAAGAAGAGTGAGATTACTGTATTTCTTTTAAAGGGAACCTGTGGATGCCATCCTTGCTCTATTGGAAAAAATATGAGCCCTTGCTTACTTTACTAACAGAATTTCTGAACCCTTAAACATGGTAAATGGGGTCTCTGACATAAACCCTGATACTGTGATACATAATGTATTCTCCAAAGACCAAAGCTTGGAGGTAAATACACAAGGAAAAAAAAAAAAAAAAATCAAGTTCAAACAGAGAAATGTAACAGTAAAGAATCATTAAACTAATTTTGGATCCATCTAACAAAAGTCATCAAAGAATGAATACACATATAAAGTGGTTTTTTCTAATAGGACATCCACAACACAAAAGGTATGCTTACATTTCAGAAACTGATCAAATCTATTGTTCAAACACACCAGTTCACCTAGAATTGCTCTCAGCACATATATTCCTTCTGTGGAGATCAGCACATAGCTAGGCAAGCATCAAAACCAAATGAACTTCTTTACTCTTGTAATAAAGCTGAACAAACAAAGTCTAAGTAGCTTCCTAAATGTATCAATGCATTCAGGTGTTTGCATGCATGATTTCACAAGCTCTCAGAGAATACACGCACTGTAAAAAAAAATAATCTTAGTCTTTTCATTTTTACAGGCACAACTTTATGTCTCCAGTATCTGTGCTGCATGCAGCAACATTTACATACAAATACACTCAGTTTGTGGAAATTTCAATTGCTCTCTGCAACTTGTAACAACCTCACAGTTCATTTACTTGGAAGTAGAAAGTTACTAAAAAAAGAGTTGACTCCAAAGTAGGGCTTATTTTTAGTCTGTGTATATTAGTCAAGTCAGAGCTTCAAGAGTGAATTAGCCAACACAATTTTTTTTATTTGATTAGTTCTTATAATTCATCCATTAATCATTGTTGGTCAAGACACAACTAATTTCCTTACCATGAGGCTCTTCATCTATTCCATCATCTTCCCACTGCTCTTCATTTGCTAGGAGAGGATTCTGAGCTTCACACAAAGCTCTCATTGGGAAAAAATGTCCATCGCCCTGGCTGCATGGAAAAAGTCAGAGAAAGATACTGTAAAAAGCAGTAAGTGACGCTGAAGGATGACAATTTCTACATGTTTTATCTGCAAAGTTTTCTGTTGCTTGTATTTCCAATGTTTACTTAAAATTATCTTTAAGTTCTGGAAAATACTGTGTTCATTTTTTGTGGCACCTCAGATACCAAGCTTTATTTGTGAGTAATTTTGGTCCTCAATTCCTTCAAGCTCTTTGGAGAATAAAAGTTCAAACCTACAGCCTGTAATTAAGTAATTTTAAAACAGAACTTAAATGTACCTAACTTGATCAAGTCATTTGGATACAGAAAAAAAACCCCAAACAACAGACACACACACCCACACCCCCCTTATGGACAGATAGAAGTGAGGGGGAAACTAAGGAAAACATTTATGTAGAAGGCGCAATTTATACCACAGGTACAAATTTTCTCAATTTATACCATAGATTCTTCAGGACAGAAATTACACTTCTGTGTTTGAATGACACCCAATAGAAAATTGCCCCAATCTTAGTAGATGTTACCAAAAAAACAAATAAAATACCCACTTTCCTGTGACCTAAACCTGGACACGAAAAAAACCCACAACCCTAAACCAATAAAAAAACTCTCTGCAAAGATCTAAATTTGCAAAAACTGTTTTTTGCTTTACTACTAACCAAACAGCAATGTATATCTGGGTATCAAACAAGAGTTTGAGAGTATGTTCAAATTCATGTAATGCAAACTAACAAAGTTAAAACCTAGATGTTCTAGCTTGGTCTGCAGCACACTGCATTCCCTAACATCCAGCAGCAGAGACAGAGGCACTGTAAACTACCTGGAATCCCTTCTTCCTCTGATTTATCTTCTTGCAAGGAAAATGACCTGAGCGTTCTCCCTGCAATGACTATATGCACCGGTAATGTGTCTCTGGCTAGCTCTTCAGTGCTGCCTTTCATTGCATTTTTATTCTGGGCTGAGCTCTCCCCTTTCACTATACTTAAGAATGGAAAACAGATGCAGTGGGGATGCTACTGGGACTTAGACTAACACATTGCTACTTGAAAAAGTTGTGAATTGCTGTGCCAGGAAGTTATTTTAAATCATGCCCAATTACTGAAGGAATTAAATTCCAGTGTACTTTACTACTGGTCTACTAAGTGCCAGAACAACATTTTCCCCTACATTAAGAAACATGAACTCGGTTTCAGGCAGAACCATCTGACAGATGAAGAAAACAGCATCTTTGAAGTGAACGCCCATCCTCACATGGGCCACAAGAGTCCAGGAAGAGTGCAGCACATTTAGCCCTCAAAAACTTTTCCCTTCCAGACTTCTGGTGAATTTGATAACACTGATGTTTGATGGTGCATTTACAATGATGCACAATAGCAGTTGGCCACACAATAACAGATGTAACACATGAGGGTGTAGCAGGCATTTAGAAGTAAGTCCCTCCAGTTAATTATATCAGCTTTTAGCACTGACTTGATTATTACTTACCTAGAGGCAATAGGTAGTAACCAGAGCTTTTTTTCTTCTCCAAACACTTGCTGAAGATTCTTTACAAAGCCAAGATTGAATCCATTTTTATCTGGGCCATTTTGAAACACTGGAGCTGAGAAAGCCTCTACATACAGATGGAATTTCAGTGAAAAAAATGAAAATCAATGCCATATACTCTGAAACAGGATTGTGCATGTTGTAGCCATCTAAAGACAACATGATCTAACAGATTATGAACTAGCATTACAAAGATACAAAGTCTGAAAATAATAGATTTTAAATTTTGCAAGCCTGTAAAGACTTTCAAACTGAAGGTAGGAATTTGGTTTTGCAACTGAACCATATGGAACAGACAAACTGAACTACAAGTGGTTGTTTAGTCTAGAGAACAGAGTTAAAAAGTCTTCACCTGAGACTTGTTAAAAATTTCTACCCACTGAATTTCAAGTAGGTTTGTCTTTAATGCATATTCCAGAAGTGGCACCGGACATTTAAAATGCCTCATTCATTACTGATATAATGAACAAGCATTCGGAACAAACATACATCAATAGACCCCCTGTTGTGGTGAGACATATAATTAAGAAAAGAGAGGGTAGGAGAACCTAGAATGGACTAGGAACAATTTTATCTATCTTCTAAGCTGCTGCAGAGGTCTGATGTTTTGGGACAAACGACCTTTAGTGCTCCATGAAATGAATTTTAAAGTTAATAACTATACAAAATATGAATATTTGCTCAAACTCTTGATAGTGTGTGTTTTATATAAAACTTTATCCAAAAACTTTGAAAAATTGAACATTTATCTGAGGAAAGACAAAGAAATCACTTGGTAAAATGATACTGATTCAGACCTTCATTTCACCGGTTTTACAGTCATAACTTCTTTGCCTCTGTCAGGGAAGATGGACACTCTTTTTGCCCAACCTTGCTAAACTGTTTTAGGATACACTCCAGCATATGAGCATAAAGAACCATTATTCCTGAAAAGCTGCACTCATTTCACAGCAAATGTAGTTATACATATGCATAACATTTTTATAATTGGACTTTTACACTTTAAGGCTCTCATTTCCCTAACAAAGCTTTTGTCACACCAGCTAATAAATGCAGCTCATTTGAAGTGACAAATTTCTGCAGGATTGTGCCAAGATCTTAAAACTTCCTCCCCTCATAAGCCAGCAGGAATGTACAGAAGTAGAACAAAAACGCCATTATTTTTTTTCTTCTTACAGCACTTACCTAAAGTAGATCTGTTTCTACTAACAAGCCAACAATGGTAGCCAAATAGAAACATAAGGCTTACAAAGAACATGACCGCCACGAAGAGAAGGAAAAGGACATGAAATTTCGAACGTCCATTAGTCAGTTCACCCTGGAGAGAAAAGCAACATAGAACAAGTGGTAGGAAAAAACAAGAGCTGGAAATTCCTTGCTTCTAGAGAGAAGAAAGATAGCCTCCAAACCTCCTATCTAGACTTCTCAAACTTGTATACACAAAAGTCACACCCTACTATAAGAAGCCAGAAGGGACAAAGAAATGCTCTGATTCATTTCCCCTCCTGTAACCAAAGCAGGAGGCGTGGGGCTTTGCTACTGGCTCCTCAAATGTAACAGAGCCAGCCCGATCACAGCTTCCCACTCAGGCACAAGAAACATGCCCCGTGCCCACAGGGAAAGAAGCAGGCACAAGCTCTTGAAGACCTGTTGACGTTCTCCTGGGTTTCCTGTGCACATGCGAAAATTCTGCCCCTTTTGCCCTGGAAGGCACGCCAAGAAAACCCGGCCTCCATAGCTACAGCAATCAGGTAGCTTTAGAACTGAGCAGAGATGGTTTGGAAAAGTTTAAAAGCCAAGTGGGATCTTAGAAGCAGAAGAAACACTTCTTCCCTTCTACAGGGGAGGAGTCAAGTGCCAGAGGTCCTCATAAGCACACATCTACAGAGAGGCTGTGGGGAGCTCGAAGTTAAAAATTACTTCTCAGCCTTTGCTCATGCCATCTGTGCAGCCACAGGAGCTCGTCTGTGTGCCTTTCTTAGCATAAGAAACTATTCCTGCTACTGTCCCATCAGCATCCCCGGAGGCATCTTAGGTAACTGATTAGCCATTAAAACAACAGAAATTCAATAAATTAATGCAGAGCAAAGTTAAGTTACTTAAACACAGTCTATACAGAGTTAGCAGCAGAGGGGATGTAAAAAACTAGAGACAGAAGGCCAGACTCTTACAGGAGCTGTCAGTGGCATTGCTGGCGTATGAATGATAATCAGGAATTGAATAAGAAGCGTACCTTGTTACCGTCAACTTTTAAATTGAGAAAGGAGTCATGTGGGGATTAGAAAATGAACAAGGCTTTTTGATATTTTCCAGTAAATATGTACAGATCAGTGCCAGTATGTTATACACTGATACCAAAGATTGTGAGATACATGCATGCAAACACAAGACCAGGTAAAGGATATATCTTCTTTGACAGAAGCTAACCCTACAATTTGAAATTCTAGAAGTCTATTTGCCTCTTGCTTTGTGCATTTCAGACGTATAATGGGAGTGGTACTAAAAAAAGGGCACAAGGAAATACCTTACATAAGAAATGCAGACCCATCTCTCAGTGGAGACTGAAAGCAAAAAAGTACCAAGAGTGACTAAACCCCACCAGACTCATAGGATATGAAAAAGTAACCAGGTCTCACAACTTACTGTCCAATACTTAATGAAATACTTGAAGACTGTTGCAGCAATATACATGCAATACAACAAAGCATAGGCTAAGAACAGTAGAAAGAATTTGTAGTTAGAAAATCCAATGCAGTTATTCACCCTAGAGAACAAAAGCAAAGTTGAAGTCAGGGCATGTACAGCACACAGTTGTAACACAATGAATTGTACAGTTTGGGGGGTTTTATTAAGCCTCTTGATTCTACAACGTGATTTCCTCAATACATAGCTCCCCTTAGTGGTCAAAAGGAAATGGAACTGAAGACTCTGCTTTTCACTTGACCACTTCTTGCTAGGCCAAGTAAAAGGACAGTTCACAGTTTTGGAATCTGCTTTAAAGTTGGTGCCGCGGGTGAACTTGTCACAGAGGCAGGCTCTAATTACTCGTGTCTGTTTCTTGTCTGCAAAGGTAACGAGATCTGGGATGTCTGTGTTACTTGATTCATTTGCAAAACTCAGCAGCCAGATTCACCACTGCTTGTTTGTTGACATACAAAACCAATAACCCCAAATTTGATTGTAATTCCCCATGCACAGGACAACAGGACAACTCTAAAAAGGAACAAGGGAGTGCAGACAAAAATAGTGGGTATTTGCCTCAAAACTCCCGTTTGAAATATCCTCTACGATTTAGGACTACCAGGGAGGTTCAGGTGGGGAAATGTTTGTGTTGCCTCTGATTTCTGAAACCTTCTTTTTCAAAAAAAAAAGAAGGAGTTTAAGAAATTTAGTGGCACCGATTCTCAAAAAGTATAAAGCTTAACTCATCCATGCACCAGTCTATACAAACTGTCCCTGACTGTGCACAAGTGACAGGCATCATTTCAGAAACAATCTGTGTGCAAATATTTTTATTGAAAGCAACCACCAACTGCAGGCTGAAATGATTATATACCCAGAATTAAAGGCTAAGTTGAAGTCCCTTTAAAATCTGAATAATGGTCAGAGTGAATTAGCAGTTGGGTTTTAAATTGTATTGATAAAACAGCTCTTTTACACATAGAACATGGAACAAACACAAGTGATCTGGCTTTCAAAACACCAAATATTTCAGGCAATTTCAAAGTGTAATTACTTTATAAATTTCCCAGCATAATGGTCTAAAATGAGAGAGGCATACAGACACT
This sequence comes from Athene noctua, assembly GCF_965140245.1. Classification (NCBI taxonomy): domain Eukaryota; kingdom Metazoa; phylum Chordata; class Aves; order Strigiformes; family Strigidae; genus Athene; species Athene noctua. The sequence continues at coordinate 11,289,756 of NC_134047.1, read as the reverse complement.
GTTCTGTGGCAGAAATGTATTTAATCAACCTCTCTCTTCAGAAAAGTACAAACCGGTATCTAGAACATACCACGGACAGTGATGATCCATTTTTAGCACGCATCTGCAAAGGGACAAAAAAGAAAAATCAAAGATTTATATTTGGTACTTAATTGCCAACTGCAGATCAATAGCAAAAGCCTCTGTTTTTTGTGAGATTTCTACACAACATGATCTCAAGATGATAATATCTCTTTGAATTTTTTAAGGTAGGTATCATTTAAAGATGGAACATTTATTATTTTTCAACAGCAACCAGTGTTCTTGGTATTCTGTCAGATAAAAAGACATGAAAATAAATTCTGCCCTAGAGGGCTTAAAACTTTTGTAAAACACCACGAGTAAAGGCTATTTAAAAAAAAAAAAAAAAAAAAATTAAAAATGTCAAAATCATACTTCAGTTTAACCTGCCTAGGTTAAACAGTTAATTTTCACTAGATGGCACATGCTTTCTAGCGACTTAATGCTGATACCCTTGTAGGTGTGGGAACTGCAAACCCTTCAGGGCCACAAATAGCAGCAATGCCCATGGTACCGCTGTCACACACCAACATCCACTGCTGACTGCAGCTGGACCCGAGGTACTCGGGCACCTTTCCGTGTAAAAAGACACGTGAAGGACCAGCCCGTTCACATAACTCAGCGGTGATGATACTCACTTCAGTGAAAAACAATCCAGTAACTTACATAGCACAAACGGAACAATGGTGACAACGATCAGGTTTTATTAGCTGGCACCTATCACAGAATCGAATACCTGAAATTAGAGGCACATTAATAGCAAAGAATAGGAAAGTGTTCTTTTCACATGTTAGTTAACATTCTGCTCACTTCCTAACTACCCATGTTCTTTCCTCTGCCACTTCAAAAGATGAGTGCACTGGCAGCTGAGTTTTGCTGCCAGGACATAATCAGATAAGCAATGCTCAGAATTCTCCTGGAGACCTGCAGATGTGGGGAGCGATCCTCACCGCAAAGCATAGAACCAGCTTAAAAGCGATACACCAAATTGTACATTTCCCTCTGGCTTCCACATTTACTCAGACTTTACATACATTCCATTTTGATAATTGCCTCTATAGCAGCTTTTTACTTCAGAATTCTCTGGCTTCTTTGACAGAAATTAACACATCAGAGCCTCCAATATGTACATGGGTTTTTTCTAATCTTTGAAATGAGCACAGTATGCATTCAGTCACAGAACAAGGTCCAGAAATCTGTTCAAAGTATTATGTCCTGAATCTCTAAGATAGACTCCTTTTTAAGTAAAAACAACTACAGATTTTGTCACTCTATCACTATTTCTAAACACAGACAATGTAAGAAGGGTTTTGAACTGTAAATATATATTCCTTCTCAAAGGCAGCACTTGGTACTCCACTTGAATGGAAGTGTTCAAGGCTCTTTTTTTTTTCCCAAACGTAAATCCTGAAAGAAAATGCATTAAAATTATTTGCACAAGAGTTACACGGTGCATGCAGTGGCTTTATAAAGGAATACCCTGTTGGTCGGCAGTATCATTCGAATTGCCAGCATATGCTACTTTAGCATGCTTGGTTAGTTTGAGAGAAACAAAACTCTCTGCTTAGCTGACCTCCATTCCCTGTTCTGGTGTAGACCGGCAACTTCCTTGCAATTTCGGCGAGAATTTGCCTTTGCACCTCTGGCCTTTCTTCATTTTCATAGCGTTCTTGGTCAGCATAGGACATATGATACTAGAAGCAGAAGTCACGAGAGGAGCAATTACTCCTGGTAGCAGAGATAATATTTCAAATACAGGTGAGTTTGGACACGTTTCAACTTTCAGATCCTTTTAATGCGAATAATCTAATGTGAAAATGTGTTAAGAAGACAGAGATAGTATGTGCTGGACAGCCAGAATACTATGCGACACATCAATAAAAAATGTAAAAGTGAAATTAAGGGTCACGAAACAACATACTAGAATTGCTACTACTGCTGCCTTAGATTACTATTTTTCATGAATTAGATTACTAACCATGAAGCACTTCCATTGTGAGCAAGAACCTGTCCCCAGTCACCGTTTTATGCTAAAACAGGGATTAGTTTTTATTTATAAATTTAGAATTCTCATAATTAGGATCAGATTATGGCCATGTATATTTGGAGTGCCACACAAGCATCATTCTCATTCAATTGCTCCGAACTCCGAACAGTGTTCCATTAGTATCTCAAAGAGGTAAAACAGAACTCAAAAAAAAAAAAAAAAAAAAAAAAATCCACCAATCTGAGCAACATGAAAAAGTAAATGTTTGGTAGAAAAATAATTGAAACAAGTATCTGCTGCTGACTGTTGTGTGCTCAAACCACTAAATCATACTATTGTCCTAATACGAGCCCCCTATGTTAAAAAAACCCATGCCAAACCCTTAACTAAATTATTATTTGTTAAGAATCTACTTTTGTCACAGTGAACCCCAGTTTCTCTTTACAATAGCATATTGTTACATTTCTCTTTCCTGATTCTGCTGTCCAGGGAAGTACAAGGACTGGAGCTACTGGTGCTCTGTGTATACCTGGAACCAAATCAAAAGCCATATGCTATGCACACAGCCACAGTCCCCACTGCCACAGACATGTGACATCAGAATCTCAGCATGTTTAAAAGGAAAATGATTCTTCTAACCCTCACTATCACGAGAAAGAGTCTGGCAAAGGAAGCAAACCGCCACTACAAAGGGGCCTATTCCAGCCAGCAAAGGGCTCCCAGCAGCGCAGGCAATGCTGGACCTTGGTGGGACACAGAATGTTCACACACGCACCACAACCATCTGGCTCAAGAGATCAAGAAAACCCTCTACCACTGTAAATGCGCCCGTTTCCACCTGCACTGTAACATCTTCCATGAAGAGTTAAAAACAAAACTGAAGGTCCTTACTCAGGAGAATCCAGTAAGGCTAGGTTAAGGAAGGTCCTCAGGATTTGGCTTGTAACTTGTTAAATGCTTAGAGATCAATGACACTAGAAATATGGAAGTTAATAATCATCAGTCTTATTATTCTCAACATGAAAAATCCTATTGACTCCTGGAACACCTGAAAAGGCAGCTTTAAGTTAACACTCAGATTTAAACCATGCTCTGTGGGGAGTTAAAGGATTCTCAGAATGGTAAATGACTCGGTTTTTATGGACAACTCTAGGTCACTTTCCATCTCGTTAGGAAATCTGATCAGTTGTCCAGATCAACCAGATTGAAGGATTTTTGAGTTCTCTTTAGCATCCCTGCTTTCATTCTGCAGTGAATGAAGAGTGCTTGGACTCTTACCTTTTTGCCTGGCTGCACTGGGAGAGTAAAAATAGACTTCCAATATGTCCACACAAAGAGCACAAAGAGAATATGGAATATTACAAGATAGGCCACTAAAAAAAACAAAAACAAAGAAAGAACAGAAGAAGAACAATGACTTCTTAAGTAAAATTTTCATTCATGAGAGGCATAATTCTAATCTTTCACAACAACGATCAAAGAAAAAAAAGAACAATTTACAGTACCAACCAGTATTACAATACAGCTAAACCTTATGGTCACAGCGGCAGTAGAGTTTCAGAGATCTGTGGCTACAGCTGGGGGTTACCCATCTCACAAGTCTCCCCTCCTCCACCTGATCCAATTCTGTGGGTGAGGGATAACTAAGCTCTAAGAGACTTCAGCCACAGGGGAGGAGGCAACCTTGTATCACTAGGAATGACAGGATTCCTGTCTCTTCCCCATATCCTAGGCACAGGCTAGTTCTGTTTTGAGCTGGCTGGTGCTGGGCAGCAAAAAGGTTATACTGCAACACTCCAGCATGTCCAACTTTTGTGTTCAGCTGCTACTAAATGCACTTAGAATCACAGCACCATATTACCAGTGTACTGTCCATCCATGCAATGCATTCTTCACCACTTGTGAGAGCTGAGAAAAATAACATGCTCTAGCAGAGCTTTACATCACCAGAAAAATCATACCTATCTTATGAAACATCTTTTAGATTTGCCACAGTTGATACAACAAAACAAATCAGGAAAACATCCCTCAAATTGAGCAAAACAGGTCTTGTGATTACTGAGAAAGAATTGTAATCCACTAAGCACAACATTATCATGTGAAATCCAGCATGCGTCAGAGTGATCTTATTTCAATACGCAAAATTTATTTCAAAGCCTTTGAGTGTAAGCAAGAACACTGTGGTTCAGAAAGCCAAAGGACAGCTGTCCTTTCGGTACACAAACTATTTGATTGTTATTTTTTTTTTTTAATACTCGGCTCACTAACACATTATCAAACAGTTACAAGACAGTTTTGTTTAAACACACCATTTAATCACAACCATTACCTCATTTCCCCATGTAATCTAAGCTCCAAATTCTAGCAAACTAAGATGAAAGTAACTACTACTAGTGGAAAGAAGTCTAAAGTCCAGACACTTTCTAATCTCTCAGGCAAGACTGTGTGAAAACATAATTGGTAAAAAGGCCAAACACAGCTTTGAGACTTTCTAATGAGACGGCAAATGGTCTGATGATACACCTCACAACAATGTGATGGATTGTGTGACTGATCTATGAATCAATTATAATTCATTACTAGGCTCTTATGTTTGTTGGAGATGTTATCCTTATACTACGTGCAGGTGGAGCTCAGTCATTTTTAAATTAATATGTAAGGAGAGAAATCTTGCAATAGGTTTAAGTTTGTTGATAAAGCAATACAGTAGCATGTTAGAGGAAGCTGACCTGGAGATGCACTAATAGATTAGGCAACGAATCTTCTTCTGAATAATCATTAACAACCTGCTTTCTACAGTTTCTCTGTAACAGTTTCAAGTATTAGGACAGGTCTCTAACGGAAAAAGAATTTACTTGATACAGCAATCTGAAGGGTCTTTAAAGTATCAGCCTGCATGGGACGATTTGCCAGATGAAAATCGCTACACCCATTTCTAGCCCAGAAGAAGAAATGAAGGTAAGAGGCCATCTGTATCAGCCAAATGCCTCCAAAGCACCTCCAGGAAAGAGGAGGAATACTAAAATGGCCACTGACCCCTTATCCTTAGAACATGACTGTAACCTCCAACAATGCTCCAGTGGAAACAGTCTCATCCTGTAATCCTGCTGCTCTGCCTGACTTGTTCAGAAACCTCACCGTACTGTGCCTGGGACCTCAGGACAATGTCAGACTGTACTACCACATGAATCTGAGAAGTGTTGAAGAGAAACAATAATGAGACAGAAACCTTTGCTGTAACTCATCTATGGTAGTAACTGAAAGTTACTGTGCTACCACACTCAATACATGGTTAGTGGCCAACAGAACCAAGCAAAAAATCTTTTGCAAAAGCCTCCCTTACAAAAAATATTAAAAATAGCTTTCACTGAAAGATCAAATAAAATAGTGAAAATACCCCAACAACAGGCAGGTCACAGAACAGTACTATTTCTGTTTAGCTTGTATAATCAGCTCTGAAAACATAAAACAGAAAGGGAGAAAAGGTATGTGGGTGTATACAGAGAGACTTAACTCTTTCAGAAAAAACTATGTATAAGGGATGAAAGCTTTTTCAGGTGGTTCTGCTTATATTGTGACTAAACAGAGGCATTTCTCAATACATCCAAAAGTTATAGCATGTCTAACAATGCATACTGTATACTTCATGATGTATAATTACAGGAAGGAAACACTGAAATCAGAGTATATAAGTTTAAAAAAACCTGATGGAAAGTATTTTTAATACTTTAACTGGAACATCTGTGAATCTTTTTACACAAGTACTGAATAACAAATAGTAAATTGAATGCACCTACCTTTTTCCACAGGGTTGCTCAGAGTCACTGAAAAAGAAAAAAACACATGTCTACAGAGCAAATAGGATTCCCAGTAAAGTTTGTGATAAATAACGTTTTTATTTGAAATACAGCCATTTTAGGGAAAAAAATTCAACAGACAGGAAGAGAGCTCACAATTTAGCATCAAATCAAAAGCATCCATTACAATTCCTTGTTTACTCATGCAAACAAACCAAAAAGTTGTTCAATAACTGTTACTTATGTTCTGTTTTCCCCATTATAAAATACAAGCTGTATATTTTACGTTAGAAATATGACAAAAATAATCCACTGGTGACAGTGATGTGACAAGATTACTAGGGCTCCTCTAGCAACCACCCAAGCAGCATCTCTATGCATGTACTTGTAAGTATGCACTCGTAGCCTGCTTTGTACTAGTCTCTAGGTGGTCTTGATCCTCTGCAGTAAGCCATGCCCCAACGCATTTCTGCATCAGTATACATAAAAAATTACAAATTGTCTCAGCTTTGGCCTAGTCAGGAACAAAGGATACACTGTAATGACTCAACTATTTTTACACTTCCTACTAGCAGAGTTTTTACAACCCCTCCTTACTTTACCATAATCACAGGAACAGTCCCTACTAACAGAACCACTTAGAGCAACCAGCAAAGGGTACACTGCTCAATGTCTACTTTTACTGATTATTTTAAAATCCATCTATTATTCTAAAAGCCATCATCCAAGTTTAATAAAAAAAGATAAAGACATATTTCTTTAACTGAAAACGGAGCAGTTCTATGATATCTTGACAGAATACTGGAAGACGAAGATCGTTCATGGGATGGGAGCCCCTTAGATTGAGTCCACAGCGTTGAATCTATAGGTTACAGCTGAAATGTGTTCCTCCTTGGAGAAAATGAGGAATGAAGGGAAACCCGTGGCCACAGATCATCTCCCAGAGGCACAGTACTCTTACACAAATAAGATCACATTGTTGAAAGACTCGGAGATTTGAGAGACTGCATATACCAGCAGTGACCCCTTCAGTAACTCTGTTAGAATACATAAAAAGACGTGATTGAGGGATCAGAGCCTTTTACTTCTAGCCTACAGCCAGCATCTGGAAAGAGACTCTGCTCTTCAAGACTCACTCTATCATATCTTACTTGAATAACAAACTTAGAAAATGTAAATCAGAGTAGGAACCAAGAGGTCCTGCTTTTACTAATGAAAGTAGCTTTTCTTAAAACCATGTGAACAAATAATTTTGATCTGCAAGCTCTATGATACACAACAAGGTAGATGAAAAGAAGAGATTAAATGCTTGCTGTGTCTCTGCACACTCAGTTTCAGATGAACAAGACTACTAGGAAACCTTTAGTTTTTCCTTTGATTTGCTGCAAATCAAACTACAAAGAGTACATCAGCTTTTCACAAATACTGTTGGGTACCCCTCTGAAGTACGTCACACTTGCAGCATGGCCTTTCTCAGGATTTTACTCAAGAAAAGAGCAAACTCCTAAATAAAGATTATATAAAAGTTTTTATCATAGGACATTGGATCGTTGTTCAACCACAAACCAGACATGAAATCAAGGCCGCCTCTGGAATGTGACTTGTTGGCCATACCAGTCACTGAAAGTTTAAAACCCAGTATCATGAGATACCTCTAGGACATCACTCCCACAGTAGTTTCAATGCTCAGCAGTCTGTACAACTAAAGACGAAAATCAAGAATCCAAATAGAACATCTGCTATTGACATGCTTGCGACAGCTGAAATGGCAATACATAATGGAAACGTGAGGAAAAAAAAGCCAACACATAAAGTCTTGCTATGTTAGAAATCTGGAAGAGAGATAATATCTTGAGAGCTGGTTCTCAAGTAACTGCATATGCCAACAGTTAATGTTCAAATCCTAAAATAATTAATTTAGTCATTTCAATTTCTGTATAGATAACCTCCTCCACACACAAATAAAATGCATGACGGAGAAAGATGGGGCAAAAAAATAGACGGGTGTGGGCACAGAAGTGATTTTAAGCTGTGATTCTAGGCAGTGAGATGAGCTCCTGCCAGCTTAACCAGCATTTACAGAATAACACAGGCCCAAGCTAAACCCCACTTAAATCAGCCAAGTCTTTCCTCATATCTGCACTGAGACTTGGAATTAACCAGTGTTAAATATTACTGAATTTGCACACCACAACAAACAAAGCATATTTCAAAAGACTGACATTTCAGGAAAATACTCTAAATTTTCTGTCACATGGTCTAATTGACAGTTATATGCACCTTGGAGATATCATTCCATATGAATTCTTGAAAGAAACAGCCCACAATCTCAGAAATGGAATAAAATGTCATGAAGTATTTGGGGGTTTTGCCTAGCTGCCAGTTAAAGCAGATCAAAGAAGCTGCATTTCATTTTAGTCCCCATCAAGAAAAAACAATAGGATTTACTGCATTGGCAACCCTAATAAAAATATCTGATTTAAATTTGCTGTGCAGTACCAGAAGGCAGCTCTTTTCACAGAAGTTCTGAGAACTTTGGCTTCATTTATCTGATTTACCCTATCTTGAAGAGAAAGGGCCACATGCTCCTCCTCACAATCTCAAAAGTCCAAGCTACCAGCTTTTCTCTCCACCCTCAACCAAACCTAGAAACCCTTTCTTCTAGTAATAGGTTTTTGCACACACAGTAAATCAGAACATAATAAACACAAGAGTTTGCATCTTATTATATAAATTGCTACATTAAACTATACACTTACTAACTAGTAACAAAAATGTGATTTCCATGCTGCTGGAACAAGTTCCTTGACTTATGAGCATGGTTTAACATAACCTATTTTTTTCGTTTTCAGAATATAAAAAAATTACTGCAACGCAGGGCATATATTGATTTTTGTTACTGCTTAAACCAGAAATCACATCTGAACATCATCATATGGCAACAATATGGACTTTCCTTGTGGGTATAACTCTCCCAGTCTTCACAAACGCCACTTCCCCTGGCTGGCATGAGGACATACAATACACACACTCGTGACTAAGTAAAGGAAATCGCAAAACCTAGCCAGCTCAGCTAGGATACAAATCTTATGAAAAAACAGAGCAGCACACCATAAAAATCCCACTAATTAACCCCATCACAGACTTGACTACTAATAAAGCGTTTCTTCATATCCAGCCGGTCGCTTTCGGGTGCGTCTAACTGCAGTTACAGGCGTGATTCGAGCATGTGGAAACATCTGCCCGCTGCCAGGCATGCCCGGGTTTAAGGTTCAGGTATCGGCCGCACCTGAGCCGGCCCGCCAGGCGCCAGCTGGGTGCGACTGCAGGAGCTGGCAGAGACATCGCTTCCTCCAGACCACACAGGGAGGGGAAGGAAGAGAAAGGGGAAGAAAACGAGGAAGAAAAAGGAGAAACCCTCCCGCTGCCGGAGATGTGCTCGGGGCTGTGCGTCTTGCGGGCACTGGGGCCGCCTGAACCGCCGGGCCGAGCGGGACTCCCACCCTGGGGGCCCTTGCAGACCAGCACCGGGAGGGCAACGCTGTCCCCAGGAAACGCGGGCTCCTGCGGGGAGCCCCGGCCCGCAGAGCCCGGGGCCGCGCCGGTGCGGAGCCGCGGCCCGGGGGCAGGACCGGGCCCCGCTTCCCGCCCCCTCTGCCTCCGGCCCGGCCCCGCCTCACGCCCCCTGCGGCCCCACCGTCCCCCGCCCGCCGGGGCGCTCACCCAGGCACAGCTCGCAGACGTAGGCGTAGTAGGACCAGAGGACGACGAGGGCGATGATGAGGACGGGCAGCCAGGCGAACGCCCGCTGACAGCACCGCAGCCCCCGCGACAGAGCCATCTTTCACCTCAGCCCGGCCCCATCGGCCATCGGCTGCGCGGGGCTGGGCGGCGGGGGGGGCGCTCGGCGCTCGGCTGAGCCGCCTGGCGGGCAGCGGCGGGGCCGCGCGGCGCTGCGGCGCCCCCTGGCGGGGCGGACGTGAGGAGCGCGGGCCCGCCCGCCGCCGGGCCCGGGAGGGGCAGCGCGGGCCCCGGCCCTTCCGCCAGCTGGGCAAGGCCCGGGGTGACCCGCGCGGGGAGGGTTGCGCTTGGCGGGGCGGTTAGGCGCTGCCCAACCTGTTAACCACCCACCCAGGCGGAGCCCCGCGGTGCGGCACTGCCGTGGTCCCACCAAACCCGCTCCCAGGAGGCGACGGCACAGGCCCCTTGGCCCGTCCGTGAGGCGGAGCTGCCTACGGGAAACGGATTGAAGATGCTCCTGGAATTCCCAGTGACGTCGGCACAAGCCATGGTACCTCCTTACTTGCCCTAATTTAAGTTCATCTGCGTGTTCAGGCTGGGGTGCCCGTCCCTGGCACGGCGGTACTCGGCTTGTCCTCATCTCTGCCAGAAACACCCCCGGAGAGCACACATCAGCCTTTTCTGTACCATCCCTGTGCCAGTTTACGTGTCCCGTGTACAGTGGTGGCTTTCCTCTGCATTCTCTGTGACTGATGAATCCTTATTCTAAAAGCTGTTTTTATCGGTAATCATACAATTTTGTACTTTGTTCTATTAAGGTTATCTTGTAGGACAATCCTCTCCTCTGCACTGACAGCACCACGTTTGTATTGCTCTCAGATTTCCTAAACACAAACCCGGGTCACTAGTGAATATTCATGGAAAGATCAGATTCAAGACAACCTGTGGAACAAACCGAGTATCCCCTCCAACTACCTGGTAACATGGCATTTAATATGAAAAAAAAAAAAAAAAAAAAAAAGGAAAAGACCATCCCACTTCACCAGTCTACTCCACAATCCCCTTTAAATTCCTGCAGGAATCCCCCTCATTTTGACATTCACAAATGTGTTCTGAGTTAAGGCTTCAATTAATTAAATCTACTATATTGCCTCTGTTGAGAAAATTAGTTTTCTCATCAAGAGAGCAATTAATCTAACAAAATGTACTTCTGATAAAACCCTGGTGTAACTTACCCCCCTCTCCAGTCACCTCTTTGTTAATCAGTTTTGTCCCTCAGAATTTGTTCTAAAACTTTCCTTGTTGTTGGTATCACAATTGCAGGCTGTACTGCCTCTAGCAACACCTCTCTTTGAGTACAGGTACCACATTTGCCATTCTCCTGCCCAAATCTCTGAATTTAAGACATCACCTACAAATCTTTAGACCACACTTGTAATGCCACATTTATTTTTTTCAGTATTTTAAGATGATCTGCAATGTCTTAATTTTCTCAAAAAAATGTTCAGTAATGAGGCAACTGCTGTCTTAACCTCTTCTCTACCCTGCTCACAGTCTATATGGTCACTGTTCTCTTCTTCATGCTACTAAACCCTTTCTTTAATACAAAACCTGAACGTTTGGCACCAGTTTCAGTTTTCTGTGTGTGGTCCAGCTTACGCAAGCTTTTGGATAGTCTCTGCTGTAGCAAAAGTGCTTTGCAGATACCATAATATATGTTGGCCTGAGCTGCACGTAACACTAAACATGAAATCTCAGACATTTGACTTGGATTTTGAAATCAACACTCTATGGTTTGTTTTTATACATAATATATGAATTAATTTTTTTTTTCAATGGAAAGAGAAATGTCCACTTCTGGGGCATTCAGAGGGGAGATTCAGGACAAGTACACTTGATGTTTTGAAAAAGGAAGATGTCAATGCCCACCTACTTTCTCCTCCTTTCCCACACTGCATAGAGCTAAGAAGCCAGCAATATGTTTTACAAACGGTAAGATCTGAAAATAATTCTTGTGAGGTAAATCACTACCTGAAGTGACTCATAGAATCTCCTCTCCTAAAATCTCAAAACTGCTAATCATATAGATGGGAGGCACAGTGCATCCATATGTTTTTCCTGCATGTGTGTATATGAAAGAGGAAGGCAACCTCTCCAACAGACAGCAATGGAAAAGTGAGCAGACATTTTCAGATAATGTCTCTGTAAATAAAATTAAGACTATTTTTTTTGTTCAACAGCCAGTTTTTCTATGTGTTCTAAGATCCACATGGATTATCTTCAAAATTCTTTTGTTTCATGGGCTTCCAGGGGAGATTTAGTCATATAAACATGAACTTAAACATGAACTCGTTTGAGGTAAGAGATTCTCAAATCCAGCTCTTTAAAACAAAAATAATCACGCAACCTTGAAATCTTCTTACAATGTATTTTTTACACTTGTGGTTCAAATGGTAGCTTCCCATTTGAAATTGCCAGCTGGAGTTAGATATAACTGGTGTAAGGTACCTTGTGCTCTTTTCAGAAATCAACATGATGGATGTTAGTCAAAATAAATGTTGACTCTGAAGTTCAGCTTCAGCCAATTTTACAAAGTAAAGGAAGTCCTCTCTGGATGTGCAGCCTCACTGGGCTCCACAGCAACTACAACAGTTGCAAGTAGACTGACTTATGAGAGTGGTTTAGAAAGACGTGGGATTATCCTATGTAATATCTATATCTTTAAGTTTCATTCTGACCATGAGTAGTTTCCTGCTAATACACATCACACACACAATAAAGAAGCAAACTCTGCAGAGTTCAGAAAACTCTGATTTCATCCCCATGTGTAACTAGACTGTAAAACTACTGTCAAAGACTGCAGCACTAAGGAAAGCAGATGAGAAAATCAAGTGACAGCAGCTTTAGAGTAATTTAAATAAGGCTCATCATCATTGGCTTTTTCTTGAACATTTTGGGTACTCAAAGAAAGGAAGGTGGCGGTGAAGCACCAGTGGCATAGAGACTCTGGGCATCAGGAAACACATCGTTACAAAGAGCTGTAGTCTGAAGACTAGTGTAAGATTGACACCAGCTAAGATGGCATTGGCTTTGTCATTGGTCCAAAAAACAACTAAAGTACATCAGGAAACAATATAAACTCAGGAAACAAATGCCAGTTTTTAAAACAATTTACCTATTGCAGAAAATCCCGAAGGACCACATGTACCTTTTTCACCAAAATGCTGTCTTTCACATGAAAAAAAGCTCTTAAAAAATTACACATGGTAGAAAATGCTTATTGTATTGTCCTGTAAAAAAAACGCAACTGGAAAATGCAGTTGTATTTCCAGTACTGAATGTGAAACTGTGCACAGACTACAGTATGCATTTTGAAATTATATTCTAATCCAGAAAATCAAAGATGCACAAGTTACTTTCCCCACTGTTCCTTTCAAAGTCTTGCTTAAGCTGTTAATATATGCAAGCCCTGAAGTTATGTTGAAATGTAGCTACAAAGCAGTTGTAAACAGTAATGAGCTAAACCTTGTCAAGATCTAACTTTTTAAACTACTTTTAACTTAGTGTGTGTAAAATAAAGGTGTAACCTTTTTTTTTTTTTTAATTGTCAGACATATTTATATCTGGCTAGGCTACACATGGTTTTGCTCATTAGTGACAGTGATATCCAAGAAGATGTGACAATCCATGACCTAAAAAGGGAACTAAAACCAACCCCAACTGGCAGCTGAGAGCCCTGGCTTCTGACCTCCCTGCTGATCTGAAAAAGACTCATGGGCCTAAAGGCTGGCCCGTTTTGTCATTTTTTGTAGGAAAACACAGCAACCCTCCCTACCCTGATCGTATCTTGGACTATTGCATACCATACTTGTAGGTAAGTAGATAAATTTTACAACACATGTTAATCTAATCAGAACAGATTTGGGCTTTGTATCAAAAATGCTGCACCCCAGCTCATGCAGAGGAGTTAGACTTTTTCAGAAAAATTGAAATTAAACAGCTGATTGCAGAGGCAAAAAAGAGAACTGGTCCAGAGGATGGCCATGCAGAGCTCTGTAAGCACTGATTAATATCTTGGCTGTCATCCAGATTGTTGTGTGTAGTTATTGCAGCATGAACCACAGCTTACACAGTTTTCAACAGCAGTGGCAGTTTTTGTTGTAGCTGGAGTTTTTCAGTAGCCTTCACCATTGGTTTCAGACAGGCCAGAAATTCAGAAATTTTGTTTGACTGCTGTTGTATCAGAAAGTTCAAAGGTCTAATGGGCCAAAGAATCAGGATTAGGGAATACTTTTAAAAAGAAAAAGTAGATGCTGCCGATCATCTTCAGACTTCAGAAGAGATCCTATTTTTTAACTGGTGACTTCTCAGAGAGAGTCATATTTTATAAAAGCTTTCCCTTCTCTTCCTAATTTATCCAGATAAGTACCAGCAGATTGTCAAAGTGTAATGAGGACTGGCTGGTAGTAACCTGTGACCAAGCAGTATTTTTGTTATGTTCAGTAAGAACTCTCCACTATGGGTGATAAACTGCACATTTACACATTAATGCCTGCCCAGAAACCCCAGGAAAACCTATTTTTTGTTACTTTTGGCAGGACTTCACAGCTCTGTATTGGGACTCCTGTATTTTACATGAGTTTTGCACACATACAATAATCCTATCATACATTTATCTGCATACAACATCATGATATTATCTTGCATGGATAAAGTGAATTAAAGAAACCTTTAGAACATACTCACTTGATGTAAATCAGCAGAGCTCTCACAAAGTGAATAGAGTTGTGTTTGTACATACCAGTTTTAAGATCTCTCTCTACCGCTCTGGGACAAAAGTTAGATTTAGACAATTATCTTACCACTAATACAGAAACCAAAGTGGATTGACTTTTCCCCCTCATTGGTTTCCCCGGTTTCTTTGTCCTATACAGTAGTACCTGCCTTGCCTTTTACTATAAGATGCACGCATGGTGTCATTGCTCTTAGTCATCATCCGCTTCCTGCTCTCTCAGATTCCTCAGTTATCCCATCCCCCACTTAAAAATTTTATTATAACTTGATGTGGAAATATGGGCAGGGTATATGGAGTATGTAGCAAGGTCTGTCATCACAGATTGCAAGTAAAGCTCTTCAATATTACAAAACTTTTAATTGCCACCAAATGAAAAAGTGGCTATTTGCAGCAATATTTGTCTCGTTATTGCAAATGCAATCATTTGTTTGCAAGTATAGAGGAACATATGGTGAGCAAGTGCTTGCACCATCAGAGGGTGCTGGAGTCCACACAATACTCATCTGCATTCAAGTCCCTCCAGCTCAAGAGCTGCTCATTCTCCATAGGGACAGGAGACTGACCTATGCGAGTCTCAGTGCTGGTAAATACAGAAGGATAAATCATCGGGGATGAAAAATCATAACCTAATTTTGTCACATTTACAGCCTCGCCCAAATATTGTTCAAAATACTTCCCCACAACTATTGCCTTCATATATTCTAGAGAGATTGGAAATCTGATCAAATGTATTTACAGATTTAGGTGAAAAGTCACATGAAATACCATAAATACGACATTTTCTATTTTCTGAGTTCTTCATTTTGCACCCTAAATAACATCCTTTTAATTAGACAGTTGACATATATCTTTCCATATCTTTTAAAGGCAAAACATTAAACCAAATTTCATTCTATATAGCTACAGCAAACCTGTCTTCCCTATTCCTCTCCCTCTCCTGCAACTATCAAGTGAATCCTGAACTTTTGTCACAGGCATTTGCTATTTGACACTGGACTGACTACATTAGTTGACAGTAACTAAGTCTACTAACCTAATGGATGGGCCTTTTTCTCTCGCCACTGCAAAGCAGAGGTGGGCCTTCCTCATATAGCGGAGGAATATAGAATCTCTATATTCCCTTAGAGAAGAACAGATAGGGAGAGAAATATGCAACATCCAGGGACACACTTCTGTGATGTCTTAAATCTCTGTGTCTTTCCAGCACATGGAGAGGCCATGTCCCATGTGACACTCTCAGAAGATGGGATGGGATGCTGGCGAGAAACCCTGGGTAAGAACCTGTTGCTACAGTGGTTAAAGCAATCCCACATGCAGTGTGTGCTGCTGCTTCTTTGGTGCTACACAAACTTAACAGGCATGCCCATAATAGTTACAGCACAGAAAATTTCATGAGGGGAATACAAATAAGAGAAAATATTGATTTTCAGTGGTTTAAATCAGCTGTTAGTGCAGTTCTCTAAAACAAACCAGAAGCATTTCCCAAGCCAGAAGGTTCCACCAACCTAGAGCCCTGCTGCAAAGAGGGAATATGCTGAGAAAGTTTCAAAGGAGCATCCATGGCCTCTTCTAACAGATTGGCCTACATGGTCCTGGCTTGCAGCCCCGTGTGTCCAAGCCCAGTTCTGTCCTCTGACATGCAGACAGAAGTGGGAACAATGTCTGACAGAACAGATCTCTGACAGAAGTATGGTCTTTTTGATCCCTGATTCTTATGTGGATCCAGTTCTTACACTTGTGTGAGTACTGTAGCAGGATACACAGCTTCTGGTTTCTAAAGTAGGTGTATTCTGAGTTACTTTTTTAAAAATCTGCAGTTTTTGTAAATCACTCCCCAGTATTTTTTTCCTTCACACTACTGAACTTTGAAGCCAGATAAACACAATCCTAGCCAATTCATTGTTTCCTTATCTTTTACAACAACATATTGTGGAGCTTTGAATCCTCTGACCATGGTGAAGCTTCAGCAAAACTCAGTTTTTAAAAAATTAAGTCTATGCCATCTTTCAAGAATGAGATATACACAGTTGTGTCACTCTTTTGAGTTTTGTTTTAAACCATAAAAATAAGTATGTAGTCTCAGAGATGCACAGAAGGGAACAATGCTTTTGTAATCTCACTAGATTTTGCAAATTGATTTTTTGCAAATCAGTTTACTTGATTTTCTTTGTACCTGGTGGACATGATTTCAGACCTGAAGAGCAGTGCTGAGTGTAGGCAGGTAACATATGCCATGTGTAATTTTTAAATTTCCTGGTAGCAGCAATTCTTAAAGGCACAATAGCAGGTTTGTTTATTTTTTGTTCTTCATCTGACCTTTTATTAACATTCTGTTGGATCTCTTGACTGCACCTGGTTTTTTAGTGACTGAGTAAAATGGCATCTTTGCCCTGGGCTCTTGGAGACGGTGTATATGGATGGGGAAGGCAACAGATAATATATGGATGCAAATTTCAGATTACTGGTTTCATCCCTGAGGCACTTAAAGAGCACAAATCTCAAGGAAATAGGGAGAACAGCATGACTGTGCTTTTAGTTCCTACAGAAGGTAGAGACTTGAAAACACTGTTCATGGTCCTTGCAGTATTTCCTTTGCAAAATAAGAGAACATAAATTTATTTCAGTCAGGAGTACCTGTACTCTCTTGATGAAAGCTTAATCTAGTGGCAGATCAAGAGCACTATATTTACCAGCCAGTACTTGAAGAAGAGCCTTCCACTTGCACAGGATCAAGATACCAGAAATCCAACATGATGGTCTTTCTGATGAGCACCCATTAGTGATCACTGGCACAGAATGCAGACTGTCTTGGACTAATCACTGCAAGGAGTGGTCTTTAATGAACTGAGAGGCATTTTCAACATTAAAGTCAATGTTCTCTTGCCTACAGAACCACTCCTATGGAAAAAGCAAATGTTTTTTTCTATTTATGAAATTTTGTCTGTCTGACTGGAGTTTTTTTGTGGGGGGAGGTTTGTGGTTTGGGGTTGGTTGGGTTTTTTTCCCTTTTAAATGGTTTCGTATTGATAAAAAACCCTACGTATCCCACAGAACAGATCTGGTGTGACCCCAGCAGCGCACTGGTACTCCACCTCTGAAAGTAAAACACAAACTGAACCTTCTGATCTGGAAAGATTTATCAGGTTTTGCACTTCTTAAGACAGAGAGTCCCCTGGAGCAGTAGTGTATGTTCTTCTTTAGCTAACTGCCTGAAATCTTCCACTGCATTCAAATACATGATAAATACCAGTGATGAAGAAGTCTCTCAAACATACTACCTCCTCTACAAATTACCAAGAGGGTCTTTGTAAGAAAGATCAGCTTCATTTTTAGGTATTTTTTTAAAATCAGTGGCATAATTACCAACTTGATGTATTTTCTTACTTTTTTCTCCACTGATACATACCCATCTTCTGGAGGATGCTCTGGTCTCATTTTATGTGATGTTTCTTCCAAACTTCAGAAACTTCAGTCTGGTAGTTAGTTTGAAGACAGAATTAATTAAATTAGATTGCTAGAATGAATTCCATAATACCCTGGGAAGTCTGACACTTGTAAACAGCTCTGCAACTGTTGCTAGGACACTGGAATTGTTTATTTTTTGAAAAAAAAAATCTATTGAAATATTTGCCGTTATAAAGTTACAAATTCAAGATATACAAAAGTTTATTTGGTCCTATGAACTATTTTTTGGTGCTTTCACATATAAGTAATATATTAACTCTTGACTCAAAAAATATATGGAAAACCCCACAAGAATCTACTAATATATCTATCAGATATATTCCTAAAAAGAAACATGTTATACTTGATGAATGTTTACTTCTATGATCTTTTTCCTCTGTTAGCCCGAGCTGCATATACGCAGAAGCACTGCACACATAGAAGACAAGAAACATCTATTAAGTATATTAATAGATATATTAAGTATATTAATAGAATAAAGTATATTAGATTTAGTTTGTACATCTGACAGTAACAGATCATCATCTACAACATAAAAAATATATAACATTGAAATATAAAGGATGCAGTGATGAAGCTTAACTAGAACTTAACTAGAACCACCTTAACTAGAACGACTGAACCAAATTTCAGTTTTTACCCTCAGGTTCTTTTTCTCAGTTTCCTACCTGTGGGAAAATACTGAATCCTACCTTAGAAAGTATTACCTTAGAAAATACTGAATAGTTCTACTTCCTCTCCAGAGCTCAACTTCAATTACTTTTAGAAGGTTTTCTCATCCTTAAATGTCATCTCTCCAAGTTATAATTATTTAATTCTTTAATCTCTCTTCAAAAGTCTATCATGAGCTCTTCCCTACTGTTTTCACAATGTTCAACCACCTCAGCAGTGACAGACTCCATCATAATTGTGATACATGCAGGGAATAATTTTCTAGAGGCAATCATCTAGAGATGTGTCTTCTCAGCTGCCCTTAACAGACTCCTTCAGTTCACTGCATTCTCTTTATGTAGCATTCTAAAGGAGAAAATTGTTAATTTTACTACGTTTTAGAGATAATGTCCATTTTCTTCATTATTATTTTGCCTTCAATTCCAACATACATTTCCTTTGCTTTCATTATCTGATAGAGACTTTGGGGTAGAGAAGCTGGGGGTATAGAGAAGTCTATAATGGATGAGATGTAATTAAAGCCATGAAAAGAAAAGACCATGTTATCCACATGGCTTTATTCCTAAACTAATTTTCAACTGCCAAAAGGTTGGTGAAGGTCTGGTTGTACTGAAATTGATTTCCAGAATCATGATTTAATTCTTTACCTCTGTTTCTCCATCAATTTTTTTTCCTGTTGATATTCCATTAATCAGATAGGAAAGAATATTTGGTGGGTACTGTGTAATTCAAATTGTTCTCTATTCCTAGCAGATACTATTTCTCTCTTCTAATCTGACATGTAATCTATTTTACCTTCAGCTCTTAGTAACAGCAAATTCTATTCACTGGGATAAAACTGACCCCATCAGTGAAGAATATTCTGTTCACATTGTTATAAATCTCCAATAAATCCACTTCATATAAAGCTAGAACACTTTAAAATACCTGTAATTGTCACTTTTAATCTTCAGCATACAAAAAAAAAAAAAAAAAGTGCAGTGACTTCTGCTGGTTAAATCCATCTTTGAAAGTCCATGTCCATTTTCTCTTGTCTTATACAAGCTTCAGCTAGTCAAGATTCTGACTGCTAAGGATGTAATGGGTGTTGTGAATTATAGCTGATGACCCTGAGAAATATGCAATTTATTGTCAATTGTCCATTATAATCTGTGGGAAAAACAAAATACTTTTCTTGAAATGCTGTGTGAAAAACAAGTTTTGGCCCAAAATTTTCGGAACATAATATAACCACTAGATTCACTCTTCTCTTGTAATGCCGATGAGCCCCAAGAGTGCTCATAAATATTGGCAGACTGAAGTAGGTAGTATTTTGCCAGTTTTTTTCCTGCTGAATTGTAGTTAGTGTTTTTAACATAGTGATACATAACAACGCCCTTAATGCTATTCCTTGGAACTTTGTCCTGAAATTCTGTTTCAACTCACTTAGGTCCTAGAACATGTAGATCAGCTCAGCGATATTGCTGCCAAAAAATAGTTAATGAATTTGCTGATAGACTCCAAGAAAGGGGGGGGGGGGGAGGGGAGGGGTGGTGGTACATTTCAAACGGCTGCATTTCAACTGTAGCAGGAGGAAGAAAACTTCCAATTTTTTTTCACTTTTGTTTCACGTATATCAGTGAGACTCATTTAAATGGTTCAAGGTATCCTATTTCTAAAATTCTTATAAAACCAGTTTTTGTGCTTGTGCCAAGCTCTATTCATACTGGGATGTGCGTGGAAGCTGAAACACACAGTAGACATATCCTCCTAAGACTTCACATGGGGCTAGGAGCCTGTTGCTTTTCTTTCAATAATTAGTTCATAGCCGGTTTATTATTATGATGAGATCTAAAATGTCATTTTAATTCAGCTGGTATTTGCCTCTTCATCTGGACACTCTAGATTAACACTGTCACATTATTTCAACAGAAGTCTTGTGAATGAAGGAATGAAATGAAAGTGGGGATGTATAATTCATTTATCACCATGGCTAGTTACTTCCCACTTCTGGTCTGCTCTTTTCCCGGTAACGCAGTTTTATTTGTCAAGTCTGTTCCTGGCATTTGTATCCGTGGACCGTTTGCTTCTTTACAGTTTCTGCTACAATACCAACATCTTTTGAAATACTTGTAGAGAACTGTATGCAGAGACGGTGGCTACACTACATCAGGGATGACATATATTATTAGCATGTAATTAAGTTTGTGAGATGCTAGCTACTGTTGAAATGGCACAATATCACAGCTGAGACCTGGGCACCAAGCACAGACCTGCCTCGATCCTTAGCACATTGAATCAGAAGTTGTATGTTTAAAGTATCTGACTTCTCATGGTTGCTGTTTTGTTCAGGACAACAGCCCACACATGGAACATTATCCTGTTTTTCAACCTTCTAGTCTGGTTGAAGTTCTTTCTCCTAACAAAACCTTTTCATCCCAAATTGAAACCATGGCTAGTGCAGCCTTCTGAACCACTAATGAGATGTGGCTGTGGGAATCCTCAAGACCAGTAAGTTTGAATTTTAAAAGATATTTGTGTTTATGTAGTGGAAATATGAGAAAGCATATTTTGACTAATGGTATCACCCCAGAGAGAAACATACTTGTTAAAAATATGTTCCATTGCAATTGCTGGAAATCTAACAAAATTGCCATAAACAGGACTTACATCAATGTTTCTGCTTGACCTTTCTGGGAGAATAGAAGTACCTTCTGGGAATGCAAAACAAATGAATTTTTTGGAAACAAAATGAGTAACACAGCCCTTCCTCTTTATAAAATGGAGCTTCGATATAGCTGCTGCTGCTTAGTAACGGTTCCTCAAAATGATTCATAAAAGCACCAGATGTAAAGGTGCGCACGTGTGTTTCTTAACTCCAGGCTCTGATGCAAAACTCAAAAACATTCATGCTGTGGGTATGAGAATTTGAGATTTTAGATGAATAGCATTTTCAAAATGAAAACCATATCCTTCTAGACATGGATAAGCTGTACGATCAGCTCCCCTGACATTCTTGTTTCTGCCAGTCGATGTGTTGTTGGAACTGCGATAGCTGTTGCATACCATTTCCTGGTGGTTCCCAACAACAGCTAGCTCTCTTTTACGTTTTACCCTTAGGACAAAGATATCCTGTCTAGCACAGAAAACCTGCTAGAAATAGTGTGATAAAACCTGCTATTTTTGAGAACTTAGTTAACCTACAAAAATACTATCAGCACCACTGAAGTTGAGTATATTTAATAGGACCAGAAGGGTACCAAGACACTTAATGCAAATAATAGTGTTTCTGCCCATAATTAAATATTATAGATAAACATAAATGTAGAAATTAACTAAGAAAATTGCCATTTTTTTCCCTTCAGAAATTATTCCAAATGACCTATTAATTTGGATTAATTATCACAATCCAAATTAAAGCAATTTATAATATCTTATATAAATAGCTAAAAACACTATCTAGGACTGCTACTAAACCCCATTTTTTTATACATTCCTAGTAGCAGATGCAGCATGTTCACATAAGGAATACTGCTAGCCTAAAAGTAAAGCGTAACAAAACGAGAAGCGTTCTCATCTCTCGCAGCCAGTGACTGGTGAAGATGTTCGATACCTTACCCAGCTCCTCAAGTTGGTGAAGTAAGAAACATGAGTCCCTCATTGCAACATACAGTTCCCTCATACAGTTTCTTTTAAAGAGAGGAAGTCATTTAAAGGCAATCAGAATTTCTGATGCATTTATTACCAAACAATCACCAAAAAAAAAAAAGAAAATCACCATGTTTGTCTTGCAGAGCTTGATAAAGCGAAGTGAGCGACTCCCCCCCCCCCATCCCCAAACCATCCTGAGCAGAACTCTGCTTTGGCAAGGCAGGTTTAAAACCAGCCAGGAGCCTTGCCAGCAAAAGTACAGAACCAGTGCATTTCTACATTGGCTCTTCTTCTGTGGCCTCTGCCAACTGGCTCCAATAACCACGGCAGAGCAGAGACTGAGCTTCTTTGCTTAACCCTCTGCTACAACCAGGCAGAGTCAAAAGGCTGACTCTCGCCATCTTGATACGAAAATCTCATTTTTTGTAAGAAGTCATGGACTGGAGACTGTGGGTTGCACAACGCTATTTGTGCAATCACTAGCAAATACACGCTGTTCAGATTTTTGAAAGACATCAGTAGATAAAGTTATTCCTGCTCAACCCATCCTACAGCTCTCTTCTTCCTCTTTCTCCACACATCCACACGTTAAAATTAAGTGGGTCTTAACAGATCCATAAGTGGGATATACCCAAGTGTTTCCAATTTACCCTTAGTGAACTTGAATGAAAAACATTTGAAAATGAAATTCTGGGTGAAATCGTACAACATTGCTACAGCATATGGAGCTAATTTCAAATAGCACTTTGATAATGTCATGATCTGTTCGAAAGTGTTCACCTTATACCGAAGATAAACTCAGTTGCCTCACTCAGTATACGTTCATCTTATGATCCATAAGAAAGCTATTTAGTGGATTGTGAAATACAAACTTTGGTCAGAGCTAATTTAGAAAGATTGTTATACTATGGATGGTGCAGCGTGTTTCTTCTGTGAGTTTCATATTATTCAACTGTTCACAGCTAGTAAATTCACATCTAATAAGCTGCAAAAGTTATCAGATGAAACACAGCCCATTGTAATCCCCACATGAAGTAAATAACTGATGAAAAATTAGTTCCAGCATATGTAACAAATATTTTTGCAAACAACATCTGATAAAAGAACTGGCTTTATTAACAACTAACTTATTCACACAATGGAGAAAACGCAATAATCTGTTCTATCTCTACAGGCCACAGCATTTCTCAAGTGCTTACCAGGAAAGAAAAAGACTTAACTGGAAACAAAAGCACATATAGACCACATCTCCTGGCAGGCACGTAACTTGGCACTGGGAATGCAGCGGCAGAAGTATGTCGAAGTGGAAGGGATTTGCAGGATGTGAAACACAGGCGAAAACGCACTTGTGCTAATGACAGTCTTGTTGTAGGGCTGCTGTAAGATGCACTGGCAACACTGAGGAGGCTGTATTCATAAGTTCAGATAAACTATTCATTGCTCTGCATTTAAGGTCGAAGAAAGTAGTAAATTTACCCCCCACTTCTTGAGACAAAACAAGGGCCAGTGACTCCTACCATGAATCCAACTAACTTCTGGTTCTTCTAAACCCAACCAGGCAGTAGTATTGCTTAAAGGGCTGGTCCAGCAACCAGGGCAAATGTAAATGCAAGCACAAATTTGTGTTCATGATGGGCCTTCCCCTCTGCAAAGGCAGGAAGACAGGCGGTGTGAAGCTGGCCACCACAGATTCATGCTCCTCAGAAGATCCCCAATTTGTAGGCAGCTCTTAAGATCCTCTTGATGCCATATGCAACACAGAGTGAAAGAGTCTGAAAATCCTCAGGTTCTCCCTAGAACAGTAAGTTTTCAGGCACTATAAATTGCGTTTTCATAAGCACTGCTTCAAATCTGGAGCTGACTCAGAAATCTACTTATTTGCAGTGCACCAAAATGAAGTCTGTTGCTGAATTTGGTTTAGAAGTATATTTGCTGTGTAATACTTGAGACATCACCTGAGGTCCCAAATGTAACAGCAAGCCTACTGCAGTTTTCCTTCAGCAAATTTCCAAATAAACAATACATGAGCAAACAGTAACAACCAGGAGCTTACACAATGGCTCTGGTAGGATGCACCAGAAAGGATGCTCAAGAGTAGATCTGATAAAAATCAAATAAACTATTCAGAAGAGAAGAAAGCTCATGCAGCTGTTTGGGGCTAAAGGTGTTATAGAAACATCCATGGTACGTAATGATTCCTCCAAGCACTGAGGAGTCCACTGAGTGGTTTTAAGTGAAAGGCACCAGGTACACATAGAACCAGGTAAACGTGCTGATATGAGAATGAGTACTAAACTAAACAGAAGTCTCATTTCACTAAATACTGAATCCTGGGAAATTCACTCCATTTTTCTCTTGCTTTCACAAACTTCCACTATTGTTAGAGACAGCTGGAAAAAGAATTAACAAAGGTCCTTAAAGATTTAACCCTTAGAAAACCAGTACTCAGCCTTGTACTAGGGACAACCATATATATCAGAGATGGTAGAAATTTTGTTCAGTTGTCACAGATTTTCCTTCCCCTTCTATCAGTCAGTCCCTTAGCCTGCAGCAATACTTCTCCCTAACAGGCCACATCAGGAGCAGCCCCTTTCCTCTGCCTCATTTCTCCTTTACTCCAGCAGCAATTCCTTTGCCTCTGAAGTCTGTCATCTTTTCTTGCCAAAGAGAAAGGAATGACAAAAGTATTCAAAGAAAAAGAAAACAGAGAAATCCCAAGCCTCATGTGTGACATAAAGAAAACAATTCACATGATCTTTATTTTTGTAACCCTCGTCCTCCTCTCACCCCCATGCCTGTTGTTATCACTCAGCATGTTATTGCTATTAGTTGAAATTTGTTTTTAAAAGTGCCTATCCAGTGCTGGAGGTGCTTGAATACACATTGAAAATATACAAAACATATGTCTGACTTAGACCCTATGTTCCCTGAGGAAGGGCTGGTATCCTCTGTAGTGCACTCAGCACACTTATGGCATGAACAAATTATGAACAATAATAATAAAGAATAACTTGTGCCTATTTATCTGTTTGGTCTATGAAACTGATCTGTGAATGACCCTGAAAACTCTCGGTGATGCACTGTGGTTGAGTTAAAACCAAGCTGCTCTTTCCATTATTTTTTTCCTAATAGCTTGAGTCAAAATCCCAGGGTAGGTGACACAGAGCGACCCTCCTGCTTTTGATGTGAATGGGAAAGGATTTGTCTTTTTATATCAAAGCTAGCTGGGAAGAGGAGGTGGGTGGCCATGAAAGGGAAAAGCCATGAAACTATCTCCATTGGTTTATAAGAAACAGCCATTTGATGGGATTTTGGGAGGGGGAAACCTTCTGAAAAATGTGCTCGTGTGATTCCTCTGGAGGCCAGCACATCTGAGCCAAGTGCTCGTATCAAGTGAGGGGGGGGCAGGAGAAGTCCTTCACTTAATTGAGAACACACTTGTTTGCAGAGTTCAATGTCGGGAACTCCAACATTGTTTTCAAAAGACAGAGTATTGTGTAGGTGTCGGAATTCAGAAGAGGCAAAACAAAAACGGATGGAAAAAGGCAGCTGTGATGATTTAACTCTCCGAACACCTTTAGCTGTTTCCCTTCCTGTGCCCCACCAACTGGATCTCACTCTTCTCTCTTGGCTGCTGCTAAGAGAAGCGAGCCAGTCTCCTTGACCCTCTCCCTGCTCTCCTCTCTAGCATGTTCTTCCTCCAGCAGCCTCCTCCTGCCTATGCCCAGTTCACTCCACCTAGCTCTTGCCTGCTGCCTCCCACAGTCACTTCCCTGGCTGCTGCTGTCAAGCCGAAGCAAAGCTGCCTGCATGACATACCCATACCTCCTTGTGCTGGTCCCAGCTTGAGGGAGGAGGCAGGGATTGGCAGCACTGAAAGGGCTTGAGTGGAACTGACAGTCAGAAAAGGCGACAAGTTTCTGGTGGGTGACATTCAGGTCAACAGTGGCACGCTACCTTAGCAGGCAGGAGCCAGCCTTCCCCAAACAGCAGTCTTTAGCAGCACAAGATACTTAAAATTTATATAGTTCTCATGAGTCAATTTAGGAATTATCTACGCCTCACACAAACCCAAATGGTGCCTTCTTGCTGCACAGAGCCTATAGCCTGCATCTCTGATGTTCTACCTTAGGGGTCTTCTGAACGCAGAAGTAAAAGGGCACACTTCCATTGAATATCTTATCTGCCAGTTCTAATAGAATACAAAACCAAAAGAGACATAACTAAAACCCCAAAAAATCCTTTATAAATCCTGGTTGTTTTTCATTACTAGGGCAAACCTTCTGTATATTAGTGGGAGTCCTGTCAAAATACAGACAATCTGTAGAAAGAGGCTGAAGGTAATTAGCATCCTCACATGTTTCAGTATTCAATTGCTGTTGGTCTGATGCAATGACAGTTTTGTGTTCCTGCTGGAGATTGAGAGATGAAGACAAAGTAGTTCTGCATAACTCAAATCAGGTTAAATGTATCTAGGTATCACTCTTATCTGCTAGATGATGCCTTGGTCCTTTTAAATGCATTGCAAAACTGCAACAGGGTAAAAACATTGTAAAGCATAAGTCGTCTTCTTAGCAGTTATAATATTCCTAGCCCTAATTAATAAACTAATTGACCTGTGTCAAGGTCAGTCTCACTTATGCACCCAGCAAGATCATGGAGCGGATCCTCCTGGAAACCATGCAAGGGAACATGGAGAATAAGGAGATGATTGGTGACAGCCAACATGGCTTCTCTAAGGGCAAATCCTGCCTGATAAATTTGGTGGCCTTCTATGACAGGGTTACACCATTGGTGGATAAGGGAAGAGCAACTGACATCATCTACCTGGACTTGTGCAAAGCTTTTGACACTGTCCCACATGACATCCTTGTCTCTAAACTGGAGAGACGTGGATTTGATGGATGGACCACTCAGTGGATGAGGAATTGGCTGGGTGGTTGCATTCAAAGAGTTGCGGTCAACAGCTCGATGTCCAAGTGCCGTTCCTCAGGGGTTGGTGTTAGGACCAGTGCTGTTTAACATCTTTCTTGGTGACACGGTCAGTGGGGTCGAGGCACACTCAACAAGTTCACCGACTACACCAAGCTGTGTGGTGCAGTCACGGGCTGAGGGAAGGGATGTGCCATCCACAGGGACCTGGACAGGCTGGAGAGGTGGGACCGTGCAAACCTTATGGAGTTCAACAAGGCGAAGGGCAAGGTCCTGCCCATGGGTTGGGGCAATCCCAGCACAAATCCAGGCTGGGCAAGGAGTGGATGGAGAGCAGCCCTGAGGAGAAGGACTTGGGGGAACTGGTGGATGGAAAATTGACTGTGAGCCAGCAATGTGCGCTCACAGCCCAGAAAGCCAACCGTGTCCTGGGCTGCATCCAGAGCAGTGTGGCCAGCAGGGCGAGGGAGGGGATTCTCCCCCTCTGCTCTGCTCTCGAGAGACCCCACCTGCAGTACTGTGTCCAGCTCTGGGGCCCCCAACATCAGAAGGACATGGACCTGCTCAAGCGGGTCCCGAGAAGACCACGAAGATGATCAGGGGCTGGAGCACCTCCCCTGTGAGGACAGGCTGAGAGAGTTGGGGGTGTTCAGCTGGAGAAGAGAAGGCTCCGGGGAGAGCTTAGAGCAGCCTCCCAGTGCTTAAAGGGGCTACAGGAAAGGTGGGGAGGGACTCTGCATCAGGGGGTGCAGGGATAGGACGAAGGCTAATGGCTTTACACTGACAGATAGTAGATGTAGATTAGATGTAAGGAAGAAATTCTTCCCTGTGAGGGTGGTGAGGCCCTGGCACAGGTTGCCCAGAGAAGCTGTGGCTGCCCCCTCAAGCAACCTGGTCTAGTGGAAGGTGTCCCTGCCCATGGCAGGGGGGTTGGAACTGAATGGTCCCTTCCCACCCAAACCATTCTATGTGTCTATGAAGGTGATGAACTAGGGTTGATTTTAGTTGGAAAAAATTGTTATCAAAAGCCAGCTGTAGTTGCATGTATGTAGTTGCATAGGTATGGTCAGTTATAATGACTAGGTATGGTTGAAGCATCTATCATATAATTCTCATCAAAATATTCTCTATAATCTTTCTTTTTCTAATATATGTAATTTTGTCTGTTCAGCAGTTACCTTCTCTTGACACAAAGAAAGCTATTTTTCATCACAGCTGACCTGGGAGCAGAACAGTGATATACTACTTCTGACTTAAAAAACATAAGGATAGCCAAGCAGGTGCCAATGTGGTAAAGGAGTGAGAATAAAACACACAAGGCAGAAAGCCAGATTCAGGTTGATGTAATGTATTCTTCAGCGTGAGTCTTTTTATCTCACCCTTTATGTCTTGGCTGCCCTTACAGTAACTAATATGGGTCCTCCCCATTGTCATATAGTTTAAATTGATGTACCACTTCTATCTTATCGGCGGAATTTTGCCAGGAGAGAGAAAACAGGAAGGAGAACATTCTGAATTTGAAGATAATTATCACAGTTGTACATAATAAATTAAATGACTAAAGCTTTCAAAAGTCTCAGATAAAAGGTGACCCAGCAGAATACTAAGTTCTCAGTGGCAGACAATTTTGCTTACAATAATACTGAAGGACAAGAATGTGTAAATCTCTCTGTGTTTTAATCGCACTGCTTAAATCACAAGTTAACTGGAGTTGCATCATGAGCGAATACCTCTGGCATAAATACATTTTCTTATATAGTGCATATACTTCTTGCCAACTCAAGACAGGCAGGATGTATTGCCACCAAAACCCACTTCCATTGAATTATTTTAACAATACTAATGGGAATCTTACAATTTATGGGAAGAATTATTTTTTTATCTTAAATGTTAATGTGCAGGTAGGGGAAATACTGTGGTGCCCCAAAGAGATATGTTACAACTTGCTCTCACCTAATGTCATCATGATATTTAGAAATAAAAAGCAGTATTATGAGTTTCTCACATAAATATAAATTGTTATGGAAATCCAAACAGTGGGGATAAAGTGTTGGATTATTTAGTTAAATGCACCTTCTGGTATTATCTTGTGGTTGCTTTGGTTTGGAATCAAATTAGTTTTTCAAACTAAAAAACCTCTAAGAGTCAGTCCAAAAGTTGACATGTTTGCCCATCTCTTGCAATCAGTAATTTATTTTTTATCAGTTTAAGGGCCAGAGTGGAAACAAGTTCTACGATTTTCTTAGATTTAATCTAAAAGCAGGAAACATCTCACAGCATTTTTTGTAAGCAGCTCAGTAATGCTTAGCAGAACTGCAAGTTTCAAACAATGCATTAAAATAATGGAAAAAAAAATAGGAAGAAATTGCATTTATGTGTAGCCTGTTACAAATGCTATTGTTAAGTTCAGGCATAGCAATCAGAAATAGGTATTGCTCATATTAACATTTATTAAGAGATTATCAGTGTAACCAGACTATGGAGAGATGGGCTGAAATAAAAAAACTTAATCCAAAATTGTGGTATTTCAGTTCTGAATTTTTCATCCCCTTAGGGGTGAGGCTGAAGGATATGGAATCTGGATCTATTTCTTAATTTTGTGGCTTGGTCTCTTTTCCAGTTCCTGCAGAAACATGTTCATCAAGATCTCCTGACATTTCTCTGCAATTTTTATTTCTTTCAATGATAATTTGAAGCAAGCCCTGCCCTTTTCCCCATAACATTATGCTTTTTACATGACTGCAGCATGTAAACACTAAAAAATGCAAGCATAGCAACTCTGTGAAATACATAGAAACAAATGTTAACAGAACAGCCTTTTCTACATTTTTATAGGAGTTCCACAGACCTGGAATTGCACATGCAAACCAAAGCAGAGTTACATATAAACCAGAGTGTTCCTGTCCTGGGTGAACAGACTGTAACTCTATGGACTAAGATTAAGGAATATGAGATTTCAGTCCTGGTCTGACAATGAATCATTTTGGAACAGTGGGTCTGTGTGTAATACTAAGTATTATGATTACAGAAGCCAATGCCTTGGGAACGTAGGTAAAAGCTTCATAGAAATGGGTAGTTTGAGTCTCTTAAAAGATTACCACCGCTTTAAAAATTGTTCCAAAAAAAGGAAAATATGGACTAAGAAACAGGCTCACTTCCAAAAGATGAAATCAAAGCCCTGATACCTTTTATCATTATTTCATCGTAGCTAATAAAACTTCCGTAATTATCTGAGGACACTGAAGCCTTTTATCTGTGATGAGTGACACAGCATTGTGTGTCTTGAGTTAGTAAGGTGAATACAATACAAGCCTGTGACAGCATCTCAAGAAACAAAACAGAGATCCAATTACAGATGAATACCAGCATAATCCTGAAATTGTTATTTCCCCTTCCATTCTATGTACCTTCCCAACCTCCAAAATGACTACTGACCTGTTTGCTTTTTTGTGTGTTTTAATAGCCGTGTACTTTAGTCCAAGCTTCTGCAGAAAGTGGCCTCCCAAATACCTTTTTTTTGTTTAATCACTGAAAGTAGCTTCATCATTTAATCAAAAGCCTCTGCTTTTATCAGTGATCTCCTTCCACTATAGGCTTACAAGGAACAGAGAGCATTCTTCTGTAACAAGCCTCTGCTCCTGAAAAATGAGGGATTGTGTATATACTGAAGGCTGAAATTCTCCCAATTTGCCCCAAGGGATGCCAAGTGTAGCTCAGAGAAGTACAAAGGGAACCTGTTCTTGCTGCTTTTCAACTGTGGCCCTACTTAAATTGCCACAGGGGTTTCACATTTCATTCTGCTAAGGTTACTGTCTCAGGGTTTTCTGTAGAAAACATTAAGGACGTAGGCCTTGCTTTAAACTGACTTCCCTGGGAATAAGATTGGGCTCATAATCTTAGAGTAACTAACGACTCACATGTTTGGTATTGTCTG
Source organism: Athene noctua (assembly GCF_965140245.1). Taxonomy (NCBI): domain Eukaryota; kingdom Metazoa; phylum Chordata; class Aves; order Strigiformes; family Strigidae; genus Athene; species Athene noctua. The sequence goes on along the minus strand of NC_134047.1, from coordinate 11,258,743 downwards.
TTTTTCATGTGTGAATCAACTAGCCAGATATTTAGAAAGAGATCCTAATTTAATGTGTTGATATATATACACACATAAACACACATGCACACATACACATGGAATAGAAAGAAGGTGAAATCAAATAAAACTAGCACTGTATACTATACAAAATCTTATAATCCGAAAATTTCACATTCTTTTTAGACATTCAATTAAGATTCTCACTACAATCTTAGAAGGTATATGCCAGCAATGGATAGTATGAAGGAGGATCACTTGATCTACTGCTGAAATGCTGCCACTTCAGAGTGGAACAGAGCATCTGTTTTACACATTATAATAGTTTGGGACATGAAATGAAGGGTCTTATAACCACCTGAAGCTGTAAAGGAAAATGTAGGCAAAAGGAATTTTAATTAGCTGAATCACTACAGCAAGAGTCCTGGGAATGCCAATGAATAAAGCAGGTAAGATTCTATTGCTAATGTTTTTACTCTTCTGACAAAGTCAAAAATAATTTCATCTTGCCCCTAAAAGATGTTCTCATTTACCTCAGCTTAAATTAAGACCAAGTCTACTAAAGCTGTAGAATCATGCCAGATTTAAACAGGAACAAATGACAGCAGTTCTGCATCTGGCAACTGCAGCATTTACTCTGGCTATTAGGTGCGTCCCGGCCGCAGTTGAGGGACACCACGGGCACACTCGCTGGCAGCCGGCACAGGTACCAAGTCACACCAGAAAGATAATTCCTGCCCAGAGGAGCAGCAGCAATTCCAGAGTACGTCTACACAGACAGGTGCAGACAGACGAGAGCTCCTCTGTTCACTCTCTGGGCTGGCTGTAGGCGAGCCCACTTCAGCCTCAAAACTGAGGAGCCACGCTGGCACGTTGCCATGTTATCAGGCCTGGAGCAGGCTTGTGTCTCGCCAAGTCAAAGCATGGAGAGAAGAGCTCGTGTCTGCACCTACCAACACAGACCTGTCTTCAGCGCTGGTGCCCCTGGTTGTTGACAATGGTGAAGAACTGAAAAGCAAGGGTACTATTTACTGAATTACATTAATTTACATTAATTGTGTCACTGAAGGAAGAGTGACTGAATGAAGTAGGAGGCCTTTTCTACTCTGTCTCTTTTTAGAAAAAAATTAAGCATTTGTGAGACAGAAAAAGAGAGAACTGATTTTCAAGGGTAGGTAAAGTGCAGATACTCCGGTCTTCCCTTTTGTCCCTCCTCGACTTTTGACAGACCCAATCTTTCTCCCCCTGAACATAATAATCCCATAACGGATCCTGTAACTCCAATTGGAAAAGGCTGTTGTTTACAGCATGTGAGAAGATGAAGAAAAAATTACACCACAGTCTGTTCTGTCATAGCCCAAAGACAGTAAATCATGGATGGGGTGATCTGAGACATTTAATATAGTTTCTAACAAATTCAACTAGATCCCTGGGTTCTCATTGGCACTAGCAATGTGTAATAGCCAAATAAACAGAATATTGCCAACACGTCCTCTCACCCAACAGATGTGCAGTTCTTGTTCTTATTGCTAGTGAAGATACAATATAATACATGTGCAGAAGATGACTACAATTTAATTTACACCAGTTGTAGTATAGATATACAAGCCACCACACAGAGCTGAAATCACGGGGATGGTGCCATCTGTGTGTAATTGTTAGGGTTACGTTTTCCATTACATTTTCTTCTAGAGGAATGGGAGGATATACAACCGGGTAGCAATCATAACAATCAGGCCTTACGAAATATCAGTCAGAAATCACACTTTTGTATGCTAAAGGGGTGATTTGCATTTTATTCTGACACATAAGAATGGTCTATTTCTAAACAATGTCACTGAAAATTATATGAAATTAAATTTTTATTCCAAATATTGTAAAGCAATAGGCCAAACAGATGGACAGGTATGGCATTACTTCATCTGTGGCATGCTAAGCTTGGCTAAGGGCCTATGGAGTACAAATGTTTCAGCAGTCCTTAGGGGTTAACAGGCATTACATTCAGTGAGGCCCAGAAATTAAAAGATCTAGCAATTGTTGCTTTTTCTTTTAACCCTGGAAGAGGCTGCTAGACTGGGAAAATAGCTAACTGGACTAATCAATTTGTCATTTTTAAAGGGAAACTTAAGAAAATTTAACTGCAACAACTGAAAACCAACCCAAAATACGCTAAGCCTGAATTTATTTGTTGTGTTGCATATATTTTCTTGGACAGTGAATACTTAAAAAGACCCTGAATACTCCTTATAGATATCATATAAAGACTCTACCAAATCTTTAATTTGTTTGCATCTTCCTAAAGAATTCAGCAGTATCTTAGAACTAGAAACTGAGGGTGCAGTTCCATGAATATTTTCTGTGGCAACAAAGCCAAAGGCAAAGCTTTTTTAAAAGCTCCTGGTTGGTGCCCTCCACACCACCTTCCCCCTTACACCCTGTGTGTGCCCTTGTTCTGCACTTCACCTTCATCTCAGCAGTTCTGACATAACTGTCTGCAGAACTGATCCATGAGCTCAAGCCCTGATCTGAGGGGATGGAGAACCCTGGCACTAAAGAGGCTGTTTGAGTGGAGATTATGTTTGCAGAATGATCCTCTGAAGCACCAAGTTCCCCAAGTCTCTGCTAAAGACTAACCTGGAACAGAGTATTTTCTGTCCAGAATCCCTGATGGCAGCTCCTGCAAGGGAGTCCTACAAAGGACTCTGCAGCTGGAGAGAGAAATAATTTTTAAATACACATTTGCTGTATATGTTTATCTAACAGTTTTCAGTTATGCCAATGGAGCAAATCTTTTCCAGTTCCCTCTAAAGTTTGCCCAGGTTTTGTGAGGACTATTTTTTTACTGTGAGCACTTTTCTGTAAAACCTCAGATTTGCATATGCTATTTGCATTCGTAGCCAGGAAAGGGGAAAAAGGGATAAATACCCAACTGCACAAACTGTGCACTACAAAATGTCTGTGCTGTTTCACATAAAGACTCTTGGATAGGCCAAAACAGGGATTAATTTCTTTGAAACGCTGACCTCTGGCAATCCCCTATAGGTCTGGAAATACAAACACTCTAGGAGAGAAAAGTTCTGCAAAGCATTCACACCTCCAAGACGACAATATACCTGTCGGTATGTGGCCATTCTCCGACATCTTTCAAGATGAGTGTTGCAGCCAACATGCTCTTTTAGTTAGAAAAATCTACATTAAACAGTTATACCAACATTTGCCTATCCATCATTCTTCAGAACAAAATCTTTGGCAAAACTGCTGCAAACCAAGACGTTGATGGATAGGGATGGGATGCCCTTCCAGTGAAACCCAAGAACTTCAGCTTAATTGTTTTAACTGGTTAGAGTGGCTTTTTTAGCAAGTGATGCTTGTGAGATAGTACAGTAGAATAAGTTTTGGTATTCTAAGTTAAAACATTCTTAAAACCCCTTCTAGACCGGTACATACACATTAAAAAAAAAATCAGACCTGCAGAATGTAAGGGTTAAACTTCTGTACCCTTATTGTTAAAGCGTTAAACATTTCCAGAGAGCCTGGAACTACAACTGGGCAGTGCACACTTCAAGCTAACTGGCAAAGAAGTGTTGCTTTAGGCTTAGAAGCACTGTCTTTTCACTTCTGGGCCCTGGGTTTATTCCAGCTTAATCCAACTACAAATTGTTGTCTTGAAAAGCCTGCAGCTTCTTTTAAATGCTTCCCTCCTCCGTGTAGCATATAATTACCAAGCAATTAGTTTACCAATGGTGATTTCTGAGTTGTGTCAGTACGTGTGTGTTTATGTAAGAGATGGAGTCTTTATTAAAAGCTACATGAACTGACCTAATGCTCTTGGGAAGGATAAGACAAATTGGTGTGGAAAACTGAAAGATCTTAATGATCCAAAGGGGAGTTGAGTATTAAGACAAAGCACAAAAATAATATCTAATTTGGTTTTGCTTCATTTCTTTGAAAGACCTACCACAGAGTTGTTTCCCCTACCTGATGTAAATAATTGCAACATTCAGTCATTCAGAGGCTGTTGTGTTAGAACAGTTGCAGGATGATAAAGTACTTTGGAGATAAGTTTATATAGAGAGAAATTAGACCTATCCTGCCAGAAAAGTGACTCAGCCCAGTGTGCTAGTTTATAGGCTGCCCTGGTCTTGAAAATCATGGTTCAAGTCTTGGCAACAAGGACCAGGTGAACATTGTGTTCTTCACATGAAGCATCAAGTTTCTGGGGCTTTGGCTGTCTGGCACATGTGCTCGGAAAGAGGTGCTACTGCATGGTCAATTAAATGGTCTCACTGCCTTAAGCAGCAAAACCCATCTGCTGAGTTTCTGTGAAATTAGGTGCATTCAGCAGCAGAAAAGATCCTTCAGAAGTAACCACAGACTTTAATGAGATTAAGTATTTTCTAGGAGTATTGTGCTCTAGTCTGTAAGAGGACTTGAGAGCGTGTAGGACCACTGCTGGATGGGATTCAGTATAGAATGAGGTTGGCTCTAACATACCAAGCAAGATTAAAAGAAGTGGGCTGGCTGCATGAGTCACAGCTCCAGAGAGAGCAAAGGAGAACGTGATGAGGGCGCTGGTGTGAATCTGAGAGGATCTGACTGGCAGCTGATTCGCATCACAAGCACGCCAGGGAAGCCTGCTCATAACCTCTTCTGTGAACCAGTGAAACGTTAGCACAGATGGTGCAAGACCAGATGCTGCAGTGCACAAAGCAGTTCTGCTGATGCTTCTGACACGCTCACAAGCCTGTTTTCTTAGTGTGAATGCCGGTTCATAGATTTTGTGTTGTCTAAGATATTAATATGCACCCTCTGCTCATACCTCAGCATCTCCTGCACACTGATAGGGTGACTTTTATGTCAAGAATGAAAACAGTCAGGGACAGAAGGGAATTCTCAAACAAATGAGTAGAAGAAAGTGAAGAAGGAACATATATTCTTTTCTGCTTTGTGACTTTGTATCTGCCACATATTTAAACTCCTGATAATACACTCTATATCTTTCAAATAGTAAACCAGGGACTGACGAAAGCATTTTAGGAACATGGCACTAAACTGCTTTCTATAAGTTTCTATGTTGAGTTTTTCCTTTCTGTAGAATGTCAGTACCTGAGACCCCAGAACTCTGTGGTGACTGAGAAAGAGGGAATAAATCCAGTAACGTGTAACTGAAGACAGCATACATACTACATGCAATTAGTGCCCAAAGAGCTCCCCACTATCCACTAACGTTTCTGGTACCTGGGAAAACATTCCACAGCTCTCCCATGGAGTGGTATTATACCCTTGTTGCATTTTCATTATGTAGTGTAACACTAAGTGTGTCTGTCAGTGTAAAATAAATGTTGAGGTTTGGCAATAGTCCACTCTTACAAGAAAAATGTATCCCTGGTAAGAGCAAAGTAGAAAGAGCAGTGATGGAAGAACTATTGCAGCTTGTTAGCCTAATCAAAGAATTTGCTTAACTCTGATGAGTGCTAGCTGGATTCAGCCAAATAAAAGCAAACTGGTATTAACCTGTGTTCTTCCACTCAGTTCCTCCCTTTTGTGCAGTTGACTGCACAAGTGTTTTGCAAATGAAATCTATGAGAGTTCTTATCAGAATGGTTTTTTTGCTTAACTCCTGCTATATGCATGGGCTCACTGACATTCACTTTTATCTTCCTATGCCCAGCATCTAGTAGCTACTTGACTCTTTATTCTAAAAACATGCAGTGAGCCTACAAATTGCAGTCAGTGTGACCTCACTCATGTATCACAACCAGCTACTGACAACTGCAGAACACCACAGTTACACCGCAGTGCATGAAGAACATGAAAGTTATTTGAGCTGTTTTATTTAAAAAATAAATACAGGTGGCATGCTGTGGGAAGCCACATTTAACAACTGCTCCTGTGTGTGGAAACTGCCCCAGATGGAGGTAATGTGAGATCTCAGGTTCATTCATCTCTCCATCTTCCACTAGCCACTGCCACTCCCTGCCTTGCTTTGTGCCCTCAGCTGTGTTCTTCACACCTGTGAAACTGTTGGTGGCAGCACTGTGATGCTCAGACCCATCTGCAGCCACTGCCACCTTGCTGGCCTCAATCTACTATTTTTTTCTTTTCTTTAATTCCCTTCTTCCTAAAGGCCTAGGAACACCTCTCCAGTGCTGCTCTACCCTTCCTTCTTCTGGAAAAGAAAACAATAAATTGAACTTCAGTGAATTGAAGAAATATTTTCCTTAGAAACCCAATGAGAAACTTGTAATTACTCTAACGTGTTCATTCATGCTATTTTTCCTATTTTCCTTCCCTTTCTCCTCGCCTATCAGCTATGCATGGGCCTCCAATATCAGTTATTTAAACTCATCTGATCAAACTTCCATAAGCTGTAGAGAGGCAGAAGTAGCACAGTGACCGCTCAAACAAATCTCCTTCTGCTGGAAGATCACAAGACAAATCAGCAGGTGCTAAACCTCCTCTGATATCTATTAACACCGATTAACACATTGAGAACCAGTGAGCTATTTTACAATCTTAGTTCATATTATCAGTAACATTTATTTTAAATCTACAGCATTCCAGAAAAAAACAAGCCATCACATCACTTTAACATGCATGACAAAATAAAAATATCCAGAATGAGAGACAGAAAAGTAGTATTTTAGAGCCTGCTTCAATACCCTTTGCTCACATTAGATAAGGCTCATTTACAAGAACAGTTTACCTGTTTGAGCAATCAGGTTGTAAAGCCTTTTGAAAAATCTGAATCTTTGCAAAAGTTTTTTTGGGTTTGCCACAAATTTTGGATTAAGCTGTGCATTATGCCCACACCAAAGACTTAGACTTACCATGGATTTATAAGTCCATGAGAATTCCTTTGTCCCTTATTATTTCTATTTGCCTTAAAGCAGTATCAAAGCTGAGTTCTAGATGATGACAAAATGTTTATCTAAAGCTTGGTTTGGGATTTGAGCCATAAGAGTATTTGTTTTCAGGCATGGAGGTATAAAGAAGGCTCTGAAGAAAATACTTTTCTCAAGTTATAAGCTGAGATAATGTAATGGGCTTAAAAATTGTGATCTGCAATTTAAAGCTTAGAAGAATTTAGCTGCAAGGCATTCACTGAATAACAATAATAAAAAATAATAATAATAACAATGTCAGAGACTTGCATTTCTCCATATTTGAATGCAAGTTTGCATGTAGGAAAACATTACCAAGCCAGGGAGTAGCAAACAAAAAATTTGAAACAGAAGAAGAAAAAAGCTCTGGATCTGTAGCAATATTTGGCAAGTAGAATTTGGCACTTTGGAATCAACATGCTTTTCTAGTTAAGAGTGCAAACTATACTATTTGTACCAGAGAAGGATGAATCTTCTGGATGCAGCTGGAGGGAGTAAGAATTTCTTGAACAGCTGTATGGGTTTTCAAGTCTGCCTTGAAGAAAACTTTTTCCTGTAACTTTAATCATCTCATCTCCCTTCTCTCCCACCCCTGCCCCTAGTTAATTAATCTGCCCTACTCTTATTTTTCTCTTGACTAAAGGAAAAACACTGGTGTACATTGGAGGTAAGAGCTTATCCCAGTTGTTGTCACCAAGAGCACAGCCATGCATAGAGTGGCAGTGCCTTTCAGACACTCCAGTTTCAAAGTCACAGATTGCTATTACCTCAGTTAATGGAGGATCGTTACTGGTAGCATAGCACCTTTCTCACCCGGACTTCATCAGCTCCTGTCCATCTTTCAGAGAGCAGTATCAGATACATACACAAAAACATCCCATGTTCCAGTTTTTAAGTACCCCAGAACTATGTTGTTGGGTTTTGAGCTCAAGTATATTAAAGGTTGTAAAGAGCTTTTTCAGCTGTGGGTGGAAGATGCAACAGAAGGTGAAATTGTGATATTTTTCAAGTGTGGGGTGCAGGTGAATCCAATTACAAAGCAGAAAATTCAGCTGTGATATAGTAATTATGAAACTCTGTTGCAAATGCAGATGAGGGTACTCATCAGTGTTGTGGTGAAAGCATGAAACACCCCAAGAAACAAACTGGGGAACTGCTCCAGTCATATGAAGGAAAAACCTAACCAGAGTTTAATAAAATATCATAATCTCAGCAGCAAAATGACTGAGGTGTTTCATAGGCAAATGTAATGCTAAAACCACCCTCCCACAGCCTCAAGAAAAACTGTGCACTAGAGCAATGATGAGAGCTCGATGCAGTGTATTTTCCAAAGCACAAAGAGCCAAGAATAATATAACATCACCAAGCAGACTTCAAAGCCCAGTTCCTCCACTCACTCCTTGCTCCTGTGCATCCCTCCGATGCCAAAGCACACAGGGATCGGAGGGCTCTGCTCAGCAGCTGCTCAGGATGTTTGACAGATTTCCCAAACTCTTACAGCACTTGTAAAAGAAGTTTCCAATAGAGGCAGCGCTTTGACTGTAGCATTTACAAGAACCAAAGATAAAAACAAAAAAGAGGTTTGTTTATTGACTGACTGACAGAATTTGCACTTATTTCCTGGAAAAATGCATCACTGTAATTGTGCAGAATATTCTCCTGTGGGACTGCAGATGTTTACAGAAGCACATAGAAAGACTTACTGCTCTAGAAAGGAGTAAAGTCATTTTGGGAACCATCTACAGATAATGACAACAAAGACTTGTTAATTCAGTGGATTAAATACATTACTCTATGAACTATCTCTAAATTGGCAAAACTGAAAGTGTACGATTTTAAGAGCTACTGTATTTTCAAAGACAACAAATTCTTAATCCATCTACAGAGACTTTTTAAGAAGCAGGAACATCTGATATCAGACTGTATAAGAAGACTATTGGCAGAATAAAGATTTACAAACAAAACTGAAAAACAAAACATTCAGGAGTGTTAGCTGAAATCCTCACAAGGACTGTGCTAGTCACGTAAGTAATAAATTTTCCTGAGGTTTAATGGTGCGCTTCTGTTCTTGCACAGCGTGGGATATGGAGGGCTGGAGAAAGGGTGGAAGGGACCCTGCAGGACACATTGCAGAGCTCTGGGCTGCTGCCCTGGCAGTGGCCAGGGTTTCAGAGTGAGATCACCAGTGGGAGCTCTGCAGACACACAAGTACACCGGTTTTAATTTGCAGGTTTTTAACGAAGCCTGAAACCTAAAGCAGATATGAGTCAAGAACATAAACTTTCATCTGGGTTGCTATTACTATTATTATTTATAATTTATTGAGTTTTAGAAGTGTGTCTGAAACTGTATGAAAAAGAAAAGCAACATGACCCCTGACCTAAAAAAAGGCACTGTGAGCACTACTAGAGCCAACTGGTTGTTTTGCTACCTCCTGTGGCTGCCGAGTGAATTAGGGCTGAATTCACAATGGGTAGCAAATCTCAAAACCAAGTGACTGCCATATAGTTCAGATGAACAAAATGTTCACCCTCATCATCCCCAACACCCACCCCAAATATCCCATTTCACTGCCCACTCAGATAATTGGATGGTAAGTGGTTTCCATTAGTCTCAAGCTAATTTTTTTTCCAGTTTAATAAAAGGTAGCATAAAAAACTCATTCTCACCCAGAAATGCCACACATAGCCAGCAGCATGATCTGGCAAGAACACTGGAGATTAGTTTTGCTCCCTACAAGGCCACATTTCCAAATATTCCATTAAGGCCATTAAGGTCAGATCAGTCCTCATGTTCCCTGACAACAAAACTGGAGCAAGGAAGACTGAGTTTGGCTATCGTTTTGCTTGTGGGTTGTTTTGCCCATTTTCATATGGGTTTATAACTTGGCCATAATCTTGTGAGCTCTGGGTTCCACGTAAAAGACTGAAGGCAGAAAGCACATTTGCTAAACAGAAGTTCACCAAGAAATTTTTTTTTTTTTACTATTAAAGCCACTGATAAAAAAGTGAAATGCTAGAAATACTAGAAGTCATATGAACTGAGAGAAAGAACAGGGTACTTGAAGGTATCCTGATGTTCTGCTCTCCGGAGTTTTCCTGTCAGTGTTGCTAATGGTGTACTTTATTCATCAGCTTTCCTCAGCTGTAAAACAGAAAGTGTTACTCATGCTATGAAACCGTTCTGCATTTAATAGATTACTGTTTTTAAAATGCTTTAAACATGTAAGCCATATACATACACCACTGAAGTGATTTTGGTTTTAAATAGACGATAACTGACATTAGTTTAATGTGTGACTATATTGGCATTTTAGAAAAAACGAACCACTGAAGTCAACAAGACTTGGAAAATAACTAAAAACTTATAGCATAAACCAGTGTTATTAGGAACAAGCATCTGGCCTCTTCTACATTGTTAAAATAAATTTTTTTTGAGAACAAATAGTTTTATGAAGCACAAGACAACATAGCTCTGTGGCTAAAATGCATATAGATCCTTCAGCTTGCTTGGATAAATGGCTGTCCACGTCCTGTTTGCAGATACTGCTTCTGAAGGATCTGCTCAAGTGCTAAAACATTTTCCATTCACCTCAAGAAGGCAATAGAAGAGGATTGGCTCCAGACAAGATACTTTTGAACTTCAGAACATGCCTTCAAAAAACACTGTAGCTATGATCATTTCCTATGACTAGAACCACAAAACTGCAACATGAGGATGTCCTCACACAGTGACCCTGTTCTTTCCATGCTATCTGTAATCTCCTCCTCTTACCCTTCAAACCTCAGAACGGCCACAACCTTCCTCTCAGTCTAACAACTCCCAGTGATCCCAGGGCTCTTGTGACATTTGTCTTTCTTTTTCTTTAGGCACTTTGGAGTTGATAACTCATAGCTTTCTGTCAGTTAAACATCCCACGGTGTTCACTTCTCTTTTTTTAAAAACTAACCTCTTCTGCAGTGTGTTTTTAATCAGATTGCTTCATCAACTACACATCAGTGCTTTGTTTTTAGATAAATAGTGATTTCACTTCAAACAGAAAATTCAACCAGATTCAAACCCTGTATACTTGAGATACAACTTGCCTTAAAATTAATTATCTACACATGTCCAGCTGGAATTTTACTTTTTTCACACAGTATGTTTAAGCATAATAGACACTATAACAATTATTTATACCACAGACTGGAATGGCTTGGGTAGAACAATAAGAATCTTTTAATAAACATGTTTTTAAAGATAAAGCCAACTAGTTTTCAGCTTCAAATTTAGGTTTTGCAATAAAAGACATTCTACAAAACATTATACCATTGGAAATGCTTTAAAGAAATAAATTGAATTTAGAAAGTTCATAGTTATTTTTGTGAAGGGAAATGTGGTGGGGAGTTTGGATTTGAGATCGCACGACATCATAAGTCTTGGAATACTTGGAATTCTTGAAATACAGTGGAATTTCCAGAGGACTAAAAGCAAACTGACGGTGTGCCAGTTTTCTAAAAAGGGTAAGTTGGACAGCCTGGCCAAATACAGTCTGGTCAGCCTCACTTCCTAGACAAGAAACTATAGCGATAATAGCAAACACAGTGATTCAACACCTGCAACACAATTAAAGAGCATTTATACTTAATCCCAATCAATACAGCTTCATAGAAAATTATTCTGGCTGAACAGAACCATTCACTGAGAAGTCAGAAAGACACAAAATCAACATGGTAGATATTAAGAGTATTTAAAATTAACTAAATGACAGTTCACTGCATTTAAATGAGTCAGAAATACACTTGCCTACTGATAATCACAAAATGCTTTAAAGACTACATTAAAATATTTTATTGGTGACTGGGAAGAAACATAAAATCGATATTGACTGGGATGATTGTAAAAAACATGGTGGGAGCAGAAAGTAGAAAGAGCTTGGTCACTGGTAAAGAGTAATCAGCATCACGTGGTAAACTGGCCAAGACTATCAACTTCAGTACAGCCAAATACAATGTCATATGTTTAGCCTACAGCCTTAATGCAGGGGCTTTCATCTGCCCAACGGCGACTCCAGATCCTTTTCAGGGATCTCAGTGGATAAGTTAAACAAAAGCTCCCAAATGCAACAGCACAACCAAATGCAGAATATCCAGTATGGGAGGTGTGATTACCCCATCTCTGGGTACGGTAGTGGTGCTGCTACTACCACACAACACTGTTACAGAGTTGGTATTGACAAATTCTGACTTGATCTTACTCAGTTTGATTCAGGACTAATAACTATGTATGTTCTCGGTAAAGGTGTCTAGGAGCTATATTGGTTTAAATTATTAAGCAGACGATTCAGTGCTAGATTTGTCAGCACCTAAAAGAAGAAGAGAAATGTAAGACAAGAACCATTTCAGTCTAGAGACAAGAATGCTTTCAAATCTAGTGGGTAAAATGTACACACATACAGACTTGGAGTTACGGGCAGATTTAAACACTCTGGTTACCAACTATTGGAATAAGTGAAGACAGACTGTGATGCATCAGCGGAAAATGTAAGATCAGGATTCTTCTAGTTCAACAGGGATTAATTCCTGTGATCCATAACTGTTCTGCATGACCCCAGTAGCCCACTATTGACTATAATCTTTATGATCTATAAATCACTGGAACATATCACCTTCCCAAAACTAACAAATGGAGAAATGCGACATCTAGCCACATCAGAGAAGCAAACAGAGCAAACATTGTATTTATCAATATGTACTCTGGTTTGTGCCTCGCTGTATCTACACAGCACAATTCTGTGCCGTCCAGGCACCTCCTATTGGAGGATCAAAGCAAATCCAGTCAGATCAGTTTCTGTTAACATTTGAGCAAAATACAATTTGGTATTACCTTCAAGAGAAAATAACATTACATGATTTAAATATTCAGATTTTAATAACACAGAATGTTTTTATTACTAACACATGCAAAGAAAATATTACAAAGTGAAGTTTATGCGAATATCACATGTTTTTATAAACAGTGATAGAAGTTCATATTTGTATTCATTCTTGTTTGTTGAACAAACCTTCCATGACCTTTCTCAACGCAGAATATTTTAGATTAATTTTTTTAAGTTCATATTTACCTAACAGTTTTGAGCTGGTATGAAGGCACGTGATGCAGAACATGGACTTTATAAATTTTTATGAAAGATCAAAAGAAAAGAAGAAAGCAGCCAGCATCAAGCAGGAACACACATAATAACAAATAACAACTTTTGTGACCAATACTAACCCAAGGGCTTGGATGTTGAACTCTTAGTCTGAGTGCCCAGAAAAGATGGAGTGAGGACCCTAACTTGGAATTTCCTGGCTGTCGTCAGCTCTGTCACAACCGTAACGTGTTTCAACATGTTTTCAGCTTTTAAATTTTTTCCCTCCTCTTTAATATAGTCTAAACTAGACATAAAATGGAAAAAATGCACTATTTCCACTGAGCACTGATGCCTTTGACATCTGCTTCCAAGTGTTATTCATCACCACATAGTGTAACAATCTGAGAGCAAGTACAATGTACCTTTTGGAAAAAGTGAGTCTCTGTGATTGCTTCTCATAACAAAGTCTGCCCTTTCCCCTGGTAATTAAAGCTCTATGTACATTCATAAAAGAAAAGTACAACAGCCCACCTACACATCCTAACAAGCAGTAACATTTGCATTGTTTCTTTTTAGGGTCACCCCACCTCGCAGATGGCAAAAGGGATGTCCCATACACCCTTTATTCGTGCATAGTTTCTAATTCTTTTTTTAATCATCTATTCCCATCCCACGGTGACATAGTTTTATACTCATGACAAATTTTGAGTACAGAGCAAGGAAAGCACCAAACAGCATTTCTGAAAGGACAAAGATCCTGATGAGCTTCTGTGTGACAGAGTGGGCTAAACCAGATGGCTGTGGGAAACCCACTCTGTGTTTCTGCAATATGCAGCACCATTCTTACAAATACCTCAGAAAACAGAATGAAAATTCAACATTAACATTAAGATGTTCCAAAACCAATGCATGAGATTCAACAAAGGTAAGTTCATAGGGATTGCCTAGAGGAGGGAATAAATTCATGTATACACCTGCAAAGCATGCTGGGATGCTAATGGTTGCAAAATAATGCTGATTCAAAGGCATGATTGCAAACCATGCACCCTAGAGTGGGATTGGTTTAGGCAGTGTCATACGTATGACATGAAAGGTCATTGTTCTGCTCTATTTTACACTGGCAAATCTTCAGCTAGGAGACAGTCCAGTTTCAGTCACTGTACTCCAAGATAGATAATTCTCAAAGAGAAGAGAACTCAGAGGACAGCCAAAAGATGATCCAAGAAAAAAATAAACAAGGTGGATCTCTAGAAAAAAAGAAGACAGGGCACAGATGAAAACAGTTTTCTAGTATACAAAAGACTGTCCGCTATCTGTACAGTGAGAAACTACTAGTTTAACTTGCACTGAAAACAATTTAGGTTGGTTCTCAGAAAAATCTTTCTGTGGTATGGATAGTGAAACACTGAAACCAAGTACCAAGCGAATGACCTAAAATTTCCTTTACTAGAGGTTTTTATGACCTGGTTAGATGACCCTGTCAGGCTTCAGAAATCTCCCTTTTGCTTCTAGACTTCTATGGTCATGAGTTTGGTTTCCATATCTGTGGAACAGGGTTACCAATACATCCTTCTACTGCATCAAACTCTTTACATGGAAACTTATGATGAAACTGCAAAAAGAATAAATTTCTGGGCCAAATCTCACCAGCAGGTTCCCATCCAAATCAATGGCATGAGTTACAAAGACTTCAGAAAACTGTCATAATATTGGTATTACAATACACAAAATGTGAAGTGAAAAGAGAACGTCAATTTCAACAAGAACAGATGAACAATGATTGAGCAAAATCAGAATTACGGTGAAATTATTTTTTTGCTTTAAAAACGCTATGGAGGGTATAATAAGACATGTATTAATGGGTCCTTTTTCAAGTCTATTTGTTAATGTGGTGCTCATGTGGTAAACATCAAAGCTGGTTTGTTTTGGGGATGAGTGATAGGATTCCTGAAAATATTGTTTATAAATCCCACTGTGGCCCTCTAGACTAAGAGACAAATAGCACTGGGACCTACTCTTCCCCTGAGTTGGCAACTCATGAGGCTATATAAATCAGAACAAAGGACATATTAGATATTACTATATTAGAATGCTTTAAACTTGTTCCATAAGACATATATAATTCCAAAACATAGACATCAACCAAGTTGCAAATAAACCATTCTCCTTTGTCATCAGAATGTTTTTTCTCCTAGGTCACATCTTTTTTAGTTCAGCTTATGGATGGTTTTGTGTGTCATACGTGGAAGGATCACCCCTTGGTTTCAGTGACTCAATTATTTTGTAAAAAGATTTTGTGGAGCAGATGTTTTAGGACAATGTGGTGGGTTGACCTTGGCTGCATGCCAGGTGCCCACCAAACTGCTTTATCACTCCCCTCCTCAACTGGCCAGGGGGACCCATCTCAGGGAGAGGGATCAGGGAGAGATCACTCAGCAATTACACTCATGGTCAAAACAGACTCTGCTTGGAGAAGTAATTTAATTTATTGCCAATTAAATGAGAGTAGCATCATGAGAAATAAAACCAAATCTTAAAACACCTTCCCCCCACCCCTATCTTCATCCTGAGCTCAACTTCACTCCCAGTTAATGTATCTAAAGAAATGAAAGAGAACATTTGCCACAGTTTCATTTGCTATTGTTTTGTGATATCTTCTCTTGGGTAAAAAACCCACAAAACAACCAACAAAAAAGCCCCAACCCAACCAACCAAAATTCGACATACCAAAAAACTGGGCACAAAGAAACTGATATAAAATCCTAAAAAAGTTTAAAGGTTTTTGACAAATTGCTAACATTTTTAGTTGGGCGATGTTCAGCTATGTTTCTACTATACAGCCTATATGCAAGTGATGACAGTACTAACTGCAGTAACTGATTCTCCACCTTATTTTCATGTATCACAAACAGCATTTTGTGATGGAAATAAAAATAACAGATAAGACAGTATCATTCCTCGTTCTAAATACAGAATTATGCATAACACACTCTGAAGTGTGCTCTGTTCCCACAAATAAGTTCTTAGACTTGATAGGTAACGCCTAATTATAATTTGAAGTCTATTTAACTCAACAATGGGACACTGTTGAACACAGTGACATCTATTCTTTTCAGCATTCAGCTATTTTTTCAGGGTAACACCGCAATTCTGAGCTTCAGTCTAGTCTAATTGTCCTTCCGTCATTTCATACGTTAAAATTTAAAATGATTGTCCCCCCTACATATTAAGGAATTTTCTTGATTGGCTACTGTTAAAATGATTTTAAATTTATCTTCTCCATATGTTTGCTAAACATACGGCTAGAAAGCAAGCCTTCATTACAAGTCCATCCTCAGCACTAAGAGTTCTGAAGTCACATAGTGGCACACACAACAAGTGAGGAACAAACATCAAATGCATGCCTTGGACCTTTGATATTTAACTGTTTTTTTACCCAAAGAAACCCAGGTTACACTTGGTCACAAATTAAATAAGTTGGTGAATGGAAGCCAGAAAATAAGTGTCCAGAATCTGAAAATTTAATGAATGAAAGGAACATAGAGAAGGCCACTGATGCCCCTGCCTTATACAGGGCAATTAAGCAGAACAGAAACTTATCCAGAAACATGATATAAATCTAACAGATAATACCCTTTTTTCTCCCAACTATTTTTATTTGTCAGCATCTTTGATCCTGAAGGTAGACTTGAAAAAAAGCACTTGATTTTTTTTGTCCGTCTATTCAGTTTTAGATAATGTCATGTTAGAGATATGAGCGGACCTGTTCTGAGCAACTCAGGCTTTTATCTGTGGCGAGTAATAATTCAGAGTTGTCATGTTTTGCCTAGATAAACTTGAAATAACCTGCAACTGGAATTGGCTACTGCAGATATTGGTCCATCATGGCTCCATCAAGAAGTGCTTCAGGGATAAGGAGGTGTCTATAGTTAACACTATTCTCCCTTCGAAATATCCTGTGCTTCCATACAAACGGAATTGTCCTTTGTTGGTGAGTGAACTGGCCAGAGAAGGTGCCCTGCTGGATCTCCTCTTTGTGAACAGCGAAGGACTGGTAGACAATGTGGCGGTTGGAGGCCAACTAGGGCACAGCGATCATGAAATAATAGTGTTCTCTATTCTTAGAGAAGCCAGGAGAGGCGGCAGCAGAACTGGCATCCTGGACTTCCAGAGGGCTGACTTCGTCTTGTTTGGGCACCTGCTTGACAGGATCCCTTGGGAGACAGTCCTGAAGGGTATAGGGGTCCAGGAAGGCTGGGCACTCTTCAAGAAGGAAGTGTTAATGGCTCAGGAGCAGGCGGTCCCCAGGTGCTGTAAGAGAAGCTGACGACAGAGAAGTCCACCCTGGCTAAACAGGGAGCTCTGACTGCAACTCAGGGAGAAAAGGAGAGTTTACAACTTTTGGAAGAAGGGGCTAGCCACTCACAGTGATTACAAACATGCTGTGAGGCTATGCAGGGTGGAAATCAGGAGGTCTAAAGCCCAGCTGGAAATTAATCTGGCTTCAGCAATCAAGGACATCAAGAAATGTTTCTATAAGTATGTGAGCAGCAGAAGAAAGACCAGAGAGACCCTCCATTCCCCTGCTAGATGCAGGAGAATACATGGTAACAAGTGATGAGGAGAAGTCTGAGGTGCTTAATGATTTCTTTGCCTCAGTCTTTAATAGCAAGACTAGATGGACTAAGGGAATCCAGCCTCCTCAGCCAGAAGACAGAGACTAGGAGAACGGCCCCCCCGCATTCCAGGAGGAGACAGTCAGTGACCTGCTGCATCACACAGACACACACCAGTCTATGGGACCGGATGGGATACACCCGAGGGTGCTGAAGGAGCTGGCTGGGGTGCTCACCAAGCCGCTTTCCATCATTTACCAGCAGTCCTGGCTGACCGGGGAGGTCCCAACAGATTGGAAAAGGGCCAATGTGACGCCCATCTATAAGAAGCGTCAGAAGGATGATCTGGGAAATTACAGACCTGTCAGCTTGACTCTGGTGCCCGGGAAGCTGATGGAGCAGCTCATCCTGAGTGCCATCACACAGCACATGCGGGACAACCAGATGCTCAGGCCCAGTCAGCATGGGTTTAGGAAAGGCAGGTTCTGCCTGACAAACCTGATCTCCTTCTATGACAGGGCGACCTGATTATTGGATGAGGGAAAGGCTGTGGATGTTGTTTACCTTGACTTTAGCAAGGCCTTTGACACCGTTTCCCACAGCATTCTCCTGGCAAAAATGACTGCTCAAGGCTTGGATGATCACACGCTTTGCTGGGTAAAAAACTAGCTGGATGGCCGGGCCCAAAGAGTTGTGGTGAATGGAGTTAAATCCAGTTGGTGACCGGTCACGAGTGGTGTCCCCCAGGGCTCGGTTTTGGGGCCACTCCTGTTTAACATCTTTATTGATGATCTAGATGAGGGGATCGAGGGCACCCTCAGTGTTTGCAGATGGCACCAAGTTGGGTGGGAGTGTTGATCTGCTCGAGGGTGGGGAGGCTCTGCAGGGAGACCTGGACAGGCTGGAGCCATGGGCTGAGGCCAACTGGAGGAGTTTCAATAAGGCCAAATGCCGGGGGCTGCCCTTGGGCCACAACAACCCCCAGCAGCGCTACAGGCTTGGGGAGGAGTGGCTGGAGAGCTGCCAGTCAGAGAGGGATCTGGGGGGGTGATTGACAGCCGGCTGAACAGGAGCCAGCAGTGTGCCCAGGGGGCCAAGAAGGCCAATGGCATCCTGGCTTGTGTCAGCAATAGTGTGGCCAGCAGGGACAGGGAAGGGATCTGACCCCTGTACTTGGCACTGGTGAGGCCGCCCCTCGATTCCTGTGTTCAGTTTTGGGCCCCTCACTACAAAAAGGACATTGAATGACTCGAGCGTGTCCAGAGAAGGGCAACAGAGCTGGTGCAGGGTCTGGAGCACAGGTCGTACGGGGAGCGGCTGAGGGAACTGGGGGTGTTCAGTCTGGAGAAGAGGAGGCTGAGGGGAGACCTCATTGCCCTCTGCAACCTCCTTTCAGGTAGCTGTAGAGAGCTGGGGATGAGCCTCTTTAACCAAGTAGTAAGTGACAGGACAAGAGGGAATGGCCTCAATTTG
This sequence comes from Athene noctua, assembly GCF_965140245.1. Classification (NCBI taxonomy): domain Eukaryota; kingdom Metazoa; phylum Chordata; class Aves; order Strigiformes; family Strigidae; genus Athene; species Athene noctua. The sequence continues at coordinate 11,239,658 of NC_134047.1, read as the reverse complement.
CACCAGGGAAAGTTCAGACTAGATATTAGGAAGCATTTCTTTACAGAACGGGTTGTTAGGCGTTGGAATGGGCTGCCCAGGGCAGTGGTGGAGTTCCCATCCCTGGAGGGGTTTAATAGTAGGGTCAACATAGTGCTGAGGGATCTGGTTTAGTTGGGAACTGTCAGTGTGAGGTTAATGGTTGGACTGGATGATCTTCAAGGTCTTTTCCAACCTAGATGATTCTGTAATTCTGTGAATACAGGCATTTAAGGATGATTCATATAAAAAAGCAAGATCTGACTCTGTACAACTATATTCTTCTTGCCTACTTGTATATTAGTTCTAAATACTGTTCTAAAGGGGTAAATCACAGGAAAATTAAACTAAGGTTCCAGCAGTGATGTCTGTCATTGATTTTTACTCTCTGCACAGAATTGTCATTCAGTTTTCATTACGTGAAGTCTCTGGCTTCATGTGTTTGACAGCAAAACCAGAGAAATGTGGGAATAAATGTGGATCTCCTTTGTCATATGGACACATATGACACATTCAGTTTGTCACTGAGAAGAATGATGTTCCAGATAAGAATTTTTTTTTTTCTTTTTTTTAATACAAAGTATCAGAACCAAGTGATGGCAATAACCACTGGTAATTTAGTAGATCTTAACTTGCTGATGTGTACAGCAGTAAAATGAATTTGGACAATTTCTGTGACTAGTCATAAGTCAAAAAACAAAGTCTGTGAACAGCTAGCTGCTATGATTTCTCATTGGTCTTGTATAGGACACTCACATGCATTGTGCTGCCAAGATCTTAATATAGATCTTGGCCAAGGTCTACAGAAATCCAAAAAGTTATGCTCAATGTCACTCTTTTGAAAGAATCTGGGCTCTGACCTGGGGTGCAAATTAACTTCAGCATACTCTTTACAAAGTGTTGACATGGAGACATTACTTAATTCTTGTGCAGCAAGGGTGACTTGTATGGATCATTTAGGACTGTCAAAACAGACTGTTCTGTGACTAAGGACTTGCTCCATGTGAGCTGTGTTTGCAGTATCAAATTCTTGGGGAAGAAACCATGAGCCTATTGCTCATACATTTGGAGAGCAGATCAATTTAAAATCCTCTAACACAGAAATAATGTTCTTTTCAAGAAGAAAATATTTTATTGATATACTACAAAAAAATAAAAATGAGGGTGTTGTAACAAAATCATTTTTGTAACAGTCTGTAGTAAACACACCGGTCAAACAAAAGAACTAGCTATGTCAGTGCTCATTTTAGAGATTCATTTTCCTTTGCATTAATTTTGAAATTAGGCACTAAACATAGAGTATTTTTGTTTGAAGAACTGACCAGATTTTAATATAAAAAAAAAGGTGCTTGGCAAAGTGACTGAAAGTGGCAGTGCACAGAACAGCCTGGGGATTGGCATGTTTTCTTTACTGAATATCAGCAAAAATTTTGGATCAAAAAACTCCTCCTTTCTGCTAAACCCAAATAACTAATGTTGGTCCAGGGCACATTTCAGGGAGTAGGGAAAAAAGTAAAATAAATAAATAAAAATATCTCACCTTTCAGGTGAAAAGGAGAAAAGCTACAGTCTTTCATACACTGTTGTAGATGTAGCAGCTTTATTTGCTTTCTCTCACCTTCTCTGTGGGTACCAGCAATAATGATGTCATGGAAAAACACATCAGCCCCATTATACCTCCCTTAAGCTAGTCCCCACCATGACAGTACCTTATACTTTTTAGAAACAACATCACAAAGTTGGAGTCTGGTACAAAATTAACTTCTGGAATAAAATACAAATGACATGGCTTAAAACATACAAAAGAAATGTTTTCCTTCTGAAGACTAAAGTTCTAAGAAAAGTCAGTCTTTGCTGGATCTCATGATCTTACAGACCTCAAATCACTCATGAGAGAAGGTTACTGTTCTTTTAGTATCTCCCAGACCAGTGACAAAGATGGGAACAGGACTAACGACTCTCAATCCGCAGTCTAATATAGAGACAGTCTACCTTGAATATAGTCTATTCTTTATGGACAGAGGGGAACAGTGATTATCAAATGCCACAAACTGAAATAAAGGTAGAGTCTAGGGAAAGGGAGTCAGGGCATAATATAGCAGCAATGGTTTGGTCCTTCTTCTGAAGAGAAGGTAAAGAAATCAAAAGCTTGCTTCTAGGAAGATAATAAAAAAAAAGGCTATAAATTTCAGCCCAGATGTTATGGTGCAGGTTGAAAGTGACAGGAACTTGGCATCATTCTTTGGAAGAAATATCAAATAATTGTCACCACTCTGATGAAAAAGTAGTTGCACTAATGTTTACAGTGGCATTTTTAATTCTAGCACAGTTATTCTTTAAGAAAAATTCCTTTATTTCAAAGTTCATAACTCAGCTGTAATCATAAACTATAACCATAGCTACAAAATGAGGAATCACATGCTATCTAATAATAAAACTAGTTTATTTTATTTGTAGTATGAGAAAAATACTTATTTTTCCTTTTTTTTCCATGTGGCTTTTTTTTCTTTGGTGCTTTTTTTTTCTCCCCACCTTTTCTTTTGGACTATTTTTGTTTCCTACACAAAAATTACTAAAGTATTTGCAACCCACTTTTACTTCCATAAACTTGACTAAGAGCCACATCAAACCCATTGTTTTCCTTCAGAAGAGAACAGCCACTCGCTTAACCTGCACATTCTACTCACTACTGAAAATATTCAACGCATTATAGAAAAAAGGCAAATTATAAAAAAATTCCAACTTCCATATATTTGCAGTAAGTCCTCCTCCTGTGACAGAGGTACATAATAAAAGAAGAGAAAAAGGCATTTTCAGTCCTGGTTAAAGTAACTACCTCACTTTAGATACAGTTTATAAACCAGATCATAATTTTAGCCAGCTCACCATTGTCTTTGTAATGTTAACAGTAGCTATGATCATGAATACTTTTTTTCCCAGCAAATTCAAGATAACAGAGCTCAATGATGTCAAGATTTAAAAAAAAAAAAAAAAAAAAAAGGGGGGGGGGGGGGAATATACATTTAGATTAACACTGAATGCCAGCATATAAATAAGTAGATAATTTTCAGAAAAGCTCAGGTCCAAAAAGCAGCGTCAAAGGGAGAGGTAACATGAACACAGAAGACAGATATAGTAAGGCTACCAATGAAATGCAGTAGAAGTGGCATAATGAAGATGTCTGCTCTAAGAGAGGAATCTTTCTTTCAAGGACATACTGCTGGAGAAATACCTTTGAGAATGCTCCACTGTTAAACCATATATCAGATACTGCCCATGATCCCAAACCAACGCATATTTTGTCGACTCAGGCAACAGCTTTTGAGATGTGTAATATCTGAACAGTTTTCTCATACAAGTTCCCTACCTAAACAAGAGAGTGAGTCTGGGAGAAAACGTAGCCTGCTAAGAAATATGGAGTAGATATTGTAGTGAGTACTACATTCAGAGTACCATATGAAATCAGTTTAGTCATCTTGATAGCTTCTGCTGTTCATAGCCATAATGCCTGTGAAAAGGAAAAAGCAGCAAGAAAAGTTCTTGACTAGAAGAAAAAAAAAAACCTATAGAAACACAAGGCTTTGGTAGTTGTGCTGTCTTTGTTACTAGGGAGTGTTACACCTGCACGAATGTAGGGAGATGTCAATGAATGAAGCATTTTGACTGTGATATATTGACTTTGGAGAGAACAATCTGCCAGACTAGCTGGTTGGTGTGATGTTTTGGTTTTCCTCCCAGAAGATCCAGGCTGTTGATGATTCTTTTGACAGTGGAGTTAACAGAACTCACACACAGCTCTGCATTAAATCCTCTGAACAAGAAATTTCAGTGGCTTAAAATGCCACTTGGCACAAGTATTCTTCATACCCTGAAGTCTGCAAAGGTCAAAATTCCCCTCTAGCTGTAGTCAAAGTGTATACAGACATGTGCTAGAAACAATTTTGGTTTGCTTACTAATTCAGATATTTTGTTGGTGTTGTTATTCTTAAGATACCCACTCCTATTGCAGAGTTTAAATTACAAAAGATTAGTGGCATGTGCCAATGCTTCCTAATGGGTACAGCACAGATCTAATCACAGTCTTTGTTTCCTGTCCTAAGACAAAGTGAACATAATTTTTCTCTTATGGGAACCTCTGTGGTCTGGACTATTAGGTTGCCTATAAAGCACAGCTGGATGAAAACGAAAACTTTCTTCATGTTGCCTTTTAATGGAAATTTGATGTTTCATTTCTGAATTTCAATTTAGAAACATCGAAATGATGTTTCATTTCAGAATTTCATTTCTGCACAGACTTAATATATAGTCTACATAAAATGGAGCTAACACCCAGATGTGAAGCTCAGACAACTCTGTCTACAAAATTTTTGATAGGTGTTTATCCTGACTGTATTTTGCAATCTACAATGACAGAGATTCTCTATAAGTAATCTATTCCAGTGAACAACTATCAGCATTTTAGAAAGTCTTGAAAATGTCTAAATCTGGAATTGTCTTATCTGTTTCTTGTTCTGTTTGTTTGCTTAAGGCAGTACATTCATTGCCATCCTCTTATAAACACACTGGTAGTGCCTCCTCTCAGTCGTCATTTCCCTAGAATAGATACCCCACAGTATTTCAGTAGTTCCTCATAGGTCACTGACTTCCAGATTTCTGATCTGTATTCTTCTCAGGACTCTAGTTGATCCCTATGTTTTCTGATAGATCTCTCTCAAATTTGGAGACAGTACTGTCAAAACCCCATATCAAATACAGCAGTAAAATATCTTGCATGTGTATTAGATGACTTTCCTGTTGATAGATCCCCAGTTTAATGTGCTCCTTTCTTGCAATAGGATAAGGATCATTTGATTTGCACAAATCGGAGTCTTACTACCATCCTTTCTGTCTTTGCTTCTTGCTTTGTTAGAGAACTGCAAGTTCTCCATGAGTCACTGTCTGCCTCAAATTTGTTGCTCATGGAAGCTTAGCTATTCAAATAGAATTAATAGAATTCTGAGATTTTGAGCTGTACTCTCTTAAGGTTTACTTTCTTATTCTTCTGTTTATCACAAAATCTCTTCACATTAACCCTTTTCTTCTCTCCATCTTCAAATGCTCTATCAGTTCTTCTTCCTAACATGTTGCAGTCAAATCAAGAACTGCAAGTCAACTTCTAAGATTCAAGTTCACACAAGTACTAAACGTTTTGCTTGTTGGTCACAAACAGCCATATTCATCCATGAGTGGTTAACACCTCAACTGGCTGCATCTCTGCTGCTCCCCTTCCTCCCTTTTTATCATCCTCAGCTAATGTACCTGCCCTCTGATCTAGACCTCAGAGCAAGTTAGCTCACCCATGATACACCAACATTAATTTCAACACCTGCCAGATTCAGAAGTAGCATTAAGCCAGGCAGGTGCCTGGACATTGATTATCTCCAGCAGCCCAGAGGAGCTGCCCAGCTAGTCACCCATTCTCCAAACTGCATCTTCTTTTTACTCTTGAATAGGATATCAAAAAGAGCACTAGGACCCAAACTGACCATTACACCTCATTCCCACAGTCCCAATGACATGTAGCGAGTCTCCAGAGACCAAAACAGGTGTCTATTTTTCATGTAGCTAATGGTAATTCTGCTAGTCTCTTGTGGCTTCAGAATGGTGCTCCATAAACCACAAGTGCATTAAAAAAGACTTCAGGACGTTTGTGAACTATGATGTCTAGGTCTGAGTTTCTTTGGTTTGAAAAGACCTGTGAAATTAAGAGCAGAACTACTGTCTAGTTCAGCCATGTAAACCAATTCCAAACAGTGTTGTTCTATCTTTAAATGAGGAAAAAAAAAAAAAAAAAGATAAAAAAGAGAAAGAAACAAGAAAAAGAAAACATTTCACTGTTCCTTTGCCTAGCTACATAGTGTGAACATTATTGTAGTTCTGTCCCCTTCCCCTGGAGTGGACACAGCAACATCCTGAGATGGAAAAAGGGAAAACCAAGCATGTAATTCCAGCTGTACCTATCCACTGCTGCTAGATACCAAAAATACTCTGTTGAGAGAAGTAGAGGTTCTGTTTGGCATGGTATTAGAGGGATAAACACAAGGCAAAACATCCCAAAGTGCAGCTGAACAGCTCGTTTAAACTCATGGTGTAGCCATTTAATCACAAAACAGCTGCGATGGAAAATCTGATCTTTCCTGGCAGTCTGTGTAACATTTTCTTCTCACTGGTGAAAAGTATGATCCCGAGAGCTTATAATTAGGCAATAATTAATCAGGCGTACACCTCAGCAAATGACACAAAGCTTCAACATCTCTGAACATTCCTTCACTTCTTTCTGCTTTATCCAAAATACACTGTAAAAATCAAACTCCAAATTTGAAGACTGAGAGGCTGCCAGGTGAGCCGAGGAAGTTCATAGCACCAGTCAACAATAACATTGAAACATGTGAGCATTTCTGCTCTACAGCTAATTCAGAAGGGGAAGATCCACATGCATATTATGGCTTAGTAAGTTTTTGCAGTTTGCAGGAGAATATGACAAGGACACATACAAAGAGAGGCACTCTAGTGTGAATCCAGATTCCAATGGGACATCTTACTTCAAGGTTCAATTTAGTCTACAGTGGAGAACTACCTGCACAGTCTGGACCCAAACACTTCTAGAGATCAAGAGGGCCCAGAAGTCAATTTTTAGTTTTAGCTCTTGGAATGAGCTACAGTACATTGCATCGTGCTTGTGTCAAGAAATAAAGTTCAAAAGCTAAATGGCTAAATAGCTTTTCTGTAGTCGTCTGTTTCATTCCATTTTCAGTATTTTCTCAGCACACAAAAGACCAGCACAAAAGTAATTATTGACACTGTTCACACTCCATCAGCCTGCATTAAAGAAATATTTTCTTTTAAGGTTGCACCAGTAAAAAATATGCCAGTCAAATCAGCTCTAAATTGCAAAAGAGGATGAATGGATAGACCACAACTGTCATTGAAGTTAATGACAAAAGATCAAAAAAATGAAACTTCATCTTTTGACTTACAGGATAACGGTTGCTTGGGATGACAAAATATTCAAACTATTCAAAACCCCTTCTCCCTTGTGTGGCATAGTATCTCCACTCCACTTAGAGCTGCAGCAGATTGAACTTTTTTGTAACATTGTCTTTCCTAGGGTTTTTTTTTTGTAACATTTTTATGCTACCATTTACAAGAGACCCACAGACAGAGGAGAGTGCAATGAGGTGAGACTAAAACCTTCATGGCTGTACTGGTAATTTCCGTTACCTCTAACTTCCATTAATCTGTAGTATAAACGACCAGGCATGATGGGAATGGGCAGGCTGACAGCCAGACAGGTGGCCTAGGGTTAGGCTGCTTTCAAGTACGAAGTCAAGAAGGAGACTTTGAAGATCTTTTTTAGCAGCTGCTGTTTCTAACCATTAAATGGCATTTGCTGCCTCTCAGAAGTTTTGGTGATCTCTTCTGGTGACAGGCAGATGACCTTTGATTTGCTTATAATTTTGGTGCTTTCTTTTAGGGGGTGAGGACATGTAGCCTGACATAAATGAATTTAATTCTTGAGTCCTTAGAAGATTTGAAATCACAAAAAGACGGATAATGATTTGGATTTCAGCCTTTGCAAGGAAAAAAATGGCCATTTTTATCCCAAGAGAAACAGCTGGGAAACAGAAGTGACAGAGATTGTGCTTGCTCTGGTAACTACATTTTCTGGATCCAACACATCCTGAAAGCAGGCTCTTAAATTAGTTGGCATCCAGTGAAAATGGTTTAAGATTTCTCTGCCTTACTGGCGGTTTATCAGTGAAATGTTGACAATTACAGACCTTCAGCTACAATTTTTTTCTCTGTAACTACTCATTCTTAATAATGAGCTCTAATGCTGGTGTGCTCTCACTCCTTCATTCACAGTAATAAGAGAAGAGGACACAGTCAGCACAGCTGTCCCCATTACATACTAGATGCCAGTGCAAAGGTAGTAGGAGAGACGGTGAAAGATGACTACAAAAAACATTTAATGAAAAATCTTTTGGCTCATGTTCATGTGATAAGTACCATCCAACAAAGTGCACTGGAAAATGTCTCAAGGCAGAAATACGTACTGTAAAATACTGTAGCTATAGAACAGGTACAGCACAGGGCACTGATAACCAGCTTCCCTTCTCAGCCTCTTGGACTACTGTTTCAAACCAGACACAGAAATATCAGCTGTTGGGACTGTTAACCAAAACTAAGAAGTCTGAAAATGAAACTCTTCCTTCATCTACAGGTGTCACAGAGCAATTCAGCCAAAACAAAGGAGACTAAACAAGATTTCTTGTAGTGTCTTCATAACTCCCCCTCCCAATTCAAGTACTTAAACCACACTAATTCCTCACTAGTACTGTCTCTAGCAAGAAAACATGTGTGTGACATACAAAGCTTTCTCCAGACTGCATAAGAAACAATTGCTACAGAATATTTAAAGAAAATGCCTTCATCTTTAGCTGTCTGGTGGCATAAGAGTAGTTTTACTAAAGCTCAGATTGTCTTTGTCAAAACAGATACGAAAGTTCTAGTTCCACGCATCAAAACCCAGCACACTAGTTGCTTCTTGTTGCTGAAATGTTATGAACTACAGAGGCATATAAAATGCCTTTGCATTTACCATGAGTGAGTGTGAACTGGCAATAACCATACTCCCAAACAAGTAGATGACTAATTTGACTGGTGTCAAAATCTTGGTTTTATCCCAAGCATTTCATTCCAACACTCACAAATGACTACAGTGCCACTGAAACAGAGCCACTTTTGTGGCAGACAGTGGCAACTAAAAGCACATCATACAACTTTTGAAGGAAATAAAATGTTGGCAAAGATAATGTTGTCAAAACTCCACTTCTGCGAAAACTGCTCTGTAAACTTTCAAGTACATTTCAAGTAAATGCATGTACTTTCAATTTATGTAGTTTCAACTAGATAAAGAACAGACAAGACCTCAAGATTATATTTTAGATTTTCTTCTTCACCACTCATTGTAACAAACCACTCCTTCCTTAGAATAATAGTCAACTGGTACTTCGTCTTCTCCAATCCACTGTTAAGACCAGCTGCTATACATGAAGCTGAGGAGGAACTAAAAGTGATTTCTAAACATTTGCTTAACTGCAGGCAGGATTTGACCCAGAGAGAGATGGAAACAACAAAGTTGTTCCTCGTACACTGATGTGAACATGTATGGCAGGAGTGCCCGAACAATTGTTCACAATCACCATTTTGGACAAAGCTCTGACATAAGTCGATAGAAACAGCACACTCAAGTGCATATGTAAGTGAAAATATAATCTTGCTGTCTGAAAATCAATCCAAGTATATAGTTATTCTATAACCTGAATCTGAAAAGAGATTTAGAAGCAAATATTAAATTGGCTGAAAGATGCATCTTTAAAGTAAAGGAGGATGGAGCATCAGGATAACAAAATAAAATATTTTGACTTTTTATTGTCAAACATACTTTCGCTTTGAGCTTGACATAAAAAAAGATTAGGTCACTTAAGAATATAGCAAAGTTTATTGCAAGTTTATTGCAAAACAACTTGAGATACCAAAGAATTATTCAATTCTTATATTTGATCATTCCACCCACTGCACTATGTGAAGTCAAATCCAGTTATCAAGGAGCACATCTGTGGCTAATACTTAGTGAATAATTCTCTTTTTAGCTGGAAAAAAACCTGCCAACAAAGCCTTTTGGAGAATATGGAAAGAGGAATGAATACTCACCAAGTTAAAATCTTAAGATCTTTCTAATGCACGTTCTGTTGGAACAAGTAATGTTGAATAATTATCTCTACTTGGTCACAAAAAAGCATAAACAAAAACCAAACAGACTCCAGGAAACAAGATCACTATTTTCCCATATGCTATATGTGTTGGTATTGTACTTCTTTTTACATCTGCTAACACTTTGCAGAAGGGCTGTGACTTCTCACTCTGAGCTGTTGTCTTCCTGCTCTGAACACATGGGCTCTATGGTGATTAGGCCTGAACAGGACAGAAAACTATGTCCAAAAATGTTTCTTTGGGGAAACTGGTATCTGCTGAAGATATCAAATATAAACAACATTTAATGCCATTACAATGTCCCTCTTGAAGCTTCAGTGTTATCCAGTTTCACCAAGTTGCCAAGAAATGCTATTAAAATTTGGCAGAAGCAGTGAAGCAGCACTGCAGTGCCATGTCTTTTGTTCGTGACAGTTTCAGAGTGCAGTGGGCCTCCTTCTGAACTTGCTTATGATGACAGAAATACAGTAACATCAGTGGAATTCTTCCTTGTTTACACCCATCTAAATAAGTGGAACCAGGCTTAACTTTACACAAAAAGGTATGCTTAAAGTTAATCTGCTGCTTTGTAGGGTGAGATCACCCCTTTGAGGTTTTGTTGATTACCTCGAGGAACGGTTAGAACTGGAAAACTCAAGTCCACTAATGCAAAATGGAGTGATACCAGCTATCTTAGATTCTTTTTTTTTTTTTTTCCCTCAAATATATTTAAAAATTTTGAATGGCACATGTGCAGGTCACAGCAAACACTCAGAGACCTGACAATCCTAAGAAGCAGGTTGCCACACCCATTTATAGGCTTTCTAACACTCAAGCTGTGGTCAAAAATTTTTGACAAGAGCCCACATGTAAGCTAACACCAACAATGAAGGTGACGGTTATGGAATAAATGGAAACTTGTGTCTAAAAACCCAACGTGAGAAAATTCTATCTAAATACATTTTCTAATCAGTTCAAGATTTAACTACACTTATACTATCCTAGGAATTAAAAGCTGCTGGCTAAAAGCTGTGTTTCTCTATAGCTAAAATCAAGACGTTTTCAATATGAATCAAAACATAGCTACTTATTTGAAGGAAATAACTCCTATAAGCAAGACAGAAGAATTACAATGTAGCAAATTGACACAATAAAACCGTAAAACTACAGGAACACAGATGACAGCAACAGATACACAGATTCAGGTCAAAATAGTGAAAAAGTAACCATAAAACACCCAGCACACAGTAAGAGATGCAATCAGAAGTGGTTAAAAAAAAGTAATGGGATGATGAATTTGTAAGAATTAAAAATCTTAATATTAAAAGTCAAAGAACAGTAAAAGCACGCTTGAAATTGGTAATTTGGAAGAGAAAAAATATTCCTCTAAGTATACTATCTACCTCGTGGTTTGTTTGTTGTTTGCTTTAGGTAAAAAGATAACTAAATTCATTATGAGAATACTTATGCATTTTACTGGATTTATATAATGTTATTGAACTAGGCAGGTGTCATTAAAAATGTCAAAGTTAAAATTCTACAAGTAGTAGTAGAATCTGTTTCTCCCAGGGAATTTCTCTGCTGTCCTTCACAGGAGTTAAATGTTTCTTGTGACTAATCAAACAGGAAGTAATATGCCCTATAAATATATATATTTATATGTAAATGTTGGCCAAGTTCTCAGTCTTACACAAATTAACTTATGGCATCTTGAATATTTTTTTATTTCTTAATAAGGAATAAGTTGATACAAGAATAAATCCAAACAAAAGGCTCAGCGAAGGTGAAACAGCTATTTTAAAGGCTGAATAATGATATGACCTCTTGCTGGTGGGATTTATCAGATCTCTAATACTCTTGGCCACCAGTTTTCTTCTTTATGTATCTATGTACTTCAGTAATTTAAGCAGAGAAACATTGAGGATTCCTGTACGTTTTTATGAGCCATTTAGGCACATGATCATACGCATCAGCAGTATTAACAGCAACATCTCCATTGGACAAAACAACTTGTAAAAGGTGTGTAAAGACTATGGTGCTCATGCTTACACCTGTGTACAGTCTTAACCAGAAAACGAATATACAACAAAAGAATATGAAGCTCACTGCAATCTTAAACTTTGTCCAAGTTGGTCATACCTATGAGAGATCTACAACAATAACGGAGAAGCAGGATAATCCATGAGCTGACACATCAGTGCCTTTCAGTAAGCATGTTTTTCTGAAATATCCCCTTAGAAATGTTTTCTTTAAGTTTCTTAAAACAAGTGAGGCCTGCCTGCCCTCTTATGTCTTGTTTGATTGGTTTCTTTCCAAGTATGACACGATCCCAGTCCATATGGTTTAAATTAGGGTGAGGCACTTTGCAATGCTGTGACAAAAAAAGAGTAAGTCATAACAAAGCCAACCAACTGCATTAACATGTTTAGCAAGACCACAGTTATGATTGCTTAATTCTACAGACCGGAGCCATGTGAAACACAGCCATGGATCAGATGCAGCAATGGCTAATGCAGGTTTTTTCTCCCCTACCTGAGCACCATCCAGGATATTCCTTTGCTGCTGTTGATAGTATCATTTGCCTCTCCAGTCACTTAAATGCCAATTTATGCTCAGATTTGGTAAATATCTTTGATGCTGCCTCTTAGTCAATGAAACACCAAATAGTCTGGCAAGACACAAAGATGTTTAGGCACTTCTGTAGTGTAATTACCCTCCACACTACTTCAGCTTTCATGTCCTAAGATCTGCAACCATTAAGTTAGTTACTGATACTTTTTACAGATGACTCCAAGTTCACATAAACTGAAATTAAGAAGCATTACAAGTTTGGCTGCCGGGCCCTGTAGAGCAGCATAGAAATTTGTACATCCAATGAATTGAATATTGTCTCAAGACATTAGCGATAGCAATTGCAGAAAAACTTGAAAACTTGGTTATAAAAGAATGAAAGGAACACTCCCTCTCCTCAAGTATCCAAAGATCCCAGCTCCCCAGATGCAACAGCCATGGGCTGAATTCTCATGTAAGCCTATGACAAACTGGAATTGTGAGGGAACAGGAACGATCTCCAAAAGCATAACTTCTTTGAGCATGGTTTCATAGAAAAGCAGACATTTCTCAGCAATATCTACACTGTCATCATATAAATAAATATCTGAGATGGACTAAATGGTCCTCAGATTCATTTTGGGGGTCTTTATCATAACTGAACATAGGCTACCAGCAATCTGGGTACAATCTGTTAACTACCAACTTCCCAGGCAGCAAGGTACCTAATAAATGAGGCCAGACTAAACAGGAGCTATAGGCTGATCAGTGGGCTTGACTTCTTGTTTACTCCATTATAATACAAACCTAGCATGCTCAGGCTACCACATTAAGGTACCTGGTCTCTGTTGGCTATTCTTCCAAACCTGGCTCCTGCCCTGCTTGCTTTCTGCTCTAAGTGCCAGATGAAATTTATACCAGTTTCCCTCCATGCACTGTTCTGTCTGCTGTACAGATTTCCTCGTTTCCAGATTTCCTCTGGGCAACCACTCACAATGTTCCTGGGAAATTACAGTTTGGTGCAAACATCAGTATCTTCATTCCTAGTGGTTGCTCTCCTTCCTTAGGGTATGTGACTCCCAGTTTTTTCACCAGATGTCCTATATCTCATTGTTTGCCTTTGCAGAACATCACAAGCATTTCCATGAAACTGTACTGCAACACCAAGAGCATTTATAGGGGTTTGAATGAGCACAACAGGGTAACTGAAAACACCATCACTAGACAGCTCAGCAACTTGTCAATAGGTCTAACCACATCACAGACCCAGAGTCTGTTTTTACACTGCCAGAAAAACTACGTGTGACTTTTCTAAGAGGCCAGATACAAGCACTGGAATGGATCTTTACAGCTTGGCATTGCTGCTGCCCTCTGAGGAAGAACAGTATGATGAGGTGGGAGAACAGCACCACAGCCTCTTTTGGTCTAATGGATAAAAAATGTAGCCAAACTATTTTTAGATGAAAGCATAAAAGCATTCTGCTTGAATTAAACTCAGAACCAACTTGAAAAAGCAAGAATAGATGCAAAAATACTTTTAGTAGAAAAATATGTTTAAAATTCTCTAAAAAGAGTTTGGAAGATGCACTTCCTTGCAGACTTACACAAAGTTTAAAAATGAACTGACAACAGCCATTCTCTAACCTCCAATAAGTTTTTGAAGTCTGCACTCCCATGGGAGTTTTGAGAATGCTTTGAATGAGCACAGTGATGGCATGAAGTGGCATCCGCATAAATGAAGACAGCAACTACACGTTGGCAAACTGAGTAAATCAGTGCAAAGAAGGGATAGTCACAGCAAGAGGCTTTTCAAGAATGGTAATTTGAAAAAGCCCATCACCCTTTTACATCCTGTTAATTATCCTTTGTCACCTATGATCCTTTCTTTCTATACGTATTCCTATGCTTTATTTAGGATAAAGGTCTTACAGCCTGAAGCTGGGCAGCAGAGCAGAGGGGAGGGCTGGAAGGAAGCCAGCCTGTGATTTCTCCCACAGATTCTAGTCCAAACCAGTTGGTTGTGCAGAGATCACCCCTCCTGCTACGTTAGCTCTGTTCTGATGCCTCAAACTGAGTTTCAGATTGACTTAGAGAGAAACGTTTTGTTTAAAGAAAAAAAAAAAAGATGCCTACATTACACTCTGCAGAGACAAAGGCTGATAAACTGTGCAACATGAGTTGAAAGTACTTAGTACCTGTTTGGGCTATATTACTTACCCATAGATACTTTGTTTAAATATTGCTTTTTTTTTTTTTTTTTTTTTTTTAGCTCAGAAAATGTAATAGTGCTACTGTTTCATTCTATGCAAGGTTCTTCTCATGAAAAATATACTTGCAGACATGTTTTCAAGGGAAAAAAACAGTAGCAGTCTGAACATACCAGGTTCATCTCCAGGTTATTCAAAGTTATGCTTACATGCGTACTAACACCAGGTCATGCACTACCAGATCACCCAATAGCATAGTGTGATCTGGATCAGGTGCGGGCACGTGATCACATTTTTCTAAAATTAGCCAGAACCCTCCAAATGGAGTTTATGCCAGCTTTACATGGCTTCCTGCCAGCAGCAGGGCAACAGACAATACCGGACCTAGCATGAAAGTGCATCAGTACAGTAGAGAAAACCTAAACCAGAATCTAGCCAACCAGTAGGAATTTAATCAACTTAGATATTCTGAACACATGTTGGTGAATTTATACTAGGAGAATACTTTCTTCTTATCAGGTACTAGGAATCTTAAAAACAAACACTGTATTTTTAAGCTATGGCGCAAGTGCAAAGTGTAAGGGCCAAACTGATAAATATCCTTTTTTGGTGTTTGGCACTAGCTTGAAACAAAATATGCAGCACGAATAGAAATGCAGCTTAGCAGAGAAAAGCAAGTAACAGAAAACTATAATAAAGCAGAGCTTCCCACCGCAAAGCATTGCTCCTCATGTACACATGATTCCTGAAAAGTTGACAATCTATTAATCTAGAGGGAATTACACTCTAGATAATGAGGCCAGTTATGCTTATTTTCACACTATTAAGTTAAGGACTGTTAGCAGCAACATAGGTTGTTTGACAAATAAAGCTGATGCAGAAAACTCCCACTTCAGATACGCTGTTGCAGTTAAGTCTGGGGCCGTTTTCCTTCCCTCAACCCAGGCCTTTCACTCACCACCTCATGTGCAATGGAACAGGAGCTTCTTACAGAGAGGCAACGAACATTCATTGGGAAAGTGAGAAAAATTATCTTTATTTTTGAAGCAAAAGGAATTTTTTTTAACAGCTAGAATTTAATCACACAAGCACTGCGAGAGTATAATAAGTACCATTTTGTTCTTATGTTCTTTCCTAGGCACTGCCTTTTGGCCCCTGGATGCAGTATCTGACATACTGAAGTCACTCTTGCATTCTAATGAAATACATGTATGCTATGTATATTATTTTATTTATATTTACTATTATGCTAAAAATTTTGAGGCACTCAATGACTTTTTGCATCAGACTTTGCTGGCAAGGGCTCCAGCCATGTTGCCAAGATGCAGAAGGCAAAGGCAGGAACTGGGAGAAGGAAGAACTGCCCACTATAGGAGAAGATCAGGTTCAAAACCATCTAAGGAACCTGAAGGTGCACAAGTCCATGGCACCTGATGAGATGCATCCACAGGTCCAGAGGGAACTGGTGGATGAAGTAGTTAAGCCACTATCCATTGTAATTGAGAAGTTGCAGCAGTCCAGTGAAGTTCCCGCTGACTGTAAGAGGGCAAACATAACCCCCATTTTTAGAAAGAAAAAAAAAGGAAGACTCAGGGAACTACGGGCCAGTCAGTCTCACTTTCTGCCTGGCAAGATCATGGGGCAGATCCTCCTGGAAACCATGCCAGGGCACATGGAGAATAAGGAGATGACTGGTGACAGCCAGCATGGCTTCACTAAGGGCAAATCATGCCTGAGGAGTCTGGCAACCTTCTATGACAGGGTTACAGCATTGGTGAATAAGGGAAGAGCAACTGACATCATCTACCTGGACTTGTGCAAAGCTTTTGACACTGTCCCGCATGACATCCTTGTCTCTACATTAGAGAGATCAGACATGGATTTGACAGGTGGACCACTCGGTGGATAAGGATGGTTGCTGGATGGTTGCAATGAAAAAGTTGCAGTCAACGGCTTGATGTCCAAGTGGAGAGCAGTGATGGGGAGTTGGAAATAGATGATCTTAAAGGTCTCTTCCAGCCCATACTATTCTATAGTACATACAGCCCCAGGATAAAAGTGATAGTATCTCTAGAAGTAGGAATTTGGTTCATCTATCATGCAGAAAGGAATACCTTTCAGTTGATTTAGTGTCACTTAGCCACATTTTGGAGTGCTGGCTTCTTACATGCTGGTGTTTTCATTGAAATGGATGGCTGGTGCATCACGATCAGGAACTAGGTTTACAGAAAGCAGCCTCGTGCAGTGAGATAGACAGAGTAGGTTATAGGCAAGAATAACATAAAGCGCTTAACTCTGGCTGGAGAGCTCATGAAAATAGCCTGCATTTTCTTCTAGTGAGTTTTGAATTAAAGTTTTGCTTTCTTTTTTCTTTCCTTAAATCTGTTTTCAATAACTATGGAGCTAAAAAATATGAAGATAATTATAGCTGTCTGTGCAAAACAGAAATGTCAGACCTCACATTTCCCAACTGACCTTTCATCAAATGAAAATTCCCACAGCAACCTTCTCCAATCACAGAGTTGAGAATTACGAAAATTTGCAAAACAGCATTCTCTCCAAGAACCTTGTTCACATTGCAGATGCACAGGTGAGTGTTAGTATGATTTACACAGGAGAAATAGCATTAAGCTAGTAAAACTTCAAAAACTTTTATATTAGAAAATCTACTCTGAACAAACAGAGAATAGCCTTGCTGCAGTACTGGTTCTGAAGTCTGGTATGCTGGTCTTCTGGCTGCAGGAAAATGAATGACAGAAGCTGCCAAGAAGGTCAGAGATGAAAATGGTATATTTTTTACGATATGGTTTGCCTGGCTCCTTCTATTCATTCTGAAGTGCTGCACTGAAAGTCACCTGGAAGGAGAACATCCCTAAGAAGGGACAAGGGAAAAAGTTCTCAGTAACTCTGTGATAGAAGAGTTGGCCTGGGTTAATAAAAAATGAGAGCAAGCCACACAAAATCTCAGTCTAGCTGGAAGCAGCCTAGTGCTGGATATCATAAAAAGCATCTTTAAAATAAAATATTTTTTCCCCCAAAGTACTCTGTTGGCTGGATGTGAAAATATCATAGTTCACTTGCAGAAGGAACAGAGCAGAGAGGAATGTATTTATGTATTTTCAATTGGCTTGGGAAGAGATTTGGTGACTCCCAAGTTCTTATTTCATACCTGGCTATAACTCATACTGCAGCCATAGGTCTATCATCCCATTTAGTTTTCCCAGGTGTATACAGGTTTCACCCCATAAACTGTTCCAGGCAGGAATCTGACAGAGCTACAGTCCCTTCTCCCTAGAACACATTCAACTCCCTAAAACAGTTCAGATAACTGTCAATGTGTCAAGCTGTCCTTCAACTGTCTCATCCTCACTCACACATCAGGCAGCAAACAAACTGGCTGACTGCAGAACTAACTGCTCACTCCAGTGTCCTAAAGGCTGCTGTAAATATCTGATCACCACTCCCATGGGAATGCCCCATAGGAAGCCAAGCATTCTGCACTGTCCTCAGTCTTCATATTGCTTGTATCACACTACAGCCTGACCAGGAAGACGGGAGGCAATTTATAGGAAGCTCAGAGCTAGTTTCTGTACTACAGTCCTTACAGTACAGCTTATTCATTGATTCTTTATGAGAGGACTGTGGCAATTACTAAGTCTTTTTCTTGTTGTAACAGATACTCAGCTGTTATGAATTGACATAACTTTACAAATTTAAAGGCATTTATAATGATTTACAGCTGAGAACTGAGCCCAGTTTATAAGGACAATGCTTTCTGACTTCCTCTAAAAATTAGTCTTCAGATACAGAAGTCTTTTTCTTATTTACTGTATAAAAAAAAATTAAGAACTGTTAGGTACCATATAACTACAGCACTCCAGTCTGAAGGTCTACAGACTTCCCACACACAGCCTACTTCATACTGAAACCTGATTTGTCCTACAGTCATCGTTCAGCTGTAATACAGGCAGGCACACACAGTCTCCATCACAGACCTCCTTAAAAATCCAGTAACTAATGTAGGTGGGTTTGAACTTTTCATACATGGTTAAGTGTTTTTGATGCTCCTAAATTTTTTAACGAAAAACAGTATATGTAAACTGGATGTGTATTGTTCCACCTGTAGAAAGCAGATGCTGCTCTCAAAAGAATTACCATTGGTTTTATGGAGGTGTTTGGCTTTCATTTCATCATTGGTTATGACATAAAGTTTGTACATGAATTTGCCTTAAGCAACTAAAAGACACGATTTATTCCAGCAAAATGAATCAGATCTAAAGAGAAGTGGATCGGGTTAGGTAAAATAAGAATAAATAAATAAGAAAGTTAATTACTCTCACTCTCTCTCTAAAGGCAAGACTATGGTTGAAGACAAGTAGGTCTTTTCCTTCAATTTAGATTTCGCACAAGTTTATCCAGTCATGACATTTCTAAGGGCAGAAAAATCACATCTTAATTATTATTTCTTGCTCTTTATTTGTATTTTCATAGTGTCTAAAAAGTATTTTCATGCAACAGAGCAGGAAGAATAAGGGTTGCATACTGGGTTTGAAAGAATAAATATAAAAATATGAATTCACCATTATCAGTTTTGCCCACCACACTCACAAACATCCCAACAATACTTTGTAACACTTCTCAGGCCATTTTCAGGTAAATCACAAGGTTAGAAAGATTCTGAAACCAGAATGTAAAATCCAGACTTTGAGTGAAATAACTACAGCAGCCCAAGACTGCACTTTATATCCACGTCTTTCTGATTTTGATTAATCACATTCCTAAAGGTAATCCACTGGAATCAAATGGGAATTTGCCCAGACCTGTTACCTGAAAATAACAAAATCAAAATGGAGCATTTACTTCTCCACTTAGTGATCAAACTGTCCCCTCACAATTCCTTACATAGCAATGTAATTTCCAATGAAAGAAAAAAGAATAAAAATCATTTTTCAAACATGGTTTTCAACGAAGTGTTGAGTTCTGGAAAGATTTTGCTGTTAAAGAAAAAGTTCTGCCAGAATGGTTTGGCTGACAGCTGAGGTTAAGGAAAAATGGGCTGGTTAATTTTTTGCAAGATTACAAAAAAAATTTATAAATTCCTACCATTTTTTGTCAATTGTAGTGAAAACTTTTTGATAAAAGTGTCATATAGTTCATATGAGTATTCCTTGGGAAAATTAACCACAGTAGGAGTCAGCTGATGCTGTCCTTGACATTTACTATTACCCATCCTCATGTGTACAAACGTGTGACGGCTGGTTCTAAACCTACAACATCACTTTTTCCTGTGTTATATTTTTATCCAGAAGTCTCAAAGCAATTACAAACTGTCTCACCCACAAAATGCTTCTCCTTCCTCATCACTGGAATGCCAAGCATGACCAAGGCTTGATTTACTCTGATAAACCCTGGATACCAGCACAAAGGAAACCAGTTCTCCTGAAGTCCTCCATCACAGGTCTTTCAGCATAAAATGGAAAAAACAGACCACTACAGCCTTCGGTATTTTCTTTGGTACAGGAAAACTGTAAATTCTATCTGCTCCTAGGTAAAATATTGTGATAGATGTCATTCCAGTAGGTTTTCTTAAGTCCATAAACCAGTTATGTAACACTAAATATGGGCTACATTAGAAACAATCATGGCAGCGGAAAAATAATTTTTAAAAATAACACACTTGCCCACTTGTATACTGCTGTTTACATTAGACAAGGTACAAATCTGTTTGTTAGTATTCAAACTAGAAGGTAATAGAGGGTGATGACAAAAACAAGGGCTTTAACCTCTGAATGGGGGTCCTAATGCTCCATCATCCTTGCCAGAAGTACAAATCTTAATAATTACATGGTTGTGATTTATTATCAGTGTATGGCCACATTCTGACAAAAATCCCAGAGGGTCTGTAAATTGCAGATGTAACCACAGATTAATGCTCATAATCCCTGGTAAAAACTCTGCAATAACACTTCTATAGCCTACAGAAATTCTCCCACTAATATTCCTAATCCTTTCCCACTGGACTTTATAATATTTCTGTGAGGCAGTCCAGCAGTGACTAAACAATATTTATGATTTAACTCTGCTGGTTTTCATTTCCCGACTAGAGCAGGGGTTTTAGTTTTATTTTGAGTTACACCCACACACATAAATACTACCTCCTATATACACAGGAAATGGGGGGGGGGGAAAAAAAAAGTAAGAAAAAAGAAGATGCCGTGCATCCTTTATTGCCTCTCCTACCATTGTATACCTATTTGGAAACCTGTATTTCTTGTGAGACACTCGCAAACAGACATGGAAGCATTAGTGACCTTCCACTGCTACTACTCTAGCATCACCCCTTCAACTCCATACTTGCAAAGAGCATATAGGGGGCAGGACAAGTGGAAGGAAGTGCCTTCTATTTGTTTTCCTTTTCATTACATCATACTTAGTCTATTCTTTCTTCTTAGACTGAAAAGCTGTCAGTTTTCAAGTGCCCCTCATTAACTTTCAAAAACTAAGCTCTGCTAAAGAGAAGTTATTAGTTTTTTCCTGGCACTGCCTGAAATTGCAATACTTGTATAAGAGCACTAAATCCTAATAGCTACTCAAGGCAAACCAGGAAATACTGCTTAAGGTGAGATGTGAAATTAAGTATTTGTACACATTAGGTTCTAATATGGATGAATTTTAGCTGTAGGTGACTATGTATGCTTTTGGAAAGATAGATGACCAAGCTGTTTTTTAAGAAAAATCACCTTTTAAAAGTCAAAGCATAGGAAAAGATAGAGTAAATAAATATCATTTCTGTACTGCTTAAAGGAAATAATTTGCTTATACAGATATGAAGAGATGAACTTCTGATTGTCCTTAGTCAACTGAACCACAATAGCGCTATGTCCAGCCCACACCATACATAGCAATCCTTACCAAAATCATTCAAATCAAACTTTATACTCTGGGCAATGGTTCTAAAACATGTCAGAGAACTTGTGTGCCTTTCCTCTGGCCCTGACTCTATGTGCTCTAAAAATGGGAAGAAGTAGAAAAGGTTCAGAATTCAGAAGATGCCCTGCAGGATTGTTGTAGGCAGACTCCCTGTGCCCCCCCACCATCCTGCAGAAAAATATTGGCTGCAAGGCAACCAGGGAAGGAGCTAGTTTCATACTAGAGAACTAAGCTGAACTAAGGGGTTTACAGTAATGATGGCTGGCAAACACAGGGTTGAAAATATCTTTAAGGTGAACCCTAAATAGCAGTATAAACAAAAACAGAATGCCACAAGCTAGATTCTGTTCATCCACAAATCACTCAAGTGCTCTGCACATCATCAGTTTGACATCTGTACTCTCATGCTCTATCAGGACACTGGCATTTAATTAATAATTGTTTGGGGTATCAAAGTGAAAGATGCCAACTCAAATATATTTAAATTTCATTTTGACATAATGTAAGACCAAAGGATTCTAAATATTTTTGCCAGAAAAAAACCTACTTATTTGGTCTTCCTTTCAGAGTGGAATTACAGCCACATGAGCTCAGACTTTTTGATATATACGTATTTGTAGTTTCAGTGTAACAAGAACATAAAGTCCCAATATGAAGTTTTATAACCAGCTTGTTTTGAAGGTGTCTAAGTGCAACAATGTATTTAAAGTTTCCAGGAATTTTCACTTCAATTTACTGTTTTTTCACAGCTCTGCTGAGCTAGAGAACAAATAAAAGAAACTTCTACTGTACAGATATTCCATCAGTAGCACAATAATGCTTTTCTTAAATTTGGGGGGAGGGCGGAAGACTGCCTTCAGGGAAACTGTAGTTACAGTCTGCACTTTGTTACATCATGGTAACTCAGCTGATTTAAAGGGGAGTATTCAGAATTTACACCATTATAATGGAGCAGGGCATTAAAATTTGAATATCCACTTTAGTCTTAATGAAATAGGATGGAGGGAAGAACTCTAGCTAGTTGGGCTTTAGCTCAGTGTAAAGAAACTTTCACTGGGGCTCTGTACCATACACTCAGCATACTGTTCATCTCTTGAACTGAAAAGATCTCACCACCATTAATGGACAAAGAACAGTGTTTCAGCTGATGAAGGTAGCTCCTCAAGCAAAGAGGTGATCTTGCTCTGACTCGCCAACATGATATACACTAACACTGAACAAGCCTGATTACATAATAAAAATGTATGTTTAAAGGAGAACCTGTCAGATTGGTTAGATTTTGCAAAGGTGAATTTTTGTTTTAGAAGCTGAAAAACAAACAGGATGTATTGTTTATTTTTTATTAAATTTCATATTATGATAAGTATTCCTTTGCACTATTTACAGGACAAACAGTAACAATAACAGAGCCAAATAACATTTGCATGGATTTATCTTTAGGCAACTGAGCTCAGCTCTGGTACAAAGCACTGTCGATCAGTGTCCAAGTCTCAGATTTTATGTTGACCTAGACCTGTCCAGACAGCAGATGATGGTAAAGATTTGCAAATGCACTTCCTTTATTCTTCTGTCTCTGTACTAAATTGATTGGTTCTTAAAAGTAGAGAAAGAGAATATTAAATAACATATATACAGTGTTTTGAAATTGAGAAACCCCCCCCCTTTTTTTTTTTTTTTTCCAGAGGCATGGATTCAATAGATCTGAAAGCTATTTGTGAGCTAAACTTCAGATGGATACGTTCACCTCTTTCTTACACTCAAGCTGTTTAAATCACACTTTGTGAGAAACAGAATGCCAGTATGTATTTACTGGACTGATTTTTACATGACCAAAGCATGATGAGAAGACACATCACCATTCCCAACCCCCCATATTCAGGGCTTGAGTTATACTTAAATTTTGCAACTAGAATGTAACTGAGTACAAAGATGCTGGTCTTGAGCACCAGCCAAACATTCGTGAACTCAAGGTCTGTCTGTGGTTTGGCTGATCTGAACTCATTTCATGAAGACTAAAGATTTCTCTACACCATCAGTTTATATGGGCTGGTATAAGGTATTTATGAGTCTTATGCTAGACTCGTTTTCCTACCTAATGGAACACAGAAAGCAAGCAGCATAAACATCAGCAGAGAAGTAATGCTTTCTAATTAAAGGTCTGGCCATCAGCTTTTTAAGAAACTGTACCTGATTAGAGTCAACCACCTCTATTGCTTGTGCTTGTAAATGTCAGCATGTGTACATGCATGTCTTGAATAACTACTATGCTGGTCATGAAAACTTCTATGGCTACCGTGCTTTTCTTCAGTTAGAAGGCTGTTAAAATGTGCAGCCAAAGAAAGACCATGTTGAAAGGTAATTACCCACCTTCCACCCAGTCATGTGGAACAGCATCAAGACAGACTTGCAAAGGATCTATTGAAAAACAAACTATTAGAAGTCCAACTTCTAAACATCCAGGAATTTATGATGCTGTTGAATGAAGCCACAAAAAGAATTCAGTATTAATGGGACTACAAGCCTTCCCAGATGTACTGAACCTGTTAGAAAATGAACTCTAGCACCTAGTTTTTACTTCTGAAAAAATAATGTATCTTTTTCCTTCCTTTCCTCCTTAAATTGATTCTTTTTCTTTCCTTTTAGTAAAGTGGTGAATGGCCAAAATTCCTGGAGTCAGGAAGTCCTAGATCAATATTCTACCACCAGTTCCCTGGGAGTGATGTCCTTAAGCAGAAGAAGGAAGAGTATCTTATCTAGATGCTCACAGCCACTTTCACAGTGCTTTCGTTTCAAAGATAGGATCCTGAAGCCTGTAGCACAGAAGCCTTCTGAATAAGTCAGATCCAAACACTCTCTTCTGAGTATCTGCCAATATGAAGATGTGTACTTGAGTTCAGAAGAACACTGGGGATATTTAAGAAAATAAGAGGTAAGCTGAATATCTCAAAATACCTCCTGCAACACACATTTCACACTTCTCCCTGTGATGCCTGCTATATAAGGGAGGTAGGAAGATTCATGAGCACACAGACAGAAACTTGGAATTGCAAGAAAATACAAGATGTTCTTGGAGAACTACCTTGGGTTTAGTTCTGCAGCACAGTCAGTAGCAGCACAGATGAAACAGCAGAGTTCTACACAATGCCGGCCAGGGAGCTGCCCTTTCAAACACTGCAGTGCACAAATAGATCCCAAGCAGTTACATACCTTGCTACCCTGTGCTTAGAGTGGCACACATACGTGTGCATACACACACACTTTTATACGAATAGATTTTATTTCTGGGAAGTTGCTCGGGAAGCCGAGTCTCTAACTGGGTGTGCTGGCGGACTGCGAACCACAGGATCGTTAAGTTTGGAAGGGATCTCAGCGGGGTCAACACAATCCATCATTCTGCATCATAGCAGAAGTCATCTCACTATCCCTAAACTATCCCCAAAAGATGGGTGTCAAGCTTAGCTTTGAATATCTCGACTGAAGGGGCTGCTCACCTCCTTTGGAACCTTACTGCACTGACTAACTCTTCTGAGACAGTTTTTCCTAAGTCTTCTCTGTTCTGGCCTTACTGCCTAATCAAAACAATCAGTCCCTGTCCTCTTCATAACAGTACTTAAATATGTTTGCAGACACTTATGTTTCCCAACAGTTTTCTTTAGGTCTAGACTGAACGTGACCCTTGAAATTTCCACAGATCTGAATGGCTGATGATCTCCCTGGGGCTGAGACTGGGGGCTGGCCATGGCAGGTAACAGCTGTTCAGAGGACTCTACCATGTGTTTGAATAAGCTATCAACATAATTCTGTCACTCACAGAAACAGGTTCAAGCATTCCTCTCTTTCACAACATTATGGTGAAATTTCAGTTTCTCCAGACCCACAATCATAGATTATTTATTGCTGCTTTGCCTTCTGAAGCAGTCTGCTCTTAAAGAAAAGTAAATTTGGTTCTGCTCTAATATGTGGGCTAGAACGCTGCCTACTGCAGCTAAGTGCAAGAAGCTGGTCCACCACCCATATTTAAAAAGCAGTTTTAACAATTAAAGAGAAAAACTTCAGGGAAATATACCTAATAAGACATCTGAAAGAACCTGGTTTATTCAGTTTATCACAGAAAAAAAAAAAAAACAAAAAACAAACAACAACAAAAAAACAACAACAAACAACTTGAACAGTCTTTCAGAATTCTATAAGGAAAAGCTAAGACATCTTGAACTTAGCAAAAGTATAACAAGATCAAATGCTGGAAGTCAGATATATTCAAACTAGAAACAAAATGGAAATTTTAACAGAGAAGACAGGCTACCAACGAATGTGTCAAAGTCTCCATCACCCAGGGTTCTTCATTTGAGACCAAGGTCTTTCTAAGAGGCCAGTTCGATGACATGTGGATTTCTGAGGACTGTATTATGCACAAGAGATCATAATATTAATTTCTGGGAATCAAGTCTCTATTTTACAGTTTGCAGGTTTCCTTATGGGAAATCAGCTACAGAATATTTGAAGACAGACTAGACCGCTGAGCTGTGAATTAACTTAGAACGAAATAGCAAATGGCAATTCCATAAAATTTTATGAAAGGTACTGCAATCTTTTCTTCCCTCATTGGTAACTGAGCATACTGGAGTTCTGGTAGACAGACAAAAAGGGAGGAGATGAAAAGTAGAAAGCTTGTCTAAGTAAAACTTAGCCTGGAAAAAAAAAAAGTCCATGGCATATTTAGAAACTCTTCCCAAATCTTTTGGTTTTCTTTTTCTCCCCTAGATTGCTATACTCTTTGAGGAGGGCCTGTTGGAACATCTTTTGTTCTCATTTCCCTATCAGCATAGAAATTATGTGCTAATTATAACTCATCTGTTTAAGCACAACAAGAGATCCCACTTCCCTTCTGTTGTTTTGTTTCACTTTGTCTCATCACCCCTTCTTCCTCCCCAGTGTTTCAGATCCACTCTTCTATCCCATCCAGCCTGCTCTTTTCCTCTCTAAATGTCTACCCTTTGGTTTTATGGGCCACTGGTTGGCAACCACACATTTCTGTTATTAGAAAGGTTTTCCCAGTTCTTGAATGAACACTTCAGGCAATGGAATTCCTTCCTTAACCTTATTAATGTCAAGTACTACAGTTGCTGTGGTGACCATAAGGTAAATTAAATCAGTTCTTTTGGGGATCTAAAATTGGATTATAGACTAAGTATCTGTTAGCAATGGGAGTAATAAATAAATAAATTAAGGCCCCATGGCTCTAGTAATTTACAAAACATAATAGGGAAAAATTGGCCTTTGCTGTTTGAAATCAAACTATTGAAAGGGTGTCACACTGCAAAAGGTGCCTATTAAAACATCATAATTTTGCAGCCTTTAATGTTATTAGTATTTTCCACTTGATGCTGCCAGATAACTAACAGCGGACAGCAAACATCCTGCCTTTACTGTCATAGCATGTATAGAAAATACCCTCCACCTTTAAAAGAAAAGAAATTCTAACACATAAGGCTGGGGTGCCTGGTGGGACTGAGTGGCGAGGCTGCCATTTTGTAGCTGCAGTAATAAAGCAAGTGTTGCCATACTTAAACAGGTGCTGCTCAGAAGTGCTCCTTCCCCTAGACAGCCAGACAGGCAGGCAGACACTATAAACTATGCCTCATGTTGTCTTGTCGAACCTAATTCTGGTGGTGTTGTCAGTCAAAGAACAGTGAGATGGATTTCAAAGTTAAACAATAATCAATAGTGTGATGTCTGGCAGTTGGGAATATTTTTTTCCTTGAAAAGATCTCACATTTACCCTTGCCTTTAATTGAAAGCTGGCTTCAGACTCCTGTTTAGCTCACACACTGCTCCATTGGCTAGGAAATAATTTTAATGAATGTTCTTCCTAAAGTTCAATCAAAGAGCAGAGGTATGACAGATATCCCACCAACCAGGATATCTGACCAACATACACTGCAGTACCCCTCTGACAAGCTTGCTAACAGAAAAACTGACAGCTTCACATTTTAAGAGGTTATTTCTAGGGCTGTGAAAATTAACTTCATCAGCCCTTGTGCTCAGAGCTGTAGGACAGGCAAGGCACAATGTATGGAGTCATCGTCATGGCAAAGGCCTAGACAGAGTCAACACTCAATGCCATCTAAGGAGGACTCACCCTGTGTGCCCACACTGCCTCCAGCCACCCTTGCTGTGACCTGCATTTGGCCATATCCAAAAGAGCCCCCACCTCAAGACTCCACCACACATGTGACCTCCATGCATTTTAGGAGCTAAGCATTTTATACTCCATCAAAGCACCTTCTGCTGGATCACAGGACTACATTGCAGTTGAGGTAAAAAAAAAATCAGTGAAGCTATTTGTGTTACTGACATCTAGTAAATGAGAATAGAGCACCAGTTCCCAAAAGAGTGGGATATGTAAAGAAACCTATGAAAAACCTTTCTATATTTACTAAGATTTTGCATTTATCTTTCTTCACAGTATTTTGAATCCCTTCACAGATACTTAAACTCCATAACATCCCTAGAAGGTGGAAATACTTATCATGGGAAACTGAGATAGTTGTTTAAACAATATCAAGGACTAACAAGGAAAAAAAAAAAAATTAATGAGCCTGTGCTGTGCTCTAGCCACTAGGCAATATCACATCTGTATTAGATGGATCAAGCTGCTCCAGCACTTGATAGGGAGGGGCTGTTCCTTGGCAAGAGAAGACAGCAGAGGGTGTAATGCTCATGAACTCCACTGTCTCTTGCCCAGCACAACACTATAGCTGAGAAAAAAAAAAAAAAAGAGATGGAAAAACAAGGCAAGAAAAGATGATCTTGGCTGAGCATGTAATGGGTATCTTGAATAACTGATATTTAAGTCATGTTCTTGTTTATTCTTTTAAACATAGTTGTGGTGAGCAATCATTCACCTGCTATAAATTACAAGCAACTGATAAGTCTTCATTTATGAGTCTCCAGTCAACAGCACTCATTAAAAAAAAGTGCAAAGAAAAGCCATCCATAAACAACAGCATTTTTCCAGAGCTGGACCACATAGAAAAGTATCCAAAGCAGATATGTAGCAGATTTTTTAAAAATTTAGCCCCTCAAAAAAGTCCCAAAGGGTCAGGCAGTTCAAGATAATGAATATCACTCTCCATCCATCTTTGCTAGATGTAACTTTAATATTAAAAAAAATATTAATCTGCATGCTTGAAGCCTGTTCTTTTTAATCTTAATGAGTTTTGATTTTACACAGTGTAGAACCTTATTCAGAATAGCTTTAAAAATTGAAAGGAATAAGATCAGAGAGTTGAGAAAATGAAGTGGGGTTTTATCCAATATATGACTAGATGTTTCCAACTAGTATACAGTGTTAAGGAGAGGAAAACGAGCCATTAAAGAAGTATTTTAATAGGAGATCTTCACAAACACGTTACCTCTGCTGACCTTTAGATAAAGGTAAAAAGGTTAATGCAGTAATTTGGAAATTATTATCCTGAAAAAGGACCAATGACCCTCTCAGGGTTGTTCCCAGATTTCTCCAGCATAGCTTGTAATTCCTGGGAGATCACTTGAGCCGTGCAGAGACCTTACTTAGTCAGAGTCAAAATATTTTTCTGCCTTTGTAGTGGCTCTCCAAATATATAAAATGTGGAGTTTCCTTTTGTTCCACCTCCACCCCTAGCTAGGGAGGGTGCCAGAGCAGGCTTTCATTCATGGGACTACAGATTTTCCAACCATATACTGTACCGGAAAGAATAACAATGGGGATCAGCTTCACCCTAACACATCCTCTCCAATCTTAAGGGTTTGAACATTGAACCATCAGTTCCCTCAGTGCATCAAACCATGCAAATTCATTTTACCCATTTACATCATAGCTCAATTTGGCTGACAGTTTCCTCTCCCCATGTTTTAAATCATGACAGTATTAGAAATGCAGACCAAAATGAAGAGTGCAGAAAAATCCAGAGTTCTGGGTTCTTTCCCAGCTCCTTCATTAACTTGAAATCTAGTTTGGGAAGCAATTGGATTTCTTTATGCCATGATTTAATTTTAAGCTTGTGTCGCACAGTAAAATATCTCTAGGATAGATGTGAGTCTTGGGCACATTTACAAAACACCCTTTAGAAGTTGGAACAGGTAGTGCTAACTGCAAAGAAACATGGAATGACACCTGAATGAGGAAAATTTCAAAGCAGAACCTTCAGTAAGGGCCAGAATAATATTTTTAATCAGAAATTCCTCTCAATTTCAGCCCCTTAGTTTTTCAGATGTAGATTCTCTTAAACCCAATTTCTGTTAATTTGTCTTTCTGCAAGACACATGAATATGAACTCCAAGGGAGAAGATCAAGAAAATTTTGCTGCACTATTACAACAGTCTATTCATGACTTAGCAGGATTTCTGAGGATCAAGCTATTTTGTACTTCCCTCTAAAATATATGCCACACTGAATTCAAGGTTACATACTCTGGAGACAGGAAATTAAAATAATAAAAAGTTTACATGATATCAAAATATAAATTTGTAGCCGTTAACACACCCATAAGAAATTAGAAGTCTAGGTTAGGAACACATGAATAATAATACTTTCCCAGATAGTTCATGAACAATATATCTTATTTAAAATTTTGTAAGGGATACCTTAAGAAAGGTATGAAGACAATTTTCAGTTTTTTGATGTCACTTTGCTTGCTATTTTGTGTTTCTGAGATGACTACTTTCTGAGAATTGTACTAGCTTTTTACTATTATACCTTTTTTTTTTCCTCCATGAACATACAGTATCTGTAGGATGTCCAAGTTTGATTTGTATTTCTACATTAAAATGCTATGGAATAATTTCTGATTAAGTCTGTGACTCATTAAGATGAGTGACTGTAATGCTTCTCTTGCTGATGAGCTTTTCCCTCATTAAAAAAAGGCATTTGTTTCTAAAGATTTGGAAAAAGATAAAGTAGTTGGAGAGAGCAAGTGAGAGAGAGTGTGCAAGCATGACTGATTCATTCATTTTATTCACTGATTAATCTCATTGCTAGGTAAGGCCTACAACTGCAGGAGTGAGAAGTCATGCACTCTTACTATTTTCTGACTCAATGAATCTTGAGTACTCCATGACCTGCTGGCTCCCCACATACAAGGGAGAAAGGGAACTTCACAGACAGCTTTTTGTAGCTCACTTCAAATCCCCAGCCACAGCTGCTTGTTTTGGGGCAGTATGGCCACTTAAGACACACTCCACTTCTCCTACTTCCCCAGTTTCTGGGAAGAAACTGGACTTTAGCTCTCAATCCATAACTTTACACAACATGTTTCTATGACAGAGCCTGTAAATACTCACGAGGTAATTGTGAAGAAGGGATAGGCAGAGCACACCAGAGCAATGAAAGGGAAGCAGGGGAGGGCAGTCACCCATTTGAAACAGCAGCTTCTTGATAGACTTTCATAACATCTTTGGAAAAAAAAAAAAAAAAAGGCAGCCAGAATTAGACCTCTGACTGACACAAATCAGGCACTGCACACACCAGCCAGCTATCACTCTAGGCTCCTTGATGGCTCAGTCAGCACTTGCATTCATTCATACATAGCCTGTATGTCCAGCCCTAGAAACTTAAATTTCCTTTAAAATAAAAATTAATGTATAGCAGTATAGCTACGGGTATCATACAGTATATATAAGCCATGCATTTTGCAGAAAGAAAAAATGACAATCTGGATGTAGCACAACCTACTTCTGAAAGAATAGGGGGCTGATGATGATTTATCACATGGTCTTTTTACAGCAGGAGAACTGTTTCTTGGTTTCTAACATGCAATAGTGGTGCCAGTAACCCAGCAAAGTCACCGGCTCCTGTCAGCCTTTTAAAACATTTTCCTGCTGATGCTGTTCTTTTCACCAGTAGCGAGATGAAAGCTGAGACCAGGATTCAAACTCAGTACTCTGCCAGCCATACTAAGTAAAAGCCCAGGAGTCCTGACTAAAGAAGCAACCAGTACCGTCTAGAAATTAGAACTAATAAGACTACATGTTGACATACACACCACCTTCAAGGAGATCAGATTATTTCTTTGCTCATTATTTCTTTGCTCTCCCCCTCTCCTGTACCTATGTAACTACCAGTATCAACCACAGTTCACTAGACTATATATTTTCAATCTGAGTTTAGTTAAAAAGGCAAATGGTATCACAAGGAGCAAGCTGACCCCATTATCAGACCCTTTGGGAGTTAAGACAGCAGCCAGCAGTGGAGCCAGCCAAAATGCCTGAGCTGAGGCCAGCTAAGAAGCCATCCAGGCAAATCCAAAGCTGCTGGAAAAATACATTCTGAGCACAGTGTCTGGGACCCTGAGCTACTATGCACACCCTGCATTAGTGGATATGGCTGTTGGCTTGAATGTAGTAGCACAGAAGAGAGGGTGAACTGGGAAAGCAAGTCAGACTGGAGTTACATAAGAGGCCTATTGACTTTTTAATGACTTTGTTACTTGGAAGTCGCAGGTATGTTTACTAGAACATAATCTCCTATTTTACAGTAAAAGGTTTTTACAAGGAAAGGATATGTAAAAATGGATCTTACAATATACCCTTTACAGCAGTTTAGAGGGCTAGAATAGGCAGCACAAGAAAAGTGTGATGTACCTGTCTACTTAAAGTCTTTACAAGCTTTGGAAAGTGTATTTTTGACTGTTGAGCATAATTGCTCTTTAAAGCCAACAAACAGAAGGACTTGGGAAAAACATCGCCTTCACCGCCAAAAGCAGTAGAAAGCAAGATTTATTAGGATCACTAACTGTTATTCAGTCACTTCCAGACCTTTATTGTAATAATAAAGCAAGTTATCTGTGAATTTCAAAACACAGTGTAGATAACAGGACACAAGATAATCCAGAGACACAGGGTCTGTTCTCCCACTGATTATGGGACTGGACTGTATTTTGAGTGACTTCTGTTGGTGGGATCACTGCTTTAAGCTTAGCCAAATAACAGGACAGCATCATCCCACGTTTCTACATCTGTGACCAGTGTGGCACAGCATGTCAGTCTAAAACATGAGAAGTTGATATCAAACCACGTTCAGTGTCAGTGGATTAACCACTTACATTGTTATACTGAAGGGCTGACCTGTTCTCAAGAAGGTAAGACTACCTAATGCATAAAGCCTGGCAATGCCTAAACAATTACTCCTGGAATTAAAAAGTCACAACCCTAGATCACAGTAGAACTATTTATAAAAATCCTGTTCTGATTTTACCTCTTCCATCAGGCCACAGCTCATCACTGGAAATAGTATTTCCACAGGATGCTGAAAGTCTTGAAAAACCTTTGGTCCAAGGATCTCTGCTCCCTTTTCTGGGGAAGCATTTTTACTGGAACTCTAAGTAAGAGAAAAAAAAACAACTATGCCCACAACAGCTACAAAATGAGAATGCAGTAAGAATCTTGGGAAACTGAAAAGTAAATTGAAATATCTGATATGAGCTTGGGATCAGAACATGGTGTTAAGTCTATGGCAACGTTTAAGAGCATATAGCTTTTCACTCTTGTGCCATCAGAAGCTCCAGGCATAATGCCTGTCAAAAAAATTCAGACTGAGTTTTGGACCCAGCTTCCCTTCTAAGGGAACAGAAGGTCATTAAGACACAAGAGAGTGGGTCTGCAAGCAGAAAGAAAACAGAGTGAGTTAGAAGCCCACAGCAGAAGAGAAGAAACAGCACTTCAAAATTTCTTCTGAAGCATTGCCAGCACTTAGAGTGCTCCAGGTTGTAGTGAATTAGTGTAGATCAGGTGAAGTAGACTGTCACACCCTTGTAAAAGTTTGTCAGAACTATCACAGAATTATGTAAGATTATTAATATCTTCATTACAAGATATTGAAGATATTGATATTACAAGATATTGAAGATATTGATATTACAAGATATTGAAGATATTGATATTACAAGATATTGAAGATATTGATATTACAAGATATTGAAGATATTGTAATATCTTCATTACAAATGAAGATTAACAATAATTGATGTAACAGAGCGCAGAGAGCAATCTGGTGCTGCTAAACCTAAGAAGAGTGATGAACAGTCATGACCCTACCAAAAACAGGACATGGGGCTCAGGGTGTATTAGAGATTTCAGTTTCCCTTGAGAACATCAGCCAAAAAATTTCAGTCAGTTACACAGATGTAATGTGTTTGTCCCAAGATGGCCATCACCCCTGCTTGCTATCCAGTGATAAAAGACCCACAATTTTCAGCCTTTATGGCATTTTATTCTCCTCAGTAGAAGTTAGGAAACCTCACTTTGCCAGGGTGTTCTAGTGCTTCTCTGTACAAATAGAAGTACATTATCTAGAATCTTGTCACTGAAGTTTGTTTCTGTTAGGAGTCCCAGGTAACTGCAAACCAAATACGTACGATGAAAGGAGAAATGTAACAGAAAACTTTCCTGCTGTCAGAAACGCTCTTTTTAGTCATTAGTACTTTGGTAAGAAAACATATGTGCACATACACAGAAGTTTAACATTTCTCTGAAAATCTGATCTCTTGTACTTTAGGCCAAATAAAAAACAACGAGCAGGCCAAATTCTGAAGAGAATCTGAAGCAAAGTTAAGTTGATCTGTAGTGTTGAAAGACCATACCTGTTTAAAACAAGTAATTTACAAGGCAGTGAAATAAGTTTCAGGTAAACACAGGCAACTGTTGCTTTGGCATAGGAGAGACTAACATGGCTTAGAAATACGACTGCTATTTTCTGCTCACAAGACCAAGAAGAG
The DNA here is from genome assembly GCF_965140245.1 of Athene noctua. Lineage (NCBI taxonomy): Eukaryota > Metazoa > Chordata > Aves > Strigiformes > Strigidae > Athene > Athene noctua. Next base: position 11,205,406 of record NC_134047.1, on the reverse strand, counting down.
AACACCACCATTCGAAAGACACTACATGTTCTGACAGGAGAGTGGTAGATCTGTCAGAACAGATTAAAAGCATCCTTAATGAACAGAAAGATAAGAGGCAACTGGAGAGATGGTCTTCTGTTGGCAAAAAGTCACCAAGACACTCTCACCATTGGAGACTGAATATTGCTGCTTTACCTGGGAGATAAATCATTTAAAACAGAAAGGAAGCATGGAGATGTTGCATCTGGCACATGGTGATGTACCACAGTGCTGGAAGCTGTACAGTCCTGGAAGAGTATCTGGGAACGTGGCAATCCCGTCAGGGAGTACATCACTGATTTAGGCACATTTATGTTATTTAGCACACAGAACACACTAGCATTGTTTGCAGATTTTTACTACTAAAAAGTCAGGTTATCAGACATCTCTCCAACTCCTAAGTTCCTCGATAACACTCAAAAGTGGAAGAATCTCCATAAAGATACAGAATGAACTGGAGCAATGGAAGTGTAATCACAAATTTCCTTCTGCTGAAGTGATAACCTCTGGCCAAAAGACAGCAAAGAGCCCCAGATGTGATGACTTGTAATCCTTCAACAAAAGATTTCCCATTATTTCAATGGCTAAAGCCTTGAAAGTGACTTGCAATGGCTTGAGGCATATGTGGGAGGTTTCAGTGTTCAAGAGCACCCACTTTTAGCAGAGAACTTCCAGTAAGAGATTATATTTGTTTGGCATTGAACATTTATTCTTCTGTAGCGTCAGTGCTGTGCTGTCCGTTTCAATGTATTTGAGAGGCAAGGCAGAGTGCTGCTTTTCCACTTAAACATTAATCATGATGAGAAATCAAAACAGAAAATGTTTCAAAATATAGGGCACACTCATTCAAAATGGAAAATGTGGTTAATCTTTGCCATATTTACTTTGATAAAATTATACATCTAAAACTAAGATGACAAGAAAGAAGAAAGTAAAGCCATTTTTTAAATCAAGACCTGGATAAGTTTTTTTTTAAAAACTTTAAAACCAAACAAAAATACATTCAAATTAATGTATTTCACCTATGTATTACTGCAAGAAATAAAACAAGAGGTTTGCCAAGTGGCATGCCAAGTCAACCAGACACCAAAAAGGCTTTTTGAGCATAACTTTACAGGCAGGTAATAACTTCAGAGCCACTCTGTAACAAAATTTAGGTCAAAGATAATCAGCTTGTATTTGTTGATACTATTTGCAGTGGAGAATAAACAAAGTATTTACTTTCATTAATTCATAATCCATGTACTTAACCATAAACCAACCCTCTTACTTGATTCATTTTTCTGACACTGGCTGACCAAAATTTTAACATTATCATAGATCAGTATGTTCCACTTCGGCCAAAGGAAATGGACACATTTATGCCTTCCACAAATTTTCAAATTTATATCTAAACCTAAACATACACAGACAGGTCTGGAACAAACAATAAGAAAAAAATCCAATTTTTTCATGGAAGAGGTAAATAATGTCTTTTGTAACCAGCTGTATATTCTATTAAAGTTAGGACTCTAGAACTAGAATGGGCAGACAGAGATTCTTTTTAAAAGGACTACAGTAGACACATGAAGTTATGCTAAACACACGTTTAAGTAAAAAGGGATCAGTTACTGAATCAGGGCCACAGAAAAGTGACCATAAACTTCTTGGGTAATCACATTCTAAAATGAACTCCAAAGCCTCTCTGGATACACTGGATTTTATAAAATTATTTACAGTTGTGCAAGACATGAGTCAATATGAAAACACTGGTGTAAAAGCAGATAAAAGGAGCCATTTATTATAGGCTATAGTGTTTCAGCTTGCTTTTCACTGATCCTAGCAATTGCTAAGTTTGTAAGAAAAAGATTCTCTTACATTTTTCCCAGATAATCAAATGCTACCTATAAGTAGTTCTACAAGCAGTAGTAGAATAGCACCAGCTCTATCTTCCTTTGAAGGGTTTTTCCACACTTCCATGTATACCTAATTATCCTGTTTAAAAAAAAAAAAAAAATAAAATTGGAAGACTCCACTCTCTTGCAAGGAAGCTGCAATTGTACGTTGAACCACGAGGATAGATTTGGATGTTCATCTCATTCAACTGCACGTAGGCCGCACATCTGTCCAGCTGTACAAAGCAATCATGGAAAACTAAAGATACGCCCGAACACGTACACTAGCAATGAATGGGCCCTAAAGGATTTAATGAATGAAGAATGCCCAGTATTGTGAGCTTACATTTGATTTCCACTGTTTAGGGAATAAGGCTGACCTTTCGGTTACCATGCAACCTAGGAAAATGGGAACTGAGAAAGTGTGTCTCACCCTAACAAAGGGTTTGAGTCAGCTATTGCTCAGCATCTTATGGACCATCTGCTGTCTGGATACACGTCCTGCTTTAAAACTGGTCCCCTGCCAAGGAAATAAAATGAAGTCTGAACTATTTCTTCCTGAAAATAGGATTAAGGAACTTTAAAAGAAAGGAAACACTGTATCATCTTGATATACCACTACAAAAATCAACTAAAACCCAGGAAATAATACTTAGACTAACGGAGACAAATGAACTGTAAATACAAAGGGCCTCCAGAGAATCAGATTCTCCTACCAGTTTCTCCAAGGGATAAACTGCCATCAAAATTCAAGAATCAGAGCCTAACAGAAAATGAGAAATGTTGATAGAGCTTTATAAACCCACAAAGATGAAAAGCTGGGGTATTCCATCATTCACAAAAGCTAGTTACTTCATACGCAACAAAACAAACTAGACAGAAAATGTATGTTCCAAAATTCTGAGAACTATTACATTGTTGTGCTGCCTCTCTTTTTCCTTATGAGGGAAAAAAAGATAACTGAACCTATTTTATGGCTGCAATAAGAACTTCCAAGTAAATGATCAATCCATGCAGAAAACTAGTGCAGGATAAAATTGTATAAGATGGATGCAAATCTTCATTTCTAACTGACCTCTACTCTGTTCACTAAGTATATGAGTAAATCAGTAAGATTCTTTGTGTATACATTTTCACAGAGGTGGCTTTATCAAGCTGCACTACATTTTTTTTTAAATCTGTATATACACACTGCATTTGCAAATGGAGCTGCTACGTATAGGTCCATACCAGACACCACTCCATGCTACACGCCCAGCCCAGAAACATGCTAATAAAGTTATCCCTTTAGCTGAGGGGTCTGTTGCCAAAAAGACATTTTTTTTAAAGTGGCTGAACACCTATGGGAGTTCCCATTACCTGCAAAGACACAGAAGTTCTGGAGAGAGCACCGAGCAATCGATGATGTTGGAGGGGCACAGACGACACAGAATGATTAGTGGTGAAGGAATTAACTGTCATATTTATAACAAAAGGAAACCCTGTCAAGTGTAATTTAGGTAGAACCTAGAATTCATACCAAATTTGTCCTTTGAAATTCCATGCTTAGGGTAAACACTGTGTTCCTCCTAACAAGAAGTGATTACCCATCTTGGGCTTTGATATCAAGACAGTGGTCACTTTCCTTGCATATTACTTCAGGCTTTGCAACTGATTTGTGCTGCCTTAAGGCCACTGCTAAATATATCTATCTTTCTCCTTTTGCAGGCCTCTCAGACTTTATCACAAGAGAGGGGGTTTGCTGGAATTAGATGGAAAATTTAGAAGGTTGAACTTCTACAACTCTTAAAATTATCTGCAAAGGTATTTTTAGGTTCATTGATCTCTAATATAATGACAGTTACAATGGGTGAAACACCACAGTACAAGTTCAGCAGATGTTGGCCTAATCCTCATTTGACAAAGCAGTTTTCTCTCCTTCAAAACTAACTGACATTAACTACATTGATATGAGACATGTGACAACTCTACAGTGCTGACAGAAGCTGTAAAGCCTACAAGGGATGGCAGCTGTTGTGCTGTACCTAACTGCCAAAGTGGAGAGATGTCAAAACCAGCAAAAATTGGGGAACTGCTCAGAAAGTGAGCTTTAGTATCAAAAGAAAGATGTTCAGGTTTTTTTCTTAATGAGCACACTAAATTTAAACCTTTGGCTGGAACTGCTCGTATCACTTTTTCCTGAACCGGTTTCTACAGTCCCATTATCATGTTTATATTTATAAAGGTAAATAGGCTGAAATAAAGGCATCTATGGGGAGGGAGAGAAGAAAAAGAAGGTTATACTGAAATAACCACTTAAACAGAACAGAAAGTAATCACTGACAAGTGGTGTATAATGTGAGCTTCACCTACAAAGCTACACCCGTAGTGTGTGTCATAGAAATCCTGAAATCTGTTTTGAGTCTGTAATCAGTGCTGCATTTACATGAAAAAACACAGTAACACAATTCTTTGTTATGTAGCCTCAGAGACATGAGCTTATTGATGTCCCATATGACACAATTGTTATTTCTTTAACAATCAGTGTGACAGACATATCAGAACAAAGTAAAAAGAATAAAGCTTGCAATAGTTTCCAGTAGGTCTCTAATATGAAGCGTGATTTGATAGAATCATAAAAGGACTCTTGCCTTCCAGTCTAATTTCTTTCAAATAATCCACGAAAGAGCTGAAAAGGGACATTGTGCCAAAAGATAAGTCTCACAGGTGTTTTTCTACCTCCAACACACATTATTACTCCTGCTTCCCTCCCTCTCATTTCCCTGAAAACATTCCCACAATTTTGTCCTCCCACCTGGAAGAAGACAAGGCATTTTTTTCCCCATTAAAAATATAAAGGCAAAAAGAAAGAGTGAGGAAGGAAGGGAAGCCTCAATGCTGTGTAATTAAAAATGCTCATTCTGCTGTTCTCAGTGAGAGAAGCTGGCTTGAAAGAGGAACTAGATTGCTGTTCAAGCATCATAATAAAGGGATCACCTAGTTTTGTTCTCAATTGTACCTTAGTTCTCCCTTTCAATCTAAATATTTCTGACTTGTTGCAACTTTGGGATATCACTATAGTATCAAAACTCTTTAAAAAAAAAAAAGAATTAATCTTCCTTGTAGCTGATGGACAGCAAAGACACAGAGCATTAGGACCCTTACCCCAGTGTGGGAACACTAGATGCAGCAAAGGACTCACTGCTCTGATCCAAGTGAAATGAATATCAAATATATTTCTCTGTCTCATGCCCATGCTTTCACCTACACCATCTCTGCCCTTCTTTCTGCCCAGTAAACACCACCCATTCTCCTCCTATAACTATCTTAACTGACATTTCTATCATAATCCACTGAAATGTTAACCTCCATAAAAAGAAGCATTGCTAACCAGTTGCTCTGTCTACTCTGCACCATCCAGGCTGTTAAAAAAGAAGACTATGTCATGTTCTATCCTCACAGAGTGTGCTGCCAGCATGTAAAAAAATGGCACCAGGGCTTCCAGTCAGGCAGCTTCACAGCTGGCACTATCCAGTGTGACTATACACAGTGGACACACAGAATTGTGCAGCAGTGACCAGAAAATAATTTGTATGTTCTTACTCAAAACTGCACAGTTCCATAGCCTTCAGATAAAATATTATAATCCCTGGTAGCACTTTATGGCTTGGGCTATGTAACATGGCAATCCTGTTTTTTGAGAAAAAGCCAGCAGGAAATGTAACACTTAAGTGGATAGGCCTATGACTTCGTTTTTCTGTTAACATTGCAGTTTTGCACAAATATATTCATGAAAGTAATTTACCCATATTTCTATTGCCTTTGCTTTGAGCTGTACAAGCTTTCAGCAAAATACCATTACTGTATGCCTGAGTGGCATTTCTTATGCTGAATTTATGCTTTGACACATGTCTCAGTTACTTTTGATGTAGAATTTTTATTTTTTATTATACATGTTTTCTGTGATGTATAAACTCATATTCAATGTTACTTTTTTTCATTACTACCTAATGGTTTCCTTTGTGAAGTGGAATTTTCAGTAGCCTTTATCTTTACATAGTCATGTCAGTTTTCGATTATCAGCCAGTTTAAAGTAAAATTGCCTTCAATCAAAATTATTCAGTTATATCACTCAATTTTTCCAACTGCTCCATTCACAATTTAGTTGTATTACATAGATCTGTAACATTATGGTCAAGGGGTCCCAATCTCGCACTTGCCCCCATAAGAGAAGAACACCCTTCGCAGGTGCAATTCTTCCTGAATGATATGAAAGTGAATGATAGTATGCCAACAATATTTACATTTATACATAATTATACAGCCATGCAATACAGTGCAACTCATACATACGTGTCTGTTACACATCATTAACAATACCATCGCTGCATTGCCTTTTCAAAGACACATCTGATTAATGGCTTAGATTTTACAGTTCCTTTTCAAACAATGGGTATATTTAAGAATTATTTTTGCAACAGCATATATATGTTATACTGGAAATAATTAGATTTAGATTAATGGCTAATAGTTCTAAGTTAATAAAAAATAGATTTTAAGGTGTTTTCAATATACTGCAACTCCACTGGAATGCTCTTCCCCATTTTTTGTGTAGTGAAAACAATCAGTGCCAAAAAGTAACCCAATACAAACAAATCGGATGCAATTCCAAGGTAGCCCATTGTCCTCAGCTAGGAAAACATCACTCAAGGTATTAAAATGCAATTTTTAATAAAAAAGCTTTCCTTTTTAGCAGCTACTTCACTTCAAAAGTAATTTGACTTGCAAATGAACATGTAAAACAGTGAAAGACTTTAGGAGAATCTCCAATACCAATTGTCAACTTTTCACCAATTCAGCTGAATTTCAGCATTTGATATCCTCAAACGGGAGAACAGGATCTTAGCCAGAAGCCTCTAAGTAGTACAAACATTTGTGGACTTTTACAAGGTAGGTAAAGACCTAAATTATGTTGCTAATTAATTTTATATTTCCTTTGGCTACCCAAAGAAACCTGGAGCTGTTCAGCATTCACTGAATGCCAAGTATTCAGGTATGCTATTATCAGAACAAGCCAAAAGAACTGAGGTCATGCTTTCTATAATATCTACAGGGAAAAAAAGTCAAATTCAAAGCAAGTACATGCAAATATACATATACATGAGACAGAAAGGGAGAAACAAGCATCAAAGCATCCGGGACATTTAAAAACATGTAAATAAACTTAACATTAGTCCAGGATCAAGACAACAAAACCAAGACTATAGTTCAATGACAGGAAGTAGCAAACTACTCCAAAGAAAAATATTTAAAAGAAATTGAGGACAAAACACTAACCTGATCAACTTGCAAAAGATGTGGTTTGTGCTATGTGCACACTATACAAATAGGTTACATAAGACTTAATTGATTTTTGTAATTGAGCATGGCACAATAAGCCAAACTTTCCTACATACCTATACTGTGTGGGTGTGATGCCCTGTAGAGAAATAGACAGATGCAGTGAGCACAGGCAGCACATTAAATAGAATACTTCTACCTTCAAAGCTGCTTTCCTGTCTCCTTTTAATCTGGAGAGTTTTGTTTTTCTTACAAAGAACTTGTAATTCAATTGAAGAACATCTGTGTTCATACAAACTTTAAAAATACTTAAACCCTGATTACCACACACATATGCATCTCCCTCTTCACTGATCAGCATAAAGCAAGTGTCTTTTACTTGATTCTCAAGACACAAATGAAAGCCAGCACTCTTTTCTTCTTAGCCATTGAACAAGTTCATCTGTTCAGTTGAGATTAGACGGGTATAACTTACCACAATATAAGTTATCAAATGCCAATCTACTTTTTCTGCCCCACAAAGACTTAACTCACCAGTCCTCTCATTTGTTTATACAGCTTTTTTCATCACAAGACGATACTATGAAACCACACAGCTAACACATGCACAGTGGAGAGCCATGAAGGGTATATCTGTGCCGTGGTCATGTAAAGAGATCACCAAAACTTAGGAAAGTGCACCAACACCTGCAAGTTTTTTTTCCCTATGTATTTTGTTTCAGGCTTTGGAACTGGAAATTTCCTATTCTGAATAGTATCAGGAGGCTTCAATTACACCTAAAAAAAAAAAAACCAAAAAAAAAACCAACAGAAACTCAGCACATTTTTTACACTGTTTCTTTTCATTTGACTATAACAGGTTCCTGTTCATGTAATCTATACTTTCCATCCAAACTGAATTTAAACTTAGAGAACATCATTCCAGTTTGTCATCAGGATGGTCCAAGTCTATTTGCCTCTCACTTTATCTAAAGACTGTTTATGATCAAAATACATCACAGATACCCAGCCAACTGTAAAGTTTTATCTGTTAACTTCCCATGACACACCTGCTGGAGTAAGGATTTGCAGGGCTGCTCTTTTTAAGGTTATGGAATGAAGCAAACACTGCTTAGAAGTGGAATCAGATGTTATTATTTAGCCAAGAACCATTACATTTGAGGTTATTTGAAATAGCAGATCTTTATTTACAGCTTCAACTTTCCTGACAGAAATCTGATCAAGAATTACAGTCAAGTTTTCCTCTAGTCCCAGGAGACATAGTCACTCTTCTCACCTGTTTCTCATGATCCCATGTTAAGTAAAAAAGCCATGCCTTGACTACATTAGAGACCTACAGCTTTTTAAGAATCTATTGTGTAGATCTATTGCTTATAGAGGCATATCCTTACTAAAGAGACTTCCAATTTTTCCATCCTAAATCACTCCCAAAATGATTCCCAGAGTCAATGCTCTCATCTCATCATTGATCACAATACTTTTGACAGCAGCTCAACACTACACTATATAGAACCTCCCTATCAGGAGTGCAGCAGGACTACCATAGGGATCTACACAGAAAAGTGCTAAAATGGAGCTCTTGCTTTGTTCAGCAACCAAGGAAATCTTTACAAACACAGATATATAGGTAGCAATATTGTTCATAATTCAGCAATCAGTTCTCCTTACTGTGTTGAGAAGATTGATACAGCAAATCCACTTCACCACTTAATTCTTTTTAAAAAGGGTCAGTTTTAAGTTGCATTCTTTAAGACAAAATTTAACAGTTTACCCCAGTTGATGTTGCAGCATATTTTCATACATACTTCCGCTATTTCCTTCAAGTGAAAAGAAAAAAAACAAGCAAACACTTTGCTTCAGCCTACTCTTCGACATTTTAATTTAAAAGGTTTTGACCTCTTTAATGTAAGCAATTCAAGAATTAGTATCTTATCCAGCCAAGCATTTTGAGTCACCATTTCAAAATTGGATTGATCATTGGATTGTCTTTAACTGGTGTAATTCCATTCAGCTGAAAGAAGTTAATTCCTGTTTAGATAATGTGCTGGTTCAACTACCTTCATCTCCAAGTTTTATGAACTAAAAAATCTCTCTTAATTGCTAAGAAACTGGATGCAGGAATAAGGTTCCATATGTCTCCATTATATCCTGCATACTCTGCCTCTGTTCAAGCCTTACATGAAGCAGTTCCAGACTTTAAATGAGAGGGCCAATGTTAACAAGATGCAATCCAACTACACATGTTCAGAGACATGAATAACCATCTGAGACAAATGGCCTTGAAATTACATGCTTACGGGAAAAAGTTAAGTTGTATATTAAAACATACAAAATCCTGCTTTATAGTCCCTGAAGAAATGGATATAAATGTGCAAGTGCACAGAACATTTGCATCGCTCTCCTGCCCACAATTTGTTACACTGCAACACAAGTCTGGGCTTGAGGCAACTGTGTTCCTATGCCAAAATCGTATGGAATGCACAAAAAGGTCAAGGCTAGGAATTTATGTGTTTCGCAGTTATTTAGAAATTACGGGAAAGAGAACTTGGCTACTCCTAGCATTGCACAGGTGTAGTTAACAGAGTGTTCTATGGGTCAGACTTTTTCAATCAAAATTCCACTTTATCAGAAGCACTGGCCCTGTGCATGTGATTATTAGAACTGAAAAGATAGCTCAATCTGGGAAGAGAAACTAAAGGAGCACCTTGAAAATTCTTTCTTTGCATTATTTTTCCATCAGTAAAGTCTAGGCTTTGTATTAGAGGACCATTATCTGAAAGAAAGATAATATTTGGTCTATATATGTGAAAAAACCCTAAGAATATTACTCTGAAGTTTTGATTTGGTTATGCTCTTCAGTGGAACCAAAACACTCAAAAATCATCACAGGAATTGCCATTTGAGCTCTTAACTGTATAATTAGTAAAATGTTTTAGAAGCTAAATGGAAGAGCTTATTGGCCATTCTATCCATAAGTAAACCCGAATTCCCAAACTTTTGAAGTGTACATTGTTGTTATTATTCTTGTAAATGGATAGTGTTCTCTAACTGTAGCAGTGTATCTGGAAACAATTAAACAATTAAAATAGCTGTGTGTCAGAATAAAAATTCATAGACCTAATGGCATTGGAATTATCACCATGTGAATGCTGAGACTGTACTACGTGTAAGAGAAGTAGGCTCAGCACAGCTGCTTACATTTGTTTAAACTAATAGATGAGATGTAGCAGCAGTTTTAAAATGCTGAGGCTGCCAGACCAATAGAAATCAGTTGAAAACAGTGTTGTTCTAGAAAAGGGGACTTCATCTTACCTGAGGTTTAAATTAACATGAAGAGCTTTGGCCTCAACTACTAATGAGGTGCTGTGAGTAGAAGACAACGTAACTCCTGGCCAAAGCATTTTAGCACAAATGTGTGTGCTAGTGTACCACAAAGGGCCATGCATCGTAAGAGAAGCTATCTGATAAATATAAGATTTGTCAAAAAAGCAACAGGAGGACGTGAATGGGAGATGGCACAACAAAAAGCAAAATGGATGACAGGTGGAAAAAAGGAAATGTGAGAACATGCAGTAGGAAAAAGAAAAGGAATAACAATAAGAAACAATCTAGACAATTCTCAAAGGCATTAGGCTGACTCTGAACAGCTGTCAACTATATGGGACTGTCAATTTTTCGTGCTCTCAATATTGTATCTGTGAAAAACACTACTCCACATTCTTACTGTTTCTTGGGAATTAAACACAGTAACAAATGCTATAGCATTCAAATTAAGGAATGAATTTTCCCTTTTGAACAAAATAAATGCCTAAGAAATCCTTCAGGATTAGTGGCAGCTCATGAAAAGAGTGTCCCAACAATGGCTTTCCAAAGCAACACGTTCAGCTTTGTTTGTGGGCAAAGAAGCAGTCTTTCCACAATATGGGCTGTGCTACTCAAGTAGTAATACCTCAATGCATGGAAAGTTGAGTGTCTGGACAGCACACTGGTAGGTAATGCAATACAGATGATTTCACCTTTAGGTCTCCAGTTCAAAAAAATTCAGCCCAAAAAGTGTCATCACCTGATAGTTTTTATTACTTCTATTTACAGTACAAAATTTCCCAGAGGGCCAAACTGAGATCAAGACTTTCCCTGTCCTCCCTCCCTCCCTCCCTCTGCTAGACATTGTGTCTATACTAAGGAACAGACCTTCTCTACAGATCCCATATTGTAAACAGACTACAGATATGAAGGAAAAAAGCACAGGAGACTGAAACATGTTGTCGAAATTCAGTGAGTCAGACAGAAAAGTGATTCCGACTCCCAAGATGATGACATTCTTGTGCTTTTTGTGTTAGGATTGCTTCTCCCCGCCAAAGGCAAAACACACATGTGCAGCAAGATCTGAGCTCCAGGACGCATCAACCTTACTAGACAAGTGCATATTTTCCTTTTAGCCCATGTGGAATAGAGCTGATACCTTCCAGGAGTGCTGGGCTCACTGCACATAGGCTGCAGAGATGGTCTCTGCACACAGGGAGCACGTCCAGGATTCCCAGACATGCAGCAACCTGGACTGAACCGCCAACTCTGAGTGTCTGGGAATCCTAGGCAAAGGTTTAAAAAAACCCCAAAGCTCATTCTTACCTAAATAAAGCATCCATACCCAATGTATAACAACCTGAGAAAGGAGTCTTAACGATTTGATTAAAAGGAGCAGGAATCCATGCTCCCACTCTGCTCTCCTAATAGGAGAGCCACCTATGTTTATAATTATTTGTTACACCAGTAAAGATGCTCTTGCATGAATTTTCTTCTAACTGTAAAGATGGTCTTTCCAGGTCAAGCTGGCAGGGTGGGTGGGAATCCTGCTCAAGCTTAGGTCTTAGTATCCACCAAGCACTTCTCATGGATGCCAAACTCATTTGTTCTAGACAATTACACACTTTTCCCAGTAAAATATTAATTTTTAAAGTATTAGAAGAAAATGAAACCTCAGAAATGAGGAAGCCCATCTAGAATAAAGCATCAACAGCATCAAAAAGGTCTGGGTTATCTCTCCATATGTGTGTTGCCATATTATATCTCTGTATAATCAACTACCTCATCTCACCATTCTGCAATAAAAAGCAGTAATATTTTCACTACAATTCTATTTCCACTGTAAATCATTTCAATTCTGACATCTTCACTGGGGACTAAATAACATGTGACCTTATCTAACTTAAATGTGGTTTTAATTTTAACAAGAAAAAAAAAAAGTGGTTTATGAAATTCAGGAGCTTAGGGTAACTGGGGGGATATAGGTCTGCCTCAGGGGGTAGCATATGGATTTAATTTTCCCTACTTTTTTCACCAAATTCTAAGAACTATAGTGATGTTTTGTGATAGGGTAGCACAAAATCATAACTCCAAATCTTGCCTAGAAGAATCTGAATGCTGCACTGGGGAAGAAAAATTCAGAACGGTTGAACAACAATTGCAAAACCTTACATAGACTTGATTTCTTTCCAAGCTTTTTCATGTAGCTTGTAGAACCTTTAAAAAAATAATTGTGTTCTTGTTTGAAAAAAAGAATACGCTCCTATTATGAAATATAGATAAAGTCCAATTCTGTTTCCAGTTATACTGTTGAAGTGTGGAATGAAGTTCAAGAAATTAAGCTGCTATAAGTCTAAAAATTGATCCTTTACGAGACCTCTGAGATAATTTGTCAAAAAAACTTTCTGATTCTTCACAGGTGCTTTCTGAACCACAACAGGAAGGAACTCCCCTATACTTAAGATCTTTCTGTACATACAGTTTTCTCTCTTCTATTGTTTGTTTTCTCCTAAACATTTTCATGCCACCTAGCAGAGACTGTTGCATACCCATACCTTCAAAAACAGGGAAATCTTGACTTGAACTAGCACTAACACACCCCCCACTACACATTTCATAAGTACATTAATCAGAAGATACCGCTTATTCCATTGCTTTTACTCGTGCTATTGAAAAAAACATCTTCATTGTCTCATTTTAGGAAGTTTTCAAGTAATTGGTCTAAAAAGCACTAATTTTTCTTTGCTTTAACACCTTAACTATTAATTATATTGCATGTTCCCTAACTCTGGTATTGTGGAAAAAAACCCAGGGAATAATAATTTCTTGCTTGCCTGTAACACGCTTCTCCCTGCACTCCCTCCAACCATCTTTCCCAATCTGGACAGTCTGAAGCCACTCCCACTCTCCCCCATTCTGCACCTCTCATTATCCTCGGCCTTTTTAAAGATTTTCTAGTTCTGTTACATCCCAAGTCAGAGGAAAATAGGATCTGGTAGAATCACAAGTGTACCTTGGATTTACATAATGGATTGTGTTGCTTTCATGTTTTGTTCCAATACCTTTCACCACAATTCCTAACCTGCCATTTGTAGTTTTGATGACTGTATTGTTAAGCACTAAGTCACTGTGTTCATAGACTTGGCCAAGTCATGCCTATTTGGTACTAAGGAATTAAGAATATATCCCTCCAAATATACATACTGGCGCGCTTTTTTTTCTCTCATTTGCATCTAATTTATAAACAGTGATGAAAATAAACGGTGAATTTCATTTAGTGAGCAGTACAAGTTAGATACGACCATTTCTGCTGTTTGACTGAAGTGCTTTATGATATGCATCATGCTGGGATTTAAAAGAATGACCCTAACTTGTATCCTTAGTGAAACATTCACACAAAGCTTTTATCAGTCAGTCTATCTGCAGTGGGCAGGATACAGTCAAAGAGCAGAAATTCACACTACTGTTACTTCACTGATGGCAATGAGGTGTAACACAGACAGATTTGGTTTAGAACATGCATCAAGCAATGCATGTAGGGTAGATGTGGTGCCAGGTATACAAACCAGAAGTAGGTTCTCCTTTTGTACTTACAACATAAGAAATAAAATCACACATCGATATAGGTCAGGTGACCAGAAGCAAAGAGATGGAGACCATAGGATGAGAGATGGTCGTTTAAACTGCTGTCAAGTTTGCAGGAATGACAGAAAGAACTTTAAAATAACCAGGTTTGGTTTACAGGTCTTTTCATATACTTCCTTCTGTACATCAGTTGCAACATCCAAGAAAGCCTGACTATAGGACTTCAAAAATGTAGTGAGTGTGTGCAAAATAAAAAAGTAAAATCACTAGACAAAATTAATCAACAACTGGAAGATGAGATTTCTCAGTAAAAATGTGCTTTAAAAATAAGTGATTACCATATTTACTAAATCTGGGTAGAAACAATGTAGAGAGTTTGCATTCTTCGTTCCTGGTAAGAAGGTTGCATGTCATTTTGCAGCCAGTATCATCAGCTCTCATAGAAGAGGCTGTAACCAATTCCATCAGGGAGCTGAACTGTCTCCAAGAACATGGTTTTCTCCTGGTAGGAAAAATGATGAGACCTGGAGCACCTCATCTCCCACAAAAACTCCTGTGCCATGTCAAAGACAAGACAAGCACTTTTTCCTACTGAAAGCAGACACATCTCTCCTTCAATTCATTATATATCAAAAACTCAGCTTAAAACAATACCAAACATAGTAACACAAAGGCTTATACAAGAAGGGACTCCTTACACATCATCTCTCCCCTGTGCCCACCGAAAAAAAACCCAGACAAGTGTAGGAAAGGCATCCTGCTGGACTATTAAAGAGTTTGGAGCCAACAGTCAACACATTAGGTAACCTCATTATCCACTGCCTAGTGCCAAAGGCAAAACAGGTGCGAGGATACCAAAGCAAGAGGAAAGCACAGCCTGTTAATAGAAATCTGCAATTTTAAGGGCATTAAAATATTTCCAAATGTTCAGAGAAAAGCCTCTCGGTGGAGCAGACATTTATTAATGGAAAAGTGTTAGAAAAATGTGAACTGCTGGAAAGACGCATCATCCTTAAGACACTGCTTTTTTTTACCCCTTTT
The DNA here is from genome assembly GCF_965140245.1 of Athene noctua. NCBI lineage: Eukaryota > Metazoa > Chordata > Aves > Strigiformes > Strigidae > Athene > Athene noctua. The sequence goes on along the minus strand of NC_134047.1, from coordinate 11,190,263 downwards.
TGGGTTCAGACTACTAACAGTAAGACTTAAGGGCTTTCATTCTGTTCCCCACAGTGAGGAACAGGAAAGAACAGTTGCTATCTTTTTTTCTGTCACATTACTAAGTTTATCATTTCAGGGGAATGGAACACTATTGCCTTTTTTAGACTCAATAAACAAGATTGTTCAACAGGAGACATCAGATCACAACTGCTACCTTGCCCCTTCGACTTCCCCTAGTCCTCCATTTCCAGTTCAGATCTGGAAATAACTGCTATCAGAAATAGCTACTAACAACCAGTAGCAAGTTCTGGTGAAGTTAGTGAAATTACACAGCTGGAGAGTTAAAGTGAGAATCAAACCTTTTTCTTGATCAACCTCCTGGAATCCGTATCTGGTGTACTGAAATATCTGGGGAAGAAAATAAAGGCTAGTAGAGTTCCAAAAGTCATGGGTTTACAGCATCACTTTGATTCTCCGATACATTTTCTCAGATATTTAATGTCAGAATCTAACTGAATTTAGTTTTGTACATTCCTTCAGTCCACATACTCGAATTACACAATGCCCTTCCATTTACTCCAAGGTACATAAATACTACCTTAACATTGTTCTTAATGAGCCATATTCTTACAAGACTGAGAGCCTCAGATTTTTGTTGTTATTGATAACCACTTTCAACAAAAAGACATCAAGTTCCAGAATTACCACGTAAAAATAGTCTTCTATTTCAGTTTGGTATTCAAAATACAACTTAGTTCAATGAAACTTACTTCCACAGGCCACTTGCAGAATGCTGTAGGACACACTGATGGAATTTCAATTTCAGAGGATACCTGATGTTCAGAGCTTGTAGTATGAAGATCACATGGGTTTTATTTATACATTTTATTTATTTCAGTGAAACCATAGGATTTGCAGAGTGGACTTCTGCTGAAGGGAATGCATGTATATGAAGGGAACATTGTACCACCTGAGAGTCAAAATCTCATAAGAACTATTTACTAGAACTTTAGATAGTTTTTCACATTCAAAACACAATGTTGCTGTCTAATTAGTCCTTAACAGCCATGATAAATTGGTTGGCATGTATATACATACAGAAAGAGAAGGGCAGAAGTGAAAAAAAAATAAAAGGATAGCTTTAACAGTTCAGACCAAAAGCCTATCTGCCCCAGCATCCAGTCTGTACCTGTACTTGACGGACAAGGGAAAAAGAAACAGGCATGGGACAAGAAAGAGTGTGACTGATTAACAGTGAACAGCAGAAGTTCTCAGTGTAACAGATGATATTTATACCCAGGACTCCAGTGTTTCCAGTGCTCACTTGCCAATAGATCACAAGCTCCTGAATCACTTCATGAGCACACTGTGGGTTGTGCAGTCCCTGCCATTCATCTCTGTGCTCTGATCAACCACCTCACCCTCAGTGAGCACAAAGCAGGATGGGCATCTCAGTAGCCCTCTTGGCTAAAATAATGTGAAAGATGTCTAATCATGCAGACTCCCAGATTAAACCAGGAAGCTATTAACCACACACTTGCTCTCCTACATGTGCACATATGCCCTTTTTGAATAGGGCCAGAGTGCTCTAAAAATTCACAGGAAATTGTTTCCCTCTTCTTGCAAAATTCCAGGTAATTTAATTTGCTTGGTTCATCTGTTGTTCTTCCCTACATCATAAACAGACACACCTTCTTCCTATAATCCAGAATACAGAAATTTAACATATTATTTGTTAGCTTTCTTCAGGAGTATGGTTTAGTGGTTTAAATGGAAAACTCAGAACAATGAAGCCTGGTTCCTAACCTCAGCCATGTCACTGCTTGCCATGGTTAGGTTTCTTGGGATTGTTTGCTGAAATAATTTAGAAAAACATTTTGCACATTCTTTCCTTGCCTGTGAAAAAAACCCTACTTATAAATACTTAAATTCACTGGTGGAAAAGGCTGTACTAGCACGAAGTGAGTACCTCTTGGTTACATGCTATTCAGCTGTGTTGAAGGTTCTTACACAGCCATTTGTGAAAAACCTTTTACCTTGGAAGGAAACGCTCTTTGAGCTTCCGATTCCCGACTGAGGATCTCCTCCTGGAACTACTTCCAGCAGGTATGGCTGCTATTTAACAGGCAAGCAACATAATTTAATTTACCATTTAACAAGAACAAAGTTTCCTACACTTTTTCCACCCCGCCACTATCAATCCACTCTGGCACAAACCAATGTGTCATTATTTCCATGGAGTCATGTAGACTGTTTTATTGAAAAAAAATATTTCCAGAAGTTTTTGTTGAAACATCACTTTGAAGACTGTCTATGTGCAACTCAGAAATGCCACATTTGCTTTTTTTTTCAGCTGTCACTGTATTTCCCCCAGCTTTTAAGAACTCATGTACATTCTTCCAATTAAAAATCTTTGCATCTGACCTGGTCAATCCAGAAAAGTGCCAACTACAGAGTCTCAAGAAGCATCTCAAGCAAATTCTATGTTTTCAATTATGTTAATCTTTATTTTAGTGTGTTTCAAAAGCCATGAAATCATGAAATATAAAAACAAGATTTAAAAAAGCAGCACTGCTTTTGACTGAGGAAAGAAGAATAATCTCTGTATATCAAGCTTTCTCACAAGGATTTAGTGTAATAGATCAACAACTCCTGTTAGCCCTGATACACAAACAGTGGAGAGGTTGCAATGGATTAAATGAGAACTTTGAAATGGACCATTAAAAGACAGTACAGGCAGCAATGTCGTAACAAGACAATACTCACAGCTCTCGACATCCTGGCAACCTGCATGCTAAATAATGCTAGCTAAACCCAAAGTGAAGCTTCAGAGTCATTTACGAGGAAATTCTATCAAAACAGGAAGTGCAATGGAAATCACAGATGAACAAAATCGCTGTAAGTAAATCCTGGCAGTGCGTCTCTCCTTCATACACACACTTCTCTAATGTTTCTCTTGACTGACTGTTGTGCTAAAATAAATTTGTATGACAAATCTGATTTTTTCCTCTATAGATCACCATACTTTTCCAGCACAAAAAGACCCAAGTATAAATCATATACTTGCTGAAATGCTTAGATTGGCATGTTATCTCATGTAAGAGGAAGGTACCAAGATCTCAGCTGTAGAGATGTAGTAATTTTTTGTTAGGTGAATTGCACTGATTTTTTTCTTTATATAATGCTTCTGTAGGATATTCAATGTTTTTCCCCCCTCTGATAAAAGATATAGACCGATAGCTTAGTATGTATATAGTGTTCTTCAGTCATGTATTTCAAAATACAGATAATTATCACAAATTTAATAAGGCAAATCCTGATACAAAGATGTCTTTCTTCTCATTCCAGCAGTAGAACATGGAACAAATCTTGTAAGTCTGAATGCTCAGTTCAATACATTCTCCAAATAATTTACATCCCATTAGGAAATAATTAGACTGGCTCAGACTACAAAATGACTTTAAGGAAAGTTCAGGAATTTGGGGTTCTCGGATGTGTACCAGACTCCCACACCTGCTCAAAACAAGTCTTAACATCAACAGTTCAGTGAACACTGAAACTAGAAAATTCTGTTCTTCTTTTGTCCTATCCCCTCCACCACAATAATCTCAGCATTTTTTTTCTCTAAGATAGTCCTTGTTTCAGCATCTTCATTCCCTCCTTCCCCCACTCACATTGCCCAAGGTCTCCAGCTTCCACCCACGCTGCTTTCCTATCTGTCTAACAGGCAGTATGTACAACATTTATACTGGCTGACCAGCTAGCAATCATGAGCCAGCTTGTTGGTAAGATGATGCCTCAGAACGGGTAACATTTGAATTCTATTTACATGTCTTTTTGTAAGAGCTCCAATTCACACATCTTTCCTTTGTTCAACTCCTTTTTGCCACAAAACTTACAGAAACTTAACTGCCTTGAGATATGAAGCTGAAAAAAAGTATATGATATCATAGTGTCTACAGACAGGAGTGAAGGTCAGTAGGATAACTGTCTTCAGATACATCACTGGGCTGCTACAAAAAGGATGAGCATTCAATGAGTAGGATGAGAAGACAGAGGACTGAATTATCTGACAAACCATTCAGATTAAACATGTAAGGAATTGTCCAACAATTCTAGCTTAATTAACTAAATTGCTGATAGAGGTTGGAATGGCATCACTGGTCTTTCAAGAACAGGCAAGTTGAAAGTTCTGGAAAGAAACCAGGTGTAGTTTGGTTCTACTTAATTTGGTGGGCAAAATGCCTTCAGAACTCATCCATCCTTATTTGCTGAGATTCAGTTCAAATTGAGAGAACAGGATACCCAGAAAGACAGGGTACAAAACCACCATCAGACAACCTTCAGTGAGCCAAACAAAATGAACTAAACCCTGTCATCATCTCTGGTGAATTAGGAGTTAAAGCATAAAGAAACAGTTACAAGAACACAGAGCTTACTAGAGTGATTCTCTGGGGGTTCAATATCTTTAGCTCTGACCCCAAATTAAAAGGTTAAAACCCCAACTCTGTAGGTAAGAAAACAATCAATTATAAACAGGTTCTGAAAAATAAGCTTGGTTCCTGTCTCGTATTTTTTATTCAGAAGTGTCCACCTTATTCATCATTGTCCTATCTTACCCCAAGTCATTAAACATTCAGGCAGGGGTTTCTTTTGTTATTTTATTAGTACTATGTTTTTTCTCCCCACTTGGGTAAAATTATGAAATGAATCAGTTTCCCTTTAAGAGCTGGAGGACCCTGCCACCTTAGCCAACATAAATTGTTTCCAAAGAAGTTTCTTGCTCATCACAGTAAGGAACAAAATATTTTAAAACCCCAAACTTCAAAATCCCAGATGGTCTTGAAGTCCTTTTTAAATAAACTGCATGAGTTTATAGTCAAATCTGCCCAAGAAAACCTTCTAATGGATCCTGAAAACTATAAATGCTCTCAGTTTATTAAAAAATGATTTGACACCAGCACAGACTATTTCAATTTTTTTTCCCCTCACATTGCAGAGCTAGACACACTTCTCAAAATATTTGCTTTCAACAAAGTGACAGCAGCCCCTCTAGAAGTGTTATGTAAGAGCCAGTATTTGATTTTTTTTTTTGTTAAATTTCATATTATATTGTCTGTTGAATAAAATGCTTTAAAAACATTAATGTAATATAGAATTTCAGACTCTTAATCATTTTGACAGGTTTTCTGAAACTCTTCAGAGCAACATTTGAGTAAAACCCCTATGCAATACACAGCACTGAAATAGGTGCAGAACTGGGGGGAAGGGGAGAGAAGGGCTAGAAAGGTCTCTGCTCTAACACACATGCATTCATTAAAAGAGAAAAATGCCTAGAAATTTGGCACAAAGAAGAGTTTTTAAATGAAGTCTGCCTGAGGGGATAGCCCTGACTTGCGCTCTTACCAACTGGATGAATATCATGTGACTGTAACAAGTATTACGTACCAGGTAAAAAAATCTCTCTGTAAGAAACCACAACACTATGCAACTCTATGTACAACTTCAGAGACAATGCTTTCTGAAAGGGAAATGTTTCTAGATTGATGCACTGTCTATACACAAACACATCCAGACAAAAATGCCAATAAGCCGAAACCAAAGTGCAATATGTGCTGTGCTTTTAGGATGTTCATTAAAGGTGAATTTGAAACCAAAATTATTTAAAATTATTTAATAGTCAGGGTTTCAGGTCAGGTTATTTTGAATACCAATTATTCTACGCCTCAACTCCAGTTTTTCACTACGTGCCTTCATCTTAATGTAGACTTTAACTTTTAGACCTATATTCAAGTTGTCTTCATCTTGCATCTCAGCTTTCTGAAAGGACTATTTAATCATTTAAATGCCAGAGTCCACGTGCCAATTTATGTGCTGTCATCTGAAAATCAAATCCACAGTTGAAACACAGCAATGGACTCAACGTGTACTTGGTTTTCCAAACCACAATTATTCAAAAAATACTTCAGAACCAAAACAAAGCAGCCTTCGTTCGCACTACAGAAAATTCTCGTATTGGCCTGAAGCCCTCGGTATTCATTGTCCCCCATAACACACAAGTAACTAATTTCAGATATCTATAACTAAAACACATAATCTTTCATACAAGGATCTATTATAGTTCAAACACTATAACAGGGGACACGCATGTAGCTGTCAAATAGAAGTGCTTTATAAACTTTTTGTTCTGTATGCTTCCCCTCTCAGAGAAAGTTTGAATGCAAAGAACCTCATGTGTTGCTTTTCCAAACATTACAGTTAGCAAAATAAACTAAAAGTTTAACATATGTTTTATAAGTATATATTGCAACGCTGTCAATATCACATTCAGATAGAGACAACTCCCTAACAAACTACCAACAAGTTAACTAGTCGCCTATTTTTCTTTTAATTTAGGATAGAAATTAATATTCTGTACGAGCTGCTTCCCCAAGAAAACTCAGCTCTGATTCAGCATCTGGAGGCTGATGAAGTACTGCTTTTGCCCATTTTCACAGCTGCAGCTAACTAGCAAGAGAAGGTCAAGTGATTAACCCGAGGTCACAGAGTGAGTCAGTGCAACAGGATTACAATCATTAACACTCCTGGCTGCCAGTCTCAACCCTTGTTCTTCTACTACCACATAGACAGCCTTTACCAGCTTCAGTACACAAAACTGATGGACTAGTTAATGCCAGAGAGAGAGAAAGGGCAATTTTGCCTGTACACAGCAACGTCAACCCACTCGATCTGTAAACACTCCTCAATTCCAGCACAGCTCTGCCAATACATCTCACTTCTGGTCTGTCAAATGCTGGTATTCGTGCTGTGGGCCCCTGCTGAACAGCGACTGCCCGCTGAGCCAGATGGAGAGGTGGCTGTGGAACTAGACAATTAATTGGAAAATTCAACACCAACTTGCACCTTTATCCAACAGCTCACTGACTCCACAGAAAGCAAAAAGAGTCTGATCAGAGCAGTACAGATACAAACCTCACAGCTGGGCTGAATATGCTAATATTAAACAGTATTCTGTCATGCAGTATTTTGAGAACAGTTAAAATGACCTTTTACTTAAACCATAAACAAAAACAATTATTGTCATTAGCAGCACTTCTATAGCATATGCAAGTCAAAACACAAATAGATGGTATATTCATATCCTGCACACAGCAATACGTGACTATAAATACCCATGTATACTACAGCTGGAATGACAAATGCAATTTCATAGAAAGGCTGCTTCCTCAGTGGAGATTACAGAAACTCCAGATTAAGATTCTGATTTAAGAAAATGAGATTGTCAAAGTCTAAGTGATAAATACAGCTCTGACTGCAGTGTCTCCTGACCCACACCAGCTAGCATTAATCAAGTTGGTATCATCCTTCATGAAAACAGGTTGCAGAGGCTTTGCTCACAGAGACCACTGACAACACATCCACACCACTCTGGATTCATGGCTGTTGGTGACCATGACCTGTAGACTGAAGCTTGCTCAGTTGTGTCTATGTGAGATCACAGGCAAGGCTCACAGTACATTCAATCCAAAGTCACATGAAAAATGTTCTCCTCATAACCCAGTTATGTACATCCAAGAGGTCTGGACAGTCCTGGAACTGTCACCTTTTGTCAGATTTGAAAGCACTTTTCTGAAACAAAACTCTGAAGCATCTGTGGCTCACCTACTGATGTTTTGTAATATCATTAATCAATCACAACTGATACACTAGACTTCCTCCATGAAAACTAGAATCAGTTTCACTGCATTGATTCACTGCCAAAATCCTTCAACTGGTGTCATAGAGTAGTGACGTTTGTCAAGCAACAGCACTGTGCGGGATACAGCTTTAACAGTCAACTTATTCTGCTTTACAGGCAATGGCATGGGATCATGTGGAAAGATTCAAGAACTGAAAACAGATGGGAAAGATATCTAACTCTTGAAAGGATAACACATTTATCCTATACCAGTGCTTAATTTATTTTAGGTTTTCCTTAGAACATTACAGGTACAGCTCAGAACAAAATATACAAGCATGCACGCGAAGACAGGAATTCTACATTTTCTTATCAATTATAAATTAAAATATTTTAATAGTTAATTACACATACTAGTGCTATGCAGCTACCATTGGTTTTGATATTGGGATAAGGGAAGAGAGAGAAACTGAAAACAATGTATATGGCATCAGTGGATAACTTTTGAAGTTATGAGATAGCTTGGGATAAACAAGGAGACAGGTCTTTGCTAAAAGGAAAACAAAAGCAATTCTCCTGTGCCTCCTACATATGGACTGACCCGCTATTTTTCTCCACCAAGCAACTTAAAAACACAGACAGTGATTAGTGTGTTAAGTATCACTACTCAGAATCTTGAACAGGTATAAGCAGCAAAGTGGAAAAGAGTCAGATGAATGCCAAGATAGCCAGCAGATTCACCCATGGTTATCCCAAGGGCAAAGGCCACTCTTTTTCTTTGCTCTCACATACACTGTCTCTTGAAGGTGACACAATCTTCATTGTTGCTGCTTGAAAGAACAGTATTTTTAGAGTTCAGATCTCAAACAAATGAAGCCCAGACAGCTAAGCACATACAAAACAAAATAGAATACTAATACTCGTATAGCACCTTTTATCCTAAAATCCTACAATAAAAATATCAAGTAAACCAAGACAGTTCCTTCAATTCAATCATTAAAATAATAAAAAAATCACAAAAATGAAATTAGTACAGTGCATAGGTCCTTATTTACAAGTCACCTGTCCCCATTTTAGTCCTTGGGTTAGTCTTTTAACTCAGATAAACCTGCCTCCAACTGGCAAGTATTTTGAATTCTTCAGTTCCCAAGCATTCAAGACTTCAGCAATACAACAGTCACTAGAGCTCTTAAAATTCAAACTGCACACAGAGTTCTTGATCACATCTACAGACTGTATGTTCTTCTCTCATTCACATTGGAGGGTGTTCTGCATGGAAAAGAGAACAACAAAGTACAGTCTTATAAGCAGAAAGACTGCTTACCAAAGTAGAAACATGACCATCTGTTTTGCCAATTATCAGGCCTAGCATAAAGGACACAGCCAGCATAAAAATGAACCAATAACTAAATAGTATTTGATAAAAAAGGGTCAATACATGGGTGAGCGCTGGGGGTACAAACAAGTCAGTCAGATTGTACATAATTGACATCAATCCCACTGACCCCAACAATGACACCGCACAACTAACAATGGGTGGAATAAATGGTGAAATGCAGTCTTCCATAGAAGGGACGGGAGACAACCGAGTCAACAAGCCAAACGCATAAGACCAAGGAAGCCACACACTGAATCTCTACACAGCCCGCATTTACAAAATTCAGACCTGACTGGAGCCCAGTCCCAGGGAGGCAGAAGGTCCTTCCCCAGCAAGGAACTCTGCACAGGGCATCCCCCTCACAGACAGACACTGCCCCTGCCTGCAACGGTCCCAGCTTTTATCCCTCAGTGGGACACCTGACCTTGGGTTACTTAACGTGGGACTCCTGGGGCTCATTTACCCAATGGCTCTGTCTGCCAGGCCGGCCCCACCCTGGAGGGAAGCCTAAAGGTAAACTCACCCCCCCTTTGGGAAGGGCTGTGGCAATCACCCAGATGTCAACCTTAATTTGGGGCTTGGGGTTGAAACCCCAGCATTTCACCATCCAACTCTTAACCAGCACCAGATCAAAGAAACACTCCTAGGAACCCATCTCATTCCCATCAAATTGAACATGTACAACAAAGCCCTTAGTTCTTAATTAGTGTTTGTATTAGGAAGATCCTAAATCAACTGCTTAGATGGCAGTGAAAGACAAGTGTACATTTGTAATAACAGTTTACAGAAAAGCCAAAGGGTTTTCCGTAAGCTGTGCAAAAAGTAGACATTTCAACTGCTCCAATGCTGTAGCAGTAACCCAACCAGTTGCCACGCAAGGTACCCCATTCCCAGACAATCCAGTATTCTGTCTGAGGGAAGCTGGGGACTGAGCCCTACTCAATCGTTATGGAGAGAACCTATGGCAGCAGCAAACACCTTGCATCTCTCTGCTGTAACTAATTTGGACATATGGAAGGAGGCAGTGATGCCTGTGTTCTTTTTGGCCTAGGAAATATCATCTGCAGCTGTGAAATTCACACGAGCACCGAGTTGGTAAAGAAAACAGATGGCAAACAGAAGCAAATGGTTAAAATGTTCCCTCCACTGCAACACATGTGAAATCCCTTATTCCAGTGGGCTGCAATAAACCTACAACTGTCAGTGCACATATAATGTGTTGAAGAATTTTTCTTCACAAGGAAATAAATCTGATTTTTATCTAAGCTGGCAGTAAACAGGGTCAAATATTTAACTGTTTCTGTGGAAACTTCCCTATTGTTTTTCAGTTTTTAGTTTTGGGGTTTTTTTTTATAATGTCAACAAAGTCAGAATGCTGCATAGCTACAGATCATATGGATGTGAAGAAAGGTGAAGAGTGTCCATGGCAAACACCAACTGTCAAATAAGGAACATAAATGTTTATAGTAAAGAGCAAACTGTGGTGCCAGACAGAGGAACTTAGCTTCACCAATACTGGATTTATTGTGCATGGCTTAGTCAAGTGATTTATATGGATTACACCACATTTTCCCTTTTTGTAGCTTGCCTTGATAATCAAAAAATCTTTTTGTAATTTACATTAATAGCTCTGCAACATTGTGGAAAATATTAAAAAAGACCTTTATATTTTGGCACCTCCTACTGCAGAGGACTGCACACAATCAGCACTCTTTTTGAACTGTTCCAACGGGTTTGGCAAGAATTTGAGGTACACCCAAAATGTCATGAAAGACCCTGTACTGAATCCTCAGAAAAGCTGGTCAGTGAATATCCAGGTCAATAGTTTTCTTAGGCCCAAGTCCGCAGCATGCCTCTGCCAGCAAGAAAAAACATTACGCATACAAGTCACTTCCATTATCTTAACTCAGTTATTTTTAATAATACTACACATTATATAAGTGTTATTTCCATAGCCAGTGGATCCCAAGTTGGGGAATACTTTCAGACCATAAAAGGATGTCACCACAGAAGATTTCAGAATGAAATCAATTAAGAACTAGGCTTTTACAGCACATGTTGTGCCTCAACAGCACAAGCAAAAGAAAGCACAGCAGTGAAAGTACAATATGGTAACCCAAGAATGGAATTCAGAAAAGCCTGAGTTTTTGAGCATAACTACTGTTCTGACCTTGGACAAGAGTTCTTCTATTTTCATATTTACATTCTTTTATTAATAAAAAACCTCCTATCTCAGAGTATGTTTGAATGAGTGACCAAAAGGAAATAATGGAAAGTTTTGTAAATACAAAAAAGTTATGGAACACAAAACCCTTATGGAAGTTGTGTGGATGCAACATGCAGTGCTGGTAGTGTTTTGTAACACACTCACAGCTTAACCTAGCATGAACTATCGTAAAATCACCATCAAGACTGATATGCTGAAAAGAAAAAAACCCAACAAAACACACCACAAAATTGGAAGAACATTAATAAAAGTTGTATGGTTTTGATGAATCTTAAATACCATTTTTTTTAATTGACAGGTAAGTCCACATCCAAAGAAAAGCATAAAATGTAGAATGAAGCGCACAGTGGGTAAGAATGGGAAGTGTGTGAAGCTCAATTCATGGTCCCAAATTTCAGCTGAAATTAAGGCAAACTTTTTCCAAACCTTCCCATTAGCATTATGTGATTTTAGCATTTCTGTAAATGTAAATGTCTTGCTATGCTTCCACCTCTTTTGTGCCTTCTTTGTGAGCTTCAGGAAAATCTAAATCAAAACAGGATCTGTGCCAGTCTTGGGCACTAAGCACAGATACCAAAAGGTTTCTGTCTACCTTTACATTGTATATTTGGAATTGTTTAACAAATTGTAAAGATACATTTTACTCTTTTTTCTTTTTTTTTAATTAGTATGCAAGAATGTAAATACAACAACTAATGTAAAATGCACCAAGATGTACTCAATAAAATTCTGGTCCACAGAAGAATCAGTTATTTCCCATGTGATTCTCAAACTAGCAAGAGGGATTTGGATCACTGGTTCAGTTTCCTAAAGATGACTGAGAAGTGCCACTACGAGACATCTTTCTGGTTTTCCAGCTGTCAGTCCCCACAAAAGCAGAAGGAGGATGGCTGGCTACAGAGCTCCTGCTGCACTGCTCTAGAAGTGCTCCTCCACACTGCCAGGGTTGTTCACACAACATAAGAAGGATGAGGAAAACTGGAAGCAAATACTTGCTGTCACTAAGGTATCAGGCCTATGGGCTACATGAAGCCAATGCCTAAACTTTTTGATTTAAGAACATAAAAAGTAAGCTTTCATTGTTAAGCTAGAACTACATCTTGTTCCAAAGATATGCAAGACCTATAGCAGCTTCTCCCAGGGCCAGAAATCAGTAACTCTAGTAGAAAACTAGGGACACCTGAAATTTCCCCATATACACATTTCCTTTTACATGTAGTGAATCATCCCAGAAAAACTCCTTCCAAACACTTTGAGACTAACTGGAAACATGGGTATTTGGATAACATAGTATTTGAACATAACAGAAATAAGAGAAACAAAACTGACTTTTACAGACTGAGCCAAACAAAACCCAGCCCTCACTATCTTAGAGAGGGGTTTCTTTCCCAAGTATTGAATATTAAGCAGAAATAATCATGTAGGAGAATAAGCCTACATGTATAAAAATAAAGCCACAGGCATCAGTTCCCCTTACGAAGTCCAACAGTGATCAGATCTGTTAACTACATGCATCAGGTAAAAGCTGTGATGAATTAGCACCAAAGAAACTGGCACTGAATATTCTCTGGTTTTTGCTGTTCTGCATCATTTGGATTCCAGGAGTTTGCTAAAATCTAACTACATATGAACAGGATTGACTTCCAAATTTTTGTAACTACTGAGATACCAGTTTCTGTTAACACCTGGATCAGTCCAGCTTCAGAATCCACCCAAGCCTGAGCTAATGTAATATTTAATTATATTAATTCCAACCTCAACAGTGACAATATGTAAACCTTGTCCACATGCTGAACAAGAAGGTGGCAAGGCAGCAATTTATCTCTTAAAATAAAATACCAGTTATTAATAAATCACATGTTTATATCTCTTTGGAGGAATACTTATAATACAAAACAATTCCAGATAGAGCATTCCATGCCAAATCAAACACTCCCATGAAAAGACAATTTCTGCCAGTTCCTATGTCCAAAAAAGCTTTAAAAACTGGAAAAATGAAAGCATTTGCCCTCTTTCCATGAAAACCCAGAGTGCTGGGCACCAGGAAACATAATGTTCCCACTGATCTCCAGTAACAGAGGTGAATAATAATAATTTCAGAGTTATGAGAAGTAATTTGATGCATTCCACTGTGTGGGGAAAAAAAAAAAAAAAAAAAAGCACAACTCCTTTTGATACGGTAGAGACTTCCTGAAAAGATAACTGCACTGTGTAAGAATTCGGATTTCTTTTCCCCACTATATTGTCCAATTGAAGATGCTTTTCCCCACAGTTACAGAGGAGCTGTCAGAACCACACCAAAAAGAAGGCAGAAGCAAAATTTTATTTATTTATTTTTTAAAACCTTGGGTATCATTTTCCCTTACTCGGAAGGAAGCTTATCAAGATGATCAGCTTATAAAGCTCAATTTCAGAAACTAGTTCAGTTCCAGGGAAGTAGTAGTTGCAGAAACCTTTTAGTCAGAATACTAACGCAGATCTGAATAATAGCAGAAATAGTATCTTTTCCCCAATAAAACAAACAAGTATTCTCCAGAAATATAGAACTTTGGAAAGCCAATTTGAAATTAAACAATGCAAAGGAAACAGCCAACAACAGTTAAAAAAAAAAAAAACAAAAAGCCATCCACAAAAAAAAGCAACAATTGAAGATGTATCATAATTGACAACCAGTACTTTTAGTTCTATCTCCATTTTCGCTAACCTTACAAACTGCAAACCCATTTTATTTTTGACATAAATGAATATTGATAAGAGTAGTCATAACACAGAATATGAAAAGTTTAGTCGCTTTTCAGTGACAGAGTCAGATCCAGCTCCACATGCTAGTGAAGTAAAGGAGCCTGGAATATACATCTTACGTTCTTTAGACTATCTCCATCTCCAGGGACGTAATTTATTTAAAATTTTGTTTTTCCACTTAAAGTTTCATAGCCCCCTGTTTAGGTACTCACACGTTCATGCTTTCCTTACAGTATAACTGCAGCAACAGCAGCAGTCTATACACTTTTGGGTAGCCATTCAGAAATAACTCTTCTGATTTTGATTTCTTAGAGATGCAAACGCTTTTTTTTTTTTTTTTGTGCAATCAAGGAAAGTCATTTTCCTGAAAAGTCACCTCCCAACATACTGGTTCTTAGACAACCTTCACCAGCCATGGCAATCTGAGCTATTTCAAAGTTCCCTCTGCTCTCCAAAGACAAATCTATCAAATAACATGGCCCCAGCTATAGCCCATACTTCACTTGCTGGTTTATCCCTGCTTGTCAGTGTTTTTCTCTACTTAACTTTCCTCCATTATGGTGACTTTGAGTTTATAATCTCCATTCTGATAACAGAAGCAGATATCACACTCAAAAACTAAAATAATCCCAAGTAGTGAAGGTTAGGTTCCTGACAAAATCATCCAATCAAGACAAACCTGGCCTCTTTAAACTAATCAATTTTGAACAGATTACATGCCAAAATATTCAACTGAGAAACATTAGAAGTCTCACCATTTTTATTATTTTCTAAAACATTCCCTTGCCTGACTAATTTCAAGTTCTCTAGAAAATAAAAAAATACTAAGTTCCACTGTATGAAACATGAGACACATTGAGCCAGTTCCGGCAAAATCTGTAGGAAATGCCAAGAATAAGTTTTGTTGGAAATGTTGTTTAACAGAATTACTGAGAAAACACTGATAATGTTAATCTCTAATGGCACAGAGCAATAAGACCAAAGAGAGTTGAGAAAATGCTATTATTTCCTCTCCATTGTAGGGCTTTAGATTCTGCTATAGCAGAAAAGTCAGCTGCTGTGCTGAAAGCATCGCTTCAAAGGTAAAGACAACCAAAGAGAACTGGCATTATTCCTCTGGTCTTGAAAAAGCCAGCTGGAAAAGGTACCTGCAACAGGAAGACCTTTTCTTTACAGGTATGTTTCCTAGATGTGTTCTGCTCTACCTATCTGCCCATGGTGGCCTATGGTGCAGGCAGTGTAGCAGACCGTTGGGGTTTGTTTTTTTTTTTTTTTAATATCTGTGCAGACAGAACAACTATGTCCACTGGACTGGAATGGGGTTTTTATCCACTTTACACAGCTATACATGACAATACAAGGAGAATCTAGAAGATAAACACATCTAAGATTGTACATTAAATCAGCTCAAAGATCCATCCAGCCTATCTCAAATAATTGTCTTATTTGGATATCTAATAAAGCATGAAATCAAGGTGAGTATGACAGCTCCCTTCTTTCCCAGCCTTGACCTATTTTCAACTCCAAGTTATTAATCCTCGGTAGGCTTCTCTTTCATGAGCCTGCTCTATCTCTTCTGAAACCTCTAAGCCTATCACATCCACAGTGTCCTTCAGCAAGTTCTACAGGTCTGCTTCCCATCGTGAGAAGAACCACCTTTTCTTGCTTTTTGAATGGGTCCCTATTAGCTTCATAAGATATGCCTCAGTTCTTATATTAGGAGAAGTAATAAACACTTGAAGCCCTCTGTGCCACTAATGACTCTGCAAATATCCAGCATTTTATCTGTTTCCTTCCAGGCTGAAGAGATAACTCATTTTTACACGTTTTCTTTTTCCACCTCTTTCATCCTTCCCTGTTACGTTTTCACTTCTGCTATGTCCTTCTAGAGACACAGGTAGTACTCAAGAACCAAGCAAGTCACAGACTTATCTCTAATCCGATACTACCTGTTCATTATAATTATTATTATAATAATACTTTCTTTCCTTCACTGTTGCCAGGTACTGAGAAGATCTTTCCATGGAACTGTTGTCATCATCCCCAAGATCTTGCTTTTAAGTGGCAAGGATCATGTTTTACATGTGAAAGTAGTACTATCATTTCCCCACATGCATAATTTTGTGCACTATTTATTTACGCTGAATTGCATCAGCCATTTCATCGCTAAATCATTCTCAAAGTCTTTCTTAAATTTGTTATAATCTGTGTTATTTCCCTCATAGCACATTAATATGGCACATAATCCTATACACCGTGATACAGTCTAGAAATTTAAGGACCACAATTATCCAGTGTGATCGAGGTATTTTTAGAAAGATATTACAATGAATTATTCCATAGAGAGAAAAGATTATTACAGGAGGCTATTCAGTTCTACTCGCTACTAGAAAAATACATCATGATATGAATTTGCAAGAGTTCTCAGAGGTTCATTGCTTTATTTCAAAAGGAAGTCAGCTGCAACTTCCCTTCCCACTGTGCACACACATCTTTTTTTCTGTAGAACAGTGTTAAAATAGTTGTACAGGAAACTGTAGCAGAAAGTTTTGGATCCCTCTATCCTACCCCCTAAGGCAGTCAAACAAGCCTTGTAACTAAACACAACTTGTGCTACTAGCAGGGACTGGAATGCCCTTCTTGCTTCATATGAGAGCCTGTCAACAAAACTAGAGAGTCAGTCACTCTACCTTTTCAATACAGGGAACCTTTATTTTTTATGCAAAGTGAAGCAGCTTCAACAGGTGACAACCTGTTTTCTCATACTCCATGTGTTTTTCCCATATTCCATGTGTAAGAGGGAGGAACAGTTTGTCCATGGTTAACTCATACAAGTGTTCTCTCAGCATGGCTATAGGTAAAAAAATAAAAATCTCAGAACACTTCATTTATGGTTCCCAAGACAGCTCATGCGAAAAGAGCATCAGGGTTCTCAACTTGCCAAAAAAGTTCTTCCAGTAAGCTAGAAACAGGAATTTAGGCTCCTGTTAAAAATATTGGTATGTCTGAATTTTACACAGCTCCTCAGTCTCAGTACACAACCTATATAGTTAAGCAGTGGAATATTTTGTTACAAGACACTGTCTATGCTAAAAGTTTACAGAAGTTCATGGGAAGATCAGACAAGCAAATGAAAGAAATTCAGAGGATTTTAAAGTACAATCTGTCTGAAGCAGTTCTTGAATCCCAAATTCTTGGTAGGAAGTTTGGGGAAATTATCCCTAAAATAATATTTCAATATTTTTCCCTAGGTATTTGGTTTTCACTGGATAAAACAATATCCTATGCTATAAGACCTCACACCTTATCTAGAGTAATTAATAATTCCTGTGTCAGCACTAAGACAGATAAAAAATGTAGAGACTCCCATGCCATTTCCATCCACAAGCAGGCAACGCAGCCTGGAAGATGCTTTAGGACTCAGGTCTTGCAGCTGACTGGTTGGACCAATCTGTTTTATCAGCCTGCAAGAACCAGGCTGGTCAGTAATCTGCTGGTGATTACAGAAAGACCATGGAATGTCTATGTTGCTTTCCCAACTTTACCCCAACAGTTATGTGCTTTATAGGACAAGCTGGTTCATTTCTTTATGTCTAACTTTCCCCATTGGGGTAAGCTGTCACCTTTATTTTAAAGCAGTTGCACATTAAACTAGAAAAAAGTTGCAATCATAACACAATCTTTTTTTTCTGTAGTTATGAAAGTGGACAGATTACTTTTCTCCCTGGGTTATTCTGGATTTTTCTTTAACAGCTCTGAAAATTTAAAGCCATCTGGTAGCAGCTGTGTCTTGACTGCACACCTGTGCTTGAGCTGAAGTGGGGAAAAGTTCAATAAGGATTATACTTTAGGTGCCATAACGTCTCATTTGTTCCAGAAATATCACACAGATTTAATATTCCCCTCCACTTCTCCCTTAACTGCCTTGTGCTTTACTCAGAACATACAGATTAGAAAGACAAAGCAATTTCTGGAGAGCACAAAGCCCTTGCTGCTAGGCGCATAGCAAAAGTTTCCATGAATCTCTGTTGATCCTGGATCTGCACTTGCAAAGCTATATTGATTCAGGACAAAAATAGGGTTTTGGCTGGGCACCGTGGCTTTCCATAGATATCTACTCATCAGCAAGCCAAAGCAAACTGTACTAACAGTGAAAAAACAGCATTCTGAGCAACTAGACAATACCAAGCTTGGTAATGTCTGAAGGTGCAAGGACCATACAGTCAAGTGCAATTAGGGAGTACTCTCAGGACAGTATCTGATTATTTCCTTATTTGCCCCTTCCTTTAAATTCAAGAAAATAAGAAAGCTGTGTGTGCAGGACACAAAGAAGAACCTGCCAACCTGCAGAAGTTCAGAACAGGACAAGCTAAATAGGTCAGCAATGATTTGTTTTGTATAGCATGGCACCACTTCACCACTGGTGCTGATTCACTCATTTTAGTGTCCTTGCAAGGACACTTGTTCCTGTAAGTACTCTCTGGAGTTAAGCAGTCTAAAACATGGGATCTCCCCCATACTTTAACCTTATTACACTAGGGCTGCTTGCCATAATCTAGCACTGGGTTTTTGCCATTGACTTTAGCTTAAATCCTTCCCCAGAGCAGCTCTCATCTTGTTCCCACTTCTTCATCAGTGAAATGCCCTGCAGTCTCTCCTCCAACTCAGTGCTCAGCCAGTGCCCCAGCATGGTTCTAAGAATGCTCTGTTGTTAATGGTATTATCATTTGAATTAAAAATAAACCCAAAACTACCTGCATATAGTTATTACTGACCCCATGGCATTCTCTGCTCCATCCACCTTTACACCTCCACCATCGTCAGGCTTTGAAATAAGCAGCATTCTCTCAAATGGCAAAATGCAGAAGATGAGAAAAATCCCAGGTATTTTTTCCAAGGAGTAGGATTATAAATGTAAAACCTTGAAACATTTCAAGTTACATAACTATTTTCCCCTTTATGATATCTTTGATTCTTGTAGTTAATTATTGTGTAGATTTCATGCGTGTTCAACATCTGGCACAAAGTGCCATGGGATTTTTCAGCACTAAACAGTCTGCATGAGATACAATTTCCTTCTAAAACTCTTGTCTCTTTATTAATCCATCAAAATGAGGCAATGCAATATCTAATCTAAGTTTAGCTGCTCTCAAAATCCTTTTCTATAAGACATTAGTCACACTTAGGTACCCTCTCTCTCTAAAATCCATGGGCACTTCCGTTCTAGCTGGCAGCGATAATGCGCCACCTGCAAGAGTAAAGCAAAAAGTATTCCCCGATAGGAACATAATCTCTTTAACAGAATATGGTTTTCCAGAGGTGGAAAAAAGTAATTCTTTTTCTTCCAAAAAACCAACATATAACCAAGTACATGCTTCAATATGTATATAGCAACTTTCAACAGAAAGTTGTGTAATCCAAAATTCACTATTTCCTAGTCTCCCATTAAAATCTTTTAGCACAACAACTGAATTCAGAAAGAGAAAGAAGGAGGTTAGGTAGTTTAAATTTCATTATGACAAATAAGGAAGAGTCTTGGGTTTGAGCAAAGGTGAAGACAAAAAAGAAAAGTAGGCTCTTCCTTGAAGGACAGAATGCATCATATGAACTTTCAAGAAAATCAGATCAGGGTTTCCATTCCCTATAAACAGGAATATTCTATTCATCAATCCCATCCTGAAATGAATACTGCAAGGTTATAAATGCTTCTCATTATACACTGAAGGAGCCCAGGCCAAAACCCAGTGTTCTAGCCCCTCTATAAAATAAAATTTTTTTAAAAATCCAAACCCAGACTTGCAAGCTGACTGTGTTTAAACAGCTAGCTTTACATGCAATATGACTGAGCTCTGGGGTGGCTGAAACAGGCTGATTTTTCAATTTCATCAGGGTCACCAACATATTGAGTTAAATGTCAGATTTCTGTTGTTCCACATACCTAACATTCAGCTACCCGCTCATTCACACGAGACAGTTTGCCTGAGCTGAGTTTCCATTCTCATTTCCATTTTCTCTGAAAACTACCACCTGAGAACAAATTTTTTTTAAAAAAAAAAAAAAAAAAAAAAAGCACTTGGGCAATTTACTTAGGAGCGTGCTGAGCTGGAACATTGATCAACCCAGCCACCAGCTACAATTAAGGTTTCTACAGAGCCGGCTGTTATGAAGTAAAGGAGTTTTGATACACCTTTGGTCCAGCTCTAATGAGATTTTTTTTTCCCACCACCCCAATCAATTACATATTCACTTACAAAACAGTTTGGCTTGTAACACACCACAAAACCCTGTCACAGAGGGCTACATCATCATCCCTGGTCTGACTTGAACCAAAAATGGGGACTACAGAAACACCTTCACAATACATTTGGCATTCAGTTGGTGCATCTCCCTTATAGCACTATTTTTCCCCACAAAGCTATGTTCTGAGATGATGAGACAGCTCAAAGACTACATTCCATAAACTTTTATTGATAAGTCCTTCCCCAGTGTCAAGATGTCCTCTGCCATACTCAGATTGAAAAAAATACTTCTTTGTAGACCTCCATGCCAATAGACCTTCAATAGACCTACACTATTATTGCTTAGATACTCAGTGAGTGCCCCATGTAATAGGGTACAGCACTGAAGACAATCTCATACTTAAACTGATTGTTAAAAAATTTAACATTTTTAAGTTAATTTAATAGCCACATTGGTTGAGCGCACTCCAAAACCC
Source organism: Athene noctua (assembly GCF_965140245.1). Taxonomy (NCBI): domain Eukaryota; kingdom Metazoa; phylum Chordata; class Aves; order Strigiformes; family Strigidae; genus Athene; species Athene noctua. The sequence goes on along the minus strand of NC_134047.1, from coordinate 11,169,541 downwards.
TCACTCATTCAGGGCTTCCTTCATTTCCCTTCTTATAATGAGAATGTCTGATTATGTGAATGAACCTTGGTTCAACTTTGATTTTCATAATTTTCAGTAACTTGCTTCAAAAGAATTGTTATCCAAAACCACTATCCATGTACTTCTTGAAGGTTATGCAATGCCATGAGTGATTCAAATAGGTGAGGAATTCTGGCTGTTCACTGGGTGCAGGATGTTAAACAGATCATAAGTATTTGAGATATGTTCATCACCACAGAACATAAGCATCCTTCAACTCAAAGTATGTAAGATTTTCTACAGTAGAAGTTTAAACCAAAACTACTTCATATGCATTATTTCATTCTATTCCAATTAACTTTGATGATGCTCCATCATGATATCCAAGTATGAAATCCCATACCACCAAAAGGGCAGCGCTACTTTCAGTAACTGGGTTGTGGTAGCGCTTTGGGACTGAGTCTAGAATTGTGCCTCTAATCTGCTAGCTCTTGTACAATGGAACAAAAGACAGACTTATGCCAAATAAATCATCATCCAAGTACTTCAATTCCTATTTTGCATTTGTGAAAATGATTCACTTGTAATCACTCAGTAAGTTAATACAAAGTTGGATTCAGCTAGGCTACAGTGTTTAATTCACTAGTGCTTATAAGATACTTTTTGACCCTGTAATAGGAAATTTCTAAGAAGGACAAAAGATTAAAGTAAAAGCTTTAAGACTGTCAAAATGCAATAGTTGCCATTTGCTTCCACACAGATCTACTTGGGAAACAGTTCCAGAGCCAGTACTTTAATGGCTTACATACTGTATTTTTTTCAAAAGCCATTAGGGCCTTACAAATCCCATAGTGGTTATTTTGCATGACAGGAGAACTTCTATGCCAGAAAAACATTCCTCTCGCCATGATGAGGTAGGGGAGGCTCCTTATAATTGGGCTGTTGACCAGTTCTCTTAAGGAAGGGCTTTTACTTCATTATTCAAAACCACTTCCTTGAGGATAAGAAGGAGAAAATTGAGCATGTGAGCGTCCCACTCAAAAAGCAAAGACATAGAATCATGCAATATCAGATTGGAGGGAAGCTTTCAACCTGGGTTTCAGAGACAACTTATTGAATAGATGTGGGGAAAGCAGTTTTGAATGTTTTCTGTTTGGGTTTTTTTTTAGAAAAAACTGTTAAAAAGAGGTTTAAAAATACATTGAAGAGTATCACAGGTACTTAGAGATTTTCCTTCCATTTTAATTTCCTTTCAAAAAGAATAGAGTTAACTTAATTGTCCAGAAAGAAAAAGTTGTGTCCATATTTATAAAGTTGTTTACAAGATTCTGCTTTAAATGCACATCTTCACTCACAGGTCCAACATCACCTATAGTAGTAGTAATTTTTAAAAGTTCAAAGTTCATTGAAATCAGTATTATCATAGTGACATCACATCCTGATAAAGATCAAAACTGACATCTCTGTGATTATTTATTTCCAGCTACTTATGCTGTACCATTAAATTATATTTAGCCATTCACTTTCAAAAAAAGAGAAGTTAATCATTGTATATAAATTTAAACAGCTAAACTCACATCAACCTGTGATTTGCTCAAAGCTTAAAAAAAAAAAAAATCTGTTACTTTATTTTCCCAATTCAGTATTCTTTTTTTCCGTGGAGCTCATGGATGAAAGAACCAAAACAGAGAGAAGTTGCAAAACTCAAAAGTCAGATTATACTAAAGATTCAAGATATTCCTCTAGTTTGGATTAGCTACCAAACTCCTAGATGTCAATTTTAATTGAAGCATGGTGGGTTTATTACCTTTTAAGGCACACTGCTTTTGCATCAGTATATGTATCCCAATCTCAATTTTCAAACAGCATTATGAGGTAAAGAATCAGATCCATTAAGTTCAACCTGTCATGACTTCTCACACATTCTCCTTGCAACTCAAGTCCAGGGTTCCACAGTAATTCATTCAAATCATGTAAAGTTTAGAGGAAAATGGTTTCATCTATGTCATGCCATTCCTCAGCATTTCAAGTCAGCAGAAAAAGGTCCATTCATCATCAATTAACTACCTTCAGAACTTGCAATAAGCTTTTCTAAGTAAGTCCTTTGACAACAGGCATAACAGAGTAAGCTGGAGAAATGTAGAGGTTGCAGTAAATGTGTTGATTAATGAAGCACTAGATGGCACCCTAGCATTCAGCTCTTAAGAGGTTTCTGCAGCCCTTTTCTCACCAAGAATTGAAAACAATGCAGGTATCCAAATTTTATTCAGGTCAAGAATGAGGATTTTTAATTATTTACATGGGAATGTGTCTTAGAAAATACCATCTACTACGGTAGTGCCAGATCACAAATAAAAAAAATAAATTATTCTACTCTACATAAGCAAATATTAGTTCTAAATAAAAAAAGTTTTAGAAATGAGTAAGCTATTCCATTGCTGCAAGCAGTTTAAAAGCAGCCTTTAGACTGGAGAAAATTATGTTGACATGTTTCTTTTCTTCTTGCCACTAAACAGTCAAGAAAAGTTGTAATTAATTTCTGAAAATCCACCTGAGTGCCTCTCTAAATGCTGGACAAGTCAGCAGAGTTGATGGTATGCAAAGATTCAGTTGCCCTGAAACAAGAAGGTCTTTGTGTGCTTTGCCAAACAAATTGGCATGCACCTATTTCCAGTGCTACTGGGATGCAAGAAGGCTCTGTTATCTCTAGACAGCATACTGATAAGAAAATTCAGGCTTTGAGCAATTAAATGATATGGTCAAAACCACAGAGGAAATCTGTGTCAGAGCAAGGAAATGAAGCCATTCCAGGTCAGTGACTTACCCGGGAGGCAGTGTCTCCCGCTTGCTCCCCGCAAGTCTTCAGACTTGCTTAAAGTGCATGTCAAACTGGTAGCAGGCAAATTCCATTCAGAGCATTAAAAGGATTTGAAATAAGGTAGCTGGCCTGTAGGTGGGCCATGATATCCTCTTCAGAACTCTCTCATACAACCAATATTCTCCTTTTCTGAAACAGGGACAAAACAGGCTGTTCTAGCTTGTTCCTGGATTATTGCCATGAAACTTTATTATGTCAGAGAAAGAGCAATACCAAGAAGATGAGCACAAAATGGTAGGTACAAACTAGACCACTGAAAGAATAAAAGACCACAGCAGACACACAAAGCTATTTTATGGTGGTACTATAGAAAAAAATATTAGTAGATAAGTAATAATTTAGGAAGCAGAGAAACTGGAAAGAAAAAAAATTCTACAAGCAACAACAAATGTGCCATGGTATTATTTAGAACAATAAAACACCAGAGAGATCTAGGCCTTGCTAAAATTTAATTTAAATGACTGAAATTGATTTTACAAAAACCACTTAAGTTACACCATAGTACATGAGGTCAGAATTGGACCCAAAGAACCTAATCTCTCACCATATCAACAAGTTAGCAGGTGGTCAAGACAGTCCAGCTGGAGAATGGTCTCAAATTTTCAGTGAGCTAATATGCACTAATCTTTCACTTCTGCAGACCTGAATTCAAAACTTAAGATCATGAATTAAAATTAGTCTGCTGGTTTCATTCTAGTCCCCATTTGTGCACAGCACAAAACCACCAATAAAAAGTGTCATGACTGGCAACCTCTCTAAGACAGACCCAGTTCTGGAATAGCAGGAAATGTTGTAAGTTAGGACTGAAGCACATTGGCACAGCTGTGTATGGAATTTTATACTCTCTGCCCACATTATGTTTGCCAAAGCCAAATGTTTTTTCTTCTTGACTTCTGCAAGTGCCACATTCATGCTGAAAAAATAAAAAAAAAAAAAAAAAAATAAAAAAAAAAAAAGAAAGAAAATAAAAGAAATACAGAATGAATCATTGCAGTTACTGGAATCACAACACTACTAGTTCACACTCTACATCTGCAGTAAAGGCAGTGATATTGCATAGGATATAACTATGTACAGAGTTTATTTACAGTATCTAGTGGTGGGTTTGGTATTTTCGTTTTTCTTGGGTTTTGGGTGGTGGGGTTTTTTTAACAGAGTACTATGGGATAAAAAGAAGCTATGTAACGGTGCACATTGCTAAACTGGGTCCATAACTTTTGAAGTGGATTAAGTTGAAGTACTGTAAAAGCAGGAGATTCTACCACTCAAGTGACTGTCCCAGCTTAGCTGTCTAGTGACCCAACCTGAAAACATGCTCGAATTTGTTAACATAAAATATTCATAGTTATCCATGACAGTTTACTGGACAAGTTCCAGCCACATAAAACAAAGATAATTAGCCACATGTCAATAAGGAAATTGGAAAATAAATAAATAAATAAATAAAATCACATGCAACTCCTAAATCCAATATAAAACCATGTATTAATTCAGGCTGTCATATTCAATAGTTCAAATCTAAAAGACAGGCTCCTGAACTATGCCCTATCCCTCTAAAACCATCTAGTATTGAGACAGGTTCTTTGCAAGTAAAATTTCTCCCATGCATCATGAAAATTCCAGCCAAAACGGGCAGTGAAAAATAAGGTCTTCAGTAATATAAAAGGTAATACCAAAATGAGCAGTTTGGGGCAGTTATGAGATGTTTAAAATAGCAATAAAGGAACACACAAGACTGAGTTAAAACAAGAAGGAATCAACTGATATAGGAGCTTAATGAATTGTTCTATTTGACAGTTATCAGCCATAAATAACATGAGTCCACTACATCACAGAATTAAATGAGACTAGCTGACTGGAATTAAATAAAGCAGGACCATAACTGTTGCCAGCAAAAATACAAAAGCCAGATAACAGTAGCAGCAATAGTTGCTGTTAATCCCAGGAAACATTTTTCTCCTTTTGCCAAAGCAGCCATTCTCCCCAAGAGCAATTCTCATTTTGAGGCCAAGGTGGTGCTCAAATATAGTAAGTAACAACCACCTTTCTTAGAAACTACCTGCTTCAACTTTACCCATTCCAATGCATTCAATCAGGAAAGAACCAAAACAATTTACTTTCCAAAGGAGGACTCTGACTTTTATGCAATGGAGTTCATACACATAGCTACTAATGTAAAAATGTGCACAGTCAAAACTAGCAGATTAAAAATTAAATGTTCTATGAATTTACTAATTTATCTACAGACTACATTTTCTAAAAAAGCTCAATGTTCCTCATCTGGACTATGTTTTGAGAATAGCTTCTATTTAACAAAGTTTCTGTCAACTTCTAGATAAACATGACCACCTCTCCAACTATGTTTTGGGTCCTCACAGTTCTTTGTATCAGCAGAGTTTGCTTAGTTTCAAAGATCCCAGAAAAAGGTTCAACAAACAGCTATAACAAACCTGGAATTTCCCTCCCATTAATGTATTCATACACTGAGTAGTCCTTACTAATGAGGTGGACTTCACTGGCTATTGTTAAGTCTTGTAGGCTCCATGCGTCTAGAAACTTACTTCTGAGAAAAGAGGAAAGCCTAAGGTAGGTGCCTAGGACTGCAAAGTAGAAAGAGACCAGTTCTATCTCTGTAGCTAGAAAAACCAAGGAATAAATAACAAATAGAACCTGAAACTGGCCACAGAATTGAGATGTTTAAGCCATGCACTTGCAGCATACTCACTCTGTTCCCACTTAATTTTCTTCCTCAAGTCATACTCACAGAAAATGTGGACATAAAAATATGCTTTCTGGTGACTGAGCAGGTTGGACAGTGGAACATGATTTTCCGTGGCCCTATTTAAGTGAGCACATTTAATGCTTTGTTTCTCAGAAATGTTTCCAAGTGAAAAGTCAAGAGATTTTTGGATTAATGTGAAGGTAAAACTTGCAATGATAAAAATGGACAACCCCATTTTGGAAAGTTCAGGTTTTATTTCAGGTTCACAGTTGTTAATGATCTTCTATCAACGCAATATGTAAATATATAAAAGCGACAAAGCCTCCAAGAAGAGAAGCCAAGGAGTCCCACTGATATCCTAATTAGGCAATAAAACCCCCATATAGGTCTCTAGAAAAAGTCTTGAATACACACAACACTGTCAAAGTGAAAAGTTAGAGCTAGAATTAAAAAATAATATTTTTAGTTTATATGGCAGGAAACCCTTCCTGGTAGCAGCTCCCTCCTCAGTCACCTCAGTGAATAGCAGTTTTAGCCGAGCAGCTTTTGGCTAATTCACACCATTCTACCTCAAATGCTTACACAGGTGTGAGCTGCTGAACCTGGCTCTTTTGCAGACAGCTGTGGCAGGAAAAAAAAAAATCCTCAGACTACAGACCAAAAGCAAAGTAGGGAAGAAAGGAAAAAATCAATTGACTTCTGCTACCAAGTAAAAACTTTACAGCTGTTTTAAAAATGTACTGAGCTACCAATTTGCTTTTCTATCACACCAGTTATTAGCCACACTCCTGGCTTTAATAACCATTTTCTGCTCCAACCGTTTGTGTAATACAAAGAGGAGTAGAGGGCAGCAAAACTTGTTTAATTAGAAATGCTGTTTGCTAAGCATCCAGAGGAAGTTACAGAATTATGTGTTTCACCATAATGATATTTAATCTAATGAAAATTTTCTTAAAATAGGATTTGTTTCCCTTACATGACATAAACATATTGTTCATGCTAATTACAGTTGATTCACACAATAAAGCAGCTACAATAAAATTAAAACACGGATATGTGAACAAGTTAGCACAGGGTAAACTAGGTTATGAACCTTTAGGGTACATCACCTGTGCTGTGGTAACGCCATGTAAATGTTTTCATCCCATGGTAAATTAGAAGTAGCTGATCCTTATTCAAAGAGCCATTGAAAGAATTTCTGCTCCTTTGCCAGCTAGACCTCTGGCTTTGAACAAATGTGGTCAGAAACTACATGAGACCAAGTCCTGGCAGGAACTACAAATCAAGATACTACCATTAAGCAAGCAGCAAATAGCAACCCCATTTAAAATGTTGTAAGCCTATCACAGGCATCAGTGAAAACACAATTTTGCCTGCTCCTTCTGGGTTTGTTTCTTAGGAACAACTTATTCAAAATTCCTAGAGAAGTGACCTGGCCATTAATCCAACACTTGTGTGGTTGCAATGCAACAGACATTTCAGAAAACTGGCCTGACTTTGTCAAATTGTTTCTTTACAAACATCTTGACATATGGAGAACATTATCCTGGCGGCTTATGATGACCTATGGTCTATATGACTAGTGCTGTTTATAACAGCAAGAAGCATGTATGTAATTAGAAAGGAAAAGAGAAGAGCAGGTTGAGTATGTACACAGAAAAATAGAAAGAGTCTCCAGCAGTCCCTAGGGAATTTTGACATACAACATAAACAATTATAATAAGTAAGAGAGTTATCTGACTCTTCCTAGATTACCCTATAAATATTTCTCTTCATATGAGGAAGAATTTGGGTAATAGCAGTAGTACTTACTGGAATGAAGAATTACTTCTGTAAGCTTGGGACCATGTCTAATATAACTAAAGACAAAGTCTCTGGAACAAGCCTTCTGATAACTCAACCAGAATATTACCTACTATTGATCCAAGAACTCAGCTGACATTTGGAAATTTGAGTTATTTCAGTTAGAATGGAAAATACTTGAACTTCCACAGCTATGATTCCAGATTTCAAAGTAAGTTTCAAATATTCCCTTTATCTTTTCTCAGAAGCACCAGCTATACTGCTATTATGTCTTGTGTCCTTTAAAACACAACAATTTATCAACAAAAAATACAACTCAAAAAGCCAATCACCTACAAATCACCTCCTTCATCTGAGCCACATTATTACAGCTTTTAACACCTGAATATGTCTGGCATTATTATGAAGATAGTAGTGATAATAAAATAGCAGTTCATTCATTCATTTTCATAGGTAACCAGATTTCTTTTTAAATTCCAGAAATCCGTTTTGAAAAATAGTTCAAGTTTTGGATGCATATAAGTCACCAGACAGTGCCTTTATCTGAAGCCGATTAGAGAACTCAATTTTGGAACTTCCCTTTATTTGTACTAGATGCTCCAGCCTAGTAAGTCTTGTTGAACTAGTACCATATAGAGCAAAGGCCTCACACATTCAGAGTTTAACTCTCAATATTGGTATTTAACTGGCCACTTATCTAAAGGCGTTGGTACTGGTATCTCAAAACTTTGCTTTTTGAGCTTCACTGCTGTCTGTTTATCAAGCAGGAGGGTTGTGACACTTTTTTCTACCTCACTCTGTATTTGTAGAAGTCCTTGTTCTAGTAGTCCATTTTTTCCACAGGACCAACATCTAACTGACCTGTTCCCTCCCCTTTTTTGCATCACTGATACTTTTACTTGTTTTCACAAACAACATACTATTTCTCTAAATCTTCACAAGATGCATTAGGATCAGGTATTAAAAGACAAAGTCATACAAAAATAGTTTCCAACTTCCATCATCCTCATTAACAACAATTTCTTTTAAATTCTCCAAGGAATGATTAAAATTCAGTGGCAAATTCTATGGTCTCCTAGGCGCACCTTTGGTCTCCCTTTCCTGATCTCACTCTGGAAGTCCAAATGCAACTGAGCAACAGCACCTAGACACCTATTCCTCGGAAAGCTAGATGGCAAGACTGGAAGTTCTCAAGCTGCAAGATATACAATCAGACCTAACCAGATGGTCTCCGACTTCTCTTGCTAGCATTTAGCCGTCTTGAAATTGAAAACTGACCCCAAAGCCCATACTCAGTGCTTGCATTACCTGGCACAAGCCTTTTCAGAGTAAATTCTGCAGCACTGCTTGACTTGGATGACTCCATCCAGCCATTCAATTGAGATATGATACAGATTAGAATCATACATTAAATCAGTTTTGCATCATTCGGACTTAACCAATTATTAACAAAAATGTTCAATAAATGTTTAATCCCATTTAAGTTCTTTAACTTTCTAAAGCCTTTGACATAGCTAATCTCTGCTGAGAAATCTCTGAGCTTTCCTGGTCTCCTGTGTTCCACTGAACTTCTTTGCTGACAGGAGGAACCACTGATCTATCCCCAACATTTCACACTGCAGCATTATAGCAGGGTTTCACCATGTGTCCAGATCCTATAACAAGCACTCTTTCATCTCTTCTGGGAAAGTTTTACTCATTATTATAGTTCTTCTCATGAAACCTCCAAGTTTAGTCATAATAATTTCTGGAAATTTTTGAGCTCCTCAACCATCTCCTGATTATCATTTCTTCTTGATATAATGACCTAAATTATATTATAATATAATATAATATATTTATTATATTATAATATATAATTAATATAATATAATATAATATAGTATAATATAATATGATATATTTATTATATTATAAGATATAATATATCTTCTTGATATAGTGACCTAAATAAATTGGCAGACTTCAGTGTCTTAAGACATTTGAATGAATCAAGACAGGAAAGAGTTGAAAGGGCCAAGTGTCTTTACTGCACACCCTCCCCATTCACAAAGATCATATAAAGCCATACATTCCTGCACGCAGCAGGAATCAAAAGAGTAGTTATCTGTTCACCAACTTCAGCCTCTTTCTAGGTAGCATTCATTCCCAAGCACTCCTTCCTTCTCAGCTTTCCCCTCCTACCTATAAAAGCTCTTGTGACTATGCCTATTGTCTCCTGTCTGCCACTTCTCTCATCCTCTTTCTTCCTCGCTTTCATCTTCAAACAAGGACATTCTGCTACCCATATCTGCATCCCACACACATTTGCTTTGCAGGCCTGTGTTTGGAGAGGGCACTTCTAATGCTCTGCTTCTCCCATTTGCTTTCATAAGGGAGACCTGCTGAAAACCATCCCCATATACTTTAGTATCCACCTATGACAGCCTTCGAGCATCCTCATGCTCACAGCCAAATGACAGCAGACTAATAAGCTACAGTAAGTCAATTATGTTCCTGATCTGAGAGAATGAAGCTCTGTCTTCATGTCCTCTCTTCTTCTGGAAGTAATAGTAGCACTGGTTAGCAATAACTTGAACGCTGTTTTTTGTCACTGCAGAATTAGTCTACAGGAATCAAGCCAAGAAGAGGGACTGTCTTTTTGTGTTTGAACCTAATGACTGGAGACTTCAATCCCAAATTGATTAAGCTGTGGCAACCCCATTACAACAGTAAGACTAAATATGTTAACTCACATGTCTTTCACAAGAGTTTAACCAAAGGCATTGCATACTTTGCATTTCTGACACTCTACATCCATGGACATTGTTGAGTTCATTGCTCATGTGACAAGAAACAACTTGATCAAATTTACTTGGCTTAACATATGCCCAAAAACTATGTCTTTCATGAACTATACTGTCAGGTCTCCAGGGAGGAAAAGAATACAGTACTCCTCCTTCTACTGTTTAGACTGAACATCTTGTCCCCTGATCTGGCCAACAATCATCCCAGGACTGCATAACTTTCTGCACTAGACTCAGCTTCGCTCAATGGGAAAATGAATAATGGGGAATAAAAATAAAACAAAATTGTTATCTTTAAGTGCTTGAAAAACTGAGCATCTTTTTAGCTGTCAGCTCAATTATTTCTGTGAGGAATTAATTTGTTGTTGTTTCCACAACTACAGCTTTTCAAAGCCCACACAAGAACAAATTACATGAGGTTCAGTAAGGAAAAGAAAAAAGTTTTTTTCAGATTAATTACAGTAAGGAAAAGAAAAAAGTTTTTTTCAGATTAATTACAGCAGGGTTCAACAATTGGGAAACATGGATTGTACAAGAACTACTGCAAAATTACAACCATTAACATGTTATTCTATAGAACATTTAGATACTACAAATATTTTCCAGCTGAAATCTGTCCAGGTTTTCTTCTATCCAGTGCTCCGTGTTTAGTCCAGGAACATTAATGATGAAAATCTAGACAGCATTACACTGTGTGAACTATTAGATGTACACCGATGATACTTGATTTTATATTGCCTTTGGCTTAGTCAGTTCATAGAATTTAAATGATCTGAATTCTGGCTAGCATCTGCTGTCGAATGAGTAAACAGTAAATCAAACTTAAGACTTCATTGCAGAGTTGAAAGTCTGTTTTCCTACAGACCTGGTATACCACATGATGCAATCAAACACATTATTATCTGTCAAGCATCCAAAAATGAACTAAATGACTCATAAAAGCAATAAATAAGACACGGTCTCTGCCCCTGAAATACCTTACCTTGTAAAATTAAAGCAAGACTCTCAGAAAGACTAAATCCTGGGGAACCAAGTTAGTCCTATAATGGAAAGGAGGAACGTGGGTTACACAATATGATAAAGCACACAGACAAATTCCTACAAGGAAGAGTGGAACTTAAACTGCCCACAGCTGCATTAGGGTAATAGTCCCTGTGCAAGTTTTCTCCCCACAGAAAATATGAGTTACCTTATTTGGTAATTCTGCTCATATGTTTTCACACTATGCATATTTCCTTGGGCAGTAGATTCCAGTTTTTCCCCTAGATGAAGGTGTGTCTATTTCCCCGCTTTTAGTGTAATAACCTACAAATCCAGGTGGTTGCCGTAGCACTCTCCTGAGTTTAACTGGGACTTTGTTCAGTTTGTTAGATAGCAATCAATACGTATTTCCAGCAAATCAGGGCTAATATCTCTTCTGACTATGGGTTATTCACATATAAATAACTCAGTACAGTTGAGCTTTGAAAGCTTTAAAGCAAAAAAAAAAAAAAAAATCATAATTCTGTGCAGCAATAGCTAAAAAAATTATAACTGCAGAGCATACTCGGCAGGCATCCCTATGATTTACAATACAGCCTAATAAAATTATGCCTCATGGAGAGAGTGGAAGAATCTTACTCTACCCCACCATGCCTGGCTTGTGCGACAGACAGCAGCTGCTACTGAGATAATTTGCAGAAGGCAGAGTGTATTTCAAGAACGCATTTAAACATCCAAACACAGCTGTACATATACATGACCATACACTCAAGAAAAGAAATATATGAAATAATTACAGAATCCTCCATTATACTTACTGCTTACATTTTGCAATTAGGTGCTAAGCCTTTTATATTTCAAATATACATGGATTTATTTTTTATTAGGAAGGTCTAGTAGTCATAAACAATGCTTTTGCATTCTGTTAATTCAGACTTGCTAAAACTAATTACATTTAAAAGTGTAGGTATTTGGACAACACCAAGCATGAAGCTCCAAATTTCTACTTTGGTTATAATAGCCAAATACTACAGTGGCACTGGAAACGGAGCCTGCTGGTAGGGACTCTTCTCTTAATAAATTAGACCTTTAGCACCTGAGGAGTATATTGCATGTTAGATGTCTCATGGTACCAATACAGTATTAATAACTACTCTGAAACAGAATCAGATAATATTTTGCACTGCATTTTATGAAGTCTGAAACTTTCACTATTGCCAAATAATTTTTGCATTTATAGTCATTTTTAAGTATTATTTAAAATCGTCTGAGAACCAGTCTTTATCCAGGACTCAAAAGGGGGATGTGAAGAGCAACTGTTCAAATTTTTGTCTTATCTCCATTATTCAAATCTTCATCTGCTTCAATACTGCAAAAGTAGTAGGACAAAAATCAATGTCTCAATATGCTTTTCACCATTACAGAAGTATTCCCTATGCTTTCCACCATGTGTGCTTCATATACCCTAATTAATCTTCATAACCACTTCATTTAATTGAGTGGTACTTTCAAACAGGACACTGAAGCATAGCAAGGTCAAAAATGTCCAGCAGTTTTAATGAACTGATTCAAGATGCCCACGATCATATTTTCCAGAGTACCTACATATGGAAAACGCAGATTCCATCGATTTGCTCTAGTCAGACTTGTACCCTTAGCACTTGTACTTGGCAGCCTCAACTCATGTACCTAGAAAGCCACCATCCCACAAATTCTGTGAGCCCAACCAATTTGGTTTGTATGCCTCACACCTAGCGATAAAAAGCACCATCACTGTAGGTATCAGCACAGAAGTAATTTCTCCAGGATGGCGTTCATCTGCACTACCAAGAGACGATCCCTGTTCTGCAGCCCCTGTCAGTCCTACGCATCAATTCTAACAGCTGCAAACAGCGAGGAAAGGATCCTACAGAAAACTAAGCTCTTGAATACCCACAAAGTTTCTTTCTCAAAGCAGGTCCATCATGGGCACCTTGACAAGTATCAGTCACTGAAGAAAAAAAAGGTAGATTGAATGTATGTATGTCAAAAAGCATACATACATATAAGGGGATGGGAAAAATCTTTTGTTTAGCATTTTATAACTTCTATGTGCTCAGATTTGCAACCTTAATGTTTTCAGTGTTATGTTTTGAAAAACAACCAGAAAGTCTACATGTGGCATCATGCTGGCACCTGTACAACTGATCATCAGTTACAGCCTTTGCATATACCATACAGACCTCTGCATATGAGGTAAGAGTAACTGATAGGAATAGTATATAGCCATCCCTGATGTATACCACTATGAAAGGGGATGACACTCTTATAACTTGGCCAAGTATCTTCACTGAGAAGGAAAGGATATATCTCTAACACAGAAGCAAATGTCAGCTTTCTACATCAAAACAAAGAACTGCTAGAATTTCAAAACAAAAACACAGTGGGAAAATGAAAACAAAAATCCCATCCCAGAACACACTAATTTTTCAACACTGAAGAACTAACATATTTCTCTTTAGTCTTGTGCACAGAACTGGCAGACCTGTTTTGGCTTAAGCTTTAAAAATAAGAAAACGAGAAAAAAAAAAAAAGAAAAAAAATCAGACTAAGGTGGACAACTAGCATGGGAAATTTCAGCCCAAATAATTAATACTTAGAAATGTTTTAAGGCACTGAAAACATCTTCTAATGTTATGTCAGGCAAACTTATTAATAGGCAGCTGAGCCAGGTATGCTTATGATAATATTGCTATACTTTCGTGATTCCACAACCAGCCAAAGAGTGATTGTAATTCACCTACAGACACAAAACTTCCCAAATAGTATTTACAGTATTAGGACCAATTTAACTTAAAAATACACAACATTATATAATGTCATTTTTAAAGTAAGAAGTGTCCACTGAGCTTAGATCAAATATATGTATTTTATTATCAGCAAGAAGACTTCATAAAACTTCAGAGGCTTTAATGGATTTCCTTTCCAGATATTAATCAAATATATTTTCCTTAGTGGATGTAGAAAGCCCCTGCATCATGAAGTACCAAATCAATACTTTCATGCTGATAAACAAGAAGAAGAAATAAACCTGGTCGGAAGACACTGAAATCTTGATTAATAAAATATTATTTTAATATATACCTAGAAACAAAAGTTTAGGTTGGACTACTGCAGTGGTATTTCTCACTAGAAGTAAAATGCAAAAGAAAAATAATTTAAGTGAAAGGTATTTGGCATTTTTTCTTTCAGATGCAATAATCACAAGGCCAGTCTAATTTATCCCAAGTGACATGTTATTCCTTTAGCAGTCTACAAAATCTCTCCAGAATCAGGCCCTGATATTCTCTGCTACTAGCTGTATTCTTTACAATTTTGTTTTAAAGTACCTATACTGCATGACTAGGCTCAGTGGTCCAAATCAATGGGATGGAGCAGATGGTATCATAAAAGTAGTCATATAAAATATAACAAATACAAATACTCCCTTATGTTAGCACAGAAGTGAACTACATTTATTGGCCCTTAACAGGACAATCCTTAAACTCTCCAAAGACCACCTGATTCATGCTCCCTCTTGGATAATTTCAGCAGAACCTAATCCTTTACTACTTAATGCTTTAAATACAGTAAAGCTCTTTGCAGTTTACCAAAGGTTTGCACTCAAGTTAGCATGATTCAGAGCTGAGACCTATTTTCACTCATGAAAAAGCAAACATACACTGAACTGTAGCTACTCCGATACCCTATTGACCGAGTATTAGCAAGCATTTGGGGAGAAACCGCAAGGAATTGTCACCTCACAAGGAATTGGCAGTAGGGGGGGGGAAGGCGCTCTCTGCCCTCCCAAATGCAACTCTACTTTCAGCATTCTCATCTGCCAGAAACCAGCACAAAAGACAACAAATACTAAACACAAGAATGAGCTAGCTTATCTTCAGCCAAGAGATAAACCCACACAATAAATAATGTGCAAAAGACTTCAAATGTATATACAACATAGACATGTACGTGTGTGTGTATATATATGAAAAAAGCCTTTGAGTCCCATATTTAAAAGTGTGCATGGTTTATTACCGCCAAACGAGGTGTAAAAAAGCACAGATCTTGGCTGGCTGAAGTTGAGAGCAACACTAAGTGCCCATAGACTCTGCCTGCCTCGAGAAATCAGTTCCTGCTGTAAAATAACAGACTTTAGCACATTCTGCAGAATGACATCACCCAAAGTGGCCTGCCAAAAATGTTACTTTTACATTTCTTCAACAAGAAGATTTCCTTTCACCACTCTTCTTTTTTTTTTATTTTTTTTTAGTCAATCGTTCAAAAATACGAACGTTCTAAGTATTTCCAGGCCTACAGATTAGCAGCTTTTAACACAAGCAAGTGACTATGCCTTTTAAAAATGTTGCGTGTATATGTATCTTTTTGCCTGGTTCTTTTCAGTAGATTTATATTTGCAACCATGCTGAGCTAAAATAATACAAGTTGATGCAATTATCATACTGAAACGATTTTTTCCTTTTGATTTATCACTATTCCACTGAGGAATACTTCATTTTACAATCAAGAGCAAAAAGTATGTCTACCCTTTTAACAAGTTGTAGGTAACCCACCGGAAATTACTGAACATGAACAATGCAATAAATCAAAGGAGAAAACTTCTGCTTTTTCAAGGATGCTGTTTAAAGCTTACTAGATGACAGCTACAAGCAAAGCATTCCACTCTTCCAAATAGTGTAAACAAACAAAAGCTGCTACCTTAGTTGCAGAAATTATGGTCCTTTCACTGAAACATTCAAGATAAGCTCTTCACTTTTTCACTTCTAATGAGGGTTTCCACCTTACCTCTGTAGAAGCCACAGCTGAAGTACACAGAAGTTTTTTGTTCAGCACTCATTCTCAGGTGTTACTACTTTCTCCATCAGTAAGTTTTATGAAGTCAACATCCAGTTCCTCACTGCAGAAATTGTGTCTTTGTTACCAGGTTTGAAATTAAATAAGACAATTCAATATTAACTAATGCTGTAGAGGCTAGTACAGTTTCCCCTTTGAAAAAATAAAAATAAAAATTGCAGGGTGTTCAAGTTAGAAGTTACAAGTTATACATGCAACTGAATGCTATTTCTTTGACATAATGTTTTAAGTTCCTCTTTTGTAGTTATTGGTTTTAGGCAAATGAATAAAAATACTACTGAAATTCAGATTTTTTTGGACAAGAGTTGAACAAGTCTTAAATATAAAGCACTTTGTATGGTACAGGAAATAAAACAACTTCAGAGAACAATCCAGTATTATCAAGGGGAGAGACAAGGTAGTCCAACGTTCTAATGTTTTAATCCAATGCTGCAATGTCTTTAACATCACCAAAATGGTCATACTCCTGATAATTGTTTATATAGTGTGTATGTGCACAATATCTTCTAAAGATAGAACTTTGGAGAAAACAATATTCTTTATTTTTCTCAGTGCTTCCACAGTGATTTTTTAATATAACTTGATTACATAAGGAAAAAGTAGAGTATATAATGAATGCAACTCTTCTGATTTGTTGTAAAGTAGCTCATATCTAACATTCTCCAAGAAGTTGTATTGCAGTGCTCATTTAAGAAATTTTTAAGGGTTATTTTTATTTATTTAAAAATAATAAGAGTCTTGGCAATAATAAATTAAGAACCCCAAATTTGCACTGAATTAATTTGCCATCTATGACCACTTTTTAATGTAAACCTTGAGAAACTTCTGCAGTTACTTTGGGTTAAATTAAATGAAGAAGAGTAATTTAAGAGTCTAATTTCATGATTTGCAGCTCTTCCTTCTGCATGTCACACAATTAGTTACTTTAGTGATGCTTTCTATTGCCTGTCTTCAGATGACCGATAGGACACTGATACCATGAATTTTGCATTCTGTTTTCTTGTGACAAGAAAAAAAAAAAAGCATGAATTCACATCGTATTCAAATACACTGATCCCAGTAGAGCTCAGTGGAGTCTTACATAGGCATAAAATGAACTCTTATGTGTTCTATTAGCTCAGCAATTCCAGGCAGCAGAGAATCAATTCAGATTAAGTATGTTTATACAATGGAAGGTATTTTTAAAATACAGATGGAGGAAAAAACCCCAAAACACACCCACATGGACCTACTGCATATAGAATGAGAGATCTAATTCAGTTCTATATATGATATAATATTTAGTAGAATTAGTTACTTTTGAAGTTAAAACAACATCTTTGCATTTACAGCAGCTTTGTAGATTGTAGTCCTCTTTCTTGAAAAGGGCATCACAGCAAGGTAAGATTAAAGACAAACTTTATAAAACACCATTTTGTGGTATTGACTGTAGAAAAAAAAAAAAAAAAAAAGAGAGGAACTTTTCCCTTCAATACTTGTCAAGGCAGCTATAAGAACTTCAGTGCTAAATGCTCAGGTTACACATAATCCTCCAGCTGCGAGGCGACAATTAGCACCAAAATCTCGAGAAAAGCTTTCAGCTCTCAACAGGTGCCTCACCATTGTGTTCAGGTTTAAATCAAAATCTGGCAGAGTGAATGTCCCACCTCCTGTCACCCCTCCCCTTTGAAACAACTCTTATTACAGCCCCTATCAGAGCAGCTCCACTCTCATTTTCTCTAAAAAGACCAAACATTACTTTCACTCTTTTGTTGGAGTGCTTTTTACCATTATCTTTCATCTATCTGACTGAGACATCTGAAGGCAGGAAGTGGAATTTATTTATTGTGTATTAAGAGTCTACTACTTCTCTCCTGACTGGTGAAAACAGGAGCAAATCCTCTGAGAGTCATATAATTATTCTGACAAAAATCAGAAAGTCTTTCCCTTTCTTTAGGCAGTTTCAGAAATGACCATCCAAAAAAACCTCAAAAGTACATTAGGCTGCAACATTAATATCGTATCTGTATTAAAGTGGGATTTACAGATCTGAAGTTCTCTGTAATATCATGCATTATAAAATTTCCTTCCCTATCAAATCCCAGAAATATTCTTTAGATTAGAAGTTATTTCTCTCCTTTAGAACATCTTCAATAAGGCAGGAATGGCAAAGTGCTTCTTAAAATTCTGACTTCAACAGCAAGTATAAACACTGTTAGAACACTTCTCAGAAAATTTCTCCTTTTTCCAATGTAGAGGCATGCTCTACCCAGAAGGAATATTTATTAGGAAGAATTCCCTCCTTTCTAGCCAGTCAAGCTTTTCTGATCCATTAACAAATACTTTTTTGGCAAAATAAGCAATTTAAAACCCTTCAATACTCAAGGGAGGCTGACTGCCTAGTGAATTAATCATTTATAATGAAGAAAAAGAAAATGGTTATGAGATATTTCAAAAGATGTAGTAAAACATGATGGCACTTAAAAGAATAAAAAAATCATGATGTTTGATCTGACTTGTTTCCATATGGAGACAAGATTGATAATACAAACCAGATACTTCTTTGGTGCCATTCAGTTTATAAAGTCAAGTTTCCACAACACAATAAGAAAACAGCAAGTAGATTAATCATGCACGATTTCCAGTTTTGCTTTGTGCTCCGCATCTTGCAGTGTCCTTTTGCCATTACCTTTCTGAGCCATGCTCATGAGTGCTCTTCCCAGTTTTTTGCTGCTTTCTGGTTTCTTTCCACCTCCTGTGGACAGATCCCAGCAGTTCACACTCTGCCCCGACAATCAGTCCCCAGGGAACTCAGCTCCCAAGACTCATGGCTGATTAACTGTAAAAAACCTCATGCTGCAGGATGTACAAGAATGAACACTAACCAAGTTGCTAGTACAACAGCACTCAGTTCTAGATCCTACTCTAACTCAACTACCAAGTGGTATAGAGGATTTGGATAATTGGGTTATACGGATCTGGAATCACCATCATGCACCATGCAACTTTTGTGTGGCAGCAAACCGTCCTGGAGCCAAGACATGCAACCTGTTTACCATGACTGTTTTCTCAAGTATTTCTGCTCTGGAGCATCTCAGATGGTATTACTCTATTAGGCTCAGAAAAAAACCTAACATGTGACAGTTACTCGGAGAGAATGGTATCCTAAATAGTGCACTTGTATTTGCTAAACCTTTAATACCAATTTTTATTATTTTTTTCTCCATCAATTGAAATTTAGTAATAATTAGTTCCTAATTGTGCGTTCCTTCCCCCCCCCTCCTTGGGATCTGAAGCCTCCCCCAGATCAGAAGTGAGGAATACCATGGGAGGGAGGGAGGGTCACATAAATATCACACCTTCCACATGCAACTGAAGCTGTAGCCATACACTATCTGTCATAGCAGCCATTATCTCGCAATCATAACATGGAAAGAGCTCCCAGTTATGCTGCAATTTCCTGCCATTCCTTTAAGATGGCTATAAGAAATAATTAATCTCCTGTATTGAAGCTGGTAGCTAAAACAATGGCAGTCTTCAAAGGGAGCTGTGAACATGGCCTTGCCCAAAGCTGGAAAGACTGAGAGGTCTGCTTGGAACAAGGGACAGCTTTGGTAAAACAGATCTCCTGTAACATCCTTAGGTTGCCACAGAGCAGCAAATTTGTACTGAAAAGAAAATCTTCATCTAAATGTTTCCAACCCACTTTCCCAGAGAGAGGTTTAGTGAATAACTTGACATGGTTGCAGGATGACACAAAGAGATTGCCCTGCCTACCTTCACTAGGCAGGTAATCAGGAGAACACACACAAAGCCAGAAAGACAGGATTTTGACTCCCAGCCACACTAGATTTCATGCCAATTAAAAAAGTTAGCAGACAACCTGAAGTCATCAGTATATATTTCACAGAAAAATACTGACCTTTTTTATGGATTCACAGTGACTGTAGGAAACACCCTATACAAGAAGATGAATTTCATTTTCCTGAATTATTTTGTTATCAACAGCTTAGGATTCACCAGAAGTCTTAAGTACAAGCCAAGATTTAATTGTCTTAATCTTTCAGTAATTGTAATAAAAAGACAGGCCTCTGATCCAAATTATTTATGATTTAAACAAAATTGAAAATAGCAAGGAAACACTGAAAAAGTAGTGATCACTAATGAGCACAGAAGTAACGTCAGAAAAAACAAAGCTTATTGGTGTTGACTTTTTGTGCAGAAAGAAGAAAGTTAAATTTATTTTGGGATGCTTCTAAGGGGCCTCTCCAAAACGTGAAGGAAACAAAAGTGAAAACATAAATGTACTTTATCTGGAAATGCATTGAGCAAGTGACAGTCATGTCTCAGCACTGAAAAAGGAGCAAAACAATAAAGAAAAGACATTAGAACTAAAGACATCAGAAAAAAAGAAGAAAGAAATCAGGGAGGAAAGAAGGGAAAGAAGCAGACAAAGGAAAAAAAAAAAAAAAAAAAAAAGGAAGTTTAAGGAGTGACCTGAAAGCAATGCAAGGATTACTGGACTTCAGAGGTACGATGCTGGCAGTTTACAGAACTTCAGCTGTTTTGCTGAGGAAAGAGCAGAAGCGATGGATGCAGCCCAGTGTGGGATAATCCTAAAGTCAGAGAACATATGCTTTGAGTTTAATCCAACTGCAGAGTTCTGGCAAACATGCTGCATTTATAGAGGCAAATACATCAACTTTAATTTTTTAGCAGCTGTGCTGCCCTTTAATTTCTTATACCCTGAAGTGTACACTTGTAGCCCTTTCGCTTACCTCTAAAAAGCGGATCACTTAAAACAGCCCAGCCTTTCTATCTGAAGCCAACTAACAGCTCTTGCCCACTGGAATTTTCTTTGAGATAGTGTTATTTTCCACTTGTTTTGCCTGTTTTCTTCTTAATCAAACACACATTGAAGTGTCTTCCTAGGAAGGTTAAGCCATACCAGCAGGAACCAAGACTCTCTAGTTCAGCTGGCAAGCTTCTCCCTAGGAATCCCATATTATCCCAGATCCAGAAAGCCTCCTCTCTTTCACAATTCAAGCTTTTCCTCCCAGACCCACTAGCTCTCCTAGCTCTGCTCTAATACCTCCATGCATTTCAATGTTAAACCTACTCAGTGTATCAGAGCTGACTGCTGTCAGCAGCAGTAAAAGACCACCACTAATTGCACTTTTCCTTCCAGCCCTCAGCTGAGGATTTTACTCACACACCTCAGGTCACCACTCTACAGCTCTTCCCAGCAAAGCCAAGTTGCCAGGCCTCTTTACAGAGTTCAGCAGGAGGCAATATCTACACCTCTCCCCCCCCCAACCCCAATCAGGCCTTCACACCAATTAAGCTTATTGACACCAGATTTTATACATTCCTTCACAATGACAGCACACTATTTCTTAAAGCGAACAAACCCTTTAATGTGGGAGTGGAGAACAAGGTCCGGAAAGGTAAAGCAGCAGCAGCAACAGTCAGCTCTGGTACAGCAGCCCAGTCACCCTGAAGCCAAAGGGGAGAAAAGGATGTTGTAACAATGCTCTAAAAAAAAAAAGAAAAAAAAAAGGAGAAAGCATTCATTTTACACCTGTTGTTTTCTTCCCCTGGCAGCTGAGGGACAGGAGGAGCTGGATGGAGGTGCAGGAGTGGGAATCTGTGTTTGAAGGCCCCTGGGGGAATGAGAGGGGCAATTAACTGGGGCAGCAAATGCAGGGGAGGGTGAAGACAGCTCCCCTCCCAGCCCCTTGCTCCAGGGCCCCTTCAGCTGCTCCCCCCCAGCCCTGCCTGCAGCTGCACCCAGTAGGGAGGAACATCCCATGGGAGACAGGAAGGGAAAATTCCCCCAGAGCCTGGGCTCCCCATCACCACACATGAATGAGCTGAGAGGCAACACTGCCTGCTTCCTGTACCTCAGGTTTCCATTTCACAGATGCCACTAGTAATACCTCACTGTGGCAAAGCTCTTCTGTAAGCATGAACTGGCTGGTGGTAGTTCTGATTATGTAGGCATTTCCCAAGGTCAGCCTCTTGTACAACTGCATTTATTCTCTAGATCACACAGGCACAAGCTGCTGTACATACACTGCAGGCATCTGTTAATCACACCTGCAGAAAGCTATTACCTGCGGACCTGGGGATTTTTTGTTGTTTTGTTTGTTTTTACAACTGCTGAACCTACACAAACCCCACTGACATGAATGGGTGCAGAGCTCAGCGCCCCAGAACACTGGAGCGTGTGTAAAACACAGCCAGCTCCTCGTCAGTTAAAAACCAGATGTCCCCTGGCAGCATCCCACAGACTCATCGATACAAGTGATGCCTTTGCAGCACAGATCGATCTTGCATCTGAGGCACGTCTTGCGAATGCACCACATTTCTGCCCACTTCCAGCACATGGAGGAAATTCATCTGGTGGGGAGTGTTGGATATGGTCTTTGTGCAGCATGTCAAACAGGCTTCCAGTATTGCTTCACTGAGACATAAATTTCAATCTTGTTTGTTCAGAAATGACTACCGCCTGGTATTGCCAAGAAAACCCGGCTCTCTGAAACATGCAAGCTCTAATTATTTATTAAGATATTTTTTGGCTCCTCTCAAGCTTTGTATTTTGTTTTCATTTATCAGACTGAGCACTGGTTGGCTGTATACTCAACTAGACTATGACCTCTGATTCATACTTCCACCAATTCTCTTCATATCTCTTAATTGTCTTGAAATAGCCAGACTTCTGCATGGTAATTAATGTTACTGTGAACTTAGACACTGGAAGTCCTAAAATGATTAGATTTCTGGAGGGCTGAATGAACCAGTATCTGCAAATGTAATGGTATGTAGTGGTCTGAACACAGAACTTTAAACTGTGAACTGCTGACTTCAAAACCTGGGTCTACCTTGCTATTCCATCTCCGTCCTTCCCTTTGCAGTAGAACAAGAATCTATCTCTTTATTTACCTACTTCCCAAGTTAGGGGAATAAATCTTGAATGTGACGTAAGTGCTAACACTGTAATTAGCAGGAAAACTTTCCCTGTTCATCTCAACATATTCAACAACAGATGCCTATCACTTTAAAAAGACCAATCAAAATTTAAAAACATATATTCTGGGCAGAATATTTTTAAAACAGAAAGTATTCAAGATGGAATTGTCTTGACAGTGCCTGCTGTAGAAAAACTCAGGCCAGCTCATTTTGTTTTAAAAATTTACATGGAAAGCTTGTAGGACTTACTTTTGTATTTTTCTGTTATAAAATATATACGTAAAAATCTGTGATAAATAAAGAGATAAAAGAGAGTTTCTCAGTGCTGGTAAATTAAGACATCATTTGTAATGCCCATGAGGGGGAAACTTAGGATTTACTGCTTTTGGAAAAAGTGTCATGGAGCATTAAGAAGAATCCTGCAAAGCTGCCTGACCTCAGGCTTTATGGAATTCCCTGTCCCACAGTGCAACAAGGCTACAGCCCCACTTCTGCCCTGTAGTAGTACCTTGAGCGTAGATCTCACAGGATTTTGGCCCAAAGAGGGTGGAAAGGTGGCTGCTGTTTTGATCAGCTAATCTCTAGTTATTTTATAGTGAAACGTTAATTCACGCAGAAGAGGAGAAAGGCAAATATAATTGCCAAAGCAAATCTGGATGAACATTTTCCGTGAAATATACACACAAATCACATATAGAGAAGTACAAACCTGAAGCTCTCACGCAACTTCCAAGGTAAATTCCAGCAAGCTTCCAAGGAAAGCAGAAAATAGCCCATCATGTTAAAAAGTGAAATTGTCAGTTTAACATCACCAGGATTTATTTTCTCTGTGTTACGAGACTGTAGATGCAGGCTGTAAGAAAAATAAATATTCTGTAACATCCTATTCCAAGAGAAAGCTATTTCAAAATTCAGGCTTATTTCAGTCTTACTTTAGAAATAAAATATGAAGAGAATCTGGATATTTTATAAATACATATGTTGGAGCCAGGCTAAAAATGATGATTTTCTTGTTCTTTAGACTTTCAGTTTCAAGCGAACAACTAAACAGCACTTGCATATGCCACAAGTCTCAGCCTTTCTTTCAAAGATTAACAAGAACAGAGTTGGATCTCATCCATCACTTTCCAAGAGATTAGATCCCTAAATCTCAGGATCACATCTTGTACAGTTACCGATATAATATAGAACCAAAATTTGCCATCCATAAAGACATCAACACCCAGCTCTGCCAAAACATTGACCTTCTCAGTCAAGGAGTGTTAAATGATGCATGAGCATAGTTTTATACTCAGACAGATACATGAAATAAAATTATAAAATGTTTTAAGGCCACCCTAAGAAAATTATATCAAACATGACTGGAAAGTACAAACTGATTCATTGAGAAATTATCAACTAATTTTTAATCTTTTCATGAACATTATGAAATGTTCATGAGCTGTCTGCAGTTAGTGAGGATAATTTGTCTCTATAAGAACATGTTTCTATTTTATGTTGCTACTGAACAGCAGACAAGCAAGTCCACAGGACCAAAACTTTTAAGACAACTGGTCTCTGAGCCACCTCTCTGATTACATGGCAGTGATTTTTGACAACTGAAAAACAGCAATTAGCATGCCAGTCATCTGTGAAGGAAAAAAAAATATTTGTGATTTGGGCAAATATTTAGTCACAGAGTTATAACATTTTATATAAATATTAATAATATTTTTAATTTTATAACTTGATTACCTATGTCAAGAGTAGTTAGGAGTAGAGACAGCAACTCAAATGTTGTTTGATTTCTAGAAAATATTCAACAGTTTTTTAGCCAGCAAAGAGTATGCCCATCCACACCATGAGCAGCCAGTTTCTCCAGGAGAATGCTGTGGGAAACAGTGTCAAAGGCTTTATTAAAGTCTAGGCAGAAACCATCCACAGCCTTTCCCTCACCCACTAAGTGGGTCACCTTGTCATAGAAGGAGATCAGTTTAGTCAAGCAGGACTTGTCTTTCATCAACCTGTGCTGACTGGGCCTGATTGCCTGGTTGTCCTGTATGTGCCACGTGATGGCACTCAAGATGATCTGCTCCATAACCTTCCCCAGCACCAAGGTCAGGCTGACAGGCCTGTAAATTCCTGGATCCTCCTTCCGGCCCTTCCTGTAGACAGGCATCACATTTGCTAACCTCCAGTCAACTGGGACCTCGACTTCCGGTTAGTTCAGGTAGAAACAGTTACGTAAGTGCCAAATGAGTTACAGAACTGATAACTTGCCAGTTCTTCAGAGTTCAATAAAATTACAATATAATTTTTCTGGCGATGCTGAAGTGATTATGAAATCACTTCAGTGATCACGGAACAGTTTCTGGTGAACAAGCCCCTGCTGTACAAAACTATACTGTTGGCTCTGAATGTCCTTTTTGCTAACAGTCTTGGCAGAAAAAGTGAGGACTCACGGATAAGAAGAGACTCTTATCTCCAGAGGTGGTCCTCAGGTCAGAGTTGAGGAATGTTGGCTGGATAGGATGGTGAACATGTGCTGCCAGTGCTGCCACAGCTGCCTAGAGTATATTTATCTGTTTATTCCATGAGCACCTAATGCTCCCTGACATAATTAGGACCAAGAGTATTGCTATATATAAAAAGAACCAAATATTTCATCAATGACAACAACATCAAGAACTACATTACTAAGAAATAAAACATTTTTGAACCACAGGAGAAGAATCAGAATGGAAGTAAACCCTCAGACATTAATTTTTAATTACCAGATATTAGGAAAGAAAATTTCCTTTGGGGGAGTTTTTCTGAGACTAGCAACTGTCATATTTCTTGCACCTTTTTCCCCAGTATTGGAGCCTAGATAAACAAAGGCAATTCATATGTCATTGCCAAAATTCACATGCACCTGTAAGAAGCTTATACCTAGAGAGCATTCTTCTGTCAAAGTTATTTGAGCAGCAGAAAGAAAATACAGTTGCTAAGCAATTGCAAACCCCATTTAATCCAGAAAGACAGAAAAAGCAAACCCAGGTCCTTTTTAATCAAAGGCTGAGCCATCCAGTGTGACCATCTGAGTGCAATGGAAGTGACAGGAGCTGGAGGAGTCAGAAGCACAAACCCCTCTCAACCGTGACTATGCTTGTGGCATAACAGGATTGCACAGGTAGCTGTCAGGACGCTACTTGGAGATCACTGCTTTATTAGCAGCAATGGTGCATGAGAAATGAACTGCACAGTCCTCAGGCCCTGGGGAAAAAACTGTCCTGGTAGCTAAAAAAGAATTGTCTTGCTTTTCACATCTGATGTGAGGTCACCGATACAAAATATACATTACTGTAGAAATTTGTATTTCTTAGGTTTTAAGTCATCTGTAGAAAATCTGAAATCTTCATGATTTTTAAGTACTTGGCAATATTGCTTCCCTCTTTTTCTCGTTCACTGAGCAGAAACATACCACTGTGTCAATTAAGGTCAGGCTTATCTGAACAGACCCTGAACTAATTCTGCTCTCTACCAAATGTGAAATCCAAACCTGTTGAAACTGGCCTCTCTTTCCACAAAGCAGGATGTGAAATGAGGACTGATAGCCCTAAAAGTAATGAGAAAACTCAAAAAAGTTTGCTTTTGTAATGATGTTAACAGTCTAAATATCATGACAGATTTGCAGTATATCAAATAGTCATGGAACATTACAAGATAATATAAATCAGGGACATGAAAATTCAGAAATTTATATTTGTGTCAAATGTCGTACTTCTATACAACTTATATATGTATATGCATACACAAATATAGTGTGTTTGTTGTGGATCAGGAACTAGTTATGTCCACCTGCATGTGAGCTGTTTCCTTTGCCTAATACCATTTGTGCACAAAAATAACCTGCACAAAAGTAACCTGCTGTCAGCTTCTTAGAACAAACTGCCACAAAAGGATAGTACTTAACAAAAATATTCTTATCATAGAGGCATCACCATATAACACAGTTCAGCTCTGCAAATAATTATTAGATATGTAGTAGACCTTTGATCATTGCTTTTACAATTCAATTGTAACATTAATTTATGCTGAAACAGTTTGGTATACCACACTTAAGATTGTCATAAAAATGCAAGAAAATCAACATGTTATACATACTTTATGTTTATATGAATGAAAAGGCTAACAGAGTGTATATTTATAATTTTCTATGCCTGTATCCCCTTGTATATTCTTCTGTTCCAGTGTTTGCTACTTGATCAACAAAACAAATGTTTAAGTCACTTTCAAAGTACATGAGTACACTTACAAATACAGTGCTTTGTATATCACATGCATACAAGCTTCTTCATGTATTTAGTATATACATATGTGAAAACATATACAGTCATGGTTTCAGACATACACATCCCTCTCAAGTCATTTCA
Organism: Athene noctua; assembly: GCF_965140245.1. Classification (NCBI taxonomy): domain Eukaryota; kingdom Metazoa; phylum Chordata; class Aves; order Strigiformes; family Strigidae; genus Athene; species Athene noctua. Next base: position 11,142,133 of record NC_134047.1, on the reverse strand, counting down.
TGCACACAGCTAAAAAATTCAGAACAAACAGCTGCAGTATCAAGGTGCTGCCTGCTACCTGTATAGCCCAGCTTGGATACATTTTACAAATTTCCTGTATGTTTCCAGGGTGTTCCTATTAATCATATTGAAAATAAACACAAATTGTCAACACAGAATCACAGAATCAACCAGGTTGGAAAGGACCTTGAAGATCATCCAGTCCAACCATTAACCTCACACTGAGAGTTCCCAACTACACCAGATCCCTCAGCGCTGGATCAACCCAACTCTTAAACCCTCCAGGGATGGGAACTCCACCACTGCCCTGGGCAGCCCATTCCAACGCCTAACAACCCGTTCTGTAAAGAAATGCTTTCTAATATCTAGTCTGAACTTTCCCTGGTGCAACTTGAGGCCATTCCCTCTTGTCCTATCACTTGTTACTTGGTTAAAGAGGCTCATCCCCAGCTCTCTGCACCCTCCTTTCAGGGAGCTGTAGAGGGCCATGAGGTCTCCCCTCAGCCTCCTCTTCTCCAGACTGAACACCCCCAGATCCCCCAGCTGCTCCTTGTAGGACCTGTGCTCCAGACCCTGCACCAGCTCCGTTGCCCTTCTCTCGAGTAATTCAATGTCCTTTTTGTAGTGAGGGGCCCAAAACTGAGGGAGGGGCCCAGTCATTGAGGTGCAGACTCACCAGTGCCGAGTACAGGGGCAAGATCCCTTCCCTGTCCCTGCTGGCCAATCTATTGCTGATACAAGCCAGGATGACCTTTAAAATGAGATGACCAGTATTTTTAACTATTTAAACATGCGCTATTCTGCACTTCAGACTTCATCAATTAACTTTTGCATACTATCATGGTAGTGATTCTATTGTGGATTTCTGAGTTATGTGGACTGTTTACATCTGCACAATACCAGCTTTCCTTCAGAGGGACAGTCTGCGTGTCTCTTAAAGGGAATGCCTGTTGTCTTATTCAAAATCAGACATCACAGACATGCAAAGACACAGTTGTTTTGAACATAGAACATGAAGTGATGATTAATCTTTTCCCTGTGCATTCTTGTCAAATGCTTACTTCACCTCTCACTTTATTCAGTTCTCAAAAACCATCTGGCCTACAGTTCTTTTTTGTTCTTTTTTTTTTTTTTTTGGTATATGTTGCCTAATTTTTGTTAGTCATGAAGAAAAGCTGAAACTAATGATGATGTGACTGTACCAGGTGCCTGATATTACATCATTCTAGACATTATCTTGCAAAACAGTCAAATACTTATTTTGGCTGAAAGGGTTTTTTTCAGTCCAGAGTAGAACTGGATATTCTTACACACACGTATTATTTTCTATTCTACTACACAGAGAGCCATGAAATGAAAGAGAATGATGATCAGTAAACAAACAGACAAATACGTTCTCCAGAAAACGTAAATGTTAGTCTTTCACTTGTATCTCCATGTATCAAAACCATGTAAGGAATTCCCTAATTCTGTACATAATATACATAGTCCTCAATCTACATAAACTGCTCATTGACATAATCAGATATTTTGCATGATTACAGGTTCAAGCACGGTTCAAGGTACGGAGGAATAAATGGGTAATATTATGTCAAAAAAAAACCCAGCCCTCACAAAAAAGACTGACGTGAAGCTCTAAAGCACACTTAACCATCTGGCCAAAGATGAGAAGTGCTGCCTTTCAGGAAAAGCAATACTTTGCTTTGAAATATGGACTTGTCTCACAGTTAAAATTTTACTTATTACACAGATGTTGAGTTAAATCATTACAAATAAACAAGCCCATTTCCCTATCTGGGCATTCTTCTACCAAATAAAAAATGGTTTTCTTTGTCTTAGGTGAAATTCCCTGCAAAGTGACATGCCAAGATCACAGTGTTTACTTGAATAATTTTAGCATACAATTATGCTGATTTACATTGACAGTTTAGCTAAGACAAGTGAGATCCAAGGTCATTCTGTTGCCATTGGACTATGATATTGGACAGGCACTTACAAAAGACACTTCATTTGACCCAGGCACTATAACTTGATTACCTCAGTCATGTCTCTCACGTTTGATGGATCATCTTGGTCTTTCCTTTTTGGCTACTCAAGGAAGCTAGACAAACAGAAATCTAATTTTTGTCTGAAACTCGGGCTAAGTGTCTGATCCCTTTTAAACTGGATGCTGGGACTAGGAAAAACAGCCCTTCTCTGAAAAAAGGTTAAAAAGGAATTACATTCAAAGTGCCAGGGACCTTTTGTTTGCAAACAAAAGCTCTTGGCCCTTTCTCTTTTGAGACCTCCAGTACACTGTATGTTTGTGTTGCACATTTTCATTAAATTCTCAGTCAATGCTTCTGCTTCTAGGGCTATACAGAAGTTGAGACATCCTTTTTGTTCATTTGTTCTCCTTCACAACAAACAATCAACTGATTTAAATTATGCCCAAGCCCACACATTTTTATAAGCCAATAGTTTTTGTTATCAAACTGTCACAGTACATACACTGCTTTTAGAGCATTATTTTTATGTACTCTCTTGAAATTAAATGTCTCTTTGGTTCTAAATCATTAACTAAATTCTTAGCACTGTTAAACACCTTTACTGAAGGCAACTTTCAAAGGACTATGCAACGACAGTATAATGTTTCACTGTGAAATTCTGGACCGTGGAGCCATGACAGACACAGTTACATAGTAAGTGTAACCCTAAATGCCAATCCAGGACAGATAAAAATAAATCCTTCCTCTATCTTTCCTCACCTTCCTTCCCCTCTTTTCTTATTTTTCAGGTTTATAATGACTTGCATCATACATAAAATCAGACTATTGCAGTTTCTCACAAATGTTACTGGATTTGTCTATACCACTATTGGAAGAGAGACATTGATTTCAGGATTCTCTAAACACTGAGTAAAAGGAGAATGTATCCCAAACTCTGAAAGTAATTCCTAAACAAAGAATAAATGAATAAAATTAAAATACATGTAGCAAAAAGTACTATTATAAAAATTACAGATTTACAGCAACAGTTTGTGATCAAAGGTTTTTAAGTTCCTGTTGCATAAAAGCTCTACTCTGTTGCTGAAGAACATTACAGCTCTTCCATTGTTCTCAAACACAGCACAGGTCAAAGAAGTAGCATAACAAATCAATTAATGTCCTACCTACCTCCTTCACTAATTAGGGACTCAGTCTCTCTCTCTCTCTCTCTCTGCTCTTGATATTTGAAACTTCTCAGAAGGTGAAGATTAAAGTAGCATCTCTCAAACTTTTCCAGAGGGTTTCCTTTTTAAGCCTTACCTTCCCTGACAAGTATGGATTCAGCTGAGGTGAAAGAGCATTAGGAAATTTTATTCAACCCTATAAACACAGTCTGTATAAACACTTCTACAAAGGGATCTCCTTATTATCTTTCCTCCAATTCCAGTTCTAAAAATATTCAGATAATCCAGAATATTAAACCTAAATATTCATGTTCCTCCATGTTCCAGGAAATATGGCCACAGTACACATACAATAAACATCCCATCAGCATCTCTGATTTCATAATCATCTTTCAGATATAAACCAGCACTGCTTTTCTTTTTTTTCCACAGGAGAAATTCTTCAGTACATGTGTCTGAATTCACACTGGGCCTTTTAGATGCATGTTTTCTATTCTCCCTCATGGTCATTCCTGTCTGAACAGCTAGGACTGTTACATCCTATCATTGTTATTTGGCTTCCTACACCTTCGAGTCTCACTCAGGAAACCAGAACAAATGAACCTTTACTATTGTGCTGGGAGCAGCACATCTGATCGTGTGGAGGGGAGCAGCTACATGGTGCACAGCCTTCTCCACTTGGGCAAGCAGTGGCTGGACCCAGCCCTGTTAGGAGCTACCTGTTTCAGTTCCATGGACTGAGCTGCAGCTTCTTTCCCTATTCTCCCCTGCTCATTATATGATACAGCAGCCCAAGCAGAATGTAATGTCTTGAAATCTGGACACATACCAAAACGGAGTAGGAACTTCAAATCTCACTCATCATCTGAATAAAATGTATACATTCATTTCTATCCAACTTATTCTAAGAATACCAAGACTACAATCTAGCATAACTTTTAAATGTTTCTCTATCCTTTTACTCTCCGTTTGTTTCAGGCATGTGGATCATCCACCAGCACTAGCCAAGCAATGAAGTATCTCCATGCAATCAGCAAATTTTAGACACAGCATGCCCTCAGAATCATCAATTTCTCTGCTGCCTGTACAAATGCAGCTGAGGAAGAAAGATATCAAGTAGTAGCAGTCAGGTATGGGCATCAAATATTAAAAATAATATCTAGTTTGAGTTACACACACAGAATTGCCCTTCTCCATCTTCACTTACATTGTTGTGTCTATTTTATTGATTGAAACTGTGGACACTTGAGAAAAAAATAAACTACACAAATAAATATGCTGATCCTGAGCAGACCTTACTACAAAGACTCTTTTTATAGTTTGTGCATAACACGGGCAAATCAAGAATTTGCAATAGTACAGGTAAGTATAGAAAGATAATATCAGGAATCTTGATTAATTGACATTTAAGCAAAAAAATTTGAAGAAAAACAACAGCACTGCTCCTCATGCAAGAATGAATGGTTTCTAAAAAGATTCTGCTTTGCCCCAGAATGCAAAGAATGTAGCTACAATAGCTTCAAGCTTCATAAGAAAGGAAGGGACTTTGGAAGTTGATCCAATGGCCAAATGAGAGAGAAGCAGCTCAACTGCTCAATGAACATTACAGAATAGAAGGAAACTTCTTCCTTAGGAGTCCATGAATGCTTTATTTGTGCAGTCTTGTCTCTGACTCTGTCTAAAGACAAGCAAAAGTGTTTATGCACCTGATTTAGTGGCTTCATTCCCTAGACTGTGTCGATGCGGCTTGCATACTGAAGCAAAAAAGCTCACTTTGTGGCTTCAGTATTACAGCAACATTTTAGGGAGCAAAATGTGTAAGAAGAGAGTATTGCAAAGCAGTCTTCCATTAACCTCTATTCCCCCCCATCCCATTTTGCCCCTCATACTATAGTCTTTGTTAACTATAGTGTTCTTCTTTATAATAAAGCAACAACATGGTTCGTCAAAATGTTCTACAGTAAAAGAAGGTATATGAAAACAAAGTGTATTTGCTAAAATCTAAAGTTGCCACACATGTGAGATGCCACCACATGGACCAGACTACTACTCATCTCTTTCCAGGCTAGAATGTGAAAGGATGGGCACGCCCATTTCCCTTGAACACATCCTTCATGAGAAGAGAATCATCAGTCAGTACCAGCTGATTTCATAAGCTCCATGAAAAGGTCACTTTTCTTAAAATCTAAACCCAGCCATTTTTAAAAATACATGTTGCCAACATTAGAGCACAGGGATCTGATCCAATCTAATTATCAAATGTGCAGGTTTTTGTTTCCATTACAGAACTTTTCTGTGTGTAATATAAGAATTTGCTCTTTGTTGATACAGCTCTTGGACAAGCACAGAATTTGCATCAAATGCAACACAGGACTGAACCCTGCATAAGCATGTATCGCACACAAGTACGATACATGCTTATGCATGTGAAAACTTCTGGAGTGACACAGAGAATAATTACACCTGAGTAAGTGCCTGTGTGTACAAACCCGAGATGATAAAGTAAGAGTGCTTTTGCAGGAATTCTGGTTTTGGAAGGGTTAATCCAGAGCTTTACTATTCTTTGAACACAGCACTTATGAACCATAGCCACAGAGGCTCTGTGCACTTGCAGCATTCGCTGAAGCCAGGGGGAGTCATGGCTTCTTCCAGGAGTGAGCCATACACACATAAACTAAGTTAAAATATATTGTTTACATACTGCAAACCTAATAATTCACAGAAACCCTGGCATCAAACTGCAGGATTTTCCTTCAGACACAGCCACTTCTCCAGAGCTAGTTTTTCACGTCTTGGTAGCAGTTGACCCTAGAACCATTTTCAGACATAAGTCAGTGTTTTCTTAACCTGCCAGTGCCCTACTGTAAGCACGTTCATCATGCAGCTGCGCTCTTAGTCAAAGCCCCTTGGGAAGGAACAGAAATACTGAAGAGTTTCACTAGTGGGGTTTTAGAAATGTCGGTGCAGTGCGCCCTGCTGGGCTGCACCGAGAGCAGCCTGGGGGATGCAGTCCCTGGCCCAAAAATGTATCCAAAAATGTACCCAGATGAGAGCAGAGCCTGCCCTTTTGCTATTCTACTCTGCTCCCAATTTTAATATGTTTATAATGAAGCTAAGCAGAAACATGCAAGAACATAAATAGCAAGCAGAGCACAGCAGTGCTAGGATTATGTCTGACAAGTCTCAAATGAGCTACTTTATTTTTCTTTTTTCTCAGTTCAGATTTTTTTTTTTTTTTTTTGCCATGGGTTTATTCACTCCTTCCTAATTCCAAACTATCATAGAAGTTAAAAATTGAAAAAGTATCTTCGATTGAGCTAATCCCCCTAAAATTTATCTCAGCCTCAAATATCTTAAGTGATAGCAATTACAATATTAGTTGATTATTACTTTTATGTTAACCATGGCAACCAACCTCTCACATAATGCTCGAAATTTATTTTAAATCTATCAGCTCCTAGCTGGAATAGTGGTTTTGAGAAACTAGTGGAGAGTTCATCCATTTAACCAGAGTTATGGAACAGTTAGCAGGGGCTTCTATTACTCAATATTTAAGATGAATGATGTAATTCTATCATAAGTTAATAAAAAATGGGTATCTAGAGGGAAATTCTGACATAATTCTCAAAAGAGCAGTCTGTTCAGTTATCTTTTTCTATGAGCAACTTTTAGACAGAAAGGTGACCTTTAATTCTAACTTTTCCTAAATCTTTCTTAGGTGACACCTCTAACAGTACAAAATGTCCTAACAGAAAACAAGTAACTTGAGCAAGATGATTATATAATTACAAAATATTCTGATTTTCCAAAAGCAGATGGAAAAAGCTTATGTTGAAAGACATGTTTCAGGAAATGTTAGAAACATCTTTTCTATGGGTTGTATGTTGAAGGAAACAGCAAATGATATAATGAGAAAGGACAGAATCCAATTATTCTAATATTTTATTTCTGTCAGAAGCCAATTTTAGGCATTCCAATGAAAGGCAAAAACCCAATTCTGAACCATACAGAGTCTCAATGGAAGAAGTTAAAAACCGGAGCAGGTGTTGGAAAATTGTATCTGCCCTTTTTTCTGTTTGTTATCCAAAAATGCAAATTGCTTTTTACCAGAAACCTTCCAGCTACATTTTAGCTTGAGAAAATGTAGCATCTATTCATGTTAGTGCTGAGAGAGAAAGCCATAAATGTCAGCACACAGCAGTCTGGATTTTATAATCACATGTCTCTCAACATCCATCTACATAATGCATAGGACTAGGTAATTACAGACCAATTTTTAAAAATAATTAAATAAAATTAGGATAGAAAAAATAGAGAGAGAAGCAAGGAAACTTATTAATTGAGGCTGGCAAATACTTAGAATTGGCCCCATTTGCTTAAGTAACTGCAATATGTAAACAGCAAAACTAAAAGACATCAACAATTTACACTCACATATAAGATTTTCTAAAATTAAAAAGTATCTCTGCTTTGTTAATAGCACAAATAGGCGGAGCTACTGTGTCAAGGAGCCCAGTGTGCAAAAATTCCTATTTCCAGAGTCACAAGCAGAATCCTTTCCTTGTTATAGACAACCTCCCCCCAGTCCTCAAACTTAAAACGGCACATTTTTCTCAATTCCTAGGTTTAACCAGTATTGTATAAAGCATGGTTTCCTCTTTAAAAATTGTTGGTACTGCAGGATGGGTCTATTTATTGAGAAGGGGATCAAGTGAGCCACTTACACTAAGTGGAGTTTGACCTAAGGTTTCATGCAGCATCCATCAAAGTCAGCACTGTAGCGCCACTGCCATCAGGGGCCCACAACAGTGTGCCTGCGTCATGCATCCTTCTGGCAGATAGCTGTGCTCGTGAGCCATGGTCTCAGCCTGACCTACCTCCTCGAAGACCTGTACAGACTTTTAACTAATCTCACAACTCCCCTTGATGGGCTGGACAAGTAACACTACATAGTTGTGAGCACTCATATCCTTCCTGAACACATTCCACTCCTGACCTTCAGTACCTGCATGCCATTTCAATCACGGGTGGTCTTCCAACACATTGCAAGTCAGACCCACAGCCTCCACTGAAATTTCTGTTCTGGGCCTCATTTAAAAGCGACACTCTTTTTATTACTCAGATGAGTAAGAGCTGAAGAATGAAACTATGAAACACATCCTTCAGTACCTTTCCAAAGGTACTGGCCTTTGTTCTCTTTTGCTTCAGTGCATTTTAAATACCTAGCGGAGAGCTCTGAAGTATTCACACAAGCATCCGATGTAGCTTTATAACGAAATAAATAAGTGAAAGGAAACCATGCCTACCAGAAATGAAAGACTAGCATAAATCTCAGTGGACCACCAACTTCATCTCTTTTTTTTTTCTTTAACTATGAAATAAGTGGTATTTTTATAATCTAGCATTAGCTTAAAGTTGTTGCATTGTATGCTTTGATGTATTTTAATATGGTATCTGGAGATCATTTCAAAAGAGATGCAAAGTTTTCTGCCCTACAGATTACCCATGTACATCAAATGAAGGAAGCATATTCATTCTCCCATATATCTTCTTCTCGCAAGTCCATTAAACACACATTTTCCATTCTGGGTGCTTTATTTCACTTCCAGAGCTGGACAGTCTTGGTTATCCACAATATCTTGCATCCGTTCAGGAACTGCTTGCACAAGATTCCCTTGATGACAGTTCCCATTAGCACACATTCATTTACACATACTTTTTTTTCATTTGTGAAATTCCTTTCTTCAAGTGAGTATGAAAGATTATTCCTTTAATAGTCCCTTCCCCACAGGTAGATTAGTCTCATTTGGGGAAGCTGTCGCTCATCATGACCACTAGATCAAAGGGGCTCCAGCAGAAAGACTATCTCTGAATCTGTATAGGGTCACCTGTCCTCTAAGTCCTGGCTGGCATTCACATCAAATGATGGTACAATTCCATCCCACCTCTTTTAACATTACAGTGTGGCTGGAAGAGTGGTATTTTTAGTAATGCTTCTTCAGGTCAACTTGCAAACTAACCAATTACTTCATAAAATAATAGAAAATTTATTGAATCAATATATCTTCCTTCTTATTCTGGGCACTAGAATACAAAGGACACCTTGGCTACTCACCACAGCTATGGGGAGATGATCAGCTGCACATTCACCCAAGTTTGCTTTATGGCCAACCAGCATATCTCAAAACAGAATTTTTTTTTTGATCCCTCTGAAGATCAAGTGCTGACATTTAACTGAAAGCAGACCCTTCCTGAAAAAGGGTACATTACAGGAGCTGTGGCAACCAAAGCATGGTCTTTGGCAGAAGGGAAGTTCTAGTTCCTAACTTCTGTGAGAAGGGATATCCCATCAAGCTGGTCACTTCAAACCTGTGTGAATCTTATTGGAAGTCATGCAAGTGGGAAGACAAAGAGTTATTCTGGCATCTTTGTGCAACTACACAGGGCATCTTCAATGGCCAGTGTCCTCACTCCATCCACACAATAGGTTTCCTTTTTCTCCCAAGCTGAATGAAGTGTGTGTCCAGAACATAAATTCAGACAAGATAAGATGTAAGGCCTGCATATGGTTCTGAGCTGATCCACTATCAAAGTGGATTACATCTTGCAAAGAAGAGATATTTTCTACTTATTATGGACTGATTTTGCTCACTATATAGGCTATTAACTTCAATAAGGCTGTCAGGTCTAATTATAAATCACCTTCTTTGGTGACTCTGAGTAGCCTCAGCTACTCTGTTTTTCAACCTCAGATACATTCATGACATGAATCAAATCCTGCTTTCTAATATCAGTCTCCTTTCTGAGGAAAATCTCTTCAGCTACACCACTTATTAGGCTGAGTAGGACTCTACTAGCCCTGTCTGTAACACATGAAGGTATGCAAAGGAGGTATGTGAAGGCATGGAGGTACTGAAGTTACCAGATGACACTTCATATTTGCTTATCTGTTCTTATAATGTGATGACAAGTAAATGTTTATGCAAGGTTCACCAAGCACTGGCCTGTGCAATGAGAAAGCTACTCATTTATGTAGTAATGTTCTTTGAAAAAGAACACAGAGTTTCTAATCAAATTTGTCATTTTACCAATTTTAGTGAATTTCAACTGTAAAATTTATTAAAAAATAGCATGATAAATTTTTACTTTTAACCTGCTAGATTTATAAGATAGAAGCAAAAAAAATCAGCAAAAATAATAAATGATGAGCCAGGACATGCCTTCCTGTTTGTTAGTTTCTCCACTTTCAGTATGTTGTTCCATTCATTCCTCCATCTGCAACAGCGAGAAAGCAGGTCACAATCACTCAGCAGAATCTGAATGCTGAATGAAAACAAAAATGTTGTGCAGGAATATGCATGAGACTTAGATATGATTATGAAAAAAAAAATTAAATCTGAAGTTCTGAATTTTTTGGCAAATAAAAAAGCCACACAGTAAAGAAAGCTGGTTGAGCTGGGCCTTGTTGACATAGGAAAAAATCCTGGAAAGGAAGCTCAGAAGGCAAGGCTGACACCAACGACTAAAAGGTGTTTCTGCTCCCATGTGACAAATGGGCTAAAAAAATCATGAACATGTCCAAAATGTCAATTTCTTAGCCCACATAGAAGTAAAAATTATTAGCAGGTCCCATGTTCTGAGAGAAGCAAAATGTTCCTAAGTTTTAGAAATTTTCTCTACTGGCTTTGCAGCAAACTTGCAAAATCAAAAATCAATAAAATTTAAAATTTGAAAAATCCCCATCCTCAAATATAGTAACAAGTAAAAATCAATTCTAGGTTAGCCCTCAAACTTTTATATTTTTGACACTGGAAAGTTTCCAAAGAGCAGAGGAATACACAGGACCTCAGTTCAATTGTAGCCCCTTGCACAATTTTTGATTCAGTGTAGCAAACAGCTGTCCAACTGACTAGCTTTAAAAAAAAGAAAAACTACTAAGAAGCAAGTTGAGAATAAGTTTAGAATAACACTGTTTGTCTCAGACCATCTTATGCAGTTACTCTTTCAATTCTTCTCTTTGGAAATTTTTGAGAATTCAAAAGAGCCAAGAGGTATTTAAATAAAATTACTTTTTCCTCACCCTTTATATTAAAACTATATGTTACACTTACCAACACTTTTATCCTGAAGGACTGCTAAGGTTTTCACAGATTTTATAACTTTTGAATCTCCATCAGACATCCAAAAAGCTTTCTCACATTTTTGCTTGGAGCAGAGCAGATGCAACAGAACCTAGTTCCATCTACATTTAGAGCAGCAAACACCTGTTCATATACCTCTAGCCACCAGCTAAAACTAAAGGCATATTTTTAAAAAAAGTATTTTTGTATCATAGCTCCACTTTTGTGAATGAACCCACTGACATCCATGGAGTTTTGTCTGAGTGAAAGACAACAGTTTTAGCCTCTTTCTGAATTATTTGTATTAATATGTAGTGAAAGCATGTGGTATCTGCAAGGTTGAACAGGGACAAAACGGTCTAGTAACGACTACTTCGGAGATAAAGGTAAAGAATACACTGAATTTCCTCATTAATGAAGTTCAAATCCATACCTGTATTAGAAGGTCACAACAGTTACAGAGCCACAAAAAGAGCTAAGGGAAAAAAAAAAAGGCTTTAACAGTAGCAATATTTACTACTTTCTCTTCCAAATTATCAGAGAGCTGAGTCCATTTATGAAATGCAAGATACTGCCTCTGGAAAGAAGTTTGCAAGGCTGCTGCCAGGTGGACAGCCCTAGACACTGTTGTCTTTACTCGACTGCTAGACAGGTTCTCCCGTTGACTTTAGACAGAGAAGATGATGCTTGGAACACCTTAAAAAGTCCTTATGGACCAGTACCATACTGTTGTACTCATTATTGACTGTTGTCCTGATTCTAGAAAAAGCCTATCAAGTACTAGGCATTCTGAGTAGACAATTCAGTTGCCCAATTTGCCTGTAGTTTTCTTCTTTCTCTTTCTGTAGTTGAGCCTGAGCTGGGAATTCAGCTGCAAGCATTTCAACATTGATGATTCACTGTTTGAAGGACCTCCAGGGAAGTCCTACAGTACCTCCAGACAAAGTTCTCGCCTCTGGCTTTTCTTGGCTTGCAGGTTTATTACCCACTAGAGAGTTTAGACTTATAATACATCCAAATACAACTTAAATTCCAGGCTCATACACGTGCTGATGGACCCTGGAACTCCTTATTATAATTACATATTCATATCAGCTGAACAAGATGCTAAATTACAGTCTTGATCCCACACTGTGCCTCTGCACAAAGCCACAGCTGATGTTGATCCCCAACTGGAAGAATGGGAGGGAGCACAGGAAGATCCAGCTGTTGCTCATTTGACTCAAGAAAGAAACCATTTACTTGCTGATGTGAAAAATGATGAGAATAAAATAATGTGAGCAAAATAACATTCCCCACCCTGTCATTTACAAAAAAACAGCTAATGTCTTCAAACCTAAGGCTGTAATGAAAGGACAATGGCATATAATAATGGGAAATATTGCTTAAAAGTAAGCCTTTTTTTTTCAGTTAATGCACATTTTTACATTTTGTTTCCTCCTTGAAAGTTTGGCCAAAACAAATCTTCCTAACGTTAATTTCTCTCAGGAGTAATAGGGTCAATGCAGCATTACACATTCATGCTCTGGATTCCAATAAAAAAGTTGTTACCATAGCAAGAAGTATTGTTGCAAAGACAAAACATATAATGTTAGATTAAAGAAAAAAATCTCAGAAAATGTTTCCAATGCTCAACAATAACATAGGATATTTTCTCCTAATTACAAAAGATGAGAGTGTGCTACTGCTTTGATAGTCCCACTGTGATGAAACAGACTGGCTCCTTTAAGACTCATTTTTCAAAATGCAAATTTCTAAATTACTGGGTTTTTTTCTAAGTTGCATCAATTATTTTAGACATTATGTATAACATGCTGCTGCCTGAAGCCAGTCAAGGATTGGAGAAAGATATATTGTGCAAGATACTGTACATGAATTGTAAAAAAAGGCAGGTCATACCTTATAATCTAGGTTAATTTCAGGAAACAGAGGAATAAAGGGGGAAAAAGCGTGAGTTGGGTTAGTATGAATGGAAAGCCAAAGCAGCAGCTATCTGAATAGAGATGCTCATACCGTTTGGCATGCCACTACCTAGTCAGCCAGCATTGTTAAGTAGCATTGTTGCTACAAGCTAGTTTGAAGAGAAGTTTCAAATGATAATAAACTTTTAGCTTTGTAGGCTTTCTTAGTCATATCACAACATGACAGAAAGCATGGAAATGATTGCAGTAGACTATCATGTGGGAAAAGCTTGCGTTGCTGAAAAGTGAAGACAGCTGTAAATAATGATGCAGTACAATCTGAGACAGAACAAGGTGAAAGTGGAAGAAAGAAGAGGAAGACAGCAGAACATGTGAAATAAGACAAAGAGCCAAAAAAATTATCTAAGTTGCAGAGTTTGAATGGACTCTGCAAGGGCAATGTTGCAGAAAGCAAGACCAGAGAGGTGGACGTTGCTTTAATAGAACATGAGCCAAAAGGAGCTTTTGCATATGAGTGTACATGTTTATGTAAAGGGCAGGTTCTCTGCATGCCAGGTTGGAAGAGGCAGGAAAATTTATCTACAGCCAGCCTGTGCAAATCTGGAAAAGAGAAGGCCAGGTTAAAAAAGAAACCAGGATACGGCTTGGCAATAGGAGAATATGGGGTTTGTTCACAGTAGCGAAAGGAAACGACAAGGTAAAAGAAAGCACAATGTAAGGACTGGGATTTGTGAAAGATGATCTAAAAAGAGAAATGAAAAAGGAACATGCAGAATAAGGGCATATGAGGAGAGGCGAGTAGCAAAGAAGTTCACTGAAGAGGGCACTGATGAGAAGGAGGATGGGAGCATGTGATGTAGGAGGGGCACACGGCAGAAGCTGTAGGTGAATGGCAAATGGACACAGTAAGTGAACAGCTACACCCACAACTATTAAAATAATGTTTAAGTTCTTAATTAACCATCATAAGACCTTTGACTTCACATTGTAAACATTATTTTAATAGTTTGTAGAGGAAAGAGGGGTATTTATTGACTTGACTAAATTCTTTAAAATGCTTACACTGGAAATCAAATGTCATTAGGTAGAATTCCATCACACCAGATGGTCAGGCAACCTGACATACACAACATACTCTGCTTGACTTTGCCACTAGAAAGTGATGGAAAAACAAACCATGTCTCTGGGTTTCAAATGCAGAGGTGTAGTGGTAACAAAGCACTTCTATCTGTCTATACTCTCTCCAGAGCACCCTTTCCAATGTTTCACTAATTTTTTTCACTGTTTTTATATGCTTACCTTTATAAGTTCTTTTTTTCTTTCCTCTTACCTCTATCCTATTGCCCTGCCATTCTTTCCCTCACCCATTGTCCTTCACTTTTTGCAATACAGTAGGGCAGACCTCTTCTCCACTGCCTTAAAACTAGTCAAGAGCAATACAGATCTGAGTTGGAGAGTTGGTCATCCCTGTTTTCTGATCTTCTGTCCAGAATTACTACAGCTACAGTGCAACCAGGGGATGCAATGGCTTCCTAAATCCTCTTCAGCCTATGCTCAGTTTATCTTCCAAGTGGACTGCATGGGTGCTGTTTCCTAAAAACATATCTGGCAAATTCATAAGGCTTTCCCCAAGCATGTTAAATTTGTCAAGATTTAAAAAAAAAAAAAAAAAAAAAAGAGTAAAATTTCAAGTCCTCACTGTTGTCCATGAAAGCACTATTTCCCAAAAAGACAGAGTTTCTCATACATACGGGCATATATACATGCATACCTACACATATCCCTGTAAACATGAGCAAAATAGTATCTTCTTTCTTTTTCCCTAACCCCAATTGGAGAAATGGCTGAGCATTTTAGAGCAAACTTTCGAAAATATTTGCCCAAGGCAGACAGAATGGAAAATTTTGACCCAAATGGTTCAATTTTGGCAAAGTTATAAGCAATAGAAAACAGAATCTTATAATAGAAAGTGCTGGGCAGCCTTATGGCAGACATCACTATTTGTGCTGCTTGTAAGACTTCATTTTCTTTAATAGGAGCTGCATGGCAGGGCTGTAATACCCTAGGGCTTCCTGTCTTTAATTTCCTTTGAATATAATCTTGGTCTTAAGCCTTCCTTCCTAAATACCCTCTGTCTTTAATTATTTTTTTAAGCAAATTACAACTTAACAAGCACACATTCTCGTAAGACAGAGCCTCTAATTATCAAAATGACAGTGCTTCTTAGAATCTGAATTTCACAGTAATTCAGTAACCAATTCGATAGGTCAGTAAATAATTATAGACCATCACTGCCAAAAAAAGAATTACATAGGATATTATAATAAGTCGTTGTGTATACCTACACCTTGCATTATTCAGTCACCTGGACAAATCTTGCAAAGGAGTATTCACAAAGGGAGCAGCAGGGAGGTATATAAGTGCAGTCCCAAGCGGTCACACAATTAATGAATATTTAGAAACCATATTACATTATTTTGGGATAAACTCTGAAGGTGTTTCTCAGTCCTTATTTAGGCAAGACTGTCAGAAGTACATGTAACAGACATCAGGATGTGGCTCATTCTTGGATGCATTAGATAAGATTATTCTGCTAGAAGTAATTTTATATTAATTATCTGGGGATAATTTTATATTAATAATGCTGGGAATAACTTTTAGATCCTTAGCAAGGATGTTCTCATTTTTGTAGGATTGGCTTTGCAGATTCTCTAGACTCACTACTGCTATGTTGCTTCATCTTCTGACACGACATAAAATAGTCACTGTTCATGAAGCCAGGGTCTTTTAAATCTAAGCCAAGTTTGTTGCAGTCCTTACCTCCAAAATCTGACAGGGCTGTACATTTTAAACTAGAATATAGCATTTTGAATGCCTGGCAGTTGCTTTGGAGCTCTATTGTAGCATTAGTGCTCAGAAAATTCAGCATAATTTCTTTATGCTGCTTAAAGAAATGTGCCCAGTTCTGACCATAACTCAACTATCATTATTAATCCATGCATTACAAACAACTATTATATAAATCAGTCATCCCTGAGGGGATAAGACTCAAACAGTGAACAAATAAGAGCAGGTACTATCGAAACTATTGGGTATTTAGGAAGGAAACTCACTCTGGCTAGTTCTGAGATCACTTAACTCTCCATGATCTACCCCCTTCCCCCTGTCATTCTTCTCTTCGCTACTGCACACATGCAAATACATATTAGAATTAGTCTATGAGGAAAAGAGCCATTTTAGTGGCATGTCCCCTTTGCAGAGCCTGTCGAGAAGGTTTTTATTTGTTGTCCTGGATGCAGATTGCCTGGTGTGGCTGAAGGCTGCCTCATGAAACCCTCCTAACACATTTCTTAGTGTCTAGCAGCCTCCAGTAGTTATCAACTTCAGACCAATGTGACCAGTTGAACTAGAATTGAAAAGTTCTGCATTCCTATACCAAATTTCCCTGAGTTAGTTATACAGCTCCTCTACAATGTATTTTTAGTTATTCTTCATGTGATATTAAGGGCTTCTGTACATAAAAAACCCCCATAGCTTTCCTTTAGTCACTAACAAAATTATACAGAAATGTCCTTAGAAAAACAATTGCCAGTTGTTTCAAGTACTTATTCAGAGTGAAGGAGTCTAAGAATCTTAAATTTTTCCTTTAATTAATCAGCAAAATTATACAACAAAGTTTTTATCTCTCTGTTTGAATATGAATGAAAATTTCTAAAATATTTGAGTCACCTTATTCAAGGTGAAGATCTGACTGAAGGAAAATTGATCCATCTTGAAAGCAAACTAGAAAATAAAGGCTACACACATCTTCATGTGTGTTATGCTAGCCTAAGTAAAAGATTACTAACATCACTCTAGATTCAACTTTCCACAGCAATTAGCTAAAGTATCTCAATTTATCTTTCCCTGACAGTTTATGATTTTAAGGAAATTTGAGATGTTTGAGTTGTTGGGTTTTTTTCCTTTTAATGGACATTTTAGCACCATCTGCTGGTGTTAAAACTTGCTCTGGAAACTAAACACCAGCTACCTCCCTTCATTTTAACTTCCTTAAGGCCTACTTCTGGCTCTTATTAGGAAAGGTTAATTGCTTGCTTTTCTACTACAGATCCCAGGATTGGATAAGTAATTTATCTGAATGAATCATGCATCCAGATGGAGTATACCTTCTGGAGGCCATATATCAGTAGCAATACACTATTAAAGAAATACCTCATCTACAGCTACATCCAAAGGTAGATGCAATTTGGTTTTTACAGTGTAAAACCAACAAAAAAACCCCAAACTCATTCCTTGAGGGGTGATAGAATTCTTTTTCACTGATTTATTCTGAGTTGATAGTGGTATTTAGACTAACAATTATGCTGCAATATTGGAGATTTAATGTCTGGTGCAGACAGTCAGAAACTGACCTGCTAAAATTACCTCTGACTGTATCCAGTTATATAACCATATGACTTACCCCATCTAATTCATTCAGTTGTTTTTTTTATTTCCTTAGATTGCTTCTGGCTCAGCACCAGTTCTTTCCTGTTTCAGAACCTCTTGGGGCACAGATAGTCTGAAAGCACTTTAGGAAATGGTCACGGTAGGTCTCAGCTGCCCTTCTATAGCACGTGTCCTGAATACATGAAACATCTCCCATCTTCAGTGCAAATTGGATCTCTGCCTTGGTTAAGCCAAGCTCACAGAATTCCTCTCTACGAGACTTGCCAAGTGCCTGGGTTTGACTGGCAACATCACAGAGCACTAAGAAACCTGCCATGGACTTCATGGACTCCCTAGATGGCAGGGCTGGTATCAACCCATTTGAGTTCAGGCAGGTCTAGCAAGTAAATGTGCCAGGGGAATTTCAAGTTGTTCTGTTGTGGCTGTTCTTTGTATCAATGACTCCTATGACATGAAAAAACAGGAATGGACTTGGGGATCACTTTTTCAGTCTTCCTTTTCAATACTCAGCATTAATCTTTGTGGCCCATACTTCAATCTCAGTTCCATCTTGATGGCCTCCCACCCACTATCATCACAGCCCTGTCTGTGCATCTTTCATGTACCCTTTACAACACTAAGGAATACACTCCCTCAGGTCTCTTTTGCAGTCATTAGTCTCTCTTCTCAGTTGACTAGTCTTTATGTTAGAAACTCCTCCATGCATAGTTTAAAGCTGAAATTCAGTTGTCTGAACCTTCATAGACTATAGAGAAACCATCTCTCCAGAAAGTACATTCCAGATTGCTGTAAAAAGCTGATGCAAAAGCAGCAGACAGGATGAAATGTCAGTTTAACAGCATGGTGTGTCAAGATGTTATAGGCTAGCAACAGGGCTGGGAAATGAATTCCTTGTACTGCAGCAGGGCTATGTGCATCCCTTCTACTATAGATATAAGTAGGCTCCAGTATAACAGTACTCTGCCATGGTCAGCTTAGGCAGTGGTTGTTCCAAGGAAGCTAAATAGCCATGAGACAATTAATTATCTTTTGCCATACAGCTAAGGTTAAGCAAAGCCCAAACCCTGCTTGCCCATAAATTCTCTATCCTAGAGAGTGGTGACTGAAGACTTTTCAGATAGATGTTCTCGGGTAAGTTTTCAAAGTCGTGCTCAAAAGGGTCAAGTCAAAAAATAAATCCCATTATTTGTTAAAAAGATTTGTGTGTACACCTCCCACATTCACTGCTTTGAAATGGACCCCTTAATGTCTGGAGGGGATACAAAGCCTATGGCTCTTCTAAGGTTTCAGAAGGAGGAAGAAAGGCCATGACCTTTAATAAAGTTTATTCTGCAGAAATAGGACTACTTGCCTTTTCATAATCTTTTACAAAATAAGCTTGACGAAAGGTGCAATGCAGTAATCTAAAAAAATTCCTTAAAAGCTGTAAAGAATCAAGTAGGACCTTGAACGCATTACATGCATTGATGGAAAAACTGTGATCAAGAGGTTTAGGCCAGAGATGGTTCCACTCACAGTACCCAGCCTCTCTGGATTACAAAATAAAGAGGCATATTTAGTATAATTAGCCCAATTACGTCTGCCAACACTGGTGAACTTCAATTCAAACTCATTTCTGAATTGCTTCTTTCCACATGAATATCATTCATATCTAATTTCCATCAATATCAGTGAGATTCAGAAAGAGGTTCATCAAGAAGAGATGATTTGGGCAAGGAAGGGGTGAGAAAACTCTTTGCTGCTTCAGCAAAACAGAAACTGTGGAAGCAAATTAATTTGGGCAAATTTCCCATTAAAACAAAGCCAGAACCTTCTGAAACTATCCCAATGTCCTTTCTAAATTTTTTGAACAAATTAGTTCCTCTGAATTGCAATCTATTTCTGCTTTTCAAATTTAAATGAATGTATATTCAAATAGAAGGCCAAAGTTGAAATTAAAACTTTCCAACTTTATTAAAATTTGCCCTGATCTCATAGATAGCATCAATGACAGGAAGCCACCCTGTGCTTTGGGAACTCATTGTGCACTGAGACTCAGACAGCAGGGATCTCCTGAGCAACACCGCACTTTCTTCCAGTGGCTGCAGGTGCATGGGAAGTGAGAGGGCAATACACTGCTAGAGCTATCATGTAAAGTCATATAGAAAGTTAAGTGAGACTGATAAAAACTGCATTAAAAGACTACCAAGTACATTCAGAAAACTGGAGTGGCTTTCAGGAAGAGTAGGAAAGCATCTGAGTTACATGCAGCAAATTTATCAAAAGGAAAATGTGTTCTCATTACATTTGCCTACTAACAGACATTTACATTAGAAACTATACATAATTTAGCACAATTTTTTAATATCTAAATGTAGCTTCTATGTCCATTAAAAGAGTAGGTAACTGAAATATATCTAGAATTCCCAATTTTTCATTTAAAGTTCTGATTCTGCATTTCTGATATCCTGAGACAGAGGATGGGATATTGCTAACAATATGTGGTACAAGAGATGTAATAGATTATTCTACTTGGTTCATTAAACTACCTGACCAGTTAATCATAGAAAACATTTTGTATTTCAGAAGTGATAACTTTGTAATTATGTGGCAAGAACAGACATTAGATGAAACTAAGACAAAGACTTATCTTATGCTTGTCATTTCTTGTTTCATCCTATAGGCAGAAGTAAGAAATTTCAGATTAATGAATAAATGTGCACTGAAAATCCCCAAACATCCCTTATCCCTGATCCTCTATCTCAGAAAAAGGAACAAGACCTACTATTTGGGTTGTCAGAGTTCTTGAAGCAGTTCCATGTCAGCCCATGTCCTCTCAGTATTTGGTTTCAGGTGTGGTCACTTTGAGAAAAAGAAATGCCATAACTGCAGATCTGATGGGTTCTTTCACATTTTGGAAATGAAATGTATAAAATATTTTAATGAAAAACTTATGGCTTAATTGCAATGTTTTCCAGCCCAAGAGATGCAAATCTGCAAGGCGTTAGGATTTTCACAGGGCACACTAAAGAACTTCAAATTGCAGTAAAGACTATTTCTGATAGGCGCTCCTCCATCTATGGCTTCTCCTGCCCTACCTTTTGGGCTTTGTACTAGCTCAGTCTCCCTATACTTACGTGAGGCTACACAATAAATTACGAAATAAAGAACGAAACAGTTTAGGTGATTGAAGCATATAGTTTTCATTGGTCTTGCCAAGGACAGGTTTCACTTAGTGAACAGGGATAGTGTTGGATGAGTTGCCTAATACAAATATGCCATTTGGTGGCTGTCCACTAATAATCACTTTCTGATTATTAGACATAAGCAAGTAATTTCCCATCTTCAGCTCTAACCTAACTCGGGCACTCAGCTTCCATGGATAAGTTTGCTGCTACTGGAAGAACACAAGTAGTCTCCTGTTCAACTTTGATATGATAAACTATATTTTTCCTCTTGGAACTGGATCAGCTTCCACTGGAGGCAACACAAAAAAACCCATTTATACATTATGAGAGTCTTCAACATGTAACAAGTATTGCCTGGGAACTCTTTTTTTAATAGCTCATTTCCTAACCAGTACTATTGTTCAGATAACTTCTATTCCTCCAACCTGACACAACAAAATTAAGAGTTCACTAAGCCTTTAGTTAGTTAGACAGACAGACAGATATTTTGACTGAGGTAACATCCAAATGTCCCACTCACAGCTGGAGGTCTGTGTTCTTTACATGGAAATCCCAAGTTTGGTCCACAGTAGTTACCACGGTAGCTGCGTTCCTGGGTTACTGTGCATGGATAGGAGATGCTGCATGAGAGAAATATATTGTCATTCTGGTTCAGAACTTAGAGGATAAGTGAGCTGGTATATGTTAACAGGCAATATTAGCATTTCAGATCAGTAAAACTATATACTCTACGACAAAACTGAACAGCAACAAATCCCCACTTCCAAATATGTTCCTTAACATAAAAGTATTTCTTAATTTACATTTAAATCAGAATGTAAGGCAAAGCTTAAGTATTAGGTATACACAGAGGAAAAAAAAGGAACTACTAGTACATTGCAGTGAAGCCATGCTTAAGGTGACAATGAATTCAGCAAAATATTACTTTCATAAGGGTTTTTATTAACACAATATAACCTCATAGCAGAAAAAGAGGTCCCCCTCCCCGCCCCGGTCATCATTCAGGTGAAAAAAATTAAAATCTTGAGCAGAAATCCCTCCAAACCATCATGAAAAGGTCTATGCACAGCCTTGGTATAGTGCAGTGAAATTAAAAAAGATGTCATGTAGCCATGTCAGCCACATCTGTGACCCATATGGTGCATGTAACAAGAGCATATGTCTATACCTAAAGAGAACATTATATGCTGTATAAGGCTAGGGCAAATGTAAAAGCAAAGTAGAACACCTTCACATTACAAACACAGTTTGTTATTTGTGTCACATCAAAGAAAGAGTCTCTAGGAATTATTGCCCTCTGAAGTCATTTAATTATGATTAAGTGAACTAAGAACTAATGTAAATGGTATTTTATACCCCAGTGAATTAAAGTATGAGATCTAGTCAAGGTGAATAAGATTTACAGCCAAAACTCATGCAACCTTACAGTAATTTCATGACACTTTTACTACTAGCCTAGACATTTCAGTTCTTGAAATAATTAGAAGTATACAAGCAAATTTTATTCTTTGGATGCTTAGAATAAACCATGGACAGGAAAGAGGATAGGTTGCTTCTCAAGTGATTTATGCACTTCTACTTTTATTATAAAAGGGACAAAGATAATGCAGGGCAAATAGTACCTTCAGAGTTTACTACAAAAAAAGTAAGCATAGTAGGATGCCCACAAATCTCTTTCATTTGGACTAAATCTGATTCAGATTAAAGTCTCAAGACTCATTTTTGGCTAATCCCAAATACCTGTCTGCTAAAGAACACATTTATTATGTTGAGAACCCATGCATAATATGAGCAAGTAAAGTCAGCCAACTCACTTTAAAGATACTAAGGGTCTTCTCACAGAATTTTAAGTCTAAGGAAAACTATTCCCAGGTATTTGCCTTCAAATAGAATTAAAAGTGTCCAAGAACAAATGTATAACATATCAATGAATAGTTATATTTCACAGCTTTTCCAGCTGGAAGTAAACTCATTTTCCAGTTACAACTGTTAATCCACTCTCTTCTAGAGTCTCTGTTTGAAAGGGTCCAGGTAAAGAACAGAAACTTGGCTGACAGAATAAAGTACCAGATGGCTGCTGGGATGGGAAAAAAAATTGAAGAGAAGAAAACAGTGAAATCTGAGTTGTAGAAATAAGGATTGAATCACAATCAAAATGTAAGTAGAGAACCAGAGCCTTCAGATTTTAACAGGAGCCATGTTAGCAACATAGCATCTACCCAAGTGGTAAACTTGATGGCCTCAAGAGGCCCTTAAAATGCAATGCAGCATTAACAAATTGCATAAACTATGTGTATAAAGAGTGCTCTTTGAACAGTCTCTTTTGGCTGATGTGGTCATACACATTTGCACAAATCTATCTCACCATACCTAAGATGTGTAAACCTGAATACTCAGGCCATGTGTCTGTTACACACAAACTGTGCTCTTTTTCAATCTTAAAAAAAAAAAACCTTTAACATTCCCAATAACCTATTTGGGAAACAAAGGGATCAAAATTCATATGCTGAAAAAGCACTAATGATAATTGTTCATGCTGTGGCAGACATTGTCTTTCATAGAGAATGGTGTGGAAGAAAACAAACTGTGGGACCACAACTTAGCTCTAAAGATGAATCATGTAACTGATTTGCAAGTCAGGGAGCAAGCTCAGTAACAAAATGGTTGTTCTTAGATAGCTCAGACAGCCAGACCCATCATACCCATTCTTAGGCACACCCTTCTGCCACCTCTTCCTAAACACAGGACTGTAAAACAGCCTTTCAGAAAATCCCCATATCCCCTTGCCTTTTCTTCCATTAGATGATCCTCAGCCTGACTGGTATGAGCGACTTCATTAAAAAATTCCAGTTGAACTGAACTAGCCGATTCTTACTGCCAATGAAATTGCTTTTGCTAAGAAACCTGTGTAAAGCACCAGCACCTGGAGACACTAGATTGCTCAAGGGATTGGTAACAGACTATGGAATATTTAACCTCTAGGGTATTGGCTTAAATTCAGAGTCAGGACCAAACTTGAAGCATCAGTCTCTTAGGCAGGCTGCCACATGACAACCTTTAAAACTTATACCCCCTTCACTCGGGAGAGCCCTTACCAATCTTCTGTTAAGAAAATTTCTCCCCTCTCCAGTCTGAACCTTATAGCTGAGACCACTACAAGTTGGAGGGCTATAATTTAGAAATGTGCAAAATGTTATGCCAACACAAAATAAAAGTTTTAGTGGAACTGTATGAGCAACCGTATGAACTAGATTTAGTAGACTTTCAGAGGACTGATGCTTAGAGTCATGATTTTGCTGTCGATACATGCTATAACACAAGAGACAAATGATAGAGCTTTGCTATGCCCAGAGCACAGAGACTACAAGTAGTTATGCCAACAATCTTCTATTTCCTCCATACCGAATCTTTATGGATCAAAAATCCATAATAACTAAAATTTCATAGTAATACTTAATAAACATATAAAGAATACAATTTTAAATGGAAATTGAAAGGTAATAAGTGTAGAAACCATGAGAACTAAAAACGACTTAAAGCCAAACAACACAATGGAAGTTTAGTCTGTTTTAAACAAAAGACACTCCCCTGTGCCTTTTCCCATACAGCAGCTGTCTGCTCCTTCTCTGTGATGGTGTTGGAAAGAAAATTCCTATGCCACTCCCTTCCCTCCTTCTGTGTTATCACTGTCCACAGCAGATTTCTTCACACCCTTCATTAAGCCTGATCCTCTTACTCTTTGAGCAAAGACAAAATTATTTCCATTTGATGTTTTGTATCACTGTTCATCTCAATGAAAATACAGTAACTCCCCCTATTAGTGACTCCCAACTTAGCAGGTCTGTGACTTTACAGTATCAGTGAAAGCGCAGCTGGAGAAATAAAACCCATGTAAATAGCTGAAAAGATAGGTAAAAGTCTGGGCAGTGATCCAAAAACACTAAACTACAGACTCCCAACATCTGGTTCAGGGTGGATTCCAAGAAAGACAGAAAGACAGAAAAAGAAAGACAGAAAGAAAGGATTGATTTCTCTGTATATTTTTTTACATAAGGTTTTACTTTATTTTTTTAATTCATCAAAAATTTTACTCAATTATTGTGGTTTAATTTCTTCACCTTACTGCATCCTGCTGTTTCACTATTTTAGACATATTAATCAGAAGGAAGCAGTGCCTTGGACTGGAGCTATAAGCAGCCCTCAGTTTCATACTTCCATATTTTATTGTAATAAAAGCATATTAGATAAAAAACTCTAAACCTTATTATCCAGCCTCTCTCTTTAGCTAGGACTGGGTTTATGACACATGCATGAGAATCCTACACTGATTTCATGATCTTTTAGACAAATGGTTGCAACAGAGCTAACCCTGTCAGTCCCTTAGCTAGCCTAAGCACTACAGACTCCGGAGAGAAGCCCACACTACCGAGTACCTGCATGAGGCACCCAGGACTCCACCACTTCGCCCACTGCTGTGTGAAGAGTAATTTTCTGCTTTGAACAGTTTTAATAGCTGAGAGTTTCTGCTGAGGAGTTCGGAGACACATAATTTTCAAAAGCTCACACATTACTCCAAATCATTAAAGCCCCCTGGTTTTCAGGGATATTTCTACCCTTAATGTACCTGAGCTCTTTTCAAACTCCTTCCTCACCATAGTAAATGAGCACATCATCTATTCCACACAACTGCCTGTTCTGGCGGCACAGAATGCCCCAGACACGTAATGTCTACCACCAAGACGTTCAGATCATCCTTCCCCCACCTTGCTCAGAGAGCTAAAGATGATGTTCTGACAAATGGCTTGCCTCTCTAGAAAAGTCCTACTGCTGTAAGGACCCTATCTCAACCAGGCAGCACTCTGCCTTGTCTGAGTGTCTTTAATCAACAGCGGGTTTTGCTTTGCGTTAAGTGACTGGTAGCAGACGTGCCACTGTACCTCCACACTACTCACACACCAGCTTTGTCCCCACTGTTTTCCAGGACTCCTTCTCCCGGGAACCAATCCGCCTGGCATGGCAGCTGTGTGTCTGTGTTGCAGGTAGGCCTCTCTGTCCATCCAACTGCTTCCAGTGGCACCCAAACAGAAAAAACTCTTGTTGCGTGCACTCACAATAACCATTAAATGCACAGATGAGATAATGAGAAGCCCTGAAAAGTCTCCAAACCATTTCAGATTTGCCTACTTCGTGTTCCAACACTGCCTCACTCAGAGCTGAGCCATGAGCACTTGTGTGCTTTCCAAGTGTTATTATACACATACAAACACCGCAAGAGAAAAAAATTCACATGGGCTAATTGTGCAATTCTCCTGCCCAAAGACTAATTCCCCCCTACATCTAGGCAAGGTATGCATTTTTCTTACTTTGTCCTCTCTCAAAACAGAAAGAAGGTTCAGGACAGCGTTGAGGACTTGGCACCAAGCAAGTGCACATCCAGGCTGGACAAAACCGTCTTACCTCTTTGCCAGTGCTGTGCTTTAGGCAGCAGCACCACCAAAGAATTTGTTGCCATCAGAAGACCTTTTAGGCAACAAGTTGGTGGCTTCCAGGTAGTATACACTGCCAGTAAAATGGCAGTAGGCCACTAATGTCTCAATCCGCAATGAGCTTTCCACTTATAAAAGGAGGCAATGACATTACTGAAAGGGGAAGCCCGTTAGGGCATTGACAAGGTAACATAAGGAGATTAATTCTGTCCTCAGAAACAAAGTCCCTAAGAATAAGGAAGCTACTGTTCTTGAAGATCTGTGCAATTTATTCTTTAAGATTTCAGCCTAAGGGCAGTAATTACATATGCATATTATTCAAACCTGAATTCTCTTCTTGAAACTCTCTTTAAATTACTCCAGGTTATGTTTTCTACCTGCTCATAGCCTGTTGCCACAGAAAGATCAGCTTTCTCCCCCAGCCTGCCCTCCTCCTGCCTATGCCATCCCACTTCTCCCTTTGCATCAGTCCTGGCTTTGAACTGACCCTTTAGCAAGCACATTCAGCTCTCTAGACCCCCAGAAAACAACTGATTTTCACTCTGGAAATACCTGACTGATGTTCCACTGCCCCAGGCAGAAGAAAAAGAATAAAGCTGCTTGCTGCATAGTTGACAAAGCATGAGTGCTTTGAAAAATGACTGATAGGCCCTCCACCCCATACCTTTGTGCTACCCACATCAGTCTAAATGCGTATGTTCACACCCGGGCACCTAGATCACACACTGAACTAAAGGAACAGTCACAAATGAGAGAGGTAATTTCATATCAAACAGAATTTCCTTATGAGTTACACTAACAATACTTTATAATGAAAGCAACAGAGAATTATGTTAAATGCCCTGATCCAATCCAGTACCTTTTCCCTCATCTCCTGCAGTTATTAGATTCTTCTGCAATCAAGTAACCTGGCAGAAAGCTAACCCCAAAAGACAGGACAAAAAGTTTTCACCTGAATTTGTTTCCACTGAGTTTGGAACTGTTGGGTTGGTTTGGAGATCGCAGTTACTAGCTGATATGCAGCTTGTGGTTTAAAAATGGGGAGAAGGAGAAGAGGGAAAATATCTAAATACAGCCTCCATATCCCACCTTATCAGGCAGAATTAATTAAAGCTTTTCACAAATATTTACATTAGACCAAGTATAATTCTAGCATTATACAGAATGTATTTTTGCAGCCCATGGGCCACTTGAAAAGATGAATCACGACAGTCAAAAGCACATCTATATCCTTCCTTTAAAAGGTTCTTGCTTTACAGGCAGATTTACACACAAACAGGCCAAAAAGCTAGCCAAGACAATACAACTTCATCCTGTACAGTGAAGGCAACACACCAAGTCAGTGAAGCTTAAAGGAAGTCACTTTTTTCTAAATCTCAGCCTTCTGGCTTTTCACCACCTGGACACCAGCTCTAAAACGATGACCTCATCATTTATCATTTTACCTTTCAGTGCTTTACTTAATACATGACCTGTTCAGTAAAATATTTGCAGACTTGGTACTCTGGTACTTTATACCATTACAAAGGCACGCATAACATTTCACATCTCTTTCATGCAGGTGGTCCTCTGTTCTAACTCAAGGCCAAACAGAATATAAAGTTAGGCCAGTTCAGCAGTATAGGTGAAGGCATCTGAACTGAGGGGAGGGAGTATGGTAACTGCAGATGCCAAGTGTGGCTATACATTTCAAAAATAGTGCTAATTTATTTATTTGGCTTACAGTGACTGAATCCATCTGTCCAATACAGATGATCAACCACAAGATGTCTAAGAATCACTACAAATCAACATTTTTTTATTAAAATTGTTCACATATGTACCAAGGAGCCATGGAAAGGTATATTAAAAATGGTCCTGTTCTTTCAGGCAATTCCACTCCATTAAATATTATGAGTACACGTCTGAGAAGAAGAAGAGAGGGAAAGAAAAAAAAAAAAAGTATGTATCAGATACTTTTATGTTCCCAGTTTAGTTTTAGGATGTTTAACAGTGCAAAACGTGCAAAGCTGAGTGACTGCAAAACGTGCAATACCTTTTTAGTTCATGTCTCCATTTTTTTCTCCTTTCCAATAGAATATTTCCTGTGCTAGATGACCTCTTTCTCTTTCTCTCTCTCTCGATAGTTTTATACTGGATGATCTCGTTGCAAATATCTTCAGACACAGAGATTTAGATTTACAACCAGCAAACAGAATGTATCAATGGAAGTATCTAGACAGAGGAGTTACAGTACATACAGGCAGGAGGCATTTCTTTTCCGCTTACTTACAGAATGCATTTGCACAACTGGTTTTGATTTCTATTTATATTCCTCACTAAGGAGATAGATGTGAAATTTGGTGCTTATGGCACTCAGTGCTGATAGGTACTGGGAATGTTGCCACCTCCAGAGATGACACTATAAACTGTGGGGACTGAGTCACATACAGGTCTCTCCCAAAGGAAGTCTGCCCTTTCAAAAAAGAAACACAGGGAAGAAGAGTCAGGAAGATTTTCTCTGCAGTCTAGCTGTCTGAAACACATCAATTCTGGTACAGAGCTTGCCTGAGCAATGACTGTCACAAGAGCAAAGAGCAGATCCAAAGACACACAGGTGACAATCTAAGAGTGAAAAGTACTTTACAGAGCCCCTTATTATGAAAGGTTGCTAAGGAAATTGTTGGGTCCACAGTAACTGACTTAGTATTCTTTCTCTTTTTTTCAAAGATTCAGCTATTGTGCTCTCAAATTAAGATTTGGCTTCAGCTTTTAGAAAGACATGAATAATAATAAAACCATATTGCCGCACATATGACTTATGATTAAGCAGCTCTCTGGGTTATATACAGAGGAAATGTCTGAAAAGGCACTGGCTGACACTTATCAAAGAATTTGGAAATGGAAATTACAGCAAAAGAAAGTAAATTAGCCAAGAATTTTAAAAGAAACAGGATACAATGATCAAATAGATGACATCAAATTAAAACCCCAGATCAGGAACCAATGCAAAAAACCTCAGGAAGACATGCTTTCAAGATGGTGACATCATATTTATGTATGGCCTATGTCATTCAGACATATTCTGGTGGTTTCATTAAAGATACAAAGCATATGATTTTGAACTCCCACATTTTTGTCTCTGTTGTATATTAACAACTTTCCAGGGCTTTGCAGATTAGTGAAGTAAGTCCCCATTCATAATTCTATTGCCCAAATTCTACTTAAAGTCAATGTTGGAAGGTAGTGCTTTCCAGTAGTTTGCTTATTGTGAAGAAAGAGTACAGCATTTTTCAAGACATGAGTTAATGAATCATACTGTTTGTGTTTCCCAAATAAATTAATAACAACAAGTAACAATTCATTCCTAAAGTTCCTGCATGCCCACAGTTCCAACTGACTGCAGCAGGAACCAGAAATGCTCTGCAGCTTTGAAAATGAAAACCATCCTATGTGTTCCAGCAGAAATTTCTGCAGATGAATCTGATGATGGTTAAAGGTAACACTTATAATCTTTGGAAACCAAATTTTAAAATTAAAAACCCTAAACCAGTAAAACATTGTAAACTTATTACAGAACATAGTCTTTCGAGACTATTACTCCCTTTACCTGTGCAACCTGCCATTGAGTAGCAGATTCTATGTTTATTAATATTGTTAGCACTGACAACATTATCATTACAATCATTTATTACCAATTATTCCCAACAGATTATTGACAGCATTGGTACAGCAATACAAATAGGAAAATGTTCACTTTTATGAAATCACCACCACCTGGCAAGAAAAGCTGAAACTTGAAATCATGTCCTGGATTAATCTATTTTAATGACACTATTTTATATGTGTGTAGGTAAATTTTGCACCTAACACACATCTCTGTGTGAGGATCTCAGAGGTTTGGTGTTGGGGAGTTTGTTTGTTTGGAGGCTATTTTTCTTGTTGGGAGTTTGTTTTTTTCAGTTTTTGGGGTTTTTCTACAAGTTGGGTGTTATCATTCCTTCCATGTGGAAAGAGAAGAGATGGTTCAGGATGATGCACAGGTTGGCCCAGCACAAGGCATTTCAGTGAAAACAGCAGCACCAACAGCAGCAGCCTCATACACTGGGCTCCAGCCTGCAACCTTCCATCACCCATATTGCTGAATGGGAATGCTATGCATTTCTTCTGGGTGACCAGTTTTTAAGATTTCAATTCAGGAAAGTACAGTGACATACAAAGTCACTTTGGCTTCTGCAAGTGCTAGACAACTGCCTTAGCTCTGCCCTGAAAATAAACACCCCAAGACTGCAGCTCTTAGTGTTTTGCGATCAGAAACAAGAGAAATGGAATCAGAAATGAAGACTGACTTGTATATATAGTAAGCCTGGATGGTGAGTGAGGATGGTGGTGCTGTTTAAGTGAGGGCAGCCAGCAGTTCACCTATGTGGGGAGGGGAAGGTAGCACAGTGAGGGTTATATAAGCAAAGTCACTTGTGGAATGTCCAGAATGTACACACAGGGTGTGCCCGGACCGGGCAGCAGCAGGAGAGACTCCCAACCCACCCGTAACAGGTTGCCTGACAAAAGGCATTTCCAAAATGCAGCTCATGTTTCTCTGCCCTTGCTGCTGTTTCTGCCCTTGGATTCAAAGCCACAAAAGTCATCAGATACTAGCATGGACAGTACAGTGTGTTATTTAATGCTACTAAGATAATCATAAATAAAATAGTCGACATTTCTCCAGTGCCCTCATCCCCCTTCCTGAAACAAGCAAGACTTCTGCAACTGTTGGCAACAAAGTGCAGGCAAGATATACAATCAAAGGTAAAGAAAAAACTTCATACCATTTCCAGAGTAGTCTGGGATATTTGCTCTTGCTGCTTTGGATTTTTTTCCATGATTAATTAGCACACCTCCCCCTCTAAAATCTACCCAAAACCTCAAGCAAATAAAGGGAAAAAAAGGAAAGATTTTCAGTGAGTCTGCTCTAACCACTGTAATGCTCCTTTTGTTTTCCTCTTCAGGTGCCACATGAAAGAGTCAAATCCAACTGGCAAAGGTATTGAAAGTACATCCACTTTAAATTTATAGATGTTTGTAAAGCAAGTGCTCATGAAATCATGGAATAAAGCCTCATACAGCTGAGAGGTAGATTTATCTAACTAATACATAAACCCAAGGATCTGTGGAAATTTGTGTATGGAATGCATCTGCTAAATACTTGACCACTGGCTTTGCAGACCTGATATGGACATACAAACATGTGTATGAGTACCCCCTGATTTCAGTAGGAAATCAGTTAGGGGCAGAATTCCACCCCTTCCCACCCAGCTACAGGACTGCATCCTGTAAGTGTTTTGTGACTGCCAACAAAAAAACCAGAGTTAAACTATCTACACTGGTACTTGAACTAGCTCTACGGATCAGAACTAATTATAAGAAAAGTTCACACGTTGAATGTCAAAGATGAATCCACAGAGGAAATATAACACATGAAACACATGTTCCAGACATGCTATTCAAAACAAATCTGAAAAAAATAAGGTCAAGGGACCTGGAATATTTCTCACAGAGATTCTGCGAACTAAGTAGTGAAATGGCATTAAATAAATTACATGGTTTCAAATTGCTCACTATGCAACTACAAACTACAGAAGAATATGGCTCTTCAGGAGTACCCTGCCCATAGCAGGACAAATGTGTCTGGAGAAATACGCAAAGAATAGAAACTATCAGATACTGTTTAACCATTGGCCATGACTCACTTTCTGTTCGATAAAGACCAACCAATCTCTTCTTCAGGAGCAGGATTTTGGATGGACTCACTAAGCAGTTCTGTACTGAGAATTGTGAAGACAACCATTAGCAGGCACTGAGAACAATACATACACGTCACCTCATTGTACACAGGCCCCCAGCAGCAAGTGAACACAGGCATGCAGACCCACAGGCATCTCTGAAGCCCTATCACACCTTCTCTGGGCAGACCTCAGTACAGATTTGGGGCACTAAGGTAAATTTAATTCAGAACCAGACACAGTTCACAGCATTTAGTTAATTTTGCAGGTCCAAAGCTTCACACAGGGCAATCATTTCCAGAGATAGCGTTGTTTTTTTCAAAAGGATTGTTAACTGTGCATTTAACTTCTGTTAAAAAAGGGATCCTCACTTCTTCTGGAAATTTCATACTCACAAGTACCATTTTTCATAGAAATGGCCTCATTTTTTAATTCATAGAAAGTGGAAAAAGCAATAAAACCTTTAGATGTGAGGTGATTTTTCATCTTGCTGGAAATGCTTTAGCACAATTCTAATTCACCATCATCCCAGGAAAGGCTGCCTATAATACTTTGAAAGCCAGCTTGGGCTTTAAGCCAGCAAAGCACTTCAGCATGATTTCAGCTTTAAGCTCAGGCACTGTACCACTGACTTCAGTGAGATGACTTAAAAATCATTACAATTAAAAAGCTTAAATGGCTTGCTAGTTTAGAGCCTTGGTGTGAACTGCCTACAATGAGTATAATAGCACACAGCCATAGCATTTTGAGTTTATAATGCCCTACCACATGACTCAACCTGAGTAAGGCCCTACATGTGAGCTCCAGGTGAAATTTGATGGGAAGGGACAATACTTGCAGAAGGCCTTCAGCAGAGGCCTTTGTATTCAAGAGTCTCTTATCCCAGTGTAGGTGAGAGCATACTTTATACATCCCAGGAGGAAAATAACTTAGTCAAAGAGCTCTCAAAGAAAGATAAAGAGTACAGACAGGAAAGCTATTGTGTATAAATCCAGGTGGAAACATAAGTCTTTCTCAAAATGCTGAAAGAATAAATCCCCCTCCCACAAACTACATAAAAAGATGTGGTTCCCATACACAACTGAGTGGCAAAGCAACTTCCCACATAGTCACATCTGCCTCCTTTTTCCTCTGTTCCATCGCTTAAATTCTGTCATAAGAGTAAACGCACAAGGGGGCAGGGGCTGTACACGCACATCGTCAGGGGAAGGAAAAAAGGAGGGAAGACGATTTGTACCTTAGATGTTTGCATATGAATTTGGCTTCAGCCTTCATTGCGTTTACATACCTTTGAACACTTTCTGTTTCTTTCTGCATTCTTCGCTGCCCCATTTTATTTATTTTCACCTTCTGCTTCTCAGTTCTTCTGCCAGACTGCTTATTTAACTCTACTTGTTGCACTAAAAACACCATTGTTGTCATCCAAATTAATCCCTGAACATAATAAAAACCTCAAAATAACTCAGACGACCAGTTTTCCATCCTTTGGTCTCACTTAAAGTACAGTATAAAAGCCAGTATTTTGGAGCTCTGATAGTTTACACAGGACTGGTTGTAGGTACATGGCATTTTAGTAGGCAGAGGAGTTTTTCCTTCCCTATTTATTTTCTCCTTACATCAATTAAAATTGCTCAGAGTACCCACTTATCTCCAGCCCAGTTAGCCCCTCTTCCAATGTAATCTACTGCAGGCCTTAATGTTTTTCAAATGAATTTAGTACTTTTCAAATACTGAGGTGGCCAGGTTAGCTGAGAAGCCATGTCAACTATCACCTTTATTTTTAGGGATAAGGGAAGAGAACAATCTTTTAAAAGTCTGTGGTGAAGTAGGAGGGCACTCTGGCTACAGACTTCCTAATAAGTCTTCCATGTTCCTCATAATCCAAACTGCACAGGGAAAAAAAATGAGAAAAAAAAAAAAAAAAAAAAAGGAAGAGGAGAGCGGAGAGAGGAGAGATGGGGGAAAAAAAAAAAAAGAGTATGATAGGACCAATATTTTCCCCGAAGCCGTATTGCCATTATCTGCCCTCATCCTCAACCTTTTCCCTATGAAGGCATTCCAGAGATGAGAAGGGCTCTGAAAAGACTAAACATTCTTTTGCTGCGGAGAAAGTATCTATACTTTTAACTGTTGATCAGGATGGAAAGATGCTAAAGTGAACAGACAGAGCAGTCCCACCACTAACCCAGCCAATTATTCATCTGATGCATCATGAAGAACAAAAGGGCAACGTTGTTCTGCTTGAGGAACTGGACAATCCTTCTCAATCTAAAGCTTCTGGTGCTAACTGTGCATGGGGGTACTCTGCAACAGAATGAAGAATATGAGCACAGGCAGATGAAGACAGCCAGCAGATGACACAACATGATCACAGGATAAGACCTGGTCAGCCTGTGAAATTTGTAATTTTTATATACTATTTTTTGTGCATTGTTTTTAGGGAAAGAAGGTAGCAGAAACTGAAAGAAGGAATCACAGTGTCTAAAGGACTCAGAAAGCAGTACAGACTCTACTTAGTTTTCTTACAATCTCAGAACCTCTTAATAACAGCAAAAATTCTGAAACTGCAAATAAAGAATTCATCTGTTCTTGCTGGCTTTGTTCAGTCTGTCAGTACTGTAATTTTTTTGAGGGTAGCTCACTGATTACCACTGAGTCTTTTTCATTTCCTTGATTCAAACTAGATAGCAAATGAATATCATAAGGTGAGTTTAAACAGTGGATCAGTGAGAAAAATATGCACTTGAAATATAAGCAAAACACTCAAACTGGGACTATAGTAATTTCTGAAGCTGTTCTAGCTTTTAAAGGACTACTTTAGACCTTTTCTTACAGCCTCAAGGACTCCCGTTTTATTTTTTTCACATAGAATCTACAATTATTCCTAGCATTTGTCATCCAGTAGCGCTTCTAAATTAGAAAACCAGACGGGAACATCAACAGCCTGTCTGAGTATTAACCAATCTCAGCTCCTCCACTCTGACAAAGCCCTGGCTGAGAGATAAAAAAGAAACACATACCTACTTATTAAGAGCTATCCATGCCAACTCTTCCTTCCCCTTGCTACCACACACTAATCACAAATTAGAAAGCATTTTAATATTGTCAACACAGAGAGCTTATGCAAACCCAGATGAGAGAAAAAAATCAGAAAAGTAACAATATCTTTGAACTTAGCTGCTTTAGCAAATTAGTAACTGACCAGAATATATGCAGGGTGCTTTGAGTCTGTAGATATATATAATGCTATAGTAGCAAACAGTGCAGTTTTAAAAGTCCTTAACAATAAAAATTGTGATTAAGCCCCAAACGTTTTAAGCATTCACTTTTTACATTCAGGATCTCACTTGATTTTGCCGTTCGCTGATTTGGGGAAGCCAAATTGTATTTTTCTGCTCCACTTTCTGTTCATACCAGGTTTACTTCTTAGCTCTGACACTAAACACAGCAGGATCGAGTTTAAATAAAAATATGCAGTTTCCAGTGGTCTGTGGATAGATTTTCCAGCTCACAGATATTCCCACTCACATCAGACTCTGTAAAAAGCAAAACAAAAAGCAAAGTCTAAGCCACATTTTAGTCCCAAGATATCTGCCAGTAGTCCTTTAATCCTGAAAGATAAAACCACAATAAGATCACTACATTTATGAAGAGCAGAAAGCTGTCCTAAAATAAAGCCTTAAAACTATGGAGTTTTTTCCTGAGTATTTTATTATGCACTGAAATAGTCGATTGCATCAGGTGGTCTGAGACACAAGCAAAAGCTGTTTCAACATTGACACTTCCAGCCTCAGCAGAAAAATTATCCTGTCTCTTGAAAAAGTATTTACCACCTTGTAGCTGCTCTTTCCCATGCCAGTGTTTTTGTCCTCTCAGAACTGCTTAGGAGGGAAGCTCCTCCTTGGTTTAACTTATCTGCCATCAATAAGGGGTAACCGATAGAGAAGAAGAAAGTAATGTACATAGCTGCCTCTCCACATCTCTGAAATCCTTTGAACTAGAAGCCCCTCAAAGCTTTCACTGAAAGGCAGGTTTTTGCACTTGGACTGGGGCTGATAGCCCTGAACCATAATATTTACATTCTTTCTCTTTTATATTGCTTTTCCTTAGCACTTTCATGAGACACTTAAAATAGAAGGTGAGACACTATAACTAGACAGATGGCTGTTTAGTTGCATAGTGCTCCCTGTGGCTTGTCTGTGCCTATTTCTTTTTGATGAGTAGGGGAAATACCTACTAGGTCAATTGGTGCATCTC
Organism: Athene noctua; assembly: GCF_965140245.1. Lineage (NCBI taxonomy): Eukaryota > Metazoa > Chordata > Aves > Strigiformes > Strigidae > Athene > Athene noctua. Next base: position 11,105,822 of record NC_134047.1, on the reverse strand, counting down.
TTCCTACTCCTGCCAGTGCAAGATTACTACATCGCACCTCTCCATACTGGCTCATGCCCAAGAGACTACAGTATCACTTGCCTAGGTTGTGTAATGAAGGCTGCCAACAGCTTTATGTAGCTTGCTGACTTGGAAAACTAAATCGGCTCTTCTCATGGAGGATCTATTTGAGGTGCTTCCTCAGTTCATCTGACTTTCATGTCACTTTGTCTGCTGTCCATGACTGTTCTGGGAGGTTATCTGGCATTGCAGCACTTCAACAAAATTTTAGGAATTTGTTCCTTCCTAATTCATGTTGTCACTGTTCTTCAAGCAAATTTAGTTTGTCATTTTCTTAAGGTTTCCTCAGAGTAACTAATCTCTTGAATACCTAAGTCTAAACAAGAAATAATAAAAAGTTTCATTCATATACAGGAAAGTTTTCTGCATATGTGATCTGCTTCATATGGGGAATCTCCACTCTAGTGTAGAAAGAATGAGACCTGTCAGCCTTCGTGCTGCCTTTGCACCTTTCTTCACAAGTTGCTAATACTATGACACAAATCATCTCTGTGCAGTGTCAGAATGAGATTATATCTTAATACTCTGAAGAAGCACTCTTATTTGGTGTACAATTTATATACACATGGATGTTTACTGTGCCAGTGCTGCATCATATACATGCATTTCAGTTAGGGGAAGGCAATTCATACTCTGCACAGTTAAAACACAAAACGATGCTACAACTAGAAAAAGAACGAAAAACATTACTGTCTCCAGCTGAAGGACACTACACGGAAGAAATCATTCTTGAAATTACAGGTATCAGTCATCATTTCTTCATAAACCTGTATTTACATAGCTTAGAAAGCAGCAATGTTAAAAATGCATCTGATGTTTTTCATTCCAAATGCATTTATTTTCTATAAATGTTTAAATCTGTTTAACTGTGTTTCAGCTGTGAAAAGGTAGAAGTGACTAAATGATTTAAATACTTTCACTAACTTGATTTTGAAAATCCAAATACTGGCCTAGTTTTTCACATTTTCAAAAATCATAGCTAAAATTATTCTTTTAATATCTTTTCCATTCAGCTACCAGTGCAGAGGTTTTTGTTTGTTCATATTCTTTTTCTTACAGAAATCAACAGAGCCATCTCTGCTCACACTTCATAAGACAATTTGTCTGTTTTTTGTAGCATACAAAACAAATGAAAGTATCTTGGAACAGAAAAAAAAATAATAGTAAAAGCTTCCTATCATGAAAACAAAACTTCCACTTATTATTAATTAGTCTTTACAGTTTAGAATATTTAAGAACTTAAAAGGAATGGCTTACCACCATGAAAAAAATCCATTCTATGTAATGTGCTATACATAAGTATACATACACAACAGAGACACATAAAATGTAGTTTTTTACCTGAGACTGTATAGTATGCTAGTCATTAATTATGACATTTAAGCTGTTTCCATTAGAGTTTCACTATAAATGTCTAAATATATATGCATGCCCATGCACACACACACACACTTCTATATTTATCAGTGTTAGTTGGTGATCATGGTTCTGGGTCAGTGAAACATGTCATGTTTACAACTGCAGTTTTCCACTGCTTCCCATGCACATTTATTTATTCCACAAAAGCAGAACATGAATATACTCAGAAACTTTTCCAAGTGATTTTGAGAGTATGGTATAAACAACATTGAAATCAAAATAGTTCCACTGCAAAATATCTCAGGTACTCAGTGGACCCCATATGCTGACAGCTAAAACACTGCAGGCACAATTATTGATTGTGCCCATGAGACCACTACAATTTCTGCAGAACCGTATGAACCAGAACAGTGAGGGCTGCATAGCTTAAAATGCTGAAGACCCAACACCATCTAGGCATCCCCTCGCATTAACAAAATTAGCAGGTGCTGCACTGGTGCTACATGTGGCTCACAACTTGAAAAGAACACTTAGTCACTTCACAATGATACCCTGCATCTGCAATAAATTGCTTACGAATTCACACTATTAGCTATCAGTCTTTCTGATATCACTTACAGGGTTCAGGTATCCTTAGTTTCACTTCCATTTTTATTTCTTATGGTCTTCCCATTTCTCCCACCTTAAGTTTGTTTCTTCCCTGCTTTATTTTGTGACTGAATTTTTGCTGCTTTTTATGCTTGGTTAGTCTTCAATTCTGTCTCCCAAATGCCATCTTAATTTAGATTCCTCCTCAAAACCATTAATTTCTCCACCTCTACCCTTTCCTTTAAACGTAAGCAATGACTTGTCTCTTTTAGGCTGCAAATCTCACTAGGGCTTACACTTCCACTGTTTATTTGTACAATATCTGATTAATTTGTAATCCTTTGAAAATTCTTACTAATATTTTAGTAGGCTTTTTTTCCCCTCACACTGAGGAAGTGATACAGTGTTTGTCTTTTCTGAAGCCAGAGAGATAAAATGGTCATCCATAACTAGATGTACAAAGCACAGTGGAAAAATTAGGTGGTTTCAGCCAGAAAAACTAACAATCAAGAACCTTTTGGCAGGTCTGAATTTTAATTTAAAGCTGCAAAATACATCATTTGAGACAGTTTCAAGTCTTGACCAAATTTTTACTGGAAATTACAGTAGCAAAACAAAGCAGAGTCTCCTGAGACACCCTCACATCTCAGCAAACATTGTTAATCACCTGGCAGCTTACAAGCATTTATTTCACATAAGAGAGAATGTTCCAGATGATTCTGGAATTTGATGGAAAAGATTGCTGAATTCAATAATATTAAAAACTCTGGCAGCGCTAGTCAATATCAAACTTGCTGGGCCCAAAATATGATTTCTCTTAAAACATTAGTTCCTTCTTGCAGAGTTCAAATGCTGTAAGGCTCCAACTTACACTTGTTCTTTGCAAGACCAACTGGCTAGAAATTTTACAGACAAAACCCAAACAATTCACTCTGGGGCCCCACCATAAACAAAGTCATATACAATGCTATTTTTATTACAAAAGCTGTAAAGGTTTCCTGGAACGTCATCTGTTAAGTTACTGAATACTACATACCTAATCAAGGTTTCCATGATACTGCCTCCAAATCCATGGACTTTACAGGAGACAGGAAGATTCTGAATATCCTTCTCCTGTTCCAGTAGAAGTGCTCAGGCTGAAGGAGAATATCATTAGCCAGAGGTTTATAAAGTTATGATTCTGATTAAGCATTCATTTTTTCTTCTGGAGATGGCAGTAACATCCATGCACAGATCACTTAATGCCTTTCTGACTTTTCATTTCTGAGTTTTCATTTGAGTGCCTGGAGAGAACAATATTGCCTTTAATAAGTGGAAGATGTGACAGAGAGAGAGACATTTTTGCATTACGTGACAAACTATTTTCATTCTCTCCCCCATCTTACATCCTCAGCATGAGGCATTTCTTCATTTCTTCTCCAGTTTGATTTGCAGTCACAACTGCTGTTAGGCACGATTTCACATATAGGTCACCAGCCCTGAAAAACAGTGGGGGCACAAAATAATGCAATTCTTATGAAGCCGACCTTTTCGAATAAGTTGATTTTATTTTTCCAGGCCAAGCTTGTATCAACAATATTCCACCAAATAAATACAGTTGAGGAAATACAGAGCCCAAATAGTATATGGGCAAGCTGCAACAATGCCATCAATCTGCTCACCTGCCTGTCCTGCCTCCTCCCACCCAAGCCCCACATCGAGATCTTTCAGACGTCTTCAGTGTTTAGTTAAACAAAGAAGGTCTTTTCCTCTGTTCCAAGTCTTATCTTTCAGTTACTTGCCTAAAGAGTTATAAGTGACAGTTTTTAGCATATAGCCTTTTGTCTCCTTTCTACCATTATGAAGACCACCCAACATTTCAGCTCCTTTACCCTCCCTTCTCCTCCTACAGCTTGTTGCATCTTGGGTTGAAATTTCTCAGAGGTTCAACAACACAACATGTTCAACTTATAACAGATTCAGCATGTAATAAATGAAGCCCTGATCCTAACTCGATGCTATCATAATACAAACTGACACCATGTATTTTTGGTTTTAAAATAAGCTTCTGATTCATGCTCCCCTGTTATTGGCAAGACCACGTGAGTGCGACAGAAATAAACTGTGTGACCTCTGTATCAGCAGGGGATCTGGTTTAGGTTGTGCTCACAGAACAGAAATGGGAGAAGGGGGAGCCAAACAAGCAGCACTGCAGACTTCAATCTTCCTCCCCCCCTGCCTTAGTGTATACCTTAGCCTATTGTATGGCTCTGCTACCATCCTCCAGGGCTTCCTTCTGGCTTCTGGTTGTCTCACAGTGTCATCTCTCAACACATTTCCAAATTCTACAAAACAAACAGCATTAGTCTATTATTTCTTACAATCTAAAGATGAGTGTCAGAGAGCAAGCTACTGTCAAGGAGGCAAGTTCTAAATGTCTTTCTAAACAGAGATTACTTTGTTGAATAAAAAGCATTTCAGAGCCAAGGAATGATCATGTTTATTTTCTTATCTCCTTGATGAAATAGAACTAATTTCTCTCACGTTCAAAGAGATTTTGCTTGGAGAGCTCAGTGTTTAGAACTGCAACTCTTAGCATTCCCATTAGGTTCTCCTTGCAGTTTAAACTTTTGCCAGCAAAAGACAGAGACAAACCTGCTGGGTGTGGTCTGATGCACATCCAGGAGGTCTCTTGAACCATCTGTTTCTAATGGTTATAACCTATGATTAAATCAATCTAAAAAAGAAAAAGCTGTGTGAAAGGAGAAAAGAACTTTATCTAGAAATGAAAGAAAAGTCAATCAAGTGTCATTTTCTGAAACACTGAAAAGGTGCTGCATCTACTAGCAGGTGCTAAACAGAGGAAAGCCTTACCCAGTGATCAGTGCCTTCCCTCCAGTGTACAGATCAATGGGTTCTGGTCCTCAACCACAAACCACAAGATCAATGAGCAGCTTTTCTATCAGACAACATAAAAGGATTTGCCTTTTAAAACAAAAAGAAGACAAAAAAGACCCTCCCACAAAAACTTCTCTTGTCCATCAGAAACCTTTAGAAATGCACTTCGTAGTTTTTTCTCATATTTCCAGTTGTAGAAATGTTGAGAATTACAAGGCAACAGGCATGTTTGAACTGTGTGTTTGTATGACATGGTGCACTCATTTGTGCAGAGATGCAAGTTAACTTAACCCAGAGAGGTACAGAATTTGTAATGATGGTATCAGAGCATATAGGGGAATACAATAATATGCAACTACTGTACCTCAGGTACTTGAGATTAAACCTGTTCAAACCAGTAAATACATTTTTCAGAATAGCCATGTTTGTAACAAAAAAGATTACGTACTGGATTGTTCCCCAGTGGCACCAAATTACACTGCCCAAATTTTGGGATCCTACATAAAATATCCTATACCAGGAGCTCATAACAAGGGAGTAAATTCACAACTGAGCCATCTGTCTGTAGTACTCGCCTGGACATGGTCCTCTGCACTAGTGTTCCCTCTCTCTGCCCACACCACCCCCCCTTGCCCAAACAGCTCTCTTCCATGATACCACATGCCCTTTGCCTGGCTCTGCACTGGGTCTACACTGCTCTGTATGCCACATGTATGCTTCTGAGCAACGTGCAGCAAGACTAATCACATAGAAAGCATGCCTCAATAGTGAAAAAGCAGGCGCTGACAGTTACCAGCCCCACCAATTTTCTTCACTGTCCCAGAGGGAATCCTACTGCTAAGGGAGACAGAAGTTCCTAGGCTCTTGTTGAACTTGGACACTTCTTTTCAAAAGAAAAAGAACCAAAACCCAATTATTAAAAACAACCAAACCACAACAGAGTTCAAGTTGCAAACCACTTCAGGTACAGCAGAGTTTTGTGCCCTTCCTCTTGGCCATACTGGACTGAAGACACTGCTGTTCTGCATGTACCAGAACAGGACTGTGCCTGATCATTTCAGAGAGGCACCATTAAATGCCTCGAGAAAAAAGCAGCTCTGTCAGCTTCCTTGTGCCATGAGCCTCTCCCTATTGCATCCCCTGAGAAGCCAGGCTCAGTCTAACCAGGGAGGTGGATGAAAAGGATCACCAGCTTATTTTGCTACATCACAGAACATTCCTAGGACCCCAGCCCTTAGGGGCTTTACTGAACCTGCTGTGTATTACACTCATTGGCTGTCTCATTAAACACTACGTTTGGCAAATCCTACCCGCCTTAGGCCATGTGTACACTGTAAAGCTTTGCCAAAGTTTTGCACACCCAAGGTCAGCTCAGGGCATGGAAAATGCACATCCTGTAGCTGACACTGGTACATTGGTGGGACACCACGGACTGATATTATCTGTGCTAGCAACAGAGTCCATGTCAGCGTAACTTCTGCTGTTCAGGATAAACCAGCATAAAACCTTTTGACAGTATATACTGTGCTTCCATGAGGTAGTCTCGTAGCCACAGCAGAATAAACATTTTTTGCTGGGTGCACAAGACATACTAATTGCAAGCTCTACTTGTACATTCCCATCCGGCTTCTCTTTGTTCACTTTCTCTTCCTTATACACCATATAGCTCCCTAGTCTTTACTTTGGAAAAGACTCACAGTTGCCTCAGGATGTAACAGAAATTCTCTGTGAATTTTTCATGCTGTGTTTACAAAATACACAGGTTAAAACATGCTTTTGGAGCTCAGTTTCTTGCAGATATCAATTATATGAAGGCTCTTTTTGTTAAAAATATTATCAACATTTCAGTGGGGGAGACATGTTCAATACCAAGAATGCAAACTAATGGGAGCCAAGGGAGTCAGTGATATGCAAAAAGGGCAACACCAGGTCTTTTAGATTGTCACTGACACATCATGACAAACATTCCCAAACATGTTCTGTGCAAAATAAACTGTGCCCTTTCTCCTTAAAATAAACATCCTTGATATACTTACTGAAACCAGGAATGTGCCATTACTAATGATAATGTAGTGCAGGAGACAGCTTTTCTTAAGGTTACCCAAAATATTTTTGCTGCTTCATCAGATGTATTGTTAGAGCTCACCAAACCCAGAGCTGTGGTGCACCTGTTTTCTCTCAGACACATCTTATTTTTCTTCCTTGGAAGTCCCAGCTGGTGTCCAGGTTTTCTTAAATTGCTACCAGAGCTAATTGTTAAACTTCTACCAGAGCAATGCCCCAGAAGATGCAGAATTGCTTTCTGTGGTGGAAGGTGAACAAATAGGTGGACTCAGTTGACCAGAATAGCCAAAAAGATGGAAAGAGCTGGTGCTAACATCAGCACGGGAGGGAAAAAGAGATAGAGCAACTGTAGCCAGGCAGGCAACCACAGTAGTTTCAGGGGCTTTGACTTGGGGGTGCTCAAAGCAGGAAAATTTTAGGGAGGCTCAAGGCAGAAAGGAGTAGCTTGGGGCTCGTAAAAAGCTGGCAAACAGGTGGTTCTGTCAGGAGTCACTCAGCTATGAAATGACAAACTCGGGGAAAATGTTTACTGGAACCCAGATTTGCTCCACCTGAAGGCACAGAAGGCAGTCTGTTTTCTTAATTTGTTTTTTATTTCTTTTGCTTGTTTGGATGCTCTGTGATATTATTCCAATATTATTTTTGAGTGGTTTCTCATTTAAGTAGATACAGAATTCAGCCTAATGGAATGGCTTCTCAACCTGTGACTGGACTATCAGGCACTGCTTTGCTAACAGAAAAATTAATCTCGCACTACAAATTGCAGCAAACCCAGCAGGAGAAAGAGCAAATGGTAAAAGCTAAGAACAGGCAGTGCTTCTGAACTTGCATCCCATTAGGGAAGAGAAGCAGTTTTTAACTCACTTGGCAAACTCACGGCTCGGTAACAGCTTTGTTGAAACACTTGCAGAGAAATTATTGACCACAACACCATGCATCTTGTTAAAAGCAACAACAACAAAGAACACCACCACTAAAACCCTGTTCTAAAGGGCCTATAATACTAAAATAATAATGATAAGTTAAAAATTTAAGTAAATCTGGGCAATTGTATGCATACACAATAGAAAAGACTACTTCCCTGTGATAATCATCTCAAGAGGCTATATCAACATTTTCACACTCTGGCTTCAGGAACCACATCAGGAAATCAAACAAATGTTATCCCATGTGTGCAGCGAAGTTGTTTTTTCTTGGAACAAGCAAACCAAGAATTATTTTCTTAACAAACATACAACAGACAAAAGCACTACTGAGAAAGATCATAAGACTAAGAAAAAAAAAAAAGTGATACTGATGAAAATAAAAGTTTAGGGAGACATAATTGAATGCTTTCTTCCTTTCAGTCACAAGTGGCTGGAATTTACATACATCGGTTACTTATGGCCGGTGTTGTACAGAGGCAGCTTTGCAAGGTGCTGTGTGAATGGGACTCAGATCACCTCAATGGAAACTGGGCCGACCTTAGAAAATACCCAGAAGTAATAAAGAGGAACAAATAGATGATGTAACCAGACATCTATAAGCTCAAAATGCCTGGTCAATGCTAGACAGGACTTCTCTTCAGGGATCTCAAGAAGAAAAACAGCTCTGCATGAGAAAACTCCCAAACTGATAAATACCAAGACTTGGTATTTTTCAGCAAATATGCCACTTGAGAGATTTCAGGGAGTATCACTATAAAGCCTGTACTGCAGGGCATGCTCCCTGCGTGCAAACTTGCAAAGCATGTTAAAATGCAATGTGTATTATAAGGGACAAAACGATGAAAGCCTCAGTCCCACACTGAACATAGATTGTTATCTCTAAGAACATGAGCACAGTCAAGTCATGTTAAACTTTATCTGCTTCGTGTTCCCATTGATTTTACACATGAAAGAGAGACTGGGACATTACCCTAGCAGGCAAGGAAAATAACATTAGAGATGGGTTAGGAGTTATTTTAGGGTGGGGTCTTTTCTTAAAAGTCTTCAATCCAAAGATGATTTGTTGCTACAAAACTAAAGCACACTGAAAACAGCACAGGGCATTTGTTGCATTTCTCCAAGCAACTCAGAATCTCTAGATTTATACTTGTCCATTTCCCTTTACTTATTACCTCCCTTATGTTAAGAAAAGGAGTCCTCAACAAGCAGGATTAGTCTTCTGAGAGGGCAGTTACACTACCAGCAGTAATAAACAAGCAGGAGCCATTTAAAACTTAGGAAGATTTAAAATGTGATTCAGGGAAATGCTTGTTCCCTGCTTTCATTTTCAGAAAAAGAAAAAAAATCTTCAGGGGAATTAAGGGGGAGGGGGCAATTCTTCCCTAGAGGTTCAAATATATCTCCCAGGCAGCACAAAAAAATGTTGGTATTCTGTACCACCCAGTGCCTGCCCACTTCTATGCTTGATTACCCCGATAAATCAGAAAACCTGTTTGTTACAGGCTCTCCTTCCATTACAGCTGTTGCTCTGGTTAACATCTTCTGAATCATCCAATTCATCAGGATCACATACATGGGGTTTTAATCCTTTGATTTTTTAAGTTACTTTGTTCTGAATTTTTCGCTTCATCCCCTTACTGACAGAGGAACTGGATAAAGATAAATAAGTCAGAGTAGCATTGTTTTTCTCCCCTGCTTTTTATTTTGCAAGGGGTATAGGGAGGGGGGCACAGGGTAGCTCTCCATTTCACAGTTCTTTAGCGGTATCACTCAGCGTTGACAGTGTAGCCTGAAATTTGAAGAGTCTGAAAACCAGTGCTGAACTTCTGAAGTACAGTTAGCCCTATTGTGTTCTCTCAGTCATTAAAATGCTATCTTTGAAAAACGTATATTAAATAGACAAATAGCTTGGTGGTTATTCCAAGCCCTCCATTACTACAATGCCTTTCAGTACTAATTTCTGTTAAAGGAACAAAACTGGGAATTGAGTTACAACTGAAGTGTAATTGCTACATAAATTATACAGAGTGTCAAAGCTGGAAAGGGAAATGGGGAACACAGTAGGTCAGATGCTTGCTAATGGACTATCGAGTCATTCACCTGCTCAAATCAAAATCAGACATGAGTACCCCCATTGGAGGACACAAGAGAACATACTATAGAACACTTTCTCTCAGCATGATTTTAGGATTCATGCAGACACACACACACCCACACACCCATATTCATTCACATGCCCTCAGAAGTCACTCTCAACATGTTTTCTGGCTAACCCATTTAGTTAGGTAAACTTGCTAGTTTACTGGCAAGTGAAGAATATGAGACCAGACAGCTTTAAGACCAGTGATAATACAAACCCGCACCCCTCTGGGGGACTTGAGCACCAAAGCCACCGCCTCCTCAGGGAGGGCTGAAGCAAACAAATACTAAGCCCCCACTGAAGAAACTAACTTCATCCTCTGCCTGCCCAGTGCCCAGCACATGGGAATCACGGTCTCTCAGTACCACTGCAATATAGTAAACTATAATAACAGCCTGTAACTAAAGGGAAGATACCAATCTCTAATGGTGTTAGTTCTTTTTTTACAAAATAGCACATATGCATACAAACATATGAGAAAAAAGGAATGATGACCAAGCCTCAAATCGTTCCATGATTTTAGTATTGATCTGACACCCTTTGTTTTTGAAAATCAGACCGCATATTTCTTTGTAAAAACAAGCTCTATAGAGATTCCTGAGACCGAGTTTCTCCAAGTCTTAGCTACCTTCAGAACAGAGGATTTCAAAACTAAGTATAGACTATTTGTAAGAGCAAAAAATGAATTTTGATAGAGAAGGAACATCTCTAATATTTTACATACCTTGTGCTGGATAAGACTTGCACCAACATTTATAAATTCTTTAAGAAGAAAATATCACAGCCCTCCTTTTCTATCCTTCTCACCTGCTTTTTTCCACCTACTTTTTTTCCCGTTCAATAATGGCAAAACCTTATGGCATTACAAGAAAGTATTTTATTGACCAGTACAACAGATTCAAGATCTATCTATTTATCTGTTCAAGTACCTATCTAGCCATATTATGTCAGAAGGAACAAGTCTTTAATTATTGAGTTCCTAAAACTATGATCAAGGATTTTGCTTCTGATCAATTTCCAAGAGCCATTAGGAATATATAGATCCAAAAAGAAAAGTCTGTGGCATCAACGAAAGTACAATTTCTGGTCTCTCACATTTAAGGTAAAGACAAACAAAGAAAACATGAATAAAAGAAAAATATAAAATACATGCACAAGGTTTCCTTGAAAAATCTCTCTAGTATTTGCTACAGAAAGAAGCAAATAGCTGCTTTTGATTTAATTTATCTGCAGTATTAAGCACTCATAAAAACATTTTGTACTAAAGGCTTTGAGCTCTTGCACTGATTGGACACATTTACACAGTGTAAATCTCACCTATAAAGGAAAACCATAAAATAATAATCTAAACTTGAACAGAAAGAATTTTGTGAAGATCCTCAGAATCAAATAAAGCATTTTTCCACAGAATCTCCTACAAGTAGGGGGTCAACAAGCAATATATCTGGGTTATCAGTAATAAACTGTAGGCCCCGTCCTGCAAGAAGCTGAAGGTAGTGAAGATGCTCAAGAAAGACATTTAAGACTTTTCAGGAACACACCTGTATTCCACAAATGACAGAGTGAGAATAATCTCCTTGAACAAATTAAATCAGTCAGCTTTTGAGTTAAAACCACTGTCATTGGGAAAACGTGAAAGAGTAATGAATAAAAGCAGCAATCCACACCATTTCCCCCATAATTATTTCATTTAATCTTGTAGTCTTCCAACAAAAGACTCACAAATACTGAGAACATATTGCAAATGCATGTTCTTCTGCCTGATGACACAGTTATTTATGTAGCATTATATCATATCAATTTGTGTAATGGATAAGCTCAGGCACAAAACAGTTAACATAAATGTTTTCAAACACAGCTTTGGGTTAGTAACCTATGTTCCAGCAGTGTTAAGGACCCAGAGATTTCACTGAATTAAACGGATTGACATCACAGGTAGCTGCATTAAGACTATTAGAAATATGTAAATAAAAAGCAACATTTCCACTCTCAAACTCCAAATGGCTGACTGAGAAGACAATATTGGTATCAAGTGAAGAGAGAGTACCCTCCCTTTATCAGAAAATGCCATCTGCTTGTTACTGTAGGAAAATTCCCTCAAACAGAAAAGAAAGATTCATAAGTAGTTGTCCTATGCAACATCCACCTCCAGCTGGGGAAGACAAACAGAGGGCCTGGGCCAAATAGCATACCATAAGAATAAAAAGACAAGACCCACACCAAGGGAGACAAAAATGCAGCACATAGAAAGGTAACATAAATAGTCCAGCAGGAACATTTATCAGACTATGATGAAGCCTGGGCTGACAAACAGAAATGGTACTGCTCAGAAAACAGATTGGAAAAGATGACACTGTTTTTTAGAATCACTTGTTGAAAAGAAAGAAGGAAAAAAAAAAGCCAAATAGCAACACATCCCTAAATATCCAACTTCAAAAATAGAGATTGAACTTGGTAAAGGTCACTATTATTCTTTATAAAACAGGAAAGACGTTTTGCTTTTAAGTCTATAATTAGACTTCAATGGAAAGTTACATTGTAAGCTCAAGAAAATTGCCAAACTTTCAATATAATTTGAAGAATAGTACAATCTATTCAAGTCTGGTCTGGACACGTGTTACATTTTAACAAGTACTTTGTATTGGAAAAGTTCTCAGTCACAGAAAATTTTTAGTACCATTGGAACCAGATATTTTAAAATATGTAGAGAAACAGATCATTGTAAAAGAGACTTCAAAAGTTTTTACCTTGAAGCTCCCCAAGGCATCCAAGTACAGCGGGGATAAGAATAATAACGGCCTACCACCTATCTCCATGCCCCCCACCCTGTGGGACTGCTTATTTTGCAGTCCTCCATGAACATCATTGGCTCATGGAGGCCTCGGTGGACAATAGGTCCTTGTCACATCACCATCATAACTTTGTACAGTTGGCAGTCTTTCTTCCAAGGAAGTCAGAACACACTTAGCTCAAATGTTGAATTTCCTTTCACCTCTCCAGAGTATGGTCTTTCCAACTCAGGGTTAAGCTTGTTTGCAGTTCATGGGGAAACAGATTACTGCTATTGCTGTTGTCTGCACTGTGCATGGCTTATGAACAAAGAACTCTGGTTTCTAGGGCTCTTGCAACTCTTTAAACAGTCACTCCCTAAACGAAAATTTCCTGAAATCCAACCCTCAGATCTGAACCTCTTGAAAACTGGGGGATGAACAATCTGGATTAAAATTCTCAAAACCAAGTATCGTGCTTCTTTGTTTTTTATTTATCCAGACCTCTACTCAGAAGAAACCCGGATCTGATTCCAGCATGGCCAAACCAGAGTCTTGTCTTAATAAACCTCATCCCGAGCTGACAGGACCATCTGTCAATGAGAATGTTACTCCTGCAAGATTTCTGCCATCTTCTACTCAAAATCTTGCAAGATCGAAGGCAAAATTTCAGCAGTCAGTAATCTCAGACTCAGCCAAATCAGCCTGAACACGCAGACCCAAGCTAAGCACCACCTCTTCAAGAACTCTGCAGTCCCATAGCACAAGGAGCTGGACACTCCTGCAATCAAGGCCATAAGCACTTCATTTAAAATTGCAGTATCTTCCCCCTTGCCTGAATGCAGTAGTAATAATGTTAACATGTACTTTAATACTATGTACTATTACAGAGATTCCATAAACTCCTAATACTGCTCAAAAGACCTTTATTAAAGTTTAAATATAGCTGCTGTTCTCTGCTTCTTTCCAATAGGCAAATAGACTCTCTCCAGAGGTGGTTTTGATTTTCCAGACAGTTGGGGTTTATAGTGGTCAAACAAGAAACTAAACTTTGGGAGCTCTGCAGCAGTCCCTCCAGTCATCATAAAACAGCTCTGATGGGATCAAAAGGAAGTGATATCAGATGGGACTCACAGGAAGTTACATCAGACCTTTATTTGCCCAAAGAAGGTCAGCAAGTCAGAGGGCTCAAAAACAGCCTGCAAACCATGGCACACATTGCAGGGTGTGGATAAAGAGGAAGGATCTTTCATAAGAAAGAAAAATAATTGACATGGCATATTTCATCTCACTACATTTTTTCCCTATTTCCTGGAGAAACAGAGAGAGATAACAATTTGCACACATTCATGTATAGTGAGTATATCAGAACACATATCTGTTGGTTTGCAGGACACATCATCTCTCTCTCCCCTAACACACTGTTTCTCTGTTGCCTGGAAATGCATGCACCAGGGACTCTGTACTTCTAAAACTCTTGCTTTACATGTTACTGTGTTTATGTTTGCTACCCTATTGCTTGAAAACGGAAACGTTTCTAACTGCTGGTCTTTTTATTCACAATTCGGTTTGGTTCCAACTAGCTGTGAATGTATTTATACCCTGGAGTTTATTCATTGGTCAGAGATACACAGGAGATTGTAGCTTGAAAGCAGCAGGCCTCCTGGCTGACTTCCCAAGGAAGAGGTGGATCCTCTGTTCTGGCACACCCAACACCTGTTGAGGGACACTGATCTCATAGGGTAGGGGGTGCTGGCCCAGCTCCTCCTGATGCTCCACAAGTTGATGGCCACGGTACAGATTTGAAAGCCCTGGCAAGTCCAACATCTATTTCAGCTTCATTGCAGAAGCTTAGTACTAAAAAGTGCAAGATCCTGCACATGGGTCGGGGCAATCCCAAGCACAAATCCAGGCTGGATGAGGAGTGGATTGAAAGCAGCCCTGCAGAGAAGGACTTGGGGGTATTAGTGGATGAAAAGCTGGACATGACCCAGCAATGTGCACTCACAGCCCAGAAACCCAACCATGTCCTGGGCTGCATCAAAAGAAGTGCAGCCATCAGGTTGAGGGAGGGGATTCTCCCCCTCTACTCTGCTCTCATGAGACCTCCCCCTGCAGTGCTGTGTCCAGCTCTGGGACTACCAACATCTGAAGGACATGGACCTGCTTGAGCAGGTCCAGAGGAGGCCACAAAGATGTCAGGGACCTGGAGCACCTCCCATATGAACACAGGCTGAGAGAGTTGGGGTTGTTCAGCCTGGAGAAGAGAAGGCTCCAGGGAGACCTTAGAGCGGCCTCCCAGTGCTTAAAGGGGGCCTGTAAGAATGATGGGGACAAACTTTTTAACAGGGCCTGTTGCAGTAGGACAAGGGTAATGGTTTTAAACTAAAAGAGGGTAGATTTAGACTAGATATATGGAAGAAATCATTTACGATGAGGGTGGTGAAACACTGGAACAGGTTGCCCAGAGAGGACAGGGCTTTGAGCAACCTGATCTCATTGAACATGTCCCTGCTTATTGCAGGGGGGTGGGACCAGATGACCTTTAAAGGTCCCTTCCAACCCAAACCATTCTGTGATTCTATGACTCTGTGAAAAGAAAACAAAGTCTCAACAACAGATGACAGTCTGCAGGTAACAGCATTAACTGTGTTTGACAATGGAAGTAATTATTATTTGTTGCAAAGTATCATCTTTGCCAGTTTTTCTGCTCATAAACTGAGATTTCTATACACTGTCAACACACACCAGGGTTCTACTCTGCCTAAATACATGATCAAGACTAATGGGCAATAATAAAAGAGCTAAGCACATTTTGACAGTACAGCAGAAGCCACCCAATAGTCTTTCTGACAGCAGTACAATTCCCTAACAGCACACAACTGCTAGGAGTGAATTTGGGAGGGAAATGCTCACCCAAACAGTCCAAGAAGAGTGAGACCCATAACTCGCACTGGCCCTTTCAGCCTCAGATCAACACCCTGTGGTTGGTCTGGAGAAACTGAGCTCAGCATCCCTGTCCTTTCAACTCTTCCACTTTCCCACTGAAACTGCCAATAAATGGGCTTATTGCAGTTCTGCCTGTAAATAACAACAACAACAGAAATGGCTCAAGAAAACCCTTCTATTTGTCTCCCAGGAAACATGTGTTCACCAGTTCTTAACACACCAATTATGATAACACAGTAGGGTGCTTTTTTCAGCCAAGAGGTTGCATGGAGGTTCATTAGAAGGAACACTCCTGCTGTTACTTAGTAACTTCTCCAGAGTTTGAAGGTCTCCTTCCTTTCCTATCTCACTATCTTTAAAATCCTCTACAACGTAATAAGCTTGAATTCCCATACCACTAGGAAAGCATAGCTCAGGTTTAGAGAGACCTATTTAAAACGAGAGATGAATGCACCAGAAATTCTATTCTGCTGTTGAAAGGCACACTGACCTTGAGGCTTGCAATAATGTCCAGAATTAGCTTGTCAGCAGCCCAGAGATTCAATCTCAGTTTTCATGGAACTGTTCCCAGAGCAGGTAGATAATGCCCAGTCTTCAAAGTAACTATGTCTCAAGTTTATCAAACACGTAGAAAAAAAAAAAAAAAGACACACCAAAGGGCCTATTCACTAAACAGTGGCTTACACGAATCAGCCAAGCATGTGAAGATCTATTTTTCTTTCTTGGGTGACAGAAACATTGCACTACAAAGGCCAAGAATACAACTTGCAAGTAGATTAGGTGGGTTCAGCATGGACAGAATGAATTATTTCAGACCAATCACAAATCTACTTTGAACATCAGAGTTTAGAATTTGAATCAAGCATTAAGTTCAGACTTGATTAGCAGAGATCAAGAAAAGGGAAACTAGAAAAAAAGAAAAAAGCTAATGAAAAATGTACACAGTCTCAGCAGCTCAAGAAAAGCGAATTCCCTTAAACCAGTGTAACACATGCTGGACATTCCTAATCTATGAATGAAAAACTAGATGCTTCAGGATTTATACAAACAAAATTCAAACCCCCTTGAAGAAACAAAAAACTACAGCATAGGCTTGACCTACATGAAAGAGGCATAAGGCCCCATAGTTTGGTGGGTCTGTAAAAACAGCACAAAACCCCCTAAAAGTTCTCCAGTGCAAAGAAGACTTTGTCTGCACTTCAGCTGAAACCTGGATTTATTTGGAGTACAGAATGAGTAACAGCCATCATCTCAAGTAGGGGTAGCTAAGCCATCCTTAGCATAAAATTAGTATTTATATTCCTGAAACAAGCAATGAGGGCAAGTCCTGACCCCTACCAAAGCTGCTTCTGTCCACAGAGTAATGGATCTTCCAAATCTGTGTGTGATTGTATGCAGATTACTGATGCTTTGCCCACACACATACTGCTAACTCTTTAACAAAAGGTTCTGTACTTATGTTCCAAGAAAGGTGAATTTATGCCTCAATCCTCAAGCTTTTGCTACATACATTTTATTCCCTGATTCCACTGTAGATCACCACACAGGTCTTGATACACTAGACACAGTTTTCAGGTAACTTACTGCTTCTAAACTCTTCACAATGAATACTGTAATTCTCACATAATTTTATTTCAAAGCATCACGCAACATAATTTTCAACCCTTGGTCCCACTCCTAGACTTATCAGTCTGCTAATCCCAGAGGCCCCTGCCTCTTCTTTTCCTCTTCTTAGCCATCCAGCATGTATAGGATCTTGGAGAAGATCAGCTCCTTGTCCCATGGCTGAGACAGCAGTAGCAGCTCTTTGCAAGCAGAGGGAGATGCTGCAAAGCAATCTCCCCTCTGTCCACAAAGGATGCACAGCCGAACTCACAACACAAGCAGAGGGCCAAAAAAGGCCAGACCCTCCCCCACTCTTCCCAAGATCATAAAGAAAAGGTTAGATGAATGCTCTGGCCTCAGCAACCTTTTTTTTTTCCTTTTGAGACAGGCCTTGTACTTTGACAGTGTCTGATCAAAATCCTTTTGCACTTTTAGGTTTAGGGAACAGGAGAGATTATGAGGGGGTTGCACTTCCTCTCTGACAGGGATGAGGGAGTATGTCTTTACAGAGAGGTAAAGCTTTGATGTTAAGCGACACACAAGTATTTGCCATAGCCTCTCAGCCTGACACTAAGCTAACCAAAGTAATCCACTGAAATCAATTAAATTACATCAGTGTAAAATCAGAGCAAGTGAAAAATGAAGTCCAGAGGCTCTTCAGCTTTACCAAAGAGATTTGACAGCAGTGTGGAGACATTTCTGGTTCAATGTCTTCTTTGCATGTGTAACTCATTTTGGTGACAAGTCATCTAGGAGGAAATAAACAGTAAAAGAAAGGAAGAAATCTGTGAAGGCATGATGGGAACATGTCATAACATTTTGGTTAACAAAGGTAAGGGAGAATGTAAAAGGCACAAAGTACCTGGTGATAGCAACCTGGAATAGTTACATTAATCTCAAGTGGTGGAGCAGGTGGCCAAAACCTCCCATTTCAGGGCCAAAATACTGTTGGTGAGCATACCTCTGTCCTGTCTCAAATATGGCTCCATTTCAGCCCTGAACCTTAAAACATTATGCTAGTTCAAACCAGATCTAAACACTGCATCCCTCCACACATTTTGCTCGACAAATAGAAGTACTTTTTGCTAAGAATGCACCAATACGCAGATAGAAGTTACCACATTCAAAGTAATGAGACACTGTGTAATACATACCAGGTAGATGATGCTTGCCCTAATATGTTGGCAGTGTGAAAACCAAGACAGAGAAGACAGACAAGGAAGACAGAGGGAGAAGCTGACATTATTTTAACTTACTGCACCTTACTGATTCTGAGTGTGGTCAAAGATGTGAATTTAAAGGTTTCTGGACAAGAAAAGTGATGGTTTAGGAAAGTACAATGAGAAAGAGGACTAGCATTAAGATAGGAATGAGAGGACAACATCCTATTATACAGAAGCTGGGCAAGAGGAGAATGTAGAAGAGATTTCACAAGGAGACAGCACAGGAAGAAAATCAAGAGCTTAATGCATGTTAACCATTTATTCAAATATAGTTTTGTCCTCAGTCTCTCAAGGGCTAACTTCTTTTTCTAAAGCTTAACAGAATTTAAATTATAGAAGAAATAACACAAGGAAATAGATATATGCTTTCATCTAGACTGAACCCTCTAAGATCAATGAAAGTACAGTAAAGAAGAAACAAATGATCTTGCAGTTACATTAATATCAGATTATATAAAGGGAAAAAATCCACCTTCCTTTATAATTCAAAAACTTGGAAAACTTACTTGCTTTTAGAGTTGGGTAATGCTCTTTCCTACTGTTCCTATTTGGCGTAATTAGAAATACCATTACTGACAGAAAAAGAAAAAACACACAACACAATTAACACTAGCAAATACCAATGCAAAAAAAAAAAGAAAAAAACCAGATCAGGTCAAAACTGCAGCCCGAATGCATTTGTTTATATCCATAATAATGATTACTATTATGGTAATACCCTGTATTGAGGATATAAACCAAAATCCTCTCCCAAGAAATGTCTCAACATCTTCACTCTCAACTATCTGTGAGATTGATTCCTTGGAAAGAATTTGAGATCCTTAACGCACAACTCTCTCTCATCCCAAAAAGCTGTTGGACTTTGCAGAGCTGCAGGGGAGTGCTTCATCACAAACTCACACTGTCACTACACCTCACAATAGCCACTACAGCTTTATAGCAGAGAAAACACCTCACCATTTCAGGTTAGGCTCCCAATATTTCTAAGCACCTTTACTGAGAATGACACAGACAGAAATTTCAGAACATTAAAAGACAAGTCAAACGAACCATGGTTCTGAGCCAACACCCACTGCACTCCATTGGAAAGCTCTGCATTAACTTTCTTCTCTTCATGGTTCATCTTTTTGCACTCTTTTCCAGGATTATCTAGAAATACAGAGATACAGGACTAAGTGCTACCTTGTTTCATCACTCATTCATTTTATATAACTTCAGTTATACTAACCAGAGCTTTTGTCTTATACACATGTTGCAAGAAAGAGTAGTTTAGAAAAGACTGCAGCACCATCTTTTAGCTCAATTAACTGTCTATAAAATAGAAAGCCCACAACTCATTCCTTTTAAGCAGAAGTTTTCTCTTTGTAGCAGAGAAAGGCTACAGTCTTCCGTGTTCAGCCTTCAGATACAATTTTAACTCACATCTGCCACTGAGTCTTCAAGTAAAGAATCAGAGAAAAATATCCAAATGCAGTAGAACCTGACCTCTGCTACACTAAGGCCAAGAACCCCTTCCTGCCTAAAGTAATTCTTCTGGGCTTTTGAAAAGATACACAAAATGTCACAAAATCTGCTGCAACAGTCATCAGAATAGTGCCTGTGTTCTGAATGCAATTCCTGAGATCTCTCCCTAGAAACAAAATAGTTTTTCTTAGGCTTGGCAGGTCTACCAATGTTTTATTTGCACAGACCTGGGGTTCAGACCATGGATCCAGTCATGTCCAAATGGCCTCCCTCACTTGACATTTGCTTCATTTATTGCATGACACCTTCTACCCCACTGGAGAAATCAAACTGAAAACAGCATTTAAAAAAAAAAGTGTTTGGCTCTCAATTTGGCCATAAAGTAAAATGTTCAGGAGCCGAACGGATTATGCTGCATAGGCACAGAGTGAATAGCTGAAAGGCTTTCTAGCCTGAAAGTTTTTAGATGAGGTAGGTAGTTCAAAGGAATGTGCAGTAGCTATTGAACCTGCCCTATACCCAGCCAGGGCACAAGTCCAAACTTTGGCAGAAATCTGAAAGGAGATGGTGCGAGGGAAGCACAGCACATGCAAGAGTTTTCCTTTGTAACCACAGCAGAAAACACAGGAGCACAGAGGACATGAAGACATTGAGCAAGAAATGGGATTGGGGGAAGAAAACCGAATTTAGGGAAAAATGAGGAGATAAATGGGTAGACAGTGGAATTTGAGGGAAGAAAAAGTGAGAGAAGAATGAAAAAACATTGCACAATGAGTATTAGGAGCTTCCTCTACCCTCCTTCCATACGAGCTGAGGGGTGTAAATGTCTTTCTTCAAATAAGACAGCTTGGGAGGAGATCGTGGCTGGAATCAGTGCATGAAAAAACCCCAGCCATTGTGGATTTTTGTATCTTTTCCCATCCTTACTTTTGGGCCAGGGCATTGGTGTGGCCTTTGAATTTAAGCTCAGGAAAACAAGTAAATACATACACAAGCCAGTCATCCATGTGATTTAGCAAAGAAATACTTTTTTCTTACTTTAGGAATCATTTTAGATGCTAACATAAAATAAACAGCAAATTAATAGAACTTCTGAACTTACCCCAGATATATCAGATTTGTCAGCTGAGTACTCAGCAGAAATTTACTCTCCAGGTAGGTTCTTATCTGTCAGACTGACAGTGCCAGCGCCCAGAGAAGCCCTTACTGTCTTGAGTAAAGAATCAGTCTATAGCTTAATTTCAAGGTAGAAAGTTGTATTCGTTCCTTTCAATATACCATCTTCAGTGTGGAAATAGAAGGATACAAATTCAAAGCAAAACTGATTCCCCAAAACTACCCAAGAAGAAATTATATCTAATATTAATTTGCTCAAGAAAGATGCCATTTGGCTTCAAGGCCTCAGAGCAAGCATACAGTGAAGGCACGAGCACAGCATATCATGTGCTCCACAAACAGCATTCCCGTATCCCTCTCATTACAGTACTCAGGACACCTACTGCTCAAAACTGTCTTATGCACTTAGTCTCTTCAAGCATATCATTCCTTCAAGGTGAACAATAATGCACATTTTAGCCCACATTGACTTCAGTGACTTTCCATCAGGCAGGTATCTATCTTCCCAGGTTTGATATAAATTTTAAGTATCTTGATGTTAAAAGGTGTTCAAGTTTTGCTTGCTCTTGAAATACTCAAAGAAAAAAAAGTCAAAGAAAAAACATCAGAGGCAGTCATGCTTTTATCCATTCCTGAATTTTTTTTACTTGAATACATAGGCCAAATTCTGCAAAACATCTTTATGGTCATCTCTTCAAATTACAGAACCCTATGTCAGCTGCAGCAATCGAAAACGCAACTGAGAATAGAGTTGTTTCAAGGCCAGCCAAGTTGATATTTCATGTAATCTTTCACAGTGATGAGATCATATTCTACTACCAAGCTAATACTGTAATCGAGATAAGTCCCTGTTTCAGACAGGCCATGACTGACACATTCCTTCCTTCTGCCTTAAAGGCACAATCCTGCTTCTACAGCAATCAAGCATCCAATGTTTTTCTATCATTTCTTCAGATTTTAGGTAAATAAATATTTATGTTGCCATTACAATACTTATCTTGCCATATAAAAATAGAACGAGCTAATTTAATGAATAAAATCATCTTGAAATCCCAGGTCAGATTTCAACGTGTATAAATTTAGCTAAATGCCACAGTGGCTCACACTCCACTTAACTCTGCACACATTGCTGCCGCAACATACAGAAAAGGCTTTTTAACTGCAGGCTACCTTACTGCCTTCTGGATGAGGCTCTTCTCCGGCACCTTCAGAGAACTTGCACCACAGATCTTTGCACCTTATTTGTGACTGCTCTAGCCAGGTTCACCCAAGCTACTTAGTTGTCAATGTGCAAAAAAGGCAAATGTGTTTGTAATTAACAGAGTCCTTAGTTTACTGTATATAAATCAGGAAAAGGGAACGATACTGTTAAATGAAGACAGCTATCAAAGGAATTATTTTGCTTCCAATTAGCTTCATAAGGAAAAAGCCTTTTCAATGACTGGTTTCCGCTGGATCTAACTAAATATTCTCATTTGTTTTGCAGGGGTCCAAAGATTAGCCCTTCATTAGGGCAAAGTTAAGTGAAATGGCTAATTTAAAACTCATTCCCCTACTTCATAAATTTTTGTCTTCCTTTTAACTGAGATGATTTGCTGGTAGGTCATTTATCTTCTCTGACAGATGCTGCTGTTTAGCTTCTGATCACTTTGTAAAGTGTGCACACACTCAAAACTAAAAGATTTCAAGGAAATTTTGTGACATGGAAACAAGAAAAAATGGCAGTTTCACAATGGTGTTGATTTTTCTAAGACATCATCCTGCCACAATAATTAGCTAGCTATATTCTGTTTGTTACAAGCCCTTCATTTTACTTTTTTTTCCTGTCTGTTTTATATTTCAGACATAACACTTGTAACTAAGCAATCACTCAGATCAAACAGGCATAGTCAATATTAGACAAGGTAGACAGACTTCCAAAAAGCTCCTAAGAAGCACTCTGGAAACTTGCACAGGTAGACTTGACACACAACCTTTCTTTCAAACAAGTATTAAATAAAAGCATCACTAAAAATACCCTTTTTAAGGACAAGTGCAACACAGTAACTCTCACTATTTGTGGCCCTTAATACAATCTCTTGTTACTTGAGAGAGCATTTCTTGTGCAAACTATGTTTCAGAAGACTTCAATAACAAAGAAAGCAACTATTTCCACAATCATCTATGAAGGAAGGGAAATGTTACCCTGTCCTAATTAAATTCTACTAGAAGAATTACTTCCACCCTCTCAGACTTGCCCCATCTCATGGCAGTTTCTAATTCACTTCCTGGCTCAAATGGCTAAAGCCTAGGAGCTTTGGTAAACCACTCCTTCATTAACCCTACAGAGGCAGTAGCAACACACGGGCAGTTAGAAGATCCTTCTTCAGGATGTAAAGTTCTCAGGCATCATTCTAGATAAACCATGCTGCTATTCACTGCATTAATGAACACAGCCAGTGTTACTCACTTACTCTCACTACGCAATACGGCCCTTAATAGCATACAATCACACACTACCTCTCCTGTGAACTGCGGTACCGAGAGGGTCTCCCTTACCCAAAGGAAAGCTGAGTAGAAACATGCCGATGTTGTTTTGCAGCCCTGTGCTATTTGATTAAATCCCCATTTCACAGAATCACATTTGTTGTGTTCTTTTGCCACCCCTTTTCTCAAGGCTGTATCTATCACACAGCTGTTCCACATTGAGTTGGGGAATTCATTTGGAGACTCAGGAAAGCAATAGCTTGGCAATTCCAGCACTGCAAAGGCAAAGCTGAAATGCCTTTATGCAGCACCTGCTGAGGGGACCTTTTACTGCTTTCATAATATGGAACAGGAGTTTGGCCCCAAGGGGAGGATCTCACTATACACATGCAAAACCCCAGGTTCTGCCTCATTATAGTTATTGGCCTACCAATTAACTTGCTTCCTGTGAGAGCTGGGAGGAAGGCATTTTGCTCATTGAGATATTCAGGCTCTACAATTTGTGAAGTTTTTTACTTTAAGGACTATGTATGTCTCTACTTGGCATTTCTCACTAGACATTCAGAACACCTTTCCCAGGCCAGATGCTATACAAAGCACCACACCCCCCTTTTTACAGATGGGTAAACTGAGGCACAGGATAGGACATCTTACCACGATAATGCGCCGCGTCCCTAACTCAGCCTAGTTCTCAAGACTCCAGGCACTGTGTGCAATCTGCCTCCACACAGCTTCTCTGATTGCCTGGGTATCAGATAACTGTTTGTACATGGTTTTAATAAGGAGTGTTCAGAAATACTCATTCCTGGAAATGTTCTGTGTTTAAGAATATATCTGGGATGCCCAGTCCTCTGTGAGTTTAATCTAGGTCATTTAAAATGTCTTTCTGGCACATGATTCAGAGTCATCTATTGGCAAAACCATCTGCAACAATAAGATATTCCATTTGTAATGACTGTAAGAGTGGAAAAAAAAAACATTAACAAACATAAAAATGCCTGAAGTTCTCCTCTAAATAAGCTTGCAGACTATTTAATATAAGCAGCACCTATGATGCAGCACATACCTACAAAGTGTTAAACTGTGCTACTGTAGTAAAACTGTCAGCCTTGATTATTTAAAAGGTGTCTACCTGTAAGCTTCGCTTTCTGTTCACTGTTGTTATTAGTACATCCCACATGTCTGATCAGACTAGCCAATGCTCCACTCTGTTCATATTACACTTGGCCCCTGCTCCTGATTTATCAGCCATAGAGACAAAAGTTTGGCTTACCCTTTCTGAACAACAAAGCTTTATTCTTGACAGCACCCCTCTGCAGTCAAATAAAACGCATGTACGCATTTCTCAACAAATCCACACTAATGCCATAAACATGCATCAGTGTTGCAGCCAAGACAATGACTGCTTGTTGTGATAAAAGATGGGTATCACGCAAGTGTTGCAGTTGATTTTAACATATAATAGAGTTGACATTGCATGAGCCAGAGTTTCCAAGCTCACTTGTTCCTTCCTGCCCACCACTTTTCTTCAAGTTTTTTCAGCTCTGTCTGCAGGCTCCATCTCATTCCCCACATCTGCAACTCACATTTGAACTCAAGTCTAGCCCATATTCATTCCATGCATCACTGAAAACAGGAATACTATCTAGTCAATCTCTACACCAGAGTTAAACAATTTATACTGCCTTCACACCATGACAGAAAGTACGTTTATGCAATCTTTGTGTTTATATTAAACATTAACATGGGCTAGATTCTAAGCTCATTGTCCCTGGTGGACGTGAGGAGTAAAATACTTTTCTTTGATAGAATTACTCCAGAATCTGTCCTGTCACAACCACTACAATGATTTCAAAGCTTAAGGGGAGCTTTGCCTGATTCAGAAGCTTTTAGAAAGAGCTTTTTAAAACCAAAATATGCTTTAAAATAAACGAGGTCTAGATTATCTTTGAGGTGAACCTATAGCTGAGATTTGTATTGCCTACCAGATTAATTAGACTAGCCAAAATTTTAATACCCTTTTCCATGCCTCAGAGAGACAGAAAGATAAAGATTTAATTTTCTATGAATGGGCCATTACTGACTGTGAAATTGCTTGCTGTTATCTACAGCAAAGCGCTTTGTGGTCTAGCTGTATTTGTTCTGCATAATGAACAGAATGCCAGTGGTTTCCATCTACATACAGCTCTTCACTCAGGGCACTTTACAGATACAGCTGACTACCTTTACTAGCTAAAAATGGAGTTACCAGAGGCAAAGAAGATTTAGCGGTCAAAAACCAAGTCTGTGGCAGAGTCAAGAATAGAACTTAGAGCTTCTAAACTATTCCCAAAGGCCTGTCTTAACCACTACACAGCAGTGTGCTAGCAGGGTGCAACCACAGGTCGAGTTCTGCACCAAAGGGAGAAGCTCTCTATAGTGTTGTCGGCTCCACGGAGGCTGTGTGCGCACATGCACTGTCAAGCATGTGTCGAGCATGCATGTTTCCTTCCCATCCCCCAAACCTTTACGGCGCTTTTCTTATGTGTCACAAGAGAATAAATGCCTGAGACATTATCTGCCCATTCCAAGAGTTCAGAGAATGTCTATGACATCATGGGCATGACTCCCCCACTAATCACATTATATGCTGTTTAACTTAACACTGCTAAGCTTTGTCTGATAACATTGTAAATACCATTTTATTGTAAATTAGATTATACAAACCTCCTCAGAGTTTAGGTCAGTTCTTGTGTGAGGTCCTTGTTCCCCCTCCTCTCTACTACCCCAAATTGAATCATTTTGGTGTCTAAGCCAGGGCATTTCTACAGAAGGAAGCACAGGAAGAAAAGGCGGCTAAACCATTATCTGTTTCTAAGTCAGCACTGCAGATTGCAGTAAGTGGACAGAAGACTCCATACATCTGTTCTTTTTCTCTTTCTTCCCTTGGAATAAAATCAATAGGTTTTGTTTTTCTCATGAAGCTGGCTGGATTTCATTACAATCTTCCTGTGAGGTAGCACATACTTGAGACCTATCATTTCCTTCTATCAAGTCTAAGCTGAGTTATTCCAGTTGGTAGCCACTGTGTTCTTATCCTGGCCTTAAGGTTTCTGATTTGTTTACAAAGAAAGCTGCAGAAGTGTTATTTTCTTTTCATTTTTGCATTTGATTCTATTTTCTCTAATGAAAGAACCAGACTCCAGCTACATTAAACCATAGCCCCAGCATCAGCAAGACCTTCAAAGCGATTGACACACTGATGCTCCCCTGTTTCTGAAAGGGATATTTTAATTTTCACATTTTGACACATTTATTGATGAGGGAGATATCTGAGAAGTTTCTAAACTTTTAGAAAACCTCAGCAACAGAATTTCCCAACATTTTTAGACAACTGCATGATAAGATGCTCATCATCTTTCTCCCTTAATTTTATCGAGGCCATAAATATCTCAGGCTATTAAAGCAGAGGTTTGAGAATCCAGACTCCTGAGGTCTCGGCTCAGCTACGCTCAGCTCTGAATTTCTTTCCTCACTACAGTCAACACCAGCTCTTAGTGTCAACCTGAATTCTGTTTCCCATCCACAGGCAAAACTCTGAGGCTGGAGATGCTTCAGACAGAGCTATATCACCCAGGATCAGAACTGCCAGCTCTCAACACTAAAACAAGACTTTGATTTTTGATGTTGGAATCACTTCTCAGGAAGGATGAAGACCAAGCCTTCGTGCCTTCCCCACCTCCCATACTTAGGACAGATAAAACCTATCATGATTCACTGAGAGAGAAAAAATGAACGAGGGTTATCCTTCCTCAGCACAAAGAACCACCTGATGTAGTTGTCTTTCACCTATAGGATCCCAGGACAAAAAAGGCTTTGCAGCCAGATCACTCAGTGCTTATTGCTCAGGGCCCTACACTTCCTTAGGGTAACTTTCTTGCAAGACATGGTGTTAAGGAATGCTAGTAGCTCACAGAGGGAATGCAACACAAGCCAGGTGACTACTGAGACTAAAGCACAGCTAACACAAGTGCTAGTGAGGCACTAGGTAACTGCTCTGAAGACAGATTCTCATGTCCTTGAGCAAACCACCTGCCTTTCACATTCCTACAAGTTCCCATCTGGAGAAAGCTAACAGAAACGTTATGCAAACACAGCAAAGGATGCTGTAAAATAAACATTTTGAGATGTCACATGAAACTCAATCTACCTGAACTGTGATTACTATATACTGCATTTGTGTAAGGTTAATGCTATAGAAACTGTATTCTGTTGATTCCCGATTTCTCATGACAGATTTTAACGAAACTCGTGTTAGGAAGCTCAAGTAGCTGTCCTGAAAGGAAACACCTCTCATCCTGAAGGAGGTCAATGCACATTTCAGCAGGTGCCAATCAGATGCAAGCAAGACTGTGCTCTTCTGAGTATGTCCTCCCTATTCTGGCTGCTTGCAGAACTCATTGAAAATATGCCTTTACAGTGGTTTTCACAACCAGTTATTTCCTCTCTCTGCAGAGATACAATGACGAAGCAACATGATTTTCAGGGCAGGCAGTTGTTTGATCAGGGAATTCTCATACAATTAACATTTACCTAGTCAAGTTTGCAAAGTATCTGGCTGCTTTCTTGAAACAGGAGAATAATGCTATATTTATAATTAACTAATTCATTAGAGAAAAGAACAAACCTAGTAAGATATAAGAAATTTGTATACAGAAAATAGTAACTACAGAATAATTAGTAAATCAGGTTATTTACATTTTTAAACATTTTAATGTGTTTCCTTATAAGCATACTGTACAAATTACCCCAGTACTATATAAAAGAACTTGAGTAATGCTACTCACGTGAACCATTAGCAGTTAAACTGAAAAGCTTCAGTCATCAAAAATGGCAAACCTGTAGCCTTTCAGTGTAATTAGGAAAAGGGGGTTTTATTTATTTTATTTTTCCCTTTTCCCTTTTCTGTCCCTCTGTCCTTTATTTTAGGATGTCCCATCTAATCACCTACTTCTAGAGTAACTTTGAGCTCAGACTTCCTAACGCCACCTCACACACTAATATATTTCAGTGTTAGTTCTCCAGTGTGAGAATCAGTGTCATTATCCTTAAAGAGAGATACAGAGAAGTTCAGCTACTGGGCCAAAAATCCCAAAGCAACTTGACCACAGAAAAATATAGAACTCTGTTCCAATGCACAGATCTGTGTCTCAGTCTGAACAGCTCACAGTACCAAGAGTTGACTGAGATACGTAAAAAACGGTCCCAGGTGATAAGGCAATAGCAAGGAGGCTCAATGAATCTTTGTACCTATGTTTAATCCAGAAACCTACAGCCCTTTTGCAAGGAGAATGAATTTAAGGCATCAGCATGGATGAAAATAACAAAATGATATGAGGATTAACAGATAATCCCCACATTTACCACATGGGAAACTGCCAGACTATTAACTTTGTATGAAATCTACCTCACAAACAAGCCTTACTGCAAGAAGAATGAAAGAGAGAATAAGTGACATAACTGGTGAAAAGATCATAAGCAAGAGAAATAGATGTTCAACACCAGTGAAGTAGGGACCTCCCCCGTGGCCTCTGAACAGGCTCTGTGATGTGACTACTGCTGTTTCATATTCCATATATGATCTGGAAATGCTGTAGGTAGATGGCTGATGATACAAAGCCATTCCCAAAAATGAAACCTAAAATTTATTCAGTGAGTGGGTGTTAAAATACTAAATTTAATTCAAAGTTCATAAATGAAAAATAACATATGAGGAAAAAGCCATTCTCACTGTGCTTTAAATCAGCTATTATCAGTCAGAAAGAAATCCTGGGGAAGTGGATAGCTCTCTGAAGATCAGCATGGTGTCAGCAATTGGGAAAAACCATCCTGTTAGGATTTTTTTAGAAGCAAAAGAATAAAGCAGAAAATGGCATTATTCCTCTGTATAAATCCATAGTATACCCGTCTCTTCAATACTGAGTGCAGTTCCAGTAATTGCGGAAATACAAAGCTACAGAAAGGGCAAGAACCAAAGCTGCGCAAGAGACGTTGTAAAGCCTTAGCATAAGGAAAACTTAAGCAAGCTAGAGCCTTTCAACCTGGAAAACAAGGATAATAACAATTAACTTCCTGACAAGCTGTTACAGCATGAAAAAGGTAAACAGCAATGATTATTTTAAAGTAGTCTTACCAGAGAACACAGGGCACCAACTCAAACTGGCAGGCAGCAAGTGGGTTCAAAAGCAAACAAAAGGAAGTTCATTTTCACACAATACCTAATGATGTTGTGGAACTCATTGCCACGGGATGTTATGGCAGCCAAAAATACAAGTGGGTTTCAAAAAAACCGATTAGACAATTTTATGGAAAAAGGTCCATCAAGGAGTATCAAAAACAATGATACAGCTGCAGCCTCCAGCTCAGGAAGGTCTCTAAACCAGAAACCACTGGAAGCTGGGTGGGTTTACCAAAGGAAGTATCACTCTATACTCACCCTGTTTTCCATACACAAGTTATTAGCCATTATCAAGAGGCAGGATATGGGGCTAGATAGACCTTTGCTGTGACTCTTTTTTATATTTGACCAATACTAACTGATGCAGATATAAACACATACCCCCCCACGGTCATAGGTAATTCTGTAAAAGGCTGCTATAGTTAAAAGGCACACACTTAGAAGAGTACATAATAAACGACAGTATTTTTTTGAGTAGGACTAGAATTGGCTTTTCTGGTTCCTTAGGTATGTTCTGAGTCTATGGTTTCCAGACAGGAGTTATGATGTTATCCTCCTTTTTATTACCTAACTACAGCAAAAGAGACAAATCCAGTAGAAAGAACTAGCTCCAAATTTCAGCTGTAAGCCACACAATAACTTACATCCCTGGTGACTGAGAGCTTCTTAGCTTAAGATACTCTGGAGAACTACTGAAGTAACTGCCCATCAAGTTTGCTGAATACAGCCATAACACCCAGGTACTTTAAAACACAGCTTAAAACTTCCAGTCATGCTCTAGGTCTAGGATAGAATTTGAAGTCATGGTAAGTGAAGCAGCCCTTTAAAATTTTGTTCCCTTACAGTCTCCAGCACCCTGAACATGCTTTGCAACTTCAATGGCCTTCTTATCTTCTTCTTCTCCATCAGTGAAAACGGAGAAGGAAGTGACTCTGCTAACTCGGCATCTCACCACCCTTTAGCAGCTACAAGCCTATGAACCAGATGATATGAACCAGATGACAATCCTTGCTATAACAGACTACTTACCACCCTTTTCTTAATTGTTTCTCAAACTATGGTTGGGAAAAAAAAAAAAAAAAAAAAAAAAGACAACAACCATGAAGGGATTTTACTGGGATACTCTTATTCTAACTTGTGTTGTGCCCCTTAGTTCAACAACTGGGAAGGAAATCCTGCTGTCTTGGCATGAAATTACAGCATAAACTACAACACAAAAGGTACACACAAGATACAAACACTGTGGAGAGAAAAATTGTGTGTCAGTCAGTAGCCACATGGCAAGTTGCATTGGAGCGTAATATACTGAGGGACAGAATTACACAGGTATTTCTGGTACACTTGGCCAAATACTAAAGGCCTAATGACTCAGTAGCTCTGTAATTCTAGCCCAAATCCCCCCCAAAAAAAGTTACAAATGGAGAATGACTGCATTATGTACCACTTTACCCCAGTAAAGAAGCCTTCCCCCTTCCTCATTCAGCATCTTCCCCATTCCTCATTCAGCATCTAGTACTTGGAGATGTATTAGCGTGAATAATTTGAATCAGGACTCAAACCTGTGCTTAGGCCATGCCAAGGAAAGGTGTAATTTTTCAGGCAGAAAAAGTACCTGCAGTTTTCAAAAGGCACAGAACCAAGGTAAAACTGCATTCATGAGGGTCAACAAAGCTCTGATGTTTGTTTGCACGTGCTTGCCCATAACTTGTTCCCCTAAGGACTACAGATCTTAGTTACAGCAACTCTCTCCAAACAGGGGCTCCTGTGAGTCAGAGGTGAGCCAGAACTTCCTACCTGTTAATCTGTACTGGGATTACTAAAACCAGCAGATCCACATTTTGACACCAAAATAAACATTAACTGGAAAAGATGGGTACTTCCTCTTTAGAAGATCACATCATTTATTTAGGCACCTGATCCCAAGACCCAGTTAGGCAAGTCTGGAGCTTTATCCTTAGACCCTTTCCTTCATTCTGCCACCAATTCTAAACGTGCCACAAAAATATATACATACTTCTATACAATGACTGAAATTCTGTTGCCTCATTCATGTTGCCTTCCATTAGAAATCCTTCCACAAGAGAGAACAGTGAAATTCCTCAGGTCAAGGACTCTGGTTTGTTACCCACTTCTTAACACAGTATCCAGCACAGAGTCTGAGGCCTGGAAGCGGTACTATAAAAGATAATAATAATACTAGTTGAAGTAAAAACAATCAAAGAAAAAAACCAATAAACGATCCTCTGCTCCCCTTAAGAAAATTTGTTTATTCACCCCCTCACAAAGGAGGTTGCCCTATTTATCTGCCGGGAAACCTCAGACATTCTTGCATGTGCAGCACAGATGGTCGCCACGCAACAAAAGGCAGAAGAGCTCCTCGTGCCTGCACGGTGGACATGTCTGGTGTCTGGATATACAGAAGCCTGATCAGAGCTACTGCTCCAGCAGGGCTGCTACGCATCCAAAATCCCAAACAAATACAGAAAGCCATCAAACAACATCTCTTAATGGAAAAAGAGACTGTCTGGGAAAAAGGAAAGGCACAGAGACCTTGGTTGTGAGTCCTAATTCATTAGTGTACATAAAACTGCTTAGAGATCCTGAGGTGGGAAGTGCTAAAGAAGCAGAAATATTATTTATTAAAGCTCAAGGCTGTGTTGTTTCTTTAGCCTCAGATATTCTTCACGTCTGATTTTTCATTCATGACCATTACTACTCCAAATTTTTTTCAGCTGTCTTGATCTTTTCTTTACCAAATGGAATTGCCCCAGGCAGAGGATATGCAGTATCTAGATTTGCTCATTGCATTTATCTTACTCTTTTCTAATTAATTTACTGCTTTGACTCTAGTCCTGCTCTTCCTTTGATTTTATAGTCAGACATCAAATGTGGCTGCTCTCCATGAATAGTAATTATTTTTTAAATAAATGCCATCAATATTTTTACTACCTTGCTAAACATACTCTTCTACGGTGTATGGGAAGGGGTCTGCAAGGTCCGTTTTAGCAAACTGGGTATAAATGCTGCTAATTCTTCTGCAAACTGAAAGGCAGAGCAGTTTGGCAGTAACCATTTCAGTTCCCAAGGCAGACAATACAAGCTTTAATCAAAGAATAAACCTGGGGAAACTGCATGAACAGAAACAAAGCAGAGCAGAAAATTAATTCTGTAACGCATTATGGTCTGTGACACAAATTGTGTACAAGTTCCTGTACTCCTTTAAGAAATTACTGAGCGCAGAACTGTATTCTATGTGATACATGAAAAAAATCACTAAACACATTTCTTCTTTTGAAGGAGTTATTCCAGCTTCCAGTATTTAAAATACATGCCTTTTTTTCTTCTAACAATACAGGTTACAAATCTCTCTGCTTTTTCCTCAGCTTAGTAAAAACATAAATAATCCAGGAAATTAAAGAAAAAAAGAAAAAAAAAAATAAGCGAAAGCCACCTTTTCCACATCCTGTTGTGCCTAAATAGAACATGTTGTACCAACCTCTACAACTTCTCAATAAAATGTATCGCAGACACTTCAAAAGCTGACCATAATCATAAGAGTTAAGTGAGGAATGTCAGATCGGACAGGGGATTTTGCTGCTTTTGTTATACATTAGTTAAGCATGCAGGCTTGTGTTTTTTAGTTTATCTTGGATTTTATTGTAATGTAATTGAACTCTGTTACCTTTTTCAGTATCCTAAGTGTTCCTCTAAGTGCTTGTATGGATTTGGGTTTAAGGATACTGTAACAAATGCAGAGGCTATTGAAGTCAGTGGCAGAAGCCTCTGCAGAGTTTGGTTAGTCCTTTGATGCAGAAAACTGTTTTTTCTTCTCCTCTTAATACGCCTTAGATCAACCCCCATACATGTTCAGAAATAAGGTGGCTGCGATGAATCCAGAGGCAAAACTCACACTTACTTCAGCAAAACCAGGCTTTACAGAAGAGTATATTCACATCTGAATTTCATGCGTTACGTTCCCAGCATTTACAGGATTATGTCCTTAATAGTAATAATTCCTGGTTTGGGGTGTCCCACTGTGTGTCCATCCGCCCCCCGTCCATCCCCCCCCCCCCCCCCCATCTTGGACCTCTGTCATTTCCAGGACACGGTTTATTTCCTTCATCACACCTGAGTCTCCATACAGATACTACAGAAATAAAATCATAATCTTTGCAGTGGGATGCTTGAACTCCTCAGACAGTGGTATCTCCATGTAACCATACATGATAAACAAACAGCCAACAACCACACTTCTGTAGATTTTACTACCTCTGGAGCAGGCCATGTTTCTATAAAAAACACGGGTTTATGCTTCATTTGTCAAGTTCTGCATCAAATACACCCCTTTTACAGCCACAGCTCTGACAGGAAAAACCGCCCCCCATTTAAAAAACAGACTCCTCACCCACTGCAGACACACGTGTGGGTGCTCCACGTCGCAGTATCACACTTTCCTACATATCTTCACAACAGAGCACTGCCCGGGCCTGCGGGGAAAGGAGGCTGCATGCCATGGCCCTTCTAACCCTCCCCGTGGGGTGGTTGTGGGGAGAAGCACCTTGCTGTGGGGCAAGACCTCCTGAGGGGAGAAAACCACTGAGGGGGTGTCCACTGTGGGGGAGAGACCCTCCGAGAAGCCCTGCTGGGGGGACACCCGCCATGGGGCAGTGCTGAAGGCAGAGACGCCCCGAGGGGACACCTGCTGAAGGACGGTAGCTGCTGAGGGGACGGACCCGCTGAGGGAACCCACCACTGGGGGGGCCCGCTGAGGGGACATTCACTGGGGGAGAGACCCCACTGAGATGGGACCCACTGTGGGGATACGCCGTGGGGGCTACCCGCTGAGGTGGGGTGTCCAACACCTCAGTTCTGGACGCTGATGCCCCCCGGAGGAGCCGCTGCGGCCCCAACCGCAGAGCGGGGGCAGTCTGGGGGCTTTGTCTGCGGTGACGAGGCACGGAGGAGGGAGTGGGCGACGCCTCCCTTCAGGGACATGAAGGGCCGGCCGCCTCTCCCCAACTGCCGGGCCGCCTCAGCTCCCCGCCGGCGGGACGCGAGGAAGCGGCGGCCGCCCCTGGCGCGAGCAGCAGCGCCGCCTGGCGGGCAGGGCGGCGGGGCGCGGCGGGGGCCCTGCCCGCTCTCCTCCCTCCCCGGCCCGTCCGCGTTTGAGTGTCCCCCGGCCCGCCCCGCCCGTCTCCCCGAGCCTGACTCCGTCTGTCTGCAGCGCGGCCGGCAGCTGCCGTTACAGATACGGTGTCGGCGGGCCGGGGAGAGCGCGGAAACACCTGTTTCCAACACGGGGAAGGTGCGGGGGGAGCCTGCGGCGGGGCCGGGCAGCGCCGCTCGCCCTCCCTCACCTCCCGCCGCCTGTAAACCCGGCCGTAAAGCCCGAGGGATCGCTTTTCAAAAAGATCGTTTTCAGTTTTTACACATTCATCTGAAAAACGCGTCTCGAGCCCTCTCCTCACGTGTTATTTTTTCCACTGCGTCCGGTCGGGGGGGGGGAGTGAGACGGGGGTGGGGGGCACGGCCGGGGCTGAGGAGGCGGCGGCCCTGGCAGACCCGGCGGCCCTGGCAGAGCGGCCCGACCCGCCGCCTCCGTGCCGGGTCTCGGGGGGACGCGGCTGCGGGGGGACGTCCGCCGCGGAGGGACGGGAGAGGGCCGGAGGCTGCCGGCGGGGCGGGGGAGCCGGGGCGGGAGCGGCGGGGGCCGGCAGCGCCGCATCCCCGGGTGCGTGCGGGGGCTCCATGATTTCATCGGCGGCTTCGCGGGGACCTGCCAAGAGCTGTTATGCCTCACTGCGATGTGTAGCTTTTTCCTGCCATTTTTTTCATAATAAAAGAGGGAGTGAAGCTGGCTTTTTTTTTTTTTCTTAAAAAAAAAAAAAAAAAAGCCAAATGGTTCAGAGAAGAAGGGGGGAAGAAAAAAAAAAGCAATAGCCAAAGGGGATGCCAGTGAGGTGTGGCTTGCATTTAAATATCCAATATGTCAATGTAAGGGGAGTGTGTACGTATATAAAGTGCAGTTTGCATCCGAGCGCGGGACACATCCAGCTATGGGAGGCGCGGGCAGCGCGGGGCCGGGCCGGGGCCGGCAGCGCGGGGCCGGGCGGCCGCAGCCCGCGCTCTGAGGGGCCGCGCCGCTCCGCGCCGCTCCGCGCCCGCGGGGCCGCGGCCCCATGGCCGAGGTGGGCGGCTTCCTGGGCGCGCTAGACCCCGACCTGCACGGCTTCCCCCCCGGGCTGGGCGCCGGGCTGCCCCTCGCCGACTCCCCCGGTTTCCTCAACGAGCGCCTGGGGCAGATCGAGGGGCGGCTGCAGCGGGGCTCCCCCACCGACTTCGCTCACCTCAAGGGCATCCTGCGGCGGCGGCAGCTCTACTGCCGCACCGGCTTCCACCTGGAGATCTTCCCCAACGGCACGGTGCAGGGCACCCGGCAGGACCACAGCCGCTTCGGTAAGGGGAGCCGGGGGGCCGGGCCGGGCGGCTCCGCCGCGGCTGGGTGGGTGCCCGGCCGGCCCGGGAGCAGGTGCCCCGCGTACACAACTAATTACCCCGCTAATAATATAAATCAGCCCGGGACGGATATAATTAGACTCCTAAACAAATGCGCTCACTCTCCAGCAATGCGGGAGTTTTTATTTCCAATTTCCTACTCTCCCAGCGCTCACCCCTTCTGCAGGTGCACAAAAACGTGCCTTAGCGGGGGGGGGGGATTAAAAAAAAAAATTTTTTTTAAGTGCGGGGGGGGTGGTGACCGGCTCTAGCTGTGCCTCTGAAGTTAGCGGCGAGAGAGGCAAAAGAAAAAAGAGCAGATTGGAAAAACAAATTCCTAGCTTTTTTGTTGTTTCGTTGGAATTTTTTTTCCTCCTTTTTTTTTGGCCTCCACAGATATTTGAGAGCTGATTTCTTTTACTTGACTGAATCTCATTAGAAGTGCGTCTCCCCAAAGCGGGCAGGGATCAGTTGGCTGGATGGGTGTCAGAAGCTCGGTTTGGGGAGGTTGTTGGGAAGGGGAAGCTGAAGGGGGGAAAAACGCTTAGGGGACCTCAGAAAGAAAGAAGATGGAACAATAGGCAGAGCACCGTGGATTTACCTTGCTGCCCGGGATACAGCTGGAAGACTGCAGCGCTTGTATCAGTGTCACACAAGAGCAGGGATCTCTCATGAGACTATATGTAATCTTCAAAAAATGCATCCCAAGCCACAGGCGAAGAAGTACAGTAAGTTTGAGCACAGCTAAGAAAAATTCCCGCTACTTCAGCATCTAGTGCAGGTGTCTGTGTAAGCTATCAACAAGTTCCATGCCAGTGATCTCAGCTATGTTGTCAACAGGTTGCAAGAAGTGCTCGCAAGACTTTTTATAGTTTTCAAGTGATTTAACTCCTTGGTGAAAGGAATTTTTTTTTTGCCTTGACTTGTTGGCAACTGGTCCTTTCTGATACTTCAGGAACGCTGCTGCTGCTATTGTTGGTAGTGTAAGGCAGGTTTTTGGAACAATTGAGGAAACTTATCTCCGTACTGTGCTTTCCATAAACACCAGGTGTGTGCATAGCATGTGCCTGCCTAGATCAACAAGAAAGTCATAACCCGCGGGTCAGAGTCAGGTACTAATAGGCTTGTGGGGCAAGCATTTTTTAATTACCTCCCAAAAGACACACATCTTTTAACCTTTCATGCTGCAATACATGATGGGTTTCCACGTTAAAGGAAACTGAAAGCAAACCCATTGCATCTGTTTGGTTTTAGTTCAATCTGCCACGTAGTATTTCTATCAGTTCTTTTTACTTATCTTTATACAAGTAAACATCCAGTTTCAAATGGCAGCGTTTGTCTCAATTACATTTTTTTATAATGATTGTGTAAAATAAATGTATTTCCAAACAAACTTTGGAAAAATGCACTAAATGGGCTAAAACTTTTCATGATTTTTGCTTAAGCTTAAATCATACAGTGTGTTCAATAAATCGAAACATTGGCATTCCCTAAGTGTTTTAGCAGTCAGCATCTAGCTACGTAAACTAGACCAGACTTCAGATATAAAATATTACAGTTTTCTGCTTCAGGGTTTTCCCAGAGGCAGTGTAAAATAAATAGTTATTTGTTGTAATTGCAAGACAAAGCCCCAGAGGATTAGACTGGAATCCTCATGTTCAGATAAAGTTGGACTAAACCTCACTTCAGCAGGGACTCAAAGCAATAACGTATTGGCACATGGTATTCACCATCTGCATTCAGTAGCCATGAATATTTAAATTCCAGTGTTACTGGTATGGTTTGTATTAGGATGTCATGTATCAATGCATTCCTAAATTTTGCATGCAGCAGTCAGAAAGCAGTAACTTATTACAGAAATAGGCAGCCTGAGCAGTTCTGGGGAACTACAAAACTGGTGAGGGACAGAGAGCTAGACGAGGGTTGCAGGGTAGCTCTTTAAAGCTGCCTTAAATCTAGGGGCATCTGGGGAAATACTTAGAAATTCAGTACGGTGGTTTGGTAGATCAAGCCCACGTGGCTGGAAGGTGCTCCCTGATACCATGAGCTGATAATTAATGTGCTCATGGATGGCTGCGATACCACGGCAGATGCAGATGGGATGTAGGGTAGAACCAGACTTTGCATCCCTTAATACTGAGAGAGGTTCAGGAAAAGGCAGACAGTATCTGCACCCTTGCGTGCACAGCCATACCAAAAGCTACCAGATGTGCAAGACATCCAAATCTTCCAGAGAGGAAAATAAAGAGCCAAAGACCAGGTGTTGCAGAACATATTACCAAGGTCCTAACAGCGAGGGTTAAAGGGAAGGATTCTTTTGTACCACAGCATTCAGGGGATGTGACGATAGGACACAGGGGAGGTAGCAGCATCACCTGCCCACACTGCCTGAGCAATCACAGTAACTATTCCCTCTCATTTGTTGAGGACTGGAGCATTCCTAAATCACACCTGTCTTCTGGAACACAGTATTTAATACTTGTAAAAATAGAGATTCATGCAAGAACAACGTGGCACAGCTTACTTTTCCTAGAGGAAACAGGCTTAACACAAAATTTGGTGAAGCCTTCCAGCATTGTTGGAAAAAGGCTGATTATCACACTAGGGAAGTGCCCAAGTTCACTCTCTGAACTGGCAGCTCGGCCTAAGTCATCCCAGAAAAAATAAAGTGTTTTCAAAAATGTATCTGTTCTCACTGCATCTGCTAAGAACCTTCCTGTACAAAGAAATAAAGGACGGTCAGAATCTGGAGGGAGTTTGGACTGACATTAGCCTCCCTGTGAGAATCCTTCTCAGAATGAAACAGAGATAAATTTGCCAGGAAAATCAATGCCAGTAGG
Organism: Athene noctua; assembly: GCF_965140245.1. NCBI lineage: Eukaryota > Metazoa > Chordata > Aves > Strigiformes > Strigidae > Athene > Athene noctua. The sequence continues at coordinate 11,066,665 of NC_134047.1, read as the reverse complement.
AATTGCTCCTTTTCTGCCTCGTGTCTGTTTTACAGCAGCGTTAAACAAGTGACACAACGGTGCTACTCTTAACTGCAAGCAAGGAGATCAAAAGGCCTTGAGTTTGTACTGCAGACTAACAAAGGCAGCAAATGAAGCTCTTCTTGGGTACGAACCCTGCTAACGGATCTGTAACCGAGTCTCCTAGAGAAGCTGATGAAACCTCCAGAGAAACTTTTGCTGTAGATTTTGACATTCAGACCGTAGTGCACCTGTTGCTGAACAGTTGTTGAGGTTTTTAACTGAAGCTTTAGGTTTGTAGCCATTAATACAACATCTGATGTTTCTGTACCCCTGCTCCTGAATATAGTCATGTAAGAAGAGACAGGTGCAAGGAGCTGAATTGTTCTTTGAGGAATGGTTTATAGTAAGACCAGAGTGTGTGGATCCAGCCATGGCAAAGCTCGGGAGATTATTCCGTGCTTTGGTGGTAAATGAATCCAGTCAGAGTCTTAATCAAATCTCTTCAAATATTATCTAGAAAGACTCAAGGAACAAACAGAATGAATAATCAAAGCAAGAAAAGAGAGGCAAGTCCTGGGGTAAAGAAAAAAGAAAAAGGGGGAAAAAAGAAAGCATGTTCTACCACAAAAACACACCGCTACAATTGGAAAGAAAATTCTTGAGCTGGCCCCAGTGGCCACTCCCTGTGCTGCTGGAGATCAGATGTACAAAGCTGCAATTTTGTCTAGCAATTGGAGTGAGTTAAGGACAGGATGGATATCCGCCCACATTTTTTCAGCCTTCACTCTGTCTCCTGACTTTTGTGGGTTTAAGTTACGTTCTTAATGCTGTTTCAACATAGTCGTCTTCCGTGCACGTCTCTAAGTGCCACTCAAAGATCAGAAAAGGGGACTACTGCAAGGGACACTGTCAGAAGGGATTGTCGTGGCCACACCTTGAAGAAATTTCGTTTGCAAAACCAGCAAGTGTTTACCCAGTCTGCACCAGATGAGGGGTCTCACTCACCCCCTCGGAGAGGGAAGATGCTAATGCTCCTCCTGGGTTGCTCCTTACCAGGGCTTTGGAGACCTGGGTTCAGGTTACACATACAGAGTGTGCTTGTCAGTATACTCAAGAAAAGCTCTCAGTTGCCTTGCCTCAGACATCCCTTGGTTTCTAAATAGGACCAACAATGTTTTCCTGCTTCCCAGGGGTGGCAGAAGACAAGTTAGATATATGCTGGTGCTGAGGACTGTGTTTGTACCTATAGGAAAGTTGATCTACTGCTCTCCAGTTATCAGGTATTTTTCACTTTAACATCTGCTTGTTTCCAGCATGGGAAAGACTCCCCTCTTTCCAGGTATCTCTGTACTCCTTTTCCCCCATACTACTTTTTACACTCTCTATGCTAGGCATATTTCAGCCTGGAAGATGTTTGCACTGGTCCATAAAGTATGTTTTCTGTTGTTTGCTTCCCTGTTTGTCTCAAGGAATTGCTCCTCCCAAGTCTGTATTTCATCTCCCCCCACCCCCAGCATCCACTGCCTGCAGGCAGGATTTGATGCACAAGCCTACGAGTAGGCAGGGCAAAAGGAGAACAAAAAGTCTGATATAAGGTAGGAAGAGCCAGCTTAGCTGCCAGCATCTGACTGATGAGTCTGTATCGAGCAAAGTGGGACAGAGGTGTCCATGGCTCTCTGGTCTGTCCTGTATTTAGACAGTGATGCAGTTATCAGTCACTGCATCCACGCCTGGCCGAGCAGAAGACACGTGCCCCAAGCTGAGGGGTGACCAGGAGCTGTGACTGCCACTGAAGTCAGCTGGCTCAGGTGGCTCCTTATCACGTGGTGATTTTACTGAAAGCATATTTTAAGAGGAGCTCTGGGAGGTAACCTGATCAGAGTGGCAATTGCTCAGGACTGGACATTTTGCGAGCTATATTAAGAGACCTAGAGCCACGCTAAAGGTTAGAGCAACTTTGTCCTCCTGTCAGTGGAGACATCTTGTCCAGTCATCAGATGAGATGGTGAAAACCCTCTTCCTTCCTCTGTTGCTACCTCCCAGCTAATTCATTCAGCACTGGAGGTGGGTAAAGACTGCCCGTGGTCTCTAGCTAGGGAGCATGTGACATCCAGAGCCTAACACAGTCCTACTAATGCCTTCAGGAGGTTTTCCTGTGAAGTTTGAAGGTCTCCACCACTTGTGATGTTGACTTTGTTCAGACCAGTTAAAAACACACCTACTCGGGGGCAGTTTGTTTTTAAGTGCTTCACCAAGGGTTCTCCTATTACAAGTCTTTCCTCCATCAAAACAGCTGCCGTCCTCCTTACGGGCAGCCGGGGTGCAGCAGGCAGCACAGCAGACCCCGCTAATCTCTTTGCCAGCAGAAGCTAGGCAGCCCCTCATTACTTAAATATCTGATGCCATTGCTGTAGGCTGAAGCCCACGGGCGACATGGTTGCACCCACAGAGCCGGGGATGCCTAGGACAGATGCTGCTAGACTGGGAAGGGGCTGGCATGAAGCTGGAGCAGGTAGCAGGACATATGGGGCAGGAGGGGGTTTCTGGCAGTAACAGTGGCAGGGAGTGACAGAAGAAGGACCAGCAGCTCTCTGGCTCTGAAGGCATTTCTACTTGCAAACGTTTGAAGTTGGATTTTATCCCTGGAGCTTGTATATACATTTGGGGGCAGCAAGTAACCCCCACTGGAGTGCCAGCATGAAGACAGACCTTGCAGACATCTCTTCTAGTGCTTTTTACTTACTTTTATTGAATTCATCACTTTAAAACATGTGGGACTATCATCTCAAACCAGGAGCCCCATGGTGGCAAAGATCACTCTCCTTTTAATGAAGAATAAAACCCAGAGTGGAACAGCCTTCTGAAATTTCTAGTGGGCTGGGCACAAGTTTCTACATCTGTTGTCTTGGTGATAATTCAAAACAACAAAACCTAGCGAACCTCATTAGCAAAGGTAATTCCTCTTGGCCAAGTCAAATTTGCAATGCTGGGGAGAAGCCTAGAGTGGAAATCAAAAGATTGCACAAATGTGGAACTATAGATTTAAGAACTGTGTTTTTATAAATAAGGAAAACAGGGTCTGTAGTAAGTTCTGCAAAGGTTGAGAAAGGCTGGTTCACATTTGTCACTGGAGTATAGTGTTAGTTTTATTCTCTGTATGATTTGGACTTCTTTTCTGTTTTAGGGATTTTGGAGTTTATTAGCCTGGCAGTGGGGCTGGTGAGCATCCGTGGGGTGGACTCAGGACTCTACCTCGGCATGAATGAGAGAGGCGAGCTGTATGGGTCGGTAAGTTTAAGGTTTTGTGCCGATGACAACACTATATAACATACACAGCAATGCAGGCTGCGGGGCCTCATCGGTGTCACGATTTGTGTGTGTCACAGGCCTCTGAAGTCCTCGGGCTGCCACATACCTCCATCCGACCCGTGATGCTGCTGTTGTTATGACATAAATGATATATATGAAATAGAGTTGTGGAGGGAGGATATGCTCGTGCAGTGAGAGCTCGTGGTGGTGCCAGCCCCAGTCAGCGCTTGGGGCAGTGCCTGGGGAGCTGGGGGGGCTTATCGAGCTTTTGCCTTGCAGAAACAGTGTGGCAACGGTCAACTAAAGGCAGGTGGGAAATTTAGCATATAACCGGGGGCTCTTTGTGTGTTTTCATTGCCTGAGAACACATCAGTTTTATTCTCTGCATGGTCAGGACCTGCACCTATCTGCAGATTTTGCATTATAGCCCTTTAACTAATAGAAGCTGAAGTTGTGGTCTGAGGGTTATTTTACTATAACATTCTCTACAACTCCTTTTAGGACTTATGGGGGGTTGCTCATAATTTTCTAGAAGCGCCCTTTTCAGACTAAAATTTTCTGTGTTTTGCCAAAAAAACAAGTGAAAACTCCTTGTTAGTTTCTTACTCCACACAAACTCCTGAATACCTACAGACTCCTCCTAACATCACATATAGCGGATTCTGCCTCATCCTGTGCTGCTGTAGGACAGAGAAAGCAGAAGACACCCCATTTCCAGTCCAGGCTCAGGCTTCTGGTGGCAGCTTGTGAGTTTCTCATTTGCTCCCTTGATTTGGGCCATGCCCTTAGAGCCGTGACTCACGGGTTGCACTGCCACAGCTGGGACCAGCTCAGGTCCACCTCGCTGCTTGTCTGCCCAATGTTACTGAACCTGAACCATCCTATAAACCGTTTTGAACATGGGCAGGTGCTCTGATGAGCCAGCCCCAAAAAGAGAGTGGCTATCAGGGTTTTGCAGGATGAAACACCCGCACACAGAGCAAAAGCTCTGCCGGGATGGTGTGGAAAGGGTGTTGTGAAGAGCTTTGGCATCTTGGATGAAGTCTCCCATCAACCTGAAGAGAGCTGGAATCTCCTCTTCTTCATTCTATTTAATTAAGTGTTAAGACTAGCAGTCAAAATGTCAGGTCTTAACAGCTGAGCAGAGGTGCTTCTTACAGGTTAATTTAACTCAATTCCTAATTATTTAATTCAGCTCAATATAAAATAGTTATTTCTAGTTAGCTAGAAGAATCACTTCTATTTTAAAATATCGGTTGCATTCTAGGTAGCCATTTTTAAGTTTCCTCTTCTATAGCTGCTGCACTTGATTGGTGCTTTTTCTTCAGATACCCCATTGCCTTTAACCCCATTGCCTTTAATTCATCCTATCACCTGTGTGTGATTTTTTTAAATGCCTCTTTCTAGATCACAGCACTACTGTATGTGAGAATACTAATTTTTAAGGATGGATCACAGTAAATTTAAAATGAAATAAACCAGTTTTAAACCAAAGCAGAAGGCACATAATTCCTCTAACCAAATCAGATCAATCTCATAGTGATGAATTAATGTACTCTGCATATAGAGAAGCCTTCAGAAAACGTTTACTTAGGAAACAGTAACACTAAACCACAAGTTTCCATCATCTTTTCTTCTCCCATTCCCCCATCTGGGACTGCCACAGACCCTTTCACTATTTAAGATGTAGTTACTGATGTTTATATGAGATAATAAAAAACTAGCATGCATAGATAACTGCTCTTCTTCCACTTCGTTTCTATAAAAACATCTAACCTAAAAAAAAGTTAAACTAGAGACAGCAGTTAAATTACAAATGTGCAAGACAGATAAAAAGTAAAATCACCAGAATTCTGTAAAACAAAAAAAAAATCTTAAAGCACACTTCAGAAAGCAGGGCTGGAGCCTACACCCGCGCAGCAGCACCTCTCCTTTCAAACCCTGAGGCTCCCAGCAGCTCCTGGAGTTGCAGCTTTTATACGTGCCTGCTGTAAAGGAGGACACAAGCCTGCATATTCCCTTCCGTGCTTTCAAACCCTGCAGTTCTGATTATGAATCAACAGTTTCATGATGAGTTAATTAAATTCTAGGGCCTAGGTTCATGTTACAACATAGAAACAAAAATAGGATAACGTTTTACAACACTTCACCACATTTTACAATACTTCATCTGGAAACAAAATTGACCTGAAGACATAATCATGGGAATTTTCTCTCTGTCGTTGCATTTTGCACACCAGACAATATGCTGCAGGGACACAGTCAAACCGCTGATCCAGAAGTCACGCGCCAGGTCCCCAAATGACCCTAGAGTTTTAAAATCTGGGATACGTGGGTTGTACAATGATGGCTTTTCGAAATCGAAAGCCACTACAGTATTCTTAATTAAAGGTCCATAAAATAGTGCCTAACAACAGCATTAGCATTACAATGGTATTTTAGGACATGACAGTACAATGGTATTTTTAAATTTTCAGCAAGTTTATTATTTCCCTCTGTGCCAATTTTGCCTGATCTGTGTGTTGATACAGGCAGAGCCAGCCATCCCCAGAGTGACACGTGGAGTCCCCTCGGGACAGACAGCTTTTTTGCTGTCCCTGTGAACCTTGTACTAATGTTTCTGTTAAGCTTTCCTCTGATTTCAGAAATATAGCTAATACATAGAGCAGTAAAAATCGCAGGCAGCACCTTCATGCTGCCTGTCTAGTGTCAGGCTCAGTGGGGACATCCCAGGGCTTGGATAGAAATAAATCGTGCCTTGCAGAGTCACCCCAGACTCTCCAAACATTTTACACAAACACTACCTCCAGAGAGCCCAGCGAAGAGCACATAAACGGTCAGAGCAGCAGCGCATGAGTTCAGCCAGTCAGCAGTTCCCAACATATTCCAAGTAGATAGCATCCTACAAAAAGAAAAAAAATGTCTGTATTTATTGATGGATCCTGGGAATAGAAACCCACGGTTCTCGTTTCCCCAGGTCTCAGGTGGCAGGGGCTGTGGCGTAGGCTTTTGTAGAGCTCACAACTCACCTCCGGGTTTATTTAATTAGCAGCAGAACATTCAAAACAGGTTCTAAGTGCAGGTGAGCTCCTGGATCGTGTTACAAAACATCTACTGCAGGTAATAACATTTACTTAGCGCTCCTGTGCCATAGATAAGACACATTCTCTACCTGAATAGTTTACAGTGTAGGTAGTGTTTGCAACATTCTAGCATCCTACGTTTGTAGACTGCCTTTCATCTGAAAGGACTCCCACGTCCTGCCCATGGGACAGGATGGCGGGTCCCTCTGCAACACGGCGCGTCAGCGCTGGCAAAGCCACCCACGTCCTGATGGGGCAGGGGGACAGCCCCGCTCCTCACTGGGGCTGGGCACATCCCTGTAGCTGGCACGGGGGGAGACAGAGGGAGCGACAGGCATGAAGCCATCATCAAACGGTTGCTACTGACAGCCCCTCACCGGAAGGGTTGGGGGGAAAGGCTGGTTGTGGTGGTGGGGACACCAGTGTCATCCGTCTCCCCGGCCGTGTGTGGGATGCACCAGCCATTGGCTGGCACATGCTCATCACATCACTTATCGCCGCGGTAAATCTTCCCTGGGGTTAGACATCCCCGCAGCGCTGCTCCCCATCCAGACCTCCCTGGGTCTTGTTATGGCCTCACATCACAGCTCTCTGGTGCTTCAGAAGATGAAAGGCCCGAGGAATGCTTTCATTCCCCTTGCAGTGTATACTATTTATGTGCCTTGAACTTTCAAAGCGGTGCTTGCTCTTGTATAGACGTTTCAGATGCTCTGCCTGCTGCTTCTCCCGGGGTTGCCTCTCACCCAAGAGAGCAGCGTTGGTGTGTGTAAGGTACCTGCGGACGTGGCCGCGGGTGGGCAGCCCTCTGCCCAGGACACGGCCCTGCCAGGCAGCACAGCCACCCCAGCAAGCTCCAAACTCATGTCCCAATCACAAAGTCAGGTTTAGAGTTTTGCTATGGGCCTGGTTTATTTCTTTATAGGGCACCTTTGCAAAACACACACCCACCTTCTCCTCCTCCTTTTGTCTCCTTCCTCTTCAGTTGCAGAGGTCCTGGTTTGTACAGCTTGTGCCCATTTCCAGCTGTCACTCAGGGGAAATATCCCCGGCAGCTCAGTCCCTGTCCTCAGGGCAGCCAGGAGAAGGTGGCTGGGAAAATTATAAGAAAATAAAGTGAAGGAAAGAGGAAAATATTTATTTTTTTATTTTTCACACAAATGTCTTTTTCTTCCCCTCCCACCTCTGCCCCAATGCAGAAGAAGCTCACACGGGAGTGCGTTTTCCGCGAGCAGTTTGAAGAGAACTGGTACAACACGTACGCCTCGACCCTCTACAAGCATCCCGACTCGGAGAGGCATTACTACGTGGCTCTGAACAAGGACGGCTCCCCCCGAGAGGGGTACAGGACTAAGAGACATCAAAAATTCACTCATTTTTTACCCAGGCCTGTGGACCCTGCCAAAATACCTGCGATGTACAGAGACCTCTTTCACTACAGGTGATGTTTCCTACAGCTGCCCCGTCAGTGTACATACTTGGGCTCCCAAGCTTTTTCCCAGAGCACTATATTAATAGTCATTCCATCATTCCTGTAAGCATAGATGATGTAGGAAAGCACTTACATTGAATTCAGACACTGCTGTTCCTCCTTGTTTCAAGTGTATATCAAACCTGGGTTATTTATGGGGGTGGGGGTAGGGGAAGGGAGGGAACCCTACATATAATCTTTCATTTTCATTCACTTTCTTTACCCGGTTGCTACAAGAGAGGCCAAATATTCAATGTTATGGTTGCTTAAAGGAACAAGCAGGCGAGCAAACCTGATCACCAGTGGGGGGACAAAATCTAAAATTGAAGAGAAGGAAAGAAACCAAGAGACCACAGGAACTGCTGCAGATGCTGCTGCTAAGCTTGGAATGGTTACCTGCTAAGAAAAAGCCTTTAAAATGGTACCCTGCTTAAGCAGCCATGGAGTTTGCTACATGGATGATGCTACATGGACTGGTCCTGATGTGTGGGGTTTTTCCTGCTGTTGGGGTGGGAATGGGGCGAGGAACATTATTCAGATGTAAGCATGGATACTGTGCATAAGGACAAAACTATTTATAAAATGTATATGATATTTATTTTATATATTTATTTATTTCAAAATAATTTTATTTTTAATGAGAGATGCTATGACCGGATTTTCATCAGGAAGAATAAGGTCCTACTGAAACAGGAAAAAAAAAAAAAAAAGAGTTTTAAGAGCTTATTGGCAATAAAATTGTCTTTATATTGTAGATTTCTTGCTGGCCCTTTTTTTTTGGCGCTCTTTAACAATTAACCCTGTATTTCCCCATCAATACGAATATTAAGACCACTTGTAAAAAGGCTTTGTACAGTAAAGATAAATTATCTAAACCCCAAACTCTTATACAAGGATACAAGGACATCAAATTATACCTGGAATGGACCTTAGAAGTGTGACCCTACTGCAATGAGTGGCTGGGTGTCTAATGAACCATAATGTCCAAGAACTGCAGATCCAGCCCTCTCCTCCACCCTGATATGAGCAAAAAAGGTCGTCAGCCCACCAAGCACCAGGCACAGGTCAGCTGTTGTAGCTGTCGGCTGCAATTGCCCCAAATTATGCATCACCACGGCTGCAGAGGGAGGAACCTCGCGGGCACAGTCAGCGTCCTCAGCCCCACTGACCCTGGGAAGCGCCGCTGCAGCTCTCACTGTGAGTCCTCGGCAGCTGAGACGCTTTGGATTAACTGTCCTGTTGAAAATCCAGCAGGGAAACATTTGGAGCATCTGCTGAGTGTTTGGATGGACCCATCATTCTTGTAATAAAACCACCACATGTGATGCGAGACTTACCTGAAGCATCATGGAAAATCAGTGAAGAAAAAGTAGAAAGCAACAAAAGCAATTTTTAAAAAAAACTCATTTTTAAGCAACTACTGAGGATGAAGATCATCCCTGTAGGCAGCGCTTGGACATTCATGGCCGCCTGGCACTTTTCTCTGGAGAAGCTGCCTGCCATCACATTTCCTCTGCCCTGGGGCAGCTCCTGCCTGCTGCTGGGCTCAGCCAAACCTGACAGCGTTTTGGCAGCCCCGAGCCAGCCACCACCACCCCCCTCCCTTGCACCCCCCCATGTTCCCACCTGCTGCCGACGCTGTGCCGGAGAGCCAGGGCCCTTCTCGTGCCAGGCTGGCCAGGCCAGGGACACTTGTGGCGGAGGCTCCCCTCTGGAGCTCACCTCAGCAGCTGGCACAGGCCCTCAGTGATGCTTGTGCCACACATCTGCACTCGCTGCCTGCTCAGGATGTCACAAAACCGCAGGGGAAGCTTCCAGGAATTATCCCAGTTCATTTTTTGTCCCCTATGATCAGCAGAGAGGGCTTTTAGCACATGGTGGGAGCAGGAGCGTGTAGTTGCTACAGGCACTTTGCAGCACAGAGAAGAGGTCGGTATGAAATGTGGTTCTCTGGAGCGTGCAAAAATCCGTACAAAAAAAAGTGTACTGGCTTTGAGTTGGGGTTTCCCTTATCACAACTGCATTTTTCACAGTATTGTTTCTCAGCCTCTTCCTCGCAGTCAAGGTAAGATCTCAGCTCCTTCAGCTTCAGTTCGTGAATTCCCAGGATGATCTCACTGGCCTAGAGATGATCCACACCAGGTTCTTCACAAGCTGCACTGCCAGCCATGCCCAGCTCTGCTCCTGGCTGTCTCTTGCCCTCTCTGCCAGCTCCTGTGTCACTGCCACATCCTTTCACTGTCCCAACCGCTCCTGTGCCGGGCACAGCGGGTCCAGCAGCCATCAGACGATGGACTGTGGATTGCAACGAGGAGATTACAGGAGCTTTATCTTGAATGATCCAGACATGAAGGAATTTAATCCTGTATTTGAAATAAAAAGTGTTTATTTACCTTGTTCCTCTGAGTCACTACTGAAACATCTCATCCTCAGCCACCATGTCGGGAGAACCACTGCTCATGAAAAGTGTCCTGAAGTGTACTTTTGACCTTCTGAAGGGAAATCCTTCAGACCTCAAGCTTTGCTCTGCCCCCTGGGATGATCCTGCCTCCCTCTAGCCAGGGATTTCTGTTGTGCTTGAAGATAAATCTAGTGGTTAAGATCCTGCTCCTCTTCCTCAAAATAAAGGTCAAAACCTGATCTCACCAATGCCAGGTACATTTTTCACCAACTCGAAAGGGAGCTGATTTGGCCCATGGGGCAACGCAATGGACTCGTTTGTCTGGTACCTGAATCAAAGAGCTGCCTCAGCAGAGCCTCCTGCTGTGAAAGGAGACGCAGGTGCGAGGGATGATGTGAAACACCTTTTCAGGACCTGAGTTCAAAAAAATGATACTTGCAAACAACAAAATCCACACAGAATTTACTGGAAACCCCTTGGTAAAAGTTGGTGTCATCTCCCATGTGAAGCATTTTTTAAAGGGGGAATTCAGTATTACTAAATCCCACCTGAATGGTTGCTATCAGCAGGAATTTACTGGGTTTGGGTCTGGTTCAACAAAATACTTAAAGATATTAGTAATATGACTGGCCTGGGAGCTTAATAGCAGCAGAATTACAACCACAGACTGGCTGCATTTTGGGTGGCACAGGATGCAGTCAGCGATGCTCAGGGGGTGCTTTCACACGGATACACTCACCTCTCCAGGCCATCCCTGCAGCAGAGGGGGCTGACCCCTCGCCCAGCCACCAGCTGCTGTTCTGCCTGGCAAAAGCCAACTGCAGACGCCGACTGCTCCTTCGGCTCGGAGGCTTTGACAGGGCTGGCAGATGGACCCTGCAGCCGGGGCAGTGCACGGGGCCTCGGCTGAAGGGGCATCCTCCAGTGGTGGTAGACAGGCCCCAAGGGCTCCCCTGCTCCTGCTAGGAAAGTTTTAGAGGAGAATAACATCTGCAGTGCTTCAACCTGAGAATCTGTCCTAAAGTAGCAAAAGGAAATGTCAATATATGCTTGGGATCTCAGTTCACAAAGTTTCCATGTGCTTCAAAATTACAACATCCAGCTGAAAAACTCCCAGAGGGCAGGCAAAGGTGGCTGGTGCAGGGGGCAGCCACCGTCCTGCAGAAACCCCTCTGTGCCCTTCACCCTCCAGTGCTGTTTTACACACAAAAGGACATGGGTCTGAAAACACCACAGAAAACAGGACAAGAGGCATTGCTTTCAACCCTTCTCCTCCCACCCGAGACGGGTGGGCATGTTGCAAGGGAAACATTATCCCAGGAGCAGCTGTGCAAAGCAGGAGGGAGGAGGTCGGCAGCAAAGAGCTGGGCAATTTATTGAATCTCACTACAGAGGGGTGCAGAAATGGAGGGAAAGTCTCGGCATGAAGCCAACGTGATGCCAAGCACAGCACAGCACCAACCCAGCAAAAGCACCCATTTCTCCAGCTTTGGTGCATGATCTGAGGCACAGGGATGGTCTCTGAGGGGACTGAGGAGACAGCTGTACAAGTGGCAACGCACACATGGCCTCAGGAATGTCCCTGTAGAGACTCCGCTGCCTGTGGGGAGCAATCCTGAGTGGGACATGAGGCTCAGGACTCCTTTCTCCATCGCGGGGGGAAGGAGCAGAGGCCTCAGACTTACCTCCCCTGGAGAACATGATGGAGAACCCAAAGCTGTGGAGGGAATTTAGAAACTCGGTGCCAAAAGTCAGGACAGGTACCCCTCTGTTGGGTGCTGCCCCACCTAGCAGTAAGTCCAAAGAGGTGCGTCGCAGCCACCGGCCTGTGGCTGAGATGTTCCCAAAAGGGCGTCCAGGGATGGGGCATAGCCAAAGAAGGGCTGAAATACTTGTTGATGGTGAAACAGAGACATCCACACCGCTTGGGATAGCACTGGTGGTTGCAGATGACTCCAGGTACCTCGTCCAAAGGGCGATGTCCTCTGCTGAACCCAACAGTTGGAGTCAACTCATAACTCGGGCTTTGGCTGAAACACCAACTGTCCTGGCAGGGGGAGTGGTCTGCAGGGTGAAGTCCAGCTTCAGCTCAAACCAGAAAGCTTTATAATGACAAAGGTGCTGCAAGGAAATGAAGTGATGTTACTGAGCACTACCCCTAAGCCACAGCACATACAATACACTGAGGGTAATATTTGGGTTACCTGGTATCTCAGTATCATTTATTAACCGGCAGATACAGGTAAATTTCTCTGTTCTTTGGCAAACAAAACAGCACCAAGGCCTTGCTGGGAAACCACACAGTGGGGACCTGTGCTGAATGTAATTAATGGACAAACGTGCGACATAGGTGCAGTGTGCTGCTTCTTCAGGGGCTACAGGCACCCGGGGCAGCTGTCGAAGATGGAGGCATGGTCAGAAACATCAGCACAGTGCTCACTCCTGGGACGGAGGTGGGAAGCAGTGGGCAATGGCGCAGCAAAAGCACTTTCTGTGGCTCAAGCTGTACAAATGCAGACCCTGATCCTGCTTTTAAGATAAAGACAAAACACACCTGCACTTACAAAGGCAGAACAAATAGCAAAACCCAGCACCAGGGCCTGTGATCCACACATCACCAGCAGCCAAGACGTGAAGTGGAACTGTAGTGAGGAACTTAGTCGTCTTGGTTTAAGTCATGCAATAGGGAGTATAAGACTCAATTTTTTTTTTTCCAAAACAAGTAACTGCCTCAGAGGTGTTAAATTCTCATAAAAATACCAAGGATATAGTCTTGTACCTGCACTGGCTTTGAGTAAAAGACCTGCATGCCAACTCCACTGAGGAGTCTCGGGCTCTTCCCTCACCATACCAGAAAGTATTTAGCGCCAAGATGCCCACGACCAATGCAGTAGATCACCATGCAAGATGCAGCAAGCACACGCCTGTGCTGCTGCGAACGGGCACCAGCAAGAATCCACAGAAATGAGAAACATCCTTTGTGCTACTGAATTATGAAAGTAGCTATTGTCATCAGATTAGGCTTTGATTAATGCCCCAGGTTATCAATCATCGTTTCATATTCAGTGCCTCAAGTAGCTTTTTCATGCACTAGTCATTAAACACAAAGCCAAATTGGTGTTTGAGATCAGACCTCAGAAGTGGCCTATCGCAGACCCAAGGCGTGACCCCACCACCCCTGGGTCTCACCTTCCCTCCCTGGTTCAGCCCTCAGCCCTTTCCCAACACCGTCCTTCAGTCACCACCTCCCCCCAGGCACAGCAGGTACAGGAGCTTCGAGACAAGATGGACAATGATGGCATCTCTGCTGTGCAGCAGCTGCATGCCCAGAGGTGACCCAGGGCCACTCATCCCGCCTGCCCATGGCAGAACACGAGGTTTTCCAGAGCCTTGGCTGCAGAGCACCCAGCCCACCAGTGCCAGAGGAATGTCTGTGCACACCTCTGAGACCCAAACCACTCCGAGGCCACAGCTTGCTCTCAAACTCTCACCACAGCAAATCTCTCCCGAAGACACAGCTGGGTGGTCGTGCTGGTGCTCTATGTAAGGACACATCCCCAGGGTAAACGCTACAGCACAGAGGTGCACAGGGGTTTACTTCAACACCTGAGCAGGTCAGAGAAGTTCAGACGCTGCATGCTTACGTGGATGATGCTGCAACACCAGCATTTTTCCAAACATCTCCAGCTGAGAAAGGTTAGGGCATTTGTCTTTCCATAAATGTTGAAAATTTATCCAAAACTCTTTTTGCTTCAACTGATGAATTTACTTCTATTCACTGGGCTCAGAGTGGTTCTGCTTTTAAGATAAACACAAAAAATGCCACAGGGTAAGCATCTAGCACCAAAACGCCACAGTTCAGCATCAGAGCACCTTGCAGGCCTGGTCTGTACAGGGACACATCCCAGGACATGCCCCAGCCCGATGCAGACAATACCCAGCCTTCGCCACATCCACGAACCTCCTGCTACTCACTATCAAAGTTTTTAATCGAGTTAAAAGTTATAGGAATATTTAAAACACATTGCCCACACTGCCCCTTACAGCCCAATTTGTTTTCACACCAGACATGATTTCCACAGCACCTGCTCTTTCTCCCTTAACAGCAAGACCAGCTGTACCTCCCTGAGCAGGCCCATCCAGAGCAGTAATGTGGCTGCAGCACTGGCCAGGAGCCACAGAAAAGCTTCAAGTACAGGGAAGGAGCATAGGGGCAGATTTAAAACACAACTGTCATGCTTTTTTTTTGTGCAGGAAAGGGTTTTTTGCCCAAGAGGTAGGATTTAATAACTAAGAAAGGGAGAAGTACAATGATGATAAAATATGTGAGTAGGTTATCCTAGTTTGACCAAGTAGAACTTCAACTTACACTTAACAATTCATCATTGCTGGGCAGTAACTTGCTCTGCATTTTCAATAGACAAGACTGGCTGCAGAAGCTACTATTAATTCATATAATTTGAAAACCTGGACCACAACTGTTTTCCTTAAATGCCATTAATGGCTACATCCAGTAACGGGTACCTCGCTGCAGAAAAAAAAAAAAAAAAAAACCGAAAAGAGAGCTTAAACTCACAGGGCAGTGCAGTTCTCAAAAGACAGCTCTCAGCCTGTATCCCTGCAGAGTTAATGCTGTATTGTGAATGTAGCACAAGGCACGTTGATGTATTTTGGTCACTTTATTAAATGAGATATTAAATAGTTTAAGTTTCAACTACTAAACAGCACTTTGAATGGTGAAAACACAGATAGTATATTGTCATACTTGAATGCTTCTTCTCTTTAAAAACACATTTCCAGTCCTTATATATATTACAAAACAGCCTTATAGGAAGAAGGGACACCTTTTCTATAGTACTTAAGATATTTAATACAGAACTGAAAAGCCATCTAATAGAAACAAAGGCAAGTCTTCACAGCTGTATGATTTCAGCAGCCAAAGCTGGTTGATGGACTGAAACATTACTATACAACTGGGACAAAACATATACAGTATCACAATACTAAGCAAAAACGCTTTACATCCAAAGGAATAAACAGGTTACAAAATGTGGAGAATTTAGCAGGCAAAACTGTATTACAAGCAACATTTTTATTCGTCATCTTAAGCCATTTCACCTAGTTAAAACATCTAAAACAAATATAAAAATGAGCCTTTTATTATCTTATTGATGTATGTTCTGTCTTTAAATATCTGTTAAAGCTTGATGTTATACTCAAAGCACATTGTTATGCAGCTAAAATGTCAAGTGAGAAACATGTATGCGAAGTGGTCCAAATTTTATTTCAATGCTTATCTCTGATTTCTTCTTATGCATTAGTCTTCTGTTATCCATAGTTTTGTCCAGAATGAAAAAAAATGTGCCTTTAAATGTTGCCTAAAACTTCCACATTTAAGTCTTTGAGTTACTGTAAAACTCCATGGAACATTCCCAGGTTTGGTAGAAAGTATTTCTCTTATTCACGACATGTAGGAATATCAGTTAAGAGTTGCCCAGAGTACATCTGCCTTCAAATGTTTGTCTCAGTCTCACATTTTGTTTCTTCTAGTGTGAATGAGTCTCTTTTTGCTCCCCTCCCCCCAAATTAAATTTATTGTAGAGCTGGCAAAGCACTAGAACACACTGAGGTTCTTTTGTGGTATCTTGTAATAGAAGAGTCCAAGACAGCAGCATGTTAGCTGGTTTTGCAACAGATCAAACTCTGTTCAGATCACAAACCAAGTTTCAATCACAAAATGAAATATCACGTAAGATTTGCATATTTAGATGCAAAAACCACTTGTCCATTCAGGGCAAGAACTCAAACTCCTGCAAGAAACTTTCCAGAAACCATAACAATTTTAATTCATGTCAGCAAGTCAGAAGAGTCCAGCAATATCTGGAGCAAAAGTCTCCATCCGCTCATTTCTCCAGATTTCTCTGTAGTCAATACACCATTGCCTCAAATGTTCCTGTCACTGACTTTTACCCCCAGATTATAAACCTCGGGGGGGGGGGGGGGGGGGAAGGGGAGGGGAAGAATCAACCAAACTATATTCAAAGAAAAGCCCTATTTGTATTTAATTATCTTAAAATCTTCACAAGCACAAAAAGTGTGGGTAAAGAGAGTGCTAATGATATATATATTAACCAGAAATTTATCTCTGGTCTACATTAGAACAAAACAAAGATCAATCTTTTTGTGTACTAAATCAGTTTTTCACACAAACCAAAGAGAATGGAGAGGAGTGCATAATCCAAACTCTTATCTAATAGAGGAAAAGTTATTTCACTGTTCTGGCAGCTCTGGAAGTTGCTACAGCACTTTCTATAGATTTTAAATCAGCAATGGTTCTGCCATTTTAAAGTTGTTCGTATAACAGGGTTTGACCCTGGCCACCATCACTTTTTTTAACCCCCAAAATACCAGGAATTGAATTTTCTTGGCCCGTCTCCCATTGCCGGCAATGGGAAAAGACAGTAGCACCAGCATTAAGGAGTTAACAGCAATGTGCTTTGTATTGGACTCGGCATAGAGTAAATTAGCGTGTGAAGGAAAAACATCTTTAACTTGAAGATCACCATTTGTTATTCCATCACATAAAACTGAAAATAAAAAATGGCAGAAGACTAGGGAAGAATAACCACCTTCCCCAAGTCACTATTTAAGGCTGTATACACAGTTTCTATATAACTGCATGAATCAGAAGTTTCAGAGCAGTAGTATTTAAGAATATTGCACTCAATTCTGTTTCAAAGAGTATTTTCAGTTCCTGTTTCATTCAGCATAGATGATATAGTATGAGTCCAGACCTCAGTCAAAAGGAAACTAGACTATTTCTGTTATAATATTCCCACTAATATAAAGAAATGGGTAAGCAAAAAAGTATTCCATAATTTGAGGAATCAACTCTAATCAAGAACTCAGCTGTTTACAATTCACATATGGTATACTGAAACATACAGACCTGCAGTCCTTCCTAAGCTTCTCGAATCTGATGACAGCTTTGCAGCTACTAAAAGCAAGCATAGGAGTTTAGACAGGAAACCTGTGGAGATGCTACTGTTATGGGAGGACTTGTTTTCACTGAAAACAACTTGTTATCTCCTGTACTCAACATATGTAAGAAGATTCTAGGCAACATCACTGACAACAGGGAAAACATTATGTCCCATTTAAACAAAGCTGAAACACTAATATGGAACATGGCATTTAAGGGGACCAACCAAACTATTTATTTATTTTTATTTTTTACAGTTGAGTTCTGTTAAGCCATTGATTCCTAAAAAAATAAAAGTTCATTCTCTGATTTTAACAATCCTTTAGGCTTTTAGTGCAAAATCACATTGATTTCCCTTGGGAAGGCCCTGGATTTTTGCCTCTCATTGGGGGTGGTGCTCGTTGTAATGGTGGTGGCTGCATACCACCTGACACTGACTGATACATTCCTCTCATATCTATCTGTTGGTAGTTGGAAGGATTCATGATCAAATTTGGAGGCTTTGGCATCATGAGATGACTCATTGCTGCTTGCTGATAAGACATCTGCTGCTGTTGCTGCTGATTGTACTGCTGCTGTAGTCTTCTGTTCATAAGTATCCTCTGAACACAACTGATTAACTGTGAAGGGAAAGTAGAGCTGTTAGAAGTGCATGACCTGCCTCAATGCTGCAAGTATCAAGTTCAGAGTTAAAATCAATTTGTTAGGGATAGCATGGCTGAAGGAAAAAAGCACCATTGTTATTACCATCACTAATGTGATGGTATTCACAGGCTGATTACTGTAGAAACCATTTAGTAACACCATTTAGGGCCAAGTTCTCTTAATGACTTGCCTATTGTATTGCATATAGCATTTAGGTAAATTGCTAGGGCAACATGCACTATACTGTGAAATTATTCCCAGGTATAAGTTACAACATCATTTGTCAGGTACCATTTATCTTCCCTTTGAAAGTCCTGCATGCGGTCTGTTTGTTTGCCTAAGAGAAAACTCTTCCCATTGACATAATCTGGGCAACTTTCAGATTCTGCAAAATAATTCTACACTAAAAAAAAATTACCAATACTTTCTAAGATGTGTGTTTCATAAGTTGCTTTCTGAGCTCTGGGAATCAGATTTCTCTTTATGCCTCATGACCTTCAGGACAACTACTTCAACAGAAAAACCTGGCGAATATTTTTTTTAATGAACTTCCCATGGAGCCTCTTTTGATGAGGCTGAGCAATGCAATCCAATACAACTCCTGATGTTGTGTCATACACAATGCCATCAAGTACACACATTCTGTAAGTACATATTTATGTACCTAAACATACACTTCTATTTTTGAATGCACACATGCAAAGTCCATACTCAACACACCAGTTCAAACATGAACAGTTGATCAAATAAATATTAGATATTTTACCATCTGTTGTTTAGTAAGGACATCATTATAGATGGCTTCTCGGCGCTTGACATCAAGCTCCTGGCTTGCCTGTCTGCTTAGTGCCAGGGCCTGTACTTGGCTCTCCGTGAGTGTCACATTTTCCTTCCACTGAAAAGGAAAAAACCCAAAACTTTCTTGGCACTAGTCATTTTAACAAAACCGTAAGGGTAACTGAGGTCCTGCAATATGTTTAGAGTTGCATCAAGAGTTAAAACACAGCCCAATTTCCAGTAAATGCAAAAATACACTTCACCAGAATTGGAACTACAAGTTATTAGTTCTAATTAACACACCTCTAGATTATTGGGAGCAAGCAAGAAATGTGACAGCTCAAGACAAGATAGATAAGGACAAGATACAGGAAATACATCTTGTTGTGTATAATTATTATTCTTATTTGTAGAAAATCAGCATTTTCAGCACAGGCCAAACTACTGTGAATCTAAACTGGTAGTTCTCTAAGGCTCCAGGTCATCTAGATACCATCAAGGGTTACTGCAAGCTACATGGATAATATTCGATACAAACTGGAAAATATGTTCATTAATAATGCAATTAATCAGCTGAATAACCATATACAATAGTAATTTCTTTGCCCGATAACATTTAATGTTTGCCCATAACCTACAGTTATCCATTTCACTCACTATGGTTGAAATGATGTCTTCAAGAGGCTGAATTCTTGCTGCAGTTACACTGTTGGTTGCTTCCACAACTTTCTCTCTTCCTTGATTAATAAGGTCCTGAGAAAATTAATTATAAAGCACAGGTATAAAGAATACATTTCTTTGCCAACCTTCTATAAGTTTTCTTCATCTTTGCCTTGTGTACCTAGACTTTAATTATATTTTTCTCTCAATTTGCATATGTCAGTAAGTCTAAGCTTCCATACAACTGAATTTGAGCATAGAGTAACTGAACAGCATGTATAAATTTGCTAATTTGTACAGTGGAGAGTATTTATAAAAAACTATTTTTGTACCCAAAGGTTTTCAGGTCATCACAGGAGTGCTACATTTCTAACCAGGTAAATTTTCTGCAATACTGACTTTTTTGACATTACAGTTCCAACTCATTCTATGTGCTCAAAATATTATCTATTATGATAAATTATCTACTTTAGCATAATACTAGCATATATTATGTATAATTACTCGGGTCTATTCAACACAGGTCCTGCTGATTTGCACTTTGTTGGAGGTTTTCAATTCTTTAGCACAGACTCCTCACCAGACACTAGGTAGGTATCACAAGACTTCAACTCCTGCAGTTCACAGCTTGGCATCTTCTTCGGAAGAAATGCCTCAGCTACTTCAGCTAAGATGGCAAACCCTGACCTGAGATAACTGGATCATGTGTTCCTCTCTCCAATCTCTTCTTGGACAGAAGACAGATGGAGGTAGAAAGCTAGATGTGGCAATTAATGTCTGCAAAGAATGCAGTTAAGTCTTCCGGAATCCTGAGACATTACACAGGTATAGGTTTCTACACATACAGGTTAGACCTCAATATAGCTACACACACCAAAAAAAAAGCCCTATTAAAAACAGGACACAGTTATATAAATACCAAAGTATTTAAAAATTACATTATCCATTATTTGTGACAGAAAAAAACTTGCAGCTTTACAGCAACACAGACATGTTACACTACTTGGATGGCTACTTACCTCCAGCTGTTGATTACTCATTGCTGACAGAGCACCCAAATTGAAAGGAATATATGGTGTTTGAGAGTTGAAATTTGTGGGAAGCATATTGGTCCCAGTTGGCATGTTGAAACGCATAGTCAAGCCCTTAAAAACACAAAATGTACTTATATTTTAATAACTCTGATAATTCATGGTATTCTGTAATAACCCATGAAATACCATATGCAGATAAATCAGCCCTTAGAGAAGGCTACAGGCACTGTAAGTTGCATATGAAGGCTAACCCGTCTCAGTAAATGAAGATCCTTTACAAACCTCAATTCAGAAAGACATTTTAATCACAAAGGAACCTAAATTCCAGTCCAGTAATATGCGAGTTTAGCTTAATTACAATTATTTGACATACTAAGAAAAATAATGATCATGACTTATTAGTATATCTGAAGTTAAGATGCATTTTTTTATATTGCAAACCCACTACTTAATGTTGAGTTTGATTCACTGTAATCAAATTCTGAAAAAGTGAAATACATAATTTATTAGCAGGAATATAAAGCTCATCTCCCATATGGATTTCTCATGGGGCAATTTTTCAGTGCTTACTGTATTATATCTTCCTGTTTCTTTTTCCTCACAAAACCTTCTCCCAGTACTCCATTTTCATTTGTCACCTATCTATTCATTCAAGATGGTCAGTGGCAATTTATTCATCCACTTTTCCTACTTTCAGATTACTAATCAGATCCGAATACCAAACTTTGCCTTTCCTGGAATCTTCCTACTATTAAACTCCAGTTACACCAAGTTATCACATTCCTTTTACAGTAAAAAAATCCCAAACCTGTAGCCAATTTACAATTTTCTTCATTCTACCACCTGCTTAAATATAAAATAAGAAACAAGGAATAAAAGAAAAAAACCCCAAACTTTTAGGTCCTTTCTAGCAAATGCTTATACATTTGTGGGATCGTGGCAAAAAGTCCTGAAAACAATTGTATACCTTTAATGGAGCCAGAAATTTCCCTCACATGGTAAAAGAGAGGTATTACACAGAACACCAGTTGAGTTTTATTATGAAACAGAATAAAAAATGTGTGTGTAAAAAGTAACTTTTAAACAAAAGTAACAAAGAAAATACACAGAAAAGACCAGCATCGAAAGAGCAAACAAGACATGGAACCTCCATTTTTCGTATGTCAAAATTTGCTTTACATATCCATTTTTTGGCCTGTAAGAAAAGTAACTTCCCCCAAACAAATTGGAAAGAGGTACTTGAATGTGGAAAGGTTATTTTCATGTATGTGAGCCTGATTAGATAGCTTTACCTTCTTTTCTGCTTCATATTCTGCCCATGCTGCCTTCCTTTCTTCTTCAGTGAGTTCCTCTTCCTCCTTATGATCCAGGAGTGAATCATGCTCATGATACCCAACTATATACTCTTTATTGATTTGAAGCAGTTCTGCCAGAATTGTATCCTGTTCAAATGAAGAGATGATAAAATGAGAGGTCACTCAGTAGCTCTACTATATTTACTCTTCGTGCATGCCTAACTTACTGCTTTTGACCCAATTCCACAAATAGCAGCTCAGAGCACTTCACAACGAAACAAAATGAAAAAATAATTTAATAGTACAATTTTCCTCAGAGGGAGGGTAATGGATTAACAATCTGTTACAGAGATGACAGTCCAATCACTTAATGAACCACAGGAATGCACTTAAGATTCCACAACAATAAATGCAGTTTAAGAACCTAAAAAGAATGGAATGTGCTCAATGATTTTTCCTTTGCTTAGGCTGGATACCTGAGAAGACCTATCAATAATCTATGTCTATAATATATAAAGAGCACCTCTACTAGATTTAAAACACTAAGCAGGTACTTTGGTCCATCAACTGTCCATCAGCATCCGAGAGAAAAAAGCTGCTTTCTTAAAACTGTTAAGATGCATATCAAGATAAATAGTCCCCCCCCATCTGGACTATGGAAGGTCAAATCATAGCTATGAATCCGATTTGATCAGCAGGTTGCAATTTAGACCTCTATATTCCATAATACCCCAAATGCATAATTGCTTTTAAGGTTAACCAAAATACAATGTCCTTTGCAACAGCAAGCTATCCTGAAGGTTTTGTTCACAGGCATGCTATATACATATATATACACACACACAAAGCTCCAATACAGCTCAGCATTCAGTCTAAGATTCATAATACAAAAGCTATTATCTCACTGAACTTTTGGATCACTCCTGAAATGAATTACAGCAACTACACTGAATATACTTATTGCAGTAGAATTATATGAATACCTGCAGACCCACTTCACATGGTGCCTTTATTCCGCCAGGCATTTGTTCAAAAGGGAATATAAACTGTCCTACCCTGACATTTTATAATCTAGACCAAACAAGGATTGGAAAGAATGGCTTGTACCCACAAGCAAACAGATTTTTGCAACAACACTGGGAACTGTATGTGGAAGTCCGGACCAGTGGTTTTGTCACAACAGCTACATAAAGTTGTTTTTTTCTCTGTGTGTTTAATACTCAATTATGTTAACCAGTTATATAAGCTACTCTTTGTTTCATCCTTCTACTATCTGGTCTCCCTAAATCTGAATCAATACTTTCATCACCAGCTCCTCAAGAAAATACTCAAAGTAATATCTTCATGACTAAGGGGCACAAGGAACAAATAATGGTATTTTTGGGATGGTGGGAGAGAAGTCAGAGAAAGAAAAGGGATGCAATAATAGGATATGACATAAACATCTAGATGAAGTGGGTGAAGAAGTCAAGAAGATATTACAAAAGTAAGCTAACACAATTAAAAGTGCTCTCAGCATACTGTAGCTGTACATCAGTGTGTGGAGGGTTCCTGGACATGCATATGCGTTAATTTCCATGGCAACACTATTATTGAAAACAATACTGGAATATAATCCACACTCACTTAGCCAACACAGTCTTCGAAATGTGGTTTAAATTACATCCAACTGTGTGTTTGCTTTTCTTTGTCTAAACTTTATTTTGCATTAACTTTAACGATGGAGCTTGAAAACCAGGATATGGAAGGTACTGCCATTTAGTTTGTTTAATTTTACAATTAAAAAAATAAATTCACCTTACACACACACACACAAAATCATCAGAATAAGTATTCCTTTATTTAGCTTGTAGATAGAACAATGATTATCGTTTTATAAGCTTTAAGATGAAATCCTGGTGATGAATGAAAAAATTAAGATACAGAAAAAAGGTTCTGAATTTTAAAAAAAAGGTTTGTCTTTTTAAAATCCTCATGGAAATTAAATACTATAGAGAGATAAATGTATGAGAAGGAGGTCTTCCATAAAGGAGTGTGAGTTATGTTGTAATTCATAAACAAGTTTTTCTCAACCAATTGAGCATTTAATACCAAGGTTAAAAATAAAATTCAGATAAGCAGCAAATTCTTCTGATTCTGAGATCAACAGCCTTCCAAAATTCAAAAAATTGTCCCCTAGTACAGAACCTACAGTAAAACACGTCCTGGCTATGTCCTGAGGTAATATAAAATAACGATATACTATATCCAACCGAATCTGAACTATTATTTTAATCTGCTTTTCCAATCTGCATTACATGACCTCAACTGAGCCAAGTTTTCATTTCACATAAAAATGTGACTGTGACTCTAACCCACTGAACATGTCGATCTAGGGAAGAATAAGAGAGGAACATAGGGTGCAATACTGCCAGCTCTGAGGGACACCCAGTGCCCTCCCATTATGTCTTTGTCCAGCTCCTACCTCATATATACTATTCTGAGATATGTATTGCACTGGCCAAGGTAAGCCACAAGTATTGCACTTATCACTGAGTCCAGCTATCAGTATTTGCGGTGAAAAAACTTTTTCCCTGTTAGCTACATATTAGCCAAGTCTATCCCAACATACAATCCTTCGGGAGATGAGCATTAAGAGTCTGTGAGAACCTACTTCAAAAAAACCCAAAACAATAGTCCAGTCATAAATCACACCGATTTAAAAAAAGGCTCCAGATCCACTGTTAAATTCAGAGCAGAGTAAAAATGTAGCACCCAAAACACCATCATAATATATTAAACAGACTTTCCTCATTTTACACCATCTTTTCATTTTGTATTTACTCTACAGAAGTAGAGAAGAATAACAAAACCTGTTTATGCCTTTAGTCTGTGTTAGATAATTAGTCACTACATTTGCATAAAGTTCACAGCCTATATATAGTAATTATTTCTATACTTCAAACAGCAAATTTGACTGAGTCTTAAGACACCTGTTAGACCTTTTTTGTATTGAATTTTAATTCAACTCTTCAGGGATAGCAGGTAAATGAAATCAAGCAGTGGAAATTAAGACTAATTTAGTAATTCATGTGAACAACGTTCATAAAAATACTGTTTTACCAAGTATTTACATTGTTCAAGATGCAGAAGGGCAGAGAAATGGTGCTATGAAGTTATGGTTGTAGTGCAATAGGCATTTTCCCCCAAGAACTGTACATACTGGCTCCTCAGCACTCCTCAGCAACCTGAAGGTATTGTTCAGACCGTAAAAGGTGAAAAATTGCTGCTAAAATTAAAACTTGACATGAAACTTTGATAAGCTTCCAGAAAAACTACATACTACACATTTTCCGTGTGATTTTTTTATATGAAACAGCAACCTTTAACATCCTCACCCCCCACAACACTTTCTAAGAAAACTGACTGAAACTTGGATTATTGCAAAACCAAAATTCTCAAGGATATATTTTTAAAAAACAAGTAGTATTTGTTTCTTCACTCACAAAATGGCTTTAACTTTTAAAACAATATAGAATAAATTCTCCTAACCCATTAAAAGAAAAAGAAATGAAAACTTTTTTCTTGTATCAAAGAAGTTGAAAGCTGTGTTAAAACTAGGGGTTACAAGAATCCTCCTAATGCTCAGCTCTGAATTACTCTTCCTCAGCATACACAATTCCTGGCTGCACACCTAAAAAACCTTCCTACTGTGGGATGTCACTGAAGTCAAGAAGTTCTCTGACTCAGTAAACACCCAGCAGAAAACCTATTAACCCTCCACAGGTTTCTTCACATTCATGCTTAGACAGTTGGAAAAAAGATGGAAAACATTTCACCTAATTTCTATTCAGAATTCCCTCTAAAAAGCATGTTTGGAAGGGGTCAGTTGTAAAATGCAGATTTTCAACATCTTTGTACCCATGTTCTTAGGAGTCTGTTCTTTCAGAGCCCAGCTTTATTTCCACTTGACACAGAATATTTACGTGTTTTACTGTGCATTTCACAACAATGCTAAGAATTACAAAGGTAATCCCTTACATTCTTGTACAACAATAAAATTACACAATAATGTTCAGCATTCTATGCTTTGAAGATGTAGAAGAGGCCTGAAGACAGAGAGGCAATTGTACACAAAACCTGTAAAAGCCAGAACTAACACCTCCTTTTAGCCTAAATGCATATTTTGCTTTGCTGGTACTTACAAAGGAACAGCCCAGTCAAGGGGTAGACAGCTCAGTGATGGAAGAGTAATACAGATAAGTTTTAATGGCCTTTGTTTCCAGCTAAGAGCTGCAGAGATCAGGTTGGGTGTACTGAACTTACCATGAACAAAGCATCAGAATATCATGCAACATGATCTTAAAGAAAATTTTAATCTCCAGATGCTATGTAATTAATCAATGTTACAATAAAATGTTTTCATAAGCATACCAATAATCTTTTTATTCAACTTTTTTAAAAAATGCTATGCTATGAACTTGTTAATTCATTTAAGAAATTTTATAATTGTAAAGCTTAATCATACATGTCTGCTAAAATTACACTGAAATAAGCAATAGTTAACTTTCTGATTTAATAACCTTGCACCGTTTAGAGAATAATATCCACTGCAATATTTCCTAAAGCTGATATTTGCTTCTGATTGTTTATGTAGGATTTTAGAGAATTGGATAGACCAAATAAAAGACAGAATAGGAAATAAAACATACACGTTAAACTTAGATATTATAAATAAGGCATGAGCCACAATTCAATTAAACAGACCACAGGAATCAAAGGAGTAACTGCAACAATGGGCTACCTCAGTTTTGTGGGCAAAGCAAGAACCTAATTGAGGATAAAACGAAAACAAAATATCCCAACCAGCTAAGCTTCACAGGGAAGACAAATGCAGTCAAAATAATTTTTTAAAAGTGGGATCAACAAAATAGTAAACATAAGTACCAAGTGAAACAGTTTTCTGACATAAATTCCTTTGTGACAGTTTACTACCTTGGCACTACACACTGTTCATCTAGGTAGGGCAGGTCAATGCCAAATCAGCAGAGAAATCACCCTAAATTTGCTTGGTAATTTTGCTTGGCTGAACTACCCAGGATTCATTCACGGTAACTTGCCACTCAGGCATATTTGATGGCCATACATGACAGACTTCACTCCAATCCTCAGACTCCGTGCCCAAAACCCAGATTGCAAGCAATACATTACATGATGACAGCTACTGATTTTTACTAACACTCCTAGAAACACTTCCTCCCTGCAACATTTTGAGGAAGTGTTCACCACAACTGTATCTATGACACATGAAAACACCAGCTACCACGCATGCCCCCGACTATTCTGCCAACCAGCTAAAAACGTGCATTGGGAGTTACGTCCTTCCTACAACACAGCTGCAGCTCCCAACTCCCGACTATGCAGGAGCTGAGGGAACTCAGCATCCAGCACGATTCTTCCTCACTACCAAGACTAATTCAGGGGGACAAAGAAAGGGAAATATATTTGGGGGTTAATGGCTAGCTTCCCATATTCTGTGAGGCTATCAGGGATGCAAAGCCCTGCTTTCAACAAATGAATACAGAAACTGCTGAAGTAAGATGAATCTACCTAATGATTTATAGCCTTTCCAGCCAACAAATTAAAAAAAAAAGGGATTAGGAATTTGCACACAGTATGTACCAAGATGCACATCTTTAAAAGGATGAAATTCCATTCAATACCATTTGCTAAAACCATGAAAAAAACCAAATGGAATTCCAGTACACAGATTTGCTCTATTTACAGCCAGGAACTTGGTTAAAAGCTTGTATTCAACTTAACTTACACAAACCTTACACTAATGGTTGGAACTGAATTAATAAGGAATTTAGTATTTAAAACTGAAAGATTAAGTTTGGAGTTTATAAATTTTCTCTCTTACATTATCAGTCATTCATTAATTGATTTTTTGTCGTAAAAGAAAACAAGTAACTTCCAAAATACAATTACTGCGTTGGATCAATCAATGCTTTGAGTATTCAACCTACTTATTTTTAAGAAAATTAAAATAAGTGAAATGCTGGGGTTTCAACCCCAAGCCCTAAATTAAGGTTGACATCTGGGTGATTGCCACAGCCCTTCCCAAAGGGGGGGTGAGTTTGCCTTTAGGCTTCCCTCCAGGGTGGGGCCGGCCTGGCAGGGAGAGCCATTGGGTAAATGAGCCCCAGGGGTCCCACGTTAAGTAACCCAAGGTCAGGTGTCCCACTGAGGGATAAAAGCTGGGACCGTTGCAGGCAGGGGCAGTGTCTGTGTGTGAGGTGGATGCCCTGTGCAGAGTTCCCTGTTGGGGAAGGACCTTCTGCCTCCCTGGGACTGGGCTCCAGTCAGCTCTGGCCTTTGTAAATGCGGGCTGTGTAGAGATTCAGTGTGTGGTTTCCTTGGTCTTATGTGTTTGGCTTGTTGACTCGGTTGTCTCCCATCCCTTCTATGGGAGACTGCATTTCACCATTTATCCCACCCATTGTTGGTCATGCGGTGTCATTGTTGGGGTCAGTGGGATTGATGTCAATTATGTACAATCTGACTTGTTTGTACCCCCAGCACTCACCCATGTACTGACCCTTTTGTATCAAATACAATTTGGTTATTGGTTCATCTTTATGCTGGCTGTGTCCTTTATGCTAGGCCTGATAATTGGCAAAACAGTAACCGGCAGCAAATGGTGCATTAGCTATGAGTTTGTGAAAGTATAAAGGTATATGGCATAGAATAACTAATGACACTAAAAAGATAAAATAAATACTATTAATTACAATCTAAAGGAGTATATTTTAGGAAGTAAAATAATTACTTTGCCAAAATAAAAATGTACAACATAGGAAAAAGGCAGAAATACATTTTCAGTTATCTGCAATTTACTGCTTACAATGAGAAACACTGCAATAAAAAGAGCTTAGATACAGTCATTAAAGTTTGTTTTCAAGGGTTTTGAAATGTATATGTAACAGTGACTAACACTTACAGGGCTAACAATTCGTAAATCCCCCTGGCAGCTGCAAAGACACTGTAGGTGGTCTAATAGACTGTTTCAGAGAATGGCTTAAGTATTAAGCATGCCAACGCAATGCCTGACCACAATTTATTATATTGTAGTGGTCTACAGATAGTCTAGAATGGAAAACATACCATTTTTCCTTGGAAATTAATAGGATATACAAACTGGAAAACCAAGCACTGCAGAATGTCCTACAGTAGTAACTCAAATTTAACTAGTTAACTAACTATAGTAAACAGTAACATGTAAATGTGTGGCCTAGCCATTCACCTGGTAAGAAGATAATTGCACAATAGCTTAATGATAAAATAGTCTCTAGCAGACCACATCCACAAAGAGTATAAAGTAGACAAAGTAAAAAAATCTCCGCTTAATCTTAAATACAAACTGACTTGGAAAAAAAGAATAAAATAACTGAACCAGTTATTTTTTTCCCCTGGTTTAGTCCTGCCTGACTGTAAAAGGTACAGTTTTTATTTTTAAATTCAGTTAATAAATTTTCTAGTTCCTTAAGTATTACATAGGATAGTGAACCACTACTACAGATAGCAGTGACAATGAACCACTACTACCCACGCCACATCCATTACAAACAGATTTAGGCAGGCCTCAGTGAAAAGAAACCACTGTGATCCTAGAAGTTCATTTAGCACCGAGTCAGAAAAAGGTCTGACATCACTACTTCACATTAGTCCAGGGTACAGAATATCAGCATTCTCACTAAACTGTGTAAATGATTGTCTACAAAAATGTCACTGGTCTCTGCTAGCACTGGAAACACTAAAAATAGATTACAAAAATTTTAGCTTGTCCAATTTTCCTCACATAAACAGTAAGTGCAACTTTCTCCCTATCTCTACTGTATCTATATTAATGGTCCCTACAAGAACAGTTAAACAAGAAACTAAAAACCAAAAAGGCTTGGCAAAGGAGAGCATGGATTAATTTGACTCTTATCTAGGTAGATAAAAAACAGACCCTGAAGTACAGTATCACCTCACAGATTTGTTATCACAAACTGAGGTAATGCTAGGTATCACCAGCACCCACTTAGATGTTAATTCGAATCTTGGCTTCCACAGTTTCCTCAGTTAAACTTCTATTCACTCTGTGTGCAAATATATTTTTGTTTGTTCAGATTGAAAATTTCTGTCTTTCAACTGAAGAGCTTTTTCTTATACTGTCAATTACATTGAAGAGTAACTCATTATCTAGCTCATTATACCATCTGTTACATTAATTACATATTTTATTGTGTTACCTGTTATTCACCTCCATTCAAAGTGAAAAATACTGCTCTAAAGTGAAAACACAGCCCTGTCCTCCTTCCAAAATCAAATAACCCATGTCCTGAAACAGATGCAAGTTATTTTTATAGCATGTAATCCCTAGTGATGTGCATCAACTTACTTTTGGCAACATGGGTGTATCTCTCTTCTTTTTCTTTTCTGAATTAGGATCATCCAGCAAATCTGGCTCAAAAGTGTACAGTTCTGTAAGTTCATTCATAGTAAAATGACGTTCAACTTGCTGTTGGTCAACAACCCGGAAAGACAATGACTGCTTTGTTACCTGACGATCATAGATTTTATCTTCCATAGTTCCCTAAAAAAGATGACACACACTTTCACACAAATACTGGACCTTCTTGTCATATAGGAAAATCACCTAATAGGTATAAAAGAGCTAGAACAACAACATAACAACATTTTCCTCATTTCTTTGACCCTGTTTCTATAAAGTTACCTGCAAACATTGTTTGCTGAGGAAAAAAAAAAAAAAAAAAAAAAAAAAGAGAGAAAAACAACTCCTGGAAGCAAACACAAAGTAATATGAATTGTGTACAGATGTCATTTAGCTATTGACTAGACTAAGAAATGTATTTTTTCAGTAATGTTTTGAAGAGATTCATTTCTACTTCAATTCTCCAAAGTAGGATTGTGGCCAAAAAAATGGCTATTTTCACAGCATGTACCTTATTTTGCTGCTTTGAGCGGCTTGTAAAAAGGAAAACAGATACCATATCACTAGGGTAGAGAGGAGAAGGGAAGGGAAGCAGTCAAGTGTAATTCATCACAGCTGTGTATGAAAAAATTAGATCCTTGATGAAAAAAAAAGATTTCTTCTTAAAAAAAAGATGATGACTATCGGAAGTGTGAGAACAGCACAGTCTGTTCTGAACATTGTTAATTTAAAAAGGATATCAACAGTTCAAAAGTGCACATAGAAAATGACAAAAATAGACTGAAGCCTGAAGAAAAAAGCCTATGTCTGACAACAACATGTTACAAAATGTAATCTAAATTGGCAAGGAAATAGTGACTTTTGATCAAGAGTCAGGTACTGTTACTGGGAAAAGGTCTTCAGTCTACCCTATAGCACCTGAAGAACTAGAAGATGAAGCAAGATACTTCCTAACAGAAATAATGGCATTATACTTAAAGCATAGATGAGTGAGCATCAAAACTATTACACATCTTTAGTATCTGCAAGGTGTGATACAAGTTTTCAAATCATGACTGGATGTCTTTTTATAAAAGAAATTCTCAAGCTCCCCATGTTTTCATTGCAGTTGGACCATCAGAGGTCCACAGAGCAGGGGTCTGTAGAAGACAGCTACACTGAGCAAGCCTAGCAACAACCATCCTCTATACAGTCTGTTCAATTACGAATTTTTAGTGCTGTGCAAATTAAAAAAACTGAGAACTTGGAGCCTGAGTCCGGACATGCGAATCACTGCTAGAATTCCAGAATTTGTTACACAATGTGTCAGACAAGGTGGGCTTAACAGGGAATAATTTCAGTAGTTACTTATTTTACTAATCCTCCCTTCAAGAACTTTTTCAGTGGCCAAATACTGCTATCAGATTAGGGCTGGAAAATAACTGAATTAGTGTAGACCACTACAGACTTCAATACAAGTCCAAATAGTTACAGTTCATAAATTTGATAGCAGGACCAGAATGTCACAAAAATATCAAGACAGAAACCTACCTGAGCCAAAAACCTGTACACAAACACAGGTTTGTTCTGCCCAAAGCGGTAAACCCTGAAAATACTCTGGATATCATACGATGGGTTCCAAGAAGCATCAAAGATGATTACTCTATTAGCAGCCACAAGATTAATTCCGAGGGAACCTGCTTTAGTGGATATAATAAACAAGCGGCCTCTGGAACAGAGAAAAGTTGCAAAATGTTAATGTTTTGAAAACAACTATTGTTCCTATGTTGCTATGTTACTATGGAGTTGTTCATACACTGAAATAACTCGAACACTTCATTAAAATACTGCATTAAGCATAAAACAGATGCAGATTTTAAAAGGACAACACTTTTAGCAAAACATAACACTCCTAGAAATACAGATCAGGGCCTTTTGCAAACCTACCGTCAACAAAAACTGGTGGGTAAGAAACAATTTTGGGTTTTGCATTTTCAAACTCTAATAAAGTTAGTTATATCAAATTAAACCATAATTTTAAACAGGCACATCCCATGCTGTTGAAACTGTTTCCTGGCTAGCAGCTTTTCAGGGTTACTCTAGAATGACACTGGCTCTTTGATGTATCTGCATTTTTTTAATACCATCTCAATCAGGTTCAACTTAAAACGAGCTCTTGACAGACATCTGACACAATAAACTATTGTAGAGTATTAATACTTTGTTCCATGTAATTTTTTTTTAATTTTCTGTACATTACAAATGACTGCAATATAACTACATATTTTATTTTTTAAACAAATATAGGAAGGTGCAGCTCCTTAACTTCACTAAACTTTTCCAAATTTTGTATCTATCTACCTATCCAAATCAGACTTGAAAGTCCCATCTTGTACGAATGTATTGAAGGCTGGGAGACAGTTCTGGAGATGGCTGAAGAGAGCTGGATGCTGCTTGACCAGCCAAGCAACTGCTGTCTCCTGGCCAGACCCCATGGAACTCTGACCTTCCTAGGTCCTTATAGTCTTTTAAGTAACTGTAATAAAAGACTGTCTCTGATCCAATTTGCTGACAATCTAAACAAGAATGAAAACAAGGAAACAATGAGTAAGTATTGATTAGTACAGATGGAAGTAAGCTCAGGAAACAGAAGCCTATTTTGCTGCACATTTTTTGTGCAAGTTCTGAACCTGACAGTGTTGCGATACTTATTTGCCTAGCCTTAAGGTCATTAAGCTAATACAATAGAAAATAAACAGGGAACAAAAAGAGAGGAGGGAAAATTAAGTATATATATCAGTAGAGATCTCACCTCACGTTAGTTTCATCATTAAATTCTTCAGCCCACTTCTTTCTTGACTGAGCTGTAGTTGAACCATCTAAGCGATAGTAATCAATGTTTCTGAACCA
This sequence comes from Athene noctua, assembly GCF_965140245.1. Taxonomy (NCBI): domain Eukaryota; kingdom Metazoa; phylum Chordata; class Aves; order Strigiformes; family Strigidae; genus Athene; species Athene noctua. The sequence continues at coordinate 11,033,640 of NC_134047.1, read as the reverse complement.
TTTTCCTTCACCTGTAAATGTAATAGTCCAATTACTAAAATGTTGATTGCAGAAGTAACCAAACAGATAATACTGAGTATACACAACTCCCCAAATATGGAACATAAAATATACTATTCTATGACAATTTTAAACAATGGGAGAAGACTATAGGTTATTCAAGATAAAGTTAGGTTTTGGAGGATATAGGTGCTTGCCACAGGCATGCCTTGAAAATTATGTAGTGAAGCCCTAATAATAAAATATGGAACATGACAGAAAATAATAGCAACTGCATTTGTGATGACAATTATTATCCACAAGCCTGCAACAGCTCCTAAACCAATTTTGTCTAAAATTATTCAAAATAGAATAAATGCTGTTAGTATCATTTTACCTTGCAAAAAGCATCAAGCATCTATCACTATCCATTTTCTATTAAGATTCTGTTATTTTTTTACAAAAAGACCAACTGATATTAAACTCCTCAAAGCAGTCTTATGCAGATTGGAATTAAAAGATAGAAATATATAATCAAATTATGTTCCAAGGTTAAGTTTTAATTGAAGTATTTGAAAAGACCTGATCTTTTTTAAGGTATTTACTCTGGTTTTTCACTATTTCTAGTTGTATACACACATTTGCAGAGATATGCCTTAACTTGGAGCCAAAGTTGATTTTAAAATAACTACATCTAGTTTTTAGGCATTATAGAATCAACTGTACTTTTCCAATTGATCTGTGTAGTTTCTTGTTACACAATTAGTGTAAGTCACAGAATCATCTAGGTTGGAAAAGACCTTGAAGATCATCCAGTCCAACCATTCACCTAACACTGACTGTTCTCAAATACACCAGATCCCTAAGCAATATGTCAACGCTACTCTTAAACCCCTCCAGGGATGGGGACTCCACCACTGCCCTGGGCAGCCCATTCCAACACCTAACAACCCATTCTGTAAATACTTTCTGATATCCAGTCTAAACCTTCCCTGGCACAACTTGAGGCCATTCCCTCTTGTCCTGTTGCTTGCTCCTTCATTGAAGAGACTCATCCCCAAGACTCTGCAACCTCCTTTCAGGGAGCTGTAGAGGGCGATGAGGTCTCTCATCAGCCCCCTCTTCTCCAAATAGTCTCTCCTATACAAATAGCATTCATAAGTGTCAAATGCTCAAAAGGATATTTCAAAAGTCAAGGTTTAATCATTTGGGAACTGAAATTCAGAAAAAATATTTTTCAATTTAATCACTCTGTGAGTTATGGCTGATTCTTGCCAGATGGGAGAAAAAAACCCCAAGCTACAGCTGACAGATTTTTTTTTTTTTTCTTACCAATTCACAAGTAACCTTTCATTGGCCATCAAGGTATATGTACACAAAATGAATCCCACTGTGCCATCAGTTATAAAGAAAACAGTATTTTTAGGAGATAGAACTACTCAATACATTCAATTTTGAGACACACTGTCAGGAAGATCTCTATATCCTGAATCTTGTTATGATACATAGTCTAATCACTTACCAAAAGAACTACCACAAAAGAAAAATAAATCCACCCCTTAAAACATCATCTCAGACTGAAGGCGCAAACTCCATAAAACACAGATAGCTTGTAACATCTGAAGATGACAACTGTTCAGAAGGTAAGGAAGCACCAGCCAGAAACAATGTATCTGTGAGAACTAGATACTGGAGATCTTTATCCAACTATGGTGTTGGTATCACTAAGCCACATTTCTCTGATGCAACTATGCAACATGTTTACACTTAATAAAATATTTGAGGGGAATGGCAGATTCAAAATAATTCTTCAATCAACATGTACTGGGAATTGAAACTTCATATAAGGATGAATTGCATCATCAGGAGCTCTGGGAGGTTCTCACAGAGTAAACAGAAGAAATATCCTATACAGAAGACATGTCTGGCTAGTGAGAAATTCCTCGTCATTTGAGCATCCCTAGGATAATAATTCATTCAATACTTTGCTCCCTTATGAGATCCAAAAAACAATCTCCTGCAGTACATAAAAAGCCTAAATTCACATTTTGTATGTTCTACACACTGTTTTAAAATAGCCTCATTTTCTTTCATTATCTCTCCCAGTAGGATGGATCACAATTTGCCACACATCAGGATATAACATCACTTTTGTACAGAATTTAAGAAAATGCTTTCTCTCATTTCAGATGATGACCATTTAATCTGCTTATGCTATATTAAGTAGGGATGACACAGAATGAAATCAGAAGCAAGAGTCCATAATGGGATAGCGGAGACCACCTGCAGAGGAGACAAAAAATCCTGCCACCTTCAGGAATAGTGAAGAGCAGACAATACTTCCAATTAAAACAATTATTTCAAATCCATTCCCTTTGGACTGAATAGAGACTTGTACTGTAAAACAGTTACTAGCTTTACAATTGTTCAAGGTGACACTCACCTTTATAAATTGGAGGCTTCTCTTTGTCAGTTTTCTCCCTGTTGGCCAGCTCCAGAAAATCTTCTATCAAATCCAGAGATATTAGGGACTGGCTAAACACTAGGCTGAAAACAGAAACAGGGAAACACAAAATTAATCTCTGAGGTTATTTTAATTATTGTAATGCTTTATTTTTCTTCCATCCTCACTGATACTACCTTTGAAATAAACTGCCTTTCTAGACACAGAGAAAGACTTTACTGGAGTACATGCATGTATGGGAAAACTCACAGTTGCTACAGAAAACCGAGCTACAGCATTATGAAGACTGAAGAACACGTTAGACTAACATATGTGTAAGGTCATTAAAAGTATTTCTAGAACTGACTTACACTTTGTCTCCAAGCTCCTCTGCCATTCGAAGAATTTCAAAGAGAAGCACCATTTTCCCAGAATGTTCCAACACTTCAGCATCTGCATCAGTGACAAAATCTTTGTACCAATCTGGTGCTGGGCTACCAGGATTGGAAGAGGATGTAGCTTTGCCTATAAAAAACAAAGTAAAATGAAAGAATTAAAAGATAAAGGCATGGTCTCCATTTAAATGCAATGAAACATCTGAACTACAGAATTGTTTCCTCATTATTAGGTTTAACTGGTATGAAAAGAGTCTAACAGGCAAAGAAAAAAAGAGTGTTTGCACTATTAGCCATTACCAGATTAGCAGTTTTCAATAGCACAAGTCATGAGTAAATCACAAATCCCCTTTTAGTGTTGCAGGATATGTGGATGAATAGTTCCACCATTTCCACCTTCTACCCAAGAGTATTTATCAACATCTTTGAAAACTCATCTATAAATGTTACAGCCATTAAAAAGAAGCTTTCCATAAATAAAATTATTTTGAATCTCAAAAAAAACATCTAAAATTGTTGGAAAAAGAGAGAGAGTGGTCTTTTAGGTTATCCAGTTCACCTATCAAGATGAATTCTCTGAAGAAAGTTTCCAAATGTTACAACAGTACAGGTGTTTAAGATAAAACCTGTAAACCATCTCCTTTACTTTTGTTAGGCTCAGATTTAGAATATTTTTTTCCTGAGCTAAGTTAGAAGACAACATTAACATGTAAGAAAAAAAACACCTCCCCTACCTTTTATATTAATTAACAATAGAGGAAAAAACCAAACAAATTCTGCCATTTTGCAAAGTTCTTTAAGGAAGTTTGTCTGTTCATCTGCTAAAACACCATTACACTAATGAAACCTGTAAAATACATGGAACAATCCTATTTTTAACATGTTACTGTAAGTTAATTTTGTTAATTTGACTTAACCCCTTAAAAAAATAAAAGTACTAGTACAAATTACAAAATATAGTTTGTCATTGTAAAAATATACCAAAATAACTATGCACCTAGCAAAACAAGTCTGTTGGGATCTGTATCACACACTCAAAAGTGTCAGATGCGGACTGTGCTGACCTTTAACAATACTCCCATTATGTTCATTCTGAATTTAACCAGGAGAAAGCATGTATTCAGCATTATAGTCAGAATCAGAAAGGCAGACAAGAACCATGAATTACCTTGATTTACATTAATTTCTTTTATGATATTTCTATGATCTTCAATTTAACCTCCTTTGCATTAGAGTGATAAAAATTGATTGATTTATAGCACTAACTTTCTTCACATAAAAACTTTGATCTACTGAAATATTTACTTATATGGTAGGAGAAGCGTTCTATCTCATGAACAATTCAAAACATTTACATTTTCAGACTATGCACTGCAAATCAATGACACACCAGTAAGCTTCAGGTGTAAGACAGAACTGATCTTGACAGAACACACATTTGAGCATTCCCTCGTACAAGCTTGTTAAGAATGTATTTTTCAATATTGGAACAAAGAATGAACAAGTTAACCAAATAAGAGACCTAGATGTGCTGTGGGAAATTCCTATACACACCACCTCTCTATATCTATCTCCACCCTTAAACTTTGCAGAAGGGCCTCCAACAGCTGCAATGAGATTGAAAGCCTGCCCGCAAACCTCATCTGGTGCAGCATCAAATGTTTGTATAGAAATTCTGTACCTTCATTAAATTGAATAAGGCTACATGAGAGGTAAACTTTTATTTGATTCAGATACAAAAGCCCATCCTGCCTATAATACAAGCATTTCTTTAATACATTTAATCTTTAAATGTATTTTACACATACACACTCACACTCTTCCCCTTACACGTTTACAATATGGTTGTCATTAGAATGGGAACCCAAAAAAACCCACTCTCACCTTAACTGTCCCCAAAATTCACTTATTCAGAGAAAGTGAGTAGACACACAATAAATTACACAATCAGAAAACTAGCCTATGATCCTGGATACAAGACAAAAGCTAGATTATTAAAGGAAAATCCAAAAGTGAAATGTACAGATATAAGCAGTTTGAATAACATTCTTTAAAGAGGATCTGGTATTCCTGCTGCACTATATCCGCTTGCTCAACATCCATTTCAAATTGCAGGTGCAACAATGAATGACATGCGTATTTCTTAATATTTCCATTAAGCTTTTACTTTAAACAAAAGAGAGATGAAAAGCAGCATAGTTCCTCTGTTAACTTTGTATTGTTTTGTACTTATGACTAAAAAAAGATAAATAACTGTGCAGCTTCCCTGCCACGAGACCCTCAGGTTCTAAACTGATGCCTCTTGTTTTTCCAGGACAAATGTACTGTAAGTAGCAGCAGGAGCTGTAAGCATAGAAGCAGTTCATGAAATAAAGGAATTCCTCAGTTTGCAACAAAGCAGAATTCCTGACAGCCCTCTCAAATTGCCTTTTGCAAAATTAAGTGCTTTGTATTTTATTTACTTGTATATTATACTCACCTTCATCTGATTTTGTAACAGATGGAGGGTTGTTTACAAGTTCTTCTGCATTTCCTTCTCCACCTCCACGAGATCTTGAATTCCAGACTTTAATGACTTCAACATCATTATCGCTGCCACTTCCGCTTGAGCTACAGTCTTTCTTCACTTTTTTCCCCTTGGATTTTTTTTTCCTAGAAAGGTAACATTGTACACCCCATTATTTTTTTTTAAATTATACTGCTAGAGAACATATTCTAACAGGTAATATAAAATTAAAAAAACACATTCACTTGTATAGAAATCACTTAAGTTCTATTAGGGAAATAAATCCAACAAACAACAAGAAATAAAAGCTCATTTACTTTGCATAATCATCAGAACTTAAGCTCATTGAAGTTTCATCGGAATCTGAAGCTATGAACTCATCCAGACTGTCTTCATCAAAATAGCCCTCAAAAGAGAAAAAACAAATTTTATTAAGTACTCTCATCCAGAAGCTTTTATTAAACTTCTAGCAATCCACTTATTTTTCATTTAAACAATGGTAACTTCTACAAAGGTTTGGCCCTGCAAAATGTTTTAAAAATGACAACATACCCAGAAACAAAAATATGACAAAAACAGCAGCAAAATTACCCCACAGCAACAAAGATTTCCATTAATTTGACGAAACTTTACCTAGCATTTGGCAAAGCTTATTTGGAAAGTTCTCAATAGAGAGTATTTTGATATATCTAATTTACCTTATTTTCTTTGCTAATATAGTCCAGCTGCAAACACCAAGGGTGAGTCCAGATTCTGCTCAGCATCTGGAAATCCTGGAATAGTTTAGCTCCAGCTTTGCCTCTTCCACCTTCATTGCCACTACCTACACCTGACAATAAAGTTCAGGTTTTAGAATGAAACCTTGAAGTAAGGTTGCCACATACTGTTTCCCTTTGAACAATCCGTTAGTGCAGTACTGAGTGTTCTTTCCAGATGCACATCATATTGTAACGTGTCTTGTAAAAGAGGTCAAATTACTGAGTCACAGGCATTTTTTTCCTAGTTAAAGTTGTCAAAATTAGATTTTCCCCTTTTTCTTGATAATGAGAAACATGATTAGCATTTTATATAAAAGCACATTTCTCCCCAGTATAGGAATGTATCCAAATCCTCTTAAAAGGACAGTCATGTCTATTTAGGCTTTGCAAAAGCAGCCCAAGGTGGAAAACACAAAATAAAATTTGCATTTAGGTTTCAATCAGTTTGGTTTACTATCTTGAGCTACCTTTATTTAATGACTTGCAATGCTGCAGTACTCTGTTATAATAAAGAATCTAAAAAAAGTCCAGCCTATTTTTTCATTTGCAAAAATTAGTGCAAAGTAGTACATTTAGAGAGTTAAACTTAATTTTTGTAGGCTCAATTTCTCATTAAGCATCACATTAACTTTAGGTTCTTGAAACAGGTTGGTTTTTATATTTTTTATATGCATTATTTAAGGCATGTACTCCTGAAGTAAAATAGTATTTATTGTATCACAAACTATGACAAATGTCTACAGCAAAACAGGTACAAAGCTTATTCAGCACATTTGCTCAATGCACAAGACAATCCTGGTAAGCACCTGCAGAATATAAATATTTTAATGAAGCAAGTTCTTGCTATGCTTTAATGATACTACGGATTCCCATTTGTGCTCCCCTACGACTTTGGGAAATGTGTAAGGACAACAGAAATTCTTAGATTTGACTTCCCCTAAAGCTGTGCTAACATCACAGAGATACAGAGATAGTTGCTGTTAACAAGTTTCAACTTAACAATTCCTACAGACTTAAATTTTCTATATTACAGAAGTGAATGAAAACATGTATCATTTTCATTAAACGAAGGCAAAACTTGGTAAAATTGCATCTAAAAATGCATATTTTAGTTTATGCTTGTTACAGTGCAAACAAAAATGCAATTTTAAAAATTTTCAGATGAGAAGGAGCAATTTTCCTTCTATATCTATCTTCAGTAGCAAGACTCTCTTCTTATTTAATTAAAATCAGAAAGCAAGTCATCTTCTTTTGAAATACAAAAGTAATGCAAAGAATTAATGTGGGCATCAGCAACCAGCATAGAGATTTGCTCTAGAGACTTCAGCCATGGTTAGCTTAAACAGCTTTTTCCTCTCTAAAAGAGGCTGTTTGTCTTTCCTTTCTCTTGTTTCCCCTCTTCTTTCTCATATTGTCTCTCGCACTAGGCTGACCAAACTGGCAGGACACTAACTAAGATGAAGACAGAGAAAGCAGATAATGATTTCCACTAGTTTAAGGGCATTTAAGAAGCCCACAAAGGGCTGGTAAGTCATGAAACAGTACAACCGCTTTTGAAAAAGCAAACTTAGCTAAACTCAAATAACTTTCTTGAGCCCTTAAAGTGTAGGTAGATCAATTACACTACTTGTTAGGAAGTGCATTTTCTTAATGTTAGTTACACATGCAACCTCTTCATAAATTAATGGCTCCAACAACATAGCAAGTTTGAAGCTTACTGTAAGAGGCTTTCGACCAGAGCAAACATTTCCCTTAACAGACACAGGATTAGGTGCTACTTTCTCTTATCTGCTGCCTGTTTTACTAAAAAAAGTATTGAAAGCCATTGTATGTAAAGACTTCTGTGAAGAGTAGAACAACTGTAAACATACAAGCACTAGCTCTTATGCTAATGATCTGTAAAAGATCTACCTGGCCATTTAAAAGCATGGCAGACCAAGCCAGGGTTGGGAGAGTCTGTAACTACAAAACCAGCCTCGCTTCGTATTGGAAATAGGCCAAAGAAAACCTACCAAGCTAGCATAACTGTTGTGATTAAAAAGTCTCTATGAAGAGTTACGAAGATTTAACATAGATCATTTAGATTCATGCCCGTAAATAGATGATGCTTACCATTTTTAAACTACTAGCCTTTAGAAGGGATTTAGCATGATGCAGAAATAAACACAATACAAATAACCTGCTTTTCAGAATATAAAGAAGAGCCAACAAAGAACAGACTGCACTACAGAACTAATTAGGAATCAGCACTACACAAAGATTTGGGCTTGTTTATGTACTGTTTTGAAGTACTACTGATGTAAGAAGGGGGGTGTGGGTGTGGTTTGTTTTGGTTATTTCGTATTTTTTCAAAATAAAAAGGTTTTTACTCCGTTAGAGTAAAATGGCAAAAGAGGTTGTTGGCATTTAACCATCAATTATTACTGGAGGTATCAGCCTAAGTGAAATTACTTTCACTGGTCCTTCAAAACACTTTCCTTCTATAATTTAACCAGAGGCAACAGACAACAGAACTGTGGAAATAAAGTCTAGCTGGCAGTTTATCTAGATCACAAACCGCACTATCCAGAATCTAAAGTCATTAAGACAACACAGCGAATTTCATACTGCTACAAATCATAGCTTGAGATACAATTAATCTTTCTTTAATTAAGCTTGGGAGAGTAACCAGAATAGAAAAATAGTGTGGAGAAAAAAAAAAAAAAATCCATCAGCAACAGATAAGCACAACAGACTCACTGCAAAAAGTAAATACACACTTCAAGCTTTAGACAAAATCCTATCAGCAGTGCCTTAAACATTCCAGACTATGGAATTCAACCCCAATCATTAAGTTAATTATTATAAACAGTATTTTAAAAAAACAGAATTGCTCCAGAACCCAAAAACTGCTGCTGAGGAATCTGGCTGCATGAAGCACAGCAGTACAGAAAACCTTACTAAGAGCTCCTGGAGACTACCACTCTAATAGACTATGTGGTACATATGTGTGTATCATTTACAACTGCTGATATTCCGGTACTTTGATATACTAAAATTACAAGCTGCAGTGGTTTCTCTCTAATATTAGTGAGCAGTACACCAGCCCAAAGTAACATATTTTGGGTTTGAGGTTTTTTTTTCCCTTATACAGGTTTTCCATTAAGCAAATTTACATTTTATTGGGAAGATTAAAATCCCCAGGCCAGACCAATCAAGACCCCACTGAAAGCTGATGAAAATCAGTCATTGTGAAAATCTGACCCATTGGTTTTTAGAACAAAAGAAGGATAGCTCCACAGAAGAGCCAATATTTGACAACAAACAGCTTCAGCTAGCAAAATGGCAAAAGGAAACTGCAAGACTTGGCAGTACGCTTACACCAGCACCTCTCAATTTCGCATTCTCTCCCTCCAGTCTTATAGTTAATATCTTGTTTCCTGGAAAACTGTAAGACATTAAATCAATTACATTTTATGTTTAGAAAAGGAAGAAAAAAAGTGATGAACGGAAACCTGAAGGGGGACTACTGTAAAGAGATGCAAATACTGTTTTCCTTAAAAAATATTTTTATTTGCAACCAAATATTTTGCTATAATGCAAGTTTCAGAGCTAAGGTAAATCTTACAGGAAGCAGAAAAACACATCTCTAGAGCCAATAATACATATAAAAACCCCACAACCTACCAACTATGGCAAAAAGCCCCTTATTAAATGACCATCGATCTTGTTACCTGAGAAAATTATATGCACATACCTGTCAAATGATCCAAGTAGTATTGGTAGAGTTTGCACTGAATAGGTGTCATTCGAACTTCTAGAACATACTCGTATTTTGGTGGGAGGAACTTTGTTAACGCTGTGTAATCTTTCCTCTGTAATTTTACAAACAGTACTTTAGTCACATAAACATGAAACAATTACTGAGAGCTTAAGAACTTCTGGCATCTTGAATGACAAAGCACCATGCAAAATTACAATGATTCAGATGGTTTCCAACCACAAGGGGAAAAAATAGCCCACTAAATGCAATCCAACTACAGGCACTGTCTGCAGAAGCCCATCTTACCTAGTAAATGTGGTTGTCTCGTCAAAAGTATATGACCTGTTAACCCCATGTCCCAGTTCCAAGTCCTAGCAAAGCTGAGTGCAACTTCAGTAGCTGCTCTGGTAGCTACTTTTGTGGGATTTTCAAAAATACTAAAACCTTTTTTTGAAAGGGTGGTTAAGTCAAGCAGCTAATATCAGTGTTTGTATCACAGATGAACTCAATCACACTCAGGTTAACTGTGTTCTGTTTTAGAGTACATAGTTTCTGAATACTTGCTTGGGGCATGCAAAATTTATTTCTGTTTTCATTTTTTTGACTCTTATGCTAGCCTACTCTGTCTACTCCTTCATCCGAATGGTGAACAGTGCACTGATCCTGACTGAGAGACCGTTGCACTTTTAGAAGTTAAGAGACCTTCATCAGAGCTAACCTGCCTGCACTGTGTTGCACAAACTCCTTGGCTGCAGGGTAAGCTCAGCCAGCTCACTGCAGCAGAGGAGCCTGCAGGCAGCTCCCACTCCGTACTGGCAATTATGCCATCTGCACGGCCTTGCTGTGATCTGGAAGCGCAGCAAGGAGCTCTCATGAGAGCATTCTTCAGGAACAGAGTCATTTTCTTCCAAGTAAATTATACAGTAGCTCAAACGACCAAAAGGGAGAGCTGCTCTCTACAGATAGGATCGCACAGTGCGCTGTGCAGAACAGAAAGTCCATCTGGGCTCTGTCCAATGCTGCACAAACACTGGGTGCCCAGCATTTGAAGGCACATAAAATGTACTTGCTACTTATGTTCCTCTTCTTGTTTTTTCTGTTTGTGTTCCTGCACTGCTGTATAGAACTATGTACGCTATCCTTTCACCACTGTTCATAATTTTATGATAGGAGGTCCTTTATCACCCTTACACACTGGCATAAACCTTTTTATTTCTTTCAAGAAGAAAGATGATCTGCTTTGGGGACTATCCCACTATGACTATTTTACCCAGCTCATGCCCACCTCGACTATTTAATCAACCCCCAACAACTGCACAGCCAGGAAGAGGCACTTAGTGCCTACAGAGTGTCACACCTCAATCAGGCTGCAGTGCCTGGTTTTATAAAGCAGAAGAGCAGTAACTACAATACCACAGGAGGTTAACTGAAGAGCAAGGAATCCAGCCCTCATTCTGGAAATCTAGACAGTTTTGGTTTGTTTTTTCATCTAAGGTCTTTAAAATAACAAGTTCATCACCATTCTGGACCTGATTAATCTTCATTCTCTCTTCTTCATTGTTCTGATTCTCACCAATCAGAAAAAATAGGAATTTACGACCAACTGACAAATCATGGATCATCAACTTTCTGTGCATTTTTTTAAGTTAGTTGAGTTTTTAACTGTGTATTCTTTAAATGTGTATATGGGAATTAAAAGAGTATTTCAAAGCAACTGATGTCCTACTCTACCATATAATTTTCTAGTCTCCTTGCAGAAAAACAGCTGTATTCTCTAATATACATACATACATATATATATAAAATCTCCTGCTTAGGATACACTGATATTTGGATAAAAATCTATTAAATTAATTTATTGTGACTAGAAAAACTTTCTAGTCACAATAAATAATGCAGAGATCTAGTAATTGGTGAAAATAGGCTGAAAGTAATAGCTGGATTCAATGGAGCTCTCAAATAGCAAGTTTACAGGCCTTTGAGTGCTTTTATCAGAACAAGGTGAAATAACTCCTCCCCCTCCCTGCAGCTAATTCAAGTAATTAATTATAGTAAAACTGTTCTTACCTGAACACATCCAGCTAACATCTCATAGAGAATATGTGCACGCTTCTTCATTACTCTGACATCCACTAGAGTAGAGTCTGCACACTGACCGTTCTGAATCGGATTTATAAACCGATTTCGGAATTCTTTAATTGAACCGAGCAAATTCTCCTTAATAAAGTTAACCATGCAATGATCTAGGACAAAAAGATCAGACTCGAGTTGTTCCAAATGCAAAGTACAGTACTGGGATTAATTCTAACAGAAAATAATTGTGTCATATCTAAAACTAAGAACTTTCTGTTGAGCAAAAAAACAGGACAAACAACCCCATTTTCCAGAAAGGGCATCTTAAATTGACACATACTTTTGGCACAGAGTAAACTTCTAAATTTGTCAGATTGAAAACTCCCTCTTCATGTGTGTTACATGAAGTTTGAAAGCTGCTGTACACCAAAGCAATCATGCAACAACACCACATCTGCACAGATTTTTACAAAGATTCAAAGGCATATTAATCGATAGGAAAAAACATTACAGGATACTAACAAAGGGGAGCAAATGTTACATGCTAATTTAGAATGAAACTCCCAAGACAGTAACACAAATCACTGTTTAGTAAATTCACTAAGAACACTACTCTACAGTGGTTTAAAACAATTTAAATTGATGCTGCTGCAAGACCTGGTCCACCCATCTTCCCTGTGAACATTCTTTCCCTTCCCCTTTTGACATGCTGAGACTCATCTGATCCTTGGCTTAGACAGATCAAGGAACTAAACTGTCAGAAAGCTATTCCCTTCTGCACTGTTAATTTTCTGATACTCCTCATACAGGCTTCCTGAGGTATCACACGTATGTAAGGCCACACCAAGGGAAAGGATGGACAAGAGGCCAGATTCTCAACAGTTTCATTTTAATTTGGCTTAAACCATCATGGAGCCACATCTTGAAGCAATGATTTAAAATGTAAAATGCAAAACCAGATTGTTAGGGGCTTTTTAGATATAGAAACCTAGCGAACAGCTTCACTGTATCAAATTCTTTTCTTCTAATCCAACTAAATCTATGTATTGCTGAAAGGCAAAAGTATATTCAAGGAAACAACACTTCTTAAACCAGAGTACTCACATTCTATAAGATTATTTTGAAGTGGTGTTCCGGTAAGAATTATTCTTCTCCTAGATCGAATAGAATTCATTGCCTTAGAAACAGCAGATGCTTCATTTTTTAGTATGTGCCCTTCATCACAAACAACAAAGTCGGGGCCTAGAAAGAAATAACATTAGACTCTTCCATATTTTATAACCAGAAAGAAGCTGACAGCCTAAAGAATTCAAAATTTTTTCTACTAATGTTATTAAGGTTCCTTTTAACGTGTGTGTGTGGTTTGGGGCTTTTTTTTTTAAGCACTGTTAAGGTTCTCAGCCTGTGCACAAGCACGCACAATAGCCATTCTGGTAAGCTACAGGCTGTCGCATGTGAAGTCTTCATGGGAAGGATTAAATACAGCTTTGCAATATATTCCTACAAAAATTATCTATCCATACAGCTAGTGTGTACATATCTCCATTTCCATCCACCCTGTCAGAATTTCATAAAACTGTTCCTTTAATCCGGCTTAGGCTGCCATCTACTGGTACTTGGTCATTTCTAAAGAAAAATCAGGTAATCAGTAATTTTTCATCAAGGCAACAGGTCAGTATCAATAGGGATAAACAGGGCAAAAGTCCTATCTAAGATAAGATACAATCAAATTGCTACCTTGTAGCTGCAAGTCACCACAGAAATGTCCTCAGCTTTCTTCCCGAAGATAAAATCAAGGGTTCTAGACAGCTATTTCAGGTGAGTTGCACAAAGAATGTCAGAACCACACCGTAATACATTTCCACGCCAGGGAAAGCAACTCTAATAGAATTAAACATCACAATTTAGGGTTTCCTTGAAAGGAGAAGTAAAATATATTCTAGGATCTAACTAGTAATTAAGAGTGAATGTTTTACCAGATCTAAACCTGACCTCAATTCCAGTACTATCAATGAAGTCAGCTGAAGTCAAGTTTATGCACCTATGAAAAATGCTATATACAAAAGCCATCAGCTGGGTTCATCTATTCAGCTATAAAAAGGCTGATATTTAAGGTGGCAAAGGAGTATTTACCAGCATGGACAATCAAATCTTTTATCATTTAATAAGAACAGTTTTCCTCAGGCTGACTTTAAACTGCCTTGTAAAGAAGAAAATCTTTACGACAGCGATCAACAAAAACAGAGAATCAATTGCACTTTTGACAACTTGAACAATTTAGTGCCAGTCATCTTAATCATGCCACTAAGTGTCAAAAAGAGACCTGAATCTGCTAACAGAAAAGGAATCAAGAATTTTTTTTTTTCCAAGCAGAAAAATGTCCTTTTAACGAAGTCTAGAAGACAATTATGAAAACCCACATATGAATTCCAAACACACTTAAGACTTGTCCAAGCCTACTTATTTCTGAATTTTTACACCTGCCACAGAAACATTTCCCCATATTATTTCATGACTTTTGTACCTTCCCCAGTTTTGACAGCATGCAAAACAGAGTTGCCACACACAAAGCCTTCCTTTAATTTTAAGTAAACATCTCTTAATAGTGGCAAATCCTTTCTCTAGCCCTCATTCCAGTATTTCCTGAAGAGTAAGGATCTTGCAAGCAAGCTCTTCATGCAGCGTACAGTACTACCAAGATGGTCTGGAATCTGTTTTCTAGAACTGAAGCATTTGCAAGGATTTGCAACATCTCCCCACCAGATGTGACAGCTTGCACATTAATATATCATTCTCAGAAATAGATTTGATCTAGTACGTTATGTTTACAATCAGAATCAAAGTACATTAGAGAAGGATAATGAAGTCTTAATGATAGATAGCAATCAAAATTGTGCAAATACCCCACAGATCTGTGTCAGTAAGGACTGTGATTCATTAACATGAAGTGGTTAGTTAAAAAAAAAAAAAAAAAAAAACCTAAAAAAATTGTTGTTTAGAGTAAGTGAATGATAGTAAAAACATGAAAAAACTATCTTAGTAAAATTATTTGTGGTTTGGCAGGCACGTAGCATTGATATATTGAACTAACATCTTGGCTACAATTCAGTGGCAATGATTTTCATAAATTTGTGGGTTTTCTCCTTATTCTTAGAAAACATTAATGCAATTCATTATGAACAGAACATTTCTCAAAGTACTATAAAGGAATGCAAAACTTAAAGGGACCTCAAGGGATCACTTAGTCCATTTTCTTCACCTGAGACAAGAGTTATGAGAAAGGGACATGCCCTCCCTGACAGAAGTAGGAAACTCCATGACCTCTTCTCTTTTGCTAAAACGCTGTACGATAATACCCAATTGAAATGATATCTGCTGCAAATGAGAATAAATTCGGCCCTTTCCTTTCTTCAACTGATGTAAAAAAAGAACTGGTAACAGTCCTTTCAGTAACCAGCTCTTATATGGTGGAAAATTTTACAGTTTGGTTGTCTTTTTTTCTAGGCTAAAAAGCCTTGCTCCTTCAATCTTTCCTCAAAGATCATCATCTTCACTTTCTTATCCTTCTTGCTGTACTTGCACATGTTAATATATTGATACACATAAAGCACATTCAGCGAATAGATACAGATATACACACAGTTCTCCTTTTCCTCTGAAGTCTACAAGAACTTCAGTCTGTTTTATACAACTGCCAATTAAAGAGTAGTTTCCAAGTTAAACAGTAATGGAATTTTTATTAGTAGCAACAAGTAAAAAATATAAAGTTATTGAAATGCTGCAAGCAAAGCACAACAGCTATCAATAAACCAAACAGCATTTCATCAGTTGCACAAAGCATTATGGGAAACCATTTGTTGCTCTGCATGCATATATAATCCTGCTATTATTTCACATAGCAGAGCTAGTTAATTAATGAAATCACTTCTCCACCCATAAACTTTGGCTAAACCTTCCCTCTCTGGTCCCCTCTTCTGTAGTATACAGTGCAATACAAGCTTCAACAACAGAATATGTCTACCCTAGCAGTATTCATTTTAACCAGACATATATCATTAAATTATCGCTCAAATACCAAATTTGCAACTTTTTAAATTAAAAATGTTCCCAGAGGTGAAGGTTTTCCTATTTACAGTCACAGCAGTAAGCCAGCACACAGCTTCATAAAAATCTTTTACTGGCAGCCTGCTATATTGCCAATGCTGTAATTCACGAAGATAGCAAGAAACAAATAATGGTCATTGCAAGATACTTCTCATCAATTTAGCCAATGCAAATGTCTCCAGAATCTAATGGATAACAACAGATGAGCACTTCTGTCTTTTTGCAATTAGTTAAAATAGAGAAAGATCTGAAGCAACATAAAAATAATCTTGGAGTTATTTCAAGGTTAGTTTTCATAACAGTCTGATTCCATCCTACCAACCAACTAGTCCAAGAAGAGAATAAAACAGGGTGTTCCATATTCATATGAAATTATTCAAAACCTACAAGGCTCAATGTGCTGCAGTTTTGGAACTTGATTACATCTACACAAGTCAATAACCCAATCACAAACACTGCTCTATCATGTTGCCCTAAGCTTTCTAAAGACACCTGGAAGCAGAACAGAATGACACCTATAAGTAGAATGTAAAAACCAAGAGATTCACAAGAGATGAGACAGAGGCAGTTACAGAAGTCATTGTCTCCTCCATAAAATTGTATGCCCAACATGCCAACTCACTCCACCGTCCAGTATTTCTAAAGTTACATAAATACAAATCCATGAAGGAAGGGACGACATGACTATAAAGACACATGGTGACAACCCCTATGTTTAGCCTCCTTTACACCTTCCACAATGAAAAAAAACCACAAAAACCAATCACTGTAAGAATGTATAACACTATTTCATCACTGCACCAGAACATGAGCCACTGAACACAAAGCTACTGACCTGCCAGGCTACTGTCGCCTCACCACTACTTCAAGACAGTAGTTCACACCTTTTCTTCTCTAGCTTTCCAGACAGTCTCAACAAATTCAGTATCCTGAGCAAGTCAGATAGAGTAAGACTGTCAGCAGAGGGTTTCCCCCCCGCCTTTTTGTTTTGTTCTTGCTAACTACAGCATTAATAGGAGGAGTCAGAAAACCCACTGACAAGTGTATTTTCTTCATTGCTTAAATAACGTGTGTGGATTCAACACAGTCACAAATATAGTTCGTCATCTACTATACTGGAGCTCCCCTGACTGCACAGCAATTATGTGATTTATTGAGTCAAACTGTCAGAAAATTAATTAATGTTTTAGCTGCTCAAGCAGGCTTTCTGAAGAGTTGGAGATGTCAATTCCAGTTGGCCAATGCCAATAATCACAAAGCTATTTTTGCCATTAGAAGAATCCTTTGTCTGTTAGAACAAAATTTACAGCCCTACTATTATTTGAAACTTCACAAAATCAAGCTCACCAAGTCCAGTTATAAACCAGACTAATGCTATATTTCATCAATGAGAAAGAAAAAAAAATAGAAAAAAGAAAAAGTAGACAAGAAAAAACAGACAAAAGAAAATCAACCACACACTGTCAAGAAACCTAAAGTCCAGCCAGATAATTAAAAACCAAGAAAATCTACCTCCAGATTCAAAGAAACCATTTACCCTACCTACCATATCAGCATTATCAATTTAAAGATAAATATCAAAGTTACGGCAAAGGTGCCTCTTATAAACAGTTTTTAAGATATACTGCATGCTGCATAACCATAAGTTGTTTTCAGGTATCAGTTTCCAGTTCAGAATTGATTTATTCAGAATTGAAATATTGCAATTTTGGTGAAACTTGCTAATTCTAAAATTTTTAGGGTTTTTTGGTAACCACCTGATAGATTGGTTATATCAACTTGGAGTGTTTTCAAGTGCTTACATAAACTTGCTTGGTTCAGTTGAGCTTAAACCAGACATCTGTTTCTTAGACTGAAAAAAAGAATTAAGTGCTCTATCTGCAATCAGTTCATTAGCACATAAATTAATACTTGTTTGTTCACACTTTTAAGGTACATTCTCAACTATTTTTCATGTGTAGTTGCTCCATTAAAGTAGATTTCTATCAAGGATGAAGCAGCTTGTGGTTGTAACAAATTAGCAGATTAAACTAACTTTAGGTTCCCAACAGTCACTTTGAATTACCTTGCAAAAAAGTTACCTATTAGGAAAAGTTTCCAGTATATATTCCTGTGGTCATTTCTATATTTGATCTAATTAGAAAAGGCTGTTACAGAAGACTACTTACAAAAGCAGACAGCAGTTGCTGAACAACCATTTCTGTAACTCAGCAAAAAACAACAAAGAAAATCTGATAAATCTTAGTAACATTATTGTTTAAAATTATTTGCCCAACAGGTTTCCATCTGCAAGATTACTTAGCTCATATATGTAAACCAGGAAGTACAATATATACATAATGCATGCTTGTATTAATTTTCACTTACCTGGATCAACTAAAGCTTTATTAAATATCTCTTTAAGTTTTCTACTCTTCACATTCCTGCCTTGTGCAAGATTACGATACATCTCATAGCCTATTATCATCACACCTCCTTCATCTTGCCAACGCTGGAGCATATAGCTTCTCTCTTGAGGGCGTTTCACAGTTGCTAGTTCACAGACCTTTCGAAGGGGGAAAAAAATATGCTTGAATTTCTCTTAAAATACCAAAGTACAGCTGTAACTTTTAAATACCTAAGGCTTATTAATGCAAGTAGATTTTTCACATACTTAAAGTGCACTCAGCCTATATTTTGAGTGGTGGAGCTTCCCAATTATGTAAACCGTTCAGTTATTTCATTTTTAAGAACTCTCTTTAAGCCTTATACCTCTAGTTTTTCATCATCTTCTAAACCTTCTTGCCATTTTTCAAACTCATTCAACCAGTTCAAGGCAGTGTTCAGTGGACACACTACCAGAGCTGTCCGAAAATCCAGCTTGTCACACAGCAAGACTGTGTGAAGAAAACTTACTACCTGCAAGATGAAAAAACAGACAAAATACCAAATTAAACACTAAGTATTAAGCAGTAGGAAAGAAACACACAAAATATACATATAGAACTTACCAACAGTCTTGTTTAAAAATTCTTTTCCTGTTTGTTAAACAACTCACTGCTTAAAATTTAATACACATGTATTTTGAAGTCATACACTTATTACTGTTATACAGCTAGGTACATCCTTCACATACCAAGACACACACAGTTTTGAATTGCGCCAGATAGCTGAATGATTTCATAACTAAGGAACCCTCCCTTCACATTTCA
The DNA here is from genome assembly GCF_965140245.1 of Athene noctua. Classification (NCBI taxonomy): domain Eukaryota; kingdom Metazoa; phylum Chordata; class Aves; order Strigiformes; family Strigidae; genus Athene; species Athene noctua. The sequence goes on along the minus strand of NC_134047.1, from coordinate 11,014,449 downwards.
CCAATCATTTTCATAAATTAAACATTTCTATTAGGTCATTTTTAAGCTTTCTCCCAATACTTGCCCCAAACATTAAGTAAGTTCACCTCTTTGGACTTCATAAATCTATCAAGTTTCTTGAAAGTGAACTTCATTTTTATATCAATGTTTTCCAGATTTTTTTCAACATATTGGCAAATTCTCTCCAAAGAGCTCTGAAGCAGAGGTTATTGAAATGCTTTCCAAGTATCCACCCTGTAGCCAGACTGGCTATATATTGCAGATGGTAACACCTCCTTGAGGCCTGGGAAAAAACTTAAAATCTTTCGATGTCACTCAGTGTTTCTGCCAGGCTGCCTGTTTTTCAGCAGTAGCAAAGACAGGATTAAAGTAACCTGCAAATACCTGGGAGCAGAAGAGTCAGTGATCCCGTGTCAGCTTCAGCATTCACACCAGATTTTTAATGGTGAAGGCTACACTCTAATCCATGGAACTGTACAGCCTCTGGAAAGTTATTTCCAGATCAAACCTTGGTGGCTGGCAACTCTGATTTAATACACTGTTCAAATTAATTTCAAACTGCATGACTATACTTGGAACACTGGGAAACAAACTGCTTTTAGATGGTGCAATACGAAAGGAATTACTAGTGGTTTTGTGATCAAGACGAAATCCTCTCATGTTCAGATTCAAAACCTACCCATAAAGACTAAACCCAAAAGTCCTATGTCCTGGACAGCCAACAAGTCCCCAGTTGCCTTATTTCCCTGATCCTTTACTGACATTCTTTGCAGTTTGCAGAGTCTTCTAAAACTTAACACCAATTTAGCTCTTTTAAGAGCTAAAAACAAATGGCATTATAGAGTACAGTAGAAGAACTGGCAAATAACCACTTAAGGAAAAAAACAACTACCTAAACTAAAAATACTGGCCATAAAAATATGTGAAACATATTTGTGGCTTTTGTTGATTATCAAGAAGTTATGGCCAAAATAATTTTCATGAACACACCTGCTGTGAAATATTTCATCAACCTATATAGCATATAAGGTGTAAGTGTACCAAGTCACTCAGACTGCACTGCTACACTGAAGCACAACAGTTCTACAAAAGATTGCAAATCTCATTGAAATTAACTCCTGAAGAGCCGTAACACCTAAGCTAGAATCAAGCATGTAAAAATATATTCAAGTATGTATGGAAGTCCTCTTCAATAGGATTATAGATTGTCAAAATATTGTCTGTCACCCCAACGTCCATAAACAAAGCAAGCACTGCAAACATTGCAGCTGGAGTTCTTAAAAACATGCTGTCTACATGCTGGGCACCACCAACAGCCAAGACTGCAGCTTGTTTTACCTAAACAGTACGTACAGTGGATGACTGTAGTCCCTCTGATCATCTACAGCTCTATGTTACTCAAAAAAATCCTGCAACCCCACGAAAAACCCCAAAATCAGAAAACCACAAAAACCAAGCTTCCTTTGATTCCCCTGAGCTTGATCTTTGCAGAGGAATCTAGGGGATCTAAAGAATCTGAAGATGTTACGCTAGCTTATGCACTCCATGACTATACCCTGCAATTTGCAGGTCAAGAAGGAAGATTCTCAGGATCAGAAAGTTCTAAATAAAATTTGTCTGAATTCGGTCAGAGGAGAGCAGGATTAGGTATTTCTCATTTAACTTCACTTTTTGATTAATTTTGGATAGCAATGGTTTAGAGGGAAGACATAATAATAAGGAAGACATCTGATGATAAGGTGTAACTAATGCTAGCAAAGAACATGACACCTCCTGCTAGATTCTGTCTGAAGAATTTCTCTTGAAGCACATTTCAAGTCTGCTATCTAGCAGCAACCAGGTGTGATGGCCACACCAAACACCAACTAGCAAGGCAGATGTGAGCCCTACAGAGAGTAAAATATACTGAGACGCCTCATTCCAAACACACAGTTGTCTAACTGCTTTTCAACAGGACCTTACAGCATTTTGTTTGCTGAAAGCTGTAAAACTGGCTGTTGTCACTTGCAGACTATGAATCTAGCTACAGCACAACAATGTTGAGACATCTTTCATACAGCTTGGAATTCAGCATGATGATATACTGACCTCTCTACGAATGAACACATCTTGAGCCTTCAGGTCAGGTGATAGGGCTTCCCAATCCAATGGGAAAGCTTCTATCACAACTGACCAAGATGGAAGAGGATGCTGAAATGGCATTTCCTCACAGACGCTTTGAGGATCCCATCCTCACTGTAGGAAGAAAATAACCTCTTTGAGAACCATCATCACCATGCTAAAGATACTGCACTCCATGGAATGAGTAAAGCGCATCCATATTCGGAGCATGTGAAGAAGAATTCAGAATGAAGTGTTGCACGAGTGCTGGCTTCTAATGTGATCTAGACTTGACAGTCACAAACTAGGTAGTTCTCTTGTCAAGTGACTGTATAGCTAAGAACCAATTCTGGCACAGGAAGGCCCTGACTGATGATGAATTGAAATCAGTTGTGATCAATTCCAAAGTCTGCAGAAGCTGCAAGTTAGACTTCTAATGATTCACCTTGAGCCAGAGATCGAAAAGGTTCACAGTAATCCATTTCACTGGCCAATCATCCTGACAAAGATGTAGGAATATCTGCTTCCTCCAGAAATGAGGAAACAAAGCACCAATGAAGGCCAACGATAAGAAGACCAAAGTGGCCCTGTTTTTCTGAGGGCCCTTTCCTAGCACAGATAAGGTTGCTACCCAAATTTCTTCTTGGAGTTCTCAGAAATTTCCCTTTCTCTTTCCCAGAACCAGAGGGAAAGGTTCTTCTGCCAACTGACTTCTGCTAAAGGATTCTTGGGAACTGACCAGGCAGCAAAGCAGCAAGACAGGCAACTCACCCCAGGTCTTTGTTCATACTATTTGTGGTGACGCTACATCTGTCTAAATGCAAACCCAAACTTTACGAAGACAGAAAACTGGAAACAAGTAAACACGGAAAGGAATGCAACACTCCTGACTCCCCTGAAAAGGTACTAGCATTAATACTGAGATGCAAGGAATTCAAGAAAACCTGTTTTGATCTTTTACCTCTTTTGAAGGTCAAGGGCATAAGCCTTTCCCGAGGCCCAAGAAAAAGAACTATGAGTATTGTTTCACAGCAACTGCTTGACTGATCAGTTTCAGAAGAAACATTTCATGATGGGGATTGAGTTTTGGATTTTAAAGACTAATAGCAATGGGAAGTTGTTCACTATGCAAATTTTAACATGGAAAAAGAGCCACTTGTATCAGACCAAGAAATATGGAAATCTTTTTTTAAGAAATGCTACAATGTTCTGTTTTTAAAGATTTTCACAAAACAGTCTTCAGCAGTGTAAAAGAGAAGGAACATGCGCTGAAGCAACAATGAAGGCTTGAACCTGAAGATCGCAGGAAGCAAAGAATTGTAAAGCCAAAGAAAAGAAAGAAATAAGTGAAAAAGGGGTTGAAAGTATGCTTGGTTGATAGTTAACTGCCAAGGCAATGAAAGTTTCTGGTCTTAACTGTCTGTGATGAACAACACAAAAATATGAGTGTATATATGGAGAATTACTGAAATAGAAAACAAATGCCCCCTGTCCCTCAACCCAGAAGAGTCTAAATTGTAGCAAAACATTGTTTATACTAAAACACAAAGCATCTGACTTTAGACACTAAAAGTCTGGCATAAAAAAAATATCAAAACCCTGATAAACGTCTACTTTATCAGGACAACAAACAAACTGCTTATTTTCCTCAGTGGTTTTTCAGTTTAAAGAGCAACACATGAATGAGGAAGACAGTAAAAAACAAAACCTGCTTAAGATTATTAAACTGTCTTGGAAACATCAGTTCCTGAAGCCTCTCTCCTGCTAGCTGTATTTTCTTGTCCTGAGTTGCAAGGGAGGTACACATCACTTACAATTAAGTATGACTTCTTCACAGGAATATCAATGATTACCTCATTTATTTTTAGATATTTTAAAAGCAGAGAAAGCACAAGCATGTATAAGAACTTTCACAGCTGTATACTCTTTACAAACTGTTTCCTCCAGCAACCCTCATCGAGTCAGTGCCTAGGACACAGGAAGTTTTACTATGTTCTGAAAGTCATTAAAATTGTCTTTTGCTGGATCAGCTTTTAATAGCAAGCTACAGACCAGAGAACTAGACGGCTTTTGTTTCTTACCTGCAACGTTTTCCCCAGACCCATACAGTGAGCAAGAATGCATCCAGAACCAGGAGATGTCTTTGTTTTTTTTACAGATTCACAACAGCAATCCCACATGAACTGAACACCTGAAGAAAATTATTGAAAATTTTCTTATTAAACATTCATTTTATTTAATTTCACCCAGTAAGAGATAGGTGTGATCACTGTACAATCATGATAACTCTTAGAAAAACAATGCTCAGGATAATTATTGATTCATTTCTGTCCAATGGGTTGTACATGGGATGATCTTTGTCTTGAACTTAATTATATTCACAGTTTTCACTGAACATCATGTGGTATCTGGCTTAGAAAGTATTACTGGGCAGACTGCAGATGACTGGGATCTTGGGGACAGGGAGAAAAGAGGAGACAGAACTAAAAGTGGCAAGGACTTCACATAAAGAGTAAAATTATGTTGGTAAATTAGCAAAATTATCTGAAACCAGCTAGAAGAAATTCTGCCAATACAGATCAGATGTGAAATTCTAGGCTTAAAGAGGTAAAAAAAAAATCAAGTTAAGAACCAAGACAGCTGAAAAAGGAAAGGAAATATATGATACATAAAAAAATGCATTAACACAAGGGTCTACAGGGTGATTTTTTTTTTGTTCTTTGTAATGTATTTATTGGGGAGTTGTATTCTGCTATGCTACACTCAGCACAGATGAGGCTTCAGCTTGATTCGGTGTCTGGTTCAGGGCACCTCCCTTTAAGAGTGGAAGCAAGACCAAAAATTTCTTACTAAAATGGAACTGTTGTAGATTATTAGCTTTGAGGAAAACTTAAAATAACAGAATGAATTGTGAAGAAAATAATGATTGGTTACTCTCCTTTTCTCCTTCACTAGAAAGAGAATATGGAAAGAAGTTGGCTTGATTTGCAGTCATGTCAGCTATCAGAAAAAAATATTTCTGTTGAGAAAGCCAAGAAAATACTGCAAGATTTTTCAATCTTCACTGAGAACTGTAAAAGTGAACATCCTAATTCCTCAATAGAATAGGTAAACATATACTTGATTCTGCATCAGTGTGGAGAATTAGATGACGCTGAGGACCCTTCCAACTTTACATTTCTAAGTTTCTTCACTTGTAGAAAAAACATGTGTGTGTGTGTATATATATATACATATATACACACATACACACACGTATTGCTGATTTCACTTACTTTTGATTAGATGTTCCAAAAATAAAGCATTAAACCTGACATTCTGGCATTTGCCTGCCAAGGAGTTTTTCTTCTGATTCTAACTCAGGTTGCAGAAGGTGCTGTGACAGTGGAGGGGGGTGGGGGTGAAAATTAAAACCTCTCTTTCCTTACCATCTACTTGGTGTGGTTTCAGTCTGGTAACTATATTCCTGTGAACCTGCACTAATGGCTCTTTTGTTTCTTCATCTTCATCTAAAACCAGCTTAGTTGTAATAGGACATTTCAGAGGTGAAGCATCTTCTATCTCTATCACCTATAAGCAGAAACAGGGCATCACAGGAATACTTCACACATGAATAATACCAAGCATTTGACAGAGACTAGCTTTAGCAAAATAGGAAGTAAGAATTTATTTAGTAAAGAGAAACCTTTAATTCTTCATTATGAATCACAACCTACTTTGGGAGAGTGCTTTTCCCCACAGAAAGTAAAACAGTAGGCGATTGAAACAGCTTTCAGTAGAACTTGAAACAGATCTCGTTAGTCTTAAATAAAACCTACCACTGTTAACCTGCACGAAACTACAAATAAAACTTGTGGCTTAAAAAGCTGAATATAAGTACTTTCAAAATTACTTATCAAATTAAATTGAGGTACAAATATGTTGTCTTAAACACCATCAGCAATTCAACTTCCTAGCATTTTGCAAAGAAAACATAACATACCTCTCTCAATTTCTCTCTCTCTCGTTCTCTTTCTGCTATACGTTTTCTTCTTTCTTCTTCTTCTTTAAGTGCATTTTGTGTTTCTGTTCTAAGCTTATCATCTTTAATAATTTTCCTTATTTTCTTCCTGCCCTTTCCAGGAGATTTTGAATCATCATTGTCCTCATCTTCAGAATTACTCTATTACAAATCAAATAAATTAAGTATTAGCAAGAAAATTATGGCACAGATCAAAGCCTTCATTTTTAGACTATTTCCCAACATTTTTTTATACACACAGATGGATTGTAGCTCATAGGAAGAAAGACACTTTATTTTATAACAAGTTAGCCAGTATGACAAAAGTGGTGCCATCTTAACTATAATGTATTCTATTAAAGATAAGCCCAGCTGTGCAAAGGTAGTACTGAGGGTACTGTTATCAAGTGATAGTAACTAATGACTATAATAAAGAACTATTTTTCTGTTCTAGTGGTGCTAGATCAGATCAGCTATCACCTACTCCACAAAGGAAAAGAAACCCTAATACTAGGAAAAGCTTAATCTATTATTTGTGTCATTTTCTACACTTAGTTTAAAAATTCGATCTACCTCAAAGATATCATGCATTTTTGTAAAGATCTAGACAGGAAATGGCTTTAGTTAAATGCCGTGGGTTTTCTCCACAATGGTGTCATTTTACAAACTTTTATCAGTGTTAATTCAGGGCTAAAGTTATAATTTTTTATTGTAGTTTGTACAGAGCTGTTTGAAATACCCAAGTTCCTAAGCAGTTGGCAGAAGAGACAGGAACTCCTTTTCCCATTTATTAATTCAAAACACAATATATAGCACCTTATTGTTGTTTTCACTTGAAGAATCTTCTTGAACCTTTATACGCCTTCGTTTCTTTTTCTGTTTGTAACTGCGCTGGTTTTCTTCTGCCTCAGCTTTCTTAGCAGATCTATTTTTTAAAAAAAGGTAGTATTACTGATTAACAATGATAATTCATTGCCTCACTGAAAACAATAACTAAAACTACACTGCTAATTAACAGAATATATATACTCCTTTTGTCTAATCAGGGTTTTAATTCCAAAGTCCTTCCTTCCCACTGAACTCACTGGACACACATAGCAACAGTCTATTCCAGACAACCCTGAAGAGTCTCAGAGTTGTTATGTATTAGTCTTCTACTGTAATCCACAATTCCTCAATTGACATTGACACATCTGGCATAAAAATGCTCATTTTTTGTTAATTTTTTTTTCATACTGGCTCATCAAATTGCTGTGGACCACATACTGTGGTACAAATTTAAAATTCTCCCATTTGTTGCAAAGTTAATTAGCTTAGTACCGCATTACAGATAAGTATCATCAGAGATTTTAAGGACTGATTCAAGTCTTTAACTTTTACCATCTCACTGCCTAAATTGCACTATTAAAAAAACAAAAAGCAAACACAGGATAAGCATAGTTATATTTTATTTATACCTTGTTCTTGGACGTTGGTCATCTTCAGACTCACTGACTTCTTCGCTAACTGCAGATTCATGAAACTCTGAATCATTTGAATCATCACTGCTCACTTTGAAAATAAAGTATTATTTCATGTTGAATATTATTGCAAAGTTAGCAACGTTACGTATCTTTTAATTATACAACAAACTGTTTAAGATCATTAAGCACTGTAAAAGTTCCTCTCAGACAATACGGGACCCATTAAACATACTAATAAGAAACAACAGGTATGTAATGGGTTGACATGGTTTCAGCTGGGATAGGGTTAATTTTCTTCCTAGCATCTGGTACAATGCTGTGTTTTGGATTTAGCGTGAGAATAATGTTGATAAGACACTGATGTTTAGGCGTCACTAAGTCGTGCTTATGCTAAGTTAAGGAGTTTTCAGATTCCCATGCTCTGCCAGCAAGCAGGTCCACAAGAAGCTGGGAGGGGACACGGCCAGAAGAGCTGACCAGAACTAGCCCAGGGAGTATCAGGGGTACAGAAACTGCGGGGAGTTGGCCGGGAGGGGCATGTTGATGCTCGGGCATCGGTCAGCGGGTGGTGAGCAACTGCATTGTGCATCACTTGTCTTTGCTTGGGCTTTATAACTCTCTCTTTGGTATGTTCCTTTTCATTACTATTATCAGTATTAGTTTTTATTATTTTATATTTTATTTTAGTTATTAAACTGGTCTTATCTCAACCCAAGAGTTTTACTTTTCACTCGATTCTCCTCCCCATCCCACTGGGAAGGGTGGAGGAGTGAGCGAGCGAGTGGCTGCGTGGCACTTAGCTGCTGGCTGGGGTTAAACCACAACAGGAGTATAAAGTAAAAAAGTTTAACGTGTAAGCACTAGCTGAGTCCTGACAGATGGCATATTATGCCAACAAGAATTGAGGTCTTTGTAAACCAACACATCCAAGTGTAGTTTATAAGCAAATGACAGCATTATTTTAGAAAGCATCAGATTTCAAAGTCAGTGAGGAGGAGAGAACAGTACAGAACTTCAGAAAACCAAAGATGATTTTTAGTTAAACAGAAGCTTTTGTTTCAAATATTTTAGATGTAATTTTATAATTGTACTTTACAACTCATGCAAACAGCCCTTATTTACAAACACCACATACAATTATATTCTTGCATTTATGGCTTGAAGTTTCTTCAGGTAATGGAAGTTTAAAACTGACTCAGAAGACAATTAAAAATACACCTAAACTGGCCACATCAGGTAATACTTCTATAACTACTTCTAGGTGCTATCACTAGCATTTAAGACCAGCATGCCCTTTAGCACCTTTATTTATCAACAACAAGGCTTAAAATAAGGATTGTTTTACATACATGGGAAAATGTAATAGTAGTAACATAGGGCTAAAAAACAGCAAGCTGAAATGAAGTATAGTGTTCTACTTGAGACTAATGAACTTAAAGATATTTACACCACAGAATTCTGAGAATTAGTCTGACTGCATCTCATCTGTGCATTGCCACTGTACTTTACAATTACTTTTCTTGAAAAAGAAGTGTTTTGGTAGAATAGGGGAGGAAAAGCACGCATATACATCTGGATAAAATATGTGGGTTATCGTGAAGGAAAATGATAAAAAAATTGCACTGTATCTGTGGCACACCGTGAAAGATGGCCACCATTAGTACACTAAGAACAGGAAAGTACTGCACACCCTCACTTTCACTGGCCACGAAATATGACTAACATCTACACGGACCAACGTGGCAGTAACCATGTACCTTTACTATCACTCCTGTCCTCTGCTCAAAATTATTAAGTGCAAGAAGCTGACAGATTCTTTGTTCTTGCATGCAGCAATGAAAATGAAAAATCAGTCAAGCATCATTTCACAGTGCCATCTGGTGTTCAACTAAAGCCTGCAACACTTAAATTCAAGGATGGAGAAAGTCCTGATGCACAAGAACCTACTAACAGTTCAAGTTAAAAAGAGAAATTACAAAAAGCGCAAGATTGATTTTCACAAATGAGACATAGTGGGCTTGCCTCTCAAAGATTAATATTCTCAGACTCAACAAAATTAATCCAATTCAGAGGATACAGCAAATGAAGAAAGCTGCATTTATATTCAATATATTTATATTTTAAATAAAACTATTTATCAAACATAGATAAGAGAATTCTAGACTTAATACACAAGGAACTTTATATATAGAGATTTTGAAATGATGGTATTTCAGATCTCCATTCTGACATGCTTTGGACTTATTTTATAGAAGCAAATACTTTTTGTGACAAAAAACATTTGGATTATGTACCTTTCCTTCTATTTCTGCGCTTCCCTTCTTTTTTGTCTTTTGGTTTCACCTTTTTTTCTTCACCAGATTCTCCATCACTCACTGTGAGCTTGTGCCTCAGCAGTCTGTGTCTGTATCTAGGCTTCTTTGATTCTTCTTCCTCTGAATCAGTTTCAGAATTATCTTCCTTTTCATTCTCTTCTGTCAGAGAGAAGAGTCAGTACGACATGGATACTGGTCATTTTTCTTCTTACTTAAATTTGTCAAGAATTAAAATCTGAATTATTTTGGACTAAATTCTGTGCTTTTCCAGGAAATTACAGGCAACAACATACTGTTGTTTCTCAAATTTTAAGTATTTTACATTGCCTGAACACTTGGAATGTCTGTTCCAATGACTGTGTATGTTAGTCAAATCTCTCCTGTGCATTTGCATGTCTGTTCTGTGTGGATTATTCCAGACAAATCCCTAGAACCTCTGAACTGTTTACAAAATTCAGACTATTAACAAAAAATTACACTTAGAGAAGAGTAAAAGAGATGATAATCCTCGTGATCATGTACATGGCCTGTATCTGGCAACTGTTATCAACATCAATGACATTTTTTTGTTGAAAACTGAAGAAACTTTAATAACTATAATTTTCCCAAGTGACCTTTCAAATTATGACAGGTGCTACAGCACCACATTTTCCCAGATGCTTTTTGGTGCTCACCATCATCTGCTGTGTTTTCATTTTGCTTTCCAGTTTTCTTTTTTCCTTCATCCGATTCATCATCTGAAGATGCATCCTCATCAGAGGAAAGATTGGCTTTGATTTCTTCTAAAAGCATTTTCTTGGCAATTCTTTGAAGTAAAACAGAAAAAACTATTTATTCCACTGTTCAAGTAAATCTATGAATGATAACTGCAATCCTATACCATTCAGAACTTAAAAAGGGTTGAAAGCTGAACAAAAAGAAGATACAGGATGAAAAGTCTTTGTGGTAAGACAGGATACATCAGCAAAAATCTCGTTAAATGTAACGTGTTAACTTGCTTTTAGAAAACAAAGTTGTATAATGCTTCTTTAAAAAAGAAGTCTCATGCTTTACAGCAAGACTGGAGATAGCTATCAAATGTACCAACCTAAACATTTAATTTTATCCATGGTCTATCTGGACATACAGTTCTGGCATAGGCACCTATATGAATCTTAACTATAGCAAGAATGTGAAGATGCTGCAGACCAAATCCTAATACTCAAATTCCCCCCCAAAATGGCTATCACACTTATTTGATATAAATCAATGAGACTAATTTCCTGAGGCACTGAATCTACTTGACTAGTATATATATAAGCAGTAAGTTTTTAAAACAGTGTATCACTGAACCCACATTTTAAAAAAGGAGAAAAAGACTACTGCAATATGCATTAACTCACAGATTACCGTTCTAATTTCCTGGGCACACCCTACTGCAAAAGAGATGCTGTAGTAATTGAAGCAACTCATGATATCTCAAGATGAATGGATTTTAAGTGCCTCGGGTAAAAAAACCCCACACTGAGTCTCTCAACTACAAACATTTGCCTTATAGCAACTATAGCAAAACCCCATATATGGGTATATACACACAAAAACAGTTTTATCAAACATTACAAGACCTGAACTTCAAGAAACTTTATGATCTTGTTTCCTGTTACACAAACTGTTCACCAGCTTCTCAGCTTCCTTTCAGAACAAGGATGTTTTCAGCTACTGTACAAGAAGTTACTATGGAAAAGTGATTTATTTACATGCTCTTGCAACAACAACAAAAAAATCTTGTATGAATCTATCTAAGGCAAAATATAGTTATATGTCAAAAGCACAGGAAAATAAAGGACTTATGTGAAAACTTGTACTTCCAGGGGGAAAAAAAAATCCTGACAGAATGAAACCATGTCTTCCTCATATAAATATCAGAAATATGAAAGTTTTCATTCCATGGTAGTCAATTTTAAATGAAGGGGGTTTTTTCCCATACGTCAAATCTGGTTTGTCTTGCCTTTCAGGAGAATTAACATACCCTGTATGTCCATGATTCAGAATGGGACAGCTTTTATACCAGTCAAAACAATAGTTCAAAAACCATGAAACTGAATCACAACCTAGGCTTCACATGGAAATGGCAAAGGAACAGTTAAGTACAGTTTTTTATACACTGGGAAATTGTTACTTTTATGTAGCACTATAGAATAGGTTTTAAAGAATGTGTATTTCATTTTTTAGCATGTAACATGTCCCTAAAACACAGAACCTTTTCAAAGGGAATTTTCCCAAGGCATCTTTCCTAACACTTCATGTAATATTTTCTATCTTTTGAGTAATAGTATATTCTCCAAAAAGCTAACATATATTCAGTTATTAAAAGATGGAAGTAAAATAGTTTAATAAACATTTGAGATTGCTCAGTGAGTCAACAACTATCCATCAGCATCCCAAACACTCCCCCCCTCTTTTGAGAAATGGCTTGTGAAGAAATAGATGATTAAAACTTTAAAATGCACTCCTCTTGGTAAGCTTTAATTCCATACATATCAACAGATCACAGTGTTAACCTAATGAAAACTTACTAAAGTCCATAGAGAAGCAACATCCTCTTCCAAATTTTTTTTTGCATTAGGTCCTTCCAGAGGATTTGGAAAATGAACTTAGGTTTTTTGTTTGGTTCTTGTTGATTTTTTAAAATCCACCACATCATGTATAATAGAACTGGAATAAATAGCTCCTTATATAAGAAATTAAGACTGTATTTCTTCCATCTCTTAATGGTCAGAAGAACTTTTTCTTCAAAATGAAACTGCTTGGAATATCACAGACTGGCTTCTCTTTAAAAGCATTTACCGTAAATTATTAACCTTAAATCCTACTCAAGGAAATGCAGCTACTTTTCTTGTTTAAAAAAAATAACATCGTCACCAAAGCTTTGCTTTGGAAGAGAAAATAGAAATACTAGAAAGAACTGCAACACTTTAAAATTCAATCCTGAAAATACTGCCTAGTTATACTGCATTTGACTGACTTTGGATTGTCTTTAATTGCATTAGCAAAATTAACACAACTTGTATGTCGATAACAATACTTACCTTTCATACAAGTCACCTATAAAAATTTATTTATACTTTTTAAACAAAGGTTGACTTTGGTTCTTAAGAAAAGAAGATGAAAATATTTAGTTCTTTTATGATTTTTTTTTTAAAAGGGAATAAAAAAAGGCACATGTATCATTTACCTAAAAGTACCATGAACAAAGTCTAGTACCCATAAACAGAAGACTGTTATTTTTCCTACTAATCATCATCATCATAACCATCAACCAGATTGGGTACACTTATTAGTTTCAAGTTAATTATTTGTAAGACTATTAATTAGGTTTTGATTTTATACTCCAAGATAGACAATTAGACGTAGTTTTCAGCTATGATAAAAGTTCAACCACTTTGAATCAAACTGAGATGGAAATGATTATTTAGTGAAAACAGCTACATTCTCTTCAATGTGTTCCACTGGTACATGTTAGGCAAAAATATAAGACATTGTTGAGACATTCAGAATTTAAAAGACTCCTATTTTTAATGTAAGTATATATCTGATCGGAATTAAAAGTGTAAGCAATACTAGAATCAAATGGACTAAGTCCTGTGAATGCATCTGACAAATGACTGATGTAAAAAATGGCTTCTATGAATTAGAATAAATTGAGTACTGGACTCTTGAAACCGGTTTTAAATTAAATTGCATGTGGCTCAGGATAATGTAACATATTTCTGTTTAAAGATATAAACCCATTTAAAGTGACCAGGTTTCTAAGCTAAGAAGCTTCATATGCTAGCTTTAACATTTTAATATTTGCATTAAAATCAAACTGTAAGGACCAAGAAAAGCAAGTTATGATAGTGTAAAAACTCCCCTGCTCACATTCTTCCAGAGAAACCCATGAAAATTAATAGATATCATAATATTTACTTGGGTCAAGGACACAGAAGATATTCTTGGCCAACCAGATGTAACATTTGAACACTATAAACAAATTTAATTAAGAAGCACAGAGAGCTTTATGACCTCCTCCACAGGACTTCAGGTAGTTTTTAAAAAAAAAAAAAAAAAAAAAAAAAAGGAAAAAACCCCACCCTGCATCTTGTTCATTTCTGCCACTGATCTGCTGTGACCTCATGCATGTATTGTTGCCTAGCCCCACTCCATCTTACCTAAACATACCGTGAAGTTTGTATAAAGGAATAAAGGACAGTTCCTCAACACGTATTTATACAGTGCCTTACAGAATGGGACTGTAATCTCAACCAGGACACATAAAAACAACTCTAGAATAAAATAACAGTATGTATGTATCATCTTATATAAATCAGGATTTAAATATATTTCACTTTTGTAAGAATGACACCAACAATATACATTTATAAATAATGAACTGATTACTATGTATTTTTAAACTTATGCTAAAAGAAAACTTTTTTTAAAAGAGATAGGCAAACTGGAAGTTACCCAGGGATTGCTTAGTCACAGTATAGGACTACTTTAAATTATCCTTCAGACATTTCAGGAAAAAAGGAATAGTAGGTGCAGCCTCTCATAATGTGGAGTTAAATCCACATGATAATTTGCACCATTCTTGTTCATAATTTTAGCATGCCAATATGATGGACTCCCTTACAAACTGACAAAAATCTCGGTGAAACAATGGTACCTGTAAAAATAATTTTTCTTTTTAGAAATCTTAATTTTAAATATTAGGTAATTATCATGATGTATTTTTACCAATTTGATTGTATCAACTCACACGTAGTGTTCATAAATACCTACTAATTATATGTAGAAGTAAGGTTGCCCAAAACAAACCTTTGGGGAGTGGAGAGGGAATGATATTTTTATGTGGCTAATAAAAGCCACCATTCTTTCACGTAGAGCACTACTGATTTATAATGGGCCTTTGGTACATTACTAAAAAATTTAGAACCATTTAAAATATATTTTAGGAGATGAATATTTTGATGAAATGTCATAGATGTTTAAAAAAATAATGAAAACTGCCAAACACCTTGTTCTAAATACTGTACTGTCTTTGTATTTTCAAGCTGTCAGAGTTGTATTAAATTAAATGCTTGGACAAGAAAAACGTTTTACAAAAATTTATTGCAACCATCAAATACTTAAAGGCATTCTGCATTAAATACACTATTAACTTCTTAATAAACAAAACTACCGCAAACATATTAAACAGTGCCATTTAAAAGATCAGAAGGACCAATAATAGATAATTACACAACATAAGATGAAAGCATACAGCGCTGTATGTCATATTATGACCCACTTGGTATTGCATTTTGGCAAAGATGATTTCAGGACTATTAATATTCATGTCATGCACATCCAGAGGTATGCAAATAACAGAACATCTAAACTAGACTTGCAAACATGAGAGTTCCCACACTACAAATACCCAGTAGGTACTATGTACCATCTTTGGCCTGGAAGAAAATAGGCAACTTATCTGAATAGTAGGTAAACTATTTAAACACTTTGTGTTGAGTAAATAGAAGAACAAGCTTTTAACTTCTTGAAACTTGTTCCTTCTTTTTACATTTTGTATAACTGATTTTGGTGCCAAGTACAAAAGCATGATGAACGTAAAAGTAGACTGCAGTTACCACTTAACATGTCTGAAGGTTGACAAAACTGTTTATTGACAAAATACTTCCCCCATCTCATAAATATATATATTGAAAATATTCCCTAAATAAAAATTTCAACAAAGATTCAGCTTAAAAACAAAGTACAGAAACTGATTTTTAAACCCCAAATTCATATTATTGATTTGTTTGTTATCAATTGGGTCAACTAATTTCCCAATACAGCTCTTAAACTAATAATTAAGATCTGTCAGTAACATTTGTATGGTTAACACTGAACTTTGACAAAAGCGTATTCACTTAGTTATCAACCAGAAACACTTAAAAAACAAACAAAAAAGAAAAAAAGAAGGGGGGGTGGGGTGGTGGATCAAAACAGGACTGGAATTAAAGCATCATTTAAAAAAAAAAAATCTCATATTACCAGTGTTTATGTGTTCTGCTTATGACCCTGGGCTGTCAAGTCCCTACAGTTATTTGATTAAATTTGATGACTGAAAACAAGAAAGAACTACATCAGCAGCATTTTGATGCCAAACTGAGGTCCATAAAGGATATAAAGCAGTGTTTTTAAAATTTACTTCAGCCACAGATCAAAACATACAACTCTGTGAAATAAAGACACCATATTCTAAACTAGTTAGGCTCAGAAGCAGAAAAAGACTCCATCAACAACTGCAAAGCTATGAAGCTGGTCCCATACATGCTATATGGCAAAAAAAAAAAAAAATCAGTTTCTGAAATACTGTGTAAAAAAACTGAACAACTCTTTAGTCTAATTAAAATAACTTTCAAAAAGAAACTGGCTTGTAATTGAGCAATACTTCATGTTGTGCATTCACTCATTAGGAAACAAAGCTTTTACATTTTCTAGCCAAGCTAATTTTCATAACTACAGCAGTACTGGTAAAATAAGAAATCTTAATTAACTATTTCTTACATAGATTCATTTTTTATTGAACTTGAAACTGAAACAATACATATAATTCTGAAAATATCTATGCAAAGACTTAAAATCCATTAATTAGTCTCTTTGATACCAGTTGAACCTATGCACAGTGCTTGTAGAATTGGGGCCTTAACTATCACATTAGTCACTTAAGGTACTATTTAATGGATTAAATTTCATTTAATTAACAGCTGAAAATATCTAATATTGTTTTCTCCACATCTGTGTTTTCTCTTTATTGAGAAAAGGTGTTTCAATTAAAAAAGCAAATTATTTAACAGTAATAACCAAGTTCAATCTGAAAATATTTTAGCACTGCATGTTGCACAGAGGCAAATTTTTACTTTCTATTCATGTAACTAGCTGAAATTCACATTTATCAGAAGTAGGTTTTTACCTGCCTGAATAAAATAATTGTCACAAACCTCACACATTCAACAGGAACATAAAATGAACAGTGCTGCAGCGCATTTATAACACACCCTATGCAAGGTGTGTTAGCTAACACTTCTAAATACTCTTTGCAATTCTGGATTTTGGCCTCTGTTTTCTGGCCCCTTGTTCAAACTTGCGGGCGGCCCGTGAGCGAGTCTTTACAAGGCAGGCAGTCGTGGTTTTTACAACCTGCTTGCTCTTCCGTTGCGCCGGTTTGCGCCCACGCCTAGGGTGTGTTATAATCTTTTTTAAGTCCTTATGGATGGTATCATACCTATTCTCAGGATCGTCATCATCATCATCTTCCTCCTCCTCCATTGGAACAGCCCTTGATTTAGTCTCTCCCTCATCTCCTGGGGGAGGAAGGGGAAACAAAAAAAAAAAAAAAAAACACAACACCCCAAACAAACAGAAAACATGAAACTTAGTACATGTAAAATCAGCAGTAAACAACACAGCACATGAACTATTGTCTTCATCAAGAATCCCATATAAAAATAGCTTGTTCTACTAGCAAATAAAAAAGCCAGTTACCTATCTTGACATATAAAAATATTTTCATTAATAAAAGGATCTAGTTTTCAAGCAGCACTTTCATCGACACTATCCTTGCTATTGCATACAACTTGCAATTCTTTCCCTACTATATACTGGGAAATCTGGGTTTTTAAACCAAAGCATACAGAGATTGAATGCTCCACCTAGGATTCAGAAATTAAGTTTCCCAAGAAGTTACTAGCTCTCCATGTCAGAAGCTCCACTACTGAATTTGTGTAACCTGAAAAGAAGGCCCAAACAAATATATTACAGAATCACTTACTAAACTTATAAGCCATCCTGCTGCCATTAAGAAGTACTTGAGAACAATAAACCTTGTGTACTTTTGCTTTCAGAGTATCAAATACAGTGCATGTACACTTGCTGTGTATGTGTTTAGACTTAAGTTTTGAAAACTATATGTGCTATCCTTACAGCAAATATCAGCTGCACTACATGGAAAGCACATCAAACGCAGCATGGGGGACATAATAAAGAATAACACAGTATGATACCTGCCTTTAAGCTCCTCTGCACTCTCCTGGTTGAACTGGAATTCAGATTATTTCTAGTACGCTTCCAACCCTTTTCCCTTCCTTTTCTCTCATTCTTCTGACTCTCATGTAAATCAGTCAAATCTGCTAGTTAGTAAAATTAAGTTTAGGAAAAAGAGATCTCAAAATCCTAATGAACTGGGATCTCCTCATTTATCAGTTGTACTGTTTCTTTTCTACATGTGGGGAGTGGACTAAAACTAGGCTGCAAGAGGCTTGCTCCAAATTGTTCTAACATACACTTGTCCTGGAATTAACACTAGCCAGATGTCTGACAGGACCGGGCAAGCAGTGATCACAGAAAAGTCCCTCAATCTTAGACTTAGGTAGCTAGAACTATCCTGTTGGTTGTATCAGATTTAAAGTCTCATTCAATGATCAACCTACATAGCCTCTTCAGACACAGAAGAGACTCCTTTATTTATTCACCTATTAAGCCAAAAGCAAACTGAAGAGCTAGGTCAAGTTTTCCTCCTCATAAGGCAAACTCAGTTTTCTCAGACCAGCCAAGGTTTGAGTATTTTCAGCGACAGGGATTCCAAAATTTGACAGGGCAATCAATCACTTTCAGGCTTCGACCGTCCTTAATGTAAGGAGTTTAATCAAGAGTTTCCCTTGCCAAAACTTGTACCCATGGCCTCTCATCCATTTGTCATGCATCCATCTCAGCCTTCTCTAGAAATACGCATTAGGTGATTAGAAGACTGCAATTAAGACTCTCCATTTTTAGCATCCTCCCTCCAGGCTATATCAATCCACTTCTCTCTAACTCTATTGTCAATCATCCCACATCACCATCTCATATTTCCAATTTGTAGACTGTTATCCATCTCTCCCATCCAATAATTATCCCATCTTTCCACTTGTGACTTGCAAATAAAAAAATCACCCTCACTGCCTCAGACACCTTCTGATTTATTAAAACCAACTTTTTCCGCCTGAGCCATTTCAATACCAAGTCTGTGAACATACACTCTACATGAGCAATTTTATTTTTGAAGTATTTTTCTTTAATGGTCCAGTGATGGCAAGAACTGTTGCATAGGGATTACTGTCACCAAGTACCATTAACTGTCTATCTATAGCGAGTGTTGTAGCAGCCATGGCCACTACCACATGCAAGACGCTAGTTCATTACTATGCAAACCATTAATTATTTGCCATCTCCCCCAGCAGTGGCATCACTAGGGAAAACATTGTTTTGGCAGCCATTAAGGAAAAGCCCTAAGTCCTAATATTACATGCACAGAGATGCAACTAAACTTACTTTATCAGGGGACCTTGAAAAACAAACATTACAGGGCTGTATAATACAGAAAACAAGAAACCCATTTTCCAACTGTTACTTTACAATGATGCAAAACATCATGAATCAAACTTCACTTTCTTAACAGGGCTCTAAATCCAAAGAAGCACAGCACCTGTGAAAAGCAACCTTTGCATGTGCAAGGATTAACAACTCTTGAGAAATTAAACTGCAGGAAAATTTAGGGAAGAAGTGGCTCAGCACCAAGTTGATGTGAAAAAGGACGAACATTATGTTTAATATGAAATCTGGGTGTTTTGTTTGTGGTAGTGGTTTGTTTTAAGAAACTACAAATAACCATCAACTAATTTTGCATTTAGTGTCTGCCCACAACGGCTTTTCCAAAAAAATGCAACTATGGCCCTTCTGCTACCTTAATAAACATATTTTACTAATTTTTGTTTAGTTGCAGAGTCACAAACTGCTGTATCTGAGCCAACAGTTACAGTAAAGTCATGCTCAGCAGATGTCATACGGTTGAGATGTGCCTTTGGTCAGTTGGGCTCAGCTGTCCCGGCTGTGCCCCCTCCCAGCTCCTTGTGCCCCCCCAGCCTCCTCGCTGGTGGGGCGAGGAGCAGAAAAGGCCCTGGCTCTGTGTAAGCACTGCCCAGCAGTACCTGCAACATCCCTGTGCTATCAACACTGTTCAGCACCAATCCAAACTACAGCCCCATGCCAGCTACTGTGAAGAAAATTAACTCAACCACAGCCAAAACCAGCACACTGACACCAGCTGCTCTAAGGCTACATGGGTCTTGTGAGGCATAAAAACCATCTAGTTGATTTTTAAAATGTCTACTACAATGCCACAAGTCTTCAGAGTCGTTTCTAGTACACAACCATGAGCTGACAAATTTGAGTTCATCAGATACCTACTGCTTAAAACCATCTTTTGCTAAATAGTACCTGGGCAACCAAAGAACAGGCTTCTGAAAGCTGTGCTGCAAGGAAATATCTGTGGGAATTACTGACTATAGCTTCTCAAACCTTGCCATTTACAGTGACATCCATTTCCCTGCACAAACTGAAATGGGTGCTTCCAAATCAGTATCAAAAAACCTGTCTGCAAACGTCTAAATGTGTAATTACCTACTTATGAATATTTTCACTTCTAGATGATTAAACATTACCCGAATCTTACAAACTTCCTCTATTAATATAGTAATAATACATGCAGATGAACATTTGCACACCTGATGACTGACAAAATCCTGTACCAGCAGACAGCATTAAGTTTTCAGTCACTGGCATAATTTTCTGCTCATCACTGCTTCCATCACCTGTTGAATTCTGTTCATCATTTTCTTCCTTATCAGATGAGGAAGAGGAAGTGACAACCACCTTCTTTTTTGACACTTTCTTTTTTAAGTTACTCTTTTTATTTTCTTTCATTGACCCTCTCTTAATCTTTTTCTTACTATCTTCGTAAGATTCCTCATCAGAAGAGGACAATGAGTCATTCTGTTCCTTCTTGGAAATTTTCTTTTTGTGACTTACTTTTTTCTTTTCTTTAGTTTCGGTTTGTTTTTTACTCTGCACAGTGTCTTCAGAAGAACTCTCCTCTTTTAGGGGAGATTTTTCAGCATCAGAGGATAAATCAATCTGTACTCTTTTAGATAGTCTCTCCCTCAAATTCCTCCTTTTCTTTTCTTTAAACACTGGTTCATTTTTAGTTTTGTCGTTTTCAGAAGAATTGCAACTTCCTTTCTCTGGAGATGACTTTTCAACATCAGAAGAGGAATCATCTTGTTCTTTTTTATAACTTTTCTTTTTCAGTTTTTCAGATTTCTTCACTTTGCTTTCTGATCCTTTTTTAATCTTGACCCTGTCTTTTGATAAATCCAAATTGTGGTCTTTCTTTGCAGATTTCTCAGTACTCTCTGAAGAAGAATCTTCCTGTGGCTTTTTCTTTTTCAGATCCTTGCTCTTCTTACTTGCAGTTTGCTTTACACCTTTAGGACAACTCTCCTCCTTCTCCAGTAAAGACTTCTCAACATCAGAAGACTCATCATGCTTTCCCTTTACACTTTTTTCTTTTAAGTCTCTGTTTATCCTTTCCTTAACAGCTGACCCCTTACCTATTTTTTTCTCTTTAGAAGGATTAATCTCATTCTCTGGGGAACACTTTTCAGCATCATCATCTTCAGAAGATTTCTCTCTCTGTTTCTTCAAATTTGTCTTTCTCTTGCTACTTATATTTTTCCTCTGCTCTTCTTCAGAGGAATCATAACTATCTTCTTTTCGTGAGTATTTTTTCTTAGCTTTTTTTGCAGACTCAATTTTACTCAAAATTTTTATTTCTTTTTCTAACTCAGAATCATAGTTTGAAGAATCTGAATAGTTTTGTCGTTTCTTTTTAGCAGAAGTGGAATTTTTAGCTGATTTGCCTCTTTTAGCATCTAAATCTGAACCAGAACTGGAACTTTTTCTTTTTCGTTTTCCATTTTCATCCTTTACTGGTTGATCCTTTAGAAAATTTAAAGTCTTCTGATCATTTGTTGGTGCTTCACTATTGCTATCAATATCTGAAGAACTGTGACTCATCATAGCTACTTCTTTAAGAACAGCTGGCATCTCATCAGAATCTGAGCTGTGATCCAATACATATGGCTTTTTTGATTTAGAAAGTTTATTAGGGCTAGGACCATCAACAGTGCTGTCAGAAGAATTTCTTTTGTCATTTTTCCTCCTTGGTTGTTTTGATGATTTTCTCTTACTTTTTTCATTACATGTGTCATTGCTATCTTCTTCTGAATTTGATGTTAAAGGACTGATGTCTGTTTGGCGCCTCAGAGGTGTGGTCTTCACACGTGGTGATCTCCTGAGATCAGATTCCTCTACAAGTGAGACAGTTTCATTCTCTGTGGAAGGTTCACTGCCACCATGATGATTCTGTTTTACAGAATCACAGTTTTCTGCTCTAGGTATTCCATCAACATCCTTACTTGCCTTTTCTAGATTGCTGTTTTGATCTTCAGCTTTAACTGTAGACTCTGAAAGGGAAACAGGAGTCAATTTTACAACCAATTCTTTTGATCCTTTAGCAGATGTTTTTAACTTAGTACCACCTTTACTATCTTTCATAGGAGTGTTCATTTTCACATTTGAATTTAAAGTCTCATGATCTGTTCCTGTATTTCCATTGTCTTGTTCATCTGATGTAATCTGAACCTCCATAGCAGATTCTAGAGTCTCAAAAATATCTTCAGGAACAGATGAAGGAACGGACACTATATCCATGTCTAAAGCCTCTGTACTATTAGGTTCATACTGCGGTTCTTCACTTCTGCCAGACCTTTTCTCTTCACCAGAAGTACGCTTGTTTTCTGTTTGTTCCACTGTTGGAACACTTTGATCCATGGGCTCACTGCCAGGCTGTTCTGATACAACTTTTTTGTGTGTCTTTACAGCATCATCCTCTTTCAATGCCACATGTTCCTTTCCTTCATCTTTATTCACCTCATTTTTCTCTGATCTAACATCAGGTTTTTTCTCTTTGGTATTTTTGTCTTTGATTTTAACACTCAAAGCTTGCATCTCCAGGTTCAGGCCTTCTTCTAATGCCAGATGAGCTTTTTTCAGGTCATTCAACACAGATTTAAAAGCTTTTAGTTGAGAAAGTTGCAGAGCTGGGCTTTTTACATTTTCTGCAGCTTTTTTCAAAAAGCTTACAAAGCTAGAATTCAGACTTGCTGTAGTTTCAACCAGCTTTTTTGTTTTCTTAAGCAAGTCTTTTGGCACCATAAGTGCTTTATAAGAATATGTTAGTGAACCTGAATATGAACGATGTAGTTTTTTTTCCTCACCATTGCAGTTTGAATTGTTTCTCTTTGGAGAAAACTTGACTGTATGATCATATACTTTACTTTTTTCACTTTCAACTCTGATCTTTTTTTTGTTTTGTTGCAGTAACTGTTCTAAATTTTCGAAGACACTGTCACATGCAGTGACCAAGTCCAACAAAGGCTCTGGATGACAAATATAGCAGTGCCACTGGTTATTTTCATCCAGTATAGTCGATAGCTCCTTTCGACCCAGGTTGCGCAAAATGCACTTTTTACAGAAGGCGTTATGGCAGAAGTCACAGCAAATCAAATTTCCACCTTCAGCACACCACCTGAAATGAAACATAATAAATATGAGTCTTATCTCCATGTCAACAAGGTGACAAATTTGAGACATTTCACTATTTTTCACTATTATATTCATTACATTATTTTTCACTATTTGATACAGACTTTACGTTTTAAAAATTCAGGCGATAAACAGATACCCATTAACTTACTTAATAACATTATTAAAAACGTGACTGAAAAGCACTCAATTGAGAATTAGAAAGTCAAATTAAAAAGTCAGAAAATTAAGGTATTAGATTAATAGCTCAAAGCTGAAATGGTCAGTAAGATCTAAACACAATTTCAGCACCAATTTTAAATGAGAAAAATTAAATTTTCTTTTGGATGTTTCTTGTGAGAATTTAAAAAAAAATATTTGTTACAGCATAATAGCTTAAGACTTTCTAGCTTTAAGTGGTATATTACTACTGCAGGCATATATGAAAAAAATACACATGATTTTTGACCTGTGCATAGATTGCATAGGCTTTGATGAAGACCTGAAAAGTAGCTGACAAGTAAGCTCACAGGCATCACAGACTGCAGTTTTGACTGGATTTATGTATTGATGTAAGGACACAACAACCCCCAGTAGCGCTACAGGCTTGGGGAGGAGCGGCTGGAGAGCTGCCAGTCAGAGAGGAACTTAGAGGTGTTGACTGACAGCCAGCTGAACAGGAGCCAGCAGTGTGCCCAGGGGGCCAAGAAGGCCAATGGCATCCTGGCTTGTGTCAGCAATAGTGTGGCCAGCAGGGACAGGGAAGGGATCTGACCCCTGTGCTCAGCACTGGTGAGGCCGCACCTCAATGACTGTGTTCAGTTTTGGGCCCCTCAGTACAAGAAGGACATTGAATGATTCGAGCGTGTCCAGAGAAGGGCAACAGAGCTGGTGCAGGGACACATGTCCTATGAGGAGCAGCTGAGGGAACTGGGATTGTTTAGTCTAGAGGAGGCTGAGAGGAGACCTTATCACCCTCTACAACCACCTGAAAGGAAGCTGCAGAGAGCTGGGTTTGAGCCTCTTTAGCCTAGTAGAAAGCGACAGGACAAGAGGGAATGGCCTCAAGTTGCACCAGGGAAAGTTCAACTAGATATCAGGAAGCATTTCTTTACAGAACGGGTTGTTAGGCGTTGGAATGGGCTGCCCAGGGAGGTGGTGGAGTCCCCATCCCTGGAGGTGTTCAAGAGTAGGGTCGATTCAGAGCTTAAGGATATGCTGTAGGCAGGAACTGTGCTAGGCAAACGGTTGGACTAGATGATCTCCAGGGTCCTTTCCAACCTAGATGATTCTGTGTGACACATTTATGTATTTGGTGTAAGGACAGAGAAGTACTTCAGTATTTCAAAAGTGGGAAACTCATCTGTAAAAGTAAGTTTCTGTGGCTCACAAGGTTTAGAATGTCAGATTCTATCCCCACCTTTAAAGTATTTGTATGGTGTCACGCTCTTTATTTAAAAGTCAAGAGAACCAAAAAAAAGTTTGGGTTGGAAGGAACCTTAAATATCATCCAGTTCCACACCCCCTGCCGCGAGCAGGGACACCTTCCACTAGCCCAGGTTGCTCCAAGCCCCGTCCAACCTGGCCTTAAACCCTGCCAGGGAGGGGGCAGCCACAGCTTCTCTGGGCAACCTGTGCCAGGGCCTCACCACCCTCACAAGGAAGAATTTCTTCCTTACATCTAAACTAAATCTGCCCTCTGTCAGTTTAAAACTGTTACCCCTTGTCCTATCCCTACACCCCCTGATAGAGTCCCTCCCCACCTTTCCTGTAGCCCCTTTAAGCACTGGGAGGCCACTCTAAGGTCTCCCTGGAGCCTTCTCTTCTCCAGCTGAACACCCCCAACTCTCTCAGCCTGTCCTCACAGGGGAGGTGCTCCAGCCCCTGATCATCTTCGTGGCCTTCTCGGGACCCACTCGAGCAGGTCCATGTCCTTCTGATGTTGGGGGCCCCAGAGCTGGACACAGCACTGCAGGTGGGGTCTCACAAGAGCAGAGCAGAGGGGGAGAATCCCCTCCCTCGCCCTGCTGCCCACACTGCTCTGGATGCAGCCCAGGACACGGTTGGCTTTCTGGGCTGTGAGCGCACATTGCTGGCTCACAGTCAGGTTTCCATCCACCAATACCCCCAAGTCCTTCTCCTCAGGGCTGCTCTCCATCCACTCCTTGCCCAGCCTGGATTTGTGCTTGGGATTGCCCCGACCCCTGTGCAGGACCTTGCCCTTGGGCTTGTTGAATTTCATGAGGTTTGCACGGTCCCACCTCTCCAGCCTGTCCAGGTCCCTCTGGACAGCACATCCCTTCCCTCCAGCGTGTGACCGCACCACACAGTTTGATGTAGTCGGTGAACCTGCTGAGGGTGCCTTGATCCCACTGTCCGTGTCACCAAAAATGATGCTAAACAGCACCAGTCTCCAGACTGATCCCTGAGGAACAGCACTCATCACTGCTCCCCACTTGAACATCAAGCCATTGACCTCAGCTCTGAGCGTGACCATCCAGCCAATTCCTCATCCACTGAATGGTCCATCTGTCAAATCCACGTGTCTCCAATGTAGAGACAAGGATGTCATGCGGGACAGTGTGAAATGCTTTGCACAAGCCCAGGTAGACAATATCAGATGCTCTTCCCTTATCCATCAATGCTGTAACCCTGTTGTAGAAGGCCACCAAATTCACCAGGCATAATTTGCCCTTAGTAAAGCCATGTTGGCTGTCACCAATCATCTCCTTATTCTCTATGTACCCTAATGTATTTTACAGGCTAGAGCCCTTGCAGGTGAAGACTGAGGCAAAAAAGTCGTTGAGTACCTCAGCCTTCTCCATATCCCTGGTAACTAAGTCCCCCATTTCCTTTTGGAGAGGGCCCACGTTTTCCCTAGTCTTCCTTTTATCAATGACGTACCTGTAAAAGCTTTTTGTATTGCCCTTGACATCCCTAGCCAGATTCAGTTTTATCAGGGTTTTGGCCTTCCTAAACCAATCCCTGGCTACTTGGTTAGTTTCTCTGTATCCCTCCTAAGCTATCTATCCTTGCTTCCACTTTCTGTAAATTTCCTTTTTGTTTTTAAGCTTGTCCAGTTGCTTCTTGTTGATCCATGCAGGTCTCCTGGCATTTTTGCCTGACTTCCTTGGGCTGCATTGCTCCTGAGCTTGGCAGAAGTGATCCTTGAATATTAACAAGCTTTCTTGGGCCCCTCTTCCCTCCAGGGCTGTATCCCATGCTGCTCCACCAGGCAGATCCCTGAAGAGGAGAGGCCAAATTCTGCTATCCTGAAGTCCAGGGCAGTGAGCTTGCTGTGCATCCTCCTCACTGCCGTAAGGATCATGAACTCCACCATGTCACAGTCAGTGCAGCCAAAGCTGCCCTTGAGCTTCACACTCCCCACCAGCCCCTCCCTGTTGGTGAGAACAATGTGAAACATGCTTGGGATTTTTTTGAAGGTGTGGGCTTTTTTCCCAGTTGCTAGTAAAGAGGGTTCTCCCAGAACAAATGTGATGTCTTACAAGTGTTTGCTACTGGATGCCTTTATAGAATGTTTTCCTGTTAATTACTAAAATCACAATCAAATATTTATAAAAACCCTAGGGTTGAGCATTTCTTAGTGAGAAACAACTGTTGATTAAGCTCTTATGTACTGGTCTTTATCTGTCAATAATTTCATTATTGACAGAAAAAAAAACACAAACCAAAGAGCTGTGGGTGTTCTTTCAGTTTTTGTACACTTACCTACACTGTTCATCCATTCCATCTGAATCACGGCTAATGTCATCGCTCATGTAGTACTTGTAGCAAGTCTTTAAAGAGATAGGACAAAGCATTTTTTATTAAATCTCAACTGGACTTCAGTAATTCATATGATTTCAGCATGTATTAGAAGCAAGCCATTAAAAGCAGCAGCTGCAAGGTCTTCAGCATACCAACCCTGACATTTGTGTTAATCTAAAAAACATCTTCCATAAATACAACAGGTCCTAAACCATGACTTTTTATTTAGCTGGCTCAAAGTCTATTTGAAAATTAAACAGACTTTTGTTTGATAGCTTCATACTTGGATATTTTAGAACATCAACTGAACGCCTCTCTTCGAACCTATAAGTTTTTTCCATCTATTTCCTAGGCAAACCAACACATCTTCCCTGACACAATTCATCCTACATAAATTACAATTTCTAGCTGAATGGTCCTTATGTTAGCAATTGATCCCATAGGGCTTTAAATAAAAAGGTCATCAGTATTTATCCCGATGTTAACATCCAAGACTTGAATTTCCAGGTGCAAACTATGCTTAGTATTACCAATTTTTCAATGAAAATGCTAACGATACACACAACTCGGCTAGCAGTAGCAGTGGCTTCAGTTGCTGAATTCTTTAAACCGAATTTTGAAGGTGTGGGGCTATTTTTGCATGCATCACAAGAACACGTACAGCTACATGTTAGGGATTTTCAATTCTAGGACTCCAGTGAAGGCTGAAAACAGTTGTCCTGTAAGCTGACTTTTCGAAAGCATATTTTATAAAAGAAACAAGCCAGAATGAAGAAATGAGCCATAATATTAGACTAGATGGACATGCCTAAGATAGTGTCAGCTGAACATGTAACATTAATTGGGAATTGGGGGAGCAGCAGCAGGAGCAAAGAGAAGGGGAATGCTAAATGTGCATTCTAACACAGACCTGTATCTCTCTGGAAATATCTTTATTAATACAGGATCTCTACAGCTATAGACATATGCAAGAGAAGTCTCTATATCTCTTTGAAATTAAAAGAGGTCTCCACAACAGGAGATAGGAATGCTTCCTTCATCCCCTGTTCCTCATCTCTTGCAGGCAATTTAAGGCCAAACTGAAGCCACCATGAAACCATGTAGCAGAAGACCTAGATGCTGGTTTGCGGTTACGGACTAGACCATCATTACGGACACTGCCATAAATGAAAACAGTCCAGGAGCGGTACACAAGCGAAACTGAAATGGCTTTGAAGCTACTTTTTCACTTCTCATTCTTATGTTGTTTTACATACAATGCTTTACCAAGAGATCCAGAATGGAATCTGCTCTTATAATACATTATGATAGGCAGAAATTTCAGACAGATCATTTAAAATAAAAAATTCACTGAAATTATAGCCCTAAACATAACTGTAAAATTAAATTACAAGAGAAACCATAGTGCCTTTAACTGGAGCATAAGAAAATTGGAATATAAATTTGTAAGCTGTATTTGCCTTTTTGTTTTCTGCTTTTAGCTTCCTTTACTGTAACAGTTAATGACTGAAAAGTTTATTGGATAATAAACAAGAACTACTCCCACAAAAATTCCACCCAAATCAACTAACACAACATTTCAAACAAAACAGTATGAACAGTAGAACTGTTTACCACGTACCTTACAAATAAGAACTTTCAGTGTAGGATGCCTATAGATTGAATCCTTTTGAAAATGGTTCACCTGTTGCCCACAAGCTGTACAGCTTACAATTCCATGTAGTCCTTCTTCTATAGAGAGGATTATAAACCACACATTAATTGTTTTCATTTTTAAAGAAATCTCTATATACCTATTTCATTTTCTTACAATATTTTGGCCTGTCAGGTTTTTCTTATGCCTTTATTTCTTTACCACACAGCACGAGATAAATCTTTCTGTAACCACTCGTCATTTAAAGACTGACAGAATTTTCCTCTAACTTCTATAATCTATTTGAGGCCAAGACACAACTTCTTTCCTTTGACAGATTTGATTTGGATTAACTGGTCACCTTACGACAACACACCTACATAAGAGTCATCACTAAAACTCTTTCAAAGCAGCCCTGATATTCTGTACAACCTTCCTCATTTAATCTTTGTTCATAAAATACCATTTTAATTCATGTCTGTGTTATGGTGTTTGTTTCACATATTTTTCATATACAGTTTTTGTTTCTCAAAGAAAAATACGGGAAAAAGTTACAGAAGATGCATGAAATCCTTATAATAGTGCCTGAAACAACTTCTTTCACTTTTTGTTCCCTTCTTGATGGTGGTTTTTGTTGTTGGTTGGGTTGTTTTTCTTTTTTGAAACTGCAATTTTGCAGTTTTGCATCTTGCCAATTGCTCCTGCATTTCATTTACCACTCTGCTGCTGTACCTACTTTGGTCAAGAAAGTATTTTTTTAATGTCAATCCCCCAATTCATTTTGAAAGGTGGTGACCTTAGCGTTGGGAGGCTTCCTACATGCCAGGTTGTTAAACAGACTAATTAATACTATAAGACCATTTTGTTTTCAACAGCATCACTGCTTTCAAGAAAAAGAAAAACCATTTGTGAATGCTCATGCACTCTGCTCAGAGAGATCATGGTTTAAACCTGGCTGGCAGCCAGACACTGTGGAGCCACTCACTCACCCTCCCCTGCCCAGGGGATGAGAGAAAAAAATTGAAGGGGTAAAGGGAGACTCATAGGTTGAGATTAAAACAGTTTAATAATTTAAATAAAACAATAACAAAAAGTACAAATGGGTAAAGCACAATGCAACTGCTCACCACCTGCCAACTGATACCCAGGCGTTCCCCACTAGCGATCCTGAAAAACCAAGATCCCAAAACTGCAATCCCAGAAGAGAGAGAACTCCCTCCTTCCCATACCCTCCTTTATATACTGAGCATGACATTACACAATATGGAATATTTCACTGGCCAATTCGGGTCCATTGCTCTGGCTATGCTCCCTCTCAGCTTCTTGTATACCTGCATACGGGCAGGACGTGGGGAGTTGGAAGGTCCTTGATCTCTCAGCAAGAAGTGAAAACATCAGTGTATGATCAACTTTCTTCTCCTACCAAATCCCACACTGAATCCAAAACACAGCACTATTCTAGCTATGAAGAAGAAAAATTAACTCTATCCCAACCAAAACCAGGACAATGTACTTTCAAAGACTTGTATTTGGGATCAAGCAGACAGAGGTTTGATATGGGATCACTTAACTGTGACTAGTGTTTGCTGTCATGTTCAGTAAAGTAGTATAAAAAATTAACTCAAATGGTTAACTTAATGGTTACACTCTGAATACAGACTTTTTTTTTTTAAATAATCACTACCATAGAATTAGAACCAAGCACCAACACCACAATGTTAAGGAACTGAATGAAAGTTCTCAAGATACATTACACACTACTAGCAATTTACTACTGAAGCACAATCTCAAACAGCTTACAGGCCAGTAAAAACAACTAATACACCCTTACATTTCAGTGAAAATAGTGAATCTGAAATTTTTAATAGAAGATTTGTTGTTTTCAACTTCAATGAATGCATGATTGCATGTACTGCAGAGCTCATGGACTTGCAAAGCACCTCCTATAACCTCAAAAACAGCTCAAACGTCTGTTTCAAACATTGCTGGTAAACCCTGAATAAACGCATGCACTGTACTGTATTACTTGAAAAAGAATACCATGTTCTATTATACCGAGCAGCACAGAAGCCTACCCAGGCTTTGTCAAACATCACAGTCCTTAAATGGGTGCAAGAATCACAGAGAGTAACAGCCAGCTGAGGGAGAACAAGCTGATCACTGTCAAGTCCCAAGCCACTTCCCCTTTCTCTACAACTTTAAGGCAAAGCACTTTTGCCTCCTTCCCCAAAAAATCTGCAAGTTGGCACCAGAAAACAAAGAGGAGGGTAATTTATGAGGCAAACCTCAGTAAATCATGTTACTACTACAAATGATGACAATCCAAAGAAACAACTACTAATTCATTAATACTGAGAAAATACTTACTTAAAAAACGTTCCTAACTATGAGTTTATTAGCAAAAACACAACCATAAGCATTCTGCAGACACAGAACTTGAAAATAAGAACTGACACAATGCCTCTTATAGTCTTGGATAAAAGCATTTTGATGCTATAAAGGCAAGAGTTCTATTACTACTAATATTTTTAACAGAAACAGGACATGTAACTCCTAACAAAAACACAAAGATGCACTCTGCAAGGACAAGGCAGAGCGGCATTTTTTATTCTATTGTTATTATTTGTTTACTTGCACTGTGCATAAAATTCAGGATCTCAGGTAGGTGGGACTACACACTTACCTACTTAAGCCAGTAATGCTTAACTTTGTACGTGCACAGGCTAAACTTTGTATGTGCACAGGCTAGGCACCCCACTCTAGTAGCAAGAGAAAGGTAAGTGCCATTTCACATAACTAGACTTGCTGCATGCAAGTGTGGAATACATGAATCTGCACTACCTTTTCTGTGCATGTCACAAAATCAAACTGTTCTGCTGCATTCCTAATCCAGCTGCTCTTGAAGTAGACCACCGTCATGTCCTTCACCTGGCTACCCTTCCTGGTCTGGAAATGGGGACAACACAGGGAAATGGAATAGGGCTGCCTCCTCCCAAAACCTGACAGGAGCTTAACGCATGTACTGGCTAGCCTTAAAATCAAGTCAAATATTATCAGTAGTGACACAGATATAGCTGAGATTCCCCTAGATAAAGGTATGACTTAAACTCTCAATGTCCCTTCCAAAATTATTATCTTATGTCAGGCACCAGTACATAAGCAATGTGTCCAGATACACAAAGGAAGGCTGGAAAAAAAACAAAGCTGGAAGGGCAGGTCATATGAATTGTCCTGGGGATGCAGACACAGGCCACAAAGCTCAGGCAGAAGAGTCCTATCTTTTTAACACTACAGACCTGAAGATTTCTGTTGGCCCTCTTGTAAAATTGTTATAAACACAAATGGAAAAAGTATTCCCACATGCTAAACAGGACATCTTGTGTGAATAGAACAAAACTGACTTTCAAAGATTAATAATTTAGAGAAAACGTCAATGCTCAAAATGTCATTAAAATCACGCATAAACCCATATGTATGCACAAGCACATTTCCACACACATTTTACTCCTCTTCAACCACAGATGGAGAAATAGCAGTTATTACATTATAGTAAGACTTTAAAAGAGATTGTATTGTACTTTCAAAAAGTATTTGAAATGATACAATGGAAAGAATGAATAGTGTGTACAAGAGTTATTTGTCTGAATATCCTGGGTACTGCTGTAGGTGTGTGAACTAAGACACTGATAGTAGCATGAACAAAAATATCTGCCTTTTTACTGGCTACTTTATACATAATCCTCCCTATCCTTCACTTTTTGGAAAAAAGTGAGAGATTAATTTCTGTCACCACTATAATCTACCTAACTTCTCCTCAGTTTTAGCAGCAGCTATGGAAAACCAGCTGGCATGGCAGCTTTCCAAAGATAATCCTTAGAAGGGCCCACTGGTAGGGAATTTCCCACAATTTAAAAACAAAACAAAACCGTCTTTGAATTGTTAGAGGGTTTAGGTTTTTTGTTAGCTCACTGATTGATAGTATGCCTATACATGTCCCTGTTCAAATATGGTTGCTTTCTTGGTGAGTCAGTGAATGTACCCATATCAATGGTATTCCAATATGATTCCTTTAGAAAAGGAATACCTGTAACACGTGATTGCAACCAACCAACTGTTCTGAATACAAAGTAAGAAGGGTCCATATGGAGTACTTAATGATGCATCCTATAGCCACTGAAAACAAGAAGTTTAATGAGAACTAATCTTAGCTTTCACTGCTGCATTGCAGGGGCAGCAATGGAGGCTAATTTCAGCCAGCTAGAATCCTTAATGAGCAAAAAGCCAGAAGAGTGGAGGTATTTTTAGGATAATTTATTAGAAATATGAACGATTTTTAGATGTACCAAATGTGGTCATAAGCAACAATTTAAACCCGTTTTAATAAATGTTTTAAATTGTATTTACCTCCACGCTTTTTGGGAGCTTCAGGTTTCATTTTAACGGTATTTCTGCTTCTAAATTCAGGCCCTTTAAAATCATCTTTGTCTTCATTCAGCACTGGCTCAGGCTGTACAACCACTGTACCTAGAATAATTTTATTTAGAAATTGGAAACCATTACACATCCAAATGAAGTGCAAAAGTCCTGTTTAAATAAAACCCAACATAGTACCTTAAAAAAAAGTGCAATCTGTTGACCAAAACTCAAAGTTTTGAATGCACAGATGTTCACAGAAAAAAAAAAAAAAAACACACACACAAAAACCCCACCACACACTTCAAATTATGTCTGTTTTGCAGCTGTAGGACAAAAGCCAAAGACTGAATGGGCTACGAAGAGCAAATTCTGCTCTCTCTGCCCTGATGTGGTATGTGCAGAACAGGACTGTCATACTGCTGGGTGTGTGTAGTACAGGAATTTG
The DNA here is from genome assembly GCF_965140245.1 of Athene noctua. NCBI lineage: Eukaryota > Metazoa > Chordata > Aves > Strigiformes > Strigidae > Athene > Athene noctua. The sequence continues at coordinate 10,980,785 of NC_134047.1, read as the reverse complement.
CAGTGCAATGCTACAAATAAAGGACTTTGATTAGGTCACATCTATCAAAAGCTTTAGAGTAACTACTCTTTTTCTCTCTCTTTTCCCCCCTTCTACCCAGTTTCCCCTCATCTTAATTTATTTGAGCATGAAGTAAGTGAAAAAGCAATAGAATAAAACCTGGTTTGTGTTCAACAAAGTTCAGAAAATTTTTTTATTTAAAGAAGAGTACTAATCAGTTATGTGCGTGAAAAACTATCTTTCCTACTTAAGAGCTCAGTTCTAATACTTTTGTTGTGAGGACACTGGAAATAATCTAATATTCAGAGAAAATAATTTTAAAGTGACTGTTTTAAATACTGCTATTCATGCAGTAAACAGTAGCGGCCCCTCCAATTTTTCCTATAGCTTTCATAAATAACAAATGAAAGAGATTAATCAAACTCACACTACAGTGAAGAGCAGTGGGATGCAGACTCATAGTAGTAACTATTTTAAAAGGGAACTTAAAAATAGATCCAGTAATAACATTCCCCCCACTAGATTTAGTTTTGCTTTTGTTGATCTAATTATTAATAACCTCAAAGATGGAACACTAAAATAAGTAAGACTTACAAGTGACAGAGTTTAAGACTTCTACAAAAGAATAAATTATTTCCTGTTCCACGTTGGTTTTATACAGATGTCAGTAATGTCAGCACATGCTGGTGTACCCACTGATTAAAGTATGCTGGATTCAAAACTAATGGTGCTTGGCTTCCTCTTTTAAATGCACATGCACGTGGTTTGGGGGGGAGTGGGTGTGCACTAACGTATGTTTTTATATAAAAGCCAGGACCTAAAAAAGGCATTTTAATAAAACACTGTGCATTCTAGTTAATTATTTATACCACATCATAATCTTGGCTAGTTTGCCGAATTCAGAAAAGACAGACAGACATGAACTACCTTTAGGCAAGCTTTGCATATCAACATCATTTTCCGAGTTTTCATTTGAAACATCTTCATTTACAGTCTCATCTAAGATTTGTTCATCATCTGATCCAACATATTTTGTTACAACTGTAGGTTTCCTGCACAGACAGAAATAAACCCAGACAGTGACAAATATTACATATTGCAATACAGGTAAGTCTGGCGCTTTGCAAACAAAACACTATACTAACTGGGGAAAGCTACGTTCTCTTTGAATTCATTAAAGACATTATGAGGGAGAAAGCTCTGAGTTATTACAGGAAGTTGTAGGCTGATTTTCTTGTTAGGAAGAGGAATTCTTCCCCCCCTATGTGAAATGAAAAGATATACTAATAAAATATTTTTGTTTCACAGGCTTGCTTTATTTTTTTTGTAAAATTGAGGTTTGATGTGTTTTTAAGAAGGTATGCTGGCAAGTCACACTTCTGGGAAAAGAGCCTAAATGAAACACAAGTGAAAGTCTGCTCAGAAATTTTATACATCATTCCCAAGTTTAACAGTCAGTGCAAAGAGAACACACAGATACTAGCAAATGACAAAAAGCAGCTTGGCAGAAAAGATGCTTGCAAGGAAATAAAGGAAATGCAGAAAGAAATTAAAAAGCTGATTGTTGATACAAGGACCAGTTGCCAAAATTTCACACAAACATAATTTCGAACTGAATCCATTAAAATGAACGAATTTACTATGTCAGAGCAGGGAGAAAAAAAAAACAAAAAACGTTGAGCACAATTTTTAGTAGTCCGAGGTTAAGATACAAACTATTGCAGGATACTGGTTTTGTCAGTATCAGACACAGTATGATAAATGTATGAGTGAAAATACCTTTAGTGATAGACAGGAAGCAAAAAAAGACTGTAAAAATTATATAAATGAAAAAGAGTTCAGCAGGACACTGGATTCAGAAGATGAGGGAAAAATTAAAGCCAAATACAAAACCACACTTGCAAATATAGAATCAAGACAAACAGAAAAGGGAGAATGAAGAATACTGTTTAATTCCAGTGGACATAATAAAATAAACAAATGAATAAAAAGCAAAGTGAAAAGAGATACATACTTTTTAAAGAGTATTAAGAAGGCAGCTGTTGAGATCATGCATTTAGAAGAGCTCACCTACCTATACAGTATACTAGGATTTTAAAAAAATCATGAAGGACATAACTTGAATGAACATCATGTGAGAACAAAAGATGAGGAGTTTTACTAGATTAAGTCTGCTGTTACTTAGGTCACAATTTGTCTCCTGTAGGTTCGAACTGGGTGGGTAAATGGTTAACTCCACACTTTTTTTTAATGAAAGAGCAAAAAATGATTAAGGAGAGACACAGCAAATGGCAGCTTCTGCACAGGATAACTTAATAGCACATTTTGATTCTGCAGTCTCCCAACAGTAAGGTACATAAAGCCTTCTGCCCATATGACCCAATTCACATTTTTGGAAGAATTCTGCATGCAGAAATAGCAAGAGCAAACGAGTAATTGTATAAACACCTCTGTCCTGAAGATACAGGATAATCTTGTCTTTGTTAGTAAAAATCAAGCTTTATGATCTTAACCTGTGACCCTGAAAGGCCATTTGAATTTTAAGTGTATGATAAGGCATTCGTTTTGCCAACACTCTGCTAACCTATTGGATTTATATTATACTGGTGTATACTAAAGTATCTGGCACACTGTATGGACTTTGCTAGTTTCACATGCCAAAAGTAACTTATTTTCCAAACCAACCTTTTTGAACGTGATGATCCTAAAGATTTGGTTCTTTCTGAAGAACTACTGCCCTAAAAACAAGAAAACAAAATTTTAGAAGTCAACACAGTTGCAGGTGACTTGTCAACAAAACCAGTTTCTTACATTAACTACATCTCAGAAGTCACCAGCGCTCTTACACCACCACCACCCCCCCCAAAAAAAAAAAAAAAAGCAGGAAATGCATTAACAAAAGTGACCCACAATTTCAATAGTCATGCCAGTTCAGTTAAACTAAGACTCCACGAAGTCATTCTTCAAAAAGCAGATTTCGGAATAGGTGTCACCAAACTCTAATGAAGACACTAATGCTAACTAACCTCCCTGTGCATGTATCTTAACAGAAATCAAGAGCCAGAACTGGTTTGAGACATTCAGAGAGAAACACTGCATGTATCTCAAGCACCAAGACTTCATAAAATGGAAGAAATTCTCTTTGCAATTCTCAACTTGCACTACCTGCTGAAAAGTTCTCACAGCTTTCTGGAGAAGGGACTAAAAATGGCTCATGATCACTGGTTGGTCCTAATCATGAACAGTTCTGGGGCCTCCTGCTCTGTGTATCTTCACTTGCAATATTAACTTCTGTGATAAGCACACGGAAGAACGACCTAACTCACACATGCACACCTGCCTCCACACCGCGGCGCATTTTCACTTTTTTACAACTCTCCAGGATTCCTCACAGCACTTAGTGCTGAAGTAGGTTATGCAGGTCTATCAATGTTTTTCATACTATGTGAAGAAACTATCATCTTTTCTTCCATACACATACAGAGGGTTCTTGAAGGTTGGCACTAGGGAGCTATTGCTAGTATGCACCCAAGAATTGCCAGCAGACCACAGACACTTGTTATCTGGCTTACATACCAGAAAGGGCTGGCTGCCTTCACAGGAAAAGTGATTTTTTCAGAGGTTTGTGCCACTTATCATAACCAGGTTTGAGCAGTATCAAATAAATACCTGAATTTACTGCAGTAAGGGCAAACTAAGTACACTGGCACTTGTGCTTTCTCTACATACCAATGTAACGTCAACCAGAATGTTTCCAAGAGGAGAGTGTATATATATATAGTTACATGTAAGACATACCACATGAAAAATGTCTTTAATGCATGTAACACCATATAGAAGAAATTTGCTCATGTTATAAAGATCCTGTAACTCTGCCTTTTTTTCTTTTTTTAAAAAGGAAGCATGTTTGCCTAAAAGGACAAGTAAGTACCTAATATAATACTATCTGACTAACAGGGTGGAAGTGCAAATACAAGGCAGAGAAGCAATGCTTTTAAACCAAAAATAAGTAAGAATCTGTTTACACATAAGCCAAATAACAGAATAAGGATAAAGAGTATTAACTGAATGTCTTTAAAGAGAAGAACTCACTTTGCAATACACTCAATCTGAATCAATTAACAACACTTTGCATTTCTTAAAAATGCAATCGCATATCTCAGGTAGGGAAAACCCAATTCTCTTTCTCTAAACTGCATTAGGAAATATTGCGTATGAGAAATACAATGAAGTTGTCCAAGTAAATTTCTGTATTTCAATAATTTAGAAATTGGGGGGGAGGGTGCAGTGCAGAGAAACAGGGTTGCTTGCATATGCACAAATCAAAGCATCATTCCAAATTTAGAATTTAATTTTAAATTTATTTTTAGATATTTTACATCTAATGTTTTCCATCCAGCAGATATGATGTTTACTGCACGGTTCTGACAATATTCTTTAAGTATTTACTGTACAAGCGAACTCAGCACTTCCTATACTAGCCATTCTGCACTAGTCATGCAACTAGTGACTTTAAAAGCTCTTTTATTCTTACCTCTTCTCTATTGTTCTCCATTGATGCTGGATTACTTTTAGGTTCTCTACTTTTACCTGTGAAGACAAATGAAAGCAATCCACTGAAGTACAAGAAATATTAAGAAGTTCTTCCCACTGTATGTCATAGTATTATGCCTCACCAGCATGAATAAAGAAGACTGTGTGGCTTTCAGAGACAAACTGTTGCACAACAAAACAGAGTCGACAGCATAGCATAAATTTTACAGAAATAATTTAGAAATTACTTTCAGTTAAGCTGCTGATATGCTGAAAGACAGCCTTCCCATTGGTGAAGAAATACTGAAGAAATGAATGGACAACTGTATATGCAGAAATAATATAGTTAGTGCATTTTTTTAATCTCTAGGAAGTTACTTAAAATATTTTCTCTTATACATCTTGACATTAAATCTGGGATCATGGAACCAGAGACAAAAAAAATCTCATTTGAGACAGGGTACGATTGAGAATTCCAATTTAATGATCTTGGGAACTGTGGAATATAAAACCTAAAGACGTGCAACCTGTTAGTATCTGTTCCATTCACCAGTCCAGCTAATGGAAGTTTCAAGTTCAGTGATTCAATGATACTTGTATGAAGTTGCTCGAAAGGCTTAGTAATAGCAGTATTTTAATAGATGCACTACTGAGAAACATGCAAGTAAAGTGGTAGAATAATCGCAGGATACATATCATGACCATCTGTGATTTTAACTTAAGACTGCTAGCACTGCAACTTACTACATCCTTAAACTTCAGTTTTGGGAAAAACAGATTTCTTTTACACTTTGAAAAAATTAAATCACTTTGATTTAGAAAATGTAATGCTGGGTATTTGACCTAGGCTGAATTGTTTGGGCAAAATTATCCAGCCATTTCTGCATGTGAAGCTAAGGTAGGGGGGAATAAAAAATAGAAACAGTTGAAAGGTTTTGGTGCTTTTAAGTACCTAAAATTTCTTCTGTGGAGTATTACCAGCATTCCCCTGTTCTGAGGAAAGAACTTGAAATCTGGAAGAAGACTGAAATTTCTTGTGGACACTACACACCACCCATCTTCTACTATTGACCAATTTTGCCCAAGTGATAAATCCATGGAAAATACCAGTTTGGACATGCTCAGTAGAGATTTCTTTGATTCTGGCAGCTACCATCTCTGTAGATTCCACATTCAGGCTGTTAACCAGACCGCACATGTGCTATTCCCAAAAGCAACTAAAGGTGCTCCACTGACAGTTTCTATGTGTGACTGGGCTCTACACGTGCCCTCCCCATGGCATGAGGGAGCTCCCTGCATGCCCTCGAAGCTCCTAGTGCTGACCCAGCTGCACACACGCCATCCGCTTCAGAGCTGTGAGAGCACAGGATTTCCCCTGTGACTGCTGCTCCAGGGCAGGGGCTGGTTACTTGAAACAAGAGCAGGAAGTCAACCTCCCCTGTGCTCTCAGGAATTCTCCTGCTGGCACCCACACAATACAGACGAGGGAGACATCCAGTTCAAATGCAGAGAGAATAAAGCAATGTTATTAAGGCTGTAAAATCAAGTACTCCAAAATTAAGAAAAGCCAGAATGAAAGTTATGAGTGTAATTTCACATTACTTATTGTACCTAGCTCATAAGCATTATGGTACAGTCCAGCTCCACAGCAGTACTCAAGATGGAAGTGCTCCGTGAACAACTGCTTCATGTTTTAATTGGCCTGTGTGTGTGGCAGGGACATGTTACAACTCTCGAGCTGCACTGAGCTGTCTTCACCATCACTTCCCTCCTCACAACACTCTACCTAGTAGTTCATATATCCTCCAAATGCTGGAACAAGATCCATTACTATATAAGCTTGATTTGGCCCCAGCTGTGTCTATCACTTGTACACTAAATGAGCATCCTGAGGATTAGAAGGGAAAAAAAAAAAAAAAAAAGGCAGGGTTGCTAAAGACATTATAAGACATTATCATTATGCACAGAAAGTTGGGAGAAGTACATTTGCTCAGCTAATTCTGGCATTTCCTAATATTTAAGTGTTTAATTCTTGACTTTTCAACATTAATATGTTCTTTTTTTAAGAAATAAAATCAGAGATCTCAAAACCAACACTGAAACACATCTGCTATTAATTAGTAAGTGTACCCCTTTCATCTGTATTTTAAGGCAAGGAGCCAAATTCTACTTCGTAACTACACAGGATAAAAGGAAAACATTTCTTTTTCCCAGTATACTCCTCAGCAAAATTTCATGTTGAGATGCACCCACATCAGTTTAGTACTGAATTATCACATAAATAATTTCTTCTTCCTACGTTAACAGTTCAGTTTGATGCTCACACAAAGAGGCTGGCACCACATGGCAGCAGACTTTCTCTCAAGACAAAACATTACATGATAGTAACTGCACACCTGAAAAGCCATGTAAAGTTATTACTCAGGACAACAAGAGTTTGAATACAAACTGTAACACAGCCAACACACTCATTCTCCTGTATCACTTTAGCACAACTTTAGCTCATTAAACAGTAGAGATTGAAAGATTGTATCAAGTCCTAGTTAAACTAGTTAATTTGGAAGCAAATTTTATTTGGGACTGTTATGAAATAATTTCACTTTTTATGACTGTAATCAAAACAAAGTGTTTAAAAATCATTATCTATTTTTAACTTCTAAGCAAAAATTTCTAATACCAAATTTGACACAGTGTAGGACTCAAGGTTTTTCAGAGGTATTATTTTGTTTTCAAATGTTACCTGATTACATGGTGAAATCTTATTAAATAATAATTATGAAAGGATAATCTCCAAAACTTCTTCCATAACTACAAGGACTGCAAAAGCTTTACTTCAGCAGAAAAAACAAGATACTGCACTTACACATTCAGAAAAACTGAACAAGGAACTCCCAGTACAGCAAATACATGCATGTTTGCCATCTCATGTTTCACAGAGGGTAAGCCACCAGCAGGATTAGCTTTTTTCCACATTCAGAAAAGAATCAGAACTGAAAGAAATCCTGTTCAAAGGCCTATTGTATATTTAAGATATCACCACCACTTAAATCACATTAGGACTTTGCATAATTGCCCCAGTGAAGTGCGATACAGTGAAACAACACAGTTATTTGATTTTAGAATCATATATACATTGAAAATAAAAACATAAAATGTTTTTTCACCTATGGTTTTGTTTTTAGATACTGCTGGAGGAGAGTTTGTGTCCTCAGATTCTTCTGATGAGTGAGCCAAGAAGTCATGAAGTTTCTGCACCAATGTATTCAGCTTGCTTTCACTGTTAAAATACAAGTAAAACTTGAAGTTACCTATATATCTCATTCTAATTTAGCAAGCTTGAAAGAAATTATGTTTAATCTCAATTAATGCACACCTACAAAAAACTCAGTTACTGCTTAAACATTTGTTTCTGCAAGAGAATATCAAAGTAAATAAAGAACCATACAATTTTGTTAAATTCCGAGTTAAATATGTGCAGCCTTACTGACAAAAAACCACTAAGGACTCTGTTAAAAAAAATAAAATAAAAAGCCTATTATAAATAGCTTTTACTGTTTAAAATTATTTACAAAATTCAAAAAAGTCATGAGTGGTAATGCTGCTATGACATGAACATAGCAAAAAATGAATTGAACATTCTACTTTGTCAAAAGCTAAACAGGTAAAAACAATAAAATCTCTATTACCAAGAACGTAACCTTTGAGGATATAAAAGACTAGAAATAACAGCAGAATTTCACCTCCAACCTTAGAAACAAACAGGTCCATTGAGTATGACAACCTGCTTATGCAAAGCTTCTATTAAACCAGCATATATACTGTGTATCAGGTATTAATTTTGTCAGAAAATAACCATGTAGGATCAGATCATTTCTTGATCTGTTTGTATGAGTATTCATATTAAATTTATTAAAAAAAATATTACCCTAGGAATTTTCACGAGGCAGTTTTAGTCACCAGAAACTGTTAGTCTCATATATGTAGTCATTACAGTAAAAAGACAACACCTTTATCCTATGCTTTTGCTGAAAAGCTGTATCACTTCATAATCTGCATGTTAATCCCTCTCATTTTACGTTGTTTAATTCAGATTTTCTCCTCCCAAAGCTTCTATAATTTCCTGAGACAAGTGCCTTTTTCTAGCTGCAAGCACCAACTGAGGCCAAGGGCAGTCACCCTTTCAGATCCCCCTGTACAAGAAGTTACCACTCAGAGTGTTTGTCACTGCTTCCCTCCTGGACCCTATCAGTCCTCTAAAATCTGCCAGCTGGTATGTCTGAGTCATCATACCTTATCTGCTACTAGATACGAATTTTCAAACTGCCAAACTACACTATCCCCTTTAAAAATTAACCCAGCTAAAGGATACAAGCTTCCATCTTTTACACTTTTTATCTCCTCATTACTTTCAAAACTTAATCTGATAGCATGAGTAAGATTTTCTGTCACTGTTTTACAGGCTCTAGGAATTTTTGAGTATTTATCAGAAGCTCAACCTACTCACCTTTACAATCTCTACTATTTCTCTGAACACATCCATTTACTAACTTCTGACTTTTAATTTAACTGCAATTGCTAAACAAACAACGAAAAATCACCTGTTTTATCAGAAGGACATGCAGGTAAGCACTCTCCTGAGCAATGAGCAAAAGGGTATTATCACATTAACGCAAATGACTATTTAAACCAGTGAAAATAAACACATATAAACCAGCATAAAACATCCATTAAAAAAAAAAATCTGTAATTTATTTAAATCTTCTGAAATACTCAAAACAAAATAGCACTTCGTAATGGAAAGGTTTTCCGCAGAAGGACACTTTTCTTTTGAGACTCCATACATACCATCAATCGCTTGCGTAACTTTGTATGAGAGTGTAACAAAGTCCGTTTTACTCAAGTGTATCTTAAAATTTTTCTCTCAATGTCTAAAAGAATCTTTCTCTCTAATTACTGGACTCAAGCTTCTACACAACTGCCAGTCCCTAAACTTCAGCTTCCCTTTTGTCACGGACTGAGGGCATACTTGGAAAACATTATAATAGTATGCTTCAGTTTTAACAGATTGCACTCTCTACTTTAGAAAGGTGATTTAATGACAATTTATTCACAATAAGTTAAAAAAATTTAGAGTTTTCCAGAATTATTTCATAGTATAAGTACATAAAGAGATTTTATATATCCATTCCAGACGGTCTGAAGTACTAATGCACATTTAGAAATCCTGCAAACAGTACATTTTTGGTAATAAAAACAAAAAAACCCACATGTGGAATTCTGCTCATCTAGTTTATAAATAACTTATTTTGGTAACAGCATTTTAAAAAAGAAATAGGAACTATAGATGAGTTATATTATTGTTCTCAATACAAAACAAATTAAAAATAGTATGTATGTCTTTGTACTAACACTTGGAACATTATCTACTACCATTTATTAACTCTTATCGTAACTAGCCTAAAATTGTTTTCAGAGCAAAACACTCATGCTGACAACAATCAAAAAAACCCACTGCAAACTAATACTGAAAAGTCTTCTCAACTTGCTTTTCCTCTTGATTATTCAGCATTTTGTACCATAAGCCTGTATTAAGGAATACCAGGTCAAATGTAAGTGAAGGTGTTACACTTACCGTACTTCACCACAAAGAAATTTTATTTTAGGGCAATGCTTTACCTGCTTTTGTACAAAAGTGATTTTATGTCAGGCTTTTACAGTTGAGAATATATTGTCTATAATCTTTTTTAAACCTTCTACTGCAAAATCTTTATTCTTTGCAACATATTAATAGACCCATCCACTATAAAACTGATCACAACCTATAAAATGTGTATTTTTTAAAAAACGTAGGAGCCCAAAAATTTAGAACCATCTCAAAAGCACCAAGTGAAGCAAGCAGTTTCCCTCTACCACATAGCAACAGTCCCTACACTATTTACTAGTGCTTTCAGGCTTACATGTTCTAAGCAAATTGACTTCACCATCCGTCTAGAGTTATTTTGACACTGTTTAGCCTAATTAAAACAGGAATGAAAGGAAAGGTGTCCTACTATTATTGGTTTGGCCATGAACCTCATTTGTGACATTGGGAAACTACCTTGTAAGAATACCATTTCTTACCTACATTCAGAGCAACTGCTGTAATCTTCAACCGAAAACGCCTGGCCCTTACTAGGATTTTAAGAAGTACCTATTAGGCAAATCACTTATTAGGCTAAATGATTCTACAAACCCATAGAATATGTAACAAGAAAACAAAGGGACAGACCATGTCCTAATCTCAACACAACATACTTCATTCAATCTGGCTGTTGACTGCTGCCCCTTGTATGTGCTTATCTGCACTACGTTTGCAGGGCAAGGTTTTGTAGCCGGGGGCTGTGGGGGTGTCTCTGTGAGAAGCTGCCAGAAGCTTCCCTGTGTCCGACAGAGCCAATGCCAGCCGGCTCCAGGATGGACCCGCTGCTGGCCAAGGCCGAGCCCATCAGCGATGGGGGTAACACCTCTGGGATAACGTATTTAAGAGGGGAAAACCAGCTGTGGAACAGCAACTGGGAGAGAGGAGTGAGAATATGTGAGTGAAACAGCCCTGCAGAGCCCAAGTGAGTGCAGGAGGAGGGCAGGAGGTGCTCCAGGCCCGGGGCAGAGGTTCCCCTGCAGCCCCTGGGGCAGCCCGTGGGGAGGCAGCTGTGCCCTGCGCCCAGGGAGCTCCACGGGGGAGCAGACACCCACCTGCAGCCCGGAGGGGACCCCACCGCAGAGCAGGGGGATGTGCCTGAAGGGGGCTGTGACCCCATGAAAAAAATAGTTTTAAAACCTTATTTCCTGTAAACAAGTGAATTTCTCATTCTTCCACAGGATCCTACCAATTTTTAGTCCAAGTAAGTGTCCCTCATCTTGAGTTTCAAGAGGCTCCTCAAAGTCAGCAAAAGGGGAGTGCTTTCCAGCTTTTCATCTACCTCAATGTTGACAAATAAGTTTTTGCAAAATTTTTCCTCTTAAGTATTCACCTTCCTTAAATTCAACATTTGTGTAAAATTCTTCTATGTTTAAACATTTAAAATAGTTCAAGGCCACAAGTTTTTTACATTCATCTTTACAGTTGCTTCAAGTCCCAATCATTTTTCACTTTTGAAGCTGCAATGAAATACTGCAGAACAAGTACTAAGCAGACAAAAATAAACAATTATTAGGAAAAAAAAAAAGATAGATATGCACAGAAGGTGATTCATATTAAAAAGCAGCCATTTCTTCTACTGAATGTAGATAATTTTCCTAATCCAGCTCACTGCTCATTGATATGAATGCTTCTGCAAGCTGAGGTGATGACAGTGCGAGCTGGGGAAGAAGGCACTCTAACTCCAGTGGCAGCAATATGCTATGCGAGCTTGAACTATCATACAGCAGCAGAATTAGTTGGTCAGGTAAATAACACCAAGAAGCACAGAATCATTTAGGCTGCAAGGGACCTCTGGAGATCACTTACTGCACCCTCCAGCACAAGCAGAGTCAGCTACAGGAGGTCACCCAGAAATTTATCCAGTCAGGTTCCAAATACCTCCACAGCTGGAGTTCCACAATCTCTCTGGGTGACCTGTTCCAGTGTTTGACCATTTTCACAGTAGAAAAGTTCTTTTGTGTTTAGACAGAATTGTACCACATTAAAACATATTAAATCCGACACAGTCAGAAAATAGCAGAATGCCAAAGCTCCGACTGAAAAGATATGCATCATGCACTTCACCAAACTCGGAGATTCTATGCTGAAGACATCATTAACACAGATTCACTCTTTTACTTTGTTTAGAACTAACTTTAAATCCACAGGGGCTTAATCAAGTGATACCTAGTACAAGTTGAAGACACTCAATGATGTGGATGAAGCAACTCTGGAGCTTAAGTACAGCATAACAGGTTCAGACAAGTAAACAGAATTATCTTTCTCCAGACACACAAGGGGAATAAGAAAGCAATGGTTCAAGGTCACCAAGAGACCCTTTATTCTGCTCAAGGAAAATTACACATTTTTTTTGTTGAGATGGTATGCAAACAACTATATCAGGATTTGGCTGAAAGTTACCATGCTTCACTAAAAGATGAAAAATTATTTGGTTTTAACCTGTTTCTTTAGTGGAAGCTTTAAAAAACCTCAAAACAACCCACAACAAGCTAAAATGAACAATCTCATTTTTAGGTTGGCTCAAAAGCCACACAGAAGTCTGCAACTTCAATGGCAAAATAATCTGCAAGCTGAAAAAGACTGACTGAAATCAACCACTTGAAAATCTGAATACAGTATTTTCACCTTCGTGAGTCAAAAATCATGGCAAATCCAATACCTCACTATATTAATTCAGGAAAGGAAGCTCCAACTAACATAAGTTGTATTTAAAAAGCTTAAACATGCTTTGTTTAAAGGGAAAGAAGGGCTCCACATCCAATAGCATCACCCTCCTCTAAGTCTAAAACTGCCTTCTTTTTTGCTTCATTTGCCTTCTGCTTACTGGACTTTATCACAGATTCTCAACAAGACATCACTCATTATGAACTCAAAGAACTAAAGCATGTCCCTTCAAGTCTCCCAGATGTTCCCAATCAGGTTTGCTACAGGTTTTAAGGGTTATAGTCCATCCGAAACATAGTTTTTTTATTTTACAATATAAAAGTCATCTCAGTTTGCCCTGCTGTCAGTAGTGAATTTATTGCCTTTTTTTGTTGTTGTTTTGCTTCACGATAGACATATTAACCCAACAAGGCTTCTACAGATGAACCTAGTAAGACCTGCAGTTGGTCCCAAGATAGACATTTCTACAACCATGCAACTTCAGACTTACAAATAAACTGCCTAAATAGAACTGAAGTTGACAACTTGTGTTATCAAGCTCTTGATTTTTTTCAAGGTTTCACTCCTTTTCCAAAGGAAAAAAAAAAAAAAAAAAATCAACATCAATCAATCCATCATCCCTCTTGAATGACAACTGCCCGGTGGCTAGGTTTTACAGCAAATTATGAAAGCTTCATAACTCTTCCTTTAGTAAAACGGGGCACTTTACCTCCTATCTTTAAGTCAATATAAAACCTTCCATTATATTTGCAACTGAATTTCTACAATTTCTTCTTCCTCCTCCCGAGTCACCACTGGAACAACTTGCCACTGACCTATCAATGAACCGATTCATGTTTCCAAACCACCTGCAGGCAGAAGGTGAGTTCCAGTATATAAAATGTGATTTCATGAGGTTCAGAAGTATCCTTAGGCTTTCCTGTTTATAAGAAACACATTTAGTGATCCAATCTAAAAATGTACTTTGTCATAGACTGCAGGCATTTGTTTTCACGATGCACACACCACATTTTAGTAGTATTTTTTATACTTTCTTTTGGTGGGGTATATCCCTAAAAAAAGCACTAACTTCTCCTCCCTTCAAGCAGAGGGTATAAGTGCTCCTCTATAATGGAACTGGAAATTCCAAGTTTCCACAATGTTAATGCCATCCTACTGCAGGATTTGTATTACACACCAAATTATTTCACAAAAAATGAAGATACATTGAGTTAAGCTCTACAGAAACCCTGACACAAAGTTTACAAAACCCTAACAGAGACAGTACTGTACTAAAGCAGACTGTAGGAAGTTCCACTCTAAGAGAATTTAAGTAGCACAAACACATTGGTTCCAGGGCACATCTGGCACAGGAGACACCAACCAGCCTAAAGTGGTGTTCTTGGAGGAAAGAGTCAAAGAATGTGCTTATGCCCATTCCACATGATTGTGTGAAAGCCAGCTAACTTACACTGTTGTGGTGGTTTAAACCCGGCCAGCAGCCAAACACCATGCAGCCACTCACTCACACTCCCCCCACCACCACCCCCCAGGGAAATGGAGGAAAGAATTGGAGGGGTAAAGGTAAGGAAACCCTTAATTTGAGATAAAAACAATTTAATAATTGAAGTAAAATAAAATTAAAATATTATAATAATAGTAATAAAAATACAAAGGAGTAAAGCACAATGCTATCGCTCACCATGCGCTGACCAATGCCCAGCCCATTCCAAGCTAATAATCCCAGAAGAGAGAGAATCCTGAAACCACAATCCTCGAAGAGAGAGAGAGCTTCCCGATCAACCCTTATCTATATACTAAACATGACCTTGTATGATACTGGAATATTCCATTGCCCAGTTTGGGTCCATTGCTCTGGCTGTGCTCTCTCCCAGCTTCTTGTGCACCTGCTCACTGGCAGAACATGAGAAGTTGAAAAGTCCTTGATTTCTTAGCAACTAAAAACATCAGTGTATGATCAACATTCTTCTTACCAAATCCAATACTGAATCCAAACCACAGCACTATTCTAGGTACTAAGGAGAAAAAATTAGCTCTTTCTCAGCTGAAACCAGGACAACTGTACCTCCAGAGAATATGGAAGATTGCTACTGACTTATTTGCAATTAAATTATTGTGACATTAAATAACATGCCTCAAACAACCCTATAATACCACTCAGAACAAAGAAATTCAAGTGACTCAAAAGTGCAGAAAATTTAACAAAATGTTAAGATCAAGTTACCAAAATATTATACTGAAAGTTGAAGTTTGAAGCATTAAAAAAAAGAAATTTATTTTGCCAACTTAAAAAATCTAGTATCACTACACTGACTACCAGATGGTTGAAGTGAGAAAGATTCAGAGCCTGCCTTCTTTTTCTATTGTTGTCCTTATTTTGTACAATGCATGAACTGACTGGTAGGAACAGTTAGGTGACTATGGCAACTCCATAGGTTGAGGTGACTTCCTCCACTTTGGGGAAAAAAATAAATAAATCAAGTTTTTTGGGAAAAGTTGTAGAGAAATCTATTTTATAAACAATTACAGAGGCAGCGGGGGGGGTTAACTTTATTTGTAAGTTACTCCAGTTTTCATCATGTTTTTCAGCTTTCCAAACTTCTCATTCTGGACATGGAAGACTCCTAGGTTCTTAATATTAAAGTATTCCTTGTAACAAAAGTTTGGAACTTCACAGCCAGCAGACTAATACTGATTGAGTAGTTTCCTTTTAAACACTGTCTATCTTCCAGAAGTGCTGAGAAAAGATTTTCCATCACAATTCTATCGTTTGTGTACCTTCCACAGAATTCTAACAAACTTCTAGTTTTACTTCTGTACGTGGCTTACACGAGCAAAACTGCAGAGAGCAGAAGATGAAATGAGTGTGTAGGGTGACTGTGCAGGGTTCAGATATGCAGGCAGCTGACAGGCCAACAGGACTTGTGGGAGATAGGATCAAAAGAGAGAGAGTGTGTGTTATTCTTTTCCCTCTCATTCTTTCCAACTCCAATTTTAAGTAAAACTCAAAGTGACAGAAATTTTTAAAAAGCCCATACAATGCATTCACCAGCTTATACCCCTGAAACCATGGTACCCTACAATAACATGCCTAGTTCCTGGCATGGAACTGTTCTTATAAAACAGAAACGAACTGTTCAAGATGAGCTCTATATGGGAGGAGAATTATAAAAATCATTTAGACCAAATAAGAACTAAGTTCATGACCAGAAAAAAAGTCTGGCACGCCAAAAGAAGTATTATGTCCATCTACTTAAAAGTACTTTGTCACAGGGTCTATTATATGGGACAGATCCAACCCAAAGACTACATACAATCTCACATTTATTTTGTACATACTCTTTGCTCTTCAAGATTACAAACAACCTGAAATAATCCAATTTACTTTTCTGTCTGCAGGTAATCTGAAAAAGTGCAATGGAAAAATGTGTGAGCTTCTGTATCCTCTTCCACTGAAGCATCAATTAAAAAAGCCCCTTAGCAGTAACAGTAATTGTTGCACTAATGACAACATAAGAACATGGAAAGGGTTAAGTACAAAACCTTCATAATGTAGACCAGGAACAAGTGGTTCAAAAATAAGACAAAGCAGAATACAGGAAAAGAGGGAACAAAATACAACGGTCAGAGTAAAGGAAAAAGCAAAGTGGTCCAAATGGAAGAGTATTTTTCAGAATATGTAATGCTAATTATGACCATAAACTAATTGTTTATTGACCAAGTCAATAAACATTAGTAAGCCACATCTTTTAGTTATACAGAAATCAAACTCCACTCTTGATTTTCAGGGATTAGGGAAGAAAAATAAGAAAGCCCCTTAATTAGTATTTTAGTTTACACACAAAATAATTGATCCAACACAGAAGTGGTTTAAGTTGTCAAAGTACTTCAAGAACACAGAGGGGAGAAAGTAGAAGTGAGGAAAAAAAAAAGGTGGAAAGATGGAAAATCCCTGTCTTACAAAATAAGGAAGAAAACATATGTAGAATAAACTACTAACTGTTGGGAAGTGATGAAACAAAGAATGTATATTTGTAATATGACTTACATCAGCATGTGATCACCATCAATGATAACCTTCTAAAAATCTTTTTGTTAGTCAGGAGTAGATGACATTCATTACTTCCTCAGAAATGTTAAGGCTCTAAAATTAAGCAATATACAAGGAAAGAAAACTATCATCCCTTTAACTTTCAGCTGAAACTACACAGTAGTTATGAACTACTCAAAATAAGTCTAAAACTGGGTGGTGAAGATACACAAATATGACCATAGATAAAACTTTATCCAAAGCTCAGTACTTAAGACAGTGTGATGCTTCCCCTTCCTAATACCGTTTGATTTTGAAGATACGTGCAACGCTTGTGATAGTCAAGTGACAACTTTATTGTTTATATAGTGCCTTAGGAACTTAGGAATGTGGAGTATTTGAGGGTGACTGACTGTGTTGATCAGGCCCCTTGAGATACCGATAAACCGAAAGCACACAAAGCCAACTATTTATTAAGAGTTTAACATGGCGTCTTTCTTAACACCGACTTCACTTGGGTTTTTGTCAGCTTGCTTACTTTACACAGCAAAACAGGAGCTGTTTGCAATAACTAACACGGTAGGAGACGGCTCTTCAAGGGTAGAGGAAGATGTTTGTAAACCAGCATGAAAACAGATCCTTCACGGGGGGATCAGCGGGAGAGGAAGGACTTTACTACAGCACAAACACGTGGGGCGGGGGCGGACAAACGGAGGGCACATCCCGCGGCGCCCGGCGGCCGATGGCGGCGGGGGCACGCGGCGATGGCGGCCCCGCCCCTCCAGGCCTTCCCGCCGGGACGGGACGGGGCGGCCCTGCCCAGCCCAGCCCTACCCGCCCCTCAGGCCCGGGCGCGGGGCCGGAGAAGAGGGGCGGGCGTGCTGCTGCTGCTCGAGAGCCGGACCGCGGCGCGACCGGCGCGACCAGCGAGCCGAGCCGAGCCGGGGCCGAGCCGAGCGCCCGCCGCCCGGCCGCCTCCGCCCCCTCCCCCTGCGCTACCCATCTGGCCGCCCGCCCGCCAGCGCCCGCCGCCCCGGGCCCGTCCCCGCCCCAGCCCCGCCGCGGGGCCGCGAGCCGGGCCAAGCGGTGCAGCCGCGGAGGCCGCCCGCCAGCAGCGGCCGCCGCTCCCCCCGGCGCCCGGCGGGGGCGGGCTCCGGGCCCTACCTGACGGGCTCTGCGGTCATTTCTCCGCCGCCGCTGCTCGGTGCGGCCGGCCAGGCCGGAACCGGGCTCAGGCGCTAAAAGGAGACAAAGCCGCTATTGCCACCATCGCCAGCTCCGCCGCCATCTTATCGGAGGGAGGCTGAGGGAGACCTGCCTCCTGCCGCCTTCCTCCTTCGCCGACTCTCATTGGCTCCCTGCCGCCCCCAGCTATTTTCTAATTGGGCGGCTGCGACGGGGCCTGTTGCTAGGGTCGTTTACGTCACCGTCCCAACCTTCCCCGCTCTGATTGGCTGGAGGGAGGGTTACATCACCGGCACGGGCCTGGCGTCACGCACCATGTCGCGTGACATCATTTCAAAACAAAGTGTGTAGAGGCCTCTGCCCGGCAGGGGGCTCCGGCCCACGGGCCGCCTCGGCCCCTGCCACCCACCGCCACTCACCGCGCGGCGCCCTGCGTTCCACAACAGCCCGTAAGGTGCTTCAGTGGATCAGCCCCACCAAGAGCCACGCCGCGATGCGGCCAAACTGTAACGGCAGCACCAGAACCACCCCGGTCCTCTGTGGGGATCAGCCGCTCCACACAAAGCACACCAGGCCACGAGCACAGGAGCAAGCGACAGTTTCCCAAGTACAGAGTAAAAGACAGCAAGATAGGAATTATGTAAGCTATACCAAGAATTATCAAGGTTGAACTTGTTGAACAGCACCCACGTTACACCGATGGCTGGAGCTTCACTTAAGCCCAGCTTTGCTAGAACATTTTAAAAAAAAAAAAAAAACAACCAACAGAGAAGTCTTTAGTTAAGGAAATGCATCGTTGGCAGCCTCACATGAGTATGTCAAGATCATTTTCCCTGCTTGTACTAGCAGCTTCTACATTCCTGTCAGATGTTAAAAATCTGGAAAGAGGGGGAATGGAATACAAGCCTGTTCAGAGCTAAAGAAGTGACATGCTTTTGTGAGAAGGCTACCAAACTCCACAGGCTGGGCTTTTCATGTAAACTGCCATCTCCCCACATGTCCAAACCAGAATGGACCACCAAAACCAAGTCCACTACCACAGAGTCACAGAATCTGAAACAGGTGACAACTGTTACTCACATCCAGTTTTGGAAACTAATACATTTTTCTGCAGAAGCTTAAAAAAGTACCAACTCACGATGGTTTAATAAAGCAATGTGAAACATACAAGAAAAAAATCCTAAGTGAAAGCCTTGTCAACTACTTCTTAATATCTATTTCATCTGAAAAGGCAATGATAACAAAATAAATAGCATTTTTGCACTTTAACATATACAAACTTACACACCCCAGGGAAATTCTACAAACTGGTCTAAACAGAATTTGCTTTAAAATTTAACATTTTAACCAAGAACTGCTTCCTGTATTCACTGAATTTCAGTAACACCAAACAGCAGATTTAATAACACCTTTGTTAACAAATGCTATTTCATGGTCAGTGCTATAGTTTCAAAAGACCAAAGCAACACCTGTCTTCTAGCTAAGTTTTAGAAGGAAAAAAATAAATCAGTGTTAACTGACAGCATCAAATTTTGTAAAAAGACATTCTATTTTTTTATTAGAGAGATGCATTAAACTGGAAGCTTTATCTATTCTTAGCCCTGCATCAGTACTCCAATTGTGTGATAAAATAAGAACACAAAACATTTCCTTTTCAAGTCTTCCATTTCTTTTCCTTTTCAAGTCTGCTTTATGTACTAATACCCTGCCAATTTAGAATAACTACATGGATATATTTATTGCTATTACTCTATACTTTTTCTTTCACTATTTCTTTGGGATATGGAAGAAGGTATTTTAAAGAAGTTTTAAAAAAAAAACAATTTAGTTGCTTCCAATTCATAACTTTACATGTAAGTTCCATGTGGAAAAGAAATCCTGTTGTGAGAAAAGATCAAGATTAAGAATGGAAATGTTTCCGTCTCCCAACAATTACTCCAGAAGACAAAATCTGACACTGTCATGAGGTTGTGAAAAACAGATTGTAGAAGCACACTGAAATCTGCACATGGACAGCTATTACATACACGTGTAAAGAAACATTTTGCACATCTAACATACCTACAAGTTAAGTTTCCCTAGCACACAGGACCCCTTCCCCCAGTGCTCTACTAACAAGACTGCTGGCTGCTCCAATATACCTGGAAGAACGAGGATTCAGAGCTTAGTTTGCAGGACAAACCAAGGGCCACTGTATAGTCTCATCACACTGATTTTTTTTTTTCCATAATGATAGTAATTAGTTTTCTTAAGTAGATATTAGCCTACTTAAGAAAAATGGCTAAGACATGTATAGTTATCAATTGACAAGAGAATATTTTAATAACTTTATGTGCTCCTGACCTAGAAATACAAACCACATATATATCTTTTTCAAATTATTGTCTGTGATAAAAGTAACACAATTAATCCAGAACAATAAAACACTATGCTTAAATTCACTTTACAGGAGTGGTCAAGATCTGAGCTTTTACATGCAATAGATTATGTGCAACAAAACTCCTCCATCAGACAAGCAGCATAATAAAAACTGAAAACAGATGACTGCTTACTCAAGAGCCTGGGTTTGTTCTTTGTTTTGCTGTTATTCTATTCCCCTTAATAAAGTTCAAAGTGATGGTGTGGAATAAGCTGAATAGTGGTTTGTGTTTGATAATTCTTTTCATCATGAGAAAGCAGGAAACATCATGGTCCAACAAAGTGCCAATACTTTTCCAAATCCTTTGTGAGAATTAATTTCTCATAGCAGATCAAGAACACTTTAAAATTTTAACTTCTTAGAGTACCTGATTTCAGCATAAGTGATTTTATTATAGATTGGTTAATTTTTAGAACATGCTATCAGAAACAATTGCTAATAAACCATAAAGGAACACTACACACCATTATCATCTCCTGACAAAGTCTGGCTACAAGATGCCATGATCTAGCATAATCTGATGTCATGGGCAGCATATCCAAACAATCTTAAGCAATTCAGGCATCTGATTTTCTTCTGATGTTCCAAATGTTTAGAAAATTAAGCAATTTACTTTCTTCAATACTTCTAAAATTTCTACTTTGATTTGTCAAAAATATAGACTAGGACTATAAAAAAAAGTCACTGTTACGCTTACTTTTATACTTCTTGAACACAGGTCAGAATAAGCCTTGCTCTATTTAGTGGTATGTCCAAAGGCTGTAACCATAAAAGCATCTACATTTTTCTCCTAAAGCCTCTGGGCAGCCATCAACTCATCATATTCCCCAGACACTGACGGCTATCCCATGGCGAGCCAGAAGGTGCAACTTGTTCTTACGCATTCAGACAGGAGGGTATCTTAATCACACGATTGTGTATGTGCACTCTGCCACACAGATGGGACTGAGGTTATTTGCACGAGCACCAGACCATATACAGCAGATGCAGAGCTGCACACATTTTCCGTCTTGTTGAAAGACTAAGCAGTTCTGGCCCTGAAGAGCCTGTATTTATAAAGCATCTCTGTTCAAGGCTAAACTGCAGGAATGACTACTACACACCATCATTAAGAAGCACGTTCTGTGCTAAACACCAGGACAGTTTGAAGATAGGAGCTTCCAATAAATTGGAGACAACACAAAGCATTACCTAGATTAATCCAATTAGATTTACTATCTTGCCTTGGGCTTACCTCGTCAGAGAGCTCCCCAAATTATTTCTAGTTATTATTCAAAAATACTTTTTAAATACCACAGCCCCTTCTCAAAAGAGGAAAAGCAGCAATCTTTGAGACCAGCCACATTAACAAAACCACACCGTCCACTTTCAGCTATATAATATACCATTTCCTCCCTTTATTATAGTGTTCTCTAAAGGTGAGCTTTTAGGGTATTCCCAAGCTGTTCAATGACTCACCTTCTTGAACACACCGGTTCTCAAATGCATTGCCTCTTCCACCTTTGTTCTATTGGTCCAGAACTGTATTATATTAACTAGTGAAGTGAGATGCACATGTCAAATGACAAGTCAAATCTTTCTAGAATTGCATCATCTCTCAATCTGCTACAGGTCCTTGCAAGCACTCACATCTTCTTTTGCTCCACTATCACACTTGTTTCCTCCTCCATGCACTTCACTTTAGGCAGAAAAACTGTTGGGAAAAGTAAGCATTATTTTCACTTCCTATATCAGCATGGAAAAAGAGGAAAATCCAAAACTCTCAACCTCTACACCACCTTAAGTGAAAGGCCAACATGCCTCCATCATCCACCAGCATGGTGTGCAACTGTGTAAAGTTGGTCAGTACAGAATTAGATCCTTTTTAGAGGGATAGAATAAAATATGCACCATGTCAGAAAAATTAGAAACAAGTCTGACAGTTTAATAAACAAAATTACTTCTTTAGAGTAAGATTGTAAACCACGTTCACCTACACTGCTAATGAGTGAAGTACAACCAACCTCAATGTTTATTGGAAGCACTGTACAACAGCACAGGAAAATCAGCAACAGGTACAGCAGTCCAGAATCATTCCAGGCAAAACTACAGTGCTAACTAGATTCCTCCTGAAAAAACACCACTAGCTGATCTGCCTAGGACTCCAGTAAGCCAAGACTTTCACCTCAGAACAGCTGTCAAAGACAAGTAAAAACAATGCAATTTTTATGGTATTAGTTGGCTACATGGTAAGATCTCTATTGTTGACATTTTGGTCTGTAATTTCCCGCATAAACACATACATGCTATTAATCCAGTCTACTCAGCCATATTCCAGTTATTTACTGTGTACAGACATTTTAATTAACATATTGAAGCAATAGTTGAAGACGACAGTTTTATCTGTTTTATGTTAAAGTTCAAAAGACACATGACCATGGATTAGACTAAAAAATTTTATTGAAACTTGTCCAAAATCCAGTCAGGCACACAATTAATCCATTCCACCAAGGCTTGACATTCTGTATGGCATAGAAAAATGCAGCTCAACAAGTTGAAACGTCAAACAACTAAATTAGTGAAGTTAAGGCACTTGAGATATGTGTTAATTTAGCAAAATTGCATAAGAATAACATTCTACTTTGAATGACACAGTCCCTTCCAAGATTCAGTCTAAAGCGTCCAAATTCTGTAACCCCCTGAGACAGGGGAGAGGCAGAAGCAGAAGACAAAAGTCTCATCCCTATTTTCCTCTGACTAGTAACCTCCAAGGCCACCACAGTCTACAGAAGGAAGTATTACTGATTCAGGCTGAAAAAGATTTCCTGTAGTAAAAGTGTTGAACTACACAACAGTTTGGGCTGAGGCACAATGGCTTCCACTCAAGGATCCTTAAGGCAAAGTATCTTTGAGATGAGAGAACAAAAGGAGAGAGCAAAAAGCACATGCATTCAACTGTAAGGCTAAGAAATCTTTCCTGGGGTAACAAGGTTTATCCTGGGATTAGGTATCTCTGTCCATTTCCATATCCTCCCCCAAGGATAAAAAACTTGGAAGAAAATCAATGGAGAATGCAAGAACTTCCAGTGACCAAAATCTGATACTCTTGGTTTGTCAGGGCTCTGAGCAGTAACTTGAAAGCCAGTCACCAACTTTTAATTCATGCTGCAGATAGCTAGTTACCTTTGTAATTCTGGTTTGTATTTTTAAGAGTGTGAGCATTGGTCAGTTTAAGAGCATTTTTTCTGGCTCTGAGCCAATGCTTACAACTGTGGCAGTTTCAGCATTTGGCAAAGAAAGTTTGTAATGAATAATTGAATTAACTCAGTTCTACCTACTGAAAATTCTCCTTTCACCTGCGAAACAACCTCTTACATCATCCAGCATTTTAAGTACTCTTCTCAAAAATGAGATACAGTTCTAGGATATGCACATTCCAAACTGGAATTTGGAGTACACTCCAAGGGTTGTGCACAGATTAATGGAAAAGATTTCTAGGTACATAAAGATGTTTTCCTCAACCATGAAAAGACATGACAGAGAAGCTATTGTCATCTGCTATGCACAAACAGGAAATAAAGTGATAAATATTTGAGGGAAAAAGAAACATGGAAAACATTATCCAATTGCATTTGAAGTACTGTTTCTAGTTAGTCTATGCAAGCATTAAGTTCTGAATTTCACTAGAAGTAGAGTTGTTTAAGATGTAAAGCTTATGAAAAAGAGATTGCATCTTAATACTCTGGGTGCTTCAGAGAAAATTGCTTGTTATATTTAAGGCACTACACATTGTCTTTGGTTCAGTGTTTAACTATCTCATTCAGTGTAAAGAGAGGTAGCACGAACCATACATATTTAGCTCTTCCATTCCATTACATATAATTTCGGAGTCACCGCTCTTCTGATGTTACAGGTTCTGGAATCCTTTAACTCATTAGGAAACTGCAGGAATAACAAACATTCTTATTAATTTTATAAGAAACAAAAGGTGTGCAACATTCTACTTACCTTTTGTATGTGCTGAGAAAATCATAATGAGAAACTGGGCCTGATGTAACTACAACATAAGCAGCTGTAGAGAAGTTGCTTAAAAGCAAGTCTTCTAGTAACTTAAAAGCAAAGACCAACACATCTTACCTACAACAAAGTTAGCAAAAGTAGGTAAGACCATTGCATAGACCAGAATAAAAGCTGACCAGTTATTAAATGGGGAATAAATTCAGCTCCGTCATGGTCTTGAGAAAAGTCTTTAGGAAATAACGAGTTTTACTATCTAGCTATTTTTAAATAAGAAATTATTTCTTATAGAAAGTGGATAATATTTGCCCATGGTATTAGCCTTCCAGGCAAATTAAACTCACAGAAGCTGAGAGGGTTAGAAACCTGGACCCTCAACATGTATTTATTCCCTCAAAATGCATAAAATCTAGTAAAGCCACACAAGGTATGTATACCTATCATATATATATATACAAAGCAGTCAATTAATAGTGTTAGACTCTTTACAGAAGGAATCCCAAGATGCATGCAGCTTTAAAGCATCAGCCACCCTCCTTGTTCTCACAAATAAGAATTAATAATCAAGACATACAAATATGGAGGAAAAGTAGAAAAAAAAAAAGATACTTGTTTTCAGTATAAATTGGCTGAGATATCACTATGAAAACATAAATAATTTTTAATAAGTAATGGCATGAAAAGGAGAGTACCACAATCTTTCCTTTCCCCAGACTGATAAATTGTGATATCCACCAAATACCATTATTTCTGTATCAACCAATATTGTCACTCTTTCAGAAGTGGAGTATATTTAAAAGAGTATTTCCCACCAAATTAGATATCAGAAAATAGGCCTTTGCCTATTTCTCCATTCTAGTTTATATTAATATTACCAGACAAAGAATACCAGTCAGCAAGCAGAACAGATTCATTCATAAGCATACAGTCCAAATTAAAAAAAAAAAAAAACCAAAACAAAACCAAAACACCACAACTTCTACTTTCATGCTCAATCTTTAAGTCCTCATTTGTGTTTATCCACTTCCTTCAAAAAAGTCTATGGTGGTGAAGCTGTAATGCAATGCACAGGAAAACAGTGACTGAAGAAGCAAACAAGACATACCTGTATGGGTAGCCATGGTATTTGGATCTGAAGACAGAGAGCAACCAGCTGAAGAACAACACCACCAAGCCAATACCAGCAATACACATAACTGCAAGAGATGCAGAGTAAGATTCTGGCTGTGACACCACAGTAACTAGGATTTTCAAAAGCACTCTAATATTTACAGATTTGGTCACAAGAGGCTTCTATTGGAGACATTAAGAACAACTAAATTAACATCAATTTTCTTTCAAATTCCTACTGTAAATCAATTTTATACCACTGCTTTAAGAGAAAGCAAGTCCCTTCTCTCCCTTACTAGCAAGATGCTGCAAAGCATCTTTATATCACACCATCTCCCAAAGGGTCTTTGAGTTTATCTTGCCGTTTGCTAAGCAACTCCAAATGCTGCCAGAAAACCAAACAATTCACTTCTGCTTATAGGTGGGAAGTATACAAAAAGACACAGTACAAAAGCATTTCTATTAAATAGTGTATCAAAAAATCTTTACTGAATGTCTTCTCTTAGAGAGAAAAGTATTGGTACTTACTTTTTCTTTTCCCCACATCCATGTCAGAAGTAGCAGCTTCATGGAGGAGTACCATTCCTAAAGTAACACCACCATCTACGAATGCTGCTTAAGGCTAAATCAACAAAATACAATAGACGCAATACAATATACTCTCATTCCTAATCTTGCAAATTCAGATCCCACAGAGGAATTAAAACTCAATGGAAAAACTAGACTCCCCAGGCAAACCAGCAACTATGGGGGAGAAAAAGAAGCAACTGAAAGGCATTCATAACATCAACTGCTAAGATAAATAAAGTTTAAAATATAAACTGGAAGGTACAGTAGGTCTCAACACAAAATTAAAACCATGCGTTTATCTCAGCTTCTAATGAAACAGCATTCCTTCCCAGAGAGGTCAGTCCACTCCTACTACTGCTCTACTCCACTGGAAAATCCCGAAAGAAATTCAACTTCTGCATTTTACTTAGCTAATGGAATGAATAAAATGCATACAATATTTAATCTAACAGGATATCTTCTGAGTAGCAATATTTTAGACTTTTCTAATTCTTCAATTAAAAAAAAATTAAAGCTTCTAAAATTAAGGAAGCACAGACAACTTGAAAGGCCTGACATTTGCAAAGAATGAATCCTAGCAAAGGAAAATAGTGGATCCAGCATAACAAAAAACAGAATTCCCTGAGATTTCATCCCATTTCACTATAGATGTTCAGTCCCAATCCTCCCCCTGAAACGAGCAACACTTATAATTAATTGTAATGGGACCGTTAAGAAATTTTTCCATTTCAGATGCAATCTACTTCATCACAAGAGAAAAGTGACTTTAACCTACAGGAATCTTGCCAACTTCTACCATTTTAAATGTCTCCAGTGACTGCTAGATTGAGTCCATAATGTGATAGATAGCAATAACACAAATAAACATCAGCAAAAAGGTTCTAGGTTGAATTTGACTGAGCGCAGACGGACTGTAATAATTAGAAAGAGATCAGAAGTCTCCCTCCAAATGAGATAACTTTAAGTTAAAAAAATCTTTGGTAATGAATACACAGGAAGAGAGTAAATTTAACACTTGCATATTTAAACATCAATTGTTTACTTTATACTATTTTATTACAAAAAATAATCAATCACTTGCTGAAATTAGGACTTTGAATAGATAAAACAAGAAGGAAATGGGATACATTAGCAGAAGTCACTCTGTTAAAGAACAGATGTTGCAACAGAAGAGGCTTGTTAATCATTGCCAAGCAGTGAAGAAGACAGGTACTTGAATGAAGTTTTGAAATTATGTGCCTGTAGTAAGTCTGCTATTCTGTATGCTTGTGTACTAAAAAACATAAACAACCTGGGATGGTGAAACTGCAAGAAAAAAATACAATATTAAATGAAATTAAAAATTCTGAATAAAAGATAAAATGCACAGGCTGGCACCAGTAATAAGACAAGGAAGAAAAGCTTGAGTCAAACATGACTAAAGTTACAGATGATGGATCAAAAACATACATGTGGGAACTGAAGAACATTGAATTTTAGAGTATTCTTAGGACTCCAAAGAAACATTTTTATACAAATAAGAAAGCTCTTATTTGTAAAAAAAAAAAAACAAACCTCTTGCCTTTCCTGATGGCATAATACTGGCATGAAAAAATCCTGAATCATTAGCATGAACAAGTGCTAAGATTAAAAATAAAGAAGGTAAGCAAAGAAATAAAAGAACAAAGATTGGTAACAGAGGAAAGAATTCAACACCAAAGCAAGAACTAAGTAAGCGAAATTGAAGAGACATGCACAGAGGAACAGGGGCTATCCTGAAGAATCTTACAATTCCACAAAGACCCACATCTTTAACACTGTACTCAGTTCAGTCATTAAGCAAGGAAGAAAGAGGCAAGAAAGCAGTAAACATTTTTCTATTTGATTTAAAGATCACTGGCATAGGAAAAATGTAATTGTCAACACAGAAAGGCTCTACAAGCTTCCGCATCAGTATTAGGTGACAGTTACAAGCCTTGACAAAGTACTCCCATAGAAAAGGCAGCAGCATAAGCTAACAGAAAAATCGTCACCAACCACATGCTTCTCAGTAGGAAGGATACTAAACAGAAGAACAATGTGTGTTTCTGCCACAAATTGGGCTTGGCTGCTTCCATGGATATAGTTCTGTAAAAGACAAAAAGTAATTGAATTTAGAAAAGACTGAAGTCAACTTTGACATGATTAACAACAGCTATAGAACTTGGAACTGGATTTTGCATTCTCTTTCAGGAGACAGAAGTTGTAGCACAAATTTTGTCTGTTGACCACTGATTTTTTGGCAAGAGCTGTGTCAGCATCAAAAATCCTTCTTCTACTAACATGTGCAATCAGCTCAAAGTACCATTCAGACTATAGTAAGTGCAAGTGCTGCTACAACCTTCATGGTCCGGATCCCCTGCTCAGCAGGGCAAAATACCATAATTATGCCCTTCTGCGCCCACTGTGATCCAAGTCTGATCCATTCCCTGACTTAGATTCTTAGGTTACGTACACTGCTCCTCAGTTTAGGGACAGTCTCTTCATCCTGCATGTGAACCCTATTCATTTGACTCCAGAACCAAGCATGTGAAATCTTTCCTATGGCATACCAGGAAATGGAACATCACTACCACTATCCCTGAAGCTTTATTCTTCAATCTCAAAAAGGCTTAGGAATGATACAAACAGAAGAAACAAAAGGAAGCATTTTCAAGGAAATATTTAAAATATGAGAACTTCCACTCAGTAAATTGGCCCAGTTTTATTTACGTTAATAGTTTACTAACCAACTGGGTTAACAGAGGATTTGGAATTTGTGAAAGAATGCCATTTTTACTCCCTTATGGGAAGCTATACATCACTATGGTTGTGATGTTATATCCAAGTAGAAAAAAAAGTTGTTGGATAAGCAGATCCACTTTTTATGGAAGAATACAGAGGGCCTGACCCACCTAACCAGGCATGAAAAGTCATTCTACCAAATTAATTCCCTTCTGAGTAAAATACATGAGAAAAGCCAATATGTGAAGAGCATGTGAAGAGATGCAATGCTCTCCATACATATTGGCTGCTTCCACAGTGTATCCCAATCTATATCACGTACAGAGCAGTATATTTCAAGTGATGTTAAAACTGATTTTTCCCAAGAATGGTATTTCCTAAGTCTAAGGTCACTAGACATTAATTTACCTCAAGAATCATGAAGAAAGATGGTTTGATATGGAAGTCATTAGATGGCTATATGAGCTAAAAAGACCACGTTAAACATGAAATTGCCAGGCTCAGCAATGACTGTTTAGCATGTAAGATTAAACAAACACCTTTATTTTGCTGTTAGCAATTTATAACTATTATGTCTCTTCATCACTGGAGATACAATATATGTACAAGAAGGAAAGCATATGTTACAGGTAAATAAATGCTGAAAAGAAAACATGAAAACAGGTAAGAATGGTTAAAAGAGGCATAGGAAGTCAGAGAAATGGAAGAGATCCAGTAATTTAAAATAATCTACCTTCAGAACCTAAGCAAAAAAAGCACTGTCATTATGCTTCCTTCAAAATGTATCAATATGTTTACTTTTACATTCTGGAGAGATGGGGAAAAACAGGAAGGATACCAGCAAGATAGATGACAGAAATGCTTACCTTAGGTTCCGAAGCAAGAGAGAACCCCCTCCATCCAAGTAACTTGTTAACAAATAGTTTTGGTTACCCTATATGCTATCTTCTTTACCCTAGAGCATTATTTTAGTACCTTCTTAGCTTTCTGTGATTACTAGAATAATCAAAGTTTCCTCACACAAAAAAACTCCCAGGTAACACTTTGGAACCAGTATATCCCATTTCCAACAAAGTACCATCCATCTGACTGCTAATACTTTACTGCACTTTGAGCAGTTTCTAACAAGAAACTGAGCATGCTGCTAGACAATAAATTAATCTTAATATTTCTCATCTGATCATAGAATGGTTTGGGTTGAAAGAATCCCTTCCCTCGCCCTGCTGGCCACATTGCTCTGGATGCAGCCCAGGACACGGTTGGCTTTCTGGGCTGTGTGTGCACATTGCTGGCTCACAGTCAGTTTTCCATCCATCAGTTCCCCCAAGTCCTTCTCCGCAGGGCTGCTCTCAATCCACTCCTCATGCAGTCTCTATCTGTGCTTGGGATTGCCTCAATTAAGAATTGCATTTTTTATTCTATATCTTAAAAGCTTATTACTGAGCACAGAAAGCAATACACCTAAAAAGCCCCTAAGCACCGTCTGTCCTTACTCTTAGAATATCACAGAACTAATACCACCACTCTTACAGAATTAACGAATAATTGAACAAAAGACTGCCAGAATGACCTTCCTATCAAAAAAGGGAATTCTAGGTAATGGTTGAAGTTATGACACAGCAATTACACAACAAAGCACTTCACTTTGGATTAAGATCAGTACTTTGTGATTTCTTAGTAGTAAAGCACAAGTTTGCAAACAGAGTTTCTTCTTTATTTGAGCCAAGGAAAGGATAAAGCCAATTGGAAGAAAATCTAAATCTTGACTGGAGCTCTAACACTCCTTCTGCTTCAAATAAAACAACTCCCTTATTTTACAGGCATATTTTAAGAGAAGACAGATCCTCTCTGAACTAATCAAGAGCTCTCTAATCTGCCATGCTCACTGCAGAAAAGGTTAACCTCACTGACTTACAAAGCAGCTGCCAAGAACAGAGTTTGCACTCTGACTTGCCTCTTTTATTATCAGCCTTATTCTGTAGAAACACAACAGAAATGCAGAAAAGAAAACAAAGAAAATACTTACCACTTGTCCTGTATGGGGATTCTTGTGAGCATATGGTGGACCTCTAATGTGGTTCCACATCTGGCCTGATGTCATTGCTAACACAAAACACTGAAAAGGAAAGAAGAAACACTATTTAATAAGGTTTTTTTTTTTTAAATTTTGGTTTTACCCAATCTCTTTTTATTTAATTCCAAAATGGAATACTGGTTTGGAATACAGTCTTAGGCTAGGCATTGTGTTACATTTATTTCTATAAAAGGCATCCAATCAAGCATTAACTGAGCTTAAAAGATCGAGATCAAATAATATTATCAGACTACCAAAGTGTAAAACTAAATGCCCCTCATTTTCCTCTACCAAGTTTAAGCATCTTAAAATACAAAAGGTTTTAAAAAACGGAATTGCTACAAAACTCATGACAACAGGCAGACAAGAGTTGCAATTACTCACTAAAGCAGCAAATGCCCAGCCAGTTTTGTTATACAGAAAGTCCAGATTGCTTCCACGCAAATATACAAGGCCTCCGATGACAGCCAGCAGCAGTCCTAACATCAACGGTCCAGCATAGTTTGGTGGCCTTATCACACGAATCTAAACAGAGGATATTTACATTATTTTCCCTCACTGGGATTATACCTTATACCCACATTCCTGCTAACAAAACTCACAATATATTAGAGTGGAAAAAAATATCAACACATACACATATAATAAATCTGACTTGGGAAGCAAGTAATGCCTCAGTTTTATACACCTTCATTCCACTTAGTAATTTAAAAACTGTTCTCCCTCCATAAGAACACAACAGGGAGAAGGAAGATGAGTTTTACTATCAAATACAGAATTAGACAAAATATTAGAACACAGAATGTATGAAAATATAAAGATGTGCCCAAACTAGATTCTGTAGACAAGAGCAGATCGTTAGCCACAGAACACAGACATATTTCATAGTTGGAATTACACAGTAGGGGAGTGCTGTGAGGTGGTGATGGGGAAAGTCTGTATATACTTACATTGACATCAGTTCTGTCAGCCACCCAACGAGCAAGCTGTTCAGCTGCAAAGCCACGCACCTGAAGTTCATATGTGTCACCCCGTTTAGGCTTCCCTTTAGCAGGAAAGTTAATGAAGGTTGGAGCAGAATTCATGTTTAGCTGTATTTAGAAAATTCATAGAAGATACAGCACCATGAAAGGTCTGTTTAGTAACATAATCCTATTCCATTTGTTTCTTGCAACACTCTCACTAAATCAATCAGAAAAAGTAACTATTCAATAGATTTCATTGACAATGACTTAAAAAGAGTAAAAACACCACAAAGTAGCTTGTATTTCTGTATTTCACAAAAGTAATCTATATACTCCTGCAATTTCGCATTTGTGTTCCATGCTAGTTTCTCCTTTTAGTATTGAGGAACACAATTTTTTTAGCTCTGTCACTAGTTGTTCTGGATGTCTTAGAAAAAAACTGTTACTTAGGAGTAGGCTGCTTTTTTTTTCTTTTTAACACAATTGAGCATGCTTTCTAAAGTGATTGACATTTCTTTCTTAGCACTCAGATCTATAGCTAGCGATTCAAAAGATTCAGACCAGCTAAAAGGATTATAATAATAATAGGTAAATAAAAGTAGTTGTTTCCAAAATGGAGTTCTAGCTTTTCCTGTTTTTCCCATGGCATTTCAGGTTTTTCAAATCTGTTTCTTCTCTACATAATATTTTTGGGAGAGAAATCTGCAAAATAGGTATATATACAATAATTTATAAAGGCTATATGTTGGCGGATTTTTGATGTAACAGTATGGGAAAATTTAACAATAAAAGACATCCCTTTCCATTTGTCCACTCCATTTCTCCATTTAATAAGATATCATCACCTAAATTGTGTAGCTTTTAAATAGAGACGAGTATCTCTTAGCAAAAAACAAAAATTGTCTTGCAAAACTATCATGAACTATTAATGGGATCTACAATTCCAAACATATGTACATGGAATGTTCTCATACATATTAAAAAAAATCTGGTTACATAATGTTAATAGAAAAGCAAAACAACTGGGTACTTGAAAAGAAGTTAACCCATACTGAAAGACTAAACTGTCATTCTCTAGTAATCTAAAAATCGCAGTAGCTGCTCCCAATGACATCAGTGCTCTCCATCTTGCCTCTTCATGTATCATTGAAGATTCCATTAAGAATTACACTGTAAGTTATTATAGGAGACAAACTCAGAAAAAACAGAGAAAGAAATTTGCTCCTTGTGCCTATTCCAGATTTGTCAGTTCTGTTAATATTACTGCCAACATGCTACTGCCCTCTGCTCATTTCTTCTAAGAGTGGCAGCTTTTAACTGTTCAATTATTTCTTTAATGACTAACACTGAATTTTGTGAACATCTTCACCTTCTTACCCTCAGTCTCCAAAACATGAATTAAAGATAACGTTAGAAGAAAAAAAAAAAAGACATTACCATCTGAAATACATCCGAGCCTTCATCAAAATCTACCATAGCAAAAAAAATCTTATTGGTAAATGCACTGGAATATCGCCAGGAATTTGCCAGAATCTGGTATTCCTCATCAGCTTGCCTGTAAAACACACAAAGTGAGATGCTGTATCATGTTTGTCCAGAAACATGTTATAAAACAGCTGAGGGAGCTGTAGCCACCCACCCCATTAATGGATGTATCCCACACCCCCTTACATTAATTTTCTACTGTTAAAAGAAAAAGTTTAAGGCCAGACACTCATCTAACTATCAAGTGAAGCATTTAGCACCATTGTTTTTTTAAATGCAAAGGCAAGTTTTGAGTCCACGAACACAAGCAGTTGTAATTTCTAACTGAAATTTGAAATGGAAGACAGCAGATCATGGTTTGCTAGTCCACAGAGCATCAAAACTGGTGTGTCCTCTTTTCCATGTCAGCGAATGGATGGGAAACCCGTTAACTTCAACTAACTAGGTATAAAAATCATCTTTACAGACCTCTGCCACCTGCAGATTAATACACAAAAGTCATAATATGGTTAAGGATCCAGCCTATTATAATTGTAAATACGTGCCAATCAACATATTCATTAACAGCAAATTTTAGACTGCATGGCCAGCAGTAATTCTTCAAACATTTTCTAGCAGGTCTTGCCAGGAGAGTTGAGTTTTCACCCTCTTTCTCCAGAAGCCTATCAGTGTGAACATTGTTTCTGCAAAGCAGAGATTATTTTAGGAGGGAGATACATAATTAAGGACTCTGTTGTTTTCTCACATATGTATTTCCCACACATTTAATTTCAAAGATAATCCTACTATAGTGTGCCTAGTATATTCCTCCTACATACGTGAAAGTTTTATCCTATTCTTAAATTTAATATCCTACAAAGCATACGATGACTTTCAAGTTCTAATTTAGG
Organism: Athene noctua; assembly: GCF_965140245.1. Lineage (NCBI taxonomy): Eukaryota > Metazoa > Chordata > Aves > Strigiformes > Strigidae > Athene > Athene noctua. Next base: position 10,946,442 of record NC_134047.1, on the reverse strand, counting down.
ACTAAATTGAGCCCATACTTGCACACAACACACTGTCTGTGAGGCTGAAGAGCAGTGAACATCACAATCACCGAGTAATTTCTGGGTGGTGCCTTCACAAGGCGTCGAAATTTGTCACCATTCATTCGAATAACAGATCTTTTACTAGCCCACTCCATTAACTGGTTCACTTTTTCTGATAACACCATCTGAAAATAAAGACATAGAAACACTTGATATTTTGGTTGTTTTTTCTAGTCTTACAGTACAATCTTGAAGGTTTTCAGAACTGACAGAACAAACAGCTGCAACTCATAAGAACATTGGCCACGTGGTGTGGTCCTTCATGAAGATTCTTGAAGGTGTTCACAGATCCTTTTGAAAGTCATGCTAATATTTTAAATTTATTTTTAATACACATGCTTTAAGCACTTAGTATTACATATGCTGGCAAAGACTGTCAGCTCACTAGTACTTTCTCACGTTGCTAATTGTAACATTTCTTTCAGATACACAGATTGCCCCAAATCTCTCCACAGTGTTTATTCGACAGTAAGTGTTAGATTTCAAAACCTGGTGGAAGTGGAATCAACACCAGAGACAGAAGCACTATGGAAGTGAGCTCAACATCAAATAAAAACTTGATTCAGTACATATCTGGAGAACTCAGGAGTGCTCAACACTAAGCTCTTCTTTAAAAATGAGCCAATCAATTCCATAACATTATACAAAGAAGTATTAGATAAGTGACAAACCCCAAAATGTTACGCTTATAAACTACTTCTCTACTCCTCATGAACATCCTTCTTCAGATAAATACTTTAGGGTAAACAAGAAAAGATTCTTCTTCGACTTGCAACTGGCACAAGTATGTACGGAGGAATCTTTTCAAACCCTAGGAGGCAACCGTGTGGACATGACACCTTTGTGATTACAACCAAAGCCAGTCAGACCACCCGCTCTCCCCCTCCAAATCCTGTACTGTAGGGAAACAACACTCTTACAAGTGCTTTTTACAAGAAGAGAAGAACCTGGAATTAAACACGCTCGAAAATAAACGAAAAATTAGAACTGCTTAATTCTGAACAGACAAACGCCCCGCTCGGCCCCCAGGCGCGCCCGTGGGCTCCCCCTCAGAGCCTGGCCAGTACCGCCGAGAAGGGCCAGGCCTCAGGCTGGGGAGACCTGCGGGCGACCCAGGGTGTGCCCAAGCCGCCCAGGGCGCTGCCTGCCGGCCCCCGCCCCGCCTTCAGCCTCCCCAGCGCTCGGCGCTCCACCACCACCCCAGGCCAGCGCCCGCGGGAACCCACCGCGCCCGGCACGGCCCTGCCCCGCGGCGCTGCCTGCTCCGAGCACAGCGGCGGCCGCAGGCGGGGGCAGCCCGGGGGCAGCGCCTCGCCTCACCTCCTTCCGCTTCTGCCCCGCGGCCCACGGCCCGCCCCAGGCCGCCAGCAGCAGCAGCGCCAGCACCGGCAGCGCCGCCATGTCCGCCCCGCTCCGCCGCCTCGCGCCCATTGGCGGGCGCAGACCCACCGGCAGCGCGGCCCCGCCCACGCGCCTCCTATTGGCGGCGGTGCCGGCCCGCGCCTCGCCGCTGGCCTCCCATTCGCTGAGCCCGTCTCCGGCAGGTGCTGCCGCTAGCCCATAGGAGCAAGGCAAGCTGGAGCCCTTCGATTGGCGGAGCCCCGGGGAGGGGGGCGGGCTGCGCCGCGACCCCTCGGACATGGCGGCTGTGCCGGTGTCTTCGCTGCCCCGCTGCAGCAGCCCCTCACTTTGAGGATTTCTTTAGCTCCGGCCCCTCTTTAAACACTGCAAACTGCTGCGCAGCCGTAGTGTGCTCGGGCCGCCCGGGGTCCCGGGCGGGGCGGCACCGCACCGCGGAGAGGGGTCAGGCCGCGCGTCGGTGAGCTGCAAGAAACCGAAAAAGGAATCTAGAATAAAACGCCAAGGAACTTAATCGGTAGCTCCCCAAGGTCGTACGCTTGCTCATTTTCATGCACGCGCGTATGTTGTTGTGTGTCAAAAAGGTTGTTAAAGTCGTAACGGCACTGGGGAAGTCCTCAGCCGGTTGCGGGCTCGCAGGCGTAATTGCCACGTTTCCATGGTGGTTATACTTCGTTTTTTTCTTTATCTCTGTATTCGAAAACGCGTACATTGTGGAAATGATTTCTAGCACCACGGGCTTCACTGCAATTTCTATTTGCACTAAAATCTCTAGCTCCGGTCCTTTTATAAATTTGAATTAACACAGAATGAGAGGGAAGGAAAAAGAAAAAACAAAAGTGGTGTCAGAAGTGGGATTCGAACCCACGCCTCCATACGGAGACCAGAATACCCAACCCGCCGCGGGAAGGCGCTGAACGCCTTGAGTCTGGCGCCTTAGACCACTCGGCCATCCTGACACTGCAAGTGCAGCCTCCTCCGGGACGTCCTTAACGCTTTTCCCACGGCCGCGCCCGCTCTCCGATCGCCGTGCGGGGACCGCTCCCGAGCCCGTACACCGGAGAGGAGCTCCCGTCTTCTCTGTCCCAGCTCCGGAGTTTCTCTCGCTCAAGAGCAGCGAGCAGGGACCTTCCCCGCGCCCCTGCATTACCCACAGGGCTCCGCTCAGTGGCGCGGCGCCTTGGCGACTTCCGGCGCGACCATTTTGTTTTTCACCACTCGCCAAGGGTACCCGCGTCCTGCCGGCGGTAGGGTCCTGCTCCGCCTGTCAGCATGCTCCCTGTGGCTAGGGCTGCTCTAAACCTAACGGGTAAGCAAGGAGGAGGCTCTCGGGAGTATGGGAGTGCTGGGGGGTTTCGTCAGGGGGCCTCCCCCCGGTTCCTTGCCCTCCCTGCGAGGACTGTACCAGAGCAGTCCCTGCGCTCGCTTGGTTCCCGCGGGAGGGTCGTGAGGGCAGCTGAGGGGCTGCGGACGGTTCGCTCGTCGTCCTTACTTTGCTGCTTGTTTTTTCTTTCCTTTTTTCTGCCTCTTGCCACCTAGTTCCTTTTACTCGAGCTGACCTTGGGTTCCCTTCCTGATTGTTTTTGCTCCTTGATAGTAACTAAAGGCATATCCAGGTCTTCTAACCTGAGGTGGGAAGGTGTAGTCAATGATCAGCCCTTAAACTCAAGGGTAAAGTTATCTCCTCAGTGACAGACTCCCCAGGGATTAACCAGATCCTCTCAAATCTGGTCCTGGTTCGTGATATGCTTGGCCCTGTGTGCATGCCCCTAAAACAAACGCGCTTAGTCGTGTTTCTCTTAGTAGATATTCGAGCTTCCGTTTTTCTGTTTAAAAAAACCGTGCAGCCTCACAGAGCATGCTAGGGATGTAGTAGTATCATGGGTATTACCGTCTTGTTTGGGTAAACGTGAACCATTGACCTGGAACTAAAAGATGATATTTTGTAATGCTTATGCACAGATCTCACCAAAGGCTTTGTACACAACTACTATACAGTCTCTGTGTTTCGAAGCTGGTGGTTTGATTCTTCACTCTGTCTTCTTCTTACTAAGTGTACCTTTTATAGTGTACTTCTATAATGTATGTAATACACTCTGTCATCTGAAGATACCCTCCTGTATATCTTGGTCAAAGGCCCACAGTTATTTCCACTTCCTTCTTCACCTCCCTCTCCTCCCTTCAGAAATCTTGAAGGAATGAGAAAGATGTTACCCATAGCTGCTATCTTCAACCCCTTAATCTGATGGCAAGTTTCGTCCTGAAAATGCTTATATTAGGTGTACATACTGACAATATATTTACATACAGAAATCTGAAACTTTTATGTAGAAAACAAAATAATAAAACAAAATACTAATACTTAAAAGTGTACTTGAACTTCCGCACTGAGGGCCCAAAGAAAACATATTAATGCAAAAGGTGACTTAGAGGATTTTCTTATTAGAATTAGCTTTCAGGAATAACTTTCTAGAGAGAGACTGGGAGAACTGAAACAAAATGCAGGGCTTTGTATACATCCTATGTTTTGGAATCATTCCAGGGCTCTCAGTCCAAAACATTAATTTTTTTTCAGCTTTTCTTAAAAGTCTTTTAATGCTCATCCTTGCCCTTCTGTTGGTGGGATATGAGAATTGTGAATGGTTTGACAGTATATTTTAGTTGATTTCTAGATTTCTAATCCTCTTTATAACATTCATTAGCTCGTGGCATTCAGCGCAGTGCAGTAAGACAAGCGCATCGCAAATATGAGCCTAACTTCCATGATAAATATGGAAACCTGGTACTCCTTGGTGGAGCCACAGTTTTTACTGCTGTCTGGACATATGTAAGTCATCATTTTTTTTCACCACTGTTGTGAGTATGGCTGTAAACTTGAAAGATATTAAGTTTCAGAAGGGTTTACTTGTTTGAAATAACTTAGGTGGTCAGAATTTAGAAGCTTTTTATATAAGTGACTAGTAATGCAATAGAGATCAAAGTTGTCTTAGTTCATATTTTGGTTTTGAGTTATTACACAAATTTCTGTGTCTGTCCACTGCTTGATTTTAAAATGTAGTAGAAACACAAGTGTTATCTATTGGGATTTCTAAGCTGTACAGGTAGAGCTTTTAGCAGAAAAATTTATAGATGAAAATAACATTATAGTGATGAGGTTTTATATTCCAGATTCTTTATCTAAAGCTGAATATTTTTAAATAAAAAGCTGAAATATTTAAATATTATTTGATATAAATATATTCCACTTGCTTTCTTAGAAGATGAATGAGATGTTATGTTCTAGTACAGGAAATCTAAACTGAAAATAATAGAAGTAGCCCTCTGTCAGAAAGTTTCTGTTTTCAGAGTTAATAATCATGATTTTTGTACTCCTACAGGTGTTTACACAATCTGGAATTGAGTGGGGCTTGTCACCTGTTGGCAGAATCACTCCAAAAGAATGGAGGGAGTAACAGTTGTTGCTTATAATGAATTGGTCTAAACTCTCACTGAAAAAATGATTGTGTAATGGCATTTGTTCCCCAATTACCACTTATACAGTGGCATTCCTGGTCTAATAAACATACCTAGAAATCTGTTTGGCTCTTCCATGTTTCCTCAATGCTTTGTGTCTGCTGAAGTACAAGAAACAGTGAAAACTCAAACTAGTTAAACTCATATTTTAGGTAGTTGCAGTTGTTCCTCTAAAGGTCACTAGTGGATAATGAACAGATCCACAACATTGTCTATCTGTCCATTTAGCCAGGTGTGTGGCTTAAATGAACCTCCCATGCATTCCCGCTAGAGTTCCCATCACTGGGATGTTCCCATCACCCTGACTTCTGCTGAACATCTAATGACAACGTTGAGATCCCAATTTTTATTTCTTGAATCACTCTGCAAATATGTTGCTTCTCTCCGAGGCTTTTGAAAGTTGTGAAGAACTTAAATTATTTTATGAGTCGGGGATGCTCCAGAGGTCGGCACTATCCCGGCACTGCTGTTTACTGAGGCGGAGGGAGGCGTGACTTCTGATGAACGCTTCTGTAATCAAAACGCGTTAGGCAATAGATCCGGGACACGTGCAGGCTCTCTAAACCTCAGGGTCAGTTTGGAACGCTGGAAAACGCCACTATCGTGCCTTTCGACACAGCTGGGGTGTATGAAATGGCCGCCTCCGCTCGCACAGATTTTAATTACCGGCCGCCCCGGCCGTGTCACGTGACGGCGCCAGAGGCGGTCCCTGGTCACGTGGTGGCACGGGGCAAAGTGCCAGGCGCGGCCCCGGGCTGGCGGAGGCGGCCGGTGCCGTCCGCAGTCTCCGGTGAGTGCGGCCCTGGGCGCCGGCGGGGCCGCTCCGCCGCCGCACGGCCTGGTTTGTGCCCCTCTTCCCCTCTGATCACGGTGAGACGGAGCCGGTACGCGGTTCCTTCGGGGCTGCCTCTGCCCGGCGCCGGCGGAGCCATTGTCACGGCCTCCCGGGCTGGCGGGGCGGGGGGTTTGGCCCGGCGGTTCCCGCGGCGGGACGCGGGGCCGGGCTGCGCTACGTGTCCCCTCGGCGCGGGGGGAGGGGAGGTCCCGCCGCGCCCTGCCTGTGGCGCAGCGCGGGAGCGGGCGGTCCCTCAGCGACCCGCGCCCGGGGCAGGGGGGGCGGGGGCTCCAAGACCGAAAATCGCCGCTTCGGCTCGGCCGCGGGTCTGTCGCTTCGGAAGACGAGGGAGGGTGGTGAGGTCCCCCCCGGCTGCGGGGCAGACCGCGCCGTGTCGCTATCCCGGGGGGGGCGACCGGCGGGTGGGTACGGAGGGGACTCGGCGTTTCAGAAGCGGACAGACGTAACGAGGGCTCTGTCACCAAAACACAGCTCTGAAGCCAAAACGGTATTTCCTGCTCTGCCGCTTCTCTGCAAACTGCTTTTGCTTTCGTTCTTTTTCTCCCAGTGCTCGGCAGACTGGGAGTCACAAAAACACTCCTGTGATTCCTTTGGCATGCAGCCGATGCCCACAGGTTGAGTAGTATCAAACGGGGGAACTGAAAGGAAGCATAACAGGCTGCTCTTGTCAGTGGACATCGGCATGTGAGATCTCGGTGCTTCTTGGCGTACAGTAAGTGCGCACTCACCGATGGACTGGAAAAAGTACCTCTTCTATTATTAGTAATCTTTGGAGAAAGACTTGTTATGGATTTGAATGCACAGGTCACTGAGCCTCTACTCCAGGGTCCCTTTTTTCAAATCTGAGCTGCTTAACTTGTTGCTTACCTCTGACACATCTTACTTAACGTTTTGCCTTTTGATGGCACCACTCTGTGCACAAGTACATTTTTCCAATGCTTCCATTGAAAAACTAGTGTAAATATTCTGGCAGAGGGCAACTAGTTGTTTATGATGCTTTGGGGTAAAATCTCATGGAAATGAGCAAGACCATACCCAGCTTAACTATTGCCGTCTGTATCTAGGTTCTGGAAATGACACGTAATTATTGCTAGTGTAAAGTTTCTTAAAATCTTTTATACAGTCACCAAAGACTGCATTTCTATATTTAAATACTTGTTGAATTGTATTCATGGATGTAAATGGACCAAGAAATAACTTTTTCAGTTTGGTAATGTTAGTTGTGTGTATTGCAGTGCACTGTATGAGCACAAACACCATTTGATTAGACATTAATAATTATAGTGTATTTTGTTGTAGAGAAAGCGACATGAAGCTTTTTTCCTTCCCAGATGGTTAACCTGGAAAGTAAAAGCTAGCACTGCATGTCATTTACTGGTTTGTTACTTATTGTTTCACTTGTATAATGCATTCCACATTGTTCTGCCTTGTATTTTGAGAGTAAGCTCAAGAATGAGGAGCCCAGCTTGGCCTTAGTATGCTCACTTAACAAGGGTTTATAAATTATATTCTGTTCCTAATATTTTCTGCAATTCTTCTAGGAGAACATTCATGTTCTCCAAAATCTGACTTGAAGAGGTAGTGGAAGGACACGAACAAGTAAAAGGAATTGTGAGAATTTGTCTCAAGTATTATAAAACTTGTATTTTCAATGTGTAGGTTTTTTTCATCTATCCTGTATGGAAATAAAGTCTCTCAGAACAATTTACATAATCTGCTGATGAAGCAAGACTTTCTTTAAGTCTTGAGCAACATAAATTACAACCTATTTAGAGTATCATGTCTGTGACATACTTCTTATAGATGTGCAACTTCTCCCTCAATGGTTAAGCCTCGTATATCTAGTCATACTTTCAAATATGCCTGTTCGTCAATGAACATAATAAAACCTTGTTCTTTTGTATTGGATGATTCTGTAGGACTCTTAAAAGCCCAAGAATGAGATGGATGAGATAATACAGCTTTTTCGTTTCATGCTGTCCTTTGCTCTTTTTCTTATGTCTTTGCAGACTATTAGGGACAGTTACCCTTTTTTCCATTTAATTTAATTAGAAATTTATGTTTCTGCTGCTGTAAATCAGGCGAGCTACAAAGTAGGACTCAGCCATTTAGAAATCTAATAAAAGTCCAAAGGCCGTAGTTAAATCTGACAGATTCTGTTTCTGGCGTTTGTGTGGGGTTTTTGGTTGGTTGGTTGGGTTTTTTGCCTAGCTTTGACCTCCTGATTTCAGCAGCTATTAATTCAAGATAATTGTATATAGAAAACTGGTGAAAACTGAAGTTGTACACTTAGCCAGAAACATTGTGTGCTTCTCAGTTACGTATCCCTACTGATCCGAGAATAGGCACAAAGCATGTTTGTGGTGCACAGGTTACACTGTGATGCCTGGGTTAGCTCGGTTACTAGAAGCATTCAAGTGTGATTTGTGGGGTAAAGTGGGAGTCTGGGTTTTTAAAAGTGTTGTAGCTTCCTTTTCGCATTGCTCATATTTGGGTTTGGTTTTTTTTTTTTTTTGGTCGTGTGAGCTTGTGAATGACTTAGCTTTAATTTCATCGAACCTTATATTGCTTCAGATATTTTACTAGCAAAGACTGCTGTTAGCACATCAAAAAACCCTGCTTTGAATCTGAGTTTCTCAGTCATTTTGTGCTGGATCACTCTTTAATTTTTTTTACCATAGGAAGAAATTGCTGTTGGAAGTAGAAATTATTTCTCTGTTGTGTCATTCACTTAATAGAAACACTAGTTGACTTTCTTCAAGAAAACTAAATGCTTGGATTTGCACACATGCAACCCAAGCTTTAAGCCTGAAAAAAGCATACAAGGACTTAAGCCTATTCCCAAATACTGTTGTGGTTTTAATTTTACTTTGTACACCTCCTGTTCTGTCACTGAGCATTGCTCCACCAGATCTAGTCTACCATGTTTGGTTCTGCACTGTTGCAGAGCCAGATTATTTCTAGGGCTCTGCTGCTTCATTGATGGTGTTAATATACAAACACGGAAGTACTACTGCCTTTGTACTGCAAAATACAGGTGAAAGCAACAAAAGAATAGGAAGTGGGAGTTTCTAAAGGTATTAAGCAGTAAATAGTATAGTAGAAAGTACAAAAAACTTTTACAAAGTTTGTTCAAAGCCAGGGCTCAGCATAAGATGAAGCTGCTTTAGATGATGTTCCAAACCAGCAATAGTTGAACTGAAGCCTTTTGGTTTCTTGTATTCTGAATACATAGCTGTTAGATTAAACAGGGGAGGGGGGGCTGCCATTTGCTTGCATTGTCAAATCCAAAAATTCTTTACTAATTGATGATGGTGTTTTATAGATGGAATAATGCATTGGTTAAAAATAAAGCTGTTATTCTTCTCTGAAACGATGTGTGATCTATAACTTAGATAGCATCTCACTTGTAATTCAAAGTTATCATGGACATAATCTTTTAAGTTATTTATTAGCAGTCATTTGCCTTGCAGTCAGTGGTAATAATTGAGGTCTTCAGTGTCAGTTTATAAAATATATGTTGGTCACACAGAAAGCTTCTTAGATACTACAGAAGTTTTAGATTCATAGATTGTTTCAGCTGCATCCTGCCAGAAGCATAACTGTCCCTTGTACAGTGAGGTTCTCTTTTGAGCTAATGCGCATAAATATAGACACATGTAGATATGCAGCATTATATATACAAACTTTTTTTTTAAACAGGGGGGAGAAAACAAACATACAGTGATGGATGATGGCAAGAGTGAGGAAATGGCGTGTTAAAAGTTCAAGCACTCACTGTAGTATACGCAGATTGCTATGTACCCTCATGTAGATCTTTTGACTTCTGCATCCATTTTCATGTGAACTTTGGTAAAATATTAACACATATAAGGAGAACTAGGATTAAACTGTTAATATTTGTACATCTCTTATGTGCATCTAGTCATAATTTATTGGTGTGACAATTATTTTTCAGGCTGCTTGGTCATTTTTCTTAATTTAATGTTGTCAGAAGGAGGAAATTATGACAAAAATACTTCTTTTAAGTTTCAGCCAAAGTATTTCTATCAGGAAGCACTCATAAGCGAGGCAGAACATTAGAAATTAAATAGAATATAACATGGTAGAATACTGTCTCAGATGTAAGCATGTATTAGCTTTTAAATTTAACTCCTTGTCCTGGTCATTTTGTAGGGGGAGGAAAAAGGATGTGTGTATACTTACAGCTAGGTATTAACCCTATACTTACTTCTAAGAACAAGATCTCTTTAAAGCATCGGGAGCACTGGAAATCCAGACAATTTGGTCTTCAGAAATCTCAGTAAGGCTGAACAGAAAACTGAGATTGTGAATGTGCTGTTTCTCAATTCAGTGTTAGTATGATGTAACTGATGTGAAGAGACAGTATTGCTTACAAAGGGCTCATTTTCTACCTTTAGATTTGTACACATCTCATTTTTTTTAGAGAACAGCCTGTTTTTAAACATGGTATGAAAACTGTTATCAGCTTGCAGCAAAGCAAATCAAAATCCTTGTCATCTTCCCCACCAACAGAGACCTGTTAATAATGCACGTATCACTTAGATCCAGTAGTGTTTCTTAATTAAAAGTCAGAGAACAAAAACAAGAGACAGTTTGATCCAACAGATAAATTCTGTGATGGAACTTCTGGATTCAGTCATACTACTCCGCAGCCCTGAGGGGTAAAAAAAAAAAAAAAAAATCATTTTCTTTTATGCCTTTATGCTTTTTGCATGTTTGAATTAGAATCTCTTCCAGGAAAGGATTTTCTGTACTGAGTTTATACAATGCCAAACGCCATGAGGCCCCAATCAGTTGGTCCTAGGAAAGCAGTCTTTGAAAAAAAAACTCACCAACCCAACAAAAATACCTTACTGGGGCAGTAGAATGGTTGAAGCTTAATTGCTTTTAACTTGTTATTTACCTCCAAACATAAATAGCAGATGATGTGTTTTATTTTAAAGGAAGGATTATGTCTGTATGAAGCATACATTTGAAACATAAACAGGACTTTCTATTGACATAATAGGATTCTAACACGCTTTGTAAGTGGTCCTGAGTTACTGCAGTCAGAGTATTTTCTTCCACTTCTGCAAATATCATCTACCCTATTTGAAGTCACTTTTCAAATTTTGTTTAGTTAATTAGGCTGCTGAGGCAGAATGACTCTTATAATTCCTGCTTCTCTTTCCACATGCTACCTTTTAAGTAGGAAAACATGAGGCTGAGTAAAAAATGGTGGAAGTGTTTATATGTGAAATGAACAGCAGAAGGGCAAGGAAACAGACTGAGAAAATGGAGAAAATACTTTGTCCATTAAAACTATAATTATAGTAGATGTTTAAAACGTTATTTTTACATATATAAGCAGTTCATTTTTTTTTAATGCTTTGGTGGCCATTTGGTAGCAGTGCTGATGGCTACTGTAATCACTTTAATAGTACTAGTTCTCACTGTATTACATACATGGCTGCTGTTTGTTTGACATATGACTTAAAAAAGAGACTTTAACACTGTATCCTAGTTTGAATATTATTGCACTGTAGCTTGAGTCTCGTAAAACAAAGAGGCAAGATAGTCAGGAGCTCAGCAGACTTTTAGAGACTGGTACAGCTGCACCCCAACTCTCATCCAAGGCAACATCTTGCAAACCTTTGATTATTTTAGGTAGCAGCTCACAGCCAAAGTATTTCCTTACTTTGTTTTTTTTTGTTGTGTTGGTTTTTTTTTAAATACAGTAACAGCGCAGTTGTCAGGGCAGGGCAACTGGAAAAGTTAATCATGTATCTGAAATGCTTTTAAATTCAGTTTATGCAAACCTTATGAGAGGACAGATTGACTCTGTAATAAGATTACTGTGTCTCATTTTAGTTAGTTGTGTATGTCTGATTGTGCTCCCTAAACAGACAGACTGTGAGTGAAGTATTCTTTGAAACTTTATTTGTACTTCACCCTTGTGGGAATATTCACTGTTCCCTGATTGTGGAGGTACAATTATTTCTTTGCTTGCTCTATATGGACTGAGCATTCCTTATGGAAGAACTGAGGTAATCAATAAGGATCACATTTCAATATGATGACATGAAAGCATGTATTTTCTTGGGTGGCTTTTTATTGTTTTAAAAAATATCTTATACCTCTGAGTGTGCAGATGAGCCTGAGAAAGGACCTGCCATATGAAGTTTGCTTAAAATATACTCTTCTGCTGATGCATAATTCTCTTGTGTGTCAGGTGACAGTCCTGTATTTCTGTAATGTGTGAATATTTACATACAAATACTTGTGTGTGTGTGTGTGTTTCTAATAACTTTGGATCTTGTAAGAATAGGTGAGAAGTGAGTTCTGTAATAACTCTTCAGGTAGAGTTGTCTTATTTCTGTTCTCAGCAGTTATTGATGAGTTATTGTTACTGTTTTCTACTGACTGTAGCATACATAGTATGATACCTTCTTTAGTAATGGTAACTTACTGTCACAGTTCTAGCTTCATATTCTGGAGCCAGCAGCACCCAGTTAGTACCGCCAGTGCAAGTGTTAATGCTATTTACTCGACCAGCCTTAGCAATAATCAAAGCTCTCGCTGCCTGAGGCCCCACTTTGTGGGAGCTCTTTCCTCTGTCTCCTGGCACTGAGACTGCATCGTGCTGCTGTGTGTCCTGCATGCACCCACAGCTGCATCCAGACACGGGATGAGAGCAGGATGGAGCTTTTGTTTCTGATCCCACAGCCACTGACAGTCTCGAGCTATGCTTGCAGCCCTTATGCTCCCAAACTTTATCCATGATTGGAATGGAAGGATGAAGCATTAGCGCTTTAGGTTACATTCAGAGTAAATACTTGATCCCTTTCGGGAAAGTCAGATGTTGCAGATTGCTCAAGGTTCTGATCAGGTTTAAAGATCCGTGGGAGTGCTGCTCAAGCTCTCCACACATGTCAGTGAAAAAGGTTTCTACGTTGTTGCATACAGGTGTTCAAAGTCCTTACAGCTATGAGGTTTCCTTTATGTCATGCTTATCATTAATGAGCACTGATTCTTGGTTTGTCTAGTCATTTGTTGCATAGCTCGAGCAAAACTCGGTGCCTATCAGAATATGAAGGTTCATGCCACAGTTTAGATGAATTAGCTGGTCGTTTGAGGATTTTAGGAGAGGCACTGGGGAAAATAAATCTTTTAGATCAACTTCTCAGACTATCTTTCATGTTGTTTACGTAGTCAAACTTTTTTTTGACCTAGAAATTATAAATTCTCCCACAGGTTAGTGGCTGACAGAAATTTGCAGTGTGTTCCTGGCTCTTCACACAAAACACAGTTAAAGGAAAAATATGTATTTTATCTGTTGGAAACTTCACTAATTCAGAGGTTTATTTTCCACTTCTTATTGATTAAGCTTCAGTATTTAGTTATGTGCATCAGTGAGGTAAACCTGTTTCTATGATAAAACATCCTTGTATTCTTACACAATTTGTAGCATGTCTCAAAGCAAAACCAGAAACCTTCAGACCTTCTGTATCAGGGAACAGTTCTGAAATGTCATCAAGGAGCAAGAAAACTAATTTTATTAAACATTGTTAATGTAATTTAGTTTTCTAAGATAAGTCCCTAGGGTAAAAAAATGAGTTAAGCACATGCTTAATTTTAGCTGTTCAGTTAATCATCAAAATTTGCTGTTACTTCCACTGAAGCCAAACAGTAACTAGTTGACCTGTCATCATTTTCCTGGTCACTAACCTCTCTGTCAGTGGAAAAAATAATGCAAATTTTCAAAAGGTTAAAAAAATTTGTAAATCACTTCTTTTGCCCTCTTTTTCACTCTGTTACTTAACAGTTCATGCATTGGATAAAAAGTCCTTTGCATTAGCCATTATTTCTACAAATTAATTTCATTTAGGTTCAGTCATTTTTTTCCTGGGCTTGTTTTTATGAGCAAAAATAATTATAATCTTCAGAGGAGTAAAAATTAGACCTCTGTGAATGAAATGTGGAAAAAACTCGATTTGCTTCCTAGGTCTAATTTCAGTATCACTTGGTTTTGTGAGCATAGGATAATGTATGAGATATAAATGTGGAAAAAGAATGATCATCACTGGTGCTGCTGTAGCTTACATCCTGCCCTCTATGGTTCTAGCATTCCAAGAGCTGGTGTCTCTCACTTGCTTCTCTCTGTAGTTTCGTCTCACACATTGGTGAATCACAGCTTGCTGCATGTGATTAAATGATCTCTATTGTAACACAAATCAAATAATACATGTCTGAACACTTTGCCTTTTTTAAAATTCATAGGATTAAATACCTAAAGTTCTTCTTGTTCACCTTTGCTCAGATTTTGACATCTACTACAGTTACATGTGGCCGAGTACATCATCTTTTAAATCCCTGTTTTGATTTCAATCTTTGTGAAATTATTTAAGAACAAATATCTTAAATGTTTTTGGCCAACAGCAATGAGAAGACTTGAGTAGAACTTCACAATGGAGGCAAAATCCATAGTCATCGGTGTGGAAGGGATGACCTGCAATTCCTGTGTCCAAACCATTGAACAGCATGTTGGGAAGATGAATGGTATCCATAACATTAATGTAAGTAATGCTATTGCTGTTTCTTACAAAGCTTTGCTCTTATATGAGAAACCATGATGAAATGTGCACCAAGGGAGGAAAACATGTGGAAAGAGTATATTCAATATGTTTCATGGTAGGCTGATGCTGGAAGTGCATTAGTGTATTTCTGGTATAAGAGAAAAACAAGTGCTTACTCTACTGCAATGGGAGCTAAGTCATTATCTGTTACTCCTAAGTAATTTTCTGCTTTACAGTTAATTCAGTGAAGTAATGGGGAAAAAAAAGTCAAAAACAGGCAAGAACAGAAAATTTTTAAATAAGATAAAGCAAAAGCCCTAGAACTTACACTGGTGAAAAAACCAAGATGTCCTTGTCCCTTACGCTGGGTAAGCCTGCAGGCATTTCTTTCAAACTGGTAGTACACAGAGGCCACTTGCAGAGGTTCAGAAGCATTTGTAGCCTTGAGGTGTCCAGTTAATCATGTGGTAGTTGACCCACCATGAAAAATAAAGTAGTTTTGTTGTGATTTGTGAAATCCAGGTGACAAAGGATAGTCTTGCTAGCTCTTTCAGGTACTAGAAGTTTCCTTTCCTACATACTATCCATGAGGAAATGAGAGCAGAACTGTAGTTTTGAACTGTTAACAGAGCTGTGTTGTTTGCCCTTAATCAGTCTTCCTTGATATGACTTGATTTTTTTTTTTTCTCTTAGCTCAGAGGAGATAACAATATTTTGTTAGTGGTTTTCTATCATGGGCAAAATATCAGACTGTAGAGTATTCCAGAGTCAGCTGATTATTCTTACACAAGACTTCAATTTACAGTTGTTTTAATAATGGAAACAATGTAAAAGCTGGGAGATTCCTATTAGTTTTATAACGTAATTTGTGCTAGAAAGAACAGTCCTAACAATAGCAGCAACAGAAAGTTGCAAAGTTTAATTACTTAGTATCTAGGTTCTGAAATCATGCTGTAAAATTCTGTAATGGTTGATTTTACTCTTAAAGAAAAGAGTATGTTCCTGGCTTCATCAAAAGATAGATTCTATTTTAGTGGATATGTCTTAGATGAACACTTTCCTTCCCAGAATAGGGAACACTGTTGTAATTTGGGGGGCATGTGATTGTTACCTCTAGCTGATGTTGAAGGGCTTGTGGGCATCATTCTGTACAAAGTCAAATGATGCACTGGTTAGTACAGTTTCCTTTTGCCTGAAGTAGGCGTTCATGTACACACATGGAAATTTTGGTGAACAGCAGCAACATTTACAAGACTCAAGATTTTTCATCTTCCTTCAACTTTAATGTATTTTTAATGTGATATGAGGCTATGCTCTGACACCAAAACCTTGGATCACTGAACAGACTATTTTAGAAATAGGGATACTGCTCTTAACATCTGTGGCATGGTATGGTCAGATAAATTACTAGGCATCTGCAAGCATGAAGGCTAAAAGCAGCCTGTGAAATAATACCCCAAAATAATCTGACTTCAGAATCTTCCCTTTCTCCCTTATTCTAGCAAAAAATTTGATCTCATCAACCTTGCATTTTATTGTTTCTGCTAATTTCTGAGAATATATAGATGATTTGATATAGGAGAAGGAGGAGAGAGTCATACTTCAACTTATTTGATAGTAATTATCCTCATTACAGTATCGGAACTTCAATTTAGCCAGATGGTTTGTTTCAGAAAAATCCCCGAGAATAGTAAAACAGGATTTTGTTTAGGGAATATGAATTAGATCAGCAAGGAGGATGAATTTTAGATGGATAATACAGACAAAACTGCTGCATTTAGGTTATTTTGCCTCCAACTACAATGAAACCAATAAATGCCCATGTTGCTAATGCTGCTAAAGCCTGTAATTGGGACAACAATGAAGAAAGGTCGTTCTTAAAATGATTTAACTGGTCAAATTTAATCATGACTGTGGTCTTCAGGTTGTACGTTTGCCCAGAGGAAAGATAGAATTGAATGATAATGTGTTGGGCCTCTGGCAGGCATCGGCTTTCCCTTTCGGAAACTGCAGTAATTGTGTTTAATACATCATCAGTTGGGAGCAAATTAAATTGAGGATATTTGTACCATCTGATGTGAAAGGTTAGTACCAAATCAGGACTGTTCTGGATCACCAAAATATACAGAGAGGGAAAAAAACAGCTTTAATGTTTGTCATATATCAAATTTCAAAACTGAATTTTGTTCTGTGAAGTCTGATGCACTTTACTGCTCACAGCAAGTTAACAGCCGGTGTGTTAGATGCCTAGAAATATTGGACTCCTTTCACTGCTACTTAAATCTGTGAGGTTTTTTTCCAAGAGTGTTTTCTTCCATCCTTGTAGCCTAAGGGTAATTGCTACTAACTGCAGAATTGTACATGTGATTAGAATTTTTTTCTGTTTTGCTTTTGGGCTGTTTTGCTTTTGGGGCTTTAATTGGGTTAGTCATGATAGTTCAGAGACTTTGGCTCTGCAAATTTTATTGAACGCATTGATGCTGTCTGATGTCTTAAGTAAAAGTGGCCAGACAGACTTGTAAAAGATTCTGAAACACGGAGGAAGGTAAAATTTGTTCTTTCTAGCCAAGATGTTGCACAGATGAGGAAGTTACTTTATCGTGGCTATTGGTATGACTTTACTCTTCAAGGTGAGTTGTGATGGATAAAGTTGTACTGGACAAGTATTCCTAATATATGCAAGTAAAAGCTCTTTCTAGTCTCATGCAGGGTATTAGTTCTCATCTCTTAGTATTGCAGTTAAATTGTTGGGTTTTTTTTTCCCTTGCAAGGTATCTCTAGAGGATAAGAATGCGGCCATCATTTATGACTCAAAACTGCAGACTCCAGCAACACTGCAGGAAGCAATATATGACATGGGATTTGATGCTACATTGCCTGATTCAAACCCACAACCTGTTTTACCTGACACTATTTTTCTTACAATTCCTACTCAGTCAGCTCTAACATCTAAACAAATTTGTAGTACACTACTAAAGAACAAAGGTATCACTGATGTTAAAATGTCCTCTGATCAAAAAACTGCAGTGGTGACCTTCATTTCTTCCATTATAAATGGCAAGCAGATTATCCAGATGGTCCCAGGAGTAGAATTAAATATCTCTGTACCAGAGGTAACGCCTGGAACTTGTGAAGATTCCAGCTGGTCTCAAGCAAGTAGCATTGTGCTGCGCCTGAAAGTGGAGGGGATGACCTGTCATTCTTGCACCAGCACCATTGAGGGGAAGATTGGAAAATTGCAAGGAATTCAGCGGATTAAAGGTAAAACCTTAGTGCATTTTTATGTAAATTGAAGTTACCCATGCTGTTCTCTGATGGCATTGTGGAGATATCTTGGGTTTAAATTAGATAGCTTAGCGTGACAGCTACTCTTTGTGGTCCCACGTATTTAGTTACGTGTTTAATTTGGACTAGAAGTGAAGAAAGGGGCCCAAATTGTGGTGAGGCTGCTGCTGTTACATTTGTGGCAGTATTCAGTGTCTGCTTTGTATTTTGGTAGGGAGCCTGGAGTAGTCGTGTTCCATAATTTTATTACCAGTTACAAAAATCTCTAATACCTTATGCCTTTTTTTGGTATTGTAATTAACATGAGTTTTTATTTTCTGTTCAATTAAAAATTAATACTGGCATATATGTGTTTGTGTCTAAAAAGCAAGACAAAATTATCTGTATTGCCACAGACCCCTGATAAAAGGATAAATTTAGTAAGAAATAGTAATGTCATTTGTGAAAGGCTTGGGGCAAGAGCAAAATATTGAGTAGTTGAAAACTGTTGTAGTACTAGACAAAAAATGATTGAAGAATTAAATTGTTTGATATTTACCAAACCAATTAAATCTCCTTTCCATTGTAGTTAACATTTCCGAGCATTGAAAGTATTCTTGGAAAGCTTTGACAAATCTGATGCTCTTAGGGCAACATGCTTATTATGCTTAGGGAAGTAATGCACACTTTTATTGATTAATTTTCAGTATCCCTGGACAATCAGGAAGCTGTTGTTGTCTACCACCCTCATCTAATTTCAGCAGAAGAAATAAAACATCAAATTGAAGTTGCAGGTTTCACAGCATCTGTCAAAAAGCAGCCTAGACCCCTCAAGCTCAGCACTGTGGACCTGGAAAGGTTGAAGAATACACAGACCAAAGGCTCTGAGACAGCTCTGAAGGAAAACTCAAATGTGAATGATACAAAGACAGTTGTCTTCAGAATTGATGGCATGCACTGCAGTTCATGTGTCCTCAATATTCAGAGTACCATATCAGCACTCCCATCTGTAACAAGTATAGTAGTTTCATTAGAAAAGAAAACTGCTATTATAAACTATAACCCAAACTTAATTAGCATAGACGTCCTGAGAAAAGCCATAGAGGCAGTGTCTCCAGAGAGATTTAAAGTCAGCCTTCCCGATGAATATGAAAATGTAGCACTTTTCCCCATGCTGGCATCTCCACTGAAGTCTGCTCATCCAGCTCTGAAGGATGCTAGCCAGCCACTTACTCAATTTGTTGTGATAAATATTGAGGGAATGACTTGCAACTCTTGCGTGCAGTCCATTGAGGGAGTCATATCCCAAAAGGCAGGTGTAAAATCTGTTTGTGTGTCTCTTTCAAATCGTAACGGGACTATAGAGTATGACCCTCTGCAAACATGCCCAGAAGACTTGCGATCCTCAATAGAGGATATGGGATTTGATGCATCTTTATCAGGTAATGACATATTAAACTTTTAATTTTAAATGGATTATGCAGTTCTATTTAGTATTTGGTACCACGCAAGATGAAATTTAGCAGTTGTACTTGCCAAGAGAAGCTTTATATCTTTGCTGTCAGTTAGATAATTAATATGCACTTTCTTTAATACATCAGATTAATTAAAAATGGTTGAGATGCCTGGAAACATAAACATGTCAGATAAATACTGATGTTTGAATGGTGCTCCAGTTTGCTACTGTATAATATTCATGGCATGGAATTTGAGCTTCGCTAGCTATGAAGAATGTTATGGATTGCTGTGCTGAAGTTTCTTTAATAGGTAATTATCAAAGACTTGGCTCCTGTGGTGTAACTAGTGAAGGGATGTTTAACCAGGCTCAGGAGTGACAGGATTCTGAAAAGTGTGGACATCACTAAGGAAATTAAAATGATGCTGTTGAGATAACCCTGGTAGTCAGCTCAGCACCACCCAGCCACTCACTCACTCCCCCACGGTGGGATGGGGAAAAGAAGGGTAAAAGAATGAAAGCTTGTGGCTTGAGATAAAGATAGTTTAATAGGTAAAGCAGAAGTTGCACGTACAAGCAAAAGAAGGAATTAATTCATCACTTCCCATCAACAGGCAGATGTTTAGCCATTTGCAGGAAAGCAGGGTTTCACCATGCGTAACAGTTACTTGGGAAGACTAGACACCATCATTCCAAACAGCCCCCTTTCCTCCTCCTTCCCCAGCTTCTGTTGAGCTTCATGATGCCATATGGTCTGGGATGTCCCTTTGGGCAGTTGGGATCAGCTGTACCAGCTCTGCCCCCTCCCAACTCCTTGTGCACCCCCAGCCTCCTCGCTGGCAGGGTGAGGAGCAGAAAAGCTGACTCTGTGTAAGCGCTGCTCAGCAGTAACTACAACACCGGTGTGTTCCCAACACTGTTTGGTTATAGATCTGAAAGATAGCACCATATGAGCTACTATGAAGAAAAAACCCTGTCACAGCCAAAACCAGCACAGATGCTTGCTTTGATGACTGGTACGCTAAAAGTAATTGCACAGTGGGAGCAGATGGCTGGATAGTAGAATGCAGAAGACTTATGGTGAGAATACAGGTGAACATTAATAGGAAGAGAGGTTTCCTGAGGGGGCAGGGAACCTCTATTTCTTGATTCAGTAATCAAGAAATACAGTATGTGAGCTATTTTATGGCGATAACTGAAGAAATGGTCAAGTGCTCCCATTTAATTCCTTTTATATTGCTTCTGCATAAGCATAGCTCCTGAATTGCTGTAAGAAGCAGTTGTCTGTAGTTTGAGAGCAACTTAATGTTGCAGTGCTGAGGTTTAGCTTACAGTCTACAGAAGAGGACAAAGAACGTGCAATAGAACAGACAAATATAATGAGGAAAAACAAACAAAAACAATAACAAAACAGTAAGTTAATTAGTGGCCTAACCCTTTGTCTTGTTTTCTTTTGCTTACTCTTAATTGACAAACAGGTGGATGAATTTGATAGACAAGGCATGTACAATTGCCATTTTTTGGTCTAAATTTACCACAACACGTATTTATGGCTGGTGTAGTACCAGCTCATACTTCACTGCAATGGCTATTCATAGTGTCATGAATTGCAATCTCCTTTTCAGCAAAGGCAGAACTACCTGTGGCAGTAGCTCAGCCTTCACCTGAAGTGCAGCTGGAATCTCACAAAACCGAACCTGCCTCGAAAGTGTCACCAACCCACCTTGCTAGACAAGAGACAAAGACTATATCAAAGTGCTATGTCCAAGTCACAGGAATGACATGTGCTTCATGTGTAGCCAACATTGAGAGAAATTTGAGAAGAGAAGACGGTAAGATACATGTCAGTGCAATTGTTAAATTTCTTAGCATTTCTTTCAGAAAATCCATCTAGCTTTTGTACAGCATTTTTAATGGGTGAAGTGTCAAGAGAAGTACCATTGCTGGTGTGTTTGGTGGGTGAGAACATAGTCCACTCACTGTTGGTTCATAGGATGAAAACGGTGTTGTTCTTGCTGCTTTGTGGGCATACTGGCTAGAGACTGCCTTCACAGAAGCAGGAGTTGAAGCACTCCAGAGAGAATGTAGGGATCAAATACAGATCCTTTTAAAACTAAACCAAATCTTTTCTACAGGAGGGACATACCCAAAACTGCAACTTTAAGGCAGGTGCATGTGTGCCTGTATTAGGTAGGGAGTTATTAGAGAGAGACAGTATTAATACGGATTACAGAGACATAAGTTAATTTTAGCTCTGTGAGTCAGGACAACTATGTCTGTCTTCTGTCACTGTGATGATTATATTTGCAGGAACAAATAGTTGCATGACTGTGATGTAATGAAGAGCCATTAATGTAAACTGCGTTTAATTATTGTAATGAAGACAGATGTGTTCCAAGTTAACCTAGAAAATGGATGAACTTGAATCCTTTTCACTTAGTGTACAGTAGGATTGCACATTGTTAAATCTACCCTTTCTCATATGTGTTCTCTCTTGAAGAAGAAGCTTTTAGAAATGGTAAATGCGGATGGGGAAATATGCAGAACTGTATTTTAGAAGAACTTCTTTTAAGTAAAAATAGATCACCTTTTAATGTATCATAGATTGAATGTTTGTAATTAGCCTGTTAAAAACATGCAACTCGTGGAGTAATACTTCCATCTGTCACACCTGCACTTAGGTGTGTTTGTTGCATTGTTGGTGTATCTTCAAAAATGGTGATGTTTTTCTTTATATATACCTACAATATGGTATCTTTCTCAATTTCAATTGATTAAATTGAAATTGATGGCTATTGTGCCATGTTACTGCAATCATGTTACTGTAAATGCAGTGTTTTTCTTAAACATGATCTGCCATTCACACATTTTGTTTTCTAGGAATACATTCAATACTTGTTGCCCTAATGGCAGGAAAGGCAGAAGTGAGGTATAATCCTGCTGTCATACACCCTTCAGCTATTGCAGAGCTCATACGGGAGCTGGGATTTGGAGCTACCGTGATGGAAAACTGTGGTGAAGGAGATGGAGTTCTGGAACTTGTTGTAAGCTAGTAATTAAAATCAAACAGCCCCATCTTTATTACTTTTATCTATTGGATAGGCTTGTGTAAGCGTCCACTTCCTAAAGTGTTGATCATATAATAGAGCTTAATTTACAAAAAAATTAAGTATAAGGGTACATCAGGTACGTATCACAAACTATGTTTTGTCCTGAAACCTGTGCTGGCTCACTACTACCTACTACTGCACTGAAGTTGGAGAAGTATTACTGTGTTTTTTTGATTACTCTGCCTATTGCAGGAATTTCCTTCTTTTTTTTTTTTTTTTTTTTTTTTAAATATGTAGCTGAGTCTAGTTCAGTGCACCCCAGCTCTGAGCTTGAAGGGCCAGCAGAGCTTAATAACCTTGTCTCTATGGTCTGCTTCCTCTATTGTGCTCTCATCCTTAACTAGAGAGCTCCATCTCATCACTTCAAACCCCAGAAATATGCAGTAAGTAATTCAGGATAATCATAAGCATATTTTTCTTTTCCTACTTTTTAAGATTAATTCACCAAATAACTTGTGATTTTGATAACAGGAAGGAACTTCTGTTTTACAGGTGCGAGGAATGACATGTGCTTCTTGTGTACACAAAATAGAATCCACCCTCATGAAGACTAATGGTGTTTTGTACTGCTCAGTAGCTCTTGCAACCAACAAAGCACACATTAAATATGACCCTGAGATTATAGGTCCTCGAGATGTTATACAAGTGATAAAGGTAAGTTTCATGAAGGCATCATGTCTCTTAAAAGACCCATTGTCCTTTGAAGAGTTACATACCCTGGAAACAGAAGGGAAGATTATTAAAGGAAAAGGACCTGTCTCTCTTCTTCCATCTGCTGCCTTCTTAGTGCAGTTTTCTGCAGATAATATCTGTGTTCTGGCTCAAAAGCAATTCTCTATTATGGCTTTGCCTAAGTTTTTAAACAGAAATATTAGGAAAGCCAGGTTATAGTAGAGAGTTGATACCAGCTGTAGGTTTGCAGAAAAATAAAGCACATCCCTGAGTACTGTGGCAGGAGAGAGGTAAAATAAGTTGCTTGGTTTTCTCCCTCAATTTCTCTACTTCTCTTCTTCAGGAATAACCAGTTTGGAAAGCCACGTTTTAGAACAGTGTTTTAATGTTCTAGAAAGGTTGTTTTCTACATCAGATTGCTTTTCCCTGTTTGCAGGGTAACCAAAAATAGTAACAATCATATCAGAAATGTTAATAAAGTAAATCAAATGTAAGGCTGGCACTATCAATAATTGGACAATAACTTTATAGAAGCAAAAAGTGTCTTTTAAAACTGACTTCTCTTTTTTTATTATTATGCTTTTTTCCTTAGGATTTAGGTTTCACTACTTCATTAGTCAAAAAAGATAGATCTGCTAGTCATCTCGATCACAAACAGGAAATAAGGCAGTAAGTATTCCTGAACATGCTTAGATCCTAGAAACATCTTTTTTAATCAACAGTTTAAATTTTTTTTTGTGTGTGTGTGAGTGTGCAGACTTGCTAGCTAAAATCTTATCAAGCACTTGACTACAAAACAATTTTTTTTTTCTTTTTTTTCCCTTTTTAAAATCTGAGGTGGAAAAGGTCTTTTGTTGTGAGTCTCGTTTTCTGTATTCCTGTCATGGGGCTGATGATTTACATGATGGTTATGGACAGTCAACTTTCAGATGCTCACACACATCACAACATGAGCAGTGAGGAAATGGAGGCCCTTCACTCCTCTATGGTCCTGGAATACCAGCTCCTACCAGGATTGTCTGTTATGAATTTTCTGTCATTTTTACTGTGTGTCCCTGTACAGGTAAGCGGGAATATGACAACTCCTAATTTGTTGGTCTTAAACACTCAAAATGGAAGGTGGTGAAGAAATTAAATTTGGAAAGTGACTGTAATTATGCCCATTCAAAATGTTTTTGAGGAGGTTGCTATGTGCTTCTGCTGTTGCCAAAATAAGTGGTGCTAGGGATGGTTGTGGGCAGGTGGGTCAGTGCAGAGGTGCTCTGCAGGTGGGCAGCCTCTGAGGCACCAGCCTGGCCGTGCTGGTGGGCGTGGTGAGGAGCTGGTGGCACTACATGAGGTGAGAAGATCTGAGAGTACTGTGGCAGAGATCATAGCCCTTGGCTAGAGCTGGGATTTTGTTCAGAAGGAGGTGGAGAAGGCAAATAACAGAAATAAAATTAGTGTCTCCCTCTCTTATGGAAATGCTGGTGCTGTGTGTTACAGCTGTGTGTATAAGATGCAACTGTTGCTCTTGTTACAGATGTTTGGAGGCTGGCACTTCTATATACAGGCATACAAAGCACTGAAGCACAAAACTGCAAATATGGACGTGCTCATTGTTTTGGCAACCTCCATTGCATTCGTCTACTCGTTTGTTATTCTTCTAGTTGCAATGGCTGAGAAAGCAAAAGTAAACCCTGTAACTTTCTTTGACACACCTCCTATGTTGTTTGTGTTCATCTCATTGGGCCGGTGGCTAGAGCATGTTGCAAAGGTAAGGAAAATAAAGGCCCATGATATCTACAAGCTGGAAAACACTAAGAATCATTTCAGAATGTTGTGTACCTTTAAAAAAAAAATTCCAAGAAAAAGCTTTGTTAGGTTCTTTTAACCTTCTTTGTTGTAAAATCATCTTCAGTAACTGAACTAGTAAAAATATGAAATGACTTAATGTAAGTCTGTTTGCAGAAAGTATTTTCTTAATAGGGTAAATTGCAACATATGCAGTTGTCATTTACCCGGCAATTTTTTTCAATAGCATAGTCAGAAAAATATGAAAATTATTATTCTAGGGTAAAACGTCAGAAGCACTGGCACGACTAATTTCATTACAAGCTACTGAAGCTACTATTGTTACCTTGGGCCCTGATAACGTTCTTTTAAGGTATCTTGCTTTGTCATTTGCTTTTTGTGGGTTTTTTTGTTGTTAATATGCTTAATTCACAGACAAATGTTACCATTCTGTAGAACTATGAAGCCAATAACTACAGATTTGCCAGTTATAAATGTTAAAATGCAGAAAAATTAAGACTGCTCTGACTTGTTTTATTGGAATCTTGCTAATTTTTGCTGTGATAAGAAAATAAGATTTTCTCAACTGTAAAGTTAATAAAACTATGATAAAATAATCGTAGCACTCTTTAGAATGGCCTTCTGACAATTTTTGCATACATTAGTAATGTCAACAAATGGGATTATGCTTTGTGTATAGTGACAATTTCTTTTGCCTGAGTAACTCCAGTTAACAATCTCTTTTTTTTAAAAAAACACTATACATCACTCTAGTGAAGAGCAAGTTGATGTCGAACTGGTTCAACGTGGTGACATTGTCAAAGTGATCCCAGGAGGCAAATTCCCAGTGGATGGTCGTGTTATTGAAGGACACTCTATGGTAGATGAATCTCTTATCACAGGTAAGCATTTGCTTTTTTACAAGTGTAAAAATGTTTTTTCTTTTCCTTTAAAGGAATCTGAAGAAGGGAAGTTGAAGCTGATACTCTCCTCCCTCTTCTAATTGAGTTGGTAGCTATTACAATATTGCTGAAAAATATAGCTTAGTATCTGTTGTTGACCTTTCCTTAGGTGAAGCGATGCCCGTGACTAAAAAACCTGGCAATACAGTTATTGCAGGTTCTATTAATCAGAATGGATCACTACTGATTTCAGCAACCCATGTTGGAGCTGATACAACTCTTTCCCAGATTGTTAAACTTGTGGAGGAGGCCCAGACCTCAAAGGTAGAGTATTATCAAATCAAGTATTTGAGGTTTGTCTTATCATTTAGGCATCAGCATACCAAATCATTTGAAGAGTGGTTAAAACTGTTCAGATTTGAATTGAAGTTGCATAATGAAGTGTCTTGCTGAATAAGGACTTTGATATGGTCTACTGCTCCAAATTTCATCATCTGATTAAGTAAACGTGTAATTATAAAGTGTGGTATGCTGAATGGGCTGCAAACAGAAGCTGTGATTTTTATCTCTGTCTGAAGGCACAGAAGAGAGTAAGCATAATGTTGCTGGAGCTGACATGTGTTTCTCCTTCCTAGGCTCCTATCCAGCAATTTGCAGACAAACTTAGTGGCTACTTTGTTCCTTCTATTGTGGCTGTCTCCGTGGTTACCCTTTTTGCCTGGATTATAATTGGATTTGTGGATTTTGAAATAGTAGAAAAATACTTTCTGGTAAGTAAGTGTCCTTAAACATCTTCTGAAATATTTAAAAAATAGATAGCCTACAAGTGTATTAGACTGCAGTGGTTCCCTTTCTGAGTTATCCTTGCAGGCAGTTGCTGACTATAGATACTATATTATTGTTATTGCACTGTATCACTCCTACATTTATACTTAAAGAGAATCTGCAGTAAGTGATCAACTCCTGAAAGATAGTATTAAAAAAAAAGAAGTTCATTTTAAAAAAGTAAATACTCAACAAAAATACATCCAGATTTCCCAATTTCCATTCCTTCGTGGGCAATAGAAGTCCCTTGCATCACAAGTTGCAATTCTTCATCTAGTTTTGTTGGCATAGCTTTGTGTAAATTCATCTTTGAAATCAGTGGAGATCATTTTCATTACAGATGCCAGAGGAGGATTGGGATCTTAATTTGTACCATAGAGTTGTTTAGATCACAGGTTTCTTGGTTCATTACTATTTCTGATTAGCATTTATTACTTTCCAAGAAAGCAATCTTCATATCCTCTTTCTTTGTTATTGTGTATATATTGTTAATAGAGTGTCTTTTATTACATTACAGTGTAAATGAGTTATAGCATGTGGTACCTTATTTAGGAAAATGTCCTGTAAATAAAACAGATTGTGGGTATATGCAGTATAGAACAGAACTTAAGTCATTAGTTGATTAGTCATTAATTTAGTCATTAACCCTAGCTTTTGCATGATTTGCCTGTGCTTTACTTTTTAATGTTAATACTTCAGTTTACATATTTGCAGATTTTTTTTTTTAACATCACAAGCAATGTGTAGTTGAATGCATTGTTTCCGTTGTTCAATTTCTTCTATTACTAAAATAAACTTCTGTCACTAGGGTTACAATAAGAGCATTTCTGCAGCCGAAGTGATAATCCGCTTTGCTTTCCAAGCCTCTATCACAGTGTTGTGTATTGCATGCCCCTGTTCTCTGGGATTAGCCACCCCGACAGCTGTGATGGTTGGTACTGGAGTAGGAGCTCAGAACGGCATACTGATCAAAGGAGGAGAGCCATTAGAGATGGCCCATAAGGTAGGGAATGTGGGTTATTGTTACAGGAACTTTAAAGGCTGGTATTGGTGGCATTTTGCCAACTGCTGCCTGAGCAGATCATTACGGGTACATCAGTACATGTTAGTAAGGGATGGATGATCAGCACATGTTAGTAAGTTTGGTTAAATTGGGTGGTTTTCTGAGGAAGCTATACATTAAAGCTTTGTTTACTGAATGAAGTCTTCCTGTTTTGCTGCAGGTAAAAGTGGTTGTATTTGACAAAACAGGTACTGTTACTCATGGGACTCCAGAAGTGATGCAAGTGAAATTTCTAGTGGAGAGTAATGAGCTACCACATAATAAAATGCTGGCGATAGTGGGGACTGCAGAGAGTAATAGCGAACATCCTCTTGGAGTAGCAATAACAAAATACTGCAAAAAGGTAAGTTATTTATACAGGAAAAGAGTAGTTTGTGTTACGGAAGAACCTCTCTTCCAGTACTTAATATGTATGAGTAGTCTTGTGTCACTTAGAAAGTAATTGATGTATTATTCAGTTGGGAAAGGTGAAAATTGTGGAGTCACATAAATCACTTAATACCATATTAGATGCACTGGGTACTCAAACTTTTTGATGTTTGATTGAATATTTCTCTGCTCCTGTTAAGAGCTGGTTTAACTGCACTTTATTTTCTGGGGTTTGTAAATGCAGCATGCTTTCATACCTTAAAAATTTTCTCAGTTTGCATCCTTTTTCTTTAGGAACTGGACTCAGAAACCCTTGGGACATGTACAGATTTTCAGGTAGTTCCAGGCTGTGGCATTAGTTGTAAAGTCACCAATATTGAAGCATTACTCTACAGGAAAAATAAAATGGTTGAAGAAAACAATATTAAAAATGTGACACTGGTGAAAATTGAGGAAAATACAGATGAATCAGTGCAGCCCGCTCTGATTATTGATGCTGAACTACCAAGTAAGCTAACTCTGGTTTGTAGAATAAAATAAGTTATTTTTACTTTTGGGTCTTTAGGATCCTTAAGAGTGAGGCCGCTTTTTTCTGCCCTGGAGAACTGGACTTGCGTAAAGGCACACGTGAAATGGTTGGTCATTAGTTTATTTTCACACATCACTCAGGACATTGTGATTAAATACAGCCTGAAGTTACATGTTGAATATGGGGCTGGAAAATCATGTAGGAATTGTCTTTCACCTCTCTGTTTTTACTTTGCTTCATCCCAAGTTACTATTTTGTAGCCAAAGTGTGTATTTGCACAGCTGAGTGGTTTCAATCAAGAACAGTTCATTGTTAGATCTTTCAACTATATTGAGTTGTTACATATAAATTAGAAGCACTGAGAAGAGGGACTTGGTCCTTTACTGTCCTTTGACCTGTGATTCTTGGTCCACTGACATGGTAACTACCTGTTGTTGAAGAAATACGTTCATTTCTCTCTTTGTCAAGAACACATGAAAAGATTGGCAGGATAGAAACTATTGAGAAAGATTTTTCTTTCTGTTTGGATCCTCTGTAATGATATTTCAGCACATACTGGGAGAACCTGGGTAGAATTAGCTGGAGGGAAGCTTCCTGGTTATCCATACAATGGTAGGATGTTATTTTCTTCCTTCAGCTACTATGACTTCTCAAAAATACTCTGTTCTCATTGGGAACCGGGAATGGATGAATAGAAATGGCCTTCTTGTTAAAAATGAGGTTGATAAAGCCATGACGGAACATGAGCGGAGAGGCCGCACAGCAGTTCTAGCGGCAGTTGATGGTAAGTTCAGTGCTGTCTTTTTTTTTTTTTTTTATTCAGAGGTTGATTTGTCACTATTTAAATAGAAAGTAATAAACAGTCATGTCACATGAGTTATACCTGAAACAGAATGATAGGATGAAAAGAGATCGTTAGCTAGTTTTATAACACTTTCATTGAGAAAGATGTCTTCCTGCCTTTCCTAGTTGACAGGAGATTTGGACATAATGCAAAGACTTCAAAGAGAGCAAAGGGGAAGAAAGGTGAAAAAAGGAGGGTTTTGGTGGTTGGTCAGTCTATGCTCTATATTGTCTTAAACATTGCTGCTTTGATACCTGCTCTCATTATGCTTTTTACTGTCGATATTACTGTTTCTGCAATTAGTCTCATTGGGAGGAAAAAAATTACATTTTTTTCATAAAACAATAAAGATCTTTATTACAAACACATTCCTTTTGTTCTTTTAGGAATGCTTTGTGGCTTGATAGCTATTGCTGATACTGTGAAACCAGAAGCTGAGCTGGCAGTCTACACTTTAAAGAGTATGGGATTAGAAGTTGTCCTAATGACTGGTGACAACAGCAAAACTGCAAGATCTATTGCCTCTCAGGTAAGCTGTTGCATGTGTGTTTGGGTTTGAAGCTTGCTACAGCCCACTTAAAGGAAGCATGTTGTATTGTGTATTGTATTGCTTGTGGCTGGCACAGAACTGGTCTGTTGTGAAAATTGGTAATGTAAACAAATTCAGAATAATGAGGGGAACGAAAGAAGCCTTTTTCAATGGAAGCAGCATCAACTTTGAACTCAGAGCTATTTTCATATCAGATGGGTTTGGTCTTTAGCTCATGAGTGATAACATGGGTTTCAGCCTTCCTGGTCACATTATTAAAGGCAGAAGCTTTGCTAGCTAGTAGAAAAGCTGCAAGACAGTCTTCTACTTTCTCTCTCTTTAGGTTGGCATCACCAAAGTGTTCGCAGAGGTTCTTCCCTCCCACAAAGTAGCCAAAGTGAAACAGTTACAAGATGAAGGAAAACGGGTGGCCATGGTTGGAGATGGTATCAATGACTCCCCAGCTCTTGCTATGGCCAACGTGGGAATTGCTATTGGCACGGGTACTGATGTAGCCATTGAGGCAGCTGATGTGGTTCTAATTAGGGTAAGAAATAAGACTGCTTGATTAAAATAAGATAAGAGGGGTTAGAAGGCCCAGGGTGTCTTGAATGATTCAGACCACTGCTGAGATGTGCAACCTTCATAAGCCAGGAGAACTGGAGCAGAGAAGAGGTCATCTTAATCATGTTTGTTTAGTGTAGTGGTAATTATCCTATGAAGGAAACTTCCCCATTTTCTGGGTACTACAAATTTTGGGGTAATTGAAGTTTGAGAGTGAGCAAAGGAGGAAAAAGTGACCTGACCTTTGGCAAACATAAATTGTATTTCAGTAACATACCACAGTACTTCCAAGGTTATTGTCACTTCTTCCTACATATCAACAACACCTTGACAGAAATTGTGGTCAGTGTCCAGAACTGTACTGTGTGGTGCTGTATACATTACTGGGATTATCATGACATCTGGAATAAGAGTGGTGCTGATTGTATGGGCTCTATGCAGACAAACTAGAGCAGCCTACAGAACAGTTACTACATATAGTCTGTTACATCCAGTTTATGGTGGTTAGCTTTAAAATGGGAGTATGATGACACTACGTGTATGCTCTTTTTTCTCTTTTTGAGTTCTCCAGTAAACATATTAACTTGCAGGATGACTTGATGGATGTGGTAGCAAGTATAGATTTATCGAGGAAAACTGTGAAAAGGATCCGGATCAACTTTGTCTTTGCTCTAATTTATAATCTCATTGGAGTTCCCATAGCTGCTGGTACGTGAACGTTTCCCTTCAGGAATAAGATTGTGCTTAGTGAGTAGAAGATTGCAGTGATGTAATGTTGTGTGGAAGAGTATCCATTTTCTTTATTTCTGACTGTCACTAACTGCTGAGTTCCCTGCCTGGGAACGTTGTAGTGGTATATTTGTGAGCTGTCCTCCTCCCTCATTATGGCTATTATAGATATGTTCAGGTTCATTGAATGAGCCTGATCCCATGAATAAGCAGTTTACTGCAGGGCAGGCAAGACCTCTGAATTTCAGGCTGCATATCCGGCTGTATTTACCTGTAGGTTCTAGCAGACAATAAACCACAAATATTTATATATTAAATATTTGTCATTTAACACTAAACTAAAATCCTATTTATTAACATACTGAAATACTACTAAAATTAGACAATCTACGTGGCATTGTATGTGTTAATACTTGAATAATGCTGTGTTCCTGCTCTGAACTTACTGCTATCTTATTTTTCTAGGTGTCTTCCTGCCCATTGGTTTGGTTTTGCAGCCCTGGATGGGATCTGCAGCAATGGCTGCCTCCTCTGTTTCTGTTGTGCTTTCTTCTTTGCTGTTAAAGATGTGAGTGTGAACAATTCTGTGGTTTCTAATTTAGATTTGAAGCTCGGGCCTTTGAGTTGCAGAAAATAAGTGTGGGACTATGACAGATATCACAGCTTTTTGAAGAACAGTTCAGGCAGGTCTCTGTTTAGCAGCAGTTGGTTTCGTTCTTGCTTGAGCAGTCAGTTGGTCCAAAGCACTTCAGACAGTAATATTTAAATGTCATGTGAAGAGAAAAAATGTACAAATCAGAAGTATGTTCAGAATGGAAAATTCCTTTGTATATTTGTGAGAAATCTTGTCAGGACATGCAGGCTTTTAAGACAGTGCAGCTGTAAACCCCGCACTGACACTGAGGATTGTTGCAGTAAGTAAACCAAGCTGCTGCATTTGTCA
This sequence comes from Athene noctua, assembly GCF_965140245.1. Taxonomy (NCBI): domain Eukaryota; kingdom Metazoa; phylum Chordata; class Aves; order Strigiformes; family Strigidae; genus Athene; species Athene noctua. The sequence continues at coordinate 10,914,500 of NC_134047.1, read as the reverse complement.
CTGCATTATTTTTCCTTACTCTGCAGTTAGGAGTAGTGTGGCATTGGGGTGGGAATGGTATCTTTTGCTATTTAGTTAACACATGAGGTTTCAGAAGGAGTCTGCTGGATCAGTCACTGGCTGGATGGACGGTCCCAGAGAGTGGTGGTCAATGAAGTTAAATCCAGCTAGCAGCCGGTCACAAGTGGTGTTCCTCAGGACTCAGTGTTGGGACCATTTCTGTTCAGCATCTTTATTGATGATCTTGATTAGAACATAGAGTGTGTCATCACTAAGTTTGCAGATGACACCAAGTTAAGCAGGAGTGTCAATCTGCATGAGGATGGGGAGGCTCTACGGAGAGATTTGGATAGATTAGATCAGTAGGCCAGTGTTAATGGGATGAGCTTCAGCAAGACCAAGTGCCAGGTCCTGCGCTTGGGCCACAACAACCCCCTGCATGGCTACAGGCTGGGGGAGGTGTGGCTGGAGCTATGTGGAAGAGAAGGATCTGGAGGTTCTAATTGACAAGTAACTGAACATGCGCCAGCAGTGTGCCCAGGTGGCCAAGAAAGCCAACGGCATCCCAGCTTGTGTCAGAAATAGCGTGACCAGCAGAAGTAGGGAGGTGATAGTCCCCCTGTACTTTGCACTGGTGAGGCCACACCTTGAGTATTGTGTCCAGTTTTCGGCACCTCAATAAGAGAGAGATACCGAGATGCTGGAGTGAGTGCGGAGGAGGGCAACACAGCTAGTGAAGGAAAGAGCTGGGACTGTTTAGTTTGAGGAAGAGAAGGCTGAGGGGAGACCTCATCACTCTCTACAACTACCTGAAAGGACATTTTTGAGAGGTTGGTGCTGGTCTCTTCTCACAGAAAATTAGTGATAGAACAAGAGGGAATGGCTTTAAACTGCAACAGGGGAGGTTCAGACTGGACATTAGGAAAAAATTTTTCCCAGAAAGAGTGGTCAGACTGTGGAATAGGCTGCCCAGGGAGGTGGTGGAGTCACCATCCGTGGATGTGTTTAAGGGTCGTTTAGAGATGTTGGGGGAATATGGTAGAGTAGGGCTGATGGTTGGACTCAGTGATCCCAAGGGTCTTTTCCAACCCGAATGATTCTGTGAAGGAGAGTGGAAGAGTTGGTAAATGATAGCTACAGTTGTCCACTCTCACCAGATACATTTTGCCAATATGTTTTGCAGATGCTTAGCACCAACGAAGCAGTTAAATACTGAGTGATGTGTGTCAGCTTTACCCATTCTTCTGTGTCCTGGCCAAAAAGCACTGAAATAGCTTCTGGTTGTATAGTAGCCTTGCAAAATGTGAAACTTTCATCGCTCATATAATTGATCAAATTATAAATGTCTCTGGCTTGTGCATCATCATAGCACATAGGCTAGTTTCTTTCCATATTTTAGTGTACTTTACTTCAACCTGAGATGTATTGTCATGTATTATCATTTTTTTGTTTTTCCCTTCCTTAGGTACCAGAAACCAAGTTCTGAGAAACTTGAGTTCCGGGCCCGTGGCCAAATGAGACATAAGAGCCCATCAGAAATCAGTGTCCATATTGGAATTGATGAGACTGGGACAGGATCTCCTAAACTGAGCTTAATGGATCGAATCATCAATTACAGTAGAGCCTCTATAAATTCTCTCTTTTCAGACAAGCGTTCAGTGAACAGCATTGTCCTTAATGAACCAGATAAGCATTCACTTTTGGTGGGAGATTTTGGAGAAGATGATGACACAGCATTATGAAAGCCTTGCCCCTTCCTCCCACCTCTGCTAAGAAAAAAAAAAAACAAAACACCAAACCCTGAAGCAAAATGAAAAAACAACCAAAGGAGCTGTCTAGAAGTCTGTGCATGTACTGATTGTTTCTGGGGGACTTTGCAGATGTATTTCTTCTTTAATGTAGAAGGCTAGTTCTTGCAGTGACATTTAATTTTTTGCAGGGTCTTTTTTTGTTTTTTAAAACTAGACTTACCAAAAAAATGGTGCAGGGGCTGCTAATGCTTGCAAATAGGGCCATGTTATCATTCCATAAAGCTTGCAGTATAGCATTTTTTTGGCAAAATACAATTAAGGAAACTAAGGAACCAGAAACTTATTCCCCAGCCTTATAACAGGCTTCTTTATGCATAGTCAAGTTTAGTACTATGTTAAAAAATTATAGATTACTACATCTGCAAAATACTGAAGGTTCTGTGTTTGCAGATAGGTGTGCCTTACTTCAAAACTTCAGGACTCCTCTTGTTTCCATAGCCTGCCTTCTACTGGAAACAGTTCCTCTCCAATGTCTTTTCTTTTTACAAACATCTGGTTCCAGCTCTTCACACTCCTAGCTTCAAATCATCTCACCATTTGTGATCTGTATTCCTGCAAGGCAGAGATAACTGAGTTGTTTTGGGTTTGATTTCTAATCTCATACCCATTTGACTCTATACATCCATGCCCCAGTACACTCCTGCTACTAAGACTGTCTGTGTGAAGGTTGAATGGCTTGGGAGGTTTGCTCATTCCCAGCCTCTCCTAAGCCAAAAGCTTCTGCAACATCTGAACATGATACGAATGGGATGTGGTGGTAGCCAAAAGGTTTAGCTTTAAGAAGGCAGCAATGTAGTTAGTGCTCACTTCCAATATCTACTAGCACTCCTTAAATGAACCAGAATAATTTGGACTGGTGTCATGCAGACTTTAAAATCTTTACAGTTCAGTCTTTGCAGGTACCTAACGCTATTGAAGAAGTTGTTATGTGTCGGATACTGCACTAACATCAGTTGCTTGTAAAGATAAGTGTCTGCGTACCAGGAATGGTCTAGAGTCCACTCCATAGATGGATCCAAACCTCCTTTTCTTGGGATGCTCAGATCCAGGCTTTGTGAATTAAGGCAGTCTTCATTTGTTACTGAACTGAAATATAAAAATGCAGGTTTTGATCATTAAATCATTAATATTAAAAATATTCTCAATGAGAAATAAGGGTGTTCATCACCCAGTAGGTAGCTACCTGTTTGCTACTTAATAAACCTTGTTCTTTAAATCCTCTGCTGAGACAGCTATCGAAAGCAATTACTGGGTTTGCTAATGTTGAATTACATTATGGAATACAGTCCATGGTGTAAACATGTAATTCAAATTTGTGGTTGTAGAGGAGGAATAGTCAGTTTGGAGTATGATAGAGATCTCTCTAATGTTCTAGTTTTTAACTTGAAGTCTGATGTCAGTGCATAGATTGTGTATGTAAAAACTCATAAGTAAATAGATTTTGCATTTTATCTGAGAACTACCGGGAAAATATCAGTGTATAAAACCAAGAGTTATGCTATGGAATATGTTGTTAGTAAATCAGTATACTTGTTATATTGCAGTGAGGAGAAAAACATCATTTGTTGGTGCCGCTAGTGTAAGAAACAAAATATTTCTATTGCAGGATTTAGGTTCTTAATATCTTTATATGAATATAGAATTTTTTAAATTAGATTATAGCTATATATATATATTAGTGTTAAGAAATGCTGAGATATGTTACTGCAAAGCCTTTCTGTAAGATGTTGTTCCTTGTTTTCAGCAACAAAGCTGTTTCTTACAAAGCAGATAGTTACCTAAAATCTGATTGTATTGTGATGGTTTTTTAGTGCCTCGCAACCATGCAAACGGTTTCCAAAGACTTCAGTTTTCTTGTTTATCCACACTCATTCTCGCTGTTGTTCTTGGCAAGATTTTGCAGGTGAAAGAATCATGGAATACCAGGTTAGAAGGGACCTCAAGGATCACCTGGTCCAGCCTTTCTTGACAAAAGCATGGTCTAGACAAGACAGCCCAGCACCCTGTCCAGGTGAATCTTAAAAGTGTCCCATGTTGGGGAATCCACCACTCCCCTGGGGAGATTATTCCAGTGGCTGATTGTTCTCATTGTGAAACTTTGTCCTCTTGTGTCCAATCGGAATCTCCCCAGGAGTAACTTGTACCCATTACCACTCCTCTTCTCCATGTGACTCCTTGTATCATAAAAAGGGAGTCTCCATCTGCTTTGCATTCACCCTTTCAATAGTGGAACATGGTGACGAGGTCTCCCCTAAGCCTTCTCAAGGCTGAACAAACGCAGGTCTCTCAGCCTGTCCTTACAGAGCAGGCTGCCCAGTCCCCTGATGATCTCTGTAGCCCTTCTCTGGGCCCTCTCCAGCCTGTTCTGATTTTTTTGTAGAGCAACATCATTTTTGTATAGTCAAATATGTACTCTACATGTTTTTGTCTGGGTTGTGCTGATGGGTGGTCTTAATTGTGCAGTGAAGACACAAGGCAGATCCTAGCATCCTTTCAGATGGGAGTTTTGCTGCTGCAGCTGCTGCTTATGGTATATGTGTCAGGTAAATGACAGGATGCTCTTACTTCAGGAAATAGAGTAGTAATTTAGGGTTAAATTTCTGGTTGGTAGATAAAGCAGCTTGAAGAATTTGTTAAATTATTTCCAAATATATTTTTTTAGACCATTTTGGACAACAAAACACTTTGACCTTTTGTTGTCCAAATTGTACATAGGTTAAATGTTTACATTGGAATGCTTGCTTTATCACCAACTTTTCCCAGTGCAGATGTCTTTTTCTAGGCTTTTCCATTTTCTGTGAAACCCAGCATCTGATCCAGCTCCAGCAAAATAAGGCTACTTTTCAAAACCAGGATACTTAATGAGGTGCAGAGATGATTATAGGAATGGGTTTAGGAGCTTGTAAGTACAGACAGAGGATCAAATTCTAGAGACAAGAAACAACTAAGCTAAAGACCAGTGTTAGCCCAAGCATGAATGGGTATAAAGTGGTTCTGATGCACCTAGGCTTGAACTGAGATTAAGGTTTTTAACTATAACAGTTATTAGGTTCTAAGATAGCTTCTGTTAGAGCTAGTGTGGGTGGAAAGCAAATTGCTCTTGTGTTTCTGAAAGAGGCTTCAATGAAGTGATGCCAGCAAAAGCAGTGGTCAGGACTATACTGACCCAGGAAGTCCCTTTCAGTCCAGTTTTCCTCTTTAGGGAAATCTGTCTGGACTTGTCTTTTGAACTTAAATATAGTACACGGTGGTTTGAGTAACGTATAGCTAATGACGAAATTCAGAGTCCAGATGTCTGAAAACAGGTTATCTGTCTAACATACCCCCAAAGGTGTGATACTGACTTGCAGAATGTATCTTGTGATTAAAATATTATATAAGGTGCTTTATGTTGAAGAACCAAAATATTTTTCAGTTTGAATGTACAGTGCAAGTGAAATAATGTGGGAGCTAAATGTTCTCCCCAATGTAAATGTTTTACTATGTAAATATGTTACTCCTGTTGGAGACAGTTTGGATTCAGAAATTTAAAATATAACTTGGAAACACACAGTTACAAATGAAATTGTTTTACTAGTTTGTCTATTTTATTGTTTTCTGTAACTAGCTATTTATAAAACCTGTGCTTTATTTAAAAAACAAAGTACATATGCTCAAGGCTTTAAAAATTGCTCTTTGGATCTTACCAATAAACTTTTAAGAGAGTAGACACTTGAATTTTTATACAGAAAAGAATGTGAAAATGACAGAACACAATGGAAACAAGCAAGCATTTTTATTTATTAAAAATTGTGTTTATATTTTTGCTTAGAACTTCCAACAAAATGTTTTAAACCTAAGATTTTTTTTTTTAAATTCAATTTTGGTATGAAGAATGGAGAAAAGAATGTCGTTATGGGATGTTAATTTAGTTCTGTTACATTTCTTTACATCTAGAAACGTGTAATCTCAGCTTCTTATTCTTTTAAGACTGTGCCTCCATCATTATAATGGCAATTATACAATAAAAATGTAACATCCAAAGACTGTTTTAAATTATGTTCTATGATCTCCTTCAAATATTTCTTTAGCTGACTTAAAGATTCTGCTGCCAGCTGTGCAGAATTTCTCTCCATTCCTTCCTTTGCACTGTTTGATGAAAAGGCCAGACGGGGCACCTCGGGGATGTGATGATGTTGGATTGCCCTGCAGGAGGTTGAAATGTGCATGTACAGGATGGAGGTTCTGAAAGCAGCTTTGCATGTCATGTGCACTTCATCTTCCCAAGGAAAAGCACTCTGGGTGAAATGGGAAAGGTGAAGCCCTGTTGCTTTTTGCTTGTTCAGCAAAAGGCTGATGATCAGGGTTTCTTACGTATGTTTCCAGCTCTGCTAAACTGCATGGCCTTGATGACATTCAGCCTACATGAAACTGTAGGGCTGTTGGCAAGTGGTGCTGGTGAAAGTTGGGGAACTATGGAATTATCGTCATGTAAAGAGTATCACTGTAATACAGAATCATGGAGTAGCTGAGGCTGAAAGAGACTGCTGGAGGTCACATAGACAAAATCTGCCAAAGCAGGTGAGCTGGAGATGGTTGCCCAGGAATGAGATTTTTATTACCTTCACAACCTCTTGGGGCAGTCTGTTCCAGTGGTCAATCACCTTCACAGTGAAAGTGTTTTCTGATGTTAGGATGAAATTTCCTGTTTCAGTTTGTGCCTGTTGCCTCTTCTTTCACTGGGCACTACTGCAAAGAGTCTGGCTGAAGTGTGGTGGTTTATGCAATCACTCTGTGTCCCAAAAAAAAGTGCCAAGCGTGAAGTGGTGGAGAAAAGTCCATGGGAGTGCTCCTGTGTTCCTCTCATGGGAATGGCTGGACCCCCATCACCAAAATAATAATTTTGTTCAAAATCTAGCACAAATCTCCTGCAAAAGCCTAGATACTATTCTCAGCAGAGTTTGAAGCTATGAGGAGCAGTAACAGAAGGGGCAGATCCCCTTCTTGGCTCCCCAGCTGACTGTTAGAAGAGGTCCTGGCAGCCTGACTGGTGCCCAGGTTATGGTCTCTGATGGCCAGCGCATCTCCAAGGGGGCTTCTACCTTCAGTTTGACAGGATAGAAAAATGGTGCAAAGCCTGAACAGGTTTTATACTGAGGTTTCTAGAATCATCTTTCAAGTACTTTAAGTAAACAATGACTGAATGCTCCAGCATTCCTTAGAGCTGTTTTTCTTATTTACATTGAAAAAACAAACAAACAAACACCCACCCCACCCCCCCCCAAAAAGAAAGCACACAGACAAAAACCTGTTCTGTGCAAAACGCTTATTCCCTGTGTTCACCAGGCTGCCTCTCCACCATGCCTTATTGCCTGTTCACAGGTAGATTGGTGTTACAACCCCAACTGGGACCCTAGAGTTGTAAAGGTTCTACAATAACCTCAGGTTAGATTAAGGTGAAATGACACTTTCAAGTTCATCTGATCAGCTGATTAGCATACTAGACCAAGAGAGGCAGGTATTCCATGAACTCATTTCCATGAGAGATGAGGAAAACTGGAGAATGGGTTCTGCGCATGTGTTGTGGGGGAATGGGGTGCACCAACCCCCTCATCCATTGGTGGTCGTCCTCACCCCACTGCCTTTACTTCTTCCCTCAGTTTCAACAGATTTTTGCTGACTTCATGCTTCTTGAGCAATCATCCAGCTTCTGGGGCCAGATGCTCACCTCTTACCAGTCCTTATCACTACATGTGGTTTTGAAAATTTTAAAATCCAGTCCCTGGATTTTAAGATTATCTCAGTTGAAGGTTCCATTTCAGGGACGATCGCTGATTAATCTGGAGGACTCTGATCTGGATTCATTAAAACGTTTATAACAATCTTATTTATAACAACTTGTATTTTAGAAAAACAAACAAACCCAAAAAAGCTCAGATGCTTGTTAAGTAGCCAGGAGTCCCCAAATCTTTTGTCAACTGTTCTTGAGTTCAAGGTGCGATACAAAAACCTCTGCATTTGTCTGGCTAACACACATCATCTGTGTTCAAGCAACACTAATAGTATTAGAATTCAAAATTATTAAGACTCTCCTGGAATTTGACAATGTCTCTCCTTCCCTGAAATCTGACAAGTCAATGGTGTTTCCAAAGTGACAACTTCTGTTGCAGTTTTACATTAGCTCATGTAGGTGTTTACTGCAGCAGCCTCTCACCTGCCTCACATCCTTTGGTGGCAGCAAGCACCTGTGAGAGTGCTGAGCAGAGCTCTCACATTCAATATTACTTTTTTGTTGGGGGGAAAAAAAAAAAGTTCAATCATTTGGATCAAGTACAGGTTCATTTTACCCTTTATAAAATCAGTGGAACAAATATCAGCTTCTAGGGCTCTGAATGAAAATGATATAGTAGATAATCACCGGTTTAAAGGTATTCTAAAACTTATTTTCTTGTGCGGCATTACAGAAGCACACAGAAATATATTCCAGCAGCCTACCACAGCCAGGTACTCCACTGGTTAATGTTGGAGTCCCTGCAGCTGCTGCCTGAAACATCATATTTTCAGGCTTGATGGCATCCATTTTACCAGCACATAGTTCCTGCACGGATTTATTTTTTTTAACCACCCCCTAGATTCTTTACTTTTAGTATGGCTACATTATCTTCTTTTAAGATGTGCTTTTTTCTTTTTAAGTAACATTTTTAGATAACATCTCTGCAGAACAGTTTGACAAGCCCTAAATGTCAGGCTTTGACTCAAAATTCAGCATCTGCCTTGATACCAGGGCTACGCTACTGGCAGCGTTATTTTTTTTCCTTCCAGTTGACTGGATAATTTAAGTAGTAGCTGTGAATTTCTATCATGTCTACTAGATCATGAATGAAAACTGTTGAAGAGGTAAGATTTTTTTTTTTATCCCATTAAACACATCTCTCAAATAAATTTCTTAATGAGTGTTTGAGAGCTGTACACATACATCCTCATCTGCAAGGAAAAAGAGACAGTGTACAGAGTAGAATTTTTTAGCATTTTCAGTTTAAACCCCCATCCAATTCTATACTTGACAGACCTGAAGCCCTTCATTCCCTGCTAATGTTAGAAACAAGACTGTGTACAATCACTTGCCAACCTGCCGACGTTAGGCAGGTGATGCGAGCAGCCAGGAGATGTTTATTCTCTGGCTACAGCAGTGCTAGAAACTTTGAATTTCGCCCATGCTTCAGGCAGTATTTTCCACAGTGCCAGACTGGCTACTCAAACTCCATATCCCAATCGATTGTTAAAAGGAAGAGCTGTGAAGGATTACAAAAACCAGACAAAGCTAGAGATGGTGAGAATATACAAGATTTGTGTTCACGTAAGCTTTAATCTTAAGAGCAGTAGTCAGTCTGTGGGTATAAATCTTAATATTTTTGCCTACTTTGTCCTTCAATTCTAATGCCCTTACCTGGTAATGCTCACAGTGCAGTGAGTGCTTTTCGATCACATATGGAGGCAGAGGCCCTGCCTTGCCCTGGAGGGCAGAGAAGTTTGCCAACAGGTAACTCCACCTTTTATTTAGGATAAAAAGGTGAAAGCTAACCTTGTGCATGCACACTGAAACAAATCCCTTGTAATTTCTCTATCTCTCAGTCTTTGCTAATTCCAGAGCCGCAGCTAGCTGATAATTTACAGAGTATGTAAACAAATGTTCCCTGCTGTAAAATGCTTGAGTTCAAAGTAGGTATGGTCACCTATGGAGGTGAACTCAGTACACATCCATGGTGAATACAGAATAGCCTGAAAATAACATCTTTGTCCGAAAGGCCTGATGTGCACGAGCAGCAGAGCACTCTGAGGAGCTTCTTCCTGTTCATGGCTTCAGAAGACAAAAGCTGAGCAGACTGAATCGGTGCTTTCTCCTGCCTTCTCTCTTTTACTTAGTGCTGGGATGGCTTTCCAGTGGGCTGGATGGACACTGCGGTGTCACCTCCGCAGCCTGCCTACCCAGGAGCACCTGAACTTTGGTTTGTGCTGTAAGAAATTATCCTCATTAAGGAGCTATGAAAGAAACTGAGGGGAAAAAGACAAGATCAGCTTATTCCTTCAGCGCTCAGTGATTTGAGAACCAAGTGAATTACAAATTAACAAAGAAGAATTGTAAATTCCAAAGTTTAAAATAAGCACAACTGAAGAAAACGTGACAAGGCAGAAAGCCTATGAATGGATCAGGTAACTTGGAAAAGGTAAAGAGCATAGAAAGAGCACTTGTCAGAGTTCTGAGGAAGAATTTTCTTGCTAAGAGGCAGAGAAAAACCTTCCCTTGCACCTTGCGGGAACTGTGAAACCACAGAAGAATACTGGTAGAGCATTAACATTTCCTAGTGACTTGTCACCCACCTTCTCCTAGAGGGCCCTGTTTCTTAAAAACTCCAGAAACAGCAACTGCCTCACAAGAAGAGGGGTGCTGGGACATCTCTGGGGCTCAGGCAGCAGCCTTGGGGTGAGGAAGAGGCAGGGAGGCAGATGCCCAAAACCACTCTCACCTGAACGCACAGTTCAGTACCAAATATACTGGAAGGGTATAACTGGGGATTTGTCTTTTTATTAGTTGGTGAGTATTGTTAGATTGTTACCCATTTTTTAAATAGGTGGTATTAAATGTCTAAAGCAAAAGATAGGAGCTGAGTGCATTAAAACAGATAAATGTGCAGTTCAAATTGATGAGGGGAGTATGTCTGATATTTATATTGCATATCAAAATACATGCCCCAAACACCATCAGCTTTGATTATCCAAGAAAATCTGTATTACAAATCAATTCAGTAGGTTTTAATTTTTTTTTTTTATTCTTATTTTTAAACTGTGGTACTAAAACTCCATCGTGAAATATATGATACATGTGTAAAAGCCTTTTAATACAAATGGTCTTGCTCTAGACTTGTTCAGTGATGCTGTATTTCTGAAATCTAGGCCTATAAGGTTGAGAGCCAGCATTTGAAAAATTGAAAAGGCTATTTCTTGGTCTCTCTCCTGAACTTCTTCCATCTCCCTCTGTCTCTCTCAAGAATGTTCTCATCTTTCCTACAAGATACCTGTGCTTGAATATTGCAGTACTGCAAGGAGAAAAGAAAACTTAGAACCTGTTTTTAAACAGAAGCTTAAAATACAGAGGGTGGTTATAAAAGCAGGAAGTTTCTGAAGACTGGATCATGCAACACAGATGAAGATGCAGATTGTTGGTCTCCAAACCACAGCCCTTCAGTTTGATTCATGTAAATATGCAGGCCAGTGCACCAAAGCCCATGATCTGTCTGGACTTGCCACAATCCTGTTCCTTCTGGCTAAATGAAGCAGGCAGGATCACAGAGGCAATGGCTGTGTCAGTCTAAAGTACAGCTTCTGTTTCATATTCCTAGAAATTACTTCCTAGGATGGTCACAGGTCTAATGCCAGATCCTTTTTTTGTTGTTGTTGCTACCAGCCCTTTGACCTCCTGGCTTTGTTGTACTGGTTAATTTAAAAGCACAAGTTTTGAGCTTGTTTGCTTGGGCTCTTTTTTTCTTTAAATATTTGCAGTATATTCCAAATATTTCACAACAGGAGGGAAGGACAGAAAGGTGACCCAAGCGTGGAAATGAGCTTTGAGTCTTGAACACACCTGTAACGTTTCCTCCTTTGTAAATTCCTTAAAATGCACAAATTCTGGTGTCCTGGCTGCATCTCATCTGGAATTATGTTCTGCCACCACAAGTTCTTGTGTGACTTCCTCCCTATTCTCCTACCTCTGTTCTTCACCAAAAATTGGAGAAAAAGCAAGCAAGCGTAAAACCGTGGTACACCTTATGAACTATGGATGTAGATCTGCCTGAAACAACAGATCCTTATAACTGCACTAAGGTTCTAATTTCAGATGACTACAGACTTCTTACACAATATTCTACTAGACTATTAGATGTATATGGTTGTAGCGGAGTTAATCCTATTGAGTGTTCTTATGGGTTTTATTTATTCATTTTTATTTATGGCTTGCTTAGTCCTTTATTCCTGAATGCTGTCTTCTGACTGGGGCTTAGCAAGCGTCCCACTGTCCCCTCTCCTCAGTCAGCTGTGGTATATAGCTACCTTCTGTCTTACATTACTGTGGGTGCTCAAGTTACTGCGTTCATGCCATGCACTGTGACATTTCTCCTCCATACTTTTTTACCCTCAGGAGGTGGCATGCAAGCTTTTGTACTAATGAATGAATCCAATTACTGGGGAAAGTAATAGGTGCTGCAAGGATGGACTTCAGCTGAAGGAAGCCTTCCTTTCTGAGTCAGCATCAAGGAATTTAACTGTTGCCTTTGAAGAAAGGACAGCACAGCACAAAGTAGAACAGGGAGAAGGAAATACATTCAGAACAGTGAAATAGTTACAGCTCCTGTGGAGTACCCCTTCCTTATCTTCTCACCCAGAGTTTCTTTAATGTGAGCTTTGTTCACCTGCTGTCAGCTACCCTTCAGGCTCTGCGGGTAAAACCATCTCTTGGCAGTGGAGACAGCTCTTTTGCTGAACGAACCCTGGAAGATGATCTGAAAATAGAGCACTCCCAGGTGCTGGGAAGGCTGGATTCCTAAAGGACCAGTTTAGGATTTGACTCTTGGGCTGTGGTGAATATTGTATCAGCATCTGTACTTCCAGACGTCCCTGCCCACTGGTGATACTGCCAGCACCATCCAGGTCCTCTGATTTACAAGGACCCTGCTGGCTATTGCAAATTCAGGACTGGTTTACTAATTTCTAGAAGGGACCCCATGATATACTCCAGATTTACTTGCAGTCTGTATTGAGACCACTGCTAGACCTAATTTAATTTGAACCCTGATTTACAGCTATGGATGATAAACTATGGTGACACACACTGATAAACTAAGGTGATGTTTGCCTGGTCTCCATCCTTATAGGTGGTCACTTAACAGGTGATTTCACATCACCTATTAGTTTGTTCCCACTTGTGTTATTTTGGCTTTTGTTGTTACATAACTTAGGTAAACAGGTGTCTCTAACCTGTCTTTAAGGCCCATCCAGGCTTTTCTGAGACTTCTGACATGTCTTGATCTTCTGCCCCAGAGCCCATGCAGGCTGGAGATGTTCATCAATGTGTGAGCGATGCATTCGTTTGGGTGTCTACATATCTTTGTATTTTGTTTCTTGTAAGTGCACATGTGTTTTCTTCTGTTTTGCCTGCACTTTGCTGGCCTGTTGTAGGCTGTTCCTCTGCATTTAGCCTTTCTGTCAGCAAAGAAACGATTTTTTCAGGCACTCAGCTTGCCATCGCAATTTTCTCAGCAGTGTCTGTATATCTAGTTAGTGTGGCAAAAAAAAAAAAAAAAAGCCAAGAGAAACGCTTAGCTATCCTATGTGTAAAAGTTAAAAGACCATGAGCTTTGATGAGACCATACAGCACACAGTCCATGACACTGCATTACAGCCACGCACATATGTGTACATACATCAGGCTAGGCCATTTTTTGACAGCACACACAACCCGTACTGCTGGCAAGTGTATCCTTTTAAACTGCTTTTTTCCTGGTTGTCTTGAGAAGTATTCATCTATCCAGGTCACTTTAAAATATCCTGGTTTTGTCTTGTTCTTGCAGTGGAGATGGTAGGCCTGCACCAGACCTACATCTTAGCTGTGCAGGCATCTGTCCTTCATTCGGAGGATTCCTACCAAGTGACACACATTCAACATTTATGGATAATTTATCCTCAAATTAATTTGGATGCTTAGAGGTTGGGTTCATTTCAGTGAAATCTGCTCAAGTACTTAAGGAGGAAACAAAACACGTAGCTGATTATTTCCAAAAGCGGGAAGAATGCTATCGCTGGGGGCCAGGCTGGTTTACTTTGCCTGCAGGAAGGGCTGTGCTTTCTTCTCCAGAAAAAGCATTTTGTATGGTGCACTTGCAGATTGTTTTTTGATTCTACAGTCAAACATCTTTTTAAATCCGTGGCTAGATCTCGAAGTGCCTCCCGATACCCCGCTTCGGGCCGGCGCTGTGGGGAACCGCCCCGCGCCCAGCCCCTACAAGCGGCCAACGGGCCCGGCTGCGTGCGGGACGTGACCGGGCCTCCCGCGGGGGCGGGCACCCCGCCGACGGGCAGGCGCCTCGGCCAGTAGCGACGCGCGGCGGGCAGTGCGGCCCAATCGTTGGCGGGCAGGGGCGGGGCGGGCTGCGTGCCGGCGGGTCTGGCGGTCGCTGCGGCAGAGCGCGGGTGGTGGCGGATCGGAGCGGAGCGCGGGGTCGGATCGGAGCGAACATGTCCCTCTCTAACAAGCTCACCCTTGATAAGGTGGACGTGAAGGGCAAGCGGGTCGTCATGAGGTGAGGAGCTGGGGCCCGCCGCACGGTGAGGGGGGGAGCGGCCCGGCTCGGCCGCGGCAGTGCCCGGGGCCGCCGCCCCTGGTGCCCTTGTGGCGGGGGCGGCCCTCAGCACCGGCCGGGCCCCGTGAGGAGGGCGGTAGGCCGCCGGAGGGTGTGGGTGCCTTCTGAGGATGGGGGAGGGTGGGGAGCCGCTCCCGGGCCCCGGTGGGGCCAACCTGCGCCAGCCGCCTCGCTGGGTCCGGGCAGGCCGCCCCGGCGGTGAGGCTCGGCGGGCTCCCCGCGGCCTGGGGGGCAGGCGGGTTTCCGCGCAGCTTTCCCCAGGCAGCAGTAAAGTCATCTCAGTTCTCTGCAGCTTCTCTGCGCTCGGCAGATCATTTTGTGGGGATTTTAGTTTCGGTTTGGTTGGTGTTTTTTTTTTTTCCTCTGCGGCAACTGTTGGAAGAGCCATGTGCATCCTGAATTATCCATCGGAGAACCGTATCTGTTGCCTTGTGAGGGGGGAGGAGTGTACATCCAGGCCTGGCGAAGCTGAGGCGGATGGTGCCCAGCGCTGCTGGGGCCGGGGGGAGGTGCCGGCGGGCCCGCCCCGCGCACCCCGGGGCTGGAACCGCAGGAACTCTGCCTTGGCAAACTGCTCTGCTTCACGCGGATCATCCGCAGGCTGTTTGAGGGGAAAACTGGCCCGTCTACCATGCTTTTATGCGGAAGCACTACAAAAAAAGCTTATTCCTCAGTTCTCCCTTTCCTTCCTGCAAATCCAGAAAGTGTTGCAATGAAAAAGTGGAAATACGGTTCTGGCCAGCTACCCAAATAAAATTATAATTATGCTTTTTCGCAAGAAGAGTCGAATTGCAGGTATTCCGCACGTCCTGGTGTAAAACCCAAAATAGGAATTCATAGCGTATTTATAAAACCTCAAGGTGTGCTGAAAGTCTGATGTTGGATTTGCCACTAGATATTGGGTGGTACGGGCACGGGGGTACATAATGATACCTCCTGCTTGAAATACGCTTTTATTCTGGGATTCTGTGTCCAAGGTCACCATTGCGTGACTACCATGTGTGTTACATTGCTGGGGGAGTAGGCAGATAAAGAAAAATTGTAACGTCTTTTCCCCGTAGTCTGTGTCACACCGCTTGCTCTTTTTATCTTGTTTCTTTGTTTTATTTTGAAGTAGTTCCTTAGAAATTTGATGACCAGAAACCCGTCCCCATAATGCGTACTGAAGAAGTTAGCAGCTCTTGGTCTCTAATGCACGTGTCTGTGCAATTCTGTGACGGGGTACTGAGTGAAACGGCAGATGACGTGCCAATCTGCATCTCATTTCCCTGAAGAGAGTCGCCATGTGCTCTCAGTACTATTAAAATTGATACCTCTCTTTTTCTTCTCATATTCATCATAGTTTTGGCATATTCATAACCTGATTATCTTCCAGTCCTACTGCCGAAACTTCAAGAGAAGTTGGGAATGGGGAGGAGAGAGGGTTCAAGGGGAGGTCAGATTTCGCTTGTCTGCAGTGGGGAGGAAGAGTGAGCTGGGCCTTTCTTTTGTAGCTCTGATGGCTCGGTAAAGCGAGCTCTACTTCTCTCATTTTAAGATAATAGCACGGTAATGGTGCTTTTCCTTCCCCTTTGTAGAATTAATCCACTGTACTGTGGAGCTGCCAGTTCAATTTCTTTCTGCTCAGCTACTCCTGTTTTGCTGGCAGCTTATTTCATTCTGTTGCTTGTGCTGAGCAGGTAGCAAGAGAATTCAAGCAACTTCCAGAAATTATTTTTCTTTAATATAGATACAGAATGATGAAGGCTGAACCGTGTTTCATTTTCCCTGTTCTAATAACGTTGTTACAGTCAGTTAGACGTTCCCTTCCGTAGCTCTGTGAGTAATTACTGCCTTCGCCATTATGCAATCCAGCTTCCTGCTGCTGCTAGTCAGCACATGAGCACAAGGTATGCTGGTGAGACACGGCTGAGGAAACTCCTCCCTTCCATCCCTTCATCTGGCACGGGTAGGGAAGTTACCTCTGGATCTATGTCAGGTCTCCCAGTGGGAATGTGATAAGCCACAGCACTCGGCTGCAGGGAGATTAGAGCTGCCAAGAACAGAAATTCGAAGTTGTAGGCAATAACTGGACAGCTTCTTTGAGCCTGCCTGCTTGGCATAGTAGTCCAAGCAAGTATTTTAGAGGCCTTGTTAGGGAACACAGTGTCACTTTTCATTATTCACTTCCTTTTCCTTGGAAGCTCCATTGGTGATCTGAGACCGTGTTGTTTAATGAAAAGGTTGTGGAGAGCTTGTTCAATCTCAGTTTTATTTCCTGCTTCAGCATCACTGCTACTGCAGTGGTGAGTATTAGGATGTATTGGTGGCATAGCTTTACTAAGTCATCCTAGCAGATGTTTGTTCTCTGTTTGTGTTCTATTATTACAAGCAAAAATGGCTAATGACATTTCAAAACAGAACTGTAAAAGGCAGAGCTAAATATCTTGCTCCAATTGTAACATTGCTTTTCTAGCCACTGCCTTTACTGGCAGGTTCTCTTACTCTCTGTAAAAGAAATTTGTTGAGTATTTAATTTATTTCTGTTTTTTTAGGGTTGACTTCAATGTTCCAATGAAGGATCACAAAATAACCAACAATCAAAGGTGAGCCATAATTTCTATCCGAAATGGAAGCCCCGAAGTCTGTTTTCTTTCTGACTTTAGTCCCATTGTCTGTTAGCAGTACCTGGAATGCTACCATGATTAAGCTGTCATTGCTTGTACCAGAATATTAAAGGTGTCTCAGAGAAGGTCCAACAATTGTTAATTAAAACCCTTGCAGCTATTAGCAAACTACACTAACTACAAGGCTTCTTCTCACCATAACTGCTATGGAAAGTATAGAAAAAGTAATTGTACAGACCCTAAACTTAATTCTTTAAATAAGGTTAAGTGTTATGACCATTTCACAACCACATCCCTTTGGCTGTGTGCGAAAATTTGCTGTATTTATTTGTTGGTAGTATCCAGAAGACTTTCTGCCACCCGTGGTTGTGTTAACTTGTTGGTTTATGTTAGAATAATTGTTCCAGTGCAGCATGCAAAGACACAGGATTTAGAAATGGTGATACCAAATGTCTTATCTTGCTTGTCTGACACTCGCAGGCAAATGCCAGTTTTGTTCACCACAGTATGCTCACTGCTCTGCATCCCCACCATTTCTTTATTGGTTCAGGATCACAGACTAAACCAGGAAGCCTGGTCACATTCAGGTGTGTCCTGGCATTTTTTAGCTACAATCAACAGAATTTAGATGACAAAATGCATTTCACTTCTGTGTCCTGTGTTGCATGGAAGATAACAGTGAAACATATGACACATTCTGGGACAGAGAATATTGTTGATGTTTTCTGATCTGTGCTTCAGGGTTGTCACTGTCCCTAGGAGAAGAGTAGGTTGGGTTGGCTCTACAGGGAAAGCTGTGCTCTGTTGGGTGTGGCTAGTCTTCTAGATGTGCTAGCCAGGATAGGTTGCTAAGGAGACTTACTGGTGGCCATGTCCTGCTGTCTTCTGATGAGAGGTAGGCTGAACTGTGGGAATGCCAGAGGTAGGATGGACTTTTTCAGTAATTGTTCTGTCCAGCTCTTGCACGCCCTTTCTTTTGTCATTTTTGAGGGACATCTCCCAGGGCTCTTGTGTAAATGGTTACTAAGTCTGCTTGCCTGGTAAACTCTACTTGAATCCTTTTTAATTAGTTCTTCTCTGCCATTACAGAATCAAGGCAGCTGTTCCTACCATCAAGCACTGCTTGGATCATGGAGCCAAGTCAGTGGTTTTGATGAGTCACCTGGGTCGCCCGGATGGCGTTCCCATGCCTGAGAAGTTCTCCTTGGCCCCAGTAGCTGTGGAGCTTAAAGCGCTCATGGGCAGGTGAAGTAAAAGAGTGATCCGGATGCATCAGTCCCTCTCTGTCAGTGGATCTGGATGCCTTCCTTCCTTTCTGAAAGGGTTCACTGGTGGGATGACAGTGTGTCTCTTGTGTTTGCAGGGAGGTCTTATTCCTGAAGGATTGTGTTGGTCCTGAGGTGGAGAAGGCCTGTGCTAATCCTGCAGCTGGCTCCATCATCCTGCTGGAGAACCTCCGATTCCACGTAGAAGAAGAAGGGAAAGGGAAGGATGCTTCAGGGAACAAGGTGAAACTTCAAGTCTAGCTTTTGTGCATGCCTGCTCTGGTCTTCCTAACCTTGTTTGCTGCAGAGCGGCAGGGAGTTAGCAGTCTGTCTAAAATGCTGTTTATGAATTTGCTCTCAGAAGGTTGTCAAAGATGTTTAGTTCAATGTGTCTGATCATTTGTACCATGCCGTGCAAAAACTTAAGTCAAATGCATTGGAATTTCTAAGATGAAACAGCTGAAGTGGAAGGCTATAGATAACTGCTAAAGGTGGTCTAGTTTGTAAAAGAAGGAAAAATGAGCAAAATAGGGCTGTGCAGGAAATTGGTTGCTGCTTATTACACTTTATTTTGGTATGTCTAAAACAAAAAACAAGGTTTGTTGGAGATAGTTTGTTGCCATTGGGGCCATAAGAATTATGCTGCTTTTGTGGTTATCTGACTAATGTTTTAATATAATGTTTAAACATTCTGCAGCATAGGGATTATCAAACGCTTTTATAAGCTTGTCTGCTCTTAAAAGTAGTCATGTAGAACCAGGCTGCCTTGCACCTCTGACATTTTCTTGAAGGTCAGGAAGAATGCTTGCTCCAGACAGCTGCTTTTCTTAGCGATGGTGACCCTGTTGACTTTATGCAGGCCTTGGCTCCTTTCAGATTCAGTGTGTGGAGTGGAATGCTGACCTCGTGTGGTGCCCTTTATGGGCTGACACAAGACTCCGGTAGCTTAGAAAAATAGCCCAGAGAACCAGTAAGGCTTTGAAGATGGCAATGAGAAATTGAGCAAGTCTGGAATTATTTGCTATTAGAACTGTGTGCCACTGAAAGCCAGTATGGTGGTAGGGAGAAGAGTGGGCCAAGAATTTAATTTATTTTGGGAAACATAGCCTTGGTTCTGCACATTTCTGTAATTCTCAGATCACTGAGCTGGGCATATGCATACAGAAGCATGCGCTGCAGTTGAGCACAACAGGAGAGATGCTGTTGACAGACCTGCTTCTTGTCCTAATGGAGGTGAAAGCCAGTGCTATGGAAATAGTGGTGCAATACAAGACTGCACATAACTAGCTGGTGCTTAGAAATTGTGCCTTTACAAAGCAGATCAAGTGGTAGTGGTTCCTTCTTTTCAGAGCCTCTTGTGTTCTGCTTACAGATGTTACTGGTTTTAACAGGAATACTTAATCTCTTTGTGTAAAGCCAGGCAATTTACCAAGCAAAGGAGCAGTTGACAGCATTGTTCTCTAATCTGTGTAGTCCCTTTGGCTTGTCTTCTGCTCAGGCTGTGTGGATGAAAGGGCCCCAACCTGTGCTGAACCCATCTGCCATGTCCTAGCATACCTTCCTGCTGTTGTCCCCGTGGTGTTACCTGGGTGCTGGCAGAGCCCTCGCTTGGCATGGTGAGCTGACAAAGCAGAAAGGCACTTGGAACGCTGATCACCTCACTGCCAGTCTGAGCTGTTCTTAAGAGCAAGTGGTGGTAAATTAGGTCTGAGCAGTCACTTGCTGTCAAAGCAAGCTCTGCTGTCTTTCCATGGTGGGAAAGAAAACAGCCATCCCATGAGGATTTTGTCAGATGCTTGGAGGATGGAGAAAAAGCCTTTTAACAGAAATGCATCTGTCCTTGCCCACTACACGCTAAGCTTATCTCCAGCTTTCCTGTGTTGGCTGCTTTCATTGTGGCCTGTCTTAGTGTGCAGTCCTTCAGGAGTTCATCCTTTTATCCATGGCACTTGGAGGCCACACTTTCTTTGTTCAGTAAATGAGTGTGAGTTTGTCTCATCTCAGCATTGCCTTGTTTCTGCACACCCTTTCTGTGTTACCTGTGTTCACTGCACAAAACTGGAAATCTATTAGAGGGAGACTGAAAGGTTAGTGCTGCAGATCATTCCTGCTCTGTTGATAGACTAGAAACTTAGAAGTGGGAGCAGTAATAGCAGTTCCAGGATGTTCAACGTGAAGTTTAAACCGCTTAAACCGTTTTGTGGCTCCTACTAGACTGGGAAAGAGCATATGAAATAGAGACTGACAGGATGAACTGATGAGTTTCTCCAGCTGACTGAAATTTCTTTGCTTTGGGTTTACAAGTCAAATTGCTGACTTTGACTTTAGTTTCAGATTCAACTCTGTGTGCCTGAATAGCACAAACTTGTCATTCTTTCTCTTTTTAGATCAAGGCTGAGCCTGCAAAAGTGGAGGCTTTCAGAGCCTCTCTTTCTAAACTGGGAGATGTCTATGTCAACGATGCGTTTGGAACTGCCCACCGAGCTCACAGGTGTGTATCCATCTTCCTTTCACAGGCAGAATGATGTCTGCCATGGAAACATATACAGCTTTGTCCCCAATGCGTTTTAACTTCCTTTTGGGCTTATCCCATTATCATTTTGATGTGTTTGTTCCCAAGTAACAGATTTAGTGGAGGTAGTTGTCAGTACTGTATGCTCTTGAGGTTTGCCACTCGGAACAGGGGACAGCTGAAACTTTAAAGATTTGGATTAACTTTTTAGCCCTTGAAGACAGAAAAATTACTTGCTTAGGGCTTGTATAAATGGTCCTGCAGTTACAGACCTCCTTTCCAAAAGATTAACAGCTCCAGATGGATTATTGTCATGGAGTTGTGTTTAGATCTGTGTACTTGCAAACTCTAGTGGTCCACTTTGAGCTTGATTTCATAATCCAGTGCTGCTCTGGAGGAAGACATCTTTGCTCTTGCTATGCTTATTTGTCTCTCAGTGTTTTGGATCACTAGTTAACTCTGTAAACGTCTTGCATATCAGTATGTCTGTGCAAAAACAATCTCATAAACTAAGCATGTCCAGCCATCTTATCAAACTAGGAAAACAAAAACCTTGTGTTTGTTTTCATTGCAGGTAGTAGCTATTCTTATTGCTGCAGCTGACTAACAGATTAGCTTTGTAATGCTGTGAGACACAGGGTATTTGGACCTGTACTGATAGAAAACTTTTCCTTTCCTCGCTCTTATTCTACAGCTCCATGGTAGGCGTCAATCTGCCTCAGAAGGCTGCTGGCTTCCTGATGAAGAAAGAACTGGATTATTTTGCTAAGGCCCTAGAGAGTCCAGAGAGACCCTTCTTAGCAATTCTTGGAGGGTAAGACTCAAGAACATACTGATTCCGTATTTCTCTTTTAACTCCTCTGTAAGAAATGAAAATTTATTTTGGCTTGGTTCAAACAAGTGCTTTCCTTTTAACTGTACCTACAGTTCAGATTTGTAGATAAATCCTGAGATCTCTGTAAAATGTGAATCAGAGAGGAATTAACTGACTATGTCTGCTCCTGTGATGATACTGTCAGGGTCTGCTCATTGTATCTCCTGACCTCTTACATTCCCCAAATTGAGATAGTCCACAGCAGATCGTTGTACAGATGAACCAGAAGAGCTGTTAGATACACATGATGGCCCTGAAACTGTCAGTGACCTTTCCTCCACAGTTCAGAGTACAAGTATCCTGCAGGCTCAGCACTGTGTAAATTGACACGATCTGTCATTATGCAATGGTGACCTGCTGTAGCTCGATGGGCCTCCCTCTTCCACAGCAGCTAGTGTGCAAAGAAACTTGATGGTGCAAAACCAAGTGACTGCTTCCGTGTAGAAATAGTTTCCCATTGCTGCCAGTTTTCTCACGTGTGTATCCACTTCAGCACTGTAGTTCTATGACAGTGTATTTCAGTTCATCAGGTGAATTAAAATACTTTGCTAAGTAACACAAAGCTGGGACACCGTAACATTGATGTGTTCTTGATAGAAGTATGTGGCTTATTCTTGCTCTTTGTGCCCATAAATGCGTTTTTTAAGAAGTGGTGTTCAGTTCTCATATAAAGTTTTAAACTTCTGTGACCTTGGTTATAACCTTATTATACTGAACAATGCTTTTTTAATTCTTGTTAGTACCCTTCCAAGGTTTACAGTTGCAGGTGACCCACCAATAAGTGCTATACACTCTTCACTGCCTTTGATGGAATTTGCAGGTATATCACCAAGGGAAAGTTTATTAGTTACCTTATCAGATGTGTAAGTTAGAGCAGCAGCTAGGATGGCCAAAATGTTAAAATGTCAGGCCTGTTAATAAAGTCTAGAAGTGGTGTAAACAAAATAACCTTTTTTGAGAGGTGCATAACAACGGTGATGAGCATGACCCAGTCTATGAGCTTGATGCTGAACTGATTGTGTGGCCAACTGCATCTTAGTCACAGAAGGAGCTCTGAGAGCAGTTCAGAGCCAGACATACCTTCAGCTGTTGGAAAGCACCACTGTTGCACTGGTGATGCAGCTGGTTCTGAGGTGGGACAGCAGACTGACCAAATCCTGATCAATAATACCAGAGGGAAGTCACATTTGGAAGTTGCATGTGGTCTAGCTACAGGTTTGTTAATGCTTATATATAACAAAATTGGGTCTAGAAGATGAACTGAGAACAACTGTAGTAATGAATAACGTGGAAATGAAACGTGTTGGCAAGGAAAGACCATGTTCAGGGAAGTAATTCAGTGCCAGGAACAAGGTATGTACAAGGGAAAGAAACAAAAATCTAATTCTCCTTCACATCTCTTAACCTGGAGCTGCACATGGCAGGATGGGCCCTGAGGGGTTTTGCTGTGGCTCTCTTCCATCCCATCAGTGCTTCTTTACCAGTTCAGTTCCCACAGTGTAGCAACACTAACAACTTCATGGATTAAACTGGGGTTGGTGGCTGGTTCACACCAGAGCCCTCCATGGTCACTAAGGTTGGATTTATAGAGGCACTACCTGTTTCTTACGGTTAGGTCTGAAACTGTTTTATTAATAAAGTTCATATCGTTATCCCTGGTTTAGAGGTGAGGAAACTAAAGCAGTAAGAGGAAATGGTCTTGTCTAATGTCACCAAGCAGGGCATGTTCAAACTAAGACTGTAATGCAAGTCTCCCAAGTGTCAGCCTAGGTTTATCTCAGGGTTGCTTCTAAGATCTTTTATGAAGTTTTCTTTTAGATAACAAAAATTCCGTACATGGCATTTAAGAGGGAAGACAGGAGATCTGTGTCTGTTTACTGCCTCCTCTGCCATTTCTGTATAAAGAAATGTTGGAATTGTTCTGTTACCAATCATTTTTATCTCGTGCCAAAAGCAGTCATCTGCTTTTAGGCAGGGCAGTTCTGCATCACAGATCATCATGATGGGTTGAAGCTGTACTGTGAGTGTGATGGAGCGCCGGGCCTGGACAGCTTACAGGAGCTGGGTGTGGGGTGGCTGGTGCAAAGGATCCGGGGTTGGACAGTGGTTGTGAATGGCAGTGCTCTCATCTCTGCCTTGCTGAAGTGCCAAACGGGGTTTATCTTTAAATAGGAAAAGAAATTGGCGGGCTGAATAATGCTTTTGAAAGTTGATGTTTCTTGCTGACCTGCTAAATTGCCACATTCCCTTTCTGCCCGCTCCCAACAACTCCTTTGTTTTGAATCATACTCTGAGAGTGGCCTTGACGTGCCACAGTTATGATATTGCCATTAGTGAATAGCAGTTGATTCATCCTGCTTCGATCCAAGAAGTCCTTGTGAGGCTTCATGCTGTCTTAGGTAAAGATTACTGGAGAGTAAGTTCTGTCTGAGGAATTTGGGGCAATGGCTACATTATTCATTCTTTTTCCTTCTCTCTCTCTCCAGAGCCAAAGTTCAGGATAAGATCCAGCTGATCAGTAACATGTTGGATAAGGTCAATGAGATGATCATTGGTGGTGGAATGGCGTTCACCTTCCTCAAAGTGATCAACAACATGGAGGTATGAAAGAGCAACTCTGTGTCTGCTCCTGGTGAGGAATATGGTCAGAATGCCCCTTATATATTCTGGTATTGAGAACTGGCTATCTCCACTCTCTGCAAGAGTAGGAAGCACTGGGAAGTAACTTGACAATCACTTTTGCAAAAATTGGATTACTGTCTATCTATGTCTATCTTGGTCTGTCTAGCTTCAAGAAGACAGTCTTTCAAAATTTGCTGTCTGAACAGTTTGTCATGACTGCTGTTACTCTCGTCTGTGATGACCAGTAGCTAAACAAACATGTCTCTCTTACTTTTCCCAAATAATTTCTCTAGATTGGCAACTCTCTGTTTGATGAAGAGGGATCAAAAATTGTCAAGGACCTGATGGCCAAGGCAGAGAAGAACGGTGTGAAGATTACTTTGCCTGTTGACTTCATCACTGCAGACAAATTTGATGAGCATGCACAGACTGGGGAAGCCACAGTAGCTTCAGGCATTCCTGCTGGCTGGATGGTAGGTTTTAATAGATGAAGGACTAAACCAAGTAGCAGACAGCAGTGAGGTGGGAAGGACACCTCTTAAAGGAGTCCAAAGAGTAATTGTGATGCTTTGCAAAGGTTTCTGAAGGCAGTTAAGCTGCATAGAGTGTGTTGGTTTAATGAAACTGAAGCAGTGCTGTTTGTCCTGAATTTTTAAGTCTAAAGTAGCTTTTGTGAGATTTGGATTAAAACAGCAAAATTCTTCTAAAACCTTCAGATTTGAATGGAGTAGAAATCCATTTCATTTGACTGGAATTTAAGCAGAGTTGGCAAAAGTTTCTAACCAAGGCTTCAAGCATCTGATATTGATTTTTAAATTACTTATTTGTACTAGGAAGATAAATACACCAGACTCCACCCTACTGCAGCAGCTGCTGGCAAATCTTTCTGTTCCTTGGTATTCAGTGCATACAGAGAAACTCTTGCTTCATATCCAGGGTTGAGAGGGGAGCTTCTGAGCATTCCAGCTAGACTGGTGATATGAAATGAGGGTCGGCAGTAAGTATATCTGTGGCTTCTCTTACTTGTCTTAGGGCTTGGACTGCGGCCCTGAAAGTGTGAAGAAGTTTGTTGAAGTTGTGGGAAGGGCCAAGCAAATTGTGTGGAATGGTCCAGTTGGTGTCTTTGAGTGGGACAAGTTTGCCAAAGGAACCAAAGCCCTGATGGACAAAGTGGTAGAAGTAACTGGAAAGGGCAGCATCACCATTATTGGTAAGTAGTTGTATGTCGTGTTCTTGCCTCTCTAAATACAGGAAAAAAGCTTCTGCTTGCCAATACCATATTAAAAATACTTGTCAGCTTGGGGTTTTTTAGTTCATGTTTTCATCTGTCCTTCAGCTTGGAAATAGGGCTTTAAAAACTGCATTTAAAAATTGCTGAGTATTTGGGAGAAGGACCAGCCCATAGCAAGGCTATGGTCCTTAAACTGAACCAAATCTGAATTTCTTGTGTGTCTTACTGATTTTGTTTGTACTACAGGTGGTGGAGACACAGCCACTTGCTGTGCAAAGTGGAACACCGAGGATAAAGTTAGCCATGTCAGCACAGGAGGTGGTGCCAGCCTGGAACTGCTGGAGGGTAACTTGTTTTGTCTTAAATTGTTTGAGCAAATAGGGTGGTTTGGGGTGCTCTACCATGTGTTGATATTCAAGAAAGCACAATAGGGTGAATATCTTTTCTGTTCTACCACGTGGAGTTGCATGTAGGTTTTGAGCAATGAGCTGCTCATTGCTGCTCTTCTGTAGGCCTCCTAGAGGAAGGGAGGAAAGAAAATGGAGTGTTCTTACAAACAGCACAGTCTGCCACTCCCAGAAAGCAAAAATGCTGGAATAGAAAATAAAACGGCCTTGAGAGTGGGCTGTCTTTTGTAGATGATCCCCTGAGACATGATAACCAGACTGTTTAAAATGCCCAGTTTCTGTTAGGGAAATCTCATTGGAATAGCCTGGAATTTTTGCCAGAAGTCTCCTTTCAAGTGCATTGTTTGAAATTCCCTGGTTTTGGGGAGCCCTCTAGTGATCACTTAAAAACCTGCACGAGGGTACTTGAAATTCAAAATGATGAGAATTTACAGGATTCTTCTAATGAGTTACATTGTTCCCTAAATGAGTTTTCATTTCCTCTGGTAATTAGCTGTTTCCCAATATGTGTAAATTATCTAATGCTGTCAACTTCTCTGTAGAAGAGAAACTGCGATAAACTGCATTGCAGCTGTTAGTTTCCAGCAGTTATATGCGAGACAGAGCTTTTGTTTCTGTTGCCTAGGGAGTGATGGTAAAGGGAAAGAATGCAGATGGCTAGAAGGAAACACTGTGCAACCGATTTATTCAGAAGGACAAACTTGTCTAAGTTTTGGCCCAAAATGTGGGTTTGTGTGTGTGATCTTTTAAATGTAACGGAAGTCTAGCTAATTAGAAAAGCTTCTGAAGATTAAAAAAAAAAGGGCAAAGAAACCAACCCAAAAACCCCAGCAAACTAGAAAGTTGTGAACAGTGTTGAAATTCAGTACTGCCACACAGCTTGAGCATTAGAAGGTAGATTTTCTGAAAAAAGGCAAAACCAGCATGGTCTCTCTTCATTATTAAAGTAGGACAAAAAGCTAAAAATGCTTTAGAAAACATTGCACTTTAATAATCCAGGCCCTCATACTCGGGATGAGCATATTCCTTGTTTCCATCAGTTGGAATGAGGCATGTAAATATCTCGACCTGGGTGTTTTAGTCCCAGTAAAAGACTTGAGACTTGTTAAGAGGCTTTGTTTCTTAATTAATTCTTAAAATTTCCACCACACACTCCCAAAATTCTATTTACATGCCACTAGGGATTGAAGAAAGTGTGCAGCAACTCCCTAGATCCAATCAGAAATCTGTTTGCTATCTAACTTAATGGAAAAAGATCTTAGGTGTTTGGATCTGACCCTAGCAGAGACTTGGATAGAAATTTACCATTATTGTTAATTGAGAATTGATGAGACTGGTATGTTAAGAATCTGTCTGCTGACACAGGAGTGCAGCTGTGCTCTAGATATTCACTACAGCCCTAAAAGGTATTTACTGTGTGGAAGTTTAAATGTAACCATATGCCTTGAGAGCCACAGTTGTCAACAGAAGTGTATGTAGAGCCAAGCTCTTCCATTTTTAACCTACAATTTCTAATGTGTTTTGGTGGGTTGTTTTGGGGTTTTTTTTATGTTTAAATGTTGCACTTGCAAGTGTAAAGCTTAGTTTAAGGGCAGAGAGGGATCCTTAACTTTACTGGTATTTTTTAACTAACAGGTAAGGTTCTTCCTGGTGTGGATGCCTTGAGCAACGTGTAGAGAACAGAGTATCGCCCCACTTCCTGGTCCTGTGCACAGCCCCTGAGATTCAACACTTCAGCGCTTCTGTATTTCAGCTCTGCGATAGGCAGATCACAGAATGTAAACCGAAACTGGACAGGGTTTGAGGATGACAGCAGAGATATTTTACGACTGCAGTTTACATGATGTGGATTTGTCCACTGTTATCCCACTTGAATTAACGTAGTGAATTTAAACTGTTGTTGTGAATTTAGAGTGTATATATTTATATTTTTCCTTTACAAAGAGATTAATCCCTGTTAGACATGTCTGTTTCTCAGAAAGGAGTGCACTGTTCAGCTTCAATGTTCTTAGGCATTTTCATCACTTGATACGGTTCAGAAACAAGAGGGGACTCCAGTTTTTTGGAGGCTGATTGTAATAGCTGCTGAATAAACATATTTAAAGTGCTCCCAGTTTGTATATGGTCCTTCTTTGAGATTTTTACAATGGTCTGCATTAAAATATCTTCTTCCTAGCATCACAAGTCAGTGATATTTTTCCTTTTTGCACTAATTATAATATTTGTAAATACCCTTTTATTTTTGTCCAGTGGATCTATAAGCACCCAGTCATCATCCAAGTGAACTCTGGTAAGGAAGTAAATTGTAACAGATCTGCTGATATGTTAAAACTTCCTTTCTGTCAGGTAATTAAAGTGAAATTTTGAATGTGACAATCTAATAAACACTTAAATTTTCACTTTTATCTAGAGAACTTGCTTTATAGTAGGCAACTAATGTATCTAATTTGAGTATAGGGGCAACTTTGAAAACAGGCAGGTAAAAACAGTCACAGGCAAATGGAACTGCATTGTGACTTCGCTCAAGTTTGAGGTCCTAGCATAGTAAAACCACACAGTTGGACAGTTAGGTTTGCATGTGTGGCTAAAGCACGTTGCAGAACTGCAGGTCCTGTCAGTGGAGGACCACCAACACAGTGCAAATGTATGAAGATGGGATTTCCATTTTGTCTGTCGTGCATTGGCTCCTCTGCTCACTGCAGGACCCAGATGTGAGCACAGGGTGGCTCTAAACCAAACCCAGGGCTATTCCAAATTCAGATTGCCTTCTGAGCATCCAAAAGTATGTTTTAGATTATGTTAGCAACCACAGCTGTGCTCATAAGAACTGTAAGAATATGCAGTGATCCAGCTGAGCTGTTTGTGTATCTTCCTGCTTGACAGAGAAGAGTGATGTAAAGCAGCAATTGCCTGGTTTTTATTCTAGTGAAGTCCCAGCAGCATTGTTAGGGTGCTTCCCAGCCGTTTTGCATGGCCCAAATAGTATAAAACAGCCAGGACGAGCCATGGAGAGAACCTCTGAGACAAGTAGTAAGCCACAAGACAGAGTGTGCTTTTAAATTAATTTGTATGTATATAACATTACCAAAACAAAATGGAAGCATATGTTATAAACAGACACAGCCTATTTGCCAAATTTTATTCAGTCATGGTGGGATGCAAATTAAAACCCAATAATGCTGAAGTGTGCATAAAGCTGTGTATGAAATACATACTCATTACATTTTAAGGCTAAAAGTGACTATTGCAAAGAAAAAAAGCTAGAAATAATGCAAATGACTGCAGTGCTGTGGTTTTCTCCTCCTCCCCTCCTTTGTAAATCTCCCAAGCATTGTCTTATTACGCATGAATGATGCAGATTTTTGCTAGGATTGCTTTCTCGCTGTTGGTCATGTTTTCCAGGCAGGGGTGCAGACCTCCGACAGCTGCAGTAGCAAGGCAAAGAAAGGAGTGAGCTTGTCAACCACAAAAAGACTATGGATTTTGGAGATCCAGTACTACAAAAACAAATATTCCACCATGTTTTATAACAGATCATTCTTGTCTGGCTCTGTCAAACCAGGCCTCGTGACAGCACAGCCCATTTTAGTGTCACTCTTATACCCCTGTGTTGCTGGATTCCCGTGGAGCAATAACAGATTTTCCCTCCATAGCTTCTTTCTTGGTATTTACATTGAGAGGTTGGTGTGTCACTACTACCTCTGCTGTTTTTTTTCCCCTCTTCATCAAAAGCAACAAAACAAAGCTATCTGTAATCAAATATGGCAAGGAGTAGTAATGCTGCATGAACACAGATGTCTGTGCTTGAAAGCATTTTTCCACCTGACTTTGCTTGCTACTCACATCTCTAAAATGTTCTTTGGTTTCTACATGGCTTGTTTTAACTAATGCAATGTTCAGGTCTGTGTGCGTGACATAGCAAACATTGTACAACGAGGCCAGAGAGATATGCAGCTTTATGGCTTGTAAAGAAAAATAAATGAAACATCTTAACATGAGACCACAGGAGCTGTATACTTGAGGACCAGCAGCTGATTACTTGAGTGACAGTTCCCAGATATTTTTTTTTTTTAAGCTTTGCCTATTAATACTTTTTAGCACCTGGCTACTGCGGTGATAAAACATTCTTAAGTCATTAGAGGTTCCTTCTCTCACTAAATTTTACATCCTCTGGAGTCACACCGGTATTCCTACATTATTTTGGCATGTGTTCTGACAACTTTTCTAGAGATGAATCTTTGACAGTCTTGCTTTTACATTTTTATTGTTTTCGTTGGGAGTGTTTCTGGGGCAAGGAATGTTGCTAGTTAGAAACATTGTGGAAAAGACGTTACGTTAGAAGACAAAGCTATCACAGAATGCTCAAGCTGTGATGAAGGTAATAGATTTAGCACATAAGTGGGCCAGTAATAGAAGCCAGGTGAAATAAAAAGTGAAAAGCTTAAATTGTTATGGCTGAGATTGTAAAACATTTCAACATGGAAGACTTTAAATTTGTTGTCAACAAAGTAAGGTCCTCTTAGGCTGAAATATGTGAGCTCTCATACTGGTGTCTCCCTGCATAATTTACAATCTACTGTTAACTGCAGGTGGTAGAGATAGAGTTTCTGTGTTGTAAAATGTGCAACCAATGGTACTTGAAAAAGTTGTGAAAATGGCAGTCACCCTGTTAAGACCAGTAACTTTGCAGCCATGTGAGAGGACATCAGCCCTGATGTGGCAGAGAGGGCCCAGGACATCCTTAGTAGTTGTAGATCTGGCTGACCAGGAGGCCAGCTGTGGCAAACGTACCTTTGTAACTGCTAAAGCATCAAAACTTTGCTACAGCTCTGCCTGTCCATGGAACAGGGCCTCCTGCAGGCAGCGGCCATTTTGTGAGTGACATCATGATGGTGGGGAAAGCATCCCTCTCCCTTGGAGGGAAGGATGGATATCTTTGTCCTCTCTTTTTCAGTGTGTTCCCCTGGAGGCCTGCCGCCTTGGTGTGCCTCACAGCCCAGCCGGTGTTTCACAGAGGACTTCAGTGCTTTCAGCCCCAGGTGCCTGTGTGTCCCAGGCCTGCCAGAGAGGAGCTGCCTCCATCGGGCACCCGCCTGGGCCGCCTCTCCCTCCGCCGGCCATGACGGGGAAACCTGAAGGAGCCCCCAGTGCAGCTCCCTTCCGACCCCGGGCTGCGCTGCCAGGCTGGTGTTCCCGCTCACCCTCGGGCGGTGAGGCCAGGCGAGACGGCGCGGCCGGTCCCGCCGGCGGGCGGGCGGTGAGGCCGTGGCGGGGCGGGAGGACTACACTTCCCGGCCGCCTTTGCAGGCGCTGGCCCAGCGGGGGATGCCGGGTGCCGTAGTTGCAGCCTCCTGGTGAAAGTTAATAACTGAATCTGGGGTAGGCACTTCCCAGAGCTCCTCGGTGCCTCTCATTGCCATGCCGGCTTTGTCACCTCGGAGGAAAGAGGAGCAAGATGGATGAGCGGGCGGCCGCTGGGGCAGGCGCCCGCGGGGTAAGGAGCGGGTGTGGAGGGGGGGGAAGGGGGGCTCGGGCCGCCGCTGCGAGGCCGGCTGCGAGAGGGGAGGGCGGCTGGCGGCTGCCCCGCCGGGCCCCCGCGGCGAGGAGGGGGGGCCGCGGCTGCCCTGCCCTGGCGGGATGCCGGGCGTGGGGGCAGGTGCAGCGGCGAGCGGCGCTGGGGTTCCCCCCGCGGCGGGGCTGCTGAGGCGGGGGCGCGCAGCGCCGGCTCCCTCCTAACGGCCGCGATAGCCCCGGCCCTGCCCTCGGCGCCCCGCTCCTGCCCGCGCCCCCCGCCTCCAGCCTGAGCTAAATGCCGGCCCGGCCCCGCGCTGCCCCCTCCTCGCACCTCCCGGGGCGAGGCTGCACGGCCCCGCGGCTCCCCCGAGGGGGGGGTCCCCCCCTAGAGCCCGGGAAAGGGGCTCCCGTGTCTCTCTTCCCTGCTCTCGGGGAAGCCATCTCCTTCCCCGGGCAAGGTGCGCGGGTGTGGGGCAGTTCCGTGGCTCAGCCCGCAGCCCCCGGGATCGCGTCCAGTGTTTGGGGGTCGCCGCAGGCACCCCCGGTGGTCTCGGGAAAGTCTTGTCATTGGCAAGTGGCGAGGCGAGGAGAAGGCTGTGAGGGCTTGCAATGGGAACTGTTTGATGTGTGTCGTAGTGGGACAGAGGAGTCGGTGCGAAGGAGAGAGCAGAGCTGTGCTGCCCATTCCCAGGTTCGTTTTCAAGTCCAGGTTAAGGCAAGGGGATGTTTTGCTACCTACTGTCCTGCAGAGGAGATCCAGGGCCTCTGCCCCTGCCCAGCTGCAAGAGATGGTGCCTGCTCTGCCCTCCCTCCTCTTCCCTCCAGAGTCCCCATCCCTGCCAGCCCCAAACACCCACCTGAGCTGGTCCGCATCAGCCCAAACTCTGAGTTAAGCAGAAGTGACTCCAAATCCTCCTGCTTTGATCTCTGAGGGAACAAAATGCCAATCTAAGAGTGATAATCCCTAAAGAGTTAAAAGCTTTGTGTTTGCATCCTTGCCTGGTAGAGAGTGGGGATCCCACCAGCCCCTTGAGGCTCTGGGTTTAGCCGTCCCTGCTACTACTTCATGGTCTGCTCTCAGGTTGAAAGATTATGCCTTTCATTAGCAGACTGATTCAAGTAGGCCCATAAATACTCATTTATGTGACATTTACCACGTGGTCAAAGCAGAAGTACAAATCCTGTCTATCTCAATTCTGGCATACTTTTTGGGGAAGGTGAGGGCTGGAAGGCCAAATCTTTTGTGTGTGGGAGCTGTGGTGCATACAGGATCTTGGGTGATCTCAAACACCCATTGCTTTTGCTTGAAGCTGTAGATAGCCAAGAACTGGCTGAATCGCCAGCATACAGTAGGGTAGCCCCAGCACTTCCATTGTGCAGGCTCCTGGGGGACTGTTCTGACTTCTCACAACAGTCAGGCCCAGACTCGGCCTTGGCATCCTTGCCTGGAATCTCCCATTGTGAGATGCATAAAGAAGATCCCAATTCAATTTTCAGTATGTCACCTCTGATAATGATCCTTAATTCAGCCCCAATGCAATATAAAATAGCAAATTCCATTTTAGTTCACTTTTCATTTTCATTCTGCCGTTTAACGATAATTTTTCATTAAGCATCTAATCCTGTCTTAGCGTTTCTCATCAGTAAGGCTCAAGGTGCTTTACAAAACAGGTAAAAATATGACTATTCCAATTAGCCTTATTAAGATGTGGGGTTTGGGCAGCTTCTGCAGATAATATAGGTCATAAATAATTAAGAGTACAATCTAATTAAAAGAAACCCCCAGTTGTAAACCAAACTGCCATACTGAAGAAGCCAGTCTTCAAAGGAATGGCCTCCTAACCTAATCTCCCTGATGAGGAGAGTATCCCATTAACGCACAAATCTTCTCTCTCCTAATGTGTCTGCCCCAACAGCAGGTACTTTCATGTGCCTGTGCAGGACCCAAGGGAGGGAGAGGGTCAAGGAGTTTCAGTGACAAAAAGCAGTTTGGAGAGTGTTCTATTAAAGTCCCTTATCTCATCATTTGAATAAAGGTCTCATGTTTGGAGGCTTACCAAAATGTACAGCCTGAACGGAGCAAGGTTAGGAGTAGAACTGATTTAGTTTTTTAGTTACTGAAAATTAGAAACATTGCTCAAAATGGAGTCTAGAAGATACAAAGAAGGTTGTGGCCTGGATCCAGTTTATACGTGACCTAAATAGAATTCTGACCCCCAAACTTGCTGTGAACACCTTGTCAAATTTCATCAAAGTTGGACACAAACTTTCATGTTTGGGAGTTTAGGCTCTAGATTGCTAGTGCTAAACTGGGTCTGTGTATCCTGACACCTGTGTGTCGCCACGGGAAGCTATCTCAGGACCGCTGTTTATCTACATAATTCAGCAGTAGAGCTATGTGGATGAAATCCTTGTTCTCATTCCAAATACCTGTTGTCACGTATTACTTATTCTGTGGGAATGTTTTTGCTCCAGTTTGTGGTTATGCAGTGTTTAGCGATGACCTAATTGCAATGTTCTCATTAGCCAGAGAAATTTCTGAGTTTGGCTGTATAGTTCACCTTCTCAGTAAGTAAATCATTGGTCCGTAACACTGTCTACCATCAGTACTGTCACATTAGCCACATTTTATGAGGGATCATGAGGCTGGTGAGGGCACATTGAAGCTTGTGTATCTACAACAGCTTCTCACACTTCACCATTGTAATGTTTAACTTAGCTCAGAGTAAGTGCAGACCATCTTGTTGATGAAAATGCCTGAATCTGATGAGCTATAGCAGCTTGCTTACCACTAAAGAAACTGTACCTCTGTTAGTTTGGTGTGGGGTAATTTCCTTGAAAGTTGGTGATATACAAGCAGCTACAAATAAAGCTGAAAAATGCCAGATTGCCTTTCAGACTGTCTCATGATGAGGCTTAATCTTGGCCCGGGAATGCTGGTTTAATTTTCAAATGTAACTCAAAGGAATGTTGGTTGCAAGTTACATTAAAATGAGTCCCTAAGTCCCTTAGGGTCTTGGAGAGACCTATATCTTGTTCCTTCTGTGCTGTAATTTCTTCATTTCTATTGTGTTGAACTGTAGTTCAGTCTCATACGCTGGAAGCTTTGACTAGTAAGGCATGACTGGAGCTCTGAGTAATGCTCGTGGTACCGGAAAGCTACTACAAATGACAGAAGGGAACTTACAGAAATAAGGAAGCAGGGAATGCAGACATTTTGAGCAGCAGAAAGAGGGAGGGTGAGAACAGAAGAAAGGGGGGAGGGACAAAGGAATGAAAAATGTAAAAGAAAAAGCAGGAAGAAAACTAAACCACCACCATTCTAAGTGACAGTCAGTGTGGTGTGGGTGAGGCTTTGCACTTGAACCAGGTTTCCTAAGAACATTATCAGGTGCCACTTATGGGAGGGAGGAGGAGGGAAGAGGATTCCTGGAGAAGTGCATATCCACACAATGAAGTCTTTGGTTTCTTCCCTTGCACATTTGTAGAGCGCTCACGTCTTTCCCTTACCCCAGGAGACATTCCCATTTCCTTTCACTTACCAGTGTTTGGAAGGCGGAAGGAGATGAGGCACTGTTGGGTTCCCTTATTAACTTAATCTGTGGGAAGCCCTACATAAATCATTGAATTTCCTAGTCTTGATAGAATGAGATATTTGTACAGTGAAGTCAAACAGAAGATCGAGGTTCCTGCACAGGGAGGCTTTGACGCTGTTCCAGTCCTGTGCCTGTGACTCTTAATGTGTGCATTTCTTTGAAGTCTGAAGCTTAGGAGTCTGCATTAATGATCAAGGGACAGAGCTGAATACAGAATTTGTACGGTATGAAGGTAAAGGTGTGGGTATGAATGTGGGAAGAGAATATTTAAGAGCAGTCTGGCATATATAGTTAGTAATATTAAAAAAAGTAATCACATTAATTTCCTATTGTTACTCAAGTTTCCAATGCTTTTAGCATCTTCTCATTCCTTGTAGATCAGTGATTTCTTGCTGGGTCCTGTCGTGTCCAAAATACTAACTTCTCTAAAAAGTAGAAGACTTTGAGTTTGAAACCTTTTGTCCTTTTGTGCAATGGGAAACTTGCTCTGATCTGTTATGCAGGAATCTCTGTTCCTCGTGCAGTGTTTTAGAGCACTGTGCTTGGCATTTGGCTGTCACTCTGTCCCACTCAGCCAAGTGTCGGTGATCCCGGAATGCTTAAAAACTTCCTTGCGGCGCTCTGCAGATGTGAAGCTCTTATGAAGTTGAGATTTGTCGGGAGCAAAATGCATTAAAACAATTATTTCTGACTTTGACTTACGACTATGTTAAAACTCACTTATTTTTACCACTGTGTTTGTTCCTTTTTGGGCTTGTAGCTATTTCTGTAATTCAGAAGCTGCTGTTCTCATTTTTTGCTCCATAAAGTAAAATAGTCAAAGTAAAATGCTGTGTATCTTGCTACACTTAATATACAGATATCTACTGACTGAAACAGTGAAATAT
Source organism: Athene noctua (assembly GCF_965140245.1). Taxonomy (NCBI): domain Eukaryota; kingdom Metazoa; phylum Chordata; class Aves; order Strigiformes; family Strigidae; genus Athene; species Athene noctua. The sequence goes on along the minus strand of NC_134047.1, from coordinate 10,878,786 downwards.
ACCCTGGGTTTCAATTTCTGACCCGCTATTTTAAATGCATTTTCCAGAACTCCACCCTAATTGCTGCTTTTTCTTGATTGAGCAGCAAATCAGTTCCCCTCTAAGCCCCAGGATTACCAAAATTCAGATTTTTCTGAAGAAGCAAAGGTCAGATTTTCAAGACTCACCTTATATGTGGGGACCTCATGAAGCAGATTCTAAGGTGTTTTTTATGTCCTAGCAGAAAGGGAGTTGCTTTCAAAATACTGGCCAGTTGATTTCAGAGCACCAGGGAATTTGCAGTCTTGCTCTGGGTGTCTCCCATGTGATGGAGTGGCACAGACCTACCACAGGGCTTTGGGAGCACTGGGCCCTCCCTCACGGGTACCACTCACACTCCCACAGCCTTTAGTTCAGCCGTGGCTGCACTCTCCACCTGATCAGAGGGTTGGCCGTGCCCTTCAAGTTGAAAAACTGGGGACCCCAGGCCCTTCCGTGTGGATGACCCCTTTCTCCAACCTAATGTTGCTGTTGTAAACTGAATCTTTTCAGCATCCCAGATACTTTGAAGCCATCCTTATTAACAGGTTCCTGAGTGCCTTGCCGGTGTTGAAAGGGAGGGACGGCAGGTCCAGCCCCAGCAATGCCGGACTGAGCTGGGGCAGCGGCTCTGAGCTTGGCAGCCATTCTCCAATAATGGCTTTACTCTGGCTCAAGCAGATAGGGCTGCATTATGAAGTCTCATGTTGTTTGGGGTTTTTTTTAATACACTGAATTTCTTTATGTATTTAATACCATAGGGTAAATGAATATTTATGTAGGTGCCAGAGGTCTTTGGATCAGATATGTCATATACAGCTTTGATCCAAAGCCCGCTGTAGCCCAGAAGAAAAACCCCACCTCTGACATTGTTCTCCCCTCTTGCCCCCATGGAATGAAAAAGACAAATTATTTTAAGCAGTTCAACATGTACTGAGGTTTAGTTTGTTAGCTAAGAAAGAGTATAATGTCCTTCCAAGACTATGTTCAAAACTAAAGAACAAAAAGCTACCTTGAAAAATGGCCATTGGGAAGCAGACCGGCAAAAGCCAAGAAACTTGAGCTCTTTACTAATGAATACTCTGTCCTTAACTCACATTGTCTCTTTTGTTTCCCACACTTTCATGAGCTGCACATGGATTCAATTTGCCAGTCTTTAACCCTTCTTACTGATGCCTGATCTGTGCATAGTTTGGAAACTGGGACAGCTGTCACTTAGGTGCCTGGCTTTGTTTTTATTTTTTCTCCTCCTGATCTGTTTGTCCCTGTGCAGTCTCTGGCTCAGATGCGGTAAAGTAATCCACGAGGGGTGTGGACAAGGCTTGGGTGCGTGCTGGGGAGAGGGAGTCAAAGCTTTTCCAGCTTCCTGGCAAAGGGTGTAACAAAGACGGGTCTGGAAAGCAGGTTTGCTTTGATTAAAACGTAGTAGCATTTCCACTGTGATTACCAGAGGGGAAGATGTTGGTGCTGTGCTAGGACTTTTTTAAGAAGGGCTCTTTTTCTTGGCATAGCTCTAGAATTGATGGAAAGTCAGGGTGGAGCCAAGGGATTTGGCATCATGGGAACTTCTCACACCAGCTTGTCTTTGTGCTACAGCAGAGCAGAAGTGCTTTCTGCAGAGGGAAGCATTAAACATCAGATGTTTATTTGCGACAGTGAAATTTCTTCCAGTGAATGATTGCCTATAGTAAATATACTTCTTAGTAATGACTGTATTGTTTCCAAAAATGCAAGTAGCTCCTAGAGTTGCTGTTTGCTAAACTGATGGGGATCTAATTAATCATCCATTTAAAACAAAAAAAGGCATTCCATGTAAAAAACGTAATGCATTTTTATTCCTCATTTTGTCTCTAGATAACTATTGAACAAAGATCACCAGCAGAGAGTGCTGGTGCTCTTCCAGAATGTGGCAGCCACTTCTGAAATTGATTGTAAAATCTAATCAGACTTTGTTCCATAATTCTATTTTTAGTTTTTCATGTCTGTGAAAAATGTTAATGAGTTATCTGTAACTTGATATCTTGCTGTCTCTAATTATCAATCTTTTTGTAGCTTACTACAGGAGAACATCATTTTTAGGAGTACAACTGTGTGCTCAGAAAAATTATAATTGCCACTTTTTGAAGCAATTATTTAACAGAACTTCATATATTGATGGTTTTTGTACATAACATTATGTCTTCTTTCGTTTAATATTCAAAATGATCTGTTTATTCAGTACAGCTTCTATGTAGTAGAGAAAGATGACCCTGCTCCTACAATTAGTAGAGCTCTGGCATCTATATGGTGCTCATTCTTTCACTGAGACCATACTTTTAACCTTTCCAAGCAATGGAAGGTTGTTTCCAGCCAAAGATTACTTTTGGTTGGGCCTCTTTCAGTTCTCAGTTTTGAGTCTGCTTTTGACATCAATATTAAAAATGAATTGCAAAAGCTTTAAATCGAAAGGCACCCCCTTTCCCCTGTCTCCACAGTAATTATCAATATAGTTGCACCATTATAGGTCCTGGAGGCTTTGAAGAAGCTTGGCTTTTTGGTTTCAAATCAGATTTGTTTTTTCTCCTCTTAATCTTTATGGTCATTGAAATATCAGGATTATCAAGTCTGTTTTTTGCTGCAGAACCTGCCGTGCATCTCACTCTCTTGTGATTTCATACATTCTTTAGTCAATGAGAGCAAACAAAGACTGTTGAAGTGCAGGGCCTCCGTGCCTTACTCTTACAGTTCACTCTGATCCAAGTATGCTGGAAGTGGGGGGAGTCTTTTAATTAATTTCAGTAGATTTTGAAGGGACATCTCTTTTTGAAGAGGCATGGGAGGCAAGAGTGCAGAGAAGCGAGGGAGATGGTCAACTTTTGTACATTAAGGTTGTTAACATCCAGTAGACACCAGTTAAAGGCTTACAGGCCCTTCTTTGGGAGAAGAACAGTGTCTTGTAAGGAAGTCCCTTTGTCCAGACTAACGCTGCTGTCGTTATTTTGCCAAAACTACATTTAAGTCTGAGGGAATGGTGTGTGAATGTGTTTAGAGCCAAGCTGAAACGTGTAATTTGTTTTTCCGTAGTTGTCAGTTGTTTTATCACTCTTCTGGTTACAGAGCTTTCTTCTGAAATTCTGCATAAAAAGGGGCCAAGGTTCAGCAGTTAGAATAATTCTCTTTACAGGTGGTACCTGATCAATCAACTCATGGGTGACACATCACTGCTGACCTCTATATCGCATTTCACTGTGTAAGCTGTTCTTTTCTCCCCCATCTGGTGTAGACCCTTTCCTCACCCAAGGAACCATGCTGAACTTGAGTTACACTCCATTAGAGGTACCATCCAAACTGACATACTTTTAAAAATCTTCACATGCAGTAGCATGCAAAACCTTAGATGAGCAGGAGCCATGTTACAGTGTAAATTGCAATATAGACAGGACAGGAAGTTGGCTATGCCAACTTGGCTAAGTCTCTGTAGCAGTTACTTTTCTCCCAGAAGTTATGTGGTCCAAAAAGTTTTATTATATAGAATTGGTAGAATAATAAACTTGTGTAGAAGGACACAGCAATTACTTAATGAAGGACAGAGGAATACATGCTGCATAGCTATTCCTGCTCTTGTGTTTTGAAAGGTAGCATTTTTCTAGTGATACTGCACATGTCAAGTTTCATGGTAGTAATTTCTGGTGTTGTTGGTCTGTGAATGCCTGTCGTTACCATTTGTAGGTGAATGGTTTTACATGTAATTCATGCCTCAATCTCATCTCTGTCAGATTAATTTTGTTTCTCTTCAGAAATCATATCTGGTCTCCAGCTGTACCCAATGGCAGGACCTGAGAGAGCCTTTCAGGGTTTGTTAGAGCTCAGGGCTGCATATAGCAGCAACATCAAATCCTCTAAATACAACTTAAAATTGGTCATGACAACCCTGAAGGCCCTGGATGCTGTCCAGCCTGGTGATAATATGACAGCAAAAGCTGCAGTGCTGTATGCCCAAGTTCATTGTACGTGCAGCAGCAAGGCAGGTTCTGAGGCTTGTGACTCTGAGACTCTCCAAATCTAGACTGCACTCTCAGCATAACTCTGGACAAACCACTTAACCCTCTGTACCTTGGTGCCTTTTCCACACGTTTTTTTTTTGTGATTCTTACACAGTTTTGAAGTCTTCTAATCTTGTTTTGATCTGTATCCCCTAATGTATTTGTTCGCTTACATCCTTTTCTTCAATGAATATATCTTTCAAACTGACTTTGGCTTCTGTAGCAAGAAATGTACTCTCCCTTCTCAGAATTACCTATTCCTTGCTCCTGCTCACCTAGTAAACTTGGCCTTAGCTCCTCGTCTTCATCATTTTTGCTAATGCTTGCATTACTGTTTGTTTACTGTAGGGCCATTATTTCACCCAACTGGGTATTTACAGACTAGGCAAAGAACCCCTGGCTTTGGTGGTGGTGGTGATGTACTGTCTGGTCCTAAGAACTAAATAGCACTTCTGAGCACTGTTAACAGTTTATTTTTATGTGCAAGAAGAAAAGCTCTGTTAAACTGGCCCAAGATCAGAGATCCACGGAAATTAATTTACACCCCTCTCAGCTGCACTGAATGGACGCAGGACTGAGTGGTGATTTCTCTATGTACATGAGGGATAATATCAGCAGCTTCCTGAGCTCCAGCTGCTGTGGACAAAGGATGGCAGAGTTACAGCGATTCCTGGAGGGAGGAACTTTAAGATGGAGGAATTTTAAAGAATGTGAAGGACAACCTCTTAAAAAATTGTAGGTGGAGCAATTCCAGGTCATCGAAACACTTTGTAAGCCCAAGATTTATTTTCCTACTTTGAACTAGTTGCTGTTGTGGCGTTTATCTTTTGTGCTTTTTAACACATCTACTGTGACCTTTGTGTGATTGCATAAATTGGCCTGAATATGCTGGAATAGTTATTAGGAACCCCTTTCTTGTGTTGTTTCCTGAATTCCCACATTGTGGCGTGATGTGTGTATGGAAACTGCTCGCTTCCTCCACTGGCAGCTGTTCAGATGTGTGCTGGAGCTCCTGAGGACTGGGCTGGGCGGGGAGCTGGGTGAAGGGAGGATGCAGGGGAAGAATATTTTAAGGAAGAGAATGTGGATTTCATGCATCTTTGTTCTTTTCCAGTTCCAATAAAGCTGTTATCTCCAATTGTGTTGGTTAAACATGAGCAGTGCTAGTGCTTTGTAGAATAAACAGCAGCAGATGAGTTCAGGTTAATATGCCTCGGGCAAGGCTAGCTGCTTTTCAGTGTCTGCATTAAGCAATATTTTTACTTTCATGATGACTCTACCTTCTCTCTTTACTCCCCACTATTTTCTTTTAGCATGTGGGAGGGAGACAGGATGTGTGACTGAAAAATAGTTTATAACTCTTTAACTTGCTGTAGCTATGTATTTCCCTTACAACGCCACCCCACAGCATCTAGCAAATATGTGCTTCATTAGCTTGTTCTGCATTGTTTTGGGTTTTTTTTGCATTAGCAAACTGTAAGGTTATGGGATGTTAATGAACTGTTTACATGTGTTTCTACATTTGTTCCACTGAAATGTTCTAATGAATGAATGTCAGTTACGAGGGGAAAAAATAGATGTCTATATATGCTGCATTTGGGATTTCTGAAATTTGACTTCCAGAATTTTTTTCCAGATCTTTCTTTTCAATGTTAAGAGTTAGAAATGTTGGAAAGGATTTGTTTGCTTGGAGCAATTAAAAGGTAAATGGCTGAATCGTGTTATCTTCTCACACAAAGAGCCCTGATGAACTCTGGTAGGCCAAGTTTCACAGTGCAAGGATTTGACATGTGGCCAGTTTTTGCACATTTAGTACTTTTGGAATCTGGTGTCATCTTATGGCCAAACCTTACCAAACTGGGGCTACTTAATGGGCTTAATATTAGTGTGTTAAATCAGCTGTGGACACACCATGACAGCTTCTCTTGTTTTTTGCTTTGCTCTTTCTTGAAATTACAAGTTAGTGAACACGAGCCAGGAGCCAGGTAGAAGCTGTCAGTCGGAGATTGTCCTCTGGAGTCACCTCACGGTGGGAGGATTCGAGTGCATTGTATGCGAAAGCCAGAGGAGGAGGTGGATTGTGAGAAAGGCAAAGGTACCATTGTTTGTACACTAGTACGTCACCATTGAAGGACCAGTTTGTTATCTCGGGCCTTGTTTAGATGGGAGATTTGCCCTGATTACAGGCATCAGGCTGGGAGAAGTTAACGCTGCTTAGCCCATTTCAGAACAAGAGCTTTGTCTCTCTCACCCAGAAGTTGGTACCGCTGCAGAGATGACCGTGTTATTGCCATTACCAAGTGCTACTGGATCTTCCAAAACAGGGAGACCGTCTTAACCCTTTCTTTTTGTCAGTGTTTTAGTATCCTTTTACTGACATTCTTTAGATGGGGAGACATGGAGAAAGGTGCTGTATTCTTAAAATCAAACTATTTTTAAAGTTGAAATTTTACAGTGTGGTTCCAGGCACTAAAGCCTTCCACAAAGACCACCTCTGAGTCGGGCTACCATATTTTATCGTGTGGTAAAATGATGAAACACAGCAAAATCGTGGCTGCATTTGGGAAAATGCTGACGTCTCTTCCATCTCCTCTTTCCACATCAACCGTTAGATGTGGCTGTGGCAGGATAATAGAGATCCGGGGGTGTTTCCTGTTGTGATGGACCGAGCCTTGGAAGACTTTTCAATGTATATTTTAGTTTTCAGCAGAACATTATATACAGGGAACTCCTTTAACACCCTGCTTATATGCAGTTAGTTGTGATCAGTTCTTGCCACGCTTTCAATTGTTTTCAGCATTTGGCCAGCAAAAAGCGGGTGAGTCACATCCCCTGGCATAAACCCGCTGAACTCCACTGACTTGGGGAGCGGTTCCGACACCTCGGGGCCAGCTCCCGCTCCCGCAGGCGCCCGAGTGATGAGGGACCTCAGACGAACCCTCGTCGCCCTCCGTGCGGAGCTGCGGGCTGCGGCAGGGCCGGCGCAGGCGCTCGCAGGCACGTTACCGGCTGGCGCGGCCGGAGCTCCTCGGGGCCCGCCGCCCGGCAGACCGGGGGCAGGGCAGCGGCCTGCGCGCCCCGCCAGCCTCCCGCCCGCCGCTGCCGCCCGGAGCTCGCTCCTGCGGGGGCCAGCGGCGGCTCGGCGCCGCTCTCCCGGGACGGCACCGGCCTCCCCGCCGCCGCCGCCCCGCGCTCCAGGGAGGCCGTGGCCGGCGGCGGAGCGACGGGCGGGGCGGGGCGGGCGGCGGGGGGCGGTCCCCGGGCGGGGCGGGGGCGGTGGGGCGCTTCCTGCCCGCCCTGGCGGAGCGCCGGCCCGCGGGGCGCCCGCGCCGCAGAGCGAGGCGGAAGGAGGCGGAGGAGGGAGCGGAGCGGCCCGGCTCTCCCAGCTCTGCCCTGCCCTGCCCTGCCCTGCCGGTGGGAGCCTGCTGCCGCCCCAGCCCAGCGTCCGGCCCCGCGGCTCCTCCGTGCTCGCCTCGCCCCGCTGCGCACAGGTAACCGCGGAGAAGGAGGCGCGGAGCGGAGCGGAGCGGAGCAGCCTCCCCCGGCCGCGATGCTGCGGGCCGCTCTTCCCTGCCGGGGCCGCGGGCGCTGCGAGTGCCCCCGCTGGCGCTGCCACTGACAGCGGAGACTGTGCCGGGCCACCTCCGCCGGGACGCAGACTTCCTCTTCTTTTTGTTTGTTCTGCCGTTCTTGAGATACCGCTATCCGGGAGGTCCTCTCTGACTGTATTGGATTTTTACCCAGCTATCTTGATTGCCTGTCTGAAAGTATATTTATTTTTAATAAAAAAATCGAGCCACAAATCCAGTTCACATCACGTTCCCCTTTCTGTGGAGTCCGGTTTATTTCTGCAGTTAAAAAAGTTTACTCCCCCCCCCCCTCCAATTTTATTGACACTGAGGATGAAGAAGGATTTGCAAATGAAAGCGCCTTGAAATACAACATCTTTTGGAGAGAGCTCTGCAGTTCGCCTGTTGAGTCTCGAATTCCACCCTTTGCCCTTGCTGAATCCACTGTTCTGCCCTTTACTCTCTGGGGTAAAAAACCAAACAACAACAACAAAAACCCGAGGGGAAAAAAATACCTTTGGCAGCAGGGAAGCTTTGTGTGACTGACCCAACGAGCTACAAGTGTCCAGTTTCTGAAAAGAAGAAAACCCTTTTGTCTTCAGCAGATCAGTAGGTAAGAGACGTGCTCATGGCGCAAAAGACTCGGCATTCATTCTTGCAGCCTAAACCTGGGAGTTAGGCTGACTTTCTTCTCTGTCAGCTTTTGCCCATCACTTCTCTCCTTCTGTAAAGATTGCTCTTCATCTTGCAAAATTCTTGCAAAAAAATACACTCGTCCACCCGTTTCACCACTGGCGGTAGATAGCCAAAAATTAGTAGTGATGTGTGTAATTGGATAAAGTAAAATTCTGTGGAAGTTGCTGGAGTGGGTTTGTGTCAGGCAGTGTTTGAAAGCAGCCGCGTTTCTTGTGGTGTTCTTTTCTTTGAGAAAATAATCACAGTCATTGTGTTTGTTATCCACGTGTTGAGATTGTCTTTGCTCGTCATGCTTCACAGAGAAGCATGTATGTGCATTTATGTATGCACGCGTGGAAACAGGGCTTCCACAATCAGTTGAGATTTCTTCTTTCACACTGGAATTTGTTTTACATCAAGTGCTTTACTACTGTGTCACAAGGTGTAAAAGTGTTGAACCACCGTAATTAACACGCCTTAACAGATTACTGAATGTGGCTGGGAACATGCTTGGCACTGTACAGAGTGAGTATGAGGATATGTTTTCTTTGTTTTGAGATTTTTTTGAAAGTAAGACTGAAAACGCAGCAGGGACATGTGCACATAATAACTGGATGGAGGCCCAGTCTCTGTGCAGGGAAACATATTTTGTAGCATACTTCTTTCTGTAGGGGCCAAGTGCTGGATCTGTGCTGTATTTCCAATTTCCCTTCTCCCTCAGCTCTGTACCCACATACCCACTGCCCCACGGCCAGAGTTTCATTGCTACCAGCCCATTGTGCAGGGAAGGACCTGTGGAATTTTGTGTGGCTGGTAGTAGGACTCCTCTTTGCAGGGAGGATTATATTGTTCCCCGTGGAAACACACAGCATCCTCCGGCAGGAGGATCTGGCTGTTCATATGGTAAAACCAGCCTTGACATCATCCTTTCCCCACTGTGTGGGTTTTTTCCTGTAGATGATACAGGAAATGCTACATATTGGTCTGTTGTGGTCTCTGTTGCTCCTTCTCTTCCCCCCACCCCTTTCCTGGAGTGATTTCTGTGGGAAAAGAGAGTAGAAAAGGTGCCTTAGAAGGGGGGCACCTAGTCAGCTCTGAACTGATGGACCCTCAGAGAACTGAGGGTGCCTCAGGCTCTGCTGGGGTGCAACAGCCAGCGGGGCACCTTGCGAGGGGACTGGGGTAGATGGCTGAGCTGGATCCATCTTGGGGGAGAGGACATGGCATAAGTTTTGGCTGCTGTCTCACTTTTTTCTGCTACCCTTGACTTTTTCTGGGGACTGAGCCTTTCTGTCAAGTCAGGGTGGGAACACAAGAATCATCTTCTCAAGCTTTCTGTACACCCTTGTGCTGCTCCTGTGTGAGCAATGGGCAGCATCATGTCAGTTTTTCAGGGCTGATATAAAAACATGAACCCTACCATCAAGACCGTGACCCCGTTAAATCTTTGGGTCAGACTTTCACCAGGGTTACCTCAGTGACTGCACCTCCTAGGCGTAGGGTCATGAGCTGACCCTGGAAAAAATTGTCCCACAGTTGAAGTTGCACGTTCCTCAGGGCCACTTGGTCTCCTCTTTTTCTCCAGGACACTTATTTGCACATAACCCCTGTCCTTAAAACATTCCTGGGAGCCACAAACACAGAATGATTTGTTTCTGCTCTAGCCCTTTCCTGAAGAAAGGATAGGATTACCAGGAGGAGGGAAAAGGGCACCTGGTCTTCCCCCAAGCTTGTTGTCTCTGGTTCTAGAGGTGTTTTGCAGGCAGCACTGCCTGTCCTGGGGAGGAGGCTGGAGGTGGAAAGGAAGCTGGGCAGTGTGGATTAGGCAGAATGGGCCATGGGATTGTGGTAGTGCTGGCACCTCATCGTGGTATTGTTTGGCATGACACCTTTAAATTGTGATGGCTGGTTAATATACTGATAGTGTGGTTCATCATTCTACCTGTTTATGATGAACATGACTTCAGATTGTGCCATAAACATGGGATAATCAAAGTATTGGTCTTTGCAATTGAAGCATGCGTGAGCGACTTTAGACTAATGTGTGCTTTGTAGCACAGAATGCCGCAGCTGGGCCACAAGGTTTTCATATGTAATACAAATGTATAAAAATTCTCTGTAGTCTGTGATACAGCTCAAAGGGCAGCTGATTTAGACGTACTTGAGGGTTAAGGTCAGGAGATCACATTCCATAGGTTACTAGATGAAAGTGCTTGAAGAGGGTATAGCATAAATATTTGATTCATATAGAAGGGATTGGTGCAAATCCTTTTGTCCCTTCTCCAAAGATGTTCTGTAGCAAAAGCACTGTTACGAGAAAAATAACCACCAAACAGAAAACTTGTAAATTCTTTGTGCTAGAGGAAGTAGGATGGTAGCATGGTGTATTATTGTTGAGTTCCACTAAAATTCTTCTTGTGGGATACACCATCTTCAAGAACAGCTAAGAGAACTAATGTTTTTAAATGTGAAATGACTCATAATGCATGGGCTCTTGAAGTTGGGTTTAACATTGTATGCAAACATTGCCAGCTGGTGGGGATCTTTCTGGATAAATAAGAACTATATTTGTACAAGAAGGCTTGAATGATGTATTTCAGATGCATCCTGATTAGCATAAGCTATTCACTTTGCAAAAGAATAGCAAGAATCCCAGAAGTATAGATAATTTAATAGTTCTCTTGTTCTCTTTATTCTGTTTTTCATCAGCAGACTGACCAGTCTTTTTGTTTATTTAGAAATAAGGTTACACTGCTTTACTGCCATGTTTTCCTAACCATGACGGTGAAATTGAGAATTTGCAACCCACAAGTTCTCAAAGCATAAACACTTCTCTTCTTCTGTCCCTTCCTTTTGTCTCCAGTGAGTGTAATGTGATTTTTTTTGGGGGGGGGTGGTGGGGTGGTGGTGTTGTTTTGTGATGGAACAACTTGCACTATTTAATTCTGTATAGCACCCAGCACAAAGATATCTTGGTCTATGTCTTGGGCTGACTGTGACTACAATGAATGAACAGCTGAAGTAAAATTTCAGCTCATTAAAGGCTTTATTTTCTTAATGTGGAGCAAAATCTGATGTACATTTAGGTTGTTCCTGTATTAATACAGAGATAAGTCTTTAATTCGAGAATTATCAACAGTCCAAGTGTATGTTAATGTATAAATACTGTGAATAAATATATCTGTTCATACCTCTCTTGGGGCAGAGCTATTGTTTTGCAGTTCTTGCTTCATTCTCACTGACAGGCTTTAAAGAGCTGCAGAACTGTAACCTGACAGGAAGACAAAGCCCATTATAAGAAAGTTCTTACATGTTAAGAGTTTGTATTAGACTAAAACCTGTCTCCAAACACCTGTAATTTATGAGATTCTCCATTCAGTGCAGAGTATGGTGTATGTTAGGTTCTGTTCTGAATTAAAAAGAAAACTGTGACCTTGTTCTTGGCAAAAGGTTCTTGGATTATTAGATGTTCCCACTTTGGGGTGAAGTGTAAATGCTTTCAGAATTAAGTAAGATGCCTGTTTTCCCCCATCTAACTGTTCTTGCACATTCTGATATTTCAAGGTATTTTCAGACACTCGTTTTTGAAGAAGTCTTCTCAAAGGTTTCCTAATTGGATCTTTTTTCCTCTTTGCTATTGTGGACAATATAGTGGGAGTGGAATGTCCTTGGTTGCCAATGTTTGCTGCTAGGTATCCCCCTTCCATGGAGACCAAATGTTTATAATAGTGTGAGAACAGCCATTCTTGGTGATTGGCAATAAGGTTCAAGGCTCTCTTTCTCCTATCCACTGAAATACAAGAGAAGACTTGGATCTCTTGGTTCTTCATAGAAGTGTTCCAAATTGCCTGTTGCTGGGGTTATAAAGTTTCAGGAAGCACTAGAGGATTTGTCAAAATGATTTAGTCCATTGTGTTCAATCTGGGCCACAACCGATTTCTCTAAGCTCATTTTCTGCTTTCAGGAATTCTTTGCTTGTCTTACTTTCTGATGAGTATTTACTTTCTAGGTTAGACTTTCATCTAACTCTTATGCCTGGTCTTCTCTCTGTATGTGCCCCATATATGGCATCATCATATTGTAGGCTTTAAATCATTGTCTTTGTGAAAGAACAGGCACATAGCTGCCCTGTGAGTCCAGTTTGGCTGTAGGAGCTTCTCAGTTGTTAAACCCTTTTCAACAGGAGAGAGTGTATTCCCAAAAAAGCTCTGGAATGCAGTGCCAGCCACAGGAAGAATTGCATACTGCAGCCTCCATGCTATGGCCATACCTTCAGCTTTTGCAAAAGTATTTGGTTCATGCTTTGAACAGATCTGATGCTGCAGTTGTGTCCACGTGCAAATACTGTACTGTATGGAGAACTCTGAAGTCAGCAAATATCCCAATTGCTTGGCTCTCCAGAATATCCTTGAAATGTAATCTTCAAGACAGAAAAAAAAATCTCAACAATTTTGGGGAATAATAATGTAAAGGAGCTCCTAGGAGTAATTAATTCTTAAATGTGCAATATAATATTTGTTTTACTTGCCTGTAAATGAAAGGAGTTTTTCAGGTTTTCAGGGTTAATGGAATTTGTGTTTACCTCGACACTTGGGTGTAATTTTTTTAAGTACAAATATATTTAGAATTACCTGTGTATAAATGGCTACTCAGAGCAAACCGGACATTTAATGTGAGTGGGAGATTGGTGGATGAGGAATGAATAGGTGAATGAATAGGAACGGAAAAGAAAAAGTCATGGACAAAACAAAAACCTGAGAACAAAATTAAAAGGCCTGTGGAAACAGAGTTCTCAGAGCCTTAAAATCATGTCTTAGTAGAGTAGTGGTTATGTGAGATGCTTAGCTTAAGCAAAGGAAGAACACGTGTTGGAGTCTCCTGTAGTTAGTGCCTGGGGATCATGAGTTGTGGTCATCCTTCATGATGGTTGTTCGATGTGTCATGCTTTGTTGGGAGCAGCTCCTGTATTGCTAGGTCGGTGCTGGAAAAGTGAGTGCTCTCTCCTGTTTCTAATAGCTGAATCGTCTCATATTTTACTGGCACGCAGTCTGCATTCTTGGTCCTGCAGGAGGGGTTCAGAGATAAATACTGCCATTCATACTGGTTGCTTTTTTTACTTTCTCATCCACTCATAGAATGACTATTGTCTAGTTTGGTTGTGTCTAAGCTTAAAATAACCTTTTAATTTTTTTAATACTAAATATTTGAAAATCTTTGGGAGTTTGGAGAGGTCTCTTGTCATTTTCCTTGATAACTATTGTTGAACTATATAAAGTTCATCAGTATTGGTTAGAATATAGAACCAGAACTTTTTTAAAACCATGAAAAAGTTCACAGATACAATAAAATTGTTTTTTAAAGGCCTTGCTATTATTTGTATTAGCAAAACACAGTGTCTAGTTGTAGACCAAGATGTTGAGCAGTTCTCATGAATGTCTATGAACTAAGCCAATTAATTTTTTTGTTTAATGAATTAATTAACATTTGTATGACCTTATCTAAGAGTTGTATCACAGTAATGTTTGTTTGTTTTAAAATGCTTTGTGACTCTACACAACTTGTTTTTTAAAAGAATTACTTAATCTTTTAGGATTATTTACTGTAACCCTCAAGGAAAGTAATTCCACATTTCAGTGACTTTGTTCACTTCAGGGTTTGGTGGACTCTTCCTGCTGTTCTAATTTGGGTGGTTCTGTGTGCAGCTGAAACAAATTTTATTGCTTCAGACTAGGGCTAGCCTGTCTTGTTGTGGGGCTTGGGAAAAACAGGCTGAGAAAAAATATCTTCCTAATTTTTCCATTGTCTTTTTGGAAAGAAACAAAGCTGAAACCTCCTCCATATGTCTGGAGACACAGAACATGAAAACAGTGTAAGATAGGCTGTGGAGGTGCAAAAGGAATTGGTAATCTATAGTTTACTGAAATCATCACAACTAAATGCTGATATTAATATTAGGTAAAAACAAATTTGAAACACTTTTTACTGCAAAATGCTGAATGTTGAAGAGACTGAGAGCAGTTTTGTAGTCTAAGGTAAGATCAGGGAACTGTAGAGACCAGACAGAAAAGAGCACTCCAAAGTTACCAAAAACCCCACAGCTTTTACTCTTGCCAAGTTGGGGTCAGGTGTGGAGCACTCAGATTTTGTTTTAAAAAAGAGTAAGTAATAAAAAAATCTTAGCACCCGTGGGGGAAGAGTGGATTTACCACCTGGCAAAAGACTAGTGCGTTTCTGATTTGGAGAAGTAGGGATGGCAAGAGAAAGTTTGTATGGGAGGTCACTGGCCCCATCCCAAACTGCGCAGGTAGCATTTTGAAGAGCTGTTTCCATGGAGCAATCTCAAAAGGCTGAAATGGAGATCAGGGCCCGAGATGGTGCTTGTGGGAGGCTGACAGCTCTGAGGGAGCACTTCAGCTATGTGCTGCCTTGCGAGACACAGGATAGCAGGTTTTCCAGGCTGAGTGAGGCCCTAGCACTCGCATTCCTCAGACGGTGGAGAGCTCAGTGCATTTCCTGCTGCAAGCACTGCTGGCATTGACCACAGCTCTGAATGAGAGCTGGGGCATAGTTAATTATTTTGGATTTGTGCTTAAGGAGCAACATGTTACCTGTGGTTTCTGCGTATTCAGTGAAGTTCATTTTAGCACATCTCAGTGTTTAAGTGGAGTAAGATCACACACAGTGTGTTATTAGTTGCTGACACTGCACCACCAAAACACAAATATGCAGATTTCCTTCATTAGGGGGATATTGTGTAGCTCTAACTTTTCTTTTTTTCTGCAGCTGCTAGGGATACCTTGCAGAAGTATCTTTTCCAGCTGTAGAAAATACTCAGAAAGTTCCCCTGCCTTCTGCTTGCACAAGTTCTGGGCTGCCTACATCCTCAATCAAAAACATTTTTGCAGGATCTATGCTTAAAATATTTGCTGCTCCACTTACTGTGAAAAATCTTTCTAGTAGTGATGAAGTTTATATGAGCAAGGAAAAAGTTTTGCTGGTGTGGTTTACACAAGATTTCCTAAGTAATACACCTAAAAACAACTATTTCCTAGTGTAACTGCATCTGCTTTAGAGTGGTTGCGGGAATAGTTACATTGAAAGAAATCAATTCCCTGAGTGACATAGTTGTGGCAACAAAAACATAAATGTAAGCCAGGACTTAGCCAATCAGTGCTGTGCTAAAATGTAATAGTAGTATCTTCTTCCCAGTGTGGTGGTGAGGCTTAATTAATCATCTTACAAGTAATTAAAGGTTTTTACAAGGTGCACATGAAAAAGCCAGGTGGTTATGATAACAGAACAACACCAAAACCACTTTTATAACATCCTTGCTTTCTAAAAATTTGGTGGTCTGGATCTTCTGTTGGATTTTACTTTTAAATACTCATTAAGATCACAAAATGGGTTTGCTTCATGATACTGGGTTGTCCCCAGTACTGTATTAGGTTTGTTCCCTTCCTTGAGCCACAGCGTCTCAGAATGAGCATTTCCAGCTGCCAGTTAGGCCAAATGACAACTGATGTTACCTGTATTTCAAATGTTTATTTTTACAAAGAAAAAAAAAAAGCAGCCCTTTGAAAAAAGGAAGGGCCATGCCTTCTTGCTTTTCGTATTCTGTAACTAGTTCTGTTAAATTCTGTAAAACTGCTTTGTGAAATAAGAAGAGCTCCTCCATATGGGGGCTTAAAATAGTTTAAATTGTGGTAATGCAAGAAAAAGCCAGAAAATTCCATGCCAAAGTTAGGCCATAGTGATTGTTTTCTTCTCTACACACTTTTCCACCTGCAGTTTTTATTTGTGTCAACTTACAGTACAAATTTTCAGGACTTGACAACCGACATGTGAGGAAAAACTACCTTAAGGTAGCATAAAACAGATATATGTTTGGGGGTTGTATTTCCGTTGTTTTCAGGACTTAAGATTTTAGGTTTGAATTTTGACTTTATTTTTAATGCAGATGGTGATTCTAATCTTTTTTTATCTCACCAGCAATTAAAACAGCCTGATCCTATCGGTAGGGACAAATGATGCACTGTCAACATTCTGCTCCCTTCTGATAATGCACATGAAACTGGTTTGCGTGTTTGAAGATTACATTTTACTCTCACATGGTTTTCATTATCTGAGAGCCCCGAGGAGAGGCCTGGACTAAATCAGTGAAGGAATGGAGAAACCACACAATGCAATGAAAATGGTGCTGAGGCATACTTGGGATAGTTGTGGGACAGGGGCTGCTGACGACAGAAGCAGGGCGCTGCCTGAGTGCTAGCAGCAGCAAGAAGTGGAGCCTTCTTAAAAGACAAAACAGAATGATGTTGAATTAAAATTGTGGCTTGTGTTTACAACAATTCCCCAATTCTACAAGGATAATTACTGGAAATCTGTGAAGTTCGAAGCAGATGATTCTTGCTCGGTATGTGCTGGGAGGCAGTCGTCTGAAATGAGATCTGATGTGACTAAACCTGTGTAAACTTAATCTGATTTTATCAAGAAGACATCTAAAAGGTGAGATCTTGGCCTTTGTGAAGTTAATAGCAAAGCTTCCGTTGCTTGTGCTGGAATTAGTGTTTCAATAAATATGCAGAAATTGTGGTACCTGCCACTAAAGGGTTGTCTCTCTGCAGATGTATGACTAGCTCTTGGTAGTGCTGCATAACAATTTAAGTAACTGAGTGGTGTCATGTATTCATGGAGAAATATTCCCAATAAAAACAGCTGAATGAATATACATAGAATGGTTTTGCTATTAGACCAGTATATTCAGAATAAGTTCTCTTGCCCCCTGACTTTTGAAATTTTATGGACGAACTTGAAATTCCATAGCATTCTTATCAAAATGCTTACAAGCCATGAAGCATTCATATTTATACCAGGCTTTTTACGTGTTTGTTGGGTATTTTTCCCTTTGTAATATAAAACCTAAGTTATGTTAGTGAAGATTGTAAGTACTTGCCTGTGAAGAAATTGATACTTAATAGTGAAGGAGCACTAATTCAAAGGTCAACTAAGGTCTTAGTTTTTTCCTTAGAAATGTTATTTAGAGGGGGTCTTCCTATGTTGATGTCTTGACTTACTTATCTCAAGCCAGACCTAGCAACTGCTGCTTTTTCTTCAGGCCTGACAGGCTTTCTCTTGATGTTTTGTGCTGAAATCCTAATACCATTAGCATTTGAGGAGAATGATTAGTGGCTCTCAGTGAGGCAGTCTAGTTCTTGCAGAAGGTGGACTTGGTTTGGCCCGAACAGTTGTTAGAACTGTGATCAACCTTTGGGTGTTATGGTGGCCTCTCGCTACAATTTCTTGATGATCTAATATAATGGGTATGCATATTATTTGCACCCCTCCGGGTGACATTGTTCTTGTTTTTAGTCAAAAGAAGGAAGTTTTTCTCGTTTGCCCAGTGACTCTGTCCTTCTGGTATGAAGATGAGTAATGTTGGCACGGCTCCATGCACCTGCTCAGTGCCACCCTCAGATCACCTGAGCCACAGTCAGCAGATCTAGGCAAGCAGGGACAGGATGGTTGAATGAAAGTTGGGGAAGTGTTTATGGTTGCAGTCTGAAACCCACTTTTGGTTAGCAGCAGGTGCTAAAACGCTATCACAACTCTGGGATTTGTTGTGTGCTGCCTCATAGGTTTGGGTGTTGGCGCCAGACGTCGGGAACCTTTATCCTCAAGGACTGTTCTAGTGTGTACGCTCTCCCTTCCTCCTCCATGGGTAGGACTGAAATGAAACGAGCATTTACTGATAACCTGCACTGTTCATTAAATAATTTTGGACCTCGCCCTTGTGAGTCTGGTACTCGTAGCCACTTCAAAGTGAGTGTGTGTGAGGAATAGCCGTGTTTCCAGTGGTCTTATAGACTCTCATGTTAAGTGGATTTTGCAGGGTCGGGCAGTCAGCCTGCTGGGTTTTGCATAGGCCATGTAGCAAATGCATATTTCTATTAAACAGTGGGTGACTCAGCATGTGAGCTGGCCTCTGTGGTTGCCCGGGGACTTCACAGCCAGTTCTTTCTATGCTATCTCTGTTTTGTGTTCCCCTCTTCTATTACAGGGTGCAGGAATGTCTGAAGATAACTCTGCACCTAAAAAAACAACCTAAGACTTCATCTAACTGATAGCATCCTGTCACCTGTTGCCAACCAGGATAAGCAGTATCACATGCACATCTTTGAAGAAGAACATAGAATTAGCAAAACTCACTGCTTGAATTTGAAGTCTGTCACCATCACTGGATTGTTTTGTTTATGAGTGACACAAAATTTAGTAGTAAAACTGAAAGTGCTTAACTGTACTCCAGCCCTTTTGGGGTAGTGAACCTGTTCCCATCCCACCTGATGCGTAAGCTAATTAGCTTCTTGGCTAAGCAGTAATTCTGGGCAAGTATGTACAGGCTGTCCTCACAGGGACTCTTGCATTCCTCTTAGTTTCACAAGCTGAAGAAAGATGCTTCTCTTCTCTTGTGAGGTTATTATTGCTCCATGCAGGTTAATTGAGCTATAGCATTATAGCCACTCATCAAACAGTGGTGAGTAGCTCACTTGTCTAAGCTTGTTTATTTTTATAATGCTGAAAAATATTTGCACGCTATACAGAAATGTACTGCTTTGGTTCCTTACGGCCTGGCAGTATTATAATTTTAAATTCTTCATTAATCTTTCTTCCTCACAAGGGACTGGCAAGATTCTTGTGCATAACTACCTGATGTTTAAGACAGAAGCCTCAGCTACTGAGTTTTTACACAATGCCCTGCAAACATGGGTCTTTTTTCCTTAAAGTGTACCTATTCTACCTCCCTTTTCATGCCCATTCTTGATCTCAGCATGGTTAGGTGCAACATTATTTGCAATTCCTGTGTTAGTTTTACCAGTTCTAGACTGATATTTCACTCAAGAACGTACAGATGTAAAGTTACCATGAATAATTTCAGATGAGAAGTTAGAATAAAGTAGTAAGATGATAAAGCTGTGATGCCCAGGAGCAAACTGTGAACTTGATTCAGCCTGGGAAATGTACCTCACAGTGGTTACTTGGAACAGAATTGATCTGAAACTGAATTTTTCACTTGAAAAGCAAGGTGTTTCTAGCTTTGTGGTTATGAAGAGTACACTATCCAATCCATAAGCCAACTCCAGTTTTGCGGAGTTGTTGGTAGTCTGAATTCAGCCATATTCATCGTAATAGATTTAGGCTAAAGCCCCAAATATGTCTGTTTAAAATGTCTACAGAACCTATTCTGATTTTTTTCCAGTTCTATCACAACTTTTCCCGTGCACCTCACTAATTTCCATCTTTGGCACACTGAAAACTGAAATTGCTGGAAAAGGCTAACACAAATATAATTTGGTGTCCAAATAAATAACACATGGGCTTCAGTACCGATTGTACTGTTCATTTTTGTGTTTCGTTACATAAAAAAGTTAACTCACTGGTTCTACCATGAGTTTCCAGCTCACTCAGAAAGCAGATTCCAGGAATGCTGCCACCCAAGTTAGTTGCACAAGATTTTCTTTGTTAATTAAAAGTAATGGGATAAAGCTGGAAAAAATAGGCTTAATGCTAACAGTTGGTATTTCAAGAAAGTGGATTTATTGGCCAGAATTATCTTCATATTGTATCTCAGTCCACCTTTTGTTTTGGATTTCCAAGCTGATTCCTAGTTTACATCCAGACTAAAATTAGTAGTATTCAGTTCCAGCAAATACTTTCAGTGTGAACTGTGCCCTCCCTTCATTGGATCAGCAGAATAAGCTTGTATTGCTGTGAAGTGAAACTCTGTGTGTGAAATGGTTGCATACAGAATTACTTCCTTGAATGTTTGAAGGAGTTAAATGTGCACAGATTGAATTTGTCTGTTGAGAAAATCTTTAAGGCAGAGAGGCAGAATCTCAAGCTGGGTTGTATCTTTTATTAAAAAAATAAACACACCCCCCCCCTTAGATTTTTCCAGTTGAGACAAAAGAAATCTTTGGGTGGAAAGGCAGCATCATATTGCATAATAAAAGCCTTTTTATGCTTTAATAAAAAGGGTTGCTTAGGGCAACTTTGGTTTTTTTAAAAAAAGAGAGGAGTCAGTGCTGATACTGGTATGAGGGGGACAAGGAATCTTTAACTTGTATTGTGCAACACTGGGAAAAGAGGCTAGAAATTGCTCTAGTTATCTGCTATCTTAATGCCTGGTTTAAAGGTTCTTTACTGCATATTTGCTGGCAGCTGTTTTCAATATATCCCTCTCGAGCTAAGTCACCAGTTAAGAATTTGACATTAGATGTTTTTTTCAACCACCATCTTGAAGTACCATACCACACAACACAGCGTTGTTCTCTAGTTAGATATTGCTCATGTGCCTTGAAATTGCTGTTGACACCTCAAGTATTTAACTTGCAGATCTGAGATAATTTTTGTTGGGTGTGGATGTGTGCCATAATAAGACAGAGACAGAAGTATCCACGTCTGCATTCCTTCACTACATCTGTTCACTTTATTTTTTGCAACATTCCAGAAAATTAAGTTAAATTATACATCTCAGTGAATATTTTTAATTTCACTAGTTCTGTTTCAGTTCCCTGCCCTTAAAGTATAAGCACACCGAGTGCACAAGTATGTTCCGTTTCTTTCGTGTTGTTTGCCTTTTTCTTTAGGACACCTTCAGTAGTAGATTTCACTGCTTCTTGAATAACACACCTAAATACACATTTTTCTATGTTCTGATTCTCCCCTCAGTGGTTAAAGTTTCTTTGGTGCTTTATATTCTGAAACAGAAAAGTAACATAATTAAAGAATGTTTTGGGAATTAGAGCTGTGCTCTGCAATATATTTCTGGCATATACTTTGTCAGTGTCCTTTTCTTGCTCTCGCTTTCCCAGTCTATAAAATAAAGCTTATAATATCCCTATGCTGATTATTCTCAGAGTCATTTCTGAGGCATAATTTGTTGAAGTTTATAAAGCATTTAACTATATCACCTTTAATCAAAGGATTTCTGCTGATACAGTTTGAAATATATGGCACCACTGGAAAATGAGCTGTAAGCACAGGGTATCATCATCTGTGCTGCAGCTTTCATTCTTAGCAAAAAATAAAACAATGGAGTTAAAGAATTAGCGGGTTTTAATCACTGGAGGCACAGATGGGACAGAGCATTACTTGGCAACATTTAATCTTGGAGCAGAAATTGTCATGATTAAAGCAGCAGCTGGAGTAGATTGCTAGGGATGGAGGGTTCATGCATCCTAAAGGGATCAAAATTGTTGGGCTCAGGGAGAAAACAAGAAGCTACAAAAGAAAAATCTAAAATATGGGCCACAATTTATTATTTCTAGGGTCTCATCTGCTGATTAAAACGATGTTTTCAATGGTTTCCTCAGAATTATTTTGGAAGCGAGGAGAGTATCAAGTGATCTGGCCTACTGAAGAGGAGACTGAAGCCATCTCTGAGTGGAGATTTTGGACTTGCGGGAGGAAAGCTGTGGGTGTCCCCTCCATGTGGCAGAACTGCTCCTCCTTACCAAGGAAGTCAAAGTGAAGGAAATAGGTATGTACCACTTAAAATAGAATTTCAGAATAATCATGTTCCTGGCCAGTTAACAAGGACCGAATTCCTACTTTGGTGAGGCAGCCTGGAATGAGGTGGATTTTAATTTTCTCTTCATTAATGCTTGCAGAAGGGTTCTGTCTGCCTGATGTGTCGGGGCCTTGTGTTACAGGGTAGACTCCTGTGGTAGGCTGGCCTGAGGGAGAAAGCTGGGTGGTTGTGGAGACGCAGAACAAAGCAGAATGTTCAGGTCTCCTGTCTCCCGCAGTCCATCCCTGGTTCTGCCAGGGAGCAAACTGTTGGGAGCCAATTACTTTTTGCTAAGGGACAATGTTATCTAGAAAAAAGGTGTCAAAATAAAGTACTAGAATACCAACATGCAATCTGCTGTCAGGGCAGAGCCACAGCTTAGCCAACAAGTAAAGCATACTCTATATTCTAAACTGTTCTAGCTCAAAACTAACTCTGCTTCTAATCAAATGTCTCAAAGGTATCATTAATTTTGAATATTTCAAATCATGCAAGGCCAATGGGCTCGAGTTCCTGTGACAAATTCCTGATTCCACTGGGAGACTGAGCAAAGTGTAATCGGTCACTGACTTAATCTGTACTTAGGATGTGCTTGACATTGGCTCTCTGTGTTTCTCTCATTGGTTCACAGTGTTTTCTCCTGCCACTCAGAGGTCTTTTTCTGTTCCTTAGATCAGACAACTCTTTTTCCTCATCTTTCATTTGCATGCATTCAGCTGATGATATTTAGATGTGTGAGGATTTGGTTGCCTTTGTATAGCAGGAAGTTACAGAGTCCTCACTTGCACCAGTATGTAGTGTTTTCTGCATCAGGGAGACTAGGTGCTGATCTCACTCTGGGTATTTCATAACTCTAAAATCTTGCTGGCTAATGAGGTATTCATTAATTGCTTTAAACGATCTAAGCTAAGAGATTTCTTTACTTCCTTTGAACCATATACTATCTTAATGGGCCTCTGTTTTTTTTTCCCCCTTAAAACTAACAAATTGCTGATTTCACCCTTTAATCCTTGTCTGCCTGTGAAGATGGGAAGTGTATTTCACTGTTGGTAGCCCTGCATGTAAAGCAAACAGGTCTTAAGCATTTTTACCATCATTCTGTGAATTATAGGTCGCCTTACTGCCTGAAAACAGCCTTGCTGTCTGAGGTTATTTGGCATGCATCCCTACAGCTTGCAGTCGATTGATATTCCTATAAACTTGCAAGTCACCTTTCATCACCTTTTGAGGCTTTGCCCCCTGGCATGCAAGTCCTTCTTAGGTCAAGGGCCTTAATGACCCCCATTGTTATGGGAACCTTTGGTAATCTAACCTGCTTTTTTCTTTATTTCAAGCCATTGCTCTTAAATGTCTCTTGCTTGATCCACTCAGGGGCTAATAACCGTGTCTCCTTTCCTTAGGTCAAGGGCAGCTTTTACATTCCACCCAAAAGGCACCACAGTTTGAGATGAGGAATTCAGAAGAGCAAGCAGCTACGACAGTTTTACAGCGCCTGCTGCAGGAGCAGCTCCGATACGGAAACCCAAATGACAACCGTAACCTTCTTGCCTTACACCAGCAAGCCACAGGAAATGCCCCCCCTTTCAACAGCACTGGGAGTCCAGCATCTCAGAACGAAGGGCTGAGCTCCCAGGACCACCAGCTTGTGACTCATGCTGCCCGTCAGGAGCCCCAGGGCCAGGAAATACAGGTGGACAACAGCATCATGGAGAAGCAGCTCTCCCCACGGCTTCAGAACAGCGAGGATCTCCCAACCTATGAGGAAGCCAAAGTCCAGTCACAGTATTTCAGGGGCCAGCCGCATGCTAGTGTCGGGGCAGCCTTTTATGTAACAGGGGTCACCAACCAAAAGATGAGGACTGAAGGGCGGCCCACGGTTCAGCGAGTGAGCCCAGGGAAGGTCCACCAGGATGAAGGACTTAAGGACCTCAAGCAAGGGCATGTCCGCTCCTTGAGCGAGAGGCTGATGCAGCTGTCCTTGGCCACCAGTGGTGTGAAGGCCCATGCACCTGTCACGAGTGCGCCGCTCTCCCCCCTCTCTCCGCTTTCTCCTCAGCAGTCCAGCGACCCATATAAAAATTCTGGCTCCAATGAGTTCTACAAGAACTCAGTGCAGCCCCCTTCCCAGCCCAACATGAAAGGAATGGAGCAGCGGGGTCCTCCTCCAGAATATCCTTACAAAAATGTGTCCACCCCATCTATGAACTGCAAACCTCAGGACTCGGGACATTTCTATAGTGATCATCGCATGAGCCAGCAGGGAAGATCTGATGGGCCTATGATGAGGTATCAACATCCCCCTGAGTATGGGTCAGTCAGGTAAGCAAGATCTTAAAACCAACTCCATGACAGCCACATAAGGAAAGACAGTATAAAACTCAGACCATTGCTCTCACTCCTGAGACAGATTTTCTTTCAGCAAAGATCCCATCTTTATTATGTGAGATGGCATACTGTGTTCAGCTGCAGACTGTGTCTGGAAGGACTGGACCTGTTTCAGTAGCTTACCTAGAGAGGACCTGACTCTTTTAAAAAAAAAAAAAAAAGACAAACGAAAAAAAACCCAAAACAAACCAGCCTGATTTTATGGTGTGGGGAAGTTTAATGCTGAGGCTCCAAAGCCTTACAAAAGGTTTGCTACAAAAGCCAAAGTTACGGTGTGATTCATTGTAGAAACTTGCTGTTACTTATTGCAAGACTTAAGCTGTGCTTTAATCACATCTGCCCAGACAAAAGATTTTTTTTTTTAGTTTTAAACTGCATCTAAATGCTATGTAGGAAATGAGAATGTGAATGAAGCAATAGTGGTGCAGGTAACAAAAATCACCTGAGCTTCCTTTAGAGTTTTTCAGATTTTATTTTCAGTGGACCAAAGTGCAGGAGTGGAAAAGGGAGCATGCTTTGTGCCTCATCCCAGACTTGCTTGTTTAGCTGTCGCTAATTTTCCTTGCATCATTTGAAATCTCAGCCTGTTCTGGTTTCCTCTAGATAAGGAGCTAGATTTGGCTTGAGCCAAACACTGATGTCCATGTGGGTGAAGATGAAGTTTTATTCAGGTGGGCTAAAAATATGGCTTTACTTTACCTGTTTCCTTACCATCTCATCTCTGTCCAAGACCATGTGGGATCTGGTATAATGATTTTGGCCTCATTTTGAAGCTAAAGGGGTAACACAAAAGAGCAACAGGAGGGTGTTGCTACATCAGTAAATGGTGAGGTCTCTGTGCATTTGTGTTTGCACATATTGCATTGTGTTCTGAGGGGAACATGAAGAAGAAACCAGTCTGTATTTAGGAACAGAGTCTGAGCTTTGGGGAATTTGAATCTGCTCAGAACCTTCCTAGTCCTATGGGGAGCTATTTTCAGAGTTTGTCCACCATTGTTTGTGATCTGAAATGACTTCAGCAGCATACAAGCCTGATGAAAAGGCCCTTTGATCTGGCTAAATAAATAATAAAGAGGCCAGGAAAAGGGGAAGTAAAGGGTTTAGGGGGGGTAATGATTGTAGAAGCTTGTTGCAAATATTTTTGAAAATTAAAAGGCCTCAAATCTCTGTGCATACAAGAAAGGGAAACAGATCCTTAATGGTTATGCTGCATCAGAAATACTCATAATATTATATATAGTGAATCTGAGATGTAGCCTGCTTGCTGTTTAAGGGAGAGGTATTTGAAAACACGCCAACAGTCAGCTCCTCTAGACAGGGTGATTTTTGTCTGTATTGGATGGATCCTGGCTGCTTTGAAAGAACATGGAGGGGGGGAAGGGGGGGAGGAGAAAGGTTCAGCTGGCAAGGTTTCCAGTAGGGGAAGCAACTGAAATTTGTCTTCAAAGCATTGGGAACCTAATGAGGTTACTTTTTAACCTAAATAGCTGCACAGAGAAGAGGTTTCCTTTGCAGGCAAATGCTGTAGCAGTAGAACAATTGCAAGACTAATCCATAAATTACTGAGCAGCGTAGCAAAGGAAGGGAGCGAGTCCTCTGTTCCCCTCCCTCTCCCACACACTTTAAGAGAAACTGTCATTTAGACAAGAAACCTTCTGTGTTACTAAAGGTGCAGCTGGGTAATAGTGTGAGGATTTTAAAGGCATATAACTTTTGGGAATGCGTTTGCCTCGCACCAGGCAGTGCTAACGAGTGTCTTTGCAGCCTCACTGGAGTGATAAAGTACTTTCAGAGACTCCAGTTTTCCTGTGCTGCAGCTCTGTGTTTATCAGGATTAATTTGGATTGGTAAATGTGTGCATTTTTTGAACTGTGCGTCAAGGAAACAAAGCCCCTTCTTTCTGCTCGTGAAGCCACACCCTTTTCTGCGGGTTTTTCCCCTCATTGTTCAGGGGAATTTGAGGGTGACCTAACGATGCGGTTAAATAAAACTCGTTGAGCAAGATAAACATTGGGGAATTCACAGCATTCTCATGCTTCACCCTCCCAAGTCTGGGAAAGGAATGGGCTGTGTGGTAAGTTTAAACCAGTCTGCAAACAGTTTACCTCACCTGCTCTTGGGCGGTGTAAGTTTGGGAACACGTAGATGTTCGTAATGGTGTTGGTTTAATGTAAATACTAGGCATGCCGGAGGCATCCATGCAGTTATTTGGAAATTTTAAAGAAAATTCGTAAGAGGGCTGGCTGTATGTGGAGCTCCAAAATTGTATTCTTTCTCTAATATCTCAGCTGCACTTTAGCACTGGTGATGAAAACAAACCTTCAGGTCTAAGAGGAAAAGATGGATGCCTTGGGCTCAGTGTCCTGTGGGGTTGCAAGGTCTCCTGTGGCAGAACAGCGAGAGATGGGGGAGAAGGGGCTCGTGTTGATAGAGTTTTGGGTGCAGAGGAAGCTCGCTGTCTCTCCAATTCAAGCGCCATCCTCTGTTCAGAGCCCAAACGACTGAGCTCCTGCTGTGGTGATTAATCCCATTGACTTCACAGAAACTTTTTGAGGAGGAGGTCTGCAGAATTTGTCCCATAATTAGTAAATCACTTCTGTGCACTGCATTCCCTTGAGCAGCATCAAAGTGGGGGATAATCAGTTATGACTAGGAAGCAGGACAAAAATGCATCTGTTTGAT
Source organism: Athene noctua (assembly GCF_965140245.1). Taxonomy (NCBI): domain Eukaryota; kingdom Metazoa; phylum Chordata; class Aves; order Strigiformes; family Strigidae; genus Athene; species Athene noctua. The sequence goes on along the minus strand of NC_134047.1, from coordinate 10,851,868 downwards.
TTCAGCTCAATCAAGTGGAGTCTGCTCCCTCCTGCAGTCAGTGTTTCCCGGTTTGTGCAGGAGGGCTGTGGAAGAGAGAGGAACTGTAGCTTCTTGAACATGAAACAGGCAGGAGAAGCTGGGAAGGCAGAAAAAATTTTAACGAGCCAGAGACCTTTTCTGATCTCTGCATTCTTCTGCCCTCCCCACTTTGTTGCTCTACCCGCAGATCTTCTGCGTGACTTGATGTTTGCAATCCTGGCAGCCTCAGGACTCCTGATGGCTAGGTTTGCTTGCAGAGCTGCCCTTACTCTGTATCTCTGTCTTCATGACTTAAAAGCTAACGTGACCCTTGTAGTTGCAGAACCATAAATCCAGGTTTGTACTTGGCCCACGTGGTGTGTTTCTCCGATACGTGCCAGGGACTGTAAGGGAAGCAGAAATTCTTGTGTGATACAGTCTTCAAAATGAAGTGGCCCTTAAAAGTTATGCTTTCAAACTTAAACACTTGCAGGCATTATTGCTCTGAGTTTTTTCCTGTGTTTGGGGTTTTCAGGTCGATGACACAGAGGCAAATAGAAGGAGGTTGTGTAAATTTGTTTTCCATGTATTTTGAGAGTCTTTCTGCATTTTTGCATGAAGTGGTTAGTTCAAATATAATTTTGATTACTACTGCAGGGTTACCTGAGGACTGATTCTCTCATGGAAGGAAGCCTGCTACCATTCTATATAAGTATTTGTTAAGACAAAATTGAAAGTAGTGGGGATGCTAAAAAGTTATTTGAACGTGTATGTAAAAGTTTGGATAGAAGATCTTTAAAGGTCTAGTTGTCACTGTGAGGTTACTAGGATTTTTAAATTATTTTTTTAAAAGGTAGGATGTATTATCCCAGTTGTGTTACCTTGTTTTGCTGGGAATATAAATGCATCTCTGAGATTTTGGAAGCTCTAATGCTGTTGGTAATGCAATAGAAAGGCTCCCATATCTCATGTTTAAGCTTGAGCCCGCAAGATTGGTATAATTGCAAGATTATGAGAGGCTTTGGAAGTGAGTGCCAAGATGCTGGAAATCTTGGAAATGTATCTTGTTTAGAAATACTCAGCCATGATTTCCTAGAGTTGTTCTTTACAATAGGTTTAAAAAAAAAGTAATCACCAGGCATGTCAGTACAAAGACTGTCTCCTTCAGCATTTAGCTGCTGCTGTTGTTTTCCTTTGACCATCTTTGTCTTTATTTCATTAGTGCTCAGGTCCTGCAGAAGTGGCAAGGTTCTGCCCATGTGTCTCTGATGGCAGAATAATGAGATGCTTTTAGTCAAATAGCTCAGATTGTTAGCATTGGCATCTAAATAGTCCTCATCAGGCTTATAATATTAACACCCTGAGATCAACAGAATCAGTCTTTCCAAGTAAGTTCTTCAGGTTGTGTTCAGACCGGAAGAGACTATTTTGTAGGTTCAGAATTGGAAAGGTGTTCTGCGTCTGTGAGGCAAACTGGCAACGTGTCTGTTTTTATCTAACCTCTGTAGGTTATCATAGATTAAATGTCACAGCAAGGTTATTCCTTAATTGATTATAACATCAAAACAGAGGTGTGTGATGTTAGGTAAAGCTCAAGGAGCTCAAGGTAAAAGCTCAAGGAGACAAGTGGTTTCTGAACAGGCAAAATTTTAACTCTGCACATAACTAGGTGAGCTAAGAAAAGAGCTGGAAACCACCTGAGACAAACCAGACGACCTTGATCATGGCATGTGATGATTTTGCCTCATTCTTCATTAAGAGAACTGGCAAATAAAGGTAATGAAATAAATGCAAGTAGAGCTGACCTCCCAGGAGGGGAAGAACCAAACTGCTGCTACTAATCTGAACATTCCTGAGGAAATTAATTGCACATCTCTCTTCTGCATGACCCCTGAGATCCTCATGCTGCATATGATCATTTCTGGGGAAGCACAGCTCCTGAAATGATGTTGCTGGCAGCGACCACAGTCGCCTGAGTGTGATAAAGCGAGAAACAGTAACTAGAGCAGTAATTGTTTTTTCCTAAGTGACAAAGGCTAGATTTGTTTCCCCATTAAGGAGTTTGAGCATCAGCTTGGAGGTTTCTCTGCACCTTCTTTGCTGGAAAGCAGGGAAAATGAGACATAAGATGCATGATATTGAAATAGCGAACCCTGTGCTGAGCAGAGAATGTACGAACTCCTACATGTGCTGCCAGCCAGATGTGAGTAATGCAGACGTTTCCTCTTTGGACCGGTATGAGGAGTTGATGTGTTCTTTCTACAGAGAACAGGAAGGATGATGCTCACTGCTTGCACTTTGGCTGAGAAGCCCGTTGTGTAACCCTTTAGTTCCCAGTTCAGCTTCACACTTGCTGTTGTCACTTGGCATGCTCCTGGTGTGGTAGGAGAGCTGTGCTGCAGGCTCTCTGTACCCCTACTGCACTCAGCAGAGAAAGCATGTAGGGTCCTTCCTGTGAACACAGACAACCATGGGGGCATTCAGTAGACCTATGGCCAAATGGAACAACAGTATGTGCTTTTCCAGCTGCAGGGTTGAACTGCATCCTAAAGGGTGGGAAATTTTATCAGAAAAACAGGAGTATTTCAGAACATGTTGGACTGCCAGACTGGGTCTGCACTGGGCTGAGGTCTGTGCTTAGGATTCTGGCTGCAGCATGGAGAGGGAATGACTTCAACTGTTAGAATAAAGAAAATCCAGAGAAATTAAAGGTTGAATGCCTTTGGAGGAGGAAGCGAAACCTGCCTCCTGAGGTCATCCAAGCACGATAAATCCACACAATCTTCTAAGAGAGATTTCTTGCTTGGCTAATGCAACAGAAGTCGAGCTGGGGATCTCCAGCACCTGGGAAATGTGAGCTGGTGTAGCTTGGAGTTAGTTCTGTGATAGACTCAGGCATGTTAAAGATGGCTAGATCTGTGTTTGATATCCTATAGAGGTTATTGTTAGGATCAGTAAACATACCTATTGCATAGGATTGAAGGTGGTTCTGAATCAAAAGGCTGCTTATGATTCTTGGTTTTCAGATCTTTTAACCATCTCATTTGACCAGGCTGCAGCTTGTTGGTTGATATTTCAGAAAGCTCCAGTCAGTGGTGCTGGCATACTAGCATAGAGCTTAGCCAGTCCCTTTAACTCCGTATCCTGAATTGCAGAAGAAAATTCATTGTTTTCTCCATGAGAGATGGCACATTTCAGGACAGAACAAAAAAGCCCATTCTCAACAATCCTCAGTTTAGCCATTTTATCCACAAAGTGTGGAGACCATACTTACCCACAGAGTATGGAAGACCATACAAAGACAGAGAACACCTTCAGCCACAGATTAAATATTGTAACAGTATCCTCTGCTCAATCTGATGCACTGCTGTAGAATTTGTACTTTAAATTATTTGTTTCTTAAAGCATTTGCTTTCCCAATGCAACTCCATTACTGTATAACATGCTAAAGCACCTTATCGGCCTTTCTTTTAAAAGATAAGACAATGAAAAATGGGTGCTGCATGATATGGCTATAGTATATCTCTAATTGAGACTTTCATGAGAATATCAGAGATTCTAGACTCTTATTCTGAAGTTATAAAAATAATTTTGGTCAGTAGTTGTTGATGGAGTAGTTTCTCTTGGTGTTTCTGTGCAAAATAGACTCAAGAGGAAAGACCTTCATGTACTTGCACTGTATTTTCTGATAATGATTTGATTTTGAAGCATTTTTTAAAAACAAACTTACAAAAATTAGGAAAACCCCATTTATGAGTCTTCTGTGGGGGAATACCTGTGCATAGGAGCTACACAGGTCATCCCACGCCTTGTCATTGGGCTTGTACACCGTCTTCTGCATGACTTTGATGGAGCTTCTGCTCTCTGTTTTCCAGGCAGAACCCAGATGTGCAGCTGCAGTTACAACAGAGACCACCTCACCACCACAGCCCAACTTCTTCCTTGACATCCCTGGGATCTTTGACTTTGCTTCAGTCTCCGCCATCATCCAGGCTGTCCCCTTCCCAGCATCAGCAACCCCTGACTCCAAGCCAGGGAGATCCTGGCATTCTGCCACGGACCCAGCAGCCATTCTTGTCAAACCAAGTCCATCAGGGAGATTTGTACCGACTATGCCAGCCCTTCCTAGGCCCTCAGCAGCAGCAAGGGGATTCCTATTCAGTAATGTCTCGAGCTCAGCAGATACCTTCCCCATATCAGCAGATGCCAGTAGATCCTTTTGCCATAGTTTCCAGGGCCCAGCAGATGGTGGAAATCCTGTCAGAAGAGAACCGGTCTCTACGACAGGAGCTGGATGGATGTTATGAGAAGGTAGCCCGACTGCAGAAGGTGGGTGTTTTTGGATATCAGGCACTCTCCTGTGTCTAGTATCATAATTGAATCATAATTGAATCATCTAACCTGCAACTGTTAGATTTCTTGCTTAAGGGATTGATCATCTACTTTAGAGTCTTTTATATGGAGATTGATTAGTCTGTATCCTGTCTCTTTGGGCAGCAGCTTAACTTCATCAGAAGACAGAATCAGCGCCTTCAGTTTTATTCTAACGGTTTATTGACCATGATCAAAAGAGCATCCTCATCAGCTGTCTTGAAGAGGCTGAGTGCATGGCTTGCTTGTTTAAATTAAATCGAGTATTCTTATGTCCAGGATAGCAGCAGGTTTCATTTTCCGATCAGCCTGAAAGACTTTAGAGACTGCAGGAAGGGCCTCTTTGGAATGACATGAGACCATAGTCACTCGAGGAGGTAGCAGAGGACATAGCTACAAAACTGGTTGGCAGGACAGCGTGCAAGGCAAGTGCTGCTGCTGTGGCTACACTGAAGACATTTGGACTGCAGGACTGAAACTAGCACTTCGTTTCTCACTCTCTCAGTACTACACAACTTCCATGGAAACTTAATATCTTGTTTGGGATCGAGCTATTTGCCACCTTTGGCTTTATGAAACAAGCAGACTAAGTGATGCTAAAACGTTTTTTAAAAAAAAAAAAATCCTAGTGAGACCTATCATTAATGTGCATGCGTAGAGGTATTTTCACTGCAGCCTCATAGTAATGACTTCTTGATGACCAGTGGTTTAAAGCTGTGCAGCTGGTCAGCTTTGCTTTTGCCTTGCAGCTGTGAAAAGGCTGATGCTACTTGCAGTTTAGGACTTTGTGGGCCTTGCTGTGCTCTTTGCACTGAGCAGTCTCCAGGGCTGTAAAAATGTGTGGCTGCTTAAAACATTTGTTTGAGTTCAGGTGACCAGTGTGACTTTTCACACTCATTATTCCCTGTGTTACCTCTTTCCAGGGACATATGTTCATTTTGCTGTATTTTTTTTGGAAGGTTCCTGGCCAGGAAATGCTTTAGAGAAATGTTTGACAGCTTCCTGATAATGAAAGGAAGATAAAAATGCGCTTCCCTCCACCCCCCCGTTGGTCACTTGCTGTAGACAGTGCTGATGGGGTTTGCTATTGTGTGGATCCATACTTCCATAGCAGGGCAAACCAAGACTATTAAGAAGAGTTAGAAGCAAATCCCTCTGGTCTGGGTGATCAGAAAGCTTTACACTGAAGGCTAGAAGGAAGGCTAAAACATATTTTACTGCAAATGTTTCTCTCCCTCCATTTAGTAAATTGAATATTTAAAAGCACAACTAAGTTTTAGAAGTGTAAACGTAGACCATCCAGAGGTTTTATTATGAACTTTTGGACCATAACAATTACAGATCTGCAGAATTTGTCAGCAATGCAAGATCTGTGGTTAGCATTTTTTTAGCATAGTTTTGTCTGCCTTTCTTGTTTTATTTTACTTACCCAACTTGATACCACATTAGCTATTCATATAAGTACTTTTTACCCAAACTAACAGTAGTGCCAAACTGCCCCAGTCTTAAAAAAAAATAAATAAAAAATTTACATTTGCATTTCTTCAATTTGCTATACCTATGCTCTGATCATATTGGGGAAACAGAATTAGAGCCTGGAAGGAGAGTCCAGATCTTATTTTTAGCCATTGATACTCTTTATACAGAAGGATCCATCACAAACTTGAGACTTGTCATTTTACTTCATGTAGGTTTCTTTCAGTAAAGAAAACTTGAGAGAAAGTAATCTCCTTTCTGAGACTGAATGAAAAGAACTGTTAGTGATAAAATAGTAAGTGCTTGTTTTCACTTCCACTGCAGCTGGAAACAGAAATTCAGCAAGTTTCAGAGGCGTACAAAAACCTGGAGAAATCATCCTCTAAGCGGGATGCCCTGGAAAAGGCCATGAGAAACAAACTGGAAGGAGAAATTCGTAGGCTTCATGATTTCAACAGGGACCTAAGAGGTGAATGAAGTAAAACTTCTGATCTTCAATATTTCTTTTTTTTTATTGTTGTACTTACTTGGCCAGGACAGTGTTTTGCTGCAGAATTCACTGTGTCTGTTGACACAACTAGAATATGACAGGATAGTCTGGTATATTCAGTAGTCTGAGATTTCAAGCGCTTGCTCGTACTATGGAAAAGACAGGTCTAGGAGAGTGCTGTAGTCTCTCATTTCCAGTCTGTTTCTCATTGACAAGAAACATGTGATAAGCCAAATACCATAAACCAGATGCAAGCCTGGAATTCTCTCGTCTTATATCCTAGACACAATTTGTACAATTTGTTCAGTTTATACAAATGGAAAGACGTTTTGCTGACTGCCTAATCCCACACCAGGCATGTTCACTTTATTTCCTGTCCAGTGACCCTTTTGCACTGACATACAAACTGCAGATTGCCTGTTCTTCCTGAAGGTCCTGTCATTCCTTATCAGTGTAGGCATCTGGCTTTTTGGATCTCCCTTCCTTTTCCAAAGTGAGATGTTGTTAGTGTCTGGTTCTTGCTAAGAGGCTGAGGCAGTATGATGCCTGGCAGTGGGGAGTGATGTTGAATGGTATTTGACCTTAATATGGGTAAAAGTTTAAGCATTAATTTGAAAGGTGAAAAACATCTGCAGTCTGAGATGTTTAAAGGTAGACAGTCTTTTAAACTGTAAGTTTAATTTTGTTATGAAAGCCTTCTGATTGTCCTACATGTCATCTGCTCTCACTGCCCTAGTTTCTTACTAAGGCTATGGTCCCAGAAATTGTTTTGCATCCAAGAAGTAAGGCCATACAGTGGCCAGTGCTATCGAGAAGGACAGTACACAAAGGCCTGCATTAAATAATCTTATTCATAATAAAACACAGCATAAACATTTCTTTCTTATTTTCATAGACTGATTTCTAACAGCCTGCAGCAGCAGAACTGTTAGACTGTCCTTAGGGTTTTACACTTTTCCCTAAAGTCAGGTAATTGGACAACAGTGATTTAATCTTCCAACTACTAAGATTTAGTGGAGAATTATAAGGGAATCTTTTAATTGCACAGTGAGATTTATTTGGGTGGAAAAAAATAAGGTTATTAACATTTTTAAAAATTGAAAAAATAAACTTCTTCCCTGTTACAATTGCTTAAAGTAATTTCTTTAGAACTTAACCTGCTTTGTCTCATTGAGAATATTTTCTCAAGGACATAATTAGAAACATTTCAAAAGTGAGTGCCAGCTTTTGATAGGCTTTTGCTTTTGGCAGTGTAGAATTAGGAGATCCTTTCCCCTAACTTACATTAGAAATGTCCTGAGCAGATGTGACTTCATGCTTAAAAGTTTTAAATTATTTAATATTACTTTCATTGAAAAATTTTGCAGAACGTATGGAGACAGCCAACAAGCAGCTTGCGGAGAAGGAATTTGAGGGGTCTGAAGACAATCGGAAAACCATCTCTCAACTCTTTGCACAGAGTGAGTTACACAATCATTATGGGTCCGTAGAAATGCTCCAGTCATCCTGGGCAGGATAACGATGCAGCAGATTAGCATAGCTCAGATCTGTCAGTTTTCTACCGGGACAGAAATCAGGGCAGTGACAGTCCAAACCTGGCAGTGGAGAACGGAGGATTTCAAGAATTCCTTTTCTGTCAGTATGTAAAGTCCATCTGATGGCATTTATAAGAGATTTTGGAGTAGATGTAGTTTGCAGTTAAGCTTTGAAATTAGTGTTTACTCCATAATGTACAGGATATTTTGTCCGCCTGTTTTGTCCCCTGAAAGCTTTGGAATTAAATGTTTCATGGCCGTCGAGTCCTGGCATGAGTTAAGGCCAGTGGGACTGAAACCTGGTAGGTCTCCTACCTCTTTCCCCTCTAATTTGCCACTACCCTATGCAGTTCAGCAAAAATAAAGGGGATGAACACTGCCTGTAGTATGCTGGGCTGGGTAAGGATCACGAATTCTGTCCACAGCAATGGATTTATCACATGGCAAACCAAAATGACGGATGTGAAATGCTGCTTTTTCTTTGTACTGAAATGTCTTGAGGCTGACGGTGGTGAGCCAACTTTTCTCTCATCTCATAGTGTACTCCACCCTTCTGACAATGCTCACTTTTCTCCAATTGTTATATAAAAAGGTAATGCAATAAAATTGCAAAATAGAGATTTTTCTGTGGTGTAACACGCACTGCTTCTACTCTGACAAATGCTGGTATCCTTCTCTTGTGTTGTCTTTAGCTTATTCCTTGCGGCTTATGTTGCAAGCAGATGGCTGTCAGGGTGTGAATTCAAAACTCTTGGTGGTAGTGGAAAGTCTGTGAGTTTAGTCTCGCATTCAGACTGGTTGGGTGGACTTCGAGGTTCACAGGCTTACCCAGAGAGGTGGGAAGGTCAAAACTGTGAGGCCTCACATTCAGTTTCTCCTTTTGGATGCACATGGAAACAGTAGTGCTCCATTTCCCATTGGTCCCAGCATTTCTAGAGGCGCTGTAGGTACTTGTAGAGAGAGCAGTAGTCATTTGGGGAAAAGTCTGGAACAAAACCTCCAAAAGCCTTGCTGCAGGCACTTACAGATTAACAAACAGACTGCTGGCACTGATTGATACCTGCTGGCATGATGCCACCCTGTCTCATCTCTGCCTGTTCCCTGCAATACATTTTAGTGTGCTGATACTGTTAGCAACTCATTTCCTGGGTGGAGAAGAAATACTGGGATGAGAGAGGTGGGGAAAAGAATAGACAGGTGGTGACATTAGCCTTTGTCCATGTGTCTCATGTCACAGGCTAACTCGGGTTTGCTCTGCAGAGTTCTGGATGCTGTTGGTGGACAGGTTTGTTTTGCAACCTCTGTGTGGGCTGCGTTGATTCCCCAGCAGAAGGAATCTAGCTACTCTGTGTTGCTAAAGCTTTGCTCCTGGCTCTCTGCTGGCATAAGAAATGGAATAATTGTGGTCCTGTAAATATAGTTATGCACATGCTTGTACAAACGGGCCTGTGTACTCCATATGCAGTCTGTCTTAACACCCAGGATCTAGTTCCTGTTTTTCAGGCCTTCCACTCCTTGTCCTCATTCCTTTGTCGTGGGATATTGGTTTCTGGAATGCAGTTTCTCTGGTGTCATCAGTGCTGGGTGTAGATCACTCCAGGGGGTATTCTGTGGTTATGTATCCAGCAAGTGTGTTAATGTTATCATTGTAGCTGGTTGGCTTGAGCTGGGAATGACAACATATACAGAGGACATCATCTCTGTGTTGTGGCTTTGCTTTACACCCCTGTGTGATAATTTCTCCAGTCCCCAATTATTTTATCCTATTTATTTTTTTATGAAGGCAGTTGCCCTGTTCCTTAAACACACAGCATAGCTGCTCCCACTAGATCCAGCTCTTTCTGGAGAGCAGCAGCAAAGGACTGGCTGCTGTGCTTGGGGTGGCTTTGAAGCATCAGACACGGACCCTCGGTGCTGGGCAAAAGACTTTCTTGAATTGCAGGTCTACTCTGAGAAGTGAAAGAACAGATATATGTGCCGCAGTTCTGGCCCAGGGTGTCATTTTTAAGGGCAGTACAGGAAGACTGAGGAGTCTCACTACTCACTTGTTTTCTGACTCCTCTGATGATACTGCCAGCAAAGTGGGACAACTGGGTGTTACTTTGAGAAGGAAGACAGCGGCCCCAGGCAGAACAGTCTTCCTGTTTGTGGGGTCAGTGTGAAAAAGAGGAGCACAAGTTTTTCAGGCACAGAAGTCTGCCATCTCTTCTCCCCAGCCTGGGATATTAAAATTACTCAGTTTGTTTTCTACTGCTGAAAGCTCAGAGGTAAAGAGGTAACAAGTTTCACTAACCATCTGTATAATCAGAGCAAATTACCTAACTGTACTGAGTGATGAACCTTCTATTCCCTCTCACTAGCCTTGTGGCACATTGTTACTTGAAGGTACCATGCTTGTTTTTCAGGGTTACCAGTCCTTCTCTTCCTTGAAAACCATGTGCTTTTTTTCCCCTTAGCATTAGATTTGCATTCTCTCTTTTGAGGAGTTCCAGTACAATCTTCCCTTCACCTCTGGAGTGGAAGACTCCTGAAAGCCAGATAGAGATGAGTACTATCCATTGATAACTCCCTCACTTTGTTTTGATAGACAAGGAAACACAGCGGGAAAAAGAGAAACTGGAAATAGAACTAGCTGCTGCACGCTCCACTAACGAGGACCAACGAAGACACATTGAGATCCGAGACCAGGCCTTGAACAATGCTCAGGCCAAGGTGGTGAAACTGGAGGAGGAGGTAAGGATGCTGGGAGAAAGAAATTAGGGTAGCTTGGGTTCCAGTGACTGTAACTGTGGGAATGATTTTGTCTTGTGCAAATTATAAGGAAATCTGCTTGCTTCAAAGCTTTTTGTAACGGCTTAGCTTTGTGTTGGTGAGCTAAATGACTGAACTGTGCACAGATAAGCCACAAGTCTGTATTTCCTTGGAAGTGCTTTCATCTAAGCAGTCATGTTTCGTTTTCTTTTTGTTTCAACTGATAAAAGTGGGCTGGAACTGAAATCCCAGCCCTGGCAACCTCCTGAACTTGGCAGAAATTCAGATCTGGATGGACTTCTAACTAATATCAAATGAATGCAGCTTGTCCCCTTGCCAGGTGTTCCACTTACACCAGGTTATCACGGTGCACTGTACAGATCGCTGTATGTGCCCAGCATTCGTAATAAGCTGGGCATGACCTTGGTTGTTTTCTCTCCCTTTCCTCCCAAGAGGGGATAATGCATTTGAGCTGCTTAGCTGGGCAGTTTTCACAGCAGTTTCTTTTGTAGCCTTGTCCCTGCCACTCACACATGGTTGTCACCTCGCTGCCCTTCTGCGTCATAGTGGCTGTCCTCTTTCCTCCCGCCTACTCCTTTCCTCTCAAAGTCTCCATTTCCCACTCTCAGTCTCTGCTTCCTTTACTCCTACTCTTCCTCCATAGAGAGCCTCTGGAGGAAATGTCATGAACAAGCACACTTCCTCCACTACACATTTGTACTCTCCTCCTTCAATTCTGCCATGTTCCTTCTGGCTAGCACTCACCATCTCCCTCAGTTGAGCACTGTGGCTATATCCACCTGCATTGTGCTGTCTTCAGAGACTTTCCTCAAACCCTCCCCTTGTCTGCTTCTACTTCTCTTTCCGTTCAGGATCCCATTGTGCCAGGAGAGGAAGAATGATCCTATACAAAGTGAGCAACCTCCTATCTTGTCTTGCCTGCCTTCCTCCTCTCCCAGCTACAGATGTAGTCATTGACTTCATTTTAGCTTGTTCTTCTCTAAGCTCTCTATTTGCCTCAGTAGCCCTTCCCCGGATTTCCCTAGTGTCCTTAAGTTTTGAACCTTGCAGTACCCTTCTTCTAACGTCTTCAGCTTCATGGAAGCCCTCTCTCAGTCTTTCCCCTCCTGGATCTGCTCTGCTCACTCAGGGTGTTGTTGCAGGGTTACCCGCCATCATACCTTATCAGCTTTTCTCCTCAGTGCTTCACCTCACTTTCCTTTCTCCACCTTGTCAAATACAGGCAGTTCCTCTTTGCTTTCCAGGCCCCTCATGGATTACCCAACCCTGTTTCTCTTCTCCCCTTCTTGCTGAGAGAATGTCTTCTACTGTTGTCTTTCTCAATTTCCAACCACCCCTTCCTTCCCACCCCGAAAAAGCACTTCTGTGCTTTCTCACAGACTGCCCTCACCTTCACTGCAAACACTGGCAAGGCTGCTTTGAAACATCCCTTGCTGTGATGCTCACAGCATGGTTGACAGGGGCGAGGCTGCAGAGCCTGCTGCTGTTCATGCTAACCCAGAGGCTGTCTGCTTGGCCTCCCCTGTGTGCCTGTTTCCGCTTGTTGTCTCCAGTCCCAGACTCAGGCTGTGAGCTTTGAGGGCAGGGAGCTTTCCCTAAGTATGGCACTTAGCATTGCCAGGCTGTGGTCCATCACTGGGGAACCAGGTTCTGTGCAATACAAATTACAATAATAAAAAAACAGAGTCAGAGGAATGTTTAAATATTACTGACCACGTTCAGCTTTGCACACAGTTGACAAGTCTGTTGATTTCATGAAAATTGCAGCATCTCCTGGCAAGGCTGACTTGCACCTTTGTTGATCAGGGGAACAGAGAGCGTTAGATTATAGGGTGATTTAAACATGGCATGGTTCTCTTTGGCTCTAAAACTCTTCTGTCATTTGATCCTGCAATGTATTGGAGCTCTTTGGCTTTCATTCAGATTTCAGCATCACTAAAAGTCTGATGTGTGACTAAGTACACAGGACATCCTTGTGGCTTCCCTGGAACTATTTAGATGCTTGGAGTCAATGTGTATAGAGGTGCTGTGATCAACTAGGGCAGCACACACAGCACTTGGTTGGGTTGAACCTCTGTGTAGGCTCTAATATTGGCTCCCTCACATTGAAGTTGAAGCCTTTAGGCGTAATTGTATGTTTTCTTTTCAAAAGATCTCTCTTATTTTACTAGAAGACTTCTGTTCGGTGCCATTGCAAAGTATTTCTGCCTAGGTAAAATAGTAAAATAGGTAAGTAACTCTGGGCTGGATTGCATGATAGCTTAAAAAGCACACATATGCTGATTTACAGTCAAATACCCAGCATGAGGGCTTGTGGTCATTTGCATCCAACCTTTGCTCGAATCCCAGAGTGCACAGGAACTGCCACCCTTCCTGTTGTAGATAAATATGGAAGTGTCTCAGTGAGGGAGCAGGAATTAATGCTGTTTTTTCCTAGAGGTGAGGGGGAATAAGGGGAAACAGAAGGAGTAAAGAGTCACTTTTGCAGGTTTCCCAAATAACATTTTAATAAAACACTTAGGATTATAAAGAATTTCCCTCATTAGTATTAAATTATGGGAACTTTTCAAATCCTCAAGCTGTTTGGTAACTTTTCCGAAAGAGCCCAGCAAGCTGTTCAGTGCTCAGGGCACCATTTAGAAGGGACTGTAAATGTCAGCCCAAGTTAGTGACATTTAGTGACAAAGATATATGAACAATTTGTCAATTACTTAATTTATTCCTGCCAGCTTTATCTGAGTTACTAGTCTCTGTAATTGTCAGGAGTTTCCAAACTAGTCCTGCAGAAGAGGGTGGAGTTTCTTACGCTAAGATTTGGCAGACGCTCTGGCTCAGGGCTTGAGGGGGCTGTATTTCAGTTATTGCATCCTATAATGTAAATTTTTAGCTTTTTTTTTTTTCTCCTTCTGTTTTGACTTCCTACCAAGCAGAGTTACCCTGTCTTATATTCACCATATCCTTTATAAAAAGAATATTTCCATTCTAATGAGAGTTATAAGCCATATATCATTATCTCTGAGTTTAAATGTTACACTGGAATTGGAACTTCCAGATTCCTTTTAAAATCCTTTGACTGAATTACCAGTTTGGACAAAACCACCCATCTGTAAAATGTAGATATTTGTCTACTCCTATGGAGCTTTGAGAGCTTTCATATATACTGAATTTTAGCATCTGAGTTAGAGGGAATGAAGAGGTAAAGGGATGCTAAGTGTGATGGAGAAAGGGATGTTCTTGGAGATACTAAAGTATAGTGTGAAGAAGTTGGAAGCAAAAGTAGACATTCATAGAATACTTTGCCTGGTCTGTTAGCAGAGGTGAAATGACTCTTCAAATTTAGAACAAGCTGCCATTAAAGTTTTCGATAGTGTGTTTATTTCTGCAAAGTGCTAAAAAGGGTGAGTGATCATGAGTACTTCAAACAAATTTAAATATGTCTACAAACAGACTTGCTAAGTATGTGTATGTTTTATATATAATATTTAAACGTTACTACTTCTCCACATAAAGATACCCAGTTATTAACCCCTATTTTCACTTCATCATTTTTGTTCTTCCCTATAGTAGATGTTCCACAGTTATGCATAAGTCAGCAGTTTATTAAAATTGTTTCTAGTGAAGTATTAGTCTGTGTTTTTTAAAATCTAAACTTCAGATTCTTTTCATTACATGCAATAAATTTGAGATAAATTGAATATATTTGAGGTAAGATGCGTGACTTAAAAACATGTATCATGGTCAGAAATGGTTAGTGATAATAATATTCAGAGCTAAAGCAATGAAAAATTCTCATTTTGGAGCATGGATTGCCATGATGGTCTCAATTTTGATGTAAACATTTGAATGGCTGCAGCGTGCAGCAGGTTTGTATCTGGTAGATGGTCACAGATGGCCTGTATGCGCGAGCTTTTAAAATAGTCACGTTGCCATGACTTAACCAACATCTGTTAGTGTACACCTTGAGAGCCTTCAGCAAACAGAGCAGATGGTTAAACTTCGCTTTGCTCTAGGCCAAAGGCAGAATTGCTGGGTTTACAGAAAGGACCAGATTGAGACTCTGGGTAAATGCTGGCTTATGGTGAGTCCTTACCAGGCTTGTAATATTGCAGGAGGGAGTTTGATGCTGAATACTTTATCTAACCACAACTGCTGGGTGTAGAGGGTACAATTGCTACTTTTTAAACTTTTGTTTTTAAAAAGTAATTTCTAGAACTTTTATTGAACTTGGTCATTTCTGCTTACCCTGGTTAATTCATACCATGGAAGACCAGACTTCATCTTAAAAAAAGTTTGTGGTTTTTTTAATAGTAGTGTAACTTGTACTCCTTTGCTCCACCACTTTACAAGCCTCTGTTTTAATGAGTGGTTTAAGGAGACAGCTTTGAAAAATACTCACTACCACGAAGAAGATATAAATATCTACTTTTTGCCATCCTCATGTACTCACCTTGCAATGGAGGGAGTAGCCAGACATCCTCTCTAATGGGTGCAAGTTTGGGGTTGGGGGAAAGCAATAAGTTTGAATGAAATATCTTTTCTAAAAGTGGCTTGTATTTAGAAGCTATAAGATCTTTCAGCCATCAGAATTCAACATAAACCAGATATCAGAGCTAAGATACTATATTCATTTCCTATTCAGCTATTGTGGAGAGAAATAGTGCATTATTTCTGATAACACTGAGGGTTCTGTCTGTGGGGAAATGTGGAAACGTTCATTTCCCAGTGACATCTATTGTACTTTATATGCTGTGTCTGAGACACTTTCAGAACAGAGCTCTGGCTTGTAAGGAAGAGACCCAAAGGAGAGTTTGTGTGGTTGAAGGCTTGTCTGTTTTTTCCAGCCACTTCTCTGGGTCTATAAAAAGATATTCCTAGTCTCCACAGCTTTGTCTCACTTAAATTGTTAGACTCTCAGAGCTGCATAACTACTCCTTTCAGGACAGAGTTGCTTTTAAAGGGTACACTTTTTGGACGGCTTATCATTCATGGATGGAGAGGAGAGAAAAATCCCTCTCTTCTCTGTAACGTGTGTGTGTGTGTCTTCAATGACCTGCATTCTTGTCACAGCACAGAACTGGCTTTTTATTGCCGTGCACTACCTCTCATATTCTGCCTATTAGTAATTTTCCGGGGTGGCTTTGAGACTTATTTTAACTTATTTTAACACAAACAAATGGAGAGATGACATTATGACATTCCCATGCAACAAACGCTATTCCCTAGCAAGAGGATAGTATTACCAAATTGCTTTAGCATGAGTTCTTGCTGAGGCCAGTGGCGCCTTATTGGGCCTGAATTCAAACAAACTGAGGGTTCAAAGGCATCCTAGAGGAATATATTCCAACTGCAAGAGGGAGAGGTGGTTTAAACGTGCTTACTGTCTTTTTTTTTAAACTACATTTCTGCCATAGCAGGCAAATTCTTGTGGGGAAACACATTTTCAGCTGCATCTGAATAGATTCAGCTTTAGGATAAAACCAGAATGTAATGAAAACACCCTGAATATATTAAACAAAGGACTTTGAAGACATCAGAAATAGTGGGTGGGAGACAAGCAGATGCTGACGAGTGTTACCAATTTACTGAAATAGGAGCTGTCCAAGATGAAGAGGGTAATGGCTGGGTTTGTCAAAATGCCTGGGAGAGTTTCTGAATCATTGCTAGCTATGCAGGAAGTCTTCTCCCCCAGAAAAACTCTTTGCTGAGTAACGCATCTGGAAGCGATGAATCTCTTTACAAAAGAAGATCATTCCTTCCCCCTCACCTGCTATGTCCATAACTGCGTTTGTCCTGCAGAGGCAGCTCCAGTTTGGAGGATGTTACAGCCTCTACCTCCTTTGCTTATAGTGACTTGACAGTGAAACTTCCTCATTCCTGTATGCCCTTGCTCCCTGTGCTGTCTGGATGAAACTGCCCTGCCCTCTTCAGAGCCTTTCTTCTGCAAGGACCTGGCATCCCTGAAAGAGATTGCATGGTTTGTCAAAGACTATATCAAGTGAGGGAACAGCATTCGTTCAGCTTTTTAGAATGTTAATCCCTTTTCTGTTGGGCAGTTGTAGTAATAATCAAATATCCCTATTTCTGACGGGAATGATTTGTCCTTGGCTATTGATTGCAGACCATGTGAATGCTCTCTGTAGCAGAGAAGTGTGCAGGTTGTGTGCTGCTAGGCACTGCATTGTCTTATGAAGTCTTTTCTCCTGCAAAAGGATTCTAAGGACTAGTTTCAGTTTTCTAGGTTTAATGAATTTGTTTAATCATTTCATCCCTTTATGTTTAGAGTGATTGATTCATTTTCCATTGCTGAAGCCCTGCAGTTCAGGGATATCGGTGTGCAGACATTTTCAGGCAGTAAATCTTTCTGACTAACTTGGAAACAGATTGCTCTTGAGGTCAGCCAGACTCTTGGGAGCAATGAAGCCTTTGAATCCCAAGTGTATCCTGCTTCTCCCAGCTGGGTCTCAACTGCAGAAAACAGACTTGACAATGGATAGAGGAAATAAAATGGAGACAGAAATACTTGATTGGGAGGCCAGAGAGACTTTCAGGAGTATTCCCTGCATCAACCCTTTTGCGTTCTAGATTTCTGAAGAGCTCAAGCCAGTCCTTGACTTCTTTGTTTTTCTTGTCCTTAGCCCTGTTGCAGGATTTACGTAAACATCAGAGTGGATGTGAACTGAAGAATGACTGCTCTTGTTTACAATGGTTTCATTAGAAAATCTTGTTGATAAAGCCTGAAATTTGATACTTGGCTAGGACATGTTCCAAAGCAGGCAGGGATTGACCTGGAGAAGATAGGCACATGGTTAAAGTTGTGCCATGTGCTGTAGGAAATGCTGAGAAGGGATACAGTCATGCTGAAGTGCTCTGCTGTGCTTCCAGACATGAACTGAGGTTATTTGAGATCTTACCTTCTTAAAGAGGTGTTATAATAAAGATATTATTATGAGTAAAATGCTCTACATTTTCAGAGCACCCTTCAAGGCAAAACAGTTATAATACATTATGTGAGCATGAGCTTGCTTCTTAGTTAAATGCAGTACCATCAAAAGGAAAATTACTATCTTGTCAAATTTATTTAAAAATATATTCCAAAGGGTGTGACTGCACCCTTGTAAAGCTTCAGGGATGAACTCTTATCTAGAGCACGTGTTCACTGCAAGGCCTGTTGCAGAGGAGAGAACTCCAGCGTCCTTTGATGCCATCTCCCCCGTGGTAGATGTTACTATGGCCCTTGGCACTGAGCAGCCAGTTTTGGTGCTTTGCTGGAAGAGAGAGGGTGGGGAATCCATGGCAAATGACCAAGAACAAGCCTCAGCATGCTGCCCCTTATGTCTGCAGCACCCTGGCAATACTCAGCAAACTGTTTCCAATTCCTGTCCGCGATCATACTCTCAGTTTATGGTAATGAAATCCCTCTGTGCTTGGAAGAATTACTCCTGATCCTCTTTACACTGAGAGGATGGATCGAGTTAGAAAGATTTTTTTAAAAAATTAATAAAGATTACATTCCACTGCTACCACTCCTGGAGAATCCTGGTTTACAGAAAGGTAAATTCTTCTTCACAAATACTTGCAGAACTGGAAATGAATGATACTGCCAGAATATGCAGTGAGTTGACTGAGTGCAGTGAGTGCATGAAATGAAACAATCTCTAATAGAATAGATAATTGTGTCAAAAGGCACATTAGGAAAGCTGAGTTGTCTGAAGCACATACATGCCTTTAAATCTTATTGAACATCTGTGTTCCAAAAAACTGAAAATTATTTGAGGGATTCCTAAATTAATTCTGGATTTAAGCCATTAAAAAACTTACACACAAAACCCCTAAATTTTCTAACCGTCCTAATTGTTCCTGATGCTGGAAGATGAAGTGTATTTTGTGAAGGGGGACAAAAAAGTTGTCTTTATGAAAAGCCACTGAACAAGCTGTGCCTGTACTTTAGGCCTGGTGCATGAGTTAGGCATGTGCAGGCAGTGCTCATATGTTGGGCAATAGCTTGTGTTGCAACGTTTCACCTGCAGGTTTGGCTGATGGGAGCACTTTCAAAGTGAACGTTTCAGTGGAATTTCTGTGTCCTAATTCTTTTTTGGCTGGGCTTTTGGTATTCTTTGAATGCAGGCCAAAATGTTAATCCACACATACTCAGGTTTATTTATTATGAAACTAGTAAAATGTTGTCAGCATCTACTTTTGCAAGGAGAATTTTACCTGTGTGTTTAAAAACTTTTCAGATATTTAAATGCTTTGTGGTAGGTAATAAGAGACCAGATGTCCTTCCTTAATTTTTTATACAGAAGAGCTGGGGAGGAGAGCTGATTTTCAAGAGATTATTATTCAGCTCAATGAATGATATTTCATTGCTAGCGAGTTTAATAGGTTGTTCCTTACTCTTCTCCAGGTCAGTAAGCTCATACGTAAAACCAAGATCCAGGGTGCTTTTCTTTTCTAGGTTCTGCTACTGACTCATGGTTGATAATTTTTGGCTAGTTACAGAACTACATTCAACTGCTGTTAATCTAAATGTAGAACTAGTGCATTAATCTACACTTTATTGGGAGTCTGAGAAAGCTTAAATCAGTGTTATCAAGCACTATGATCTACAGTGAAAGGATCTATTTAGTATAACATTTATTGATTTTCTGCAGAGCAGCAGTGGAATATTAAGTTGTATTAAAATGTTCTTGTCCCTCCCATTCCATACAAGCTTCAAATCTTGAGCAATCAAAGGATAAAAATACCTTTCTACTGTACATGCACTGGTGGGAAGGCCTTTAGCTGGATTACTCACTGTTTATTGTAACTTTTATTATAAAATACTTGTTTGGGGAAAATCCTCTAGGGCAGCAACATTCATGCTGTGAGATTAGATGCCTGCTGACTTTATGAAGAGAAGAAAAGGATACCATGTCTGGGATTAATAGTGTTTGGAGATTTTTCTCTGTCTGCTATTCATATTGCAGTCTCTTGATTGCCTCAAGGAACAGGAGTGTGAAAAGGGAAGATTTTGAAGAAATACACAATCATTCCTTTTCAGAAGGAAGGTCCAGTGTAGGAACGGCTCATGTTGTTCAGACCAAAGCCCAGCAAGCCTAGTATCCTGTCTCCACCGAAAGTTACAGCAGATTCCTAGGGAACACTATCAGAATGGGGCCAACAAACAGCAATACTTTCCCAGAATACTTTTCACTTCCAAGAAGGACTTCCTGAGCCAAAAGGGGTGTCTTTTGTCTTTAATATCCCTCAGTGGACTTTTCTTCCATGAAGTTGTAGAGTAGCTCTTTGAACTCACATAAGGGAGTCTGTGTTTTGCATTGTGGTGCTGCTCTAGACTTTGGCTCTGACTGTTGGGAAAAGTTGCTTTCTTCCTGCTATTTTTGTGTTTCAGGGTTTATGACAATCATAGCTAAAAAAGCAGTGCCCCAGATTTGCTGCAGAAGGCCAGCTAATTGTGATTGTTAGTCTTTTCCTTAACAGGAAATGATGTCCATAGGTGTGCAGTATTCTGTATATTAGAATAGAGCTGGGCCCTGGGTATGTTGTATTCTTTTTTTTTCTATTCATATTTTAGTTCGGTTTTATTGTGCTGAACTGTGGATTAACCTTGCTAAGACAGTTATTGGGGGTTTCAGCATGGTAGTTTTCATGGCTTATTGTGAGAGAGGATAGCAGCCTGGTTTGCAGGGTGAACGATGGAAGAGGATGGAAGGGCAGGGGCAAGGAACGGAGCAGGACCTCTCAGGTCACACTGGGCCAAGGAGACTGCTAGAATAAACCTGTCTGCAACATGGAGAGAGCACGAGCCATGTCTAGTGTATGCTTTGATCCTATTCTTTATTTTATTGTTATGGAACTGGAATAGGAACCTACAAGTTTTGATTCAGTTTCTGCTTAAACGTCATAAAACCACTGCCAGCAGTTTTCAATATTGCACTGAAAACTGTTCCCAACTTGTGGACCAGCTCTAAATGCTGTATTTGCTACAGTTACCTTGGTAACATGTCAAATCACTTAAATACTCTCTATTATGAACCCAGATGCCCTTTCTAGCCCATTACTGCTCTCAGTCGTTTGCAACAGATAATTACCTCAGTTTCCCCATCATTACCATGGGGTCGCTGAGGACAAAAAAATAACAAATACACCTAGCAGGAAGGCAGAGATGGGAAAGACCTGTAACATCCTGAGTGTCGAGTGCAGGGTAGGAGTCAGAGGCACACTGCCAGCAGTCATCTGGACATGTTCTTCCTGGCTGTTGTTTCTGTGCTCTGCAGTGTGTACAAAGCCAGAAGTTCACTCACTGGTTCTCGTTATTTAACTTATGTTGCATTTTCTTCCTTTGTTTCAGCTTAAAAAGAAGCAGGTCTACGTTGAGAAGGTGGAGAAGATGCAGCAGGCCTTGGTTCAGCTGCAGGCAGCGTGTGAGAAACGGGAACAGCTGGAGCACAGGCTGCGGACCCGGCTGGAGAGAGAATTGGAATCTCTCCGGATGCAGCAGGTACCCACTGTTTCCCTGTGCCATACCAGGCTTCTTGTACATTCTAGGTTTCTTGTATGTGTGGTGTAGGGTACACTATACCCTACACCACCCATAAAAGAAGAGCAGTGGTTTTTTCCACCTTGTAAAATAAACAAATTTTTCTTTTGGTAGCTAGAATTATGGATTTGCTGGCCACTGTATTATTGTTTTTACTTGATTTAATTCTTCCATTCCAACCAGAAAGTTTAGATGAGAGAGCCATAGGGGATCCATGATGTGACAAGATTCAGACATAGCCATATAGCTAGGTGGTGTTCTATCTTTAAGTAACCTGGTTATAGTTACCTTGAAATTATTTACAAAATATTCTTCACAGTTTGAGAATTTATGTAAAATTCATTAATGACTGTCCTGAAAAGAGGCTCTTCAAAAAGCTTTTGCATTTAACAAAACCCAAACAAAACCAAAACAGCAAAACCAATTCTGTAAATGCAGTTGATGGAAACAGATGGGAGCTTCAGTATTGTAAGTAGTGTTACTTACTATTGTAACATGAGTCTTTTTCAGTGAAAAGAATGAATGTGAAGTAGATTTTGCAGTGATGCTGTGAATCAGATGTGAAGTTTTAGTTTTATTTCAACCTGTGTCAAACACAGGTGAACCGTCAGGTTTGTAAATTTTACTGGAGATTGGATGCAGTTCTGTGTTCTAAATCACATTTAGTTTTAGGTTATGTTTATCTCCCAACTTCCATCTTTACATAGGAACGGATGTTTAAATCTTGTATTTTTGTATTGGTTTTAATAGGAGTTACAGTAATTTGATAAACTTTTCCATGTTACCTTTGGAAGGTTAGGTACTCTGAACCCCACAATTTTTGACATCGAGCCTGAGTCAACACAAAAAAATAGCTTTCTTGTCATGGTGTAGAATTCTGAGCTTAACATAAAATAGCTTGTCTGCCCAATTTTTTTTCTTTTAAACATTTTTTTTTAAAGTCAAGTATCCTGCCAATCCCTGATGAAACTTCCATAGAAAACTATGCGTTTTATCCGTTGAACTGTTAGCTCAACAAATCTCCACTCTTTCTGGTTTTGAAAGTGAACATTGCCTTCCAGAGCTTGTTTTAGAACTGAATTATTTTTAATCCCCCACTACTTAATCCACAGGTATACAATGATTTAATAACCAAATCATTTAAAAATATTTTGGATGTATTTTTTTAAAGGTGTGATAACTCTTGTATACTAGTTAGTGTTTTGCTGGAACAGTGTTGGAAGTAAGTCTCTGTTACTTTAGGCATTATGGATGGGCTGTAGACATCAGACCTCAGTCACATGATCTAGTTCTCAGATGTACATGTGGGGCTTTGCACATGGAAAAAGGCCTTAGGAGGACTATTTTCCATCTCAGATATTTGCTTGTTAGTATTGACCAGCTCTGGAGTGGTACCAGGAAGTGCTCTAGCATGTGTCCTGTGAATTAAGCTGTCTTTCTTGGGAGCAGTGCTTGATGTTTGTAACTTTTAAGCTTCAACATTTGGAAAATGGAAGAAGCCTTTCTTGCATTATCTGAACTTGCTTCCTGGTTTTGACAGTGAGGCTGAACTGCCCCTGCAGATGATTAAGCTCTGAAGGAGACCATTACCACCACCTAGTTTGACCAACATGGCAACAGGCCACCACATTTCACTCTGAGGGGGTCTTGCATCAAGCCAGTGGTGCTCTGGACCAACCAACCCTGAGTCTTAGAGATGCATCCTGAGATGACTTTTTTTTTTTTTTTTTTCCCGTTTGAAAATCAGCGTCAGGGTACATCTCAGACTGCCAATGTCTCAGAGTACAATGCCACAGCGCTTATGGAACTCCTCCGAGAGAAGGAAGAAAGGATTCTTGCTCTGGAAGCTGACATGACCAAGTGGGAACAGAAATACCTGGAGGAGAGTGTGATGAGGCAGTTTGCTTTGGATGCAGCTGCAACTGTGGCTGCTCAGAGGTAAATGAGACTTTTCATAGTACAGGGATTATTTTGTTTTTCCAGCTGAATGTCATATTCCCCACCAAGGGATGTTGTCATACCACCCTCCCATGATACCTCACCATGTGGTCTGAAAGGCTTCTCAGACTTCTGCATGCAAGTGGAGCTTGGCTGCTTTTCCTGGGAGCTGTGCAATTGCCAACAATTAGAAACTTTTTTCCAGGGGAAGATTCCTCCACATGCAGGAGCCATTTTCCAGAGTAGAATTGTTCTGAGCCATTCCTAGAAGCTGTTGATTCAAAAATAGGTATGAGAGAAGGGTTTTGGTTTTTTATTTTTTTAAACAGGAATTGGTCCTCGCTGAAGTCATGTGAGATGGGGTAAGCTTGGTGATTCACATCGTTCACCCTGAATGGCTTACTTGTTCTCCAGAATGTTTTTGCAAATTACTTTGTGGTATTGTCCTCAATATGGTTACTAACCAGAAACATCTACTAGGAAATTCTGCTCAAAACATTCTGCTGTTTATGGAGAACACTGCTTGTGGGGGTAGGAAGGGTGTCAGAAATTTGGTATCAAGCTCGTATTCCAAGACAACTGTACAGAAACTTATTATGGCTGTAAATAGGCCCAAGTGGTTCAGCTAGTTGGTAAACAAGAGCCTGTTACTGGAGTGCAACTCTTTAGCATTAGATATTGCTTACGTGTATTTCTATTGCTCACTAGTTTCTGGTTCTTGACAGCAGATTTTATTTTAGATTCTTTCATGAACCAGATTCAAATAGGGATGTTATTGCAACTGCCTTCCTAGCTCATAAGATCATACTAGAATTACAGGCATAAAGTTGCAGATCTGCTGTGTTAGTGTTTAAAGACTTATCTTATCTTGCTCCAGAAGCAGACTGTTATTTTCGGGTATTGGTGCTTCTTGTGCACTGTTCTCCACCTCCCCAGAGATTCTCTAAAGGCTCTTGCTACTGCTTGTCCTTAGAGGCCATGTTATATTTCCAGTGTGTGCTGATAAGTAGAGCTCTGGTCTACTGTTTATCGTGGAATGAGAGGGATTGTGTTAGGCCTGTTCAGGTTTTGTTAAATGAACAAGAATGCCTTCCAGTCGGGAAGGAGCCAACCTCTTGTTTTCCATTTCTAGCTGCTTCTCCCCTAAAAGAGAGTATTCCATTAATGTCAATGCTTCTGCAAGTTTATATGCAGTTGGTACCTATAGTATCTCTTTCACAATATAGGAGGTGGGGGATTCTACCAATTTCAGTGGCAACCTCATCTACACTGTGCACAAATTTCTTCCCCTTTTCTTTGATAGTGGAAAATAGCACACCTTAGGAAGCTGAGGTTGCGGGAAGGATGCTTTACAGTACAGGCAGGAATCTGGATCAGGTTAGGTTTCTTTGATGAATGACTTTGTTATGTCCTTCACATTGGTACTTTGCCATCTCTGATCTGAACTTTGCACAGTTAAAGGTGCCAGACAGTTCTTAGACCTCCTGGGTCTGAGAGAACAGATTTCTTACTACAATTAATTGGAACTCGTGGTAACTCCAAATTTTCTTTTGTGTTTGTTTTCTTCTAATTATGGTAATGCATAGCTGTGTCAGTAACATGCTCAATGTTATGAGTCATACAGTGATACAGCGCGTAGCACAGTGACTTTGTTCTGACTGAACAGCAGCAAGCAGAATGAAATACTCATGTTTTGGTTAGTGGACTGAACAACTATCACAGTGTTAACATCAGGCACTATATGGTATCAGTCTGAAACTGCTTTCAGCCCACTCCAAATTTTTTGGACCAAGCTGCTTAGGGTGGCTTACGAAACTTCCATGACTAGTTCTCTTTGATACTCAGATTCCTTCTGTGATCCTCTTTGAAGGGGAAGGGAAAAAGCTTTATATGTGAAGCAAAGTTTGTGCTTTTTCAATTGAAGAGAAGTACCTATTGTTCTATACCATCCCTCCTCCCCATATCCTTGGATTTGCCTCATCAATCAGTTTACAGTAGTGCAGTGAGTGAACCCGTTACAGGCTGGCCCAAGATGGACAATAGATTGACTTGTTGTAGTGACTTGCATATTTTTGTAATCCTTCTTTCATTAGGACTAGGAGTTGGATTTTTGGAAGACATTGAGCCAGCCTAAACTAAAAAAAAAAAAATTGGATGTTCTTGTTTGTTATTTTTGAGCAATAATTTTGTGCTGCTAGGAGTTAAGCAGCAACCTTAGCTGGTCCTTCATCTGCTCTACTGCTTGTTCTCAGGGACACGACAGTGATCAGCCACTCGCCTAACCCTAGCTATGATACTTCGCTGGAAGCTCGCATTCAGAAGGAGGAGGAGGAGATCCTGCTTGCCAACAGGAGGTGTCTCGACATGGAGGGAAGGTAAAATCCAGTTTGGTCCTATCTGGCTTCTTTAAGACAGGCATTTTAAGTTAATTGTCTGGGTAGACGCCTCAGAACCAGAAATTCTTGTGTCTTCAGCAATAGCAGTGATGTAGGATGCCAGACGCTCATTTGGCCAAGGGAGTAACTACATAGCAATCCAAAACCTGTCTTGATACTGAGGGCTAATGCAAAAAAGTCTTGTTTTGGATTTTTTGCATCTTCTCTCTTCAGGGCATCTTCATCAGACCCCAGACTCCAGCCACCTCTTAACAGTCTCACAGAACTGTATTCCTTGTGGTTAGGTCCAGTGCAGACTCCCCAAAGTGTGTTAATCCTCTTCTTTCTGTCAGTCTCATGTCCTGGCCATACCTCTCAGCTTTGTCTCAAAGCCCCTTCCATGGCTGTTGAGAGCAGCTTCCAGTAGCCAGAGGTGGGTGGGTAACTCAATGCCATTCTCTTGTGAGTGTATACAGGAAGTTTCATGCATGTTCTGCTCTGGTTGGCCAGGGAGCAGCCAGTATTCAGGGCAGTAAGGTCACAGGCATCCTCTTTCTGCCTCCCCAAATGCCTAAGGGAGTCGTAGTCACAGCCATGGGAGCACTGAAGCCTCAATGCAAGGAGACAGGACTACAAGTATGTT
This sequence comes from Athene noctua, assembly GCF_965140245.1. NCBI lineage: Eukaryota > Metazoa > Chordata > Aves > Strigiformes > Strigidae > Athene > Athene noctua. The sequence goes on along the minus strand of NC_134047.1, from coordinate 10,825,728 downwards.
GTTCTTCTTTGTACTTCTCAAAAAGGATTAAGACTCTGCATGCTCAGATCATTGAGAAGGATGCCATGATCAAAGTCCTGCAGCAGCGCTCCCGGAAGGAGCCTGGTAAGACAGACCAGCTCTCCTCAATGAGACCTGCCAAGTCGCTGATGTCCATTTCGAATGCTGGCTCAGGCTTGCTGTCCCACTCGTCAACACTGAGCAGCACCCCCATCCTGGAGGAGAAGAGGGAGGACAAGAGCTGGAAAGGCAGCCTAGGTAATTTTTAAATAACAGTGCCAATCCAGGTATGTGAGTCACTGCTTAGAGGGGAGGCAGGAGCAGCAGAAGGAAGGTGTATTGGACAGACAGATCAGCTGGCCTAGCATGCAGTAAAGCTGACTGCAAGCAAGATGGGCCACATTTGGAACAACTGCTTGTTTTAATCATTTTTGGGAAATAGTGACTTCTGATATCCAGTCTCTGTCATTAAAATATGTAAGTCTTTATTCCCAAGTTGGTACCTGACTTTAGGGATATTTGAGATACAATTTTCAGAATTCCCAAACACTTGCTTGCAGCTGGGTTGTTACAGCTGTCTGAAGGTGTAAAGTCTCCTCAAATAGGAGCAGAGATACAAATCAGGATTGCTATCCCATAGTGTTGTGCCTGCACTAACATGACTCCTGTCTGGAATGGCTCAACACCATTGTTCAGAGAAAATTACTTGTAACAAAGCAAATCTTAGATGATTTCCTTTTTTTCCTGGGGGGCAAGTTAATCCCAAAGGCCCTCCCTATGAGACTAAAGGACCCTGAAATTAAATGAGAATCTGTTGCAGCCGATTTCATAGTGTGCAGATTTACCCTGCAGGGCCACTGCTTAGGGACAGTTAAGGTGTTATGTGTATCTCTGCATGCAGCAACATGAGGATATTGCTGTTCTTCAGGTACTTCAGCACCCAGTGGTGAAAGGTGCTATAGAAAGGTAAATTAGTACTGTCTGCTGTAGCATGGAGCACTTTTCAGGTCCTAGAGCAAGTACCACAAAGGGGCGCAGAACTTATACCAGTTAGTTTTCTGAGACTGTAAAATTTCCTTCCCTTTTTCCACAAAGGTGTTCTGCTGGGAACAGAATATCGCTCCGAATCCATTCCCTCCACCCCCTCTCCTGTCCTTCCTTCCACACCGTTGCTGTCAGCCCACTCGAAAACAGGCAGCAGAGACTGCAGCACCCAGACTGACCGGGGGAATGAACAGAGCAAAGCTGCACCTTCCACTGCAGCTCCCACACCAGGACGACTCCCCAGTACCAGCCTGACCTACAGTGCAGACAAAACAGGTAACAAAGCTCAGCTGCTCCCCCAGAGCGGCCCCTGCCACTGACCTGCCATCAGTTCTCTGTGGGACAGGCCCTGCCATTCTTTTTTACATTCAGGAAAATGGGGTTTAGTTTTGTGAGGACAGATGGGTTTCAGAGGCAAGCTTGATAATGTTCTGAGAGGTCTCAAATGCTCTGAAGGAAAAAAAAAAGCCTTAGGAGAGATAGCATAAGCATGGACACACTGCGTAGAGAGGTACAGTGAGATTTAAGAATTGAAGCAGGTATATGCAAATCCCAGGATAGTCTCTGAGTCAGTGTCTACTCTGAAGTAAATTGCAAGTAGCATGTGGGGTTTAAACAGTGGATGAAAATGGGCTGTAGAAACTGGCCATTGCATTTTAGAGGGTATTCAAAGCAAAGTGGACTCAGATAAGGGGGAGGAAGAACGAAAGGTAACTATCATGATAAAGCTTGTTACTATACTGTCCCAGTCGCAGGACTGATTTCAGTGTTGGCAGTTGACAGTGACTGTCACAGAAGCTGAATTTGCTTCCCACAGAGCTCCGAGCTGGCAAGAGCTGCTCATTTTCCAGCCCACTCTGCCAAATCAATGCAGATTACACAACCTTGCCTCTTCTACTTACACACACATTACAATTATGTTGTTCTTTATGGAAGAGTGAATTTGGCTGGTCTGCTGTGCTTCTTGCCGTGTCGTGCTGTGCTATTTAATGGGTATCGAGGGAGACGGGGGAACAGGTTTTGTGGTGAAAGTCTACACTGACTACATTGGTTTAAATGCAGTCACTCCAGTTTTATATGCCATCATGTATCAGTGGGAGAAACCCAAAGGGAATTTGATAAAATATCTACATACATGAAGAACTTAATTTTTTAAAATTAAATAAGGAGTTGCTAGCTGTCTTTTGGCCAGTGGTAGAAGATGACTTTTAAAATGTTAACGTCATTTTTCCAACCTCACTGAAGTTACAGCTTTGATTGTCTATCTCTTGTTTTTCCTCATCATGTAGATGGGCCACTCTTCCACTCCAGCACTCTTGAAAGAAAAGCCCCTGTTCAGACCATGGGGCAGGACCTCCCAGATGGAGAGATGGTAGAATACCTCATCTGAAAGGCTCCAGGATCTGAGCTGGGATACAGTAGCAAGGAATTTTTAAAAGACATTTTTATTGGGAAAAAATTGTAGTACTTGAGTAATAAAAGAACACTCAGCTGTTTGCTCTTGTATATTATGTCTCAAAAGAATGGACAGGTTAATTTATAATTTGTTCTAAATTATAAAAACCCCATAACAATTGTTCTTTGAAGGTTTTCCCCTTTATTTTTAAAATACTGGATCTGGTAATATCTGGAGGAAAAACAAGAACTTAGGTGCACTACATCTGATATTTCATTTCAGTATTTTTAAAGTCTCTTAAACAGAAGTACCTACTCTCACAACTGTTGGTTAAATGTCTAGCTTGAACACAGTAAGGTGAGCATAAGGGCCTTAAATGATCAGAACCAGGGGGTTAGTTGTGAGCATCACTTAATGGTTTTAGAATACAGGTGTTCTGAGAAAGTTTTGTAAATTTGAGCTGTGATCAAGGGAGATCTCTCTTTACACTTTCTCTTTACACTCAGTGTAAGAACCCAGAATAGGTATTTCACATTCATAGGCTGGAAAGATTTCAATTTTCAGTGTAGTAACATACTTTTTTTTTTTTGCTTCCCAAATTGTGTTACTTCTTTATTAAAAAAAACAAACTCTGATGATTAATGTTACATTTCACATTTTTAGTTTCATTGAAAAATTTGCCACGCTTTTATACTTAAGTACTTTTTCAATAATTTATACAGTGGATAGTAAATAATATATTGCATTCATGTTTTACGTAAATTAAAAAATGAGTTTACTGGCTCAGTCCTGATGTGTTAGATCAGATTTCTGCCATTGTAATTCATTGGCTTTAGTGGAACTACTCCAAATTTACCATACTGCAAGTGGCAAGCCCTGTTGCTTTTCAGTGTTAGCAACTTAATCTACTGCATCTGTGGAGATCTTTCTCCATAGCAGATTTTTCTATATTTCAAATGCCCTTCTACTTTGTATGTCCCTTCTTCTTGGAGATACTAGATTCTTTTTCATATAGCAAAGCGTCAGAGGTAGAGCTTTAAAGAGAAGCTCTGTGTAAAACAGTTTCAGATGGTAAATTCTCGTCTTCCAAAATATTTTTCTTCCTTCATCTAACTGGAGAGATCAGCTTAAAGAAAGTTCCAGAGGCATTATGGAAGAAAGTTACACATTTAAGTCATCAGGTTCGCTTTCAGATTTTTGGGAACTAGCACAGATGCAGCAATGCATTGGTTGCAGCTGCGATAAGGAGATATTAAGACCAGTAGAAGTAAATGAGTATTTTTTATTACTGTCTTTGCATTTTATTAAAACACTTCAATATTAATTTCTGTTAAAAATTACTTTTTTTTTTACTTGAATTTTAAAATATTTAATTAGCCAGTGGTCACATGCTGGGGACCTGGATAGTCTGAGCTTTCTGTGCACCATTAGAGTAGCCAGATTTCATTTCAGATCATTTTACCCTAGAAATAAAGAAAATTGGCAATTAATCATCCAACAGTTAGTGAATGTCCTCGATTCCTACGTAGTTGACACTACTGATATGGTGTCCAATTGAAAAGGCCTTACCAGATCAACAGATAGAACATGAATTTCACAATGGATGGTTGGGAGGTGCCTTTTGTCTGCTGCATGGGTATCTTAGCATAGCCTAAAGATCAGCTGTGAGTTGGATTCTGTTGTCTTCTAGTGATAATCACTTAAAAAACAAGGAAATCACTTCCCATCACTTCTAGCAAATCGCTGCTTGTTCGTGTTCTACAGGCTATATTCCTAGACCCACGGAAGTTAGAGATGGCAGAATGCATATGAACTAAGTCTAAATAGCCTGGCTTTACCAGTGACTGCTCTAACAGGCAGCACAAACTCCCTTCCATCACCACTACTTAAAGACACTTCAGAGCTGCACTTTCAGGCTTTGACTATCTCTGCCATATGGGACAATGTCTTTCTGGACAGTGAGGTAGACCTTCCCTACATGTATTCCAATAATCTGTCTGAATTAGTTCCTCACCCTTTTCTAGACAAACTGTTCACAGACTCTTTGTTCTCATCCCTGAGAATGTCTTACATTTATTTCTCTTGGCTTAATTCCATCCCATTATATGAAGTAATTCCCACTCTGGATGATTTGAAGTGATTTCTCTTCCTCCTTCACAGTTGTTGGAAATGCAGAAGAAGCTTTTCTCATTAGCTCAAGGTGTCCATCCTTCTGCCATTTCAGCATAATTTTCTAAACTGTATTTTGTGGTTTGGGTTTAGAATGAACAGTAAGGCAGATCACATGCCATTGAGTGTCCGTATGAGAAAGGGGGAGAGATGTCTGAGTGCTTTTCTGTTCTTTTAAAGTCAGGAAAAATTATATTCCATCTTTATAAGTACTTCTCAGCAGCAGGAAAGAAGTTTTGCAACTGTAAGGCTCTAGATAAACAGTTCCAGCTTGCTTGATTCACATTAATTCTAAAATGTCTAGGAAAATTTAGATCCTTTACAGGTAAAATCTGTTTTGGAAAACTGATTTTCCCCAATCAATATTGGCTGTTCAGCTGGACTAGGTAAAAATATTTTGTTTATTCTCCCTGCAGCTCATTGTTTTCAAACTGAATGCCACTGTAATCTGGTTTTACAAAGAAAAAAAAGACATAACAGCTTTCTGTGAATAAAATACAGATTTTGGGCAGCAAGTATTTCCTCCAAAAATGGAAACCAGGCAGTCGCTGACAGTCCGAACCATCAGGATTGCAGGAGCCTTAGCAGTACTATGCCCATGGGAAGTAAATCTGGAAGAAGACGGTGCAGCTTTACATTGCTTAGGTCAGTTTCTTTGCCCTATTTTGTAGTTTTGATTTCTTCCAAAAGCAAAACCCCCAAAACTTTGGACATGGAAGTCTGAGGTCATTTTCCTGTGCTGACAAACTAGGAGCCATCAGGAATGTATTCTTTCCCTCGAGCTCCCTCAGAGCCATCCTGATGTGAATGTAAAAGAGCTGCTTGCTTTGAAGAAAATGTGTACTGTAGTCTTCAGTCTCTCTGTACAGATTTTTATTTTGTTTTTAAACAGAAACTGCTTTAAGGAGACAAAACTGCACACCTAGTTCCTCTTCCTTCTGTAGAGCTTATTTCTAGTAGAAAGTGAATTTTAACACAATGATTGCAATGACCTTCTTTGCAAACCAAAATTTTAGACTAAGAGTTTTTCTTAAACTCGGGTATTAGGAGCAGAATTGTAGCTTTTATGAAGAAAGCCACATATTCTTCTTTGTAGAGCAAAACAAGAAAATCAAGTTTAGTTATTTTTACTCTTTCCTTTCACTGCTTACAGAATGGCCAAACTCACAAGTCCTTCCCTTGGGCAGTTCCTTTGGGATTTGACAGCTCAGCAAACTGCCTGAGATCTAGAGGCTTTTGTTGCCATCTGGCCCGATGTCATCATTAACTTCAAATAGCTCCTACCTGGCAACTCTTGGGGGTCTAGAGTAGCAATTTTCTGTCTGTGGTCTGAGGACTCATGGGGATCTGTGAGTTGCTCCTCAGGAGTCTGCAAAGGGTGGCTGAGGTCAGCAAGTACTGTCAGGGGGCTGAAATTCTTTATGTGTGGTCTCTGCCTCTGTTGGTGAGTTTGTAGAGTGAGAGGCTGAAAACTGGCATTAGCTTTGCTTCGTTTTTGAGGCTGCCTGAGTGAGGGGACTGGCAGAGTTTTAGGCCAGAACCATTTCCAAGGACACCTCCTGTTCCAGGAGCCCACACCGATGACCAGCAGCGTGTGAGACACGTAACAACTGCATCCCATGAGCCACAGCACCGGTACAGTGAATCCCGACAACCGTGGCCAGACAATGTGCTTTTTCCATTGCTGATGATGTGGTGACAATATAAACTCGGTTCAGTGAGGGCAAACAAAACCCTGGGGGTAATTTGCCTTTCTCTCCCACCCTGCGAGGGCTGGCACAGGTTAGCCGGGGATTCACTGTGCTTCTTTACGCCATGGGCTGATGGTTTTGCTCCATGCCAGGAGTGAGGGGCTTTGGGAGGGGGGTCTCTTTTCATGTATTTGTATAGGAACTCTTTTTTAAAAGCTAGCATTTTTATGTCTAGGAAGTAAAAAGACATTGTAAAATGTAATTGTACTGTATTTATGAAGAAAATACATTTCTTTTCAAAAAGATCTTATTCTAAGTTGGTTTTAAGAGTCTGACTTCCAACAACATCATCTCTTAGGCTTTCAGAAACATTGAAACCCATCTGGTTTGCACTGTGCTGTCCAACTATACCATTAGGGCTGTGCTAAACAATAGAGATTTAAGAAAGCGATCATCTGCCCTCCTAACGAGCAGAACCTGTGCTGGTGTGAGTTCTGAAGTATTTGAACACTTGCTTGTGTTCAGCTTGGGATTTGCTCAGGATCAGCAATGGAGATGCTGAAATAACTGGGGAGCAGTCTGGAGCAATGTAGCTTCCAAGCCTCACCTCCAGGGAGAGCTGGGAAAGAGCTGCCCTTTTGCCCTGACTGCGGAGCAGGTTCAGCCCGAGAGGCAGCGCTCAGGACTCCTGTCCTGTCATTTATGTCTCTTCCATTTGTAGAGGAGGAGCTTGGGGGTGCAAATGCTTCATCCCAGTTTCCCTTTCAGCAGGGCCGTGGTCTAAAAGGCGAGAAATGAGTGACTGGTTAGCTGCTTCTCTTTAGGATCCAAAATGCTGAAGCATAAATGAAAATACTAAAAGTTCGCCATTTCACAACCTTAGAAAATGTGTCAAGAGAATGATCTTTCGTATTTAGATCTATATTGAAGTGAATTGTGGATAATTTTTTCCTCTTTGTTTAAACCATCAAATTTATTTTGTAATTTGTGACTGAGCTGTTTTGTAATTCAGCTGTTGAAACAGCCCTAAAGCCTTTGAAGATTATGGCAGCTTTAATTCTAGGAAAAAACAAAAGAGTAAGTGTAAATATGCACTAAGAGATCTTGTAAATGTCTATTGTTATGTTTGTAGTTAGCTATAAAAATATTTTGTGTGTTTTTAAAGAATGGATCCTGTGTTTTCAATTTTTTTCCACTGATTTGCTGGTTTTGCAGTATATTTTCTTAGTATGAAAACCTTATTGATTATAAAACAAAACCAATCTTCACCTTCTCTAGTCCTCGCTGCTGCTTGACCTTTGTCTTTAAGTTTTCTTTCAACTCCTAATTGGAGTTTACAGGATAAAATAATTGTCACTCCAGTCTCTTCCCTTCAGCATCACTTTTTATTTTTTCCTCTGACTGGTCCTGCAGCTGCACACAACTCTGCACGCTTTCACACCTTTTTAATAATCAGATAAACAACACTTGCTTGCCGTAACTTTGAGTTGTTGAGCTGACTGAGTCATCTCTCCTTGGATGGCTAGACTGCTTTTCAGATGTCAAAGGGTAACAGCATGTGAGCAACCTGCAGGCATGTGAGTATTTTCTACATCAGTCTTCAATAGACTTGATGTGCTTTTTGCTCATATATTTCTTGTGTGTTTTTTGCCTCAAATTTATCGTTCCTCTCATCGTGCTGTTGGAGGGAAGGAGCAGGGATTACTGGGAAGCTGGGTGAAAGTGGGCAGCCTCGATGCATTTTCACTGTTGAGTTTTGAATTTGATCTTAACATAGTTGTTGCCCCCGTGGGTTGCCAGTGCTGTAATAAATACCAGCCTGACAAATCTGGGGGCCGGTGGTCAGTTTAGCACATACAGCCCCTATGCTTTCAGGCCATTTGATGTTGTTTCTATAAATCTCTCTGGCATGCCAGAGTAGAAACAAAAAGACCAAAAAAGACCCTGGCCAGACAAAAATAAACAGCTACAGAAGCCTGTTAATAGCTGCCTTATTTAACAAAACAACTGCGGTCCATCTGCAGATGGGTGTGAGGGGAGTCTTTGGACGTTTCACAATGCCCCTGGTAGCACGACGGGCTGGTCAGCGGCTTTGGGAGAGGAGGCTGGAGTGAAGCACGCGCTGAAGGCCCCACTGTGGCTCCGTGGGGAGCAGCGAGAACCTGCGCAGGGGTGACTCAGGTTTTCGTGTCCTCTTGCCTTTCTGGGGAGCGTGTTGACTGGCCCCCTTGGACATAACCCTCTACGGGGGGCTGCCCCTTCCGCCTGGCTGGACATGGCACCAGCCCCCATGGTGCTGGGCGCGGTTGTTGGACACGGGCATGGTAAAGACATCTCCAGTCCCATCGCCTGCTAAACGGCGTGCCAAGATTTGGAGCTTAAAAGGGGAGAAAAAGTTTAAAAGGTTGTCTTGGGTTTGGGTTTTTTTCCTCTCAATTGGCTCAGCCTTTAAACAAAAAAGCCTATCTGCTCCAAATCCTTACTAAGCGCAACTTCGGTACCAGTCAGTTGTTTCCCCAACAGTCCCGCTGCTCCCAGGGGTGCTGGAAGGGAGTCAGAAGCTGATGCAGCTCACTGTGTCTACAACACAGTCCCAAGGGTTGCACTACCAGTTGCGTTATTTTATTTATTGTAAAGCATTGCCTATCATTGCTTTTATATACCTACAAAAAAAGCAAAATTCCATAATAATTCAGGACCTCTCTAGAGACAGCTCTCTGTCTCCCTGTCCAGCTCCCCAAGACAAACAAAATTTGAGCTTTTTATATATTCTGGAACATTTTTTTTGAATTTTGTAAGAAAGAGCAATAGACTGGCATTGCAAAGGTGCCTTTAAAGTGACATGTACATATAGTAACACATTTGACTGAGATAATCTTCACTTTGTATTTTGGAGGTAAACTTCAGAGGAAAATTTCCATTGATCCCTTGCCAAGAGGAGTACTAACATTTTTAAGATAAGGCCTTTACATATATATTATGCATACACACACACACACATGTAAATACATACAGTATATGAAAACTGGTAATTTTGAGAACCTCATTGTACAAGGTGAAATTTTCTTTTCATCCCTAGTTGATTTTTTACACATAAATGGTCAGTTTTGGAACTTCATGATTCCTCTACCCTTCTGGTTTTGGTTGCTGCATTTTAGAACTAAAAAATTCTAAGAAAGAGACCCTCACACCTACAGCATTTCATTTCCTTATTTCAGTATTTTGGGGGTGTTTTGGTTGTTTTTCCCTCACTGATGGGCCAAAGCACAAGAGGACAGGACAGGGATTTGCCTCCTGCTGAAGGGGCAGGTGGGGTTGTGGCTGTTCATACACTGAGGATGACCTGGGCTTCATCCTCACAGAGCTGCAGTGCCCAGAGCAGGATGCTTAGCAGAGCACAGCCTTTTTCCTCATTAGGTTTAAGTGTTAACAGGGCTCACCTAGGCTGCTTTTTGCTCTGCTTCAGGGCTCATGCAGCATCACTGCAAGCACCCAGCACAGACTGGGGGTGAACTACTTCCATTTGTTTCTCATTTTGGAAGGCATAGCATTCAGATCACGAGAGCCAGCATCATTTTTTATTAAATTCCCAATTCTGGAGGTTGTCAGGAAGAAGCCGTGCACTGGGGCTGCCTGGGGCTGAATCAGAGCCCTGCCAGCCGGCAGAGATGCTACATGGCAGCAACCCCAAAGGGACCTAGCCCTTTCTTCACCTACAAACACCGCCAGCTTTTTTGTTTCCCTTGTTTGAAAGGGCTTGGGTTTTCTGTGACCACCCCACAGGGACAGGCTGTTGGGGAGAGGAACACTTCTGCCTATTTCTCTGCTTGCAAAAGCTCCCAGTGTTACTCCCAGTAGCTCTTGAGCTGCATTTCTGCTCACTGCCCAGCAACTCCAGCCCAGACCCCAGCCCCAGCGCTGTCTGCAGCAAAAGGAAGAAAGAACCACAAGCATTTTCTTCCTGGAGCCAACCAGCATCAAAAGGGCAACCTCTGGCGAGGGCTGTGTGACCACTGCATCTGGCATCCCGCGTACTCCAGGAATGTATCCCTTCAGCCGTCCTGCTCTGGGAGAGCCTGTGGAAACGTGGTAGGTCGGTTGATGGGCTTTCTCTGGCTAAATTTTCATCACCATTCAACTCATTCTCATCCCTTTGCCTTCCCCACACAAAGCTGAGAGCAGTCTGGGCCCTTTTATCATCCTCAAGAACTTTCCTAGAGGGAAATTTTTACCCTTTTGATTCAGGTCTGTGATTAAATCCCAAGTTGATGAAAAGACCCCAGTGCTGAGCAAGGGTGAGGGAGCTGGTGTTTGAGCATCTCTGCTGCTTTCCAACCTGCACCAACACATTTGGGGGCCAGTGGAGGCTGCCAGGTATCCTTCTGGAAGATTAATTAGACAGTGAAACTTCCCCTCAGAAGTCATGTACAGTGCAGAGGATTATGGTTTGCACAGGCTTTATTTTTTTAAATGCTGAAGAGTTCTGGAAACGTCACTTCTTGAGGCAGTTTCTGCTCCACTGCATGTCCCATCTCCCCAGCCAGGCAAGACCCATGCCGGGACAGCAGAGAGGGCACCAGAGGCTTAGAAAAAGAGAAAACAGAAGGATTGGGAATTGCTTAATTAGAAACAGCTTTCTCCTTTAATGTTCTGCAATTACTTTGAGGTCAGTAGAATTATTAGTAGTATTAATCACTGAATTTCCAGAGAACTAAAGTTAATAGTACCATAATTGGGGCATACCATACAGCAGTAATTGCTAAGTGCCAGCAGGCAGCTAATTAAGTCTTCCAGCCCTTCTCTCTGGGCAGATCTTATTTCTTCTAAACCCGCATCATGGATAACTCAGCTGCACAGGGTTAAAAGTTGGGGTAAGTGCACCAGCAATCGCAGATCAGCATGGCTGAGGCTTTTGAGGATTTTGCCCACATTGCCAACTGTGCTGATCACATCTCAGGGCACTTCAGGTGGCTTCAGCGTGCGTCGCAAGGTGGGCAAGGAAAGGTGCTTTCTGCCTGAGGTCCTCCAGCTACAGCCGGGCCAAGGTGCTGATGTTTTGGTCTTGAACAGGCTGGGAGAAAGCCTTTCTGTCCAGATTTGTTGCTTAATGTTTGCTATTGCTCTACCTGCAGAGAGTAAAAGGGCATTTAGGTAGTAATGTATTGCCATGCTCTATCGAGGAAGGTAAAAGGCATCTTTCAGTGATAAGTGACACTTCAGGATGCTGAAGTAAGGGATCTCCCAGTCCTTCATTTGAAGGAGGGAGTTCCTTCCGGATTTGATAACCCTCAGCGAGTCTCTTAGCAGCAGCAGAGAGCCTCAGCTTCAGCCCCTTGCTAACAGACCATACCATCACCCACACAGATGCTGCAGCCCAGCCTGCCGTGGCACTGGGATGGAAGATCTGATGGGGTGCTTCAGAGAAAAAAACCAAAATACAGAGAATAATGTAAGAAAACAGGTATATTCACCTATCCCATTCTCTGGCAACATGGTGAGTTCAGGGTTAAGATAAAGGGTGAGCACTCTTGGAGCCCAGGATGTATGGGACAGACACGAAAGGCTGGAGGCAGCAGGAGCTCAGGAAGACACACCACTGTTTCAAGATCCTCCAGAGAAGCTTGTCTAACTCTACTCAGTCACACACGAGACACCCTGTCTCTCCTCCAGCCTGCTTTGCAGCCCCGCAAACACTTCAAACCCCTTGCACTGTGTCTGTCCCCAAGCACCCTCCTGGCTGTGTCCCCAAGCCCCAGGTTGGCTCCAGGGCCAGTTATAAACCCACAGTGCTGCTCTCTCACCAGCTGCAGGGAATCAGCCCTCCCCTGCAGTCTGTCCCCTCGCTGCTCTTGCAGGTGGGATCATGTCCCCGCTGACCCCCCAGGCCCAAGCTCTTGCTGCCCCAGCAGCTTTCACCCTGCCCTGGGCTCTCCTCGGGTGCCACAGGCTCTTGCTGGCCATGGCAAACAGCGTCTGCCTGCACACCATGGTAGAAACTTCTATACATTGATGCCAGAGTGTTTCCAGAAATTTGAGAACACATGAAAATGTTTGCATCCTAACACTGGAAGAAAATAATAATAATTGCAACATAATTGCATTAGTGCCAACTGCAAATTATCCAGGAGTGGAAAATGAGGAGGTTAGGGCTGATGGTTAAGGCTGACTAAATGGTACAAATTGAAGATGCAACAGCCAACATAGCTGTGTTGCAAATAAAACTCAGGTTTAACCTGGAGAGCCAAAACAGTTACGGGTCGTGCGTATAGACACAGTGGGTAGTGTCTCCTCTCCCTCACATACAGCCCCAGATGAATGCTGCTGAGTGACCCCCCATGGTTACAAACCTGAAATCCAAATTTAGCCCACTCCACAGCCAATTAAGATAAAGAAAACAAAATTTCTATTTCATTTGAAATGCCTGGTGTAGTGAGGATAAGCAGCCGCGCCATGCCACCTCCGCTCCTGCACAGCGGTTTGATGGTTTAACCCTCAAATGCTGCTTCCGAGTCTTCAAAAAAGGCACCCCAGATCTGGATGGGAAAAAAAGCACTTTATGGAGGGGCTGAGCAAATCAGACCGGAGCCAACCATGCTTCACATGTGTAGGGAAAGGCTTGAATGCCAACACATGTATTTACTATTTAGAATTATAAACCAGGTGTTCAGGGCCCCGGGGCCACACAGTGCCTGAGCAAGGCATTGCCAACGAGGTGGTGCTCTGCCATACTCCTCGTTGCAATGGCACAAAGTCCTGCTTAGACCATTGCCCTCCTTCACAGGGCAGGTATTTCAATAGGCATTAGCCAGCTTTCAGGCATCGGACCAGTGAAAAAGACACATTTTCCAGTGTCCAGCCCATCAGGGAGAACAGACTGAGCTGGGACAAATCACCCCAAGGGCCACCCCCAGCCACAGTGGCTGTGCTGGAGGCACCACTGGAGATGCCTGTCTGTGCCTGCTGTGCCTTTTTCTCCTTAGGAAGGAAGGAAGGAAGGAAGGAAGGAAGGAAGGAAGGAAGGAAGGAAGGAAGGAAGGAAGGAAGGAAGGAAGGAAGGAAGGAAGGAAGGAAGGAAGGAAGGAAGGAAGGAAGGAAGGAAGGAAGGAAGGAAGGAAGGAAGGAAGGAAGGAAGGAAGGAAGGAAGGAAGGAAGGAAGGAAGGAAGGAAGGAAGGAATTCTGTGAAAGTTTTGTTCTGGGTTAATGTTAAACATTTCACTGGCTCTTTGTCTCCATGTGTGTGTGCATTGTTGCTCTTTGTTTTAAGCAGGCCATCATATCATAGTTATCCCACAGTGCTGAAAGTAAATAAACCTCCAACAAAGCATTTAGGCAGCTTTCATGGCTAAATTCATCCTCCCATCTTTTTTTTTTTTCCCCTTTGCATAGGGGCCATTGGGAAAGAAAGCAATATTTATCTTCGAGGTGCAGAGCTGTGCTGAAATAATTATTTTCTTTTTTTTTTTTTTAATTAAAGTGGGTTTTAAACCCAATCCTAAACTTTGCTGGAGAGCTTAAGTTCCTCCTGTAAAATTTCCTAAAGCCTCTAAGGTGGGGCCCCTCCAGGAGTGATTTCCCTGGAAAGGTGCCTTGTGTTTTTGTTGGGCTGCAGCTCCTGGTTCAGGTATGTTTGTACCAGCCTGGGCAGGAGGGGAGGGTCAGCACAGCTGGGGGCACCCGCCCAGCACATTTTGCAAAAAAAATCTGTTCTGGGTTCCCCTCCTGATTTTCACAGAAAAGCAACATCTAGAAGGAAATCTCCAACCTGGTGAGAGATGATATAAAAAGCAGCTACACTTCCCAAACAAGGGGTTTCTGGCTAATTCCAAGTGTCATTACTGGGGCTGTCTGATCTCCTGCTAAATTTATCTTATATTTAGGTATTTCTCTGGCTTCACATAATTTCTGCTCCTCCTCTAAACCTCCCACTGCCCCTTTCCTCCAGCTGTGCTGTACTTCTAAAAAATGCCAGGATTTCCAATTTTTCAGGTTTCCATTTTGGGTTTCCTCTGCAATCCGTGGGCTCCTCTCCTGCCCTTCGTTTTCTCTCAGCACCTCTCCTTTGCCCACTGTCAGACAGGTCCCTGGGTCCCTCTGGACAGAGGCAGCAGCGACACAAACCTCACCTTGACTTGCAGCTAGTTGTGTTTCTCCAGGTAAGCACCTTCGCAGCAAGCGCTTTGCTGCTCCGAGGCAGAGTGCTCACCGTAGCTGATGTTTGGGATTTTGGAAAGCTGCATTTATTCCAAAGAGTTCAAGCAAAACACCAAAGTTTAGCAGCAGCATTTGGGCTTGCAAGGGCATTTCACCTGCAGCTCAGCAAAACTGCTGACTACCTACAGCAAGAAACATAAAGGAACCTGACTTCCCTAGACATCAGTGCTTTAAAAAAATGAGTATTTTATGCTTCATAAACAAGATGAATGAGAGGCATGTCTCATTTATCACCTAAATAGTGCTATCAGTGTCCACTCTGTGCTGCAGGCTGGATTCTGGTGCCAGTGATGGACAGTGCTCTCAGCAGAGGCGATAAACAGATCGATAAGAAAATGCATCTCGAGGGGCTGGCGGTGCAACAAGGCAACCATGGTTTCAAAAACTTGCTAAGACCCTTATTAAATTCATTTTTGCTTCTGAAAACAATTGGCACCTTGTTGGGCTACATGTAGCTGCAAAATATTGGTCTGAGGAAGACATGAAACATGACACTACCCCAGGAGAGCAACTGGGGTGTGAAGACCAAGAAGCAGGGGAATCTAAAATGGAATTAATTTAAAAAAAATAAAAAATCAAAATAACCCCACACCCTTCTTTCACTGAGCACATCAGAACCTGAGAGTGGGAGGCAAGACAGACTGCAGGAGGACAGATGGAGGTTTGCCCTGGTGTAGCAAAAGAAACTTTACAAGTGATGCAATACTGAAATGATGCACTTTGGGGGATTGCGTCTTTGCAACCTAATTTTTTTTGCATCATCTTTGCACTTTGCCATCTCATGAAGCAGAGCCCACGAGCCATCCCCGGGCAGAGAAGTTAAGCTACACCAGCTGTTCATGGCTCGGGAACAAGCTCAAGAGCATCCCCGCTACAGGGCACACGGGCTGTGGCCGCGTCACCCAGGGCTTGCCCCAGTTGGTCTCTTGTCCCTGCAGCCCTTTGGGGCCCATCCCGGGGGCTGCCCAGTCCACCCGCAGCCAGTGCGTCCCTTCCCCATCTGACCCGGCACAGCCTCAAGTCAGCGCCTTCGCTGCCGTCCCAGCTGCCGCCGTGGGTTTCTTGGGGTGTCGCCTCCAGCCTTGCAGGGAGCCACCCCGTGTCACCCTGGGTGGGTGCTGCCCGCCTCGGGCTGTGTTTGTGGGCTTGAGGCCACTCATTTCTCAAAAGCCTCTAGGTGGCAATCGCAGCGCTGCCGCGGCGCCTCCGCCCGGGCTGCCGACACGGAGCTCGCTGCGAAAGCCGTGGTTTGCGGAGCCAGCGACCCTCGCTGTTGCATCCTGCTTGGCAAGAAACCGCGCTCGGAGCTTGATGTTATTTTTCGGCACCCTTTTTGAGTTGCTACCTGCTAGTCCGCCGTGCAGGGAGGTACAACACCTCCCCTCTCCTGGGGACCCAGCTCCCGCGCTGGGAGCAAGAAGCAGGAGCTGGGGAGCGTGTGTGAGGGCTGCCGTCACCCCCCCGCCAGCGGCTGTCCTGCGGGGGCCCAACCTACCTGGAGAAAAATAATAATTCAATCACCCATTTTATTCCTAGCTGACTAGAAAAGGCTTTTCTCATCACATCTGAACGTAAAAGTGTCTAAGTGTGGAGTGAGTGGCCAGGCGAGGGAGGCCTGGCAGGCTGTCTCTGCAGAGGGTGCTGAGGTGGGTGAGCTCGGGGCACCCCGGATTTGGCTGCCCCCAGCCAGGAGCCACTTGCCCGGTGCTGTGTGGGGCTGTGGTGGGCAGGGGCCAGCAGGTCCTGCTGCGGACAGGTGAGACTGGAGCACCCCCAAGCAAATCTCAGGCTCCCTCGGCGCTGGGCAGAGCATTCCTCACGGCACAAGGTTGTCAAGAGCAGCGACAGGAGCGCTGTCACGCGTGGCACCGCAGCCATCCCTGGCAGTTCCCAGCGATGGATGCAGTAAATCGCATTTGTAGTGTTAAGAAAGGAGAGTGCTTCCAGCCTAGGGGACCGCTCACAGCAGCTGCCAGGCAGATAATATAGCAAATATTGCCAGTTTTCTCTGATAAAATATAATCACAACTTATTTCAGCTTCAGTGATGGGAGATGGAGAAAAGCAAGAGTCACCTTCCAGCTTTGTTTCTTCATGCTCACACTTATACACAGGCACTTTTGCTCTCTATTTTCTATCTCTACTTTCTGCAGGTTACTGAGCTGCTGCAGGAGCTGGCAGCAGGACAGTGAAGACCCTTGATTTGCGTAGCTGCTGCATCCTACCTCCAGCTAACCAAGGCTCAGCTCACCCTGTAGCCCCGGCTCATCCCACTGCCCTGGCTTGTCCTGCACCCCCAGCTCATCCTGCTGGCCACCTTCCACTTTCAGTTTCCCAGGTGACAACTTTTCTGCAAACACATGTTCAGATTTTTCAAGGAAGGTGCCTGGGCTCTTTGTGGCCCCCAGGTGCATCCATTCTTTTGGGGAGGTGAAGGTGTAGCACATGCGAGTCAGGGGAGGGAGCAGCAGGAGCCCCAGGAGAGCAGCCCAGGGCATGTCACCCAGCATGGCTGGGCACAGTCACCAACTACTTCCTCAAAAAAAGGGGCTGCTTATTCACCCCAAGTCAGAAAGAGGATGACCTGCTGGGTACCAGGGAGCTTTCCCAGCATCTTTGGAGGAGTGATTTTCCACGGTAAGACATTTGCACAGTGCTGAAAGTTGACTCAGCACCAAGGATGAAGAGCTGCAGAAGGGAGCAAGTAGAAAATTATGAACCATTATAGAAAATGACAAATCATTAGAATAATAAATAATGCAGCAAGAGGTAATTAATTATCTCTATTTATGCTGTGCTGCCTGGTTATTG
This sequence comes from Athene noctua, assembly GCF_965140245.1. Classification (NCBI taxonomy): domain Eukaryota; kingdom Metazoa; phylum Chordata; class Aves; order Strigiformes; family Strigidae; genus Athene; species Athene noctua. The sequence goes on along the minus strand of NC_134047.1, from coordinate 10,808,406 downwards.
ATTCAGATGTCTTTTCCACCGAGATGGCCCTGACTTCTTCAGGATTTCATTTCTGTTTTTCCATCTTCCCTTTGTTAAAGCCCGCTGTGCTGCAGGTCTGTGTGGGACTTGCCATCTCCTGGACCAAGAACTAGTCCCATATTTCCCTGGAACAGACCATCCCACACCAGTGCTGGGCACTTCTGTGTCTTTCAGCACGGACGTGGCCATGCGTGTTAAAATTAGACCGCAGGGACAGAAAAATATGCCACGGCTGAACCCTGGGAATAACAGCATGGACATGGTCACATCGCATCCCTTGCTGGTGCAGTGATGTCAGAGACACCAGATGTCTCTCTTACTGCCCAATTTAACAGTGCCTAATGAGGTCACTTCCATAAAAGAGGCAATTATTTCCTGGGAGCCATTTGCTAACGTAATTAAGTCTGCTTTTATGCCTGGTTTTAGTGACTGGCTGAGAGGAAGGCTCTTGTGAAAAGCAAAGCAAGGAGGGACCGATTCAGCCAACACCACCATGATGTGCTGGTCCATCTCAAAGAGGAGCTTTTCGGTTTCTCTTTCCCAAAAATGGGTCAGGTTGGCTCTAGCCTCTGCAGTAGGAGATGAGTTTCCCCGGTAGCTGCAGGTTTGGGCTGGAGCAGTGAGGCTGGGGGTCACCACCAGCTTGGGCTCAGCTGTAGCCAGAAGTGTGGGGTGTGGAGCAGCCTCACCTGCAGTACCCACCCAGCTTGGCTGATGCTGCGCTGTCAGAAACAGGGCTCAGGGCAGCCAGACAATTCACTGCTCGGATTTGCTAACACATGTTCACCTGTGGCTGCAGCTGCTGCTGTGCCCTGGGCTGGTTTTTCATCCTATTTCCCCAAGTGGTAGAAAGACCGTTCCAGAGAAACACCACGTGCAATGTCATTTGTAAGTGTAAAAGATGGGTTTTAATGACTTGCCATATCTGGTAACTTGGAGGCACTAGAGCTTGAAGGAATTTCTTCACTTTTCTTAGAAAATCGACTTAGTACAGATGTCATTCTGAGCTTTTTTTTTTTTAATAAATACGAAAGGACTGTGCTACAGAGGCCATCCCACTCCTTTTCCCAAACCTGATGGGTGAAACACAACCACAAGCATCTGCCAGGGCAGAGCAGCCATAGAAACAACAGCTCCAACCCCTCCTGCTCAAGCACAGCTTTAATTAAAAAATAAACTGTCAGACACCATAAAAAATTAAAACTTAAATGCCTTCAACATCCATCTGCAAGTCTTCTGTGCAAGCCTGATGAGTCAGAGCGGCTGTCGCTCCCTGCCTGTCCTCGAAAGGCTCCATGTCCCCACGCAGGAGTCCAGGTGCCACTGCTGGCACCTGACATTGTCACCCCGTGGGATGGCATGTGGGGAACGTGCCCACCTCCCAATGTCAGCAAGAAACAAGGGAGCCTGAGCCCCTCCTGCAGGCTCCCAGGAATGATGCTTTAAGTGCTTCCATTTAATTTTACAAAGATTTTTCAGCTCCCTCGTGGACAAGGCAGATATCATCCAGGTGGGGAGGAGTTTTGTGACCACCCAGCAGGGCCAGTGCAGGGGGAGCTGCCACTGTGCTGGGGAGCAAATGGGACAACAGATAACGGGTGCCAGGCCCCCCTCTGTTTTGAAGGTCGCAGTGATAGGGACAGCCAGCGATCCCACAGGGGAACTTTTCATCTACCTTATCGTGCTTTTAGTGCTTTGATCCTTTCCCCACACCAATAACTGGGGCAGTTTGTCACTGCTCTGCAAGCACAAAGATTTAGAAAATCAGTGCTGCTTCCCTACCAGGCCACCACTAAATTATTTAATCTCTTCTGAAAAATCAGTCCTGTGTCTGTTGTGGAGGGAAACTCCCCAAGCTCTGCCTGGAGCCTTGGTCTCTCATTTTACAGAGCTTTTTTGAATTCATCTGCTTTTTGCTATTACTGCTCCCACTGAAAGCGGATGTCCCCCTGCCCAGCACGTCGGGGTTGATAAAACTTGCTCAACTCCCAAGCGTGCTGCTGCTCTTGTGTGATTATTCACGTTAATTACTTCCTTCATAGCAGAACCCAGATGCAAAGCCACCAGCTCTGAGTGCTGCTTGGCTTTTGCCCTTGCATCTGCAGCCACTGGCTTTGGAGATTCCTCTTGGAGCAGCAGCTGTTGGTGCCGTTGGCTGGGAGGACAAACAGCAGTGCCTGTGAGGCACTTCACCACTGGCACTCAGAGCTGTGGCTCTGTTCCCACTGTGCTCACCCAGCAGTGCCCTGAGGCCTGCCCCACAGCTGCTTCCAAAATGTTGTTCCAAAATTATTTCCCTTCCCAGTGGTTTTGTGGATATTTGGTTGCTGGCCATGCAGCGATGTGTTGGGCAGAGCACAGGATGTTGTCACATCTGCCCTGAGATGGGGTGCTCTGCCCCCAGGCACCCTGGGACTGATGCCTGACCTGTGCGGTGCCCAGCCACTGATCTGCAGGTACTGCCCACACCTGGGCGAGGAATGGGGTTTGCAGGGGGCTGTGAGAGGGAGCAATTACTCCAGGATCAGAGGAATCTTGGCATGGCTGAGAAAATAGGGCTATTAAACCCCACACCTAGAGTTTCCAGAGTTTCCTCTTCCTCGATTGATTCTCCAAGTGTTTATCAACCAGCAGGAGTGAAAGACTGTCCCAGCCACATTGACTGTTACTGCTTCTTCTTCTTTCATCCCAGGCTTACTGGGTTCTTTCTGATTGCTTTGCCCCAAGTTTCCACATGGGAAAAACCCATCTTGTGATGATGGACAGGGGAGATGATGCTCAGCAGGGGCATCACCAAGTAATTTACTCCCTACTCACCTGTAGGAGCATGTGTGCCACAGCCCACAGGCTGTACCATGGATCTATTCCAGGAGAAAGCAGACTAATAAGCTTCCTGGCAGGTCTGTGAATAGAAAAAGAGGATTTTATGCCACAGGTTGCAGCTTGCCCTGCGCTGAGTTCCCACTGTAAAGCAGCAGCACCCACCGTGGGTTTGCTTTCAGGAGGCTGAACGGTCCTTAGAGGGGCCAAAGCCAGTGGTGCCCTCCCTGGCCCACAGGCAGGGACAGGCACCACAAACGCCACGGTGACAATGTGTGTGCCAGCTTGTGCGTGCAAAGCGCTTGCACGAGATGGTGGTGTCAAAGTGCTCGTGTGAGCTGGCTGTGAAGGAGTGCAGGCCGGGGATGATTCACGGCTGCTTTTGAGCAATGATGTGATTTGGGGACATCTGCTGTCCTTTGGGAGCTGAGGAGCCCTGCGGAGCAGTGGGACACCTCTGCCACCTGCACATTGTTCCCCACCCTCCGTGGTAGACAGACAGCACTTGTCCCAGAGGAGAGGGTGCATTTAAAGCAACTTTATGTCATTAAATGCCTGAGATCAGAAATGGACCTGGCATGAGACTTCTTGTCTGCTCTGTCATCTTGGATGGATTGGAAAACCACAGGTTTATCCTTGTCCCCAGCTCATCACATTGCTTAAAAGAAGGCACTTGCTGCAGTCAGTGTCCATAGTTGGAAGGCAGACCAAGAGGGCAGGACTTGCATAAAGCCTCCCCCTGTACAGATCCCCCCACTGACACGCTCCAAGGGCAAACTGAACCCAAACCCACGCACCTAACAGAAGGCTGGGATTTGGGAACTTAAACCAAAGGTAACACACACCTGAGCAGCTTTTCTCCCTTGCTGACACCTTGTCACGGGGGAGCTGATGCTTGCAGGCTCGCCACCATGGTGGCTCTCCCACATTGGGTGTGGGTCCCGGGCACGCAGCCACTCTTTCTGACTCTACCCAGAGCCTGCCACACGCTGCCAGGGTCTGTGCGATATAGGCTTTCTGAACTTTCATCTGAACCTCCTCCAAGGCCCTTGATGCCTGCTGTGATTGTCTCAGACCCCCGCTGACATCACCACTGCAGCCCAGCCAGGAGCCCTGGCCCTGCTTGGGTGGGAGCACAGTGTGCCTCATTAGCATGAGGTTAATTATACACAGAGCAATGGTCTAATCAGTGGTGATGTGGTAGGCTGGCAGGAGCGAGCACTGCCTGCACCTCGTTCCCCCACAAGCCAGACACTAACAAACACAGCTGCTGCAAAACCCCCTTGCCCTCAGTCACTGGTGAGCTTTAGCTTTTGTGGCAGAAAAAACCCACCCAATGAAAATTTCCTCCCCAAAACTAAAAATTTCAGCGCTTGCAGGGTGGGGTGGAGATCCTGCACTAGGACCAAGGACCTGCCCGTGTGATGTCCTTGGGCCCCTAGCTCAGGCCAGGGATACTGCAGAAATAGCTCTCAAGTGACATTTTAAACAGATTTTTTGTTTCATTTATTTTCTGGAGAAAAAGCAGGGGTTTTTGGAAAAAAAGCCACAGTCTGACATGGCAAGGGCAGGCATGGGGTGCTGCAGGGCACCAGCCTCAGGGCCCTTGGGGCTCTTCCTGGTCCTCCAAGACCTGTTTCTGAAAAACACGGCCTTTGAAAAAGCTGTGAAGTTTTTGTTTTGGTCTTTTCCAAGGGAAAAAGAAAATCATGGCATTTCCTCAGTAGGTCTGGCTGGAGGAGAGGAGAGGAGGCCCCGTGGGGTGTCCAGGTGGGATCCATCCAAACCTCGTCATGGCCGGGAGGCATCACTGGGGCCGGCTGGATGCTGGGGCACATCCCAGGAGGACTCCTGGGGGCCCCTCCAGGGCCAGGGAAGAAACCTGGTTTGGGATCTGAGCTCTTGCTGCTCGAACCTGGCTGAGAACAGGAATTTGGGATTTAGGGAAAAAAATAGTGATGGTAAGGAAATAGGTGAAGGCAGAGGGAAATGGGGGGCAGCAGCACAGCTTCCCTGGCACAAGTTGGGATAGAAGCCATCTCTGATGGAAATGTCAGAGCTGGTGCTGAGCGATGATTTAATAACGTTTACGGGCGAGCCCGTCAGAGCCAGTCTCGCCGCTCAGGGAGTGACTCACCGACAGTGTGCCGGCTGTGATCTGCCGCCAGAGACGAGAGGAGTGTTTCACCCCTTCCCAACGGCTTGGAAAGGCAAGTCCTTGGGGAACCTTTCTCTCCTTTTTCCCTGCAAGGGATGCAAGACCCAAGCGTGGCAGCAAGGCCCTCTGGGCGGGCGGCTGGGGCTGGCATTTGGGGACAGAAAAGGAGATCCCACATCCAACAGGCCCTTTCCCAGGGCAGGAGAGGAGGAAATGCTTTTCCTTCCCCCCCGCTCCATCATCTGAGGATGCACCTGAACGGCCATGATGAGGCTGTCTTTCTTTTCCTTTATAGTCAGCTTCATGTAACCCTTTTCCAGTGGTTTTCAGGGGGAATACTGGTGATTATGGAGAGAAAAATGTGAATACTCTGCAGTATTTTCTGAAAAGTTGCCATCTCTGTGCACAGCCCTGCCAAAACACTTTCTTGCAGAAACGCCTGTGGGAAGTGAGGACGGTGTGGGAACAGATCCACCTCCCGGCGTGGGGAGAAGGTGTTTTGTCACTGATGAGGAGGGTAACAGTGAGGCTGCTCACCCTAATGGGCAGAAGAGCGAGGGACACCCCGGTTTGGGCAGGGGACTGGGATGCCCTTGATGCCTAGGACCTCCCCTCATGCACTCAGCTGAGGCAGGGTACCCAGCGCTGCACTGGCACCAGGGATGCTTCACTGGCTGGACTGGCACATCAAAGTCCCCATCACCATCCAGCTCCAGTGATGGTGAAACACAGCAAGGGTTTCTGGACTGGCTTCTGCCAATGATCGGGTCGAGCATCACATAGCAACAGCTCCTTGAGGCTCCCCAATATCCACCACTGAGCTCCAGCAACACAAATCACCCCTGTGCCCCAGGGAGGTGGCCCACATGGCCTCCAGAGCAGGCATTTGCTGTCAGAGCAGCATTTGGAGGGCTCTCTTTACTCTTTTTTCATTACAGTGCTTTGCACTACATTTTATAATGCAATTTTGGAAGCAGCAGTGAAGAGCATCTGCTGACAAACACCTCCCATGGCCACCAGCACTGTCAAGCAGCACTCGAGCCCAGGGCAGCAGCTGAGCAGAGACACTATGCAGAGCTGGACGGCTTTCAATGCCTCATCCTTTCTGACTAAGTCCTTGCCGAGCAGGAGAAGGGGGAGAGGGGTTGGCTGTGTCTCTGCAAATCCCACTCCATCATGGAGCAATATAAATCACCACCAACTGGGGTCCCTGAGAGTCTGCTGCTGAATTCACCATCTTTACAGTGCCAGAGAGAATTTAAAATACGAATTTCACTGCTAGTGTTTGGCACATCCTTCTTGCACTGCTTAATGCTCATCTCTCCCTGCAGAATGAGCTTTATGCATTTCACAAGGCCTCCCCAAATTTTCATGTTCCCTGAAGGGAGAAGTAATCCCCCTAATTCATTACAGTGACCTTTAGGAGGAGCACAAGTACCCCAGATGAGATGTATGTATGCATGAGGTCTTGCTACCAAGGGGTAAGGCAAAAACTGAGTGCCACTGTGGTACTGATGGGGTCCAAGAGCTACGATGGACCAGGCTGAGAAGCAAGCGCTGTTCAGACGTGTGAAGATGCTCCCACTTCTTCTCATCAGTCCAACACCGCATTTGGGGCCAGTTATGCCAAGGCAGATTCATGGCCAAATGGACACGACTCTTTAATCTGCACCAACATCAGCAGAGGCACCTGAGAGTTTACAGCACTGTCCAAGGACAATAATTCTTCATATCCATAAAAAATCCAATTTTTCTTGGAGGGTGAATGACTGTCAAAAGGTTCTTGGCAATTGTTCTGGATATCAGCTGTGCCAGAAAAAAGAAAAAAAAAAAAAAAATCAAAGCCTGGCTATTCCCCAGCCATCTGCCCCAAGCTCCAGAGACTGTCAGCAGGGCCCAAGCTCCCTCTCAGAAGGGCTTTCCCATGAGCTCCTTCTGTGCAAATTTAGTCCTACCGTATGGCTGTGGGCCATCTTAGTGCCTGGTAATTCCCCATGCAGACCTCTAGCAGGATCCAGAGCAGCTCTGGTGCTATAGTGAAGTGGTGAATATAAATATAGAAAGATTTATCACAGGGACCTGGGACCAGAGTGCCCCTGGTAAATAACTTTTTTTTTTTTTCTTTCTCATACCCGTTTTTGCTCCAGGGATGAAATGCTCAGCTCTGGTCTGATAGCAGAAACCAGGGCTTGGGCTCCCCAGTGCACCCAGCTGTGTCCATCCTACCCTGGGGTAACTCCGGCAGCAGTAGTCCTTGGCTGGAGAGGCCAGGAAGCTCATGCCCAGCTGGGGCATGGGGGAACCTGCCGCCTGCATGGGGGTCATGAACCCCCCTGGAGTCCCCCTGTCAGCCTGCACAGTGCCAGCTGGCTCAGCACGACACCTTTTTGTCCCCTTTTTCTCTCCCCTGCAGGATCCTGCTGCCAGGGCTGCCAAAGCCCCCATGCCGGAGGGAATCAAAACAGTTGAAAGCACCAGTGCTGCTGTAGGTCAAGCACAGGCACATGCTGAGACACTCGCAAACCTCCACTCCTTCCCAAATTGGGCTAAAACCCACCACCTCTTGGAACAACTATTTGCGTAAGTGCATTTTGGGTGGAGGCTCAAGCTCTGCTCTCCTCACAGCAGCAGCACTGCTGGCTACAGTGGTGTAAAATGTGGCTTCTGCTGTTGAGGTTCATTTTCCTGGTACAGCTTTATTTTGTGTGGCAAACCCTGGAATAACTCTCCGGCTTCCCATTTTCAAGGGGGCTGTTGCAAACATGTTTGCCTTTTACACTTACCCCAACGCAGCTCAGCTGAAGGTCCCTTGTGCCAACTGTGGCCACCAAACCACCTGCAGAGACTTTTTTTCTTAGCTTAAGTAGACTTGATCCTGCTTGCAGGATCTGCAGACACCCTGCTTGCAGGTCCCTTGCCCAAACTGCTCCAAGGAGGTCTGCACAAGGCCACAGCACCAAGGAACCAAGGAGACTTCATGTTCATCCTCAGCTGTGTTACGGCTGCTTCAGACAGAAGTGGCTCTGAGCATCCAGGTTTTGCCTTGAATAGACATGGATAGTGACAGTTGTGAACACCCTCACCTGTTTTGGCACCTGAACTCACATCCTCACGCTCCCGCCCAGCTGGTCTGCCTGTGCCAAAGGCCGGCAGCAGCGGTTGGTCCTTTAGTTGGGACCTGCTGGTTAAAACAGCTCCTCAGCGCCCAGGCGAGCTGTGTAGAGGAGAAACCAGCCCAGTGGGAGCTGGGAGTGAGCATGGAGCTGTAAATCCTGCCAGCACAAGAGAAAAGCAGCAGTTTGAAAGTTGAATTATAAAGTCAAAGTTCATGCTATTTCCCCGTCATTTACATGGGCAAACACACCAGCCCGCCAGAGTGCTGGCTGGGGAGGGCAGCACGGGTCGGACACAGTGGCACCATCTCACCCTGTGCCCATCCCTGCTGCCCATGCTCTTCCCAGGTACATCCCGTGTGGATGCTCCCGCCGCAGTTGTGCTCCCAAATGAATTGCCATGGAAACAGAGAGCCAAGGCAAACAAAATCTGCCTTTGAGCAGCCACTAAGGGGGTCTCAGCAGGGAATGGGCTGTGTTCATCCCTGCTAGCTTCAATCTTGATCCCAGGGGCTTACAACTCCAGAAACAGGGACAGGACAGGGAAACCTCATCCCAGAGCTTCCTGGACATGTTGCAACCTTTCCCAGGGTGCTGAGGGTTAATAATTTCTTATTTCTGTGACCTGGTAGGAGTTTGCAGTGATTTCTGTGTGCATGTCAGGCTGATGCTGCATCTTGCTGCTGCGCTGGTGGGGGCCAGCTGCAGGGCAGAGCTGAGGAGCGAAAGCTCATTAAACTACGGGGTCTCAACTGTTTGTGCATCCTCAGGAAAAAAAAAATAGTCCCTGCTAATTTGCTCAAACTGTTGCATGGGCATAGTATTTAGAGTTGAGTTCTGGTCTCATTTTCCTTTCCAAGTGGTGCTGGTGTCTGGCTGAAGTCCCCTGTCTCAGCTGCCCCACACTGCTCTGCCCCACCTTGCTGGTGGCTGTTGGAAGCCCAGTGATGGGCCAGCCTTTGCCTTGCTTGCTCCAGGTTTGTGTCCAGGAGACAAGGAAAAGCAGCTACCAGATGGGAAAAAAGGTCTCCAAATTATTCTTTAATGAATCTTAATGTCCTGTTGCCCAGAGCCTCAGCAGGGTGAAGGGATCCATCCCACAGGGCACAGGCAGCCCCAGCCCCGAAGAGGAGATGCAGTGGGAGCAGAGGAAAGCCCCGCATGGCCAGAGCAGGGACCAGGCAGGTGCCTCCCCCCTGCTCTCCAGCAGCACTTTGCCTCCACTTTAGGGTGCCCAGAAGAGGAGGCATTCCAAACATCAGTTTCTGTTCAATCAGAAATTACTCTGAAATCTGCCTTTCCTTGTGCTGGGTTTCTAGCCTCCAGCCTCTTTAGGGTGCAGTCGCTTAGCTGGGTTTCATCGCCGCTGCAGAGCTAACTTTGCCTTCTAGGCACTTAGGTATAAATAATCTTTTACTATATTAATTACTTTGCACAGAAGGATAAGACATAAATTATAACCCAATGGGTTATAATTGCATGTTCTTAACACGTGTGCCTCGTTACTAATTATCCCCATTCTCCCAAGAAGCTTAAAAAGCAGAAGCATTGAATCACAGCTTCCAGGGAATAAAGCTGCTGAGGCAGGAGAGCAAGCCCCATCTTGCCACCAAAGGGGGGTGAAATACTGGTGCAAATACAAAAATAGCCCCTCCTTACCCCAAATTAAATTTGGTGGAAGCTGGTGCCAGCAGATCTACTGCTGGACAGTGATGCCCACAGCAGCCCCGAGACCTTCCCCCCATCCCATGGGGCTTTGATCCTGCCTCTTTTCACTGGAAAAGCAGCTTTTCTTGGGTTTATACCGAAAAAAAATCCATACTGGAATCTGTTTGACTTACATCTGCTAGGAAGATTGTGGCTTTCAAGCAAGTACCCTTTGGGGCAGGGCCTGCAGGGCCTGAAGTAGAGGCAAAAAATGTCATTGTCATGGCTATAAAGTGACTTGCCATCTATACTTGGTTCAGTCCAGGAGTTAGCTAATAAAATACTGTGCTTCACATCCTCAGCCTGGGCAATAGCACCAGACATCACCGTAGGTTTCATGCTCCCCATAGCCCAGGTATCACTAGCAGACTGCTGGTACTAGCAGAGATGGCCTCAGGATGCCAAAGGTATATTCAACTCCAGAGTTCAAAGCTCAAGAGCTTTCAGGTCCAGACTGTTATTTCCACTTATACAAAGGGCCTTATATGTCAGACCGTGCAGAGATGGACATGTCACAAGAGGACAAATTTGTATCTGCAGTGAGCAACATATCCTGCACTACAGGGACCCAGAGTAATGCTGTGGAGCTCAGTGAAGCCACATTGCATTTACTCAGCTACAAAATAAATCAGGATCTTGTCCTTAGGACAGCTTTTCATAGCCTTCCTCAGCTATCTTCCATACAGCTTCCTTCTGCTCCTGAAAGCATTTATTCTCTACTAGGAGAGCCCATAGCCAGCACACCCAAAGCCTTTCCCCACCTCAGCTTGCTGCACAGTCCTTTGGCTCCAGCCCCCCATTTCTAGGTTGGCTCCCTTACAGCACAAATAACACCTGGAAGCATTTTTTGGACAAATTTCCAGCCTCAAGACAGTTGCAGTCACAGACTGCTCTGTTCTGGTGATGACATTCAGAGGGCAGAAGCAGTCTTGGCCATGCTCGCACCAGGGTGTGAGGACCATGCTGAGCCCTGGTTTTATGATGCCAAGTGGCGCAGTGCCTAAGGGTTAGGCTGAGACCAAAGATTTGCAGAGAAAGGGAGTAGCTGAGCCCTGACACCCTTTTACCCACATACCCATCCACAGTGCTCTGCAGCCCTCCAGGTTTCAGTGAGCACCAGGGGGATGAAAGGTAAGGAGAAGCCTGTGGAGTCAGGGCGATGTGCTTCCCAAAGCCTCGCTCACTGCAATGCATGTCTGAGCCTCTATCTGGGGACTTTCAAACACCCAGCCCAGATCCCACTATAAAAATAGTTGCAAGTGTTAATTGCAGGCAGTGACAGTTCAGCAAGCTCCTACCGAAACCTCAGCTGAACCTGGGAATGAACAGATAAAATATGATCCTTGCACAGCTTGTGAGAAACCTTGGAGTTTTTTGAAAGGGCTGAATAGGCGGGAGAATAGGGAGAGCATTGTTTCTGTTATTTTCATGGCAGAAATACAGCAAATGTGCAAGGTTATCTTTCTCTGAATGGCAAATTTCCCCTTGTCTCATAACTCCTTTATTGCTAACAGCTTTTGTCATACAGCTTTCCTTGACAGCATTTATTTTTAAGGACATATTCCATCATTTATCTGATGTCTCACAGAGACACTTGGACTTTCTGTATGTGATGCAAGAAGCATTGCCAGCCTTGCCGAGAAAACACTCCTGTCCAGGGCAGACACTCATCCCCTCCTCGCTGCAGTCCCCGCTCTTGTTAGCACCATAGCTCTAACAAGCCTGGAGAAATTATCCTTTATTATTAGTCAACGGGACAAAACTTTTCAGTGGCTCGTAAGATAACCTCTCTGTGTTGACAGTGCATCCCTGCTTTTGCTGAGCCTGGTTGTAGGAATCTACAACCCATTTTATTTGAATTTCTGCAGGGGTGAGGAGGAGGGGGGGCAGTCCTGGGGCTGGCTCTCTGCCCTGCACATGGAGAAATGTTGCTACAAGCTGGTTTAAAAATGACAATATTTTACATTGCAGATTTTAAGCCGTGAGTAAAGCACGCCTAAGTTCATAAAGCTTTTTTCATGGTAGCACTGTGATTTCATGGGCAAAACACTGCAGATGGAGCTGAGGAGCAGAAGGGAGTTTTCCTCCATCTCCGGTGCGGCTTCCCAGGGAAAACGCTGCCCCAGAGGTGGCTGCATGCCTTGGGGAGAAGGTGAGCAGAGACAGGCTCAAACCTGAGGAGGACGTTTCTCCTACTCCTCCAGCCACAAAGAAGGCAAAAATCCCACAGACATAAGGGTGGTCGCGGGGTGCCACGGGCAATAACCCGCAGCGCTCAGCAGCCTCCCCTTCAGACGGGATTTTGGAGACGTCTGTGTCTGTCTCACGGAGCACATAATTGCTGTTTCAAATAATTACACCTTGAATTAAAATAGCTCCCGAGCAGCCTGCAAAACGTTTCATCTTTCGTGTCTCAGTACCTCAGCAGGGATAAACTCTGCAAGTCTGAGCTGACACTGGGCCAGGAGACAAATATCCCATCTGAGATAGGGCGGGGGGGCCGCATGTCTCCCAGCCCTGTGAGCTTTTGGTGCCGTTGCTATCACAGATATAAACCAGGCACTGCAGCCAGTTTGGGGGATTTCTGAGTTTTCTGGGAATTTCTGAGTTCCTCATTGTATTTTGGTGCTGGTGACCCTGTCCGTGCTCAGCATGTGCCCGGTGTAGTGGCCATGACCCTCTTTCCCTCCCTCCCATGCTGCTGCTTGGTCCCTGCTTGCTGCTGCAGGCTGAACCCAGCGCCCCCTCCCCTTCCCAGGGTAAATGGAATAGCACTGGCAGATGCCTAATTTGCTGTTTTGAATGCTCATCAAAAAATGGCATTCTTTGCCATAACTGATAAAATTCTCTTTCCATTCTGTGAATTTTTTTTTTTTTTTGATTTACTGGTATTTGGGGAGAAAACAAGGTAAACAGTGAGTGATGTCCTGTAATGATAGCAAACAGCTTCCAGGCAGTAAAGTCACTGTGCTGGCTATTAAAAGAAAAAAGACATTAGCATACCTGGATTCATTACAAGTTTAGTAAAAACCCTCAGGGTGAGGGAAAGCTTTGCCATTTAACTTGCAGAACTGCCTGAGAAGAGAGGTTAACTAACCTATGAGTGATTTACACTCGCTGAAGGTATCTTGTCTAAATGAGCTCAAATTTTATGTGGCTCTCTCCTCTCAAGAGGAATATGAAATATGTTTTTCACAGACTGGTAATTTAATAAAAAAAACTTTTTTCTTTCAGAAAGTGCAGATGAGGTAATTTTTGCTGGCCTCCAGGCTGGCAGAACTGCTGCTGGTATCAGCCGCAGCTCAAGGCAGTGATCTATCGCCCCAACGGAAGCCTCGGGCAGGCGCGGGGGCCCGTTAAATGCATCTTAGCTGGCCTCAGCTACCCATGTGCAGGGACCGGTGCCGGGGAGAGCTCCTTGCCCAGGATGGCTCAGGGGCTCTGTGTGCACCTGCTCAGAATATTTTAGCTCCTTTCCCCCGCTCTGCCCCTCCTGTGCCTCTGGCCAGGTCCTTCCCTCCCTTCTGCACGTGGCACCAGCTTTTGTGATTGCACCAAGTCACTTGGCTCCAGCGACTGCTTCTTTGTCATGGTTGCCAGTGCTCAGTCCTGCCCCAGTGCTCAGTAGGTGGGGGACGGATCCTGCAACCAGGGGGATCAACCCCTGTGTGGGGCTGGCAGGGAGCTGGGCTGGCATCCCCTGCTCCCGCCTGCAGCAAGCTTCCCCCTCCACTTCTGTTTGCTCTGGGGCTTTGAAGGACAGCAAGTAATTATTCCCCACTACTCCATCTTAACACATGTCTTGATTTGTTATAATTACATGACCATTTTGATTATATTTTTTTTTATTTTCCTCTGGATCTGAGCCCTTTTCCTGCAGGTGCAGGCTGCCTGTGAGTGGGGCCATCCTGGGGCCTGTTCCATCAGTGGAAAAGCCTTTAGCAGGGAGTGCCTCCGAGTTAGGGATGATTATGTGGAGTGAATTAATTATTTTATTTAAAAAGAAGCTTTCCAGCTTGCAGAACATACCTTTAACACCAGGAAAGCACCTGAGAGCAGCAGGTGTCTCTGCACACCAGTGATAGTCTGTGAGCATCCTCAGTTTGGGGGTGCCCAGCTCCACGCATCCCCAAGAGTTTCCCGGCCTGAGATGACACTGGACCACTTTTCACAGACCCAGGAAGCAGCAAAAAAGCATGGCTGAGTGCCATCAGCAAGGTCACTTGCTAAAGGTATTTTAAAACCACTGTTTATGCACGAGCACATTGAAATAGCTCAGAAACCATTTGAAGAGATGATGTGTGCATAGCTGGCTCCCAAGCAGTGTAAAAAGGGCTAAACCCCACCAAATAAAGTATTCACTGAAGATCTTCCACTTGTTTAAACGTTTACAAGTGCTGTGGAAACAGGTCCAGTCTCTCCCTCTGCTCCTCTGCAGAAAATGAGCCACATCTCCTTTTTCATATGAGTACTTGGAACAAGCTGCCCAATTATCCTCAGCTTAACCCCTTGCCCTTTCAAGTGCTCCGTTTCCAGAAAACACTGCAGTAATTTGATTCGACCTCAGCTCCCAGCATCGCTCCACTGAGTTGATTTGATTCAGTTCAATATTTTCCTAGCGCCTGGGAGGATTTGAGGCAGCTCACCTACGCCTGCCCAGTGTCAGACCTGCCCAAATGTGGCGCTGGTGGGGGCTTCACAAAAGCTCTCCCCACAGGTCTGCTGCTGTCCCTGGGGAAGCACAGTCCCACAGGGGGGTGGTGGTGGTCCCAGGCCACAGGGTCTGCTCCGTCAGGACTTGTCAGCCTCTGCGATGCTGACATCACCCTGCACCCCCGGGAACAGACACATGAAACGGCATACCCCAGCTGCTGAGGCAAGATAAAAGGCAGAGAAAGAGGTTTGTGTTTAGTGACCTTGATCATTTCCCTGGGCCCATCTCACTGATCATCCCCAAATTTCCCACCTCCCGCCCACCCTGCTCATGCTGAGTGGCAGCTCCATCCCCTCACCCACCCAAATGGGGATTTATCTTTTATTCTTCCCCACTTATCAAGTGCCTGCCAGACTGCCAAGGCTGTCCCTGCTTTCTGCACAGCTTTGGCTTTGTTCAGGGTCTGGCTCTTAGAAGGATGCCAGAGCATTGCCTGAGCTGATTCTGTGTTTGGGGACATTGTCCAGGCAAAACCCAGACTCCAAAAATCGTCTCTATGAAAGAAACATCTAGAGAGTGGGCTAGTGCAACAGCACTTGATTTGGTGCCTGTGCAAATTAAAGCAGTTTTTTATTGTGGTTTCCTCATTCCAAATCATAATTTTTTTAAGAGAAGTCTTTGCAGTTGTGGAAGCGGGGAAGTGGAGCTGGGTTTTTGGTTGCTTGCAGCAAAGCAGAAGGTCCTGCAAAGCCCCAGGCGTGCAGCAAACACCTGGGGAGGCTGAGCAGGGTCTGTCCCCTCCGGCTGCTGCCCACGGACATTCCAGCATGTGGTGGGAGGTCCCAGTCATGTCCTCTCCTGGTTGTCACCCAGCCCTGGGTGCTGCCCCAGCCGGTCCTGGGCTGCTCCCCTGCTGCTCCCAGGGTGCAGGGTCAGGAAGGGACCCACAGGGTACTGGTGGCACTGGGCGGAGCCAGAGCCTCCCCTACTCGCAGTGCTCAGGATGGTCCTTGTAGCAAGAAAACAGCTGTTCTTTGTCTCTTCCAAGGGAAAAAATGATTTATTAGTCTTTGCTAAGGTGTGCTCTGGTTAGATTATAGCTATTGATTCCTATAAATACACGTGTAGGACAAAGCAACTAATCACATCAGCAGCCAGCTGACACGGGGCTGGGTTCCTGCGGAGACTCCTAAGTAATTTCAGCACAGCTATTGATTTCCCAGCCAGTCTCATTTCATCCCCTGGCACTGTGTGTGGGGTGACGGTGCCTCTGGGATGGCACGGAGCTGGCTGTGGTGTTTGCCTGGGATTTCCCACTGCTCTGTCTGGCTTCCGAAAGCCCCAATCAGCTCATACTTCTTCACATACTGAGAGAAATCTTGTCATGCCTGGAAGTGAGCAGATTTGCTACAATAGCAGGGAATCAGAGGACTTGGTTTAGGAGCAAATGACCCCAGGTGTGTGCGTACAATGGGGAGAGAGTGGGCTCTCAGCAGGGTTTGGCAGCATGGACTGATAAGGCTCTGCTGCTTCACCCATTTATTTGGTGAGAAAAATATTTGCATTTGGGTTTAATAACTGAAGGGCTGATTATTGCATCCTTGGATGAGAGGTGATGGGAGCTCTTGCTTATCTGACTCTCCATCAAAGGGAGCTTGGGAGAACAACCCTGGAGATGTGAGGCAGTTGCTTCTGTGGAGGCACAGGGAGAATGGCTGAAATGACACCGAAGTTATGCTACAAATTGCAAAATATCATTGAGACTTCCATCAGGCAGAAATGTTTCCCTTGAAAGCAGACAGAAAAAAATCCCAATTCTCCCACAAAGAGCAGTGCCAAAGGTGATACCTGGGCTTGGTGGAGGCATGGGGAGGACAAACCTGGCCACTGCCGGCACTGGGACAGGCCTCTGCCCTCACCAGCAGCTGAGGCAGAAAACCCGCACCTCCATTCCCTCATTGCCTCTTCTCATTTACCTCAGGGAATTGCCTCCTGTTCGAAAAATCTGAGGGCTAATAATTTTCTACCCCATTTAAAAAAATGATTACTGATTTTTCCCTTTTCCTGAGCAATGAAGAGCTGGGGAGAGCACACTGAAGGGGGAAGCTCAGCCACCCCACCACCCTCCAGCAAACACCTGCAATGAGAAATTTTACAGAAAGGAGGAATTCTTGCCCCCTGAAACCGCTGGTGGGAAATGCCAGGGGCAGACAGCTGCTGGAGCTCCCCAGGGCTTTCTCCATCAACATCACATCCCAACAAGAGGAGACCCCTGAGAACCACAGCTTTCTCCCCCCGCTGGGCTTCCACCCTCCCAGGTACTGGGTGTGCCGGCCTTGGTTCAGCCTGTGTGTGCCTTTCTGGCCTGACCTGTACATTAGCTGGAGATACGGGCAGCTTCAGGCCACAATTTTTGGGAGCAATGGGATGAGGGTGCAGCCAGGTAACAGCTTCCCCCCACCCACAGCCTCCCTGCTCCTCTCCAGCCTCCAGCCTGTACTGCCCCTCCCTCCTGAGCACCCCTGCTCAGGATAACTCCCCAAAGCACTGTCAGGACACCAGTGTCTTTTGAACCCCTTTTAGCAGTTCTTTGGTTAGATCTGGTGCACCAAGAGGCACAGTCATTTTTCCAGTGGTTGCTGCAGCAGCAGCTTGGGGTATAAAGCCAGCAGCTTTCCAAGGGGGCTATTACTCACCGCTCTCACAGAGACCCTTATAATTCATCTATTGTGCAGACAGAATTTCTCAGGAGTGAGTTCCATTAAACTGCGTGTGAGGGTTAATTAATTTTTAATGTTAACAACCTTTTCTTTGTATCACATGGCGGTTCATCAAGTTCTGGAGGAGAGAAGAAGCCCACCTTCCCACAGCAGCAGCTCGGCTCTTTGCTGAGAATGTCTTTCAGCAATTATATATGTGAACGTAATTTTCTCTGCTTTATAGCTCTACCCTGTAATCTAGGGAAAGTGACATTTTCCACTGCACAATATGGGTTAGGCTTTCGTTCTGATGATGTTGCTTTTGCCAATAGATTTTTTCCCAGTGGCATATGGCACGCAATGTTACATCTGCTCTCATTTCCAAGAGATCCTCTACCCTTTGTTGAATTTTTACAAATGCTATCAGTCTAAATAATCCAGAAGGCTGCTATGGCAACAAAACGAGAACTCAGTTTCTCTCCCCTTTTTTTTAATTTTCTTTTTTTAACCCTGGAGTACGAGGGAGAAGGATGCTGGCTATGTCTTCCAGCGGCTGGCAATGATGGTGTTGATGCCTTGGGATGGGGTTTCAGTCCCGATCAAACCCTACCACCCTCCCATGTCTGTTGGTATTGTCCTACATGCAGGAAAGAGCAGAGCAAAACACTCAAATGATTTCTTTATATGGGCCACGTCATTCTGGTTTTGAAGTTGGATGTGACCTTTTTAGCATTGGATAAAATGAAAAGCTGCTCATCGCTGGCTGCAGGAAAATGCCTTTATCCTGCCCGAGTGTCCCACACTGTCCCACTGCAGGGTGGCAGAGGGAGCACAGTGGAGGAGCAGCTTCCACCTATTAGGGGAAAATCTGAGTTTCTGCAGATTTAATAACTTCTTTAAAAAGAGTCCACCAGGAGTCTCTGAGACTGAAACCCCTTTGGACAGCTTTCCCTCTCCTTCTCCCCCAGGTGCTCTAATTGCCTTGTTAACCAAACTGTGCTCTGTTCATAACATTGCCCTCACAGTCTTACTGTCTGTTTTGATCATTTTTATCCCCATTTCTGTGCTGCTTTCATGGGAAGCCATCTAGGTGTTTTTTTCTATCAACAGTGACAGGAGCATGGTCCTTCATCTAATCCTCCAGGACTGAAGGCATGTATGTCATGCAAAAACTTGTTCCAGTAGTTTGAATGTGGAGCTGTTCTGTGTCATCTGGAGATAAAAATTAGGGAATGAAATAAAGCCACAATTCTGACTTGAATTAGCCAGCAGCTCCTGTAGGAAATAAAAATCGGTGAGGCGCAGAGCAGATAAGGCCTGAAAGGGACTTTTCAAGACTGTCTCCATTCATTTAAAGCTACTTCCAGGTCATGGTCTCCTAAGATCTCAGACACACGAATTCTCTTAATTTCTGCTAGGAGAAGCAGTCAGAGCTACAGTCCCCCATTAGCCAGGCCCTGTCTTTGAGCAGTCATCATGGGAGGGGTTTTAAGCAGACTCCTAATGCTGAGTCCCAAACACTGCCTTTGAGTGTTTGACCTTACGTGTGGGGTGCTAAAACTTCCAAAAACTTCACTGTGAAAGGAAAACCCAGCACACAGCACTGGGAAAGGGCCAGCTCAGGCAGTGAAACAGCTGAAGTGTGGCATAAATAAATGAGATATAAATATGCTTTAATAAAGTGACTAAAATGATCCACCAAGACCTGCATTAACCTGTGCTTTCTCCTGCCAGTTCACCTTCACTGTGCACGTACCCAGGGAAACAGAGGGAGGAAAAAGTACAAGGTTTCTGGGTTAAATATTTACCACCACTGCTGTTAATGACTGTTTTTAAATCTATATTTGCATTTCTCGTGAACACAGAAAAATGAGCCTGGGATGATGAGTTGGGGATAAGACTTGCCTTTGCTGGGAGCTGTTTGTAGCTGTGGCAGCGAGCATCTGAAGGAGCCCAGCTTCATCTTCACTCTGTTTTTTTTGTTAGTGTAGCTCCAGAAGATGCTATAATCCCTTAGTTAGACCTAGTAGACTTCATATTGACCCTGCACACCTTTGCACAGCCACCCCATCCTCCCCAGGTGGAGCCATGCATCGGGATGAAGACTCTTCAAGAAAAACAATATAAACCCCATGGTTGTTACTGATGGGAGAGCTCCCCAAGGCCATTCCTTCCTCCATGCCCTGGCCATGGCCACAACAGAGGGTGCAGGGTCTTATACAGGAGTGTCCTGCAGCTTCCGAATTGGCACTGTATGAATTCATCCACTGAAGCAACTAATTTAACTAGCGAGACAAAAATAGGTAGCAGTTCACTCACAAAGTGGAGTTGGGCTGAGTCGTAGAGAAGATGCAAATCATTTGGATAATTAGTAGCAGATAAACACATCCATGCACAAAGTGTGGATGGGAAGGCCACCGCATTGTGAGCCATTACTCTCACCTGGACTTTGTTTCCTTGGAGGGAGAGGCCGAACCGGGCAGCGCAGGGACAGGCAATGCTGGGACAAGGCAGTGCAGGGACTGGCAGGGCAGGCATGGCCACTGCCACTGCCAGGGGTGTCCCTGGGGGGTTCCCACCCACAGCATTGACAGGGGGCTGCCATGGTCTCATCCCATGCCTATGCATCCCCATGAGCACTCCAGCAGGGGGATCCCTCTCTGTCACAGATACAAGGGTATGTTTCCTTATTTTTTGGTAATATTCTTTGACGTGAGACGGTCAGCCTGGAGGGATGCTTGGGATGGGTAGTCAGATACTGCTGATACTGGCTTGGAATGAAATTTGTTAGCAAACCTTTTCTAATTACCGGCGCTTTCAGGCACCATCTGTCGGGCACGTGCAATGCCAGTCTTAGCCGGCAGCCGGCTGGCAGCCAGGGCTGGCGAGCAGCACTTCCCCGACACGGCCCCTCTCCCCACAGCTCCATCCCGGCCCTGACTGCGGGAAGAGGATGGGTTTGCAAGGGGTTTGTGATCTCCTGCTATTGAGCACTGACACGCTTAGGAGGGCCCTCAACCATAAGAAATCTGCCAGACCTTTAGTACAAAGGTACTAAACTAATAAAAATTGGCTATAAAATCAGACACAAGGCATTGCAGTTTTATTAAGATCTAAACTGTGCAGTCTGTTTTATTACCATCTTTTATAAATTATCTGCCCAAACCTCTTTGTTAGGTCTATAACTGAAAGACAGCCCATACCCAAATTTACTGTGTTTCAGAGACGGTGAATTACCTCGTCTACTGAAGGGGATGGCTCAAAGTTAAAACCTTGATCAAACTGGGGACCAGTGGCAATTGCCCAGCAGATGTTTTGGGGGACATGGTACAAAATATAGTACAGGGGTGTCTGGCACAGCACAGCACCTGCACATCTCCAAATGTGGAGTGGAACTAGATGATCTTAAAGGTCCTTTCCCACCCAAAGCATTCCATGATTCTATGATTCTATGAAATTTCCAAGTAGCACCTCCGGCACTCACATAAACAAGGATTTGAGATGCCACAGTGGTGTGGGGTGTCCTCCCATGTCATTGCCAGTAACCAGCATGAGAGAGGAGAAGGACCATGAGAAAGGTCTGTGCTGAGCAGGTGGGAACCCTCTTTGTGTTAAGCACCAGCCTCACCTCACACCATAACACTCAAATCATCATATTGAAACAAACTGATTTCCCTCTGATTTACTGATTTCCACTGATTTACAGAGAGAAGCACGGGGACAGTGCTTTTGGGCTGAGATCAGGTGGGCCGTGGAGGGACGCCCAGAGGCCACTGCTGTACTAGTGGTGGAGCTGCCAGGACCATGTTCCTTCAGTGGATCCTGCTGCGGCGGGGGAGGCACACCAGTGACCAGGGAGGTGTATTGGTGATGCAGGGCTGCAGCACAGGCAAGTCCCCCTTGCAAGGGTGGCTCTGGGGTCCAGCATCACCCGCAGCAAAACCGGGCCATCCACTGAGCACCCAGGGCTGCCCCATCCTGATGGAAACAGGCTTTTGTGCATGGACAGACCATGATCACCCATCTCAGTAATCTGGGAGTTTAAGACACTCAGTATGGACTAAATACTTAAAATGTATTTAGTACACCCCCAGTGTGTTCTAGATAGCAGGGGAAACAAGTCTTTGGCAGGAGCTGGTGGTTCAGGCTGGCTCCTGCCCTTACACTGGCTGTGGGACATGTCTTGTGACAGTGCTCAGAGAAACAGGACTCCCTCCTGATGTGCCAGAGGCATGCAAAGTCAGTGAGGATGCTTTTGAAACACCAACAGAAGAGTGGTAATTTTACAGTATATTCCATATGCATGTACACATTCCCCCTTCTATATATAGGTGTAGATGTATGTAGGTTCTGGGTAAGAGCAAGGCTGCTGTGAGTAAACCTATGAAAGTGAATCTGGCCATGGCAAGAGAGAACAGAAACCCCCAGGGCACAGACCAGCATCTTTCAGGGCTTCGCAGAGCAAGAGATGTTTTCAGGTATGACAGCAAAGACCGTGTGGGTATTCACTGATGTGCTTCATGGCATCTCCATGAGTCTGCCTTGCAGTGCCGGGAGGAGTGGTGGGTGTCCGGGGAGCTCGGGATGCTGGGCAGACCAAAAAGAACACAGGACGCAGGGCCAAACCCTCCTCACAAGCACTAAAGAAATTGATGTGAAAATCTCACACTTCAAAACTGTTGCCTTGTGCATTTTTGAATGTGTTGGCGAAAGAATTATTCAGAGCAAAACCATCAGTGTGAGAATTAGTCTTTATTAGTCTCATATAAATAATAATCGCATTAGCTAGGAGAAAATTACTAATATTAGTAGTTTTGTGGCTGTGGCCAGCATTTGCATATCACGTGCAAGCAGGGTCGATATATTGTGGACAACCAGAGTCTGTGTTGGTGCTGAAAGTGGCATCTTCACCTCGCAGGGCTCAGCTCTGCCACTTTCCATCACTGTACACAGCATTTACCCATTCAATTGGGCCCTGTGGCTTCCTGGAGGACTCAGGAGGTTTCAGTGGGATTACTGAGGTACCAGTGTACCTCTGCATGTGCGGGCTGCAGCATGCCCTTAGCCCACTGCCGTGGGCTGCGCTGCCTCCAGGAGATGCTCTGGACCACTTCTGTCCAAGGGATCAATGACATAGCTTAAAAACAAACCACCACCTCCAGACAACATTTAAGGCCATTATAAAGGTGTGGAGAAACCTGAAGTTTGGTGGTGCTTGTCTGAAGGGGCCTCACCCTGACAGCCAACCTTATCAGGCTCTGTAGTTTTTAAATGCTGTTTTCTTCCTCTATTTGGGAAACACGATGTCCGTGTCATGACAGATCCTGGTCTTGCATGGCTTACTGGTGCTATAAATATTTTACAACCTCTTGTAGTGCTGCTGGAGGAGATTTTGCATATCCTGACCCCTTCCCACATGGCAGCTTGCCTGGGCAGCAAACAGACTATGCATCCAGAGCCACTGTTGTAGCAGCCAGCCCAATGCCGCCATAATGAGGAGCAGCACTAAAACCTACTGAAGCTTTAGCAGATGTTAGTGCAGCACCTTCTTTTCCCAGGCCAAACCTCTCCACAGGGGAGCAGCTACACAGGGCCAAGGTGAAGGAGCAATGAGCTCTCCTACATCCCACCCAGCCTGCCTCAAAATGGTTTTCAGCTTGTGGCTTGAGAATAAAGACTCACCTTGGAAACTGTAACATGAGCTGGGCTTATCTTCAAAAGCACATGTCTTTTAATAATTGGCACTTGCTTCTCTGTGAAGATCTTGACCACATCACTGGTCGGGGAAAGGGCTGTGTTTTATACCTGTTTTCAACCAGCTGCAGTCAGGGGAAAAATCTGTCACCAAGCTGCCACAGATGAAGAGTTTGTTAATGAAACTTCATTATCTTGGTCATTATTAACTTCCCACATCATTCACACAGTGTCTCGTCCTGCACACACCAAATGAAAGTGAAGGCGCGAGCAGGAGCGTGCAAGATCTCAGGGTATTTCACAGAGCCATTGAATGGAAAACAGGTGCTCCTTGGGCAGCAGAAAATGGGTTTCAAGCTCAAGATACCTATGTATGTATGTATGTATGTATGTGTGTTTGTGTATATATTTATATGTGTATATATATAAAAAAGAGAGTTTTTTCCTCTCTAGGGCAACTACCAGGCTCCATGCTACTGCTTCATCCCCCTCAGCTGCAGAGTACCGAATGGCTCTGACTGCTGGCCACTGCTGCAGATGGATGTAATCTGCCCAGAAAGGATGGTGATTAATCATTTTTTGTAATCAAAAAGCAGTTTTTCTTGAAGGTTACAGTGCAATCTAATTGCAGGCTTTTCCTCCTCCAACAAGGTGCATCTGATGGATATAGAGGTGGCAGCAGAGCTCCTGGTTGGACCAAGGTTTTGCAATCATCTCCCTGCAGGGGTATATTTTTGGTGGGATTTGGGATGATCTTGTACTTGGTGTGAGCTGGGAGGGACAATGTGGGTGTCCTCCCTCCACAGTGGCACTCAGACTGCTGTTAGAGGGGTTTGGGGAAGAAACATGTTTCTCCCAAAGGCCTCCTAAGTGTTGTTTTTATTGATGTCTTCTTCAGGACTTTCACTCACAAAGCTCCACTGTGCACAAAGAAACAAAGCATTAATATCCAAATGCAAAAGTCCCATAAATTGGAGAGGGGTGGGGTGGAGCCCTGTCTGTTTTCCTCCATCCAAATTCTGCCTCCCTCTGCCAAATTTTCACTCACTGCGAGACCCAAGAATACAACTGTCCTACTGTGAACTTTTGCATGAAATGTTCAAAAAACTGCTTGTCATGTGCAAAAGCCAGGCTGATAACACTGATTCCCTACAAGGACGAAATCAATTGAGTTCTCACAGCCCGATGCAAACACTGAGTCACCCTCCAGCCTCTGGAGCTGCTCGGGATCCCAGTTAACCACTTGCTTGTTTCCACAGCAGCAACAAGGGAAGAAATTAAGATCTCAGGAAAGTTGTGGCTGCCCCCTCCCTGGCAGGGTTCAAGGCCAGGTTGGATGGGGCTTTGAGCAACCTGGGCTAGTGGAAGGTGTCCCTGCCCATGGCAGGGGAGTGAAACTGGATGATCTTAAAGGTCCTTTCCCACCCAAACCATTCCGTGATTCTATGATTCTATGAAATTTCCAAGTAGCACAGTGGTATGGGGTGTGCTCCCAAGTCATTGCCAATAACCAACATGAAGAGAGGGACCATGAGAAAGGTCTGTGCTGAGCAGGTGGGAGCTCTCTTTGTGTTAAGCACCAGCCTCATCTCGCACCATAACACTCAAATCATCATGTTGAAACAAACTGATTTCCCTCCAGCCCCCCTCTGCCCAGATCTCCATGCTGCTCATCCTTCTTTGGAGAAATCCATGGGTTTTCCTTGCAAGGTTGTGTTTGCTGTCATGCAGAGCTCATCCTTGACCCTCTCATATGGAGCAAAAGCTTGATTTGCTGCAACCTTGTTGAGGGGTGCTGTCTTTGGGGCTCTGGCTGATGTGTGGGTTAACAGCAGTCTCTTATCTTGATGGACTCCCCATTTTTAAGGATTAATACTTTAAAAAAAAATAGAAAGGAAAAGGAAAGAAGACTTGTTGTGAGTTCGAGAATGGATGCCAGTGCAAAGGGAGTTTATTTTCTGCCTGCAATGCTGAAGCACAGAGGGGAAAGCAGCAACTGCTGCCTTGGCTCAGTTACACACCAGCTGTGTGCGGGCACCAGGACCACAAACGGTGGTCTGCATCTGCGGAGACAGCCGGTTAGATGATCTTTGCAAGAGAAAACAGTAAAAAACAGTGTTTAAAATTGAGAAGTGATCATACATACAGTGACTATCTGGTATCCGAGCTCAAGAGCAAGCCTCCCACTCGCTCTTGGCCTGATGGAGTTGGTGTAGCTGGGGGGTGCTGGGTCCATTCCAGCACTGGGGCTGACGCCCTGTGCCGTTGTCCCAGCTGCAACACCCAGCATCTCACTGACACTTTGCATTGTACGAAAATGGCCCTCCATGTCACGTTTGGGAGATTTATAGAAAATAAGGATGCCTCAGGTCTCCATCCACTGAGCATGCCCATCTCATACCAGGTTATAATTTACAGTTTATAACTCCACTTTTCTAGAGTTGTAGTTGAATTTCCAGTGCTTTGTGTGCAGTCTTGCTTTTTAATGTGGCTTCTGAAGTGTCAGAGACACTTTCCATTCTGCACTCCCTGAAAAGGCAGAATTTCTGCCCAACTCTGATCTTTAAAGCTCCCTCATGACAAAAATAGAAAGGAAAAAAATACATGTGCTGTCTTTATCATCTCCTGCCCTGCAGGCTTCTGGCTGTGCCCTTCCTGAGTGGCAGGCAGCGGTGGTTCACAACTGTCACCTAAGAAGAGGCAATTTCTGTAATATTAGACAATTATCAACAATTTTGACCAAAAAAAACCCAAACCAAATCCTTAATGTTTGCTCAGAACAATGTCTTTGATATTTGGTTGCTGTTCCTGATGTGTTCTTTGGTTCCTGTCTGAGCACAGGGTCTCTCAGAGGAGCCCTGCCTTCATGCCCCAGCCTGTGCCCGCAGCAGCCTGGCTCCTACCACCTTGTGTGTCCGAGCCATTGCACTGCCTTTCACTGGCTTTGACTCCTATTTCTCCCTTTTATCTTCCTGAAATGAACTTTAAATGGCCTCCTCCATGTCACCTTGGTCTTGGTCTGGAAGGAATTTGCCATGTTGCCATGTGATAACTCATCTGATTAGACTTCTTTTGCCCATATTAGCTTTTTTTTCTTACATACTTTTTTTTTTTTTTTTTTTTTTTTTCCTTTTTGCATCTGTTTTCCAATGCCATGGTCATGCAGGCATCATCACGGATAACACCCTCAGGGCTGAGCCTGCTCATGAACCTGGGAGGAAGCTGGACTCTCTGTCAAGCTGGGGACACTTGGCTGGGGGAACCACACAGTTCATTGAGTGCTAAAATCAGAGGCAAATTCAAACACAGAAGTACTGGCAAAGGATCTAGTGAGCATCCAACCTCCTGCAGCACCACCACAGTCAGAAACTGCCCTTCACATTACTACTTCAATAGCCCCAAGCTATAAATCCTACCACCGTCTTCCCCTCTGTACATAGGGCTGGAAAGTACAGCTGTCATTCCCAGGTGTAGCAGTGCCTGTACGAACAGAAGCCATGAACACCATCCCCAAGATGTATCACAGGCTCAGGAGACAGGGCTGAAAAACAGAAACAAATTAGGAAAATAGTGGTAACTAATATTTTTTTTCCTGAACCAAGCCATATTGCTGTCACTGTGACTCAGAGTTTTTTCATTTATTGTCTCTGATTTTCCCATTTCTTAAAAAGCAGAAAGGTCAGGGAAGTGATTTCTGTTACCGCAATTCAGAGGAGGAAATTTTTTAAAGGAGTTTTTCAAAGAGGAAGATACAAAAGGATAGCTTTTCTTAAAAGAAAAAAAGATGCCTGGCAATAAAAAAATAACCATAAAGCAGGCAAATTTGTAAAAAGATTATTTTAACAACATTTGACAACAGTAACGGTGAGTTATTCTGAAAAATCCTGTGTTTTCACAGAGGTACAAGGAGATGAGCATGGGGTAGAGGGGAGCCTACTTGTTTGGCTTGAGTATTTGGGAAACGGAAACTTTGCATAACTCAGACAGCAAGGATGAAAGGCAATATATTTCTTGGTAAAACCTAATAATAACGAAGAGGTTTATCAACATATTCTCTCTGTCTTGAGGACCTTTCTGTATTTCAGCCAAATTTCTGAGACTATGCAAAACCCAACTGATGGAAGAGAGAAGCAAAGCCTCCATGGATTTGTGGTGTTAAGCTGGGAAAACGATGGCAATGGGCTCCAGGCCAGGTGGTACAGGACAGAGGAATTTGCCGGATTTTGTGCCAGGTAATTTCTGACCTGAGAAATGTGAGAGAGCAAATTTATGATTTGCCTAATTGCTTAGTGATGTTGAAAGACTGTCTAAATAGTCATGAGGGAATGATAAGGCTTTGCCCTACCCCTGAGCATAGGGGCTAGCCGGGATCAAACGGGCGTCTCCTGCCTGAGCTGGGCTTGCTGTGTCGAGCAGAGGAGCTTCCCTGTCTGGGAGAGATGCTCACTCCACGACCAAGCTGGTGATCTCTCCCTGCACACATCTCATCTTTGGGAAGTGGCTGACTTGAGGGCATTTTTAAAATGCTATTTATTTAAATTTTGCTGTTTAATCTAACACTCCTGCTGCAAGGCTGACGTGGCTGTAGCAGTGAAACTGCAATTCTGGTTTAAAAATAACATCCCCACGGAAGACATCATTTTAGATCCATTTTTTACACAAACTTATGGAAAAGGTCTTGTTTAATCCATTTCTAGATGGAAGTGGGGTTGGATCTCTGTAAACAGTGATGTGGTACCATTAATAATACCTTGTAACTTGCTGTGCTTGCATGCATAGGCTTCTCATCAGACTAAAGATCTGCTTGTAGATAAGATGGAGAGTTTATAAAGCAGCATAATTAATAACCCAATATATTATTGCTTACCCATCCTTCCTGCCAAACCACAACAGGCCCAAATAAATGACAATTACTAGAGCAAATGACACAGAAATATGGCTCCAGCATTCCTCCAGAAAACACTAATGGTTTTTAGAAGTTATTTGGCCATCAGGAGTGATTGGGAAGGGTGCCACTCCCGGTGGAACAGCGTTGCTTCTCCTCTGAGCCTGCCTTACTGCGACAGGCAGTTGCCTGCGTGATCCCAATGTTAAAGCAGGACCAGGGCTGATGGATGGCCGCTGTGCTTCATGTGTTGGGAAGTGACAGCATAGATGGATTATCCCTAATTTTGAGTCCGATTTAGCAGATTATTTCAGTCAATTCACCATCAGTTTCTAGCATGCAACCAAATTGGTTTTGCCTTGAGTTTTCCTTAAGTAATGCCTCAGTTTTGGGCTGCTGTTAATCAATAGAAATAAGGCCGATTTTGATGTAATTAATCCCCTATTTAAGCACCTGAACACCTCTCCAGTCCGTCCCAGGATGTGAAGTGGGGCTGGTTGCAAAGCCCACGTGTGCAGCAGGCAGAGCTTGGGAGGAAAAACCACAACAACAACAGTCTTCTGGGAAAGAAAATAAACACCTACAACTTTTATTTTTCAGCTGTATTAATTATTCAGGAACTGAAAGAGAAGCTGGAAGATACTAATGTGGTTGGGCGAGAGGAAGGATTGCTGGTTTATGAGGAAGGTGGAAAGGGGCTGCGTCACACCGCAGGGTCCCTGAGCTGTGTTGCCCAGGGCAAACAGGCACCTAGGCACCCACACAGCAAAGCCAGCATCTCCCATCTCCTAGGGGAGATGAAACAAATCTTTAAAGTAAATGGCAGGGAATGGATTTTGTTTTGCCACATAATCATTGTGCCCTCCATGGGGTTGCCTTCCCCTGTAGGGTGGATCCCCCTGGAGAGACCCCACATGACCCCACCTGGGCTGGATCTGCCCCATCAGTTGGTGCTTAGGGCTGTCACTGGCTTTTCTTTGTAGAGAGGGCTGCAAAGAGTCATTCACCTATTTAAACCCAAGGGGACATGGGGCTGCTGATGTGGCAGTGAGGTTTACACTGAGGGAGAATGCTTTCTCCTGAGGGATTGCAGCTTCCTCTGCTCAATAAGCAGCCATGATCATTTCATATATCTGTTGAGAATATTTAGGCTTTTAGACACTATAAATCTTGTTTTCAGATAAAAGAGTCCATGAAGCCTAAAAATGTGCTTCCTTCCTGAGCACTTCCAGTCCCCTGAATTCAATGCACATAATAATGAGCGTTAGGTTTAACCTCATCGGTAGCAATTTCCCCACTGCATATTTACAGTTGCATGAGACTGGAGTCACAGTCTCCTCCTAATTTTTCCTGCTTCTGCTGGGGATGGCAAAATCATTTCCAGGGCTTTAATTTGGAAATAATGTTTGTCAAGAGACTAAAGAACAGCAGGATCAAATTGGTGCCATTCTCCCAGCAGGTTGTGAGAGAGCAGAGAGTGGTGTCTGGCGGGGCTATTGAAAGGATGGATGAGGGGTGAGGCATGCCAGTCACTCCTGAAAGAGCGGAAACTAAAATATTGCAAGTTGCAATTGTTTTCTGTGGGGTGGTTTGCAATATCTCTGTTGCAGTGCACCCCTCAGCCCTCCAAACGGGAGGGAGAGGCTGGAGGCTCTGGCTGCAGCACTCACATGCTCCATCATACCTTTTCCTGACCCAAAATCGTGTCTGGGAATATTTTCACAACCTGAAGGAGAGCTGAGTGTCCTCTGTCATGTTGGTTTCCAGGCAGCTTAGCCCCAGCTCATCTTAAACAGCCTGATATCTCAACTAGAAAATTCCCACAGGAATGTTTGTGCTGCGTTTCTTTTGCAACTGCCAGAAAAATCAAAGGGCTTTTCTCCTCGACATATTGAGCCCTGACACCAAGAAAGGCGTTTTCCATCAGCACAGGCACAGGCCATGGTCCCCAGTCAAAAATGTCCAACGCCCACAAGGGCTGAGGGTGTCGGGAGAGCTGCTGCTGTCTGTGGGTGCTATTGGGGAGTACGTCCATATCCACAGTTTCTATTGTAGGTGCAATTGCCAGCTCTATACAAAGCATTTTCTTTACAAAGAAGCATTTTATTTTAGCTGTAGGTATGAGAAAGAGCATTGATGTGATTGCCTGCAATGCAGGACATCAAACAAGGAGGAGGCAGTGAGTATAATGAGACTTCGGGCAAGGAACAAGATTTGATTTTGAAGGATGAGGCTCCAGGGGATGCTCGGTTTTTGATACAAAAACTCTTGCCTATGCCTGGAAGTAAAGCTTGAATCTATGCAGCCCTGTTTGCTGGGGAAGAGAGGAGGAAATGAAGGTAAAAGCTTGCTCCAATTTCAGTTGGAAGGGAAAAAGGAGGAAGAAGCAGGGCTCTGCACCCTGACCCTGCCACCCCAGGCAGAGAGCACTGGCACAGGTGCTGGGTGTTCATCTCAAGGAGCAGAAAACATTTTGCTAATACCCGCAGATACCAAGCACACTCCTGGGGCGCAGGTGAGACTGTTGACAGGCCAAAGATTTTTTCCCTTAACACCCTGTTTTCATGATTCAGATTTTGGTAGAAGCAGGGAACTTTGTGCATCTCTCATGCCAGGCACTGCAAAAGGCCTAATCCCACAGTGTCACACCACCCCAAGCATGTCAGAGACACCGGCGGACACGAACTGCAGTCCAATGCTGATTTCCTTGTGGTGCAGGAGAAGCGGAGTCCCTGGGAAGCAGGGCATGGGCCGCAGCCCCCAGGCTCCAGGAATGACTGGGGACCAGCCTGCCACCACAGAGCCAGGGCTACTGCATTTCATGGGGGATCGACTGCCTCCAGGTGAAAAAGAAACCTCCTGGGCTGGCAAACCATGTGAGTGTGCTAAGCAAAAGGCTACACTGAGCACCGCAGAGATAGCAGATTTGTGCTAATAAATTCTGCCTGAGCTGGGATGATTTTCTGCCATTCTCATGAGCAGCAGCAAGTTGAATCCCATGTACTAAATGGCATTTTTGGCACTTAGCAGTGAATGATGGATTCTCTCAGCCACCTCCCCCCTCTCCTCCCTAATGAGCTCCAAGCAGTCGGTGAACAACACTGGATCTTTAATTTTATAAGACGTGTGTGAGAAGAACAGATATTTGTTCTTGGCAGGCTGCTTCAATCAGTTTAGTCTTTAAAGCGATCGGCCTCAGCGCAGTTATCAGCTTACCAGAGCACTCTTCACAGTCCCTGTGATGTTGCACTGAGTCCATCCAAATGCCTTGCTTGGGTTTCTGAGTTTTTCATCTTTTACAGTCTTGTCCTGACATCCCACAGAGCAACTCTGTCCCCTTGGATATGTTTTCTCCAGCCCTGGATTTGCACCTCTTGGGTTTGGCTTGAACCCAAGCCTGTGTTCAGGTCTTCTTACAGACAACATATCTATATATCTTATACATATGAATGCCTTGAAGGTGGCCATATGCAAGGGCTGGGGACAGCAGGAGTGGCCTCTTCCCTCATTCAGATTGTTTGTCTTGGAGAGGGGATGCCCCATCATCCAGGGGAGCAGAGCCACTGCCAGGGCGCCAGTGGAGCAGGGGATAATTACTCAGAGGTCACTCCCTTTTCCACACTGGCATCCTGTAGGAAAACCCAGACACTGTGTCCCACACGCGGGCAGCAGCATGGCTGCTTTGGCTTCTGATTCCCTGAGCCCCAGGAGGCTGTTAAGCTGTTATCCTCGTGCTGGCTGGGGCTTTAGCTTTTGTGTAACTCTTTTCTGCAATGGTCTGCTGCTGTGGGTGGAAAAAAAATCCTAAAGTCATACAATTTTGAAGTGCCTTAAAATCCGAGTGGGAAATGCTGCCCGTGCTCTTGCACAAGCTTTAATGCACGCTTTAGCATACATTTTTGTGCATGCTTTAGTGCATGTTTTTGTGCACACTTCAGTGCACACTCTTGTGAAAGGGCGTGCTGGAATGCTGGGCAATGCAGGGGAAGGATGAGCTTGGCAGAGGCCTCTGGGAGCTGCTGGGAGAGGGTCCCCATGGCGAGGGGGCTGGCAGCTGGGAGGCAGGAGGCAGAGGAGGAGCAGGAGCATCACACCATGCTGCTACCCAGGCTTCGGCTGCAGCAATGCCAGCCCTGGGTCCCTGCTAGCAAAGAGCAAAAGGGCTGTTAGCTGAATGCTTGGCTTTCTCCTAACAGCCCTACTGAAAAAAAACAGGCTTGGGAAAACTAAGAGCTGCTCGCAGGCTCAGGGAACAGGGTGGGAGAGGTGTGTCCAGGGCAGCTGAGCCCTCTCACGGCTTTTTCCATCGGATTCCACTTTAAAATTATTTTGGTGGCAAGGCAAAAGTGAAGTCTGCATGAGGAAGTGCAGAGTGACTGTCACTTGTGCCACTGAATTTACATGGGAAAAGAAAGGTGATTGAACTCTGAGGACTGGGACACCCTGCAAGATGTAAATGCCCCATTTCTGGGCTGAGGATTCACAGGGCTGGTGGGGTGGCACCAGGGCTCATCTCAGAGCAGCCAAATCCCTTTAACCTGGCAGAAACCTGGCCAGGAGAGGGAGTCAGGTGTTTATCTCCTTTACCAGGGCTAGACAAGTGTCATAGCTCTGCTCCTCAATGAAGAGAAACAGCAAGTGAAAAGTGCTAATCTGTACTTAAGTACAACAGAGAGGGAGAAGGAAACAGCCAGGACGAGATGACACAACACACTTGTCACTCAGCAGTTATTGACAAGACTAATTTGTTTCTAAATGCTGCAATAAAATGATTCCCAGAATAGTGCAGCTGTATGATTATAGGGAAAGCAATAATTAAATCTTACTTATTGGTTTTCATATATACATGCATGGATGTGTGTGTAATGTTAAATGTTGTTGAAGTAGGAAGGTGAAGCACCTCTAAGTCTTGAAAACCATCTTCAGGGCCCAGCTTTGCTGCTGTCCTCATCGGGAACAGGACCTGGCTCTAAATAACACACAGCCTGCAATGCTTCTCCTCACGAGATCTCCGGGTGCTTTACAAACACTTACACAGCTGTCCTTAGAAACTGTCTCACAAAGCAATGTAGGTATTTTCTATTACCATGGCATGGACATGGGAGATATTACAGGTTACAAGCCCCTGGTCTGATTTTCTATGACTTGTCAAGTAACCGTGGGATTCAAGTCTCCATAGAAACATCTGTCATTTTATAAACGTTTGCCCATAAAAAAATAAATTGGTGATAGATGCCTTGCGGACCTAATTTCACCTGCCTAACTGATTAAAATAGTACTGGGGGGGAGAAAAAAAGACAAGAAAAAGATTTTGCTGTTCTTCTCTAAACCATTTAATCTTACCAGCTGTCACATAACACAAACCATGCCCTGGGCTGCTTTTGAATACCTGAGCTCTTCTGCTTCCCTTCTGACCTCTCATTTTTGATAGTGTCTCTTTAGAGATCCCTCTTGTTTGTATAGCACTGCTTCAGAGGGAAGTGATGTGCCAACTATTAATACCCAATTACTGTTCATTCCAGAAAAAATACATCTCCTTCATCACGACGATGGATCCATGGGCTATTGCAGAATTGGATGGCTGGAACATGTGGGGCAGAGCAGGTTGAAAACCTGAATCAAAGCCTGATCTGGTTTAATGATTCAACAGCTTAGTTTCGGCTTTGGTCCCTTCAAAGCAGAGGGCAGGCTGGTCTGCCAAACATCAAAGCCGGATAAGCAACTTTGCCCTGGAAGGCAGTAATGCCATCAAAGGCTTTGGGGATCTCAGTCACTGGTTAGAGCTCAGGGTTCGTTTGGGTGTTATGCCTCATAAACTATTTTAATTCAACAATATTTTAATCTTATCCCATTGTCTTCTGTCTCCCAAGTAATTCCCATTACTAACTAGACACAGAGCCCTGGCCTTGGGAGACATGACTCTTTTCCATCTCTGCTTGGCTGGAGGGATGGCACACTTGGGCAGCCTGCCTGCTCCTACCTCTGTCCTAAAACCAGCATGCAGGAGGGCACTGAGATGGGGTGATCAGCAACGGCTACCTTCATGTTGATTTTGTATATACAAAAGCAAATGGAAGGACAGGGGGAGAAATTTCCCACCTGTCAAGAGGGTTCAGGTGGCAGCAAAAAATTCCCAGTGGGTTCATTCCTGTCTTGTCAGATCCCAGCACATAGGTGTGATTCTTCATTCATCGGCTTCAGTCCCCAGAACCACCATCTCTTATGCTTCAGAGAATATAATTGTTTCTAGGAGGGCCGGGCAGCAGTCTGCATGGGGCAGACACACATGGACCAGTGTGGTTGGAGGGTCTGGGATGCTGTGCAGCGCCAGCAGCCATCCAGGCCAGGCAGCGGGTGATGATGCTGAGCACAACACAGCAACTCTGACATCCTTCTGCGTTTGGGGTTTGCCATGGTGCCAGGTACCTCTGGAGGAATTTCATATTTACTTGCCTATAACACAGTTACGTTTTGATACAGTTAAGAATAAACTTTGCTGTAAACTTTAGGGATTTATCATATGCTTCCTTGTTTACAAGACAGATTTTTTTGGTGTTTTTGAGTTGAACCATTGAAACCAGGACAGCTGACTCACGGGACTGCGCCCCCGGCCCTGCTGCTGGGGTGTAGCATGGCTCTTCTCCCAGGCTAAAACCCTTAAGTGAATTATCCTCCTGATCTGGACCGGAAACACACTGAGCTTCATCCCTGGCAGTGCCACTGAAGCATGGCACAGAGTCAGCTCTGGGGATGCTAAAATAGGAGGGAAGACAGTGGGGGTGAAGGCCCAGCCCTGCAGGGGTGACGCTGCCCTATGGTTAGGACACTCTGCTTTTTCAGGGGGACTGGAAGGATTTGAGGTGTATCTCATTTGCAGCTAAGATTTTGCCATGAAATAATAGGTTTTCCTGTCACTTTAGCAAAGCTTTGCCTCTGTAGCTCCTTTCTCTGTCCCACCTCCCTCACTGCCAGCAGAGAAACCCTCCTGTAACTCTGCCTCTAAGCCAGGTCCTGCCCCACAGCCTCCCCCGGCCCCGCAGAGGGCAGGTCCCCTGTGCTGTGCCATGCCGTGTTGTGCTGTGCTAGGCCATGCCGTGTCATTCCATGCCATGCCAGGGGTCTTTACAGTCTCCAACTCGCACACCCGCGTGGAGGGAGGGGTCCTGAAGTTATGCGCAAGTAATGGACCTACAGAGGCCCCTGGTGACTCTGCAGAGACCCCAGACCCCAACTTAGATGCTTAAAATCAGAGAGCACAAAACCCCCAAGACATGTAATGCCTAAACAGTATATAAGGAAACAGATACTTCATTAAGAAAAAAACCCTCTTAATTCTAACAGTGTCATAGTGAGAGAATAAGTCATTTGACCAACATTTTCAGACACTGCAGGACTAAATGGTTAAAATAAAAGAAAGAAAACCCAATGAAATAAGACCCTTGAGCAGGTTGGTTTTTTTTCCCTGACCCAGAATAAATGATACTTCAAAATATATGACATAACAATTCATGACTTATTGTTCTTTAAAAAATCATTAAGTCAACAACTGTTAGACTGACCCCTGGGAGCAAACTTGGGAATGCCATTAATATTAAAGTCCAGGACATCTGTCAGTGTAAACGCTGTCTCTTTGCAACTCTTTATTTGCAGGTTGAAAATAATTTCTGCAGTCAATACATATTTGAGTCACACTTGTAGGAGAGTGAAAAATACCTCCTGGTTTAAGGGTGTCAGATCCTCCGCTAGAGATCCATGCTGAAATAAAGAATATTTAACGTTGAAGAAAAGTTAAATTCTATTCACCATGCCCTATAGGCAGTTACTTTTAAAGAAATTAGGGTACCAGTAGTTGTAATTTAGAGTCTCTTACATGCATAATACAAAGCAATGAAAAATAAGACATGCTCAAGTCTGCTCAATGCCTTGAGAGAATGTACTTTAAATTATTCAAAGCAGTTTGTCTCTCATGTGGTATGCACGAAGCCCCTACATTCATCCCCCTCTCTTGGGAGCTAAAGGCAGGGGAAGGCAGCTGCAGGAAGGAGGAGGGCTGTGAACACACTTTGGCTGCTGCCAATGAGATATTTTGCCTCTGTCTCCCCTTGATGTGGGGCAAAAACCCTCTGCCCTCAGTGGGATGCAGTGGCACAGTGCTGTGCTGGGATTCCCCCTCCTGTCTCTCTGAGCCCGTTTTTGGAATAGTGGCTCATTCAGTAGCAGCCAAACATGAGTGACAGAGCTTAGAGCACGCACAGTGATAAAAATCCTTCTCTTTTTATCTGTAAGACTGTAGTCCACGGGGCAGTTCTGTGTGTTGGCCTGTGAGGCTCCAACAAGAGACCATCATCCTCCTGGCCAGCATCTCCCAGCTTTCAGCTGGAGTTATGCTTACTTTTTTTTTCCTAGTGGGGAAGCATTTGCTTCACAGATAGCACTGGACATGAAGAAAGCTCTGGAAGTGTTGGCTTCCTGGAGTGAGAAACCTGGGAGCTTTGATGAAGGAGTGCAAGCAAAGGAGAGAAAAAAAAAATAATTCAAAGAGTAAGTCGTGGTCACAGCATGGCTAAGGGCTCCACTTAGCACCTTCAAAGGCCAAGAAGAAATTTATGTCTTTTTTTAATATGTTCAAACCCAGGGCCATTATGAAACCTTTTCATTACAAGATTTGGTTCTGAATTTGCCCTGGCAGCCCTTTAAGGGGATGCTTCCAGCACAGAGAAACAAGAGGTCTCACAATGATTGATGGAAATACAGAAATATTTGGAAACATTAAGAGCAGGGTCAGACAGGAATGGAAACTCAATGAAGCAGAGGTCCAGCTCAGTAATTTAAGTGGAATCAGCTTATCAGGATGTCCTAAAATAGAGTTGGGTTGGTAACACTGCCCCGAGCCTTCACTTTTTAACATAACAGTAAGGTTTTTCACTAGGATTTCTGTCAGAGTTTCTGTTTGCAAGTCAAGCAAACCCTTACAGACATCTCTGGGACTGGCAGTGCCTGGGCTCCTTCTGCAGTACAAGACCAGAACCAGGTCTTTGCTTGGAGCCACATGGCTTGAGTGTGGCCCTGGCCACCTTCTCTCCGTGGCCCTAAAGAGGTCCTTGAGGAATGAAGGCAGTGCAGTGGCCTTTCTACTTCTCTCCCTCTGCCACTTGAGCAAAGAATTCCGTTTAGCAATAGGAGCTTACTATATAACATACTATCCATAAGCAGGTAAACCTGCCTGTTCCATGAAGCAGAGGAAAACACTGTGGCCTTTGATGGATTACAGACAGGGCCAAATCTCTCATGTGGCTGAGGAAGATAGGCTATCACAATTCCCTCCAGGAGCCAGTTTGTTGTACACCAATTGACATGAAATAAAATCCAGTCTAGAGAAATGGAGAGGTTATGGACTAAATGAAGCACAGGAGCTGAGCTCTGCTCTGCTGCCTGGCTGCTATGGCCCAGCCCTGTTGCATCTGTGAAGCAGGGAACAAGAAGTCTAAAAATTAGACCTAGTTTTAGTATTAGGCTTAATATTTTCAAAGGCAGAGGGAAAAATGTGTCAGCTTAAACCTGGTGGGTGGGATCAGTTCTAGTTTAGTGAGTTGTTTCCACCAAGCAGAGCCCACAGGAGCTGCAGAGCTGCCCTTCACAGTGGGGACAGACCATCCATCACCTCTCAGATCCAAGCTAGATGCTTGGAGGAAGGGGCAAGTGATGTCCATGAGCAGCATCCCGTCACTGCTTTCCAAGGACATGGCCTCCATCAGTCCCTGAGGCTGTCCCTGTGCAGGGACATAGTCCATGCTGTCCTAGAAAGAGGACACGTGTGTGGCATCCCAAGTGAAGTGACTGCCTGGAGAATACAGCACCTGAATGCTGACAATTAGTATGTGGCTTTTAGCTGCAGAAATGACCAAAACATTCAGAACAATTTATTTAATTAAAAAAGAAAGGCAGATGTCTGGTTTTATTTTAAAAAGGCTAAGGTTCCTCCCCTGTATTTTCCAGACAGTTCAATAACAGCTAGATTCGGTTTGGGCTGGCTTTCAATTTTATTTTGCTATTTCTACTTATGAAGATGCTTTTTAGATTAGAGCTGGGGCTGTC
Organism: Athene noctua; assembly: GCF_965140245.1. NCBI lineage: Eukaryota > Metazoa > Chordata > Aves > Strigiformes > Strigidae > Athene > Athene noctua. The sequence goes on along the minus strand of NC_134047.1, from coordinate 10,770,560 downwards.
CAGGTTATTCAGCCAGTCTTTTCCACTCAGTTTAAAGATGCAGGTGGGACGAAAGTTCATTTTGTAAACAAGGTGGCCTCTAAAGGAGGCTGAATGTGAAGATGAGGCAAGGAATATTTTGACATTTTATACAAAATGTGCTACAAATTAAGATCTCAGCTTTGTAGAAGAATACAGAGACTCCTCGGCATAACCAAGCCTTTCCTGGGGATGACAGAATGTTCATGAAGACGTGTGTGGCTCCTCTGCTGTATCACAGTCACAGACCCTCAATAACTCTGGTTATTTAGAGGCTGAGAAGACATTAACAAATATTCTCCTCCTGATGAAATCAATTTAATTGGCTTGACTCAGTTAGGAATAACGGTATACTTCATCTCCTCTTTGGACATTTTTCAGTCTATGTGCAGTAGCTGTAAAAACAGTTTTTATGATCTTCCTTCGATGGAATAATGAAATGAAATCCCCTACGTCCTATGTACCAAGCACTATAATTCATGGGTGAAACAAGACCGTCTGTTTGGGGGACAGCTCAGGACAGAAGGCAGGTTTTATTTATTGGGTTCGGGGTCTTTTTTGCTATTTCATTTCATTATGCAGTATCTCATACTATATACAGCATTAATTCATGGGGCATTATTTGAAGCTTATAATGTAAAACCAGTGAAGTGTGTACTGGATGAGTGTTTTATGTGTGTGAACAATTACTTTGCTGAATCTGTTTTATCTGCTTTCAAGTGCTTCTTTCTCATATATCCCAATGTTTTAAATAGCATTTTTATTAAAGTGTTTAGGATTTAAGTAGGTAAACTCTACTGAATGATGCTTTCTGGGGATCTCTGGCATTTAAAAAATTAAAGTGGTATAGCTGAGGCTAGCTTAATTCTCTGAGCTCTTTAGTGTGCGTTGCATGACTCAGATACCAAAATTGGGGCTATCTATATCCTCTTCAGTCCTATCACCAAAGCAGCCAGAAAAATTTGGATGAATTGCAGAAGTGATAGGTCAGAGATCTCAAGATCTCTCAAACTGGCCAAGGCCAGCATTGCCCCATGGAGACAGTACAAAAGCCATTGGCACCAAGCTAACATTTCAAGCCAAAAAAATGAAGTTGTTTCAGTTCTAAAGGCAGCAAGTTACCTGGCTGCATAACTGCATGTGACAACCAGCATCTGTAACACTGTCATGCACTGGGATTTTTGCCTACAGCTTCTGCTTTTGCAAACCACTTATTTGTTCAAGCATTTGTGCATTCTTCTCCTTTTTTAGGGAGACTTTTTCATGATGTGCTTATCACTGAGTGTTCAGGTTTATACCTACTCTTAGAAACCTGCCCCGATCAGGGCAGAGACAAGACTTGCAAGGGCCATAAACCCCTCGATACCTCCTGTTGGGGCACAGATGGAGACCTGCAGCGCATGAGCTCTGCACTCGCTGCTGCTTTTGGGGTAGCAGAGAGGGGTCAAAAATGAATGAGACAGAGCAATAAGGGGGGAAGGATGGTTTGGGGAGCCTGGTTTGGGCACTGAACTGCCAGTCTCACTGTCGGCACATTGAGATCCCTTTTTGTTATCTGGTACTTGCTCCTGCTCCCCTTGCCTCCCTGGGGAACCAGGCACATCCCCAAACCTCGGGGATGCGCTGAGCACAAAGACTGACTCCAACATACACGCGCACACGTGCACTCACACACACACATCGCATCGGCTTTCCCTGCTGTGGCCCTCCTGCCAGAGCAGAAGGCACAGAGCCTCCTGGCACTCTGACCTTCACTGTTGCATGCCCGAAGAGAGCAGTTTCCCTGCAGAGAGCACGCTGCAACGTGCACTGCAGCGAAGCTGTCACCGGTGCAATTCACGGCAGTGTTGTGTGAGAGAGGTTTGTTTCCATCTGCTGTGGATGAGACGCCTGGCTCCTGCTCCCTTTTTAGCCGTATTTTGCCTCCTGTGTGCCATGCCATGAGGCCTCGCAGCAGGCTGCCATCTCTCCGGGGCTCAGCGCATCCCACCCGGGGGGCAGAGCAAAACCGCCTCATGATGAATGAAGATAAATGGTGATCTCACGCTGCTGGGCTCATTAAAACACTTTAAAAAAATTCCTTAAAAACACTTCAGCCCTATAGATCAGCGGGGCACGGGCAGCCTCTCCCCCTCCTGCCCAGCCAGCCACAGCCGGGGGACAAGTGGAACTGAAGAGCCCTGCTCGCTCCATTAAACACTAAACAGCTGTAATGAAGTGTGATGGCAGTGATAAACCCCGCCGCTAGCTCCTGCCTTTGGGACATGAGCGTTGTCCGGGCCGCAGGGAAAGGCTGGGACCCCGTGTAGCCCCGCTACGGGAGAGAAGGACACGCAACGCTCCCCAGAGTCCCTGTCCCCAGTAACAAATTTGCAGTCGAGCTGTGCAAGGGATGCACTCAGCGTTTCTGCACAGCATTTCAACTTACTCATGCTCCCCTCACCGTCAGATGCTTCTGCCCATTGTATTTTACATCATTCTTCAGCTTGTAAAAAACTTTCCAGAATACGATTTGCTCTTTCTTTACATGTTATTAGGTTATTCTGCTGTTTCACAGAGTCTGCCATAGCATGTGCCTGCTCTTAATGCTTTGGAAATTACTGTATATTTATGATGTGTTCTGGATTTCCTGCATCTTCATCCGTTTGGATTAGAGATGCTGCAGTTCAGTGGCGATAGAATAATTTTAAAGAGAAAAAAATATATATGGGAAATATTATGAATGAGGGGCTTAAAACTGAAATTATTTTTATCGTTTATATTTTTTATCTCCATGAAACAGATAAACATGGAAAACCGCAGCTTTCTAACCAGGGCTGGTTAAACAAATCACGTACTTGGACAGAGACACAGCTGAAGCCTGGGAAAGACGGCTGTGTTTTAGGTGTCTGACTAATGATCACAGCAGTGGGATTTGAGTGGCAATCGTGCTACAAGGCAGGTATCAGCCAGTTCAGTCAGATGGGGATAAATGTGATTTTTGGAGACAATGAGATGACAGTGGGTACACAGCCTCCCCTACACCTTTGTGCTGGATGGAACACAAACACAAACATCTTGAAAGCAACAAAATCTGTTTAAAGATACAGTTTGGCAAAGACTGTAAGCTTACAAGATGCTTCATCCCTGTTCATTGAGTACTTAATCCACTTTGGAGATGTATTTATCTGTAAGCACAGCCGCAAATCCCACAGAGTGTATGAGATGGGATTCGTGTTCATACAGCTAAGCACGTGCTTAAGTGCTTTGCTGAACAAGATACTCAGAAGCTTAAATGATGGTGCATGTCTGATGCTGAGTGCAGGATCAGGCCCTCTGTTTGTATCAACAAATCTGACTTTAAATCATGGCAAAACCATATTTGTATTATACGTAAGAGCCCTTCTATTTCCATCAGATTTTTCAGCTGTGGCAACAAATCCAAAAGGATGTCTGGAGTTTGTAGCCTGAATGTTTGCCTATTAAAAATACATCTACAAGAAAAGCACATTTGTGGGTTATGTGGTTCAGATGGGAGGAATGAGCACCCTTTCCCAGGGTTTTGAGTGATGGGGTTCAGCACTGTGCCCTGGGCACAACCAGGAGCCCCTGCCTTGAGGATATGGGTTGTGGCACTGATGCCACCTGAGGGGACTCCAGCTCAGACCTCACTAGAAATGTACCCCAAGTGTGCATGAAATTGCAAGGTAGAATCTGTTCTGCTGTGTAAACAGGGGATTTTCTTTCTTTCCCTATAAATAATCCAAATTTCCATGCTTCTTGCCCATAATTATGTGATGCTTTGAAGACAAGAGAAGAAAAAGTGATGGATGTGTGTGGTTGCAGAGGACAGAAGTCAGACTGGGAAGTTTAGATAGATACTGAAAGCCCATCTATGTTTTCAGCCAACTATAAATTCATTTTGTGGTAGACAGATCATTAGAGAATGAGAAAGGAACAAAAAAGCCCAAACCCCTGTTCTGGCACAGATGGGGGATTTTTTTCACATCACTTGGAAACTCCTGGGTATGGTACAGGATGTTTCACATGGTCACTGAGATTTCAACGTAAGCGATGTGGGAAATACATGTTTCCCATAGCAAACACATACAGCAGAGTAGCTAAGCCCCATTAATCCTTATTTAACTTGCTAACCATACTGTCAAATCTTATTCCGATACTAATAACTGATAATATTTTACTTTACATTGGGTTTTTCTTGCACCTCGGGGTTGGTGGAGCCACATTTATCACTGTGCCAGCTGAGCCGAAGGGAAAGCCATGTTCTGGCAGTGCTGAGGAGCTGCTGAAGGATGCTCCTTTTTTGGGGGTTCATCACTTCCCATGCCCCGAACACGATCAGGATCAGCCAAATGCCAGAGGAAGGCAGAGGCAATAGTCAAGGCCATGAACATTGGTCCTGCTCCTTATTTTCTTGTGGACTTTGTGGCCACCGACAGGTTACACCTCTGAAGCAGAAATAACCCTTCTCACCTCCTGCCCCTTGCCATTAGGGACTGTAGGTCTAGGCAATGGGGCTGGAGTCATATAGAAACCCACACTGCACAGCTTCACTCTCAGCAAGACTAAGGAGCAGAAGAAAGCTGTTAAGGAACAGGGTCTGGTAATTTTGCTAATTCTCAGACCCAATATTGTTATTTACGTAGTCCTGTGGAGAAGGAGAGTCACAGGTCCCATTGCCCTCTTCCCCAAGCCACGAGCTGCTGTTACAGACCAGTGCACTGACCAGATTGCTCTGCCATATTTTTCCAGCAGCATGCCTTGATCTTCCTGTGTTTGGAGACCAGTGAATGCCTATACTACCCCAAGCCAGACGTAGTGCTACATCTACTCCTCCAAACCATAGAATCATAGAATACCAGGTTGGAAGGGACCTCAGGGATCATCTGGTCCAGTCTTGGCAAAAGCACGGTTTAGACAAGATGGCCCAGCACCCTGTCCAAATGAATCATAAAAAATGTTGGGGAATCCACCACTTCCCTGGGGAGATTATTCCAGTGACTGATTGTTCTCATTGTGAAACTTTGTCCTCTTGTGTCCAATCGGAATCTCCCCAGGAGTAACTTGTACCCATTACCCCTTGTCTTCTCCATGTGAGTCCTTGTAAAAAGGGAGTCTCCACCTGCTTTGCACTCACCCTTTCAGTACTGGAGCATGGTGATGAGGTCTGCCCTATGTCTCCTCTTCCCAAGGCTGAACAAACCCAGCTCTCTCAGCCTCTCCTCACAGGGGCTCCCCGTCCCCGATCACCTCTGTGGCCCTTCTCTGGGCCCTCTCCAGCCTACAACATTTTTGTATAGCAGGGGCAGCGCTGAGTAGAGTGGGATGATGACTTTATCTCTGCTGGTGATGCCCTTGCTGATGCAGCCCAGCACGCCGTTGGCTTTCTTTGCCTCAGCAGCACACTGTTCACCATACTGAGCTGCTTGTCCCCCAGGAGCCCCAGGTCCCTTTCCACAGAGCAGCTCCCCAGCCAGGTAGAGCCCAGCCTGTGCTCCACTCATGGGTTATGTTTTCCCAGGTGCAAGATCTTACACTTGTCCTTGTCGAAGGCCATAAGGTTCTTGGTAGCCCGCTCTTCCAGCCTATCCAGGTCCTCCTGCAGGGTGGCTCTTCCTTCCGAAGTGTTCACTTCCCCACTCCGTTTGGTATCATCAGCAAACTCCATCAGGGTACCCTTGATCCCATCACCCAGCTCACTTATGAAACTATTAAACAGCGCTGGACCCAGTATCAACCTCTGGGGGACCCCACTTGTGGCAGGTTGCCAGTTTGACAAGGAGCTGTGTACCACCACCCGCTGGGTGCGGCTGGTCAGCCAGTTCCCCACCCACCACACAGACCTCTTGTCTAGACCGTAACGCATCAATTGCTCTAGGAGGAGGCTGCGGGGAACCGTATCGAAAGCCTTGGAGAAATACATAATCCATAATGTCTCAATCAAAATGCAATGATACAGCATTTATCCTCCCCTTGTTTATTATTTCTGAGTTGTCTTTAAACATATATCTCATTTAGAGCAAACAAAGTCACAGCTATATTAGATTACAGCAAGGAAATAGGATTATTTTAAGTAGATAATATAAAACATGCCTATGGAAACTCCATGCTAATTGCATTATCTTTGGTACATTGTGAAAGAATTATCTGTATTGTATTAGGTGGTGGAAACATGCCAAAATGCTATTTAAAATGTGAGTGGGTTACAACGACGAGTCAGTCATTGGTCACAAACAAATTAAAAGGCAGGAGATGTTTGCGTTCATCATTTCTGACTTTCATTTTGTACCATGTCTCCCAAGGCTGTGGCTGTGGAGACCAACCGCACGCCAATGGCTTAAACACAGAGGTGAAGCTCTTGTGATTGTATTTCCCATCAGACAGCCCTTTCAACTCCAATCCTTGATGCTCAGAAAACATGAGAGATGACTCTAAAGAGCACGGAGAGCAAGCGCCAGCAAACACTACTTGCAGTCAATGGTTCTGTTTTTGTGAAACATTAAAGTTTCCATCATAATTTGTCCAATCTGGACCAAATGACAGTGACAAAATTTGTAACGATTTTTTTCTCCTGCTGACAACTGGCTGGGAACAACACAGGCGGCTGTCAGCAGCGTCGTGGTGTGCTTGGAACTGGAGCCCAACCAAGTGTCATCAGCAGGATTGGAGATAATTTATTTGACAGGCTACTAATGAACCTAAATATGACAACAAAAATGACTTTCTAATCTACCGAAGAATCTAGAAACTGAAAAACCTGATTAGAGTCTCAGTCTGGGGGTCACACTGCCCTTAGCCCCACAGCTCACAATTGTTGAAGATTCAGAAGAAAATTTTTAGAATTACTGAATTGCCAGCAATTTGTCTGAGACAGCTGAGAGTCAGGCTGTGGTCCTGGCAATCCAGGTCCCTCATCTGTTGCTGTCTCTGCCAAGTCTCACCCTGCAGCCCTGGACAACTGACCTCCATTTTCTCCCGAAGGTGGATAGCAGCTACTTCCTGTTTAAAAAAGCTCCATTTGAACACAAATCATAAAACACAGATCAGAGGACTAACACTGGTGAATCTCATTTGAGTGCATCTAATATCTTTGGCTTGGAGGAAGGGAGATGGGAAATTTTATTTCTTTTAAGGAGTTCAAAACCTTCAAGATTTTCATTAACAAAATCACATTGTTCTACAGAAAACTGACCCTGTTTAGTTTTCAAAAAGACTGAAGAAAGCAACATCAGCTTTTTTCTTTAAGCCTGTGGAAATACCTCGGGTCATTATTTGCTTCATTCTTTAAAGCTTTGTGCCGCTCTGGGTTCATGCCACCTGGATGTTATCGCTGTCTCACTCCAGTTTTCGGGTCAGCCACTGTGGCAGAGAAGCTGGAACCCTCTGGGCCTCTTTCCCCAGGAGACAGAAACCCACCAAATGCTCTCCAGGGCAGCCTGAAAAAGCCCAGAACATCAAAGCGGTTCAGCAATCCATCCCCTTTTTCCCCCAAAGCGCTCGGTGGGATAGCAGTTTCCTGGAAGACAGCTAGCAGGCACAATTAAACCTGGCTTTCAATGAAATTTTTGCAATTGGTACCCGTGCTGCTCTCAGGCCTCATGTATTAATAATTCCTTTTCCCAGGCTCGTCAGCAGGCCTGTTGCAAAAAGAAAAAAGGCAAAATTAAATGCATGTTCCCTGATTAAATCCCCACTCTGGTCTTTCTGGTTTCAACCACCTCCCTGTGGCTGAAAACCCTCATTTTACTGAATTCTGCTCAGGCAGCAAAGGGAAGGAAAGGATGGGCATTCAGTGCTTGTGCTCACCTGGACCCACACCAGCCCTGTGGAGGAGCTGCTGGAGCAGCAGCCCCAACACCCAGCAAGCCAAGATGGTCCAGCAAGAGAAAATCTGAGGCACACTTTAACAGACCAGTATTGCCTGGTGGAGTTTAGCCTGGGGATGTATTTTAAGCAAGGAAATAGGATTTCTTTGCAATTTTCTACTACTTTCCCATTTCACTCACATGGCAGTTCACCTGTCTCTGCTTAACTGAATGGAACACAAGCTGTTGTGGCTTGATTGAGAGCTTATATGGTTTTTCTTGCCTCGGTTTCCAGGCGCATTTCTCCAGGGCATAGAAGCCAGCGGGGACGTGCGGGAGTCGTGTGTAGGTTGCTCCAGTGTGTGCCAATAAAATGTTCGCAGCACATGAGGCGCTTGCCGGGAGGATACGGGAAATCTGTTGCTGAGAAAGAATTTGAGAAATGTTTGTGCCAGTTTACAAACTTTTTTGGCAAGTGAGGGTTTTGTACTCTGCCACCTATAAAACAGGCGTCTTGGGGAACAGTGAATTGCCAGTGATGGGCTCTGTGGGAGATATAAATCACAGCTAAGCTGCTTTTATTCTCAGATCCTATATTGTTATTTATGCAGTCAATTATAGAGCCATGTGCTAAATCTGAGGAACCTCTGACAACCAGACCAGCACGTAGCTCACTAGTCCAAAGCTCCCAGGTGTCTCTCCAGCTTCCTGATCTCTGGTGATTTTGAAAGGCACTTTTCACAGAAATGTGCCCTTCTTCCCACCGAAAAGTAAAATTTTGTGTCAAAATTACATGTTGTTGAAATCCAGCTTGGGCGATATTCTGCTCATAGCCTTTGGCAGGTTTCAGGTCTCATTTTGTAGCTCATTAGATCTGGGAGTAGGAACCTCCACCATTTGATACAGAAATGTTGTCATTGAGGTCCATAATGATTTCATCTAGTTTTGGATGACAATGAAATATGACATTTGATAATAATGACATTCCATGGCAGCTGCTGGTAGAAGTTTTCTGCGTTTTAATGTCAATCTGCATCTCTTGTCAATGCTTTATTCAGAATTTGCTGCAATGCCCTTGCCTTCTAGGAGAAATGATGAAAGAAATAGCCCTTAACTCAGCAAAGTATTTCTGAGTAAGAGATTTTTGGTAGGATAACTGGCTGCAAACTAACTAAATTTTTTTTTTTTTGTATGAAAAGCTTGTTATTTTGAAGATAAATTTGCAAAGAAAGTTTTCCATTAGAAAACCTGCATGAAGGAATGTCTCCATTTTCTGTCATTATTAATAACATTGCTCTATGAGCAGTGTAATTAAGATATTCATCAAATACCTTAATATCTATATATCAAATATCTAGTTTCAGATCTGATGTAGAAATTAGTCTTTTACAAGTTTGGTTTTCAATAAGAAGATGTCATTCTCAGTAAATTAGGATAAAGTCCATTATTTTCCTGTAGCTGTACATGTGGTGTAAAATATTAAAAGCATTTCAAAATGTTATTGATTTTCCCATAAGTGTGACAATTCCAACAAATGGTACCTTCAGAATATATGATATATCATTACAGGGGTTCCGGGTAGTGACCCTATTAAAAATATCCGTTGCCAGCATGCATAGAAAGCATTATCAAGACCATATTCCCCCCAAACATTTTATGAGCCAGTGATATGCATCCACTGAGCCAGAAAGCCTCTGGCCTCCTTCCACTGAATTCAGTGGAGTTGGATGATGAAGGTTTTGGCTTCATAAACTGCAGTATCAGCCACCTGGATAAATGGCATGTTTTGCAGGCGTGCGAGCAGTGCCCTGGGCTCTGCCCACAGCTCCATCCCTGCCAAAGCATCCACCCCCTGACCTTGCCAGGCTTTCCTTGTCCCTCCTCCAGCTCCCAAATAATTTCTCTGTTTTCGGTCCCCTGTCTCCGGCTGTCGGTATCATCATGGGGGATTGTGCCCATGCGCAGGGAGCCGTCCCCGTGTCCCTGGCTGCTCTGCATGCAGAGCTGGTTTTTTTTTTTTCCTCTCTGAGCTTATCCACAGGGCCTGCGAGGGCTCACGGGGTGTTCTGCAAATTTCCAAAAATATCAGGATTGAGGGCAAAGAGGAAGCAAGTTTGACTATAATGAGGGAGAGAAAGAAAACTGAATTTAGCAAGATATCTCGGCTTTTTAGTGAGGAGGTGTGCTCCTGACCTGCAGTACCCCAGTCCCTTCTGGTGCCCGTCATCTGCTGCTCTGAAAACGGGCTCTGAAATACAAAGTTGGGGATAAAGTGCCTGCACTAGATGAGAGGAGGGCCTGGATGACAGGACAGGTAGGCCTGGGGAGGTTTACCGTGAGGAGGTTGCTCCCCATCATCCCTGCTTCACCCAGACACCCACTCATGGCACCCACCAGCAGCTTGGCAGAGAGGGACAAACCGACAGAGACCATTACCAGAGCATCATCCACTTTTGGTGCAGATGTTCTCAAACGAAATCCTTCCCATGAGGACAGGCATGGTGTTTAGGTATGACCTTGCCTCTTTAACATATTACCTATGATAGTTGCAGGAATACCCAAGACATTATCTGCTGCTTCAAATGCTGCTCTGTGGCACCCCAAAGTGCTCGGCACTCACTAATACCCTCATTCCAGCACTGCCTACTGCTCCCTGAGACAAACTGGTGCATCTTAAACCACAAGCAAATTAAAAATTGCAGCATGGCTCCAGCAAGCCATGCTGCAGAAATCTTCCAGTTGTCTGCACCAGCTACTTGCCTCTGCCTGCCTCAAAAGCAGACAGCTCGCCCAGTCATCCTCAGGATTTCTGCTGATGATTAATGCACAGCAGGAGCATCTGGAAAGCCTCAGATGAAACAGACTGTGGTAAACAGATCACTTTTGTAAGTGATAGTGAAAATACCATTTTGTCCTTTGTGAACAGCCCAGCTGGCTCTGCACCCACTCCAGCATGGGCAGAAGTGGGACCGTTTTTATTTGAGGGTCACTTTCATTAGAGACATCTGGGGCTTTCGGAGGACACAGCTGCACCAAACACCAAGAGTATGCCATAAATGACTTCTTATATTGTGCTGGGAGATCCTTGGACACGGGACAGTGGAGTCATCTTTTTTTCTATTCCTTCTTCCACTTGCAGTGCTATATTGCAATTCCTTGGACTGCAGCTGGACTCATCTACAGAGAGCAGGTGGGCTAGGAGAGTAAAGATAAAGAATGTGCTTTATACTCAGCTTTTAAGCAAGAGTGATAACTATGCATTTCAAAGGATGTTTACCAAGAAGTTGGGCTGTTATATGTGTTTAATTAATTTGAAAAATGGTCTGTTGTTTTTCCATGTTCTTATTCTTTTAATACCATTCTGCTTTTTCTCAGTTAAATATATGTCAAAACCTGCAGCTATTTTGCTGGGAGCAAAAACCCCTGTTTGCTTACCTGTTTCTCTTGTTGTTCTCTGTATAATATTGAGAACATAAGACACCACAAAGATACAGTTCTGTGAAAACATTTACTCTCTACATGCTAACAGGTCCAAGTATATATAAATGTGCATATACGCATACTAGTGTGCGTCTCTCTCTATATACACATGTATACTGCTAAGACAGTGGAGTTGGGTGGGTTTTGCCATAGACAGCCCAGAGATGGCCTGGGGTCCCAAGCTCTTTGAAGGAATGTCTCCAGGCAGAGGGGGGTAATAAGTCAGAAACAACTGTCAGCATTTCTCTCCTCTAGAGCCTCCTTTTTTGTTACTTCAGACTGTGCACAGGAGATAGGATTCACACCAGGCAGAAGAGTGTACAACTACCAGTCCTGAGCCAGGTTTTTAGCCATTATAAGCCTCACTCCCCTTCTTCTGACAACTTTTTGGCTCAAGAGCACACATCCTCTCCTGATCTCTCAAAATACTGTATGACTCAGTTACATGGACATCTTTTGCTATCATTTGCACTTTCTTGTTCTTATAACAAAATCATGATAATTTCTTGCTGCAGTTAGGGAGCTGCTCTCACCTGAAAGGGTGAGAAACTCTGATTTTGGGGAAGTTTCTGGTCTTCCTGGTGCCATTTACATTTTGCCTTCACTGACATTATCCCCAATTTAAACTGACATTATCCCCAATTTAATACAAATGATATCAGAAATAAATTATCCTTTCTTTTTACCAGTAAATAAACTTTTTCCTTCCTTCACTTTTCACCTGCACAACCTTGTATTATATGTGTCGTACAAACGAGAGCCCAGCTGCTGCAGATTTCTAAAGGCACAAACACTGCTTGGGTGGATACACCAGGGATGACAAACAATACCAGGATGCAAACCTGGGTGTTACACTCTTTATCTAAATTTGGGCTAGAGACACATTATGCTCTAGTCTCATAGTAGGGGTGAGCAACAATTACAGGATGAATGAATATACATATGTGTGTGTGTATATATACACGTGTACAGAACCACTGAGAATTTTTTTATCATACAGTATGTCTGAAATGCAACTGCAGATAAGAGATCCTACACTTAGAAAATGCATGTAGTATCAACATCCTCTGCTTTGCCAAGCCCAAAGCCTTGGGGATATATCAGATCCAGTGAAATGCAGAGAGTGCCATTCAGAGATGGGATCTAAATTTGGAAATTTTCCTGCTTCTTTCTGTTACAAGTTTACTACATGAGAAATATTTTTCCAGATAACAGCAAAAATCACAGGGCTGACTTTGTCAATCACCATCTTCTTGCTGGAGCCTGGGAACGCACTAATATGATAATGATTCCTTCAAGTCCCCGGCTGATTAGGTGTGAACAATGACTGATGACTCCTGTATCATTAGGGATTTCCTTTCCCTCCCCTCTTCTCCCCATTTGGGAACACCAGAAGAAATGTTTGCTAAACAAGAAGTAGTGCCCTGCCTTTTCCTTGATTAAAAAGTCCCCCCAAAAAAGGAGGAACTAAATTTGGAATTTATATATAAAGAGCTGGTGCCACATGAGTCGTACCATAACTCTCCACCCCGTGAGGCAAGGAGCCAGCCAGCAGGGAACGTGCCAGCGCAGAACACCCACCACTTGTCACTCTTCCGCTGTGCGCAAAGCTCTGCAACCAAGACACTTCTCTCCCATTACCTCTGGGGGTTACGTTGACATATTTTATGTCCTTTAATAGCACCTGTTGTTAAATACAAAATGACAGTAATATATTGTAGAGTTTATAAAAAATCATTGAGGGCTTTCACATCAGGAGGCAGCTCCAAAGCTGACTGGGGGGTTTTACACATGTATGGGACATGCATATGAAGAGAAACGTCTTTTTTTTAACTTAACTTTATTATTAAGAGACACAAAAAAAAAAGAGAAGCAGGGAACATCTTGGATTCCAACAGAATGCAGAATCAAAGATATGATGAACAATCGCATCATTATATGTCAGAAGTGAAGTTAATTTCAAAGGGGTGAAATTTCTCATTAAAAGCTAAAAAAAATATACAGATGGCACTCATTTAAAGTGTGCTTTTATGAAAAAAATGGGCTTTATGTATCTGCTTGTCTTCTGGTTTGATACTGCCACATCCAAGGCTGAAATATGTGCTCAGATTTATATCTGAGACTTTTTAAATAATATATGTTTATTATGGATTATTTTCCAATGTGTTGTAAAGTCAATGGGCATAATACTCTCCTGAGGGCTCGGGGGCTTTTATATGCCACTTTGAAAGATGAGGTGCACCTTGGAAATTCAAAGAAAACTTGATTTGTGGGTAAGAGACAACACTTCATTGCAGGGAGCATTCAAGTTACAATGTCTTTTTCTCCTTCTCCTTCACTGCACCTCCTGAGCAGCACAGAAACATCCAGACTGGTCTGAGACCGCCTGTGCTGAATGCAGGAGGGGATAAACTGAGAGCACGCACATCAGAGATGCTTCCAAAATTAAGAATAGGCAGGTTTACTGAGGAATAATACTGTTACATGTGTTTTGGGACTATTCTTACTTTCATATCCAATTTTGCAAAGTGCTCCCTAGCACACCCGATGACAAGGGACCTGCAGGCTCATCATGTGCCAGAGACTTTCCCACTGGATTTTTGGCTACAAACCAGGTCCAGAGACTACTGCATGTGGAGCCAAATGATAGACCAAGAGGAGAAGCAGTCTGCCACAGCTGCCCAATGCATCAGCTTGATGTTTCAAATTAAGGTGTCTAACGAGGACTTTTGACCAGTGAAGGGCTGACAAGGCAAATAAATTAATGGCTTGCACAGCTCAGAAGCAAAGAGGTGACTGAGCAGCATAGCCATTTGTTATTCAGAGTAATTTCCCCAGTTAGGTGGCAAACAACTTGCAGTTGTGAAAGATGATATTTACTGGGGAAGTGGAGCTGTCACAGCACTATTTGCATCTTAAATTAAGGCAGCCAACTTTCACTGCTGTGGTATGCTGAGGTGGGAGAGGGTCATACCAAATGCTGAAGCTCCCCTTCCTCCCCAGTATCCTGCCAGGGCTACCACCTGTCTGGAAAGGGACCTGGAGAGCTGCTGGGTTAGTATTGCTTATACAACTGAAAGCAGACGTAACAATAATGAAAAACTAGATTTTTATGTGGTGATCCTTTACCACCACATTCCTGGCGAAATTTGAAGTGGTTCTACAGCAGGGGAGACATTGGGAAAGCAAACGCTCCTGGCAAAGCTTGGTGGGACTCTGCAGTTTGCCCGGGATTATCCCGGAACAGGAACCACTTTGGCATCAGCAAATGTTTCAAAACGTTCACTGAAACGCCAGGGACCAAAAGAAGTATTAAAATCAAACATGCAACTCTTCCCTGGCTGCAGGAAGCAGAACCTCGCCATGACTGGGCAGCAGCTGCTCTTCACACTGTTCCCAAGGATCAGGTAGCATGAGCATTACAATTAGTGAACAGAATTAATTCATTCTTGATTCAGTCTTTAATTTCAATGTTCTCCAAGGGGAATCTTTCTGAGACTTAAGACTTGAAAGCAGAGCACAATGCAAGAAAACGAGAACATGCTCAATATAACTAACGATGCAGACAACTTCCTCCCACAGAAATTATATTATATACAGGAGCTCATTTCATCTTTCGCTCTAGGGGAACGTATTATAAATTCTGTTTACTAGAGCAGCCCAAGACAAAATGCTTGCATTTCCTAACATGGAGGAGCCTGGCAGATTCCCTTGCATTGTTCACAGCTCGTAGTCGTACCAGCTCACTTTTCAGCTTTACTGTGTGTTTCTAGTAGTACCACTGTGATGGCAGAGCCTTCAAAAGAGTAAGAAGTGCTGCACTCTAAGAAGTCCCAGTAGGAACTTCCCTTAGTGGGAAGAAAATCATTATCTTCCCTCATTTTGTTTCATGCACAGAACTAAATGAATCAGATAATAGAAATCACAGGCTGAAGAAGGTAGTGATTTGCAGGAAAATTTGTTTCCACTGATTTTGAGCAGAACAGGCATGGGGAAAAATGGATCAGATCAGAGACACTAGTTCAGAAAGGATCAAGATGCATTTGACTTTTTAGGATTAATTTTATTTTAAGCTGCTTATGGTAAGAAATGTGGTTGTGTAAAGAACAACATAATTACATGTGAGGAAAGATGGGCTGAAGAGAAAGCAAAGCTGATAGCCCAAATGGATGAGTTAATTATCCTTAAAAACTAATTTTTTTGAGGAAACCATATCTTTCTGAAATGATGCTAACCTTTGGACACAGCTCCCTGGTTGTACTGGAAAGTATCATCTAATGCATGATAAGGAAATGAAACTGAGTAGAAGTGGCAAAAAAGAAGAGATAGCGTGGGGTGGGAGTGTGTGTGTGTCTCTGCTCCCCTCCCTAAACTCTGCTCCCATTGGTGCACCAGCTTAGCTGCTTTTGTGTAGAGAGGTTGAGTGAGAAAAATGGTCCCTGTGTGTTAATCTTGATTTGAGCTGGGGGAAGTCTTGAAAAGATAGAAGGTTTTTGCTTTTGCTTGATGTTCAAGGTATGGTGGATTGACAGCACTGGAGCAAGCTTTGTGTTAAAAGCCTGAGCTACCAGTTCAGTGTTGCTTGAGGATTAAGTCAAGAGCACCTCTCTTGAAGCTCTCCCCTACTCTTGCTGTTACTGAAAAGGCTTCTCAAGCAGTAGTTATGGTCCTGGTTAGCTGAGGGAAGTCTAGAGGCCATCAAGCCCCTTTAGTATTCTGGGAGAGAGAAGGTCTGATCTGCCCAAGATACAGATGGTAAAAACTGTCTTTTACTTCTTCACCAATAATTGGCTTCAGAAAACAACAAAACCAGCAAAAACATCCTAATCAGACTAATTGCTTTGCTGCATGTTCCCAGCCTTGGGCAGGAATAACTGTCTAAAATTTCCCAAAGTGGGTCCTGGAGGGCCTATCCCCACTCACCATTTGAAGATCACCCGCTTGGATGTCACATTGTGTATCTCCCTGGATACAGAGGTGTCTGGAAGGTATTTAAAGCACTGGCATTAAACACTTACTGCTTTTAATTGTCTTTTCAACTTAAATTGGTTTTATACCACATGAGGTATGAGAGTCTGTGCTGGTAGGGAAAGCTAGTGCTAATCCGCAGGAAGAGTCTCATCTCTATATATTCCTCATGCTCATCTTTCAGTCAAGTGACTGCGATTAAGACCCCACGGAGAACACATCTGCAGAGAAAATGGTTACAGCAGCATCTTTATGAAAGCTCTCTGAATTGATTGAGGTACATGGAGGGAAACAAGTCATGGGGAGAAGGGAGATGGGGAGATTCACTCTCCTCATGAGCAGCAGGATTTTGACCACTCTCTGCACAACTTGTTTTTATAATATTATTTTCACTTGGTTTGATGGAACTGGTTGTGCTGTACACACAAGATGTGTTTGCTGTGGCAAGCGTCACTGCTGGTCCTACAGCAGAGTGTGTTTTGTGTTTACCAGTACTGTGGGACACGATCCATCCTGAGCCCAGGACCACAGTCCACCTGGGGCTGCAGAAAACAGACCTTAGCTACTAAGTGTATATAAACATAATGTAATTTCTAGATACACACCATTGGAGAAACACACACCTGATCCCTTAGAAAGGCTGAGACAGGCAAAACATGGTGTCTTCACTCTGCAAAGGTCTGGCTTGTTCAAGTCTCATCCCCTCTCTGCTATCCCAAAGTCCTTTAGATATGGGAAGGCACTGTGAGGATAGGAAAAAGTTGATATCGTCTGTTAGACCCAATATAGATATATATATTTTAGAGGCTTTAAGGGTTTGGATTTCATGGTACACATACCCAAGGTTTTTGAAAGAAGCACTGTGCTGCTTGCTTTTGCCAACCTCACTGCTGTGTGGTCTGCTCAGCCAGGAATCCTCCTCAGGCAGCTTTCCTGCAGACACAGAGGGTCACCCCATCTTCTGGGTTATTAGAGCAGCTGTGTCAATACTGGCCAAATTATACTAAACTGTCTTCTTGTTTCCATAGTGACATTTCTGCTTATATGAGTAATTCTGGGCTCCTCTTTGTCACACTCAAAAACACAAAGCAAAAAGGAGATATAACAGGCAATGTAACTACTATGCATCAAGTGCATGTCCCAGCTGGGACCAGAGGAGCTGCATCCATAGGGGACAGCACCGTACAGACATACCTTCCTGGGGCAGTGCAACTGCACAGATGTCTGTCCCCCATTTTCTGGTGTACAAATACCCCAAGCAGCAAATTGTCTTCAGCTTTATTTCCCAGCTTGCTAATGATACCTACCCAATGGACAGACATCTGAGAGCATCAGATACCCCAAATAACCTCAGAATACAGTGCCTGGTAGCTTGGATGTGGACCAGCATGAGACCAGTGGTAGTGCTCTGGAGTCCATCCAGATGTCACTCTGAACCGCAGTAATTCCCAGTCCTTCAAATGGGAAAAATCTTCTTTTCAGAGAAAAACACTACAACTCTTCTGACCTCTGATCTCTCTGCTCTTAGGGTTAGGCCCTTACTACTAAGATTAAGTTTGGGTTTACTGGTAGAGGTCGTTCAGTCTCCAGCACCAGTCCACATGGTGTCTTGTATCTACTGTGCTCCTCTGCTCTTCCCGGTTCAATGAGAGCTGTAGCTACATCATTACTCTAAACTTGTGTGAGTGAAAAAACAGCAACTTGTGATTACATGTGTTTTACCAAATTCACATTCTCTAATTGCAAAAGAGACTCCACAGTCTGAAGAACAAAAGACCAGGGTCTAGTGAACATGATAAATTTGGCCATGTGTGCTCTGTTTGCTCAGTGGAGTACAGTTGTCAAATAATAGGCTTCCAGGCTCTGTGAAGCAAATTAATTTTGTATCCTTTAATCAAAAAACTTATATTTTTCAAAACAATACCCTCTTTTCCTTCCCTGAGGGCCGTGCAGAGCATAAAGCAATGCACAGAAAGAAGAGAAATAGATGGAGAAAATAAACATAGTGACAACATGACAAATCTTTATAATCTGGTAGAAATTTCTTTCTTTTTTTATTGCTGCATGAATCTGAGCCTGGAGTTCTGTTATCTGCTGTGGTAAATAAGAACGAATTAATGTGAAAAAAAAGTGTATTTATAGCATGAATATACTGCTGAGTAATATAGTGGGTTTTGCTGCTTGGGAACACAGAGACCAAGTCTTATGCCAGTGAAACACTTCTGTCACCCTGCCAAGTACGTCCTGCTGACAAATCCTAAATCCATGAACAACAGGGCCATAGGATTGCCTATGTGTGAGCCAACCACAACTCCAGGATTGGAAGATAGCAAGTAGATAATCAGTTAAAAAAAATTATATTGTTTTTTTAGAGAAGATGTGAATTAGCAGTGGAACTCCTTGCCACAGGATGCTGTGGGTGCTAGAAGATCGCAAAGTTCAAAAGGAAGAAGGAAAAATTAAAGAAAGAAAACACTGCTGAGGTATCTCAAATAAAAGACAACATCTTCTGGACTGGGAAGTCCTGGGGCTGCAAACTGTGGGAGTTTGGGAGCATTTCCTAGGAAAGTGTTATTACCTGCTTGCCCCTTTTGTAATCTCTCCTGTCTGCTAGACAGATCTTCAGCACGGTGCAGCATGGTCATTGCTATCTTCTCACTGAGGGATTTGTTGACATGCCCTGTCACGTGTGCTGCATTTGTGCTGCTGTGCCTAAAATGGCAAGAAATTACGGGATTCCCAGACCTGAAGTGTTTAGGCCTTTCTGTTTCAAGGACAAAGAGAACAAGAAGGACTTTGGGTTAAGTGGATAAGAGCCCTAATGTAGATAAGGCACTAATATCTTCATGCCATGGACACTGGATGTGAGCAGGATTAGACTATATGGTGCCCAAAGCACTGATGCCTTGGAGGTTCCCTCTCTTAAGTAGTGACTTAAGAGTGATCTTAGAGAAAGCATAGACCCAGCATTTTGGTGTTTCTTAACACAAGATGAACCCAGTTTTTAACAGCTCATCTTCCCCTGGAACAGTTTTTCATACAAGACATACTGTGGTTTTGTATTTATTTTCTGTGATAAAGCTTTCCTAGGGCTCAGTCAGGTACAATTTTGGTGTTTAATAGCCTTGCTGTCTCAGCAATCTTATCTGGATGAGTAAGAAAACTGAACATATCTCTCCTTTTCTCTTATTCTGGAGTGTCAAAATGAGTTGAGTGGCCTCTCTACCTATTCCAAACAAATTTCTGTTTCCTCCTGTAAGTGTGGTTGAAAGGAGCTCTTGTTCATGTTAGTGTCTACCCTGCAGAACTAGCTAACGGGTAGAGCAAGAAGGCAAAAAATGGTTATAAGCTATCATTTTCAAATTACTAGATTTGTGTATTGCAAATTCATAAATAAGGCTGGGGAATGTCTCTGTTATCCCAGTGGGAGCAGACACATCACTGGGTTATATCGCTTTCATGTGTCATTAGTCTTCCCAACCACTCTTATCTCATGACTAAATACATAGAGTTTACATCTTCAAGGGTGATTCACAGCAACATTTTGGCTTCCCTGTTCCCTCATACCTTAATTCTGATCCAGATTAAGGGACTCACTTCAGTGAATACCTGATTTTCAGCAAATGCGATAACTACAGTGAGACTTTTCATGTGCTGAGAATCAGGCACTCACCTAAGTATCATCTCAGTGAATGAAGATCTGCAATTTTCTCTTTGTGAACATGTGCACAGAGATGAAACACATGCAGTTAACAATGGTAAAACATTTCATATACACCTGAATGGGCGATCAGCATTTTATCGGGAATCACGGCTATCTCTGCATACTACCTGAAAGGAATATATTTAGCAGCAGAATCCGTAAGCCTAGATTTCAAGCACTGTGTGAATATGCAAGGCACTTCAAGGCTGTTGAACACCTCATCTGTTGCCACCAAGGAACACTTAATAAAAAGCAGCTATAATAATCCTTGCAGAAATGCCAGCGTTGATTGTGAATGTTTGAAGATACATCTTTGGACCATTGCCAAAGGCCTCTCAACCAACCACCTGCAAGGTCAGATGGCTGCTGGCTGAGATCCCCCTGCCCCTGTAGGCATCGGGTCAGCTCTGCCATCAACAAACGGCCTGGGGACAAGGACTGGCAGTGACAGCTGGTGCCAGCCCATTTCTCACTGGCAAAATCACTTCAGCCTAGAGAGAGTTTCTTTTTGAGAGCGGTGAGGAAGGCCTTGCTACTAGGAAGCAAGGAAGATGTCAGAGCACCAAGTTATTACTCACTGCAATTACATTTATGCTTAAAATTATGGATTAAACCCTATCTACGAGGTCTACAAAGAATAACAGATAAATTCAGTCAACGCTTTGCTTTAATTTTTTCAGATGAATGTTTCTTTTTATACCAAGCATATGGTGCACTAGATTTCAAGTCCCATTGATAAAGACTCTAATCTCTGTAGTCTCTTTATTATATTTTTCCATTTTCTGCTGAGTTGGAAAAAGGCGTTGCATACCATCTGTCAGCGTGATCATAGTGCAATTTGCAGAAGTTTCAGACCGGTACAGCATTAGTAGCAGCTCGCTTATGGAAGCAATATAGCCCCATTAAAGAGTTACTTCACAAACAAAACCTCATTTGTGCAGCATGCTAATGACAATAATGCAAATGAATCTGTCACGTTTGTAGCTACTATCCCTAACCACCCTATTTATGAATATATGGTAATTAAGCTATTATTGCAAATATAACTGTGTCAGCACTACTAAATTAAGGGCTGTACTGTAAATAAAAATGGGGTCATAAAAAGAAAAGAAAAGAAGGCAGTAAAAGATGATGGATAGAAATACTAAGGGCAAGGTAGCAGAGGCTTTGCACAAGCAAAGGAATTTATTTTAAAAGCTCCTACTAAAGGATCCATTTTGATGCTATAGCTTGAAATTGCAGATGGATGCTGATACGTAAAAAATTAGTTCTTTTTGTTCTCAAATGCAATACTAAATTCCATGACACTTGCAAGGTTGCGATGAAACCAATGAGTGATCATCAACATATTACCTCTCCACTGTGACTCCACTTCTGACCCATTAACAACTATGTCAGGTATGGAAAGATGACAGAACAGACCCCTTTTATAAAAGTTTGCAACAGAAAAGTGAGAGGTTCCTATTCCCAAAGAGTAATCTGTAGTCTGAACTACACAAAATCAGTGTTCTTCTTATTTGGTAAACTCAACCCAACTGTACACTTTCTGTCTCTGGTATTGTCCCCAGTGCAGCTAGTTTTAAAAGCTGAACAAAATTATTCCCACATGAAGAACGTTACTTCTATTAAAGAGAAGAGAAATTGGATATTTGTAGCAGAAACAATTTTGTTACACAAATTTAAATCATGAGAAATACCACTGAAATCAATATTTTGCTTAGGCTCAACCTGCATATAAATGAAATGGGAGTCTGGCTCCGTGACCAGTTCCAGGGGTACACCACCAGTCTTGCTGGTGAGACCTGGACAGCCATTATCATGCTTCAGTTTGAAAGAAGTAAGGATTGAAGAGCTGGAAAGAAAAAGTCCTAAATTAAAATACGTGTCCTTACTGAGGGAGAGATAGAAAAGATGGGAATGATACAATCTGGGGAGGTGATACACAGATGTACAGAAAGAAGGATAGACAATCATGAGCCATATATTGCATCTTCTGCATTTGCAGATTTTCCTGAGTCCATGATTTTCATAGAACATAAAACCAAAGAGTGCAATGATCAAAACTGCGAGACACTGCTTGCAAAGAAAGGCGCTGTGGTAATTAGTCTGAGAGATGCACAGCAGATACACAGCACTGAAGATGGCACGTAGTGAGACTTTCTGTAAACTGAGTTTTCTCCACTGTATCAGATAGAGGAAGTTTGTTTTTCTAAAGGATATAATCCCTCCTGCTTTAGCACAGAAGCCAGTTGCCAGCAGAGATTGGAAGATGCCTTTTCTCCAGGCTGTTTATTCCACTTCCATCTACAATGTGATTTCCTGCCTTTTTTCTCTAACTCAGCTAGAACAGAGCCCTGGCAAGGATAGGGTGCTGGGTTTGATGTCCCCAATATGCAAATCCTAATTAAACACGGACAAGGATATGCTGCATTGGTTTGCTGGTAAACTCCCTAGAGATTAATTTATACAGGGACAGGCACAGTATACAGCTAAGTGGTTCAACAGCATTTTGAGCTATTGTCTGGGAAGAAAAGAGCTGGCTGAACTCTCAAATCTGCATCAGCCAGCAGCCACCACCCATAGCCGATCCCCTTCAAAATATCTTTGACAACGCTGAGGGTCTGAACTGGAGCCAGCTGTGGATTTTGCAAGTGGCTCCTCTACGGCTGAAGTGCCGGGCACAAACCATCCAGTACAAAAGTGATCACCTTCCAACCTGGCATTTCAAGCAGTTTGTGCTCCAGATCCTCACTCCTTTGTCACCTCTGCGGTCCCTCCTGGGGCTTACCCTGAGGCCGTGGATGGGGAATGTAGGGCTCACAGGAAACCCTTCCCACTGCCCTCTCAGGCAAGCATTTGACAGCACTTGCTTTTGCCCAGCTGGCATGGGATGAAAGAAATTACTTTGCCAGTAAGGTTCCCGTTCCATCCAGAGATTCAGTGGTTTTCTTCAAATGCAGGGTGGCTCAGGGTCGCTGGGGAAAGTAAGTTTGTGAGCCAAGGACAAAACGTAACAATAATAATGTGAGGCAGTGATGGAATGTAAAAGTCTCAGTCACTTAATACAAAGTAAACCACGACTAGCTCAGGAATAATTATTTATTTTTAAAACTCCCCTTTTTAAAGAATTAAGAACGACATACTAAGGAAAGACCAAGTTTGAAGACAGATATCCAAACCAGAACAAGCAAGCATAAAGGCAAAGTTTCAAAGGTATTCATCATAAAGGCTAAAATTAGAGGTGAATTGTGGGAAGATGGAAATCAAACTCCTTTGGTATCATACAAGTGCCTGCAAATAGCCGCACATGCTTGAGTGCCCCTGGCTGCCGAGCCCTCTGTAGCTCCCCAGGGCTGTGTGCGGTTACACCATGCTCTTCCCATGATACTTATTGCGAGGCCAAGGCCTTTGCTTCCTTTCTGACAATTCAAATATGTACTAAAAGCCCCATCTGTGTCTGCGGGGGGAATTGTCAGGGCATTTCTGAGAACAGACCATCAGGTGCATGGGCATGAGCTCTGCCAGCAGGTGCAGGGACGCCGTGCTGGGGCCAGCATGCCCTGCAGAACTGCACACACGGGCCACACGCAAGGGGAGCGTGAGGAGGGCCCAGTAAATACATTACAACCTCTGTTTGCAGTGAGCAAGAGACACATGCACAGAAGGAGCAAATAGCATTAAGTTAATGAGCAGTAATCTATAAAACAGCAGTGTGAGCGCTGCTCGTGGTCATCTATCTCCTCCGGGCTCCTGCAGGTAGCAGCACTCATGAAACAATGCACTCGTGTATCAGAGTCAAAGCTGACTTGGTTCATGCTGAAGGACCGAAGTAAAGTTGAAGGAGGGAATAACTTGCTTTGAGGCTGTCTTTCTAAGGGGTAATTTTTGTCATTGCACCTGCTGTACAGTTCAGTGATAGCCTTTCCAGAAAATAACCGTCCTGATGTGAGCAGCCAAACAGACTGGTGGTATGTCTGTCTGCAAGTGAAAGAAAAATATAAATTCTTTATTAGCAAAAGGGAAAAAAGGGCCATGAGTTTAACAAGTAAATTGAGACTAACTGTCCTTGGGCTAACACATCCATTTTAAGATGGAAAGGGATATTGTGACAACAGGAACTAAACTCAATTTTCTGTACAGTTTAGTGGGACCAGCAGGTGTAAGTCCTAGGGCCTGATCCTCTCTGATGTGAATCTGTGCTCTGTTACCAACCTGTCCTGATTGTGCACCAGGGAAGCAGCTGGCCTGGAGTGTTTGCTCACTATGCGTTCTTTGGAGCAAAAAAGATGGAATCCAAAATAATGACAATAAAGGTAATCCAAAATAAAATGAAAACTACTGAAGGGGAGGCATAGAAATCTCCTGCTCATATCTGCATCACCAGCTGTAGCCCCGAACATCTTGTCAAGCTGTATTTCATCAAGCTGCACCATTTCTTGCAAATACAAGTAAAATGGCAGCCCTACAGGGATTACCTGCTGCCCAGTTAACAGCAAAAAGATTTTAAAGTGCAGAAAGTAAAAATGATTTCCAGTTTCTTACTTTAATTTTCATGTTCTGATGACCTGAGGTCATCTAAGGCAGCGATAAAAAAAAAAAAAAAAGAAAAAAATCTATGGTATTTTCTTAAGGGACGAATTATTTTTAGCCATGGAGATTTAAAGCTCTCTCCAAGTTCTTGAACTTTCAGAACTTTTCTTCACTATGGAGCTTGACAGCAAAGCAGGTTCTCTTTTTCCCAACTTTTCAACTGATCTAATTAAAATATGCAAAATCTCCCTTTCTGCACAATGAAGTACACCTCTTTATTTTTGCAGCGCGATATAAGGAATTTTCCAGAGGCTTTATTTCTAAGAATAATTGCTCCCCTCTCTGTTTTTAGGGCTCAGCTACTGTCCTGCTTCACTTTATGGTAGAGAAATAGGAAATAAACTTGTTAAACATTTTACTTGGTTTTGTTCTTGAGATTACTGGCACCAGACAGCTTTTGTGAGATGAAATGTGTTGTTAGTGCACCACTGGGCCTGATTCTGATTGACACTGGTACGACCACACACTGCCAGAGCTTGGTGTAAATGGAAACCTGGTCCTTTATGCTTTAATTTAGTTCAGGTGGCTCCAGAGGAATCACTTCCCAAAGGGGATATATATCTATATATATAGATATATATATAGATATATATACTTTTTAAATGGAGTTTGGGTTAGTATGGCTTTCCAAAAATTACACTGCTTTTTAATCAGCCTGCATTTATCTGATTTTGGGGGCATGTTTTCAAGTGAAGCTCCCCTCTACCCAGCACACCATCACAGCCCTGGGGCCAGAGGGAGTGTTAGCTGCAGTGTTGCCCCATTTCCCTGCTTGCAGGGCAGCCTTGCCACCAGCATTGGCTGCCGGATCTTCAACAGCTTTTCCTATCATTCCCTGGGGCAGCACTGCACCCTTTTTATATGTGGAAAAATCAACCCTTTTCTCTTACAGACTGTGGTCAGCTTGTAAGAGGCCCTAGCTGCACAGAACCCACAGCCAGGATCTGCTGTAAAATGCAGAATAAAAATGCTGTATAGGATATACAAAAGATAATTAGTTAAACTGCTCGGAAGAGATTGCTAGAGAAGCCCTGACCTATGCTGTCACTATACAATGACCTGAAGCTTTTGCTTCATGGTTGTAAATTTTTTTCTTGCTGAAACTATTTTCTGTCCATAATCTGAACCTAATCTTGACTGCTAAAGGGACTCTCT
The DNA here is from genome assembly GCF_965140245.1 of Athene noctua. Classification (NCBI taxonomy): domain Eukaryota; kingdom Metazoa; phylum Chordata; class Aves; order Strigiformes; family Strigidae; genus Athene; species Athene noctua. The sequence goes on along the minus strand of NC_134047.1, from coordinate 10,744,841 downwards.
CCTTGGGCTCAAGGCCATTCCCTGGCAGTAAATTCAGTTCATCCCACTGGAACAGGGACAAATGGATGTCATTTACAAAGCCAACTGCACCCACTCAGCACATACACGTATATATGGTACAGCAAAACCCCTGCAGCAATGCATCATGTGTCCCAGTCCTTGGATTTAAAACCCAGACAAACTCTTAAGCACGGGTTGACTGAATCTGAGCAGGAAGAAAATAATTTTGTGTTCTTGGACTGACACAAAATGCAGGCAGAAGTTTTGAATAAATTATTTGCTCTGAATCATTTAGTCAGTGCTACTCAGTACCTTGGAGGACAAGGAGGGCTTCTAAACATTTGCAGTGATAAAATACTGAGTCGACTCTAGTCCTATTTTGCAGGGGAAGAAATGTTCATCCCCATGCTCTGACCGATTTAACTTGTGCATTCCTAGTGTGGCTGCTAGTAGGCTCCGGCATTTTTTGCTGCGGAGCCCATTGCTGTCTGCGTAATATTGTTGTGCCCCATTAAAGCTGTTGTTGCATTTCACCTTATAGGTGGGTGCATCTCTGTGACAGATAAAGTGGTCCCTGTGCACAGACTGTAGCTAGTAAAGTGCTTTCTTACGAAAAATGCTAGCAAAGTGCAGTGTGTTCAGAGAGTTAGTATGTATTATTCATCTTTTAATAATACCACAGCAAAATTTAGGAGAGTATGGCAACAATTTTGATCATTAAAGAGGGTAGGACATGGGTTTGATGTGTCTATAAGGCCAATTACAAACTCCTCTTGAGCGTCAAGCCTCGGTTTTAAGCGTAAAGTGGTAAGAAAGGCTCATTGTGGTAATTATGGTACTTACAAAGGAAAAACAATGTAATGCTGGGATTTTGTGCCCATAAGAGAGCCACAGGGGAGTAGTGTGGGGGAGCAGGGTAAGAAACTCAACGTGCTCCTGCACGGGTGCTTCTAGGATGGTGTGATCCTCCCCATAACAGGTCTGGCTGTGGGCAGTGTCACAGCGTGACGGTGAAGGCAGGATTGGTGTGAATGCCTCTGTTGGAGCTCTGCTCTTCTGGCATGAACAAAGTGCTATGCTCAGTTTAAAAGTGTGGAAAGAGGGGAAGTGAGCCCCAGCATAACCAGTGATGCCTGAGGGGGGTCAGTGGGAAACAGAAGGAGGGAAGGACAGAAAAAGGCCCTCCTGCTGACCAGAGGGAAGCTTTCCTGGCCAGGGAAAAGGTGAAAACTGCATTTCAGCAGATTCAGTCTGTCATAAATGGGTTATGAGATTTTCTCAGTTATCTATGTAGTAGATTTAGACACCCATGTGTCAAAGCGTCTGGGAAACAAAGAGGAGATCGGGACTTGGAGCCCTGAGGTGGCTGGAAAGTTCAAGTCAAGAGCTGGTCACTGAACAGGGTACCCCTCGATGGTGTGCTGAGGGGCACTAATGGCCTGGCAGGAGATCTGGCTGGATGCGGCCAAGGCAGGCTGTTACCTTTGCCCCGTGCCAGGGGCCCAGGCTGGGGTGCCCGAGGTGCCAGGCCACCCACACTGTCATCCCTCCAAGGGCTCTCACTGCCCCAGGAGCAGCCGGGACATGGGGACACCCCTCAGGCGCCCCGCTACAGGCTCAGCCGGTGGTGGCCCAGGCCAGGCCCTGAGGGGTGTGAGGGAGCGTGGGGGGTGTGGGGGCGTGTGTGGATGTGTGTGTGGTGTGATTGGATATGGGGTGTGTAGGGGGGTGGGTGTAGGGGTTGGTATGGGGTGTATGTGTGTGTTGGGGGTGTGGGTGGATGGGAGGGCATGGTAAGGGGGTGTGTGTGTGGGGGTGTGACGGGAGTCTGTGTGTGTTTGTGAGTACGGAGGGGTGTTTGTGAGGGTGGGTGGGTGTGTTTGTGGGCGTGTAAGGGGAGTCTGTATTGTGTATGTCTGTGTGAGAGAGGAGGCGGTACGTGAGTGAGGGGCGGCTGCATCCGAGTGTGTGAGGGGAGGGGGGGTGTGTGTGTCTGCGTGTATGTGCGAGGGGCGGCTGCACCCGTGTGAGTGTGTGAGGGGAGGGTGTATCCGTGCGTGTGAGGGGCGGCGTGTGCCAGTGAGGGAGTGCGAGGGGCGCTGCGTGTGCCTGGGCGCGACGCTCCGCTTCGGCTCGGGCCCGGCAGCCGCCGAGGGGCGGTCGAAGGCGGCGGGGGCGGCAGCGAGCACCGCGGCCACCCGGCTTTTTTGGACGGGGTCGCAGCCCTGCCCGGCGCCTGCCCGCCGCCGGGGCGAGGAGCGCGATGCCGCGCCCGCCCTGCCCTGCCTGCCGCCGGCCCCGCGGCTCCGCGCCGCCGGCAGCGGCGTAGCGCGCCCGCCCGCCTCGGGCGCACCGGCTGGGCAGCGCGGGCGGGGCGGCATGGGGGCTCCCGCCCCCCGCGGCGCTCGGCGCGGAGCGGATTACAAATGAGCGGCGCGGCCCGGCGCCCCGGGCCCGCGGGCACCCCGGCATGTAGAGCCTGACGGAGCGGCGCGGAGGTGAGCGGCGGGCGGCCGGGGGGGAGGGAGGGGGCCGGGGCGGCGGGCGGGCGCGCACCTCGCGCGGGGAGCGGCCCCTGGGCGGCGGGGCCTGGCGGGAGGACGGGGTGAGAGCCCCCTCCGTCCCCTCTCGGCGCCTCCCGAACTTGGCGCCGCGGCTGTTAAATACTCCCCTCGCCCCGCGCCCTCGGGCGCCGCACACCCGCCGCGTGTGACGGGGACCGCTCCTCTTCATCACCCCCCGCCCCCGGTTCGGAGGGCTTCTCCGGCTGAAGTTGCCAGCCCGGCGCGGCCGCGGTGCAGCAGGGCCGGGGCGGGCGGCGGGGCCGCGCTTCCCCGCGGGAGTTCCCGGCACCGCCGGGACGTTCAGCCGAAGGGACGGTGCTGAATTGTAGCTGTCCTTGCGCTAAATGACAGCGCGTACCCCATCAGCCACCCGCACCCTCACACGTACGGGTTAAATACAAACGTTAAGTTGTTATTAATTAGGGCATCCTTTTGACCTGGCTGTGAGTCGTCTCGCTGACCCACGAGCCCTCAAAATAATAAAGGGAACAGGAATCTCGGAGGGGGTGTTCTCTGCTGTGATGCTCGCAGAAGGTATGCCTCATTTATCATCCCATCGGTCCACAGACTATCGGGCATCTTGCAGTTTATACTTTACCAAATTCCGCAGCCTAAAAAAAAAAAACAACTCAGGGATGATTTTCAAGACTCTTTGTAAGTTCATTTGTTTACTATGGAGCCGTGACTTCAGTGGTCTTTTTGGTACAGAAACCTTCTTCTTGTGTGATATTTTTGGTGGCTTTGACAACAGATTTGTTAGTCATGGTTATGAATATGGTAATGTGCAAGTCTTCCATTAAATTCTACATGCTCTAGGTAACATGGTTGAACAGTCCTACGAAGTCTTGCATCCTCACTGCTGCTGCAAGGGAGTTGCTTTGAACTTCCAGTCCGTTTGATCACTTCCTCTTAACTTTTCCACTGTATTCTAAAAAATAATTAATCTTCCTGCTGGTCAGCTGTAAACCCCAAGTTTTGTGTCAGGTGCACCTCCTTGCAAGCAAGCTTATGTAATGCGGTGCCCTGTGCAGAATGCAAGAGGCGATGGAAGGAAAGATTTTTGGGAAGAGGATGGTCATGTGGTTACACTGTGTGTGTGTGTGCATGCCTCTGTGTATGTGCATGTCCCCATGGGAGAAGAACTGAGGAGGGTTATTTACTTCTGTTATGTGGACATCCTGCCCGATCCTTGGCCAGTCTCTCAGTCTTCTTCGGTGTTGCCTGCCTTCTCCAGCAAATACGGCTTATCCGGTGTTACTGCTTCTCAGGGCTGTGTGAAGCTTCTCAGAAGCCCTTGAAAACACTTTTCAACCAGGGAGGTACCGTGTAAATGCAAATTACTATATTGCTGTTTTAAAAATGCTTTTCAGAAGTTAAAGCGGTATCTTTAGGCAGTTTTTTGAAACTGCAGCCAAATGTCTTTCCAGACAGCTCCAAAGCAGACTAAAGGAACTATTTTCTTGAGTAATACTCCCCTGTAAAGAAATCTAGTGTCATTTCTCAAGAAAAGAAAAGAAAAAACCCAAACCCCACATTTGGGTGTTATCAGATGTGTCACTCTTTGTTCTGTCCATGAATATTTACTCCCATTTTCTCTGCATGTAACTTGGCAGTAATTATCAGCTGGAGAAACACTTCAGTCCTAGACTGTTTAACTTGTGATAGATGAAGACATGAAAGAGCTTACCCTGACAATGACATCAAACTGACCCACTGTGAGTCCACTGGTCTTTGTGGTATGGCATTGCTGTTCCATCTGGTTGTACTGTTACTCCGAGATTTAGCAGTGATCAGTACGCTGCCAGTTAGGAGCAAGTCTCCCTAGGCAAGAACTGTGTCTCAGATACTGCTACAGGACACGTTTCTAGCATTAAAAGTAAAGAAAAAGGTCCAGGTCCTGGCGCTTTTTTTTTTTTTTTTAAGCTATGAAAAGAAACTAGATGGAAAATGACTCGAGTTTGGGACTAACCTCTGATCAGCTTTAATTTGTCATGCAAGTACATAGAACATTAGCAGAATTCCTTAGTTTTATTACTGGGATTTTGAGAAAAATCTTTATATTTTGATGTGCATTGCTTTAATTCTAGCATATTGAAATGTCATTGGTTTTGTTATACATTTTTTAAGAGGCACGGTTATTTTTCTTATCCACTTTCTGCTTTGGTAGAATCTCAATAGTTTCTACTCAGAATCACATTTGAGGTAATGCAAGATACAAAATTCTTTGATTAGCTTGCTTTTTGCAAAGATTTATTTTCAGGCAACATTAAAAAAATTCTTAGAATGTCAATTCTGAGGTCTTTTCATGTTGTGGATTTAATAGACAAGGTACTGTCAGCTGAGTTATGAGTCTTGCTAATAATATGATTATGTTGGTTTTTTTGAGAGATATAGTTCTTAAAAACATACCTAAGAGGAAAAAATTCACAAAAGCTATGTGCAAATAATTTTTTTTACAACAGATGGAAGAGCTCGATAATCACCACTCAAGGGTGGCTAAAATTAGTTTGAAACAGAAAAGATTATTCCTACAAGTACAGTAGTATAATTTGTATGAAATGAGCCAAATCCTACTAATTGTTACACTGGGGTAAATATAGAGTAATTCCTTTGCCTGGAGTTTCTCCTTCCTTATGAAGTAATGGAGAACACAGGGGATTATGATGCTGTTGATTTGTAGTTCTTCTTGACATATTTGGTATATTTGTAGTTCTTCTTGAAACGCAGTGGCAGAATATGGCCCAGAATATTGCATCCTGTTCTCATGTTCACAATAGCATAATAGTCACTCACTGTAACTCCAATTCAAAATTTGCTATAATGTGATTGTGGGTAGAGGGTTGCTGAGTGACTCAGATGAATGTAGCTCAGAGTAAACAAACATGTAAATCATTTCTGGCTAGAGAGAGAGAAAGGAAAACATGAGGGAACAGAGAAAAGCCAACCTTAAGGATGAGACATTTATAACGACATGATTAGCAGGGATCACCAAGTTCATCAGGATTCAGCCATCAAAAACTCAGGACTGTATTTGCCAGAGTCTTTTACCTTTGGTAATGAGAAGAACCTGTATGAAGTGAGTGCCTAAATGCAAGTATTACAAAGCAAGCAGAGTTTTCCACCTGCTAGGTCTGGTACAAAGGTGAGCAGGCTCATCTCAAAAGCTACATTTGGGCACATTTAAATGGCCCACTATGAGACCTGGAACCAGGTGTACTGCCTGTCTCAGAGAGGCAGGATGCTGCCAGTGACTGATTGGTGGTCTCTACAACGCCCAGTTGGGGAAAAATATGAGCTAGCAAGAGATTCCTGGAGGTTTCTGAACCCAGAATCCTGGCTAGCGATGTGGTGTTGGTATGACTAACTGCAGAAGGATTCCAGACCCAGTTTGTGGTTCAGATTAAGGAGTACCAGAGCAAGTCAGTGGCTTTGAAACAACTGTAGGTTTCTTCTTAGCTAGGTAATTCTCTAGCACAAAAACAGAGCAAGGCAAGGGCTATTGTCATTTGTATTTCCTGCCAAGGGAGACGACCAGTCAGCACAAATCACTGCAACAGAGCATCTTGCCAGTCCCAGTGCAGTTAAAAGGCATAGGAGGATGGAGCGCTCTGTGTGTGGGAGACTGCAGTCACCAGAAAGCTGGGGCAGAATTTTTATCCCTTTCAGCTGTCTGAGCTATTACGCTTCAGTGTGTTTTCAGGGTAAGTTAGGTTAAGTTTACTCTTGGGAAAGCAAGAAATGTGCTGGCATCCAGGGCTGAAAAGAGGAGAGCTGGGGCTCATCCCCTTCTGCTGCAGAAGGATCAGCTCCCCAGAGCTCTGCTTCTGTGCTGGCTAACTTGCCTCCTGTTTTGGCCACTTTTGCCATCATGGTAAAGAGAGGATGCTGTGTTGTGGTGTGAAGTTGTTCAACAGAAAACCTGGGCTCTTCCTCAGATTTTCTGTCTTGGAAAGCAATGAGGAGTCTTCAGAGTGAAGTATGGCCATAGGTATGGCATCCTTGCAGTGTTTTCTATGAGGTGATGGCTGTGAAGGGAAGGAACTAGAGAGACAAGGTATATTTTTCCCTACGTGTATGAATAGCATATAGACCTCAGTCCTCATTTCTCCATTTCTTAATTGTCTTTAGAGTACATCAGGTTTTATACAGTGTTGGTCAGAGCAGCCATGATAGGAGACTTGACTTAGGCAGCAGGATAATTTTTGCAAATAGGAATTATGGGTGTTTCTGTTAGATTGTTAGACACGTATTATTATTTATTCTCAGCTCAATCTCTGGATTCAAGCCAGGAAGCTACTTTGTTCTTATTCCCTTCTCTCTTCTCTCAGTCTCTCTCCCTCTTCATGTGCAGTGAACATGTTCCAGTGAGAATTGAAGCAATTTCCTGGTCCCCTTCACGTGTCCTGCATCCCTTTTGCATCCTTAGAGAGGAATCTGATTCACTGTTTGGGAAAGACTGATTTAAGCACCTGAACAGTCAGATGTGTTTCTTATCATGTCTGTTAATTAAATTGTAATGCTCATTACCACAGGATGCTGTGGAGGGCAAAAGCATAAGCGGGTTGAAAAAGATGAGATGAGTTCACAACGAACAGAGAGTGGATAGGAAACACGATGGTCTGGATGTAACCTCTGGCTCTTTATGAATTCCCAGAGGCAGGGAGAGTGCAGAAGGGAACAGTCACTGAAAATGCAGTGGACACAGACTGCTGCCCATTACCAGAGATAACATCCCGGGATAGAAGGACCATGGGTCTAATCTATTCCTGTGCTCTCCCCACACATAGCTTGCTGAAACAGCAATTAACTTTCTTCTCAGTAAAATACAGAGGGAAGAACAAATCTTATGGAATAGTGTTTATTGGGCATTTTGGTTACAGAATGATAACCACAGTGGAGATTTCAGCCTGCTCACGCAGGTATTAATGGATTAACATAGGAAGCTGCAAGAATTTAATTGTGTGAAGCCTTACTGGCAAAGCAGTGTGTGAGGATGAAGCCATTTGGGGCTCAGGGCACTGGCTGGGACAAGAAGATGAAATAATTCCACTCTCGTTCAGTCTTTGTGTCCTATTCGTTCTGGTTTGTGCCGCATTATGAAATGGAGGTGCTGATCTCTTACTTAGCCCGGAGCTGCAGTTAATGGAAATATCTGTATTATGTGTATTGGGGTATTTGAAAGTTTCCAGATGGAAAGACTTCCAGGTTTATAAAATTGCCCTAATGCACTAAAATTGGCCCTAATGGGAACAAGAGAAATAAAGATTCCTAGGATGTCAGCACCTCATCACTGACTCTTCACCCTCCTCTTGGGAGGTCAGGTTAGATGCAGGGACATGGTCACTGAATAAATGGACAAGGGTGAGATGGATCCCCAAGGTAACAGCTAGGAAGACTATTTCGAAGAGAAGCATCTGCTGCAGGAGAGGGGTTTTTTAACAGGAGAGGAGAGGTTACATTGGCAAAGGAAGTAACGCCTGATCTAGGGAAGAGGACAGGAGAGCACAGAGAATTTTCAAACAAAAGATGGGAAGTCCCTGTAGTATATGTAAGGCTGTAGTGAAAATCTTTTACCCAGATCTTTCTTTCCTGTATAACACCATCAGGGGATCCTCATTTGGGAAGAGTAGACTGTCTCTGAAGAATCCTAGAAGTCTTGCTAAGTTTGCTTTTCCAGCAATATCCGATTTCTTCAGCAAGAAAACAAAGACTAACCTCCCTCTTGAGAAAGTCCATGAGGGCCATATCTGGAGCTGGCTGTGCCCAGTGGCTCCACAGGGGTTGCTGCAGAGAACAGAGCTGCCCAGCCAGCAGCCCTGTTCTCCACCAGCATCCTGGTTCCTCGAGAGGGAGAGCAGCTCCCATGAGGTCCTGGCTGACACCCCACTGCCAGCTCCCGCTATCAGAGGGATGTACAACAGGGGATAGATACAACATGACCATGTCACTGATCCTGACAGACACCGAGTCCCCCGCTCTGTGCCCTAGATAAAGGGGCACAAACCAAACCCAGGCAGGAGTGTGCTCTATAGCTGGGAAAAGGGCTTCAGGCTTCTCAGAGGCAAGGTCTGAAATAAGTGTCTGCCTTAAAATGCGCATCTTTGTTTAAGCCTGGAGCTCTGTGTTTATGGAGTGTTAGGGCAAATGTTCTGACATTTGTCTGTGGGTTTCTATTGATCTTGAAATCACGCCAAGTTTGAAATTATATCTTTCCATCTCTCTTTACTTTTTCACCATATACAGGGATTGGTGCTGGTGTGCACACGTGCACACTACTAAGATTACACAGAGAGTTGGTGATGAGGAGTGATATGTTATGGTCCTGCAAGCACGCGCGCCTGCGCACACACACAAAATGGCTTCACTTCCACATTATCTCCTGCAGTTTTCCCTGCACCCTGTCTGTAACCTAATCAAACAGGCTGAGCAGCTGGTGAGTGGGCGCCTTGCCTGTCAAAGACATGGGTATGAATATCAGCAGTCAACAAGCCATCACATTAGCTATTGGCACAAAATGTAATTAGTGAGGGTAGACACCCCTCCCAAAAATAAACCCATTGCTGTCCACAGAAGGCACATGAACCTCTGGTTGACTGAAATAGTTTGGGAAAAGAAAGAAGTTGAAGAGTGGCTTGGCTGAAAGTGATATATGCAGGATGCTGCAATGGGTGAAAGGAAGAGGTGTTTTAGAAGTCTTCTGGCTTTTTATGTGAGGGTTTCCAGTGAATCTCCAGTCGAAAATAGTTCACCTGCACTGGCCATGCATCTATGGAGTGGGTCAGGTACCACAAATACTAGCAGATCTTTCTGGGTTGTCTTCTGATTTTGCCAAAGATTTGAATGTATGCATGAATCGAACAAAACAGAAAATGAGGAGTTTTTCCTACAAAAACCTTACAGATACCAAAAATGTCACTCCAGCCTACCAACATAACACACCAAGCCCCAAAAGTTTGTAATTTTTTATGCAAAATGGAGCATCTTGAGAAGTCAAGAGCCTGGTACTTAAATCAGCAGAGGGCTTTGGAGAGGAAAGGATGAGATTCAGGCTGCCAACACAAGGGTGGGCCTGGCCCAAAGTCTGCTTGGTCTTTCTTGTATGGGAGAAAGATCAGATTTTTCAGAGCGATTAGCTCTGATTGGTCCCTGCTCAGAGATGTTTCCAGTCCAAGACTAAGCTCAATTCTCAGAATTCCCAATTCTTGCCTGTCTGAAGGAAAATGTGGCTCTAATTGGCCTGTCCTCTTTCGCCAGTCCTGGGGCTGGTTATGGGTTGAATTGCTGATGAAATCTGAAGGGACCCTCTGGACCTGTGAGTGAGGACAGAAGCAGCAGTGTGTAATGGAAAAATTCCCACTGACTTCACTGCGCTTTGGATCTGGGTTTGAAGAACGATTTTATTTCAGATGTTCTCACTGTCTTCTGAATGGCTTATTTGCATTCTTTTCTAAGGCCCAATAGCTGATGGCACCAAAATTCGGGGTGAAGTATTTGGGGTTTCATGAAGAAGCAGGGTCGCTGCCATGACCTTCTCACCTGCGTTTGGATTAATCTTTCTTTCTTACAAAACTCAACTGGAAACAAAGCTCCCTCCCCTGTGGCACTGATCTATGCAGAGCAGGCCAGTTCAGGGCTGTTTTGTGTGTTCACTTTTTTAGGATCAGAGCCTTTCTTTTTTTCCTACTTCTGCATGCAGAGCTTCTCCTCAGTGACCGGAGGTGCATATGTGGAGCAGGGACACCTGCCTTCACTGGCAGGGCAGGTGACTTGTGAAGGTGACCTCTTCAGAAGCATCTTTCTGTCTTTCCCAGAATGGGGCTGACTCAGCCAAGGCTTGTGTTCAGGCTCAGCCCTCGGTAAGCGTGGAGTTACAAATAGCTGGATGAAAGCAGAGTGCGTTGTTTTGCACTGTGATAGGCTGAGGTGAAGGGAATTAAAGAGTTGCTCCAGACAGGGTCAGAGAGATGTGTTTCCTGCAGTCCTGCTACATAGCCCTGCTTTCATGGCAGTGCTCTTTTAGAGTCCTTTAATCTGGTTATTCTGCTTGGCTGAAGTCTTTTAGCCACCAAACTTGCAGCGCCGACTGCGGTGCTGTGAGAGGATCCTGTGCTTGATTGTTCCTACATTTGAACGGTGATAAGACCACAAACACCTGTCAAATCTCTGCTGCTGTCAGATTATTCACAGCAACTACATTGTTAGATGGATTTTGTTGTTTACAGACATTTCAGAACCTGGTCCAGGTTCTACAAATGGCTCTGGTATTCCTGGATGTTTGGCCAAACACATTTTTGCCAGCAATAGCTTGTAAACTGGTCTCTCACTTTCTATGAGGCTTGTGGGAAAATCTGGGCAGCCACAGGATGTGGCTCTCCTTGATCCAGACACTGATGCTTGAAAACCTTCTCTGTTCACATGCCCTCCAGTAGTACTGGCAAGCTGGTTGCTGTTGTACATGTGACAGCATGGCGTTCCCTCCCTGTTCAGGTGATAACCATGTGTGAGTGGGTACATGCTGGGGCATACAGCAGTGTACCATCACAGAGCAGTGAGGCCTGGTCTGGAGCATGTTCTGTGCTTAAATGTTGAAGTGTTACGAGAGAATGCAGAGTTCAAAAGAAATTGAATTAGGCTTTTAGTTCTTGTTCATTTCTGGAGAATCTGATGTATGTTAAATGGTATTAATACTGTGCCCACATTGCAGCTGCTTTTTAAATCAGCTTTATGGATTGAGCCTCTTAACATGGAGTTAGGATAGATTAGCAGCAGCATCACCCATTTTACAGACAAGGAAAGAGAAACACAGCAGCATACCCATGATCATGCAAGATCAAAAAGTCAAAGCCAGGTCTTCTGCTTCTTTGATGCCACACCACACAAAGCTGTCACTGAGTTCAGTTTATTAATTCAGAAGCAAAAGAACAGTGTGCTGCTAATAATGTGGTTACATGAGGGATACCAACATGCTGTGTAGATTTTGGGATGGATGGATTCCTGTTTTAATCATCTTTTATAGCTCCAACATATACAATACACCTTTGCGAGTACTAAATGGGGAATCAAGTAATAAAGAATTAAGACTTCAGACAGGGGGACACAAAGCCCAGCCCACTTCCCACAAAGAGGCCATTAGCATTGATATAGCTGCAGATGGACACATTGTGTTTTAAACTGTGACCAGTTTAAACTCTATATTGAGCATGTCCAGTGCTAAAATGGGACAGGCAGTTGCGAACATAAAGTGGGATATTTATGGAATAATTATGAAACACTCTTAGATGGAGGATCCAAGCAAGAGAGCTCGCAAAAGAAGCTCCTGTAGAAGTTTGTAGAAGCAGCGTGTAGGTTGATTCTTTGCCTGTCTTGCTGGATGGTGAGGAATGGATCAAGCTGTGGGGCAGACTTTTTTTCTCCGTTACATAGGTGTCAATCTTATTGCTGCTAAGGTCAGCCCAAAACAGGGGTAAAGACTGAATTCTAATCTGCAAATTCGAAAAGTGAAGAATATAGGCAGGTCTTCTTTTCAGTAGAAGTAAAGTCTGTTATAGCAAACATCGTTTATAAATATCATGGATAACTGATGCTATTCAAAAGTACTGGTTTGTTTCCAAATTAACCAACACATAACTAGATCTATTCTTTTCTCATTTAAATTCACTATTTTTTTATCTTGGTTTGGATCCAGAGGCCTGATCTACTGGTTTTTTTATCCAACACTTCTGTTGAATCCATATGGATCAATTATCATTATCAAGAGCATCAAGTTAGTCCTAAAGAGAACCTCTCACACCTGAAAACCCTGGAAACAACCTTCTCAGACTGCAGAATTTTTCTAGCCTAGATGGACCACCTCTGTGCAGTAGGGATGCTGGAGACACAGAGGGGTGTTTGAATACCAAAAGGTTTTTTAGTTTGACCATCTCTGTTTTCATAGAGGTTTGGAGAATGACTGCATTTTGCATGAGTGGCTGAGTCTGGTGAATACTACAAAGTAATGAACTGTTCCTGGTGAAAACCCAGTCATCTGCATTAGACCAGCCCACTATGTGTTTATAGCACTGCTGATGGTGCCTTTCATGTCTGGGCAGCTAGGGAGACTTTATGGGGCAGAAAAACATAGATTTAGCCCATAGGAAATACTAGAACCCAACTGCATGTGATCGTTTCAATAAAAAATCGTGTTAGTTACAGCCCAGGAACGTATCATGACCTGACCATCATCTTTACCCTCCTGGATAATGTCAGTCCAGTCTTTGCAGAGCACCCTCCAACGTTTCATCTTACCAAGACACCCCGTTTTTGCATGCAGATAGATAAGGTGCCAGGAGATGGTCCTGCAAATTTGTGCTCTATTTGGTCCTAAAGCTCCCCTGCTGCACACATCCAAGCCCCACAAAGCACTGGTGACATATGGACAGAGACATACTCCTGAACTGGCACTTGGTCTCTTCTCTTGCTCTTTTTGCGGGTGCTGAGTAGGGAAGATGGAGCCCAAAAGTGAGAGTGACAATAGACTAACTCAAAACATAGCACGCTTTGGGGCTGAGAACTGAAGAAGTTCAATAACAGCATGTGATACACTACTTTGGTGGTACATGAAATGAGAAGCAAAGCATGGAGACACTTTGATGTGGTACCAAAGCTTTGCAGTACCTTCCATGCTGAGCTAGAGCAGAGTTTTAATTTGGTGAGTCTAGTCAATGGCATCAGTCCAGTGTAATGAAGCAGGAAGGAGTCCAGAATAGTGGCTGCTCTTTTCAGTTTTACCTGTGCAACTAGGAATTCTGTCACTGAAGTCAGCAAGACAAGTGAATCTGCATAAGTAGAAGGAAATTTAGAGTGTGCAAGGTGCGTTTGAAACAAATTTGCTCTGCTTTGGCTGAAGTAATGTGAAGGAAGAGCATAGTAAATTAATAACTAACATTAAAAGGGAAAATAGAAAAGGAAGTTAAAAGAAATGAGAACTCTTAAGTATTTTCTTGCACTAAGATGTCATATAAATATATACAGACTTAATTAGGAGAAGGTTACTTGAAATCTCAAAGCCAGCTAGCAGCTTCCCACTTTCTCACAATATTTTGTTACAGCCTACTATAAAAAAGGCATTTAATTAAAACAGATTTATTCATCCAATCATGCAGGTGTTACAGTGAGACACTGTTTCCAGAACTTGGGTCTTTTTGTTTAAGTTAATGGAAAGTAATAATATCATGGGAAAGGTATCTCCCATGTTAATAGGCAATATTCATCCCTTGTACTGTAGCAGTGGTTTGTTCTGTCTTTGCCCTGAGCCTAGCAGACTGCAAACACACTATGGGATTTTGTCCCGCATTTTACATGTGTAAAGGGAGGATTTCCCCTGAGATGTTTTCAGTTGCAATGGCATACTTGCTTATATTGCTTACTTAGACTTCTCTGTGTGCCCTAAGGATTTGCAGTCCTATGCTAATGTAATACATAGAGTCACCTTGACTTCACATTTATCAGCTTATGCAAGTGCTAACCTTTTACTGCACTGCAACAGAAATGTCATTCCTGTTCAGCCTCGAGATGACAAACAAACAGCTTCATTGTCAATAACAGATTTAGGAGGCTGGCTGACTCTGGCTTTGGGAGCGTAGTTCTTGTCAAATACTACACAAACCAAAGTGGGCAATCTCGGTTTTTTCCCCGGGGAGGGATGGTGGTTGTTTGAGTGGTTTTGCCTTTTTCAGGCTTTAAGGTGGGCATGCTTGAGGTACACTGAACATTTCCTGCCAGCTTTCCACTCACTATCTGTGGCATTATCTGGTGCAGTGTTTGCGCTTGTTTTGGAGCAGCCTGAACTGTAGGATCCTTGGCAGGAATGCAGTATCCCTAGAGCTATCACTGCCCCTCATTTTCTTTTATAGAAAGTTGAAGTCCAGAATGAAATTTGGGAAACATGTGCAGAGCATTTGACTTTTTCAACCTGAAATGTCAGCCAAGTAACGTTTGTGGAACCAGTATAGCCAGACACCAGGCAATAGTCACTCTGTAACAGCCTGGACTATCCTGCTAAAGATTTCCAAGGAGACTCAGTAGCTCACCTGAAATAGAGGGCAATTCTTGGAGGAGTCTGGCTTCTTTTACCCAGACCCCTCACTCCTGTAGCTCCACTTGAAGGCGATGCGTGGTATCTTGGCTAAGTCAGCAGAGGTTTGAGACTGGTGTTAGTATTAGCATGGTATGTTGAGCAGGCTTGTTGGCTTCAGAGGGTGTCTCACTAACCAAATGGGACACTACTTCACCTGACCTAGCACATTCAAAGTAAGCTTGAGTCTTGCTGTCATTAAAAGCACTGCAGAAAACTCAGAGCACAAATAAAGGGAAACTGGGCAATAATCTTTACAGAGAAAAAAACCTATTTCAAGGCCCAGAATATACCCTTAGCAAAACATTCTGATTTTGCCAAGGAAAATAAGTCATCTATGACTGAGCGAGGGTGGACTGTTCTGTGACACCTCGGGGATGAAAGAAAATCCAGAGTACTAGGAGGAATAAGAAGGACTTGAGGCAGAAAAGCGTCTGCGGTTGGAATCCCTCCAAACTGCATATTCTGAGTAAATGCCACTTGGAGCCTCAAGGCCTGGCCTTGGGTAAAGGTGCAATGACTGTAGTGCCTTCCTTCCCATTGCAAGAGCGTATGGGCAGGAGGAGAGCAGGCATCACTGGGGGCAAAGAGAAGGATGGTAACACAGCTAGTGCAGGGTGTGATGCATAACAGCGTGCCAGGGTCAGCTGGGTCAGCAGCAAGAAGTACCTTTAATTATTTTAAGGTAGAGCTTGGAGCAAAAGCAGGACAGAGGGAAGAGCTGTAGTCGCCATGATAATATGTGTAGAGCCCAGGGTTTTAGCCCTCCTCCCCTTCATCAGTCATCCTCCCCATGAAAATATAGAGACAACCAGTGGGGAAAAAAAAAACAAACAACAATCTGTGTGTTCATGTAACTAATTTCTAACAAACACAAAAGTGCTTGGATTCATCCAGAGGGGACACTTACTAAGCTGACATGGAATCAGTTCATTGCAGTAGACTTTGAATGTGTCTTGTAGGAGACAAGAGAAATTCCTGAGTGCGTAGGATTGAACTGAGACATTTAAAAGATGCACCAATCCTCACTCCAACTGAAATACCCCTCTTGTAAGGAGAAAGGTTGACAAATGAGTGGATGAGTTCTTGCCTTGGGAACTTTAGGATGAGCAACAACAGCAGCATCTTTGTGGGGAGAAAGGTTAGTACTTGTGCTCACATAGATAGAGCCAAATAGGTGAAGCTAACTTTGCGGCTATGTAAAATCAGGGAATCCTTTGTGGGTGTGGCTGATGCCCTACAGTTTTCTGTGCTTGCTTCTGTCTGTATGAAAGCTGGAGAACATGTATGTGGCTGTTTGGCACAGCTTCTGCAAGCTGCTGTTCTGGCTGGAGATGCTGCACAGGAGAATGGTATTTGTGGTTGTCAGAGGTGCTTGCTGGTAGTAAGATATACACTACTGTGTTTTGATCAGAAACCAGTAAAGATGGACTTGAAATGTAGCTCTGAAAATAGCTCTGGAAAGAAGAAGCCAGACTGGCTGGGCCAAAGGTATGCAAGCAAGAAAGCAAATAGCAAGCAACTGGCCTAATGCATTTTAGACAAAATTGGAAAGAGGTCTTCACTGACAGCAAAATCCAGCTAAGAAAGAGAATGCAGGGGCTCCTCAGAGTGCTGAATGGGACAGGAAAGCTGGCACTGAATCTAGCTTCCCACTTGAGAGCTATGCTCTGCAAAGGTCTTTGGTGGGCATGGGATGAAAACCTTAAGGAAACAGGGACTGAAGAAGCTGAGGAAAGATAGCCTGGCTACAAGTACTGTAACATTAAACAGATACTTCTGGTCCATCATGGCACTTCAGAACACAGGGCCTAGGAAACAACCTCAGTACATTGAGAAGAATTTGGCCTTAGTTCATCAGTGTAAAAAATTCATTGGTTTATTTATTTTTTCATGCATGTGCTAGCTGAAACTAGCAGCTAAAAACCATTCCTTTATTACAGAAAGGGACCTGAAAAATGACAAAGTCTTGAGAAAAGTTTGGACCTGAATACTTTCAGTGAAGCCAAATTAAATCCTGTATGTAATTAAGACGGAATGCAGGATTATTCTAAGGAGTCAAAGAATTAATTTTAGATTTGTGACAATGTACCCCCAAGCAAAATCAGGCTCAGGATTTTAATCAATCATGTAGTCTCTTTAGAAACAGCTCAGAATTTGAAGAAAGTCCCAATTTTCTCTTGCAATGATGCATGTAACATACCAAGTCTTCAATGGATACTTTTTTTTTGCAGTTATTTTTGCTATTTTGTTATGAAAACTTGATTGTGGGTAATAAAATTTAATGGACAGTGTTCAAGAAAGCTAACAGCTAATTAGATGAATTAAAAAAATGTGTAAAACTAACCGTAGAGCTTGAAATTATGGAACTGTACATGGTCATTATGCCCATGCCCATTGAAAGTGTAAGTGAAAAAAATCCCCAGGACTTCATTTAATATCTTTGCCAGTTGTTTGTTATACAAGCTGGGTTTAGCCTTTTGGATCTGTTTTTTAACCAGACACTTTATCTGCATTGTATGTCTGGAAAGAACAGTGCTGACAATATCTTGAAAATGAGAGCTGTGCCGTGAGAGAAAGTTATCGAAGCTGGGAGGAAGGCAAAAAATTAATTCTAGAAAAAGAATACATTTCTGTTACAGCAACCAAGACCAGGACCTATGGCGTGTCTTTTATTTGTAGCCACCAGTGATGTAATATACTCTAAACCCAAATGAGAGAAGCAAAGAGAAGTGCATACCTGAAAAACTACTTTCTCAAAGGTGCAGCAGAAAGGCAGTGGAAAAATCCCCAGTTTGCTGTGTCACTGGGACGTGGCTGTCAGATAGATCAAATGCTGCTGCTAAAACTCTCAGCTAGAATCCTGATTTTTTTTTCAACCCCATAGAAGCTCTCAGCACCTCAAGGATTTTACCCACCCTTTATTTTCGCACATTTGATGCAGTCTCCTTTATAACAGACAGACCCGATTCTGGTGGGAACCACCAGCCCCTTCACATAACTGACATGAGAAGCCAAAGTCAGAGCAGAGCTGGGGACTAATCTCATTTCCCACACATTAATTCTGCTTGTTTTGCTGTAGACCTGATGATCTGTGAGAAACGCAGCTGACGTGGTTATGCTGTTTCTTCAGTCATCCCAGAGGCCGTTCCCAGCCCTCCTGACAGCTTTGAAGGTTTGCAGAAAGCTAAGCCTCAGGTAGCTAGACAGTGGGGATCTTAGTTTGATACTCATTTCTCCAGTCAATGTCAAAAGATCTGCTCCTCTGGAAATAACTCTCAGAAGGGAGGATTATATTGTGAACACTGTGTTCACAGTAGGAGGTAATTCAGAGTCCAGGACTGGGGACAGACCGAGCAAGCAAGAGGTAGAAGTACCTCTCCAGTCTGTACTCATTAAAATAGCATATGTCAGGTGAAACAGCATCTGAGTGATGTCTGACATCTGCAATGGTCCAGCCAGCAGTTTGCATAGTTAATTAAATTCTTTGTCTGTGTTTCCTGTGTTTCAATGAACACGCTGAGCATAGCTCCCTTTCTGTTTGCTTCCTGTACAAATTCTGTTCATGCATCCCCTTTTAGGTGGAGCGGAATAGGTGATGGTGGCTTCAAACATCACCCAAGCATGGAGGTAGGAAGGATAAATAATGCAAACTGGTGACTTTCCATCTCTGTTCTTCAGTAAGGACTGGAATTGCAATCAGCATTGATACCTTGACAGTTATGCCCCAGAATTAGCCCCTCGCTAATGGGATATGGAGATGGATAGAACTGTTCAAACCTCCCAGAGCCTTTTGTTCCTTCCCTAGGCCCTCTGCTAACTCCTGATCTCAGCATCAGATCCCCACATTTTCAGATTTTCTTCACAGCCATCATAGATGGAAGCTTTCAGATTAGAAATCAAGAGGAAAAAAAGCAACAGGAAGGTGAAAGACAATGAGGATTTGAGAGAACAGTGCCTGTCAGAAGAGCCTAGCAGTGCATCATCACTGTACATCTGCTACTGCAGTGCCTTGTTCTACTGAAAACATCAGTAGGGCAAACAGCTGTGACACCCTGAAGTCTTACTCTCCTCTACAGTCTTCCATACATAGTTCAGCCATCAGTCAGTGGTTAAGGTGTGAGCCTGAAGTGAAATGGGGTTTTTTGCAGGCCCTAGGCTTCCTGTCAAAAGTTGGTAGTGTCTCCTGCTTTTCTTAGAAAATGGGGGTGATGATACTTTCTATTCTGCAGGGAACCCTAACCAGACATGCAAGTAAGCAAAGATTTGCAGGAGGAGGGCACTTAGGCCCAGGGCTTTAAAGAAAAAGGAGAGAAATTTGAAAATAGTGCCTGTCTGGTAATATACATGCTGTTTGCATTTCGGTCTATAGCCACAGTTATGACTGTGCTTAAATAAAGTTGTCTAGTGTGTAACATATTTTCTCAGCTGATTTTAAGCTCTGCATGGCAGTAATAGAGGTGTCTTGGAGTAGAGAAGCTTCAGCAGGCCTTGGCTGTAAGTAGACATGTATAGAAATGCATTTCTCTTCTGCCAAAAGCGGTGTTAAATTGGTGGCTGCTTTATCTGATTGACTCAAAGGGATCCTCTCACGCTACATGTGAGCAAGGGTGTATGATATCTAGCTGGCATGATTTAATGGCCTTATAAAACTCTTCATGGAGAATACCCAGTGATGCTTCTGCACTGTGTTGACTGAGTGATAACACGCTTTCAGTTTATAAATAGTGGAGCAGGCAATCCTTAAAGTGTGCAAGCATGAGTCAGTGTTCAAAATGCCACCGTTACCCTGACCTGCCTGGTACCAGAGCAGAGCACAGACATGCCATGCTGCATGGACCATGCTGGGGTTTTTTCCCGCCAGGAAAGGGCTTACAGAGAAGGTGGTGCCATGGCCTGGAGGGAAGGTCTGGCATGCCCAGATCAAGCAGCTGTAATACTGCCAAGCCCATGGGCTCCAAAGCCCCATTCCTCCCCTCTCTGTCCCCTCAGATCTGCAAACTTTGGTTTAGGTTTAAAAATCTCATTAACTTTAGAGAATTTGGGACACTTTCTGTCTTGGTTTCTGCATCAATGAAGTTCACTCAGTGACTCACACTCTTTACTTCACACCCTAGAGGCTAGAAACTTTTTTTTCCAGAAGAACACATTCTCATGTAATTATTGAACTCCCAAAGCTCAGGGCTGAAAATAAACCCCAGCAAATGTGGCTAGACTCCCAAGGAAGTGACAAGAATGGCATGACTGTAATCTAGTGTAGTCTAGTCGTGCAGACTGTGAACAGCTATGGAGAGCACACAACCCTAGGGAAAACTGCTCTCCTGGGGTAAAACAACTCCTTGATACACTGCTAAGAGTGATTCTGCTTACATGGCCTTCCTGAGGCCTGCTCAGCCCTGACTGCGTGGTGTGGTTTATCCTCAATCTCAATCTTAATGCCAAAACAGTTCCTTTCAGAGTCACTTTACAGATAGTGCATTGCTGCTCCATTGGCAGAGATCAGTATCTTGTAAGCCATCTGTACTGTAAAAAACAATGCTATCTTGTCAGGGAGATGGTGAGAACGATATCCTACATGTTGTATATCTGCGATTTAGCAGCTCTGCATAGACATCCAGGAAAGACAGGTGCATAAAAAGCACAGCTAAAGGTGCATCAGGAACACACATACAGGAAGAAACCTCAGGAAGCAGGTAGATGTTGTTGGAGTAAATTAAGCAATTAGTCACCTTTCTTCTTTGCAGGTTCAGTGCTCATTATTCCTTTCATTTGCAGTAAATCACAATTTTCCTGTATGTCTACCATGATCTGACCTACATTTTATGTAGAAGCCAGGAAAACATAAACCAGTTCTGCAAAGCAATATTCAGGGAAAGCAGAAGAACAGTGCATTAAAATTGCAGGTGCGTGGGGAGGAGAGACCACAGCTACTGCCTTGTAGGGACCACACATTGTCTCATGCCTCATTCCTTTGCCAGAAGTGTAACTCTCCTGCCTGGCAGAAATATCTGAGAGATGCCCAAAGGGCAGGAGGGGGGCAGAGGTCTGTGCCATCCCAGTAACTCCCAGCAGGTTCCAGACACCAGTTAGAAGGGCTAGTTGGATGAGAGCAGAAGCAAAGAGCCTTTACAGAGCCTAGGAGGGGACAGGAGATCCCTATAAGGAGAGGAAAAGAAAACTGGTAAAGACAGCTGTGGTAATTACCACTTCAGGGGTGATTTTCATTAACCTGCAAGATCTTCCTCTCAGCAGAGATCAGACAGGAAAGGGGAAAGTTAAGCTGTGTCAGGAGATCTGAGAGGGAGGAGAAGGGAGAAAGGGAGGACAGAATGTCCTCTCAAGAGAACCTGGGGGAGAAAAAGTAATGCCCTGAATCGGTCTGTGAATCCAGCAGTGAAGACAGACCCAGGGGCAAGGTATTTGTTAACTGTTTTCTTTTTGAAGTTTACAAAACATTAGTATTTTAAATAGTTTATTCTTCATTAGCATAATTAAGAATACACAAGTCTAAACTCACTGAAAACAGAATTAACAAATTAGCAGGTGCAGGAATTTGGAAGCAAGAGGTTTTGGAAAACAGAGCTTGCAAATGTCGGCATTAAGTAGAGCAGTGAAATCGTGCCAAGCCTTATTTATGGATTTGTGCATTTCCTTTGCATAGGCCCACTCCTGCAGCCAGAGGAATACATCTCAATTTAAACATGAACCCCCTGCAGTTATACTGTAGCTGAGCCTAAAACTGAGAGCATACAAAATAAATCTCTTCTGAAGAAAAACTGACGAGCCTCACCTCAGATGTCTCTTGAAAGCCGACATATCTTGAATGAACACTTAACTGAACAGGGAGGCAAACTGCAAAATTAAATCCAAAAGAAAACGGGAGAAAATTTTAGAATAGCATCTCGAAAAAAGAAAATACAAAAAGAAAGCAGCAACATTAAGTTATACTGCAGACAAGAACTTGGGGAGGAACAAAAAAGCATCTTATGCCCATGTGAGAAGTTCCCCTTAGGAAGACCAAGGACTGATTTCCAAGATAATGTCCTGCAGAATTTTCAGCATGTGACACAGTAGCCCTGTGGAATATTTAAAATAAGGTGAGGAGAAGGTGTAGGCAGAGGCAGAACTCCTGCTTGGTTCTCTCCATACAGAAGGCAACAATAGGGCAGGGGAAGGGCATTTCACATCCCTCTAAAGGGTCTCAGTGACTCAGCTGCCCTGGAGGCATTTAGCTCTGGCATTGCTTGTCTCAGTAGACACCAAAGGATCTGTTACGCTTATTAAGCTATACATATATACATATGTGTATTTCTGGGCAAATCTGGCCAATTATCACTTGCTATTGTGAACAGATGAAGCAAGTCACTTCACTTCTGCTTGCTGTGGATTTCCTGTCCATACAATGAGAGGGTGAATGTTGTCTGTCCTTTAAAAAGTACTTTTAGATATGTGGCTGAAAAGCCATGTAAGAGATGAGTGTTATTCTTCTTGGTAGCCAAAGGGCACAATGTTAGTTTGCAAAGATTAAGAAATAACATGGTTACTCCTACAAATCACTGACCCAAGTCTCTGACTTTGTAAGAATGATCTGGTAGTTGAATAAGCAAGTTTTAGGCCAGAGATATTATTCAGGAATCTTATTAGGACATTATTAGAAGCAAATATCTGTGTCCTATGTGTTTCTTTACTTAAAAGCAGTATAACAGTATTGCTCCTCTTCCATACTGCTTTATGTCTGTGTAGCTTTTTTTTTGTGTCTTTTATATTCACATGCTTAATTTTTTAGAGAACAACATTTTTCCGTTTTGAATTAATGTTTTTTTATCTCCTCTAGCCTTTCTGTGGGTCTTCAGAAACTGTCCAGTTTGCAGTTCTAGGCTCTTTCCTGAACTATCTTAAAGAACTCAGATTTGGCTTTGCTTCTTTATTTTATCTGCAGACTATTCTGTTTATTATCATTGTCAAGGGAAGCTCCCTCCTACTTTCTGTGAAGATTTCTCTTTCCTTTTTCCTGCATTTCTACCTCCCCATAAAGTACCCTGCTTTACTGCACACCTGAGGCAGTCATTTTGTCAAGGGACTGTCTCAGCAGATGCAGCAGTGAAGGATGCTAGGGCCAGGCCCGACTTGTGCAAAAACATGACCAAGAGAAACTGTGATTGCACTACCATTGCAATCTGTAACGCTTAATCTCCATCATTTTAAAACGGTACATTCAGCAAGACCTTTTGCTTGTAGAAATGTTTCGCCTTCTCAGCCCTACAGCCATCTGGGTGGTTCAAACTACAGAATTTGCTGTACAAGCTGTGCCTGAACCAGCCGGGGTCCAGCATGGTGGGGAAGCTGCACAGCAGAGGGGACTGTGCCCTGCATCTGGTGCTAGTGAAGGTAATGCCCCCCCACGCTGAGTTGTGTGCATTCAAATCAGTCACCTGCTCTAAGTACTTCAAATATTAGGATTTTTCAGAATTTTCTTTCTCTGTCTGGAAGCCCCTAAGAAATCATTCTTTCTCCTGTGAAGGTTTTAGAAAGAAGAGATGTCTGAAAGCTTGTTCCCTTTCCGCAGAGCTCAGGCACACACGTGTCGCTGCCAGGCACTAGTACCCTCACGGGAGCAGGGCAGCTGCTCCTTGCCCATCGGGAGCTCTCTTTTTGGTTCCATTTGTGCAAATGACTGGGAAATGCAAGTGTTGTGCTCGCTGCCCTTGGGGCACACATTCCTTGTGTTCCTGTCCCCTGTGTTCTGTGGCCACAGGGAATTTGGCTTTTAATCTCTCTGTATTTACCATAGTTTGGAAATTAACTCAGGGAAGCAGTATTCATGGGTCTTGCACTTTTTCATCTCCAAAAGGTGCTGCAGGTGAACATAGTATTGCCTAAAACAGTCTTTCTTTGCAATTGCGAGACAGTTATGTGAGAATTGAGCACATGATTTTTACTCTTCTTTCCAAGAACCTCCAGTCTGGTTTGAATGACAAAATTAGGAACAAAACTAAAATGGAGCCAGAGCTGGAGTCGCTCCTGCACAGTAACCCTGGACACTGTCAGTGTGGCGGCCTGCAGGTGATGGCTGCTGCATATGCTGGATCTTGACTGTATTTTTACACAGGTGCCAATGAAAACAGTTCCAGCAGAGCTTGTTCAGAAATGGTAACTGATAACCATGAATAAATCCAACCATTCCTGAAACAAGAAACAGAGCCTAAACAACTGTCACTGTTAGTTATTGCTTGCTGCAACTGCCCTTTCCTCATCTCAGCAACTGTGCTGCAATCTTGTATTTTCCTTTTGTGACTGGGTAGTTTACTTGCACTTTCAGCCAGGATGAGGCTGGTCATCAGCTCTCCTAGAGACGATGTTCACAGATTAATTTGTTGATTGAAGAAATGACTACAAAGCTTGTTGGGTGAGGGTGGGAACAGCCAAAAAAAATCTCTTCAATAAAATACAGCAACTAAAGATTACAAGCAGCAGGCGCAAAAACAGTGGACATAGAGCAGAGAGATGATAATGATGCCATGCCGCATTAGTGCTGTATTAGCAGATAAGACAACGGGGTGGCTTGCTTGACAGTATTTC
Source organism: Athene noctua (assembly GCF_965140245.1). Taxonomy (NCBI): domain Eukaryota; kingdom Metazoa; phylum Chordata; class Aves; order Strigiformes; family Strigidae; genus Athene; species Athene noctua. The sequence goes on along the minus strand of NC_134047.1, from coordinate 10,720,586 downwards.
TCAGTGTAGTTGACATCTCTTTTTTGTTATTAGATGGTGAAAAATGAGTAGATAGCCCATCTCAAAAGAGTAGGGGACAGAGCAGTGGTGTCAGACAGACAAAATAAGCTTTCTGTTCTGTCTGCATTTTCAAAGATACACACTGAATATATTCCAGGGCATTTTTTTTTTTTTTTAAACTCCTCACAATGGTACATTTTTATTTATTCACACCTATGTGATAGCTGTGTGGAAAGAAGTGGGAGAATTACACACTGTAAATACTTCATTGTAATAGTAGCTAAAAGCACGTGCTGCAGTCATTGCATCACCAGGAAGTCATTTTAGTAGCCCAGAGTGATTTTTGTTGAGGTAGTTCTGAAATACTCCAGGGATGGGTCAATACTCCCCCCTCCCTCTGCCTCCCAAATGAGAGCTTTGTAATTGGCTCTGCACCAGACATTTTTTATGTCGTCCTTTCCATTAAGACATGCTGGAAACTGTGTGCTGCATTCAGGAGAGATGAAACCAAATCTGGGCTACCTAAACCCTGCAGAGACCATGCTGGCAGAGCTGGAGATAGACACAGATGTGACTTGCCCTGAACCCAGGGGTGACTATTGGCCCACATTCTGCATGGCTGCTTAGGCTGTGTGCGAATCACAACAGCAAGGAGTAGAGATGTCCTGGTTATTACTGTTGTCCAGAGGCTGGAGAGAGCACTCTGAAGTCAAATTTATCAGCAACTTCCCTGAAATCCAAACACTATACATGTGTGCGTGGAACGAATTACTGTTTGATAAATTCAGGCAAGCTTGGTATTAGCTTTTGCTGTCACTTCCCAAGAAAGGGTACTGGTTTTTGTTTGAATTCACTTGCAGAGTTTAAGGCTGAGCAGCCTCATACCAGCTTGCTCACAGGTGTAACAGATTCTGGTTTAAGCTCACATATCTAGGGCTTGTCCAGATAATATGAAGTGCCACGATTTCTTCCGTGCAACTAAACAGAAACTAATGAAGCTAATGAAGGTTATAACACAAACTAGGTGTTTCTTAATACTGTTTCCTTGATGACTTTCACCCTGAAATGACACTAGCACATCCTGTTCAGGCAAGAGGCCTTAAGAGTCATGTGTGATGGAGGAGTAGGTAGCAAATACGCTGAGCTGAGCCAGGCGAGTGCAAATCTTTTTCCACCATGGCAAAGCAGAGTCTCCCAGAGAATTGTTTTCCCTTGTTTCCCGGATAAAACTCAGGCCTTTACTCAGCTGGATTAATTAAGCAGCCTGCCCACAAAATGTAGTGACTGTGTATCTACTGAAAAGTTGATACAGTATGTATTTTAAAATACAGCTAAAATACACAATTAAGAAGTTTCCCATTGAGGAGAAACTAACTTACTTAAGTCAGGGATATATAAAATGTAAATGTATGAACAACACCTTTTTGAAATACAGTTTTGCTGAAGAGAACATCAAGCTCAGCAGGTGGGAGATGGAGGACAGAGAACCACTGGGGGCAAAAGAGAGAATAATAAACTTTCTGGCTTTCTACAGGTGATCATTGGTAGCAGTGAATCAGTGGTAGCCCACCTCTGCAGCTCCGTGGAAAAAAGCCTTTTGAGAACATCTTGGTCCTGTGAAAAAATGGTCTGCTCCTGTCCCCAGAGCTATGATGGACTCAGGTGCTGAAGCAGTAGGTTCAATATAGAAACCTAGCAAGAACAGAAAAACATAGCTGGCCTGAAGAGGAGAGCAAGCAGTGTCACATGTCTCATCTTTTTAAATGGTTAGACTTATGTTATGAGTTATTCTTTATGGTCAGGTCAATCCACATAAGAAGAAGGGCTCGTGGTGCTGGCAAACTTGTCAGTTTTGTTTCCAACTACAGCAGTTAGATATAACAAATGCAAAAGTCTTTTCCTGCAAGTTTTCCTTACTTACATCTGCAGATAGGTATAGTTATCATGGACCTTTCCATCTCTCCAAAATTAAACCCTCCTTTTCATCCTGAATACCAGGCTTGGCTACCAGCTAGCTGGCTTTGATTCTACAGAGATATGGCGAAGTGGAGCCTTACATCTACAAACCCCCCTGTAAAACTCATGGGATGTTTCAGGCTGGTAGAGCTCAACCTTTCACAAAGGCCAGTTTCATTGTGTTCTTCTCTAGGTTCTTCTGCTCTAGTCATCACTAGAGCATGGGACAACCCTTCAGCTCCTCACCAAGACAACATGATTCACATCTGTTACATGCTGACTTTTAGGCTCTCCCCATGAGTTTAGGCATATGTGGTGGAGTGTCATGATTTGTTATTTTCCTTTGAAATACAACTGTAGCCATGCTCCTCTGCTTGAGGAGGCAAGGTCAAGCCAAGTGCTTTGCACATGGAATAGAATCGAAAGTGGTAAATTTTGCAATGCTCTTACTTCATGGGCAAGTTTGTGCTACAGAGTCTTACAGGCTCTCAGAAAGGCTGTGTCCAGCAGAGAGAGCTTATTCATCTAGTAGAGAATTCAGCTGTGCCAAGATTTCCATCCTCTAGCATTAGGCAGCCTTGTAGATGTCCTGGACTGACATGATTGAGCATCCTAAAGTCAGAAGACTGAAAACTGAGTTTGATTCCTGAATTTTAGTTAGGACTACTGATTGCTCAGAGAGGAACAGGTACTTTGTTAAGCCCAACAGTATCTCCAAGCATACTACATATGCGATATCTTTTGTAATGATATGTTTATATATACATACATATACACCCATATGCAGTTGGTCATGACTCATCAATTGATTATGCAGCGGAAGAGAATTATACCAAAGAGTTGGCCTTTCCAAATCAAACATATATATCTTCGATAATTGTCACCATCCCCAGGAAGTTAAGAATTGCAGCTGGGACTTGAGTCAAATTATGACATTTTGAGTTACTGGCAAAGAATTTTCTTTTGGCTTCTGTAAATTTATAATCTGAAGTTTGAGGTTGTCTTCTTTTACAAACACCTCTCAGATTAGAAGGTTACATGCGGTACCCCAGTGACTGTATGTATTCTTAACTACGCCTGAAGTGATGACGAGTGAAAAACGTTCTAAGAAGAATTTTTCTCTGCGTCTTCTAAGGACATACCCTCCAATGTGAATCATGAACGACTGCAGCCTTGCATTTTTATCACATACTCTATTAGTGCTCTCCTTTTCACTCATCTTGGGCAGTGAAACTAGATTACTCATTTCCAGTTTTATTAGCTGTCAGTTTCTCATTTTTGTGTTGTACTGCAACCCTGCAAGTTTTGGAAACCACTTATTCCAGGGGAATGATATATCTTATATAACTTATGAGCTGAATATAAACTTCCTGAGATCATGGGGCCTTTGCTAAATGGAATTTACACAGCCATATACACCAGAAGGTCATTGCAATTTTGTAATTTTAAAATACTTCTGAGGTTGTACATTTATTCAGTAGTAGGTCCTTTTGCATTTAAAGGCATTAGGAAAAATTTCTGCTTCTGACCAAAAAGGTGGTGAGTGTGATGCAGAGATATCATGAGAAGCAGTGAGACTTAGGGTTGCAATCTGTTTCCTGCTGAACTCCATGGAAAAAGCAATTTTCTGAAACAAGAGGGTATCTTTGCAGAAGAAAAGGAACTGCAGAGTGTTACAAAGTCAGTTTTATTTCCTCAAAGTGTGGGAGGTTTAAGTTCAGTCAGGCATTGTTAGTAAATAACATCTAGAGCACTTAAAAGAAGGATCCAATCACAAATTCAATTGGTCTGTTAACTACATGTAATATTATTTACCTAAGTGGCCCTTCTGGACCATTTCATAACTCAGGTTTATAACCTTCTTAGAAAAGATCAATATTACTGAGCACGCAGCCTCTGAGCATGATGAAAGAGTCCGGCTGTTTTAGCAGTTATGGTCCATGATTTCCGGACCTGAAGTCCAGATTAGAAATGCAAAATGAGGAAAATACTCTCCCTGAAATACTAAAAAGAAAAAATAGCCTTGGAGAGAAAGATGGAGGGAAGCAGTGAAGATGTGTGGCAAGAGATCAATTCTTTTATTGGCCTGATACAACTAGAAAATACAGTCAGGTTTTCCAGCACATAAACCCTCTGCAGATCCGAGAGAGAAGATGTAGTGACATTTAAAGCCACACACAGAGTTTTGCCAACATGTGTCAGAGTGAATCTCCAGTAGGAGGAACAACCAACCGCTCTATTTGCAACTTGGCAGATGGGGTGTTTTGTTGTCTGCTCTAATGTGTGATGTGAGTTGGCTGCTCGTACTGAGTCCCATCAAGTGGGAAAGGTAGCTGTTGTCTATTGATCCTGTGTTCAAGATCCAGAATTTGATTTGTTCCTCAGGTAGTCAGATGCTCACCTCAGCTGTGAGTGATGAGCTCCAATATCTAAATTCAATACCCCTACAAGTCTCTGCTTCCATTACACAGGGAGCTCGGCAATCAGGAGCAATGGTGCTTTTCTGCCTCTTAATCAGCATCATAAAAAATCAAATTATGATAAAAGCAAATAAAAGCCAGGAAGGTCCTATTTTATAATGGACCTAGTGACTACATGGATGTAAACTGGCACTGGCTCCCACCCTTTCAGTTATACTCATCTCATTTCATACAGAACATTCTGATTCCCGTGAGAGAGTGGCATGTGGGAGTATGTAGTGCACGCAAAGTGGGAAATGAGGGATGGTTCTACTGCTAACAGATCCTAAAAAAAAATTTAGTGGAAACTCGTGAAATTCTTAATGACAAAAGGCAGTGCTGCTGAGTGACCTTTGCCTGCCTATCTTCATTAACCACATCTTGAGCTAATGGCTACTATTCAGTGCAGCTCCCCTGGCTCTTCTTTCTCCTTGCCCTCTCCTCACTGCTTCTTACACATTGCTCAGGCAGCCCTCCTGGCCTTTTCCCATGCTACCGCACATCACTCTAGATTTTGTGCAGTTTTTCATAATGTTCTCTGACAAGAAACATTAGAAAATAAAGCTAATTTTCATTCTTTCTGTTTGTTCCTCCTTGGTGCTGAAGCAATCTGTGGTTCACCTGGGCACGATACATCAGTGTGATGCACTGATCGTTTGGTATCAAGTCGTGATTCAGGGTGGGAGACACGGAAGGGTGTTGAGGACAGTGCAGTGTCTGTAGAGAGTGCTGACTTTAGATTTCTTACTGTTGGTGACATGTATAAAGGCACTTAGTTTTCAACAAAAGCCATTGTTTTCAGCCCTCAGCTGAAGTAATGCCATTCCCATGTGATTGTAATGTGTCCATCCCAAGAGTCCAGTCCAAAAGCAGGCAGCAGGAGATCCCAGCAAACCCCACCTGTGGCAGCTGTGATGCCATTTCACTTGGCCGTATTGTTGCAGAGGATATGTCTGAAGATATGTCTGAACTGAGTGTTGGAAGATGCAGAGAAATTTTTACAGGGATAGAAAAAACATTCTGTGTTATTAGACAAAGTAATGTAGCTGTAAACCTTCCTTCCCCACACCAGACAAGCTGCTTCTGCCAGGTGTGGCTGCTTTTCAGGGGCTACAGCTCTCATTTCTGTGGCAGGTGACATAGAAGTGGTGTCAGGCTGAAATGGCTTGAAGATTCAAGAAGAAGTGCAACTCAGCTGGAGAGAGGTGGTAAGAGTCCAAACTGAGTAGAAAGTCCTCTTTCCCTTGTGTAGTTTGTTGTCTGGTTTTCTTAGTTTTTCTACACCTGTTTGTGCTGCAGATATCACCATTGCATTAGCCAGTCATCTGCAATCAGGCATAGACTGGAAAAAATTTTCCTTGCCCCAAATACCAACTCAAGTAGTGGAAAATGCCTCTCTGTGCAGAGAATTCATATGGAAAATGTGTGTTTTCAGGCCTTCTGCACAGATTTCAAAATTTTAATGTGACTGTGCTTCTATTTTTGCTACCTTTCAGGTACTTTATTGTTTCTTCTCTCTAGGCATGTATGAATTGCCTACCCCTTTTCTTACCTGGATTTCATCAATATGTTTGTCATTTTGTAATTGTTAAGCAGGAGACAGTACCACTCTGGGACAAACAAGTGGTCTAGGGTCTACCAGCAATGTCTGTTTCTTTCACCAAGAGGTGCTGCCTCCAGAAGATTAGTGGTGTTGGGAAGCAATAACTAGAGAGCATTAATCCTTGGGCTCTTTTGTTTCATCCAGATGTTTGACTGATGCTCTGTTAGACAGTTTTGGAAAAGAAAGACATCAGGTTTGGAAGGTCCATCTGTAATTCTACAGGATCTCAGGTTGAGGGGTGGCTCAACAGCTAAAGGTTTTGCTGAAATCTTCCATGTAATCCAGCCAGGCATATATTTGTTTTGATACTGCATGCTATCATTTCCAAACCCAGTCAGCAACGTCTGTTAGTTAGGCTGTGCAGATGATGGCATGAGAAGAATTCAGGGCAAATGATTAATTTTGTGAGTCTTTCCTGTTTGGTTTTATTGCACTTTTTTATGTGCTTGAAATATTAACAAAGTGCTTTTTTGGACTGGGGTTGTACTGGGAGGTGAGATCTCACCAAGAAGTCAAGATATCTGAAGCTTTCCTTTCTTTCTACAAAATTGTTGGAAAGGAAAGGGATCCGATTCTGTCATGATGTTTCATAAGGTGACATTTGTTATAACTCATTGCAAATGTTATTCATCATCTACAAAACATTCAATTAAACTGAAGAGCAGTGAAAAATACCTGGTTCCACTTTAGCAGCTGCACTTGTCACCAGAATCTCTCAGGTTTTTTGGTGTCAGCAGATTTCCCCCTGGAGATCTCCCACAACTGCTGCTGCGCCCTGCTCCTGTGAGCTGGATTGTCACACGAGGACAAAATTTCCCTTCCCGATTGGGCTTACCCTTACTTTCCTAAAGATCTCTTTGGTCCTTACTTGTTATCAGACTTGTTCTGCATCCTTTTGTGTCTTGTCAGTATTCAGTGGGAATTGGCTGGACCCCACAGGGATAACATTTTCAAAAACAACATTTGAAAAATGACTTGTGATCCTTGCTTCTTTTGAAAATCAGAGAAGTTGGTTATGCATGCAGTTTACTGAGACTTCAAGCTCCTAAGTCATTCAAGATTGTTTTGTAGTCCTAAAAGCTTTAGTGGCATAACATTTTCATAGAAAATAAGCCAATATATTTATGATGTTTTCTATTCAGATCATAGGTCCTTTTGCCTCTACCGCCTTCCTGCGTGTCTTCAGGTTGAAGCATATGTGCGGATCGCTGTAACTCTGGAAATAAAAGAAACAAAAACTTTTCTCATACTTGTAGGAAACCAGGATGCTAAGAGATTTTTGAGATGCCAAACTCGTTGTTACAGATCTCTGGCTCCCCAGGAAATTCGCAGATGTAACTTTGCTGTATGCTACAACCACCCACTATTTTGCAGTGTCAGCTGGGCTGGAGCTCAGATCCACCCACTCCCGCCGCACTGGGCCTGTTACACTGGAGCTGAAGGCAAAATGCAAATTGGCTCTGCTGAAGACGGTTGCCTTATGGCATGCAGTGGGATGGTAAAAACAGAACCTATGGCGTCTCACTCCTGGTTCAGCACCTGAACCACAAGATTCCCTTTCTCATTATCTCTTTATCAAAACCTCCTGTTTTCCCTGGATGGGGCACTAAAATGGAACAAAAACTCTGGCTAATTTGCCACCGGAAACCATTGAGCTTTGGGCAAGGAGATGCAGTAAGTCATCCAATTAGCTGCAGCAGCTGGTGTCCCCTGGTCCCGATTTAGTGTGGTTTATCGATGCCAAACAGAGGTAGATAATCATACTCTTTTTTTCCCTTACATGTGAATACCTGTCCAGCCCATGTTTCCTGACGTCAGTCACCTGTTAGCTGTGGGAAGGAACAGCAGTTCATTCAGTTTGCTACACTTGTTCCAGGGCAGGGTTTACTTCTTGTTTTCCTGGACCATAAACAACATCGCTGCCTCTGGAGAGCAAGGGTGGTGGCTTTCTACATCAGCCTGTCTTTAGGTCCTATTTATAAATGAGGAGAGTGAGAAAATATGTTTAAAAACATGCAAGCTTTAAAAATAAAACTGTGACCTAGTCAAAGAGTAAACATTAAGGAAAAATAAAAACCTATTTTAAGAGATGGAAGCAGAGAAGAAACTGCAAAAATAATCAAAATAAATCTTATTACTGTAAACAGGAGGGTGTAAATTAGTGGCTCCCATCACTGACAGTTCAGAGATGCTGAAGACATGGCTCAGCAGTGAAAAAGGAAGAAATTGAATAAAACAGGGTGGGAAATAAATCAAAGATGAAAAATCCACCTATTTGCACGTGCAATAGATACAAGATCATGCTTCTGACCAGATGAAAGAAATCAATGGCATAGTGATTTAAAAATTTACTGAGTGTCTGTAATTCTGCATACCTCTTCTGAGTAGTAGTGTAACCTTTATTTTTTCAGGTAGCCTTTGAATGTGGGGTTGCTCAGGGGTGTTACAGTCACTGTCTGGAGAATAAAACAGCTTGTAAAGGGATTGGAAGCTTTTACCACGATGGACCTTTGGAAATTGGTCCCCTGTGAGGAACAGATGGGGGTTGCTTGTCTGCTTTGTCACTTACGCATGCCTCTTCTTCCCCCACAGGTTGCCCGGTCACTATGAACAATGGCCCAGCTATACTACAAAAAAGTAAACTATTCACCGTACAGAGATCGGATCCCATTACAGATCGTGCGAGCGGAGGCAGAGCTCTCACTGGAAGAGAAGGCCTACCTCAGCGCTGTGGAGAAGGGGGACTATGCCAGTGTGAAACATGCCTTGCAAGAGGCAGAGATCTATTACAACATCAACATTAACTGTATGGATCCTCTTGGTCGCAGTGCCCTTTTAATAGCCATAGAGAATGAAAATCTGGAGATCATGGAGCTGCTTTTGAGCCACAGTGTGTATGTGGGAGATGCTCTGCTGTATGCAATACGGAAAGAGGTGGTGGGAGCTGTGGAGCTGCTGCTGAATTACAGAAAGCCAAGTGGTGAGAAACAGGTTAGTTGAATGTTCCAGTTCAGTTTTAAGCTATTATCCTGCATTAGAAAAGAAGTACTGCACAGAGGGCTGCTGTGCAGGATTAATAAAACAAAGTTTTTAATGTAGGTCCATTGCTTTAAGTGCCCAGAGTAGATGTGGGCAGTCCTGTTTGGATGATAACTTTCCAGTCTGAGCAAACATGTTCTACCTGACTTAAATACTCAGCATTTTCAATTTCACTCAGTGTTCTTTTCAGTCTTACAGTGTTTGTGAACATACTGATTTATAGGTTGATTTATAGATGCGCACTTTGTAAAGGAATTTAGGGCTGTCTGAAAGTATATTACAATCTATAAATATGAATTATTGCCATGCTGTTGTACTGCTATTAAGTGGAATTACTTTTCATAAGGAAATCCTGAAAACACACAAGCTTATAAATAACTGTAAGCAAGCAGTCTGTTAGGTTTCAGTACTTAGCCGTAGTACAGACATATCATCTTGGTCTCCATCTCCAGAGAGCTCTAGTTCAGAAATGCTGAGGCAGTACATAACATTACCTCATGAGCTAAGCAGCTATATATCTGAGCAACGAATAACTGTGACTTGTAGGAAGGATCCTTAGCTACAAAGCCATCAGTAAGTTACATAAGGATCTTTTGTGAAAAACCACAAAGTCTGATTCCTGTCACTTCAAGTGTCACATATCACACTGTCCGTAACTTTTTTCATTTGCAAGTACTGCTGCCAGTAACTAGAATAGTTTATCTACATTACTGACTACTGACAATTTTTGCAAGTTCACTGCTTAGAAAGGAACATTAAAAACTTGAATAATCCTTGATATATCAAGCCTCGTTTTGAAGTCTACTTGAACACATCCCTCTGTGTGTGAAAAAAAAAGATTAATACCAGTCAATCATAGAAGATAATGTTTTCAGTGGGTAGGTCCTTTAGTACATAGTTTTTTCAGTACTAATTTTATGTAGCCGAAGTAAACAATAAAAATCAACCCTGACAACATTCAGGAGTGTTCAGCTGAATACTTAGATAAAACAGCATTCTGCATGCTGTAGCAGTGTGATTCAAATGTGTGGTTTAAGCACTAGAGACGAAGACTCTCTTCTATCAGACCTAAAAATTTAAATACTAGCACTAGGTTTTAGTCTGACAAAATATAAATGACAAAATACGAACCATACATGGAGAACGAGCCTTTGTTTTCTTGGTCTTCTAGAAAGTTTGACCATCCTATAGGCCAACAGGACAGAAAGTACAATAGAAGAAAAGGGTTTTTTCAGTAGCATGAGGAACTGCCAGTAATTATTGCAAGTTAATGACAAGTTTCTTCTGAAATGTCACGGAAAGCAAGCGATGGGATTCATGTGGATTTGTGTAAACTCTTGAATGCAAAAACTTGTGTCCACTTAAATTCACAGCCTTGCTGGCTTAACTGGACAGAGACAGAGGTCCATGAGATAAGGTTGATGTTTTGCAGCTGAAATTCAGTTCCTATGCCTCTAGTTCTGCGATACATTTCATAGTAGGTCTGTTTGCTTTTTCTCTCTGTCAGTGTGCAGCTATCCTTCTGTAGCTAGGTTTGTATCTGCTGCGCAGTTTACAACTTGAAGGAGAACATGTGTGTGGGAGAAGAGATGCAGTGCCAGTTTCAGCTTTATTTACGAGGTTTGTTACAAGACCAGATTTCATCAGTACGCTTTAGACTAGTACTGCCTTGATGCAAGATCCTATATACAAACTAGGATTAACTTCCCTGGCTGCGGTTCAGGTTCTTCTGTAGAGTGCAGGAGATGTTTGCCAGTCAAAGGCCGCAGGACTGGACTTCTATTTCAGCAGTTTTGCTGATTGTTCATGCAGTGATGGCAATTAACATTTATTTCATGCAGCGTGATATAACATTAAACTGAAAGAAGTGCTTATTTAAGCGAAGTTGGGACAAAGTTGGTTAGCTTGTCAAATCACAAAGCTAGCATAGGAGGACTTTCTGTACACAGGTTTCTGATGCTAATTCTACAGCAGTATTGATACATGTTCAGTAATTATCTTTGCTGGACCCTTTCTCAGAAACTCTTTTGAGAATCCCATACCTAATTGCTTTCACAAAAAGCACCTGATAAATCACATTAGCTTTGTCCCATACAGCTTCTTATATGTTCTAAAACATATAGAAAACCTGCTTTTTTTGTTGAGTAGTAATAAAATTTCACACTTCATGAAATGCCTTCTGTCTAACTGAGAAATTTGTAGGATAGTGTCACAGCACTTCTTATCTGTAAGATTTAGTATAATCTATTCATTAAATGTACACAGGGTTCAGTTTGCCTGAACAAACAGCTCCTTGACTCCTGTAGAAGCCTGCTTCCAATTAGGGGCTCTCTGTTTCTTTGCTGCACCCTGGGCAAAGGTACAGAAGCAGCATCTTCTGATGGCTGTCTCTCAAATGCTCAGTACGTCACCTTCATTCATCTCAGTCTGGGGTCTGTGAAAACCTGTTAGTCCCCATTTTCCTGCTGTTGGCCTCTGAGAAGTTACTATTTGACGGTATACCAAAGTCTTGTTTCTCTAACTGCCAGGCATGAAGAGCTGTTCCTATTTGCATCTGTTCACATCAGCTCAATTAATTGTTGTCTTTGCATCTCAAAAGCAGCTGAATAGCGTCATTCAGCATAATCCATTTTATGGGCATGTATCTTTGCTCATTCCCACAACCTTGTCATTGTACTGCAATCCTGACCAAAAATGTTACAGGTTGCATTATGCCAGCTCTTGTGGGGTCACAATGACTGTATTTAGCAAAAGATAGACCCAAAACAAGGTAGAAAACCATGGCCCCTTACAGACTTGACCTGCAAAGCGGTTTTGCTCACCAGCCACAGTGTCTCTAAAAGGCGATGTGTCCTGGGCACTCCATACCTGTCTCTTGAGAGCTGCCAGAGGGGAAGAGCTCTGCTTTTCCCCTGTATGCTGACCTTTCCAAGGAGCAGAAGTGAAAAAAAATTTCGAATATAAGAAGTGACCTTTGCTGTGTTCCTTATGTAAGAGAATCAGTGTCTCATTCATGATGTAAGGGACAGGGAGAAATGGGTGAAGAGACTGGGACGCAGAGATGCTTGTGTCCTGTTATTAAGTGAATGCAGGCAGTCATTACTCTGCAAACCTTTGCTAGACTGCTGTTTAAGTGCCATTTACTGAAAATACCATGACAATGGCAGGGGTAAGTCATAGCCAGTAACTATAACAACACGCTTCTCCCACACTGCAGCTGTGTATGTAAGGGGTGTCTCGGGAGACGAAGAAATTACTCTGTTTACATGTGGAGCGTATGAGAGCCAGGAACATGAACCATCTTTCTCTAAAAGCTGCTACAAAGCACATGATAGATGAGTATGCTGAACAGTGATGTGTTCGAGTAGATGTATTTCCTTTTAGGTTTACTTCCAAGCAAGGCTCACAGGCTGTTTTAAAGAACTTATCATTTCTCCTCAAATATGTTCTGCCCAGTCCTGGCAACTTACAGCCACGGTTTGGGGTACTCCTCTGTGAGTGTCTTGATAAACCTGGGAAGAAGGCTTCACCAGCTAACAGCCAGAATAACTCTATGGCTAATAAAGTTACAGCTGTTTTGAAAGATACTGTCACCTATAGGAGATTTTGGGTTCAGTGAGTGAGTCATCATGGTGAAAGCATTACTTCAGCTACCATGGGAAGACCATAGAGGTGTGCTGGTATGCTTCACTCCCAGCAAAGACTAAAGCCCAGGCTTTAAAGGACCCATTCTCTTCTCCACATCAGAGCTAACCTCTCCTCAGATATACCACACCATGCTTTGAGGTGCACTCTTTTTTTTTTTTCCACTGTCAGTGTGTAAGCATGGTCCTGAGTATGATGGAAGATGCCTGTGTGCAGGGCATGTAGTGCCCCAGGCTGTGACAGCAATGCCCACCCACCACAGCATAGGTAGGAGCTTTGCTGACCTCAGTGGGACACGGTTGAGACTTGGCACAACACTGAGACCTGAATTCTCAGGGCAATAAAGGAAAATTCAGTTATCTTTTCAAAATAGATTAAGTAACAGAAGAGCTTTTCTAGTTCTGTGATTTTTACAAGTTCACTTGTTATTTCCAAGTGTTATGTAATTTAGTCCAATTAATCATCTGAGCTTTCTTTTTAACCCATAGTTCAGTCCCCTGGCCAGTCACTTTGTATTGCTGATTGGTCACTTAAATCGTAGGATAGTTTGTTTTTTCCCAAACAGATGACAGACATTCGGAAAGAAAGCAGCCTATTCATGAATATTAAGTCGAACAACAAAACAAACTAATATTCATGGAACCTGGAGGGTATGCAGGCAGAAATTTATAGTCAGTGAATATGTATTCCCCAGGAAATAAACGTGAGCCTAATCTGGTGCTTTGATAGTTATTATTTGCTTTTCAGGACAGTAAAGGGTCTGATACCGTACTGCATAGTGGCAGAAGAGTAGTATACATGTGCTGCAGACTGCTTGGCATGGCAATCCCTACTCAGGTCTTCCACGCGATAAGTGTCGTTATTTAAATAACAAACCACTGAATAATCATCAGAAGGAGTGGGGCTGGGTTAGAAATAGTAAAAAACCAACACACACAGGTGCAGTATTGACTGTGGCCCAAGCTTATTGAGTCAGGTGGCTCATCTTATTTGGGGTAGGAATGTTAAACTGCAAAGTTGTTTGTGTACAGGACACGTCCAATACATACAATGGCAAACCAAGATTTTCTGTACTATTCTATAGGTACATATCAAAACCAGAGAGCTGGCTGGGGTCCTGTGCAGTTGAAATTACAGGAAACTTGAAATTACTTGCTTAATTTTTTTTATTCAGTACTACCATAAGCGCAAGGGAAGGTATATATGAAGCCTGTCAAACGAATTATCTTTTCCAGTAAAATCTTCTGTCTCCCAGCCTATTTGATCTTTTTTCCTAAAAGTCATATCAGAAATTTTTTTTACTATACAAACATCAATACTGTGGTTTATGTTTTTAGCCAGGCTGGAGTCTGCACCTAAATTGTACCAGCAAAGAGGAGGAAATACATGTCTGAAAATTCACATTTTCCCTACATACTTCATTTACTTTCAATTTATCATTAGTAGTAGTTGTATTTCCAGACATTTTGAAGCCCACTGAAATCAGTACAAATTCTCCTTTTGACTCCAGATGAGGTCTTCAGGGGCATTTTTTTAATAGTCTCTCACGTGAATCCTGTGAAGTGGTCCCTGTTCTCCACTAAACATGGATCACAGCTCACAGGGCAGCACTCTCAGTTTGCACAGTTCTCACATAGTTTTTTGCCTTGTTACAGTGGGTGTGTTTGCAGCACACCAGACACAATCTGTGCTGACTGCTGAGTTCTCCTTCCATTCTTTAAGAAGCTGTAAACCAGTCATCATAATTATACATGTTCACGGTGTATCCATAAGCACCTTTATGGATAGCTGTTTTCATCACAACAATCAGAGCTGACATCAAATGTTTACATAAGGATGATACTAGCATCTCTCTGGTATCTGCCAAAATTAGCAATTTGCTCATGGCAGATGGCTCCAAATTAATCTGGTTCACAGATGGGACTACAAATGCAATTCCTCAATAATGAGAATAAAATGAAAAGGGATCTCAGTATTTACGACTGTGATTCAGTTTGTTTCGGTGATCCAAAGGTGTTCTGAATCAATGAGATCTCAACAGATACCTATCAATACACCTTCCAAAAGAAGGAGCTTTACAGTTATAAACCCTGGAAGAATATGGTTGTGAAGATAAAACTATAGAGAATAAAAGGCAAGTTTGCAGTCTTGGTTGCTAATGCTCAGATACCTGCTGGTGGAAGGTTGCTGCACTTGATAGTATTAGCAAACTTAAAATTTGACCTCAAAAATCCTCTTTCAGATGAGTTGTTGAGTAAAAATCTGCCTTAATCTCTGTGTAAATATTATAGTTCCACAGCCTAGAGACAATCTTTTGTGAACCAGAAATTATGTTACATTAAACCAGTTTATTCTTGCCCAAATCCAGTAACTTTCTTGATACATTGATGGTTTAGCTTTTCCTACTCACATAGAGTTCTTTGTCCTGTGTGCAGAGTCCAGTGCAACGTTTAGCTCTTACCATCAACGGCCCTTGATTTCTGCAGACTTGCTGATACTAAATGTCCAAGCATATCGCTAGCATTGTCAGCCCTGTGCTAATCACTGACAGGACTTTTTTAAGTCAAAGGAAGCAGATCAGTTGTCAGGTATCTCATGATATAAAAGCTAGATTCTGCAGGCTATTAAAAAGAAGAGTTTTAGAAGCAGCTGGTGTTCCTCATGGCCTGGCTGAAGGGGTTACTGTGGATCTGTCTCACCTGCAGGCAAAGCACAGAGAGGTTCCCCGGGGCAGGACCAGAGGATCTGGGGTTTGTAGCTGTGAGTAATGTTATCCTGTCTCCTTCAGTAAAAGGTTTATGTTTCCTTTAGAGGGAAAGGAGAGACTTGTGGACTTCCCAGAGAGAATTGCTAAGCCTTGCAGCACTGACTCCTAACCTATAAACTGAGGATGAATGTGGGGAGATTGCTCACATACAGGCTGAACAAAGAAGTCTTGCTTAGGTGGTGGCAGTAGACATTCTGGGTGCATGTGCTGTTTTATTCTGGAATGTCATGAAGAGGGCCAGTGCCATTGAGATTTGCAAAGGTGTGAAGTACAACACAGTGATCAAACCCAGTGCAAGCAGACCTGTGTAGCCCTTCTGTGATGTTAACCATTGCATAGCAGCAGTATTTGTGTTCTTCCTTAAGTTTAGAAAGATCAGCTAATTCAGGAAGGTGTTGCTGAAACCTGAGCATCTGTATCAAGTCCATAGGCATGACCTGTTCTCACTGAGTTCTTGCTATTGAACACTGTAACAGGGAGGGTAACAGGCTGATTGGTATGACTCAGTGCAGATACTGTGCCCTTTGATATGACTCAAACCAGCCATTTCCATGTTAATATGAGAGGTTCAAAATGAAAAAGGAAGGCTGAACTTGGTTAGATAGATACACTCTGAGGAAGAGTCGGTTCTGAAGAATAGAAGCAGTTGAGAAAAACTGGCCACAAGTTCTCATTATGAAAATATTTGAAAGGCACAATAAGGAAGAAAGATTGTGTCTGAAAACAGAAAACTAGCTGTTACTGCTCCAAAGCCTAATGGGTCTGCTAGCATCCAAGCTTTTCATTATTTTTATTGATGCAGTAATAATTCACAGCTATAGTTAACATGCCTTTGACATTGGCGGCTGCCTTCGAAATGAATTCCATCTAATTAAACTAAACAACAGAGAAATCAAAGACCACTTCAGTTAATGATTACATTTAACTGGGAATTTCTTTCCTCTCTCCCCACTGCCTTCCTCCCCAAATAACCTTAAAACTATGAGAAGGAGGTGTGAGGCAAAACAAAGAACTGGGGTGAAAACTATGAGAAGGAGGTGTGAGGCAAAACAAAGAACTGGGGTGATCTATCACATAGACCTAATGAGTAGCACTGGGGTGAGGTCTTACAGGCTGCAGTGACAGCTACCAGACACCTGACAGTGGCAAACAAGTCACTGGCTCCTTCTCCTAGGCCAACATAAAGTCTCTTAGTTCCTAGGAGAGCTGGTTGGGATCAGGCCAAGAACTGCATCACAGCATGCACCACCATGTCATGTTTGTAATTTAACACATAGACGGGTGGAAAAGTCAGGAACGTGCTGTTATAAAAGGGACTTCCCAGGGAATTATCTTTATTAATTTGTGGGAGTGTTCTTAGCACTTCCCTGCGTTCAGCAGTGTGTTTTCAGTCTGGAGTGATGGGTGCATGGGATTCAGCTGGTTGGACTACCTGTCACAAGCTATTTATAGGGAAAAAAAATTCTGTGTTTCTACACAAGTAAACTTTCAGTCTCTATATAGATCTGTTGATTAGGTCTTAAGTTTCAAAAAAACATATTTCATTACCTACCCAGCATCCATTAATGTGCCTAGTTTACTCAGCAACCTTTGCTCATAAGCCCTGATTACAGCATTAGCTGCTCCCTTACATCAGCCCCCTGACATCACACAACACATGTTTTTGCCCCTGATCTGTATGACTTCTGAAACCCAGAAGGGGCTTTTGACATGGCTATCTAGATTCACTGGTACAGGTATGCAGGAGAGTCTGCCTGGGGCAATAATTGGAACCCATTTCCCAAGGAAAGCTTCATTGTATGGGGAAATTGAACATAACAAATTACAGGTTCCTCCCAAACAAAACTCTGGGATCTATAAAGAACTGCAGGAGGATTTAGTAGGAGTCCCCTAGTCCTTATCTGGCTGTTACATAGAGCTGTGCTTGGGTTTACAAAGTGAAATGGCACCTTTATGGCTTGTTTATCCCTGTGATGGACAGTCTTTTCATGGCAGCAAGAGGGATGGGGTGGGGGGCGTCAAAAAGGCAAGATGATGGAGAACAGTATTCTCCCTTCTCCTCTCTGCATTGTTACAGCAAGGGAAGGCTGTAATCCAAGGTCTGTGCTCTCTGTCAATGCCTTGGGAGAACATGTTGGAAAACTGCTCAGGCCTGCAAGAGGCTCGGGGTCACGTGTATGGTTGGTACTTAATGCATGGCAGTGCGAGAGGGCTCATGTGCTCCACTTAAATACTCTTCAGGCAGACAGATGATGAGTTAGAGGCAATCTCTGAAGCATGAGGAGCATATAATTAGCTAGATGTTTTGAACTACCTAGCATTAGAAATAACAAAGGAAGTCACTGCCTAAGTGGTAATAAAGGAAGATCACAACCACATAGATTTTATTCTCATGTGAGACCCTGCCACCTGTCTAGGTTGTAATTTCCTTGCTGTCACAAACTCTGGGGTCTTTTCAGAAGCTACAGTGTTGTCTTGGTTAGTTTAACAACAGTGCCAGAAGCACAGCTTAATACTCAAAATGGGGGAAAACGCAGCCTCCTGCTTTGTGAGCATCAAGATGTTTTTGTGCGACATCAGACAGTGCTGGGCTGGCACCAGATGCAGTCACTCGCTCCTCTCTGAGTTATCTTATGATCAAATCTGATTCTTTTCTATTTTTTTAAAAGAATGTGATTGAATAGTAACACAACCCCAGCTCTCCCAAGGAAAAAGCCCTCCCTTTTCAAGCCCTGTTAGCAACATATTACCTCACCTAAACTTAATGAAACATCTCTCATCCACACACAGTAATAAATTACAGGAAATAAGGACATTTTATGTACAACGATGACACAAAAGGCTATAGATAGCATGATTATTAGCCTATATTAGCACATCTTGTCCTTGTTACCACTAATAATAGAAAATACAGAGATAAAATGAATTAAAAAGCTGGACAATTCTTCCCTCCCAGAATAAATCCTGGAAAATATTAGAAAAAGAGTAGCCATAATAAAACAAAGATTACCTTGAAGACAACCTGCAAATTTCCAGCTAACTACCTTTGTTTCAGCATTCTTGGTGTTTGGAGAAGGCTTTCCATAAAACAAAAAAATATCTAAGGTGCAGCAATGTTCCAAGGCCTTTAGTGTAGTTAAGAATTTTACAGGACTGGATTAAGTAAGCTCTTTAACAAAATTTATTTCCAAACTTAAAAACAACATTAAAAATGGCCCTAGTCTTTATTTTTTCCCCAAAACACCTGTTCCTATCACTGAGTAACTCTTAAAATAGTAATGAAGAAAGGTAAAAAGGAACAAACAGTATTTTATATTTATAAATGGGGAGAACCCAGCTTCAGCCATATATGAACTAGTCTGCCTATCGCAACTTCAGGAGACAATTTATTTTACTCACATGTCAGCAATACTGGATTTACATATGAGTTGTTATCACAGGGTCTCAGGAAAAATATCTAGCAAGCAGCCAGGGAATCTCTGCCGTTTGGCAAGGCTTTGGTAGATCCATAACATGCTGTGAGCCAGGTTCTGATGTCAATGTCACTTAGGACACTTTTTCTTTAGTGGCGTTGTTAATGTCTGGATTTGTAACAGTCCCAAACTTTTGTCCCTTGTTTGTTTTTTTTTTTTTTTTTAACTGGACAAGTGTCATTATTCAGCTACTCCTGACTATGTAAGCGTATGATAAAACCAAGATTCATTTGATAGTTGGTCATATCGTAGAGATAATGTGGCAGAACATGTTAAATTGTGACTACAATGACTTCTCAACCATTCCGACACAGATGAGAAGCCATAACCAGAAGAGGGTGCAATTGCTTATGGCACAACACCGGTCTCTAAATAATGGTAGGCACTTGCTAGTTCCTCATCCTGCTGGATTCAGTACTTCCTAGCTGGGGCAAGACACAGGAATTCAAGGCAAAGCAGACCTCAAGACTGCACTTCATTTAAATACAAGAGGTTCAAACACAAGCTAACTGTTTAACAGCATCCCTCTGTGACTTGAAGGATAAACTCCACACTGACTGCACTCTGTCTTCATTTCATCAAGTGCCTCATTTTACTTCCTCCACCCACATCAGAAAGGGACAGTGGCTTAGAGCAGAGTGTGTTCTGTCTGGAATAAGTTGCCATAGGCCATTTAGATGCATATTTGCAAAATCCTTTCCTGAAGGCTTCTCTCTGGATTCCTCTTTTTAATCCCCAACAAAAAAGTTATTATGTAGCATCAGCCACAAATGGTGACATCTTTTGACAATCTTTCTGGCTGTGCTGCATTTCCTAAACACATGGCTGAACACAAGTTCTGATGCAGTTCTGCCACTGTCAAATGCCCTAGGTTTCAGTTTAGCTCTGAAAACTAATCCCTTGGGTCTCCCTCCATTTTTAAACACATGGATAAGAAACCAAATTAAAACTTGAGGAATCTAGAGCAGATATATCTGTGTTTTGCTTTTATTTATTGGTTGCAGAGAAAATAAGGTTGGTTATAACAGGTATCACAAATCTGATTTTTCACATTATTTCAGTAGTAATGCATTACATCATGCTATTTTTTTATTCAAAGATACCTATTTCAGTGTTAATATGTACCACCTGGTAACCTTGTATCAGTATTTGGCTTGCTACAAGGCACTAAAAGGTACTAATTTTTTCTGGTTTACAGTATCAGTCTGAGGGGCAGAGACTTTATTTGGCTTTACAGGCACATCATTGGGCATTTTACACCCGAAGGAGCCTTTTCTTCAGCTGGATATTCTGGGACAGCTGTATTGAAATCACCAGTATATTTCAGTAACAACAGCAGAGCTTGCCCAAAAGTACATCTACAACCATGTGAGCTTTATGCCAGAGTTACGAACTTGTTTATAACCAGTACAAAAGCCCTTAAATTACATTACTTTTTTGTTATCAGTTTGTGTTATCATTATATTTCATTAACCAAATGACATCATTTCAGTCAATGAATTGCTCTAGAGAACAACCAACCACCCTATTAATACAGGTACTGTTACCGCAATACAAGATGTTTCTCAAGGCAGCTCTGATTAAGATACTCAGTTAATTGAAACCTGCACCACTGCATCACTTAAACTAAATGCTTAAATTTGTAGAAGCATGTAACATTTTTCCAGAGTCCCACATAAGGAAACAAATGCCCATGGGGTTCTGTCATTGGAAGAATTTGTTTATGGGTTTAGGCAAGGAGCAGGATTCAATTGGTCATGCCAGTCACAATATGTATTTTTTTTCAAGACCCTTTTGCTGGTAACATGGCTGAGCTGCAGTCTAGCAACACTGCCTCTGTCTCTCATACTCTATTTATAGAGCTGCAGCTAGAAGTACCACAGGGTTGTGATTCTAAACGAAATCACAGTCACTGCTAAAGCTCCTTCTGACCGTTGAACCTCGTGCTAAATTGATGTAGTACAAATCTTCTTTTCAGAATGACAGAAATTGTCTGTGCCTCTTACCACTCTTGTGGATGGTATATGCACCTCCTCCATAGGGTTGCATGCAGAAAAACAAACCAGAAGTAGGAGATCCTTGCTCAGTAAGTTCCCCAGGCTTCCATTTCTCTAAGTGTTACATTAGAAGTTTTCCAGTGAGGTTACATGAGTTTGTTTTGTTTAGTAAAACATTGTTTTGGCAATGAGAAAATATTTTATAAGATATAGTTGTATCAAAAAGTTACATAAGCTGAAAATAACACAGATTAATATGTTTACAGTTTATCATGGTTATACTTAAAGTTTATTATGCCAGTCCAGGTGAGATGCTAGTTTATGGAATGGAGATGGCTTGAAAATGGAGCAATTCCACCTGCAACAGGTAAAAGTATTGTTAGTTATTTTCAAGCAAAAGTGGCAGCATTCTTAATACCAGACAGGATGCATATTTAGATTTTTTCTGACCCAAGAAGTTTACAATTAGAGATTAACAAAACTATTTTTTGTGATTAGGCTTTCTAGATATTCTTTTCAGTTCAGGTCTGAAGCACTGAAGTGTTATCTGGGGAGAATGCAGCTGTGATCACTAGTAATGGTGAACAGTGAGGAGACACCTGAACATGAAGGGAGACTAGTATCTGGTAGGGTTATCAGACCATAATCAGGAGGACTGTCAATGCAGAGGGGCAGAAAAGCATAAGACAGAGACAGAAACATAAAACCACTCCCAAATTAGACAGAACCAGATTCTGTTCAAAGATTTTGCTCTTGATTGGCTAGTTCCTTTGCTGCAGAACAGATTTTTTTTCACCTAGTTGTCCTTTTTTATATGCATCGATAGGTGAGAGCACTGTAGTGTAGAAGCACTATAGCTTGCTTTGAAATCTTGCTGTGTTTAAAGACAGATATTAGCTTCCATGGTCCATAAAAGGCAAAAGATGCATTCGTATTGGTCATTTAGTTTGGTTGAGGAGCATGTTTTTGAGCTGTATCTCCTTAACCTCCCCATTTATTGCACTTTGGTTCACATTGCTGAGCAGTCTCAGAGCACTTGAGCTGGATTGCTTTTACACAACACTAAACCAGAGGACCTGCTCCAGGGACACTCAGCTACCAGACTAGATTAAGTCCAAAGTAAAACTCAAAAAATACCTACAACAAGGCCATCAGGTCTTCAGTGCCAGGGTTTTTTTGCTCTGTAGTTCTGCTTCTCTTACACTGTACTAGTTACTAGCATAATCAGAGATTCCTGCTCTTCCTATCCAGAGCTTCTTTCTAGCAATGCATTATTTACTGGAAAACTTGTTTTTCTCTTCAGAGGAGAGTTATACCAAACAGTGCTTTTATGTGAGCTAATCCTGCATTTTCTTCTTCTCTAATGAGTTAAGCTTGTTTCTCCCCACCACCTCCTTTTTAAATAAAGGAGATTTTTCACTCACTGC
Organism: Athene noctua; assembly: GCF_965140245.1. Taxonomy (NCBI): domain Eukaryota; kingdom Metazoa; phylum Chordata; class Aves; order Strigiformes; family Strigidae; genus Athene; species Athene noctua. The sequence continues at coordinate 10,698,220 of NC_134047.1, read as the reverse complement.
AGCATCATTCAGAAGAGCAGCAGTACAGAGGTAAGCAGCCTACCTTTATGAGGATTAGATCTAGAAAGACAGTAACAAGCATTAAGTCACTTGTTGTTAATGGTAGCATTACTTTTTTTAAGTGAATGTTACCAAGATGAAAGACAGACAAGGCACATGCTTCTATGCAAGTAGTGACAATAAGGTTCTGAAGGACTCAGCTTAACAGCTTGTGTCAGGTGATGAGGTTAATGGAAAAGAATTTGTTATTCAGGTCACTTAATGAAAATAACCTTGGAAGAGCTTAGCAGAGCCCTTGGGGTAGAATAATTTATTCCTCTTCTGCTTCCATCACTGCAAGTTAACCCAAGACATAGAAGAAGCTGATCTAAACGTGAACACAACCTGCCGGAGTAGTGCAGGAGGAACATCAGCAATTACAATGCATTGTTGTAATCTCTGCTGCCCCTCCAGTGATAATTCGTAGAATACAGCCTGCTTTGCATAGTCCCATCTTTAAAAAACAGACAGTTTGTTAAGATGCAGGTAATCAAAGCAGTGTGCAAGACAACAACAACAATATGCACCCCGAGACACACAGACAGTCAGAGAGGGACCTGGAGGTGTTGACTGACAGCTAGCTGAACAGGAGCCAGCAGTGTGCCCAGGGGGCCAAGAAGGCCAATGGCATCCTGGCTTGTGTCAGCAATAGTGTGGCCAGCAGGGACAGGGAAGGGATCTGACCCCTGTGCTCGGCACTGGTGAGGCCTCACCTCGATTCCTGTGTTCAGTTTTGGGCCCCTCACTACAAAAAGGACATTGAATGACTCGAGCGTGTCCAGAGAAGGGCAACGGAGCTGGTGCAGGGTCTGGAGCACAGGTCGTAGGAGGAGCGGCTGGGGGATCTGGGGGTGTTCAGTCTGGAGAAGAGAAGGCTGAGGGGAGACCTCGTCACCCTCTACAGCTACCTGAAAGGAGGATGCAGAGAGCTGGGGATGAGCCTCTTTAACCAAGTAACAAGTGATAGGACAAGAGGGAATGGCCTCAAGTTGCACCAGGGAAAGTTCAGACTAGATAATAGGAAGCATTTCTTTACAGAATGGGTTGTTAGGCGTTGGAATGGGCTGCCCAGGGCAGTGGTGGAGTTCCCATCCCTGGAGGGGTTTAAGAGTAGAGTCGACATAGCACTGAGGGATCTGGTCTAGTTGGGAACTGTCAGTGTGAGGTTAATGGTTGGACTGGATGATCTTCAAGGTCTTTTCCAACCTAGATGATTCTGTGATATAATTTTTAGGCAGTGCATGGTCTTTGGATCAGCCAGGCATAGAAAAGAGAGAGGCCACAGCAGCCACCATTTGCACTATTCCTGCTCTGTGTTTGGTGGTTAGTTTTGCTGGTCAGCTGTAATCAGAAATAAGCTTCAGCTCCAGTAATTTGAGCCCTTAGACTGATCTGCTCCCAGACCCCAGGAAGCCTCTATGTCTCTGCACCACCATTTCACTTCTTAGCCCTTAGTTAAAAGTGCTGCACGCTGCCCAGGAAAACAAGCCTTCCACATAGCTGCTGCCTGAGTCCTGACAAAGTAGTGCACTATTTTTGGGGTGAGAGCTTGTGACATGAGACAGAATAAGGCATGGGAGGTCACTTAACAGATACCCCAATTTGATCCCAAACCTTGGGACAACCATTTTGAGAGTTTTAGATCCAGATGTAGATAACCTCAGGAGTAGACAGAAGCAGACAAGTTTAGCGCTATCCCCACCTGTAACATTATTACCCTGTCGGCAAGTGCCCATTTCATATCCTGAGCAATATGAATACCTCATCTGTGTAAAGCTGAAAATCCTTTTCACAACCCTGGGTACAATAACTTCTGTATAGAAAAACAAGATTAAACTTGACAGTAATAGGAGTGACAGAGGGGAAAGCATTCTTCCTTTGAGGCAGAGGTGTGAATACAGCAGCCAGTGACTGACTGAAAAAGGAGGCAAAAAAAGATAAATGCAATTATTCAAGTACAGGGCTTTTAAAAAATGCTTCTAAGAGAGAAAAAAAGAGAAATCCACACCTTTCTCTTGACATTTAACAAACTACCTAAATGAGCTAAGCAAAGGAAAAGAAAGAAAGTCAAAGACCTTACAAAAAGAGTTGCTTTCAGCTGTTTGTTACTACATAAGTTAAAATACATTTCTCCAACCTCGTTAGGGAGACACCAAGCCCACAGGAGACACCTGTGACCCACAGCAAATCCTCATAACCATTCTCTCTTCTTCCCCATAAGCCTTATTTATTGGCTCCCTCCTGGCTGCCTCTGTAGGGACCAGACTTGTTAGCAAAGCCTCTTTACACCTGTGTGTCTGTAGGCTGCCAGAGATTTAACTCCACATGTGCTGCATCCAGGGTAGCAGACTTGTATTATTCCCGAAAATACCTTTAGCCACCCAGTGAGCCCTGCTCCAGTAAATGACCCTGCATCTCAGTGCGGTGCCGACCTTTGGGAGAGTGCTGTCTATTGTGAACAGAATGTCCTGCTGTCACAGCTGGGTTATGTAGACATTTATCAATCAACTACAGCCCAGAGTCTTTAGCTCTTTAGTGCTATAGAGGCACTTAACTCCCAGGGAACTCAGATTCAGTGGTTAGAGGTTCACTGTCTCATAACCACGCTTAGGTATATCCTCCAGAAGAATTTCTAACCCTTCATGCTTCTTTACCACTGCTTTACTTTTGGATTTTTACAGACTGAGTAATGTTTCCTGTCATTAGGACTCTTTGACAATAGTTTCTCTGAAACGCCTTTGACATTTGCAAGGGGAAACAGGCCTACTGTTCACCAAACCCAGCAATCACCCCTTGAGCAACAGGATGCCAACTGCCAGGGCAAGAGTGGTGGGCACATGAAGTACAGTATGCTTGAGTAATGATTAACACACAACAAAGAGAGCTGCCTGCGCTGCAAATGGAAACACACTGTGTCCTTCGGATGTAAGAGCATTTTGGTCTAATTTTGCACTCTGCATATAGTAATAAGACACAACAGGGTGTGCATTAAGCTCGTCTTCTGAGAAGTGCAACAGTAGCTGAATAATGCACACCCTGGAGTGTCTTATTTGTAGTGGACTATGGCTCATTAATTTTACATTTAAATTTTTTCAAAACCATTAAAAAAAAAAAATCTATTCTGAGGGCAGTTATGTAATGTATCCTTCCACTGAAAAGTATTCTCAAATAAAAACAGTAGGCAAAAGGTGAGGAAGAGCTTTGCTCAACTGCAGACCAGTGTTTGATTTGGTTTGAGTAGGGCCTCCAATGAGCATGTTCTTGGCATGCAAATGCAGATATATAATTCAAATAATGATAGTTATGGAAATCTATTCAGTGCTTACTCTTTTCTAGACTTCCCTTTCTTGGAATGACTTGGGGAACATGGTTTTGTCAGAGCAACAGTGTGTATGTGTGCATGGATACAATAGAATTCGAAGAACAGAGGGTGTTATAAAAACTCTGTTTTGTTACAACATCACTTCAAAAGTACAAAGGAGGGATATCTGATTTCTGCTGTTCCACATGAAATATGACTATAGTTTGTCCCTTTATATAGGTTCCAACCTTGATGATGGACACCCAGTTTTCAGAATTCACTCCAGATATCACCCCAATAATGCTGGCGGCTCACACCAACAACTATGAAATCATCAAACTGCTTGTCCAAAGACGGGTAACAATTCCACGCCCACACCAGATCAGATGCAACTGTGTGGAATGTGTCTCCAGTTCGGAGGTGGACAGCCTGAGGCATTCTAGGTCAAGGCTGAACATCTACAAAGCCTTAGCCAGCCCTTCGTTGATTGCCTTATCAAGCGAGGACCCTATCTTGACGGCCTTCCGACTGGGCTGGGAGCTGAAGGAGCTCAGCAAAGTGGAAAATGAGTTCAAGGCTGAATATGAAGAGCTTTCACAGCAGTGCAAGCGTTTTGCTAAGGACCTTTTGGATCAAGCACGGAGTTCCCGAGAATTAGAGATCATTCTCAATCACAGAGATGATCAAAGTGAAGAGCTGGATCCCCAAAAGTGTCATGATTTGGCAAAGCTAAAGGTAGCAATAAAGTATCACCAGAAAGAGGTAAGAGTCATCTAAATGCAAAGATGTATGAAAGCTTCATGTACTGGGTATAGTGATTCATTTTGCTAGTCTCCATGGGTTTGTTCAGGGTTGCTGTCTGTGAGCTACAGGGGTGAGTCTGGATTGACTGGAGAACGATGTGCAAGTGGGCTAGTCATAAACCAGGAGGTTCAGCACACCTTGGTGACAGCATGAAGCTGGTGAGTTAAGTGCAACAGGACTGGCACTTGCTGCAGTGGGTTATGGCTTCTATGGCACTGACACTTTCTGTTTCAAAGATACTTGAAGCCCGTTTCATTGTAACCTATCCCGCTGCAGAGAACAGCCTTCAGAGATTTCCAAGTTTGTTAGCTCCAAAAGCTTTCCCTAGTAGCTGCTTTTACATAGGAACCAAAAGGTGAAAGGGTTGCCTGGTTCATGAATGTCTTGACTGCAGGAAACAATATAACAGACAATTCCCGTCCTCCAGCTACCAAACACTTCCTAGCACCCATTCAACACTAGCTTATAAGGGCCAGAGAAACAACAGCATCAAAAGAGAGCAAGAGAGATCATGAGCACTTTCACTGTCCTAAGCCTCCATGTTACCAGCAATTTTGTTAGGTGAAAATGGTCCTGTGATGCTAGCCAGTGGATCATGTCATGCAAATACTTCTTCACACATGAGACACCTCAGGTTGATTCTTGCTTCTTGATTCATCTGTGTTTTGGGAACTGAGAAGCGATTCCCAGACATTCAAACTCCTACCTGTAGTACCAGAAAGACATACTTCAGCTAAAGGGCACAGAGCCTTTCAGAAGCCCTGAAAGTTCAGAGATTTATAAGTTGATTCAATAAAGCCACTAATCCAAGGAGAATGCTGACAAGAGTTTCATTAGTTGGCTCTGGATTTTCTTTCTATTTCCAAACCTGGACAGAATTTAGTAGATGATACATTACTGTTGGCCAGTGGTGTTCCAGGTTATCTGAAGGAGGAATTTAGCTTGCTTGATTGACGAACTGAATTGCAGTGTCTATTACATTCTTCTGTGTCTAGAGGGTGACAGAAGTGACCAAAAAGCCTGCCACACTACTCTTTTCACTGTCTTCCCCACATTTGACACTTTGTTTTACGCATTGACCCATTGAGATGAGGACAGCCTGATGCGATACATTCCAGCTCCTTTAATGGCTGCTCATATCATCTGATGTACAGTAGTCAAGTGAAGGATGCAGATGTACCTTTCTTCCCTTTGCTCTGTTACGCCTCCTGAGTACCAGCCCCTTGATGCAACAATCTGGAAATGAAGCCTCAAGATTTCTAGGATCACTTACTGCTCTTAGTGGGCTACTCCAGTGAAGTGTCAGCAAGGCTCACTGGCTTCATGTCAGGTTGTGGTTTTTACTCTAGCTCACAGGGTAAGAGCTTTAGGTTAGAGTTTTTAAAACACTGTAAGTGCTTTAGGGACATGAACGAGTAGTGAAGAATTAGTCTGGAGAAGTGCAGTAGAGGTCAAACCTTCCTTGAACTTAAGAAGGGCAGAAACTGTACTTCTGGTTTTTTTCTACTGGCCTGATAGCCACAGATGCTGCACCCACATACACCCTTCAGCAGCCAGGATATCACTGGCACTGCTGTGTGTGGATCACTGCTGATTTCGATGTCTTGTCTCAGTTCAGGCTCACTATAGACATCCAAGCATAAGTCTGTGACTACCCTTATCTTCTTTAAGGCTACCCTTATCACACTAAGAAACTACAAGTCTGAAAGAGTTCACTAGATATGAAATGTAGTGCTGAACAGTCCTGAAGCTTTTTTACTTTGAAGTAACAAATTTTTAATCTTTGCTTGCTTGCTTGATGGTTTTTATCTCTTTTTTTAAGGCATATTTGACTGAATTCCAAACATATGGGCAGATTCCATGTTTTGTGACATATTCATGACAGTTCCAGTGTATAAATAATAGTAAATATGCTCTGTGTTGCAAGATAAAGTCAGTGCTGTTTCCAGGTAGATACTGGTGGACAGAGACAGAATGAAGGGATTTGGGAAACCAGCACTACTGAACTCCCTCATCCTACCTGGTCAATTACAAATACCTGATGTGTCCTGCAGGATGGTGTTTGTATGCAACAAAATATTGCAGTAGTTTTCTTGTTGTCATAATCAGTCCAATATGAAACACCAAGCAAGATACAAACATCATTCCCAGCTTCTGAAAACAATGAATATGAACATTTGTCAGGGAGACACTAAGAAATGCTTTTTAATCATGATTGAAGAGTATCAGAGAATTTTTGTGGGGACGGGAAGGAAAATACAAGCAAGTTCAGTTTTGTGAAAGGGTTCTGCAGAGAAATACAGCAGACGTTTTAAAAGTAAATCATCTTGTTCCACTGAAGCTTTTTATGTCTTAACGTTAAATGGGATTGGATTGGATGGAGAAGCTTTTTATATCTTAATTTTGACAAAGTTACAAGTCAAATCTCTAGTAGTTTAAGACAAATATGCAAAGTGAACCTTAGTTATTTTCTGGGGACGTAAATTGTTACTGTAGTTGTCCGTTCTTTATATTCAGCATAAAAAAATGCCTAATCTGACATTGATTTTAGACTAATTGCTAGACAAATTTCTTGCATCTCTTTCCTTTTTGAGTGAAATAAACCAAAAAATGTCTCCCAAAATATAAAGTTATTCCATTTCAGCTTAATTCAGCAGATATGTTCAGTGTCGAGATTCTTTCTAGAGAAGTTGTTAAGAGGGAGTTGGTAAAAAGATCCTTGCCTTTGGATGGAGGGGTAGTACTGTGTGATTTGGGTAGGGAGTAGATCTTAATGTTACTTTTTCTTTGTACCGGCATAAGTGATCTGGGAATTCAAGAGTACTCTTCACCAGACACATTATTCATTCTTCTTCACTCCAAGGCATTTCGGATGAATCCACCGTGCCTTTTTTTTACCCCCACATTGCACTCACATACTGAAAATTAGGTGCTGGTTTGTTCCAGGTACAGAAAAATAACAGCATTCAAATTTATAGTGCATGTTGATGATCTCCAGCAGCGAACATACAGGACTGAAAAAAGTCCTGATGGGAAAAGTTAGACATCTATGGGCAGTTCTTGCTCCAAACTAGGCCCTTGGAGGAAAGCTTTTTAAAGCTAGCTAGGCTGCTAAATATGCAGGTAAGTAGGCAATACATTTTTAAACAGTATAATCTGGTTAAGTGCCTAAATCCTGTTGGAGATTAGACACTTACCTTGCATAGACACTTATCTGGCATTTTGATATTGCACTGCAGAATTAGCTGCATCTTTTGGCACGTAGCTACTGGAGAAAAATCTGATCTTGTATGTTAAATTTTAGCAAACAATTAGCAATCAGCCCCACCACAACACAAATCCCTGTTCCCTGTGCTGAATCCAGTAAACATACTCATGGTATACACAACTTCATCTTCTGATCCAGCCTGAGTGCCTCAGTCTTTGCAGTGAGCAACCTGGATGAGGGCTGGATTAGCAAGGGGAACCACCTCAGTTCAGTCCTTCCTCCAGAGAAATATTAGCCCACTCACAAAGGCTCCACCTCAGTCTGTATCCCCAGGTAAATCCCACTGCCAGTGCATTTCTGCCTCATGATGCAGATACAGGTTTTGTCTTTACAAGGGTAGAAAAATCTCTGATTCTTTCTTTTCTTTCAACAAAAAACCCTGGGAGGTACAAGTTTTGATTACTCCTAAACATTATATGTGTTGAGTATTTTATAAACTGAAAAATGTGTTTCTCATGAGAAAGAAGAACTTTTTCCTTTGGAGGAGGGCCAAAACAATGGAGAAGAAATTTCTTGCTTTTCATGTTTGTTTTTAATAAGCCTGTATATCCTAGAAGATAAATGTTTACAAAGAAGGAAAAATTTCAGTTATACAGGAAAGATTATAATGTGCCCTAAGGTAGCTTTGTAGTGTATTTTATAGTAGTAAATGTTAAAACCATGCTGTGCAGTGTTCACAAGCTCCCTTTCCATCTCAAATGTAGAATGGTTGTCCTCAGTTTCCAACTGCAAAAGGACCCTGATCATTTCTTTAGAAGACAGGAAGGACTTAACAGCTGTGATCACTGTTTGCATGGTAGTGACCAAATATTAGAAAAAAATGAGGACAGCTCTAGTAGACTATGAAACATGATGAATTAGGTCCAGCACAGACACAGCAGTTTAGTCTGTTCACTTTTGAAAGAAATTATTTTCATAGAATCATGGCAATTCATGGTCTAAGAGACAAGTACGCTTTTCATAAATGATCTGCAATATATGGCATTTGTCTTCATATTATTACTTTTCAAATTCTTTTATTCATGTCTAATTTTGGAAGGAGAAAAGTTCTGAAGACTTAATATGAAAAGGCACAGCTCAGCTGTTGAGGATCAATCTCCACTACGTTGTTCTGGCACCAAATTAGCTCTGCATTTGTTAATTTGTTTGCATTTCTAAGAAAAGATGGGGAAAAGTCATCTCTTAGAATCTTGCCAGTCACGTAAAGCACAGTTGCCTGTACAGTGTACCATCACTTTATTAGAGAGTCAGAGCATAGGCAGAATGCAAATCTAATTTTTATGTCCGTTAAGGTTTTTTTATATTGCCAAAATAATGTAAAGCAACCATAGTGTAGCAGTGAATCAGGTCTAAAAGGGCAGATTTCTCCTTGTATATAACATTCTGCTAAGCTACACGAATACCAATATACATTCAGCCTTTTCCTGCTTTCCTGTTCTCCATCACAGGTCATTCACATCTTCAAAATGAAGTGAAACAGTAGTGGGGTTTTAGCGCTTTGCATTTTTCTGGTACTGATAGCTGCAAATGGCTGTGCAGGTTTAGTTTATGTCTGTAAGAAACACACACAATGCAAGGCACTCAGAAAAAAAAATTATTTTACCTATGTCTCTATTTTCACTGAATTAGATCAAAGAAGTGCATGAAGTTACCTCTCAGAAACCTTAACCTTAGCCTCTCTTACTGTACTCTAAATCAATGACGGGAAAGAAGTGGAATCATTTGCTTTTCTAATTTAAAAAGTGTTCTTTGCTGTTTTCTCTTCAGGATGAAGCTTCAAAAATTTTAGTTCTTTTTTCCAAAACATTTACATAGACAAGTACCTCCTGAGATACAGTACTGGAGTGGATGAATAATCATCCCTGCCATGCCACATATTTTTCAGCTGTGTCTTGACTCTTGTCAACTGTGTGGCTGCAGTTAGAATCACAGCATCATTCTCCAGGGAGTATCCATAAACCTGGCAAATTTCTAAGGACACTTGAGTTGGTGTATAAAAAGAGCTTTTAAAAATATCAGAGTTGCATGAAAAATGAAGTGCGAGGTCTGCGAAAATCAAAGCTCATCTACTGCACCTTGTTTACCTGTTTTGAAAGCCATCCAGGTATCTTGATGGATAGCCACAGATCTTTCTTTGCTTGCAGAGTGCACTAAGTTACTCTCCTGTGGTTTGGTCTGTTTTCTTGCCACACTGCCTGGAGGTATAATGATACAGGGCTGAATATTTGTATTGTGCTCTTTAAAGGCACACTAAAAAGCTAGCTTTTCAGTGAGCCTGCACAGCTCAAAAGATTAATAAACAGGCTTTTGCTTTCAGCTTTCTAGAATGAAATCATACCATGTTATGAAAAGAGCTTTATTAAGACTAGACTGGGGAAGCAGAGCTGCAAATTGTGAAAGCTCTTTTCCTTTCTAGTGACCTGGAACATCCATATCCCTTAGGGGATGGTTGAGGATGGTATGGTTACACTGTGTCCAGATCAGTCCTACACCACAAACCTGAATGTGAGTTTAGGGATTTCAAAAGCACTGAATATCCAAATGTCACCTTTCATTTTCCAAATTCATTCATTACTGTATTCAGCAAAGTTACCATCTGATGGGTGAACAGTGGCCTATGCTAAATTAAGCTGGTTTTTTCTCAGACCCAATCCCAGCAGGCAGACAACCACATTACAAAATCTTCCATGCATGTGGTACTAACTGAGCTGTTATTGACAGTCTCGGTGGCAGGTGGGGAGACTTATCTGCATTTGCACCCCTAAAACAGTCTTTCTTGCTGATGGCTGGTGGGTCAGCAGGGTGAGTGGTGCATATCATGGAGCCCCTACTCTATGGGTTTGTGCAGTTGCCAGATCGATTTGTTCAGTTTTGGAAATTAGCATGGAAATTTAACCCATACAGCTGCATTATGTTACAAAAATTAGGACAAGTGGCATTTAAGTGTAACTTCTCTCCAAACTTGGAAAAAGAAGAAATATTCCGAGAACTGATGGTTCATCAATTTGACAAAGTGGAGTTGAATGTTTATTTGAGGAAACAGTATTATTTGGTATATTATTCACGTAACACCAAAATGTTCTAACTTGATGAAGGTTAGCCACATATTGCAGCTGTCACAGAACAGAACTGCAGAAGACTATCTTTTGACAGCAAAATCATCTCTGACTAATCTTGTCATGCACAAATTTGAAAAAACAACATAAGACCAGTATGTCAGTCAAGGACAAGGACTCTGCTTGTGTTAGTGTAATGTGTAGCAGGCAGCAAACGCCTGGATCATTCTTTAAGCAATGTTTGGTGCCTCATGCCTCCAACTTAAATTATCTCTTGGACAAAGACAGGAAATATGTTGAAATCTAAAAGGATTGCCACTGTTTTAAGAACATTCAAGAATGATTTAGTGAGTTTGTCAGTTCCCTTAACTTCATGTATCCCATCAGTCTTCTTGCCAGCAAGAGAAGAGGCTTGAAAAGCCCAGGTTAAAGTACAGGGCATGATTGATTGGCTTTCTGTAGACAACAGAAACTGGAAAGGAGAGGTGACACCTTCTATATTGTATAAGCCAAGTGTTCAGTCTTACTGCATCTGAAGATCTAGAGTGCCTTTCAGAGTCAGCTTTACATCAATAGTGAAGACTATATCGTGTTCTTTCATACTTCACTTTGAAGGATATCCTGAAATAATAAACTCTGTGGAAAAAATGTTGGTATGGATTCTCCCTTTTGGATATAGAAGGGGTCATTGTTATTTATCTGATTTCTGTGAATTTCAGCTTTACTTCAGTTGCTTAGTGTAGAGTGTTACGAAACTCTATAGAGAAAAAACCTGAGATTCCACTCCTCTTACACCTCTTATATATAGATCAGATCCATCTTCATCCACACGAGCCATTTAGGTATCTCATGATTGAGAACACAGTTACCTCATAGTTCTCTCCAAGAAAAGTGAGATGGAGAAATGGTTTAATCATAACCCCCCCAAACTAAGATCTTGTGCAGAATGGCATTTAAAAGCTGTGACTGCAGTTTTTGTGTTCTTATTCTTTCTCTACAATCCCCAGCTGGCTGAGTAAACATCCTTCAGCAAAGAATATGTCCTCCTCACCCTACAAAGGTGATATTACTCAGAAGCAGAGATAGCCTTTAGAGGTTCCCAAGAATATGAGAAGTGTTTATGGTACGCTGGTCTGTTCTTTCCTGGATATTGGAATAAATTTAAACATTCAGGAGATGGTAAGGTAGAAAGAAAAAGAATCCAAAATTAAATATTTTCAGCATAGATATTTATCAGGTCAGAAAGGAAGCAAGTGAAAATATTTTTAGAACTTTTTATTAATACTAATAGGGTAAAGTAGGTATGTATTTAAAAATACTTGTGAATGACTTTTAAAATTCTCATGTTTGCTTTACTTATCACTATTTAATGTAAATGTTAGAAAATCACTACGGAGAATAAACCCAGCCTTTTACTTAAAAGTCAATATCTTCTCCACTTCAGCTAAAGCCTGAGAGCTCCTGGAATTCATTTGCAAGATCTGTAACTCTTGAAGTGCTGCCTGCAAGAGGATTTAGGAAACTGCAAGATGTGTCTCTAAATGGTTTTTAGCCTGAGTGTTTTTGCAGTACTTCTGTAGGATGTGTCCGATATCCCCTGTTCAGCTCTTGGAAACAAGTTAGTGCGTTGTGAATTGACTGTCTCTCTTAGGTATATTGCTCATATTCAGCTCTTTGCCTTTGGAAACCCAGTCTATGCCTACTTCATCTTTGTAACAGAACTGTATTCTGAAATGTTTGCTGAAATACTTCCTACAGGAATTTATTTATCAACTATAGTCTGCTTGTCTGCTGAAATAAATGCTGAAAATTTTGTTTACGTTTGGACTCTTGCTCAGTGTCTGGCCCAGGTGAACCATGTTCCGGTGGGGCGGTTGCTAACAGAGGATGGCCTGTAGAAGCACCAGTCAGCAGCTTGCCTTTATTCAATGCCGAATTTATGCCTGCACTTATATCCTGCAGACACAGGCCATAAATACAAACCTATTGCTAAATACACGTTTAAGCGCTCTTAAAGTAGAGATGGATTTAATTTCGAGCTTAATGGTAATTGCTTCTTCCATGGGTAGGTGCTTAGGATTTGCAAGCCTTTACCTTTGTCCTAGAATATATGGGACCTCCTTTATTTAAATATTTAACCTAATCCAAAATAAATTTGTGAAAAATATGAATGGAACTGTAGCAGGCTTTTAGAGGTTATTCAGTCTTTACTTTTGTCAGCATTCACATCACTGGTGAATTTCCAATTGCTACTGCTTAACTGAGTTCGTGTCTGCTGCCATCAAGAGATGTGTTATGGGTAGGAGACCTTTAGTTAAGATTCATGTGTCATCATCACTTAAAATATTTTAAGAACAAATTAGACAAAATTCTGTATAATTGAGACCGTATGTTCATCTGTGGAGGATCTGGAGTTTATTTTATTCACCAGAAGAGGGACTGAGCAATTTGGGTAGCACCTGGTTTTCTTGAAGGACTCTTCCAGCTCAGCTAGTGAACTTCCTAAATGGCAGGAATGACTGCCATTTGGGTTTCCATCAGTGCTTCCCAGTTAGCAGCAACAGGTATGTGAGTAGCAGCTGTGTTTTTGGTAGGATATTCATCCTAGATTTTCCTGAGAAAAAAATACTATCTCTTGGAAGTGCCTGATGAGAAATGTTGACTTGTATTCCCCTTTCCCTGAGTTGTACAGCCTTCCCTCCAACTTCTTTATCTCATTTCTTCCTTTTTTTCCTGTTGCAGAAAGTACTTAATTAACAGGATGAACAACCATTAGGTGTTTACCCTCTGCAACTCATATTTCAGCAGCAGAATGTAAATAACTTTGCAGTCATTAACAAGGTTGAACTTTAAAAAGAAATGTGCTACAAAAGAGGATTTTCTTATTCATCTCACTGTGTGCATCATTGCAAACTTGAGGAGGCTGGTATTTCTTATGTAGAATATCTGATCTCATAGGGCTTACTGGCTCTCTGCAGCAGACATCAAATTAGGCCACAGATAGTTTATCTCTTCTGTCTTGGGCTAATTTAGAAATGTAGCTCTTTTGAGTATTGCCCACTGGAATTTCCTTTAAGAGCAGTCAAACCAGTAGAACAACCATGTTTCCTTTCTTCCTCAGAAGATCCTGTTCTTGGTACAAAATTGAGGCAGAGTGGTTTGTTGCACTGGAAGTGTGTTGTGCTACTTGGTTCTGAGCAGGATTTGGGAGTGCAGGAAGAAGATGGATTTTAAAAGTTTATTTCTTTGCATGCCATTTCATGTTCCTGAAGTCAGAGTAAAGAGGATCACTTCATTACACATTGTGATCCATATGCCTTTTGATGTTGTGCCAAGTGTTACACCACATTTGAGCTATTGGACGCTGTGTATTAAGCTTTGTGGGTTCAGACATTAAGATCTGGCATTGATTGATAAACCTAAGCCTGTGGTAGGACTGACAGTGTAGGAGTTTCTATATCTTCATGGGAGGAAAGAAATTGTAGCCAGTTGATTCTGAAAATTCAAGTACAATAGGCTGTGCTCTTCCCCCATCCATCTGCAGTTGTACTGATGTGTGTGGGGTAGGTACTTCTGTGCCTGGGTAGGTCACCCCTGCTAGCGACCTGGATGAAGAGACCTGCGGCTCCCAGCCCTGCCTGGCCACACTCTGCTCGCCAGCACTGGGAGGTGTGTGTCTTCAGCAGCATCTCCCTTCAGTCTGCCAGAGAGAGGGTGCAAGGCGGCACCTCTGCAGGATGGGACAGGGCTTTCTACTGAGTGGAGAATGGCAATGGCATTTATCCCTTTCGTGACAGAACTGGATTCACAGGAAATCTACATTCTTTACAGATCTAGCTAAAGTATACACTTATGCTACTACATCGGACAGTGCAGTTGCCCAGTTGTCACACAGATTGCAAAATGTAGCTCAGTTCATGTGAAAATGTGCATTTCCAAAGCCAAAATACTTTAATTGTAGAGGGCAACAGCATATAATGATACCCCCCAAACACAGTAACCTTGCAGGTATTCAGCTGCAATATTTTAGTGCTGTTGGTGAGATCTGACCTGTAGAAATGAGTGTCACACAGGGGAACTAAAGTTAATTTCATAACTCCCATGCCACATTCGACTCTCAGTGGTAACCTCCCTGGGAGCTGATGCAGCTGACTGATAGAACTCGATCCTGCTTATTAACACAAAGCTCTGCAGCTACAAATTAGTGCTTATTGAGCTATGAAGAGCATTCACTATCACCATCCGCAGCACGAGCACAGAAAAGAACTCCCAAAAAACTCCAAACAGAAGAGCCTGTTGGCAGCCGTCACAATAATCAGAATAAACGCAGAGAGATACTGCGCTCAGCCCCTGTGATGTCTATCAGGGAGCTATTTCAGTTGCTCCCTGAGGCATTCACATCTCAGCCCATCTGTGTCTGATCCTAAATTACTTATGACTGTGAAAGATAAGGGATTTCCCCATAGATAAGGGGAGGGGGGGTTGAACATAATTTCTGTGTTTGATATTTATATTAATGGAACAGCATGCAGAGAGCATTTAATTCCTGAGAAGTAGAATTAAGGTGACATAAAAATATCAGTAAAGATTAGATATTAAGACAAAGACACTCCATCCAGCAGCTGCTTTTTTCCCTTAAAAATTTTCCTCTTGGTAGAGGATCAAGTGACAATGAGTATGATGAACACTGAAAATGAAATTCTCTAATAGCACAATCCAGCTGCAAGCCAAATGTTACACAAAGACCCTGGCAAGACTGAAAGAAGTAAGTGAGAACACAAAAGACTTTGTATTGCAGTAGTCTCTACTCTCTAAGTGCTTCCCAACCATGTCTGAAGTTGCTGATCTCGCTTCTTGTAAAGGCAAAGATACTTATCCCTATTTTCAGAAGCCAGAAGACTGAGCATTTTGCCCATTGGTGACACAGTGGCATTGTCCTCACAAGAAGATACTCCGAGTTGCATCTTATCTCCTAGTAATTAAGTGGACTGTATCTTCAGCTAGGGACAGGTTCTGCTTAACAGGTAATGGACAAGGAGCTTGCTCTTTGAATACCTCACCCAGAAAAGCATCCATAGACTTTGTGTACAGGTAGGGACAATCCTGATTAATGTTACACTAGCACACCACAGGCTTCATAGCATTGAGTGTTTGCTTCATACATTAGCTGAATTGAAAATAAATGCCACCTTTTGGAAGCATTTTTTTTTCATTAATGCAGCTGTCAGAACATTCTCCATCATGTCTGTGGGATGATGTCTTGTGCTGCCGTTTATTTGTAATAGAGATTGGAGTCTCCTATAATGCAGCAGTCCTTGAAAAAAGTGCTTGATATGTATTGGAGAAATGCACTGTTTGCAAGTCATATGCTCATCTTCTTGAACAGAGAGCTTCTGATACAGTATATCTGCCTCCAATTCTGGACCATCTACAAAACTGGGACAATAGGCAGTTTTTAAAATGATCACAATCTTTCCTTTTCATTGTGCAGAAACTTTTAACTGATACCAAATCCTGTTACATGTGGTATGTTCATGTGAAATGATGGAAAACTATGATATATATGTGCACTATTTCTATCTATAGCAAATGAAAGGCTTTGCAAAAAGGTGAAAAAACCCATATTTGGGACCCTACTTATGTGGAAAGATAACTTGTACTCAGGAAAGGCCTTGGCTTAAGTAGTGTCAGAGAAGTCTACTTGCTTTTCCTGATCTCAGTTCTATTTGCAAAGTAGAAATAAGATTGTTTTCTTAATTTTATGAAGGAATTTGAAATTATGGATGGTAAAAAAAGTTCCATGATATTATTACAGTTTCAGGCTACTTCACACTTTAAGGGGCTAAAGCTGAGCTTTTTCATGTTTTTATATTTTATGTGCACTGATTTAACAGTATGAGTCCTAGGCAATCTTTAATGAATTGAGCATTTGGTGGTTTAGTCTAGTCAATGAATTTGATGGTTTAGACTAGGTAACACCACCTAGAAGCAAAGGTGAGGCTGACATTCACAGAACTACTCAGTGAAATAGCTAGTTTCTGTATTCTTTAAAGTTAACAGAAAGTTACTGAAAGCAATTGGTTCTTTAGGCTTAGTTGACTCCTTCACCAAGGGCTTAGTTGACTCCTTCATTCCAATTCAGAATTCCAGTGTTTCTAGACACTGCAAATTTTGTTTTTCAGCCAGCTGTAGTCCTTGTACTACTTGAGATCTAAGCTGTAATATTCACTAATTTTAAATCTGTGATTAACAAGTTAGACTGAGTTAGTAAAAGCCTACATTGGTAAGGGCTTAGCCTTACCTTTAATAAAGACAGTATTAGATGGTTTGTGACATTCAGGAGAGTTTCTTTCTGTGGTGTGCTTAAATTTCCCTTAGGCCATTCTCAGTGAGGTTGGAATGGGCTTGATTGGAAAATTTTAAGGCTTTTTCCATTCTCTTTTGCCAAGCTGGTCTTTAAAACTGTTCTTTCATGATGTGTGAATTTCTCTCCATTTGAAGAACTAACAGCAGATACAACACAAAGTAGATTTTAGAAACGAGCTATTAGGCTGAGAAGAGGCACTTTAAGATGCCTGCAAGTTGCACAGCAACCAGAGGAACTTATAGTCATTTGATTTCTCAAATGACTCTGACTTTGACTCAAGGGAGAAACAGTTTTATTCTCCCCTTAGAGCTTTCTATCATATGTGATAAAGAGAAAATGTGTTTATACATTTTTCCCCCTCAAAAAAACCCCCAGCTGTACCTCATCTCAGAGAAACAGCAGCATCTATTACCATGTAAATTACCACAGAACACATCTGGTCACAGCTCCTATTTGTGATCTTCAATGAGAAAATACAGTGTAATCTTTGTTTCTTCTAGTTTTTAGACATAACATGCTGAACCTCCTGAAATCATAGATTAAAACCCAACCAACCAAATTACAATTGATGCTTGATGGTTTTTCAGTTTCTGTAGAATTGTTTCTTTCATCACTGTCCCAACTTGGAATTTTTCAATAACATTTTCTGATCATAACAGGCAACAGGTCTTGGCTTTTTCTGGAGATCATCACTGTATCAACTGTTGTCCAGTTTCTGCTGCATGCATGTGTAGGTTGATTTCAAATCAAATGTGTTTCTGATTTTCTTTTCTGATGTCCTCTGGAGCACAGTGGCACTTGTATGTTAGATGCAGCAGTCATGTTTATTATAGTAACACCGGATAAACATTGAGCTTCATAAATGCCAGATACTCCTCTTGGAGATCTTATTTTCAATACTGATTTTGGTCATTCCATATATGTGAAGTACCTCGTTCACAAATGGTCTGATTCTGATATAAAAGCCTGTTATAGCATATAAAATGTATTCACAAAATCTAAAAATTCCTACACTAATGAATGACTTTATCAGACTGAGCAACTAATTCCTTTCGCTTGACCTTGGTTTAGTAATTTTGAACATGGCAGTGACAATGCTCTGCTTGTATAGAATATTCCAAGAACTGCATATAAAAAGTACTCCTAATATTGGGCAGTTTTGGCTGTGGAGGAATATTTAAAAGATACAGCTGTGTGCTAAAGCTTTTATTTAGGAATTGTCTCTTTCACACCAAATCTGATCTCCTGGTGACTAAGACCTGTGGGAAGTCCTAGGTATTGTTAGACGTGATGAGAAGAACCTTGTAACTGTCTCATAAATGCACGTGGTGGCTGATTCAGTATTAGCCCAGGCCATGTCTTCACTGAGTGCAGTAGTGTCTACATGGGGCTTCTGCCAGGGTTGAATTTGAGGTGGCAAGACTTCTATTCAGAAGCCAGTCCCTTTGCTAGCCTGGCATAGTCCTTCCAAGAGCTGGTTTAAATTGTAGTAGTAAAAGAGTGCTTTCTATGATAAAAATGTTTCTGGAGGGGAAAGAAGAGCATGGTGGCACCAAATCCTTCCCAGAGATCCCTTTTAAATATGGACTAGCCAAGTGTAATAAACAGTACTGTCATCTGCAGGTTACTCACCGCTTTGAGTCCCCTTTATAAGACGTCTCTTCTCCTTGATAAATGCTGCTAGTACTGTTGTGTCCATTGAAAGTGTGATTCTTTATGATATAGCTGTGTCCAATCATAGATGTAGTTATATTGCTATAGGAGTATGTTTATCAATAACTATATATCCATGCTAGAACAGATTTTCTGGTTTAATTACAGCAAAGTAAGTATAACAAGCATTCTCAGAACAATAGTTAAGATTTTCTTCTGAACTTGCAGAGCCCAGTGAGAAATCTGCATTTAGTAGATCAGAATTGTAACTTCATTAAGATGGGTTAGAAATCAAATATGTAGAGAAAAACATAGTTGTCTTGGTCTTGCAGACATCTCTAATTAGCTATGGGTCTGAAAAGTTCTGAACACCACAGGGCTGTCCAGGTATAACCAGGAACATAAAGTCTGCTGGCATAGGCAAGAAATATCATGGCTTGAGTTTGAAATTCCAAAGGCTGTTAGGTATTAGAACAGTCTGAAGTAATTGCAGCCTGACCATGTCTGGTATAGAGTCACTGAGATGCAATAAATCACTATCATAATGCTATGTTTTACAGAGTGAAAGTAAACTTTCAAGTGTCACTTTTGGGACTGTGATCAAAGATTTCTTTTCGCCTCTGCTTAATCTCTTACATTTTACAACTACTCTCTTTCTTAATAGTGAGGCATGTTTACAAATGTGCTGTCCTGCTTCTTAACAGATGTCACCTGGCTGAACTTTACATTACTGCATGCTGTCTCATGCCCAGCCCATCCCACACATGCATATGCTGGCCTCCTTGCACAAAACCACGTGCAGCACCCCACACACTTCTGGAGACATTCTCTCTTCCTCTCTCTCTCACACACACACTCTCAGAGCTTTACACCTTTTCCCTCCTGTCTCATCTTTTAGTCACTTCTTAAAGATGCTGACAGTGATTTGTTTGAGGCAGTTGAAACCTGAGACATTCTGAAAAGAAGCGAGCTGAAAGAGAAATGCATGGGAAGAGAAAAAGCTTGTAGTAATTTCTATTGTATCACATTTGCACGAGGCTTCATGTGAGGTGAGTGACTGATCTACATAAGGATGATTCAAACAGAAAAAACATTACAGAAGACATTTGAAATCCTATGTAGAAAAATAAGAGTGAAATATCCCTCCTTTCTTCCCTCTGTCTCCAAAATATGCTTTTCCACACCACAGCCAGCCCCAAACTTAATATGAGGGTCTGTGTGAGCTCTAACACATACGTGAGGGGGAATGCACATAAAGTACCAGTCAGTAGTAATCTTTCTTTTTTTTTCCTCCTCAGTTTGTTGCTCAGCCAAACTGTCAGCAGCTACTAGCAACACTTTGGTATGACGGTTTTCCAGGATGGAGGCGGAAACACTGGGCAGTAAAACTCTTGACCTGTGTCACCATTGGACTGCTATTTCCTGTGCTGTCTGTGGCATATCTGATTGCACCGAAGAGCAGGCTGGGACTGTTCATTAAAAAGCCATTTATAAAGTTTATCTGCCACACAGGCTCTTACCTAACCTTCCTATTCATGCTCCTGCTGGCATCACAGCACATCGTCAGGACTGACCTTCACATGCAGGGACCGCCTCCCACCATCGTGGAGTGGATGATCCTGCCCTGGGTTCTAGGTAAATCAGAAACACAAAAATGTCTGAGCCATAGTCACCTGACTCGCACCTGTGGCAACTGTGTAAAGACTTGTTCCTGATCTCAGCGTCATCAACATGTAAAGAGATTTGGCAGCCAGCTTCAGTAACTGCACAAAATAGCTGGGCTCCTAGGGCTCTTCTGCTGTTCATATTGCCATCTGAGATGCCTTTAGCCATGACCCTGGGTGAACTGCAGCAGACACAGCTCTCTCCCTGCTTCCCCCCTGCTCTGTGCAAGGAACGGGTTAGAAATTAGCTTCTGGGCTTCACTAGTAACAAATAGTGTCACTTCTCATGCTGGCTTAGTGCTGCTGGCTGGTACATGGCAGAAGGCAGCCCCAAGAGCCTGCCTCTGCTTTCACCTTCTCACTGACCTGCTCCTGGAGCCAGTGCACAGGTACCAGGCCTCCTTATTCCTTGGCTCCCAGACTCCCAAATTGCCTACAGGACAGCAGGAAAGGGAAGATAAACCTCACTCTGCTGTATGCCTCTGTGCTGATAAACACTGACCAAATCCATATCAAGTATTCTAACATAAGCAGGAGAAGGAGGAAGTATTTACTATCAGAATGTTAAACATGAGGCTCTTATTCCAGTCTGTCTTGGGCAGCCACAGCTGGTGGGAAGCCTATGTTCCAGAAAGCAGGATGTATGGGTGAGGTAGTGAGGTGGGATGGGACAAAGCAGATAGAGACACTGAGGGAGAGGAGCAGAGAAGCATAGTTGGATATATATTTTATGAGAGAGATTTATCCTTTCAAACTGAGCTCCAGCACAACAGCAAGTGAAAACCTATGAACTCCATCAGAAGTATGATCTCTCCTCTAATTAAGCTCCCATCTCCCTTGCTGTGCCATTAACATATAGCACCGCTGTGAGCTGGGGTGTTACAAGGAGGTCTGCTCACGGGCAATGGTTTCCACACCTTTGTAGCTCTCCTCCAGCTTCTGTCCATACAGCCCAGGTCAGTTCAGTGCAAAATCCCAGAGGTCAGGTAACAGTGAATTGCGACTGGTTAGTAGAGGTCAGTGGGGTGGAAAGCCATGCTGATGCTTTCTGAGGACAGCTCTCACAAACCTCAATCTCTGGAGCTCTCCTTACGGCTCCTCAGTGCTTCTCATGGGTCCACCCTTGCTTTCCTGTGCCGGCTGGCTCCCCTCTCCTGGTAAGCCTGGGCCCCAGCTCCTTGTTTTTGTGGTGGCTCTGGATCAGGCTGGTTCTGTGCTGAAGGAACCTAGCTGTTCCTAAAACCTAAAATTGCTGGTGGAAAATGAGGAATGAAAGAGTTGCAAACATGTTCACAAATCACTTTCCATCGTGACCCAGGGCGCTTTGCTCCTTGCATAGCTCTAACACAACTTACATATGGTAACTCAAACCTTATTACCTTATTAAACTGATTAATGGCATTGAAATGCATATGTTCGTAGAAACTTCAGAGTAAGCTGAGAAGGCTAAATGTCTTTTCTGAGCTTAAGTGATCTCTTCACTTTATCCTTAACTTCATGGTTAAAATTCAGGGAAATGGTGGGCATTTTAGCAAAATTGATTTGCAGATGAAAGAAGGGTAATCCATTAAAAAAAGAAAAACCTTCAAAATCACCTCTTACAGCTGTCTGCTCTTCTTTTTGAGTTCTTTTGTTTTGGGTAATTAGGGATGTTGTGGGACTGTTTATTAAATGGAGAAATTAGAACAGTTTCACCAGATTAAAGGTGATTATTTAAGAAATATTTTCCACTATAAAAGTAGAGAGAGGACAGGCACACACAGCATTGCTGTAACTATAGTAACCAGCAATGATAACTTGCTATAAATACAGTATATGAGTTCTTCAACAGGCCCCTCTCCATTGATTTATTTTATTTTATGTTTTTGTGTGCATGAAAAGATTTGGAGGCAGCTGTAATGAAATTATCTTATTGGCCTTGACATTATGCTTGCGTGATTATTGACCTACTGGCTGGCAGCTGAAGAGCTAAGATTGATATCTGGATGTTTGCAGCAGTTCATTTCAACATTATCTGCTCTTCAGATTGAACTTCCAGGTCCTAAAACTTGAGTTGCAAGTAGTAAATGACCCCTGCAGTATCCTGTGGTGAGGCATGGGTAGCTATTAGGGTAACTATCTTGGTAATGCACCTGGAGGTGTACTTTGTTGGTTTTTTTTTAATTTTCACACATGTTTCAGGTCTTCACTTTGAGGATGATGTTGTATACTGGGTAATTCAAAGTATCTGGGGGCTCTAAAGACATTCTCAGAAGCATGTAGGTGATGAAGGAGTCTAGCTGCTGTTTGGTTTTTAATGGGACTTGGGCTTTCAAAAATACTTAAACAGTTCTAAAGTAAAGGTGATATAAGTTACTTAAAATTAGAATTGTATGCCAGGTGAGTTTAGCAGTCTGGTTAATGAACTTCAGAAGCTGCCCCTCACCCCTCCAGCGGCAAGGAGTTATAGTGAAAGTTAGCAAGTGCCAAAAATTACTACCAGAAGGCATTTCAGAGTTGAGGTGATGGGCTCTGGCCATATCCCCAGGAACAAATATTCACCTTGCAAAACCTATAGCCGTATTTGACATTAGGTGAGTCATTGCTGAGAGATGTGATGCCAGGCTGCGGTGCCCTTTTTCATGCTGAGTCCTGCCTTTTTTCATATTTAGTCCCTATGGGCTTTTTGTGCAGCAAGATGCGTAAGACTGAGCATAGAGAATTAGTTCAATTCTTCCTTCTTCGATGTGATATTTCCAGGTCAGGGGGGGAACATACTGGTATGCAGAAACTGGTACTAGTGTTGCATGCTCTGCAGAGAAAGCCAGGAAAAATCACTACTGTCCAACTGAGTAATGAATTACTTATAGTTCCTGTGAGAGCAGACATTCTGTTAGAAACTACGCTTCATACAGTTGCTAAATAGTTTATTCATATAGAACAAATTTCATCTGAGCCAATCCACTCATACTAGTTATAATTAATCTATGTTTCAAGCAGTCTCCTTGTGTGTATATCTGGAGACCTGGATAGGAAACCTAGGTCTTTTTCATATCTTTCTAGACTACATTCCCCACAGAGATGTAAAATGTCTCCTAATCAGCAGTATTATACTTTGTAGAAGACAGGAGGGATGAGATATTTTTTCCAAGCTGTTAATTTAGAGTTGTCTTTTGTTACATCAGATATACACAGTGCTTTAGTGGCAAATAATACCTCATCATGACAGTGAACTGTCTCTCTTTCTACAGGTTTTATCTGGGGAGAAATCAAGGAAATGTGGGATGGTGGATTCAATGAGTACGTACACGACTGGTGGAATCTGATGGATTTTGCAATGAACTCCCTCTATCTTGCAACTATCTCCCTTAAAATTGTTGCCTACGTCAAGGTACAGTAACTTGGAAGAGAGAATTTGTAACTTGCTTGTGAGAACAGTAGACATAGGGTACACAGGATTGTCAAGATCAGAGAGAATAGCTGCTTTTCAAGCAGTCCATTTTTGAAAGTACACCTGGAAAGCTTATTAATTTGTTAGATTGTCTTTCTCATCCTTTGATCATCACTATTTGATTAAGACTGAAGTAGATTGTTTGGGCATTGGATAGAAGTTTCCCCACTTGCTGTCCATTCTGTAGCTACTTAGTTGCCAAAGATATATTTTGTTTTCCATATGACAGTGGACCTCTTTCAGTAATGCTGGACATAGTGAAAACATGATTTTTAAATAAAACAGTAAAGAAAAAAATACAAGAATAGGGTTATCTGAAAACATCTGCAGCCAAGATTTATAATCTGTAGTCCTACAGATCTGTAGGTTACTAATCAGATGTTTGTGAAAAGTCTACTAAGAAAAGCAAGCCTGCTAGTAGGAGGCTTCCATCTGACATAAAGGAGTCACCTTATTCTCTTCAATAGTTTTAAACTATAGGCAAAGAAATGACCAAGGAGAATGCTGGAGCTCTAATACCATGCAGATTCTTCACTGTCACGTTCCATTTATGGTGAGAACTCACATCAGAGCTCATCCTCAAAAGCACCTTCCGCATTTATAAACTTCTGATGCTCCAAGTTAGTGTATGCCCATGTTTTGAAGCCAGAGGATGGCCTGAAATAGTTTCCCTGTGTATCTCTTTTTCAAAGACACAGACAAGACGCAAATGGCCTCCTGTAAACTTCCTTATGCAGTGGCTCTCTGACTTCATCTGGAGCTGCATGCTTGGCCTGATTCATACCAAGAAAATCTTGGTATGAATTAACAGTAACTTCAGTACAGTTAGTATCATTACACAGGTGTAAATAAGGTAACTGCAGTCTGCTCCTTGTCCACTTACTTGGATTCTAGTGTTGCTGTGCTACTGTGTTGGTTTTGCTCTGGTAGAAGGGTACTACTTCTTTTAGCCCAGCTCCTAATAAGCAGGACAAGCACTTCCCCAAAGCAACATTGTTTAGTCCTACCCAAGCATGAATGCAGGCAGAGAGGAAAAGAGGAGAAAATTTCACAAAGCTTATTGACTCCAAAATAGAAAGGCTTTTATAAAAAACTTTAGCAAGCAGTCCTGCTATGGGGCCTTTTAAAAATCCAGAAGGCTGCATAGTGGTGAGATAGTTTTTCAAAGGGAAGAGCTTTAAGATAGTTGCTGCTCCCTGAAGAGGCAGCTCTGTAACAGCATCAAAGCAGGAACAGATTATGTCTTTTTTTCTCCCAATGTTCAGAACCAGCGAGGAAATTACAGACTTGAAAGGTTGGTCTTTAAACTGAGAGCAATACCAAAAAAAAGCTGGAAATCATAAGAGTCACGAACAAATCTTAAAATGTTAACAATCTTGTTCTTTCTCACACACAAATTACTAGAAGAGCTGTGCATCCACAGATTTTTACAGTCACATACTGAGATTTAAACTCTTAGCCAAGCCACAGATACAAAGGAAGTACAGCTTTTTTGTATACTCTGTAAGAAGTACAGAAACCTACGGGCTAACTACAAAGACCTATATGCCATCACACAAAAGAATGCTTCCAGGAATATATCTGTTTGAGTACATATCAGACCCACTTGGATTAAACCTGGTTGATCTAAGGTCTGCTCCTGATGAGGACCAATGTCAGACAATTCTGAGAGATGCATAAAATTGTGTATAGGAGTAGTTCGGAAACAGCATGCTCACAGAAGTTCCCTCTGACCTGTGTCACTTAGAGGTTGCAGTCTGCTCTGAAACATAAAGATTTATAACATTGATAATGGCTTCAAAACCTTTTGCAACATGACTTGTAAAGGCTTTTCTTATTTATAGAACAGCCCCGAGCTGGAAAAGGCTGCTGTATATGCCAATATACCATATTGTAACACTTCTTAGAGCTTCAAAGGATTACATGGACATTTAGCTTTCTGCCAAATATCAGAAAAATAACATGCATGCTGACACTAATATTTTCCATCCTTGTTTTTACATGGAGACTTATTTTTTCCTTGATTTGACTGGTTCCAAGACCTAGCCCAATTATTGTACAATAGCAATGAAATCTTCAGGCTAATTATAGGGTAAAAATACTTTCTTAATCAGTTTTCATTTGCTGCATCGAATTATCATGTAATAAGGAAGCATAAATGTGACTGCCTGGAGTAACTTATTTGTACTATTCTGTATACATCTTTGCTGTTTCATCTTTATCTTCTGATGCTTAACCTAAACAACTCAGCCTTCCTAAATATCCAGCTTCATTAGATACCTCTGAAATCTTCAGTTTCTTTATTACTAGTGGTGCTATGCTGCTCTGAAGAGACTATGGTTTTCCAAACAACGATATACCATCAGTTTATAAAGAGCCAAAATATGACCCTAACAAGTTGCTGTAAAAATAGACATGAGATGAAGAAGACCTTTTCACATACCTTTATGTGCAGTCTGTGCTAAACCCTAGCAGAGAGCCCCTGGCCTGCTGTGTCCAGCCAGCATGCAAAAGGGAATTGTGAACAACTGTTCTCCCTAGGCAGGGGAAGCTTTCCAGTCACAACCATCCACCCCCACTGCTGGATATTGGCAAAAAGTTAACATGTCTGCCTGTTTGTAAATATTTTAAGACCCATCTTCAAATCAAGTTAACAGACTTAGGCCATGATGTTTATGTAATAAAGAACAGTTTGGAAATGTCAGAAGCAATCAGAGGTCATGCTGAAAAGCCTTTGTATCATGTCTCAGCTCCTTCATACAGAGGAATAGTTTGAAATATCAACTTGCTTTTAGCTGTGTCCTTAAAATAATTGTGAACTCATGTATTGGACCTTCTGATTTAAATAGAAAAGCCCCTGAAAACTCATCTGTCAGTATGATATTGATACCATTTCATTTTAAAAGGTATAAAAATTATGTTACGAGTCCTAAATGCGCTGGCTATGCTATTAGTTATATTATTCTAAGTACATTTTTACCTTTTTATACATGTTAAATGAGCAGCAACAAATGTTAAAAGGACAATTATTCCTTGATATTAAAATGTCTTTGACTCCATTCTGTTGTGCCAGTGTAGTTAAGCCAGAGTAGTTACATTTATACCACCAGCTCTTCAGTGTTACCTATTTGCATCAGACTGCACTTTGCTCAGAAAATGCTTCTGCTTTTACAGTTACATGACGAACCAAGTTAATGTTATAATTGATGCACTCAAATGTATCCAGTGCTTCAGCTGTAATTATGACCTCCACTTTAGCAACTCTCCTAAAATTGCCATGACAAATTAACTAATAAGAAAATTAATATGAAGAAAGCATTTTGGTTCTGGGCTGTTGGCACTTTTTTTGAGATCACTAGGGAAGGAAAGCATCCACTTATTACACTCAGTAGTTCATTGCTTTTCTTCTTCCCTCCCTTCTTCCTCCCTCACATTCTTCCTCAAATGTGCAGCATTTTGAATGTGCAGTCATATTTAGGAGGAAAAAGAAAAAAAAGGTAATTGGAAATTTCCGACCTGAACCTGCTAAAGGGTGGTCTGAACCCCTTTAAATGTTGAAAGAGAAGGAGATTGTGTATGAACCCATGGACCTGAAGAACACACAAACAATGAACTCAGAATTCAGAAGGTCTGTTTTCTATATTTAGTCTAAGAAGCCTCTAAAGAAAATCTGGTTCCACAGTTATCCATATCAGGGGTCATCATCTAGTAGGGAGACTTCATAAGAAGGTATCCTTACACCCAATCTCTGCCCTGATCAAGTCAGCTTCAATCTTGAATCCTGAATGTTAGTCTGACAGTAACTGAGACTTAAAGAGTTTAAAAGTACTTCTTGTGTCATTGGACTCTGCTTATTATTTACATGTGAACCATTAGTATTAGCAGGTGTGACTTTTTGAGTTATCTCAGAGTAATTACAACATAATTCACTTTTATAACCTTATTTCTTTCAGTATAACGGTTCTCGTCCAAGGGAGGAATGGGAAATGTGGCACCCGACTCTGATTGCAGAAGCCCTCTTTGCAATATCCAACATTTTAAGTTCCTTGCGTCTCATATCCCTGTTTACAGCAAATTCACACCTGGGACCCTTGCAGATTTCTCTGGGACGCATGCTGCTAGACATCCTTAAATTCCTTTTTATCTACTGTCTGGTGCTTCTGGCTTTTGCCAATGGACTGAACCAGCTTTATTTTTATTATGAGACCAGTGCCTCGGAGGAACCCAACAACTGCAAGGGGATCCGATGTGAGAAACAGAACAATGCCTTCTCCACGTAAGACATCCTTTCTGTTTTTAAGATTGACTTTCACAATCCCCTGTTCTACCTGCCTTAGCCTGTTGTCTGTCACTGCACTGAAAGTGCCTTTATTCCTTCACAAATGTCAGGTGAGCTGGTTGACTGCAGGAAAGGTGTGAGTTAACTGGAGCAGACATTCTGCTGAGCTTTGCTGTCAGAAAGACTCTTACTTAGGTCTAGAATTGGGAGACAATCATTTTAGTTCTGGACTAAAGAGTCTCCCTACATGATCCTGCAACTTAAATTTTATGATGGCTACGTACAATTTCACTGTATTTGAGAAAGCAAGTATCCTTTTGCCATAATAATTGTTTTGTCTGATTCCAGAGGAAAGGAGGGGAAACTAAACAAAATTTATAAAGCAATGCATAAACCTATGAAAAAAAGGTATTAATAAGGAATGTGATAAAGCAGAAACAACAATCTCACCTAGGCCATTTTATGCATATATGATGTTGCAGACTTCTGTGATTTTCCTTGCAGTGAGGTGAAACTAAAATCCCAGCAAAAAATGCTGAAAGTGCTGGTACTTTACTGAGATGTTGGCATGGAAATTGCTGTGGTGACAGCTGGCAGGGCTGAAAGAGATAGCACATGCTGAAAAATAACATGAATTGTCTTTCTGATGTATTTGTTTTAATTACTAGTAGTGGAAATAATTATAATAATCAGCCCCCACCCAATTGTTCTTGCTTCTTGCACAGTACTTAAAAACACAATGGGAAGAGAAATAAATAAAGCACGGTCTAGAAAAAGGCCTACGCCTTGTAAACAAGCAAAACAAAACTGTTGTCCACCACTTTATGCTAAATTAAATAAAACTTGTCATAATGCCCAATAATTCTCCACCCTTCCTCAGCTGAAGGCTTGAGGTTAAGAAAGAATTTGTGCATATTTGCACTGTTATCAAAAGCAGATGATGGCTGAGGCCACATGACTTGGTTGGAAGAGGAAAAGCTCCATCATTGTCCTGAGGTCTCCCTCCTTAAAAGAAATGGGGGATTTTCATGGGATAGAGTCCAGCCCTGAAAGAGCATCACGACCTAGAAGACCAGACATGCTGCCATTTTCTACTGCAGAGCAGGAACACCACAGGCTTGATTAATTTTCTCATTAAACCCATCTGTATCTGGGAGAAGTGAATGGAACTGCACTGTGCTAATGAAAAACAGAATTAAAGACTTTGGTCTTTTTTCTGTTTTAATTGCTTCGCATGTCCCAGAAATGTGTTGTGCTGCCCTTGCAGAGGAATTAAATAACAAATACTGTTCCTTGATCTACATCCATATTGATGCAGCAGCCAGAGGGAGAAATGTTTGGCAAGCACAATGTTTGTTAAGTGGCAAATTCTAGCTCACCAAGGGTCAACACCACAAAGTTTAGGACTAGAGCCTGCCTTTCCCTGGAGCTATGGTGAACAGATGTATTCAGTTCTACATTCTGGTTGGGACCTGTCTCCATTGCAAACCAGTTAGTTGTTTTACGGATTTCGCTGTCAGCAGGTTAGTGGAGAAAACAACAGCAGGATTTGACTAAAGAAAAAAGAGCATTGGGTCAGAGAAAAAAAAAAATAAATCCCAAGTTTGTAAGAAGGTGTAATATCTTGGGAACTAGAAATGATACAGAACCACTTAACAAAAAGCTTGCAGATCAGCTTAAATACAGACCACAGTTTCTCCCACCCTAGCATTCGGTTTAAACCCCCTGCCAAGGAGAATGTAGCACAGAAAGGAAATTGAGGGGGCTCAGCCTTTATGGTAGAGGTTTGTTTAAAACAAAATCACAGTGGGAGAGGATCCATTAGGACTGAGGTCTCCTGGCAGGGGACAGAATGCTCTGCAGTTACTTTTTGTTTGAGACTTGCTTAAGAAATTTATTTAACATGTTCTTAAAAGTTTAAATAGTCATTATTAACACCCCCAGTACAAGCTGACATTTGGCCCTTGAGCAATGCACAGCATGGGTGACTGGCTAAGAATGAGGAACCTGCAAAACAGAAAATTATATTGTTGGGCTGGGGAGAGCAGGCATGGCTGGAGTGAATTCAAGTCAGAGCTGGTGTTACCTCAAGTTTGCTCCTAGTTCATCCCTAATGAAAGAATAAATGTAAAAAGCTTTCAATCAGTACCCTTTGATTCCTACCAGCATTTCTAGGCAGTCACACAATAAGATCTAATTTTGTAAGGGAAGGAAAAGCAGGATGCCACTCATGTTTGTACAGCTTGTTTAAAATGTGACACTTATTTACCAGTGCATTATTTTCTGTTACTCCCAAAGGATGGGTTTAATATTTTCTTGGTGAAGAAATTTTCTGCATCACAAACATAGATCACGGAAAAGTAATATTCCTTTGTGACAGCAATGAGGTGAAGTCATAAATAATTTAATGGTTTATGCTTTGGCCTCACCATCCCTTAGAAGGCAGAATGTCTACTGCTTAGGCAGAGTTTGAAAATAGCTTTATCGCTGTGATTCTGGCAACAAGGAGGGAGAAGAGAGACAGAGAGGAAGAGGAGTAGTAGGTGGAGGAAGTCACACCTTACTGCCTGCTGTGTCATTCTCACTGAAGAGTCACACTGATGCTGGGGCCATTTCTCCAGGATCTACAGGAGGTCAGGAGGCTTCCTGTGGCAGAGGGGGGCACTTGCTGTCTCTAAGCTGCTGTGGGGAGTGGTGGAGTTTTGAGATTTGTCCTGTTTGTTTAAGATCCAAAATAATACTCAGCAGGAGGAGATAGTCTCTCAGTCACAATTTCCAAAATTCTTTTTTTAAAGCTGCTTCTTTGAAGTAGTGTGAGCCCCGCCTGAAACACTGTGAAAAGAGATTGTGGTCCTGGCCTGTCATTAAACACTGAGGGAAGAGTAACTAAGTCTTACTTCTGTGCGAAGTTAGAGAAACCAGTTGTGCTCTTTTTTGGAAGGTACTACATGTCCACATGTAAATATACTGGCCTTAGTCTGGGCCCAAATTATACTCCTGGTTAATACTGTGAATTCAGAGCAATGAATTAATCAGTTCTAAGATGGATTTCAGTTTCATGACAGGAACTCACCTGTCTCCCCTGAGCCTACAGCCTAATCAGTACTTCTACTGGTAATAGTTAAAATAAGTTAAAAGATAGCTAGCACTCTACCATTTTTAGTAGAGAAGTGCTTAGCATTCTTTGGTTTATCCTTATTTTACCATCTCACATTTAATAAATCTAACAAATAGCCTGACTTTTGGGAGAGAGGATTTTTGCTTTAAAAGAGTCTTCATAATTTTGGCCAGTGAAAAACGTAAGATACATCCACAAAACATAAAGAAACTAAATCCCCATATAAAGCACAGGGGTACAGGTGGAACAGATGCCCAGAGAAGCCGGGAGAACAGATTCGTGGTATGTCAAGTAAAATATCTGAATTATTTGTGTTGATTTTTCTAGTAGGAGCATTTGAATATATCTGCTGACCTCAGGCCAAAATGGAAACTCTTAAACAGGCGTATAAATGTCATTTTTTGATGATACAAATGCCATATTTTGGAAAGCTAAAACAAAGATGCCCAAATAGAGCCATTATTTAGATTGCTGATTATGTATTTGACGTGATTGCGAAAGGTCACTTGTCTCTGGCTGAAGCAAATAGAGACCTGGGATGATCTCATCAGCTGTAAAGCACAGCGAGGTCAGGTCTAGTTCATCTATGGAAGGAAGACTTCAAAACAAGAAAACCTCTGGAGCTGAACTGATGTGATGACTCTTTCATCTGAGTCATTACTGACGGTGTTGCAGCGTGCTGGTGAGGGCCCTGCACTGTGGTGCATGGGAGCTGCTGCACAAACAAGCCATAGCAACCAGCATTTTTGGCCATGTGCGTTGCTAACAGTCGGGGTCTTAGCTCACTGACCTGGTTTGCTTGCAGCTGAAGTAATTGCAAGATCTCAGACTGTATTAGAGCAAAAGGTGCAAGTGGATGTGATTTCTCACACCTCCTACCTCTGTTGTGCAGTGTTTAACTACTACAGCCATGCTGTACTTGGGGATGGGCTCCCTGAATGTTTAGTCTGCATATTAATGCAGGCACTGATTAAACAGGGGAGTTTATATCTATAGATAACAGCAGTATCGCAGCATGGCAATTTTAATTAGAGGGCATACATTGTGGCTGTTCTTTACACGTGTGTAGAGCAGAAAAAGGAACCTTGGGTTCCTTCAAGGCAGTTTGGCTTATTGCATCTCACAAGGATGTGGACAGGGCTTGCAGACAGGTAGCAGATGTTGTTGCTGTGACACAACTCTGACATGCATTGGCCAGTGGGTCATTGTGGCTGGAGTTCAGGCTGCCTCCCAGGGAGAGTGAATGGCTGTACTGAGCAGCTGCTCTGTGGTGACCTAGGCTCCCAATGTCTGTGTTCCCCACCTGAACACTGCCTGAACCAGGCATTGTTTTCCATTCCCCAGAGTCAGATAACCAAGTAAAAATCTGTTTTTATTTGCAGACTTTTCGAGACCCTCCAGTCACTCTTCTGGTCTGTGTTCGGTCTGCTGAATCTCTACGTCACCAACGTGAAAGCCAGACATGAGTTCACAGAATTTGTTGGGGCCACTATGTTTGGGACCTACAACGTCATCTCCCTTGTTGTGCTGCTGAACATGCTCATAGCCATGATGAACAACTCCTACCAGCTCATTGCTGTAAGTTATCTCATTCTCTTTCTTTCCTTTTATTTTTTTCTTCATGTGCCTCATCTGTTTGGCTTATAGCAAGTGTGTATCTTCTGGGATGCTGGAGACTGCTGCCCCCAGCTTTTGACAGCAGATAGTTGGGATTTCTACTCACTAGCCTGAATCATGCTTGCGGAGGCGGTTTTGCTCTGTTTGTAATGCTTCTTAGCTGGAAAAGGCTTATCAGCTGTGATCTGCCCTTGTCTTCTCCTGCAGAGTAACCTCACTGATCACCTTGCCATTAGC
Source organism: Athene noctua (assembly GCF_965140245.1). NCBI lineage: Eukaryota > Metazoa > Chordata > Aves > Strigiformes > Strigidae > Athene > Athene noctua. The sequence continues at coordinate 10,665,387 of NC_134047.1, read as the reverse complement.
AGCTGGTTTACTTTGTAGCAGAGAGGGTATATAAAGGGAAGCTTCCCCCACTGCTACCTGATGTTTGGTTTTAACTTGGGAGGTGTTGTATTTTTTTTTTCCTCTCACCTATTACTGTTTTCTCTTTTGAAACCCTGTGTGTCAGGAGCGCAGTCCTGTAATTTCTTATTCCACAATCTTCCCACTGAAATGAGATCATTTCCATCTGTAACATCAGCCAGCCTCCTGGCAGCTGACTCTGTAGACCTATAATCTCAGATTCCTGAGTAATCTCAGTGCAGGATGAATCTCAGCTGAGGCAGCTCAGGGCTGCCAGTTGGCTGTAGAGCCAAGTTTCAAACTTAATATTATCTTCACTTGAATGTTCAAAACTGGTCTCTCTACTGTAATCTCATTCTGTGTACCTAAAAGCCAATCTGTACATCAATGATTAAATTTTTCAACAGACTGAAAACTAAAGCAACATGGCTCTGCGTTTTAAGCTCTCCAGGCAAACTACACAGAAGCAGTATGGAGGGAAGAAGAGTCGTGTGTGCACAGTACTTAAACCACGGGGAACTTATTTTCCAGTTCTGAGAGCTAACATGATAGGTTCGGAGATAATGAGGTGATGAAGTGTAACATCATCTGTGAACAGAAACAGGAGTTAGGAAAGTCAATTGTGTCCTCAGCTGGTCACCCAGAAGTACAGATAGAGTAGAGAGACTTCCTTCTCTGCTTTGGATGACTTTTGGTTTTACTCTAGAAGATAGAGGATAAAACAGAGAAAAAGAACTAGTACCAGATCTCCTATTTCCATTCCCAACTTCCTGGACAAATCTCTGGGGAAGTGTATGGGTGAGCTGCTTTCCCAGCTAGAGCACAGAGAGTATTGAGTTGTCAGCTTGAACATGTTCCACAACTGTTGTTGATTATGTGCTGATTGAAGTGGCTCCTGGATTTAGTTATCTAGTCAAACTGAGCACAGATCCGGTCAAATCGGTGATCCTTTTGGACATCTGATCAGTATGAGAAAAACTGGACCAGTGACCTTCCAAATGAGCAGAAAAGCAGCTTATCACAAAGGCATCTCTGTTTTATCAGTCTGCTTCAATGCTTTAAGTGCTTTCTCTTTGTTCAGTGCTACTCCTCTGCATTCCAGGGAGACTGGAATGAGGGGCAGAAAACAAAGATACTCTCCTTGGCCATTTTCTCCCATTCCCCTTCCTTTATTGTCATCAAATAGGCTTGTCACTGACGCAAAGCCCAAACCTAAGACTGGGATAAGAATAGCAGTATTTGCTATTCACTGGGACACAAACCACTCATCATTCTTTTCCCTGAATAATTTGAGTGATGCAATGACACATTACAAACAATCCCACATGATTTAGAGAGACCCATCATAACAATTAACTGAATGAAGTGAATGGTCCAGAGCTGACTGTTGTATTAATGTTTTTGTATATGGAGCAGTTGGGAACAGTGAGTTGCTCCATCAGAAAGTATGCTTGTGAGAGACGTGAGGGTAAGGGACTGAACTCACCAGATAATGTAGGCATGACACACAGTTCAGCGTGCAGCATGAGCCCCCTACTCAGAAGAATGACAGTGAAAAGGCTACAGGATACTTATTTGACACTTAAACTGTCATATTGCAATTGCTACTGAGAGCAGTGACATTTCTTGAGAAGTCAAGAGGCAGTCACTTCCAGTCTCTTCTTGTGCAGTGCATGCAGCTTGTTTTCTAAAGCTTGTATTTCTGCATGCTCACAGTATTCTCTCGGGGACAAGTTTTCTTCATGTGTCTTCTCAGGGCAAACATCAATTAATCTCTTCCCTGAAGAAAATAACTCATTAATAAATGTTGAGCTTCACAACTATGGGTCATTTTTTAACCTTCTGTAATCAGGCCTACCCCTTTCTGAATCACAGTAGACTGGTTGCTAGACTGGGCATTTTATCCTTCTGGTATTTATATTACATTGAATACACATGGAATGACAGCAAGGAAAGGACCAAGAAGCCCTTGAAGTGGGGTGGAGGTCTTCTTCTCAATACACCTATAGGAAATCTTGTCGCAGATGCACAGAGCTAGAGGTAGGCATCAGGGATGAGAGTGCATCGCTGCTTGCTGATTCCCCCTACAGTGGAGCGGTCAGGACTTCTTAATTAATTCCACTTGTTAATGAGCCAGTGGCACTGCTGCAATGCAAACAGTCCTTCTCCCCTCCTTTCTTCCAGGGACAAATATGTTAAATGCATCTGTAGCAGTTATTTTTCAGGTTAGCTTTTCTCCATTGTCTCATATATACATGAATTTCTGCTGTGAGGTTAGAGAAAGGACTCTTCATTACATCTCCCTAGTACGGGGGTCAGGGCTTGGTAGTTAATTAAGCACTGTAGGCACACAGCATGAAACCACAGAGTATCTGTGGAAGACAGAGCACAGCAAGCAAAGAGTAAAACCTTCACACAGATTTGAGTGAGTCCTGACTCATGGAAAGAATTTTTCTGCCATAATTTTGTTGGGTTTTTTACTAAGCTATTTCAGACTTCAATAAATACATTTTTCTAGGGGTACCCTGAAGCAGTTTCAATATTGATTTTTTTCCTACAGCCCATTTTTCTCTATTGTCAAACCACTGTCAAGAGCTGGTTATGGGAGACACTACGTTTCACCAACAAAGCAAACAAAATCCAAATGCACACCAAAATTTCCATGTGCTTTGCACTGTTTCAGTGTGTGAAGATCAGAATGTTCTGAACAAACAGCACAGAATGCAACTGGATGTTATGCACTGCTGAATCTCTCATCTCAGTAACTTCCCAGATGTGACAAAAATACCATTACCTGATGAATAGAAGAGGAATATGTCATGATGACAAGAGGAAGGACAACAGAACTTACCTGAGAGTAGCCAGGTGGCTCCATCATTTGTAAGTGGCAGAAAGTAACAGAGGGGGTAATGAGGACACTGACAGGCTGTTTCTTATAGGATTCCCACTTGACTGCAGCTGAAGTTACACAGTCCTTCTGCCAGTTTGTAATTTTTTTCAAAACAATGTGATAGTGGGTGTTACTGGGGGTCTTACGGTGCAGGTGCATTTTTGCCTTTCTGGTGCACAGGGGGCACGTCCATTTTGCAGGGAATTAGCAATCTACACATATTTTCTGAAAGCATGTTCCTTGTGGACACATCCGTGATATTCTGGGAAGTCATGCAGGAATTAGTCACTGGAAGTGTACCAACAGTTGACTCTGCAGCCACAGGAGCAATAGGAAGCAAGATCGATGGAAGAACAGCAACTAGGACACATCTGCAGAGGAAAACCATAGGGCTGTGAACCCGTAATCTGAGCTCCAGGTGAGTTAGAGCACTAAGTGGTGCACAACAGCACTGCAGCACTAGGCATCCCACTGACATATTAAGGAGCGATGTAAGCACTTGCAGTTTTCATATGTTTTAGTAAAGTACAACAATGCTTAACACCTCAGGGATAGCATCACACCAAACTAGGTCTGAAAAGAATTACCTCTAACTAAAGTGCATGGAAGGGAAGGTGTTACAGCTTCAAGTGTGTAGTACATGGTGTAGGTGTGATGTTGGAATCATGACTTCACTACAGCAATATGTATTAAGTTACACAATTGTTTTGTATATAGTATTTTGTATCCAGTTGGTTTGTATGTCTGTTCTTTCAAGCTGGTTCATCTCAGACAGCTGTTACTGCAAAAGACAGCTGCACATTGAATTTTTTTAAGTGTATCTCTGTCAGTAGCGTGCATGACCAAATTGAAACATAGTTGCCAGTGTTGGGATTGGAGAAATTAGGGCATTGGACACCAAAACAGGATTGCAATTTTAAATGATGAAATGGAGTGGATTAGCACATATTGTGGAGAACAAGAATGAAAATTATAAACATTTTGCATAGTAAAACAAAAGCTGTACAGTAAACAGAAACAGTTGGTATATGCAGCTAAAAATAAGTGATTACCTTCAGGAAATTTTGACTGTAAGTGCAGGGATGCTGTACATGTGATTTTCTCTATTTTTGCAGAGTAGAGAGCTTAACAATTAAAGCACAGAGGAATATAAAGATTTTTCAGCTTCCTATTACATTGTTTCCAACATGACTTTGGATTTCCCCCAGGAAGTAGTATCAAACTTTTCCTGATCTACAAACAACAAGAATTCCTGTAGTTTTCTGTGCCAGCTGAACTCCCTCAGCACCATGGCAGTAATTGCTACCCAGTGTAATTCACAACAGCAGTAGAAATTCTTTTCCCCATTGTGATCTATGACCCTTAGGACTGTAAAAAAATGTTGCACCTCCTCTGCTTGCATGACCTACAGAGTAATTACTTGGTGATTTTGCTAAGGAAGAATTTTACAAATCAATAAACTTAGTTAATGATACACAGTTGGACAGTTCCTACGTGTGGCAGGTTTTGGGGTGGTAGATTGTACCCCTGTAGAGGTAAGGCCAGCTCCAAAACCTGGACTCAAATCTAAGCTATTGTAAAATGTCAGGAAGTGTTCATCTTGCAGGCCCCCATTTCAGAACCATTCATTTGAATTTCTTAGGAGAAATCAAGATGTACTTGTTTTTTAACTCTGTCATACAGCAGGAAATGAAATTATGCCCTTTTTATACTCCTGTTGCCAATACAAGCTGGGATTAATGTCTCTTGAAGCCTTTTATGGTGTAGCAAAACAACTAGGCTCTAGAAAGGGGATTAAATGGCTCTTCTTTGGTTTGCCAGCTGAATGAAATATCACTGTTTGTCCCCCAGCTTTATGACCCTCAGGGGCTCCAGCTGACCAACATACACATCCTGCTGGTCACTGCCCATGTGCAGACCCCGTGTCCTGGGTGCAGGTAATATGCTCAAGTCTTTTCTTCATTCTACAGTGCAACTGTAATTACCCAAATCTTAATTACTGCGCTGCCAATTAATTGAAAATTGCAATTCTCCTGAATTTACTTGATGCCTTTTGTGACATTTGGACAGGCAGATTTCTGTTGCATTTCCCCATGGAGTGTTATATGTGTGAAGAAGTGCCGGACCCCTGCTCTATTTCCCTCTGGGTAGCTGTAGCACATGTCTAGAGGAATGGGATTGATTCTGAAGGCTGGGTGCTCTCTCTGGAGTTTATGACTGGATGTGGGGGACAGACAGCAAATCTTTATTTGAAAGTGAAGGGAAGTCTGTTGGCAGCAGTGGTTGTGCCGTGATGCTACTATATCGCAAGAGGCCTGTGTGTGAAATTAGCCCTTGAGCCTCACTCTAGACTGGCAGGCAGCTTAATTGCTTTTTGTTAGCAAGCTAAAGTATTCATTTGAAGGTGTAGAACTGTTTGTCTTTTTGCCGGCTTTGGCCTAATTACATATAACCCATGGACTTGAATCAAGTTGTTAATATTCATCTGGTGTTTGCAGAGCCTCTAAATGGAAGCACTGGATGTGCTCTGACTTCACATGCTGCATCTTTCTTCTGTTGTTAGACTAGACAGAGCTAGTTCTCTATCCTAGGGCCCAATCCTGCAAACCCCTCCTCATACAAGTATTGTCAGCAGGATCAGAAGGTTAATCCTTTCTGTTGCTTTCAGTCTTTGAAAACTCAGATATTTATCTGACCCTGTGTACCACCATGGCCAAACCACTCTGGGGCTTATTCAGAGGAGCAGAAACGTTACATTAAGTAAAAAATGAGATGAGTTTGCAATCTGTAGATGACCCCTGGCTGATTTAAGATATTACAGGGAATTTGCTGGCATTTATACGGGTGGGTTTTGTTTTATTTGGTGTAGTTCGCATACCAGTAGCCTGTGTGACAGGTCAGTAATTCTCTGCCCATTACATGTGAGGCAGCACAGCATGGTTTGCTCTTGCTGCATGATAGGAGTTGAAGTATCCAGATGGAACCACATAGGTTGCAGCCCCTGCATTACCCCATCTTTTATTTAGGCCTGACAAGCTCAGTTAGCGTTATCTTGTGCTTTTGCATCGAGGGAACTTTTGTTAAAAAGGCAGAAGAAAAAAAGAAAAGTGAACGATAAAGAAAAAATATTACTGAGGAAAACGCAGTGAAAAACTAAAAGGGATTTATCCTGAGAAGAGTTTTGCCCAGTACTGAGCAATGGAAACAGCTAGTGTTAAGAATCCTCTGTAACATGACCTTTTAGATGCCAGTGCGTCACAGATTTTCATTTCAGCATGCTGCAATCTAGCAAATAAGTTGATGCTGATTATATAGGTGAAACAAGATACATATAACTCCATCCAATTAAACGGGAAGACATCTAATAATCTGAATGCTGTGCTGTGGCTCCTTGTCTGCTTTTCTGTTCTGCGGTCTGCCCCCTGCAGCTCCTCAGCTGCAGACCCTGCTTTCAGAACCTGGGGAAGAAACAGGGGCTTCATCTTCTGAACCAGTGCTATCTGCGTGGCTCAAGATTCACTCCAAGACTTGAGAGATCTCATACATTTATAATGGTTACCTTTCTTTTGGTTCAAGGATATATTTAAACAATCAGGATGTTTAGCTAGGGTTTTTCATTTTTGAGCTATTTTTCAGTTTTTGGCAGCTAAACTCATGTGCTGCATTTAAATGACTGTGCAAGCAGGCTGACTTCAGGGGTGTCAGGCACCTGCTTCTCCCACAGGTGCTGTGACCTTTATGGACTAGTAAAAGACACAGTCCAGCTCCACTCCTTCGCTGAGGAAAGACAGCTTATGACCAACCGTAAAAGAGCAAAATACTAAAGCATTTTAATGTATGAACCATGTATGTACATGGTTTCATTGCTTAACTATGGAAGTTTGGGAATGATCATTTTATTCTTTTGGTTACTTTATTACTTTTGGCATAAAATGATTGTAAAGCCTAAGGAGGTACAGTGAGGCTCAGAGCTTTGATTCAGGAAGATTCCAGCAATACATGCAAACAGCTCCCAGGATCAGACCAGTAATGAATTTACAGTGTTCCTACCCTTCTGGTCAGCTCTATGTGACCAGATATTCTGGTGAACATTCTTATAGCATGGGAGTCAGAGGCAAAGACCATCAGACATGCTTTGTGATTATTCATAAACAGAGCTCGGATCTAAAAGTTACAAATGGCCCTAATTAACACATTAAATAGACTGTTAGACCTTCAATACCTTTGTCACAGCCAACATATTTCCCAGCTGAAGTCACATCCATATAATGGCACAGACTCGATCTGGGGATCTGAAATTCACGTGTGGATCCAAACTGGGATTTTTTTTTTCCTTGGGAATTATTTATCTTGGGGGAAAAAAAAAAAAAAAAAAAGAAACAAGAATTAAAAATATATAGAGAGGTACAGAGAAATACCCAATTCTGCTTTGTATCTGTCTCCCACCAGTCCAGCAATAAATTTCAAGACATTTCTTTTTCCTTGGAAGAGTCAAATCCCAGGCTGACTGGCTATCCAGAAAAAAAATCAAAGGTAATATTTGGGAAATAGTAGAAGTAGAAATGAGATTACATTTTTTGGGTTTTGCTTTTTGGTTTTTGGTTTGTTTTTTTTTTTTTACTATGGTACTAACAGAATCATCAACACTTAAGCACTTTGGGTTAGACATACCTTCTCAGCCCACAGTTTCTCTGCAGGCATGTGTGAATTACTTGAGTTTGACCTGACTGGAGGTAGTTAACATTATCAGCGCAGATGCACCTTATCTGACTTTCAGCATGAAAAGAGGCTCTTATCAGGCAGTGATAAAGGAGAGAGAATGGATGGCAGGAAGAACAAAGCCTAGTGAATCTTTCTTATTGTTTCCTCCTGCTGAGGCTTTTTTAGAGAACTGTTTGTCTGCATGACCTTCCTACTGCTCTGATTTATTTGACTATTAAAATAAGAACTGAACTTTGCTGGAATATGACTGTATGACTGAAGAAAAAAAATAAAAGGTGTCAGTTCAAATAATTTAACTGCACTAAAACCAGCACAATCCACAGTTCTCCGTGTTTTCTCAAATATAACATTTCCTGGCCTTCTCTTTAGCTGTTGTTGTTTCCATCCAATATGCTGGTGGGAGATGAAAGGTAGCTGATATATATAACCTAAATGCATTGTGGAATGTAGCTCATTGCAAGCTATATAAAAATTTTAATTATGAATATATTCTGCACATGGAAGATATAAATAGCAGAGATGCTAAAGCATGCATTTTCCAAGTACAAAGAAACTGTTTCGCCAGAGCTGGGAAAATGAGCCAACTCACAGTATGGAGGTCCACTCTGAGGAAGCGATGGCCAGTGCAACAGCTCATCTAATAGGCCTGCTGTGGTGTCACTCGGGAGTGAACTCCCATGCTCTTTGCTTGACTTTGTGTATTCAGAAGCCATTAGTGTCTTTTTTTTTTCCATTGCAACCAGTGACCTGCCTCGTTTCCGTAATTTCCAAGCCTCTTTGGCTACGCTCCAAGGCAGGAGTCCTTTATCCATCTTATTATAAAATGCAGTTGCTGTGCTATAAGTCTTATTGACACTGAACGGGCCATTCCCTTGATTGGTTTGAAGTGATGGACCTCAGACACTGCAAAAATAAGGAAGCTTTTGCTCACTTCCTTGGTTACGGTGTGTTCTTTTATGGGCTGCACTATGACTGGGGTCATCATCCAGCTTGCAAGATTTTAAGGCTCACAATCCCATTGACGTCTTATCTGAAATGTCTGCTATGTAAAGATTTAGATTTTGGGTTTTTTCTCCCTTGTGCTCTCTTTGATTTCCTCACCTAAGGGCCTTACTGCCTTCTGCCTTTTACCAGATAAGGATGGCTCTTCTCTGAAATCAAATCTTTACCTGTATCCTGGCCCAAGAATTCACTTTTCTTGTATACCAGTGCTGGTATTTATTTATGAGTATTTCTTCAGGACCTGCCTGTGCTTCATGAAGGTCTTTTTCGTTTCCTGTGCTGGAGCCAGAAAGCGCTCCCCATCCCCGGCTGAGCTGTGCCCGAGGAGCAGCTCTCCCTTCCCGTGCCGCACACCATGCCCTTGCCCGTTTGCCCGTGTTGCGTGCTCATGCACAGGGTTTGCTTTGTAGCTCTCCAGGCATGTTTTCCCTCACATCTGGGCACTTCTTCGCTTTTTATGTGCTGGTTTGCATCTGCCATGGGCTTGTTCTCCCCAGGGTGTTGCCACAGGCTTCTCTTCAAAGCTGTGTGTGGTTGGCATGGGGCCACTGCAGCTTCCCTGGTGCAAACCTCTGGTTGCTGATCAGGACTCCGTTTGCTTTACCTGGTGCAGGGTGTGATTATGTGCTAGACAGTACTTTCATCCTTTCTCTGGATGTCTCATTCCCTAACTGTTCTAATTGCTTTTTCTAATGCTTAGATTGTTCTCCTTTAGTAATTTTTCTTGTATTATTTTTGAGATTGATCCTATTAAGTTCTTATCCTTCAGTATGTCATCCCCAGCTTTGAAAGCAAAGTCCTTTGTTGTCAGCTGCAGCAGAATTACCTATGCATTAATTGCCTTTGTAGGTCCCTGATTTTTCTCATAGACCTTTTTTTTTTCTGTTTATGACATATTTTTCTTTGAAAAATATTAAGCATCATTTACCTCAAATAGCCTGCTTGGATTTTTGCTGCTTGCGTCTCTGAACTTGTCATTAAACCCCCAAGCTCTGCTGATGTTATTACCAGTTTGTCCAACACATATTAGAAAATTAACAGCTTTGAAACTGCATAAGAGTTGTCTGTGTCAGGTTCTGTAAAGATTAACTTTCTCCTGACCCTCTTTCTTGCAGTGCTTTCTGTTCAGGACACACAAGGGTATATTTCTTGTGCTAGCCTGCTTGAAAGCCATTGCTGATATATTTTTTGTGTGGTTTCCTGCTCTGGCTTTAGCAAGGAGCGAAAAAGAGGCACATGAGATAGAAACATACTAAATATTCCAGTTTAATGACTTCTACACTTCGCAGTGCAGCTAATTACACAGCAAAAAAGAACCTTTGAAGTTCCTGTGCTTCTCAGGCAAGGAGCCTCCCTTACTCAATAGGCTGCAAATAAGATATGTCAGCGAGCGCTTTTTAAAGGTGAACACTCCTTCTTCCCTAGGAGAAAGTACTACATCTTGTGGGGCTGCTGCTGGCACCTTCTGGGTGCAGTCCTGCTAGTCCTGATGGAAAAATCACACCAGCTTCTGCCAGCATTCCCAGCACAACGGGAAAGCTTCCCATGCCTCCTTCCCAGGCACTCAGCCACGGCCAGACAGCCTGGTCCTGAGGGGATTGTCACAGCCGCCTGTATCTGCATCTGACAGGCAGCAGCCTGATTTCCAGCTTAGCCCACTGACTGTTGTATCATAAATCACAAGAAAGGCACACACAGCCTTTTTTGTGCCAGCTAGAAAGATGCTAGATATCTTTATACATTATTCTTTCCAAATGGGTGTGGGGAGGATTTGCATCCCAGGAACATGTTTCTTAGAGGAAGGAGCAGATGTCCTTGTGCACCTCTGTGTAGCGTAGAGGAGCTTAAGTAAATGTGATTGTTTTACAGTGGAAAAGTTTGAAGATGTCAAGAGTGCCTGCCTGCCTGCCGAGTGTTACCATCATCTCAGCTTTATGTTTTAGCTGAGTGTTTGTACCAATGGCTCTACACCAGCCTAATGCAGAGCTAACCACAGCGTGCAACGGCAGAGTGCAGGGAGCTGCCAGAATCCATTTCAGCCGATCAGTCCTTGAGCTCACTTAAACTATCCCAGTGCTTTCAGGGATGCTATTTCAAGAGTCCCAAGATCAGGCTCCTGTGCCCCTGTTAGTTGCAGGCTTCCCATGGGACAGCCCTGTGCTTTGTTAAAAGTTCCTCCATCAGCTTTCCAGCCTCAAGGGAGCTGAAATACTAAACGCATGAGGAAGCTGAGGAACTTAGAGGCTGCAGCAGTGGTAGCCATCTCATACAGAGAACTGAAAGAGTCTTCCATTGCTGGGGTCTGCTCACTGGGTCAGTACCAGCTGAGGAGCTGGCTGTTATTTGGCAAAGTACGGTCTAAACCATATGGCCCAGCAAGGAGATGGTGATGGAAATCTTTATAGAAAACATTTCACAAAATGTAAACAACAGGTTTTCTACACAGAGATAAAGATGGAGATTAATGCTTGAATTATCCTGGATAATTAGTGTAGCAGGTAATTATTTAAAATCTGGCACATCTGTGAATACATCACTTTAACTGAATTAGAAAATCCTTGCAACTGCTACAGTAAAATGGCTTCAGCAGTCCCACAGGGAAATCTTTTTGGGAGATTAATTCTCACTTCAAATGGCAGAGATTTGCAAGAGGATTATGTGGCTAGTATGACACATTTGCATTGTGATATTAGGGGATATAGGTGGGTTTTTTTCAGAGGGGTGTGCTGGTTTCTTTGCGTTGTGTTCTTTGAGCTTGAGGGCTCAGCCCTTTTAAGAAGTAGATTGTTTTATAGATGAAATGATGAGCAGTGCTTGAAAGAAAATGGTGACAAGAACAAGGGCAAGAGCAACAGAAGCTCAAAGAGTGAAAATCCAAACTTGGATTTAAATTCCTAAAGCAGCAAGATCACAATTGCAAAGCTAGTGGATATGTTTGTTTACCTTACTATAAATGTTACCCAACATTTCATCTAAGAACATTGTATGGTGCAGCACAGGTCTGTGAGGATCCTGTCCTCACTGCGCAGTGGATCTGCTTGAAGCTCCTCTCCATGGTGGAGCACTGCAAGGGCACAGCTCGCACTGCTGAGCTCCCTCAGTGCGTGCCCTCTGCCAGCGCTCCCCGGGCAGGGGCAGCACCTCTGCTTCCTCCTGTCCTCTCAGAAAACCCAGTTTTACTGGAGCCTCCTTTGGTTACATCCCTGGGGTGGCTCCGACACGCCATCTCCTGTGAGCCATCTCTGTCCCTCAGTGGCTTATCTGTCGCTGCATAGCTTTGTGGGGAGAGTGGTGGCCAAGCCCAGGCTGAGCAAGGGAAGGGCCCTCGGGTTGGATTCTGCTGGTATTCAGGAGCTCACTTTGGGTGTTCACTTAGTGCAATCTTTGCAACAGCTTTGGTGCAAAGCAGGCTCTCAGAAATGTAAATCTTGCCCAGCGGCCTGCAGTCACTGGGGAGATGCACTAAAAACCTGGAGCGTGTCTGGTGGGCCACTGGGCCACGTTCACAGCCAGCTCAGTGACTGATGTACTGGCTGTAACTCCTGAGTGCTTCAGGTTTGAATTGGGTATTGAATGATTGCTGAAGTGTGGTACTCTTGGTACTCAACACAGGGAGGAGAGTTAGAAAATCTGTAGTTTTGTGTGCAGATTTCACTGTTTAAAGCACTAAAGAGAGCTCTAACCAAGAAAATGGTGGTTTCCTGGCACACAAAGACATTCTCAGCAAAATTGAAATGTCTCTTTGCTGTGTATTTCCAACACGAAACTGCTGCCAGGAGCTCTCATCTGACTTGCTCAGGTTCTCAAAACATCAAGGTGAGTAATTGAGACAGGCTGAGTTTTTAAGCCCCAGGGAATTCATAGCATCAAAAAAGAGTAAGAAAAGATACTTTGAGCTTTTTACAGGGGGTCTGTCTTCTAAGAGAGGTTATATTGCACTTGTTGACTGAGACTGCACAGGAAAAATTACAGGTAGGGCTGAAGCCAACATCCACCAGCCTCACCCACAGACCCGTTTAGATCAACAGGGATTTGTTCAGACCAACTGTAAAACTTCCCCAGTGAGAAACTCATGCTAAATTTCACAGCACTATCCTGCACCTGCATTCAGCTCCTGGTCAAGCCTACATAGTCCCCTTAAGCTATTTTAAAATGAAAGAACAAAACCACTCTGTGCAGTAAAACTTTTTGAGCCCTTTTCTTCTTTTCTTTCCCAAAAACTAATTTGCAATCCCCAAGCTATAGATTTGCTTTATCCTCCTCTACAAACAGCATCCAACATCCACTGCTAAATTGCCTCTGCCTAGGACATGTCCTTTTCATAATGTGCTGAAGGAAATTGCTGCCAAGCCACCACACCTGATCCCACTCCACTCTAGACCTTTGATGGACCTTTGTGGAAGGGAATGGTGGATTTATAACCTTCTCCAAACTACCTTCTCTCTTCTGACTCCTCAACAGGACATTTACACCTACTTCTGTAGGGACAGAAAAAGGACAAAAACCTTAAAATATACGACTCTATCCAAAATAACAGTCTTTGCACTTTCCTTCAGCTACTGCCTTACCCTGGACTCTCCAGCAGCCCTAGACAGTGCTATCAGTGTTGCCAGGTGTCTGTAGTTCCTGCACACCCTGAGAAAGGCTTACTCACAGCAGGGCTGAATAACTCAATGCTGATCTCATGCAGCTATTCCCCTACAATGTACTTTAGAATTTTGAACCAGCAGTGCACCTCTCGTCTGCAGCCTTTCAAGATGCAGCCACCATTGGATTTTCCCTGGTAGTGAGCATGTCCAGGTGGAGCACAGCAAGCTGCAGCTCAGGCCCCTTCTCTGCCAAGAGAGATTTGATCTCCTGCCTGTCGCACAGGCAGCGTGCCCTCCCCAGCGGCCCCTTGGCTCACCTGGCCTGTGATGCCAGTCATTCTTCTTTCAAAGGCTGTTTCAACTGAAGTTGTCCAGACCAGGAAATGTTCAGGTAGAAAGATGGGCATGAGTAAGCCTTTAGGATTGGGCAGGGAGCAACCAGCCCTACTTCTGGAAGAGGCTGGGACAGCTCTGCCTTTAACTCTGAGAAGTTATTAGGCAGGAGTCATCCTGTGGGCTGGCTGTGGAGCTTGGAGCACTAACCCAGACTCTGGGAAGGAGGAACAGCTACTGCACGGCACCAGCTTGTCCTGCTCTCCTCTAGCTCTGCTGAGCTTGCTGCAGCCTGCAGGTAGAGACAAATGATTTTAAAATGAGCAGGACTTTTTTTTTTTTTTTTTGGTGGCAATTATTTCTACTGCTGCAAACTCCATTTTTTACTACCCCGAACTTCATTTCTACCAGCATCAGCTTCTAGTGCTTCATGGTGATGTGGCAATCTTCACGCTTATGGGGTCTGCTAATTTATGAGGCAAAAAGGGGCATGGCAGGTTGCTTCTCTGAGTCTACCTACAGCTTGAAAACAGCCCTCTTGGTAAGTTGGCAGGCGATAGTAGTGTTCTGGGCTGATTTAGACCATCTGCAGAGGCTAATGTGCTCCTGGGCCACCAAGGCAGTCGTTTTAAATTGAGAGCTATACATAATTTGAATACACTATTAAAATGGAGTCCAGCTGCATCTCACTGTCAAAATGTGAGCATATTTTACCCATGTCAGAGCACTGGAGTGTAGCCAGAAAGCCAGTGTAGTAATTTTTTGGGCATGATGTTCAGCCATATTTTATTAAACTTCCTGTGCTGTGCTTCTGAGGGCTGCTGCGCTGCAGCCCAGCATACCTCGCTCAAGAGGGCTGCCTGTTCCAGCCTGGTTGAAATCCCCTCAGAAACTTAAAATCTCACGTTGTCCTTTTCTCCTACCTTGCACTGTTACTTAGCCTAAATCATCACAGCTTTGGTTTAATCTCATGTCAGATACTGTTAATGTAAATGCTGAACAGCTAAAATGTCATAACCATCAGCTTAGTACTACACTCTGCAATGATAACAATACAGAAATTTACTATTTAAATTCAATGTACTGTAGTAAGCTGTGTTCAGCACTGCTTGGCTTGAAGGCTTCTATCTAATGTCACAATTTCTGCAGAACATACGAAACAATGGCAGTTTTTAACTTTAAAACTAGCATGAAATTCAGCAGTGAAATTTGTTTTGAGTAGATGCAGTATCTCTCTGAATCCAGGCTGTAGGTAGATGTCTCTGCCCTGATGTTGAAGGGAATATGCAATTTGTTCCAGGGCAGAACAGCCTGTTGACTCCACAGACTAGATGGCAAATAGCTTGATCTGGGGATCACCATTTTGCAGTCTGTAAGGTCAGCGTCTTACATAGACTCAGTATTTCTTTCCTGGTGACTGTATGTACCTATCTGTGCAGCTGTAAAATAATGCTATTAACTTTCCACCTTTACTTTGTTGGGATGAAAAACACTAGAGCACAGCAAGCTAGCTAGCATGGTGATAGTATAAATTAAAAAAAACAACCAACCACCAAAAACCAAACAGTAGAATGTCTCCTGTTTTGTGTAAGGATAATGCAGAGGAAAGATCTAAAATATGGAACACATAAAATGTGTCACTTCATTATAAGAGCTGAATTAATGGATCCTTTAAAAACCAAACAAATCAAAAAACACTATAGAAGATCTTTTTCCAGAGAAGAATGTGAGAATTCATTGGATTTGGACATGAGAAACAACGGTTTGTGATAATAGAAGTGCTAGCAAAAAGCAAAATAAGAAATGCGTTTTCTTGCTTCTTGTATCGGCACACTAATAAGCACAACCTCTAAAGGATGAAGCCAGGCTTTAGCATGTGAAATTTTTTTTGCTGAATATTGCTATCATCTCATTTCTCAGTGGTTGGTATTTTTACACTCTAGCTACATTTCACACTGATTTTTTTAAGTACACCCCCAGCAAGGGAGATGGAAGAAGCAATACTGTTTTGCCTGCAGCTGCAGAAATCCTTTATTGCTCACATGTCACCTCCTCAGCCATGGGCATTTGCTCCAGGAAAGCCTGCCTGAAGCTTTTGATAGTCTCTTTCCTTCTCTCATAGGACCATGCAGATATTGAGTGGAAGTTTGCACGGACAAAGCTCTGGATGAGTTACTTTGATGAAGGTGCCACTCTGCCCCCTCCTTTTAACATTGTCCCAAGTCCCAAGTCAGTCTGGTACCTTTGCAAATGGATTCACAATCAGCTGTGCCCAGGCAATGACTCTGACAATGAACAGAAGAGGCATGAAAACCTCAAAACATTCACAGTAAGGCGCTGCATGGGGTTATACATCATTATTTGAGGGTGCTTGTGCATGTTGATCATGAGAGCCACTGCTCTGCCAGCGCAGTAGAAGGTTGCTGGATCATAACTTGCTGAGAGCCATCAGGCGCTCTAAAGACAAGACTAAACAGGTAGCATATCATCATCTGTGCCTTTCTCTTTGCAGGAACGCCATGCTGACAACCTGATTCAGAATCAGCATTACCAGGTAAACTCTTGAGCACATAAAGTTTTTACTTGCTGTTTCTTCTCCTTGCTTATTTTCTAATATCCTGATTCCTGCTTGCTTCTAGAATATATTTTGATACGTGTAGATCCTCTAAGAAGATTTTGCTTATCATGAATTAAAACATTTCCTCATTGAGATGGGCTGGTTCAGTAAATCACTCCTAGCCTTTCACTCCCTTCAGTGTGGTGGAAAGCTTGCCAGGTATCAGTGTCTGCTGAAGTCAAAGGTGACATCCCTATTGCCATCAGAGGGAGCAGGCTGTCACATCATCCTGATTAAAACTGGTTTTGCAGCAGTTTTACACACTCTTGAATTGTTCCTTTCCTGTTCTTTTTTGTAAAACATCTCTAACTAAAACAGTGGTTGGGATTTTCTTTTGTTTTGGACAGCTCAGGAAGGATACGTGGTTTCTTTGTTGAATTTTGCTGGTTTTGTTTGTTCTCAATCTGCCTGTCATCAAGTACTCCTTAAAGTCAACCTGCAAAAGACTGAAACTGTATTAAAAGCAACAGCGTCAGTACTTGAATTCAGTGTGATGTATTATGCCAGCATGCTGTAAGAAAAAAAAATTCTCCAGAATGTTAGGTGGTACGTTAGGCTATACTGTCAAAAGCCATTAGTAATTTGTCTTACTTAAGACATCTCCTGCTTTTTGAAGAGTATTTTTAGCTGGAGTTGATGTTTAACATAATTAGTCACCTTTGACAACAGACATTTGGTACTTTCTGCTTCACAGCACAGCTTACGGGTACCAACAGTGGAATCTCTTAAAAAACTTCCAAGTAAAACCTCGGTGCAGATGCTTGGTGTTGCTCAGACTTGTTATCCCTATTTATGAAATGTGGGAAATGAAGGGAAGGATTCTCTTCTGTATATAGAGAACAACCTCTGTGCATGTTGGCTGGCACAGACAAATGTACAAGCTCAAAGTACCAGTTTGTTTATGTAAAGACAGCAAGGAGGTTCACAAACACAGAGCAAAATGGATCTCACCCTACCAAAAATCTGCACTATAAGAAACAGCCCAGGTAACACAGAGAACGAGAGACCTTAGAGAAGTCATTGAGGGTGTGATTCAGTCCTCCCAGCACTGCCCACAGACACTGCAGCAGCCTTGAAAGGAGTTTCTAACCTGCCATTCGGGAACGCCCAGGCAGCTGGCACATGTGGTTTAACTGAATGTGCATTGCCTCATGGGGTCCTGGCTGTTCTTCGGGTGATTTATTGACAACACACCCTCCTTGGCTTTCAAATACTTGATAAACAATCTTCAAATGGCAAGTTTAGCCTATCAGGATACACAGCATATACACGAGATTGGTAATCTTAAACACTGTCAGCAGCTGAGATTAAATGGCTTGAGGACATTTAAGAACATCAAGCATTTTTTCTCAGTGACTTTTACATATACAAAACAAGTACAAAATACCTGCTCACTGTAGTTAACAACTGAGCATTCAAGATGGTATATAACCATTTCCAAAAGTTTGTTCTGTTTAAAAGAAAGTGTTCTGTTTCTAATGGTAAGTGATTTTCTTTTTAAACAGCAGAGTCAGGACAGCCACTGTCAGTTAAGAACTCAGTGAAATGCAGTAAGAACAGAGTTTGGTCTGAGCCAGCAGTTGAATCACTTGTATTGTTTCCTATTCCAGGAAGTGATAAGAAATCTTGTGAAAAGATATGTCGCAGCAATGATAAGGACTTCCAAAACCAATGAAGGTTTAACTGAAGAAAATTTCAAGGTAATTTTTTATTCTTTAATAGTAATAAAAAGTTATATTAATTCAAGTAGCCACTTGCAGAATTCGCACTAACTTGTTAAAAAGGTTTGTAACCTGCTGTGGAAATAGGATTATTACTGGAGCTGGGATAATATATGATGTGCATGTGGGATTTTTTTGAGCAGAGAATATTATTGTCTTCTCATACAATCTCCTCCCAGATTTTAATATACAATATGTTATGTAGACAAAAGCATTGGAAAATGGTAGGAATTAAGTATCTGATTTGAGTCAACATCACATCCCTAATCCTAATGCAGAGAGAGCCAAAGAATGAGTCTGGGTTAACAGCTATGAAGAACACTTACCAACAGAGTTAAATTTGGGCTTATCAACTAAACAGGATTTGTGCCATATTGCTAATTTTTAGCAGTGTTTCCTCTCTTCCATAACTGTCTCTGAATATTGGGGGGGGGAGTGGGGGCGGTGGGGTGGTGCCTGGTCAGAGGGGGTTGGTCAAGAGCGCTGGTCCCACAGCCTTTGGAGACAAAAATCTCGTGAGGTCTCCGCTTCTCAGGATTACCAATACATTTTTGTGTGTGTATCACTGAATAATGAAGATGTATGCGGTATCCTTGTAAGCACGATTTGCTATCAGCCCTTTGCATAACTCTGCACAGCTCTCCCAATGGAACGTGATCATTCTTTCATGTCACAGATAAAGCTGCTGAGTGTAACTCATTTCTCCTCTCACCCTAGGAATTGAAACAGGACATCTCAAGTTTTCGCTATGAAGTTCTTGACCTCTTAGGAAATAGGAAGCCCCAGAGGAGAAGTTATTCTACCAGCAGCACAGAGGTGTCCCAAAAGGATGAAACAAATGAGGAAGGTGCAGGAGAAAAATCCAAAACCAAGAGCGTGTCTTTCAATGTAGCCAACAAAAAAAAGGACTTCAATGTGTCTGCGCTAATTAAAACTATGTCTGGGATCGATATGGTGGAAGAGAAGCCAAAAAGCAACGGGATCAGTAAGCGCTCCTTTGTCCGAAATGGAAATAGAGTGCAGAGACTTTCCAGCTCCAAGAAGGAGTCCTTTAAGAGACTGGGCCTGCTTTTCTCCAAGATGAATGGACATGTACCTGAACCAAATTCAGAACCCATGTACACTATTTCAGATGGAATTATTCAGCCACACTACATGTGGAAAGACATTAAATATTCTCAGATTGATAAAGAGAAAGAAGAGAATTGTTCCAAAAGTGAAATTAACCTCAATGAGGTGGACTACAGCAGGAACACCAGACACACAGGACAGAGCAAGGAGTGCCCTGTGGTTTGTACCAGCTCCCTTCACTGTGCTTCCAGTATTTGTTCCTCTAATTCCAAACTTATAGACTCGTCAGAGGATGTGTTTGATTCATGGGGAGAGGCCTGTGACTTGTTTATAAACCAGTGGAAAGAGGGGCAGGAGGATCATGTTACAACTCGGCTATAAGTAGTTATCTTAACACTCACTGGAAAACTTAGCCAATTATTTGTAATTGTTTGCTCTCATCTGATTCAGCATTACTCTTTCCTTTCTGTCCACAGGTGAAAAAAGGTGTAGAACTACTTATGTTAGCCTATTTTATAGCCATCTGCACCTTTTTAAATTTACTTTTTTTATACTCACAAATACTAAAGGTGTCACCATTTATAAGGTCCCTATAAACCACAGGAATCCCTTTGGATGCGGTCTGAGTCTTCAAACCCCACAGACTTCAGACACGCCGGTGGCCAAGTAAAGGATTTCTCCAGTGCTCATCATCATCCCACCGCCGCTGGGTTATCACTGCTGCTATCCAACACGATTGGCTCTGCGTCCTGCTCGGTTTTCCTTGTCAACACAACCAGCTGGTGAGCAGTGGCTGAGAATCATATTTAAAATCTTTTCAGAAAGAGTTTGTACTTATAACTGGCTTTTTGTTTTCTTTAAGCAATACAACCTCTGGTTCTTTCAGCTGTGTGTGGTTTTTCAGGTTGTTTATTATATTAATATTGTAAATTGGTACTGAATAAGAGACCCTTTTGATCACCCAGCTAGAACATGTTATGATTTGCTTACTTACCTTGTTCCCATAAGAAATTGCCCCGGTAGGGAGCAGAATGACCTTTGAGTTAGGCTGACACTGGAAGCCAGCACCTGGCCTTGCTACCAACTTCTGTGTAGAAAAACTGACCCCAAAGCAGCTGTGGCTGCTTGAAACACAAACCTCACAGCCCTGAGCCTGGCCCTTACACCACACCCCTTGAGCTGTATCTGTTTTTTAAAATACCTAATCTTACTTTCACTGCTGCAGAGAGGATTTTTCTGCCTCTCTGGTGGGTGTCAGACTTTAGGAAGAAAACCATCTTCCTGGTATATAGCAAGTGCTAAGATAGATCATCTTCCCTGGGCCTGTGAGCTGCATTTCTGAAAAGCAACCTAAGCAATAGCAGCTCAAACTGCATCTGACAGCCTGGGAAGTCTCTGTAGTTCCTTTCCTAAGGTGCAACAAAAAGGAGTGCAGTGGTAGATGTTAGCTTTTATTTCCCCAGTCGTGGCAGTGTCTGGACAGGGCCTAGCAAAGTCACTGCTTTTGTTCTACAAAGCATCAGAGAGCAGAGAAGACAACCCCATCAAGGGCAAAATGGTTGAATTTTTAATAGTGATTTTTTTTTTTAAACAATGTGATACTTGAACTTTCTTCTGCAGTGTTGCTAAGAAACACAGATGATTGGCACTTACTTACCACCACTTCAGAGCCGTTATTAGTCAGCTGCTTTCTTAGAGGAAGCAAGTCCTGACGGGGAGCTCAGAACCAGCCTTCCCGAATGGCAGAGCTGCGTTACTGCACTCACGCAGTCACGCGTAAGGCTCTGCTCCCAGGAGAGGTTACATGAGCTGGAGCGTATCCCAAGGGCGGTTGCCAACAATCACCTCTTCTGTGAAGTGGGTTGTGAATTGCATTTGTAAAAGCATAATGCTGGAAAATCTACACCTGCCATTGGCACTGGTCGGATTTTACCAGCGCGGGGCAGGAGCAGCTCTCACGGCAGCGCAGGGGTCAGGAGGAGAGGGATTTCTCACTACAGCAGGCCCCACAGAAGCGAAGCTGCACCTGCAGCTGGATACTCTGCCCGAGTTTTAAATCTGGCTCCCTCCTCTTGTTAAGGAAAACCACCTTAGTGGATTTTCCCTTTGGGCACCTATACAGCATTACCTAAAGGTCATGATGGAGCACACTTGTATTGGAGAGATAAATGTGAACCGTGCAGCAGCTCCTGTAGCAGAGTTGCAGATGCTAACACTCTGGGAAGTTTTCAGTACAGACCTCAATGTGGAGACCATGGCTCTAGGCCAGCTCTGGCGTTAAGAAAAATCAGCAACAGGGAGCAGAGACTCAAAAACGTTTCTGTATTCCTTGCTTATAAATGACACCAGTCTTGTTTCCAGCATGCAGTATAAAGCCCAAAATATTTAAGCTTCTAGACGTGTTAGTGAAGGCAGAGTGAAAAGCAACAGATTTCAGGCTTTCATACTAATTGCAGGGTTAGCGTTGTCTTTGAAAACTTCATCTCTTCCTTTATGAAAGGCTGAGCAAACCTAACATTGGCACTACACAAGGAGACTTGCAAAAATCTGAGGGTCAGAAGCAGCTTGCTGATCATTTGTGAAGAAATCCAGCACCCCTGCCTTTTAAGAGGCAAAAACATCAATAGGCAAGAGCTGCAGTCAGAATCGACCACGAGCAATTCTCAAAGCAGCTCACCATAAAAGTCCTACAGTGTAATAAACCAAACTGAGCACATTTCTGGAAAGACGAACATTAGCAAGAGCTGCTACGGGGGGGGTGAAGGAAAGGATTTGAATCATTTTATGCCTCACCTCACCACACTGCAGTTTATGAACTCTACTTGACATGGGGCCAGCAAATCTTTATGGTATTTCCTGTGTAATGAGTAAGAATGAAAACAATTCAAGTATGGTCATGCAGATTGCATCAACTGAGTTCAAGGCTGAGATAGAAGCAGGGTTCATATCCTTGGACAGGGGAAAGGCTTTTAAGATTTCCATGACAGCAAGCATATTGCTACTGGTGATTATTACATTGTGTCATTCAAATGCAGCACTGCATTAACAGGTACAAATAACAAAATGAAATGCAATTAACTCCGCAGTGGTGCCCCCTCAAAATACAAAAATTGACACCATGCAGCGCAAATCCCTTCTGTGCAAACTATGTGAGTCATGTTCTCCTGCTGTGTCCTGAAAGGGCAGGGGTAGGAACTGCCACATTGGAGTGCCACGATGGATAATGCAGGCTGCAGAAATCTCTCGATAACGTTATGTTAAAGGCAAGAGGTACGTCACAAGGCTGCTTGGCTTCGGCTCCCCTGGGATTTGTTTCATGACTCAGATACTTCCTAGCTCCCAGCTATGAGCTAGTCTGAGCTGACTTTGGGATTTAACACAAATATTTGATTTGGCTGTGATTAATACATGTGTCCAGGAGTTTGCAAAACTGTCAGATTGGTTCCCCAAAAGGCAAAACTCTGTATGATTGCATCTATGCATCCCCTTTGGTAGCAATAGGCTTTATAGCAGCTGGTGAATTATTATTATTACTCTAAAACAGGAGCTTCAGGGGAAGGAAATTAAAGCATCATTTGATAAGCAAAACCTGTTTGGTTGGTTTGGGTTTTTTTTAAATTCACTTGCAGTAACAGTATTTGGGATTTCACTAGCATTTTTCCATTTTCAATTGCTCAAAAAGAAAACGTTTTAGTGAAAGTTATTCTTTCCTTCAGAGAAATCAGTGAACTACGCCTGTGCTGTCTGCACAAGCAACCAGGGTAGGAACTGGTGGGACACTTGGAGCTTCTCCTGTGAGGAATTAAACTTCTCCTTGGCTTGGGTTCAAGATGCACAGCTGTGCTCCAGCTGGTACATGCCTGGCCTTTATTCTGTGGGCTTCAATAATAATCCTTACACTTATGCAAGGAATTTGGAATTAGGAATAATAGAGATCTCAATCCCTTGCCCTTTGTTTAGGTTTCTTGCTCTTGAAGTTGCTTTATTTCTCACTTTCCATCCCCAGTGTCATTTTCACCTGGCTTTTTAAAGCAGCAAACCTACAAATGATCACCAATTAAAAAGTGAACAAATAACTTCCAGGGTTGAGAATATCAAATAGAGCTAGGAGATGTTTGTACTCAGGTCAGAGATTAAAGAAGTTGTTTCAGAAACAAGAAATTAACTGACATATCTCTGCAGATATTTGGATAATTGCATTTGTATATTATTCACTTACTGATATATATGTAAATACTCAAGTATTTGTATATGTGGTCCCTAAGAGGAAGCATGCACAGCGGTTAGAGCACAGGACTGCTGAGGTCTGTTCCCAGCTCTGCCACTGACTCACCTGTGACCTTGGGCAAGTCACTTAGCCTCTCTAATGCCTCAGTTTCCCCATCTGTAAAATAGGGATAATAATACTTACCTACCTCGCGGGGGGGTTAGTTCATTATTTATAAGCACTTTCAGATCTTCAAATTAAAGGCGCTATATACAGTAAAGTTAATATTCGTAGCAGTAGTATGTACTTTTATTTTCTTACAACTAATTCAGGTTAGGATTTAACTGTATGTCTGTTATGATAGTTTTCCATGTAGGAAACTAGCATGGTTTCCCACAAAGGGAATTTAGGGGACTTCTGCAGTAGACAGAGAGCAGGAGCAGCATACCCTGGAAGCCTAAACGCTAAACACTCTTGCTTTTGTGATTTATGTCTCACCCTTAATGTCACCTCACTGTATTTGTGTTTCATCTTTTTTCTGATGGTACATGTAATATAATTTTTAGCAGAAACAGCCACTGTAAATATTAAATACTATTTAAATAAATATATTCATCTATAAGTATACCTTTTAAAGAGGTTAAAATTGGTTGATGCAACACACTTGTAAGCATGGAGAGGTTCCACAGGCAGCCCAGGACGGATGCATGCACGCACACAGGGCAGGATGCTGGAATCGGGCTATAGGAAAATGTCACCAGACATCATCACCTCCTTCACGTTCACTTTTCACCCCACCGCTGGCGAGGGCAGCAAGTCACACAGGTGACAGGGTGTGGTGGGAGAGTGCGCAGTGTGCTGGGGCCAAGGGAGGCCGTGCCTGGAGCTGAGCTGCCCTGCTGCTCCGTTTTCCCGAGGGGCCGGGTAGGGCAGCTCCAGCAGCAGTGTCCCCTGCACGATGGCTGCTGGAGAAACCCCTCCCAGACAGCAGGAGACTGTCTCCTGTGTCCCTACGAGGGGGCTCTTTGCCCTGATTTCTCTGTAGGTACAATTTGTTTTACTTTAGTGCTGACTCAGGAAAAAGGTCTTTGGTTTGAGTGACAGAACTCCCAAGATTTGACTTGCAGGGTCAGGGCACTATGAGCATTTGGAGCTCCCTTCCAGGAACGCAAGCAGTTGCAGGGTATCTGCACCAGGGATTGGGACAGTTACTAATAGCACAAGCAAGGATCTGATTTACTGCTGGGTTTTCTAGCAGGTAGAAGACTAGAGGAGCACCTGCTGCTCTCACACCATTAACTGTATGTCCCATTTCCCTTGGGACTTTCTCAGCTCTGCTTTGCAGTTTCTACTTTCCTTTTTGGAAGGCCAAAATCCCTCCCAAAAGCATATTTCAATTAACCCAGAAGAGGTGCAATTTTTGTTTCATTTCTGGCTTTCTCCTTCAACCAGTTCACTTCTCCTGCAGCATGCTAACACTTTTTCAGAGAGGCCCATGAGGAAGCTCCACGCAGCCTCAAAGCTGATTTCCAAAGAAACGGGATTACCCTCCCACTTCCATTGCAATTCCCCAGTCAAACAGAATGGCAAAAAATAAGCAAAAACCATCCAAACCACTAGGGCTGCCTAGAATGAATGAAAATTGATACTCTCTGGAGCCGTTTCAGCGGTGGCTGTACTGCAAGGACCCCTCCCTCACAAGAGGGGCCACCCAGCACCATGGCCACAGCCAAGCCACAGCAGGTTGCAGCCTGCCCAGGTGTGCTGGAGGCATCAGCAACTCTCATTCATGTAATGGTAAAATTAATTGGAATTGGTGAGACTACAGTGAATAACAAATCAGCTCACTACAGGAGCATCTAAAATAAACTGTTTCCAAAATAAGCCGTAGTTTTCAGCAAATGTGTAACTTGAAACCTAACAACTATAAAGTCAATCCCTGACTGGATTTTGGTTTTGGGGAGGAGGCGAGGAGCACTCTAGGCTAGCCACATTAGCATATTTTCTAATCATTTGTTATTTGATTCAGTTTCATTTTCACACTACTACTTTCCCATTTCAGGCCATTACACTTTTGCAAACAAGGCATTTATTATTATTTATTATTATTTATATTATTCACATAATTGCCTCACCCAGAACTGCTGCTGCTCTGGAGTAAGTTTATGACCAAGAAGGACTATTATAAAAAGAGAACATGCTTTATCTAAAAAAGTATATTTAAGAGTCATAAGTGTTTGATCCTTATCTTCCAAATGTCTGATGGTATTTTATGCTTCAGGGAAACAAAAACCCCAACCATAACAACAAATGAACCCCCCTAACATAGCTCAAACTACCCACAATTGTAAAAGCCAAATTGATCTTGCAGTTCTTTCTTTACATACAGAACCTGCTCAATCAATGGCTCACCAATGACAGAAACCTGTGCAGCCCGTTCTGCCTGGCCAACACATCCTCCTTCAGCATGCCTTATTTTGTTTATTTGGGGGATTTTTTTTTCCCCTCTCCCATTTAAAGCATTTCCACGTTAGCAGTAACTCCTGAGCCAGAAGAAACGATGTGTTTAGACAAGACGTGATCAATCGAGGAGCTGGTCTTTTAGCACATTAGCTAACAGAACACTGTGATACCTTTAGCCAACAGAGTGAAATGCCTTTTGACTATAAATAGTTGTTTTTGAGCAAGGGGGCACTTTTTGGTCTAGCTATTTTTTGGGGTATTGTACAGTCTTATTTAAAAACTACTGAATGTGTTTATAAGGCGGGTCTGGGAACCAGAGGGCAAGGGATCTTTGAGAAGCAAAGAATAGTAACAGATGCCTAAGCACTCTCTTTTCTATATGGCAAGCCCTAGAGACCCAGGCTTACTCTGCAAACAGTTTTTTTAGCAATCGAGTTTTAATATCAAATCTTCATTAAAAAAAGCTATCACAGAAACAGCTTCGCACCTGAGCATATTTTAAAATACCATTTTACGTCATGGGATAAAAAAAGTGAGGCTTTTTTTTTCCTCCCGCTTTATTTTAGTTTTGTTCAAAAACGTGATGGCTTTTTCCAGGCAAAAGAGCTTTTTAGATGTTGCAAGAATTTTGTGTATGTGAAGACAGAGTGGGGACCTCAGCATTTGCCAGTTGAATAGTAATAGCCACCCCTAGAGAAAGGGTGGGGAGGAAAGGGGAAAAGCAAAAAGCAAAAACAAATGCTTAATTTTAGGTACTTTTCTACTCGCATCTCTTCTGTCCATAGTGCAGACTCCATGTCATAACTTCATATAACATGTAAAAATGAAATGATGTACATAATAAAGTTATTTATTTTATGTGTATTTTTAGCTTAACTGTAAACTGAAAAAATTTAATTTTTTTCCCAAAAATGTAAGCCTATTGAAATTCAAGGTGTTTCTACCTTTTCAGATGTAACATTTCCAGCTGCCTATTGATAATAAACATTTATGAACAGCAACAGATCTGACATTTTATAGTTTTTTAAAATCATGTTCAGCCCAGACTTCTCAAGGGTTGTCAGGGGGCAGAGTAGGACTTAAGAACTACAATTCTAGAGAGACATATATTGGTATTTACATTAAAAAAATGTGGCACAGTCCTGCTTACCTACAAAGAAGTCGGCCACCCAAATTTCAGCAAGTGTTCAGGGGCAAGAGCTGAACAACACCTGGCTCTGAAAAAAACCAACCCAAGAACAGTCATTATATCCTGTCTACAACAGAAAATAGCAAACCACTGGAAGCGTTGGTAAATAAAATGCACCACATTAATGCAATTACTTCTGTACAAAGTAGTCTAAGGAAATGTAATTCCATTTTAATTTGCTCCCCAAAGATACCCTTCAACCAGCACAACTACATCAGCCACATTATAATATACAGTGATACAGCTACTAGTGTAGAAGAGTCATTAACCAACAACATACAACTATATTAACATAATTTGTTCATGTAAAGTTGCTCTCCAAGCAAATCTCATTAAAGTACTAGAGGCATGCAGATACATTTCAGAATGTTTCCACCAACTACCAGAAGCTCTTGTTCAAGCCTCAGTAAAACAAGAATTTCTTCAAGTTAAACAAGGCAATACCCCTTTTCTTGAAACACAGAAGATTTCTGCACAAGGGAGACACACAGAAAAATAAACCCAGTCCATGCCAAAAGCTGTAGCAAAGCCCAGGACCACAGTGATTTGCAGCTACAGGATTTTAAATTCTCACATAAAGACAGACAACTACTTTTTTTTAATAGAGAAGGACATTGTGAAGTTGGATGTGCACCTTCCCACTCACATCAGAAAACCTGGAATTTCAAAGTTAAGGCAGCCCGGATCCCCAGTTGTGCTTCCTATCCCAGAAACAGGAACCAAACTGCACCTGAAAATTACTTCCCTCCCCTCAGCCGTCCCTGCAGAGGTAGATGTGCTACACCAGAAAATACCAGATTTGACCAGGAAGGGAGGTGGGGGAAGAAGTTTTGCAGTGTATTTTATCTTCTCTTACTTGTGCTTCCTGAAAAGTAATCCAAGTCATGTATTCACATAATCACCACAAACATTAAACATATTTTGCTTTCAACCACAACAAATGTTTGAAAAATACTGTTTTAAAGAGAGTCAGAAGCCAGAGTTTTAGATTTGATTGGAAAGTGCAAATAGGGTAGGGAACAGGAAAAACATAAAGGAGAGGATAGAGGGAGTTAAGTGGTCCATTAATTTTATCATTAGAGGATATTTCACTTTCTCTTAAAAGACCATTTTCTCTAACACAACAGTCATCACAGCTATGAGAACAGAGCAACACTTATCTTGGAGTAAACCCCAGCACCTCGAAGCTTGTGGCAAAACATTCTGTTCCCAGGAAGGCAAGATTTAGCATCTGGAATAAAAGTGCTGCTGTAAACTGAGTCTAACACATAAAACCACCCTGTCAGGAGTCAGGCCCATGTTCCTGTTACTGCAGATCACCACACTTGCAGAGATGACTCAAGTGCAGTAACGGCCTCATGCATGCTCTTAGCCAATGGCTCAGCCTGGCTGAACTATTTCATACTTGCCACAACTTGGCTGACTCTGAAATCTGGTAAGCAGCAGTGACTTGATCACACATAGGAGTTTCTAGATACAGGCCTGCCCTGCAAAATTTAAACTCTGATCTTATTTCAAAGCTATAAAGTCCTGGTCCAAGGGTTTTATTTTCCTCCCTTATGAAAAAAAAGCAGTTACTTGGAAGTCTGGGTCTGGATTTATATGTTGGATAACTTCCATAGATAATGCAGTCTTTGATGCTGAGATTTTTTAAAAGAGAAAGGCGTCCAGCAGCACTGCAGAGAGAACTGAAAGCCAAGAGTAAAAAAAAAAAAAAAAAAAAAAAAGAGTTAGAAAAACAACTCGCTATAGGAATGGGTTTGGTGTTCTTACATGACCAAGAGGAATACAGAGCACAGGAGCGATAGCCCGTCAGGTTAATGCTGCTGGCAGGCAGAATCAGCGTAGGTTTTCTCTACAGTATTTATAATAATTATCTTCAATAACAGATGGATTTTACAATTCAAAAGACTTCAGAGACTCGTGCCTCTGGCAAACAGCAGTAGCGCCATGGATGATAAGACACACGGACTGAAGTGGGAGTAGCGTTACTCCAGCTGCGGAGGAGGGCTGCAGGGCACAGGACAAAGGAGGGGGAGCAGGATGTGCTCTGCAAGGGCGGCCCTCAAGGCCTCCCTGCAACAGGGCACAGGCTTGGCCCATCCTTTGGTGCAACACTCAAGAACCTCTGCCAACATCCTGTGCTTTCACTTCAGCGTGTAGTGAGCAGTAATCAGAGAACAGAAGTATAACCTAAAGTCTGGCGACCTGTGGGCAAACACAATCAGACTGAAGCCTGCTCCTTCTAAGGGCAGAGATATTTGCAGCCATTTTAAGTTCGTCGGTCTCTTTTTAAAACACAAGCAGCTCACACCCCAAAGCACAAGAACCACAGCTGATCACTGCTGCTTTCATCCTGTGGTTTCAGAAGAGAAGAGACTTGGCTCTGAAGCTGTTTATTAGGGCTACAAAATCAGAAGTGCTTACATCTAAAGAGAGGAGTCTGTGGCGCTGCCAGCTCATGGATCCTTCCTGAACAACCTTCAGGTGTTAATTTAGTTTGATCCCCTGCCTTTCATATATAAAAACATAGTGCGGAAAAGGAGGTAGCAAGCAGGACTAGCACAGACTTGGCTACACAACTGTTCTGTTCTCCCTTTTAAAGGCTCAAAACTCATCCACAGAAAATAGAGAAAAATGAAACACGTTTCAGGATCAAATCCTTGCTTTAAAAATTCATTATTATGAAACATACTTCAAAAAAACCCAAGGGGGGGGGAAAAAAAAATCTGAAGGAAAATAATTGTTCCAAATAGAAATCAATACTTGCAGATTTTTTTGTGCTGCTATTTGAAGATAAAATACACTTATGGCTGCAAGCTATATCCTGCTACCCCTATTCACGGCAATTCTGTCATTCTGCTAGGCATGAAAAGCCCAGAGCAGTGCTCTGGTACCAAATTACAACAGAGCAATAATCAAATGGTGTGCCATAGTAAACAAGTCTGGACGATTATCAGGCTGACACTGGGTTGGTTCCCCACAAAAAAAGACCCTGAGCCCACATTTTGGCACTTGCAAACCCCATCCCCCACCCCCCAAAAAAAAATCCTCTCATCTGCATAAATTTTAATGTGAATTATCTGAAAAGGAAACTGATCTGTAGCAATTAGTTACTGGAACACTTAACCACAAAATTAGCAATATTATTAGTACAGGGATGCTGCAGCCAGACCTAGTCATCTCTAGATGAGGAAATGGCTGAAGTATGAAGCACGTTAACTGTGTTTTAGGTAGACATGTGGCTTTTTTGGCAGCTCTGAGTAAGTGATGTAGAGCTATCATAGTGCACCATAACTCTGTAAAGCAGAATTGAAAAATAAGACTCCAGCATTCACTTAAATTTCTGTATCATTCTAAGCTCTTTTGCTGTTAATAAAAAGGCAGCATTCCTGACCTCCAGAAAGCATTCAACCACCAGCTTCAGGACACACTGCTAACTGTTCCCCATATCTTCGACTTGCTAGTTCAAAAAGTTAATTTTGAGTCTAAACAGCCCTAGCAAAAATACATATAGAGAAGTACCTCAGTGACTTGATACATCAAATCCATAAATTAACTGGCCACATACTACATTATTCTATCAATTAATGTAATTTACATGTATATCAAAGTGGCCAGCATGGCCACAATAGCCATGGCTAATGACAAATCCAGCTACTAAAAGGGTAATCAAAAACATGCAAAAAATGTGACTCTATACCAGAATTATCAGTCAGTACTTCTAATTTTTAAAAAAGTTGACTTCAGGAGACAAACTAATACCAGAAGATAACACACCAACACTTAGCTATGATAACAATTTGTATAGAAAAAACCAAGGCTGTCAAACATACAAATCAAAAGCCAAGCTTGCAACCCTCCTGACAGAGGATTATATTACCATCTTCTCTTAAGGTAAGGGAGGGTGGAGGAAAGTCTCAAAACTTTTAAGGAAGCAGGATCAACACCAAAAGTGTTGCATGAATTTAAAACTATAAGGAGTCACTTTTTCCTACTATGGTTACTTACAAGGGATACTGAAAGCAATATACTTTCTCCCCCTCCCAGTTCTGCAGTCAATCCCCTTTCACCACCATTTAGCTACATACAAAAAAAAAAAAAATAAAATAAAAAAATCACTAAGCAGTAGCATAGGTCCATAGAGTTGATTTCAACTTTGGCAAATGGCAATTGTGTCACTGTCTGAAGCTGACTTCATCTCCTTATCTAAAGCAGCCATGTTTGAATTTGGAGGACTGAAATTCCCTACAATACCTGGCAGCCACAACTTCCAGAATCCAGCTCAGAGACCCAAATGGTGAGGTCATGTGAAAACCACGATGATTTGTTACGTGTCTTTGCTGGTTTTCATGGTCTCCAGCACCTGAGCGTGCCTAACACACATCTGTGCCCTTGTTTTTTGCCCTAGGACGGAGCTATGCCACCATGGTGCCCCCAGGGCTGCAGGCAGGGCCCTACTCACAGGTTTTTGCACATACAGTGTGAGTTTCTACCAAGGACAGAGCCTGCACACTCCATCATTTGAAAGAATTGCAGTTCACATGCACAGTGTTTTCTTCCTAAACTTATCAACAAGCACAGCTAGAGCTTTCAACTGCACTTCATTCTCATGCTGAAAGCTTTTGCTACTTTCTCAGAGAAGGCTGAAGCAGCCTTATCCCACAAGACAACTACATTTCCTTGGTCCACACTGTTGGATGACCAATTGTCAGAAACGTAACTTGCCAGTGATAAATGACCACTCATTTTCCTGTGTTCAATGCTTTTATTTTGTGCTATCAGTGCAAATTAAACACCAAGACTACCACCATTTGTGAAACAGCTTTCACAAAACAAATCTTATGAACATACAGCAATATACAACAGACCAAAATAGTATTCTTAAACTTTCAGGAGTCATGAAACCTATGCAGAATGGAAACAGGCAGAAGAAACATAGCTATTACAAATGTGACCACTAGGGGCAAAGAAGTTTTGTTTTGTGAAATCTGAGAAAGCCAACCCATTTCAAACATTTTTCATCATTTAATAACCCCGTGCCCAGTTTTTACTTGGGAGTTGTAATGGCAGCCTATTTCAGTACTTAAGAGCCAGGTGTTGGAGTGTTCCAGTGCAACCTCTCACAGGATTACATGATGCAAGCTTCCTTTAGTGATAGCATGGTTTTTTTACACATACTTTACGTAAGCAGATTCAAGCTTTGTTCCCTGCAGTATAGTTTGCATATATTCTTTTTCTATGCTTTCCTGTGTAATCGACTAAAACATCTTGTCAAGTCAGCTATCACTAGTATACATGTAAAGAGAAACATGAAATTTGAATGTAGTTTAATCAGCTGTTCCCACCCACTAAGATAACATTTACAAAACATTAACGTACAGTTGACAGTCAAGAAACGAGAGAAACCAAGGGCAAGAAGCTCCCAGGTTTACATTCCTTGTGACATGTCATGAGGTGCAGGGTTAGGTGAGGCAATATAGCTGACTTGGTGCAGTGGTCCAGAACTTACAGCGTTAGCAATTTGTGGAGAATTTCCATATGGTGGATTTACTGGATGCCAGGTACTAATATAGCGATAGGCAGGTACTAAAGAATCAAACCCAGGAAGAGACTGCTGGCTGAAGGGATCCGACACGAATGGGTAATATACTGGCCCATAGGACAGAGGTGGTGGCTCCGCATTTTGGAAGTTACCTTAAAAAAACAGAACAAAACCACACACACTTACCATGTTTTACCGTATCTATGGACTTCTTATGCAAATTTCCATTACTGTGAACACAGAATTATTTTAGTGTCCAAAAAGGAAACACCATTTAGATGACAATTTGACCTAACAAAGGGGTCAAAATAATTTTGGGCCCTAAGTCAGACTAGAGGAGAACTTGCTCATCTTCCCACTGAACTCTGTTCAAGAATTGCTTAGCAGCACTCTGCTTTGGAGTGCCAGCTTTTCCAAGAACAACTCAGGTGGAGAGCTAATGTATTCTTTCCCTATGTGATCTCTGACCCTATGACACTAATCTATGCAGAACCACCACCCTAGCTGAACAGGCTGAAGCATTAGCAGAGCAGTAATTCTGTTTGCCTTTGAGCAAGAGTTTTGTTATGATGCACTCCTGCCATGTTCCATAGATTTTAATGAGCTAGGCATCTGACCTTTTGCCATGTTTTTCCTCATTTAATACAATCCTCCTCTCTACTGTCAAGTGTATCTACAAACTTGTTACAAAACTGCTAGGTGAAACTAAGTTTTGCTGTAAATTTTATGCACAGTAAGAAATACAGTAGCCCTTACTGCTCTTGAGTAGCAATAAGAGCTACTTAAGAGGTAACAGCTTAGCACACTGAGGCTAAACCAAGGTTTGCAACATTTTCCTTTCAAAAATTCCCATGGAGTTGAAGTAACAGGCTCAATGCTTGCCCAAACCCAATTGTCTCCTTTACTTTAAATACAGGGATTCTGTTTTGATACCATGACTATTTGCTTATCAGTAAGCAAAGAGGTTCCTTCACAGTTTCAGAAAAAGTTCTTCCAAGTTAAAGTCAGCATACCTAGTACAGGCCTAGAAAGGATTACTACTTCTTTTCTGTGGCTTTAGAAAGCCCCTGACACATTGGTGGCTACAGCAGCCACTCTGCCATACTTTAAGTAGTACCACAGATGGCAGTGGAACTGGTGATAACCTCTTAACAAGGCTTACTTGATGTCGTCCCACCCCCATGCTT
Organism: Athene noctua; assembly: GCF_965140245.1. Taxonomy (NCBI): domain Eukaryota; kingdom Metazoa; phylum Chordata; class Aves; order Strigiformes; family Strigidae; genus Athene; species Athene noctua. The sequence goes on along the minus strand of NC_134047.1, from coordinate 10,631,812 downwards.
CTCACAGGACAGCAAAGCTGCAGGCAAGCAGCTGATATGGATCAGTTGTGCTCTGAAAACCTATTCCCTCACTTCCCATTAGTTGTGTATGTGGTCTTATACTCCAATACTAACCATTTGCAGGTGTTTCCATGGGAACCTGGTGGACCTCAGTTCGCCCAGCATCAGTGTAGAGCTGAGGTACGGACTGATCTAGGACAGGAGCTGGCTCAGCATATGCTGGATAAACTTCCACAGGTGATGGTGGCAGCACCGGCTGTACATAAACCATGGAAGGCCAATAGCTCTGATGATAATACTTTGAGAAAAGGAAAAAACACAAGGTCATGCGTACAACCACGTACTCTCCATCCCTCCTCAAATCACTACTAGTTTCAGATCTAAAGTCAAGAAGTGCATTTTTTCTTTCCTAGCCCCTTATGATACTACACACACACACCCCAAACACACCCCAATATAAGCCTACCAGAAAAGATACTGTAATACCTGCAGCAACAGCCACCTCAGTTCCACATTGCTGTTGTGTCAGAAATGTTCAGAGAAAGAAGATTCCCACTTATCAACTTAGGAGAAATCTCTTTGAATATACCCATCTCTTCAGTTGAAGAAGCTGACATGACTTCTTGCACTTCCCTGAGCAGCAGCACTGACAGCGCATATGACTACTGGTGCAGACAACTCTCCAGCAGAGCAAGAGTTCCCACAACACAGAAAAATGATGCTAACCAGTCTGAACACAGCTGTACAAAGTCTTAGAAGCCTCAAGCCACACATCTCTAGTCTCTGATGTCTTGTCTAAGTACACAAACTTTCTTAAGAATGGCACAGGTGCCTCCCTTTACCTTCACAGAAAGAACAATATTTATCCACCATCCTCCTCAAAAACAAAAGCAAAAAACCACCACCACAACTCAAAGTAAAACAACTAAACAGACATACTAGTGTGCATCACATTTTGAGTTAGAACTTCACTCCCTGAACTGTGTTTTCACCTCCACCAAGCAAGCCAATACATATTAATAGTCGTGCACTGGATGTGCATTTAGCACACTCTGAGGTCTTAAATACATCAGTACATTTGTCAAGAAAAACAGCACTTTTTACAGGCAATTTACTAATTTTAAAAGCACTTACTTGCAATCCCAGATTAAAATAATACCGCAAGACTTTTGTATCTGAAATTAAAGGATATGACATTAAAGAGCAAAAGACTATAAACTGAGAAGCAAAAGAAATTTACACACATTAAGAGCAATTCCTTTTCAGTTATTTCCTTTTCAGATATTCTTACTTAATGAATGAGTATTTTAGCACTGCTTTTTCTTTAAAGCTTGAAGAGTAAAGAATATATCTCGAATAGAAATAGTTGTTAAAGCTAGTTCAGCTTTTTAAGTTAATCCTGTTAGGTATTTGTTCAGTAGCAGAGCATTTGTCTGACCAACTTATTATCAAACTTCAACAATTACACTGGCTGTAATTTCGGTTTATTCATCTTTATTACTCAAGTGATAATTTTCAGTGTAGTCACAAGTCTCCACTGTCTAGGCAACTAGGCCTTAAGCAATTCTGGCTTCCCAGTAAGGCTGGGTGTTTAGAGGAAAAAGTGTTTTATCAAGCACGAATTTGATTATGATCCCCTAAATTAAGCTGACCACTAAAAAAGCACTCCCTCTCTTGCTCACTACAGAAATGAGAAAGCATTTGGAAGCACACAAACAGGCAGGAGCAGCGTTCTCATATACCAGTGACAGTTTACCCCAATGTACACATATTATACACACACTTCACACACATATTGCAAATACTCATACTGGGCTGGCATGGGAGACAAGGGGCCAGCTCCATAGACACTCCAGCTTCACACCACCTCTGCCTTGTGTTAAGTCTGGCTCTGCCACTATCTCCATCTTCAGACCTTTGTTGAGCAATGACCACAGAGACGTGTCAATGGGGACAACATATGCAGCAATCCTAACACCTTCTGACCTAACTTCGTGGGTTCCCCCAATTGTTCTATTAAGTCAGAAAATGGAGAGGGAGAACAGTAAGGAATATTCCTTCCCCTTCCTCACAAGAGTACTCGGTTCCCTGCTTTCTTGCAAAAGTAGGCTTTTACTTCTGTCTTTCATGTACTGAATAAATTGCCCCAGGTAAATACATAAGAATCAATTCCAGATGTGTGAAGGAACTTTGAAACTGTTCCCCAAGAACAGCAGGGGTTTGAACCTGGAAACACATTTCCAGCTGTCCAAAACGACTGAAGCCATTTTAAATCTTTAAAGTTGACCATTGGAAGAAAGAGAGCACATTTTTAATCTTATGGTGCAGTTCTGGAACTGTGCATGAGAAAAGCTGTTGATTTCTGAGATTCAACTACAGATTTGTTTTAAAGGCTCACGAAGAGCAAGTCACCTATTCCACAGCAGTAAGTTCGCTTATGTGTGCACACACACAGACGCTGCTTTAGTACTGCTGGGAGCTGAAAGGAAAAGCAGGACAACTCAAAAGCAGTGAGCCACTATGGGCTCCAATTTAAACCACCTTCACCATTACCATACATACCCCGAACCCACTTCCCCCTAAGCCAGGGCCTCAGCTTCACACTGTTTCCCAGTCCACCCATCTTACACACACGTTCCCAGCCCTGACTACCTATGGTACTGCCTGTCGTATTTTGTTGAAATGCACGAGGATTTGTTTCTCTGTTGCTCTTGCCTATCGTCAACTCTTTCACTGTTCAGCATATTTGATGAGGGCAACAATTCATGCAGCTATTTTCGGAAGTGCACACTGATCCTTCCTTACATCTAACAGCTGTAAGCTCACTCCCAAAAGTGCTGGTGATTTGGCTGTGACATTGACCACAGTCAGTAAAATATTAAAAATAACCCAGACTCACAGAAATGCCAACTTTTTAGTATCTAGCTGAAACTGCATCTGCATTTGGAACAAGGGGGTTTTTTTCCCCTTTTAAATCTCATTTTGGTCTTCAATTGTTTATGCAAATCTATGCAAAACAAGCATAAGAGCTGAATGAAACAGCTGCTTCATAGCAGCAGTGATAACAGTACAAAGGAAGAGCTGGGAGACTGAAGTGACAAACTGATACTGGAAATACTGATGTCTGGAATGCTGGAACAGAAGCCCGTACAGTAGGAGAACCAGTTCTTCTTTATATTCCTCTCTTGATATGCCTAGAAATTAAGTCAACCTTTAGTAAAACACAGCTATCTTATGAAGCAACAGCTAAGCCAAAAAAAGTTAACCATCCTGATATGAAAAATATAAAGACCATGTTGACTGCTGATAAAAGTCTCATCTTACAATGCATCAGGACAAAAATTGTGATAAAGTTTTCACTGTGCTGATGGGAAGCTCTAGTCAATCCTGAACACTACTGCAGTCTCTGGAACACAGTAATAACAAGCAATCTTTTATCAACAGCTCCTTCAAATACAAGGGAGCAGGCAATAGTAGGACACCTAAGGTCACCATTGAAATAGAAATGTTTCACAAGCTCTAAGCCCCATTAAAAAAAGATCCAAAAAACTGATAATTGGAACAAATGCAGATATACTAAGTAATACCAAGGCACATGGCAGGTTTTCCTCTCTTCAGTTTGGGACAGGTTACTCAGGACTTGAGTTTGTTGACAAGTTACACTCCCAATCCAAATACCAGGCCTCGATTATCTTTAGCAAAGTGCACAGAACTCTAGGTCAAGTATACCCATGCACTTCACGCTGCAATACTCCAAAGCTTCTAGATTTCTTAAAGGCCATATATACACTACAGCAGTGTGACACCATAAATGCTACACGCCTTATTAACTACCAACCTTAAAATCCTTTAAAATGATTTCTAGAGTCTATGCTAAGAAGGACATGGCCAATCTTAAGATCTACAGGCAGGATCTGAAGAGGTTATTAATCTACATCCACTCCAGATTCTTGCCAGTACACTTAACACCCAATTCTCCCAAGTGCTGAAAGCCTCAGTTAAGGGCATTCAACTAAAGCTGAAAACCTTCATCTCTGATGTGTGCACAGTATCATCGAGAGCAATATTACTGCAGCAGGGAAGTGGAAGACAGAATAAGTGCCAAGATTAACAAAACCAGGAACAAAGAGCACCTGCAAGAGGGCAGAGTTCTGCAGAGCACATCAGCAGTACCTGTGAAAGCAGGAGGCCTTTGAGCAGCCACACCATAGCGTTTGGGAAACTGCCTTTTTCCACATCAATTTCTGACAAGACAAGCATGTTACATGGGAAATGCAACTGAAAGAATCCATAGCATTTCAGCCCAAAGTTGTTCTGCAACCTGCCAGATGTAGCTACCTGAACTGTAGAGAGCAAGAGTAGCTGGCTTTCCTATCTGAAATGAGCCCTCTAGGGTACATTGAGCAAAGTGCCACACAGGGACAACGGAGGCTACTTTAGATGGCAATACACTGAATCAAGCATGAAAACAATTTGCATGACTAAAGTATTTTATGCTCCATCTTCAATTAATAGATTTTGGAATAAAAGCCAAAAACTACATTCTGATGCAAGGAAAGCTACAACTGCCATATACGTGAAATAGTTACAAGGATTTTTTGGATGGGGAGATCAAGTCAGACAATTATAGTCATACTACATTTTTCAAAATGGTACAAGGGTACAAGAAGGAACACTTGGATTTCACAGACCCTACATATATGCAGCCAGTTCTTTCCCTCACTTGCCCCTGAATGATAAGCTACTCTCTCCACCAACAGAGAACATGGGAGATTCAGGAACTTGTACTAAAGGTAGCAAGTCTGACAAAATCATATCACCTGCTGTATCTACAGATGCCTATTAGCATAAGCAGGCTATGATTCACACATTGCAACGTATCCTGTGTATGGGGGGATATTTAAAAAGCTTATGTACCTCAACCAACATGCAGAGATATTCCCACCACTTGAACAACAAAAACATGAACAGTCAGCCAGTTGCACACTGCTGCTCTTCAGAGTAGCCTACAACTTACCTTTAGCTTGGCCTCACCACTGCCAAAAATAGTTTCCTCTCATGCCCCCCACCAGACAAGGCAGATGATGCACAAGGTACATGATGCACTGACAACACAGGTAACCATAACTGACCTCTAACTCATACCCAGAGCATTTCTGTTCCAGTCTGAGCACTACACATTAGGACAAGCTGAATCTTGCTATCAAGAGAACAAGCAGGCTGAATAACCAAGTATTCTTTCACAGCCTTTCTAAGTTTTTAACCCTTAGTGTAGTTTGAGCCAATGTACTGTCAAAAACTGAGCAAGAGGACATGCACAGGGTAGAGCATTTTCTACAGCTGTCCAAAACTACACACAACCAATAACCCTTAGCTGGTAAGACAAGACACTGCATCACAGAGTAGTTTTATCTGCCTCAAGATGTGTGCAGTGATGCAACGGTGGCATGCTTGGACATCACAGCATTCCCCACCTGGAGAAAAAAAAGTTACATAGCATAACAGCAAGCAGTACTGTAATTCCTGTAGCCGAGAGGCACTTAGCTTGCAATAAGGACAGCAGACAGCTTGATCTTTGGGTTATTAAACAGAGCTCTGAATTACAGGCTCTATTTAATGCCTTGTCACCATGAACATGACAGAATTAGGGGATAAATTAGTAACAAAAAAAAAAAATCAAATATATATATGCCTGTTGCACTGCTTACCAAACTTGGCTGTCTGATGCAACCTTGCATGGTATGCCGCTATTCTTAAGTTGTAAGAGCAAGTTGACTAAAGATTACCACTTTCAAAATAAAGTCCACAGTCAGCTGATAAAGCTGAAAGCCCTTTCTGAGCTGCTCTGTTAGCAGGTACTATGTTGTCTTTGCACGCTCATTGCTTAATAACTGAAACGGACCTTAAACACTGTCATAATTGATGACAGTAGACAAAAAGGCCATGCACCTAAAGAACAAAATGACCCTATACTTTATCCCCAGTTAAGGATAACTCAAAATGATATCTTGGAGTCCTACAGGAAAACACAATAACCCACTGAACTGTACAACAGCATAGCTTTATAAATACACAGATTTGTTTTTAGTAAGTTATCAGAAAAATTCTTTTCCACTAAGAAGCAACATAATACAGGCCAAGCACCCTCTCCCTTGGTATTAATTTCTTTAGGATGCTGTCTAAAGCTGCAGTAATCACACGTTTGAGTCAGATATGAACTTGCTATTTAAAACTGGGAATTAAAACATTTTTAGCATAAGCATCTATAGTATTATTTTTCACTTGCTGCAAGCTGCAAAGAGCCACTTCTTCTTACTATAGGTATTCTGTTAGGTTTCGATGAAGCACACAAGTCAGAAGCGTGCCAAAGAACAGCAGTAGGTAAAAGCACAAATACCGTCGTTACCTCGAGGCAGATCACTGCCACTGGGATCAGAAGAATAAGGTGGAAGAGCAGCACCAGCTTCTCCCACCTCACTGACTGGAGGAAGAGGAGCTGAATAAATTGGGAATGGCATCGAAGACGCTGCTACAATTAGAAGGAAACAGAAGTCAAGTCAAATTTGCAACGGCATGTAACATGAGCAAGATGCTGATTTAGAAAATTAAGCATGTACTGCTTTGCCATCTCAGTGCTCCTAAATACAAGCTCCAACAAAGTTCTTTAGAAATCACTTTAAAGGAAGTCCAAAAGAAATTTTGAAACCAGATGGGAATGTTCCAATCGTACAAGCCTTAACTGTATGTCTATCTGCCAGCTTCATATTCCAGTTAAAAATGTCTTTTTCAATCATTTCTCCATACTAGAAGGCAGGCCAGACTCTCCTTACAGAACTGTCTGTCCTAGAACAAGAGGGAACGGACTAATCACTTCTCAGAACTGTGATAATAAGCCCACAGAAGTAGGGGAAGGTTCTAGACACGTCAGAACAAAAATATTTTGGACAGACTACTGTTAAATATTCATTAGGTGGCCCACATCTGTAACATACCAGCAAGTTATTTGTAATGGTATCAGTGAGTAGACAGTTTAGAGAATGGTGCTGAGTGCAAAAAAATGGAGAAGGGAGACAGAATTGAGCAGAACCAAAGGTGAAGGTTTTGCTGGATACTAAATGAAGAATTACAAAAGATAGGAAAAGTCCTCTTTATAAGGGAAAAAAAATTTTCCTTAACAGGCTTTTCACAAGAACAAAGTAGAACCAGCATTTCAGGTGGTAAGCACACCACGTGACAAATCATAAATTTAATCTCTTTGCATAGAAATAACTAATCACAGGAGCTAACCAAGTGCCACAACAAATGAATCAGACATTTGTGTGGATCCTGAACCCCCAAAGCCAGTGACTCTTTTGGAAGAGATAGTAACACCTCAGGACCAACAGCTCAACTCAAGAGGAAAATTAATGGTAGGTAACAAGGGGAGAAGGGAGCCGTCATGAACTTCTGCCTTCTAAAAAAGAACTTTCTAGTGAAACACCTCTGATGGGTAAAGGTGGCTTTGCATTCTCCTCCTTGCCACCTTTACCAATTCCCATGCAAATTCAGGGGCAAATGTTCCCTTCAAAACATGAAAGAAAGAAGCCATCAGTGAAGTTACAACTACTATTACATCATTTTAAGCCAAAACAAGTAATACTTCCACCCCCCAAGGTCTTTCAGCATTTGTCTTGGTAAGGTATGGATAAAAAAACAAATGGGAGGGGAAGATGTAACTGAGAACTCAGACATCCAAGTCCATAGCCACAGTATGTACACTTTACCTGGCCTCCCTATAGAAAGGGGAGATACTATAACTGGCTGAACTGCTGTTTGTGGGGGAACTGCTGTTGTGACACTGGCTGGAGTGGAAGCAGCAGAATTTGAGGAGAAGCCTGTAGCTGGAGCAGCATAAACACCTGTTGAAGTTGAGATTGCTGCAGAATTCACCATCACCTGGAAAAGAGTCACGAGTATTCAGCTGACTGCCTCTATAATTGGCTTTGACAAAGACTACAGACACATCACATAGTTCAACGATTCCCACTTCACAAATGAATTTTGGAAGTCCTGTAAAGGTAGCTAACTATCCCAGTTCTCTAAAAATTGGCTTTAAAATACCAGGTTAGTTACAGACACCTGCAAGGCATCTTCTCACTCCTGTTTTGCTTGTATTTATAGAGAATTGTATTCTTTACTACAAGACGCTCTAAGGGGCAGGTAGAGGGAGCCCACAAACCAACACTAACCCAGCAGAGTGGTCACCTCTCCACACAATAAAGTACTAGATACTACCTTTGGGGGATAGTCATAGGAAGCCACTCCATCTTGAGGTGACACAGAGACTGGGCCTTCTTCCTGAAGGGATGCCAAAGCAAAGCATGCTCCATATAAGAGGCAAAGAAGTCACACAGCACCCACACCACACCCCTAGATTTTTTAATGGATTATATACACACACATAGAGAGGATCTCTTGTAACTTGCATATTCTGTCATGCACAGGACTGTATTTCACACCCACTGTAGACCAGTAGGTGACTAAAGATGTAGTTTCAGAATTTAAAAAAAATTCCAAAGTCAGTTCTATCAGAGGTGAGATCTCTCCAGTCCCAGAGAGGAATAACACTAACTGGAATAGGACTTGAAGGGTAGCATGATAAAAGCAAGTCCTGTCTGGAGCAGAATAAGAAGTAAACAGCACTCAAATACACACTCTTTACAGAATGAAAGGCAGAAAATCATTGATGTTTCTAGTACAATTCAGACTGTATTTGCAGACTCAGACAAATCCTCACAATTTAGGGAGGAAATGGGGTGTGAATATATAAATGAAATCATCATTCCTTTCTTCCAAAAGAAGTCTCTGGCCTACTATGTCAAGCCTGCATCCAAGGACACTTTCTATGAAGAATGCCACACACTTCAAGGATTCACGATCTGAACAGACAGTGACTAGAGCTTACCAAGCTTGCTGTAGGTTCTGCTGAACTATACACTGTTGCAGTTTCACAGTCTGGATCTGGAGGGCATAGGCAAAATTAACTGAAAAAAGCCACATTAAATCTAATCCTTCAGAAACTTATAAAAAGGTCATAATGAGTACATTACACTCACAGATCTTCTATCAGTAAAGACTCATAGGTAAGTTCTACTTACGTGGAGGTGCATAGATATATTCTTCATTAAATTTCTCTACAAGGGAGAGCACAGAAAGCTTTTATTCAAGAAAAAAAACAAGCAAACAAAACCAAAAAACCCCCCCTTAAAGCTGAAATTAGCCCAATTACATTTCAATGCATCCATTAATGAGTTCTTTTCAGTAGCATCTTGCTTTGTACAGAAAAGGTAGAGAAACACTCAAGACATGCTCATTTTGTTATCCCACCAAGTGTCAAGGTTGCCACTACCAAATTTACACTATGCATTTTTAAGCAGCAACTTGCTTGCTACAGAACTACATAATCACAAGGGTGATGGCATAGCAAGCTTAAACAGAAGCGACACATTTCTATCAGACAACGAAGAAAAATAAGGTGCTCACATGCATGTTCGAAGCTCGCAACAAACATATTTAGGAGATAAGAGCAACCTACTTTGGCAATCAAAAGCACACTGGAGATCTTCTGAAACGGTCTTTTCTCTTTGCCCACTAATCCTTAAAGAACTCACCATTTTCACTTGTTTCTTCCTCCTCCTCTGAGGAATTCAGTGTGGGCTTGTTAGGTGGAACAGAGTTCGGGCCTCTCCTTGCTACCCAAAATCCTGCTGGACCATGGACAATGGGAGCAGGGCCACCCTGGCTCTAAAAAGCAAAGTCAGAAGCATGCACTTAAAACCAGTTTGAAGTCTTTCCACGCTCTACACACACAGTAGAAACAGGCTGGCAGACTAAGCTTGCTGCAGCCAAAACTTACTAGAATTACCATTTACACGTCTGTTCCCATGCACCTTGATTGCAGCAAAATGGTGGCAGCCACATTTCTTTCCTTTACCTTTTGCTCTGCCTAGCATACTTAAGGCAATTTATTTTTGAAGACCTACCACTATCCTATGCCATACAGTTAAGCTACTCCCTTCCAGAACTTAGACAGCTTTATCTCAAGCTCAGACAAAGCTGAAAAGGAGGGAGCAGAGCCCAGACAACAGCTAAGACTGCTACCCCCATCATAGACTCCTGCATTTCTCATCCTGGAGCATTCCCACCTTCCTGACTGCAGATCAGTTCACCCAAATACTCTACTTGTCATGGAAAAATGTTCTCTTTAGTCACAATTAGTGAAACTCAAGGGTGGCTACTGGCATAGACACCACTGCCTGTACTAACTCGACCCACACATGCAAACCTCTTTCAGAGAGCAGCACCCATCAAGGTTACCCACAGGACTCCTCTACCACTTCACATGCCCTTTGCACTGCAGTCAGTCCTTAGCTGCACCACAATTTAAAATATAGAGTTCTCCGAAGCAGGAATATAGGAATGAGATGCTCAAGTAAAAGAAGTTGATTCACTCTTTTGTGATGGCTAAGGTGACACTCAAAATTCTCCTCAGAAGACATGGTGACTATGAGATCGATAAAGTGCTCAGAGAGGCTTCTAAGATTTCCAAGGTTGAAGCAGAGGTGGTAAGTCAGAAGATTCTCCCACCAGGCCTCTAGTAGGTTGGCAGAGTTTCCTGCGAGATGCATCTTTCCCCAGGAAATGTTATATTCCTTAACTAAACAAGACAAGGAAGAGACAGAGAAAAGGCTTTGGCATTGACAGTAACAAAGGCACTGAACGAACATGAAAAACTATTCATCAGGAGCTGCAGGTATATAGTCTAGCAATGGAGAGGAAAAGCTGGTAAGCTATATTGATTTCATGTCAAAAAAAAAAAGTAGGATAAGCTGTGCTTATTCCTTGATGTTCTTGGAGGAAAATCAGAGCAAAGATTACCATCTAGCACATGAGGACAAACTAAAAAATGGCTGCTGCTGCAAAGGCCCCAAGCAGATTCCCCTCCCTCTCATTTAAATACAAGTCTAACATTTGTTAAGTTCACTGCTTCAGCACATGAAAAAACAATGCAAACCTACCAGGGTTTAAAAAAAAGTAAATCTGCTTTCCTATTCAGATATCTAAATATCAATTGACATCCAGCTTTGTACTAGGCTTAAACTACAAATAAAATGATTCATTTTAAAGTTTAGGAATACTCTGTGCCACTTTATCTACAATCTGACAGAAAGACTGTTTTAAGAGAAGTCTAGATTTGGAATTCTCTCTTGTTTCTGTAGCAGAAGAAACTATTTCAGGAACAACATGCTAGCCCAAAACATCACAACTATAAATTCATAGGAACAATCCAGGCTATCACTATACAGTTTCTGAATCCACTTACGCAAATGATACATTACAGTGTGGCAAACAAGTGAAAAGCTATCTCCCACAATATTTAGAGCCAGACAGACATCCGCAGTAGGAAGGGATTTTTTTGTTTTGTTTTCAAACTGCAATAGAAAGAAGAAACACGGCCCTACTTTTATAAAAATATACTAACAAGAAAACAAGTGCTGCTGGTGAGGGGAAGGAGAAAGAAGGGGAACATGCAGAAAAATGGAAGTTTTAAACAGATTTTACACGATCTAGACTCATTTCAGCCTTCCCATCTCAAAAACACATTCACTGCTAAAACTTTTTACATGGGGAAAAAACAGCTGCTGTATATTTAGGTGAAGTGCTGTGCATTTGTACAGCTTCACCCCCTCCTCTGAGAGGTTTCGTCACATCCTTTGTTCATAACTTACGGCTAAAGTAGGAAAAGCAGCGTCATCCTCTCCTTCAATTTCATAGAAAGTTATAGTTTCTTCTGGCCCTTGAGGCTCCTCTCCATTCCCTGGTACAAACCCATACTGACATTCCTTGTTCACACACTGCATCTGACGGCGGCTACGGCTGTAGGAGCTTTAAAAACAAGAACAGAGGTTAAGAATCACAACTATCTGGAGTTTCACCTTAGTTTCGTTGCTCAATTTTAACTGTTTTTTTGAAGAGGCACAATAAACCCATTGTTTCATATTGTGCCACTAACAGCCAACTCAGCCCTCCACATACCTCCACCATCCTCCCCAACTCTTTTTAGAGCAATGTTTTGTAAAGAGGTTCATATTCACTTACCAGGACCTGAAGGAGAAATTGTCATAGTTCTGATAGCATCTCTTTCCTGGACTGGGGTAGAATGCTATTTGAGGGCCAAGCATGTTGTGCCTGTTTATAAATCGGGCAGATCCCCTAAGTTTAAAGGGTAAAAGGTGCAATTACCAGGAAGTGCCTCTCAGATGGAACTCATTCGTAGTTTTACCTATTGAATAGCACAAACTCTCTATTCATTCTTGCTACAGACTAGTTAGGAGAAAACAAGTGGTGATCTCAGAGACGTTTTCAAGGCTTCATACCTTGGCATCCCAAATCCACGGTTATGTCTTTGAGGAGGATTCTGATAGGATTCGTAAGGTGCCACGTTTCCACCACCCTGTGAGCAGTGAACTGGAGGGGAGCGCCCCGAAGGAACACTGTGCTGTAGCCGGGGTGGAAGAATTGGCTGACCCCTGCTATAAGCCACAGTCATAAAGACTTCCTTTCCGCGAAATTTCTTAAGCATTCGCTTCCGTGTTTTCATATCCATTTCTGCAGTTTCAGTTGAGGACAGAAAAAGACAGATTTACACCTTAAACAGCTGACTCCAGAGCTATGTTCTCTATCATTTGAGAGGAGTCAGTATTTGGACACATGGGAAAGAGACAATGGCCTATCCCAGAAAAAGTGCATTTTAAGTATGCAAGCTTCATAAGGCTCAACTGGGCATTCTAAATTATGAGCAGAATACGGGCATCTCACATGTGAATACCTTCCCAACTTCAGCTGATCAAACCAGTACTCTGTCAAAATCCCATTATGAAGGCTGCATTTATTTTTTTAAAAAAAATCTCCAAGTTAAACAAATACAATCCATATTTAATGGGCTGGGGAAGTCTTCATCCGTCCATGCATCTCTGCTAAGGCCAAATGTGACAAGCTTTTTGGTTCACAGATTCAGTCTTTATACATGCTTCTCAAATGCCAATATTTTTTTTTTGTAATTTTGAGCAAAAGCAATTTTGCTATGTGCTTTCAATGCATTTGCTCTTTTGCAAAGGGCAAATTCATCCCAATGTCTGAAGAATCACTTTACATCGTGCCCTTGCAGAGACCAAGTTTTATATCACAGGCTGAATTAAGTTACTTCCAATATCCAAAAACTGTTAGAAGTGTTGTGTCTCCCTCACTCCCACCAGCCCTGAGGGAAGGAACACTTGTGGAAATGTTGTACAAACCTATTCCTGAGAAGTATCCACTTGTTATTTTCTGATAGGTTCCTCCTTTTCGGCTGGGAACCATATTCCAAGCAAAGACAGGTGCCACTTGTGTCACTGGTTTTAAGTTTGCCAAAGGAACAGTATGCCTACACGAAGAACACTCATGTTAACAGTGCCACAAGGATACACTATGCATAACTGCACAACAACATAAAATAAAGCAATGCTAAAACAAGAGGTAACAGAAAGCCCCACAAACTTCAAGAGTATAGGGAGCCTGTGGAAATAAAAATCATCTGTTTCTCTGACACCAAGCACACACTAGTGCTACTCATTTATTAAAAAGGGCATGCTAGGATTTAGCCCCAACACTACTGACTTCCTGGGTCAAGTCTTTTTTCCCTGTGTTTGTATGCCTTCAAATGTACACCTGAAAGCATATGACCCCACAGAATTTTTGCAATATGCCAAGCTGAATTCTAGGTTTGGAGAAGGGTAAATGCTTTGAACAGCAAGGTGGAGAAAATGAGATTTGCCAGAATAGCCAGTTATCTATTTAGTTGGTTGGGTACAACATAAGAACTTGAGAAACCAACAGCAGAGGGCAATTTACTATCCATGAATTAAGCCCAAACCGCAAATAGCACTTTCACATTCCAATGAAAGAGAAGCAGATTTCACAGAAACCACTACAATAATTATTCTGATCATTACAAATCCAAGAGAAAGTTTCCTACAATATTCTATTTGAAGAGTGATAGCCAACAAAGAAGCAAAGGCTCACTTTATATTTAAAAGCATGGATTCTCTTTTCAAAGTATCTTAATCCTATTTTAAGCATCTGTGAATATACAAACTCAACCAGGAAGAGTTCAAACATGAAGTTGTCACCAGACTGCTTACTTTTCTGCCAGCTCCTCAACGAATACAGTCAACGTGTTGCCATCCTGTCTGACCTCCTGGATATGAGCATTGTAATACTTACCTCCAGGCTCCAGACGTACCTGGAGAGAGAAAAAGAGAAGCTCTGAAAAAGCCAAACTGCATCAGGGGATTCAGAATTACTGTCTACAAACCACTAACAGCAAAGGCTGTTGATAGCTGATCCTATGTTATTGAGTTGGCCTGGGAGTCTCAAATACTTCTTCAAAATAGCAGGCAAAAATAAAGATCACTGTACTAACTTTAGGGAGGAAGGAGAAAAAAAAAAAAAGTCTTTTGAGTGACTGAGAGGTAAGAAGATACCTGCTTTCTAACTTATTTTTATACACTGTGCCAAGCAGGTAAGTACCAAGGAAGACTGTTATTTAAGAACTTGAGTAGAACAGGAGATAAAACTGGAAATTGAGGAAATTGGAAGGGAAAGCTCTGCTCAGCTAGAAACAAGTCACTGAGTAGATCATGAGCACTACCTCAACCAGCAATAAAAAATAAGCCCTCACTACATACAACATTGGAATACAAGGAAAGCTGACCTTCCTTTCAGTATCTCCTAGCCAGATCATGCTAATCCTCCCTTTTTAGCTCTTCCCCTTCTGTTTTATAAAAATATCTGATACATTACTGTTGAGAAGTGGAAGACTGTCCAGACTTGCTGCTGACCCAAGGTGAAAATCTAATAGACAACTACCTCAAACACACAACCTTTGCATTTTGAGCTCTCGATCTGGAACTTCCACACTCACAGAATGTGTATCACTGGTTCACAATGTATTTCCAAGCAGCTTTTCCTTCACACTACCCAATGTTTAAAGGTAGATTTTAGAAAGAAATTAAATTAAAAAGTCAGATTAATAGCTACAAGGAAGAAAATGAGAAAAGCCTTGGAAAATTCTATGAAGTCAAATGATTTTATGGCTTATCATACTCCATTTAAAGCAGTTTTAATAGTTTATCATAACTGAGTCTCCTTTGAGTACTAACCTGACACTTGTCTCCTAAATAGTACTGTCTCCCAGCAAACACCATGTAGTCAGTTTTTTGAAGCTCTAAAAATAAATGAATAAATAAAAAGGAAAAAGCCTTTAAACTACTGTTCTTTCTTCATGTATCCTACAAGTACTTCATGACAGCATCCAACTACATATTATAGGCCAATTAATTATTTCCTATGAGTATCTGAACATTCCCCATAGTAATGGTGAAGTAACTGTAGATAACAAACCATAACCAGGCTAAGTCACAGGAGATCAATAATATCCAGATAATGCAGTAAGTAGCACTACTACTTCAATACTGCAACGTGTTTTGTGATGGTACTAAATTAATCCTGCATTTACTACCAATCCAGATATTAAGGATGTTGGACGTGTCTTGTCTTACCAGAGTACTGGTGGCACTTGGCAAAAATAAGATGTTATTCAAGAAAAAATAACATTACCTAAAGTCTCCTTGCTGCTATGTTTCGTAAGATTTTTTCCATTCCTTGCCTGGATTCTCTGCCTGTCAGTAGTCTACATGGATAATTAGTTACTATACTCTGTTCCAAGAATTTTAATGACCCTCATTACTGCTTATGCAGTTGTAAAATGCTGGAGTTCTTCAGTATGCAAAACACTTCAGGTCAGACATCAAACACCACTTTAAAACTTATCTTTCTAGGTAACTTGCTTTACAGATCAGCCATAGTGTGTGCCAAAAAGCAACCTATACCAAGCCACAAAGACCATGAAATCTCTCCAGAATGTTCAAGCCCAGGAGAGCTGGGAAGCAAGAAAAAACTCATCTCATTTGACAGATCTCAATGCTAAATTTGAGATCTTCATTATTATACAACCCTGAAGCCAAAATCGTGCTTTAAAAAGCAGAAGTCCTTGCACACATGCTGCAAGAAAACACTCAAATTTGAATGATTTCCAATACAACAGAATGGTAAAAGAGTTGTGTACTCTGCTTTGAGTCCCCATATTTCCTATGCTATAATCAATAAGTAGCAGAGGTCAGATTTTTAACAACCTTAACACCATTATACAATCTCAGCAGCAGTGTATTTCATACTTTGAAATGAATCCAAGAAAGCAGCTACCAGCAAGATGTACTACCTACAAGCATCTGCTGGGTTAACCAGTATCCTTCACATTTCAGCTGTGAAGAAACAGGTGACACAGGCCTCAGATTCATAAATTTAACACTAAGTCTAGAGCAGAAAGAGGTTTTTTTTCCCCCATTTTAAAGATACCTTTTCTGCTGTCCAGCCAAACATCAAACTCCACATTCCGATAGATTTCGGGGTCCAGTGCCTTTAGCACTTTATAAGGAACAGGCATCTTTGATGGATTTTCTAGAGGCTAAAAACAAGAGTTGAAATGAAGCATTAACAAGTGCTTTTAATGTTTTTATCATAGTCTCTATCCTGCCAGCATCTGTGGACCACTCTAAGATATACACACACGCTTTTCCAAAATTCTCACTTCCGCTGTATTTGCCTAAGAACTAAAGCTCAGGAATATGAAAACACATTCAGACACTCAGAAGCTGAGCAAACAGACTTCAGAAAGGTTAGAAACAGGCTCAGGAGTAACATTTGGCATGTTCTTTAGTCAAAAAGAATTGAGCAAAGCTAACCAGACCAATGAAGTCATGTCTTCAAAAGTTGGTGGGAGTTTCAGTTGTTATATCTGAAAACAGGTTTCTACAGAGTTTCTAAAACTGTTCCAAAGTGATTTATATTCTCTTCAAAATAAAAACAAATGGATTTAAACCATTTCTGGGAAAAACAAACAGCAGACCAGGAAACATCTGCTAAACTCCATCTTGAGGGGGGGGGAAATTAGCTAGAGAAGAACAAGAGAATCTCAGAAAGGAAAAAGGCTTATCCAACTTAAGAGAAACTCAAGGGCAAAACCAAAAGACAAGCAGATGAAAGTAATAAGCCATCCACACTTTCCAAAAAGTCATTTTTAAGAAGTGGAAAAGAAGGTTTAGCCCTAACAATAATATACAAACAATACAACAATAATACAACAACAAAAAAACCAACAACCAATCACCACCATAAGGAATTCTTTCCTAACTGACAAACCTTTTCTTCTCCAATGCCTTGTTTGAACTTATCCTCCTGTGGACTGTCAGTAGCATTGCCTTCCCAGTCGTCCACTCTAAGTAATTGAAGATAAGATTACAAAAGACACAATGAATAATTTCTAGCCAAGATTAAAATCAACGAACGGTTCATACAATCTGAAAAAGCACCATGGTGCCATCAAGTGGTAGATTTTGCCTTAAACACTAGCCATGGCTGTGATGCAGTACAGGACAACCCTTCTCTTAGTTTCAAGAGCACGACCTTCACTTGTTCCAACACCCACCCCTAACGAAGGCTACTGCTTGCATTAGAAAAGGATGAAGATGATTCCACTGACTGATTAAACTCTTGCTATGTCAAGTACAACACCCTGTTCTAAGTCCTATCAAACCAATGTCATTTGCAAGCATTCAGTAAGGGTCAGAGCCACCCTTCAATCCTTTCTAGTGACTTGAACAACATAGGATTATGAGTTTCTATAGGGACATTCTGTCTGTTCCCTTCATCCCCAGTGATCCAGCAGACCTGAATAATGCCACCATGTAATTGCCTACTTGGGGTACGTATGATTCCATTTAAAAAAAAGACAAATAAGAAAACAAAGCAGAGCTCATTTTCTCAATGCACTGTTGCCTCTGCAGTGCTATAGAGTCTGCAAAGAGTAGTAACAGTTTCTCACTAAAAAAATAATACTCTGATGACATAAGGAACAATTTTATTTACAGATAAACTGTCCTTTTACAGAGTAACACGCAACTATAACATAGCCAGCAGCAGAGGCCCAGATTCAAGGGAAGCACTCTCTCTTCTACAACATACTTCAGTTTGCGTTTGTGTCATGAGATAGGAAGAAGAGCTAATACCCCATAAATATTCAAAGAAAGTTGGAAAAGTTGTCCTTTGCAAGATTTTTAATTCTTTTTGCTTCCCTTTTACCACATTCCCTTCCCAAAACACTACCTCTTTTCTGATGGATTTCTGGTTACTTTTTCATGAAGACAATCGAAGTTTGCATCCTCACTTCCTATAGAGACACTGTTTCTGTTCTTCCTGGATCCACTTCGAAACATCTCAACTGCAGTCCTTAATTCTTCCTCATCCATGCCAAACACATCTTTGTACAGGATGTCGTATAATACAGCTGAACAAATCAACACAAAGCTCAAACCAAATTAAGATAATACCAGATCCATAAGAACTGCTGCAATTTTCAAGGCAAGCATATCTTCAGATATTATCTACTGTTACAAGGCACTAGTTATATTAAATTCAATTAAGAAGAGGATCATAAAAATTAAGGTGAGAAGAATGGAACTCAAAGCCATTTGGTCCAATACCCCAATTAACAGAGTAATGAGTGTATGTATACATTAATATACAATAAATGAGCTTCCATCTCTTTCCTCCCCACCCCTGAAAACCAAAACAAACACTACCTATAAACATATGAAAACACATAATTGTCATCCATGGAAAAATGATTTCAAGTTTACCCTGGCAAATAGCAGCATCTTCCTGGAATTGTTTTGTATACACAGAGTCATAATGGCTGTTGCCGGAACAACACAGTAAAATCTGGGAAAAGAAAATAAAAAGAGGCTGGAATGATGCAAAACCTACCTTTTTCTATTAGATATCCTAGCTCAAGAGTACATTATTCTTCCATTCTACAGTCAACACTAACTCATCTGAAAACAACATATTCTCAATATAAATATGGCAAAGCTGTAGAATCAACTTAAAACTGAATCATCTAAGTAGTTTTTCTTTATATAATAGATAAACATCAATTTACACATCATGCTGTATTAAACATAAAATAAGAGTTAGCTTCCACCAATTGCTCAAGAGGTAAAATACAAGCAGTGCCTCTGAGATACACTGTACGAGTATTAAAGGCACATTTTACCCTTCCTTACTTGAGGGACTAGAAGAGCATCTCTAGCCCCAAACAAAGTATTGCTTTTAATAAGCAGCATTATGCTGCCTTTTGAGAAGATGCATGCATTCTGCAACATATACATTGATACACGAAGTAAACATGTACCATCAAACCCCATCTTGGCATGTGACAGCAGCCAACTGCAACCAGCAGAAGCCCTTGGGCAGCTGTCAGCAGACTACCAGCAAGGATGCTTCCCAGTGAACCAGCAGGAGCTGGGATGCCAGGGCTCTTAATTCTGTGTGCACTACTGTCTTCTGCCAACACAAGCTCTCATCTCATGGTGAGAACGAGCAACACCAGAAAGCACTGCTGCCCGTACATGCAGTCTAATGACACAACAGCTGCCAACACTTAATGAGAGCTCTGGTGGTAAAGCCTTCGAGGACAAACACACATTTAGAGCATACTTCTTGATTTTTAGAGTCAATTCATTTTGGAATTAGATTAAGCTACATAGGAAACTACATAGAAAAAGAGAGAAGCACATGTAAACAAAGACACTAATATTAACCAACAGAGAACAGCTGCAGCAGTACAGATTTCAGAGCAGACTAGCCACTTTGGCAAATCGAACAGCCCATACTGAAATCCATACCACAGCAACTTCACAGGCATCATGCCTGAGATAGCCTCTTAATTGTGCAGGCACATCTACACAACTGCAGAAAAAATGACAGGGGTCAGATGGGAGGTAATACAGAACCTCTCTCCTTTGTGTTACTTCCTTTTGTCCCCAACAGTTAATTCTTGTGTAGCTAAGCTGTTCCACTAGCTCCCACTTTTAACCGGGCTCAATTTGTATGTTACAAAAACGAATCTGTTTGTTAGATTAATCCATTCCCATTAACTTCCCCTTTTCAGGAAGAAAAACTGCACACCTCATCCAACTTCAGGAAGAGCAGCACAGAGGGTGGAAGAGGAAACCATCTCTTTGCCAATGTGATAAATATATCTTGTTCTGCTCTACAACTCAACCCAGGTATTTCATTCTACCCTGTCAGATCAGTCAAATTCACACTGGGGAATATTTTTACTCAAAGTTATTTCAGAAACATGAAAGAATATTCTGGAACTGGGATGTTAACTCTTCCTGCCAAAATTAAACTTCTTTCCAATCATGAACCAGAGTAACAAAATAAGATTAGCATGAGAACAGCACAGAATCCATTCCTCACATTGGAAGCAAAGATACTATAATTAACTGTTGTGCAAATACCATGCTTTTTCCATGAGCTAAAGTCAGCTTTGGGGTTTTGTTCAGGTATGCAAGAGCACTGGAGTTACAAGAGCTCAATTCCAGTGGCAAGTTTTTATAACTAAGCAGGAGTGAAGGTAACTGGGATTCTGGGATAGGGGTAGGAAATTGCCTCACTTCTCCTCACCTTGTCTTTAAATCCATTGTCTGTAGCGTAAGTGGATGGCTTTCCAGGGTACCGGTACAGAATAAAGTCTCGCCTAAGTAAGGAGACAAAAAGCAAGTCTTGAAAGAGCTCACTTTTAGTTGAATCATGTTATGAAGAAGTTTGCAGGCAGCTGTTTAGAGAATCCACTGCTGGTTTATAGAAAAAATCAAATAGAATACTTTCCTGGTAAGTGAATGCTACCATACAGCAACAGCTAGATGAGAAAATAACACCCATATTGGGGGGAAAAAACTATCTGGGAAAGACCATTATATTTAGTCACAGATTAGGTCAAGGATTTAGGTTTACAGCAGTGTGCTCAGACACTGAGACAATTAAGTCTAAGCGATTTAGTCACCCTGCAAAAGGATTACAGCCTTCAGTACAGGTAACAAGTAACTCTACCAGAACTTCAGCTTGTTCCTTCAGTACTGGAACAGAACGAGCCTTCAAAGGCAGCATTCTTCCTTCTACCCTTGGAGAGCCAGACTGCTTTGTTACAGGACAGCAGCATTTTTAGTAAGACAGCAGCACCTGTGCAGGCTTATGTTACCTTTGAAATAAATATCAGGGTTTACACATCAAGTAGGGTCAGTACTCCTCACTACTGCTGCTTTCAAGAACACCTACGTGAGTTTTAGTCATGCTTGTAACTACCACTGAGTGTTTCCACTACACACATCTCCTTGCTTTTTCCCTATTTTCCATTCTTCAGCCACTAGAAGGAAACACTTGACTTAAGTTTTTAACATTAGGAAAAATATAACAAATACCCATCACTGGAAAACGACCCTCCCTTTAATCCACATTATGAGAACAGGAGCACATTTCTCACCATGTTTCACACATTAGTATCTCATTGACAAACAAGTAAAAGGTTCCCCGGCCAGAACCCAAACACCCAGTCCAACACAAAGTAAAATTTAAGAAAGAGACACTTACTTGTACATCACTGATAAAGCACTCATTTCCAGCTGGCCAGCACTTTCCTGTGCAAGATTATGAGATTACATGAGATAGCAAAGCCGTCTTCAACATTGAGAACTCTATTCTAGCTCTCTGTGGTATTAAAATATGTAACCAAATTCATCAGTTTGTTAAAACAAACAATACATTGAGAGTCAAGATATCACAATTTCCAGGGGTGGGGAAGGGAAGTCTGCAACATGGGATGGCCATGATTACCAGGCTGAGTAAAATGAAGCTAGTTCTGGCAGTGACTTTTAAACACATTACCCAAAATACTATTTTAATTTTTTTAATTAAAACCACTACGTTTTTTTCAGAGGCTGTTGCATTCACCATACTTACTGGTTAATGTCTAAAGAAACAAAAGTTTGAACTACAGTATTCAAACCTGGGGGTAAAGGAAGAAGCAGGGGATTGCAGAGCCTGATAAATATTTGATGCAAGGTACACTCAACATATTTTGTTTCTTCCTTCTTAGAGAAGAATTGCAGTTATGAATAAGGCCTCAGATTTACCATCCAATCTGCACAGATTGCTCCTCTGCACCAACACAAATTCCTCACTAAAACGGATAGTTTATACACATGAATATTCAGTATGAACCCATAGTATTACCTATGCAAATGAGACCCAAGCATTGGCATCTGTCTAATAAAAGCCCAAATCACCACATTTTAAACCATCACCTAATTACTTTCCTGATCTAGTGTCCTCAGATTTTAATCTCTTGAGAAGTATTAATCAGTCGTACCTTTGGATCTCCTAGTCGTTCAAGGTATTTCTCAAATGATCCTTCCACATACTTTTGACAAAACAAAAAAGAAAACAAACATAAAAACACAGCCAGCTGGAAAGCAAAGTTAAACCTAAACATTTACACCATGTTACTAGCTGCTGAATGGCAGGGGGCAGGGTAGGGGCTGGGTGCACAGACACCAAATTTGGACTTGTCTGCCAATTCCTATCATTTTTGGGTTCTTAAGAGGCTGTGGTCTGACTGGGGGTATGACTTTTGCTGTTCCCTACCTTAGAGAATGGGAATGATTTGGGGTACCACTGTGGAAATACCAAGAGATCCTAAAAAAATTAAGAGCATGAATCTGGAGTAGTAGTGACTCATCTCCCTCCTTGGTTAGATGAAGTACTTAACTGTCATTACAGGGGGGGAAAAAACAAACCACAAACTGAAAAAAAAAACCCAAAGCACACCTGAACACCACATCAAACCACACAGGCACCAACCACCATGCACACCTACAGCCACACAAACTGCCACACGCAAAACCAACCAAACAAAAAAGCCCCAAAACGTGACTTTATGCAACGATTAAACACACTTTGGAGTTTTCTACCATCTTTTGATGTTTGTTTCTTACTCCAAAATCCTACATTATTTCCTCCCTACTAAATTTTACAATGGTTGCTCCACAGAACATATACTACACAAATGTCACCCTGCTGGTTGCTCAGGTGCTAGCAACTCGCTGATTTCAGGAACTTCAGAAATATAAAAGTCAAGTAAAACTTGCGCAATTGCAACTCCAATAGGTAAGCAAGCCATCGCCCTGCCATGTGCCTTCTCTTACACGCATCAAGCCTGGCAGCGCATGACACGTTTCCAGTGTGTATGCTTATGCGGGTATGTTTAGGGCTAAACCACTCACCCCCTCCCACACTACTGCCTAACCACGTGTGCAAAGCTGCCTAACACACACATTACTTACAGATTCAAACTTAGGCTGGTGTTGCCTCATAAACAAGACACAAGCTTTCCTAATTTCAATGTGATGAATTTGAGATGAAAACAGCTGAAAAAATAAAGGTTATGAAAAAATGAAGGAGAAATTGCAGTTTAATTTATGCTTTACATTAGGCTTCTCTTACTTCGTAGCTTATAAAGACTAACTACCTCAAAATACTTCACAAAACAGGGCAAGGAGAGGCTGCAGGGGGTCACCTGGGGGTAGAAGCTGAGGGAAGCCCAAGCGACCCCGGAGCCTGCCTGCCCGAGAGCCCAGGGGGCTGACCGCACCCCTCCCCGCCCGCGACGCCTCACTTCGGGCACCCAGGAGGGGTCTCCAGGAGCACCCCTACCGACCCCCATCCCCGGCCTGGAGCGGACACGGCCCGCTGCGGGCCTGAGGTGGCTCCCCCCGAGACCGGGACCGGTGCTGCCCCGCCGCCCACCTGCTCCGAGACGGCTCGGAAGAGGCAGGAGGCGTCCTTGGCCGTCATCTTGCGGTACAGCCCCAGGCTGCCCAGGTACTCATCCATAGCCACCTCGCTGAAGGACTTCTGCCCGAAGTACTTCTTCCAGCCCTTCTGCATCTTTCCCCGGGTGGCGGCGGCGGCACCAAAGGCGGGAGACAGGGACTCCGCGCGGGGCGCTGCGCTCC
This sequence comes from Athene noctua, assembly GCF_965140245.1. Classification (NCBI taxonomy): domain Eukaryota; kingdom Metazoa; phylum Chordata; class Aves; order Strigiformes; family Strigidae; genus Athene; species Athene noctua. The sequence continues at coordinate 10,607,759 of NC_134047.1, read as the reverse complement.
GCGGCGCGGCGCGTGCCGGCTAGGCGCGCGGCGGCTGCTAATGAGGGGCCCCGCCCAACGCGCCCACCTGCGCCAGGCGCCGCCACCCGGCCCCTGCCCCCCCCTGCCCCCGGCCTCCCCCTGCCCCCCTGGCATCCTCCTGCCCCCCGGCCTCCCCCTGCCCCCTGGCATCCCCCTGCCCCCGGCATCCCCCGGCATCCTCCTGCCCCCCGGCCTCCCCCTGCCCCCCTGGCCTCCCCCTGCCCCCCGGCCTCCCCCTGCCCCCAGCCTCCCCCTGCCCCCGGCCTCCCCCTGCCATCCTCCTGCCCCCGGCCTCCCCCTGGCATCCCCCTGCCCCCGGCCTCCCCCTGCCCCCGGCATCCACCGGCATCCCCCTGCCCCCCGGCCTCCCCCTGCCCCCGGCATGCCCCGGCCTCCTCCTGTCCCCCGCCATCCCCCTGCTCCCGGCCTCCCCCTGCCCCCCGGCATCCTCCTGCCCCCCGGCATCCCCCTGCCCCCGGCATCCTCTGGCCTCCTCCTGCCCCCCAGCATCCCCCTGCCCTCCGGACGCTGCCGCCGCTTCCGCAGCGCGCCCCTGGCCCGGCCCGGCGCAGCGGTGCCCCCCCGGCCCGCCCGCGGGAGGTGCCCCCTGCCGCAGCCATTTTAAGATGCCCAAATATCTGTCCCGCTTCATGGCTGCAGGCCAGGCGATGTCCGAGCGCCGTGGGGTCGCTTTACTCCAGCCCCCCCCCCCCGCTGTCGGCGCGGAGGCCGAAGGGTCGTGAAGCCCCGGCAGACATCTCCTGCCGGACCTGCCTCGGGAGGAGAAGGGAGTCCTTGCTAAGCTAACCCCTTCCAGCTTCATCGCTTTTTGTACCTGTAACTGCAAATAACTAGTGGGAAATTCAGTCAAATTGTTCATCAAGATTTCCCATGACGCTCCTGCATGCTCTCAGACTGGAGAGAAGCTGCTAGCGGTACATTTGAACTAACAGCAGCTCTATAAAATCGTTAAGGAAGTGAAAATCTTAGCTGCTCCTAATAAAGTATTTGGGGAAAACTTTGGGGATCAATAAAAATCACTCTTGTACAACTGTTCAGCATTATTTATTCCATGTAGAGCCCTTGTGCTTGATTCGATCAGAATGCTTCCATGTACATTATTAACTTGCTAATAAAAATTGCACTCAGATGCCCCGAATTAGGAGTTTCTTTTTACTGTTTTAAGCAACAGGAACAAAAAACCCCCAAACAAATAATGTACTTGCAGGAAGGGCAATTAGCACCAACTGTGCAGTTCCACAGTTCTAGACACATTACAGACCAAATAGCCTGCATGAACACTTTTTAAAAACACTTTGTTTTTCAAAACATTTACTTAAACAAACTGATGGTAGCATCAACACAGTTGAAAGTTTCAATACTTTAAACTGGGAGCTCCAATCAGCATGAAACAGGAAACATTGCACTTCACGGGAAGTCCAAAATAAGTAATGATGGGACAACATTACGTGAATGGATTGACTGCACTGACCCCCATTCCTCTCCTATAGGCCGTTTTACTCTGAGAGTAAACCACCCAAAACCGGGTGTCAGTTAGCAGACAGCTTGGCAGCAGGTTTGCAGTTCTTGACTTTTCTCACCCAGATTTACCATGTGCCCCTTCCCCTTCAAAGTGGCTTAAATCTCTCACTTTTTATTTTCAGTGCTTCTGTAAACACACAAAATGAGAGCTGAAGTTGTCTCATTTGCAGAACATCACAGGAATATCAAGAAGGACAACTAGTACTAGGCAAATATAGTCAAGAGACCACTATTAACAAGCCATGCTCCTTAAGAAGTAATTTAGCTTGTCTTCCTCACTGGAATTAACCAACTCAGTGCAGATTTTGTGATATAAGTATTTGTCCAAGAAACCAGACAGTTCACACTCCTCCCCCATCCCCGTTGTTGGCACTGTGCTCTTTTAAGCATAGAGCTAGATGACTTTAAACTGTCGCTGAATAGAAAACCATTTAATGGCAGTTAATATTAACAGTCATTTTCTTTGAGGGTTTTTCCCAGTTGGTGAACTCTTAAGTATGGAAGGCCCCACTCAGAAAGGAGAAAGGTTTTACTCTGACATTTTCATTCCTCTGTATTGTTTATTGAAACCCAACAACTTTATCCAAGAACAAAGCAAACTTTTCTGGCTGTCCAGGAGGAAAAGGTTTCAAAGTTGACAAGTCCATCAACTGCAGAGTCTCCACAAGAGTGCTGTAAAAACAGACCGAAACAAAAGAATTAAAAATCCATCCCAAAGGGAAATTTTTTCTTCACAAAATTTTCTTTCTTTTCATATATACATAATTCTTTAGCACAGAAACAAAAAGGGCATGTATTGAAAGGAAGAAGAGACCCCACAAACCAGAGGGCCCCAACCATCACTGGCTCATAGGCAGCATTGCTGAGAACACACTTCGACTGATACCACAGCTTTTGACTCACAACCTCAGCTCTAACTTCTTAAGTCTTCTGTGCTTGCAATGTTGGGAGACTGAACAAGATCTCAGGATCTTCACCATAAACTGTACCAGCAAATTCATCCTATTTGAACACATGGCATAGTTCTCCACTTAACACACAACCAGAAAGAACAGCTAAATCAATCTGTTAGCTTGCTATTATCAGACTGCAAATAAGGCTCAAATGCTAGGCACTGTTCAAAGAGAAATAAAAATTTCTTCCTGTCTCTGAAGCAGTCAGCAGCACTGCAATAATAAGTTTAAGAAACTTGCCCAATATAAATGAATAGCAAGTCTAGTCTATTCAGAAGGCTCTTCTGAAACATAGGAAATCCTATTTGCAGGGCAAAGGAACAAGATGCAGACTAAATACTGGGGGTTGCATTTCCTCTGCCTTCAATTTAAAGGTCATCTTTTATTTATACAGTGCAATCAATCATAAACAATCATAAATAAAGAGAAATAAAGATATCGGTAAAACAAGAAAACAAATGAAACTAACAGGAGCCAGGATAAATACAAACAAACAAAAGGAGATACGGGTTTTGGGGGGGGGGGGGGGTGTTTCTTTTTTCCCTGAAGTGACAGGCAGTAGACCTATGCAACTCCTTGTCAGAAGATGCGGCTGATTCAGGAAGTTTGGTTAAAAAGGCAGCCTGAATAAGTACTTGAAAGATAGAGGTATTGAATGTTACTGACTAGACAGCATCTGATTTAGGAATCCCCCTGACTCAAATACCTAAGAGCACTGGAAGGAAAGCAATACAAGGAAGTACCGTATGTTCTTGCCCTGTTTCTCCTTTTGGCTGGGCATCTGGACACGGCCACTGCAAATAGAATATTGAGCTATGTGGACTCCTGATCCATATCTGTAAGGCCATTCTTATGTTCTAAATACTCCAGACACTTTCAATTTTATTATGTCAATGCATTTATACAGTAAACTTTAGTGCGCTTTACAAGGAAAATCCAAATAGCAAGATGATGGAGTCCTAAGTCTGAAGGGAGAAATTTACTCCTTATGGCTCATGGTTACAAACCAATTGTCTGGGTTGTATTATTTCTATACTTCAAAAAAGAATCAAACAGCTAGTGAGAAAAAGCAGAAAAAGAAAGAAGCTGTTAGGTGCCTCCTGGATGCTACCTGACTCTTTCAAATTCAACCACGTCTATTTGGTTTAAATTGCTCTTCTTTCAATCTGAATATGTGTGCCCTCAAAAAAAAAAATAATGCAGGACTCATGGTCAAATGGTTTGTTAAGTTTGGTAAATCAGCACCTAATGTTAATCTATCCACTATGGAATATCTACCTTGCAAACAAATGGCTGTTACAGGATGTATGTTTCCTTGTTACATTCTCAATACTGTAGTAACACAGAGTGCTGGTGCTGAACACTGCTTGGCCAGTCAGGACAGCCCCAGAAGCTCCATACCTGCAATTACAGCAGAGGACATGCCCATCTCTGTTGAGCTGTTTTGCCAGTTCAAGCTGATGGTTGTTCATCAGCTTTTCATTCGTTACAACTATTAGTGGTTTTCCTTTTTCTAGAGTCTCCAGACAACTACCTGCACCTACAGGAGAAACAGAAAACACCATGAGTTTTTGCCCTGACACATATCATCTTACTTGCTTTTGAAACGCGGGAAGACTCCTAAAGGTGAACATTAACCACTCGGCTCTAGCTGCGGATCGTTCGATGCCAGCCCAACCCCGAGCCGTAGAGACCGACTTCACGCAAGCGACTTCCCATCCTGCCCCCAGGCCAACCGGCAAACAAACGGGGCGCTACCTGCGTGGCTGATGACCAGGTCCGCCCTCCGCAGGTCCTCGGCCAGCGAGTCCTTGAAGCGGAAGGCTTCCACCGCCAAGGCCGGGCTGCCGCTCAGCGCCGGATCCAGCGCTCCCCGCCCGACCTGCAGCACCAGCTTCCCGTAGCCGCGGCTCCGCAGCACCTACGCCGGCGGGAGGGATGTGGGGGGGGTGTGTGCACTGTGTGCGCCCACCCAGGTCGGACACCGGGGCGCCTGGCCCTGCTCCCAGTTACCCTGGCCCGGCCCGGCGGCCTCTGCCACCACCTCCCCCCTCGATTCGCGCCACGAACCGCCCGGCCCCCTCCGCCGCCGCTGACCACGACCCCGCCACAGAGGGCTCCCCACAACCGTCCCCGCTGCCCCCCCCCCATCTCCAGCGGGACGGCGTGGCGGAGGGGAAGGGAGAAAGGGCGGGACAGCTCCCAGCGCGCAGGCGCCCGGTAGAGGCGCGGCGGGCAGGCCGGGGAGGGGAGGCCCGGGATGACTGTCTGAGGCGCTGGTCTCGCCGCCGCCTCACCTCCAGGGCCTCCGGCGAGCAGACGGTCGCGATCAGGTCGTCGAAGCTGGTGGTGCCCACGGTGACGAAAACGGACTTCATGGCGGCGACCGCCTGCCTCCAGCGCTCCGCGCGCGGGGAGCCGCCAGAGGGCGCCACGCATCGCCCCCAAAATGGCTGCCGCCTGAGGGGGAGGGTTGGCGGGCGGGCGGGCGGGCGGGCGGGGGGCCATGTCCGTTTCTCCGCACGGCTCCCCCGTGCCCGTTTGGGCCCGCTGCTTCCGCCCAGGCGAGCGAGGGGACCGGGCAGGTGCGGTTCCCGGTGCCACAGGCAGCCGGACCCGCCGCAGGGGTGCGGGGCTCCCTCCGCGGTGCTGGACCGGCAGGGAAGGTGCCCGCTCTGCCTGACGATCCCACTCGCGGGCAGCGTTCAGCCACCTCGGCGCGGTAGCCAAAAGTGTCTCAGTTTTTCAAACCTTCGTAGCGGGCAGACTAACCCAAATTTGGAAAAGAGATTCAGAAGATTTTTTCTTCCACATGTTATTTTAGCACATGGGGCTCAGATCACAGTAACTGACAGCCTGACTGGGCCAGGTGCCGGGTGTGTTCACAGCCTGCTGTTCCCCCCGTAGCACGGCTGCAGCTACCTTTTCTTGATAGGCTGACCTGGGCTAGGCATGGGGACTACCCAGTCTGGGCCAAGCCTCCCACGGCATTTACGGTGGGAATAACACCACAAAAGGATAGTAGCAAATGAGCAGTCAGTCATGCTTTGGCGGAGAGACTGATGTATCATCTAGAGTGATACTACTGCAGCAGGGAAGTGGAAGACAGAATAAGTGCCAAGATTAACAAAGAGCACCTGCAAGAGGGCAGAGTTTCTGCAGAGCACATCAGCAGTACCTGTGAAAGCAGGAGGCCTTTGAGCAGCCACACCATAGCGTTTGGGAAACTGCCTTTATCCAGATCAACTTCTGACAAGACAAGCATGTTACATGGGAAATGCAACTGAAAGAATCCATAGCATTTCAGCCCAAAGTTGTTCTGCAACCTGCCAGATGTAGCTACCTGAACTGTAGAGAGCAAGAGTAGCTGGCTTTCCTATCTGAAATGAGCCCTCTAGGGTACATTGAGCAAAGTGCCACACAGGGACAACGGAGGCTACTTTAGATGGCAATACACTGAATCAAGCATGAAAACAATTTGCATGACTAAAGTATTTTATGCTCCATCTTCAATTAATAGATTTTGGAATAAAAGCCAAAAACTACATTCTGATGCAAGGAAAGCTACAACTGCCATATACCTGAATCAGTGTTGCCTGAAGCAGTCCTGTAATGGCAGTCCAAGGCTGACACAACCCCTTGAGCACTGGGCCTCACTGAAGGACACTTTGCTTCTGGTCAGAGCATCATCTGGGGATATCTCATAGCATTGCAGAGCAAATACATGGGATTCAAGCCTATCTTCAAATGACTGAGGCAGGAGAAAATTGCATACATTACCATCAGTGGATGAGCTTGGGTGGTTTTGCTGTGTGGATATCCTTCCAGTGATGCCACAGAGATTGGTGAAGGTGGGAAACAGAAGGAAAAAAAGACATATTTTGAACTCTGCATTCTACATTTTGTTTAGAAAACTTGAATGATTCTGGCTATGCATGTGCACTGTGTCCATTCCCCCCAAAATCCCCAAAATGCTGCAAATTCAAATAGAAACTGCTGTCTGCTGGCTCTTAGTTGTTTCCAGAAAGTCAGACATAAAAATTATTTGGCCTAAATAGGTTAACCTGCCACAGGAGCTGAGACTGCAACTCAAGGAAAACCCTGTAAGTGAGGTTGAAATCAAAGCTAGGAGCTGTACCCCCCAAGTTTTTTTTCCTCACTTTGTTGCTGATCAATGTTAGCACCTTGGGGAGGTGCTCATCTTTTCTGTTTCTCTGCCTGCAATGCAGTGTTTAGCAATTTATGTCTTCTAAAGCTTTCTGTGGTGGTGATTATATTAATGTGCAGAGAACTGACTCTTAAAAATCTTCACTGTAGCAAAGTTTTAAAGACACAGGTTTTTTGCCTACCCTCCTTCCCTTGGGCTCTTGAAAGATATGTTCTCAGTATCATTGAACACAGGTAGGTTTTCCCTCCTTCCTATTACCCTTTTTCTAAGCACAAATCTGATGCTGTTTCAGGCTGGTCTTATTACCTTATGAAGACTGAGGAAAAGTACTCCCTTGAGCAAAGGCATGTCAGGTCCCTGTGGAATGTGATCCTAAGAGCCGAGGAACAAGAAATCAGGCAGGACGTGAGGCTGGAGATGAAGGCCGTTTCTGAAAAATAAAAATGCTGTTTAGCTCTAAACCACATTAAATCAATTGCAAAGATGAAGTCAACAGTAAATTTATTGTTCCAGGTACATTTCCTCTTTGTGATGAAAACCTGGGTAGCTGGGGGTGGGAGGGGGGCGGATAACAGTTTCAGAAAAAATCTGAACATTAAATCTGTTAACACAGTCTTGTCCACTGAAGGCTAAGAATAACCCTTTAGCAGTTGCACAAACTGAACTAGCAGTTTTCTTTCTTATTTGCAAGTGTAACACAATGCATAATTCTACAAAAAGAAACTACTTAAATTAAACATCTATTTATTCCTTGAATTAACATGAATAGATGAGGTCACATCTGTATACACTGAGTGTTCCAAGAAAGATGCAGAAAAGATGTAGCTATCTTGAGGATACCTCTGATTGCTATGTTAATGGCTCATTCACAGTGCTCGTTAGCCCCCTGTTGCTTTCATTCAGCATAATGAGCCACACTGAAATGTATTTATTTTTTGATTAAAGCAAATGGTGCTGACAGCAGACAGGTCCAGGAGGAGGGTGGCACTTTTGCTGTAGAGAAAAACAGTATCAGAGTCCTAAGTGCACAGGGCCTTAGTGGCCCTGACCAGTCTTACCCAGCTCTTACTGCTCTCCCTCAGGACAAGGAAGCCAGGAACTGAGGGTGACCACAACACAAGCCAGGCAAGACCTTGCCAACAGGACACAATGTGACCACACTAGCGAAAAACAAGCAGAGCAGTGGCAGCAACACGACGAGCAGTCCAGTGATCATCACACAAATACAAGGTAACATGCCATTTACAAAGTCAGTCCAGGAAACCCAAACAGCAAGTCAGGAGCAGAACTTAGCAGCAAGGACAACTCACCTGTCATACCAGCATAAAACAGACGTAGACGTGCTCAGGTGCGGAGGGCCACAAAGATGGTCGGGGGGCTGGAGCACCTCCCTTACGAGGGCAGGCTGAGAGAGTTGTTGTGCAGCTGAGAGAAGAGAAGGCTCTGGGGAGACCTTAGAGCAGCCTCCCAGTGCTTAAAGGGGCTACAGGAAAGGTGGGGAGGGACTCTTGAGCAGGGACTGTAGGGATAGGACAACAGATAATAGTTTTAAACTGAAAGATTAGATGTAGGGAAGGAATTCTTCCCTGTGAGGGTGGTGAGGCCCTGGCACAGGCTGCCCAGAGAAGCTGTGGCTGCCCCCTCCCTGGCAGGGTTCAAGGCCAGGTTGGACGGGGCTGTGAGCAACCTGGGCTAGTGGAAGGTGTCCCCACCTAGGGGGGGAAGGAGAACAACAATAACAGCTGAAACTAGATTATTTTTAAGGTCCTTTCCAACCCAAACTGTTCTATTGTTCTACTTAAAGCCTGCACTTAAATGAAGTTCTCATCAGAGGGTGTGGGTGAAAGCCCCAGCTGAGGCTGGTCGGGGCAATTACGAGCTATTAGTGCAGTCAAGGCCGTGACAACTGATGGATAGGAAGTCAGACTTCGGGATGAAAGGAAGGATGCTAAATTTTTCAGGTGTGTCAACACATGTGTAAATCTTTGTGAGAAAAGGTAAGGACAGGATCATTAAATTATTGTAATTTTTTTTTTTAATGAGGAGGATAGAAATTAAATATATTGGAGTGTTTTCCTGTTTATATCATTACTTTATATTAGGTTAATTACAGTAGTTTAGGAAATTACTGCTCATTTGTAACTAAAGCACTATAACTCATCATATGCATGCTCTTACTCTGCCAAAATTGAAAAATTAATTCACCATCATAAGTCCACACATTCATTCTGCAGTTAGAACAGGTTTACAGTGGTTGCTGTTGTACCTCACCTGTGACCTTGCTTTCAGCCATCCAGTCATAACTTAAAGTTCCTATAAAGTACTCACAAGAAAATGTTCCGTGCCTGAGCGGCAACTTGTTCATACTCTCACTGTTTGCTGCCTCTAATTTCAGCAGAGTAAAACATGTATTCAGAAAAATGAAGACACTTTAAATAATACTAGTCTTACTAACCATCAAGTGAGAAAGTGGAGTACAGTCTATGTAGTACTGAGTTAAGTTTCTATATCTAGGTTTGTTCTGACTATTAATGTTTGCATATGTGTGCTGGTTTAAGCCCTGCCAGGACCGGAGACCACGTTTCGATTGCCCCTCCCCCACCCTCAGCCGGTCGGGCTGGAAGTGAGGCACAAACCCCCGGTTAAAATAAGAAGCAATTTAATACAACAGTGTAATAAGCAATCTGAACAACAACAGTAGCAATGATAACAACAATAAACAGCAATAACAGTAAGCAAAACAAAAGATATACAGAGAAATACCGCAAACGTGTGCTCCCTGCCACCAAAGCCACAAAGGAAGATCCCTTCCCCCTTCTCTGCTGGGGAAACTTAACCCTATCCTAGCTGAACCAGGACAATACGGAAAACCTTCTTATTCTTCCAGTCAATGGGTGCCCATTTGGTGGTGTTTTCTAAACTGCCCAATTTTTCTTGTCAGTGCTTTAGGGTATTCACAAGTTAAATTAAACATTGGGCATTTTAGGATACTGACATGTTAGGTAACAATAAACCCAGGCAGCTCAAGAAAAAAAGAGATTCACTGACCGCTTCTTACTCTTAAGCACTTCTTACTCTTAAGAAGAGGTTTGGACTAATTTCTGTGTGATCAAAGGACTGCTCAAAGGAAGGAAAGCATACTGCTCTTCTTCCAAAGTGTAGAAGGCCTGATTGCATAAGAGCATGGTACTTCAAGTTTCAAGAACAGCTGACCATACTCTGCAGGTTGCAAAAACAGACCTAATATTACTAGCCTGTCAAATGGAATTTATCTTTCAGTTTTGTCAATCAAAAATGTCCAGGAGTGAGTGAGCACCAGTTACAGGGAGTCCTTACATTGGATCTCTTTCAATACTCCTTGTGGAAGATGTTATATACAGTTTTGTTTGAAATAAGGGTTAAAACAGCTATTCTTAAAATACAGTATATTCAGGAACATGACACATCAGGTTTTGCATTTGATTCTTTTGCTTTTTATTGATGAGTGCTGGATTTTGCTTCTACAGGAGCTTGGTTTGCTTGTTTTCTTTCCAGAATGAAGAGAATTCAGAAATCACTGGAATGATTTCTGTGGTATGGAGCAGGTCTGTGTGATTCCAGCTTGGTATTTTCCATGAGTCACTGAAAGTCAGTGTCCTCTACATCTTGTACTTCCAGCATCATGCTGTATAGGGACTAGAAGAAAAAAATATTCACAAGTAACTTTGCAGCGACTTAAATTTGCATTGGAGTTTTCACTGGAGGATACATTCCACTTACACATTGAATTAGGCTTGTTAGGGTGTTTTTAAACTAAAGAGAAAAGAGAAAGTAATCCATTATAGGATTCAATCTTATGCTAATTTGTACCTGCTATTTTAATTAAAATTGTGTAGGGCATAAGTAGAATTTTGTCCATGTGCACTTATCCATGAGAACTACAGATCATTTGCAGAATGAGATACTCAGAGCTGATCTCTTGCAGTTTTAAGGCAGTTAAAGATCATGTCATCCAGACTTAGTGCTATGCCTTGTTTCTGGACCTTTCTTGCTACCCCTTCTCTGTGTTTCTACAGATATAAAACCACATAGTGATGCAGTTCAGAGAACCAGTCTGACACGAAAATGATGAGGAATTGCACTTCTGTCTACCCCTTCATTGCTATTAGTAGCTGTAATCACATTCTGTGAGCCATGTGGCTCAGGCAATTGAGTGCCTGTTGCATTTGGGAGAAACCCTATGTGAACCTGTCCCTGCTATGGGCTGGAGAGTCTCTCTGCAGTGCCAATTATTTCTCTCCAAGGTACGTGTGTTGGATATTATCAGGGACATTCAAGAAATATGGGCTCAGTCTGACATGATATAGTTCAAGACCCCCAGAGAGAGACTAGAAAGGGGCTCAAATGGAAGATACGTTCTTGTGAGAGCTTGCTTCCGTCTGTGCTTTATATGGCATCATATATATTCTGATATTTTCTTCCCATGACAACATCTGGGCAAGAAACCGAAGATGGCACTAGCTTTTTAAGTGAGAAACAATGTATGCCTCTTCCCTTCTCCTTAGCCTTTATTTGAAATGTTTCTGGATGGCTCAGTTTTGAGCACTGTCACTTCATGTTCAGCTCAGCTTGCCACAGTTTGCCCCGAAAGCTCCATAATTATATTATTCAGGAGTGAGAAAATGCTTGAAAACAAACTAGTTGGTTCACATCTTAGTTTCTGAAAAATACATATTGCCCTCAGTTTGCTCTTGAAGTCCAAAGACTAACTCACAACTGTTCCAATGAAACTCTGACAACCCTTGAAATGCATGGGCTGCAGATGGTGCATCAAATAAGGTATCATAACTAATTATTTTAAAATATACACCAACAGAAAGGCAGGTAAACCCATAAGCCTACAAAGTCTGATTTTCTTTGAAGGAAAAAGCCAATGACTAGCTAGTTAAGAATGCAACCCTGTCTTTCCTTTACCTTGTATTTTGTGCACAGATTGATTCTCCGTTTGGCTTGCAGTATTGTCCTGGTTTCGTCTGGGATAGAGCTAATTTTTTCTTCTTAGTAGCTAGAATAGTGCTGATTTGGATTCAGTATGGGATTTGGTATGAGAAGAATGTTGATCATACACTGATTACACTGACGTTTTTAGTTCTTGCTAAGAAATCAAGCACTTTTCAACTTCTCATGTCCTGCCAGTGAGCAGGTGCACAAGAAGCTGGGAGAGAGCACAGCCAGAGCAACGGACCCAAACTGGGCAATGGAATATTCCAGTATCATACAACGTCATGTTCATTATATAGATAAGGGTTGATCAGAAAGTTCATTCTCTCTTCCAGGATTGTGGTTTCAGGTTTTGCTCTCCTCTAGGATTGCTATCCAGATACAGGCTGGGCATTGGTCAGCGGGTGGTGAGCAGTAGCATTGTGCACTATTATTACTGTTATCATGATTATTTTAAGTTCATTTTACTTCGATTATTAAATTGGTTTTGTCTCAACTTATGGGTTTCCTTACCTTTACCCCTCCAATTTGCTCCCCCATTCTCCGGTGTGGGGGAAGGTGAGTGGCAGTGTGATGCTTGGCTGCCATCTGGGTTTAAACCATGACAGATATAATGGTACAGGGGATGACATGAGGCACAAGAGAGCAATTAGAGTTCTTCACACGAAATTACATTATGTTTCAGTACTTTTTATATGTTTATGAATGTGCAAAATTAGTAAAGATAGTCTTGTTTCTATTTCTAGTTGGCTTTGTATCAATTTGAATTGAAAAAAATGTTCACTTCCTTTTCCTCTCTCATTTAGATGTAGTGCTGTACCTGTGGGGGATGATATTTCTGTGACTGTACGGAACTGTGAAAATTAGATGGAGCATATTTTGGGGAATGATTCCTTCATATTACCATGATTCAGAGATGCTTCGTCTGGGAAAATAACAGGAACATTTGTCAGGCAAATTTAAATAGTATACTTTGAAATATTTTATCACAACATTTCTACATCCTTTGAATTGTCTCTTTGTGGGATTGTTATTTGGTAGTGGGGATTGTCAGATAGACTACAGATATACAAAGGCTCAGACTGACTGGAGACAGGCTGTTAGATCACCTCTTTCTCAGCGCTGACTAGCAGAAGACAGGTGCTGAAGCAGCATGGAGGAACTCTGTTCACTGACTAAGTATTTCACATTTGAAGTGGAAGGGGAGGCTGTGGCTTAGCTAGAATGAGTGTCCATGATCTGACAACTCTCATGAATTTTTTGCAGTATTTGCATATTTGATGGCATGCCTTAAAGCCCCAAGTTCTGGAATAAGGTCTTATGCTTCTGCAGAGGAGACTGAGAAAATGACTCACTGAATCTTAGGGCCCTGAAGACTAGCACATAAATAGTATTTATTAAATATCTGTAACTATGTATCTGCTTGTTGCTCCTGTCTTACTTTGTATATAAACAATGTCATGACTCTTCGAGACCTGGCTTCTGGAAGCTCAGCAAAGTGAAGTGCTGCTGGTCTTTGCCCTGCCTGTGAAGCAGGAGGTCACCTCTACACCAGGGTGTGGCACATACTGCGTTTTAATCCTTGTTACAAAGAGTGTGGCTCAACTGATTTGTACCAGCTGTTGAACTGGATCCTTACTGATGTTTGATACCTTTGCTAGGTTTCTGTCAAAGGTACAATGCTTGCGTTAAAGAACCAGAAAATGGGCTTCATATTAAATAAAATTTCTCAAAGCTGGTAATTTCCACTAAGTGTTGGGGATATTTGGGAGATTGTAAAGGAAATAATTTGAAGAAGGGTTGCAAAACAGGCTGGTATGCAGACGTAGGAGGGAGTCTGAGGTCTATGGCAAGGAACGTTATCCTGACTGTGAAGGCTGGATATAGTGATGTCTCCTGGCAACTGGTCCCTTCGGCTCCCCAGGGAACCTCTGCCTGTGACAGCCTGGCACTACTCCTTGCTGTCTGTGGAAAACACACGCCACTGTTTCTGCCTACTAAGCACCAGCAAACACCTCCGCAGCAATCCACTCTGTGAATGTCCTGCTATTTCATATTCTTGCATAATCCCTCTGACAACCAAATTATTAAAAATTCATTTTCATCCAGGCAAATCAGACTCCCTGAAATCAATTGAGCTTTGTTCTCTGAAGGCAGCTTGTGCTGATGCACATGTAATCAAATCCTGAGGTGCCTTGCATGCATTTTTACAAGTACTGAGATAGATTTAATGTTTCAGTTATTCTTTTTGATGTGCATTTTTGAAGGAAATTAGAATATTATGCTCAAGTAAAGCACCAGTTTTAGATCTTTAGGAAGGAGTTCCAAGTGAGCAGACTTCCTCCCTTTTCCCAGCCAGTCCCAACTGTACGAGTACATACAAATATCTCTTTGCCGTGCAGCATAAAAATAGGTAAGAAGGTGACCTATGAACCCAAGTCTAAAATTTACCTCTGTCCAATTGCCTATTGTTTTCCAATAGCTGGCTCTCTGCAGCGGGGGGTTATGTAGGCACTTCGAGTTGCTTTTCAGAAGTCTTAAGGAACACCTAAGTCCACTGATCAAGTAAATTGATTTTGGAAGTATTTAGACTAGCTGAATATACCCTACAATTAATGAAAAGCTACTCTGATTCTGCCTGAAAAGAGAAGAGCATGGGTGTTGGGCAAAGATGATCAGTGGTGCTCATACCAGTAGAGGGCTGCCCACACCCACTGCATCAAGGGGATCAAAACCCGTAGAGCACGCAGGCACCTTTTTGCTCCATCTTTTCAGCATAGTACTAGCATCTTTATATCTGCAGTGCCCAGTTTTTCTTCAAAGCCAAAGTGAAATAGGGAAAGCGTATGAGATTCGCCTCCCAGTCAATCAACTGATCAACGATCAACAAATCAGAGATAGCCAGCACAGATCTGCACAAGCCTGAAAGACCAAATGATGTTTTATGCAGCGAGCCTGCCTCTTTCCAGCAAGTCTTGTTCAGAGGAACTGTACCCTCTACATCATTCCCAAGCCTTTGCTAATAGCAGTGACAGAGTTGTGATTCATTTATCTCTCCCTTCTGTTTGTAGTAATAAGGTGACAGTCAGCTTATTATTTACAGGCAGTCTAGTTTCCATTAGACATTAGGGATCAAAGTAGCCACTAGATACTTTCCAAAACCACTGAGCTCAACTTGGAGATTCTTTTAACAGTGCTGTCTGTGCCACCATTTTTTTGTTTGCATGTTTATACAGCAGTGAATCATACTGCAAAGAATCAATA